>NC_141410.1:6874530-9283321 GCF_034619465.1 Leptosomus discolor | reverse complement strand
TGTTGCAGAAAATTGTGCATTAAACTGCTGGTATTAAGACTGTGATTAAATTGTCTGCTGTCACTTCTGTCACGCTACCCAGTGCATCATGGAATTCGTAGCTGTGCATGGCTTTGAATTCGTATCTTCCAGTGCAGTACTTGTGTCCGTTCACCACTCCCTCCCTTTATTAAACCCACTGGATTTCAGACGAGCAGTTTTCTTTAAATAGCTACCTAGGTTAGGGAAACTATTTAAAAACTTTGTTTTCAGTAGCGATGACTGGTGTGCTTTGGTAACTCCTCACCTTGTAAAACACTGTAACTGGGTATATTTAGTCTGCAAAAATCTGTAAGTAGCCTCTGAATCTCCTGGTGTCCTGACACACGTTACCACTGCATCCAGTTTAGAGACTTGCTGTTAGCTTAAATGCTCAAAAGAAACTAGGCTGTAGTTAATATTATTAGCAAACAACCATGGTTGGTTTAATATTTCTCACAACATTGAATTACAGAGCTTTTAGAGAACAGCAAAAATCAAGAAAAATCGAGATTGTCTCTCAGATTTTGCAAGAAAAAGCTTCTATTTGCAAGCAGAGAAAAAGTCAGTCCTGTACTAAGGCAGTTAAGGGCGGTGGTAAACTGGAGGGTTCTTCACTGTGGAGAATGAAAACCTGGCAATATATTGAGAAGATCTGCAAACGTTCAGCTGGAGCAATACCCCAGGTAAGCAGAGGCCTGAGAATTAACTGTCTTTAGGTTTCTTGTTGGTCAAAGGCGCTGGGCAGTGAATTCTTTTGCAACCAAATACCGGCCGGTACAGACCAAGTGGGGAGTGAGTTCTCCGTTCGATCTCTTGATGACTGTTCTTCTCCCTGTTCTGGATGGTGGATGCTTGTACCAGTAAAGACATTGTCCTGTTTGGGGGAGGAGGGGGCGTTAAGGGCATTTGTAAGAAGTGGTGGATTTGCAAACAAGTGAATCGCGACAGGCAGCAAAACCCGCCTGAAGTGCCCTCACCTCCGGTTTCGTTGCCTTCATCCCCGAGTAAGGATTCAAACCAGTTTGTCAGCACCAGAGAAATGGTTCCTTTGTGCTGGGAAGGAGACAGTGGTTCTCTCCAGACGTCAGCTTCCTGGGTGTGATTTGGGTTTTTTATCTGCGCAGTGTTCCAGGGGGCACTGGCCTGGCAAGTGAGGTGGAGTGAATTGAGTTCCCTGATGAAACTATGGGCTTCGTGCGATCCTTAGGTATTTAAAAGAAAAGGGGTGGGGGAGAGGTGTCGGTAGAAATGGTCACGCTACAACAAAATAACAAAGTCCTTGGTTATCACGTGATGCACACAACATTAAAAAATTGCAGCCGGTGTTCTCGTGCCTGAGGACGAGTTCCCAGCCTCCTGTAGCATACCGTTAGTGTCGTAGAGATGCTTCTGATGTAAGGTTTTGTCTGTATTTGGTGTCTTAAGGAGGGATTGATCTCAGTTGTCATCTTTGGCCTCTGAGCTTTATAGACCTGCCATTTTTGTGTTGAAAGATCTCCTCAAACTGTTAACTGTTGAAGTAACTGTCCTCTGGTAATTAACTAAATCTTCAAAACTGCTGTTTCTTCACAGAAGTCATGGTGCTCTCCGTCAGCTTGTTCCTCAGCTGGGGAGACAACTGCTCCTGTAGGAGAGAGTTCTGAAAAAATACCCCCTGATCTGCTCTGTGAAAGTGGTGAAGATGAGAAAGAGAGGGATGAGACCCTAGTAGAACCAGAGTTCCCAGGACTTTGGAGTCAGGAATGTGACTTGCACAAGGTAAATGTTGTGATATCACTTATTAGAAATTGGAAAAAAAAATGTGGATCAGCTCCTTTTGTAATTGCCTCATTGTGAAGTCAGTCTACAAAATTTTGACAGTATCCATAGAAGTATCTTAGTGGGTTAGAAAAGTTTCATTTGCCTCTCTAGGAGTTGTAGGTATCTGAAGTAATGACACTGGCAAGCAGTGTTTTAGGAACCTTGCTTAAAACCAGTAATTACCTATTTTGCAGGTACAATGCAGAGTTTATTTCGTAGATGTAGAGATTCAGATGTGAGGAAATCATGAGAGTAATCGCTGTTTGACACTGTGCTGGTGGTGTTTGTTCTCTCTTTAAGAGAACAATATTTCTGTTTTGGTTCGGAGATACGTGAAGACGTCACATTGTGCGCACTTGTTTGAGTTTAGTTTTTCTAAACTGACTTTCTGTTGAGTTGGCAACGCAATTGCTTTATGTGGAAACAACTTTTTGTACCACGCTGGGCAAAGAAAAGCGTATCTTCTAGCCAAGTAGTAGTATTCGTACTCTAAACAGACGTAAATAATGCACTCTTATAGAGTGGAATTGTGTAGTCGAGATCTTGACTGTTACTCCAAGGCATGCTTGCATGCGCTGCTTTTTTTCAGAGGCAGAATGCCTTTAAGAGCAGACTTTATAACCCATCAAAAAGAAATAACGTCAGTACATATTCGTATAGTTGCATGAAAAAAGCGCTGGACCACAACTGAAATTTCCAGTCAAGTGGCTGTTTTTTCTCCGAATGAGTATTTAAGACATTGAGGGGAAAAAAACTTTGAGTGCAGAAGAGCTAATACTGCCATTAAACCCACTATGTCCTAGCGTGGGATGATGATGAGCTACAGAACAGCCAGCTGAAAATAGATGAAATGCTTCATCCTGAGGCTGGGAGGCTGGGTTTGGTCTGGAGAGAAACAACGGCTGGCCAGATGCTAAGGGTGCCGTTCGCAGGAACCTGTGGTCACACCTGCCTACGGTCATGGTGGTTTTTACTGATGTTCCTTATTAGATACCTGGAGAAGAGATGGATCCAAAGCAGCTGGCTACAAGGGCAGTGAAAAAAGAAGGTTTTGAGGAAAAGATGGAGGAATTCCAAACTGGAATTTTTCACAAGCAGACAGTGTCTGGTCACGAACGTAAGGGCTGTGCCTTCTATAGTAAACCAAGCTGCATTCATTTCAAGGTTAGTGGCCATTCTCCATAGGATTGATGAAGATGATGTTTGTATTTACTGCATGGATATACCAGTGATATACTTGATCAAAGTTCTGTTACACTGGGAAGTAAAAGAAATACCTTGTCTTTAATAGGTCTGTACTCAAACCCCTAACAGCACTTGCCTTTTTCTCTAGCAGTCTCTTAGGTAGGTTATGGTCAGATTAAACAAACTACTTAGTTTTACTACTTATATCTAAATTAACAAGTGCTTCCTTAGGGGAATTCAAGTACTGTCTGAAAGGTGAGCAAATGATGAAACATCTTGTTGAACTGCGTTCTATGTTTTTTAAAAGGCAGCGTAACTGAGACCTATACTGTTTGTATATGCATTATTACTATAAAATGATGTCCTTCGAGAGGTCGTGCGACAGTCCAGGTCAGCTTCCAGTTTGCAAGTGACCGTCGTACTGCAGTGGCCGGGAGGAAAGAGCTGCAGTTTATCTCTGTGCTCTAGTGCACAAGGGCGCTGTGAGCAAGCAGCACTCTGCGCCCGGTTCTTCTCTGCGCTTGCAGAGGGGTCTTCTGTGTCGGAGCACCGTGCTCCAGGCAGCCTGCAGGACTCTGCTCGTCTGGGCTAACGGACGTGCCCAGGTACGCGGCTTCCGTGGCGCCCTGGTCTTGTTAGGAGCTGGGAACCTGCGCCTTGCAGGGAAGCAGCAGGCCTCCCCCGGCAGACGGTGGCACCCAGCTCCGTGTTCAAGGAATCTGGATTGTCTTTGCCACACGGAGTCGAAACTGTGAACAACTCTGTTAGACCAGGAGTGTGACGTGAGGCCTGACGTTCAGTGCGGGAAAAGACGGAGCAGCTTGGTGCATTAGCTGTGCCCAAGCCGGGATAACGTCACCCCGCCCATGAAGCGTGAGCTCCTGCCTTTGTAGGCTCTGTGGTCTGACAGGGTTGGTTGGAGCAAGGCAACGCCGTGTGGGCTTGTGCCATCCCCTGCACACAGGCCTGTGAGCACAGCTGTGGTAAAAGGGGCTGGTTTTGTGATTGCATGTGTAAATGCTGCTTCCTGTATCTCTCACACCTGGTATGTTTGGTGTCCCAAGGATTTTGATGTTGGTCAAACCTACAAAAAGAAGATAGTTTTGATAAATGCGTCCTACAATGTTAATTCCTGCAGACTAGTGGGAATCAGCAAGTGGCTCAAGGACTTCATCAGTATCCAGTAAGTAAAACTAACCGTAGACTAGTTGCTTGTTTTGCCTTGTACCAGAACAGGAGGTGTAACCAAATTCTGTAGCATATTCAATAGATTTCAGCAAATACATTTAAACTGTTATATTCTGTTCTTGCATGATGAGGAAAGGGACTGTGTCTCAGAGCTGAGGAGCAAGAGACTTGCTGAGCCTGAGCTGCAGGTCGTTGCTTCTGTAGTGCTGACAGCAGGGGAGCGGGCCCTGCTCTGTGGAGAGCAACGCAGACCTGTGGTGGCTGCCAGCCCTGAACAAGCAGAAAGCTTTCTTCAGAAATGTCACACCCTTTTAAAAAGGAGCAAAGGGTCTCTTGTGGGTGCAGAGATGTAAAAGAGGAGCCAAGCTTCTTTCTAGGCCGCCACGAGGGCCTTCAAGCCTCGGCAAACCTCTTGCACCAGCCGCCCTCCTTCACAGCGTGACTCACCCGAGGTTCCAGATGACTGCTGAAGTTTGTGCGTGAAGCAGCTGATGAAATGAAGGAGTCGATCTCAGAGCCAAGAGCCCTTAAATTGAGATCCCAGGGTCTTTCCCATCAATCCATTCATGTAATCCTGATGACAGGTTATATAATGAAGTACTCTGTCCAGTTGGGAGAGACTGTAAATTAATCTCAGTTTAACTATACTGATAATTCTATCTGACTGTTTATAGATAAACAGGTGGAAGTGTCCTCAAAATATTTCTTTTTAATAATAATTTGGAGACGAGCTTTCTCTGGAGACATTCCAAGCCCTTAAAAATATGAAATACTACTTTTCACAACTTGTCTTTATCTTAAAAATGAAGTCAAGAAAATAATATGTTTCCTTGGAACTTAGTGAAACGAAAAAAGGTATTGTAGTCTAGCCTAGAAGTGGAAAATGCTGAAACTCTTGTTTGTGTGTAAGTGAAGCTGATTGACAAATAGGAGACAACAGAGCAAATTCATTTGGCTTACATAAAAATTAAGGTTTCAGCTCTTATGGCTGACTGACCTGAAGAAACCATTTCTGTGACTGCTCGGACAGACCCCAGTGCCATGAACAAGTTGTATCACCGCGGTGACTGATCGCGTCCTGATGTCATAGATTGCACTCGGCATTTCTAGTAGCTTGGTACAAAAACTTATGGTGCAGAGTTAAGCTGTTCCTCACCCACTTAGTCCCTGTAAGAGCACACTGGAACGTGAACACACCACAGCTCTCGACTGACTGTAATCCCTTGAGAGCTGTAAAGTCTGAATCCAGCTGCTGCAGAAGATCGCGGTGAAGATGTTGAGCACTTTAGTCACAGACTAATGGAGATGCATAATTGACCACAATACAGCAGAACTCTTGAGCTTTTAAACTTGCTCTGGTGCTTGGCTGAATAGCAGTGTAGTTTTTTGCTTGTTTTGAAACCATGTGTGTGGATTTAATTCTGACCCACTTACAATACACGTCTAATTTCTGTTACAAAGCCTGAAGCTACTCATCTTCTGAAAAAATGAGGGGTTTTTTTCCTGCTCTCAAAGGTTGGTATTTTTTTTCTCATTTAGCGTGTTGGACAATGGTGTATTTTAAATCAGCACCTCTGATTTGTGACCAGAAATGAAACAACCCTTTCTGAAAGGCCTAAGTCTTTCCTTGATACAACTGCCTTTCAAAATGTTTTCCAAATACAAATTAAACATCAGGTGTTGTGAACAGAACGAGTCAATGATTTTTTGATGTCTGATGAATTAATTCAAATTTTTTTCAAATAAATTCGTTACCCATACATTTGCCAGATAGATAGCTGACAAAAATCATCTACAGATCTTATTATCCATTGTCATAGTATGAATAATTTGAACAGCACAGATCACATTTGTCAATACTGATCTTACACTGTATAATGCTTATCTCTTCTCAAGTAGAAACGTACACAAATTGTTTGTTACAAAATAATTTTACCAAGCGTTTTGAAAATACCCAGCACATCTAAGCTGTCACGGTATCGGCTGTCTTCACCATCACCTGCACGGGTAGTTATACACACGGTGCTGGAGAGCTCTCAGCGGGGACAGGCGCTGGGCGCGCTAACGCACAGCGACATTCCGGCGGTTGGAACGGGCGTCCCTACGTCCCCGCGCAGCGGAGTCTGCTCGTGGTGCTGGGGGCGTTTGCAGCCTGGGCTCCACCTCACAACTGTGTTATCAGGGTGACGTCCCCCATAGGGGAGCTGTTCCTTAGAGGCTTTCTCAGGAGCAGCTGCTAGAGCTCTGTTCGGAAGGTCAGCGCGCAGATCCTTATCTCCCTGTTCACACTTTAAGCTCCTGAATTCTGAACAGGGAATTCCCTTTCCTGTTTGAAACTGCTTCGTCTGCTTCTGTTTGGTTTTAATTTTGTTTCGATAAAATTGCAATTAGTGTGTGTGTTCTGTGTTTCAGTTGCTTAGGTATTCCCATGCTGACAACACTTAGCTATGGATTTTGGCCGGCTCCCTTTCTGTTTCTGTCATTCATCTGTCACTCATGACTTTTCAAAGTAATTCATCCACGTGGGGTGGGGTGTGGAATCTGCCATTGTTACCAGAATAGGAGTGGATGTTTCACACGCAGCTTTCATTTGGAGTTTTGTGTTCATTGTCTCCACAGGTTTGACCCACCTGGCAAAATGTCTCCTGGCATGTCCTGTGAAATTGTGGTAACGTTTCAGCCGACGGTAAGTGCGCCTGAGTGCCAGGTTACACGATGACGAGAATCCCAGTATCGTCCACCAGTCTGATTAAAAACTTCACTAATTTAATTTCTTAACAAGGAAACAAACGGCATGTCTGGAAAGGGACTGTTGTGGCTGCACAGCTGTGTGCGTGTTCGAGCTCTGTTAAATCGCAGTAAATTGTTAAATTGTTCTAAGGGCGCGTTAATATTCCGGGAGCGTTTTGAGACTTGCTGCAAACCAGGAGGTTTATGGTATCGCCCAGCTACAGTGAGCCAGGCGGTTACCACAGACTGGTTTGAAGTGGAGATGGAGGATCCGTAGAGATACATTTTGATACGTTCCTCAAAGAATGAGTGAAGATGTTTTTCATCAGACTACACAGGCGAAGTCTGTGCAAATTACCTGGTTGGGGTTTTTTGTGTTGTTTTCTAGATAAATGAAACTCTGGAAGGAGAAGTGATGTTCATGGCACAGACAGGTTCTTTTTCGGTTCCATTGCAATGTACAGCCAAGAGATGCATTGTAAGTGACTTCTTTGAAGTGTGTTCAGAGTCCTTAACAGCAGCGATAGATGATGTGAGCTAGCATAAACCTTGTTGAAAATATTTAGCAAGAAGTCTTTACATTTCTTTCTTTTTTCATTTTTAAATGGAGACTTTCTTTCCTGGAAATCATTCATTCCTTAGCTTTCCAGATGACACGGACATTTATACAAAATTATCTTAATGGTTTTACTTAACCTGAACTGGAACTTCAGAGTGGAATTAACTGTAGTAGTTCTGTTTAGAAATTGGTGTCGCAATGTTATTGTGAATGGAGGGAAGAGAAATGGTGGCTGGAAATGAGCTATCTTTTTTTTTTTTTCTCCCTTGGAATTTTTGGAAATTCCATCGCAGACCTGCAGTAGTTTATTCTTAACTTTAGTTTTCTATGTGGACAAAAATCACACAATATCTTTCTGTCTCTTCTGGCATTTACAAAAAGCATATAATACCTCCTTTCTTTCAGCATCTCAAAATTTTTTGAGAATTCTACACTGAATTTTAAGCAAAGAACATAATTTTCTTACTGTTAATTAAGCGATGGAACTACAGGCAGCACTAACTTATTTTTAGATACCCTAACTTCCTATGAGCTAACTCAAGTACTTGATAAAAGCAACAACTTTGTTTTTAAATTACTTCCTTCACAGCGAAGGGCAGCTTTGGCTTTGCAGGCCAAAAGAAACTGTAGGTGAGTACACACAGTGCCAGAGGAAAAAGATTATGCAAGGGGACACCCAGTGTGGGAACAGAGTAGCAAATGCAGGATTTGGGGTATACTGGGAGCATACTTAATGAAAATGTAGTGATAATTTAAAGAAGGCATTAGATGTATGCATGTCTGCCTGGAGTTTGTGATGCTGCAGTTCAGTGAACTGAATGAGTGAGACTGCCTGTACAGGGTCTGCACCGGACCGCGCGTCGAAACTCTTGTGCAGGGGGAAATGAGTCAAGAATAACCTGTAACACAGAAGATAGAAGGGGGGAAGTAACTGAAGGGTAGCGCACTGTGAGTATTGTATTAGCAATCTGGGAAAGCATTTAAGCATGTGCTTAATTTTAAGCCCTTGTAGGAAGCTCGAATGATGTCCCATCGGTATTGCATACTTCAGTCTGAGTGCCGGTGTAGGACTCTCTGACGGTTTCCAGTTAAAAGACGTTGAGGATGAGAATGCACAAGGCGGTAGACAGCCAGCACGTTAACCTTTGGTCAGAGGAGTAGTTTTCTTCACCCAGAGAATTCATACCGTCGTTGTGTGCTGATTGCGCACAGGAACTCCTGTGCTTTGTGCCTTGAAAGCGGGAAGAGTTCAGCTGTAAGCAGGATGCTAGCAAGCAACCAAGTTGTCTTTTTGATGGTTGAAGTACAAGCCTTTTATTATCATATACCCAGTTACAATGTCATTAAAAACTCTGTATGAAGTAGCATGTTACTTTTTAAACTGGTTCTAAACCATGATGGCTCAGAAGCCAGACAGGCTGTGTTATAAACTGGCATGTAGTCACGCTGTGGTGTTAAATGCTGCGTGCTTCTCAGCTTGATGCTAGTAAAACCGTTCTTCTGTAACTCGGGAGTAACAATGTTGAATCGGTGTGTAAATATTGCCCACTTCCAGGGTAACTACCTGAAGACTTACACAAGCTGCTGCTGCGAACAGAATTTAACCTGGTTTTTCCGTTGGCACATAGTGGACTGAAACGGAAGTGGCTCAGTTGAACAAGACATTGTTTTAATGAGTTGGCTCCTACAAAAAGGCAGGACACCCACAGTTCATGTCGTTGTTTGATACAGTCTTTGAAATGATAATAAGAACTTTAAAGTCTTATTCTTGAAAAGGTGGATGCTCATTTAATTGACATGACTGACTATCTAGGACAGCAGTAATTAGTGGTTTATCTTCTCACAGCCGGCACTAGATAAAGAACTCATTGACTTTGGCAGCCATGTGGTGGGAGAGACAATTTCACGGACCATCAACCTGACAAACAGGGGAGCTTTGGGAACAAGATTCAAAGTTCAGACGTCAGCGGGTGACAGTAGTACATGCAGAGCAACAGCACAGTCTTCACCTGGAAGAACGGTAAGTTCAAAAGCATTTCCCTAAATTAATAGAAACATTCTGCGTTGCCAAGTGGGGTAGAATCATACAGAACTGTAGAGCAGCTCAGGTTGGAAGGGACTTCAGAAGACCATCTGGTCCAGCCTTTAGTAGTTTGTTTATGTTTGGGCTGGCATATCTTAATATGATCTGTTAGACCCCCAAATATCACAGGACAAATCTAAAACCAATTATTGGGGGGGAACAATGATAATTTTTTTAACATTTCAGTCGTTTATGTCATGGTTCCTATTTCCTCCACATCCATAAAAATTAGTAAAAAATACTTGAGTTAAAAGAGGAGATTCTGACAGGGTCATTTAAAATCCCAGCTCCTGGACTGCAGGAAAATGCCAACTGTTGCAAAACTAGCAATAAAGTAATGAGAATTGGGAGCGCTCTGATGTGATCTTCCTTTAAAACTTCAGAGCTGCTCATTTGAATTTCCTGCCAAAGGAGGACAGTCACGGTTATTGACAAGCTGTTGTTACAAGGGAAGGAGTTGTCTTAGTGAAACTAAGAATTCCATTGAGGGCTATAATATATATACTATAATAATACGTAGCATTAAAAGAATTGAAGGGAGATCTCTGGAATCAGTAGTGGGATGAATGCAAATGATTGTAATTCTGTGTCCTGTGGAATGTCCTGGGTGGGGACGAAGCAGAGGCTGTTGAAGAAATGTACTAAAACACAGACACTTGGTGCAGAGCTCTGTGTGTGGTGTTAGACCTGATATCGATTGCTCCTACGGTATGCCAGTTTCAAAGCTGACAGAAAACTGAGGAATCCTAACAGCTCTACTCCTCCACGTAGCGGATCATTTTAAGCGAAAAACACTTACAAGGAAAGCAAGGCTACAGCTGTCTTTGCATGTCAGCGCTGTGGGGCAGATTTTTGAGAAGACTGAACAGCTTAAGTCTGAAGAGGTACTTGCTCCTCTTCTAAGTAAGTTGTGGAGTTTATTCTTAAGGTGGGGAAATCTTCAGATTTAAAAAAAAATAATCCACAAACAAACAACAAAACCCACAACCACCCCCCCCACACACTGTGGTAAGAGCTCGCGCTTTGTAATTCCTGTGTTGATGAATATCATTATCATGATGTTCCTTTTTCCTCAAGCGTTGCCTGGGTGGTACCCATAGATGTAGATCTCACGGGTCCCTGACCAGAGAGACTGTCCCTACTAGGTTGCATATCTTTGTTGTGAAGCGCCTACATGTTCTTGCAAACACAGTGCAGATACTTTGTCTTTGTTCCATCACTGCAGTTTTTAATTTCTTTGATTGTTGAAGAGCAGTTGGCTGAGAGGGTTTTCAGAATTCTCTACTTGATCATCTAACCCGTTTTTAAGTTCTAAGAAAAGAGTTGACCCCTCTTTTGGAACACTACATTAAATAGTATGTACAGTGAAACCACTGAGCTGTTCGCCGTGGTTTTCAGCTCTCGTACTATCAACTGTCATGCTGTCTCATGCTATAACATATCAACTATCCGCACATTAAAAGTGTGGTTCAAATAAAGAGTTGTATAACGCTGTACCTGTGGTTTTCCTTCTGTATTCTGTCTTTTCTAGGGGTGTAATAAACAGGAGTCTAGCTTTAGCAGGCTTAGTTTTGACATAGAACTGCCTGTGTTTCCACTAGAAAAATGTTAGTTCTGTTAATTGTAAAATAACTGACACTGTGTTGTATTGCTCCCGTGACATTATTTACCTGGTTTGGGCAGCCAGCAAAAATTAAATCTGCTCATTCATAAAGGTCTAGCAGGAAGCGCAACACATCTCCATTTGTAACGTGGGGCATTGCAAGAAAACACAAGTCTGGTTTGCAGCTGCTCGATACAGTTGGAGCTGGTGCGAGCTAGGTGAGCGGTCACAGCAGACAACACGTCTTCTGCGGTGTCTAACAGGTTACTCGACACCTCAGTGACTGTGTCCCTGAAAGGAGAGTCTGCAATAGTCCTGTGACATCTGTGGTTGAAAAGAAGGAACAAATTTCTCCTGAGCCCGGTGAAGAAGCGACCTGCTGTGTAGCCCCGGTGGAGCAGCAGAGGACTGAGACAGGCCTGAGCAGGAGCTCCACAGGTAAGGCTGCCGTTGCAGAACACCGGCAGTGCCGTTTCCCAGACTAAGCATCGTCCATCTGTGGAGTTTCCCGTCATGAAATGTGGACTTCAGTTTGCAAAGTTCCTCAGTAAATTAAGTAGTTCATCATTTCAGTGGTGATGCTGTATGTCTTTGTGTGCTGCCTCACAAAAAATGACTAAAAATAATGTTCTGACACCATTACATCAAAGCAGCAGAGAATCTCGCTTTTCATTAGAGATCAACAATCTCAGAATTCAGAAACCAACTAGCTTACAGAAACTGCAAAACCGTTATCGTTCTTGTCTCAGCAACTGAATACCCACTTCTCAGAATAGAAATCCACATGACAGGTTTATTTTTGTAGTCTGTAATTCTAGGAATGAGGAAGCAGAAAGATGAACCTTCTCAGACATTTTCCATCTCATTCCTAATATTTACTATGTGCTTAATAAAATCCAGTCTTGTAGAAGAAAGACTTTCTTAATTTCTATATCTGTATTCTTTAACATTTCTTCTGGATATGGATCATTCCCATTGCAGGAAACTAAAAGTTCCATGAAAACATTGTGGGTGGTTTTTCTGTGTAAATCTGCGATCTGTATTGTGAAGTGGAGTGATTCTATAAATCACGGTCGCTGTCTCCACACAACTTTAAAGATACTTTCAGAGCTTTAAGAATAATAAAAGTCCATTGCTTTGGCACATTAGTAGATCTCGTGACACCTTGATCTTTTTCCTGGTTAGTGTGAATCATACGGTTGCCAGTTGCTTACTGCCATATGGTCCAGAGTTAGCTTCGTCTCTCTCATGATGCGTTAGTTTAAGGCGCTTCGAAGCCCTAGTGGGAGACGTTAATTAAAAAGTACTTATTATTGCAGTAGTTTTGGAAATAAAGTGAAGCTTCATTTCCACTGGCTTTGCAGGTCTTCCTGACTGCATTGCTTTGTCCCATGGAAATTGTTCTTAAGTCCAGTTCACGCCTCCAGCTGAGTTTGCATTCCTTGATGAACAGTCTCCGAGATATATTTTATGCTATGGGAACATTAATATTGTTGTTGTGTAGTGGAAGGCTCAGGTACCTCAGGCAGACTTCTGGAGTAGGGCAAAGTGGTTTGGCCAAACAGAAATTTCCTTCTAGACCTTTATATTTCCCATTCGTCGGTATACGTTACTGGATTTCCAATATTGACCAAAACCGATGTACTTCTGCTCTGTTTGATATTTTTGTTTCTGAGTAGATGCACACTCCAGCATTTTGTGGGGGTTTATTTGTGTGTTTTTTTTAATTTTTCCCCCAGAACAACTTGGTCACGATATATTGAATTCCAGACCAGATCTAGACACAGACAATGCACATAATTTAGTGGAAGTTTCTCCTGAAGAAGCACCTGTTGAAATTATGCTTGGAAAGGTAATGGATATCTGGAGATACAGACAAGGTTTTCACTACTCTGAGCCTCCTTCAAATAAATTGCTGGGGCTCTGGTGGGAAGTGCCTCAGTCCGGGGTCAGCCTCAAGCCCATTGGACTTCGCTGTACCACAGTTAGTTCTTGGGATGAATTCACGTGACACATTTGCCCTTTCGTTTGATCTATAAACACTGATTGGAGCTGACAGCTTCTGCCAAGATTCTGTATACATTTCCATTTCCCATAGTTTAACTCTTATTTTTTTTGCCAAACTTTTCTGCTGTGCCATTCTGTGGTGATACAAAGCCTAGTGACAACACACAAGATGGGGCAGGAAGAATGGCTGGGAAATGTCAAACTTGAGACCTATTAAAAAAATCTGGGTACGAGAGTCCAGGTACCAGCTGGGACTAGCGTTTGTGGCTTCTGCCTACAAAAGGCGGGTGGACTTCACGCTGCAATCAGTAGAGCAGGTCTTTGTAGCACGAGACAGCTGCTCCAGGTTTTACATACTCACCAGTGGTGATGAAAACACCTTGGTGACCACATTGTCTAGCCATCATAGGGAGTCTTGCAGTGAAAGGAGACTCTCGGTCAAATTCTGACTGGGCCTGGTTGTGAAACCATGTGTCATGTCAAGTCTTTTCCCCACAATAAACCTCCTAGGGAGCTACTGATACTGCTAGCTATTTTTTTTCCCTTGCATAGGGTCTTCAGTCTACTTGCAAACTAGCTGTAGTAGAGTGTGTGTGTAGTATGAGTATAATATACTGCTGCTTTATTTCAATACAATTTATAGCCAACTGCAGTGACGCAGTTGTTTTCATTAAAAACATATTGCTTCTTGTTTAGGTTACAGAAGGTGAAATTGGACCCTTCAGCTCTGTCAAACTTCAGATTATATTTGTCCCAGCTGTCCCTGGGGATGTGCGGGCAGAGTTTGTGATCGTGTTTGACAACTCAGACTGCAAACCAGTGAGTGATTTTGTGCAAGACTTACTTCAAAACACTTTAGAAAAAGAGTTTAAAATCCTCCTGCTTTTCACAAGAATTAAAAGAGCTCAGAATCCGCTATTAGAAACAAGGAGGTAGAGGACAGATGTGTTTATGAACATTCTAAGAAACAGCAACGAGGTACCATGTGGTTATGTATTATGTGGTTTGATGGGAGGTAACTTTGTAAATCATGGCCCTTCTCTCTGATGCAGTATGGTTATTAAACCTGTTGATTCTCTTACATTTCTATGCAAATAATCCTGATGATAGTCCCATTTTATCAGACGTCATACTGGAAAACATTTAATGTCCTGGAAACAAATAGCAAAGTAATCTCCTCTGTTCCCAACCCACATAGTTTATTTTCTTTCTGGTATGTCAGAATTGGAATTATTTAGCATGCGGTAGTGGAACTGATGTGTGAAAGCTGGAAGAGATGACAACTTTAGTTACCACTTCAGCATATTTTGATTCTACACTTCATTGGAAGCCAGATTCTGCCTGGGAGCAGTGCACAGAAGCTTGCCAAAAAAATAAAGAAAAACATCCAAGAAGCTCAGTAGGCCGGTCCTGGCCCTCCCCGTGGTCTACAGATGGAGTGCTCTAGAAAAGGAGCTGCAGGGGCATTTTGAAGGCTCCTGGGGGCTCCTGTTCTTTCAGGATCATTTTATCCAAGTCAGAACTATGTGGTCACTGATGTCAGACCTCAGGTCACTGTAGGGTGGACAGCACCGTGCCGCTGTTGCCGTGTTTCCTTGCTGGCTAAACAAGCTGCAGACTCTTGAGTTTCTGAATTATGGCACATTCACTTAGCTAGATGCAATTTGAATATTTCTTGTCAATACCGTGGGCAGCATCCTATTCCTTCATGTGTTCTGTCAAAGAATCCGAACCAAAGTATAATTCTTTTTTCTGCTGGGATACCATAACAAATTATTTTCATAGCTTTGCCTAATTAAAGAAACTGTTGCAATACGAATAATAAAATATTTTACTCAGCTGTAGTTTATAGCAGAAGTTCCTGCTCTGCCTAGATCAGTAAGAATTTGACACTAATACAAATAATCACGGTCTTGATTTCTGTATTACCAGCTGGGCTTTAGTGCCATTGGAGTTTCTGTTGATGTGCCAGTTTGGGTGCCCAGTCCCAACGTCGATTTGAAGATCTGTGTGTACGACCGACTTTACCAGGATCGCGTTGTCGTTCGAAGCAGGTGAGCTACCCTTCCGTTGTCAGCTGCCTCCTACAGCTAATTAGTGAGATCTTAAGTCACTAGGTGATGGCTTGAAGTTCCATTGTGCCACACCCATCTTGTCCTCATAGGAAGCTGAAGACCAGTTTGTTTTTTTCCTTGGCATTGCAGGAGGATGACCCGATTACAAGCCCTTTGAGTTCCACACTGCTGTGGAAATTGGACTTGGCTATCCTGCGATGAAGTATCTGGGTTAATACGTGCCCTTCCACTCCTGCAGGGTTCCCTGTGTTGTGCCAGTTCTGTGAAGTCCCTAGGGACAGCAGCCCCACAGAGTTTTGTCGTGTGGAATTTGCACACTAAACATTGGGGAGATAAATACGTCTAAAGTAAGCGCCCGTTGGGCGTAATTGATTCGGCAAGGAAATTTTGTGAAAGAATATTTTGTTATTTCTCAGCTAATTTAATTAAAGGCCATGGGAGACTTATGATCTGGAAGCCAGCCTCTGCCGACTGATCTTTATTGAGAGGGTCGGGCACAAGTCTTTCCAGACTTGGGATATGATGCTGGATAAATCGTGTCGGTCCTTTTGCACTTACTTTAAAATGGGAAGGATATGACTTTTCCTCACCCATGTAGGCCTTAAGCACTGCACTGGAGTGACAGGTGCCCTGTAAGTACGCAGGTAGTGACCAAATAGCAATTTGGGGGCGGAGGGGCAAATACCTGGGTGTTTCTGTAGCCCAAGTTGGTAACATCTGAACACGGGTTCTGTTTGCACTGGCCTATAAAGATAATACATCAGCTCATTGGCTCCCAGAGGTTTCGTGCTGTCAGAGAGTGGTTACATGAATTTCTACTCTTAATTGTCTTCAGGCGCTGGGTGTCTTCCCTCTACCTACCACAGTCACTATTGAATCCTCATTTTAACAATTTGCATTTCTTAGATTCTATTTAAATAGGATCGGGGTGGGTTTGTGGGAGGGTGGGGGAGAGATTGGTTCTGTAGAAGGCATCCATTCTAAACCTCTTACCAGAATTACAGACTGCAGAGATTCTTCACAGTTGGAAAGAAATGAGTAAAGCTGTTATCTCAGACATTCAGCTTACAGATATGACAAGCACAAGTTGTTATGTAAGTGATTCTACTTGGTCTAGATAACCCAGGGAAAAAACTTACCAGTATAGAAGCAGAATAACTCTCCCAACGAACACTTAGGATTTCAAGGGGATCCCAAAGATAGAAGCCGTCAAATTGCTTAGGGCAAAACTCCATAATTGTGGGAAAAATCCTGCTGATCCTTTGCCAAGTTTCACTGAATTGAGAGCACTTAATAGGTAGCGTACTGTCCTTAGTACCTTGGCAAATCAAGTCTTTACCCAGTTCTCCGGTTAGGAAAAATTGTCTTTGTTATTTGGGCTGAAATTCAAAGTATTTCATGTGCAGGAATATCACATCTCAACTTTTTATCCTGCACAAATAGATAGATTTCATCATTCAGCTGTGATGCCTGAGAAGTTTCTTCCTCTAGTAGCTATGGAAATTTTTCTGTAGCGTCTATCAGCAAGAGGATTCCTCATTGTTACATGGTACGTGTCAAACCACTTCTCAAACAGAATGAGTTTAAACGGCTGAAAATAGCTATAAATGACTATCAGTCAAGAGCAATTTCTTACGTTAGACTAGTGAGTAGCTGTCTGTTAATCGCAATAGTGACAGACTGGGGCAAGGCAGCCCTGCCAGGGCCTGTGCTCTGCGGCCAGGCACAAAGGATCCGGAGCCGAGGGCAGTTATCGGGCTGGTGAAGAAGCACCCAAAGTGCTGCCAACACGCAGCCAAAGAGAGTAGTTGGTTCCACCAGCTCTGTGTGACCTGCGTGGCAGCTAGAGGGTCGCTGCAGCGCTGGCTGTGAGCTCACGCTCGTAGCAGCCGTTCACTGAAGGAGCCCAGGGGTACGGGTACCACAGCCCGGCTGAAAAGGCTGCGTGTCTGTCAGCTGCTGAAACGCCGTAGCTAGTGAGAGCTGAAGTTCAGGTCCACTAGATGTGAAATCTTATTAGCATAATGTCTAGAACACAGATTCTTTAATGAAATGTTAATTAGATACTTAAATAATCCTGCTACTCGGGAATATTCTTACAGATTTCTCCTCCGATCCCTAGCTATTTATTTAAAAAAAAAAAAAAAAAAAAAAGCTAAAACTTGTAGGGAGAGGATTCTTTAGATTTTCAGGGAAAAATCTGACCCAGACCTGAAGGAGATGATGTGTTAGGCTTTCATTCACCACCAGCACACACAAACACCTGACAGAGCAGAAAGAACTTGCCTGTATCTTGTTGCTGCTGCGATCTATGACACTGTGATCCACAGCATGAGTAGAAGATCAAGTTTCCAAGTTAGTTAGATCGCTCTGGCGCTGAAGTGTCCCAGCCAGCTCTGTAGAATTGAAAAGTGTTAGTTAATACTGGTTTCGTTTTGGATTTCGTTGGGTCTTTCTCTGGTCACATAGCACACAGTAATCGGGAAACATGAATAAGCAGCATAAAGGGTGAAAGTGTCTTACCAGAATCCTGTCCAATATAAATCACTCTGAAAAGTAATTTCTTTGGCAGGTTATAATCTGCACTGATTTAATGAAGTGGTATATACTTCTCTTAGATTGTCAACAGTCAGAAATCATTCCAGGCTCCCAGTACCACATGCTGTAGCTGTTGATTTAGAGCAGACCATCTGGACTGACAGCTTGCAAACCAGTCCAAGAGAAGGAGAATGACAAGCTGAAATATTTGTGAATTGCTTGGCAATTTTGCACTTAGACATACAATTCCAAAGCAAGGTATGGTCTGTGGCTATCGCTGAGTTATAATATAGCCAGAATTCAGTAAACAGGGAGAGGTTTCCTAGCTTCCAGGATGCCGTTCGTAGGTCAAACAGAGCCCAGGTTTTGGCAGAGGAACTGGCAGTACCAGCTCAGCCACGCTTTGACTTCTAGCCCTGTAGAATCTCTGCTGTTAGAGGAGAAGTTACAAGAGAGCTGTGAATTCACATCTATTTAAAAGAAGTCACCATGGTTTTGGGGAGAAAACCCAAAAGTAGCAGGGCTTTTAGTGCATTTCTGGTGTAAGACAGCACCCCACCCCACCGCCCTGCGAGGCTGAGGCTTTTTCCTGCCTAATTAAGCCTGTACAGGCTTAATTTTTGGTATTGAAGGTTTTGAGATAACTATGATGATAACGATAATGAATGGAATTCACAGACTGGTACATGTTGATGTTTTAGGTGTATTGTGCTCTTTCAGGTTCATTCTTTTGATTCTTCTGACTACAGGCTGGGACGTTAAGTGCTCATTAGCCACTTAAGCAGCATCTAGGTCTCCTTGGCCCCACTTAGGGGTCGCTGCTCTTCATTTTTTCTGTTTCTCAGACATTGCATTCCTCCCACCACCAATTGTTACATAACCTAGATCCAGCATTACAAGACGACTACTCCTTTTCTATCTTGAGTGGGTTCTGTGCTGCAGCTAGGACCAATTAGGTGTCTCAAACATTCTGTGAGTCATTCCTGTTGATTCAGATAGAGGGGATGTATGCTAGGAGCAAATAATTAGCTGATATTTCACAATAATTTGGCTTTGACTTTCCCCTGACCTGACTTACCACTGTGCTGCACTTTGATAATTATATTCCGATCAGCTGTGTACATTGCTTGAAATACAGCTGGGTTTACTTGCAGTGCTCCCAAAATCTTGTTTTCTATACTTATCTTGAAAGAGAATACAACTGTGTGATTTTGCTGTAGCAGTTTTAGACGCCCATCATTTTCAAAGGAAGCTTGGAATCATTCTAGTGGTAATGTAGGGTAGAGATGCAAGGGTGGGGGCGGGGAGGGGACCAAACTCCCAGAGCAAATGCCGCTCAGATGGCAGGACAGGTAGCCTCAAAACCACCTGAGCATCTCTGATCTGTTTGCAGAGCAAAAGCCATGCTGCGTTTGAAGTTTGAAGTCTGCAAAGAATTGAGTAAGCACATGGAGCTGCTTCCCAAGACAGGTTACATCCAGGCTCAGTCGTCCTTCGCCGTGCAGTTGAAGTTTCGGCCCAGGTAACCCAACGCCAGTCCTCTCGTCAGTCTTTAAGATGCTATCTGTAGGGGGCTGTCAGTGGAAAACCTGAGCAGGTCAAAAGGTTTTTCTCTTTCTTCACGCTGCAGCAGGCTGGACTTCACACTGCTGGTGTCAGTGCGGTCCTGGTGCCCCCCCCTCTTCCCCCTTAAAAGCTGCCAGATGCTCAAGGAGGAAATTAATTTGGATCACATACCTGGGAGGAGATGCCTTCCTGTAGTGTGAAAAGCCGAGCAGTTGCACTCCTGGTAGGCTGCTCCCATTTCTGGGGAGAAGCTATTCTTGTACGAGAGAGAGGTTATCTGGGCAGGTGGCTGCTTCACGCATCACTGGTTAGGTAATTTCTGGACAAGAACTCCTGTGCTTGCTAATTAAGGGAAGCATGGTTGGGCTTCCTGTTCCTATCTCCGCTACCCATGTACATTTTTCTCCGAAATGTGAATGTATTGATCTTGAATTTCATGTGCCATTTTATACAACATCTTCTAAGATGCTAAAAGCCTTAGCCCAGCCAGTTTCTGTTTTCCGTTTCATGATACAGCTACACATAGAAACATGGTTCTACGAAACAAAGCATTCCAGTTTTTAAAGATCTAAATCCAAGAGCTCCTGTTGGCCACCATTGATTTTATTTACTTTGTCATTGCCATCCTAAAGAATTTAGCAGGACGCTTCTTTTCAAATATAAATTAAATTATATAGGTCTTAATTCTGGTATACAGCTAAAGACTTCGGTGGCTTCTGCATTGATTGCTGCTGCAGACCTGCTGCTTATTTCATATAGGTTATCTAGGACCTCTGAGGTGAGTATATTTGGGGTTTCACTCAGCAGCTCTGGGTTCTAAATGGAGTGTCTGATCACCAGCTTTGAAATTTTCCCCAGGTTAGTATTCAAAGAACTGGACGTGTTTACAGTTCTTCCAACATCTCAAATCCTATCAGATCGTAACCATTATTATGATTTTTCAGTTCCGAAACTCAAGATGCTGTAAGGCACTGTTACAGTTGCGGACTGGAGAGAAGCATAGCTTGGATTTAGAACATTAATCTTCCTTTGAAAAATGGGGAAGCTTCAGAAAGGAGATTTGATGAGATTAAGGCATTTCTGAAATAAGTGCCTGCTGTTTCAGTACATAGATCGGTTTTAAAAGACCTAACGCACAGGGGAAGTCAGTGTGTGGCAGGGGAAGATGAGCTCGCCAAGAGGTGATGGGAAGCACTGAGCTAGTGACACATTCCCGTAAATGCCGCCTCCTTGACCTGGCGTTACAAGCTCTGCTAATAGAGTAGCTGCCTGAAAAGTAACACAAAAGTAAAAGGAAACCCTCCTTCCTCAGTACTACGGGAACAGCTGGGCTGAAGGCTGGGGAAGTTCTCCCCAGTAGTCTGTGCACCCTGAAGTGCCTGGTCCGATGTTACAATACTCGCAGCTTTCTGGGTGTTTGAAGCAGACGATTTCTGTTTATTTGAAGGCAAGTTCTCTAATCTGCTGACTTTCAGAATTCCCAAATACCACATCTTTTAGTTGTTCTGCATTTGGAACCAGTCCCGCAGATGCTGGCAGTCTAAATCTGATTTGTCTTTTATGCTTCTCTTTAATTGCTTTTAAGCATGAAGATGCCATTTTCAGAGAACTATCGGAAGGATTTCACTATCTTTTCCCCAAGGCGTAACAGCTAATTTAGAGTCCATCACTGTGTACGTACAGTTACAATTATTTTTTTTCCCTCTGGATTATTTTGTAATAGATTAATTTCTTCTGCTATTCTAAAGCCCTGTGACAAAGTGAAAGTTGATCATTTATTCCTACCTTGTATTTAACTCCTGTCTTTAAACAAGTCAGCAATACTTTGAAGATCACCTTCTAAAGTCACGTTCCAGACTTGCAATTTAACAGCCAGCAAGATTCCAGATCAGCGCAGTGACTGAGTGGGTGCTATTTAGTCATTAACTATTTTTTAACAATACATTAAACAATTGCATGTAATTCCAGTAGTAGTAGGAACGTTGTCACTGCGGAGACCTAAGAACAGGAAGCAATTCACTCCGACTCTGTAAGTCACTATAAATAGATCAGCAGAGCTAAAAATGCTGGAGCTTTTGTGTTGGTTTGGCTTGAAGCTCTGGAACGGAGCTTATGTAAATAATAAAATGCTTCATCCACAGAAAACCCGCATATTTCTTTTAAATTCCTTATCTGGTGTATCATCAGACACTATTGGTCTCCAAGTTTGGTTCGCTTTGTTTATGTGTCTGTGCTTTGTGATACCGTTGGTTCTGCCTCAAACTGGCTGGTGACAAACTTAGGTCGGTGTCAAAAGGAAACAGCCGCCTAGGCTGGGTTGGTTACGTGCCGTGGTGCAGCAAAGATGCAGAAGGTTGCTATTCTGGAGGAAGCTTTACGTTTTCCCGAGTTTGAAATGACTGGATGGCGTTTTAAAAAGCAGAAATGGATGCAGACCTCTGTGAATAACTCCCTTAAACTCCTGGGTGTCCAAGAGCCTGTCTTGGAAATAAATAAACCAACAGAAGTCCCACGTGGACGTACAAGGGAATGATCCTGACTTCGTGGCTGGACACCTTTGCAATCCCTGCATGCCCACTCGGAGCTGGCTGTCCAGAGCTGTGCCGTTCCGTAGGAAATCCGTGACAAGTCCATAATATCTCTGACCCGACGGCATCTTTTGTTTTCTTGGCCAGAAGGTGGAACTTCGTAGGTCACTCATTTTTCATCGGCACTTTCTCCCACGGTTTTCCCCGATACTTGCATGTATCTTCCGTACAAGATTGTAGTTGGACTTCACTTCAGTGACGCATTGGAGCTGATGCTTAACCAACTGCAGATGTGAACACTCCTGCTGGAGCACAACTACTGCCTTAAGGTTAAAAGCTGTGAATAATAAAACTTTTAGACCTCGAGTGATACCTTGTTTGTGTGTTGGTTTTTGGTTTTGTTCGGGTTTTTTTGGTTCAGAAATCCCTCTCTCGAAAGTTTATTATTCCCCTTAACTAGAAAACAGTCAAAATATTTTTTATGAGACTGAATGGACTTTTTGATTTCTAGGCCCTCTCTTCCTGAAGATGCAGGGAGCTATTTTAATGAAGCGACAAGAGTTCTGGAAGTTCCAGTGACAATACTGGTGGTGGGTAAGGTTAGTGATGTTCGTTATGCTGGTTATCGGACGGACAATAGATGGAAATTATTGTAGCGAATGTTCACTTACGGTACCTAATCTTAGATTAGTTCTTCACTAGCTGAAGTCCTATGATAATAGCAAAAGGCACTTACAGTGATAACACAGGTTGGATAGTTTCTTCCTGTCAGCAGGCTTACAATTTAAATTGGAAGTTAAATCCTTTCTTGTTCCCTAGCAGTTTATTTGGTACCGGAGAGCTAGCAGATACCCTAGCACGATCTTCTTACTCTGAGCTGTGCTACAGCTGTAGCATATTCTTGGAGTTTACATTTCCTGGAGGTGCAGGTGTGAATCCACTCTCGCATGTGAAATTTGAGATACAGATACTATTTCTTTTTCTTTAATTTTGCCTGTGAGAGAGACATTTCCTATTGCTTCTGTTTGGAGAACAATGAGGCTGAAGTTCAAGATAGATATGTTACGTTTACATACGTTATTGTCAAGGAATAGAGTAGAATAACTTTTTTGCAGTTATCTTTTTGGATGACATTTCACTTCAATCCTGTCCTTACAGTGCCACAGATGGAGGTTTTTGTCCTGTGCTCTTGCATTTTTTTCAGGCTAAAAAAGTTAATTTTACTGTCCATGCAATTGTTACTACTTCTGATTTGGAAATCAGTCCAGCACGAATCAATTTTGGATGCTGCACAATCTATGAAGCCGTGCAGGCAAATGTCACGCTAACAAACAAATCCATCTTGCCGCAAGAGTTTGGATTTGTGGAACTTCCAGAGGTAGGTAGTTATCCCCCCCACCTCTTCTTCTATCAGAATATATTTAATTATTATGCAAACACGTTTCAGCGTGAGTGTAAATAAATCATGACTCGTTCTTGCAAACCCATGGGAATACTTCTGCCTGCAGCACTGTCGGAACAGGCAGAGTAGTTCTGGTGCTGGTTGGTGTACACTTTCCCCGTGTTGTACCCTAACCATTTTCCAAGCAGTACGAACATCTTCAAGGAGATTTTGCTCTTCTCACCTACATGACATTGTTAGTCTAACTTCATCCTAGTAGAATACCTGTTTTTTACACCAAGAAATCTACTGCCAGAATACTTGGTGCACTTTTCTTTCAGGCCCACAGGTCACTTACACTACTACGTAAAAGAGGCTTTGGGCTTTGCTTTGCCCCTGAGGCTGAGGAATATCGCACAGTTCACATCCAAGTGCCCAAACACTTTGTCTTTGAGGCAGGGGTGGCCACGTCCAAACTGCTTATTGGGAATCATCCCCTGAACCACAAAATACAGTCAGGTATTTTCTGACTGACTGTAAGTTGACATGGGAGCTAAACTAATCGCAGGGGCTGCCAGTTTCATGTGGGCAAGGTCTGCTGAATTATTCTTTATTTTTATTTTTGCAAGAAGTTAGCTGTTCAAGCTTCATAATAGCACGATGATCGCTGTGTGAAATGGTTTGGCATACTGGAATCAGAGCTAGAGGAACCTGACATTTGATTAGGCAGTCTCCCTTTCTCTGCTGTTTTAGGGATTAAAATCAAGGAGTTAGCTAAAAGGAATTGGTGCCTTCAGCTTCATTAAAGATTTACTTCGCAGCGTGTGTGTCATGATTAGCTTAAAATGTGATGTGGAGACATTCTTGAATCGTCATCAACTCAAACACAAACCAATATACATTTGTAGGTGTTAAACCAGTACTTGTCCTTGTGGTGTCTGCACGTCATACAGGAATCAGCTCTGCAGAGATACAGGGGGAACTGTTGAGGTTTTTATTACATTTCATTCAGTTGTCTATGAAGAGTAAATAAACATTAGAGAAAGGTGATTACCATCGGTGGTGGAAGCTGAGGAAGAGATTCTACTGAAGTCTGAGTTAATGGATTTAATGCCTCTCGAATTACTTTGAGATTAGAAATCTGCACGTCAGTCACTAGTCACTAACTCAGATGAAAGCTTCTCACTAGGAGGTTTCTGTTTTCCTGACGTTTGTACATTTAATAGCAAAATTTTCTTATCTTGCCAGTAATGTCTTAATTTAATCTACTAATAATTTGATAATTTAACTAATGATTTCTTATTTTAATGACAATAATTTCTTACCCTGCATTTTGCAGTTTGTTGAAATTCAACCCAATGACGGACTTGGAATTCTTCTTCCTCTTGAAAGCCTGACACTGGACGTAATCTTCAAAGCTAACAAGGCAAAAGAGTACAGCTTTGAGCTAACCTGCAAGTCAGAGGTTAATAGGTACGTTAAGAAACTAATTGAGTAGCAGTTAATCTGGAAGCCTAAATCACACGGGGTTTCCACTGGGAAGCTAGGTCAGAAATTAAATCCCTGCCTGCCTTGAAGGGGTAAGGCTGGGATAAAAATGTGAGGCAGGTAGGAATGCTGCAGTTGGCAAGAGTTGCTCAGTGCCTGTGTGTTCCATCCTTCCTTTACATGCCTGTCTTTCCTGAGATAACTTTTTTCTATCCCACCTGAAATTTATCCCTGTAACATATCCAAGCTGCAAGTTTGCCCCAGGTCGTCTTAACCTTCAATGTTCTACTTGCTTTTTCAGCAGAATTACTGAAGGCTTTTATTTCTTTTTAAAGTGCTTCATACAGTAAGCTAATGCTGCTAAAATAATGATGGTATAAACTTTGATTTGACTGGATGTATTTCCAGAAGTTCACAGAGGAAGAATTCAAGCAGGGACTCTAGCCAATTGTGCATTAAAAATAGATAGTATTATTGTTCATCTTTAGGCAAAATTCCCATTGCAAGCTTGAAATTCTGCTTAAATAGGGACTACAGGATTAGTTCCCTATTTTCCGGGCTGATTAAGAGACTATTTTATGCTGAGACAATTTATCATGTGTTTATTTTTAGACAATTCAAGCTGTCATGCAAAGCAGTTGGAGTCCACCCACCTCTTGAATTGTCTCATTCCTTAGTTCGGTTTGCTGCAACAGCCTTAAACGGTGTGTCCACAGCAACGCTGTACGTGATGAGTTCCCCTGGGAGTCTCAGGCGCTTTAGTCCTGCTGGCCCAAGAACTGGCCGCGGGGAAGCTGCCCCTGTGGGCCCCGCTTCGTTTGAATTCCGTGTGCCAGCAGACTGCCCAGTGACAATTACACCTTCGGTTGGAACGGTGTTGCCTGGGAAGGTAAATTCACTTTAAGCATCAAGCGTTCTGCCAAATCTTGTGATAGTCTACATCCCTACAAACGCTGTCACTTGTAAATGAAGCTCAAAACAAAATTATTAGAAAAGCTGGAACATTTCAAGTTACTTGAAATAACATTTTAAATAGGACATGAGGGGTTAGCCGTCAAATCTGACTAGTGCTTTATGGGAGTTTTCACCCTGAATGTTCTTTCCTCAGTGTGGTCATTGTGATTTATTTGAAGAATGTTTAAATATCAAAAATATTGGTCATGTAAAACCAGCCCACTGTAACATCGTGGACTTCCAAAAACGCTGCAAGTGACCTTATCCTTGGGATCCCCTTATTCGCTTGGAAAAAAATTGTATTTTATTTGTTAATTTTTTTGCTGTCCTGTATACGCTGCTGCTGGGCTTTGTAGGTGTAACACATGTACGAGGGCTGAATTTTGCCTATCACTCTTGTGTACCTCTCGCGCTCCCAGAAAAGCTTGATTCAAGTGTCCTTCAGACCAACATTGTCAGATCAGCTAATCAGAGAAGAGGCAGTTCGGAGGCTTTGCAGAGCAGCTGCGACAGGGGCAGAAATACAAGTAAGGAATGCTAAGAACTAGCACGTGCTGTTGGTCTCTTAGTTCCAGATATTTGTTTCTCTGGATGATATTTTTATCATAAATTTTTTTGCATATTAATGAAGCCCAAACTCATGATCCATGTAAGACCTCCCTGTAAAGGACAAGAGTGTGACTGTGCTGGTGCGCCATCGTGTAGTCTGTTCAGTGAGCAATAATTCAATTTTCTGCTAACAATTTCAAAAGCATTCCTAGAGGATTTTCTTGCAAATGGAAACTGCAAGTATTTTAAAAAAAAAAGTTTCTACACATCTTGCAGGTTTACAGCAGGCAAGGACTTGGTATGCAGTGCTGGGGTTGATTACTTTGTGTGAGCATCTATGGTGGTCTTAAATTATGAGATAAATAGAGAAAATTCCCATGAGAGAGACTTTTACACATCTGCTCCAACAGGGGAACTTTTTTTTTTTAAGATGGGGTAAAATACATACATTTCAACTTAATTTTATATTGTTAGAAATGTGTGTGGTAACAGCTGTGCCTATGGCGTGTTCCCATAATCCTGCTGCTGTTGCCTTGTTTCATGCACGCTGTCACCCCTTGGGTTCTGTGTGCTTGGGCCAGGGGCTGTGTATCTGCAAATTGATGTTTTGATTGGATCCCCAGTGATACCCTCAGTGTGTAACGTCCCTGTGTGGGCATTTGCAGAAAAGGAAGAAAGAGGAAAAGGGAGAGGGGAAGAAATTCAGCATTGCCGTTACCAGACAGCAGTCTTCCAGACAGCTCATAAGGGATGGAGGCAGCAAATACCTGACTTCTGTGTGTAGTGCTGAACAACCAAAATCCGACGAGTTAAAGCCTGAGTAAGTCAGCCAGAGCATCTTGTACAACATCCTCTTCATCGGTAGTTCAATAAATCTACTAAAACCTATAGGCAGACAAGAAAGCAAACTGCAGGAAGAAATAGCTTTAGCTCTGTTGCAAAGGCTGTTTCCAAAATTAGTACTGCTTTTAAGCCACACAGCTGTACCCTCTCATGTAAGGCAAAGAATCGCTTTATGCATCAGAGGGATTGAAGACTTCAAAGAATCTATCAGAAAGCACGAGATGTGGCTGGATGGGGAAACTGGGCTGAACCAACACGGTATTTAAAGGGCAACTAGAAAGCTCAACTTAGTTACCAGAAGAAACTACTACTAATGTGCCTTTTCTGAATAGGTCTATCAGAGCTGAATACATTCAGCCCAGATGGAAACCATCTGATGGCCCATGTCTGTGGGCTTGGGTTAATTTATTTTGGGGGGGCTTACACAGTCCTTTGTATTAGTCATGGTCATCAGAAGTGTAATGGTGCTGTCAGATGTGTGTTTTAAGTAGTCATTTTACGATGACTCCCTCAGTGAGAATTAACACCAGTGGTGTGTGCTGTCTAGAAAATTGGATACTTAGATGCAAAATCGAGATCCCTTGGTTAGCGTATAATTCACCTTTTTTAGAACCACACTTTTGCCTAAGAGGATGAATTTAGAAGTGTTTGAAGGTAAATACGTGGTTGAACACCAGGCATTTGACTGTCCTGGACAGCAGTGATGTTAGACTAAAATCCCGTGTTCCATTTTGAAAGTATGACTAAGAAACAGTGAACACAAATAGCTCCGTAGGTATTGATTTGATTTCTTTTCTTGCTCTCCCACTTACTAAGATGATTCTTATTCCTGATCTTTCTAGTTCTGATGCTTATATGGCAGCCCAAGCTTTCCTGGTGAGGAATTTCAGTGGGAGGTTTGAAAAATACATCATACCGTGCTTTGTTGCAAGTGGACGTATCGATGAAAAGCAAGGCTCTGACAACCTAAGCTGCAGGTATTTGCAGTTAGATATTTGCAATTCATGATAGCTCAGAAATTTGAGGGGGAAATGGTGGGCATGTTAATTTATTCATTTATGGAGGAAACTTGTTTTCTGATCTTAATTACTTCATAGGTCAGTGGTAGAAACTCATGCTTACAGCCCACCAGTTGGATAAGAATCAAAGCAGCTTAAAAAGCAATTGTGTGGAAAACTTAAGCCACATGTAGTTCAACCTTCTGCTTAGGCACACACCAAGTCAGCCACCCAAAACTATGTATGGTTTTGTAATACCAATTTAATGATATCCTGTGATACGAGCAGCATAAGAACAGATTTCTGACAACAGTTTTTATTTCTGTATGATCCAAGAGCAAATACCCTTTTGCTCTCTCTCCAGCCCTTACAACACTTTGTATTTGGAGCTGCACTGTCCGGCTGTAGCACCGTCTGTTGTGGTCACTTCAGATAATGGAAGAAACACGGTCGATTTTGGTGATGTTGCCATAGGTATGAAATTTGAATTTAAGTTTTGAGGCTTTTTCTGTCTGATGTTAATTTCTTCTGAGCATAGTTTTCTTTTGCATTGTTCAGTTGATGTTCAGAAGTCGATAGAGAGATGAGCCCTGTAGTAGGTACCTGGCTGGAAAATGAGGAGCCTCTCTGGCCAGCTGAGGCACGTAAAGCAGCAGACTTGATCCCAAAAACGGAACTGGAAGCTCTACAAGTGACTGTCCAAATTTGAAAGTATTTTGGTGAACTTTGACTAGTGCATTAGCCACAGAAATGGAACGAGTGTTTGCCCCAGGTAGAAGGAGGAGTGAAAAGGAGGAATGGTAGTGCATGAGTGAGCATCGTCACTTTTTGAAATGTTTTCCCTCCTGTCAGGCCACAGAACGATGAAGCGAATTACAATACAAAATATCTCCCCGGAGAAGCTGGAAGTATCCTTGTTTGGAACATGTAAGTTAATCTGCTGTTCAGCTTCTGTTTAATTTGACTCTCTATCTGTAGGAGGAACTGTTTGACACTAAAGCAAGTAGGAGGTAGCAGATTTCAGACAATACACATCTTTCAGAGAGAGGCAGGAGGTGATGTGAAGAATATATTGGATGAGCCTAGGTAACCTATGGGAAAGCTAATCGCATTCCACCCTTCCAACTGGAAATAATTCTGCGTAGAGCCAAACTTGAGAAGCACTTAACCACTTTCTGAAGAGTATAAGGTACTGGTGACAAAGCTGGTTTCAGTACAATATGACGTACGTGTGAGATGGAACCAACAGCTCGATTTTTGCCCAGTGTTTCTCTGAATACCTTGTAAGAGGCTGCTACACTGGCTTGTCTGAGTTAGGCTGTGTGGGACCGTATAGGAGAAGGCACGTCCCAGATCTTAGGGTGTTAATGACCCATTCCAGGCATTACATGGAAGCCTTATTAACTGGAAAAGGATCTTGCACCTATTTGAATTGGGAGGGGGGGGGGGGGGAATTGGATTAGTTCCTCTTTTTCTCTCAGTTACTGATCTCTGAAAAAGCTTATAGATGGTTAGTTTATAACCCTTTGGTCTGAACAATACATAGAATCTGTTCTTACATCTTTTTTCCCAATCTTTGTTTATAAACTTTTTTCCTTGAGTTGCACTATTTTAGCTAGGATTCTCAGTTCTGAATCCCAATGGTCCCTTCCTATTGGTCAGACCAGTTGGAATGCTTGAGCCAGGTGAAAATAAAACCGTCACCATCTCTTTTTGTCCAAATGAGAGTAAATGGGTGAGTAAGATACAACAGTAACAGGCCCACTTGTGGGAGGGGTCAGCGGGAGGGGTGGGGGATGTCTTCCTGCAGCAAACGAGCTAACACAGACATCCTCTTGGCAGTTTTTTGAAATGCTGGACATCCGGACGGCAAAAACCAACCTAACGCTAAGTATCACTGGTCACGGGGTGACGCCGTCGACCGTTTGCTCTGTGGAAGAAGTCCTCGATATGGGATATGTCGTAGCCAGAGAGAAGGTGACTTCGACATTCAAGGTAAATCCCTCTATGCTGAACTGGGAGGCACATCAGACATTTTGGTGAGGAGGAAGAGGAGTTCTGTAGTTTCTAGTCTGGCAGAACATAAGGCTGAGCGGCAAACTGTAGACAAAAGAACATAGCTTTTAAAAGCACATCTGGCAGAGGGATTTGATGCTGTTTCAGGCCAAAGGTAACAAAGCTGTGCAGGGAGGATGTTGTTAGCTGCTTCTGTCCTGCCTGCAGCCCAGAGAAAGAGACAGAGATCCAGCACCTCCTGTAAAAGGAAAAGAGAAATGGTCTGTATGATCCTCTCCGTAGATCGAGGCAATATGCAGAGGGATGTGAAGTCAGAAACGGCTTTGGTTTTACCACTGTTAGAAATATTTGCCCCCTCTCTTTATTCTGCCGTCACCACTGAGGCTGCTCAGTGTCCACACAGAGCGGTGACAGGTACATGGGCAAAGTACAGAACTGGTCCTGCAAAGAGCACTTGAGGGTCTGCCGTGGTGCAGCCAAGGGAGGTTTAACAGGAGCGCTCATTCACATACTGCAAACTCCCACAGGCTCTGGAACAGGCCAAGGTCTAGGCATAGACTTTCTCCTCTCGGATTCTGTCCAAGTATGTCAATAACCAAGATACATTATGTGCTGCAAGACTCTTAGAAGGAGCCTGGTCCCCGTTGGTGGGCGTGGGGGTTGACATGTTATGGGTAGCAATAACACGGGCTTTCAGTGGCCTCTGGGTACACAGTCGTGCCGTAATGCAGCAAAATTAATTCAGCCAGTTCACAAACTGTGGATCCTACGGGCTTGAGAATCAATTTTCTTAATGATAACACAAAATGTTGTTGTGTGAATTAATGTCATCAGATACAGAACACTTCCACACTGACCCTGCGATACTCCATACAACTGGATTCGCTTTCATCAACAAGGGACAAAGATCAGCAGAGACTTCCGTCCTTTATTACGTCCTCTTTGCAAAGAACAGAGTTCGTTGGTAAACTTGCTTTTTTCTCTTCTCTTTTTCTTCTGCTAAAGACTCATGAAGTATAAAGCAGCATTACTTTGTCCTGTTAGATCTACACAACTGTCAAAACCTGAGGCATCACATCACTGAAATTGAAGGCATCGTTTTGTTGCCCCAGTAGGAGCTGTACTAATTCACTCCGTATGGGTAGCTGTAAATGTATGCAGCCTGAGCAAATATCCACAAATAAGGAGATACCAGTGTTTCAATCTAAATAAACCCACACAGTAATTGCATATTAAAGGTTATATTAAGGTTATATAAGGTCCATCTCTGTAAAAACAGGTTAGAATATAGGAAGGGTTTGGCGGTGCTGCTCCAGTTCCTCGAGAGATGAGTGCATTAAACTGGGAGATGGATTTATCTGGTATTTCTAACACCCTGTTTTGCTGCAAAACCATGCATCAAGTCTTATTTACTTGCTGTTCCAACAAAAATTAACAGGTTTAAAAATATATGAAGTAGTAAAATGGACCTGTCCTCCTTTCTTATTTGTATCCTCCTTCTTATTTACCAGGAACACAGAACTATAATGGCTTAAGTGTGTTCAGTGTTTTTCCAACAGAAGGAGAAATTGTTGCTGGGAAGAGTCAGGATTTTGTTGTTACTTTCAGTCCTGATCATGAAAGTCTGTACTACTCTGACCTTCTCAAGGTTGTGCTCTTTGGCAAGGTGAGACAATCAAGATACCTGGATTATCGAATCGAAGTCTAAATATGACCTACGGTGACTTCTGTCAGCTTGGGTCTTAGCAGGGTTTTCACGTAATTGTATCTAGTGAACAGCATTTGTAGGCAGAAATGTTATCTTCGTTAGATTAACTGATGTAGGTAGGAGATGGCAGGTTTGGGGCTGACTTTTTTCAAGGTTTTAAATATTCAGTTACTAATTCAGAACCATAGTGACTTGGGATTCAGTCCTCTCTCCTGCCCAGCTGTCCACCCTGTGTAGAGGAGAGGCGATGGGAGCTAGGTTGCTGCCACTGCAGAGCACAGCTCCCAGTGGGTTCTCTGCAAGTAGCATTTCATGGCAGCGGAGAGCGGAGCTACACCTGCCCAGTGCCCTGCGTCCCAGGAACCTGCTGCTGCAGTCACTCAGCGTGAGGCAGGAGGCTTCCGTCTGTAGAGCAGCAGTCGGGCTGCGGTGGAGCCCAAGCCAGGATGCGCAGGCTGGCAGCCTAGCGGGTGGCTTGACGCCGTGCTCCAAGAGACTGACCAAAAGTTAATGAAGAGTGCCAGCTAATGACCGGTGGCAGGCACTGCACACAGAGCAGAAACTGGCACTGAGCGAGGGAGTACCGCTTCTCTGCTTGCAAGGTTTGTATCCCCAGATTACCTTTGGAAATGAGGTTAAGAATGGAAACTGGAATAAGCTGGAGACTGGTCCTAGTTCACAGAATTTAGGCGAGTTCAGCGGCAGGTAAGTCTTGCCTCTGTCAGTGGCTTTAGTACAAATCACTTTGTCTGATCCCCTCTGGAGGGACGTTGCCCAAGAGTGAGAGGCTGCTTGAAACACAAGTGCCTGAGTGGGTGGACAAGGGGAAGACGCAGGGTTCCCGCATTAGAGCACTGGGCCTTTGGCGTTTCCATAGGCAGGTGACGGAATAACCTCTGTGGGTCAGTATGCGGTTACATCGGTACTTAAGCCGCAACCCGCACTCGAAGCATTCTTGTCTTGCATAGAGAGCAGCCCATGAGATCCGCCTGAGGGGCGCAGCAAGAGACCACCCAATGTTTGTGGAGGGGGGAGTCCCACTAGATGTGCCCGTCGAGTCCTTGGCTGTGACGTTACCCGTGTCACCGCAGGAAGCACTGAAAGGAGGTAAGGGGCTACTGCTTACCCCTCGTGACAAAACAGTGAGTGATAAGACATAGGCATGTTCCTCATCCTTTATGAAAAAGTAAAGTAAAGAAAACTTTTCCAGAATCAGAACAAATAAGCATTATGGTATAGCCTATATCCATAACACAAAAAAAGTGCAGGAAACTTTCTCTTAAGGAAAGATTTTTTTCTTAATTTTAGTGCAGTTATATCTTAATGACTATCTTCATCTTTGCAACTTACTATGCGAAAAATTATTATAATTTAATGCTACTACAAAGTCTTAAGATGTATTTGCTTTCTGCCACTTCTCTAACTTGCATTAAATGTTTATAAAATTATTTCATATATAATAACGTATCCTGGACTCCTGATTGTACTGTTATGGAACAGACACACTTTCAGAGGTTTGAGTTTATCCTTCTTTAATTTCTTTGGGCAGGATCTGTGTTCAGAGGCAGTATATAAGCAACTCCCAGCTCCTGAGCTGTAAATAAATCCAAGCACGTACCGTGCACCAGTAGGAATACAGTGCCCACAACGGATGTGCCACAGGGCTAGAAAACAAGCATGAAACTTAAAAAAACAATTAACAATTACAGTTTGCAATTGCAAATTATGCAAAACCTCCTTTTGCTGAATTCTGCACTAGCCCTGTAAAAAGGATCTCCTGATCTGTGCCAACTCTTGAATTTGCCACAAGGTCACTTGAACCATCCTGGGGTAATTTACGCTTGTCCCAAAGTGATGATCGCTCTAGTTTGGAATGTCTCAAGGTTGATTTGATTCATATTTGTTTAGAGCTACAAGAACCAGTGAAGTCCATTCTCCTCATTCTGGAATACATCGAGGGACAGAGTTGTCCAGTGCCAGCAACGACAGAACTGAAAGTTGGAGCTATACAGACAGCTCAGTTTGCGTCTAAAAAGGTGAAGAAAAAAGTGCAGTTTTACATCAGAGGCTGTAAGGGATACTGACAGTGTCCTGGTTCTTTCTGTCAAAAATTCAGTCTATAAATTAAAAAATAGAGCGTTCAGGGTTTCTGATGCACTCTACATTCTGAAAGCATCAGTGTTTGAAAAGAAAAGCTTATTTTTCAGGGGCTAATATGAGGAATGGCCATTATCATACTAAGTGAGCAGCAAAATTAATTTAGCAGTCTGCTTCCCTAATTCTGGAATACGGAAGTTTGAGCATAGAGCTGCGTTACAGGTCTGACCCTGTTATTTTGTGACAGCTTGACACAACGAACGAGATCCTTGCAGTTCCAAAGGGCAGGAGCGTTTTGGCAAGCAATAGGCCCAGGTGCAGCACCTGGGCAGTGTGTTTGAGGGAAGCAGGACGGGCTGTAGTGAGGCTGTGCTCTGTGTGTCTCTCGTAGGTGGTGGAGTTCAGTTTTGACAGCCTGCCGCTCCTGCAGCAGAAGGGGTTCACTCTCGGATCCGGGAAGGGGACGATTGAGCGTGGCCAAGTAAAATCCATCAGTGTTTCTTGGGTGCCACCTGCTGACTTCCGCGTAAGTTGCTACAGCGTGTTGCTGCTTAAACTGGAAGCCTGTGGCGGCTGTTCTCACCTGCTTGCAGGAGCAATGCAAAAGCTGATCGTGAGGGTGTCGGCAGTACGGGCTGCTTTGACACATCAGGGTGACGGAACACGTGTCCTTCCCAAAGGGCTTATAGGCTGGTATGAACACCGATAGGAGAATAAAAGCCGGGAACAGCATGTATGATCTGGAGGCTTGCTGCCTCACCGTGGACTGTCGTTCATCCGTGTGATAAAAGGAACAAGCATTAGTCACTTGGAACTTACACAACTTAGAATAACTTCTTGCAGGTCACTGCGTTGTGTAGCACCAAAAGGCCAAACTGCTGTGAACTAAAAGACACACCTTTGGTCACACTGAAGTGAGCTTTTTAGTGCCCCCTGTGTGAGAAAACCCGCAGTCCTGCAGACACACGGTTAAGTTTCCCCAGATCATTCTGCTCCAGTGTTCACGTTTCTTCAGGCTGTGGGCTGCCTTTCCTTCGGTGGGTTCGGGGAAGTCAGTGGGGCCATTTTGGTTTTCCACTTCATGAGCCCTGTTTCCCTGGCTGCTTCTGCCCTTTTGCATCGCAGAGTCTAGGCGTGAGGTCCAGACATCTCTGCAGGGCTGTGGCTGCCCTTCCTGACTGGGCATTCATGGAGACTGAAAGAATTTATTCCCCTGCTTTTTGTTGTGAGCTGTGTGTGGGATGGCAGAATGAGTAGCTTGTTCCAAAATTAAAACATTGCTGCTATCATGTGCAGAAAGAAGGCAGCAGAGTTCCTGGCATGATGTGTCAGATAGGCATTGTGCCTCTTGGTAACCCCAGGTCGTTACACAAGATTTAACACTAAGCAATGGCTAACAGGATCCATTTCTTTCCCAACCCTCACTGCAGCGCGCTGTGTTGCTGCTGTGCCCAGTTGTCATGGTTGTAATGTGGTGACGGTATCTGTAGCACTCTGGAGCTCGAATGCTTAGTCATTGCTACTGTACTTACAGCAGTATGGGCATTGCATGGAAATGTGAAAGAGCCAACACAGGGGGAAGAGAGGTAATCTGTAGCTCACAAATGAGATGTAAAATACATAGTCTAGAACTTGATCAACTAATCTATGTACAAAAACCAATGGTTGGTTTTATGTGTGGTTTGTTTTGTAGGCTGATGACCCTCTGCTTGTGACAGCTCTCCTGACCTTAAAAGGTGACATTCAGGAGTCTTACCGAATCCTCTTCATGGCAAAAGTGGTGTCTGCGTGTGCTCCCACTGAGTGAGGGAACCAAGAAAGGAAAATGGAGGCCTGTATTATTGGGAAATCATTGGATCTCGGTTGAAACATGGAAAGATTTTGAGGTTGTTGCAAATATGTGAGGGGAGCAGGGAAGCGGGAAGGAAGGTGACATGTAATATTTCTGGGGTTTTATCCACAAAGTTCTATGTAAACTCTGATTCTACTCCTTTCATTTTCAAACTGACTCTGTGACAATAATCTTGTGGTAGAAGAAAGAATTTATGAGGGGCCCAAGTAGATGCATCTGCTGTTAATCACTGTGTCTTCCAAAGGTGGCGTTCCCTCAGGAGTATCTTTTTTACATCTATATAGGTGAGTTTCAAACAACCTGTTTTTTTCCAATTTCAGGTGCATTTTAATGGAAAATCCTTTACTTTTTCCCTCTTAAGACCAGAATAAAGCTTCTTATTCAAATCTACTTCAAATCGTTTGGGCAGTCATTTTTACAATACACTGAAATCTTCCTGATGACACTTGGTCAAGGAGGGGATAGTGACCGTGCTGTCCACCGAATGGCTGGATATGGTTAGACACCTGCCCTACGTCACGGCTGTCCAGGAACTTTGTATTTCTACGTTTGCTTTCCTCTGAGTTCTGACTAAGAGTAGGTTTCTGCCTGTTACTGGGGAAGTTGGAGTGCCCTGCAGGTGTAACTTCTGTCAGGAAGCGGTAGGTAGTTCAAGGAAGAGACAAGTACAGAAGTGTTACACGGGAGAACAAAGGGACCAGGAAGTTAGCAGACATCTAGAAACACAGATAATATTTTAATTTTTACCTCACACTCTTTCTTGAATCACAGTAAGTCTGTGGCAAAATTCCCTCACCACCACTCCAAAGGCGTATTGCCGTCTGGCCCCGTGTAGCTGAGAATTGCTGATTTGGATCATGCGGTAAGAAAACAGAAACAGACTATTGGTAAATATCTGGAAGGTAAAACCTGTCAAGCTAGTTGGACTGCAGGAAACAGCAGAAAAGCAGTTGTCACTAGAAACACTTTAACTAGTTTCCCCCTTTTATAGAGGAAGCCTGTGTAACTGATGAAGAGGGGTTCCTCGTTTTTCCAAAGACAGTCTGTTTGAACCATTCAGATCTGTTCTCATTTAATAATGGATCAACTGGCTGCGAAGTTACTTAACTCTTCAGTCTAAAGCACCACAGATGCCGAAGCAATAAACAGCCGCCACGGGAGGAGGCAGGAGCTGGGAGGGGGTGGCAGTGCTAGCCAGAGACAGCTCTGCCTTCCGAAGAGAGGCACGGGGTGTTTCTGCTGGCACAGCTGGGTTGAGGCTGAGGACAATGAAGTTGTGTGCTGATGCTCTTACAGTCCTTGCAGCCCTGGAAGGGAGATGAAATACCACCACGTAAAATAGGACTGTTCAGAGCACTGCAGGGCTGACAGTTACCTGATGACAGGGAAGTTTTCAGAAAGCAGGGGTGGGCACAGCAGCACGTTGGAGGGGAAGGTTTATTTCAGGCATTACCGTGTTTCGCCAGGGGATAGAAAACAGAGGGATCCTTTCCAGAAAGAAACAACTAATCCCCTGATATATTTGCTGTAAGTCTTGGTCTTGATTTAGCATTTAATCAAGTTTACCAATCTATACAAGAGTGGATTAAACGGGTTTCCCTTACTAGATATCTGACAGAGCTTTGTTTCTTTGACTAAGCTGACTGAAGTGGAAAAGTCAGTGCCTAAACCCTGTGAGAGTTGTATGCTGTTTCATCACTGGAGTCTTCCCTTGCCTAAAACCTCTTGCTTATGCACATGGGTGTCGAGCAGGCAAGCCAAGGGCTCAATAATAGATCTGACTTCTAAACCAGAAATAACTAAACTAATTCCTTTTAGGTAACGTAGTTACTTTTGCTACATCTTTAATTGATGCTGAGCCTTTTTAGAAACTTCACAATGCAAATTTGCAACGCTCGGAGATGCACGCTGTCAGGCTGCTGGAAATTTAGGGCTTCTATGTGGATGCTCCTACCTAAGCACTTCTTACGTAAAATGTATACAAAAATAGTTTCTTGACCTTCCTCCAATACGGGAAACAGAAAATTGTCTGATATGACTGACTACTGGAAACAATTCTGCTAAGCTCTAGACACACCAAGCTGAACTAGAAATAGTGGGTTTGTAGGTAATTCCTTGAGGACATATCTGAGAGCTCTTGCATTCTACTTGCATGGCTTAATGCCCAGTTCACAGCTACTCGAAGCGGCTCAACACAGCAGCTCTAGCCTTCATTCAAGTTAATCTCATGAAGAAGCAAAAAATCCTGTTCAATACTGTGCTTCCAAAGCAGATTATCAACAGTCATAGCACATTTGGTATTAAAATTGTCAGGAGATTCTAAACATGTAATCTGATGTTTCTGTTTCCGTATTACAGGACTCCACTAGGGATGGAGGCCTTATTGTGAAGATACTATGGAAAATGTAACCTCAGAAATATATCTAAGCTTCCCAGAAGCTTAAGTTTCCTGCTCCTCTAACTGCCCTTCTGAACATCATGTTTTCAGACTGAGTTTTGCAGCTATGCTCGCTCTTGGGTCGCTGGACACAAATCCTGGTACTTTCAGATTTGGATCTAAACGCAAACATACACTTCTTGGCTCTGATGCAGTTCTAGTTTAATAAGCAGTTCACATCCCTGTATGATCTTTATAAGCCTTAAAAGCTGTATGTAGCTCATTTCTAAAGCTGAAAGGAAGTAAGAAGATAAGTACTAGTGTCATACACATCTTATTAATACATATTCTGCTTATCCAATGACTTCAGAGATTGCTTCGCACTTATGAATGCGGCTTTTCCTAAATGAGTAATGGTCCCGTGACCCTGAGCAGTCCTGCAGGAAAACACTTTAGTCAGTATGCCACATGCCCTTACTGAGCCTTGAAACACGGATTTTGAGCCTTACAGAGCTAAAATAGTGAATGTCAGTTGGAGAAGGGTCTGTTGAACCCAGAACTTCCAAGCTGTTGTACCTGTTGTGGCTACCAATGGCATGATTTGCCCACGGTGTATTGGAGTTTATCCGTGCTTCTTATAGAGGAAACCTCTGGCACCCAAGTCCATGTATATTCTCCTGCCATTGCATTAAAAGCTAACACACAAACAAAAACCCAACTTGTACGTTGTCCCATTCTCATTCCTGGAGGAGCTTTTACACATGCACCCACCTACACACCTCTGAGGCTATCGGGGACCACAAAAGCTGTACCAAAATGCCATTCTTTTAGTTGATCTTCCCATTTCTTCTCCAGCTGACATCTTTATAACCCATGATTTTCAGCTCTAGATGTCTTTTCATTGCTTGCCTAGTTGTGTGTTGTGATCACCCCGATTCTGACTGTCACTTACATGAGCGAACATGGGTTTTTTGACATGCAACTGACCTCTGCTATATTAGAGCTTCAAAGGTGTCTGACCTTTAAGTCATCTTCTACTCTGAACCAGAAGTGAGCCTTGCTCACTCCCGTGGTGGATGTGGTTGACCTTTGGCACATGTTTTGTTCTTCTCTGGTGACGATGAGACTTCTGTAACTCGTAGCAAGTCCCAGCTACTAAAGGAGTTTGGGGAGCTTTTTAACACTATGGGCTGCATACAATCCTTTTGAAATAGCTAGACTTCATCCTGAAGAGAATTGCAGGAAAGCTGTCAGCTAGAGACAAGCCAAATTGCTGTAACAATCAGTATAATGACGGCAGTGAAATATTTCTCTGTGAAATTTCTACAAACGAGCATCAGCGCTAGGGGTTTAGGATACTGATGTGCAAGATAACCATAAAACAACATGCAGATATTTTAATTGCATTTCTATATTTGACATGCTGGACACAATTAAATCATTTTGGAGCAATCCAATCTTCAGAAAGCAGTCAATACCTCTTCCGTCATGTTTCACGTGTTTTAACAGGGCTGTTTTTGAAAAGGGAAATGATCTGCTTTTCCAAACCTTTGTTTCTTTCTAATATTTTTCACACCTCGCTGACGCTGCCCAGGCTCGGGATGCGCGTCCAGCTGCCGGCACGCCCGGCCGGTTCGTTACCCGCCCTTCAGAAGCGCGTTGCCGTCCCAGGCCGCCCCAGGGCCACCTCTGCGGGCCCGATCCTCCCGGTGCCCCCCCCCCCCCCACTCCTCGCCGCAGCGCCCTCCCGGCCGCAGGCCCCGCCGGACCGAGTGGCGGCGGACGCCGGGGGCGCTGCTCTGCCCCGCCGCTACCCCGCCGGGCGCCGCTCCAGTGGCGGCTCTGCCTCCGAGCGGCGGGACGGCCGGCGGAGCAGCCGAGCGGAGCCGGGCGAGGGGCGGCCCTGCCCGCGCTCGCCCCCGCCGGGGCGCGCCTCTGCCCCCGCCGCTGCGGGACGGCCGCGCGGGCTCGGTGACGGCGCCCCGCGTGATAACCGGCGGGTATTTATTCCGCTGCCTCCGCCGGCGGCGGCCCCGAGCGCGGGGCGCGGACCTCGGGCTCCCCCACGGCTCGGCGTCCCCCCCCGCGGGAGCCGCTCGTCCTCGGAGACAAGGTGCGCGGGCGGCCGGGGCCGCTGCAGCCGGGGCGGGGGCGCTGCCCGCACCCGCGGAACTCCCGGGGACTCCCAGCTGCACCCTGGGCTCGGAGCGGGTGCGCCGGGCGGACGAGGGGCTTCTCTTTCGGCCCCCGGCTCAGCGGGTTCTTCTTTTGTTTTCCCGTCGCTAGGCATCGCTCTGCTCTTCCGAGAGTGACGGCAGAACTCCCATCAGTGAGTAACCAAAATGTTCGAATGTCTGGTGCCATCGCGACCGAGTGGCGTTGTCAGATCGGAACCGTGCCTTACTGACAGCTGTCAGTTACTGCTGCTTTTCTTATCTCTAAGATCGTTACTAACGTAATTACAAATTTGGCTTGGCTCGCCTTGCTCTGTAGCCTAAGGCGAATGATCCTCTCTTTCAAAATGACTCCGAAGTGTCATCTCCTGCAAAGGCAGTTTGCAGCCTCGCTGCCACGGCCACAGGCATCGCTCCGTGACACGAAATCCACGGCAGGCGATGCAGCAGGTACGCTGCTGCTGTGGCAGCCGTGCTCCGGCAGCGTAACAGAAGCTGTTCTCCTTTTCCTGTGCTGTGAGCAGATCTGGAAAAACCATTTCTGGTTGTGTTTGAGCTATGAAAAGGTAATTCAAAATTAACTGGAGGAAGCAGGCAGTTGTCTTAGGCTGGCCTATGGTACTGAGTACCTCATCTCAGTTAACTTTAAATAACTTTGATTTGTTTTTCGGGAATCCAGCATGTGTGGTTCTCTCTCCTAAGCAACAGCAAAGTACCACTTGGCAAAAACATTTATGGACTCAGAAGCCAACTTTACAGTGGGAATATTTGCATGTTCTCAGCTGGAGTAATTTTACAACCATGAAGAAGAGCTCTCAGAAACTAAATCTAAAGGGGTTTTGCTCTGAACTCTTACTGATTGCTTTCCCTTTTTCGTCTCAGAAATCGTGTGAAATTTATTCCCTGTCATACATTCGCTGTTTGACTGTAGATATTTAAATCAGTGAATCATCTACCTTCCTTCACAGATGCCCTCAGAACATGTCTAATTGGACAAGTCTGTGGTATGTCTGGTAAGTTTATTATTAATCTTACTAACCCAGAATAATTTGAAAGTTATTATGAACAGTAATTGTAACAAGGGAATGGAAACACTCCTTTCAGACGGGATGGAGGAAAGGGCTTCTCCTCAGTTTTATAAGAGCTACGAGCGGAATATATGACAGAGGAGACCACGGGGGAGATAAGGTGTCAGACAGGGTACAGCATTCGTCTAGGGATAGGTCATCTTTCCTTTCTGAGCACGCTGCAGTTTAACTGTGGGGCTTGGTGCTTCTCCCTAAATAGACAACTTTGCTGAGCACAACGGCAGCTGCACAGCCTGGACCTGCTGGGGCTCGGCACTGCGTTGCCTGACGCGCCGCCCTCGGCTTTCCCTCTTGTTCGCTCGGAGCGTTGCGTTTTTGTTCTGAACTCAAGCTGACTGCAGACCTGTTTACTGGCTCCTTGAATGCCTGAGAAGGGGAAAACTGTGACAAGCAACAGGGTAACTCTTGTCACAAGTGGACTCTTCTCTTGCCTAACTCATTGGCATTGTAGGTATCCTAACAGTATTTTTCTAGTTTTCATCTGTCGATACGTTAATTTTGATGGTAGCACGCAGTGTGAGTCGGTTACTTTCAGCTGTCCTTCAGTCTGGACCAATTTTGGGTGATGCTCTGCTTTCTCAGACCATGCTGGTCCATAGCACTGTTTAAACATATAGTTACATAAAATATTCTAAGAGGCTTCTGTAATTAGGCAGAATTGGAATCGTAAAAGCTAATGAGCTGGTGCTGAGATTTATACTGCTGAGATGCCTTTACCTCGGTGATTTCTGCCTTTGTCAGAGGGCAGCAGCGTACGAAGGCATGATGATTTCACAGAACACGCTAGCATGCAGCTCGTGAGGTGTCAGGGAACACTGACTGGCTGGCGATGAGGTAACGCTCCTCGCACTGGAGGAATGTTTCAATGCAACACTCCAGCAGGGCAGCATGTTCTTCTCACACACAATTTTAAGTTGCCTGAAAGCGTTTTTCTAAAACAGCAATTTGCAAGAAAATGCATGAAATTGGTGGAAGTTCGAGGCCCTCAAATCCAGCCTTTATGCTGAGTGTAGCCTTGGTGTCTACGTGACTCTCATACTAACAGAAATATACTCTTGTTAAAACTAAGTAAAACAGTTACTAGAGAAACGTTTGGAACCATGATTCTTGTGGGCAAGTACTACCTTTGGTTTGGAAAAAAGAGCAGATTGCTACTGATGCCATTTCTGTACATATTTAGGGTGGAATATAATCCTAATAAGTTCAGGAGCATGATCTATCACACAGTAATTCCTGTCAAACTGCAATGAATGTGCTTCAACTTTGTCCTTGGACCTACTTCTTTACAAGACTTTCAAGCATTTGTTGTCACCTCATCTTCTCATGACGTGTCTTACTGCCTACCTAGCTCATGAGAAGAGCAGATTCATTTGAGAAATCGGCGGGGCGCAAAGGCAGAGTTTCAACCGAGGAGAGAACCTGAAGCACTAGCATGTCAACCTGGGCACACTACAAATTATGAAAGCATAAACGTCGTTAAACAATAGCTAGAGATAGAATTGCGTTGTCAAGACATACTGCAAAATATAATTTCTGTGCTCATTTATAAATATAGGTCCTAGACTTATCACAGTTTGCAGCTGTATTTCCCTCCAAGTACATACCCACTCTTACTGTTGAAAGCGGAGCCCTTCTCGCTGCGTAAAAGTTGAAAATACAACCCAAGATAATTAACATTACGGCATCTGTCAGCCAGAAGGGATTGTACCGATGGTCAGCAGTACTTCAACTTGTGATTAAGTGTTTGTGATCCAACTTTCTAATTCAGGATCCAGCACCCATTCAGAACTAAACCGAGGAGGTTTGGCCTCTCTTTCACCCATTTAGAGTGAGATTGTATTGAGCGCTGGAAGAAGTAAAACACGAGGAATGAAATTACGGTATTCTCCCTCCTTGTCTAAGGTTAATCTTGCTGACAGTGTTCCTGCTCCTGCTCTGTGGGATCACAGCAAGCTGCATCAACTTCTGCTGCCGGAAGAAGAGGCTTCCAGTTGAGACCTTCCCTAGGCACCCTTATGATTTGACAGTTACTGCTAACGACAGTGACAGCACTGCCCATAGCACAGTGACCTGTAAGTACCTTTTGGGAGTCAACTATTCAACAGTGCTTTGCTGTTGAACCTGTGCCTAGAATTCCGTGCCTAGCCCCCTCGGTAACGGGGACTTTCTGATGGACTCCCAGGACAACTTTCAGCCCCGTAGCGTGCGCAGGGGAGACAAAGGAAGGTAATTGGGGCAACACAGTAAGCGAGAGCAGAAGTCAAGTAGGATTTAACACTATAGAGGTTAAAATAAAGTGGGTGGTGGGTTAACCTCTCACATATTGTCTCCCACGTCTGTTCTTATCACCGTTCCCTCATTTTTTTAACTTTTCTACCGACCTCACTGACCAGCTATTCCAGCCGAAGTTACCTCTAATGTGAGGAACTGTTAACAGCTATTCATGTTGTCGACTGAAACTGCCTCTGCTATAACATACATGTGCTACGTCAGGTACTGCACGATGATTACTGGGTGGTGATATGCAGAGACATTTTCTCTTCTGACTGCTTTCTTTTGGAAAATGAATAGATTCCATCATGGGTAATTCTGTCTGATAGCTTTTAGTATACAGTGCATATGTTCTGACACCACAAAAATGAGTCTATAATTTCTTGGAGAAAAGCAGGATTAGCCCTTTATATCTCAGTGTTCCATGCAGGTGTTTAATTTTTTTTTGTAATTCCTTTTCTTCACAGCATATAGCTCATTGCAGTACCCTCTAAGCACCCCTATTCCTTCGATATTTGTGGATATGGATAAGAACACTGTGTCCCCTCCAGCTTACAGTCTCTATGAGATGGAGTTGCCACCTTCTTATGACGAAGCTGTCCAAATGGGTAAACAATCCATTGAAGTAGCACCAATAAGCCAGAAAATCAGTGACATCCCTGGACAGGTGGCACCCGATGGGCTGAATCCCATTCAGTATTCCTCTGATGAGACAGTCAACAGAGATCCAGCAACACAGGCAAATGCAGAACATTCAGAAGACGCAACACAAGAACAGCCGCAGCTCTGACTCGTTTCAGATGGGGAGTCAAGGAAGGGAAGGACTGTAAGAGTTAAAGAAGACATGAAGAGTTCTGTTTTACAAGCAGGTTATGATGGAAAGTTGTTTCTCCTTATGCCCTTGTAATGATCTGTCAGAAGAAATGTTTTCTGTGACTGTCATAATCTCCTGGTAAAGAAGCTTTAAGAATATGAAATGAACTAAAAGGGCAGCCGTTTAAAAATGCCTATAAGAGTGGGACATGAATGCCTGTTCACTTTCTGATTAAAAAAAATTGTAATTCCTTGTGTCCAGCATATGGCAATAAAAAAAGTCAGGGGAATTTTGCCATCTTGGGAACACACCCGAAGAGTCAGAGCAGCACAAACAGCAAGTTGTTGTTCCGGACCAGAAGCTTCCCAAACTGGAGTTGAAGGGGGAATTCTAGCAAGTCACTCCCTCTGTAGTTTCCCTTCTTTTAAGAACATTAACTGTCCAGAAAATCACCAGAGGGCAAATTGCCACATAATGAATGGCACATGGTCCTTAAACTGCAGGAGGATGGCGAACAAGGGCAGGAAAGGGTGGGGAGGGAAATGCATGATGTTGTTTCACAACTAGAGACGAAGAATGAGACAGATGAGGAAAGATAATTATTTTTTTTATTGTTGGTCATGAGACCTGAAGGCATTGGTTTTGAGTTTTCTTAAGTCTTTAAACTTATATTTGCAAGATGAGCTGGCTTGTGGGTGGGATCCTTTCACTACTTATTTTTGACGGTTAAAGTACAAATTAGTCTCAAAGAGACACTTGCACCCATGGTTAAGTATTACTAATGTGTTCCAAATATTCATCAGATATTTCAAAGATGCCTTTATTCTTTGTAATCTGCTCAGGTGTCAGGGTCTCAGTCAGTACAGAAAAGAAAAAGATTCCTGGCAGCTTTCACCAGTTTAGTATGTAGATGAGCTCAGTAGGGTGCAGGGTGATACAAAGCATGCTCCAGCTGTGCCGTCTGGAATAAGTTCTAAATACAAAATAGCATAGTACAGGCTGGGCGATAGTCCAAAGAAATTTCTCTTTAGGGATGATTCTTCGTGAAGTACTGATAGCAAGGATAACTGCTATGCATCATGTTAAAACTGGGAGCTTGGAGTTGATTACAGCGGTCTCGGCCCAGACAAAACCATGGGCTGTGAGAGGCCTTTTTTTAAAGGACAGCTTTTCCCCCTTCTTGCCCCTACCATATGCCAAATAGTGTGAATTCTGTCCACTCCTGAGTAGTGGTTTTCTTTAAATCCACTTTAGCAAGGTGCTAATTTGGCTACCTGTGAGAACATGAGCAATCTACAGGATGGTTCATTGCTGCAGGATTATCTACAGGCTAGGAGCAGGAAGGAAAGCAGGAGCACTAGTAACCTGCTAGTCATGGAGGTAACAGAAAGCGTGGAGTGCTAGGTCAGTGTTGATGCTGACTGACCTACCAACAAGAATGTGACTGATGGTCTTCGGTTTTGCTGAAGCTGCTTTGGTAGCTGTGAAAAGGGACTACCTTCTGCAGATATTTAGGTGTCTGTCATTAACAAGCAGTAGAAGAGGTCGGCACAAAATCTTTCAAGGCTTTTAGAAGACTGTCCTCTGACAGCCACTACTGCAAGAACTACCCTGGAAACGAGCACTGATGATTTAAAAATTAAGATCTCTCCGCCGGCCACAGGACTGAGGCTGCAATCTCTGCCTCACATTCACGGTGCGTGAGCTGTTCATGACTCCCGCTCCCTAGAGACGCGTTGGTTCTATATTTAACTCGCATACAGCTTACTATGAGGGTTGCAGAGAAAGATTGGTTTAACAAATTTGCTTCTCTTCTCTGTCATTCTTAATTATACTTCTCCTGTTTTATTCTCTCCTCTGCCTTCTTTTTCTGTGTCAAGATGGAGACTAGGCATAACCCAGGGTAACTATTTGGATGTCTCTAGCTGGAAGAGCAATATATGCCCAGTTCTGAGTGTCTCCAAGTCACAAATACAGCAGATGTATTTGTGTTTCTTGCACTTTTCCATCAGGATAGTGCTCAGAAACAAATCCTATGCTTTTCCAAAGAAGAAAGATCTGTTGGAGGGAAATGGCTGAGTGCTCACTTATTAACAGAAACGAGAATATAAAACCAGGCAAAGGAAAAAAATAGTGACTGACACAAGAGGGCAGTCCTTCACTTTTCAGTGTATTGCATTTATCACCATCAGGAACAGCTTTGTAAGAGACGAGCTCTTGGTGTTGCAAAGAGACGAGGCTGCTGCTCAGGCTCGGATTTGCTCAGTTCCTGAGATTACTTTGCATCTCAAGGACTGAGCTTGCTTGAGGAGGATGGGGGAATAATCACAACAGTTTGACTTCCCTTCGTGTTTTTGCTTGCACAACACTTCTGTCTTGTGAGTTGTCAGCAGTACCTGACAGACTGCCTACCAAACTGCAAGGAGATCTGTTTCCATTTGGTTAGGGGGGATGACAGTTCTAACTGCAAGACCCCAGTCAAAACCCTAAACGCCCCTCGAGTGCTTACAAATCAGGTCTGACTTCGTTACCACCTGAAAAGCCTGTCTCACCCTGGAGCACCTCTGTTGCCAAGCTAGACTAGGTAGAGTTGCCCTGCAGTAATCTGTCGCTCCTGTCCTTAATTGCACACTTCCACAAGTCATTACCCAGACTAGAAGAAAGCAACCGGACTTGCCTCTTCTTTACGAAAGTACGGAGCAGGCAAAGAGGGAGTAACCCTGCAGGAACGGAGCTTCCATGTGCGTATGTAGGAGGTAAGCGTTGTTTGACGCAGCATGGAGAATAATGCACTTTGTTTTTCCCCTGAGTTCCTAGGAAGAAGGGCATAATCTGGTGTTTTCTTTCTAACACCTAAGGAAAAATCTTGTGTCTTGCCCAGGCTCTTGCCTTATAACATGGTTCATTAATTCAAACATAAACTACTTGTTAACAGAAACTACTGACCTAATCAGCCCACAGGAACGCGGAATTTTCTTTGCACATTATAAGCACCTCAGTTTGCTCCTCACAGTGTTTTCAATAGTGATGTCTCAGCGCTTTATCAAAATCATCTGACTCCTCTCAGAAAGCTGATAATCAAAGCTGTCCCTGGCCCTCTGTCTTTGAGGAGGCAGATTGCCCCCACAACTGTTCATTATTTACATCTCCACTTAGGTTTCGTCAGCTCAATAGCATTGCAGAAGCTGTATCCCTCCAGAGGGAAAGATCATGACATAGGTATTTACAAATTCTGTTTAAATTCTTGCAGCAAACAGAGCTCTCTTCCCATCTTGAGAACAGTTTGTTTGTGTAGAAAGTCCAGTTCATCAATTAGAATCACTGTTGCATGTGGAAACACAGTGAGAGAAAATGACCCCTTAGCGAACTAACGATGTCAGAAAAAAGAACGGAAAGAGCAGTCTCCTGAATCCTGGTCTACACAAGCAACAGCTTGAAAACGTTGCTCCCGTATGCCTTGCATAATGCTAAATAGCAGGAAGTGGAACGGAAAAGAGTGTCCAATGATCACCTGGGTCTTTTCTCTTTAATTGGGCGAGTTAATGTCACTAAAAATCGGCTTAGTAGCCAGCTTCCACTCAGCATGCATTTTTGCAGTACGACTAGGAAGGTGGCACTATGAGCTCCTAACCTTACTGTGTGGTAAGTGAAAATGAACTTCTTTGTTTTAACTGATGTTTTAAAACTCACAAAATATAAAAGTGTGGAATGGAGATTAATGCTCTGTCTTTGTTTCTACTGCTGTTTTCCATAAGTATCTCTTTTGGCTTTTGCTTTATGTTCTGCAAAGCTCTGTTTACCTCTCAGTGTGGGATATGACTTTATAGTCCTAGAAAACTTTGTTTTGTTGTTGATGCTCTTAACGAGGGTCAGACAGCAAGTGGGATACTTTCAAAAGCTCCCAACCTAGACACACCTAGTGTTCCTTTGCGTTTATGCTGCTGAGTGTGTAAAAGGGAAAGGAGGGACAGGACTATACTTAAACTTTACTTGTTATTACCGAGTATGATGAGTTGGGTCCCTGGTTTTGCCAGTGAAAGTCTATAGAATGTAGATGCTTAGTTTGCCTTTAGATTTGGGTTCTGCACTATGAAAGTCAGAGGAAACAAAATGAGATTCTGCTGCAGAAAAAGAGCCTGGTTTACGTTCAGTTTTCTTCCTCCTAGGCAATATACATTCCCTCCTGTATTTCCAAACAGGTATGATGTCTCAATTTCTGGTCAGAAATCTTGCACAGTTTTGCCATAAGCTCTTTAAGGGCCATCAAATAGCACCCGGAGGTGGGTGTACGTCAGTGAGAAACAAAGTGATCTCTGGGTGTATTTCTTATAGCCAGTTTTTAAAGTACTCTGAAGGTTCAAAACAAGACGCTATAACTGATACTATTTATTAGTGCTACAGTAATCTAAACTGTGAATGTCTAAACCAGAAGCCTTTCCATGAGAAATGTGCTATCCCTGCTGGTAGTATAGAATAGTCTCTTAGGAAGACCCAGGATCAGCGTATTTCCACTCAGAAGGAATTAATCTATACATTTTTCCCCCTCAAAAGTGCTTTAATAATTAAACAGGTTTAAAAAAAATGTTTTCCAGAACAGAGAAGTGAATTTAAATGGACAGATTAAAGGAAAATGCAATTACTTTCTAATAAGGTAGTCATTCAAGCATGTCTAAATAATTTAAAATTAATGTCTAAATAATTTTAAATTGGGCAATTAACCAAGCAGGACTTTACTCACTGTCAGATCTGCTCAGGGTTACACTGAAATAATTTGTCTTTGACAGGTGTGTATTACGGCAGGTTTTTCATACAAGTCTCATGCCATGTGTGTAAAAGATGTAATACTGCAGGCACACAAAGAAGCTGCAGGTGTTACAGTGTGGTACAGCACAGAAAGGCAATGTACTTGCCATGTTCTCAGTATCTTTGGAGAATGCTCAGAGAGAAGATCCCTAATCTACTGCTAAGTGCCGGCCCCAAATGGAAAATGAACTCTCCCTTTCATACTGCAGAAGAGGGCTAGGCAGTTAGTCAGCTAGGGACAGGGTTTCTTGAACACCTTTTATGGCTTCAAGAGCTTGAGACTAAGAGCCCTATTTTTGGAAGACTTGATTCTGAGTATCTGCTTGAGACAGGAGCTCACAGCCAAGCTCTGTGTCTGACATGTCCAAAGGATGCATCTTCCTAAACCATACATTTCAAAAGATAAGTATTATAGATAGACTTCCTAGGAAGCTCAGAAAAGAAGATTAAGAGAAAGCATGTGATGGATGTTTCCTTTCCTTTAATCTTTTGAGTGATAAGAAATAATCCATTGATGATACTGATTGTCCCCTGGTACTCAGCTGGTGCAAAAAATACTTTTACCACTTGCTGGGGTAAGAAAAGGCCCATTGCAACAACACACCAAAGATTAGTCTGGCCTGTCCTGAAGAAAACCACAGACCCTTCTTAGGATTGCTTACGCTAAATCAGCTCCAACGGTCCTGGCAGTATTGGAAGCCGTAATCTAGCCAGGCTGCTGCTGACCACCGTTAATTTGGTGACTTTTAAACGCAGCGTCTTTCTTACCTACAGCCACATTAACAGCCTATTTATGCAAGCGCTCACGTTTTACTATTGTTTTTATCAGGGTGTTCTCACCTGTTGTAGGAAGGCACTGAAAAGTGTGAACTTCTGTCAGCATTGCTATTGAAGCGACTCCCCTCTATAATGCTGACAGCTCCTACTCCCTGGCTGAGGAAATCTGCCTGCAGCTGCCTCTGCTTGTGCTGTTGAGATGTGTTCTTGTCAGAAGCCTGTTAGCTGACCTCCGTGGAGTCACTTCCTTTCTTATGTCTGTTTCTTTTCCCAGCCTGTCGATCCAGTGTTTAGGACTTATGTTCTCTGGTGCAGGAAATTCTCCCGCAGTGCCTACCATAGTGGGAATCTAATCATAGAGGGATCTTGTCAATATTCATATAATACCAACAGTTGCGGGGGGCACACGGACACGGGACGACTAAAACCCACAAACAAATGCCCCAAAAAAACCCCTTTGAATTCCTTGAGCAGTGGAAGTAACAGAGCCTGGTTTTCTAGTTTTCTAAATCTTAGGACAAAAGTTCCCTAATATCTAGGGATATGTAACCTTCAGTAGAAGGTTTCCTTGGATCTTATGCATGTCCTAACTATTTCTTGTGTGCATCCTAGTAAGGGTCAGCTCATGCTGGAGTCTTTCTTGAGTGAGGGTATTAAAAGATCCGTCTTTATGCATCTCCTGTTTTCATGAAACATTTAGAAGCTTCATGTCTTTGAAACCTCCAGTTCTCTTCCACCTTGCTTGAAATTGGTCAGTGGATTCAGAAATTATTAGCTGGATGTGGAGAGGGGAAGGAGGGGAGACAGGATGCAGATCTGACTGATTACAAAGCCTCACTTTCATAAGAAACTAGGTTTAAAAAGAACATCAAGTGGGAGGCTTGGTCCCATGGCAGGTTATATGCTCAGCTGAATGGAGGATCTAAGAATTCTGATTTTTTCAGAATCTAGTCTAATGTTTTTCACCATCACTAGCTCCACTCAAGTCTGATTATATCCACACAAGCTTTGTGACATCTCTAAGGGAAAAGCCCCTCTCTGTAATTACCCAAAGTGCTTTTTTAATTGTGATTTGAATTTGGTGCTCATTTGGCACTGTTCAGATTGCAATTTTTCTTCTCTCATTTGTCCCAAATGATTGTTTTGCCAGTTATTTTCTGTTGTTATTTGCTGGCTGTGTGACAGAGCCTAGGATGGGGAGATGTACTGCTAGAGAAGCTGGTGCTTACATCACTGTCAGCAGCTTGCAGTCCTGTCTCTCTCCTCTCACACACACACGCACTCATCATGAGCACTTGAGCTCAAAATGAAAATGCAGACTTGGAAGTAAATTGCCTCAATAATTCATAGGCTTTATAGCCCAGAGCAAATTATACCTTGGCTCTGTCCTGAAATTCAGGTTGCAAATCCCTTTATAGCCAAGCTCGTTAACAATGGAAGTAAAGTGCTACATCTGTAATGGCTTTTATAATCGATGCATTATAATCTTTGGAGAGTATTAAGCGGTAAACCTGCAGCATCCAGCGTGAGGCATCAATAGGGTCCGCATACAATAAGAGTCAGAGAAAACCCATTTCTTTTTCTGCCTTGCAGTTGCCTTTGTCTGCTTTGCTGCCCCCAAATATCCTGGAAGGAGGTTTGGTTTCTTTGTCTTCTAACTGCACTTCAACTTTATCAGATTCAGTTTTTGAGAGAGAAGAATCACTGCTATTGCCAGTACTGATGAGTGGGACTCAGGCAAGTGTGCAAAACCTGCTTACTTATGGAATAAAATAGCTCTCACAGAATCAGTTTCTAGATTCTTGCTCTTAGCTGTCTCCTGGCTCTGAATCTAATTATCTTTACCTCTTGGAACTGTTTTTGCTTAGGGAGACATTTACTAATTTTGCTGCAAACAGCAGAGGTTCTTTCTTTTACCCACAACTAAGATTCAAACTGTGAGAGAAGCCTTTGAATCGTATTCAGAGCAGGCTATGACAACAAAGTATCATTGGGGAGTTGTGCTCTATAAAAATGGAGAAGACAATAAATGTTTTATGAAATATTACATCCTAACGTTAAATCCAATGCACAAAAAAAGCTTAGGTGCAAAAACACATCACTAGGAAAACACTTTGTTCTAGTTGGTCAAAATTAAGAATATAAAATGCCAAAGCTCTTCTTATCTCACTGGGGGGAAAAAGGGGCTGTACAAAAGAATGCACACTTTCAAAGGTATTTCACGTCTTTTTAGAGTAACAAAGCTCACTTTGGGCTCTTGGAGAAAGGAGAAAATCTATTTCTACTTCAAATATAGAAATGCCTGAATCTGCATTAAAGGGCTTCATTTTTACTCCCTTTTTTTTACCCTGCTTTCCCAAGTACCTCAAAAAGGAAACAACAACAGAAAAAGAGCCTGATGTTGAGCTCTTCCGTGTACATTGTTTTTTCTCTTTCCATGCTAACAGTTTACAGCATAAGCTACTTCTTCCCACAAGTATGGAAGTATAGTCCCAAGGTCGGAGTGCTGACCTGGAAAACCCAGCTCAGCTACTTGTTCTGCCACAGACTTCCCGTACGACACTGGGAAAGTCACTCAGTCTCTGCTGGCCGCTGTTCCTGGCCTGTAAAACAGGGACTGTAGCACTGTATTATCTTGCAAAGCGTTTTGAGGGTGAATACACTGAGCGTGGGCTGCTCTGTCATAATGAAATACAGAGACACAGTCAGAGCATGATGAACTTTGTGTGGGACATGAAGCTCAGGAAAAAACCTCCCTGCTGCCTCCCCCTCTTAAGGGGAGGGGGAAATCTGGAGAAGAAACTAGAGGGGAAAAAAAAACAAAACAAAACAGTGTGAGATTTAGAAATAGCCTCTGGACTTCAGGCCTTAACCTAGTCATCATTACAACATTCCTAACTAGAGGAAGAAGCAGAGGAGAGAGAAATTTAAGATAGGCCCAGGATAAGAGCAAGACACCTGATGAGATGATGGTAGGAGTCTTGTGACAGCAGTTTAACTTGCAAGATCTCGGACCTGTTGGGGATCAAATGTCCTGAGAGATACCACCTCAGATGTAAACGTGAAAAAGAATGCTACTTCCTTCTCAGTTTGTACGAGGGCTTAATTATTATAACTTTGATGTCTCTCTTGCTGAAACTCAGCCTTTGTTCTGTAATCTATAAACTTTTGGTCTAGTTCAGAAGTCTCTTTAGTCCACTTTCCACCCTCTCCACACTTATCAGATCAGACCAGGCAAGAAGCTTTGTTCAGCTCCACGGGGCAAGAAGCGCTCTCCTTCTTACCCCTGAACAGCCCTTGCCAAGTGGCTGCATCTCTTGTCAAAAGGCAGAGAGACACCAGTGTTCTGTGAAGAAGGCAGAAGGAGGCTGGTCTGCATGGTACGTAAGGTCCCTTCAGCTCTTTTTAAAGTCAGTATAGTTGTGATTAGCTAGCTAGCCAGAAGGCCGTAAAAAGATAGACCATGTGCATTTGGGGAACTTGTCCCTCACCAGTTTAGCCACCCATTCTGGCTAAACTGCCTTCTTCCACAAGATGGCAGAAGCGAGCCTCAGTGGCCTATGGGAACGTGGGTTTTTCGGACACGGTGCTGGAAGGCAACACGTACAAAGTCAAATGTTGTGAGAAGATTATTTGGAGGGAAAAAGTTGTACACCTTTATTCTTACTTTAAAATTGCACATAGAGGGTAGACTTTTCGTCTTGATAAAAGGTCCCCCACATCTGCTGTAAAATACTGAAATTCAACTGACTTGGGCCATATGGGAAGCAAAAAACCCTATGTTCTGTTATTTTTCACTGCAATATTCAACAAAAAATCTGTGATAATAGGAAGGGCTATCTTTCAGTCAAGAAACGCCCTGGAGTGTGCCAGACTCCGGCTCTACCCCAGGCATCCTGGGCATCTCCACACATATCACTTTCAATGTCTTTGCCTCTAGTTTGCATTGGTAAACAAATGCAGAATCACAGAGGTTGGAAGAGACCTTTGGACATCATCTAGTCCAACCCTTCTGTTCGCTGTGGGGTCAACTAGAACAGCTTGCCTCTCAATGTCAGTTGGTGCCCATTGAGAAAAGTCTGACTATCTTCTTTACCCCTTCCCATCAGGTGTTTATACACATTGATGAGATCCCTCCTGAACCACCTCTTCTTGAGGCCAAAGAATCCCAGCTTGCTCATCCTCTCCTCATGGGTCAGATGCTTCAGTCCCTTAATCATCAAAATATTTAATCTTGTCTTTTGTCCAAATTGTCTAAATCGTTCAGGAATTTCACCTGAATTTAAGTGTGATATTTAGTATAATTCTGCTGAATTTGGGCCCAGAATAAACAGCTGCACAAAGCAGACCATGGGAAATACCACGTGATCTGGATACCTAATCACTCTGTTTACCTCCTCATACTGTGCCGGCAGGCTGGAAGCTTTGCTGATGCTACCTATGCAATGTTTTTTATTGCACTACTTAGACTGACATTGCATCATCTCATACAGTGAGAGTTCAACACAAGCTTATGATTACAGTGGTCAGCTCAGTACGCCACTGATTTGCGTCCCGATGGTAACAAAATTGGCAAGATGAAATCAGACAGAGCAGAGGAGAGAGAGGAGATGCACCTACATGAACTGTTTAATCGGAAATGGATAAGCTTTTTGAAAGTAGGAAAAATAAATGCAGTCTTCCTACTGCTTTGCATGGTGCTTTTGGCTGGAAGATGCTATATAAATACCCCTCCTGTGGGAGATCATGCTTTAGAAGTACAGGAAACCGCCTGGATTAAAAAAAGAACATAAGGAATAATGCTCTGCCAGCAAAGGAAGAGATATTTCCTTTCCTTTCTCTAGTTTATCTCATTGTCACCAACAAGAAAACCGTATTTCATTGGAGCATGCCCTTGCTCCCACAAGTTTCAATCAAAATGATTGGTTATTGACAGAAATATCTGCTTGTTTTCTCATGCAAATTGTAGCTAGTGATGCTGTAAACCCACTGCTCAGTGCCATGCTGTAATGATAATAAAGAAAAATCCAAGTTTCTAACAGATTCCTACCTCTTTATTTCCTAACATATCCCACTGTTGTAGGTACAAAACTTATACTCCCAGTCTCTAAGCTTTAATCCTTTAATCGATGTGCAAGATGCTAGGTAATACATATTAATACAATTAAACAACAGAGAAAAACCCCAACAGGATAAGGATAATTTGAGCATCTGTGGGATTAGTTTGGTGACTTCATCCATTTAGAATTATAGAACATAACACTGTACATGTATCTCATCAGCTGATAGTTCTGTTACATGCAGCCATTCTTACTTGTCACCTCCTCCGGCTGTCTGCTCAGACCTAGTCCTTTACGATGATGGCCATTTGGTGCCTGTTTCTTTTGTACCTCAGTTTGTGCAGTCACTTACCCACGTACCCATAATTAATCCAGTTGCCCAAACTGGCCACTTCACAAGTCTGAAACAACATTCAGAGAAATGAAACTAAAAAAAGAGGGAGTTTCTTATTGGTCTGGAGACAGGGTGGGGGATGGAAGAGGCAACTGCTAGGTCCAAAAATTAATTGTTCTTGACGAGTTTACAGAAAGACATGAATCCCTAGGTGCGGATGCAGGAGGGTCTTTCTTCAAATCCCTCACGTCTGCAGTCCTAGTGGTTCATGTCTTCAGCTGTTGCTTCATTGTCTTGAATTCAGGGAAGGCTCCAGTGTAAAATCTCTGGCACAGGAAGTTCAGCTTCCTCTCCAAATTTCCTTCCTCCACCTCCTTATATGCAGAACAGCAGGGAACATATTTAAGCCCTGCCTGTGCTGAGTGAAAACTCTGAAGACTGCAGAGCAGTTTGCGTTTATACGTGATACTTTCAGCTGAAGTGTTCAAGACAGGCAGCGCAGAAGACAGTGGTTCTTAATGACGAGACTTAATCCCCAAAATACCCTGAACTGCTGAGTTGCATTTTGTAACTGCATGCAAAGATGTGCCTAGTCCCTAAAGCAAATATGATGAAAATGGGTGATAAAGGTGACCCTTATTGACATGCAATCACATTTCAACAGGGAATTAGGTAAAACTCTTATTGATGACGGTGTAATTGCAGAGTAAGAAAACCTATGGGACACCAGGTCTGAGTCAAGTCAACACCTAAGCTATCACTAATTTTACTAGGCTAATTTCACTTCCTAGACTTTCATCTAGGCTTCAGGGTCATTTAAAAACAACTTCCTAGGCTTCAGGCTGAGGGCCAGTCAGTCCCGTTGTCCAGCTCGAGCCTTAAATTAAAATCAGTAGAAAAAAATGCAAACTACACTATAACTAAGCTCTGGAAGTGCACGTTAAGTATGCCAGGAAAATGACGATGTTTAAAGAGTGACACAGCATTAAAGAACTCTGAGCTAGGTCTGTAGAAAGTGGCACTATGTGGTACACACGTGTACATGCAAAGATCCTCACTGGGATCGCAGAAGCAATGTAGCCATGTACACTGAAGCACTGCACACCAGGGCTAAGCTGAGGTCTGGCAATACACTGGTGTAGCTTATGATGCTTTCCGTTCTGCTATTTGCCTGTAGAGCTGTCTCTGGGACTGAGGCTGTGCTACCGGTGCTTCCGTGAACAGTGTATTTATTCGCTACACGAGTGCTCTCTTGGTGTAACAAAACCAGCGTGCTGTATTTGCAGAGAGTGTATGACTAAGCTCTACCAAGCATAGTTTATTCCATCACCAACCTGTCTCCAGAACAGAACACACTATACTGAGGAAAAGAACAGCAGCAGCACCTGCTTCAGCGCCTTTCACCAGCATAGCCAGAATAGACATCCGTACTGCAATAAGAACAGGGGAGAGAGGCCTGAACAGCTCATCGCTCATCACATGATCCAGAACGCGGACTATTCTGAGCAGTTTTACTAGGAAGAGGACAAGCAGAGAGTTATAGCTCTCTTAGCCCCCCTGAACCAACTCCTTCTGTTCCTAAGACCTCCCCTCGCTTCTCTGGCTGCCATACATGTGCTGTCATGAGTACACAGATCTGGTTTTAGCTGTAGCACAAGCTGAGCGAGTGCGTTATCGAAAATAAACTACTGCAGTCCATACAGATAAAGCAGAACACTGCCCCTGAATCACATTTGACAGCTTTCTTACGAGACGTGTGTTACTAACATGCAGCCTACCCCAAGGCTGGCAGAAAGTCAAAATCTGAAAGCACAAAAAGGGGAGTCACCTCAGTGCCAAATGCAATTGCTCACTTCAGGAAGCAGTGAGTGTTTAAAATCCATACCATGTCACCTGCTTATTCATACAAGAAAAAAGAATACAAAGAGAATCATTGAGTTTCAGTCACATTCAGACGCTCACAGTATCAGAGATTAATAAATCTAGACCCATATCTGCTGACTAGTGTGTATCAGTAAACTACAGAGTGCTTTTAGCTTCGACTCCAACATTTATTTTGGCAGTAGAAAGAGGTTTTATTAAAAGTACCGAAAATGTCATTCATCTTTATTTGTATTACATTTGTTATGAGGATTTAAACCCCAATATAGAACTACGGGGAGATGCAAAAATTGAAATGGACTAATCTGATCATAAAAATAAATGAGACTCAAACCAGAAACTCATGTTTAAACAGAGAAGTACATTCAGTTCTTATATTTCTAATACTATGTGGTGTCACTGACAGGACTTGTTTTTCAAGGTTTGGTTTTTCTCTAAGGTGTTCTTTTTAAATCCTTTGCAAGCGAAATTATCTGTAGGTACATCATGGCGGTAGCCCATAATCCACAGGACTAAAAAATTACATAAAAGAAATGGAGCAATGAAACCATTCAATTACTTTTTAAAAAATATTAAATTCAAGGGAAACAAAACTGTTCTTTAAATAGAAGCTCTTCAAAATACTGCAGTAAGTTCCCTTATTTTAAATTGTCACCATATTTTTCTGTATTTTTTTAATTGAGTGCTGAATAGTATATTGATATGTCAGTCTTTCATAATGCTGAATCTTTTCTAGGATGCTCTGAAGAGGTTTCAGGAGTCACTGAAGTTAGTGGTGAATTTTAGTTACTTGCTAGACTAGGCTAGAACCCATAACCTCAAAATAGGACACGTCAACAATTCTGTAGCTTGTTCTGCTGCTGTTATATTACCAATGCAAATCCCTACTGGTACCAGTGTGGTAGAAGTCACAAAAGATACAATGGTCTTTATGTTTTATTGGATTAGCATAATATACATCAGTAATATGACAGCATAACTCAGCCGAAACACGCATAGGCAATATTATAGCTCTGTTGCTGAGCTTTTGTAGGTAAGGAATTTGTCAGCATGTTGCTCACAATATAATATAAAACCTGGTTTCCAGCTGTTACAGTTCTCAAGTAAAAATGTCTTTAATCAAGCATTAAAACTCAACACACAATAATCACCTACAAATAGAATTTATTATCAGTTCTGAAACTAGTTTGTTCAGTTAATTTAAAGTTAAAGGTTTTTTGGAGAACATTTTGGGGGGGGGCTGTTAATGGGTTTTTCTCCTACTTTTGTCTTTGTTCATGGAGACCTGTTGCCATTGGGGAATGTGGGTGGTTTATGTTACTTTGACTATCTATTTTTTGAATGTGTTCCTTGACCTTTTAGAACTTCTCAGTCCAAATCTGTTTGGGTTTTAAGGTTTATCAAAATATTTCCCATCAAAATTATTTTTTCAATAAATATTTTGGCTTGACTAAGCAAAAATATACATGTAGAGGGGCTTATTTTTTTTCCATTACGTGTAATTTTCTTCATATAAAAACTCAGTTTTGCTTGCTGTTTATTTACTAAAATGTTAATTCTTCCCAAGAGAGAAACTTCCTACTGGCTCACACACAGATATTTCCACATGCAAATCTCACAAAACACATGAGAAGGATTGTAACTTTTCTCATCCCATATCCCTGCCAATGAATTTTGAATCCTGTTTCTAGAGCTGAGAAACAGAATTCAGTAACAGCAGCAACAATAGTTACAATTTCTTCATCTCTTCTGATCCAAGAATCTCAAAGTACTTTGAAAGCGTTACTGGATTAAGTTTTGCAATACCATCATGCATCACGATGTCCATTCCCCATTGGTAGCAAAGCAGCTAAATAATTCATTCAAAATCAGCCTCCACAGCTAAGCCAAGAATAAAGCTCGAAAGATGTTAGAGTCCCACTCTGGAACTTCAAGCCCATCTTCTCGAAGCAGCCATAACCCATTTATTTTTGTGCTGTATGGGGGAAGTATCAACAAGACTGCTCTGCAGGCAGGATGAACTGTACATGGATTTTTCTTTAAACAAGATAATCGACTAAGATAGCAAACACGTATCGACACCCCGGGAGGGTTAGAGTTATGAAGATAGTGGAAGTATGAATATGAAGAAAATTGAAGTTAGATTTCCTTTCACGTATATGACAGCCTTAATGAACAATAGTTAGGAACAAGGAGATGCTAAGGTACAGTATTTCAAATGCACAGCATGGAAAGGTCTGTATCTTATACAAAACCAATACAGCCCACATCTTATTTCCAATGTTGTCAGTGGGAGTTATTTGCCTAAGAAATACAAGCCAGCATCTAAAAAAGAAAAGTACATTTTATGGATTTCAACACAAAATTTTGTATCAAGCCAATTTGTGGATGTTGGGGAAAAGGTGGAATGAAATGAAAAAGTTTTACATTACCGCTTTGTAAATTTTTAAATAAAGTTATTTTCCTGCATGTTCCTTTTTATCCAGTGCTGAGCAACGGTAGCTGCCCAGCTCACGGGAAGCAAGGCTGGAGTGTATGCTCACCTCTCTGTTCATGATGCTGTTTGCTCTTGTATTTTTTTTATAACCAGCTTAAGCATTCAGGCATGCACAGTGAAATTCTGGCTGTTAAGACAGGGGTAAAACTCCTGCATAGCATGTGTTCATGTAACTTAAAATCTCCTCTGAACTCTCGGAATAGTACTGCTCAGCCTCTGAAAACCAGACTCTGCTAATCAGGCAACTGTCTCTGTCAGTTCCCTCGGGCAGTGGCTTGAGAGATGTTTCACTTTATGTATGTTTTGTTTTGTTGCTTAGAAACATGAATTTTATAAGCACATTTTTTTTCTAACAGGTGCTCACAAGAAAGGGTTTTGCAGAATTGTGATCTTTATTGACAAGTGGTTTGGGATTTGAGACATTTACTGCAGCAGAATCCCAGAGGTCACAAGAAAGTTCCCTTTTTGTAAATTAGAAGACTCACCCCACCTTCTTGTTCAAAGGACATGTATTTTCAGAGATACAAGAAGTGTAGAACTTCGCTGTAAGTTATTTAATTCTTAGCAGCAGCTGAACAGCACGATAGATAGGGATCCTGAATGCTCACACTTTGATTCCGTTGGCTTGGTTTTTTGCAGCTCAGTTCTTTGAAGAAATTTCTTCCGTTCTGCTCCTCCCATGGTCTTCATGAATTTCTCATAGTAATTCCTTCTGCTCCAGTGAGTACGGAAATGCAATATGCAGGTCTTTCTTGGAATCACTGTATCACTTAGCCTGCTCAGGTTGTGGTTTAACGTACCATTAAACCAATTTTCTCTTCTGGGTTTTCTGTGCAGTGCTTTCTTGTCAAGGCCGGCACAGCAGGGAGTGCACGTAACTAAACCCACAGAACATGGGACCTGATGACGGGTGAGTCTCATTGCTTCTCTCACAACTTTGTGCCCAGCCATGTCATTTAACCAACTGTATCTTCAGTCCCTAGAGCTCTTAGGGCCACTTAAACAGCAGCCTACATTGTCATTCAGTCTATGAATAACCCCTACACACCTTATATAACATTCACACAGATTATTTTTTTTTTGGAGCTGCTTCTGAAATACGCATTTTTTGTTCTTTGAGTTCTCTTCTACTGCAAGAACAGGGTGGTTGGGCTGAATTCAGTTGCCAATTTTGCTTGATAGGGATGACGGAAGTCTACCCATTTTTCAGACTCTTTCATCGCTGTATTTTGCTCAATCCCAGTACACTTTCCCAAATAAATACTTACTTCTGAAGTACAGGATGTAACTGTTATTGAATCTACTCATTTGACTACCTATTGTGATTAAATTAATGACTACTGAACGCTCTAAGCACGCCTTATTCCTTTCCTCTATCACAAATAGGCTTTGTTTGACTAAACATAGATTCTCCAAGGACAGTGGTACAAGTCCCCTGACTCCAAATATTTTTGCTTTATGAAGAGAGTTTTTGTTTTCTGGAATCTGCAGCAGCACTGAAGCTCTCCTTCAACTGCAGCAATGAAATAAGGTAAGGCTCTCTGAAAGAGCAGTGCTCTCACCAGTAATTCCAATGTTTGGTAGCAGCTTCACCAGGACACAAACCTGTGCCCACTTTCTGAAACTGCTATGTCAAGGATAGGAGAATGTTCTATAGGAATCTGACACACAGCTAAGTAAGCAAATTCTTTCCTGTATTTGGAGGTATTTCTTGCAGGCAAACTTCACTGCAGGTCTGATGTGTCTGACATCATGGACAGTTTAGTACCTAGGCTGAATTCTCAATGTGGATTCTAAATTCTCAGCATCTCCAGGGTACCAGTTGTTTTTCTGCTAGTTGCTCAATGAGACAATGATCCCCCGGAGGAAAGTCCCTTTAAATGGGGAAATAGAAGGCTTTAAGCTTTTAGTCAAACTGCTTCATCAGCATTCATGCAACTGAAATGTTATTTAAAAGATTGCCTGCTTAAAGGAAGACCTACAGGTGCGCAGTTGGTTGCGTGCACGCATGTGAGTATTTATATATATGTGTACACACACAGCAGAGTCTGATTTCTAAGAGTATTATAAAAATGCCCTTTGTTGCTATTACAGCTGCAGGATAGGTGTCCACACAGGAAAACATATTTCCATTTACTTGCTTCTAAATATCTGCACACTTCTTCAGTTCCACCTCGGCTCAGTACAGGATAGGAGATTTTGAAAAAGATGTTCATACCGTATTTTATATTCTCCCCTGTTCCCAACAATGTTTGCCATGATTCAGGCCTTGCAAAGCCAGCTATGTTTGTTCCATGTCACTAAGGGATTTCATCATATTGAAAAAGCATCCGTTGGCTCAGCCGGGGCAGCCTCTTTGCCAGAAGCACCAAAGGGCTTTTAAAAGCCAGGCTAAGGCTTGCCAAGGTTACAGGTACACCAAAAAATGTAAACCAGTAACACACACTTGAATATGAAGGAAAACCAGAGCAAGACCTTGTACAATCCCCAGTACATGGAAAAGAGCTCTGGTACAACTCTGATTGTAGGAAAAAAGCGCCAAAGACCTATTCTTCTGGTCTCTCAATACGGGTATGTGTAACTAGAATAAAAAAATGGAGAAAGCAGTTGGTATGTGTACAAACAGGCTTGGACCAACCTTCAGACACCCATATATGTGTCAGGGCTGACAGATGAATGTACAGAAAAATTCAGAATGGAGCTTACTCTGAGCAGGGAAGTTCTGTTATTTTGTCGGACAAGTATACGTCCTGATTACAAAATCACCCATTTGTAGGACGCTGTCAGATTGTATCACAGTGTAAAACTATGGCACTGACTGCAAGGAATACTAGGTCCAGGCTCAAGCAACCCCAACATTTCATCTCGCTTCCTTCCATAAACCGCTGGGTGGTAGTGGCTAAATAATTTCATATCATTATGCACCGGTTTCCACTGTCTAAGACAACAGTAGTGATATTTTCTGGCTTTGGAAAGTGCATCAAGTTACCCTACGTGTAACAATCACACTCAGGAACCAGGCAATAAATTTTTATGATTGTTGAAGTCAGATATGCTTATAGCATTGACTTTTAAATGGGTCACAAGGCAATAGGAACGAGGTTTTACCCTGGAAATAAAACTACCTCAGCCAGAATTTATGAGAAAATAAGACTACATATAACGCCCTTTAGTCATATGTAGACCAGTGTATACTGTGCTCATGTAGCTTATTCCGTCCCTGTCAAGAATGAGATGTACAAAGACAGTCACGTAACATATACGCTCACTACGGTCGCAGTAACATGTATGTAGGTCGATGCAGCAGAATGAACTCTACAGAAAGCTGTGGGCCTTCACTACTCTGTTCTACTTCGCTTACAGACACAATGGATTTTTTCAAAGGATTTTGAAGCGACCTGCAAAATCTCCCAACAATTCTGAATTAATTGTTCTTGAATCCATTTCACAGATAAACCATTCTAATCCATACCATAAGAAGTTCAATACCATCTTCCAAGGCTGTATTAGGAAACTCAGGTATATGGATTTTCCTGCCTTTTTAGCCTAAAATACATGAAGACTCTCAACTACCTTAAAACCTTGTCGATTATATTCTCTTCAGACTAAAACAGTTTTGCTAATTTTATGCGCTTTTTTTCCTCAGAATTCACTTAAAATAACTCTTTTGTTCCACAGTAATAGGCAAACTGCAAGAAACTGTGAGAATGCAAAATGTAACTAAGGAGACTGAGTTACTCCTACTTTTTGCTCTGCCTGGCCTCACTGAGTATTTCTCTTCAGAATGCATTTACTTATATGTTTTGTTTAATGAACGATCTTGATACTCTGCTGCCTGGGTCCTTCCTCAGAAAGTGAGAGCCATGATTTTCATTCAAGTGTTAAAGAACCAGCAAATAACAGCAGGTTGGAACAGTTCTGAATCCGTTTTTTAAAAATAAAATAATAATAATTAGAAACCCCAGAATTTCTGATCCTCTGAGTAGACTTGGGCCTGAAGCATAGCTGAAATTGAAACACTGTAGAAGCTTCATTTAATTTTGGTGGAAAAATAGGAGAAACAAGGGTGCTGCATTGCTTTTGGGACCACATGGGCAATAACTTCAAACAAGATCAAAATCACGTGAGCATCCCTATGAAGCGCAGCAGTTTTAATGGAACACATGCTATAGCAGCCAAAAGATACAAAGGCGGACAAAATATTCTGGAAGGGGAAATAGTGCTGGTGTGATTCTGGAACATGAAGTGGTCCTTTGAGGAGCTATTTTGGGTAAGTCGAAAACTCACCTGAGAAGTCACAAATAGAGAAGTAGGCAAAACATATTTATTACTTCTGTAGTATTTTTATACCATCTGAAGAGCTATGCAATTTTGAGAAGTGCTGATTTTTCACCCTTTATTTAGAAAGCACAATTTATACCTGTTTGGTGACAGTTATTCTTTCAGGGTCCAGGAGCATCTTGAGTTATCATAAGAGTATTTACTCAGCATATTTACTCAGAAAACAGCATGTAAATTTTGATTATAACAATGCAGTAACAACGCTATTTGTATGCAAAAATTAATTACTAAGAAATTACAAAAATCCTGACAAAACACTCAATAAAATGGGATTATTTCTAAACAACGTGCAATGGCAATTTCACTTGCAAATAAAACACTTATTAATACATTGGGGACCAAGTTATCTCCTTGCTCTTCTTGTTGAACAAGAACACGTTCTCCCAGGACTATACAGTAGCAGTCCTATCTTTTTGATTTGAACAAGGCTTCCTACTCCTGCAGCCTAAGAAATGCAGGTGTTGCCTTTTTAACAGTTATGTTGATAAGTATCTGCCTCCAAAAGTACTGCAGTATGCATTACAGCATCATTAAAGGAGTAAATTTCACTGCTTCTAAACAACGCAGTAAGACTTTGAGAGGCAAATCGCGTTACAAGTGGATTAGCAATGGGAAAACCAAACAATTTTTAAGGTGAAGTTTCCCCAGCTTTCAAAGGATTCCCATGGCATTGTCATACGAGCTACTGGCTTCAAAAACTCTGCTGTCTGCTCCAGCTCTGTATTTCTGGTTGCCTTACTGATAAAGATACAGCCCTACATCGACTGAAAGTGTAGCTGAGATTCCTGAAGCAGTTCATTAATGTAACCTGTCTATTCCACACAGCCCGTTGAAGGTTATTGCCTCCAAATAGGAGGAGGTGTCTGAACAGGACACACGTGGCTGAGCCACAGAGTCTTATCATGTGGCATCCTGCAGATGTGAGACAAAGTTCTACAGATCTGATGCCCATGTCACATACGGCAAAAGACCAGCATGTAGGAAACATTCCACAAAACTTCCTCTCCCTGAAAGTACTCCCCCTCTCTTACACAGTGCAAGACCTTTGCAGGTGAGGGAAGAAAAACGGCATTTTTGGTTGTCAAGATTCCTAAGTCTGTATTTCACGAATATTTTAAAGCCTCTCATTTTTACCTGTTGATAGCAGTCACACACATGTAAGAGTGAAAGCAGAGCCTGGAGGCTGACAGCTAGAAAGTTACTTCTGATGTGCACGCAACCTTTGGCTCTGCTGAAGGAGACGCCCTATTAGCCAGGAGCTGGTGGAAGTCTAAAACTGTGTGTGGCATAACTGTTCCCCATTTGGGAAAGCCTCGCAGTAATACTGAGACAGCCATTTTTCATTTTAACCACCAATTTCTTTGTATTCCACAAAAGGCTTGAAACAATGATTTTTCACCGCCTCACCACCAGTGTGCTATAGCGGTGCTGTAACACGCGGGCTTGGAACGGCAAAGCAGGCTGCAAAACCAGGTGTTTTAGCAGCACACCAGGAACGACAGATTCTGGCTAGTTTTGTCATTGTGTTTGGAACTGCTGAAGAAACACACAGACTAGTGAAACTGCCTAAAGATTCATTTAATTCTGTATGCTCTCTATAAAGGGGTTAATATCAGCTGATTGAGAAAAAGGTGCAAGAAATTTTGCAACTGAGAACTATGGAGCAACCTGCTTCCAGGACAGGTTTTCTTTAGATCTAAACCAAGCTTCCGCAGAAAAAGCGTTTATTTTAGCTTCAGCTGACCTAGTCCTAGCATATGTGGAAGCTTCAGGTTTGAGAAGTTTCACTATTTTGTGAAATTGTGAGAGTTACATTTCCTATCTACTTCAGGTACTCTAATTTGCTTTGGCTATTCTAGCGACCTCAAAGTGGATTAATGAAAACCAAAAAGATTTAGTTTTGTTAATTATGTATATCAGATCTTCAGATATTAGGTATTTTCAGCTAAATTACTAGTTACTAACAATGTTTTTGTAATATACAGAAACAGATAAACTCCTATATCAAATAAGTCCACTTATTTCTGGTGATTTGCACAGTCTTTGACTGAATACAATAATCTAGGACAGTTTCTGTACGTATTGGTATGCACATACAAAATAATGAAGATTTAAAATGAAAAAGAAATTTAAAAAATAAAGATAATGCATACACAGTACCTTCCAGCACAGGACTATATGAAGGTATCAGAATTAAACACTGTGTTGCACACAGTAATGTGTGATTCTTCGGAAAGATTTTAAGATGCAGCAAAACTGATTTGCCCGGTGAGATTTGTGGAACAAAACAAAAAAACCCCACCCACCCCACCTGAAACCACCCTCCACCCTGTAAACAACCATTTCCAATCTTCATAATCCCTCTTCGTAGCAGCAGCGTAACTATGTATCAACCAAATTTTTCACTGCAGAATAAGATACAGTTAAGTCACTGGATCAGAAACAGGAACTACTACAACAGTTGTATTTTTACAAAAGAATGGGTGTGGTGAAAAATTAGTTATGTGTATATGCGGTTATACTCAGCATGTACAAACATATTTGTCTGGTCCAGTTTCCTTACCCAAATTCCATGGCTTTAAAGAGGTCGCAGAGCGCAGACCTGTGGACAGAAACTCCCTTTAGCTCTCATAAAACAGAGAATGCATAATAATTAGAATGCAAAAAAAGTACGGATTCCTAGGAAAGATAAGATCTGAATGTGGACTTCATTAAAAAACCCAACATGTTTAGGTACTATAATTGTCCCACCACTACAAGCATGCAAGAGAACTGTAAGGAAGAAAAGCAGTACATATTTGATGACAAGGCACGTGCAATGGGAAAAAAGCAAGCACGAGTTTATTACGATATAGTTGATTCGCACAATTCTAGTCCAATAACGAAGTCTCTTGAAACTCTCTTGAAGAAACAAGATGTGATTTACTATTTGTTATGAACCTCAGAATATTATTTTTGCTCATTACACAGATTTCTTCTATATGATCCAGTGTTAGCCAAAATTTTTCCACAAAATCTTGTAAGACTATTGAATTTTCCTTGCCCAAACAAGTTTTGGGTTTTTTTAAAAATCCTTTATGTATTATTCCCACTCCCGGCCCCAATGGAGTAAGTGATCATTCTTTTCCACACAAATCATGGTGTATCCCCAAAAGGGCATTTTAATCTCCGCTATACATAAAAGCAATCTCTAACTAAAAAAAAAATTTTAAAAACCCCCATGGAACTTGCCTACTGCAAATCTCCCTGAGATTTTTTTACTTGAATATTGCAGTAATATATGCAACTGCTTTTGAAATCTCTAGAAAACTTTGCAAATATCTGATAAAATTGTGGTATTTCTTAAGCACTTACATTTAATCAGTATTTTGCAGATAGGAATGCTAGATGAATCTAAATAACATCCCCAACCTGCATACACGTGGTTTCACTGATTTTAATGGGGTAATTCCTGTCCGTGATGCACATGCATGTGTATTTCTTTCAAGGGTGGAACAGAAATTATTTCCTCATGGTTACTAAAGAGAATACAAGCAATCTGGGACTACAGTTCAAGACTCCCTTATTCTTATCTCAGTAAATATCTTGTTTTGTGATTTGTGAATCCAGGTGAAGAATGAAAGCTTTAGCACAGCACACAGGTTATTTAAAAACAATCATTTGATTATTATAAAATAAAGGCTTAACCACACCAGGATCTAACAGTTTTTCATAACAGACCACCTGAATAATCGCCAACCCACTTTCCTATGGTCTAATGGGCAAACCTGTTCTTTCTCTTACTAATGAGAGGTAACCATGCCTACCTTCCCAGAAAGCATGATGACAAGTTAAGTTTGTTTTAAATTCTGCAGAAGCAAGCAACTACTAAGAGGGGAGTTTGTAGTAGAAGTATTGGTCTCTTTAACCTCTTTTGCTCTTTAAAATGTTATTACAACATATTCATTCTGGATAGGCTTTTAATTCAGAATTTGCTATAATGCTGTGGGTTTTTTTTACTTTTTATTGTAAACCTACTTGGGTAGCAAGGCAATCTCATCTCTTAACGAAGTATAAACCAATAGGGGGGGAAAAAATCCCCCAGATTTAGACTTGTTGATAGGAGAAAAAGTGATGCAATACTGTAGGTATACTTACCATTATTAAGTAATGTTTTGGTATGTGAGCACTGGTGTGAAATGATTCCATCTTGGTAATGTCTGTCCTGCCTGGCTTATGTGAGGCCCAGTCTGTAAAACAGAAATTGCATTTCTTTTAACATTCCCTTATTTTTTTCTTTGACTTGCTCTTTCCTGCAATGCCTTCCAGAGCAGTGATGGATGCTCAGTCTGTGAGAAGAATATGAAAAGAAGAATCTGGAAACTTTGGCCGTGTAAGTGCCCTTGTAAGCGACGTGAGGAAAAAGAAGTTGTAAACCTACGGAATTGTCACTCGCTGTCAAGTTCCTGAGGGAAAAGTGGTCTTATGAAGGTGTTTACTGCCTGCCAGCCTTCTTGGGAGGGGGGTTTGAGACCTGTGGCCCTCACCCGCCCTTACTCGCCCTCAGCAGTGAGGAGCTCTTACACAGTCTCGCTCCGGTGAGGGGGTGCCCGGTCTCTCTGCGAGATTCTCTACTCAAATAACGCCGTGGGGGTTTCTTTTCTGCGTTTCTTTTGTTCACGCCAGGCTTTTAACCGCCTGTTTTCGGCCTGCAGGGGCGGCCTGGGCGCGGCGGGGCAGCAGAGAACCACCCCCTCGCTCCTCCGCGGCCTTTGTTCGCGCTCGGGGAGGAAGCGCCCGAGAGCGGGGCCGCACCGAACCCCGGTGGGCGGGAGACGGCCGGCCGCGCGCGCGCCCCCGCCTTCCCGCCGGGCGGGCTGGAAGGGCGTTGCCCGCCTGTGCGCGCGCGCGGGCCGGGAACGCGCACCGTGCCCGCGGCCCTCCCGGCCGCGCTGGCGGGTCCGTTCCCCGCCCCCCCCCCCCCCCCCCCCCGCCGCCGCCGCCGCCCGCCCTCTCTCCCCGTCGGAGCAGCGAGGCCTCCGGCGCGGCCGGGCCTGCGCTTGCCGTCGGCGACGCCGCCCGGCAGGGCGGTGGGGGGAGGGTGGGGCGGTGCCGGGGGCCGGCAGCGGGGCGGGGCGGGGAGCTGAGCCGAGCCGGGGTTTCCCGGCCGGGCAGCACGGGCGGGGCGGAGGTGGTGGTGGGGGGAAGGTTAACCGCGCCCAGGCTCTCGCTTCCCGATGGCTGCGGGGAGCTGAGCGGGCACCCAGCGAGCGAGGAGGAGTCGAGACCCAGCGACACCCCCCTCCCCCGCGGCTCTCTCCTTCCGACTCGACTTCCCGGCCGGCGCTGCTGCCTCCCCGGGACCAGCCGGGCAGAGCGCGGGCGGCTCCCCTCCTCCTCCGCCCCCTCCTCCTCCTCCTCCGCCCCCCTTCCCCTCCCCAGGCCGGCGGGACGCGGGCAGGAGCCGCGGGCGACGGACGTACCGGCCCGGTTAATGAGCAGCGGCCGGAAGGGCAGGTAACCGTCTGAGGGGAGAGAAGGCGGCGGGGGGGGGGGGAGTGGGGGGGTCCGCACAAAAGCCTTGTCTCCCTCCCCCCGCGCCTTCCCGCCGCCGCCTGGCTCGCCGAGCCCCCGGCCTCGGCCCCACCCTGAGGCCATCTTCCCGCCGGTGGCGGCCCCGGCCCCCCCCCCCCCCCCAATCCCCGGTTCCTTCTTCCTCTGCGCGGCTGCGCCCGTCCCCCGCTCCCCTCCCCCGCTCTTCCTCCCCGCTGCCGCACTTCTCCTTTCCCTTCGTCCTCCCCTTCCGCCGCTCCCTCGGTTCTCGCGTCGCCCGGGCACCGGGCTGGGCCCCCCGCCCCCCCCCCCTCCCCACCTCCCCCGCCGCGGCGGTGCCCTCCTCCTCGCCCACTCGTTCTTCACGGCCCCCGCAAGGAGAGAAGGGCGGCTAATGGTTTGTCCACCTCTTAGCATGGCGGGGTTGGAAATAGCCCCCCTCCCCCGCGCTTCCCCACCTCCTCGGTGCTCGAGCTTCCCCTAAAAAAGAAGTGTGTTTGTAGCTGGAGGAGGAGGAGGAGGAGGAAAAGGTGGGGGTGGGACTGATTCTCTCTTGAAGGCTTTAAGGCGAAAAGGGAGGAGACCTTGGATCTTGCGGGGTTCCATTTTTAATTATAATTACGCTGTAGTGGTCTCTGTTAGACGGTTTGAGGTGTTTTCTCGTACGCGATAAGATCCAAAAGGCGAGTTTCCCGAGCGATCCAGCCGGCAGAGGGGATATTTGGAGAGAGATTCAAGAAAAAAAAGCTATGGTGTGTCTGCTGTAATGGTGGAAAACTGATTAAGAGGAGACGGGGGTGAGACAAACAGGGTAAGACGGCTTCTGGCAGCCCCCGACCCAGCGAAGGGCTCGCAGGTTGGGTTCATGCTGTGTGTACCGGGGGAGGGAGGGGTAGAGAAGGTTTTGTTCTCTTTAAAATCAGAACTGAGGATGGATTTAGACCGCATATTTGTTGTTCCCCCATGTATCACGGTGCTGCATATTTTTGTGTGCCCGTAGCAGCAATAACGAAGATCATGGAGGGTGTTTGCTACAATGGAAAAATGGAGTTTTCTCCCCGAAATGTTGTTGAAAATATTATTTCAATTCCCAGCTTGTTATTGAAACGATTTCAATATTGCTGTTTTTTTTATCTATACAAGGGATGTTTAAGGTGTAGGATTTTTGATTCTACAGCTTTGTAGGAAATGAAGAGTAAAGCCTCGTATGCAAATATGAAAGAGAGAAGACGTTTTATTAAAAAAAAAATCTTGTCCGGCATAAAATCAGAATGATATAGAGGTTGTTGTAAGATGTCAATTTATCATTCCTGAAGATGAACTGAAATTTTAACGAATGTGATATTTCATTATTCTCTAACAAAGTCATGGTTGGGACTCGTTATTTAAAATAAGGCATCCTTTCTAGGATGCCGAGTGCCACGTTATTATGTATTGTCTCCACGGTAGAAAATAGGAGGAAAGGACTGTAAGGCTTAAGTGATTATTGAAACAGCTTTTGAGAACAGTTGGCTCCACTTGGGGAGGTGATTTAAGACTGAAAAATTAAACGTTTTGCTGCTGTAAAATATCCGCACCTAATCGTCAGAGATTTATCCCATATTTTAAGCCGATCTGCTAAACACAAGGATGTGAATCAAGACAAGATGCTGTCGATGTGTATGTGAAAAAATGAAGATGATATATTAATATCTAAATTTGTCCTAAATGTAATCTATCAGAATTCATTTTTTTTTTTCGCTTGTGTGCTTTAGGAGAGGAGAAAGAGAAAGGGTGATAATAGTGTAGTTGTTTTGGTGGCTGCAGATTAGCCAGGGTGTGTGTTTGATTTTCTTTTTGCTGTGAATGAATGGATCTTTCTGTGCCTGGGCCCAGTAGCTGCAACAAGATGGCGTTTGCAGCAAGGCAGCTCTCATTTTTCAACTCCTCCTCACACAGCTTTGCCAAACTAGATCTTATTTCGTAATTATATTTTAGATTTACTTTCTTGTTCTCTTTGCTTTCTTCTTCTTTGGGGTGGGGGTAGGAGGAGCATTTGGAAGATTGTGGCAAGAAATCTGTGGGTTTTTTTTTTTTGTTAATTTTTGTGAGCTTCTCCAGATAGGAACTAGGTGGGAGGAGTAAATAGTTTTATTGAAATGTTCACATAGGCTCTTACTGGATAAAGGGGTGACATGATTTTCTTTTTTACCTTGCAGTGCTTGCTTAATACCATCAAAATGTTCTTGGCTTTTGTTAAGCCTGTTGCTGAAAAGCAGTATTTTAAACCTAGAGCCCAGGTATACAAAGGCTCTGCTGGGGCTGTGTACCGTTTTTGGCTCTCGACTAGCCAGGTAATCGCCAGACCCTGTGCAGACAGTTGTCTTGCTGTGGTACAAAAGAGTCTCCCATCTGCTTCAGAATGCTGATGATTTGTGGAGGCTTTTAAAACTGCTTTTGACCCAGAATTATTGTCATACTCTAGGTAACTGTTCTTTTTGTGGGAAAGAATGAGGAAGGTTTTGGGGATATTTAAATAGTTCTGTGTCTGTGAAGTATCTTTTTTTAAAATGACATTACAAATTTCTGAAGGCTTTTATGTGTGTGTTTTTAGTATATTTTAAGAAAAACAGACTTTCAGTTTGTACCTTTTATGATATTTCATTATAGTGCCAAGCTTCTTAACTTTGGTAGCCTAAATAAAATAGCTTGGTTAATATTTGATATACTGGACTCAGGCTTAAAATAATAGCCTTCCCAGCAAGAAAAATAAGAAATGCTTGTTATGTCTCCTGTATTCAAATGACCTCCAAACCTTTGGTAATATCAACATTTTTAGTGCTGTTTGTCTATGACAATGTATAATCAATGGTTTGTTAGTTTATTGTAATTCATACAGAAGGAAGCTGGGAAGTGGAAAAGCTAATTTGTAGTTGAAGCTTGTGTTGTGGTGATTTTAAAAACAAAACAAAACCACCAAAAAAACCCCCACCAAACAACACCCCCCCCCAAAAAAAAAAAAAAACAACAAAAAACCCCCAACACTCTGAAGTTAGCTGAATGCATTTTACTCCTCTAGTAGGTCAAGAACAGTTTTTTAATCAAGAATACTTACTTGTCCAATAAACTGTTAGTTCCATTTGATGGTACCTTTGATGTGCTGTTGAACTTGAAACTAGCTGTGCATTTTTTTGGTGCCACTGCTTTGACCTTTCAGTACAGGATCAGAACGGAGTAGGGTGAAGTGGGATTCTGCACTGTGTAAGATAAATTGCATTTATCCTTGTTTAGTCCTTGCAGCTGCTAACTCGGTATGTAGCGAGCATCCTACCATGAGATCTTCAGCGACATGTGAAGTTAGAATTCCACAGTAAATCTCGGCAGAACAGGTTTTAAATCACCTCCATACCTCATGGAAATCTGAAAATGTATTTAGACTTAATGAGGATCCTTCCTGAGTAAGTAACCAATATAGTTTTGTATAATTAGGAAGTGTGTAGAATTTTGTGTAGTGCTATTCTTAGTATCATCCAAGAATAAACACTCTACAGCTATTAAAAAATGTAAAACCAGAACAATTAAACTAATATACTTAGAATAAGAAAATCCATCAATTAATGCAATTACTTTCAGGATCCTTTAATTATAGTAGAAATATCTATCTTTTGTTTTCCTGAAATTAAGGAGGATGTTGTTGGCTGCAGTGTGTAATAACTTCCTGGTGCTTTGGAGGCTTCGGTTTGGTCATGTGGAAAACAGCTATAACTGTTTCTTCTTCCGTGGTTACTTAGTTATGATTTCTGAACCGGTGTGAAACGAGGCGCCAATTCATATGGAACTTGTGTTGCCTTTGCAGGTTCTTGTGATGCCTATTGCTGATGTCAGAGATGTTAAGGAAGTGTTACATTTAGCTAGTTTTGTAGTTACTGCAATAAAAAAATTGGGCTTGCTTTCTGTGAAACCAGCAGAAGATTTGTCTTCTGTATGTCGGGCTCAGCTCATGTTTTAGTCGCTGAATTGGATTAAATTCTTACTGTCCATGGATTTTGGCTCTCAGCATTAGTGGATTGGTAATTGATATTCTCAATTTTAATATCCAGTTTTAGCCATATGGCATACCGTATTGTTTCAAGAATTGTATTTAGCGCTAGTTTGTTCCTAGCGAGTTGAAATCAGAAATCATGCGTTCAAGTGGTTGAATTACGCTTTGGTGAGTTGTCTTTGGAGTCTCTAATGCTTGTGTTCGTGCCAGTATTTTCGGTAATTTTTTTTTTTTTTTTACAGTATTTTACTGGTTGGGGGGGGGGGAGAATCTATACCCTTGAAAGCAACTAGCTTCTGTTAATGAAATGTTTCTTAAGGATGTGATTGAAGATAAAATGGACATTTTTTTTAAGGGAGTCTCTTGATTGCTTGAAGTGCAGACTCAAAATGAAAAGAATACATATTCCATTCAAAATGTTTTTTTTTCTCCCCACTGATAATGTTGGAACTAGTATTAGCCAAGGTCTTGATAAAAAACAAAAATACCCCCAAGCCCCTATGTTTCTATTTAACATAGCATCTCGATTTATTATTTCTTCACAGGGTGTCTAGTATGCTGGGGATTTTGTGTGCATGGATTTGTTTTTCACCAAACAGAAATGTATGCAGAATCCATAGATGCTTGAGCCAACTGGTAGTTCAGCAGAACATGAAGAGGTTTTTAAAAGCTTTGAGCTGGCTATGAACAGTACCTTTGCTTTAGATGCCAAAATAATCAATGTAAGTTACTGTGGAAGGCTTCCTAGTACAAAAATACAGACCCTCCAAAATAGGTTCTTAAGCAGAATACTGCATTTTTGTTAAAGCACTAGAAGACTCTTCTAAGTAGAGAAAAAGGTGATGGTTAGCCTTTGAATAAAAATACACTTTTAAAAGTATTTTGGGGAACATAAAGATCAGATGTTCTTGGCCTGTTTTTTCACAGCTGGCCTTCTAAAATGTGTTCTTTACAATGAATATCTTGTAAGACTATATTAATTTGTGTTAAATGCTCATGTCCATTGCATTTATTAGAGTGGTATAAAATGTGTTATGATCTGTTGGTCTCTTGAAATATAACAAAATATTTCTACTTGTCTGGAAGACTGCAGTTGGAACCCTGAGTGTACGAGGTACAGGGGGTAATTTTTGCCTTGCCCAGTATATTCTTAGACATCCAGGAGTCGTCTTTCTTGAACTTAGATAGAGAGTAATGACATGACAATATTCATGCATGCCATCTGGAAACAGCTAAGATACGGTGTCGCTTGCTATGTATATCTTTCATGCAGTGTTACTGGGGATGCTGTAATTAGATGCCTACATGGTAATTTGCATGTGTAAGCCAAAAAAATATTTTTGGGGACATCATGGAAGTGTAATTTGTAGGGAGTCTTGGAAATCAAAACATAAATTCTGCCCAGGATTTTCAGCACCGACCTGAATATTTAATTGTTTGATTCTCAAAATTTTGAATTATCGGCAAATAAGGATCCCATGCAAAATGTTACATGTTGACCTGGTCATTGATATTTTTGTTGCTTGGGGGGTGGGAGATGACAGAACACAGGAATAAGTGCTTGAGAAAACAGTTACAAAGCAAATACTTCAGTTGTTTAGATGTTGCCAGATCTAGGTCTTGTTGCAATCCAATACAGATAACTGTAGCAGGTTTAAAATAGGAATGCTTTAGAAGATGTTGCAGATGTTCAGGAGATCTGGCTTTGGATTAGTGAATAGGTTAACCTCTGTTAGCTATTCCGTGGTAATTATCTGTGTCTGCACTCTTAAGATACATGCAAGGTTATTCAAATAAGCATAGATCTTTTTCATGGGGGACCAAATTAATCCTAGAATCTCGAGCTCACTGGAGGCTTAAAGGGTGCATATAGATGGTTTGTGTGGGTCAGCTCGTGTTGGAAACTTGCTTGTGAGTTTGGCTTGTGAGCCAGCAGAACCTGTAGGTTGATATCAAGATCTCTGAGATTTCTTACTGATGTGAATACTTGAGTAGACTTGTTTTAAAATTATTTGTTCTAAATATTTTTGGCCCAAGAATTATTGAAAAGAAGGTATTTTTGTCACTTATCACAGACTTACGAAGAGCTGTAGTTATTTTTTTATTTGGTGGGACTGAAGGGTTAAAATTCGATCTTCCTGTGCTGTGTCTGCTTTGGAATCCTAATAATGGATAGTGAAAATGAGGCTGAAGACCTGAAGAAGGTGATCTGAGGGAGCTTAAAGGAGACAGGATACAAGGTAGCTCTGTAATTGACGGGGGTAAAGATAGGCTAGATCTTCAAATTATTTTCATAGATAGCATTTAGAACCTCATGAGGGGAAAAAGTTAGTAGCAGATAATACAGTGAAGGGAAAGAGTGTGATTAAAAATCTGCTTGCCATTTTAATGTGAAATGTAATTCACTGCTGCAAGTAGTTTGCGTGAAACCGCTTTTATCAAAGTATGTATTTTTATTTGATTAAATAGAATTTCAGCCTGACAAATCACTGCAATTTCTAAAGGTTCTATATAGAAAAGAAATACTTTCTATATGTTATAAGGATTAATTGCATTGTAGATGGCTAAATATTTTTTCTGTGTTCCTACACTGGTCTGAGGAAGGTTTGCCTAAAATTTCTTGCCAGTTGTGTTTATCGTGTTTTTCTCAGATGAGAATATTTTTGACGTCGTCTTGAAAACTGCAGTAATGCCTGCCAGTACTCCCAAAAAAGAAAATATTAATTATCTGTAATTAGATGGATTAGATAATTTTTTGTAGCTTTATGCAATGTGGTCCTATATTAAAAACTATGTAAAGATTTTTGTGACTATTTTCAGCTCTCTCGCTCCCCCACCCCCGCTTTCCCCAGCAAAGGGAGGGGGGGAAAAATAAAACCAAAATACTTCTCTCTGCAAACTCCTGCATGTTGTCTATCGAAGTAGTTGTGACTGTTTTACCAGTTCAGGTATTGGTTATGATTTTACTTATCCTTATTACAAAATCAAACTCTGTTGATTATGGGGGACTAAATAAGAAATTTTGCAAGGCTTTCTGGGTGCCTTTCAGAATGGCCCACACCCACAAAGCTGACATCACTGACAGGAAAGCAATGCCTTATTTCTGTGGCTAGTTTTTTCTTCTTTTGCAGTAGGCTTAATTACAGTAGCTGATGCCAGTTATTTTCTTTCTTTTTTTTTTAAGAAAGAAAGGGAGTTTCTGTCTCACTCTTGCAGGTGAGCTGTTAATTCTATACGCCTTTGTCTTACTGCTTTTCTGGCCTTCTTGCCTGTCTTGGGCTAGATTTAGGGAGCCATCTTAAAAGTGTGTTCTGTGATGGGTGCTTTGTGTTCATCCTGACATTTTAGGCTTTACTGAAATCTATCAATAAATAGAGGATACCTAGAATTATTTGCGAAGCCGTGAAGCTATTTCACGAGCTGAATGGGTTTTGTTTTATTTTTGTGAAGTGTCGAAACAAATTTCCAACACTGTTCTGACAGAAGAATTTTTAGTTGTGCACTTCAAAATTGCAGTTTTACTTCTGTGGCAACTGGAGTATACATGCCCAGTATTGATGGTGTATGCTTTACTGTCAGGGCTTTCTCATTGGGACATCTGTGGTAACACAGGGTACATTTTACTAGACCTCTTTTGCTGAGGGTTACTGAGCAGGCTGTTGAGCTTACAGATGTTTTTGGAGATTATGTGGTGTGCTTGTATCTGTCCAGATGTTGTGCTACGCAAGCTACTGCCTGAGGTGTTGCTGCCCTTTTGTAGCTGGTGGGGAATGTGCCTTTCTTCTGGAATTAGAGATGTTGAACTGCTCTCGTATGCTCTCTTTTAAAATCGGCACACTTGGTATTCAGTCTGACTGTTTGGACTTTTGTAGGTATTTGAGGGATTTACCAAAACAATTGGGGAAGAGGAGGTGGGTCAAAGCTCCAAGATTAAAAGCGTTCAGAAGATGGTATGAATGATCTTAAAAGTTAATGCTTAGTTATCTTCAGTAGAGAAATTTATAAGGCCAGACAGAAATGTTCACGGGATGAACAGTATTGACCAGAAGTTTCCAAACTTATTTCTTAGTTTGATATATGTGCAGTAATAATATTTTCTAGTCAGATCTTTGTGGTGGAAACTAGTGCAGTAAGACAGTTTTTGCCATAAAATTGTTCCATTTAAGTTTATTTAAATTGTCGAGTTGATACATCTTGGTTAACACCAAGTGGTTCAAGGTACGTATTGAACACAGCAATGCTTGGATCTCAGGAAAAAAAAAAAAATTCAGGTTTCAGTACATAAAATACTGTGACTTATAACTGCACAATGCAAAACTTAGTATGTGTTCTGTTTCGAGTAAATAGTGCTCAACAAAGCAGGCCTACGCATGCTTCAAGATGCTGAGAAGAGATCTGTTTGTGGTCCTCTTGGATTTTTCCTGTTTAGTTCCTAAAACTGTTTTCTTCAGCTAGTCTAACAAATGTGCTTGGAGAGTGGTGTGGTAATTCTTTCTGTTTGTCTAGAAAAACAAAGTAGATGTGATAGTCTGCTGAAACCTTTGGTACTCAAAATAAGATGATAGTGTGCTAATTAAAGAGCTCTCTTTGTTGGAACATATGTTTGATATTCCTGTTGCACAGTCTTTGTGAAGTGGTATAGTACGGAGGACACACTGCTGTCTGTTTAACAAAGGTGTTGTCTGTACAAAGATCAGGAACGATTCGCTTGATGCTTACGGCAATTTAATTGTGCTTCAGGTTACTAAGTCCTGGATTTCACTACAAGTTGTCAGATATTATCTGGCTAGTGCCTGAAAACTTGCTGTAGAAGTTAATATACAGTACTTTGGTTAAAAGACTGTGTAAAACTTAAAGAAAATGAAATAATATTGAACAGGAACAGTTTAACAGATTTAAAGTCATTCCAAAGTAGTCTGACTTTAATAGATACTTGAGAAGTTGGGGAAGTGTTTTTCATGTATGAAAACTCAAATATCATATTTGGACAGTGAAGTAAAATTGGTTGGTTCAGCTTTATTCTTGTGCCTGTAGACAACAGGTGAAGCTTCAGCATTTCAGGAAATACTTTGGTTTGTCGTATAAAAAGATTGATTGCTGATATATGGCGAGGTGGAACTTGTGCAGAACCTGCATTTGAGGCTTTAATATCTGGGCACAGTAGTTCACAGGTGAGTACTTGGGTATCTGATTATTCAAAGTCTCTCACTGGTCTGGATTTTGACATGCTGCAAATGTAATGATTTCAAAAAGAAAAAACCCCCGTGTATTCTTGTAATCACATGGAGTATAGTATCTTGAAGAAAAGGAGAAAACATCTTAAAAACGCTATAAACTCAGAAACTTTGAAAATAGAATTATGTTCTTCTAAACGTTTTGGAAATCTTAGGCAAATCCTTAGATGTGAGAAGATGCCTCGTAATCTTCAGATTTGCTTGTAGTCTGACTCTCCTGTCTTCCCTTTAACTTGTGTTAGAAGATGGAACTCCTACTAAATCAGGCATTGGAAAATCCGCTTTTTGTTTGCTAACCTGGGGTTCAAATATAAAACATTGGAACAGACAACAGAGCTTAACATCCCATCTTATCTCAAGAAAACCCACTGCTAGCAGTGCCTGCCTGTTTACCTGGATACATACTATGGATAATTCAAGATTTAATTAATTTGGTTTTGTTTTCTCAGTCTAATTTATCCTGTGGTAAATTTTTTGTTCTCTGTCCTTGCTGTTGTGAATTGAATTCAGAAGAGCTCGCTCTGGGGAAGCCAGTGATTGCTGCCCTCTGTCAGCAAAGGTGGCACGGACATCTGCTGTTCAGCAGCTGCCTTGCCAGTTTGCAACTTGGCACGTTAAGGAAACAGAGATGGGCATTTAGTTTATTGCCATGCGCTGTGCTGCAAAGCTGTGATAGTTCGGCTTCTAGTTAATGAGCAGCTTGGCTCTTGCAGAAGATGAGGGAACTCATAAAAGCAAGATGGGGTGGAAGCTGGAGTTGGAAGCAACGATAACTGTGTTTTTCCCAAGTCAGAATGTTTAATAATCTAAGGTCCTGTCTTCAAAGCTCTCTCCTCTTCCCTTTTTAAAGGACCAAGCTGCTATATGGTCTACAGCAGTGAGCGTGTTTTCTGTTTTAAAAACAAACTCGAAACCACTCTCCCTTCAAAAACTTGCGTAGTTTTGCGCAACAATAGTGTCCAGGGGCTCCAGATAAACGTGAAGAGTGCTTGTACAAAGGGGGTGTGCCAAGGACCAGGGAAATCAGTGCAGAACCTTAACACTTACAGGTTTCAACTGACCTTACTGGCTGCTGACTTTGCTTTTTTGACTTCACTTTGCATGTATTTTTTTTTCCCTAAAATAGATGGGGTTGTCTCCTAATGTTCTCAGTTTTGTCTTCCTTAGTTAATTCCCATCCTGGCTTCTAACCCTTGTAGTACTGTACTTGTTTTCTTTTTATCGTGTTTTCCCCTTTATTTTGATCACCTGACCAGATGCATGCTACCTAGAGGAATACAACTGCTGCTTAAAGACTAATACCAGTAGTTTTAAGAGGGTTAATGCAGTACTGTGGAAAGAAGAACGCCCAAGGGTAAAAGCGAGTATTTCCTGTTGTACCTTTGTGCTTTCTGTTGTGATACTGTTCCTGGGTTGTACTTCAAGTTTGCTTTTGGTATCAGTGTTAAGCATTGTTGCATTGTCTGTTCCCAAACACTGCTTCTCAGTCTAATGGCTTCAAGGTCTCCCGTGTTACTCTACTTTTCAGTCTGTCAACCTTGCTTTTCTTGTTCCTGTTCTTCTGTACCGTGACTTCTTTTGTATCAGCAGTACCTATCAAAATACAGCAATTGCTGGGAGAAATGAATGAGCTACTGGAGGTATAAATCATTGCTATCAAAACTAATGGAACTGCTTGTACATTGATTAAAGATGGGTTATGTTGATTGTGGGGCTAGAGAACAAAGTATTGCTCAGTCTAATTTGGGTAAAAAGATTAGAGAAGTCATGCCATGTTTTAATCTACTGAGTACTCTTTTATCTGCTGTGTGCATGTAACGTTTGGTTGATTTTTAAGGTCCACTGAAATACTTTCTGTCTTCAGACTGGTGCTGGAAAGCAGTTATTTCATGGTGTAGCTTAACTTCTTTCTAATGGTGCTCTGTTAATCTCTTACTGAACATAACTGCTGTTTGAACACCTAAATTCTTATTTCAATGAAATAAATATGCTTTTTATTAGTTAGCTAAAGCTTGGGTAAGATCACTTAACAGTTGTAAAGAGGGAATATTTTTCTTTTAGATGATCCCTGATGTTTTGTGCAGTCTGTGCAGCAGAGGCACAAAGAGAGCAGATGGTTTGTTTAAAAGTGTCTTAATGACCCTATTTTTGTAGGGGCAGGATGTGATGGTAGTTAAGGTCAGAAGGTGGTTATCGAGTCTTGTCCAGCCTCTAAGATGGGGTAACTTTGTTGCTTCTGTTGTTTTTTTTAATTATTATTATTTTTATAAAAGTTTGATACAGTAGAGCTTGCTTACTTTCTCAGAGTCGTTCTAGGTCAGAGCAGAAAGAAGCATCCATGTTACTGAAGTACTCTTTTGGGATTTGATCCGAACAATGAAAGGCATTTTGTGTGGAACTCTTGGTCTGTATGGTAAAGGACAGTTCAGGTTTGATAGAATATAAATTATTTTGCTGCTTCTGGAAATATAATGTGGGTTTCACTAGTGTTTTGAGGGCCTCACAGGCTCACACGTTTCTCTGCACTATCTCAATTAAAGTCTGTGCCTGCATGCGTGGATGAGGGGGATGCTTTTCAGAAGCAAAATTGTCCGTAAAAACCCACGTTGTATCTGTAAGTGTCTCCCTTAGCTCAAGAATGAGGGTGTGTTGAATTGATTGGCTATTTCTTCTAATTTTAAATGGTTTGACTTAGAAGGCTGTAAAAAGTAGTATTGCTAAATGCAGCATCCTGAGAGTTAGTTGTATATTTTAAAAGGGTGCAAATAGGAAGAAGCTGAGTCTCCTTTGACTCAGTTGACTCTTTGCTAGCTGGCATATGTGGAATGAAATGGATGATTCAGCTTCTGTTGATAAAATAGTTGATCTGAAATTTATGGAAATACAAAGGACAATAATAGGAATTTCTGCTGATTTTCTGTGTTTATGCATGTGCACAGTCTGGCTGATTTTTTTAATTACTATTTTTCATGTCTAATTTTGCCCCCCCCTCCCCCCGTTTTTTTTCATTGTAAATAAGTGCTCACATAGCCCATTTCCTCCTCTAATATAATAAATATTGTAGTGAAGATCTTAATGTACCTGCTGATGTCACTGTAATGGTAATATCTGAAATGGAACGTGATTTTTAACAACGTTGAGAAGATCATGCCAATACAGATGTGTTGACAAGCAGAGCCGAGAGAAATATCGTTCAGGTTTTTTTGAAAATTCTTGTTTTTCTCTTATCCTTGAACCCTCAGACAGTGGCAGCTGATCCACCTGATGGATTTTAATGTCATCTTTGGGGTCTTGGTAACAGGAGGTGGTGTAATCACCTGCCTCTGCACTGGGTTTTGCATCTAGCTCTTCATTTGCTTGTGAATTCAGTGCAATGTGATTCAGTCATGCTGGGCTCTCCTCAGCACCTACTGTGAGTTACTTGGGGAGAGCTTGAGCAGAACATCAACAGGATAGAGAAATACATCAATCTTCATGAGGAGTTCTCGACCATATTTAAATCACAGAAAATGAACCGAAGACCTACTGGAAAATCGGTATACCCAAAAGTGACTTCTGAAAAACAGCCTTTGGAAACTTCATGAGAATTGACAAGAATTATCTTTCTTAATAGGATTGCAACTTACTATAGGCATGTTCTTAAATTGTGGATTACAGACTTGTTTTGATAACTGAATGAATGTGTTTATAATGTTGACTTTTACTAAAAAGAAACGAGTATACATATTTAGGTGTGTAATGTGTTTTTGTTTGCTCTGTTATGATTCTGTCACTGATTTGTCACACTGTGATGATGTGTAAACTTGTCCTACAACTGCATACTTCCATTCCTAGCTTCTAGGAAAAAAATGTGCTGTGTATAGCTGGCATTCTGATCTGCCCTAAACCTGCCACCTATAGATTCAGCTGATCTAGGTGAGACATTACACATTTTCTGAAAAGATAATAACCTGATATTGTGGCATTACTTTAGGTCCCCTGGAGAAGAAATAATGGATTTCTTGTTTTTTTTCTGGGTTCTTGGTTTTTTTTTGCATTGTTTTGTTCAACATTTCTGCAAACACATTGCTCATAACGCTTCATGCCAGACAACCTTCCTATATATGACTGATTTGTGCTATAGTTTTACCCTTGTTTTTTTTCCTCTTTTGCCTTCTTAACACTTCGAAATCCAGACTATGAAACTGTTCTCATTATTAGCAGCTTTCCAGATAGCTCCTGCCTATACATATTCTTTTCCTCTTAAGTAAAGGTCTTAAGCATTCCTGATGCCGAAGGGCTTATATCAAAAAATGTATTTCCTCAAAAAATTACAAAAAGCAACTTTAGCACAATTCCAATGGGATATAAATAGTTACTGTGATTTAAAAAAAAAACCCCAACCAACCCAAACCAAAAAAAACCAAGGAAGGAACAACAGTATCCGGACAAATGGCACAAAGCCTAGTCGATTCATATTAGTGGTCCTGAGAAAGTAACTAAAACCTTTTTGATTTGTCTTTCGCAGTTAAAGTGCAAAGTGGTTTTGTTGTGGGTTGGTTTTTTTTTTTTTTTTTAGCCAATAAGACCTACTTTTTGTTTCTGCAGCTCCTGAATAGTTAGTTGTGTGTTACCAAGAAGGTGTGAGAAATATGGTGTGTGTCAGTGGTGTTAGTACTAAAGTAGGACTGCGATATCCCTGTTGTGTGTGTGCTCTGGCCTATTCAGGTAAACAGCTTCTGGTCAGTTTACAAATGAAGTGAAAATGCCAGTAAAAACTGGAGGCTAATGATAAAGGAGTTGAAGGAAGCAATGAAAGATGGCAGCTGAAGTAAGAAACAGCTGTTCAGTTACTGTAAAGCTCTGCAGAAAGAAGGATCTAGTAATAAATGCTTAGTCATTTCTGAGTTGGTTAATTAATAGCAATACATTCTCCTCCAATGCTGCCTGGGTTTTGTTTTTCAGTCTGAAGGGAGATGTCTAGTAGTATGTGACAACAAAATTGTTTGGTTTTGGCTAAGGGGATACTTTAGTAAGTGCCAGTTTTCAGTAACCCATTTTTCTGGTTTATGCACAAGCAGGTTCTAAGGTTTCCTGACTTACTGTGTGGTTTTGGTGGGGTTTTTCGTTGTGTGGGGTTTTTTGGTTTGTTTTCTCTTTTTTTAACTGTACAATCAGGAAAAGACAGTCAAAACCATCACTGACCAGTTTGATAAAATTGATGCAGTTTATCGATAAATGTGTTGCTCCTTGGGCAGAATAATTGCATATAGATAATTTTGAACAAAGGAATAAAACCTAGACTATTTATTGGCTTTTGACAGTCTTAATAAATAAGAGTTTGCTGAAAACTTGTACTAAATATCAGTAATTTTTGTTAAAATAAGTTAGCTTCCTATGCCCGCCACTTATCAGGAAGTGTTAGAATGCTCTTAAATATGAATTTCTTTCAGAGAAGGCAGAAGAGATGTAATTAGGAAATCTTTTGATTTGGGTCGCTAAAGTAGCAACAGTTATTAATATTCCTGAACTACTTCAAAGATCTCTTAAGACCCCTGTTTTTAAAAAGTGTGGTTTTAAGCATTTGGCCTTAGGCATCTGTTAAACTTGTAATAATCAGTTCTTTTATTTTTTTACATAAATTCTCTGCTGTACCTAGAATTAAGGTTTGAGTCTTTTTTTAATAATGCACATAGCTTGCAGATGCGTTTAGAAAGGATTAATGAAGTGACCTGTTCCAGTCCAGATTTTTATGCTTAAATATTGCATCAGTATGATTTTTTTTTTTAAATGTAGGTCATGGGATTAGCATCAGGAAATGCAAGCATTTTGGCAACATAGGGATGCTGTCTTCCATGAAGACAGCGTGAGTTTGTTCACTGTTGGTGGCAGAAGGAGACGGGCTATTTCACTACAGAGCTGTTTATTGCAAGAATGTGTCCCTGCCATGATCTTAAGCGTTGTTGTCTGCTGATTAATATTGTATTTTGAGAAAGTGGTAAACTGTACAAAAGGTTTATTTTCAAATACTTGTTAAACATAGGGCGTGATGAGTCCTCAGGTCTTAGAAAATCTGGGCATGCAAGCAAAAGCTGATGGGTTATGCATATATAGCTAGAGTTTGGTGATTTTCAGTAGACATTGTGTTGCTTTATTGTCTGGTAATAACCTCTGGCATATTGTGGAATTTGTGCATAGAATTTAACTTTGTGAATTATTCTTTAACACTTTTGGAGGAGATGAGATTGCATTGTTTCTCTGAGACAGGAATTCAGATTTGGGAGTTTGAATGTGAAACTGTCTTATTGAATTTAGGCTTTGCAAGGTTTCCAAATTTGTTAATATCTGGCTTCTCCCCTGAATCTTCCGAAATATTTTTTTCTGAGTACTAGCAGCTATTTATGGTGGATGGGGTGTTTTGTTTGTTTGTGGGATTCTGAAGTGCTAAATTTGCTGTCTTCAGTGGTTAGTTGAAGGCAGTTTGATGGAAGGCTGCGATGGATTTTTCTGTTGAATGTGCTGTTTTGTGTGAATAAGGTTACAGGATGAAGGAATGTAGCCAGAACTTTGGAAGGACCCTAGAACTGACCTTTATTCTTTAACTAGCAATATTCCTCTGTTCTATACAGCTATGAGATTTTTTTTTTTTTTCCTAATGCAGTCTTCTACATATGTCAAGTGAAAAACTGCACAGATTTCTTCAGGAGGAAAGCATTTTCAGATTTCTGCTAGAAATAGGTGATGTTGGCGGGGGGGGGAAGGACATGTCACTTGTAATCTTGAAGATCATAGCTCCTAATAGTCATGAGTGGAGCCTGAATGAATTTTCCTCAAAATCTTGTGTGTGGGAAACAGGTGAAGGATTTAATTTACCGGAAAAACTTGTCTTCGGACAGAGCAAACACACAAAATGATTTTTTTTTTTTTTTTTTTTTGAGAATCTTGCATTACCAGGTATTCTGCAGGGTTTTTTCTGCACAAAGTCTCGTTAAGTATTAACATCAGTGACCCTTGTAAAAGCTGCCTGGTTAAAATGGGACCTGTAATTCAAGAATTGAGCTATATGCAATAATGAAGCATTTGTGAAATCGGTTCATTCAGTTACAGGTATTTTTAGCTTGTGTAATTATTATTTTGTACTTGTATGCTATATTGAAAATGGAAATTTTTTAGCTCTTTAACCAGCTAATGTAACTGTTGCATAATGACCATTAACACTTATCGACCTGATATTCACTTGTTTTGTGTGTGCTTCACACTAATATATGGAAAAATGTCTACTGAGCACAATGACTGCTTCAGCTGGAAACTTGGCAATTCTTCCACACAAGAAGCAGCCAATACCTCCCACAGAAATGGTCCGACCATGCTAGCCTTTGACTACAGAAGTCTTTTCAGTAAGTTTTCGAAGGAGTTGTACAATCTAGCATTGTCCCTACTAGGGTAATCTCTTTTGCAAACCTGTTAGTAAGGTATTGCTTGCTTTTCAAAGCTTATGTGCTTGGAAATTATAGACGCAGCAGATGATTCCCAGAAAGAAGACATCAAATAAATGAGAAGGAGTTGTATCCATTCACTTGAGCATATTTAGATTTATGAATTTGTAATTATAATTTTATACTTCTATAGGCTGTCCTTCAAAGCTGCTCTTGTAGGAGGTGTCAGCAAAGACTAGACTTTCTGGAATACAGATCTGTACTCAGCAAGAGAAGTCTGAACTAGAATTAACTCTTGGTGGAGCATATACCCATACAGATATCAAAATGTCCTTTAAGTTTCCAGCTTTCTGATAGAACTGTTCATGTTGATAGTTAGGACCAAGCTATCAAACTGAGAGTAGGGGCTTTTTTTTTGTATACAGAATAGTCTTGAAGCATAGCTTTAAATTTCAGACTTCTAATTGCTGTTGCCTGGTGGCATAACTGGAATTTCATGTTATTGGCAGCAGTTTGGAAAGGTCATGTAATCTCTTGGGCATCAAGATACTGTTCTGTGATAATAATCAGCTATGTAGACTATAAGAAATGATTTTAATAAATTAACTTGCAATTCCTGGTTTTGCAGACGTTATCTCTGCCATGTAGTTGATACGTTATAGTGGTGATAAGTGTTGGCCACCTGAGCAGAAGCATCTGCATGCTAGATTAGTAACTGCCTGCCTGCATACAGCCCTCCTTGCTGGGTGTGGGATGTGTCCCATTCAAATGGGTGCATGTTGATAAGCGAGATATACCGGAGCAGCAAAGTGACTTCATTTGAAATTGTTGTTTTACCTGCACAGTAATATCGGAAGTTTGCTAGTAGGTTTTTGGGTTTGGTTTTTGTTCGTTTTTTTTTCTTCCTCTCTGGTGAAATACTCTCTGAGTGCCTTGGACAAAACAACTTTACGTGCTGCTCTTGCAGGGGGATGTGTTAAGCAAGAAATTTTTAAGATTCAAGTGCTGTAATGGATGTGGAAACTAGTTTTTACTAGTGTTGGTTAAGATCAGTTTTAAACTATGTCGATAAAGCTGCTCAAAATATGTGTGTATACAGAAGGCTGCACACTGATAAAATCCTCCTCTGAGCCTTCTTCAGGCTGAACATGTCTCAGCCTCTCCTCATGAGAGATGCTTCAGTCCCTTAATGATCTTCAAGGCCCTTCACTGGACTCCACGGTAGCTCCATGCCTGTTGTGTGCTGGGGAGTGTGGAACTGGACACAGTACTCCAGATACGGCCTCACCAGTGCTGAGCAGAAGGAAGGATCACCTTCCTTGACCTGCTGGCAATGCTCTTCCCAGCACAGTGCTGGATGCTCTTGGCCATCTTTGCCACGAGGGAGCATTGTTGGCTCATGTTCAGTCAGGACCCCCAAAACATGACGTGGTGTGCCTCTCTTGGGGACTGGGTTGGGGTGGGATCCCTCCTGCAGCTGTGCTGGAGATCACCCTGCTAAAGAGGAATTGGTGTTGCCTGTGCTCTGTCCGTGGCCCAACAGCAAGGGCAGCTGCTTATGAAGCCTTGTCCCACCTTGTCCCAGGGCTTGAGCCAAACCCTCGGTGGGCAGGTGTCTTGTCTGATGTGCTGTGCCTGGCCTCGCATCAGGTTATGTGTCAGTTGATGGTGTGTTTGGAGAAGCTGGAATGCTTTTGCTGCAGTTCAAATCAGATATCGGCCTTGGCATCTAGTCAGCGTGGGTGTGTAAAGCAGTCTTAAGAAGGTGTGCAGGTGGAATTAACATCCAGAATATTTTTAAGTCTCTCTTTGAATCCATAGGTCAAGAAGAAAAACTTGTTTACACAGCTAATGGCTTTGGAGGGGGCTACAGTGAATGTATTAAATCTTTTTGGGAAGATAATTTTGGACGGTTGTTCAGATTTGCTATGATGCTGAAGTGAAATACTTCTAAATGCTTTCCCTACTCTTCAAAAGTCCCTTTTCTTCCTTTGTTCCTCCGTTTCCCCAACCTCATGAAAAATGTTGTAGTCTCTTCTGCAGAAGAGTCATCTTCATGTGAAGACTTGTATTCTGGTGGATGTTGGAGCTGAGATAAATTTTTAGGCTGGGTTGTCACCGCTGTGTAACTGCTTCAGTATCTTTAAAGAAGAAAGAGTATTAGGCTGACAGCAATTAGTGAGGACCTGTAGTAGGGAATCTTTACCCAGAAATGATGATTCTTTTGCCTTCTGGAGTTACTCTGTTGTTTTTTTAGTCCAAACTGCTGTGCTGCTGTAGTTGGAGCAGAAGGCTGTGGGAATGTGGGGACACTGGGTACACCAGCCATGCGTAGGGTTGGCTGACCTCCAGGTGCTTTGGTATAATGGTTTAACCACTTGAACCGTGCTTGAAGTATTCTGTGGTACTTCTTGTTCTCTCCTGTTTTAGAAACCCCAGTTCTTGATGTTGAGAACCTCAGGCTCTCGGCTAAGCAGGGTTATAAGGGCTGATTAAGGCAGTGTATGAAGCTGGTTACAAGAACTCTCTTTCCTGAACCGGTGCTGTGGTGCGGTGAATGAGTTGGCCTGTGATTTTCATGTTGCTTTTACCAGGCAAAATTTTAGCTAAAAATGGAAGCTTGTGGCAACACAGATCTTTTTTTTTTTTTTTTTTTTTCCTTAAGTAGCTTGTCTACTTTTGTTCTTCAATGAGCTCCATCTTTAATGTAGAATTGAAAATATCCCAGCTGCCAGAATTGCATTCTGCAGGCATCGCAGGATGCTCTCAGCATACCTAACTGAAAACTTAACCTGGTTTAAGAAATAAACTAAACTTTGGGGAAACGTTTGCTGTTATGCTTCCTTACTCTTCTTGCAGGCTGGTTAAAGTAGCTTTTTTTGTTTTGTTTTTGTTTTTCTTTTTTGCAGAAGGCATATGAAATCTGCAACACCTCTCCTGCATTAATGAGGGTGCAGCACAGGACAATAATGGTGTGTGGTTTGGCCTTTGCTATTGTGTATTCTGTGTGCTGTTAGTGTTCCAGCATAATTTTACTTGTTTACATTTCAGGTAATTCTTTCAGAATTTAATTAGATTTCGTTATCTCTGCTGCAGTGTGGGCACATTTTTTTCTAACAAGACTTCTGAAAGTTGAATGTAGTTGATCTTTTTTTCAGAGCTTAAAATGGTCATGTCACGTGTTTGTGTCTCTGGGGTGGGGGTGGAGTTTGGCCTCTAAGTGTGAGTTACTGTTTTATGTCTAAAAGTGTGTTTTTCTGGCAGTAACAACAGAACTGCTTACACTGTGACGGTTTCATAATCACAGTATTAAACTGTTCATCTATAAATGAGCTTGGATGAGGATGATCCATATCCTAAGTAGCTTAACCTCCATACCAGACACTGAAGTGGTTTGTAAATTTTCCAGCTAATAGTGCACTGTGAAATCAGAAAGACGCATTACATCGAACGTTTCAGTTTAAAGTATATGGAGTTGTAGACTGGCTTTCTGATTTAAGATTATTTTACTTCAGTACATTCTTGCTTTGTGCTTAGAATAATCTTCCACTGTCCTGATGCAGCAGCTTTCAAGATGCACACTCAGGTGTCCATTGACATCCCCCATAGCCCTTGTCTTGCTGTGTGGTAGAGACAGATCGCAGAGGTTTTGAATGTATAAGCCGTTGTCAATGTTTCCAATCTTGGCGTGAGCTATAATTATTACTTTGTACTGCCAGAGGAAAAATTTGTTCTGAAATTTCTCACAAAAAACTTTTTCACCTTGCTACAAAGCCAGTTTGCATGTTAAGTCATTACAGTCTTCCAGACTGCAAGCGTGTGAGCTACTTAACGTGTCGATTTTTACTTTTTTACATCTGTAGCGATTAGAAGTTGTAACTCTTGTAGGAGAGTGTTGTGCTCTCACTTGAGCTCATTAGTAGGAGGTTTATGTAACTTCTTTTGATAAAATAGGTATCTTGATATTTAGCTGTGCTTAGACAGCAAGCATACCTCAGGAACAGTATGGACCAGAAAGCATGTCGGTGCTTGGAAAATGCACATTTGGAGGGGGGCACTCTGTAGTGCAGTGAAAATTAGTCTTGTATGAGTGAGACAATGTTTTGTTACAACTCTAAACTCTCTAATAGTATGGACTTCTGTATTGCTAGGGAAGGAGAATTAGTGTTATGAGGATTGCAAGAGTTTTCTTGGGGGAAAAAAATGTCAAGAAGCTTCTTGACATGAGAAGTCTTGGTTATGTTAGTATTATTAAAGCAATGCCCATTTCCTTCGTGAATGCAAGCCAGCTATTTAAGCTAGCTAACAATAAATAGTCTGTGCTTTGATAGTATTTTAAATTCTGCTAGATTTTTTAAGAAATTGGTGTTATTTCTTCATAATTGTATTAATTCTGGTTTTGTTTCTTGTTTTTTTTTCTTCAGAATTTACATGTTTGACAGCAGAAGTTGGCTTTCTACTGTAGTGAGAGAAAATGTAAGTAAAGAAACTAGTGCTTGAGAAACTGAGACTATTTTTAATAAGTGGTTAACTTCAGGTTTTTAGCCGTTGATCTGTGCAAGCCTAAAGTATCTGTTTTCTACTTCAGTGTGCGTATTCTTATGTCAACAGGAAGGATTTTAAAATGGCCAGGAAACCTGCTAAATAATAGATGTTAGTGCCTGCCTTCTTTCAGAAATGGAGCTGGCAAAGCAGGGGGAGACCATAGATGAAACTGTTTCATCTCAGTGGGGCAGGGAACTGTAATAAATAAAATGATGAGAATAGTTCTTCTGTCATGAGTGAAAAATTACTTATCTGCCATGTTTGACAAAAGAAGGCCAAATTTCTGTTGAGCAAAGTGGCTTTTGTCAAGAATGTTCTTTTCAATGTGTCAGTATTATTTAAATGGAATCTAAAAGTTTCAGAGTTTATATTCTGTGTAATCATGATTATTACTAATGTTCTTGGAACAGTGAAACCTTTGTTACCTTCCAGACTATAACTTCAAATGTTTCTGCCTCTTGTGAAGCCTCTTAGTCAGGGACCAACATTACTAGTTAGCCGTGTGTTGTGTAGCAAGTATTTGCTCAGTTAAATTTGTTACTTTCAATTACTACATACTTACCTGTTTTCCAAAAAGCAGCCAGCAAGCTAGCCCCCTGCTCTTTCTCTAAACCTGTCTTTGAGGTGTTCTCTAATTAGTTACCTCGGTCAACCCTAGACACCTCCAGTGTTGTTTTCTGGAGGAGCAGAAACTGAAACTGAATGCAGTGTTCCCAGCGTAGACAAACGCTGTAACTTCTTTTGATTGCAAAAGCAAAAAAATCTTGCTTTTACTCAGTGGCATTATGATATTTTCAGTATTTTCTGTTCTATTTTCTATATAACCTTTTGTTTTAACCAGTGCTGCGTATTAAGCCAATGTCTTTGAGCTATTCAGTGCATGTTCTACAGGGGGTTTTTTCCCTTCAAATAAAGTTTGTTTCACAGAAGCTTGTGTGATTCTGTGCATTTCTTATGTTGTGTTTATGTACACCTTTTCTATGATTTCTGACTTCTAAAATTATCTATACCTTTCTCTTTTTGGTGGTCACCTTATCTGGAGATGTGTGTACTTCTGGATCAGAAGGCAGCCCTGAAATTTTTTGTCTTCTAATTTGGATCATGTAAATGGGAGAGAGAACACCTCAAATTTGTTTCACAAGCAATCCTGATCTTTCTTACTGTGTTTTCTATTGAATAAAATTCAAATAGGAATCAATATATGTTTCCGATTAAATAATAAAACCACCCCCATCTTTTCAAAGCCAATATGATGTCAAAACATTGAAACTAACAGTGGATTGTGTATAATTCCTTTGTCATTGTGAAAATGTACAAGCTGCTGTGCATGTGGCTAATAGGATTTATGGTATCTAATAGATTAACACAGCTTCATTTAATCAGATGACCTGCTATGAGACTGTCTGGTAGGCATAACATGAACTCATTATTAAGGCTGTAAAGTTTTGGCTCTGTTTTTGCAAATGATGTGTTTTGTTTTTCTTCTGGCTGTTTCGTACACACGGGAGTGATGTGTATTAGTAGGAAAGATGTTGGGGGAACAAATAGCAGCCAGCCTGGTCATTTGGGAGAGAGGTGATTTGGCTAACCTTCTTATGAAATCACTGTACTTGGGTAATACTCTAACAATATAAATTTAAACCCTCTCTGTTACCAGACTTTGCATCAACAATGGCTTGGTGGGATTACTTCACTCGTTGATAGTAGTGATATGTAGTGAAAATACCTTGTAGCAAACAAAGTTTGGCCATCAAGGGACAGAAGTTCTAAATATTTGACTTAATGATAGCTGTTATTTGAAGTCTGTCTTGTCTTTTAATCTGCAGAGATTATTCACAGGACAGGCTATTTAGGAGAGGATGGAAGACTCAATCCTTTTTAATTTTTGTAGGAATGGTGTGAGAAAATGAAATAACCAGGTGTTTAGTAGGCATTGCCTTACTGCTGTTACCAGGTAGTTTTAGAGAGGAATCCTATTTAACCGAAGAATAGATGTTTGCATGAGTTGTATTCAACTCTTCCCATTTCTCTTATAATGTAGGCAAGCATCAGTCTGCATAGAAATGTGACTGAATTAATGATACCTTGGTTTTAGTAACTGGACTTAATTGGATAAACAGCTTGAGCTCTGGAAAGGACGTTAAAGTTGTAGCAATGAAATGAGTGAATTTGAGTTCTTCCATAGCCTTTGAATTGTTCCATCACTGTTCTCTGAATAGCGAGCTTTACCTTTAATTTAGAGTTGTTATACTGGGATCCCAAGTCTATCTCCATTTGCAGGAAGTATGTGGAAGTTTTGTAGCTTCCATAAGGCTTTCTGTTCAGTTCAAAGACTCTGTGCAGAGTCATTCAACATACGTATGTCCAGGCGGTCAGTTATAACTTTCCTCTTACATGGCAATATAGCTCCTGTAGCCTAGAGGAAAACAAACCCAGAAGTTACACTGAGATGAGTGACATGATAAATTCTTTTGACATAGTTGAATTGTGAAGTTTTATCATATATGGAAAGTAACAAATTAGGTGAAGTCAATACTTGATTTTCCTATGTGGAAAACAGAGGAACAAAGCAACTCTTCTATGGGTAACTTGTAAGAAGAGATTAGAAATTTGGGTCACTTGAACTAGTGAAGAATAGTAAACTACCTTGCAAGTACACATACTGTTGTCCCTAGCAAGAAGAGAATTATCTACAAGATATACTTGTCAACAAGATTAGGGGGAATTAGGCTTAGAGCAGAGACACTTAAGCACTTCAGCCTCTGGAAAGGCCTTGAGTGAGTTCAGCAAAGTGAATGTGTTATTCTTGAGAAGCCTACCTTCAAGAACACAGTAACATATTCAAAAGAGAGTGAGGTAAGCATGAGTTTGGCTGCTACCTATTTCTTCACAGCTATGGTGATGATTTGGAGAAAAGGAGTGTGGAACTTGTGTGGTGGCTTTTTGCATGAGGTTTGCTTGATTTAGAAATTTAGTAACTCCCTTCAAAACCCTGGAAATGGAAACATAATCCATATCAAGCTTATAGTTTCTCTTAGCAACCTTCTTTTAAAATGGGGTTAAATGCCTTTAGAACATACCAAGAAACAAAAATATATTATTTCATAATATTCAGTTGAGGTGGTTTGTGATGGGCATAGATCATATATTGAACAGTCTCTGCTTCTTACTTCTGTGTCTGTAACATGAATAAAACTGTATAAAAATTTCCCATGTATCAAGAGTGAGAATAGATAAAAATAGTTGTTCTTCCATACATTTTCCTGACCTTACCTGTTGTTCTTGCTCTTTTAAAGATTTTATTTTTTTTTAAATGCTAGGTAGTAGTAAGCTCTGCTGATTTATAGTATAGCTGAAAAGTACACAAGAGGATGAAACCCTTTCCCCCCCCCCCCCCCCCCCCCCCGATCTTGTATTTCTGCCATAAATTTAATTGCCTAAGACTTAGTGCAAAAGAAACAGATGAATATCTAAGTTGGTTGGCTGGTTGTCACATAAATTTTACAGTCTGCTTCAGAGAACTACTATATTTTAATGCCCTTGGCTTCATTAGGATTTTCGTTTCCTGAGTGTCAGTGAGTTCAGTCATGTTGGCAGGAATTAAACTTCCTGTTGATGTTGAAACCACAAAGACTGCAAAGGGAATGTGGAGATCGGGTTTAAAGAATTCCTATGGATGCTGTCAGAAATGCAGTTCAGTTTGGAGGTTTTGGAATGCACAGGGGCTAACTTGGAACTCTAAAATAGTATCTAACATCAAGATACAAATTTATCATAGGGATATGTTGCAGATGGGAAAGACACCAAGGGTTCTATGTATTCAGCTAATTGTCCTGCAGCAAATACTGAACGGTCCTACCTGGCAAGTGAGTGAAGGTCAAGAAGCTGCTTTAACAATAGTAGTTGTAAGTTCTTTGAACTCTTTGCTGCCTGTGATAGCGGAGGCGGTATCTTGCATGTAGGTGTAAAGGTTTCTGTAGCACTGGCAAACCATTTTGAGGTTGTTCATTAAAAGGAAGCTTTCCTTAAAACATCAGTGAGTGATTGTCTTGATGTGGAGTTCACAAGTAAAGCATTTTAGGAGCTTAGCTGCACGGTAGGTAGGGCAATATGTATACACATGTCTGACGAACTGTATGATGAAGTGTCTTTATGAAATTACTCTGAAGGCTGGGTTCTGTTAGGGTGTTTAGTTAATTCTTGCAGGTTGTGAAGGAGTTTGGTTGGTTCTGCCCCTGTGTAAAGTGGGAAGAGAATGGAGGCCAAGTGCTGAGGCTGAGCGGAGTCTTGAATTTGATGTAGAGCTTCTTCCGTAACAAAAGTATACGGATAGTTAGTGTGCTAGGCCTTTCAAAGTGTCATGGAGGCTTTATTTGTTTGAGGACAGATATGTACATGCTAGTTAAGCTATGATATCCCATCCACTGAGGAATGTGACGTCCATCCCTTCAGCTTGTTTCATGGCTGTATTGGTGTGGCTGCCTCTGTGTTACTGCAGAAGATACTCGGCACTACTGGGCTGCTTCATCTGGCTCTGTCATTCGCAGTAGCACCCTTCAGTGCATGCTGCATTAAGCAGCAAGGCACTAGCATGAAATAAGCACGTAGAATTTGTTTTAAGCTCAGTGTATGCAAATAATCTGGAATGAAACTACAGGGTTCGGGTTTTTTTGTGCAGTGAACTTTCTCCATATGATTTTTCTCCTGGGTTTAGCATTCATCTGCTTAGGCCTCTTCCTGTTCCATACAAAGAATTTTTGTTTCATTTAAATGAGAATTCTATTGCATAGTGCACAAATTCTGGCAGAAATAAATTGGCACTATTTTAAGCTGTACGTTACAGGAGAACGTATCTGCTTTGAGTGACATTAGATTATTCATCCTATTTTATTTTCAAATAAAGCTGCATGTAAATCTTCAATGTAGTTACCTGTAACTTTGCAGCTGGAATTCTGGTGTCCTAAATCTTTATCTTAATCCCATCGTTGAGTTGCTGTGACCTTGAGCAGAACGCTTAAGTTTTGGATTGTAATTTCTTTCTCTGAAGTAGGCATGATACCATCTCTAAATTCTTTGTGCTTTACCTGGAGAGGCTGGTATTTGCTTAGTGGGAAATAGGCTTATATATTAACTTAGAGAATGGCAGAAATAGAACTGGGTATCAAAAAGCTAAAAGATCTGAAAATTTGCAATTTATTCTTAAGAATGAAGTCTTTAGAGTTTCTTAATTCCTTTGTGACAAGAGTAGCCCATACCACTTCGCAATGCCTGCGAACTACGCAGGAGCTGTAGACAGTGATGACTGAATGCTGAAAAATGTAGAGACCCAGCCATAGGGTGTTTAAATGTAGAATTAGCAAAACAACTTGAGAAACATAAAGGCAGTCGAAAGAAAAGAAGGAGGTTATAGGATAATAAACCACTCTTGATGGGTTTTGTCTTAACTGGATTTTGGACTAAGCTGAACAAGCAATCTTAAAGGGGCTTAGAGATGACCCTGGCACCAGAGGAGAGAAAGGAGACACCTAGTTTCACAATAAAGTGAAAGGGCTTCGAAGTTGTTGGAATGGAGGTTTTGAGACAGAAACAAACTAAAATTCCTTTTCTAAAATATTTGGGTTTCACAGAAGAGTATATATTTGTAAATGATGATATGACAAGATCTGACATTTGTTCCTTGAGGTCCTTGGTTTGGAATACTAGCCACTATGAAGAGTTCTGAGATAAGTCTGGTTATGTGGGATAGCAATATTTAGGGAATGGTAAAGTCTTAATAACTCTTTTTAAACTTCTTTTGACAGTGATGTTTGCTCTGCTGCTTTGATTTGCCTTCATCAAATGTTCTCTGTTACTGTGACTGGATAAAAATTTGGAAGTTACCCTCATCTTTCTCCTTGGGAAGGGCTTTAGGAAAAAACAAACCCTGCATGCTTGCCGAGATGAATAAGCTGATTAAATCTCAACAGAATAATATGTAAAGCTGCTAGAACAGTATTTGCTTTATTTAATAGTGAAGAGTCAATTCTGGCTAATAAAATGTTCTAAAAACACACTACCAGTGTTTATTTATAAACTCCAGGTGTTCTACGTAGCATTTGAAAATTGAATCAATTATCTTCTGCAATAGAAGGTAAACTTTATCAGCACGTTTCTTCAGCATCTTATATTGGTGTCAAGCTGCAGAGATATTTAAAACACACAGCTTAAGAACAGCTGAGGTTTTTCGGTATGGAATGCTAGTGAAAATGCCAACAGTATCTTTCTGGAACAGTTATTTTCAAAGATAAGTTGTACGCTCAATAGAAAATATCTGTATGCTTATTACATTGGAAAACAGTCCAATAGTTGAGGAACTCTATAGGCGATAGTCAAGGGTGTTCAGCAATAGTTACGTTTTACTGAGCCTCTGCCTTGCTGGCTACAGAGTACAGCAGACAGAGGGATACGTGGTAGTAATCTGGTGCTTGTGGATGCTAGGGAAATAGTCTTGGCAGCGGGGGCAATATCTGTTGGCAGCGGTTTCTCAAACTACTCCCCTCAACCTGACGTTCAAAACCCACTAGTTTTATTCTGACAGCACGTTACTGTTAGAGTCCATTCTGGTAAACTCAGGGAGACATTTTAGCAATTAACAAGTGAAATCCTGAACAACATTTGTGAGGGATCTCCTTTTATCCAGCTATCAGAGCAAGCACTGCGTTACAGACAGTGTTCATAATAGGTCTTTTTACAGCATTTTGCAAGTGCTTGTGTCAGTCTGTAAGTTTTTCAGGTGCTTATTCTTTGATAGGAGGATTCCTTACTCTGTTCTTAAGATCTGCAGAGCAGTTCTGACTTTCATGTCTAACGTTTGTCTTATCTGCTGGTTTATTCTTGGGAAATCTGAGTTTATACAAAACTGAATCAGAAAAAAACTAATTAAAAAAAATGCAAAGAGGAGGTCTGGAGGAAAGGAATAGGACCAAATTATATTTTATTTACTGTGACTGGAAAAAAAACTAAGCACCTTTGTATGTGGTGACACCCTATTCCGAAGAGATTTCAGTGAAATATTTTCAGCTGTGTTCCAGTACTTATAAACCAATTTGCCTTTTTTTAAAGTGCTTTTTTGAAATAGTTGAAAGGGCTTGTCTACTCTGGTAATTTCAAGCTATGACTTCTTCTAATTCTCATTATTATCACCTGTCTTTCAGATTTCTGGTTGTTTCGGAGGTGGCAGTGAAGCACACCTTTAGCACAGGAAAATGAGTGAGCTTGACCAGTTACGCCAGGAGGCTGAGCAACTTAAAAACCAAATCAGAGTATGTATTGTATCGGCAGACCTTGAAGCCACAGTACAGATGAATGGTCACTTGTGTGTCTTGAGGAGAACAGAGATGGACAGAAGTGATGCATTAAGTTAAAAGTTTTCACAATGTCAGAGTCAATGTCATGGGTATTTGGGAAGGGCAAGCACATGTAAGTGCTTTAAGAAATTACTTCTTGGTCTTCAATATTGCTTAAAAAATAATAGTTACACAAATAACGCACAAAATGGATTAGATCCAAATGAATGTTCACGGAAGTTTTTCTGAACCAGACCATAACCAGTGTTAAGGAACCTCCTGCTTAAAATAAGGGTATAGTCAGCTATAAGGTTATTCAGGGCTTGGTCCACTTCGGTCTTGGAAACCTCCCAGGATGGAGACTGCACAGCCTGTCTGGGCAAGCAGTTCCACTGCTTGACTTCGTGGTGAAAATCCTGTTACCTTTCTCTCAAAAGAAGAAAATTTTGAAGTCAAATGCTCGATATGCTCAATGTGTTTCGACAGCAGACACCGTATTATGTTCATGCTGCGGTTAGGATGGGTCCTCACAGGGTGACAAGCAGGAACGCTTTCTGAACCTTGTTGTGAGAGCACTTGATCAACTTGACAAGACAGAGAGAAAGAGCGTAAAGAAATGTACAGAACTTCTGATTTCTCTAACTTTCTTCTGTTGCAGGATGCTAGGAAAGCATGTGCAGATGCCACCCTGGCTCAGGTAAGCATTTAAGAGTTTAACCTCAATTATGAAAATTTATCTCGTTTACAAAAAGAAAATACAGTGTAAGAAGGTAAGTGTGGTTGAATCTTTTTTGCCTCCTTTGTCAATTTTTTGAATCGGTTTACTCTTGTCGCCTAACTCAGTCCATTTGCTTGGATGTTGGCTATTAATCCTGTGTGTCTGATTTAAGCTGGTTGGTACAGAAGTGATTGATGTCCATTTATTAATTTAAAATGTCACTAAAATATCAAATAATAAAGGAAATAGCAACATTTATTTGAGCATACATATCTCATTTTATGTGAGGCACAATGTTGAGTATATTCCAGGGTGGAACTATGGAAAAAGAAAAGAGGGGGGAAAAAAAAAGACCTTCAATTTTAGTTAATAGACTCTTCAGCTGTGCTGCATAAAATGATATAACTTTTGATCAGGCTATTTTTAAAAACTCAGTCAATATTCGAGATGTGGGACTTCGGTCTGCGTTGGAATGCTCGTTTAAATGTAATTGTGCATGATGTGTTACTTTTGGAACTCTGAAGTGAAAAAGTCAGTGTATGACACCATTCCTGTTTCAGATCACAGCCAATATTGACCCAGTGGGGAGAATTCAGATGCGCACTAGAAGAACACTGCGGGGACACCTGGCTAAAATTTATGCAATGCACTGGGGGACTGATTCCAGGTGGGTGCTAGTGATCCAAAAGCAGATCACGTGGCTTCACTGTCCTTTGGGAAGTTGAGTGCACAGGGCTCTCTTACTTTCCCTACCACTGGGAACCACTAATTCCAAGAGAGCTCAGAAACACCCTGCTCAGTAGGGATTTTCAAAGGAAGCTTGATGTCCTTAAAGTTACCTTCTTAGCAAATTTGTGTCAACAAGAACTGCACGAACTCTTGTGTGTGTGCGTACAGTCACTACACTAAAGCAAAATAGCCAAGTGCTTAACAAAGACAGTGTGCATTGTGAAGATGAAAAATAATTCGTGATGTGCTACACTTTTAGTTTCTAAATTGCTTATTGCTTAAAAATCAGGATGAACAATATTGTTACTCTGAGTTAAACTTCGATGTTTCGCACCTCAGTCTTCTATGTCTGTGGAAGAAGCTAATTTCTCACCGATAATCTAGAATTCATTGCTTCAGGCATCTCTTCGGCATGTAGTTTATTTAAAAGATGGTGATTCAATTTCTTGTTTGGCAAAAGTGTTTCAAGACAGCTCTAATATATAACCTAGACTCGAAAAAATTAAAGTAGAGAGACTGGAGTACTCCGATGATTGTACTGTATTGTTGAACTTCAAAATGGTCAGAAGAAGATGCCCAGAACAAATTTGAATACTATACTGGAGTATTTTGTCCAAAATTACTTAGAAAATGTGGAGACTGTACAGATTCTTCATGTCAGTCACCTGAGCTATCTTTAAATATGTTAAAAGCAGGTGAGAGAGCCCTGAACAATGAATTAGGTGCATCGTGTTTCAGACATCATTGCTGGGTGGGAGATTGAGGTGATGTTGATTTAGAGTAAAAATCTTCCTAACGTTACCCCTTCCATTAGTGAGAGCTGTGCTGTGTTTCTTTTATTTCCATTGTATTTCAGTGCTGACTTTCATTCAGGATTTTGGGATGTTTTAGAACTGAAATTCTTGTTTTAAAAACAGGAGAAAAGGAAAACATGTTGATAGTGTAGATTCCTAAACTCGATTAATCTGAAGCCTGTGTGTAGAACACAGAAGCACTGGTTCCATGCAAGTTTTCTCGCTCCGTTTTGAAGACTGAGAACTTAGTTAAATGGCTACGGTTTTTCCTGAAGTCAGAATGTGTTAACACGTAGGTGTTCTATCACACATTTCCATAATATTTAGCATTGAAATTGAGTTCTTGCAAAATTATTTTTATATAAAGTGCCAATAACTAAATTGGGTGATGCTGCGCTGTACTTAAAGTACCTTGGCCTTGATAGTGGAGACAAACGCCATTGCAAAGATGTTCCTTCTTGTCTTCCTGCAATGACTGTGTTTACCTCCTGCTTCCTCTCTAGGCTTCTAGTTAGTGCCTCCCAGGATGGCAAGCTTATAATTTGGGACAGCTATACTACAAACAAGGTAAGACCAACTGTTACATTGCTGTGTAATTCAATTGTAGGTACAAAGGAAGGAAATCTGCCCTGTCACGGTTTTGGCTGCATTACTTCTGTAGTCCTACACCGAATTTTGAATTTTCCAAAAGTTTGCATTTATATATAGAATATTTAAAAGAATATAGTGGTGTCTTAAGTGCATTCTTTATAGACCTGTGCACCACAAATGGAAAACGATGAAATACTCGATTCTAGAGAATGTTTTGATGCTGCAGAGGAAGTGATCAAGGGGGAGCAAGTCATCAGCATGTTGCACCAGAACGATCGGAGATTTAAGCACAGCTATAGTAACTAGTGTCTGCAGTTAAGTGTTGAAAGACCTGACACACATAATAGGTCATCACCTTCTGGCTGCAATCACATGATGCAGTTCAGGATTACTTTTACTTTCATATGACAGTGATTGGTTTTTACTGGTTGTGGTTACTGTTGTCAGGGCTGGCAACAATTCACATGTTGCCCCTTTGAGTTAGGCCGCTTCAGTTGTGCACAGGAGCATGGAACTGACTTCATTTCAGAAATTCTCCTGGCTCAGCTCGTCATAGCCTTAAAAACAATTTTGCCAATACACTTGAGCAAATTTTTTAATGCGTGCTACAGAGGAGAGAGAAGCAGAAACAAACAACTGCGGCAGCAACTCCTAAAGGTGTGATTATTGTTGAATCCCAGGTGTGAAACTAATGAATCTGTAACTTTACCAAAGAGTCATAATACTGTTTGCGAAATGAAAATAAGCTCTCCCTTTTTTGCCTTCATCCTCCTCCTTTGACCCCGGCCTGCAGGTAAATGTGATCTAACAACGGAAAGATAAGATGGCAAAATAATTACTGTATACCGTGATTTCCATATTGGTATCTTCAGTTCTTATATGAATGCTAATGAATCCATGGCATCATCGAGAGGCAGAGAGCAGCTTTCTTATGTGGGGGCAATGAGATCAGAGGTTTTACTAGACTGGTAAAATTCTTATTAGAATCAGAAGCAGAACTGTTCACTCTTCAGCTGTAAAAACATCTTCTCCCCTATACCTCCTGGCAGTATTGATTCAGTGAAATAGCAGTTGAGTTAAAAACAAAAAAAAAACCCAACTCGCCACCACCCTGCCCCAAAAGAGGTAAAAAACAAAACAAAACAAAACCCACAAAACCCAAACAAACAAAAAAAAACCCAAACCAAACCACAAATCCTCTGGGATTATAGGTAGCAAACAGTGTTGAAACAGTATGGAATTTAACTAGGTGGCCCCTCCAAAGCAGTTAATGCAAAAATACTTGAATGATAGTCCACAGATGTTCTTTTGGCACACTTTGGAAGTAACACAGTTGTCATAAATACGATCATTTTCTAATAATAAAATAAAATGGCTCAAGGCGAATATTCCGATTAGTTCCTTGGTAGAAGACTTCCAAAAATGAGCTGGTTGTGTTTTTAGTGCAGGGTATTGCTTTTTAACTGCCGATTGCTGCAGGATCACTGACACTAGCAGCAGAGGAACAGACAGTGATCTTTACTGTTTCCTTAAGAAATGCAGGAAGATTGTTAATATTGCATTGACTTCTAACAATACATATGTGAGAATATGATCCCTTTCTTAAAGATGTTATGAACACATTTGAAGGATATTTTTTTAAATACAGTTCTTTGAGCACAGAATGACAAGGAAACATGGATATGAAGCTTGATTGCTTGCAGTGGGTTTCCAAAGGAGGATTTAAGTGGCAGTGGAAGCAGTGATTTCCTTACTTGTTCATTCACAGCATAGCATCTAAGCCTGGAACTGGCAGTTTTGCTGACCATGCTTGGAAGTCACTGCTTTCCTGAACCTATAATAAACCAATAGTAATCAGAGCACTGAAATGAAATAATTTAGTTTTTACTAAAATTGCTGATTAAACTGGATTTAGGAAAGGCAAATCTGAGGTTTTAATCACATCATTACTTGGTCTGATGAGCTATATATGCAAGTTACCATCAAAACTAGTTTGATACTCAAACAGCTGAAGACGCTTCTTTTTGCTGTTTTCTTCTTGTTCTTTTGACAAAAAGATGAGGTCTTGAGAGACAGGTGAAAAACTTCCTGATGGTAAATTATTGAATGAGTTGTTTTGCAGATGAAAGACATTCATGTATTGGTTTCAGGTGCATGCTATTCCCCTGCGTTCATCTTGGGTCATGACTTGTGCATATGCTCCTTCTGGAAATTATGTGGCTTGTGGTGGTCTTGATAACATCTGTTCCATTTATAACTTGAAAACTCGTGAAGGGAATGTACGTGTCAGCCGTGAACTAGCTGGTCACACAGGTGAGTGCCTGTTCACAGTGATCTAAGTTACTTAAGCATGTGGTGAAGATTTTTTTTTTAAATATCTTTTAAATATAATTTCCTAATTAAAAAGATACCCCTTGTTGTGCACCTCTGTTTCTCAGGCAGGACCTTAGCTGCATGCTGCCTGTTTTTAAATGGCTTTTTCTCTCCCCTTTTTAAAAACTTTTTAAAAGATACTCTTTGAACAAAAGAAGTGTGATGACAATGTGTTTTAACTTTTCATAACCAAGACAGCTGCCTTCTGATGGAGCTATTCTTTGGTTGCAGAGGTTTGAGTTCTCATTGCTTCCTCTTCTGTTTCTTCTTCTCTCCCTTCTCCCCAAAATATGGTAGCTTAATTTTTGCCTTCAGTTTCTGTTTCTAAGGTGGGCTGTCTTGTGATTGATGAGAAGACAGGTAGATTTGTAGGCTTTGCCTGGTGAATTAGGATGTAAACGGCAGCTGCAAAGTTCTCTTAGTGACAGATGAAGCAAAATTCATCTTGTTATGCGAGAAGGTTCTTAGAAACACAGGTGTTAGAGGTTTTGAAGCAAGAAAGTCCCTCATGGTGCTTAGAAGCTGGTGTTTTAAGTGTGGGGCATGAGTTGAAAATTTTTCTTCCTGAACAAACCAAGAGACTCAGTGTCACAAAGTACCTTTAAAAATAAATGCAGCGGCTGAAGATGTTCTCGCTTCCTAAAGAACATACAGTTAATGGAGACGAGCACCTTATGATCAGGAGTAATCTAGAAGATGTGAACTGCTTTTCTGTGCTCTCTGATAATGGACAGATTGTATGTTATTTTTTTTGTGAATGGGATTGGAAATTTTTCAGAGAGAAGCTAGGTGGGTGGTTTCTTGAACTCCACTGAAAATTAAAGCGCTGGCTATTTCATAGGCACTCTGCTGTCCTGTGAAGTACCGCGTAGTGCCGAGCCTGTCACACACCAGCAGTCTTCCGCAATCTTGAGGAACGGTAATACCTCCAGCAGCCTGAGAAAGGGAGTGGACATGAGGCATTAGGTAATTAGGCATTTCTCCTAAAGCTACAGCTCTGAAGCTACACATCATCATTATGGACTCTTTGTTTCCACAAAGAGTGTAATCCAGAGCACAGCAAAACAAAGGTGGATTGCTCCAGAGGCTGTCAGCTTGGCTCCGGAGAAAACCTCTTAACAGTTCTCTTAGAGAAAGCGTCAGGTGGGCTCTGTCTTGCTGTTTTTCTGCCTGATCAAGCTTCTAACTATACAGAGTAAAGAAAATGGTGTAAAGACACGTCACTGAAGGAAAATAAGGTTACTCATAAGTAAATAGTTATACATTAATGAACTTTTATACAGAAAAAGTAATGTGAATTAAATTATGCTTAATGCTAGTTAATCTTTCAGCTGTTTTTCTTACAAAGCATGATTTATGTAATTTAGAGGAATTGTGTGCCCTTTGGGTGTGAGAACGCAGCGTTGATTTGACCTTCAGATAGTGGTTGTGATGTGACCAGTGAAGTGATTGCTAAGAAGGTACTCTTCTGCTGCTGCCAGCCCTTCAGGAAAATGGGAATGATGTTTGGACACAAGCAGCTTTGGCTTTCAGAAAGTGGCTGTGTGTGTATCAAAATACCAAAAAATATTTTAGCAATAAAAAGAGCGTTATTTCTATAATATTCTAGCTGCTTAATGGTCTTTATTGTTATAAACTGTCTAGCTGCGAAAACATGGATTTTTACATAACATGAGAATCAGAATTTTGCTGTAATGCAAGGGATGTCAGAGGAGTACATTTGAGACCTGACCAGTTTGTGTGGAATCTTCTCGAAGGAGTAGTTTGAGTGAGCTGCTTCTCTGTTGCAGAATTGAACAAAGCCTATAGCTGGAAGCTGATGTTTACAGGTTTCGTATTTTGCTGTAGTTTGGATTTTCAGATGATATTTGTGCTTTGTGAAGCAGGTGCCTGGCAGGACAGACTAATTTTGTAATCAGAGTTGTAAACACTGATAGTTTGGCTTGTGGTACTTCAGGACAAAGGTGCTTCAGAGCATTGAGATGAGATTCTTTGATGCCGCTGTTGGGAACCATCCAATGTCTATGCTCTGTTCTTTGTACTGACCAACGAGGTAGTTTATTTGTTCTCAACAGTTGTATGATACAGTTGAGGTTGTGAGCACTTGTTGCTCCTGGATGCAGTGACGTACAGATCCACTTTCTAAGAAGGTTCAGTGCACAGTGCAGGGTTACCCGTACTTCTCTCCAGCTTGGCCAGTGGATTCTATGCTTTTGCCTCACTGCTCCCTCTTTCTCTTCCTGCTCCCCCTCCTCTCCCCACTCTACCAAAAGAAAAATTGGCACGGTATTTCCAAAACAGTGTCTGCCCTGTTTGGTTAAAAGGCTCATTCTCTTCTGTGTGCAGACATCTTTGTTTAGGCTGACTTGCTGCAATGCCAGTGTAACACTGCGCTAGTGTGGCGGTTGAATTGGGCATGGTCTGGAAAAAGCCAAACAACCCTTTGTCCAAAACGTTGGAGGTTCCTATAAAAAATTCAGTGTTGTGTTTTAGGCTTATGTAGTGGTTCTTGCTGCATCTTCAGGAGAGGAGGAAGCAACATATAAGCAAGCTGGTATGCAATGGGAAGAGTAATCTCTGGTCTTATTCATCAACTTTTTGGTTTGTATTCAGGATACTTGTCATGCTGTCGTTTCTTGGATGATAATCAAATCGTTACCAGCTCTGGCGACACCACTTGGTAAGCAGTAAAATTTTGATATGATTGTTAGTAATGACTTTTTACAGCTATATTTTATTATTGAAGGAAACTATTCTTCATAAACCTTATAGTCATCCAGAAGACTAAATGTGATTAATTATTGCTCATATGTCACGTTTTACTAGTAATGGAAAACTTTGACTTTCAAGTTTGTTAGCTCTGGGTGTTTAGTTATACTGATGTTCTGAAAAGACTGGCTTAATTCTCTGTGTTAAGATGGAATGGGAAATATTTTTTTACTATAGCTACTTGGCTCCCAGAAATAAGTGTATTAGACTAATGAAGTTTCTCAAACTTGTTTAGTATTCAGTATTTATTACTTAGAAGAGCATATTTGGATTTTTCTAATAGAGCATTTAGTTTATGTTGTTATTCAGAAGAGCTCCTAGAAAATATTCTGCAGTGACAGTAGATGGATTTTTTGAGCTGAATGTAGGTGTATGTCTTAATAAATGCTAGCTTCTGAAAGAAAAGACTTCAATCTTTTTTCATAAATTTTTCTATTATATCTGTTTCTTAAAAGCATTACAGCTCTCCCAAGCAGCGGTTCTTATAGCAAAGATTGTCTAATAAATACCTCTCTTTCACAGCGTCAGTCTCTTTGAATGCCCATCTGTTAGTCCACTGATTCTGAGCAGTTGTTGAATATATGCATTTGGTTTTTATACAAAAATATTTTTAAATATGTGTTGGAGTTGGTTTTTGGTGTTTTGGTTTTGTTGGTTTTTTTTTTTTTTTAAAAAAAAAGCAAACCAACAAACAGGAATTGTTAAAATTGTGCTTTTTATAAGACAATACAGCTGCTTCAGAAGTTATTGTAGTAACTCTACCATTGTCTAGATAACAGTTTGTCCTTGAAGCTTGGCTGAATTGATGTCAAAGTACAGTATCAAAGCGCAGTCATCTCTTATTTGCCTAGAGCAAATCTGCTACTCCTGGGTCTGGTTTACTGAGAAATTGCAGAAATTAAAAATCCTTAATCTTCTTTAAGTGCTTAGACCTCTTGTTAGGGAGGTGATAGCGTTCTTCCATCCTTTTATACTCTTTGATCACTGTAGTAGTGATTTTGCTGTCTTGGGAAAGTGGTGGAGCTTTAAGATGACAGACATAGTTCACAAAGTTACACATCCTCAGTTTTTAAAAATGAGAAAAGCTGACTCAGCTTGTGCTGTAGCCTTGCCACTGCTGCTTTAAATGAGGCTACAGTAGTACTGGGCAATAGCCATTGGCATGTCACAAGGAGTTTGTGTATAAACAGCCATGAGTGTTAGTCAGTAGTCTTCTGCACTGTTTTTCAATTTAAAACCCCCAATATTATAAAATTTGAGGTAGCTTTTAAAATCTTCTATGCACAATTATCCTGTAACGTCACCAAATAATTCAGCAAAGAGTGTTGGGATTTTTCTACTGTCCTGTATTTTTTCTTAATACTTTATGGAGTTTTAGCAGTGATATAAATGAACAGGTTTAGGCCAGAATTGCTGTCTAGACCCTGTAGTGGAGCACGACTGTGTTGATTTTTGCCTCTTAATTATTCTTTCAAGCGCTCTCTGGGACATAGAAACTGGTCAGCAGACAACTACATTTACTGGGCACACTGGAGATGTCATGAGTTTGTCTCTTGCTCCTGATGCCCGGTGTTTTGTTTCTGGTGCCTGTGATGCCTCTGCCAAACTGTGGGATGTCAGAGAAGGAATGTGTCGGCAAACCTTCACCGGCCACGAGTCGGACATCAATGCCATCTGTGTATGTATCAACTAGAACAGAGATGTGGGATTTAAATTTGTATTTTTCATATTTCTCTGGTCTCAGCCCTTCGCTGTGAGGGTGGCAGAGCCCTGGAACAGGCTGCCCAGAGAGGTTGTGGAGTCTCCTTCTCTGGAGACATTCAAAACCTGCCTGGATGAAGTCCTGTGTGATCTACTCTGTGGCCCTGCTCTGGCAGGGGGGTTGGACTGGGTGATCTTCGAAGTCCCTTCCAACCCCCACCATTCTGTGGTTCTCTGATATTTTGATTAATAGTTTTTGTAGCTGGAGAAAGTACCTGAAACTTGTACAACTTCAGATCCGTTGTGGTAAATGGAAAGAGCAGCTGTTCTTCACATGCTCTTAATTACTTCCCTGGTTTTGCCCATCGCCCAGTAGCGGAGAGGTGTCTGCTCTTCTTTGCTGCTTTCTTTTTCCACTTGGTCTGTACAAAATGGTATAGTCAATGAGACAGGAACCAAGTCTGAAATCATGTGTCCTTTTTTTTCCCCCTCCCTCCCTGTTACAGTTCTTCCCAAATGGCAATGCATTTGCCACAGGCTCGGATGATGCTACGTGCAGGCTTTTTGATCTTCGGGCCGATCAGGAACTTATGGTTTATTCACACGATAACATCATCTGTGGCATCACCTCTGTAGCATTTTCCAAGAGTGGACGTCTCCTCCTAGCTGGTTATGATGACTTCAACTGCAATGTCTGGGACACGCTGAAAGCCGATAGAGCAGGTAAATCCTTTTGGTTCTAAACATTATCAACGCGGTGTGACACACTGAATGTGCGAGTTGTCATACGCCCAGACCTGTTAGCATCCCCTGTCTCAGCTCTAAAACTGTGTGGTAACCTGTTTTAGGATGACTAAGGATGCAAGTAGCTTAATGATGTTAAAGAAATTGGAATACTGCTAAAGGATAGAAGGGAACTATGGATGCTTGAGAACAGGAAGATTGCCATTAAAACCAAGGTTTTAGGGGTGGAGGGCTATTTCTTTGAGGCTTTATGGCATTGTTTATGTACGAACTGTTCAAAGCAATTCAACATTAATGTTGCTATTTATATAATTTTTTTTTCTTGCTATTTGTAGCAGTAGCTGTAGAGACAGCCAGCAAAGCTGCAAACACTGTGGAGATTATCTTTTGAGGAAATGAATATAAAATTTATGGTCCAAAGATTAAGATAATTTAACTTCAGTTCTTTAAAATGAAAGGTTTTATTAGGTTAAAGGAGAAAATATAAATTAGGCTGCAAATGTTTTGTTATTATCATCAGAACAGGGGCTGAGAACAAGGACCTACTCTGTCACCAAATAAAGTGGTTTAGGCTTTTAAAGTTATCTGAGGTGGGTTTCAAAATCAAACAAAAAACACCAGCCAAGTGGAATATTTTTCCACATGCAGTTGAAAGGATTAGTTGCCAAGTACATTATTTAGTGCAAATTGACTTATTGCTTTGAGGGGAGGATATGCTGCAGGTAGAAAAAAATATAAACAAACGTAATCCTGGACTACACCAAAATAGTTTCCATTGGGTTTATTAATTTCTGTCTCTAGCAGCTTTGTTGTACCACTCGGATTTTATTATTTTTCTTACAAAATTCATCATAATTTTTATCAGTGCTGAGAAGCTGAAACTGTGGACACTCAGTTCATATATTGTGAAATAGCATTTGGTTCTATTTGCAAGTTAATGGTGTCAAATACAATTATTTCAGTAGTGAAATGCGTTTTTGGATCAGCCTCGTCTGTGTGTTGAGATTTACAACTCGAGATTCTGGTACTTCGATTATCGAGACCATAAATGTGCGTATAAACCTGAATGGAGATGAGTTGAGAAATCGCTCTTGACTAATCTCTAGGTTAGTTTACAACTGGCTGTATTTAAGTACTGTAAAAAACATTATGTGGTTTTTCCTGTATTTTTTTTCTTTGAAAGACCACCATCAAGAAAAAGACTAGAAGGGGATGATGATCGATCTTACCTGTAGAAATGAGAACCAATTTTTTATATTGATCTGAGTTTGTGGTCCATGTACTCATGAAGTGTTTTTTTTTTTTTAAATTTTTTTTTATTGCCAAGTTTTAGAATAGCTTTAAACTACTTTGTCAAGTGTTCTGCTTTTTGAAGTGTTCTGAGGCTTAAGATTGCTGAGCAAATTTGACACTTCTCTTGTGCCTGATTCTGTATTAAACACCTTTGTGGTTACATATTCAGTTCAAATTTTGCGAGGCTTCTTGGTGCGCTCCGTGTTTTACCAAATCGCAGCACTTACTAATGTTGATGATAGACTGAATTTTGATACTTTAATGCTATTTCCACAGTAAATTCTAGCTAACTCCTAGGTGCTTCTGTTAGCTCTGGCAGCTGGCTTCTGCATCGCACTGAATTTCTGAAGGTGGTGGTGTCCGCTTCAATACCTGAGGCTTGGTTTCTGCTGCAGAAGTGCACAACTCTGTGCTGAGGCTTAGGCACTTGTATGGATTTAATAGAATCTGGAGATTAATGGTGATCCTCACACAGCGCTTCTGCTTTTATGAAGTGTATCAGAAATGTTACTACTTCAAACGTCGAGAATCCTTGCGTATGAAGTAGTCGTTTTTATGCTGAATTAACAGTCAAAATACTAATTTCTAAACATGTTAGTTTGTGCAAGAACGAAAACTGACTTAATTCATGTTCTGTGTGGAGAACAGTAAATGGAGGGGAGAAGCCCCAACTATGAATGAGGAGAGTCTTATGAGCAGTGTAATTGATGTAGAAAGATTAATTTTAAGTCTATCAAGAATATCTTAGTGCAGTGCTGTGGACTGGAAAGAGCTTGAACATAATTGGGTTTTCTTTTTATCTCCTTGAAGCTGTTGTATTTAAAGGGAAAAGAGGAAAATGTTCACTCCCTTAATTTTTTGTTTAGCGTCTCAATTCTTTTTTTTAATGGTACTATAGTCGAGTTGTAGCAGATCTTCATATTGACAAATAGATTGTATGTAGGAGTTTGTCTTGTAAGTGCTTGTAAACGTAGTAAGATAAAATTAGATGAAAAATGCTTTAGTGTTCATAACGTTTATGAACGTTCAGTTTAATTTCCGATTTTACACGTTAAATAATTTTATAAAATCTGACTGATCTTTATCACTGTGGAGAGGAAATACTAAGAGCTATGCAATGCATGGTTATACTGTATTTATTGCTATGACATTATCAGCAGAATTTTTGAGGCTGTGATTTCACAACTCACGAGAAAAGGTCAAAATGGGGGGAATATGTAAGGAACATTTTGGAGTAATGCATTTTTACTGGATTATCCCCTTTACGAGCCCACCCAGTTATATCTTAAGTATGTGACCATAAAACCAAAAGCATTTTAAAAATACCAACCATGTTTGTTCAGGATTTTTGAACGGACGGGTTGACAAATCCAAACGTGTGCCACAGTGTTACTTGAACCGAAACGCCAAATGATCCAAGTAATGTAATATGTTCCTTACCTGTTCTTCTTTATAGGTGTCCTTGCTGGTCATGATAACCGTGTCAGTTGCTTAGGTGTGACTGATGATGGTATGGCAGTGGCAACAGGATCATGGGACAGCTTCCTCAAGATCTGGAACTGAAGTAGGTAGGTATCTGGTTAATTAAGGCTGTCCTTGTTTGGTATTCAGAATGCTTTTTTCCAGGTCCAAACAGAGCTGTTTTACTGATGCTGCAAGCTTATAGTTCAGATTAGGGGAAAAAAAAGAAATCAGTTTTGTTTTTTAGAAGGCTACTTGTTTAATGTAAGCGATGGCATTTTTGTGATGAGCTATTTTTGGCGTATTTTTGTTTTCCTGGTAGGGATGACTGTACCGTCTTTTGAATCTGGGGTAGTAAATAAATGGCGTTCTTGAAAATGGTGAGATAATGGCTAAATGCGTCAGTGGGTAGCGAGAGCAAAGCTTGAAACTTGATTACAGTTTATCAAAGTGCAACTCTTAATAAATCTTTCTGTGTGTCAGAAGAGCGGCGGACTCCATGACTGGAAGAAGTTTCCAACGATTGAAAATTAAAAACGATAGCATATCCAATCCAACCATACTAACTTGGACCCCCATCCTCCCCAACTTCAAAGGGCAAGATCTTTTCCGTCTCCTGTTGCTGAAATGAAGAGCACAATTACCTTTCCAAGAAGAATTTCTGTGTTGTAAGCAAAATGAAATTGTGCATTCCTTTTGGGACCATTTTTTTTTTGTCTTGAGAGTTTAAAAATGAAACACTATCATAAAAGCATGACCAGAAAATAAACTTGAGCATAATTGTGAAACAGTTAGCTTTCACTGTAGTTTCCAAGTTGAAGTTAAGGACTTTATCTCACACACTTGCAAATTTTAAAGTCATGTTTGTAGCAGGATTTTTTTCAAGTTTCCTTTTTAAATACATTTCTTTATGTATTTAATTGAGCAAAACAAGGGAGTCCTAGCCCAGAGCATCTGGGGGTTGTTAACGCTGTAAATTTAGTCCCTAATTTTTTTTATTTTATTTTCTAGTATCACAGATAATTGTTGCACAAAACTTGGCATATATAGGATAATGTTAAGCAGTAAGGTAACCAAGCACATGCTGTAAAAGGTAATGAATGCTTGTTTAAAGAATCCTTTCACCTTTTATGGATAACAAATGCAATCCTTGGTCCCTCCTGCCCCCCCCTTTTTCACCACACTGATTTTTTTAATCTGTTTTGGTTTTGTCCACTTGAAAGGGCAGTTTATATATCCTAACACTATCCTATAAGTCTCAACAACCAGGAATCTCTGTTTTCAAAAGAGACCTATCCTACACTTGGGTATTGAGTCAATTCTTTGTGTATGAAATGATGTACAAATCAATGTTTTGAAAATAATGATCTTGAACTTTCTAAGTTAAACAAAAAAAAAAAAACCTTTTTTGATTGTTTGCCATATTGGGTGGGTTTACTCTTAGAATCGCATGCTGTAGAAATGCTAAAAAGTGCATATTGGACTAAGTCCTTAGATGTTTTTTCTTTGAAGAAATAACCTGTTTAAAAACTGTAACCATTGTCGCTGTATTCATTTATTGTTGCTACTCTGTGCATAAATCTCTGAAGAACTCAAGTACAAAGCTATGCACGTTTTGGAGTAGCGTGATAAGTCACTTTTTTTTTTTTTTAAAGAAACAGCCTGTTCAAACAATCGCTGTCAAAGATTCTGGGGTGTGGGAGGAGGGAACCTAGACCATCTTCTTTATAAATCAGTTCCTCACAGCCAGTTCCTCTTGTAGGATGAGTCCTTTGCATCTGATCAGAGTCATTTTTGTAATGAGCAGGTTTTCCTGGCTTTCTTTTCAAATAAAATGTTAAAAGCAGCAGTGTTTGGACAGCAGATTGTTCTGTTAAACTTTCCTATCTTCTCACTGTATCCAGAAATGCTCCTTCCTAGCAGCAGTAGTAGCTTTTCTCCATTTTGTTTTTTCTGCAACATTCTGTACAAAAATGTGCTGTAATTGTGCGTTAGGCCTGGATTTGGCATAAAAGATGAATTCCCTCTTACTCTCTTTCATGAAACTACTCTGTAGAGCTTTCTCCACGCCCTGTATCCCTCTTCACCTTTTGTATTTAATTTTAAAGTCAGTGTACTTCAAGAAAGCTGGATGCAAGATAGATACTATATTAAAATGTAATGTTATTTAAGATGTAATAAAGCAGTTTGACATGAGTTTTGGCTGATCTGTTTTGCAGATTATTGTTCAACCCACAAAACGGCTTCTGGCAGGATTTGAGTTATGAAATAAACGCGAGAGAAGTTTCCACTGCCCCAAAACAAATCGCTCGGTATTTTAAAATGGTTTGGATTTTTAATGGTTAATTGGGCAGAGTCTGTTAGAAAGTATGTATTCATGTGAACGGATGTGGGTTTCGTTTCAAAGCTAAAACCAGAGTTGCAAGATGAACTAAAACCCTCACGATTTTTGTTACTGGAAAGTGTCGCCAGCGGTGTCTGAAAACGTGCGTGTAAATGTGCGATAGAAGCTAAGGCCGAAAGGCAAGTCGGTGGGGCTTGGCGGCTGCAGGCGTTTTGCTTCCTGCGTCCTTAAGTAGTTGAGTTGGACATTTGTTGGTTTGATTGCTTAGAGCTACTCGAGAGCTTAATCAAAACCTGCTGGTAGTGCTCTTAGCTCTTAGCTCTTAGCTCAAACTCCAAATGAAAGTAGCTAGTATGAGTCATGTGGTATACATCACAGAAATGCTTTGTGGAATATGAAAAAGTGTAATGCCTAGGAAATCAGAACAAAACGTTTAGTAACTTATTTTAAAACTTTTATGTCCTTTAATAGGAAAAGAATTGAGTGGAACATCATGTGTTATTGCCATTTGAGGATCTGGCCAAATAAGCTCTGTTGTCATTGTTAGCTGTCCTTACTGTAGGTATTGAGAAGGGTAAGTAGTTGTCATTTTAATGCTCAGTAAGAACAAAGTCTCCACAAAGCCAGATCTATACCTAGAAGAAAAAAAAAAAAAAAAGATTTTCTACCCACAGAAGCAAATTCCTGAAACAAGAGGTGTTGAAAGGCAGTTGGTTTTGCAACTTTGTATTGGCCCACTTGAGGGTTTGGTTTTGTTTTTTCAGTGGGTAAAGTCTCTTCTCTTGTCCTCACCTAAACAAAAGTGGATTTTTCCCTCATTTCACATCAAACCAAGAGAAATTCCAGTGCCATGGCTTGGTTTCAAACCAAACATGGAAATTCTCAGCCTCAATGGAGAAGTTTTTAAAAGCCGTGAGTATGGAAAATATGATGGTGACATTACTTACTAGCAGCTGTTAACTGTGAGCTTTGGGTTCTTGGACTGCAGAATACTGGTAAGTAGCTCATGGCTGGAAATGCTTAAATTTGGGAATTCAAATTTAGTCTTTTCCAATTCCAAATAGTATAGCTGTTTTTTCCACTCACGTGGTGTATTTTTATTCCAATGGTTGTTTCATGTGTGACTTTGTCTAGTCTATACTAAAATCAATGCAGACACGATCTGTCCTACCTTCTCTATCCGCATATTAAATTACCGCTTTCTGCCCATGCTGAGAATGTCTTTGCTGGCAATAAAATACCTGCCAAGATAGTAACCTCTTGTGTCGAGAGGCTAATGTGCAGTGGGATTTATTTCAAATGCAAACAGTTGCCAATGCCTCTTATTACAGGCGATGCTTCTGTTAAATACGAAGCTTTAAACTGTATTATTTTAAGATCTGTCTGTCTTTGTAGGCTTAGTTACTCAGAGAGCTGTAACTGAAGAAAAATGGGTGTGCAAAGTGAGAAGCACTGAACTCTTGTGTCTTTGACTCTGGGCCCAGTCTTTTGAGTTTTGAACGCCTTTCATTTTAGAGTGGGCTTGAATCAGTGCCTGCATCAAAATGGCTTATCTAATCTTACCTGTAGCAATCATAGTAACGTCGTCGTTCCTGCTGTAGGCTTTGAAAAGGTTCTGACTTAAAGATAATTCTGGGATGTGGTTCCAAAAGAGCAGCTTCACCCGGCTGTTGGCAAATTTCTAGAGCAAGGTTTCACAAACTGAGAACACTAATATGTGAGAATGGTTTGTCTCTGCTTGGTCTTAGCGGCAGCGCTTGCAGTTTCTTACTCGTGGGCTCCTGAGTATGTGTTAGATACATGGAAAGATGACGAGTGGTGGCTTTGCAAAGGAGGATGGAGTAAAACTTTGTACCTTACCAAGCGTGTTAGATGACGAAGGTGGACAAGACCAATGGATCTGAGGTATTTGGATAATGAGTGGGTGTGGAGGTGGGAAAAGAGTTACAGTTTTCTGGTCCTGGCTTGGTCGTGGTAATAGAATGGACTTCCGTGGGAATGGAATCTTCTCGTGGAGCTAGGGAGAAGGAGTCAAGTGAAGAAAGAGATAACAGATTTCTCAGTCTCCATACCTATAGAGTTAAGACTTTTACTTAGAATGTTTTCTGTGTCCCTCATGCCCTTTAATTTCTTAGCGAATTAAATGTATTTTAGAAGATCTGAGGTTCTGCTGCTAATAGAAGAAAAGATCTGAGTTGGGCATTTTAACTTCTGACCATTAAGTGCCCTGGAGTGCGTGTTTTAAATCAGCTATAAAACATACTTAAAATTACTGATTGAATCATGCTGTATAAGAGCTAAAAATAGAATAATCTGGTTTCTGGGAAGTGGCAGGGTAAATAAAGAATAATAAAACCTGTCACCCTTGCTGAGTTCTGTGTAACTTAGTCTGAAATAAATCAGGATCCTGTGTGGTATTATGATTAACGCTGTTTTTAGTGTAGGTGTAACTATGAATTCAGATTTGAGGGGAAAGAAGAAAAGAACCAACTAACGAACAAGTTCTAACAGCAGTTGGCTATTTTTGCAGTGATGTTCTGTTTCTTTTCTCGTCATATAATCTTCAGAAAGTCTGCTGCTGATTTAAATATCAGGCTACTCAATGGATCTGAGTTGAATTGGTCACTTTCTATCTACGTTACATTCCAATGTGTAATTGTTCTTCTAAAGTACGTGAAAAGTTGATTATTTTTTTTTTCTGGTTTAGGGTTGTATGAGAAAGGGAGGAAGAAGAGCTGGGGAACGTTTGGGAAGAATAAACAATAGATTTCACTTCCACTGTTCTAGAACAGGGATGCTTAGCCTATTCCCTTGTCACCCCTGCTCTGAATGGCCCTGTCATGTGAAATTCCCTGTATGCTCAGTGAGGGGAGCAGACATCTTGTATCCGGAATGGCAGCTGCTTGCTTTCTGTCAGATGAGCCTGTGTCTGGCAGTGTTATTTGCTGGTTTAAATGTTATTACTTCGGTCCAGTGTACCTGATTACTTAAAAAAGATCCTGCTCTGTCTCTTTCCAGTCTTCTCTTAAACACTACTGGGTGCTGTCTTTTTCTTTTCTCACTGTTTTTGTGAAACCTGATCTGCCGGTAAATCAAAATCCACGGGCCTGCTCTGTCAGTCGCTCAGCCTGAGAAAATGAAGGCGTTGACTCTGATGTGGCTGGACGTTGTTCCAGGCTTAACTGCTTGTGTCAAACCATTTCTCCAGGAAATGCTGTTCAGACCATCTGTAGTTCCTGTTTCCTGACAGGAGCCGGTTCATGACTGGCAGATTTCTGGCCTTCTGACCACAGGGCCTCACGTTGGATCTGCGCTTTGCTGCCTGCTGGTTCGTAACCCGTCGATGTTTGAGCGTTGAAATGCAGACCAGGGAGAAGTTTCCTCGTGAAGCACTTGCTCTGTGGATGAAATCAATTCAGCGGAAGCAGGAAAGCTTGAGCTTGCACTTCCCATGGTGATTCCGAAACCCTTGCCCCAAATCTTGACAAATGGTGGGGTCCCAGACCAGGAGCTGGTGTTCCAGAGCACTTTCCCTCTGACAATCTGGGTCCATTCAGAGCATGTTCATTAAAGGAAATGCGAAGTTGAACCATCCTGAAACTGTCCACCTAGCTTTTTCTTCAAATGTCAATACTAAAATCTCTCCCAGCAGTATTTTTGAAAGTGTGTATGGGATAGTAACACAGGCTGTATTTGTAAAATTGCCCAGTATGTCACTTAATGAGGAAAATGGAAGCCATAGAAATGTGAATAAAAGCTGCTTCTCATTGCTTAGGGAGCTGGCTGCTAAAAACTCACCTTTTAGAAACAGAGGCCCCACAAAATACTCAATTCAAGTAATTCCAGGCTTAAACAAAGTCAATTTTGTCATAAAATAGAACAAAGAGAGTCTTCTTTTCCTTTTTTAATTATTCATAAGCCATTTGCTCTAGATTAGTGCAGTGAGATGTGATTGACCCTGAGAGGTAATCATCTGTGGAGCTGGAAGTAGAAAATGACAAGTTTGATATAACAGATTTTTAAATGGCAAAATAGATAAGGGAGGAAAAAGTCTGTTAAAAAGGATGAACTACTCAAGATGATAAAATGCTGAGTTCTCATGAAAATTGTATATAGAAGTACAAACAGCGCAGCTCCATCTGGTGACATAAAACATAATGGAGATGGGTGGTCAGTGTAGAAAGCGTGCATGACAGAGGAGCCTGTGCTGAATTTGGCTGTAGTATGTGGTCCTAGCACATGTAACCCCTCCTTCCTGTGTCTTCAGAGTCCATTGAAGATGTTCTGTTTTTTTCCTTAAAGACTTACAAACAAAACAAGCTTTTCCTAATGTTTACTTTCATAAGGATTTTCTTTTCTTACTTTTTAATGTAAAATCTTGAGATGGCAGAGGTGGAGAGGTTAAAATCAGCCAGTGTTAACTGGAGCAGGGTCTCTTAGACAACTTTAAATCCAACTCTTATGTAGAAAATACTGGATGGAGAACCTGAAGAGCTTCAGTAATTCCCTGCACTTCTCTCTGCCCCCCCCCCCCCCCCCCACCCTCCCCCCATATTTCTGAACTCCCTCTCAACATTTTTGACGCACGCTGTCACAGCTCTAATCACAAGTGCTTGCTCTTTTCAGCTTTCCTCCTCTGCTTTAAGTAGGAATTGGGATCTGGAGTTTCTAATGAATATATTTTGATTGACAAGGTATTCATGCTAAGATCAGACTGTGATGATGACTGCTTCCATCTAGCAGTGAAGGCAAGTACCTTTCTGCAGTGGAAATGAGTATTGCTATGATATATTCCTGTATCTGATAGAACCATCACATAAATTTCAAGTCCTTGTTTACAAAAGCAACATATTTTAAGATCTTACAGAATTCTAACATTTAGTTTTTGTCTCTCTTGCAAAATAAGGATTCATGTTGAGTGAAGAGGAAGTAGGCAAGAGCAGATCCTTTTCTACACTGGCTGCTGCTTGACAGAGTGAGTCATACTGTAATAATATGCAACTGCATATATTTCTCTAACCTTTCATTGATTTTTTTTTTTCGTCATCCTTCCTTATCTTATTTTAGTGATTTACTTTCTGTGGTGGTATAAACAAAACTGAAACAAGGTCCAATGGGAATAATCATGTTTGATCCTTGGCTCCCTGAAGCTGGCACTTAATCCAATGGGAAGAACAAGACCAGATTCAGAGAAAGTGCTAGACAACATCTGACGCTTAAAATTACTGAAGCTTTATAACTGCCACGTCTTTTTGCACTGTGTTCTCTCGTACAGTGAAGGTGCTCAGAATACCGTGTTAGTATCCAGAGGATATTAAACAGTGAATGAAGTGGTCTAGGTACAGTTTACAGTTCACTTCATGGAAGGTTATTTCAGCCGCCTCCTTACACCGAACAAAAATGTTTGGTATATGCTTCCTTGTATCTTTTTTTTTTTTTTTTTTTTTTTCTGTGAACCAGCGTGCATGCTTTGCTGTAAGACAGTCTGCGGACCACATCATGGGTTTGTAAACCTTGGGTAGAAATTAGAAATATTACTGAGCTTCTACATTTCTAACCCATTTGGTGATACCTTGGTTACTTACCTTGAAGTCTGGCTGTTGAGTTGGAGTCTTCGCTAAACTTGCTCTCTCAGTTGTCCTTCAGTGCATCAAAACCAGATAACTGGGGACCTCTTCATATTTTCAGAACCAACCACGGGAGCCCCTCTCCTGCAATTAAATAAGGGAATACCTTTGTTTAATTCTGTGCTGGGTGGCACTGACTGTGTTTAAGTCAAATAATACAAGAAGCTGTGAGAGTTTCTAAATAATTCTATTTCAGAAAAGTAGAGAACAGCAGCATCTGTACCACCTGTACAGGTGGGCTGTACTTTGTAGGTAATATCGAGAAACATGCGTGTTTGTTACACCTCCCTTAGCCTGTAGGTGCATATATGTACTGAAAACTACCAGAAATGTTTCTAAGAAGTTCCAGCCCCGAGGGCAATCAAAAATTTTACCAATCACAAATAAGAAACGTCCAACATATTGATGCAGACATCTTGACTCCTGTGGCATTAATAGTTCTATGCCTGCATTTACCAATAAAGTCTTGCCAATGGACTCTTCTCTGTGAAAGTGTGGATCTTGTGAATGTATTTAGATATTTCATTTCCACCACCTAGGTCGAGACCCATTACCTCTACCTCCCCAGCTGCAACAGGAGGGGCAGGATATAGGTTGTGTGCTTAGTTTATTTTGTTGGAAGTATGATTTATAGTTTGAGACCGTAAATCATTAATGCATTCACTTGCATCACCAAGTAAAGAGAGCCGAGGAATAAAACCCTGTTCAAATAGTATCTTTCACCTCACCCTTCTTCCGAAGGGGCTTGGGAAGACAAAGTTCATCCCACCTTCTGGCAATAGAAAAATGAAAATGACAAGCTGGTGGTATTTGCTGGAGCTGAAGGCCATCCATCTCCTTGCGTCAGTGAAGCACCAATTTGTATTTTTGTGTTTCAGTATTTAACAGTTCCTTTCGCCCTGGCTGCTTCTTTCTGAAAGCAACAAAAAATAGCTGAAGGGAGGAGTCATAAGGTGAGACATTGAGCCCTGCACCAGTTCTACCTTCTCTCTGGCCCCTCCAGGCAAGTTTTCTTGGAGAGCATAGGAGCTGTTTAACTGTTAAACAGCCGCTGTTCTTTGCCTGGTGGGGATCTGAGCTCCTGAATGAACAATAAGCATTCAAGGAGTGACAGTTCTGGAAGTGATGGACGCCAGTTTGCACTAATGAGAGATTTGGGAGCTCTTCCAAGGATGACTGCATCACTTAATTGAACAATTCTATATTTTATCTGCTATTTGCATCAGTTGTATGTTTAACCCACTGCATTGTAAAAAGGTTGTCAAATCTTGTCCCAGGGTCACGCTGTCAAGCAACATGAAAGAATTGCCCAGGGTATGAGGTATTACTGAATTATAAAGGAAGACCAAAGAGCTAGGGACGTTCAGCGTGGAGGAAAATGAGTGAGATGTGTTGGCCGGGCTGGTGGCAGTTCTAAAAAGTGATGTTGGAATTAAAAAATGATTCTGTTGAGCCGTTCTATCTTCCTTCTCCCATGGCTTATTTCAATCAAGTGATAGCATCGGACTTGGTGACAGGAAATGGAGCAATTGCAGATAGGCTTCAAGGAACAGCTTATCAGAACTGAAGGTTAAACTTTTACAAGCAAAAGGATCATTCTTGTTCTTTGAAGCTTGCCACAGTTCTATATGCAAAGAGTAACTTAACCAGAAATACCAGATGGGAGCCACGAGTCTTCTGACCTCAGCTCTGATCCTGGTAAAAGTGAAAGTTCCTCACCAAGCTGTAGAGCTTAAATTAACAGGGCTAGCTTCTCATTCTCTAGGAAAACCATAAATTAAAACTCTTGGGCCTGTTTTATGGTGTGGCAGCTCTATTCTCCTTGCCCTTAGATTCCAAATTATTCCATCAGTTCTCTGCGCTTCAACCAGCATCGTCAATTAAAATTTGTGGTGCGCGCTGGATGGAAAACGTGCAGTTAAGGTTAGCAGTACAGCTGCCAAGAGCTTCAAAACCTCTTTGTCCTCATGCTGGTTCTGTATAGTTTAACTTATTAATATACTATTTCTAATGCCTTACTGTTTACACTTTGAATGGCAAGCAGCAGCACCAGGCAGTTTAGTTTTCTTTTGCGGCGATGTTGCGGTAGTGGGATGTTTGCAAAGAAACCTCTTTGTCTGAACCATTTTTGACATTATTTTTCAAAGAAATCAAGTAAGAAGTCCCTTACCAAACCTACATGTGCCCTTTTGAACTACTTTGTCAACTTGCGAATGCGACGCCTGCGTACGTCTCTCCACCTAAAAAGGCAAAAACCTCCCAGCAGATTTCATCCCACTCCTGTGAGGAAGGAGCTTCCTCCATTTTGTGTACAGGGAGCGTGGCACGGAGAGGGTTGTATTTACCTTTGTCATGTAATGGCCGAGTTGGAACACAGGCGGGCTCCCTGACCTGCAGGTCTGTGTTCAGCGAGGAGAGTACTCCTCTGCGTGGCTCTTCCTGCCTGACATCCGCTTGCTCAGGCTGATGGATCTTGGCAGTTGCTGTCACTTTCCGCCATGCAGAATCACTCTAGTGAGCAGCAAAAGATGATGGCAACAGGATCAGGGTGGGATTAGCATGACATATTGTTGGAGGAAATGTCAACTGTAATACATTTGGGTGTAAGCCAGGCAAAGCACAAATATTCTTAATTTTACAGTTTATTCTAGTAGAGAGAGATAATCTTAGGAGTTGTGTTTGGCCAAGTTCTTCACAGGACATCCTCTGCAATTATATCAAGGGGATTTATGAGCCTATTCGTCCTACTCGGATGATAGCCCTGTTTTTCTTGGTATTGTTTGAGAGGCTTTAATGCTTCGCAGTATGGAAATTCAGCTCTGTGGAGGAAGGCCAGACCATAAAATAATTGTCTGGGCTCTTTGAAAAGTTATGTAACTGGGCAGCTGCATCGCATCTGAAAGTTACTTGGATCTTTCCTTCTCCCCCTCTCCTCCCCACGCCCTCACCTCTTTTCCATGTCACAAAGCCAGCAACTTTCATGATTAGTCCAGTGCTATTTAGGATCCATTGGTGAAGCAGCCTGCCAGCGATTCTGACTTGCGTCCTGCGCGTTTCAGAATGGCCACCTGCGCTATCGCTGGCTGAAATCAAAAGACCTGTGATCCTGGCGGAAAGCGTGTGCATTAAGAACTAGTTCATAGTAGTGCCGTGCATTATTTAGGAGCTTTGCTTGCATGAGTGGTCAGGTACAGACTCTTCAGCTGCTGGGAATTGAAGATTATACCATATGTGAACATCAAATACCGCTTTTCCCAAGCTTGTGTGACATTCAGGGTCTGACTTCTGACCCTGTAGTCGTAACTGTATAATTAACTATCATGTTAATTATATCCAAGTAGTTTGGTTTCTGCTCACTTACGTTGAAATTAGATATTTGTGTTTCAGTGTGATGTTTGACAGAGTGTGCATGAATTTCCTGATGTATTTTATGAAAGGAAACAAATATAAGAAATATAAGTGAACAAGACCCTAAAGTTCATCAGAAGCTTTTTAGCTGTGAATTTTGATTCCTATTACTCTGTAGGCAGAACCCAGCACAATTCAATCTTGCAGCTTCACGCTGCTAATGTAATTGCCAAAGTAGGGAGCATTAATACATGCTTGCCATAGGTGAAGGTTAGTGGAGGGTATTTCTTAATTTTATCGATCTGCATTAAAATAGAGCTAAAACTTAAACTCTCATCTACAGAAAGGATTATGCTGTTATGATTTAATATCATGTAATTGACTATGTGTATAAATGTGGGGAAAACAGCAGTTTGGATCTGAGTAACATGAGGCTTGCAGTTCTGCGGGTCACTTGAAGTAAAGTAGGTGTGTATAGAGACCCACGTACTGGCACGCTTCCATGTGCCCATAGAATACAGTGGGGCACAATCTTGCAAGTTAATAGAATTGATGTATTTGCCTCCATATGATCTTTTGCAAGATACTGTCCCGTGATGAGCATGAAAACCGCCCTAAGTCTGCTGTATCGGGTGCTGTACAGTGGAACAAAACTGAATCCAATGCCTGCTGGCTTGTACCAGGCTGCAGCTTCTGCTGCCACCTCGTGTTGATGCCCAGTTTAGCCTGGCAGCTTGTCCCAGAGTGATCCAGGCGGCTTTGCAAGAGAAAGGGCATTTCTCAATGTCAAGGTGTGGCCCGAGGGCAAACGAGGGACCGAAAGATAGGAATGGCAACTGCCGTTCCCTTGGTATGGTATGGCTGCTGCACCGTCGTAGCTGGGGGGGACGAGCTCTGCGTGCTTCTAAAGACCACAACGTGGTCTTCCTTGTTGCACTAGCTGTGTAAGAACGCTTGTCGTTATCTTTTAACAATATTTGAAGATAAATCTTCACAACAAGGTACGCTTTCAGGAGTAGGAAATGTTTTATCTGCCCTAGCCCTGTTGTGGTGACCACCTTGGAAATGCATCTTATTTACAGACCGTGCAGCGTAAGGGACCTGAGACTTTTTTGTACCTGTTGCTGTGGTTCATCCCTGGAGAAAGCCTAACTTTTTTTCCTGCTCCACTTCACAGATTATAAGAATGTTGTTCCAAAGGGAGTATGATGTGTTCTCCTTAAAAACCTGTCCTTCAGACCTGTCACTCTGAGAGAAGAAATCTCAACGGGGTGAAGTTCTCTGAAACTCAGGGCTTCTTCCATTCTCTGGTCTACTCACCCAGTAGGGCAAAGCTTCTCTAGAGACCAGCTGTTAATTTCATAAGCCTTTCATGGGCTCATTAATATTGTCTGAACCTCCTGCATTGTTCTTTCTTACCCTTCTAACTGTGATCCACTGTCCTCGACGGCTTTTTTCCTCATTTTTCCTGCTAGGGTCTGATTCACATAGACCCATACTTCCCTGGAGAGAGGCGGATGCTCTTTTTCCTCAGCAGGCTCTTCCCACCAATTCTAAGGATCAGAGGGGCTCATGGCTTCCAAGATGATAAACTACTAATATACACAAACAAATTATTACACAAAATTACACAAAACCTACAAGGAATTTACTGGTTGCTACTAACTGTAAGGTGTGTGCAGTAGGTTAAAGTGCATGGTAAGATGCCACTTTGATGAAAGCTGGAAAGCAAGCACTCAGGCCAACATGATTTTTCCAATACATGACTTACACCAGGAAATATGCCCCACTGCATGTTTTCAGACACTTTTGTATTTCATGGTGGTTTGGGGATATACAACTGCTATTGTTCAGGAATACTGTTACAGACAATACTCTTTTGTAAATCCTACAATACAGATTCTTGCTGCATCCTTCTGTCTCTCTTGGATGCCCTGGCAAAACATGCTGTTTTCCTGAACCTTCTACATAGACATGAAGTATGAGGGGGAGGTACTATTTCTTCTGTACTCTCAGTCTTTGTAGCCAATGTGTAAAGGAACAGCAAAGCCAGCCTTTGGCATGTTCCATACTGGGCTGACCTAAAAATTACTTGCAGGGAAGTGTCTGGGAAAGACACAAAGCCGAGTTGCACCTGGCTGATGGCCCTTCCGCTGTCACAGAGGTGCTGTACGCAGCGTTACTGAGTTTAGCTAAAAACTTCACCTTTTGTGTTTGAACCCGTGAACCTTTTGAGCTTAATTAAAAATGAAGAACTCTGCACAGTCTCATAAACGCTAGAGGGCATTGCTGCAGCTTCTACAGCAGCTCTGTCCTGGTTTCTGGGGTTGAGTGCTCCCCGCTCGCCTCTGTGCGGGGTGTAGGGGTGCGATAGCAGCAGCAGCACCTTCTGCCACTCCCTGTGCCACAGGCTCGTTTGGACGCCCCTGCCCTGGGGGCAGAGAGACACATGCTGCTTCTGTCCTGAAGTGACAGAGCCCCACATCACAAAACCCAGTGTATGCTCATCACTTGAGCCTGTGGAGCCTCTGACAAGCCCCGAGAGGTGTTTGCACACTGTAGGGATTCCGACACGCAGGAAAGCTCCAGAACAAGTAAAGAGTGAGAATTGGTACCAAGCAAACGTGGGCAGGGTTATGGTTTTCGTGTGCTGCACCCATTCAGGTGCACAAGGTGGAAGGGGCAGCAGGTACAGCCACACGCACAGGCTGACGGCACCGCGTGCGCTCTGCCGACGCCTTCTGCTGTCGTCACTGTAACCAACACCGGTTTTGCACCCAAGAAAGTGGCAAGTCAAACTGGCTAAAAACTGTTGCGGTAAGTGTCTGAAAAGAGAACTATTGACTTCAGAAGTTCCCGTGTATTTCAAATACTTTCTTATTTTAAAGTCTTTCAGCAAATAAATGTTTTAAAAAATGAGTAGCTTTAAAAATAAACTTGCAAAAGATGTGAGGAAACCTTTATCGTATACTCTGGGTAAATAATGTGAGATTGAATGGGACTATAAATATGCTGGAGGACACTGAAATCTGTAATGATTAGGTCAATTAGAGATATAGTCCAGAAAAAACAGATGACAATCAGTAGAAAAAAGCTACTGCCTCAGTTGGGAGAAATAATAAAATGCAAAAATACGAACAGGGGAAGATAAAGACAGGCAGCAGTGCTTCAGACAAGGATCACAGAATTAAAACAGATCCCCAGCTAACTATGAGTCAGTGGTGTTACGCCACTGCAGAAAAGGCCAACATCACACGAGGTTGTACAAATGGAATTAGCCTTGTGAGCCTTGTAAAGTAACTTTTCTGAGGCAGTGGTAGTTCCTCAGAGAGTGTAATGGTTGTGATTTCAGGTGGTGTTCTGTGAGAAACCATGGATGAACTGGAAAAGTTGCAGAAGACGGCAATGAAAATATCAGAGGTAGATACTGTGCTATGTAAGGACTGTTTGAACAATAGAGGTGTTTCAATCTAAAGGAAATATAACTGAGAAGAAACATAAGTTTCTGTGTAAAAATCTGCTGGAATTAATGGCTTTTTTTTTTTTTCCATGTCCCTGCCATAGAGCAAAAAGTAACGGGAATTCGGAATGTATCAAGAAAGTTTTGCAGAAGAAAATGCTCATTAATGTAATAGTTACGTGTAACACTGAAATATATAGCTTTAAGTTGCTGTAGTGTTTCTACCATTAGCAAACCTTAAGAACAGTTTTGGTAGATGCCTGCTAGCCATGACGTAGGTAAAACTGATCCTGCCTTGAGGCAGAGGACTGTGTGACCTCTTGAGGCATCGCCAAGTCCTGTTTTCCTATGATTAGGAGTTGTTCAATAATAGACTTATAAACATGACGCTGCTGACCTGGTTACTGAAATGTTTCCTGAATAACTCACCTGCTATCTCACAACAGGCGAACGCTGAAGAGACAAAACAGGAAGTGAAAGCATGATTCAGGATCAGCCATGATTACTGGAAATCTTTGAAGGTTAGTGGGGAACAGTGCCAGAACTGGAAATGCTGGAAAGTTTGTAGAGGAAGAAATCAGCAAACACAGGAAACTAAAATGGTTTGATCGGTTAGGTTTGAAAAGAAACGCAGTCATTCAGGAAGAGGTAGTTACCTGGGGGAATGAGGCAGAGACATAGGTCTTGTGGGAGATGGCAAGATGCATGGCTGTTATTTTGGGTTATATTTTGAGTTGGTTTTTTTTTTTTTTAAATAGCTTCCTGACCACTGAATTAGGAAAATCATCTGTGAATGAAGGGGGAAGGTAAATTGGTGCCTAAGCATAGCTAGTTCGTAGTGATGAGAACAAGTCAGTCCTACAAGAACAGACCAGTGCGGCTTTCTCGTACTTTTTCTGGTGCAAATGTCTCTGGGAAAGGACAGGCTTCACTGGGGTCCACAGTCACGCTAAGCCTTCTGTCTGAGGCAGTAGGACCAGCAGTTTTACCCAAGCTATTGTAAATGCAGGTGCAGATCTCCTGAGTGTGTCATTCTTTTATCTGGAAAATCACCTTGCTCTTTTTACTATGAAGAAAAGGATCGTTTAACTACAGAGCAGGCTGTTCTTTTAATATGGGGTATTTGGTAGCTGTGTTTCCTTTTGTGCGAAGGAAAATGATATCTTCATCCCCGTTCTGTGGCTTTCTGAGATCTAGAACAAAGGTTTTGAAAGGGAAGGGTTTCAAATGCATCTGTGATCTGAGCATCTGCAGAATACACGAGTTGAATACATGAAAAGAAGACTGTTAATAATGCTGGGCTATGAAGAATTCTAATGCAAATGAACCATTAGTTGGCAGAGACTAGTCTCTTAATTTCTGTTTTTGACAGTTAGAAGGGTGTGATGTCAGGCCTGTATTCAGAACTAATCCTAGCTTACATTGAAGCTTTTGGGTTCCAGACTGGTTTCCTCCACACTCGTGGTGTACTAATCACATCAACTCTTTAGATGTGTCCCTGTTTTCAGAATTACATTTAAGTTTTTCCTTTGCACAGACTTTCCCAAGCATTAACTCTGTCACTTCAAGTCCCTGTTGTGTTGACATTGGCCTTAGTTTGGCTCACCTCTTGCTGAAAAAGCAAGCTGGGTCCACATGACTCTCAGCAAATCAGGATCCAGACACTTACTTTTGAGGTTTTTAGGTTTATCCAAGAAAAAAACCAAAAGTGTCACGGTAATATGAAGTCACTGGTTAGAACTCTTCCTTGTGCTATTAGATAAGTCATAGGACAGCACAAACCTAAAAGTCAAAGGAACAAAGCCCCTCAATTTCTAGAAGAAGTGACAGAGGAAGAGTAACTTTTTTAATCCAGGGACTGGTTTGGTTTGGTTTTTTAACAGTTTAATACAACAGTGCACCCTGTCTGATAAACCAACCACTGCAAAGGAGCAGTTACTTCCAAAGACTTTAGAGACATAGAGTAAGAAGATAGCAATAACTTTGCTGATTGTGGACAACAAAGCTCTTGTACTTAGAACTGCAGTGCCTTAGGGCGGCAAGGAAACGTTGTTAATGACCAAGCTGCAAACTGGCTCCCTGCTGGCTTTGAGAGCAGGAATTTAAGTGTTAAATAACGAGTTAACAAGCATCAGCTGCACTGCAGCAATGAATGTGCATGTTGCAGTGCATGGTGTGACTGTGTGGTGCTTGCTGTAGTCACCCAGCACATGGTAGGATTTTGGTGCAGTAACCTAGACATAAGAACGAGTCTTCCATCAACATCCTCTTTGGAAGGAGAACATTGTATTTCATGCCCATACGGCACCTAAGCAAGAAAAGCCTGCAGTGACAATTCTTCCACCTGCTGACCCTTGACAGTGACAAGGACAGGGTTTGGCCATTTTACTTGCCATGTCACCTGTTGAACTTGTGCCTCTTGCTATTTAAAATCATTCCATAGCTGCATGAAAGGTCTCCAGATGTCTGTGTGACTGATGACACATGATAGCAAAGAGGAATCGAATGTGAAGGAACCATCTTACTCTTGTTTCTTTGCTGCTGCTCATCAGATTGTTTTCAAAGTTTGGACAGTTGTGAAACCTTGTGACCCAGCTTCCTCAGTTATTGCAACAAGGTGTTTGGCTCGGGTGGCTTCTTGGGTGGCAAGTGAAGGACCCAGAACAACCAGGTCCCCATGCTATCAAGAGCCAACTAGTAGCTGAAGTTGCAATTTCAGTACCTTTTAACTGTTCGTTATGGTGATGTGGTGTGTTCTGACGACGGCCTAGGTGATACAAAAAAGCCAGTTTCCTTGAAATACTGAGAGCACCGGAATTCCCTAAGGCTGGATTCTGACATCTCTCCTATATTCCTGTAACAAATGTTGGAAGCACTGGTGGCTCAGGGGCAGGCAGCAACTGCAATTGCCCAGACCTTCCCAAACAGAGCAAAGGCATTTAATAGAAAACCAAGAGAAGTTTTCCCCTAGAGTTCCCTTTAGCCTCTCCTCTTGGAACTGCGGACAACGTCGGCTTTGTCAATGTGAAAGTTGAGCCTAGTAAAGGTTTAAGGGGTGTTTGACTCTAGAGGGGTCCTACAGAAAACAGAATTAATTCTTCTGGACTGCACATCTAGCTAGTAACTTGGCTTGAAATTCAGTGCTGCAGTAGTGTCTTTGCCTACCAAACACCTTATTCTGTCTTCTCAGCGGAAACTGAAGCAACTGGAAGCTTTTAAATTTCCCAATTAATCAAGCTGCTTTCCTAAGAAGAATCAAAGTCTCCTGTGAATCAAGGTCTTTCCTAAAAAAGAATTACTAGGCTTCCTGTGAACATTAAAATGGTGTAATAAGTAGACCTGAGTTTTAATCCTCCCTTATATTAGGGTAGCAACTGGAAACCTGTAAATGATGGACTGCCTGCTTCTCAGGTGCATGCAAAGAGGCATTTCCTGTACGAGTGAGATGACAGTCTTGACAAGATTGATAAAGAGGGAAGTTAATTGTTTTTATCTGTTTTGAAGGCAGAAAAACAGACTCCATTAGTCACGCAGGCAGAGACAGGAACACCTCCCCAAACACCCCAAGCAGTATCCCACGCCGTTCGCCATAGGTCTGCCTCTTCTCTCTATCCTGCTGCAGGACAGGAGGTAAGTCCTGGGTGCCTGTTTTGATGCTACTCTTCACACGTTACATTTCTCCCAAATCTCTCTGCTTTCTGTTACCTAAGTTTTCTTCACTGGCTGCCAACAGCTCTCAGTCCTGTCCTGACATTATCAAAGACGATCTGTATTGTCAAGTGGATCGAGTGTGGGGCTTGCATGTCAACATTCCTGACTGTGTATTTCAACCGTGCCACAGATTTGTGCAAGGCAGTTAATCTGCTTCATTCTTTAAAATTGGGATAATGACGTTTAAATAACGATTGGAGGTGTTTGTAATCAGCCTGAATAATGAATGCAATGCTGTGGCATACATTTCTCTGTCTTTATGTCAGTGGCTTATTTGTCACACTCGTGCGCCACCATTTTTCATCAGAATTTAAACTTGGTGGTACATTTTCACTTCTCATGATTCCTCAGGAATTCTGAGTCATCAGAGGCTGTTTGAGAAGTGAGAAGTATGTTCTTCAACCTGTTAGGTGTTAATAGAGACAATTGGCTAATTGTTTCCTGTTTAGTGGAAACACCTTCTGCTGAAGGTAGGTTTGAGTTGTAGATAGAGACTGAACAGAGCCCCTTTGTATCAGGCACCAGTCTTCTGTGCAACAGCGTTTTTGTTACCTTTTTTGTTGGTCTAAAGCCAGTCAAATTGTATTTCACAGAACTGAGAGCCTTGGTAGAAAAAAGCAGTAAGTTTTTATGCTTATTTCTCAGTGTTACTGCCAACATTTCTCTTTTTCCCCAGTGTCTTCCCTGGGAGAAAGAAAGCACAACCTGGGTTAGAGTGCTGAGCTACACTGTTCTGATGGTGGTGTTAGGGAGGACATGCTCAAAAGTGACGTTAGACTCCTCTATTTCTCAGGGCACTTGAGTCTGTAGAGGGAAGAGGTGTTAACAGTCTGGCTGTTACGTTCATCCAGAGCAGCAAGCAGAGCTCCCAAGGTCGCTGCTGCACCTGGGCAGCTCAGAGCTGCTGTTGTAACTGCAGCTCTTTTATAAATAGGATAGGCTCAGCTGATTAGCTGTCTTATCTCCACCAATTAACGAGGATAAGCATTGGTCGTGTCGCAGAGTTCATGCCTCTTGCAAAATGTTGAGCAACTGCACGAAGTCGAGGCCAGGCTGGATGGGGCTTTGAGCAACGTGATCTAGTGGAAGGTGTCCCTGCCCATGGCAGCGGGTTGGAACTAAATGATCTTCAAGGTCCCTTCCAACCCAAACCGTCCTGTGATTCTCAGTTACTGCGTGTGGGGGGGAAAAAAAAAAACTTGCCACTTCGAAATGTTTATTTTTTAACAGCCAATATATATTTTTGTGGAAAATGGTTCTAGTGGTGATTTATCACTTTGATCTTAATGAATTGGGAAAAATCCACCCCAAGAGCCAACTCAAATGAAAATTTACTCCTTGGTTACTTTTGTAGTCTGTAGTTGGGGATGGACAGGCATGGTTAACAAAGGCACTGTGTCTGGACATGGTTCCTTTCTGCTGGAACACCTTTTTTTACTGCCAATTTTAAGATGAATGCTTTGACTCTGTAACACGTAATGCTATATTCCTTCCTAGTGCCACGTTGTGTTGTCCCTTTACAGTTTGAGTATCTCTTTCAGCACCTGAAAGACATTTGAGTCTCCGAGATACCATTAACTTCATAGAACTGTGTATTGTTTCCTTCATTCCTTGCAGATTGGGCTCTTGTCTGGAAGGAAGGCTGAGAAATTGTGACCCAAACCACTGCACTTTTTAGAAAGTGGTGTAATCTTGCCTGTGGTATTTCCCCATATGTAGCAATGCTTCCTCTTTCTCAGGTTTGCCTCGTCATTTATTGACTGTCACTTCTTTGCAGCTCCCCGGTTTCCTGAAAACGCATTTCTGCGTAAAGGAAGAAGAAAACAAAACCAAAAAAATCCCGAATTGCCACATTCTTAAATGGTGTAACCGGCTCTCGCTTTCCCGATTTATCCTGATAGACAATACAGTGTATACCGTTACCCGAGGCTGCCCAGCAGCCCCACCCCACAGCAGCCTGAGGTGCTCTGGGGCGGGGGGAACTGCTGGGCCTCGCCGGGGCCGCCCTGGGCCCAGCGCTGCTGGGAGGGCGGGCGGCGAAGGGCCCTGCCCCGCGCTCAGCCTCCGGCCCGCCCTCCTTCGGGGCTTTTTTTTGCACCTTTCTGCTGGGGCCTCGCTCGACCTCCGCGTCATTTCGAAGGGGAAGCAACAAGTGACCCAAAAGGACCAAAAAAATGACAGCCCCCCCCCCCCCGCGCAGCCGCCACAACGCCGGCCGGCCCCACGGCGCATGCGCCACGCTGCTCCCGCCGCCCGGCGGAGTCCGCGCAGGCGTGCTGCCCCGCCCCCCCCCCCCCCACGGTCTGCGCAGGGGCGGAGCGGCGAGCCTGAGGGCTGTGGTGTGGCGCATGCGCGCTGCCCCGCCCCGCCTGCGGGGCCGAGGCTGCTGAGGAGGCGGGGAGAGGACGATGGAGGCGCGCAGGGTCCGCCGGCCCCGCTCGCTGACCGGGAGCAGTCGCCGCCGCCGCCACCACCACCACCGTCGGGGTCGACGTGCCGCCCTCTGAAGGGGCAGGGGGCGGGACGCTCCGCCGGGAGAGGGAGGGGGAGCAGCCGGGACCGCGGTGAGTCGGGGGCGCCGGGCGCTGGCGAGGGCGGTCGCGCTGAGGGGAGCCCCCGGAGAAGCTCGCCCGGGCCGAGCGGCCTCCCGTGGCGGGCGGGGGGGGGGGGGGTGTGTGTGTGTGTGCTGCGCGGCCGCGGGACGGGGACCGCTTGGGCTCCTGGCGCCAGCGCGGGGCGGGTGGGAGCCGCGGCGCCCGCATCCCCTGCGGCTCGTCCCGCGGGCCGGCCCGGCCCCAGGGCGACCGTTTCGCGGGGTGGGAGCCGCGGCGGGCGGCGCTCGGGAAGCCGCGGGTTGTCGGTCCCGCCGCGGGTTTCCAGGTATCGCTTGCAAACCCAGGAGGACTCCTCCACCGCTGCGCTCCGGTAAGGTGAGCGCCGAGGAGTCCTGAGGTAGGACCGTTTCCCGAAACCACTTAATCTGGCCCGCGATCTCCTGGTCGGACGTCCGGCGTGTGCGATCCACCTCTTGGCTGGTTTGTTTTGACATCCACGTTTCTGACTCAAGGGGCGGCGGTGAGTTTTAGGTTGTTAATACCCGTTCCTTGGGGTTGTGAGTGAGGGAGCTGGTGTTCCCGCAGCGGAAGGGTTAACAATGGACTTGTTTTCCGTGGGTATTTAACACGTGAAAGTCATACTTTCTGGTTTTTAGTAGAAATAGCATTGAGTATGTAATCAAAAAAACACGCTACTAAATTTAAACTGCTGTCAGACCACTGCTTTTCAGTATGGAATATTGTTTTGGTTTTGTTTTTTCTTCAGGCACACTAGAATGTGAAGTTCTAAACGAAAACCACAAAAGAAGTTTTGTCTGTCCACTACAGTTGTTCCTTCTCTTTTGGTGAGAGGGGGTCTGGTGCCTTAGGGATGGAGTCACATGCATGTGACCTCTATTGGAGTTCTTCCTTCAGCAAAGTATACTCGTATAAAAGCTTGTCCACAGAATTAAGTGATTAAACAATCAGGGAGCTGTAGCAGTGGGGCAAGTGGTACCTTTTCTGGATATAACATTGTCCTCTTATGCCCTAGTACAAGGTTGGTAAAATAAGGTACAAAATGAGGAGATTTGAACGGCTGATGCAATTTCTCATAAATTAGTAGAAATTGTGCAGCCTTGAAGGCTTCTTAAAGTAGTGTGAGTATTTGTTCAGGATGGACCCTGCAGTAATCCTCTAATTATGACGATTTAGGGCAGTGCATTGGACAGGAAAAGTTTCTTACAAAATAACAGCTTACAGGCACGCTCGTTAAAAAAAAATTTAAATCGCTTGCTGATTTGCTGCCTTGTGCTCCTTGGGTACCTGCTTGCATCCAAAGATCATATTTGGTTGAGTGTTATTCTGTGCGATCAAACAGTGGAGAAGGTGATTTTTTAAGATGTGAGCGCACATAGCTCTGGCTTGGCCACCTGGGTGTAGATTACACATGTGTGAAAGCTTCGTGGAGTTGTTTCAGGCTTCCTTTGTAATTGGGACTCTTACAGTCGACCTGGAGTGCGATTCCTTAGTAATAGTTGAACAGCGTAGTAAAGCTTTGGGGATGTTACGGTATAGTATCCTCCTATATAAACATGGTTTGGTGAAACCTCTGTGAAGTTCTGGTTCATGGAAGCGTTCATTTATAATAACAGAGAAGCTGAAGATTGGAAACTACAGTAAAAGGTTGAATATATATGAATATAGATGAAAAATTTTTTCATTTTGGACATGACTTAGACCAGAGCAGCCTTTTCACTAGTTCGTTGACATGTGCTTGAAGTTTTTGGATCCAATCCTGGAAGCTGTTCAGTGATAGTTTTGTCCTTATGTCAAGTCTGCTTACCTAATAAAGGTCTTTTGAGGGAGTGTTAATTAAACAGTACATGGTGTAAGCTGTAGCTAAAACATCCTGAATTGGAAAGCATTACATGGAAGGAATATCAAGTTCTTAGGCTGTATTTAGTAGGTCTGTACAGCATCTTACTTCCAGTTTTGTGCTAATCTGATTTTCTTTACTGGCAGCACCTGTCAGATGAAGATTCTTCAAACAAAGTTGCTTGGAAACACACCTTATTTGCTGCTTACTATATAAATTATTGTTCTCTGCACCTCTTAGTTAAGAGCAATGCTGTAGGATAGGATGTGTATGTATCAACTGAAGTTACTGAGAAAACCAATTCTCCATAAACTACTTTGACAGATGTTGCATTTCCATACACTTTGTTTAGCTGCTGTTGGGATTTTTATTTTCCTAGGCCCAGCTCAAGCTCCCAGTGTTTGGATCAAAAGGAATGAGGAGTTGATAACCTACGAAATGGGAAAGCAAAGGAAAATGATGTGCTATTAACTGCCTGGGCTTGTCAAATTTGTGTGTGTGCCCATTTTGCAGTGGAGATTTTAAAGAATATTTTAAATAATTTTAGTATTTTAAATAATTACTTATAATTCTGACTTTTGGGAGTGGATGCATAGTGCAGATATGTGTCGTTTTGGTTAATATTAGCGAAGAGTGTGGTATTCTGGTGAAGATATAGTCAGCTCTATAATTCCTTAAAAATCAGAAAGATGGTAAAGTATGTGGAAGTCTGGGTATATAAGGATGCTGGAGAAGCCTGTTTGCACCCTATGAAGTAAATACATCAAACTCAAGAATGATTTCAGGTAACAAAGAATAATCCTTAGATTTAAATGTAAAAATTAAGGGATTAGATTTTTTTTTTTTTTAAGATATGTTGGTTGTTAGGCCTTTGATAAGTGCATTACAAGTGTAAGTAGCTACAAAGAGATGGTAAATGGGTGTCTGGTTTTCTAACTTCCTCTATGGCTTTTTTTAGAAATTATTTTTAAATCTATTGGATAAACCCCTCTTTGTTAAAATTCAGAACTTAAAATTTTGAGTTATTTCTGCATTTGATGAGGAAGACTGTTAATTCAGAATCCAGTTTGCATTGGGGAGCAGGGGGATGGGAATCCATCAGAAATGCTTGTTCAAGTCAATCTGGAACCTGAATTGAAACCGGTGGGCTAGTTTAGGTTAGGATTTAAAGAACAAGCAATGCAAGAACTTTCCTCGTGCGGACACAGATGCTGAAAGACCCTCTTCAGTCAGACATACTGAGTATCTCATTTTAAAGTTGCTTCTTTTCTGAAACTCAGGTATCTAAATGACTTGTTTTCTGTAGCTGGTATTCCTGTATTCCTGAAGCTTGATGAAGTTGTGATAAAAGGCAATACAAATCAAAATCTATTAAAAATAATTTCTGTTGAGTCAGATTTTACAGTCTGCTTTACAGATGTGCTTGCACGATCAGAGTGATCATGTGCATAAATCAACTAACCGGCACAAAGTTTATATTGAGCTTAAAGCTCTAAAAATGGAGTTACTTTTTTCTAGTTTTAGTTATAAAAAGTTAGAAATGTGTTGAAATGACTGTTTCCGAAGTCCTGGTCACAGGTGATACCAAGCAATGAGTAACCGACAACTAAACAGTGGTATCTTACAGTTGCAGGATCTCATAAATTATTAATGGCTGACGGTAATTGTACCTCTTGTAGTCGTGTTCTCTTAGGATAAGCCCGATCTGTGGTAGGAGCAGAAGTATTTTCTAATTTGATTAAGTGGTGGTTCTGTCTAATTTAGTAATGAGTCAGTGCTCATACTAAAATTAGAACTTTGTTTTATTGATGTTTGTTAGCTAAAAAGTAGGATGCCGTGAAACATAGTACGTGTAAAATTGAGGAGATTGTCATCCTCCAGTGACTTTACAGCCAAATACCGTTATTCTGTGAGTATTTTTCAGAACCGTGGTCCATTTTAATGGTTACAATAACATTATGGTCCGTTCTCCACAGGATACAGTGGGAAGTGCGTCCAAAATTAAGCTGTTTTAAAAATATTTGCACGTTTTTAATGAACCAACTTTTTCCCCGTGTCGAAATCAACTGACTGGAGGAATGGACTGTTCCTTAGACAGCATTATCTTAGATACTATTTGTTTATAGTTTTAGTGTTTATTCGTAAAGTTGCTTTCTATTTATATTCTGATAAGGCTGCTTCTACTTGGCTCAAATAATGACGAGGACTTACATACGGGATTTCTAGTACTTTTGAGGAAGGATTGTTATGTAAAGTTTGGGGTTTGGTTTGGGTTTTTTACATCTGCAAAATTGCTGTCTAGCCAGCTGTTTATCTTTTATTTGTGGAAGTGAAATACTTCACATTTGTCCTTATTTCATCTTGTTTGTTTTGGACCACCTCCCTGGTTTGTCAGAAATGATTTAAGAACTCCGGTATTGTCCTCCAACTTGTGTTTGTCTCCTCTCAGCTTGACATTAATCTCATTTTTGTGAAGAACTGAAGTTTATTAAGGTTGTCTCTATTGCTGGTTTTTTATTGGCTTACTTTGGCAGGTTTTTTTCCTGCTATACCTTAGAGTATTCTAGTTTTATTTGTTTGATATATGTATCACCTAATAGGAGATTTTATAGTTTTTCCCTTCTTGATTCCTTGGCAAATATTTAAAGCTTTTCTCCCTCTTCAGTATCTAAAATAAATTTATTTTACCTCGTATACAAGCAGAGACGTGAATCTGCGCTGGTGCTGAAACAACTTTGTATTGACCCTTTTCTGAATCTGTGAACGTGTGTTTTGATTCTGGTCTGGTTTTGCTTCCAGTGTCTTCTGATTATCTTGAAGAACTTCTCAATTGTCGGGCCTTTTGAGAAGTGTTTATCAAAGTGTGTAAACTCAGTGTTTAATACTTACCTTGTTAGCTTTGCTGATAACTGAGATTTTTCTTCTTTCTTCTCCCTATCCCCTTTCTCCTGGTATTTTTCCATAGGAATTGAATTTCTCTCTCACTGAGGTTCCTTCACTTCCAGTATGGAGATGAATCGAGAAAAGCTGTGTGCCAGTAAGGCTGATGGGAGCTCAGATTCTGCTTATCATTGCTCAACATGTCACGACGATGAGGAGTGGAGCAATACTAGCCGGGGACGAGCTAAGTCACGAAGTTTGTCTGCTTCACCAGCCCTAGGAAGCACCAAAGAATTCCGGTATGGCTCTTGGCTCTTCCTGTTGTGGCTACCTTTAAGAAAAATGGGAAGGGAAAAAAAAAAAAAAAAAAGAAAAGAAAATTGGAACTGCTAAGTTATCTAGAATTTAATTTTTCCTCCCCTTTTTTGTGTAACCGTAGTCTTGCAGCTGTGACAAGTGATAATGAACATAAATAAAAATAGTGTTTTGTGGTAATAGAGAGGGAGAGGAGATGATTAGTGAACCAGCCTACTGTGGTCCGTGCAGTGAAAAGAACTTGGTTTTCTGAAGCAGCCGTGTAGGTGGCCATCTCTAAACTCAGGCATTCATGGGAATCGGTTCTGGCCGGTTGTGAGGTCTGTCTTCTGTTTCACTGTATCTTGGGAGATGTTAAAATTGCTTTTTGTAGATATTTCAGCAACATTCTACATGTGCTGAAATTATGTTTTCAGCATTCTATATACAGCTTCAGCAAGACAACAGAGTATTCGTTTGCTTTGTATATGCCATTTAGATTCTGTCTGAAGTGAGATGTCGGTCTGGATTTAATAAAGTATTTGCATTTAGAAATGGCTACGTGAAATGTAATAAATCCTTTTTTTGAAGACAAACTGTACATAAAACTGCTCTCTGTAGCGTCATGTATTGAAATTATTTCTTAGTAAGAAAGTTACTTAAGAAAGTATGGGTATGTTTCCAGCTAGAAGTTGTTCTTAAAGTGTAAAAGCTTACAAGGTTATTGTTTCTAAGTAGATAAAATACTAGTTTTCAAATTTGAGGAACCCATTGTGCCCAAGTACTTGACTTCCAGGGTTTTGGGGTAGACTTGAACTTTGAATACTATGATATTCGTCATATTTCAACCTAGCTTCAGAAGTTTTAAGTACCTTCCAGAAGCAAAATACAAATGCATCTGTACTGAGCTGTGTTAGCTCATACCTTGGTGGTCGCTCGGGTCACAGGAAAGGAACGGTTTTGTGCTTGGTTCCAGATTTTTAATAGTAGACAGAACTTCACCTCTTGCTCAACTAGTTGGTTTTAAGGGATTCTTAAAATGCACTTCAAAAGGTTGTTTGTCCAAAATGAAGGCAGGACGTTGCAGATGGGGGATAGACTAAAAGCAGACCTGTAATCCAAATGGCATGGCTGTCGAGACAAGTATCTGCAGAGTTCATAGTCTCAGAAAAGAATCAATCAACAGTAGAGACACTTCTGCAATTTTTTACAGATGTCTAGCTAGAGCTCTGGTGCTGCGTATTCAAAACCTGTGTGAGTATTTAGGTTTTATGGTAACATGAGGCAGCACAAAGTAAGTTTGTGCTTGCAGATCGTTGCACAGCCGTGAGAAACGCCCTTTTTTTTCTTTGAGCCAGATTTCTAATCTAGTTGCAAGGCTCTCGTCATGTGGACAGCTTGGACAGAACTTTTGATTTTGTGATCTTTGGACCCACTGTAAATATTGACTAGCATGCTGTGATGGAAGCGTGTCTTGATCTTGTGGGAAGCGTAGCAGAACTTTACCTTTTGTGACATGGACAGAATCACGGAGGAGTTCCTCAACAGATGAAGTTCTCATCCAGAGTTACTGCTTTGCTGGTAGGAATGCTCTTGCAAGGCAGAGCGTATATGGGTGAGGACCGCAGGGGGAAGCTGTAGGGTGAAGGGAGGCATAATAAAAGCCTGTACCTGAAGAGGCTGTAAGGTTAGGAAAATACTTGCTTTGCATGTGTGGTTCAGAAGGTCAGTGTACTTGAATGCTTTTGGTAGGTGTTCACAAAGGGCTGTGCTCTGACCGTGCTGTTCTAGCTACCGTGTTGTGTGTCGTAGTCAATAGGTGAGACTTTCTGTTACGTGTGTGCTGTAAAACTGGTGGATTTTGCCTTCTCCGCTCAGACTTTTAAGAATGTAGACTTCAGTCAACCTGCGTAAGAGGCCACATGGTCTAAATTTTTGTGTATTACTATCTTCTGGCTAAATAACTACTTTTTCTTTCTTAAGCTAGAAGTGATCTTTGTAGACCCTACCTGTTGTGGGTTTGAATTAGGGTTATTGTTTACGAGATTTTTTTTTCATTAAGATGCTCTGCATTCATTCACTGGCCGTCTTCAATTTAGTGCAAAAATTGTCACAAAGCGTTTTGCAGAATGTCAGAAAGGGATCTCAGGCTTGCTTGTAATTCTCAGATTTAAGTAGTTGCCTGTCTGCTTTAACTGACAAATCTGTTTTCCCAAAAGATGTGTAACTGCCAGTGCGTTGCTGCTCCTTCTTAGCAAAGACAGTCTTGCTACAAACAACTTTAAATTCTGTTCACTCAACATTTTACCTTCTATTGAATGAATAGTGCATGGTTTGAGTACTAATGAAACCAAGTAAAATCTCATTGCAAATGTATATCAGTTATTAATTAGAGCTTGCAGAGAAAACTTTGTTTGAATGCCGTGAAGGTCACGTGGTTATTTAATGCCTCTTGTAGGAACAGAGTTTAGCCAGTTACTGGGAGTGACGTGGAATGACCTGTGTTGAAAGAAGGCAAAAAAGACAGTTATTTGAGAGAGGCTTGAGCGGAACAAGAAGTGGGAGCTGATGTTGCCAGGGTGTCATTTGACTATCCTGATTTCAAGTGTAATTTTTCTCAAGTAGATAGAGGCTTACCATTCCTTTACGCATACTGGTACACACATTAATCTCTAATTATCTCAGTCCTTGTTTATTTTTCTGTTTTAATATAAATAAGGTAAACTTTATAAAACAGTAATAATCTTATCTGACTGGGTTAGACCTGCCTGGACTAATAAAGGGAAAAAATTATTTTAAAATCAAGTGTCACTGCAGTGTGTTAGATGGAGGAAATTAAGTGCTCATTTTCATTATTGGAATTCAGATCTTACACATGTGTGTTTTATTAGACATGGAACAAATAAGATGTTGCTGTTATTACTGATATCTTTTTAACTTGTCATCTGGTTTTGATTTTTATTAGATTTCTGAGGGGTTTTTTAGTACAAAGAGTGAGTCATCAGGCTGGTCTGAGCTACTTTATAATGTACACAACAGAAGGCAGCGCAGTAACGATTTGTTACTGCCAAGCAGTAGGTTAGTGACCAGTTCCTGTGTTAATTGAATTAAGCACAGGAAAGGCATATTTACCCCTTCTTTTTAATGCAATAATTCTTAATAGAGTTTACATAATGTTTCAACAGTTACATGAGTTGAGTAAATTTTACTCCCATTTGCAGATTGGCTGGAGGAGGTGGGAGGGAAGGAAGGCAGAACAGTTCTGACTTGCTCCAGATAATCTCATCCTAGAGCTAGGAGTAATCCTCTGTTCTGGGTGAGGATTTGAGTTTGAGGATGAATGACATCTCAGAACTTGTTTATTTGAAGACAAAGATCATATTAGCTCTTATTAGATAAATAAATGGAAAAAATAGCATTTTTTCTACCTATTGAAAGCTAAGGCCTGGTACTGCAGCTATAGATCTCCATATACCTTATAACTGAGGGATTTGCATTTTATTAATTTATGAACTTCAAAGGTTTAAACAACAAAAGAGGTGTTTAAATGATCAGGACGCCATTACTGTGACTTGATCGTGGCAAAAGTTGTTACCTTGATGTTGGAGGATTCTTTGTGAGTGCTTGTCAAGACTTACACTGGGAAACCTAATTTATATACATTACTGTACCGTATTAAGATGAAGAGCACTCATGAAGCTATTTTTTGTCTATTTATAACAGATTTAATCATTCTGCATGTCCTCTTCTAAAATTGTGTGCTCTTAGGTAAGATGTAGTGCTTCAAGAAATAAAAAAAAAGTATCGTGGTTATTTTGTCTGCAGCAGTGAAGCTGATGTCACTTAGGAATTGATGGAGACTAATCCTTACCACACACTAACTGCGCACAGCTAACAGTCATTGTAGTTTTCGTTGCCAAAAACATGGCCTGACAACAAGAGTCTGGGGCTTATATTTTGTTTGTATGCTTAGTTGTTTGCTTGCTTGCTGTCAACAGAAATTAATGCACACCAAATACTGCTGAAGAGAAAGTGTTTATACTGTGTGAACAAAAGCCCTGGCTCACGTTCTGTATTTAATTAATCGATTAGGCGCGCTTGTTAAGTGAAGGTTGTGACACTACTGAAGGCTGCAGCTCTTTGCTCAGCCAGTGTTATTACAGAGGTAGTTTGAGTTTCTTTGGAATGTTGGCACAAGTCTCTCACTTGATAATTTCTCGGTGGTATCTGGTAACCTCCTACAAAATCTGAAATGTTCACTCAACTCCTGCTCAAGTACCTGGTTGAGTACTCGAAGAGTTAAATACTTGTTTACGCTATCGTGTTGACTGTTATCTGTGCATCGTTTCTTAAACATAGGAATTTTCCTTTTCGCAGTAGGGAGACCTTGAAACTGGATTATGTTTTTTATCATTCAGGATTTAGCTACACTTTTTTTGGTCTCTCTGAGACACTTGTACTGTTCTGTATTGTAGTGTCCAGAAGAGTTGAGACTAAATAGAATCTTTGCAGACTTGGCTTGAATTCACAGAACCGACTTGAGAAAACTTGACCATATCTTCTTTGAGGCTGTGATGCTTCCTTTGTGCAAAATGAAGTGAATGCAAGATGAATATGTGCCTGGTACTAGTATTTAGGAAGTGGTTAATCAGTATGTGGAGGGGATAAACTGTGAGTAAGGCTTTGGTTATAATCGCTTCCAAGGAGCAGGTACAGGAGTTAAGTTTTAGATTGGAAATGTGAAAGCTAATTTGTGTAAAATTACATTGGCTGGTCAACCACAGCTGTAGGTTTAAGAAATGTACCTTCCCTTGTGTTGCTTAGTGCAGCTTTTTCAAATAAGTGGTTGTGGAGCTAATTATACCCAGTTTGTCATCACAGTTCTTTTACTTATTGATCATTTTTATATGTATATGTATTTAGGAGAACACGCTCCTTGCATGGACCATGCCCAGTGACCACATTCGGACCAAAGGCCTGTATGCTGCAAAATCCTAAAACGATTATGTAAGTACTTGTCAAATGAATGGTATTCTCCTTATTCTATGTGGAAGAGCAAAGTTTATTTTTCCACTGTTCACCACCTAATCAGCAATGTTTGTATTTTACCTGATTTTTAGAGATTTACTTGGTGCTTGATTGCCAGCTTGGGGTCTGCATTGCCAAAATTGCCTGCCATTTTTATCACACATTGACCATTTAAAAAGTCAGTCTGAGAGGAGAATGGATAGTGCTGCTGGACTGTGGTCTCAAGTAGAACCCCATTAGATGTGCGTGTTGAAAAGCATTATATGGGTTTGAACGTCGTGGTGTGGTTTTTTTCCTCCCAAGGGATGATAGGACATAGTTGGGAATTCTCTGTATGGATTTATAGTGGGTTTGCCATTTGGAGTACTTCCTGCAGGGTAACAGATGTAAAAGGAAAGTAATTTTATTGGTTTTATATTACTAATTCGTGTGGTGTTCTTAGACCTACTATCTACTGCCTAAACTAGTGGGAGTTTTTTCACAGCTGTGTATCTATTTTGGAAAAACCAGCCATTTCACGTAAAAATAGGGCAGGGCATGTGAATAGTAAGTACAGACATTTTGTTTAGACATGTTTTACATAATCTGCAATCCATAGTTTGATGTCAGCAACGGCAAGTGTAAGGAAACACTTTCCAACATAATGGACAGTAAACTCGCCATGTGTGTTAAATAAACACCCTTGTAGCAATCCTGTTGTGGTACAGAGAAGCTATTGGGTAGCATTTGGTTTATTCCGTCAGCTTGAAATAAGAAAAGAGCAGTGTTTCTGAATGATAGAGGAACAAAAATTTTATGGACAACGCAAGGACAGGAGGAGAAGTTGTGGTGCATACTATGAAATCTGAGGAGAGCCTTCTCCCTTGCTTGGGTTATGTGTTGGAGCTGGTCGTCTGACTTCTTGTATTTGATCTGTGGCACTTTCAGTGAGTGAATATCATTGAGGCAAATTTGCTTTTAGACTCTGCTGATAAACTTAATGTGAAAATAAGGGTTGGTTTCTGCTTAGCAGACGTATAAACATTTTAGTTTTCTAGGTTAGGTGGTATAAAAGGGTTGCTTTTTACACCGTGTATTATATACCTAATAAATGGTATCTTGACTTAGTCAAATGAGGAATGCCAAGGTTCTACAGATTGACCAAGTTAGTGGTCCCTGTTTTGGTCCCTTTAGAAAGTTTTATTTCATTGTTCTTTCAGTTAAACATAAGGTATTTGAGTTAAGTACTTATTTGCCCAAATCTTTACCTAAATAGTACAAGTATTCCTCAGAACAGGTTGGTGGTATCCTGATTTCCCTACAAAGGTGTGGCAGAAATCTTGCCGTGTACAGTAACTCTGAGCTTCCTCATTCTTGCTGTCTGTCCCGAAGCTGGTGGCTTGGAGTGCCGCGGTTTGTCGGGAAACCCAGCTTGCGTCGTGTGTTTACCCACCGGGCTGGGATGAACGGGCCCCTCCCCGTGGGCCGGGCCAGCATGGTACGATATCGTGATAGTGGCAGGATCAGTTGAGCGCAGAGGCTGCGGGCGATGCTGAAAGCGTGCTGCTTGCCAGGGAAAAGGCGGCTTGGGCAGCGTTCAGTCGCTGGGGAGAGCAGGGTGCTCTCGGGCGGTTGAAGGAAAGGACAATTTGGGACCAGATTGCAAGTTACTTTTCTTACCGTGCGTGAGGTCTTTGGTGTGGCTTCTAAAAACAAGCAAAACCTTTTTGTTTGGGGTTTTCTTCTCTACAGGCAGTAATATTGTTAAATTCTCTTCACTGGAGAGGATTTTTTAACAGAAGATGTTAGTTTTTATCTATGAGCATACGTTAGTGACGGTCACGGTGTCTCTTTAAGTGCTGATGTTGATGATTGGATTGAAAAACCTGCTTCAGGAGGACTGTTATGCAAGATGACCAAATGAATTGAATTCAGTGAAAAAAGAATCAGGTGTCTGTGTTGCTGAGGAGAGGGGTGGTCAAATACCTGTTTTTAACCCTTTTCTTGAAATGGGATTTTTCTTACGAAATCTTGCCTCTGAAGATCTGTAAAAAAGGTTTTATACAGGCTTTCTGTGTGAAGCCTCCCAACTTTTTATTGGGACTGATTGAAATACTTAACTGGGAAAAAAAATTCAGAGAGGAATGTTTTCTTTTGAGGTAGCAGTTTATTAAGAAGTGATAAAAGGCTCAGCCTTCTTTTTTTTTTTGGAGCTGTTGCATTTGCTTGATTCCTGGAAAGAAACATGAAGATCTTAAAGCATGTTATGAATAATCTTTCGTTTAGTAGAACGACGTGGAATTGGTGAGTACAGTTGAAATAGGCAGACTGTCTTTCGCTTGAATGAAGTCTGGTTTAGTTCTAGGTTTATTAAGTGAAAAGCAGTGCTGCAATCTTTAGTTCTTTGCTAGCTTTAGAAGATAGCCTAATCGTCTTGAAATGGTTTTGCGGGTGTTTGTGTATTTTTTACCTTTCTACAGAGGAATTTCATTTTATGAAATGAACTTTAGTATAGAAAACGCTTCCGTAGTCACCACCTGTATTGGAAATAGCACATGAAACTTCAGCTTCTGTTCCTTTGCAATTGTTTGGCAGCAATAAAGCCATTAACGCAACTCTTCCTATTTTATTTTACTTTATTTTCAGTTTAGCTATTTATGTATTTATATGTAGAATATAGGCATTTTGGAAAGTAAAATGAACAGATTATTCCACCTCCAGCATCATCATCTGTTTTATTTTAACCCTTGAAGTGCTAAATCCAAATCTCTTTGTAAATTTGGCTTGTTCAGCATTTATACTAATCTGCTTTGCTCTATGGATTATATCTACACCATATGGAAAAGGACGGGATGCATTTAATAGGAGAGATACAACTGTGAAATTATGTAGCTTAGAAGTAGATACAAATGAAGAAGGACCTTCCTAAATCAACTACCTGTATTATAGAGCACCATGACGGTTCTGTTACTGAACCCTCTTGAAAGCCACAAAATTATGTGTTTGTCTGTTTAGTTCATTAGATTCTCTAGTCTTAGAATGCTGTCCTGACAACAGGCAGGCAGTAATTTTATATTACTTTTTAAAGTTAATTCTCTTCTTAGATTTAAAATAGTTGTGCTCCTTTAAGCAGATAAACTTGCTTTGGGATCAACACCAAAATAAAACTAATATGTAGATTAGATTTTTAAAAAATTTTGCACAAAAGTTACATATGCTGACATATCTGTAACGTTTGCCTGGAATAAAGTGTAGAGGCATCTGTTCCTGCTTAAGCTCTTTACTTATGAGGCTCTGTGATAGGGAGGGCAAGAGTTGCCAGTGCAGCTTCCCAGAACAGAGCGATGTGCTGCAGTTTTTCATAGTTGTTAAGGCTTCTCTTGAGGATTTGGTACAGATGACCATGCGAATCTTACTTGCCCTTCTCTTGTGACAGTGTTGTTTAGTAGGAGTAGAACAACTAGATGAGTGGAATTTGTGTCTGCATCTACAGGCTTCAAACTGTATTGAGGAACCCATGCCTATAGACTGGTATCAGTGAAAAAATGCTGAAGGAAACGTTGCTGAAAAGAAAAGAGCAATATTTGGGTTGGAACTACTGCACTATTTTTTAAATGTATGTTGTCTTAAGGTGTTTGGCTTACGGTATTGGATGGGAAAAAAATTTATGCATTAGCTTTTTCTGATTCTCTAATTGGATGCTTCTTATTTTTGAGTCAGCTTAAGAGGAGAGAGCACTAAAACAAGATAGAGGAAGGCATCGGGGTGGTGTCAGTTAGTTGAAGAACTTGATCCAAGAGCTTTCGTGCTGCTTCTGTTCAAGCCCCTGTTTGCCCGTGTTGCTGGCCTGGGAGCGCTGACAGGAACGGACGCCTCAGTGCTGCGTTACCCTGGGAATACAGTAAAGCGTTGGGTGGTTTCGTGGGGGAAAAAGCATCGTGACGATAGGAACCATTGCCTCCTTCCTTCTGCTGGGCTAGGGCTGCCTGCAGTTATAATTGAGGATATATTCTCGACAGACCTGGACGCTGGCAAAGCAAAATGTACTAACGGTGTCTTTTTCCTGTTACCTAGGCACATTCAGGATCCAGCGAGCCAGCGGTTGACATGGAACAAGCCTCCCAAGAGCGTCCTTGTTATTAAAAAGATACGTGATGCCAGTCTGCTGCAGCCTTTTAAAGAGCTTTGTGTGTATCTTACTGAGGTAATGAATTGTAAATTCCATTTTTTACCATAATGGCAAATTTTACATCTGAACTGTTTCAATTACCGATTCTGTTGAATGTGGAATGTGCAGAATTGTATAGTGCAAACAAATTGTTCTACCCGTTGCCACTGGAAGCAATAAAACATGTTTTGGAGCTTAAGATCAGTACTGAAGTACTTCAAGTACAGAGCTTAAAAAAAAAAAAAGTCAAAACTTTCCTTCGTTCTATTTGCAATTCTAAGCTACAGGGAAGGGGATATAAAAAGCTTTAAGCCTTGAACAAACAGTAATGTTATCTATGCAATCTATATTCCAGAGTTTTGTTTAATTTATGAGATGGTCTGTGCACGCTGCAAAATTCCCGGTAGGATTAGACCACACATTAAAAATAAAACCCACAACCAACAGATGCAGACTACTTCTGCAAAATGTTATTTTACAGAACTAGTCTGTATTTTAATTTGATTTACGTATTGCAGTATTACAGCTTTAAACTGATGCAAGTTATGGAAAGAGTAAAATATTTTGTCATTTTAAGAGGTTATTAACAAGCGTATCTTACCTCTCTTAAGGAGAACAATATGATAGTGTATGTAGAAAAAAAAGTCTTGGAAGACCCCGCTATAGCTAATGATGATAACTTTGGACCAGTGAAGAAGAAATTTTGCACCTTCAGAGAAGGTATGGTAAGGATTTCTTGAGTGTAAAGTTGAGGTATATTGCTTATTTGTCTTGGTATTTCCTTAGTCTTTGGGTCAAGTTTGTAAAACCAATGTGTCTTTTTGCGAACGGCTGTTGGTAAATCTTAGTTGTGGGGTTTTTATATTTATGAGTGAATGTTGGCATGCTGCACTTAATTTATGTCAGGAAATTAAGACTGTTGATAAAACTTAATTCGAAACTTCTATTTCAATGTTGCTTCTAGATTATGATGATATCTCCAATCAGATAGACTTCATCATTTGCCTGGGAGGAGATGGGACCTTACTTTATGCTTCTTCACTTTTCCAGGTTGGTCTTTATGGGAAATAGGCTTAAAGCCCTCTTTTCTCTTTGAAGTATTTGAGGGTTGTTGGGATTTTTTCCTTGGTTATTGAGGACAGGATTTGTCCTTTGCTGTTCATGCCTTTTTTTTTTATCAAGCCTGCTTTACCCTATACCTTCTGAAAATAGTGTATGTAATGTGTTGTTTTTATTGTGCACAACTGAAATTACATCAATACTCAAAATATTTACAGGCAATTAGTTGAAGTATGACTTGTTCTTATTCAGTAGCTTTTAAATTCTTTTCTTTATTGATAGGGTAGTGTACCTCCAGTTATGGCTTTTCATCTGGGATCCCTTGGATTTCTTACTCCATTTAATTTTGAGAATTTTCAGTCCCAAGTCACTCAGGTTATAGAAGGTAAATTTAAGGGGACAAGGTGTGGTGTTTCTTTTCATTACATTTCTGTAGCTTTTTTCCAAGACGAGTACATTTTCTTAACCAGCTCGTTTAGGTTGTCCCGTAAGACTGAGTCACAAGGAATGTGTGCTAAACTAACAGAAGTATTGCATTGCGTTGACCCACTCGGTGCTGCTTTCCGTACTGTTCTGTAAAGGAAAATGGCTGAGAAATAACTCTGTCCTGTGTGGAGTAAACAAGTAAATGATGCAGAATCTGTGTTAAATGACAGATAAACATACAAATAGAGCGTAGCTCTGAAGTCTGTGCTAGTCTGTTTCTCTAAGCAGTGCAGCGCTTAAATACTGAGAATTGAGGCAAATAAAATATCTGAGGAAAGAAATGCTTTGTTTCCTCAATATGAGGTTATTTGAGTTGCATCCGAAGTAGATTCCTGAAAAGACGTATAAAATTCTCACGTTGCTAGAGTGTTGTCTTTTAAGAGGTGTTTCTAATGCACCGATTTTCTTCAGGCTTAGCTTTTGTCTTAGTGAAGATCACATGGGCCTAACAGTGTTTTCCAGTCTTGGTCATGTCCATATAAAACTTAAAATTTTCTTTTTGCATCATGAGGAAAGGGAGGAAGGACTGGATTAAAATTTGACTTTAATTTTGCTCATTACTTCTAACAATGAGTTTTGAGCTTTAACCAAATGTAGACAATGATCTTGTGAATGAAACTGGGAATGTTGAAAGCATGGGCAATAGACAGATGCATTTCATACAGTTTGCTAGTCATTACAGGGTTTTATTTACTATACTAGCGTGTCATTTTTGTATACTTTCTCCTTCTAGGCAATGCAGCGCTCGTTCTGCGAAGCAGGCTGAAAGTGAAAGTAGTAAAAGAGCACAGAGAGAAAATGACGGTACAAAACGGTATAGAAGAGAACGGAGTAGTGTCTACGAATATAGAGAAAGAAGTGGGCAAGCAAATTATGCAGTATCAGGTCAGAGGGCAAAATAGGCAGAAGAATAACATGCTCTTTGTAAATTGCTTTGTGCTTATTTTATTATGACTTTCCCCTTTTCATTAGTTTACTTTCATTAGCCCAGTAGTATGGGACAGATCCATGTTGCTCTTACTCACAATATCTCCACTAAATAATGGGGAAATGATGTACCTCGTTACTTTCTGCGATTATAAGTGCTAATATTGTACTTCCCTGTAGTAATATTTTCCTTCCATTTTGAAAACAAAGCAGCAGTTCTAAAATAGGATATCCCAAAGATTTCTGTAAGCGAAAAGAAAAACCCCACACGTTGTTAGTGACCTGCTTCTGGAAATAATTCTTAACATCTAAAACTTCAGCTGGCACTCGATAAGACCAAAGTGTCTTATCAGAGAGTCTAATTTGGCAGGTCCTAAAGCAGCATGAATTTTTCAAAGACCTGGAAAGCACGTTTCGGCTTGTCCTTTATTGCGTTGCCAAGTCAGCAGTAGCAGACTGGTGTAACATTTGATGTCATGGCAGGTCCTAAATGAAGTTGTAGTGGATCGTGGTCCTTCTTCTTACCTTTCCAATGTAGATGTCTTTCTAGATGGACACCTGATAACAACAGTGCAAGGAGATGGTGAGTCTGCTTCTTGAGTTAAAATGCTTGTCGGTTCATGCGTAGCCTGTTGCTATTTTACTGGAGGATTTTCTCACACGGAAACAAAATCCCAAGCGTCAGTTCACTGGTGACAGAAAGCATTAGTGTGTACAGAACAGGTTTTGCGTTCCACAGGGAAGCATTAAAGTGCTGTAGGCTTCGTTTATGGACTTGTGAAGGCAAGTGGCACTTTCTTTGGCTGTGATACGTTGGGGCTAAGGGCAAGAAATAGCTCAGAAAAAATCTGCTTGGATATCTGGAATTTGCTGAAGGCCTATGATCTCAACTCATGAAGTACAGAAGTTCATCTTTAAAGCTCTTGCCCTTAAAAAAAAAAAAGAATGTCAGTGTTACGAAGTTGTGTAACCTGAGATCTAGAAGTTTATGCAACTTACATGAAGCTGTAGAGCAAACGTGCTGTGCCAGGATTAGAACAGAGTTTCTGACTTCTTGTGTATAAGACTGCAATTCTCCTGTGAAATACAAGTTGATACATTCTCTGCTTCATTTTCCTTAACTGTGCTATTTCTTCGTCGTCCTCCAAAATAACACGTTGATTGTAATGATAATCTAAGTGAAACTCTGCCTCTTTCACAGGAGTCATTGTCTCCACGCCGACTGGTAGCACTGCATATGCAGCTGCAGCAGGAGCTTCTATGATTCATCCAAATGTTCCTGCAATAATGATCACCCCGATCTGCCCTCACTCACTGTCTTTCAGACCCATCGTTGTTCCTGCTGGAGTGGAACTCAAGGTTGGCTTCTGTTACGTTACTTCTCGAAGTTAAAAACCTTTGTAATAACCGTGTGAACCTCACCAGAGCAGAAGGGTTAGGAAGTGCTGTGTATCTTCTGCATTCTTTCGTTTGTGGGCGGACCGGATCACGCCTGGTTGAAGAATGCATCCTTGTTTAAAATAATATACCCACTGGTGGAGTCCTTTCCACTGCTTCCTACTGGATAGTAGTTGTGTAACGTTCTGCAAAATGGGAATTATACATTTGCATTCTGACTAATAAAGTTTTACATCGTGTCGGCTAAAGTGCATGTGAATCAGTCGTGTTTAAGGGAATGGAAAATTCTACTTGCATAGCTGAAACAACAGATATTGCAGATTTTGAGTATATTGTTAGAGTTAACTGCAATTCACTAATTATTTTTTGTTAATGCCGTCTTGCAGAAGAAAAGGCACGTAATACCTGAATATGAAATGGACTTAGTTAATGTGTATTTTTAACAAATACCCCTGTGTAAGGAAGAACCCCTTTGTGGTTCTTGTATCTGTTACAAGCCTCCGGTCTGCTTAGGTTGGAAGAGAGCTGGTGTGTTTAGAAGGGCTCTCCCAGGGAAGTTAGAAGATTGGCATTGAGATAAGTGACTTAAGCACGTACTGGGGTTTTTGTTTCTGTTTTACTGTGTAAATGGAATGTTTATTCATGGCACTGCTCTCAATTACTTTCACGTCAATGGGTGTTACTGGCCAATGGTAGTCAATTCTTTTCCCTTAATAGGAATATATGTTAAAAATGAGCAACACTTCCTAAATTTGACAGCTTTAGGTTCATTAGGCATTAAAATCTATTTTTCTGGATTAACTTTATTATTTTTCTTGAAAGAGATGGTAAGTTAACTCACGTAACTGAGTTAAAGCATGCACTGGCTGTAACAGGAAGGTCTTTCTGATTTATGACCTTATACCTATAAAGAGGGGGTTTATTGCCTGTAGAAAAAATACATATGTATCTCCACCAAACATGAAATGAAGGTTTGGAACTCGTGTGGTATGTTACTGCACTGTTGTTATGGACAGATTATGAATTTCAGGGCAACTGTAAAGTTGTGAAGAGTCAATTCTGTACTCGGAAGGAGGATGGAGGAGGTGTTTGTTCCTTGCTCTTGAAAAATAGGATTTGGACCTGAAGTTTAGTTGTTTTCTCTTTTTCAGATTATGCTCTCTCCCGATGCCAGGAATACAGCATGGGTTTCATTTGATGGAAGGAAGAGGCAGGAAATATGCCATGGAGACAGGTCAAGCCTTTTTTTGATTGTAGGATCTCTCTATAAGTATAGAAAATACGGATTCATGCATTTCTGTCACTCTCTAACATCTGTCAAAAGGGTTGCTGGCAGTGAAGAAACAAGCTTTTATAAACCCTAACACCTCTTACAGCACAAACTGTGCTGAAAGTATTTAATTTTTAACTTGAGTTTTTTAGATCTTCCTATGAAAGCAAGTGAAATGTTAAGACAAAAGCATGCCAGCATTGCATACTTGGCAAGGAAGATGGACATGCCTTCAGAAAATTCTATAAATTTAACTTAAAATATAGATCTTAGGAGTTTGAGAAGTTGTAGACCAACAGGAGTTGCGGGTCAGCAGTGGCTCTGAGCAGTGCCACACGGTTTAAACTGCGTTAACTTAGTGAGTGGTTGTGGTCACTTGCGATGCTGGTGCCTTGGGTGAGCAGAATGCAGTGTGTGAAGTTTCCTGAGTTGTGTGGTGGGATTATCCTAATGGGAGATGATTTAAGGCAATGGTGTGATATGTGACTGGTAGACTTGCTGTTCAGGATGACTTCATTTTTTTCTTGGTCCATACCAGTTGCCAGGGAGGAAAATGCTTGAACTGCATTTCCTCTGAGGCTGAAAGATCTATAGAATAGATCAGGAGACTAGTAAGGGTTCAGACGTGAGATTTGGCCCTTGGGTAGGTGCTAGACTTCTTAGCGCTGCAGCTTATTCTTAGAACTTGAAACTTAAAGGCCAAGGTGGTGACTTCCATTTTCCTTTGTCCCTGCGTTGTTGATGGGAAGACCACCGAAAGACTGCAGGACGTCAGGGAGTGGGTTCAGTATCCTCACTGTGTCAAAGAATGCTGCCCACAGTGCAGCTGTTAACAGTTTTAAGCCCCGTGTTCACTCCGGTTAGATGAGCCTGCAGACTCGGTTATCGCTTGGTTATGGAAGCTCGCTGTTGTACCAAATTGCCTGAACACAGCACTCTGCGTGTTAGTGAATAGAAGATTCTATTTTAAAAGAATTACTGTTCATTGCCCTTGACTGACTGGGGTATTCCTGTGTTGTTGCAGTATTAGCATCACTACCTCTTGCTACCCCCTTCCTTCGATCTGTTTCCGAGATCCTGTGAGCGACTGGTTTGAAAGCTTGGCTGAGTGTTTACACTGGAATGTTCGGAAGAAGCAAAATAACTTTGCTGTTGAAGAAGAAGAATTTTGAGTGTCTACATCTAACAAGACTCATGGGAATGGGAAGTGGCAGTATCCCTTTAGATGCTTGGATTTTTAAGTTTTTGGCTAACAAGCGTGGTCACCATCTCAGACACATATAGTGATTGTAGTTCATATCTGTCTGATCTGCTGATGGCTGGAAATTATTGTGCTGCTGCTTGTCCGCCGAGAGTAGGAATGGAAGAAATTAGGCTCTGATTGTTGTAATCCAGTGTGAATTTCCTTCAAATGAGTGATCTGAAAATGGATTATTTCTGATTGCTATTGACTACTGCATTTGATTGCAACGCATAACTTGGCAGTAACATGGTAGGCTGAATGTAGATACATAATAGAAAAGTGGCAGAAGAAAAGTGGCATTAAAATACTCTGCTTAATTTGGTATATTTGTAATTTCGTTTAAGACTGCTACGCGTATAAAGGCTCTAAGGAATTTTCTTTAAAAAAAAAAAAAGCTCCTCTTTGTTAGCTTAGCTCCGTCTTGCCCCGAACAGCTGCCCATTAAGACAGCGCTTAAAATACTTTCTCCTTACTTCTGGATGTGACACACTGTAAAGAAACACCCATGAAGAATGTTTCTTATTAATAGATGGAACTAATAAAAAAATTTATTTTTTTTAATATATATATATACATGTTATATATATATATCTTATGCCCATTTGAACAGTGTTTGACCCTTGGCTGTCATCACTGTGTAAATACGAACAAACAGCATGGACGAGCATTAGTGTGGACTTAGTTGGTTATTACAGTGACCTCCAGTTTGTAGCTGAGCTGGTTTATAGCTCTGCAGTTCCTGTTGGTGGGAATCATCAACGTGTTGGTTTTTTCTTACCATTTTTGTTTGATTCACTGGAATAAATGGTCGCATTAGAGACTATACAGTAAAAAAAAAAAAAAAAAAAAGAAAAATTCTCCAAGTGTGCGAGAAGAATCTGGACTTCAATTACTACTGTATTGTCTAGTGCCACTAGTGTCGTGAAGAAAAGAATATGCTATACGAGGCCTCGAATGCCCTCAGCTTCCATAGATAGCTTCCAGCTCTTGGTGCTGTGATGCAGAAAGGGATACTGCATTGGTAGGCAGATAAACGAGAGGACACATTCCCAGTAGAGTAGCAATGGTGCCTTCAGCACACTCAAGATATTCTAAGTCTTGTTATTTACTTTTTTAAGATGCTTTCAAATGTTTCTAACTTCTCTCTGTACATATTTTATTGTATGTGCTTTTATGAAAGAAAAAAAAACCCACAAAAAACAGTTGGGAAAAAAGGGGTTTGTACTGTACTTTAACTGAAAAATATCAAACCCAAGTATAATGTTTACATTTATGTTCTTTGTGGTGCAGTCTCATGATCATACTATCCAAACTTTAGCATTTTCAAAGTCTTGCTGCATTGGTCATTAAAGGAATGCACACGATCTGTTAAATTTAAGCCTATGGCATCATATTGTGGAGGAATTCATTTACTGATTAAGGTGGGATTTCCTTGAAAGTGGAGTGAGAAGCTCTGTTGAACTTTTCTTGACTGTCTTATGTTGTTTATGTGGTCCAAAGTGGTAATGGGAAATGTATTAATTTCCAAACTCTGCCTAACCTGCTGTCCTCTGATGGTTTAAATAACGTCTCTTCCATTTTGGATGCTGCCCTATTCTGTCTGATTTTATTAAACCCAGGTGAGAGCACTTTTCCATTAAAGAGAAGCAAACTCTTGGTTAATGATACAAATCACAATGGAACTGTGTTAATATAAATCAATACTCAGTTTGTAAATTTTGTAAAATAGAATATTCATTTGATTTGGTCTAAAGAGACGAATTTTGTGGTATCTTGGAGAATATCCAGATAGCTTTCACTTGAATTTGCAGTAATTGTTTTATCACTGTTTTGAAGCTGCTTACGGGTTTCCTAGGTGGAGTATTCAGTTATTTAATAACTGTTTACTTTTTGAACTATAGAAGTGTCAGACTTTTTGCTTTTAAACTATTTTATTTAAACATGCAATAATTGAGAAAAGGAACAGGGTATAGTGGCTATTATAAATGTATTGTTAAGTGGAAAACAAGCAGATTACTAGGCACGCTAGGAAGTGGAAATCATTTTGCAGAGGTGAGGCGAAATGATTAATGAGCCTTATCTAGTATTTTTTTAAAGATAAAACTATATTCAGCACTTTTTATTTATGCTTTTTATAATAGTAAAGCTATTACTGACTAAATTGCCGAACTTTAATTTTCAGAGTGCGTAGTTCATGAAATCTGTAATCAAACTTACCTAACGACTTTCTCTAGATTAGATCTAGAGCAGGAGTTGTCTTGACATTTATCAGTAGAGAGTACTGCACTTGCATTACTGGCTTTGAGGCTTCTGCGGTTTTGCTTGTACAACTATTCCCGCCTGGTCACAATCTTACTTGGAGCATTGAGCAGCCGAGTAGAGCTACAGTCACTGGCTGAAGGAAGGAGAGTCACCCGATGGCTTTAGTCTTTGCTTTTTCTTCAGAAAGCTGTGTTGATTGTAATGGTACTACCCACGTTACATCAAAACACAACCCCAACTGTGGTAATACGTTACAAATTTACCCAACTATACAAAGTCTCTTTTCAAGGCCTTTAATCTGCAAACCAGCAGTTCACAAGCAGGCTAGCGAGGTTTAAACAGCACTCAAGTTCTGCGTATTTAACTGCTTCAAGTGGGGGCAACTTCTGTTCAAACCACAGCTGAACCAGGAAAAAAGCTGTAACGCAGACTTGGTTCTGTTGGCAATAAAAGCTCATTGTGCTGATGTAGCTTACTGCAAGTAACTCGTTTAAACTGTACTAGTAAAATAGGTTTTTGCTGGTTAAAAGCAGTGTTTTAATATAAGGGTTTGTAAATGTCACCATACCTACAAATCCTTTCCAGTCTACAAAGGGCCAAAATGGAAGCTTGGAAATGAATTTGCTAAAGGTATTCTCTACTAGAGTTTAAGAAGCTATTAACAGCTGATGCAGTACGGAGTAAAGCAGTGTACTGAATTTGTAAAAGAGCAAAAATCGTGTTACATATTGTTAATGCTTTGAAAACTTGTTTTAAATATTGTTGAAAACAAATATTTTTCAATCCTTTCAATAAAATCTTTTTGTAAAGTTGGATTTGTAAAGCAGCACTTTGACTGTTGAGAATATGAAATTAGGTGTACGCACAATTACTTGCGTGGAAGGCGAATGTCCAGTGCGGGGTTTTGGTTCATTGTCTCATGGGACAGTAGCATCTGTTTTCTAGAAAGATACCTAAGGCTTTTTTGAATGTATATGTCTGATACCAGTCTTTTCTCAAAAGTTTCAAAATAAAAGCTGGGTTTGCTGTGCGAGTTGAAACAAATCTTCTGTACAACTAGTTGGGCTACATGAACAACTTTTTTGAACGCCCAAGAGTAGAAGAATGAAGAAAGAAATAGATAAGGGCAATAATCTGAGATAATCTCAGATAATTTGGATACCTAGTAAGTTTGAGATTGAAAATGTGGTTTAAATGCCTGTTCTGTCCTTGCCCTTGCATGTTGTGCAAACTGTTAAGTTTAGATTTAGCTGGATTGATCTCCTGCTTTAATAACAGAAAATGTGAAGTTGGTTGTCTGAACCAGTTGGTTTGATGATTGCCTACAACCAGGATTAGAGTGGCTGGGAAAACCCAAAGTGCTTCCATTCAGAGTAGGCCAAAGACACTGTCTGCAGATTATGACAGGATTGTGTATCAGGAAACTTTCACAGATTCAGCCTAGTAGCTCCTATGTACCCAAGTATTAACTTCAAGACCTTGTGAAAAAGAACAGGCAGATTTCCACAGAATTTAGTAAGACCTTAGTCAGAAATTAAGAACATTTTCCTCTGAAAATAGGAAGGTTAACTCCCCAGGGCATAACGATACATTCCTGCTTTTGAAGAGATAAATGTTTGACTGTAATCACAACTTTTTTCCTTCTAATGCAATTTTCTGCCACCTCCTTGCTCCGCAGGTAGAAAGAGCATAGCACAAGCCTACTTCCCTCAGCTGGTTTTGACCAAGTACAGGCCTACTGCAAGATCAGAGTCTTTCCTTCCTGGGCCTGCTCCAGGCAAGACCTGCGGCATGTTTGCTGGTTTCAGAACAGGACTGAATATGCTTAGTTGGGTTCCTCCATTTCAGCAACAATCCGTAGTCACATTCTGACTTGCGGAATGAAGTCACAGCCATCAGCTGGTTCTCTCGTGCTTTCTCTGGGTATCGTCAGCTGTGTGCAGTCTGCCCAGAGACATTTAACCTCTTCATTGTGCTGTCTGTGAAGTAGATTTGTTTCAGACTTAGAAGACTAGGATGAGAAAAACTTTTTTTTTTTTTAATAGGAGTTTTTGAGATCACCCTTGTGAGTTTCCCTAATAAGCTGCAATAAACTATTTGAATTACTTTTTGCAGCATACAGGGACCTGCAAGTCAGAGACGGATCTGAAGAGGAATGGGATGGCAATGTTCTCAGCACACGTGAGCTGCAGTTCCAGCCTCTTCCATACTCCGTTTGTAAACAGCCTTCCCATTGAACTTACACTGTCGATAGGAGAAATAATTATCCATGCAGAAACGGTGTTTATACTTTATTAAAAAATAGACAGCCAGTAGCTAAAGGTTCCAATAAATAAAATACCAAACTTTTAAATTACAATATTAAAGGCTTAGTTTAACAGTCACCCTGGTGTATGAAATGGCACATCAGTTAGGTACGCTATAGGAAGGCATGAGATTAATTGTGTGGTCTTCATGTGTAGCTGGGATTTTAAAAAAGAAAAAAATTCTAAAAATGGAAATACTCTGAAGTCAGAGGAGGAACACGAGCCCATGCCATCCTGTTGGGTTAAGCCATCACCCAGCCATATTGGAGATCAGGGAACACAGCTGTCCTCAAAACAGCTTCGGGGCTTGACCTCCGTTAGCAACAGATCTGAGTTGGGAAGTGATGGCAGGGCAGTGCACTTCCAGACTCAGCTATGTAGATGGGTGTGCAAATTATTTTCGTTACGTCTGTGTGTATCTAGGAAAACAGTATTTATATTACCAACATTCTCTATTTACATGCATGTTGTGAACCTCCTGTGGTTACAAAGCAACATCAGGAAAACAAGGAGTGAAAGATGCATTGTCCTGTCAGCAAAACTCACTGAACTGAGAGGATTACTGTTAATTTCCCGAGTGCACTTTGCTTTTTAAACTGAGCTACCAGCTGCACTGCTGTAGTTCCCTAGCACAATATGAACCAAGAAATGTACAGACATTTTTCTGAGCAACTTCCTCTACCTCTGTGAAGCTGACCCATTGTCTTACGTCCTGAATGCAAGTACTCGATCAGAACTTCCCCGGCTGTGATTTCACTCTGTAAGAGCTGCAGGTAGAGCACGTGGGGGATGCTCAGGAGTCGATCCTTCCATAGGAAGAAAACACTGTGGGAAGAAAGGACGACCAGTCAACACCCGTGCCTAGCATATTATAAAGGTTTGAGTGGTTTGAGATTAGCGGCTCTCTAGGTCCCTTTATTCTGTCTGTCTGCGTTATTATAAGGCAGAAGAAGAATTACATGTATCTCGTATAGAGGAGATTTCTCTACACAGGTCTGCTTTTCTGGATAGCAGCAGTCCTTGCATAGGTTGGAAGCAACTTTGACTAATGTTAAGTTAACTGTTTTAAGTACTTACTTCTTTCTCTCAGCCCCTGCCCAAAGCTGCGGTAGACATGAATCAGTGCCCAAAACAAAACAGATTTTATTGCAACAGAAATGCAAGAGCCGGTTATGAAAGCAGCTTCCAGAGTGTAAGAATTCCCTTTGCCCCACTCTGTTATCACCTGCAGGAGAATGGAGACATACAACAATCAACACCTGACACAAAACCCTGAAGCCATAAAATGCAATCAAGTACTAGATTTCTGAAAGAAGTCACAAGATAGCAATTGTGGGGAAAAAAACCTGGTCCCTTTTAAACTGTCTTACTTTCCTGCTTGCATGATTCCCTGGCTGCACACTGACTCGAGCTAAATGCATGCCCAGACTGAAAGTTGATCCTGAAGAGGCAGGGCGTGCCTGCTGCTGTCAATGATTCTAACAGGAGCTGCGACGAAGGGGTGTGCTCGGGAATGAGGCACCGTATTTTGGGCCCCAGCATCCAGTAATGAAGAGGAGGCCTCCAGCCTTGCTCCCCGCTATTGAGCAAGTAAGTTGGATGAATTACCGTGTAAAGCAGGTAGATGAGATAAGCTACTTCAGGTACATTCTGACTCAGAAAAATCCACACTAGAGGTTTCAGTTCTTTTAAAATCTGTAAAATAAGATGAGATATATACAGCTTTATAACTCGTTGCTATATACTCTATAAAGGCCATATAGTTGATTTTTTCAATAGCATTTCAAGTGCTGGCCTAGCTGGGTTCTCGTGTGTAACTTTGCTTTCCACTTGCCTTCTCTACCTACATTCTTTTAGCAGGAAATACGGTGTCTGTTTTCCACTGAGCTGGGCCAGGAGTGATGTTGGTGAAATCAGAACTGGTTGTTTCATGAGCACGTCCTGACAGCTTGTGTGATGTGACTGATGTCTGCATCCTCTCGAGCTGTGCCTTCTAATGCTTGCAGTACAACTCCCAGCTAGCTTAAATGGAGAAGCAGTTGACTCTTCTGAGTGGTAGTTAAGCTGATGTACGTTTTCTTTGGGCACACTTAGATTTTCTCTAACAAATTAATGTTTTCATAGCTGACAGACTGAAGGTGCTCTGTGACTTTTTTCTTCACCTTTGTTTCTACTACAGAGAAGTAAAGTCACTGAGAGCTAAAATGTGGGAGAAGCAAGAGGATTTAACTGTCAGAAAACCTTTGTTTCACAATTAACCTTGGAACCTGGGAAAGAAGAAACGATGGATTGCTTTCCAGAAGGTAGCAACTTTTAGCAGTCCTGTAGGACAGGTCTGAACAAACAAAACCACCTGATTCATGGGGAATGAAAGCAGTGACTGCGTCAATGCCGTGACACGATTTGAGGCATCTGACCAACCGCAGATTCCCCGCAAAACCAATACTGACCCTTCTGCAATGGTCAATATAGGAACCTCTAGAAAAGCATTAAGGGAACTGTCCCTCCCCTAAGGGAGCTTGTCTGTTCTCTATTGTCTGTTCTCAACACCTCTACTATTGTCTCTACTGTGGTACTGCATAGTGCTCCTCCTCGGTTAAGACCGAAAGGGAAAGGAAAACAAACGCTGAGAAACAAGAGGAGGGGGAAAGAGAGAATTAGTAATTAACAGGAGAAAAGAGGGAAAATAAATCATGGAGATAGGAAAAATAAATCCAGTAAAGTAAATGGGAGAGCATGTATATAAATAGAAGCAAAATAATTAATAATCCTTGGTGAAATGGTGTGTGCATCAACCCAGCAATAAGGGAGCATGAGGTTTAGCTGGGCTTTCAGGTTCTGCAGTTACCAGAAAGGACTGTGTACGAGGCGTTTCCAAGTTTTCCTTTCTATTATGCTTTCTGGTGGATTGTGTATGTCTCCATACCTTTCTTAATGTAACAACCTCATAGCAGGTGCAGTTTCTGAGAGCACCAAACAAGACAATGACATGTGTTTCTCTACTGCTCTGTCACCTCAAGAAGCTCATTGGGAAAAACTTGTCTGAACAGGGTAAGGGAAAGAAATTACTGTTGTCACCCGTCTGTCCAAATGTCTATGTGCTCCAGCCTACGACAGAATCATTTTTACCTTGGGAGCAAAGCTCCCAGACTCATGAAATGTATCCACCTTTCATCAGTTCCTGTTGCCCTGCAGTGCTGACACTGAAATGCAGCACTATTTTTTTTTCATTGATTTTATAGTTCCTATTTCTTAGTTAGACAAGAAGTCAGTAATGTACCTAGACAGGGTAAAAATAGCTTTTGAGTAGTTCTAATGTACAATTTTGAGCAAAGGGCAAGAATGTGCACTTATCCCTAGGACATCTATTATTACTGGTTGAACTATTAAGAAACACGTTTGCTGTTGATGAAAGCATAAGGAGTATCACGTGTGGTAAAACATGAGGCCATCCAACTGAAGTGCCTTTTCGTTCTCTTGAAAGCAGCAGTGCCTCTGGTAACGCCTAAAGGCAAATCAAGAACACGCAAAGAACTGGTAATCTGTGAAGGGCACCTGGTGAGATCAACTTTGTTTCTGATGGTGGGGGGAACAGTAGCTGAAAGGTTTACACTTTCCATCCTAGCAGGAAGAGAGACACAGTTGTGATTACCCCCTTCTTTCCACACCTGATACAACTGAACTGAGAGCAAAGATCCGGGGCCTCACAAAGGTACAGAAGGAGCTCCTAGGAGGAAACCAAGCTGTTTGATATCCCCACCTGTATTCCTGAGTGTCACCCTCACAGTTAGTCCTGTCTCCATGCTTCCCTGCTGGATAGCTGTTAGTGGCCACGACACTCCAAAGTGCATGAGAAAGATGGTTCTGTGCAACTGTTCACCTAGAGTTACTGAAGTATTTTAAAAGCACAGTGCTTGGTGCTAGCTCCATTTTTGGCAAGGAAAGCAATCAAAACACTTGGAAAGCTGTATTTCAGTTGTCAGGAATTTGTCTGGATGGCTAAAGCAAACACCCAAGGAGCCTAAAAAAACCAACAAACCCAAAAACCCCCTAAACCCCTTCCTGGTTATAAAAGACTAACATATCTGATGCACTTTGGCCCTGATTCTGCAATCGTTCCTGGAACAGAACTCTCAGGATTTCAGAGGAAGTTCCATCTGACTGACATGAAAAACTGCATTTCAAGTTCACAAATCCTTATGTTGACCTGAAAACTGTCACTCACCTCTAAAGAAGCTGCCCCCGTAAAGGGCCACTCATCTTTCTGGTGTGGTTGCCTAAGTCTATAAGGCCTATGCAGTCTCACCATGTCTGTACCGTAATTTGGAGGACTGTTGCCAGTTTCACCTAGCCTTGTCAGAGAGGCAGAAATATTGAAGACACCGTGATGCTATAGGTTTCATTAAAGTAGGTGATCAAGGAAAGAATAAACAATGTCCCTCGGAAAGGAATAGCAACAGTGTGACGTTGTTTCATCCTGTACGCTCAGCTGAGAGACACAGATTTATAACAAACCTGCCTTCTTATAAATTTCTGGTTTCTGCTGGGATCCTTTCTGGCTCCCTTCCACTTAGCAGTACTATGTAGAGTGGGATGGCTGTGACTGCCCAGCCTGTGATAACTGCTCAGGGTGAGAACTTGTGGTCTCAGAAACTGACCAGCCTCGCTAGGTCCACCGTTAGCTTCACACTTACTGCGATGATGCTAATGGTCACCTTCAGGCAGGCCCAAAGAACCCCTGCTGCGGAGATGACGTTATGTAGAAGGGTGATCTCATGCAGGCTTATCAGCAGAATACATAAGCAGAGCTGAAAGAGAAGAGGCAAAGACTTGGTAAAATGATTAGCTTGAGACCATACAGCCCACCAAATATTTGACCCAAACACTCAGTAAGCTGGGCACAGGTCTAAGGGCTGACATTGTTCCTCAGAATCCGACAGCACGAAACGGGACACGAGGACAGATGCACTTCCCTGTGTGCCATACTAGCAACAAGAACAGGGAAGGCAGTAGGATGTGCTCCAGACGAAGCACAAGGTAACACAGGGTAACACAACGAAGGGCAGCGTACAGAGTACAAGCTCTTTCTCAACAGATCTTGGGTTCACTTCACTTATCTGTAACTTCAGTTGCTGTCTCACCCCGATTGCCCTGCTAGGTCAGGCTCCCCTCTCCCATCCCAGCGTTGCTTTCTCAAACATACAGACAGCTAGGGTGGCTGGAAAGCTAGAGGCTGTAGGCTGAGATGTTGTGCGGTGATAGCCTTTCTTAGTTTAGGAGGCCACGCTGCGTTGGAGCTTCTGCGTGCGATTGTTTTTACGGACAAACTTTCCCAAAATAAGTTTCGGTTCTCCTTTTGGGCAGGACGATGATAAAACAGATATTGATTCATTTTTATGGACTTGATCTTTCGAGGTCCCTTCCAACCCCTAACATCCTGTGGTTCCCTACAGCAAACATGTGGAGAGATGACCATTATTAAGCTAATTTACCTAAAAGGTAAGCTAGAGGCAGGATTGCTCCAGGAAGGTAACGGCTCAGCTGGTCTAAGATATTCTCAATAGGAGGGAAAAAAGGGAACCCAGGGGGAGAGAGTTCTATACCTGTGCCTGAAGATCAAAGGTCAGCATGGAAAAGCAGAGGTTCAGCATGAAGTACTGGGACTGCAGGCTTTCCAGAGCCCCACCCACTCGAAAGGCCATCATGCTTTGACTCTGAATGAGGATGATGGCACAGATCACATCGAAGGAGCCGACCAAGAGGATCAGAATGAAGCGGGCCTGATGGGAGAGAGAAATAAGGATGAGACTGGCCATGCCAACGCAGGGAGAGTCTTTAACCTTACATCTTCTAACTGGAAACGAAAGAAAAAAGGAGCGAGGAGAACCGAGCTGCCCGTTAATAGCATTTTAACTGACAACAGGACAGGTGGCGGTTTGCTGCGCTGTTAAGTGTCAAAGATCAGGCCGTGATTTTTGCCGTTTGTTGCAACCACTTGGTAATAACTGTAAACACGCATGGGCTGCTCTGGTTTACGTCACTCTTGACGTAGTAGTTTTACAACTGTTAAGGGAAACATAACCGTTGCCCTGCCTGTAATATCGTGATGACTTTTAGCAAGGTTTTGTTTGAGGTTTTATCAGACAGTTTGAAGAAACAGCTTTCTTTGGTAGGGACTGGCGCTGAGCTTCCTGTACGGCATAAACCAACTGGTAAAAATCCTCCCCATTGACTGCAGTGGGGACAGCGGGTTATTCTGAATGCTGCACTTAACTAAATTTTGGAAAACATTGGTTTTGTCTTAGTTGTACCCACAACTTTGCTGGCATTCACTCTACATGTCTGCTGTTTTAAAGGTGGCTGAAGTGGCAAAACGTCCTTCATAACTGCACTGATGTGAGAATATTTGTACTGGTATGGCTTATTCTGGCTCAGAAATTTTGCACGGGAAGCAGGAGTTACAGTAATCCAAGTTACTTTTGTAGTAGTTAAAAAAAAAAAAAAAGTCCTTAATAGTACATCTTCTACCCCAGGCTTTACTTTGAGGTGGTTGTTTAGTACATACACTGATGACTAAGATCATACCTTGAAGTAATTTGCGGCTCTGATGCCTGTTCCTTATTGACCCTAACAACCCAGTTTGCTGTAGATAAGTATGTTTAACTAAATATACAATTGATACGTAAATGGAATAGGCAAATTCTGCTTTGCTGCATCTTCCTAGCTTGGTTGCCTTCTCTTTTGTCAAAGAATAATCTGTGGATGACTCCACAGCAGGGAATCTCCTTCTCACGTTTGTTATAAACGTGTGACCACAAAAGGGACGGACTCGGAGAAGCACGGCGAGCGGAAGTCTAACTACAAATCTCGGTAACACATCGAATACAATCCTTGTATTAAACTTTATTGCGACAGAATGCAAACAAGCTAACCTGGAATGGCAGTACCTCCCCTAGTATCTTTTTGTCTCCTTGCAGCAGGTTACTGTAACCCTCATAAAAACACACGGCTGCGTTTATGGAGCAGTGGGACTAAGGGCTATGTCCCTGCATCTAGACTTGGGATTCCAGTTCTGTTCAAAGCTTAGATTTACGTGCCTTTAGGCCAGTCGTCTTACAGACAGAAATCTGAAGCAGAGTAGGTGAAGTGAAGGATATCTTCTGCAGTAACCCTGTGTGAGTAAATTCTTTGATATTTATGTTACTTTCAGATACGGCCGTAAAGCAAACCCATAGAACAGCTCAGAGAGATTTGCAATCCTGAAGGTGCCCGTTCTGTTATTCAATGGTAGGAATAACCCATCCTGATGTTTCCCTGCTATCACTGCCCTTATCACAGATGCTTTTCTAACATTTTCAAATCCACGATGTGGAGAGAAGCAAAGTTAATTAAAAAACCAGGAAACTAACCAGGAGTTTCGGCTTCTGCTCAGCAGAGAGAACCGTGAAGTTGACCACGGAACGAAACATCACTAGCAAGATGGAAAGAACAAAGACGATGAGCTCCTGGCGATTCTCCTGCAGGATTCCTCTCGTCACGTAGTACACACAGAACACTGGGAAGGAGAAGGAAAGGTCAGTCACCAGGTGAACACCACAGGCTGCGGTTTTTCTATAGGGTTGATCCAGATGACAGCATGGAAGCATCAAGACCACGTAACTCAGGCTCCTCAGCCAAGAGCATATCTTTGTTCTTACCAAGGAGCCCCAATCAGCTATTTAGGAGTACTCTCCCCTGTGTTTAGCGTGCAAGAAATGGAATAATTTGTTAGCTTTTTAAATTACTTGTGAAGTAACACTCTGAAAATGGCAACACATCAGCTATCCAAATGCACTGGCAGCTGCCCCGTGTTGTTCTATTAATACTGTATTGGGCGTTATGTTGAATAGCTTATTGGAATTAAGTGAAACAACACCATTTTCATTAAAGAACTGAAATTACATCATCTTCCCAGTGAGAGCAATTCAAGTGACTAAGCAGCAATTTACTACTCGTACACACACCTCTGCAGCATGGCTGATGTGGTTCTGACCGCTACGACTGGCTTGTGTGTGGAACGGACCTGGGGCAGACTGGATTCCTCAGTTTATTTTTGTGGTGGAAATTTTGAAACACCCCACCCTGCAAACTATAGTCCAGAACCGGTTGGGGAAAAGTTCTTTGTTTTTATGAAATACATCAAGACCCACCACCCTTAACGCCACAGTTAGCTGTCACTGTTGAACTCAATGCTGTTTTGACAAAGCTTAAATAAGGAAAAGGCTTTCCTTTCATAAACCCAGGAATCAGTGCTTTGTTCTTACCTAAGATGCAAACACTAGTTAATTCTTACCACAGACAAGGTAACAATAGACTTCTTTTCCCAGAGGGCTACTTCCTGGATTCTGCACAGCAAATAATCTGGTTTTGCTGGGCTGGGACGTGGGGACAGCGTGTCACAGAAGTTTTCAAAGTAACATAATAACTTCAGTCTCTCTAAACAAACATCCTAGTGCATGAACTTCCTTTTTCACTTTTATTAACAGTGATTGAGAGGACTGAAAATGACTGGCAAACTGCACAGTGAATCATGCAATGTTTTGGCATCCTTCATGACCTCAGGAAGACCTGGAAGATTTAAGATGGTATTTCCTTGTTTTGCAAATTCAGCTGCTAAATGAGAAGTCTGTACAAATAACTTGGAAACAAACTTCTTCCTGAGCATTAAGATTTTTGCAGATAGCACACACGCATTTCTGAAATGAAGGACATCCCCTTCGTTTTGGTAAGTGAGCGTTTTTCAACAAAGTAAATCCCAAACCCTCTTTTAAAGTACGCATCTGTAGTGGTAAATCCAAGAGATTGTTACAGCCAGGGCATCAATTTTTCTTTAAAGAACTATTATCAGTTCTGTCTGTCTTTGTTGACCCTAAAGAAAACATGGGTTTGGCACATTTATGGAGGTCAGCGTACACATCTTACAGTCTCACGGCATGCCAATCATCGTGTTACCGTGTTCCTTGAATGACGTTATCTTTACTGATCAGTCTGTTGAAAAAACAACTTTTGTTTACATTAAAACTCTGAAATCAGAAGTAACGTGTTAAAAACACAGCATTTTCCCCAATTTAAACCAGAGGCTGGCGAGAGGCACGCGCTTCTTCCCGTGTGCGTGTGTTGCAGCATCGAATACTAATTAGTACCAACAGAAGGCAGGAGGGGGAAAAACAGATCAGCAAGCTTGCTGTCGGCTTCCCCGTTTATAACATCATGGGACTCGTTTGGTTTGTTATGAACGTTCTTCGTTTTTCTCCAAAGCACAAACCAGCGGCTGCAAACAAAACCAGCGTGACAGCTCGGAGCCCTGACCGTCTGTTCTGACATCGCCATTTTTGTTGGTGTGCTGAGTCCTGTGGGAAAGCTGCTCATCAAACCGGAGTTTTGGAGTAAAAGTATTGTTTGTATGTGTCGAATTACAGAATCTGGAACAAACCCATTGTCTTTGTTCCCTCTGGGTGAAACCATGACAGCGGGAAAGCAATGACTGCTTATGATGAGCATGTCCTTCCCATACACAAGGTGTTAGGCCCACAGAGTCGAGTCTTTTCTACGCTGTTTTGGCCAGCGAGCCAACAGCCAAGAGCTGCTAAAGCCACTGAAGAGGACTAAAATACTTAGTTGTACTTATTTTCATGTTAAGTTTCATTTCTGTTTAATACAACTGGACTCAGGAATACGAACATAAGTTTCTACTGAAGCTCCCGTTGGAAATAGCCAAGGAAGTCTGGATTTTGCTGCCAGCAGGACAAAAATGATTAGACAAAAGAAAGAGAGCTTTAAAAAAATGACGTCCTTATTTTCTTTTATTAGAATACTTCCGGTGAAGCAACATCCTTGCAGGAACTTCACACAGAGAGATGACTTAGCATTTTCTTGTTTCAGGTCAAACTCTGTACGTTTGGTTTCCTGCAATGTAAGAAGGTGCCTTGAAACCAGCTACAGCTCAGGTACCAGCACGGCTGGTGGCAGGAGATGTGCGTGCTAGGACAAGCCTTGGGGCATGGACGCCTCTGAATCCCCCTGCGTGTTACAGCAGAGCCGTTCGGCTGGGAGATGGTGAGCTCGCCGGGGCACAGCTGAACGCTCAGAACGCCTCACACAACGCGGCAGCTGCTGAAAGCAAAGTCGTTGCCACATCCGCCTCACGGAACACCAGTAAGAAGGCCAATTACAGCAACACTTCCTAAAACCCCAATCTTTTTTTCACGCTGTTCAGACATGAATATATTTTTGGATGACACCGTTATCTATTGCCGATCCTTTCCCTAAAGTACCACTGGGAAAACCAACCGTGGCAAAAGCATCTAGCTTGTTAGTGCTAAACTAGCAGAAGATTCTACGTGTAACCAGGCCAAACGGAGTGAAGTAAGAGACTTCAGTTGATGCTTAGCTACTACCTTGGGAAAAACTGTATTTGTTTTAAAATACAAATGGTATGTTCTTACCAACTCCAACTAACTGAATGAGAGAAATGGTGAAATCTTCCTCCGTTTGTCGAACGAGGGTCTCTATGGTTAGCCCTATTACACTTAGCAGAGACAAAATAGTGACACAGAAGTAGATCTTCACGGGAAAGGATAGCTCTGAACATGGTTTTATCTGTAACGGAAGAAAATTTGTAAACACGTAATGCAGTATAAACTAGTTGCTGCTCCTAAGAGACAGATTAAATTAAAGCAAGTCGGCTAAATGACACAAGCACAGGGTTTTTCCTGGAAAAAGAGAAACTCTCTACAATTGAACTGAAACTCCAAAACTGCTGGGGAAGGGAGAAGTCTAACTTCATTTGGCAATTAATTTCTGCTTCATGCCCACAGCCTGCCTTCTACTGTTCTCCGTGCCCCACAAGGCCCGCGGCGTTACAACTTCACCTCCAGGAACCCGCGTACACGCCTATCCAAACAGCAAGTGCCTTTTTTTTTTTTTTTTTTTTTTTTTTTTTTTTCCCCAGGATCCCGTTATCAAGACTTTTTATTTCAGAAAACTGTAAAGAAGAGTTCGCTGTCCCGAGCAACGCGCGTTGGTTTGAGCGAGAGAGGTTTTCCCCGCTGGTCCCAGTCACGGCTACACGGTGGGGACGGACAAACTGCACCGCGCCGGCAGAAACCGCTTCACTCCCCCCGTGCTGTGGGCAGTAAGGGTGGGGCTGGAGTCGCCCGGGGTCAGGCCTTTACCGGGAACAGCAGAACCGCCGCCCGGGGGGGGGGGTGGGGGTGTAAGCGGGGCACGGGGGTACTCACGGGGCCGCAGGGCGTGGGGATGAGCTGCCGGTGCCGGGGGGTGAGGTTCGGCAGAGGGGGGGCCGCGGCGCCGCTGGAGGGGGAGACAAGGGGGCAACCGTCACCCGCACCGCCCCCCCCCCCCAACCGGGGCGGCCGCCGCTGACGGCTTCCCGCCCTCCCGCGCGGGTCGTACCAAGCGGGGGGCGGGGGGACAGGCCCACGCCCCTCCCCGCCCACCCCCACCACCCCCCGGTAACGAGGCGGGGGAGCACAGAGAACCACCCCCGCCTGAGCGCTTGGTTCCGCCCGGTCTCTCTCCCTCCCCGATGGCGCGAAGCGCTGCGGGTTCCCGCCGCTACCTGTCGTCGACGCTCTCCATGGCCGCTCCGGCGCCGTCCCCCTCCGGTAACGGTACCTACATGGCTACAGCGGCCGCGCGCGGGTTCCGGGCGGCGCCCGCACTTCCGGGGCAGGCCGGGACGTCATTTCCCCGTGGCGGGCGGGAAGAGCCGCCGGAGGGTGGCGGGGCCGCGGCCCCCCCCCCCCCCGCTCCCCGCCCTCCGCCGCCTTCCCCTCGGCCTCTGGGGTTGCCCCTGGCCCTGCCGAGCGCCCGCCGCTCTCCTCGGGCGGAGGGGCCGTGTCAGCCGCAGCGACAGAGGAGGGCGGCCCGGTGGTTGCCGCCCGGCCGGCCTTGAGCGAAGCGCCTGAAGGCCCCTGTAACCCCCTTTTCTTTTGTCTTCGGGTTTTTTATTTTTACTATTTCTCTTTTGTTTGTTTTTTTTTTTCCTCGTAAAATGGCTTCCCGCCGTGAGGGGGAAACAAGCGGCTGCTGTGCCAAAGGGGCGCAGGCCCAGGCCCGTCCCCGCGGAGCCGCCTCCGTCCCCCGCGGGCGAGGCGCTTTGCCCGCCCGGGGGCCGCTGCCGGAGCAGAGCTGGCTCCCGGGGGCGGCGAGGCGGGGCGAAGCCGCTCTGCCCACCCCGCCCCGGCAGCTGCTCCGGGCGGCGGCCGCTGGGCCCCGTCGGCACCTCCCGCTCGGCCCGCGGGGGCGGTGCACGGCGCGGTGGTTCCGCCTCCCCTGCCCGAGGCGGCGGGGCCCGGCGAGCGGGGGCGGCACCGGACGGCTGCTCTCCGCTCCGGTGGTGGCCCGGGAAGCCGAAGCTCGGTTTGACCGGGAGCCCCCAGGTGCTGGCTGTGAGGGGCTCTCGGGAGGGAGAAATGAGTGGCTGGGCTCGGCTGGGGTAGGGGGAGAGCCAAAGCCCCGCTCTCCGGAGGGGCTCAGCGCGTAGGTGCCGGCCGGGCTGCGGCATCCCCTAAGGGGGAGATGTCTGGGCTGCGCCCTGCTGCAACGCTGGTGCTCGCTGAAAAGTCCTTGAGCCGGAAAGTCGGGTCAAAAAAAGGACGTGGTACGGCAGTGCTGCCTTGAAGGTCTCTGAATTTCGATGGGGAAGGCAGAGCTGCTGTCGCCTCTCCTGCGTTTGGGATGCTCGGTCAGCTCCGAGGTGCTGCGGGGCACGGAAAAACACGTGCTGGGTTTGCCTGCGTGGTAGCTGGTGCTGAATGAGAGGAGGGAGGATTTGGGCACTGGGTGACTAGAAGAACAGCTGAAACGCGAGGAAGTATTAAGCTATTTCAGTCTTTTAGCATCTCCCTCTCTGTAGGGGAAGTAGTTTTGCGATTGTGTTTACGGTCCGTGTTTATAAACATCTTGGATGCTGTCGTTATAATTTAGTGAAACAGTGTTAATATTTACAGCTTGCTCGGGATGCTGGATGCGTTGTGTTGGAAGCAATGTTTGTGTGGCCTCTTTGCTTCGTAGTAGATCAAGAGATACAGACACCGAGCCTCTGGTTTTTTTTTTCATGATCAGATCAGCCTTAGTTTGTCTAACACTTGCAGTATTTTTGAGCTTTCATTTTTGTGCAAGGTGTCAGGCTGCCTTAATGGAGTTCTTTGTGGATGTTGTCAAAAGAAGGCATCTGTCTTTGTATACAGGTACTAGCAAGTGGTCAGAGAAACTATAGCGATGGGTTTTTGTCCTCACTCTTAGATATGGTGGTCATTCCAAAGCCTGGAGCACTTCTAGTCTTGGGCAAGTGAATGTAGTGAGAAACTGTCGGTGTCATACAGGTAGTGGTGATTGTCAGAACCTGCATAGCATTTAAGAAATAATCAGAGCTTCTGACCAAAAGGTTTGAGGTGAGCTGCATCACAAAAGAATTTTAGATTAAATCTGTTGGAGTACCTGATAGATGCTTACCAATGAATATATTTCAGTCATAAATATTTAGTGTGCTCTGTGGAAGAACCATGAAGGACTGTGCGTAACCGGGGTTGCAATAGATAGTTAAAAAACACAGAATCTGTAGTGCTGGAAATGCTATGCTTTATTTTAATGATAAATTGTGTCTTGGTATGGTATATGTATTTCTTAAAAGACACTATATTTTCTCTCTCATGTGATTGCTTTGTCTCTTGTTGCTGTGTTATCTTTAAATAATTTTATTCTTTTGGTTCTAAGGAAGGACTCTGGTTGCATTGGACTGTGGCTTTTTTATTTTTGACAATTTCTTAAAAATTAGGGTTAAAACTGCCGTTTCTTATGAAAAGAAAGTTTAAATGAATACTATAATGAGGATTTTTGACACACGCCAGTGATAATGCCATTGAAACAATTTAACATCCAAGTTGGTTTTATCCCTTCCTTTTGGGTTTTTATCCCATGTGGCTCTGAAAGAACTCTTAATTTTCTGCCTTTATGCTTACTTTTAAAGTCGAGCAGTGATGTTGGGTGAAGACAGCTCAGCGGCAGCCCTTGTCTGTAGCTCTGTTGCAGAAAACCTCAGTGAGGGCCAGGCGTGAGGAGTGTGTCCGGGCCCTGATACAGCCCTGCTGAGCGCCGGCCACTGGATTTTCACCAGCTGCCTCTGCAGTTTTGGAGGAAGGGGGATCTGACCCAGACCTCCCCTTCACCAGAGAAGGAAAACTGATTTTTACTCCCTTTTAATTGTGCTAGAAAATTGTACTGCTGTAAAACCTTATGTGAGGTCAATTTCTTGGGTTTTTTTTCTCTCTTTTGTTCACTTGACTTCAGCGTGGGAGTTACCGTTTATTTGGAAAACGCTTCTTGTGAAACAGCTAATGCAAAAATGCAGGGGCGGGGTGTGCTCTTGCTTGCTTGCGTTGCTTCTGCATTTTATTTTTTGCAAAACTTGGTGTTTATTTTCTTCTGAGACCTGCAGAAAACAATCCGTGTAGACAAGCTGCTTTCACAGTGATGAGGTTGAACTGTACGGGCGTGAAGTAAGTGTAGAGGATGTGTACTAGTCCTGGTGTGGATTAAGTGACCTTTTCCCTGCAGCCTTAAAACTTCGGGGAGGAGCAGTTTCCCTGGTTTGCTCTGTCACACGCCCCCAACATTTGTTGTAGTTGCAGTGAGCAAAGGGGGTGCTGGTTATTTCAGCAGCTGTGAGCTGGTGCCACTTCAAACTGCTCGTTAAGCTGTGACACCGTTCCCACAAAAGCTGCCGTTTCTATAGGTCCATGTGGGCTGCCTGGCAGCAGAACCGTGTGGGTGCCCGTGGAGGCTACTGCATGCAGTAGGAAACAGCATAAGCAATTTAGTGATCAAACCAAGTATGACTGCTTGGTTGGAAACTGAGGGGAGACTAATATTTTTTTATTAAAACTAGATGCTTAAAAGCATAAGCAGATAATGTCTTCATTTATTTTCTTCACTCTTAAAAGTCTTCTCGGAAAAGCTTTTTCTCTGCTCCAGTTTTAAGTTTGAAATGAACGTATTTCTGATTTTAACTGCTCTTGAGTGGAAATGGAAAAGGAGTTTGAATGCAGGTGGTCTTATGAGTATGATGTCTTAAAGCTGAAGAAATTGGGGAGTTGTGGAATTGGTAATTGGCTACTGCTTGTAAGTCAGAATGTGTTTGAGACTCTCAAAGCTTATACTCCTTTATTTTTCCAGCTTTAATACAACACTTTTATTGCCAAGGTAGTTAAAAGAAGATACAAGGAAGAGTGTAAAATGCGCTGCATGCTGTTTGTTCTTTTGAGCTGGAAGGCTGAATGTTTGTGTGTAATCCAAGATAAACAGTCTACCAACCACTGCCACGTTTTCATCTATTGGTAAACATCAGCTGCTGGTTGGTCTTGAGGGAGGAAGACTGAATTAGGTCCAGATGGAGAACTCTTTCAGCCCACTTAAGACTTTCCAGCTGATTTAAGACAGCAGGTCAGTAATTTAGGGGAGTAGTTTTGTTCTTCTTTGCTGTTCTGCTTCCTGCCATGTATGGAATCAGTGATATCAAATATGATATCGCAGTGCTGCTGAGGTGGGAGTTCTGTTGTGCTTAACTGCTTCTGGTTTTAATTGAGGAGCATGAACAGAAAAAGTATTAACAACGTTGTAATAACTAACCATTGTGAATGCAGAGCGGTGGTTTTTTAAGACGTGAAAAAGGAGGAGGAGTCAAGAATCCATTTTTCTTGGCAAATCCTCTTAAAGAATGTGTATCTTCCTTCAAAGTTTGGTCTTAAACTGGGTTACAGAAGTATCTGCTTTAATGCGAGCGTGTCAGAGGGTCTTGTCCCTCAGCGTGCCGCTGGCACGATTTCCCGGTAAAACGGAGAGAGCCAAGTGGTGGATGGGGATGGAAACCTTCTGTACGGGGCTGTAACAACAGGCGTAGAGAACATGAGGAATGGAAAATTTCAGTGTGGAGTAGCTGCTGTTAGGATATTGGAACTGGCACGATATATTTAACTCTTCAGGACCGCCTTGTGGTTTATTTTGAGATGCCACGTTGGACATTCAAAAAGCAGGAGGAAGCGGTGTATCCCGTTCACACGCTAACAGAAGCAGGGCGGGTGCCGTAGCTCTTGTTACGACTCTTGTACTTTTGCTTGCCGTGATTATTTCTTGTGCTGCCATTGTTTGGTGCACTGTAGTGTTATGACCTCATTCCAGACAGCTTTTCCAAGATGTCCGGTGATTAACTTCCCCCACAATAATTACTTATCAACGGTCTGAGGTTCACCATCTTGACTACCCAGCAGATGTGCTGCTGGATAAGAGCATTTCAAGTGTAATTTCCCCTGGTCTTTGTTCACTGAGGAGCAAGAGAGGTCCTGTCCATCGTTCCGTTCTCGTCTGATTCATCCTATTTTCTGTGGCTCATAAAACACAGGCTGCAAAATAGAAAGCCATAAATCCGATGGTGTGTTTTAATGTTGCAGAGAAGCTGCTCAGGTGCAATTTCTTTCTTTCTTAATACAGACTTTGAATCCGTTAGCATTATGATGCTCACTAACGTTATCTGACTTGAGAAGAACAAAGGTCAGGGTGTGTTTTCGTTGCTCTCTATACTCTTCTACCATAACTTGCCTCAAGTCATGTAACATGAAAAGGAGAAAGGTCTAGTCGCAGAGGATTTAATGCCTTTTTCGATCAGACCTTTTAAAAAGGCTTTAAGAATTATTGGAAGTGCTACTATTGAATCGCACGCTGTAGCAGTACTGCATGGCAAAATAAGTGAGGTTGTGTTGTTTAATTAAATAGAGAACGAGTCTGTTTGGGAAGCTCTTGGACATGGCCTCCTACTTTGTTCAACTAGATCTCGTATTGACCAGGATAACTGTGTTTGTGATTACTGGGGGTTATAGTCCTTGATTATTGATTGCTCACTTTGACTCGAGCTGATAACAAGTTAATTAGTACTAAGAGTTCTGACTCCAGACCAGATTTTCTGGGTTGTGAAGATTTTCCTGTTGAGTGGTTATACGAAGACCTTAGACTGAGATCAAAGAAACTGTAGAATCCTGAAGAGGAGTTAATTGTGACTGAAAAGGCTGTGTTGACATGCTTTAGAGGAGAAAACTTAAAAACACGTGAAGTCTTTTCTGTGTGCACGCGCGTGCTGTTTCAGAATTAAAAAAAAATCTCATTTAGATTAAGCTCTTAGTGCTTAATCTTGGTACCCTGATATTGGGAGTGCAAAACTGAGTCTGAAAGCTGAGCTACAGCTGTCTTTTTATCTTACACAAACTGCGGGTGAAATGTGGTGTCTTTGCTGCGTTAGGGATTTAAAATGTTACATTCAGAGCTACATCTTTTTTCCTTCTTTCTCTTTTTTTCATTCTTAGGCAGGAAAAATGGAGCAGACCACATGAAGAAGCACGTGAAGTGTATTTTTACGCAAGATGTTCTTTGGAGGACCGAGTACGCTGCTTCAGGCCTCGGGAGATGAAAGGCTAATCACGTGATGTTTTTGTTTCGTCAGAGTGCTGTTCGGTGCTAAGTCAATGTTGGTTTGTATTAAGGACCAATATTAATTTCTTAATGTCAGCATGTCGGCTGTGACAAGTGCTCAGACACCGGAGGAACCGAATCCTCCCTCCGTTGAAGAAAAGCCAAAGGGAAAATCCCTGTTTCATTGGGGTTGGCTCTTTGCTAACAGGAGTGAAAAGTTTGTCATTGCTAGGAGTGACAGCGTGCCGGAGGAGAACGTTCTGAAGATAACCATCACGGAGACTACGGTCATTGAGTCGGACTTGGGCATCTGGAATTCTCATGCTCTCATCTACCTCACTTTGTGGTTTTTCTTCAGCTTTTGCACTCTTTTTCTTAACAAATACATTCTTTCGTTACTGGAAGGAGAGCCCAGCATGCTAGGTAACCCTACCTTTCTTTACACTTCAGTTCCAGTAAGGTATTTGACAATGCCAGATACTCCTATGTAAAGCTGAGGGACACGATGGTTCAACTGAAGTGAAAAAGACCTAGTTGGGAGGCGTGGGGGTGGATCTTGGGGCTGGCCACTCAGGAGTTGTGATCTTGGCCTATAAAAGGGCTTCTGACACTGTCCTTTCCTCCGCTTGCTGAAGGATGGTGTGAAACTTTGCTCATACAGGAGCTGTAAGATGGTGTTTGAGAACTAAAAGCTGGAAAGAAAAATGTAATATTTTGTTTTCTGTGTTGGAGGGTAGTGTGGGCTTTTAAAAAAAATAAGATCTTGAGTCAGTTGTTGATAGTCTCCAGAGCTGTTACGATTTTGTTTGTGTGTAGAAGTGCAAAAGTTGCCTTTGTGTGATCTCTGCTATACAATGGGCTGCTCGTTCCTTTTATTTTGTTTTTTTAAGGGGGGAACAAGGAGCACTTTATCTGTAAACCAGATTTTAAGGTGTATGCCACCTATCTTTTATTCTGCTGCCTTGCTGGCAGATGTAGAAGTCAAGGGCTTTTGTGAGAATTTATAACACCTAGACAGTTGTTGCCATATTTTTTAACTGCTAAAAGTGCTACATGTAAGTTTGCCTAAGAAATTTTCTTATGTTGCTCGATTCATCATGTTCTCATCATCTTCTGATTTATTTTTTTTTCCTCTCATCTTTCTTTAGGTGCTGTTCAAATGCTTTCAACCACCTTCATTGGCTGTATAAAAATGTTTGTCCCATGCTGCTTGTATCAGCACAAAACACGCATCTCTTACCCACCCAATTTCATCATGATAATGCTGTTTGTTGGATTAATGAGGTAAATGGTTAAATATTTCCTAGAGGTCTATCTGGTCGCTTCGCTGCGTTCTTCTGAACGGAAGCTGTATTTCCATGGCTCTCTTCTTTTTAATTCTTGATTGCAAAGTGTTTGGAGTACTCACCTTTTCCCCCCACCCCCAAAAAATGACAGGATAGTTTTATTTTTAGTTCCTATTGCTAAATGCTACGTTCCTTTTTCTAGATGTAAATTTTTTTGGCTAGCTTGGCTTCCCATCACATTTAGCTTCTGTCACAACACACTTCTCTTTCCAATTACGTTCTTGCTGTTCTCTTCTGAGGCTGTTTGTGTAGTGTACAAGTATTTACTACAATGTTGCTTTGTTCCCTCACCTTTTCCAGTAATTTGCCTCAAAAGCAATACAGCCTATTAACATTTATCTTTTTAAAAGTAAATATTTGCGGTGTGCTGGGATAGTATCAGTGCGTGTTCCAGGAGACAATAAGAATATATGATTTGGTTCCTCTACGCTGCAAAAGTGCTGAAGGATAACAGGATTCAAATTAATGCAGAGTAGCTTTATCCTAACACCCTGGTGTTTCATTTCACCGTTTGAAATACGGGAAATGTGTAGCGTACCTGACTGACGCTGAAGACGGGTAACTGCAAATGACAGCATTTCCTTGGTGGATTACTGTTTGTCAGAAGAATTTTATGAACTTTTTCAGCTGAGTCTACCGACTACTTTAGCTTACAGCCCTGCTATCTGGAGCTTGGTTCGAAGCACTAAAATTAAACTTGACGTTTTCTGGAAGTCCGCTGTACATCCCTAGAGATTGCAGAGTTGCCCGAGGGTGCCTTCCTTTGTGCTAAATAAACAATAGTGTGTAAGCCAAAGCAGAAAGAAGGCGATCTGACCCATTCCAGCTCGCAGGTGCTGTGGAGTAAAGGCGTGCAGCTGATCCCTTGCTGCAGTCCAGTCAACCCTGAACTCGATCGCCAGCGGCACCTCTCCATCGTCTTCGTTACTGCAGCTCAAAGTTGCAAACCTAGAGAAATTATAATGCAGCCCTTTTCTATGCTAGGTGCTGAAGAGTAGCTCTTAAAGCATTATTTTAATTTCTGCCTAATTCCCTCTGTTCTTCTATGGCAGATTTGCAACAGTAGTCCTGGGGCTTGTCAGCTTGAAGAACGTGGCGGTTTCGTTTGCAGAAACTGTGAAGAGCTCTGCGCCTATTTTTACTGTTATCATGTCTCGGATGATATTAGGAGAGTACACTGGTAAGTGCTTCCCTGTTGAAATGTGATTATTTTTTTCTGATGTTTTGGTGGTTTTTTTAATAATGCTGACAGTTAGTTGGCTGTGGATAAAGAGATTCCACTGAAATGGAGTCAATGCAGCTGGAAGAGTAATTGAACACAGTAAGCAGAGTACATAGAAAGTAAAAAAGGATTTATTTTAATGCAGCTATGGAAGGCCATCGTTGCTCTGAGGTTATTTTTCTGTCAAGAAAATATTATTACAGCCTTAAATAACTGAAGTTCAGTGTGTTCCTTCTTATGAGGACAGCTTGCTGCTCTGAATTTAACATTCTCGAGTTTCTTCACTGTGTTCACTCTGCGATTAAAACCAAAAAACCCCAAGCAACTGACCGCAATATAATTTCTTTGCGGTTCCGCTTGCGATTGCGTGCGATTTGCTCGAAGGGATTGTGCTTGTTACCAGCAAGTTGCTCTTTCTTTCAAGAGGAAGTTAAGGCGGAATCTGAACTTTCAAAACCTATAGTAGCTGATACATGTAATTGGAAGTACAGTAATTAAACTCTGATTTCAATTGTTCCTCTCATTTGCAGGATTGCTGGTCAATCTCTCTCTCATTCCAGTTATGGGTGGGCTGGCTCTGTGTACAGCTACTGAGATCAGTTTCAACATTCTAGGTTTCTCGGCAGCTTTATCTACTAATATCATGGACTGGTAAGGCATAAGGGTAGCTGCATGTGTGGAATGAAGGGATTTTGTTTATTGGCAGATGGAAGAAAATTGTTGCCTGTAGTTGCTTTTGCATGCTACATTTAAACGTTGGCAGTTGAAATTTATTTTTAAGAGAAGATACAGTTTCCCTATCGTGTCTGCTAGCATTAATGCAGTTAAAAACCTGTGCAACTCTGTTACTCTGGAGGAGTGAGACCAAACTCCTCTCTGCGCTTGCATGATGTGTGGGAAACAACTGTCTTTCTCATGGATTGATTTATTTGTCATAACTAAAATAACAAATAAACGATGTTGGGTTGGTTTGTGTTTCTTTTCCAGTTTGCAAAATGTATTTTCCAAAAAACTGCTCAGTGGAGATAAATACAGATTTTCGTAAGTATTGAAAATATTTCGGGTTTGATTATAGATGGAATTTGGGCTGCATAAGGAAACCGTGTATTTATGATTACATTGCACCAAGATATTTTTTTCTCAGACTGTTGACAGACAGCTTTCACATAATCCATTGTGTCAGGAAAAGAAATCTCCCCTATGCGCAGATCCCACAGCGGTAGGTCGGAGTTTCATAATTGGCTAAAGCTCTCAGCGTACCCAAAACGAGTCATCTTTTCCCAGAAAGAAGTCCTTATTCTGCAGTCGTAACACATCCCCTAACGTTACTAGGCATGCAGAAACGAACTTCAGAACTCACTCAATGTGTTACCTACAAAACACGAGCCAGGAGTAAAATATACCTATGGCCAGAGGTACGTGTTTTACCAGGAGAGAAAATGCTGGATTTGGTCTTGAAAACACGCGCCTTTTATCTCCAGTCGGTCTCGGCCAAGACAAAAAGCAAAACACCGTCTTTGCAAGAAGTTGCCGAATTTGTGGTCCCCAAAGCTCGGTCGATGGCTTTCGTTACTTTTCAGTATCTGTAAATCCAATAACGATGCAGATTTCTTCAGCTCTAAGAAAGAAGCTTTTAATCATTTTAGTTGTTGTTTTTTCTCCTGTGTAGAGCCCCGGAACTTCAGTTCTATACCAGTGCTGCTGCAGTGGTTATGCTTATTCCAGCCTGGATATTTTTCATGGTAATTTGAAATCACTAACACGGATTTATGTTTTCTTTTTGACTTGTGAGCAGAATGTGCAACTAAGGTTAATCTTTACTTTTCATTCTTCCCTTTTTTTTTTTTTTAAATCACCCTGGAATACACTTCATCTTATGTTTGCAAGAGATTGAGGGCAGTAAAAAAGAGAAAATTTTCAAAGAAATAATATAACATAGGCATGAATTGACAAGTGACTCAGCCTAAGTTTATCTCAGGATTTTTGAGATCAAATCAAACTTTGTCAAAGTGCATTTAAAGTTTTAGAGAAAGACTTGAAAACTGAATCTTAAATATTTGTTGACTTTTTGGCCATATTCAGTGGTGTGCAGGAATATTAACTCTCTGAAGGCAAAACTGAGATGAAGTAAGTATAATGTATCGGGTTAAATATGTGTCCTTCATCTTCCGGCATTTCATTGCCACGCATCAGCGTTCAGAAAGAAAATACCTCACAGGCAGGCTGAACACACTGGGGAGCTCGGTCAGATGAGAGCTGTTTATGTTCTTTTGGGGCGAAAATTTGAGGATCTAAATGTCCCTTATGTTTTAGGTTTTGTTTTGCTGAAGTTTAAATGTAAAACCATATCTGCTTATAAAAACAACGAGTTGGGTGGAAAATCACTTCTTGATTGGCTTATAAACTCAACTCTTAAAGTCCTCTTATTTTGTTGTTGTTTAGGATGTGCCTGTGATTGGGAAAAGTGGGAGGAGCTTCAGCTACAACCAAGATGTTGTCATACTTCTCTTGATAGATGGAGTCTTGTTCCACCTACAAAGCGTTACAGCCTATGCCTTGATGGGAAAAATTTCTCCTGTGACTTTCAGGTAAAACTGTATTCTCATGTCAAGAACATTTTCTAATTTTCTTTTTTTTTCTTGCCTAGTATGTCTGCTTGAGAACTAGGCAGTTAAGGGTATTGTGCAAAGAAATAAATGAGGTAAAGGCACGAATGCATCAAATTAAGAAGAAAACTTTTCACATCCGGATCACTGAAACTTTGTGGTTTGCTCGCCGGTGGCGCGAGGAGAGCAGCGTTTGACCCACGCTCCCGAGCTTGCGGCAGGCGCTCACGCGCGCTAGCAGGGGTGTTGTACTGGGGTTTGACACCGCTCCTTCCAGGTGGGTGGTGAGAGTGAATGGATTCACCGAACCCCCAGCCCCAGTGTTTAAGCTGCCGTTTGCCTCAGTGATGAGGTGATACCTGTGTCCATCTCGGTGCCGCACCGAACATGAGCATCAGCGCTGCGTTCCTTTCTTCTGAAGCACGACACGGTGTGTCAAGCTGTGTGTGTTGAACTCGGTGTGTTCTCTGAGGTCAGCCTCCACCGTTAGGCTGTTGCACAATTCTGGTTCAATAACAGGTCATCTGTCTGAGTAGCCCTGGGGCCTGTGGGACAACCCTGGTCCTACACTTGGAAGGCTTCTGCTGCTTTATGCTTTCAGGTGCCCCTGCTACAGTCTTGTGACAATTCACCGTTACACACATGCTTATTCTGAAGGTGTTAGTGTTTTCTACAAAACAGGACATAAAAGCATATATTCCTGTTTACGTGGATACAAAATCTCTTAACTGCTTGCTATAACGTTATTGGTGTGATTTAGATATTGATTCTTTTCAGGTTATAATCCTGTTTTACCTCAAGAGTTGCAGCGCACTCGCAAATGGCGGTTGTGTTGCTGGTGTTAGAGTTGTCTGGCTGTCTGTGTGAGCTACAAGTGAACCGCTAACGCTGTACTGCATACTTAAAAACAATGAAAACAAAAACCTGAGCTGAGTTACTCGTGCTAGCTCTAAGAGGAGTGTGAAGACAGGAGTGCCAATGTACAAACAATCTGGGGTTAGTACTAGCTTCAGGAAGAAGAGTGGAATCTGAGTTGGCGTTTAAAAGCGAGCAAAACGGAGAGGCCCTGCTGCATTCAAGCGTGGCTGTGGGGGGGATATGAGAAAGCTTTCTTTGGCCTTAATTTCTGTATTCCTTTCCAGTGTTGCTAGTACTGTGAAGCACGCGCTGTCAATCTGGCTAAGTATTATTGTGTTTGGTAACAAAATCACAAGCCTCTCAGCGATTGGGACTGTTCTAGTGACAATTGGAGTTCTGCTGTATAACAAGGCGAAGCAGCATCAGCAGGAGACTCTGCACAGCCTGGCAGCTGCAGCCCCATCATCCGCACAAAGTGCAGCTGAAGATTCTGAGCCGCTGATTTCCAAGGATTTGGAACAGTATGATTAATACGGCCATTTATTCTTCCAACCTAGAGTGGCTCAAAGGAACTCTTCCTTTAAGTGGTTGTTGCTTCAGCTCTTGATGCTGATTCGGTTCCTTTGAGTTCATGGCAGGTCAAGCCTGGGACTTGAAGCAGAGAGACAACAAGGGGAAGAATCCAGCGAGCCTTGATTTACTGAGAAACTGATACACCAAACGGAGGACCCAGCGTCATGTAACGTGGTAAATGTGGGCTGTATTGTCTTTCTTGGACTGCAAGGAACGTACACGCCTGTATTAGAGGAAGAAGTTCAGTGTCTGGTGGGAAAACGACCCCATTCTCCCTCCCTGTGAAAATAATGTGAAAATATGGACCCGTCACTGCACTCTGCTCGCCTGCCGCGGGGTGGAATTGGGCCATAACTGAAACTCCCGGGTGTTGGTTACTCTGCAGCGCCTGCATCCTCATCGTCTGTGTGCGCTGCAGAGCTGGAGGAAGGAAGCCCCTCCTCTCTCCACACAAATGACTTACTCTGGGTTTAGTTGAAGCAAACTATGGAACTGAGTCCGTGCCCCAAGGCAGTGAGGAGCAGCTGTTTCTGACTACAAAGCTAGGAATGAAAAGTGATTTTCTTCCTACTAAAATCTAATGTGGAGATGCTGCATCCTGGTTGTGTATTGACAGTGCTGAAAGGCGAGCGTACACACTGTAGAATGTTGAATTAAATATGTGCAGTTGTTTAGAGGTAAAAACCACTGAAATTTTGGTGACAGAGGACACAGGATCTCTACGTTTCTAAAGGAACCATTTTCATTTCTTGCGTTTTATTATGTATTTCTGTTATGAGGAAATAAATTGATGATTTTTTTTAATTATTTCTAAGAGTGCAACAAAATGCTGCCTTTTAGAAACTCAGGGTTATAATTCTGACCTATGTGCAAAAGTATTTCTGTCATTTCTGATTATGTCAGTCTTGGAGGGATCTGTGACAGATGGAAGAGAGGTCACTAAAGGGAGGAATGTTAACCATAAACTGCGGCCAATCTTTATTTCTGCTGCTCTTAAGAAGTTTTCTTTTTTTAAAGAAATTCTGGTTTGTGGTAGATCAAAGATTAAAAGTTAACTTTCGTTTTAAAAAAAAATTCTTAAGTATTAATTAGTTTTGTCAAAAAAGCACACGTAGCTACAAAAACATTCAAATGGACTTTTTGGTAACAAAAATTACCAAGTGAAATGAGGTAATTTTTAATAATTGCCACTTTTCTGGAAGATTGTAGCACAGCACTAGAAGCATGGATGAAGTGGTCTTGGGTAAAAATAGTTTCGAACAGGGAGCTGCCAGTGGAGTTCCTGCAAAATTGAAGCTCGTGCTTCCGTTTCCACCCGTGAGGTGTTGTGTTGGCTTTGGTGAGCTGTTCCTGCGGGAAGCCAACCTGTGTCCCAGGAGGGTCTCTGGGAAGCAGCCTGTTTCAACAGCGTGTGTGTGTGTGTTGTCTTGCACTGACTCCAGGGCATTCCTTTATGGACTGGTTGCCCGGAGCATATGCCCTGAAGAACGGAGCGGGAGGGAAATGTCAGGTTTGTCCATCGTTGTACAGGTGATGTCTGTGTGGTTTTGTTTCTTTGGACTCCTGTCACTTTTATAAAAGCTGTGGACTATGGGGTGGAGCTCTGTGGGTTTCTCTGTTTCATGGGTTTTTTGGGTTTTGGGGGTTTTCTTGGTAGTTGTGCTTTCAAAAATCTCGGTGTATTTGGCAGAAAACAAAGTCTGGTTTCCATCATATTTCTGCTCATGTTGGAAGACAGGAGTAGAGGTGGCTTTTTGGCTGCCTAGCTCTGTTCTCATGTAAACCCCTTCAGCAACTGACAGAGCTTCATTTGAAAAGCCAGCAGGCTTTGGCCTTGCCCGTTGCTGGAAAACGTCTCGTGAACCAAACAGCTGGGAGGGGTCTGTCATTCCTAACGCACGTCTAAGCTTATGAGCGGCTGCTTTGGCCCCACCTGTTCTGTGGCAGCATGATAATCCGGTTTTACTGGGGGGTTGTTTTCACAGTGTTGATCTTGTGTACTTTTCTATGCAGTCTCCTTGGCCTTTATTTTTATTAGATTAAACAAACCAACCTCTTTACTGTCCACTTGTAAGCCCTTTTCTTCCTCCAACCGTACTAGCCGATCTCCTTTGCTGTTGTTCCTGTTGGGGAAGCCAGGACCATTTGGTTCCACGTTACGGTATTCCAGACCCCAGCTGTCTGCCCCTTCCTTGCTTTGTATGCTGGCACTGGCACTGCCCCACGGCTGCTGGGAAGTCCTCTCCTGAACCAGTCCAGCGTTTCTTTCACTGGCGTCCCTCCCAGCCGCCCCCCTGATCCTCATGCACTGATCAGGACGAGGGATGTGAATTCTTTGTTTGCCTCCTTTGCTGTTATGTTCTCGTAGAAACAGCGAATTCCTGAAATGCCACGGGTCCTTGCTGAGGAGCACAGCCTCACCACGGGAGGTGTTCCTTGTGGCAGCTGGCAGCTTTCTCACAGGGTGTTACTTCTCAGCTCAAACCCGGGTTGGATAATCAAGCAGCTGCACATAACGCTCTTCCCTGTCATGTATGGCGTTGTAACCTCTGGTCAGGGGTGAGTAGCTTCACCCTTTGCCCGCCAGCGTGTGCAGTTCCGTCTGCCTTGTGCCAACTCCTCTCCCCTCTCAGGCGTTGCCCATCTCACGCTGAGCTGATGTGAATCCCCCTCCATGGTCTGTGGGTTCTGTTGCTGTTCTGTGACTGGTTTACACACTCGCTGGCTTTGTGCAAGTAGTAATAAAACTTAACGTTGTTTTTCAGGTGCCATTCTAAGGCTGGGCCAGACGAAGGACGCGTGGGGCGCTAGTTTCTTGGGGGGGTGGTGGTGGTGGGGGGGTGTGTGGGGGGGGGTTTCCCTTTTCGCTGGGCCCCGAGTTAAGGACCCACGCCCTGAAAGCGGGAATCCCCCCTCCACAGCCCGCTGGCGAAGAGGACGCAGGATTGTTTATTGCAGGATTCTTCATTGCGGCGCCGGGCCTCGCTCCACCCCGCGGGTGGGCCCGGGGGTTTACACACACCCTGCTCCGCCTTTCTTCCCCTCACCTCCGCACCGAGGGCACGACGCCCGTTACCTTCCCGGGCCCAACCTCGCAGGGGCCTTACAGGCCCCTCTTCTCTCCACACAAAACCACCGCCCCGTCCCGCGGACGGACCCCGCGAACCCTCCGCGGGCGCGGGTTAACGACAGCTTCAGCCCTTCGCCCGCCTTCGGGACCGCCCGTTAACGACCCGTTCACCGGCGACCGCCGCTCCCTTCCCGCCAGCCCCCGCCGCTCCCTTCATGGCTGCGCCTTTCCGCCCCCGCCTTCCGGGCGCCTGCGCCGCCGCGCGTGCGTGCCGCGTCATCAGCCTGCTCCGGCGGGCGGAAGTGGCGCGTTTGTCTCGCGCTGCTCGTCCCAGTCTCCGGTGGCGGCGGCGGTGAGTGGGCCCGGCTCCCGCGGCGGGGGGGGGGGGGTGTGTGGGGTGTGTGTGGGCCGGCGCCTTCTGCCCCCCAACTCCGGCGCGGCGGCGGCGGGAGCCCGGCCGGTCCGTTACGGCGGGGCGGAGGCCGAGCCGCTGGCCCGGGCGGAGGTGGGGCCCCCGGTGAAACCGAGGCGAAAACGGGCCGCGCCGGGTACGGGCCGCAAGGCTGCCGACCCCCCCCCCCCCGCCCCGGCACCATCGCGGCCAGTATCCGCGGACGTGGGGTGCGGGCGAGGCCGAGAGGTTCTGTCCGGTGGGAGCGAGCGGCGGGGGAGGAGGCCGCGGCGGTGCCCGGGGCGAGCAGCGGCTCTGGGCACCCGCCGGGTCTCGGGGCTGTACGCGACGGGCTGGCGCGTAGAGGAGCCGCCGCTGCGTCGTCCTCAGCGGTGCAGCGCCGGGCCGTGTGGGGAGACGGGGCTTTCGTTTTGCTCGAGCGGGTGCCCAAATCCGCGGCGAAGCGTGTGGGCCTGGGGGTGAACCGGACCGTGGTTCGCGTCCCCCTTGGCTTTCCGTGCCGTTTTGGAGGTTTTCTGCCCCCAAAAGGTCCGTGTGAAGTCATACATGTGGTTTGTGTGGCTTTCATGAACGTTGTGTTCTTTTTCAGAGTTGTTTTTTAAACTCAAATGGGTGATGAAAAGGATTCCTGGAAAGTGAAAACTTTAGATGAAATTCTTCAGGAAAAAAAACGAAGGAAGGAGCAAGAAGAGAAGGCAGAGATAAAGCGTATGAAAAATGTAAGCTGCCCTTTGGCACGCAAGCATTTCTGGTGAAACCAGAGGAGCTTCCTCGTTTTCTGAGGAGAACAGGGCTCTTTGCCCTGGCAGCGGGATTCTTCTGTGCTCTGATGCATGTTTTGTGTGTGATCTCTGCTTCCAAAGGTTGACAAAAATATGACACTTTGCTAAGATCTCATGGGCCTTACGTGGTACGCTCTGCTTTGTTTCATAGTTATCCGCCAGAAAAAGTACAGAAATGGATGTGGAAGTTGCAGTTCGAATAACAACCTTTCAAAGATTTTATACAAGAATAGATTTAAATAATTGTTCTTGAATAACTTTTATGTTGCTATTCATTTTTGACAGCTATGTACAAAATAACATTCTTTTGGGAAAAAAAAACCCCACAACAGTTAATGCAATCCTCCTCAGTCGTTGTTTAATTTTGTCTGATTACACTGAATTTGCAGAAGTTCAGCTATAATGGCAATCAAACAGCGTTTGGCTGCTTACAGCTATGAGATCTCTGCTTCATGAGTTAGTACTTTACTGGTGTGACCAGTTGAGGATGGCTGTTGAGCCAGGTAATGGAAGAACAGAGTACACCTTGGTTTTGTTTTTTTTTTTTCATTTTGTGACCTAAAAGTGAATTGCATTTGCTTTTTTTCCCTTTCTTGTGTTTCTGTCGCAGTCAGATGATAGGGATTCCAAGCGGGATTCTCTCGAAGAGGGGGAGTTGAGAGACCATCGCATGGAAATCACAATCAGAAATTCACCTTACAGGAGAGAAGACTCTATGGAAGACAGGTAAGAATAAGAGAATAACCTTGTTAGGAGGAGTCACTGACACTAACCTCTAGAGGTACTGAGAAGAAGGTTTAAATATACCCAAAGGGGAAATGTTTAACTTCTTTAGCACCCAGTTGTGCCGCCTCCCGTTCGTAGAACGTGCCAGGGTGTCTCTTTGAAGACCCGGTGAAGCCTTCACAGTGCGTTGTGTTCCGGTTTTGGGCACTACCCCGTAATAAACCGCTGCTCCCGAGATGCAGTTGGAGCAGGCCTGCCGAGTGCTCCTCAGGGCTTCATTCGCGCTCGGTTTGCTCGTGTATTGAAGTGCACGTACAGTAACAGTAGCTTGTCCTCTCGTCTGTACTGAACCATTAGTGCCTTGGTTCAGGGCTGTTACGGAAGTGAACTTTAATATAATATAAATTAAGAAAATAGGAACAAACGCGTTCTTTTCAAAATGGAGAAGAGAGGAGATGCCACCCGGTCTGTTTGACACGGTACGTGTGACCTTCCCGCGTTTATTAATTTGTCTTGTGTTTTAGAGGAGAAGAAGATGATTCCTTGGCTATCAAACCACCGCAGCAAATGTCACGGAAAGAAAAAACCCATCATAGAAAAGATGAGAAGAGGAAAGAGAAACGTAGACACCGTAGTCACTCAGCAGAAGGTTGTTATTACTGCGTTTGGCTAACGTTTCTGGTCACTTCCCCAGGTGAAGCCTGACAGGCGCTGTGTAGAGAGTAAATAACCACCACTACAAGCTAAAGAAAACACGGCAGGTGGATAAGACAAAGGAATTTAAACTCGTGTTATTTCTTTGACTGTGTTTGTGGGGACGACAGGGGTATGTACGTGTTTGAGAGGACAGTGATCGCTTTGGGACAGGGACACAGAGCCGGCTTTTACTCCCTGAAGCTTCCTTCTGGCTTCACCGAGTGAGTGGGCTGAGCTCTGATCTTCGTAGCTGACGGCAAAGGAACAACGTCCTTTCTAGAAGCGCTCGTGTCGTATCCCTGTTACTGACAGCCGCCTTCTGTTCTTAACGCAAGCGTTTGTGCAAGATCCTACGACCTTTTAACGTTCCAGCGCCCTTTCAGGCCAGGACTTTTCTGTTAAGAAAATTACAGAGAACCTGAAAATAGGTCACCATAAGTTTCGTCCTCTCCAGTTTTGCTTTTGAAACACTGGGGCGCTAAACATTTTGTGTAGTAACACTGCAAAATTCATTTCTGTTTGTTTAGGGAAACATGCCAGAGTGAAAGAGAAAGAACGGGAACATGAGCGTAGGAAGAGACATAGAGAAGAGCAGGATAAAGCCCGTCGTGAGTGGGAAAGACAGAAACGGAGAGAAATGGCAAGGGAGCATTCCAGGAGGGAGAGGTACATCCATCCCTCCCTCCTTCCCCTGTGACAAACCAGCAGAGAGATGAACAGCTTCCTCCTCTAAATCTCTCTCTAACCTGTTCTGAAATGACAAAACACTTCAGAGCAAGAACTTGTAAGGTCTGATGCCGGTGCCGTGTTCTTGTGACTGTGTCGTCTAATGAAAACGTGTTCTTGACTGTCATTGCCTTTGTAAGTGGCGTCATTCCAACAGATATTTCTAGATTAATTCGTTGCCGGTGTTTTACTGTGACGAAAAAACAGGGCACCAACCAGCTTTGCATTGTGTCAGGGGATTTATTAACTGAACTTGCTTAACTTCTGTCTAAATCCTGATGAGGGTGCAGAAGCTCGTGTGTTTTAGAGCTCATGGCCTTTGTCTTCGAAATGCTGTTTTTAAAGGATCAGCTGGAATCTGGTTTTGATTGATAATGCAAGCAGTGGTAGTGTTGCTAATGAAACTGCATGGCCCTGTCGTTTGGTATATACCAAACCAGTTCTCCTCTACTTCATCCCCTGAGTTTGTAGGGAGCTGTAACGTAACGAAAAGTAACTCTTTTTCTAGAGATCGTCTGGAGCAACTTGAGCGAGAACGAGAGAGGAAAATCCGAGAGCAGCAAAAAGAGCAAAGGGAGCAAAAAGAGAGAGAAAGGCGAGCTGAAGAGAGACGTAAGGAGCGGGAAGCCAGAAGAGAAGGTGACTGTCTGTGTATAAATGTGGTCTGGGCTGGCGCAGTGGTGGAATGGAGGTGGAGAAAGCATTTTAACTTGGGGCCGTGCCAGAAATTTAAAAAAAAAATGAAAACGAGGGGGACCTTCTGCGCGGGAGGGGAAAAAACAATCGATGAAGTTCCACGTGGGGGAATAAAACACTGTCGTATGCCGTAATTATCACGGCGTGCTAATTAGCCAGTAGGTCTTTCTTTGCCTCTCTCCGTTAGTCCGGTGTCCTGTAGAAACAGGATTGATGTGATCGCCGTTGTCTCTGTGCGTGTGTGCGTATCCGTCACGATCCCAGTCGCTTCTCAGCGCTTTGGCTGGGTCTGACCCGATTTGGTAGAGATGGAAGTCTTGAAATCAAGTGTTTTTAAGGATTTGGGGAAGTGCATTGCAAAGGGAGGGAGACAGATGGTGTAAGCACTCCAGCCATGAGAAAGGCCGTAGTGGGAGTCAAGTGGGGAAGGTTGGATAACTGGGCGATTTAAATGAACTTCTACACGTGACGCCTCACTCTGCAGAGCGTGTCAGATCCATGCAGTCTAAGTTCAGATCGTTTGTGGTTAAAGGATCTCTGTCCCAGCTTTCAGAGGTAAAAATCAGAGCCCGTTCCTGTGACAAAGATGGTTCAAGAGCAGCAGAAGCAGCCAGATTTATTGCCGTTCTTTCTAGCGCGGCTCATGCCAACCAGCTCCTTTGTGCGCTTGCTGTTTACGCTGATAATGCTCAATCTCTCTAGCCTTTAATTGTAGTTGGTTTTATTGCTCTGAATATTCTGTCAGCTCCTTCTAAACCTTCGCTGGTTTTATGCTTTTACGTGTCTTCCTGGTCTGTCCACTTCTCTCTGGCATTAGTGCCGTCGCTTCGGGGTGTTTACTGTGCAGCATTAGGGCATTTTGCTGCTGTTTCCCAAGTATGGCAGCACCCTTCCCGAAGTAGCACGAACCCGTATTTTATTGTGGATGAGGTAAATCGTAGTCCTTCGTTCCCCTAGGTGTAGTTAGGTTACGCTTCTGCTCCTCCCCGTTCCCCTTCCGTTCGTGAGGACAAACACAAAGTACGCAAAGCAGGCGGCTGTGGCAGGCAGAGGTGTTCTCGTTAGGGCAGGGAGATGTAACGATTTCTTCCGGTTTTGTTTTCACTAGTTTCTGCACACCATAGAACAGTGAGGGAAGAATATGGAGACAAAGTAAAAATGAGACCATGGAGTCGCAGCCCATTACGACAGCAGAGAGACAAGCTTGAGCAAGGAGATAGCAGGAAACCAGGTAGCATTTGCCACTTTGTCATGTCTTTGCCTGGGGGCTAGGAGGAGCTCTTCTGGGGCAGTGATTAAATTTTAGTGGTAAACCTATATCCCTGGTGCTCTGTTGAAAGTGTTGTCCACCTCAGCCGTGGTGGCATAACGCTGGAATACTCGTGAATATGTACAAATGTGCTGTTTCCCAAAGCACTGCTGGGTTTGCAGGTAATTGCGCAAGTGACAAACGGAATGAATCTTTCCTTTCTAGAGCAGGAGTAGTAATTTAAGGAGTTTCAAAGTGAGTAACTTCATTCAGTGACGAAAGAAGCAGCTGACTGAATCCTTAAACTTTGTACTTTAATTCCCTTGCAGATTAAAAGGGGTTGCTTACGCCAGCTCCAGTTAGGTTTGTTGGTAGGAACTGAGCTACCGTAAAAAGGTACCTTACAGGGATCAATATAGTTTAAGCATCACTGAGCCTGTCATCTTGTAGACGAAAATAAAGCGTAAGGCAGTAGTCTGGTTGGGTGGTGAATTTTGTTTTCTAAGCCAGAAAATGGTCCTTCCCGTACGTAGAAGGTCCTAACTGTGGGTAGAGAACTTGCACAACTGGCATAAAAGTGCCTTTGGTTAAAGAGCAGCAGCTCTGCGTCTGCCTTGTTAACGGGTGTAGCTGTAAAGATCGGTGTAACTATGCCCAGTGAGCTGGTGGCAGACTGTCATCAGCTGAAAGTCCAGGCGGAGGAGGCAGCGAGTCCTCTGAAGGTGCTAACTGATCAACAGTTGCTCGCCCGTGCCATTTCGTGGTGGTCCGGAGGGACTGCACCAGAGCAGTAAGCGCTGTGTGCACCCACATTAGTGAGACTGTGTTGTGGTGATGCTTGTTACCGTGTTACTTTTCTTTTCTTTGATTTTTTTTAATTAATCTTAGAGGGGCTTAGGCCTATATCGTGTTTAAAACCCCAAAGGTCAGTGTTCCACGTTTTTGGCTGCTGATCCTGCCCCAACGCAATCCACAAAAGAAGTTTGTCTTTTGAGCAGAGTGTGGAGGTTTTTTTAGTGCTCTGTATTTCCAATCCAGAATGTTCAGCAGCGCTTTAATGGCCCGAGAAAGCCAAGAGTTATCTGGGTGTCCGGGGTCTTGTCAGGAGATGGGATGTTCAGTCAGCACCTTGTTTTTAATTTCTGTGGTCTCGACAGTAAAAGAAGAGAAACCAGAAGAGAGGGATCCTCTTTCAGACTTGCAAGACATCAGTGACAGCGAGAGAAAAACCAGCTCGGCGGAGTCTTCCTCAGGTGATTAAGTGCAGTTTAGTAGATGCGAGTGATGGTGCCGTTGTCTGGTGAGGAACCGCTGTGGTCGGAGCGTGCGCCTCGTTAGTGACGTGCTTGGTTGTTCCCGAACAGAATCTGGATCGGGCTCAGAAGAGGAGGAGGAGGAGTCTAGCAGTGAAGGTTCTGAGGAAGAAGGAGAGGAAGAAGAGGAAGAGGAGGAGACGGGAAGCAACTCTGAGGAAGTCTCTGAGCAGTCAGCTGGTGAGTGACGTAAAGCAGGTCCTAGAACGGCGTCTTTTGATTTTCTTTGTTTCCCATTCCGTATCGTTTTATTTGAACATTTTCCTTCTCTCTTAGTCTAGGGTAGGCTGAGACCTCACAGGTCAAGATAACTCAAAAGAAAAAAAACCCCAAGTACAGGTGATATTCTGTCCTTTTGTGTAGAGGTAATACCCATTCTTCGTCTGAGAAGCCAGATTAGAACTCTGACAGCCGGGTTTGTCTTCGCCAACAGCGAAAGGCTCACCGCTTCAGTAACTGCGTAACATAACGAGGATGCTGTGGAGAACAATTCTGCGCTTTTGGGGGGGGAGTGTGAGATACAAACGTCTCTTGTCGTTTTAAATTATTTTCAGTTGCAAATTTCAGGTTTTTTGGTCACGCCAGTACAAGTAAATGAGCATAATCAAAAAAGGTTTAGTAAAAAAGTCTACTTACAGCCGTTCTTGTAATTAATTAGCAAAAAAAGGCACAAAAGGATGCTCTGAGGGCTGGGTGTTCTTCTTCAAAGCCAATAAGCAAACATTCATAAGTTTCCTGACTTAATTTATTCACCTGCCCCATCCCAGAATTCCCAGATAATCATTAAGAATTGTATTCCCTGTCGGAAGCTGAAAGGTGCAGTTGGGTTGAGTTGGGGGCAGCAGTTGCTTCCCAAGTGACACAGAAGTACGAGAGAGTGAAGAAAAGCGTTTTGGTAGTGATCTGCCTTACCAGGAGCTACAGAAGTGTTGAGTTTATTCAGTTGAACTTGGTTCTGTTTTGCAGAAGAGGTGAGCGAAGAAGAAATGAGTGAAGAGGAGGAACGGGAGAATGGAAACCACATCCCAGTTGGTACAATGCAAATACTGAATATTTAAAGAAGCATTTGGCTCCGTTTTCGCAGCCAAAGAAATCTGTTTCTGCAAATATTTAAAAATAATTTCGATGTATTTCGTGTTGCGGTTTTGCCATCTTTCTAAAGCGTCGTGTATTTGGCATTTTGGGGCCATTCTCATGTCAGAATCAGAAATTCCTTGGAATCTGTTCCAAGGTCTATGTTTAGAGGAAATCAGATCCTAGTCTAATGTTTCCTCCTTTTTCGTTTTGGGTCTCTTGTCCTGTCCTCATCAGAAAAACTTTGCCATCAGAATGAGTTACATTGGGTCAGTTTCCTCTTTCATTTTCTTTCTGTAAAGGTTTATTTTTCTGACGTGCTGTATTTAAGGCTGGAAATTGTGTGTACGTGACTTAAACGAGTTCTTGAAAGCTTCCTCTCTGCCAAGGGGCGAAACTGGGCTTTGCGTTGATCCCCGTTGTTACAGTAACTGCAGCTGCACGAGCTGCACACCTGGCTCGTGTGTAGGGGTCAGCGTTCACACCCGCATTTGTCTAAAGGTGAACTTGATTGTTCCAGACAGCTCCCTCTTTCCGTGACTGATTCTGACCTTTAAAGTTACAGAGTCGAGGTTTGACCGGGATTCAGCAGGAAGCGAAGTCGAGGAGGAGGAGGCCGGGGAGGGCACCCCTCATTCCAATGCCATGACAGAAGGAGACTACATTCCTGACTCGCCAGCTTCCTCCCCCATCGAACTGAAGCAAGAGCTTCCCAAGTATCTTCCTGCGCTTCAGGTAGGGGATCACTGAAAGGATGCTCGAGGGCATCGGGCAAATGGAAACACCTACCTCGTGGTGCCTGGGAGAGTTCATGGGCAGAATGCGCCTTGCTGACTCGGCGTCACAAAACACACGTTTGTGTGAACTGTTGCTGCTTTTTGTGGTTTTTTTTTTTTCTTTGACAAGGAAAAACATTCGTGGAGCAAAAAGAGATTACTCTTAGCTAGAGATAAGAATGTAGTAATGCATTTGATACTCAGATATCTTGGTATTGCTGTCTGAAGGGAGAGACGTGGGAGGGAAGAGTTCTGTTAATGCCAGCAGGAACTGGCGGGTGGTTGTTCTTCTTGTAGCCAACAGCAAAGTGTAGAAATACAAAGCAAAAGTGTATTTTTCTCGATTAACTACGTGAAAGGTATCGGCCGAAGGTGCTGAGTTGCCGCCTTTGCCGTTGTGGCAGAAATGCCCATTTATTCGGTGCAGGAGTGAATGAGTGAAGATGTAACGAACTAATTTGGTTCATCCACAAAAACACAGGCTCTGTCCAGGATTCCTTTAGAGATTCAAGTGAAAATAAACCCTAAGGGTACCTTTCTCACATGGTGTAGCCATATTGTGGAATTCTCTTTGTGAATTTTAATGATTCCTGTGAAGTTGCTGAAGTTTACCATATGTCTTCTTAAAAAAAACCCAAGGAAAACCCTCCCCCAGATGCTGGAGGAGTAAACGTTGTCCATCTTTTCTGTTTTCTCAGGGATGTCGTAGCGTGGAGGAATTTCAGTGTTTGAACAGGATTGAAGAAGGAACGTACGGGGTAGTGTACAGAGCGAAAGACAAGAAGACTGGTTAGTACCTTAGCAAAATCTGTCAAAAATACTGTTTTCTTTCTCAAGACTAATTACGCTTTTTTGATAGGCCGTGGGCTTTGACATTCACTTGCAGCTCTTTGAGTTCCCAAGTAATCTCTGTATTGGCCATGATGGTGTAGAACAATTAACACAATTTCCGTTTCTGGCTGTTCTTTCTGGCTGGAGATCTGCTGTAGATAGTTACCAGGTTGGAAGTTTTCAAAATTCGATATAAACGTTCCACCAGGCGTCACTGTAAGTGCAGACACCCAGTAGAGAACTCGTAAAAGCAGCAGTTGGTGTGCAGCGAGTCTGTGCTGCGGTAGTTTGTGCAGAAAGAAATTTCACTCTCTTTGTTTCTAAGGGCTCCCCCTCAAAAAGCCACTTCTTGTCTATACAAGTCTTGAAGGAATTACTGCATTTTCAATGAATGGTGCAAGAGCCAACCATCAGGTCCTTTATGTGTTCCTCCTCTGTGGTGATTCCTCGAGTGAAAGCAATATTTGATTCGATAGTTTACCAACAATAGTGATATCATGCAGCACTTCTTTGTTCCTGGACAAAGATAATGCACAGCAAGGCACGATCTGCCGGTTTCGCTCCGACCTCGGTGTGGTGTCACTGGCGGTAGATCACTTTGGAGCACGCTGGTCATTTTCGGGGGGAACTGTGGACAGTAAATGAAATATCTGCAGTTTCGAATAGAGGTGGCAGATGGAGAAGAGAGCTTGTGAAAAGAACTGTGTGATGAAGCAGACCTAGACAGAAACTGGGGTTGTTCTGAGGTTCCAAGCTGTGATTTTGGTGACAAGTTGAAATTGTGGACGCCTTGGGTCCTCTGTTTGTTTGAGAATAATGTGACCATTCGGTCTGCTGTGGGGAGGGGCAGTACACGGCTGGCATCGCGGTGTCTCGGAGTTCCCTTCCCTACTGGACACTGCCATCAGCTCGTTCTTCTTCGTGGCCCGCTCTGAGACTGACATAACCATCGTTCTCCACAATATCACGCAAAACCCAGATGTATTTAAATTTGGATTGTTGTTTCAGATTTTATTCTGTAAACTTGGCAATCTTGTGGTGGGGGTGGTGGGTTTTTCTGTTCTTACTTTGCTAATGTGAGACTGACTCTGCTTCTTGGTTCAACTTAATGTCTTGAGTAACGGTTTTCATTCAAACAAATTAAATGAGTGAGTGACAGAACACTGGGGAGGCCTCGTAACGTTTGTTAGCTGTGTGATGGGAAATCTGCCGTTAATAATTGTGTTTTCTTTGCAGATGAAATCGTGGCTCTGAAGCGACTGAAAATGGAGAAGGAAAAGGAAGGCTTTCCCATTACTTCTCTGAGAGAAATAAATACTATTCTGAAAGCACAGCACCTAAACATTGTCACAGTCAGAGTAAGGCCACAGTCTTCTGTTTCAAAAGTATTGTTGTCCTTGAAATACTGCCGCTTGGCTTTTAAAGTGCCCTACAAAACTGTTAGCAGTTGTAGCAGAGCTTGTTTCTGTAAACAGCTGTATGCTGCCCGTAAAGCTATGGACGTTGCTGGTCTCTGCAGAAGCTGATGTTTTGCAAGAATGAGCTGGGTTTTGGGGTTTTTTTTTCATAAAAAAAATACATTTTCGATGCGTTTTACCAATGACAGGCTGCCTTTATGCTCTTGCCAGTAAATTTCTACAGTTAATTTTTGCCTGCTTTTTAAATGCTGCGAGCTTGTTTTGATCGTCTGTTTCTGCGTGGCAGGAAATAGTCGTCGGCAGCAATATGGATAAAATCTATATTGTAATGAACTACGTAGAGCACGACCTCAAGAGCCTGATGGAAACGATGAAGCAGCCGTTTCTGCCAGGTAACTGTTTGCCAGAGTCTCCTGTGATTCTCAGACCTGGAAAAGCGGCCAACACAAACCCTGGAGACTTCGGGCCACGCAGACCCCGGGGAACCGGCTTTGTGCGGTGACGCGCAGCGCCGTGGCTGGAACGGGGACCCCCTTGCTGTTCCCCTGCTCGGTCTGGTCTCGCTGGCGGAAGCCAAGGCAGGATCATGGGCTGGGGGGGGCTGATGCTGACGGGGAGAGCTGCCGTAGGGCGACTGGGGTGGTTCCGATGGGACGCTGAGGGAGCTTCCCCTGGGCTAAACTGGAGGAGGAGGCTGGGTTTCGCTCTGGCCGCTTCCTGTGTTCTGCGAGGCCTTCATTCCTGAGCGGCCTTTGGGTGCGCTCCAGCTGTCCAGCTTGATGCTGCTCCCTTGGCAGCGCTGGGGGTTTAACTGCGCGTGGTCTGTGACGTGTTTTTATGGTGCAGTCCGTACTGCGCCGTTAACTTGACATCCCTTTCCTCCCTCTGCCCCTTTCCCTGCTCTCCAAACAACAACAAAAAAAACAAATTAAGGATAGATTGATTGTCTTAAATGCATTTGGCTGCTTTTATCATTTCAGGTGAAGTGAAAACCTTGATGATTCAGTTACTGCGAGGGGTCAAGCATCTTCACGACAACTGGATACTTCACCGAGACTTGAAAACTTCCAACCTGTTGCTCAGTCATTCAGGCATTTTGAAAGTAAGAATTACATGAAATATACACCTCGCTCGTGAAAAAGCCCGTATTGCAGAATTACACGCCGTTGTAGCTGCGGGAAGGGCTGGGTGGGATGTTCTGCATTCACCTTTCAGAGGTAGGGGGGTGGCTGGTACCTTTGCCACAGCTGTGAGATTCGTGGGAGGACAAACCAGCATGGTCTGGTGAATCCTGAGCTCTTCACACGCCTGACTGGGAGCCTGAACAGCGTTTCCCTTCCTGGTAACGCAGCACATGCCTGACAGTGTCCCTCACTTGCGCTGTATTGGCATCCTCGTGTTTGAACTGGGGTTGCTCTTTCAGCTTGAGAGACTGAGGCTTAATACGTAAATCTCTGTAGTAGGGCTGAACCGTACAGTTACTGGCAGAGGTGGAGATTCTCGTCACAAAGTAAAGGCTTTAAAAATGTATCTAACCTTTCACTGGCTTCTCACAAAACTCTTAAGAGAAAAGCTGTACTAACAAGATCAGGGCATAATGTTTCAGTTTGTACTTCTAAATTGCAGATGCCAGCTGTATATTGCCGTTATTGTATCTTACAGCTGTTGCTAAGCCCTTCTCTTCCTCAGGAAAACTGGACTTTGAGGGGTTTTTTCTTGCTGGCAAAGCTGAAGTCAGTGTCTGTTGTTGTTTGGTCTTGTTTCCCCCCTGCCATGTAAGCGCTCTGTCAAGGTGATCAATAACAGGAACTTTTACTTGGCCTCAGGAAGGGAAAATGGTTTTTCCCTTCAGTGGAAAAAGACGAGGACGAGCCACGAGGACCAGCGTACGCTGTGTGGCTGCTTTTGGAGGCTGGGAGCCGTGCAGTGGCCACGTGGCCAACACCTGGGGGCACTGGCAGTAACCGGTGGGGTCGATGTTGGCCGTGTTGCTGATGACCAATCTTCGTGTAGGTTGGAGATTTTGGACTAGCCCGAGAATATGGATCTCCGCTGAAGCCGTACACGCCGGTGGTTGTGACACTTTGGTACAGGGCTCCAGAGCTGTTGCTTGGAGCTAAGGTATGTTGCTGCTTCTTCCTCTGGCTGCTGGAGGGATGACCCTTCAGACTAACTTTATTTTATAATTTATGAACAAAGTGTGAGTGTGTTTGATTCTTTATATTGACTTAGAGGTGGGAATTCTGAATGTCCAGTATTATTTTTCCTAACACCACAGCTAGAAAGGTTCCATCTCCCACAGACCAAAGGTGGGTGGGTGCCAGGTTGAGTTTTTCTCCTGTAGAATGCTGAGGTGGGGGCACTGCTGGACTTCTCACGGATGGGTGCAAGCTGCTGCCCTCATCTCAGGCAGCTGGATTTTTTTCCTGTCTTTTTTAATCTTAGTCTAAAGTTTGTGACACCTGGGAGCAGAGCAAGGTACTGGGAATGTTCTGGCAATGTTCCCTACTGATGGCCTGTTCCCTACTGATGGCCTGTTGCCGTGAGATCAGTAGGTTCTGTAGGGCTTCAGTGACAAGAACCATGCCACCAAAAAGTACTGCACTGCCACCAAAAAAAGGGTGCAAGAGTAAAAGCAGCCCTGTGCCATCTTCCAAAGATGTTTTTGTGATAGAAGTGGCTACATTTAAGAGGAGAGGTGTACCATGGAGACGAGGTTTTGTGCCCAGAACCTGAGATTGTTGTGGCAAAATAAGGGCTGAGGATCTCTGTGAAAGAGGGAGGGCAAGTTCAAATGCTTTGCTCGTTGCCGTGCTCTGTTTGTGAGTGAAAAAGAAAGGCAGATTGTGGAGGCTTTCATGTTTCATCCTGAAGTATTTGTGTATATGGGTATTACTCATAATTCATAGTAACTTAAACTTTTGAATAAATACCCAAGGCACAGGTCTCGACTGTATTGGAGTGATCGTATGTTCAGTTCAGAGTGTAGAATCCTTAAAAAAAAAACCCAAACAAAACCTCCACACCTCAAATAAAACCCCAATCCAAAACACACCCCACCCCACCCCCTCAATGAAAATATCTTGCTGGTTTTAGAAGGTAGAATATATTCCTTCTTTTCAGGAATATTCAACGGCGATAGACATGTGGTCGGTAGGGTGTATATTTGGCGAGCTGTTAACGCAGAAACCGCTGTTTCCGGGGAAGTCAGAAATCGACCAGATTAACAAAGTTTTTAAGGTAAGTTTTTAGGGTTTGGCTTCCGACTGACTGGCTTTGGAGACGGGTACATTAGAGTAGTGAGAAATTAAAAGTGCTTGTTGCTCTTTGACAGAGAGTCAGCCTTAATAAAAGGCTCGTTACTCTGATTCTTGGTTTACCACCCTCACGGTGGGCCAAGACCATGATTTGCGTTGTGTCTGTTTTCTCTGGCTGTTACCAGCTCCTGTAGCTACATCATGAAGAAGCAGAAGGGTTGTGCTCTAGGGTGAGTTTATTAAGGAGATGTTTTCGTTTACAGGATCTGGGTACTCCCAGCGAAAAAATCTGGCCTGGTTACAACGAGCTGCCAGCGGTGAAGAAGATGACGTTCACCGAGTATCCCTACAACAACCTACGCAAGAGATTCGGAGCGCTCCTCTCTGATCAGGGCTTCGATCTGATGAACAAGTGAGTGCTGGCTGCCGGGGCGGCCTCGGGAAAAGGTGCTGTGATGGGGGTGGGCAGTGACTTGTGGCGAAGCGCGTACGTCAGCGCGTTACCCTTGCTGGTGCGTTTGAGGTGTGCCTGGGACGTTCCTTGCAACGCTGTTCCCTCACGCCAGCTCCGTTCAGTGGGCTGTGCTCTTACACCTGCTGTTAAACCTTAGTCCAAGAGGATTCTTGCCCACCTCTAGCCTAGAAGAACAGAAGAAAGTTCTAGTAGTAGTTTCAGCTCAATCGTGTCGTGTTTAATTACGTGGCGAGCCAGCCAGCCCGCAGTCTGCTGATGGATCTTGTTAAAACACTTAAATTACAACTGGAAAAAAGGCAGCACCTTCTGGAGATCGCATGAAAGACTTAGGAAAATAGAAATCTTGGGTTTTTACTAGATTTCCAATGTTCATGAGTTCTGTCACATCTGGTGTTCTCGCAGTCCTTTTAATTATCTCTACTGCTGCGTTCTGATCGCTTTCCAATTCATTTTTCTTTAAAAGGCTGACAACGGCTTGAGAGACTTTTGTTCCCTTCCCTCCCCTATATTCTCTTTAAATTTTATGACGTGAAGTAGTGGATTGAGTTTCAGGTCTTGCATAGAACTTGTCTCTATTAAGAAAATGAAATTTTAAGGAAGTTACAAAAAAGGGGAGGGGATTTTCAGTCTTTCCACTTTTTATGCGGCTCCAGGTTTCTGAATGAGTTGTGAATAATTTATTGGCAGTTAGATAACCTTTCAGAAGGCCCAAGCACAACTTGTCTTAGTAAAGGTAGACACCACATCAGTCATCCTCTTCTTGATTGCTTTGGTTATGACGGGGACGTGTCTTTTGGTACTTTGGGGAAGGGCAACAACGCTGTAGTATTCAAGTGGGTCTGGAACTGGCAGAAACACACGAGTAACTGTACATAAGCCAGTGGAACTCGTTACATGTACAAATCTTGGATATAAAAGCGTTTATGTAGGGCTGAATCCTCTTTGTTGGGATGAACAGTACAGTAAAACACGTTTCTGAATGGGGAAAGGCTTAAACCCATCAACCACAGGCTGTGCAGGGAAGTTCAGCCGCATGACAGCATTTTGTGGTGTATCGGTGCCCTCTCGGCTGTCTGCTCCAAAGAGCAAAGCAGCATTGCAAAATATTTTAATCGAGCCACCCTGGATCCCTTAGGAGCTGTAGCTCAAAGCTGACGATTTACACCTCTGCGACCAGATCCCTGAAGGCTACGCGCGATGCGCAGTTACAGGCCGGTGCAGAAAGCAAGCTTTTAAAGTCAGCTCGCGGTGTTGGATCACCCACGTGTCAGCAGTCGTACCCGTTAAGAGAACTCTCTGTTAAAAATCAGAAAATTCTAAATGGTGTTTCTGAAGGATTTACCATTTGTAGGTAAAATTTTTCTTCTTTCTGCCCCTCTGTCTCCCTTCTTCCCCATGTCCTTGTCTCCCTAAATTCTTCTCAGCTTTCTGACATACTACCCAGCCAGAAGAATTACTGCCGAAGACGGTTTGAAGCACGAGTATTTCCGAGAGACTCCCCTTCCTATCGACCCCTCCATGTTTCCCACCTGGCCAGCAAAAAGCGAACAGCAGCGGGTGAAACGCGGCACGAGCCCCCGACCGCCCGAGGGAGGCCTTGGATACAGTCAGCTGGTAAGCAGGGCAGAGCGAGGGGACCCACCCAGGCTCCTCATCTCCTCCAACATGGCCAAATCTCGATTTTTTGGCCAAGTTCCTGTGGGCTGCACTTGGTTTGGGGGCTTGGGATCCTGAGACTCCCCCGCAGTTGCATGAAGAGGGCACTAGAGCAGTCCAGCTTGGCCTCTGTTCCTTGTCAAAGGGCAGGGCCAAGCACGGTGGTATTCACAGAATTGTAATTTCAGTGTGTAATGGGAGAAAGAAACGACGCCTGGTTTTATCACAGGGCAGAACAATTTGTCTTTGGAAAGTGTCAATTGTTTTACGCCTGCAACTAAGCTCTCAAAGCTGCAAATTTATTTTTTTAAAAACTTAAAAAACACAAGGATTTCATCTCTTCACACGCACATAATTTTAAAGTTACGTGTCTCTTGCGGACAGAAACAGTCTCCTTTATCCAATATTTGGGGAAGAAGCCAAAAAAAGGCAAGGCAGGCGTTTGCTGTCTGTCTGCGGGGATTGTGCTGTGTTTTGGGAAAAAAAAAACAAAACCTGGCTGAAAAGACGCCCTTGTGAGGGTAGAGCATGTTCCAGTCTGAGGCACCTTAATGGTACCAACTTCTTGTTACCATTGCCACGTCCCAGCCCAGCTGACACGGCACTGGACAGTTTCTGCGCCCAGTTTAACAGGTGAAGTAGCCTTAGAAGTTTATTTAGCCTTGATTTTTTTTTTCCAGGGTATATCAGAATTGCCGTGGAGGGCACGCAGAGCGTGCGCCAGCAGATGCTGGATCAGTGCAGTTTGTGCACGTACTTACGCAGCGCGCTCACAAGTTTGTGTCCCCTTTCACACGTGCAGTCACAAGTAGGTGTGCAAACTAGGAATGCCCTGGAGACGCCTTTAGAGAAGGCAGTGGTCAGAGATTAACTCTGCCTCGGCCTTAGCTGCGCAACGGTGGGTTCGCAGCTCCTAGAGCTGCTTTGATTTCGTGTCGTCGTTGTTTAGATTTTTGTGGTGGAGAGGGAAAAAGGCATCTGCAGGGGCACTGATGAATGACGGGTGATTGGTTTCCACAGGGTGATGACGATCTGAAAGACACAGGTTTTCATCTGACCACTACAAATCAAGGAGCATCTGCTGCAGGACCTGGTTTCAGCCTCAAGTTTTAAACTCAACGTGGAAAAAAAAAAAGAAAAAAGGGGGTTTAAGGAAAAACCAGAGACCCGTTCATGTGAGTGGATTTCTGAGCGCCCCAGTTCTGTTCTTCGCGTCAGGGAGACTGATGTTTTTCACAGGGAAAAAGTCAAATGTCATCACGGAGTCAAAGGCTCTTGCCGGGTGTGGAGTATAACTAACTGCTGCATTCCATGACAGGATTGGAATTAACCTGAAAAGCCAAGGATCATTACAAAATTTGACAAAGGAAAACGAAGTACAATCCTGGAACAGTTTCTGGTTTATTTTTAGGGTTTTTTTTTTTTTTGTTGAGTTTCTTTTGTTTTGTTTTGTTTTGTTTTTTTCCTTGTAAATTTGTAGAATTAAAATACATTTTTAATTGTTTATCAGTGTGAAGGATTTCATTTCTTCACATGCAGCAAACTTGGATGGTGGGGGCATTAAGGCTTCTAGAATGGTAACGCGTTCTCCCCCAGAGCGGGGCTGACACCAGCGCAGTAGCGTCAGCCTGGGCAAACGACTTTTTGTTTTTATTTAAAGTAAATTGTGTGTGTCTGAATGTAGTTGGGGCAAAAACCCCATAACTGTTCTGAGGTTTCGTTCCTGGTGTGGGCCGTGGAGAGCGGCGGGCTCGGTGCTTGCTGACAGTATCTTTGGGCGCCCTGTTTGATGTGCGTGTACGTGTATTTACAGTGGCAGCGGTGCAGAAGACGTACTCTATTGTTTTATAAATCAAACAGCTTTAATATGGAGACTTGAAACTTTATTTTCTATAGAAAGTTCTTTTAAATACGCCCTTTTTCCATAAAAAAAGAAGAGCTTCGCTCCATTGATTGCTGTATTCCAGTCCTTTCTCCTAAGATGAAAGACCAGCGGGATCACGGAATATCACATCCTTCTGCGTCTCTGATTTATACTGCTGTCCTTCTTTTCTGGGAAGAGGAAGATCTGGAAAATGCTGGGGTACTTGTGCAATTGGAACTGGGCACCAGCCCAGTAAAAGGATTAACTTAAATTATAAACATTCTATTGGTTTCAGTACGTTTTAAGAGCTTTTCTGGGTAAAGGCCTTGGAACCGGAATGTGGATGTATTAAATTGTGGTAAAGTTTGAAACAAGGAGGTTGGGGTTTTTGTCTGTGGAGGAATGCAGAACTGTTTTCTCTTTAGGCCTGACTGATGGCCTGGTACTGAAGGACAAACAGTTCTGTGGCTGCTCTGGGAACTGAAGCACGCGGGATTTTTAGGGGGATTTCTCACAGCTGGAGCTCAATGACCACTGGAAAGCAGCGGTTTTGCAACACCCCACCAGGCCCAGGAAAGGCGAAGCCCCTTTGCCACGGCCTGTGCCAAGCTCTAAAGGATCAGACCCTATTTATCTCACGCCGCGCTGCGCATCTGCACGCTGGGAATTTACTTCCTCCGGAGCGTCCTTGGCGCTGCTGCAGCCAGGGCGGGCAATGCTGGGAGGTCCTTGTTCCTGACAAAAAGGATTATTTGTCTAAGTTGGGGTAGTTTTAGTAAAATATAAAAACCTAAGGCTGGATTGCAATGGAAAGGTAACGTGGTTATGAGCGAGATGTGTAACTCCCGGTTTGGTTGTAGGCAGGAACCGCCAGCTCTGCCCGAGGGGCGCAGCGTTGGGCGGTTACTGCGGTTCGGCTTCTCTTTGGTCTCAATTCCCTTATTTTTTGCGTACAGCGCTTGCCTTTCACGGTCCTGAGCGTCGTTGTCCACGCAGAGCCGCACTTCTAAGTTTTACGCTGTACTCTCGGCTGACTGTGACTGCAAACCTGGAGCAGAGGCGGATTTTGCCGCTGGAGCCTCTCTGCTGTGATACAGAGGGCTTCCGAGGCTGCTGCCCTACTCTGCAGCCCTTCGGGTGCCTGGAAGTAGGAAGAAACTCGTTTTGAGAGGCGAAGAGGAGAACTAAAAGGGTGAACCCGGGCCAAGAGCGATGTGGGCGGCGTTAATACGGGATAAGGCTCTTGCCGAGCGTCCTGACTGCCAGGGGTTCCTCACGGCGCAAATGAGGGCTCCACCGCTGCAGCCACCCGGCCCTGGGCTTCGCCCGCCTCCACTAATGCTGTTTCCCTGGTGGAAGCGGCACATTGACCTCATCGCTTGGGTCACTGGGCAGGACAGGGATGAAAGGCAAGAGGCTTATTGGGCAGACACCTAAAGGACAAGTCGTGAGGAGCTGCTGATGGCGGTAAAGGCTCTGTTGGGGTAAGATTACACAGGTAATAAATACAAATCGGGGGAAAAAAAAAACATTCTGTGGGTATTTGAATGTGTTGAAATGTGGAGTAATTAGAAAGGGTTTGTTGTGACCCTGCATCCTCCTTCTGACAAGTAAAAAAAAAAGTAATATTAGGTCTTACACTTTTTTTACAAGTTCTTCTAGTTCTATGCAGCAGGATCTAAAAAAATGGCAGCAAAACACTTACAGAGTGTAACAGGTCATTTTCCTTCCACACTACCTCTGCCTCCATTGCAGCACAGCCGAGCTGTCAGTCTGTTCATCCGTTTGGCTGATGAAGAGTTACATTCTTGGGTTTTCAGCAGTCCGCAGCGATCCACATGGTTTAACTGCAAAATCTGGCACTTCACTTTTTTTTTTTTTAAAAAAAAAAGAAATCTTTAATTCTCTGTACAGCACGTACTTGATAAATTCTGTATCATTAAAACCGATTTGCAAAAGTTTCATGTTCCAGTAATCGGGTCTCAGAGTCTCTTTTGCCCAGGGCATGGAAGCGGCTGATTTAGAAGTTCCGTTGCGCTACGGGAGATCATCAAACGCCAAAGAAACATTCTGAATTTGAAACAGAACGAGCAGTTAGTGAAGTGCTCGTTCCGAGGCCCTTGTTAGTGCTTCAGTCTGATTCTCCAGGAATAAGTAGTCAAGATTCTTTCTTTTTTCTTCACTATACAAGTGTAAGTTCCTTCATTAATTGCATTTGCAATGATGCTCATGTGATCTTCGTTTAAGGACAGGTAACCTGGATATGAGTATTCCAGAAGCTCCTTATCTTTATACCAGCTGTCATAAGAAAGAGAATAGAAATTAAACCACACCGTGTCTAGTACAATGCAGTATGTGTTAGGGGTTCTTGTTTCTCCTAGTAAGCAAGTTCTGCTGAGCAAGGCTGCAGCACAGCAGGGACTTGAACAAAACAGGGTTCAATTTTACGATGTGGCAGTTGTACCAGGGCCCTGTCCTGAGAAATTTCTGAGCTTGAGTCTTACTGAAAGTTGATGGGAATTCGGGTTCTCAGTCTGAACTAACTCATGGACTTGGGTGTATCTCTCTCAATTTTAGATACATCCAGAAAGAACAGGCTGTTATATTAGCCAGGGCTAACAATCTATTAGCTGAAAGGGTAAATTAAAGTTTTTTGCAGAATATGGGCCAGGGAATTTGACTTGATGGTAAGAATTATCTTTGCTACAGAGGTGCATTGGATTTTATCCTTTTCCAACTCAGCTTGCTCGCTGCCGCTAGCTCTGCTTTCAGACTAAACGCTTTGCAATGCTGTGGGGAGCAGGATTTGCACACTCCCGTCTCACAGGCAGCCAGCCACCCCTCTCTCTGCTCTGGTGCCCAACGCGACAGCGACGTGCTCCAGGAGATACGCTGCACCCCTGTTTACGCTGTTCTGTCATCCTTCCTCATCCCTTTCGGGATGTAGGCCACCAAGTCTCCTAAAGGACTGGAATAAATGATCGAGCACTTACTAGACTTTGCCTTTTTTATGAATTATCTTCTGTCCGCAGCGGAAGGTGACATTCCTGCCTTCAGAAACAGTCTTGGTCTTTGTCCTTGGCGGGGGCAGAGTAGGGGGGACCGTGGGAAACGGGAATTCTGTCCACCAGAGGGGAGAGAAAGAAATGGCCAAAGTTAAAAGGTTGTCATTATTGAGCTTTAAGTCATTCCAAAACGCTTTCACAGAAAACCTTGAAAGTATTCATTTAAAAATGCCTCCTACTGGGCAATTCTTGGATCGACAGGTAACGTTATTCATATGCAAATATAACAATTTTGTGGCACGTAACCTGACAGAGATGGGTAAAAATCTTCCCTGTTTCCTGTCTATGGAAGAGCACATTCAGTATGGGAGCAGTCCCATACTGAATTATCTGACTGAAGCCTGGCATTAATCTGGTCTAAAAAAATACCTCTGTACTGGAAAAAGAGGTAGGAGTTGTACGGCACGTCTTAAGGTCAGTAGGTCTTGATCTGAAGCTTAATTCCGCAGCTGCAGTAACTCGACCTGATCCTGCCTTAGTCCCGTACCTGGATCCACAAAACTGAGAGACTAGATAAGGTGATTAACACACTTGATCTCATTTTCTGCAGAACTGCTCAAGTCCAGCCGTGCTGGAGATGTCATTTGTCTTGTTTATGGCCCGGCACTGCGGCAGGAGCTGTCCTGCATCACTCAGCTCTGAATTCAACACATCGGCATCTCGCTTCGGTCCGAAAGGGAAGCAGCCGGAGGCACACGGCGTGGCTGCGTTTCCAGAAACTCCCTGTCATCGGTTCAGTTAAACCAGAGAAGAACGGGACACTCTGATGTTCTAGTCCACAAATGCTGCTCCCTATTTCCAAGCCTTGATCTCGGCTCACGCGTACCAGCGGCCGTCGCTGCTGCGCTGCTCATTAGAGCTGGACGGGGCCAGTCGCTTCCACCCACTGAGCTCTCGCATGGAATTAAGGTCCTGCCTCTCCCTGCAGCAAACACTCCTGAACTGTTACCTCCTCCCTCTGTGCAAACCCCACCCAGGAGCCCAGAAGTTCGGTACCGTAGCAGAAGTCACAGGTGGAGGGACAGTGCTTCTTCATCAGCTTCCTGCGTTTCTCGCAGAAACCTTTTTGTCCCCACGCTGGGCACATAAATAATCTGTCTTTACAGCCTGAAACGGAAGGAGACAAGGCATGAGGGGGATTGGGATGGACAGTTCCCTCTGAGAAACAAACTGACACTTCGTCTACATCAGCTTGTTCGGTGTAAAGGGTCGAGCCGGGAGACAGGAAAGACCCAACAGGAGTGCAACAAATAGCACGAGGTGCCACTACTGTATGAGCAGGGGGGCTGGATCCTGAGCTACATTCATGCAGTAACATCAGTGACTCAAGAGAGTTGCTGTTTTTAAGTCCTACACGAGGTAACGTTTGAAGAGTGGCAGAGCTTGAGAGAACCTTGCCGCAGCCCGTTTGCTTTGTGGGGAGTTTTGTCATCGTGCGTTAATGCAAGAGAGTAACTAACAGCGGGTTTGCCTTCCCCTGCCCTTGCACATGGGCTTTCCCTTTCCCCTTCTGCACGTCAGGGCTCTCCACGGCTAAAACTGCCCTTTTATCTTGTATAAGCCAAAGGGCAAAAGGCCCAGAGAGTCCCTGCCCAGAGGGTGGGAGCACAGGCACGGGGCCTGCGCCTCTGCTGGAGCAGCTCCCAGCAGTCCGAGGACACAGCGTGCACTGACCCCTCTGAAACCTGTTCTCAGAACCACCATCTGCGGAGGCGGGAAGTCTGTAAGACTTCCAGCCTCCTGCCTGTCACAGCTGAAGCTGCTAGTGCTGGAAAGGCACTGTGCTACAGCTCCTTTCAGCTCTGCTTTGCACAAAAAAAAGGAGTAAGATCCCCCCCTGCCTACTGCTCCCTGGCTTACAGCCTAGTCCTGCCAACCGAGGGTCTCACACCAGGAGGGCTCCACAGGATCCAGGGGATGCCTGAGGCAAACCTTTACTGCCTTCCTTACCGTAAAGTCTGTGGATTCCCCAGACTTCATCCTGAGAGATGGTCTTTTTCCCAGTCAAAGTGGCATTGATGTGCATGAGGGCGTTGGGGTTCAGGGAGTGCATGAGTCCTAAGGCGTGTCCTATCTCGTGAGCTGCGACGTGCACCAGATCCGTAAGCCAAACACCTGGAAGAGGAACGGAAGAAGAGCTGGCACTGGGCGGTGGAGCACGTTTGCCAAGCCTGGTGTAAAACCAGAGGAAATAATTTTAGCACTAGGACGGTACGGTCGTATCAGAGGTTGCCCCAGTTTCATCTGCTCTGTAGCTGCCTGGGTGCAAACAAGCGAACGATTTCCACGTGCCTCTCGTTTCAAGCAGCGGGACACAGAGCAGCAATGCCAGACTACAGGAGGGCTGCTCTGACAGAGAGAGCAATGTTTGACATGAAGGCGAGCGCCTCACGTAATACCGCTGCTCGTCAGCTTTCTGCTTTGCTCCCACAGCCCTGAGCTGTAACTGGAAACGGCTGCTTGGGAACAAGCTGGCTGGCTGGAATATTCCAGTCTGAAAAAGCCTCTGCATCCCCCATAGGTCAGACTCGAGTTTCTCGGTAGCATGGCGAAGCCTGCTGCCAGCAGCGAGGGATTTTAACTGAAGGCTGACTCACCAGGGGTGTTATTACTAACACCTACCTCGGTATCTTGCACAACGACAGGCCACGAGAACCTCACACTGTTCCTGTGATAAATCCAACTGCTTATGGAAAGGAGGCATCTGAAAGGGGGAGCTCGCACATGTGCTTAAGTTGCCGGTACATTAACCAGGAATCCCTAGTGGGTGGATTTTATTGGGCTCTTCTTAAAGACTTCTGCTAAATCTCTCTGACGTGACTCGGAAGAACAAGGATTTCCTTCTGCTTTGTTCCCATCCTTCTTTATGCTAATGCAGCTTTGGAAAGAGAAGCAAGCGTTGTGCACAAGTATTAATCGTCTCGGCCTCACGCTGACCTTCTGAAGCCAGAAGTGTCATTACTGCTTCACAGAGGTGACTGGATTGTACGCAAACCAACTGCATGACTGCCTCCATATGAAAGAATAGAGTTACACTGCCATGACAGGGAGTCAGTGGCAGAGCTGGCACTCAGGACACTGATTTATTCCATAATCCTCATAAAACTTCACTAAGAATCACGATTTGCAAGTGCCTATCCCTGTTTCAACAGCTGCTTGCAGAAAAACAGGGTTAGAAAAACACACTGGTCCCTGATAACTCTGTAACTCCGAGGCATAGGTTTGTTACCAAACTCTCTGGTTTTTATTTTCCCTGACAACCACTGCCAGTTGATACAGTTCACAGACTTCAGAAGTTTGATAGTGAAAGGCATCTTTTCAAAGCTGAATATTTTGCAAAAATGTAATCTGACCGGCTCTTTTCTCGATACGCACTGACATTCTTGCTTTAAAAACCATCTCTACTCGGTCTTTGGCCCTAGATCTCATCTGCTGCTGTGCTTTGGAAAACAAGAAGGATGGGAGAAGTCCCTCTCTGTCACTTAAAATCTCCCCCACCACCACCTTTTTATTTGGTGAAAAGCAGAATATCCTATGTTCAAAAAAAGTACTGAGTTGGTCATATAATACGAACCGAATTTGCCAGTTAGTCAGGGACCGTCTGCTTTTAATTAAAGGTTAGCTTTGATACTGCTTTAACAAGAAGAAAAAAAACCCAAGTTGTAAGTAACAGACATTTTGAGGTGCCCACAAACCCAAAAATGACTATGGACCCAGGAGAACAAAGGTGAGCAGCCGTGCCAGCAAGCTGAAGCAATACAAAGTGACCCTTCTCAGCCACTTCTCACCTGCCTGGGCAGAAGCCAGATGTCGTTACGGAGTACGTGGCTGAACTGTCCAGTGAACTATTCAGAGAGGGACAGCCCTGCCACCAAGCACGCTCCCTTACAGCAGCGCAGTGCGTGACAGTAAGACCAACAACCTTCCAAAACTACAGGAAAATCACAACCATTTCAGTCGTCCCTTTCCTATCACACCAGGTCAAACCGCAGAACAAGCGCTGAAATACAAATCCCTACGGGCACTAATCATGTGCTCCCCGGGACACGCGCGTGTTACCTTTTTTCCAGCTGAACCGGGTATTCCCCAATATCCAATACTCGTGGTCATCAAAATGGATTTCCCCGTTGGGCGGGAAGAAGGCGTGGGCAAGTTCCCCTGTCGTTCCATCGAAGCAGTGGTGAATGAGAGACTCCAGACAGTCTGTGTGATTGATGGAGTAGAAGCCTGTGGATAAAGCAGCGGATTTAGCGTAGCTGGCAGGGTCAGCCCACCCAGGACAGAGTCATCTGTAAACTCGTGGTTTACTAAAAAACATCTCTCATGGTACCCCACGTGGGTTCCAGCCTAGAGAGCCACAAATGCGCAAAGCAATCGTGGGGGAACGACGGCTGCGTGATGCAAACTGAGCCCTGCGACGGCCCTGGGTTCAGAGCTGTTTCCAACGGACACAAAGGAGTCTGCTTTCCAGAAAGGAACGCTGAGCTCTTCTTGCAACGTCACGTGGAACTGTTGTTTTGGGTTTTTTTTTCTGGGGGGGGAGGGGGAGAAGCTGGGCAGCGAGAGGATAACCCCAGGAATTAATTGTTCCATTTTAAACATAAATAGCCTGAAAGTCAGAGCTGCTGGCTGTCTTTTTTTTTTTGCTAGCATCGTGATCACAGCGTACCCTGCGCCCACTGGAACTGGGCCACCTGGAGCCCACGTGGCAGCCGGACAGACCCCTGGGAAGGGGTATCACGTGCCTGCAAGGAGCGCCATGCAACACCAGATTGCGAAACAACGGTAAATCTCCCGGTTATCTCAGCGTTGCTGCCATCTGCACAGGAAATAATTATTTCCCACAGACCATAAATCCCGGGAAGAATTTACATCTGGGGTTGAGACGGAGCAGATAACGCCTCAGCACTAACATTTTTCTAGGCCTGAGAGACTCAGGAAGTAACTACTGCACAGAGATACAGGGGCAGAAGGAAGGGGAGGGGAGAGAGGACAGAGAAAAGCTGGTGCTTCGACAGGATCAGCAAAAAGGAGACTAAAGCCATAAACAAACTGGAATCCGTCACCCGCTCTTTGGCTCTGTGTGACCTTGGATGCGTCATTTCACCTTTCAATATTCAGTTTCCCCGTCTGAGATAATCCTGTCCCCATGGCAGATTTTGAGGGTTAATTCTTGTCAAATACCTAAAGGTTCCCAGGACGTGTTAATTATGACATTAACACCTCTTCAGAGCAACTAAAAGTAGTTTCTCTACCTGACTAAAGGCAAAACATGCCCCGGGTTCTTGTCCAAGAGGCCCTGCTGAGCCCATACAGCAAAGGAGTTCTGTCTCCTGCCTCTGAACTCCTGGTTCACGCACTGAAACTCCAGAAGCCCCTTGTGGAGTTAACCTGCACAACAGAGTCCCGTCAGTCCAGCAGCCCGTGCAAGTCTTACCTATTTTCAAGTCACTAGGGACGTGGCGCGGCACTTCTCTGAAGCTGAACGGTGAAACCTCACTCCACATTCGGAACGCAGCCGCCAGTCCCCTGCGCGTGTCCCTGGCGTTTATGAGGTTCCTCGGAAAGGACAGGATTCTGTAGGAACACAGGACAACTTCAGGAAAAGGCCATTCCTTTCTCCAACATCAGCTGAAGGCTCTCAAGGCTGCATCAGACAATCAGGTCTTTCCATTCGCGCTAACAGGTTCCAAACAGTAGCAGCTTGAACTGGGTATTAAGAGTATTTAATAAAAACCCCACAGGGACTGATATATTAGTGATATCCTTTACAATCACATGTTCTGGACTACAGCTTTTGTCCCTCCTCGAGCCCATCGTTTTAGACCAGGTTCTCCTGGAAAACCATTTTTATCCTAACATCTCCCAGGCTGTTGCATTTCCTCCACAACTGCATTTCGGCAGCAGACCAGGTAACTCTGATGCTAACGCTTGGGCTACGCGCTGAATTAGAAGACTCTCAGGCAGAACTTTTGGAGGAGGGTTCCAAAGAATATCAAAGGTTTGGTAGTAAAAGTAGTTATTTCCTTTGGGAAAAAAAAAAAAAAATCTCATTGCTTGGGAGACTCGAGAGGTTTTTGCTTAGGCCACAGGTACAGATACAGCTGAACCGTAAGAAAACTACTGGTGCAGGATGGCAGACCCATGGAAACGTACAGATGGCTCCTAGAAACTTACCTTGTCCCAAAAGAAGATCTGCATTCAGGGAATTGCCTGAAGTGTAGCAATTGGGAAAAGCTGTGAATATTCTGCTATCCCCTCTGGTTGTTTTTTAGCTATGCTGTTTATGTTCTCCCTTCGTCCCAGCACATCCTAAAGGGAGCAGAAGGTTTCGTATCAAGCCAGGCTGTTAATGAGTGTAAACCTGGACAATTAAGACTATCACGAGGCTTAGCCTGTGGGGGACGAGCGCAAAGGGAGATACGTTCTCTGCTCAGGGTGGAGAGCCCGGTTCAGGCCGCCCGCTCGTTCCTCGTGAGGGCCGACAGGCAGAACCAGCCCCTGCTGTCCAGCGGGAAGCCGACGCGTTGTGGCCGGCACCGCAGCATCACCCACGGAACAAGGCCGCCGCCGCACGCCGAGCAGACGAGGCCAGTGACAGGGGGACGAGACTTTGGTGCGACAGCTACCCGGCAGCACCAGCCACACCTTCCAAACTACCTTCCCGGCCTGCGTTTGGTGACCTTCAGATACTCCCCTCCTGCCTCTGGGGAGAAGAAAGGGGCTAGCGTGGAGCTCTCAACGGACGCAACCGCTGCTGTCCTGCTCACCCCGCTTGCCCTCCTCGCTCCGTACCCCCACCGCCTCAGGCAAACCCACGGCAAACAGCTCAAAATGCCTGCCTTCGCTCTTTGGTGGCGACAGGAAACTCTCCCGCCCCTTACAGCCACAGTCTGGCCGGTTTTTGAGCACCAGAGAGCGAGAGAGGCCCTCGCAGCTCCACCACGACGTCCTCAGCCCAATGCCAAGACAAAGCTGCGACACCCAGTGCTGCTGCCGGAGGCCACTTCCAGGTTTTTTCAGACAGAGCTGCCATTCAGAGTGACGGCAGCTCTCTTGAGGGGTCACAGCTGGGACTTGCTCTGCACTTTACAGCCAGGAGTGGCTGGAGTTGGCAGCCGCGCTGAAAGCACCTTGAAGTAAGACGTTGAACGAAACCTGTTTGGCGCCTGCGTCTCCAGGAAGGTGCAGACTCAGCCAGGAGCGAGCCACAGGCCTTTCTCCAGTCACACCTCCAGGCCTCCTGCTGGTCTGAGGTTTCCTGTGACAGTCTGACTCTACCTGCCAGCCTCATCCTACGAAACCATTTCCAAGGGGATTCCTTGAACCTTATTCTGCCCAAACTCGCGTTAGCTCTCCTGGAAAACATTCAGTGACGCCATTAATCTTTTCCCGGAGGAAAAAAGCATCTTTTCAGGATGCTGCCACCACCGCCCATCGCGCTGGACAGTCTCAGGGGCTGTTCAGCCGCTGCTCAGGAAGAGCTGCTCCACGGCGAAACCCCAAAGAGGATCAACGCTGCGTTATGCCAGTGGTAGCAGCAGAGCCAGACAGCAGCAAGAAACAACAGTTCAGTGGGGAAATCCGTAGGACCCCATCAACTTTGGCTCCGAACAGCCTGCTTGCTGACAGTAGGACTAGCACTGCACCTTTCCAAAGCTCCATCATATCAAAACCAGACCACGCTACTGCTGGAGGGTCCTGCTGAAACGCTGCTGGTCTGAGCAGTGGTAAACCCAGCTGGAGATCAGTCACCTGGACCGACCCTTTTCCTTGGCAGAAACGTCTGAAAATACCAGGGTTAACATTCACCCACCCTCGAATCGCCAAGGGCTTTTCATTGTTTATTTGTTAGTAACCTAAGAGTTGGCATCCTTTCCCGAAGGGAACAGGGAGAAAGAGATTCCTAAAAGCACTCAGCCCTGAGACAGCTCTGTCCTCCTGAAATCACAGAACCTCTCAACAGCCATTTCCCTCAGTGATGGTTTAGGTTCGTATGGAACCCTCTTAAAAAATACCAGCGTGACAGAGTTAGTACTCAATTCACTGCCTTCTGAGGGAAGTCCCTACTTCTGGGAAGCCTGAATCTGCCCCTGAACTTCCAGGTTTGCTGTAAGCAGCCTCAGCACGCAGCCACGTGTGCCACTAGCTTCCAGCGCGGCGGCGAGGCTTCGCTGGGGTGAGGTGTAGCATTTTCTAGAAACACTTCCTACTCCAGCGTGGCTTTAGCCGCTCTCCACTCGCTAGCAGGTGGGTTAGCAGTATTCACATGGTTAATATCTATACCCGTGGCAGGAAAAACTCAGCCCCCAGCGTTGCTTAGAAAAAGCGAACTCTTAGGGCTAAGGCACGTCCGTACTTGTAGGTCAAGTTGAAGTGGTCCCATTTCAAGTGCCCCGGTGTGATCGTGTATCGTTTTCTCCGTGCTGGAGGCCGAGGTGGGAAAGCTGGACTGTGCAAAGCAGAAGCACTCGCTCCATGAAGACCGGGTGATGTGGCGTCTTCCTTAAAAGACAAAACAGGAGGTTGAAAGAGAGGGGAGAGACTGCAGGGTTGAACGGTGTAAACGAAGAACTACCAGGTACGGGGCATTTGGAGGCTGGGGAGCACAACTGGTGCTCCCTTATGGGTGTCCAGGAGGCAAGACCAGTGCATCAGCTGGTCAGGACTTTGCCAAGTGCGGAACAAAACCGAGACAGAGCAAAAGAGGGGCTAGACTGTGAGGAGCTCTTGGGGCACGTCTTAGTTCAGGCATGCAGGGAAAGGAAGGGGGCAGCACTCCTCAGCACTGGACCACAGAGGATCAGTGCTGCAGGCTCCCTCGAGCTGCTGCCTAATTCCAGGATCGGGCACTGCAGCCGCCCGGCTCTCTTGGAGCGCAGCACAGACGGAGCAGAAACGAGGCCTCAGCAGGCTCCTGGCCCCAGCGAGTGCTGCAGCTCCTCCTGGAAAGTTTTCATTTCCTTTTCACTTTGCTGTTGCTCTCCAGCCTCACCACAGAAGAAATGAAAAACCGGACAAATGAGTAAAACAGGCAACGCTTTGTGCAGAGAGCTCTTTATAAAGCTGCACTGTGGATCTGAAATGCCTTCAAAGTAAATAGGAGCTCTGGAAACCCTGGAGTGCTTTTAAAGCCACCATACAGTAAAAGACATCAAATTTCATGACAGGTCTGACTCAAAACTATAAAAGCCTTTTCGTCCTGAGTAGTGGGAGGTAAAAGAATGGGACACAACACGGTTCTTTGGAAGTCTACCTGCTCTGCCTCTCCTTTTCAGGACTAAGACACTGAATAGCTCTGGGTCATCTTTGCTCCAGAGGCACCAGGACACTTAATAAGCGGTATGTACAGTGGCAACGATACAAAAGCTGTACCAGGACGAGTTTGTTCAGCCTCACAGCACATTCTGCAGAAAGCAAAAACTGTTTTCCTTTCGCTCATGGAAGAGCTGACGCTCTGAGTCCAACCAGCATATCCCTGGTCTCGCAGCAAGCCAACGGCAAGAGAAGACAAGGAGCTTGAAGGAACAGCTGCCAGATACTGCCCAAAGGACCAGGGCTAGGCATGGCTGGTAACGGGCTGAGGGACTATCCTAACAGGAAAGCTGTCTCCCTTGCTCATGTCTGTGAGCCATACTAGTTCCTACCTTGCTCTAATCTCAGTATCTTTCTTTCCTAGAAGGACAGTCTTTTAGCCTTTCTTCCAGCTCAGCCCTGGGTCTGACTCCCAAGCTGAAATCAGCAGCTTTTGGATGTAAGGAATGCAAGGGCCAGGGCACAACACCTGGGAGACAGAGAGATAGAATCACAGAACCGTTTAGGTTGGAAAAAGACCTTTGAGATCATCGGTCCAACCGTTAGTCCAGCACCGCCAAGTCCACCACTGGACCGTGTCCCTAAGTGCCACATCTACACGTCTTTTAAATACCCCCAGGGATGGTACTGACTCAGTCACTTCCCTGGGCAGCCTGTTCCAGTGCCTGACAACCCTTTCAGTGACGAAGTTTTTCCTAATATCCAATCTAAACCTCCCCTGGCGCAACTTGAGGCCGTTTCCTCTTGTCCTATCGATTGCCATCTAAGCTGCAAGCTTTTGGCAGGGTATTTGATCACATTTCTGGGAGCCTTCAAATGCCAATTTGCTCTGGAAAGAACCCCCAGGATAACTTTTCCATTTCAACCTTCATCACTTCGCTGTATTAAGGGATCTGGCTGCGGAACCCGTGCTTTTTGGTTCACTCAGCTCAAGGCCTAGGCCCCTCTTCACCAAGGCTCGTGTGATGCGAGTACACTGGCTGTTGTCCCTCTCCCTTCACCTCCAGTGGCTTTTACCTCCAATTCAACTCTGAGAATGCCATTTCCCCTTGACACGAAAGGAATATTTTGCATCCTTTTGAGCAGCACAGGCAAGGTGGAGGATCAGCTAGCCTGCGTGTCAACGATCTCTTGGAGCTGTAAGAGAAGCCTGGCGAAAATCAGCTCAATTACAGGATAATAATAAGGTTTTTTTGCAGTTCTTTCAAGTAGGGTAGAATTAGACAAATCCTTTCTGCCTTTGTTGTTTTCCCTACAATCCCTTGCCAGTATTGGGGCCGATTCATTCTGGCATCAGTCAGGAACAGCCCAGGATTGCTAGTACTGTGAATTCCGTCAGTCTACGGGCTCCGAGTCCACGATGGGATGAGGTAAGGTATTAACACTCCTCAGGAGCTGTCTATCCTCGTGATAGACGCTCCTGCTCCTTAGCAAAGCCAGCAGAACGCGCAGTGCATTTGCTTTCGAGCCTCTGTAATGCACAGCCCAACTGGCACCGTTACGATAACGCACTGAGCTGCAACCTCCACAGGCTGAGTAACAGACACTGCCTGATCTGCCACCGGGCTGTTAAACTACACCAGCGTAGGGTGAAATCCTGAGGCTCTTCTTAAAGCCCCCCGGGTATCAGCAGAGGAAAATCAGAGGGTCAGCCTGCTGGCTTCTCCTCCTACAACGAAAACTCCTGCAGCCCCAAGGGAGAAAAACTATTGTGTCTTCTACAGCCATTCAGCCTAAAACCCTAAGGCCATAAGTGCTGAACGAGCAAGGGGGGAAATAAAATCTGTGTCCCTAGTGAGCTTACCATCAAAATACAAAACAAAGCAAGCGTGACTCAGGCCCAGCAGCAACCACTGAAACCTGTATCTGACCCAGCCACTAGGCCAAGGAAGGTGCAGAGGGTCGAGCGCTCTTGCTCAAACATTCTGCTCGGCCTTTGTTCTACTCTAGTCTTTGTTCTACCTACCACTCGTGCAACAGGATGCTTTTAATTAAGAACGTGTTGCAAAACGAATTGGGGTACCACACATATGATGTAGCTCAGACGTAGGATTCTGAGAGAAATGGAAGGACCTAGTTAAAAATTTCACCGTATAATTGAAATCAAAGGATCTGTCTGGATGCCAAAGAACCAAGACTATGGGAATACTCCGAACTGGAGAAGAGGTCAGCTACTCCCAGGAGGAAACCCATTTGACTGTGGGTTAAGGTCTCAAACATGCAAAAAGCTTGGGAGGTACTAGAGGGACAGGGCTTTCAGTTGTCTCTCTCCACAACTGCAAGGCACCAAAGCAGATAAAGGCAGGCACTGGACAACATCCCGGCTCCACATTATTCTCCCTGTGCAGTCAGACCTCCATTAATTGACTTCATGGAGTTGTAATGAATGTAATTCATTCCCCTCTCTCCCCTAGTCATGCAGTTCCTCTCTCACAAAGTAAACAGTAACGTAACTCTGTGACTTAAATAAAGAGCCCCGAGGACCTTCACAGACACAAACAGCAGGAGAAGATGCGCACACTCAGAGAAGAATTGTTATTTTATCAAATTAGAAGCTAAAATTAAGCTAAAAGCAAAAATTAAAATCAGCTTCTGAGACCCCCAGAGCCTTGCTACAGTCCCCCCCCAAATCCCAGCCTGTCCCAGCATAGCTTGCTAGTGGATGGACCTCGAAAGAGAGTTAATATCAGCTAATAGTTTCTGTGGGTCCAGCGTTAACCCCCAGTTTAGATCTTGCACCACGAGCCCTGCCTCTGGAGCTCCTAGGAAAGCTCAGCTGCTACAGAAATCGGAATATATGTGTGCCACATCACACTAGGCTGGGAAATCAGAGGTACTCGGAAGAATAGCCAAAGCTCTGAGGGAAAACAACCCAAATCTTTTGTGCCTTCACTGGCTGGTTGTCTGCAAGCTGCACACAACGTCTCTAATAATCTGATTCTACTTGGATGCATTATTACCTTTTAGGATCCTTTGCAAAAAGGGACTCAAAACAGCCACAAACACATCCTGTTGCCTTAACAGCTATTTAGATATTGTTTAGATTGCTTCCTGAATGTATCCGTCTTCTAAAAAGAACACACATGCACATACATTTGAAATCCCCACTCCCCTTTCTAGCATTTGAGAATTAGATCCTTTCCCCTACCTGACTTTTCTGAACTGCAGCTCCAGCTGGATCTCCCACCACAGCCAGCAAAGCCACCACAGGGAATATGCATAAAAATCCCACAACGGTTCTACAGCCATTGCTCTTTTTCTTGTCAACTGAGAGGCAGCTCTTCCTTCTGGTGGCTGAAAGCTGTTCTACTTGATCCATGTCGTTCTTTAATACTTTTTTAGAGGGAGATGTGGCAGATCCTAAGACATTCTCTTCACAGAATGCATTGCTAATCCTTCTGCTCACAGTTGCATTTGTGAGCAGCCCTGCAGTTACTGCCAAAGCTGTGCAGAACCACTAGAGTTTCAAAAAGCTCTAAAAAAATAATAATAATAATAAAAAAAAAACCCGTAGACTTTACATTAAGCCTCTTTCCGATGTGCCAAAGATTCTCTCAGCCTCTGCCAAGTGGTATCACGTTACTGCAGCTGAGAGTTGGGCTGGCGGAGGAAAAGCAGCAAAGTGAAACAAGCTGGGATGGACATGAACTCTTTTCTTTAACTGACTGTATAATCAACAGAGGACAAATCTGCAGTTGTCAGCTTTATGTAATGAAAAAAAATTGGGGGAGGGGGCAGCAAAAGGAATCCAGAAGCCAGCATCATGCCCTTGGAATGTTTCATTAGGGATGCTTAACGCTAGAAGAGCTGTCATTTGTCAGGGGCTGTCTTCAGGAGCAGAATGAAAAACGAGATGCTGTGAGAGAGCAGGCAAGGTTTCTCTGCTTAGGAAATTCTGGTCAGGGAGTTTACAAACTCAGATAAAAGTAAACATCAACTCCCTCTACCATGAAACTTGGCAAGGGACCTGCAAATTTCTTGTTTACTTGGGAGCTACCCAGTAAGGGGTTCTCGTGCTGAGAAAGACAAGTATTTTCAGAATCATACTGATTTTAGGCACCTCAGCTTGAGCACGTCAGGAAGACTGACTTGGGAGAAGTTGTCAGTTTGTCTTAAGCTGCTGAGTTCTTTAAGGCATCTCCAGGCTGCAGACACAAAGTCAATTCAGGACTTTTTTAAAAAAGCTTACTCGGAAATTCTCAGGTTTTCAGAAATAGCTGCACTTTTTTCTGTCTGGTCACTAAGCGCTGGACACTCAGTGCTCCTGAGGTGGGCTGTCCTCAGCTAAACCAGGCAGAGGAAAAGGAACTGTGCAATCTCCCGGTTTCACAAGCAAAGGGCAGGGAGGGGGTAGTTCTGTTGCCAGCCAGTAGGAAACATCCCTGGGGGTATCTGAAGCATTTGAAAGGTTTCAGAAACTTCTTGCACTTTTAATATTGAAAAGCGGTTTCATTTGAATTTTTTTCCCCCCGCTAGTTCATAACCAAGCTTGTGACATTTTCTAAGTTTCATGTATTTTCAGGCTAAAGCTGGTCTGGAGCTTTTTAACAACTCCGAACAAATACGACCAATGAGTCCGTGTACAATTTCATGACAATTTTCTTCTTCAATTTTCACCAAGCTCCCCTCCGGAGAAAAAAAAAACGTTTTCTGCAGCGAGTGGGCAAAGCGCAGCCAGTGTTCAGATCCCAGGAGAAGGAGAGAATAAGGAGTAACGTGGAAGTAAGTTACGGATAGAGTTACAACGGAAAGCTGGAACTAGGAGGGACAGAAGGAGCAGAAAGCAAGGGTACAGGGCGCTGAGTCCTGGGGACCAAAGCAGTCAGCCGCAGCAGTCTGAGATACTGGCTCATCCCAGCGGTTAGCTGCAACCTTCTGGGATATTTACACCTCGTCCCCGGCAGCACAGCTGGCAGAATGAAACACGCCTGTGCACGAGCACTCTGAAAAAGTGCTTGTCGGGAGCTCCAGAGAGTGGTGCAAATGCACCTCCGTCTGTGGTTTAGGCTGTACGCCACAGCACGAAGCGAGAAACTGCTAACAGCACGCTCCTACGCTTATCAATGTCTCAAGTCCACTGAACAAGCTTCTGTCAGTCTGTAGACAAGAACACATCTGCAGAAAGACTGATTGAGAAGGGAGCCTCGAAGTAAAAACCTGCCTTGGAATGGGGCTCAAAAACTTGGGCCAAGAGCTCTTCTCCAGTAAAGCAGAACTGGCTCGAAAGAAAAATACTGCGAGCAAACACAGCGCTGGAAGAACACTGAGTTTCAGCCGTGGAACTGCGTAACTGCGTGAAGTGCGTCCGCCTTTCGTATGGCTACTGAGAGGCAGCAGCGTTTGGCAAAGATTTTAACTTGGGCACCGCTCCGTGTGCCCGCTCCTCTTGCCAGAGGATCCGGGCACCTCACGGGCTCTCTGAGCATTTAATCTCATGTTGGTCTTGAAAGTAGGGCAGGGCTGTTATCTGCACCTTACAGGTTAAGACCCACAGTGCTGCGCAGGAGAAAAGACTTGCCTGAGGTCAGAGCAGGAATGTAAAGTCTTCCAAGCACCCAGTTAGAAGATGAAACTCATGAACCCGAGTTTTAAAGCACAGGCTGAGAACTCGCACAACCACGTCGCTCGAGAGAACTGAGAATTTCCTTTGTCCCAGCGTAAAGAAAGGAAAAGTTTTGGAAAATACCTCTCAGCTCAGACCTGCCCCCTCCCCAAGTTAGTATCTAGAGCTTTAGCAGAAGTGTATTCTTGAGGACCTCATTGTTTCTGAATACTTACTCATGCAGCCACTGAAGGTTAGCACAGCCATGTGCTAACTTTTCCATGAGTTACTGAGATATTCTGAATGGGGAAACAGACCACCCTGTACATCAGCTATTTATCTTCTTGCACCACATGTGGTGGGTGAACGGGAATCTTTAGCTGCAGAGATGATTCATGACCTCTGAGACATTTAGGATCCTGCTTCCCGGTCAAGATAGCAAGCAGGTTATACACCTTGATGGATCAGAAGTGAGAGAGGAAGGTTTCTTGGAAAGCACATAGCTCAGTTTCCCCCTATATGCTGGGAATCCACTGTGCCCATCCACACAGAAATTCAGCGCCTGTGCATCCAACTTTACCAAACCCCTGGCTGCAGAATGCTTTCAAAACTTTTCAAATTTAAGCCAAATATTTGGTCAGAAACCAGCTCAGCAGCGAGGCCAAGACAAACCTCAGTTATTAGGGCAGCAAGAGTCAGATGAGGAAAGCTGCCGAGGTATTCAGAACGTACAGATGCAGCTTGCGGGGCTAAGGGAGGCACACGAACGTAATGCTGCGCACACCAGCAACGCTCCTGATAAAGTCACTGTGTGTCTCGGTTCTTTGGTGCACAAGCTGTGGCCAGAACCCTCAGCGTTGCTGCTGGTAAAAAGAGAAGTTTCAGGTTTATACTCAGTTCATTAATACTGTGGCTAATTTTCAAGGACAGCTCTCTTCTGTAGGTATTTTAAGGATTATTAGGACCAGAGCGCACATCTGTTCACATTTCCTCCTTGTTCTCTGCCCTGGGTTAAGAATAACATGGCTTTCCCAAGAGATACTTGTGCTTAAAGGACTCTCAGATGCAGCCATCAGTGGCCTCCAATCTACAGCACTTGTCAGGATTTAAGCCTCTTTCAGATGCTTGAGACAACTCCCCAGACTCCCTTCTGGGAGCCACTGTTGCCTTGTGCCAAGGGCAAGAAGTTAGTCAGAAGTTTTACCTCTGTCTTTTCCAACAGCTGAAAATATTCTCCGGGCTTTGTCAGGCAGCCTGAGCCCCTGAAAGGACCGCTTTTATACAAGTGCAGAGAAATGCTGCTGTGACTTCGGAGTTCTGACGGATTTTAGAGGTCTCAGGTTCTCAAGTGCAGATATTTGGTTTGGACTAGAGGCGAGAACTGTCATCCTGCCTATGTTTGGACAGAAAAACATTCCTGGCTTTGGTTTCTGCGCAGTGTCTAAAAGCAATGGAACACATTACACTTTGAGGGAATCCATATGGTGTAATGAGGAATAGGAAAGGAAGGCAGGGTACAGAACTCACTTTGCTTTCTCTTCATGCTGTTGGCAGCAGTGACCAGGACCTGGATATCATTTCTAGGGAGCTGGGATTTTCTAAGCAAACAGGCAGGGATGCATATCCCGAGATCTCTGCGTGCAATAAATGTCAGATGGAAAAGCAGGCTCTAAACAGCTGTCAGAAGGGAATGAACGTTGCATAACATCGCAGAAAACCTACAATGGTCAACCAGAGACTACAGAGAACATGAAGGACCGGATTGTTTGCACACCACCACGCACTTTCCTTGCTAAATCACCTCAGTCTTGCTTTGCTCTTTCCAATCTTAATTGCTGAAATGTTTAGCTTAAAGTGGAGCTGCTGTATAACGCACAACATATGGCAACGTTCCCAAGGGCAAATTTTAGCTCAAAAATACTTTCCCACTTCCATGGATCATTCTCAGCATTTCTCTCCTCACCTTTACTCAGCGTTGTTACCAAGTGTTGCTTTCAGCACCATTCCTAAATGGTTCTCTCCGCTACATTTGCCACTTCGAAGAGGAAGGTTAGCCCTGGTGCAGCAGCCAGGAAGCACACCGGCACCGCTTCATTCAAGTCCCCAAAACGACACAAGAACAACCGATTACAACATATCTATACCCACGCTAAGAGGCGCTACCCTGAGAACAACCGTTAGCGCTAAAACTGCAGCTGTCTGACTACCCAAACCGAATCTCACCTCTCATGAAACCTCTTATTTATTCATGGATTATGTGCGTATTATTCAGCGTTGGAACAAACTGCTCCCGTCGCCTTCCTCTGTCATCAACTGGGAGTTCTACGTGGAGGCGGGGAAGGCAGGGAAAGAAGGACCTAACATCTGATCATGTCTGATGGCTCAAAGCATAAGCATCAGCGTTTCATCTCGAGGGCACCAGTCCAAATCCAGGCCACAGGCAGGGGAGGGGGAGTGCACACAGCTGAATGTGATTTACCACATATTGGCTCCTTGGTGGCCCATGTGAAAAGAATTAGCAAATCCTCATATAGCTCTTATTTTAAAAAGGACTTGCATATTTATCCCTTCATCTCACAACTTGGGGGGAAAAAAAAAACAACAAACCAACCACCCAACATTCTTGCATGGTTCCTGTGGGAACGGCAGTTAAAACTTGTACTTTTTCAGTGGGTCATGGACTAAAAAGGATTGTATGTGCTGTAGCAGGGAGCAACGTTCCCCAGGGAGGGGGAGAGTAAGAGCGTTCTTTAGTCCACAAGCAGTCTCCCACTTTCTATCATGCAGCCCCTCGTGATCAGCATCTGCTGATGTTCCTAGAAAAATCCATGGTCTGCTGAATAGCAAATGAGCTGAAAACAAGGGCTCGCTCCAGCTGGCAAAGAAAACGGAATATTTTGCTTAACTGTCAATTTGGAGCTGCAGCTCTCAGAAGTGCCTGTACTGGCCTGACCTTGTGTTACCAAAGAGACACGGTCTTGACCCTAGGCAGAAGCTCAGCAGTCCAGTCATGGCCACGTAGTGACTAGAATTTCAGTAACGACATGAGGGAGAAATTTTTATCAACACAGAGATAATAAAGCGTGTCCATAACGGAGAAAGAATCGCTTCCCTGGGCGGGGATATTTTTGTTGTTGCTCTTTGGCGGGCTCTGTTAATAACCTGTAATCCTCCTGAAACCCTGGGCGCAGCATGGACTAGTGGGAACATAATCAAAGGAGAGATGGGGTCTTTTCCTGACTCTGCCTTTCGACAAGCAATCTCCCTCCCTCTGCTCCCTCAATCTCCTGCTGCCTGTAAAACGCAGAGTTTTGGCCACACTTCCAAAGGAAGCGCTTTAGAAACCCTGGTTCCGAGTACGAGATGAGCTGCCGTCTGATAGCTGAAGTTTTACACCAGAAAGCCTCAGCAAGATCTTTCCCTTTCAAAACCACTGCTGTAAGGTACAGAGCTGCGTTTCAGATGGCAGAAGCCCCGGTGAAAACTAGGAGCTCCCCAGCTCACGTGCAGACCTGTCCGTCTCCTCTGTGGGAGACCAACTGTTTATAAACACCAAGCAGAAAGTTACTCACTATCCACGCTGATTAAAGTAAGGGGAATATTTGTCTTTTGGCTTTCAAGGAGCATTTGCCTGCTGCTCTGATATCTCCTTGCCTCTCTTCGGCCCCTTGCTGTTCCAGTAACCACCAAGAATAGCAACTGGTAGCAAAAGGAGAAAGGGGAGGAACATTTCCCCACCTTGCCCCCTCCCTTCCTCTCCCATAATCCCTAGCTAAACTTAACGCAGCTCCTAACCTCAGTCCAGGCTCTTGGCTTTTTTCCTGCTTACTACAGATATCCTTTTCTTCTCACACTTACCATTCAAGCCTGGATCGGAGCAGAGAAACTCTTTTTGCAGGCTGAGAGCACAGGCCAGGTTACACGTGAAGCAGACGAACCAGCAAGCACACAAAGCTAACCGTTTCACCCAGCGTGGCGCTCCATCAGCCACAAGTCACTCTCTGAGCGCGGCCCTCCACGTAAGCAGGCTTATCGGGAAAGAGAAAACAGCAGAACCTTCTTCACTTCTCCAAAGCCTCAGACTCCCACGGAGCCAATCCTGTCACCGGGGGCAACGCTTGCCAAAAACATACCTGGCACATACAGGCATCTGCTTGCCTTCTGTTATCTCTCGTTCCTGTGGCTCCACTGACCATCTTGTTTCTTCTCTGCTGTGGTGCAGCAATTCCCTTCTTCTTACTAGGAAAATGAAAGGGTCAAGATGGTGCTTAAAGGCTCAGCTCGTGCTCCTCAAAAGCAATCACAGCAGGAACAGGGCAATGACAGAATATACTCCCAATCCGAATGCTACGTTTACAAACTGCTGCTGTAGTTCTTAAGCAGGTATATTATCCTGTGCAAAATTCCATCTCTAATTTGGCCAGTGAACTTCAGATAGAAAAACAACATCAGGAGATCTTGAAATGGAACTTGTCTTTTAAAAAATGCAAACGTAAAATTGCGGGGAGCTCTTCTTTCCCTACCAAATCTCTTCTCCTTAGCCAGGAAAAAAAAAAAAAAAAAAGAAATCTCCATTTTCTGCAACAGCTGCACAGCTTGGAAGTCAAAGGCTGTGGTCTTCCTACCATTTTTTTTTCCTTTAGGGAGAATAATCACTTGGAAACCTCTCTTCCTTTAGTATCCAAAGAGATTAGTAAAAAAAATGAAGCAGATGCTCCCTGCCATTTTTTTTTCCTGAATAAACTGACACCTTAGGCATAAGAGATGAGAGTAACAAAGCAGATACTGAACAGTTTGCCACCTCTGTCCCCTCCTCCCCAAGTGCCAGCACACATAGACATGTAACACACGCGATGAAGTATCGACCGGTTTTACCTTTAGTAAACTGCTTTTGGATTTGACATAGAGGCTTGTGAAAGAACTACATTTCAAAAAAAAAAAAAACAACCCAAAAACACTTAGCATGGGATTGGGGTAATACATAGGCTGGAAAATTACTGATTTGCAACAAATAGTGGTTAAAGCAGCTCTTACATTACAAAGATGGCTCAATCTTGTACTTTTTGAAAACAGCCTTTGCAAGGTACTTTCCTATCACTGCCCTACCACAATACAGCACTCATTTCGGGGAAATGTCTGGTTTATTCCAAAGGAATTTACACTAACATGAACTTCTAGGAAGCAAGCAAATTAGTATCTGGACCTCTGATTTTTACCAAAGCTGATTCTGAAATTCAGCTTTAGGTTATCTGGGTGTTAAATCTAACCCCGACAAATAATTCAGGCGTTAAACCTGATCCGTTTTCACAGCTCAAAAAATTTCACTGAAACTGTAACAGCCTCAAGTGAATACTTTGACAAAGATTCCCTGTAAGAGTCAGAGGTTGTGACGCAAGGCTTTCCCACAACACCAAGGGATTGTGAAGAAACAATAAACACTCCTTTGACTACCATACATTCCACAAAGTTAAAAAATTCTTTAAAATATTTGCCACCTCTTTGCTAATGAACAAAGATAGTAGAGGAACACGGTATTTTTGCTTGTTTTAAATATTGCTTGCAATACGTTACAAACAGTATGCTTGTGTATAATTGCGTCATTGAAGAGATACATCACACACGCAAACACGTATGTACACATACACACACACGCACGGCACACTAGCCCTACAGGTTGCTGCTTCCTCCAACAGTTACTTTACAGGATGGATTCAGTGGATAAAATTTTCAGACAGTTTGTCAAACACAATACAGCTGGATCCGTATTTCAGCTACTGTTCGTACATTCATTTTAATGCTCAGGAAAAAATATACTTTATTTTATTACGTTTTGCTGCAAAACAAAGAAACAAAAATGAAATCCCTTTTTCTCATGTCTTAATTATTACTATTTATTTTCTTTACACTTTGATTGGAGTATTTAACACCTGCCTTTGGCATTATGGATAGAAAGCTCAGGAGTCTCTGAACACACAGGTGTGCCAAAAAAAAAAAAAAAAAATATATGGAAGAGTGTCACTTAGAGGTTAGAAATATTTGTTGTAACAACGTATTTTCTCCAATCAGTGTTCACTACTTTATCTCTAAGGCACACACTCTTGTCTTTAGGATCTCATTACATCCAGATTTGCCTCTGCCAGTCCAAGTTCTTGCCGAGCCCACGAGCCCTAGCTCCGACAGCACGCCGTCGTAGGACGTTACCTCCCTACCCCTGACAGGCATCGGGGAGAACGGATGCCACGACCGATCTCCTCTGGTATCTGCCCACGTGAAGCGCAAGCATACGCTTCGCCACCGCCTGCCAAAGGACAAGGTAGATCCTCCTACAGCACCTCCTCTCGGAGCAACGCAAGGCTGCAAATCTGCTGGGCGCTAGACACGACGCAGTCGCTGGATGCCGTTGGAAACATCCGCATGTGGAAGTCTATCCGCCTCCGGTCTGAAAGTCTCTTAGGCCTTCAGCAGACAGGCAATATTCTTCACTGCGGGTCTTTCTGCCGGATCAGCAGCACAGGGTGAGGGGGCTGCCTGCCCTCAAGCACCGCTCCTTGGCCTCAGGACGCTGTAAGCAGAGGGGACTCCCTCCACCTCCACCCAAGTCTCATCAGTTATTCGCTTCCCTCCCCCTCAGGATGGCTTTGCAGGTAGCCAAACACATCAGCCTGACTAGCGCTTCTCGTCTAAAATGCAAACAAAAAGGGAGTAAAGGAGGGAGGTGGGAAGGGGAAGGGAAGCAAGCGTATCCTTAGACAAAGATCTGAATCCTCTCCCGGATAGCCTGCCGGCAGATGGGGCAGACAGTAAGGGCTGTGCTGCAGTCTGGGCAAGAGCCATGTCCGCACTGGAAGACCAGTTTGATTTGGTCATCGATGCAAATAGGGCAGGTGATGCGCTCTTCCATCTGCCGGTAGCGGTTCTGCAGCTCCTCCATGAGCTTCCTCTGATCCGTGGATTCAGAGCTCGGGCTGCACTCCACCTCGGTGCTGTCTGCAGGGGTGGAGAGCAGGAAGAGGGTTAGTCACTAGTGTGCTCTGCCTCATGCGCTGTCTCCTTAATTTGACTCTGCCCCTCAAGAGCAGCAGTTAGGTCAGACTAAACCCTCTTCACTGAGCCTTATCCAGGGATTCCTCAAATAAAAAGCTTGAGATGATGCTTTTTACAGACTGGACAGTGTTGCTTTCCTCCATTTAGCTGCTCAGCTGGTCTGTGTGTGTGTGTGTGTATGTTTCTGTTTGAGTTTTTTTTTTTTAAAGGAAACAAAACGTTGTCTGAAAGTCCTGCCTTGGTGTTCTGCTGCTGCTACCTTCAAGTAAAAACATTCAAAGCTGGTTGTGATGCTGTGCCATATGAGTCCAGGAATACTTACAGTGCTATGAGTGCTATGTTCTCTCAACCTCCTGTTCACATTTGGGATTCAAATTTCTGGTTAAGTCTTTCAGGATACACATGGTAAAACAAGAAGAAACCATTTGATATCACTTATGTTGGCTTTTGCTTACATGAAGCTATACAAATAGAGTCATTTGGTCAGCCCTAGGAAATGGAAGAACCCCAAACGCTGGACAACTGCCAGCTTAGGTAAATAGGCTTCTCCTGGTTTCAGCTTAACACAGCCCACTGTTAATCTTCTGCTCCTTGATCTTTGATTAGGTAGCTTTACACTTCAACATAGATGTCCCTTTCCCCAACATCCTAGAATTAGTTGCACTTCAGTGGTGCAAGAAGTTGTTTCAAATCCATAAAGGTGAAGCAAGTTTGGGGACGGGGAGCTTGCTAAGGGCAAACACTGAAGACATCACTGATAGGGAAGTCCTGCTGATATTTTCAGAGACCTTGATGTTCCTCCTCCAGTGGAAATCTGCATGCACGTTTCATTTGGAATTCTCATCGTTATTTTCTTGCCAGACTGACAAATACTCCAGCCTACTGTCAGGTAAACTTGCTATTTTTGCGTTATGGAGTTCCAAAGAAATTTCTGTCTTGGCTGGCTGTGTATGTCCAATGCCACGTGACTGATTCTTGGTTCCCCTATGCTTTTGTCCAGGCATCAAGTCACAAGACTACAGCCTGACTCCGACAAAGGAGTCCACAACACTAAGCCATGAGCAGCAGGACAGGCAATTCATTCTCGTATGCACTTGCCCTAAGAGTGACCTCAGCTAGAAAGACATCAGCTCTCACAACCGCTACAGAAAAAGCTTCAGTGGGCAACCTGCATTAACTCTAAGGCAAGAGCAAATCTGCTTCCAGCTTGCCGACACGTGTAACGTTGCTCATTCTGGACACTGAGTAACGTGGAGAGAAGACAATCTGTTTAATGGGCTAAAGAGCTTTATCGAAACAACCCAGCTCGATGATTCCTGGATAGCTGGCTAGTGCTAATTTCAGCTGTAGGCACTGTAATTTCAGCCAAGGGAGAAGCAAGGCTTTCACAAGATGCAGTTTTTCCTTGCTCACAAACTTTCACTGTTCAATCACCGCCCGTGAAAACGGTTAGACTGACACATGGAGAGCCTGGTATTTGCTTTCAATACACAAAATAAGCCAGGCCCAGGGCAAGCTTTCTCAAATGTCCTCTCCTGTCTAGGCCGCTTGAGCTTGGCCCATGACACCTGAGAGAATCTACCTTTTCCTCTCTAAAGGTGGTCAATGCAACAGGCACCCCCCCACACCCAAAATCAACTCCCTTCCTCATGCTCATTTCACTGAAAACCCTCGATGCCGCTCAAAGTAATGCTATGCAGGACCCCTCCCACAGCACTTAACAGCAGGAACAGCAAACATACCTTGTTTCAGCTTTTTGGTTATTGTCACTTGACATTTGATGCACTTCTTCATTCTCCTGGAGCATTCTACCATGAATGACACAAGAAGAGATCACAATTAAGCCCGCTGATGCCAGAATCAAGAGGAAGACCACAGAGTCAAAAACATCGGCTTTGAACAGCCTGAGACCTCCCTGGATGATTAAGAGATTGCTTCTACATGGAAATGAGGACACTACCTTCTTTCTGAGCTACGTCCTAGTCTCTTAGTTCAGTATTTCCTATGCCAGTGGCAAATACAACTCCTTTAAGTCCTCAATGCTCTGTGCTACTGGAACTGCTGCACTACGGATCAACACACCCCTTTGCTCTCAGGGAAAAGGAAGCAGCTCTGGCACACAGTCCTTACCAAACTCCCTGTGGTCAGACTGTGAGTGTCTTGTGAGATCATAAACTTGCCGGTATGTTTGAGCAGGCTGCCATTAAAACAACTGAAGTGTGACCAAGCCAGTAACAAAAGCCAGAGAAGAGGGAAATCCTTTTCGGGAGGTTTTTGATGGATAAAGCACTGCTAGCTAGAACTGAAACATCTGGCTTTCCTTCTGAATTATCCAGGGCATCTGTAAGCACAAGCAAAGCTGCCTGGGGTCCCAATTGGCAGGTAGTCAGGACACTCTGTGCTTTTCGTAGATAGCTTTGGACATCTTAGATAAGATGGTGGCACTGAAATCCTGTTGGGGTTGTTTTGGGACACAAACAGCACACTAGCTTTATGTCTAAACAGAGCTTGATTTATGAAAGTCCGGCTATGGAAGCTATGTGGTGGAACAGGAAAGACATATTAGAAGAAAAAAAAAAAAGAGGAAAAAAACCCCAGAATGGACTTACCTTCACATACGATACTGTGCTGGCATGGGAAGAAATGGATGAGCAAGGCCAGCTCTGAGCAGACCAGGCACTCTGTGGGGACTGCCACACTCGAGACACTAAGGTTGGTCATCGTGTTGGGGGTGGTGTGCACACGGCGAAGGCTGCAGGTGATGGCTGAGCTGTCTGAAGAAACCTGCTGCTCCCTGCAACCACAAACATGTAACAAAATTTGAGCCACATACTCTAGGCCCTCCTTCAGCAACCAGATAACGTTGCGTTGATCCCTGGCAAACATTCCACGTGGAGACAGAGCAGCAGATGCTCAGGTAGCATAAACTTGTGAACCTTCACTGCCCTGGTGGGACCGACTCAGCCTGTAGTAGCTGGGATTCTGACTGGTTTTATCTCAAAAAAAAGGGAAAAAGCACAGATGACTAATATTTACCCAAGCTGAAACTGCTCTTTTGGAGGGCAACAGTATGGTATTGACAGTACCATCATCTGCTGGGAAGAGTCAGCCTTCAGGAGCTATTTAAAAAGTGCAGCCCTAAGGATCCTCTGTATTTGCATGTTCCTGAAAAGTGCCTCAGGTCGTTGCCTGGGAGCCTACCTCCTACATAACACATGCTCAGATTCAGACTTCTATCCTGGCATTATGAGCTCCAAATCCCTCAGCATCCAATCCATCCATTACCTTTCCTGCTAGCTAGACCTACTGCCTAAACTGCAAGAACGATTAATGATTGAATAGAAGGGACAAGGATGGCCATTTACTAAGCAAATGCCTTCAGTACCGCCACAAAATCCTCGTCCCACTGGGAGTATTTGAAGGGATGCTTTTTGGTCTTTTGACACAAAGTCAGTACATTTTGGGGAGAAAACTGCTATCTAGCTTCCTATCAAAGTGCCAGCAGCTTCATTATAAATGCATATAAACCCCAGATACTCTCCCTCTTCTTGACATATTAATTAACCAAGCAGCTTAAGAAGGTACAGCTAACTATCCTGTCCTGATGCTGGGACACACCATGGTGTACTTAGGCCTATGAGCTAGCTTGCAGCACTCGGTCTGCAGTGGCTGCCTTAACTCTGCAGACACATACCCATATCCTCTGGTCAAACCCCAACACAGCAGCTGAAACCAGTACACTGTTATGAGAAGTGTCAGTCTGAAAGAGCTGGCGCTCCTTAAGCAAAAAACAACTTAATCCAACATGTACTTCACTGACAAAATTCCTACAGAAGATGTTTAAAGGGACACATTTCACCTGTTATTTACAGTGGACCAGAAGCATGGCCAATGACAGCAGCTGCTGCGTGGTTCCTCCTCCAGGGGTGACGACTGTGGCTCTGTGCCCTCAGATCAAACAGAACTCTGCTTTCGTGTTTGCCAAGTCAAAACCCAAACAAATGTTTTTCTCAGAACCTGAGATAAAGCCATCTTTGACTTGCTACTCTCCCTTTGGCATTTTCTCAGCTATTTCTCTTATCAGTTGAAAAACAAGCATTTATCGAGCTCTGGAATAAATTCTGTAGGTTCTGGTGCCCACTCTTCTGTTGCACTTCCTCTCTGTTTAGACTTTAAATATCTGTAGCTGCAGAATCCAATGAAAGTAAAAGAGAACTTAGAATTACTCTGCAAGAGAGAAGTTGCTCTTGGCTTCAGTGGCCAGTCTTCTTGGACTGCCTCAGGGCTCTCTAAGTCAAGAGGCCCAGTTTGCACCAAGCAGTATTAGCCTGCTTTTCCCTCTCTCAAATGGCAGCATCCACCCTTAAATAACCCCTCCAGAAAGACAGGATCAGCAACCACCTCCAGATAAAACAGGAGGTGCTCAGACCGACATCCAAAGCGTTTCAAAGATGCTTCATCCCTGCTGAGACGACACCTGCATGCAGTGACAGCACGGTGCTGCGGGAGCACTCTGCATTTTGCAAGGAAGCAAACTGCAGCTGGTTTCCAGAGGACATGGTTTACCTGAATTTCTGTGCAAAGTCTTTGACGATCTGGACAATCCTTCCATCTGTAATGAGGTCTAAAGGAGACTTTCCCCGATGGTTTGCATAATTAATATCTGCTCCTTCTTGTGCTAAGTAACACGCAATTGCAGTTCCGACATTCAGCTCTACATTTCCCAGAAAGCCAGAAGCCTGCAGCTAAAAGATGTTGAGAAACACTCTCTGTTAATAGAAGAAGTTTCTGTTATGTGGCTTTGATCTGTATCAAATTCTAAACAAAGTCTTAATCCTTGTACTTACAATTTAAAGCGCAACTCAGCGTTCTTTTTCAAAAACACAAAAAGATCCTTCAGCGTGTAAATAGCAGGTTCAAATCTTGCATTTCAGGAACAAGAGTGCCTAAGACTGGTCCTAACTGGTGCTGGTCATTACTAATCATAGTAACAGGCATTCTCTTCTTGAGGTAGTAAAAAGTATGCCAAAGACATCGCAGTCCACACCAGTTGAGGAGCAGCTGGTGTACGGAGCCCTAAGTGACAGCTATTTAAAAAGCCAAGTTTTTGTGTACGTTGTCCAAACCAATTTGAAGTCAATGAACATCTTCCACTGACTTAAAAGACCAGGCTATGCAGATCAGGGCAAGTACAGTTAGACGTGAAGGACTCTACAGCATCTAGGTATAACGTTCCTGTAAATAGCGTTGGGAATGACACGCACAGATCCCTCATGTTGCTTTAAGACTTCCTGCATCCAGGACCAGCTCTCGGCTGTCCCCAGCACAAGCTACGACCCAACAGCTAGCAAAGCCGTTATGCAGACTTGCCATGAGACAATAAAACCCACCCTTGCTGCTGACCCCTCTGCTCAAATTTGCAGGCAGAGAAATGCAGAAGAAAGAAGCGATCGCTGAGCTGGTGTGGGGTGTCTCTGTGGAATGTCAGGGGCTGAACGAGCCTGAGAACCTGAGGCTGGAGCATCTTTGGCCATGCACTTGAGCCATCAACACTGGTAGCCTGGTAATGAGCAGAGTGGAAGAAGAGCAATGCACCAGGCTTCTTCAAGCACCAACAGGTACAAAGGAGGAATGGGTGGTTTGACACACAGCACGCAACCCTTCAGAACGTCGGTTTAATTTATTCTCATCAGTTCAATTTACAATAAAAAAGGCCTAAGCCAGATTTTCCAGCGTACTAAATTACCCCTACAATGGAATCCTTCTCACTCCATCCGTAAAGTACCACCAACGTTTGCACTCTCGGTTTGCACCGCCAATCTGGTGTGTGCACATGTTGGTATTTACACAGATGGCAGAACATTCTGAGGGGCTAATTTAATACCTTTGAAAAAAAAGCCAGACTAAGCTTCTGGTCCTTGGTATATCACGCATTGATTTCTAGATCTCAGGCCCTTCCCAAAAGGCCTTACATACCCATGAATAGAGAGCAATACAATGAAATCCCGTTCAGGCTTTGTAGCAGCGTAGTCTTTATCCTTCAGCCTGATAGGTCTCACCTCTCACATTCTGCTCTACATCTGCAGATAACTGGGGTGTTTGTGGTTAGCTATCCTCATATTTTCCATGCCATCAGACAGAAATGAATTGCTGTGGTTCTGGGGCATTAATTAAACCCAAGATTCTTGGCTCTGCATCTGGATTCATGACCTTTCCCATGTCAAGAAAGAAGCGCACAATGCTAATAAAAATATCGGGGGAGACAGTATGAATTGTTGTCTGACTATGTGAAGTTTCATGCTATAAATTCAAACGTACCCTCAGAGGCCTCAGAGGATCTATTCTTGCTTTCCCACAAGCAACATTTGTTTCCACACTCCAGATCCGGACTGGCTTTGCACACTCTCCCTGCCTTCCTTTGTGCCCTTAGATCCCACTATCTGCTGGCATTCTAACATCAAGCATTTTCCTGACCTGGGTGCTAGAATTTCTCCCACTCCCAGCTCACCTTGGAAAGGAGGGACAACCCCATCTCCCCTTCACGCTTCTCCATCATGACAGACATTAGCTGCTGCCGTTCCAAGGCAATGTGCATGGCTGTGTCCCCATCCTCATCTTCAGCATTGACATCACTGCCTTCGCTCACCAGCAGTTGCACCATCCCTACGTGTCCCTGGATGACAGCCAGGTGCAGAGGCGTCTGGTTACGGTTGTTCTTGAGGTTGACATCACAGCGACCCTTGAAGAGAAGAATTGCATCAGAGTGAGCTGTTGCTGCTGAGTTTGGACAGATGGGAGTTGGTGGTGGTTTTGTTTTGTTTCTTACCTCTTTGATGAGAATTTCTGCTACTTCTTGGTGATTATTGAGAGCAGCAAGGTGCAGGGCAGTGAAGCCATCTTCCTTTTTGGAATCAACCAGCTGCCGAGCTCTTGCCAGAATCTTCTTTATGGCTCTAGAGTGTTGGAAGTTAACAGAGATAGAAGAGTTACTTTGCCAGGAAGGAAAACAATGCAGAAGAGACAGGCTTCTGCTCAGTAGTTATGAATGTTCATGTTTTAATAGGCAGCATCATGAGCTGGCACCTGTGATGCAGAACACTCCCTCTATCTCACAGATTGAATTACAAGAATAAAACAAGAGCCCTCAGCTATCATTTAATAAAGCAGGGTAAACTCACACTGCTATAAAAACAATGAGCAAATTTATCCTTGGAAGAATTCCAGAGGCTCTCAGCTAGACACATGCTTTTCAAGTACCGTTTACTACAAACCTTTGCCTGTCCTTCCATGCGTGAACCCAAACATCTAAGGAGACTATTCAGAAGTAGACAGATTTCCTAGTCAAGCTAGGTAGGTATGAGAAAGATGGGATAGGGAAAGGAGGCAGCAGTTCCTGTGAATGCATGAAGGAGGGAAGGAGGGCAACAGCTATACCTAGCCATATCCTAAACCCAAGAAATGTATAACCAACCATTTCCTTCCTAGCCACCTAGAACTACATCTGCTACCTTCTTACTGTTAAGACAGCAGGCATGAGTTAACATCTGTAAAAGCAGTAAAAAAATGAAAAAGGTCACTTACAGCTTGTTGCCTTTCAGAGCAGAATAGTGGAGCAAGTTGAAGCCTTGACAATTCTGGACAGTGAAGTCTATGTTGGGTACTTCAGTGAGAATCTCAATAACGACTTTGTAATCTGCAGTGATAGCATAATGCAGGGGGGTGTCTCCCTGGGAATCCTATACAAGGACACCAAAGCAGAATAGGGGTTACCTACGTCAGAGCGTCAAATGGAAGAGCTCACCCCGACGTACAGTTGAAGACAAGAACATATGTCGTGTCACCAGCTCACATCAACTCCAGGCTAAACATTCAAATGTCACTGGCATCCACAGCAGTTTCACAGCCTTTGTGAAATAATTTCCCCAGGGCTTGAAACCAGCTGCCGAGTAGACACGTGCTAACGTTCCTAAGTAGCTTTGAGAGACCAACCCAGCACAGTCCAGTCCCACCATCACACAAGCACGCCCTAAAAATGGGATGGGTCCAATTCACCATCACTGCCCTATGAGTTACTAAATGCCAGTCTTAAAAAAATCTCATCACTCCTCATTGCTGTGAACAGGAGCGTTTCAACACCACACATTAGTGGCAGGTCAGCTCTCACTGGAAGCCCGAGTCCAGCACAGCAGAGAGAATGCTACTGGGTCGAGCTGAGCAGACTCACAATGATGAAGGGTCAGACCCAAACCTGGAATTGCAGAGTACTCAAGTTAGAGGAACTCTTCCTCTGTGCAATGCACGGTAGTGCATTTTATGAGAATGACCTTCTATAAAGCAACAAATGGTTTAAGACATAAAGAAGCACACCTCCCCGCCTCAAAATGCCCCCCAAATCCAAACACATGCCCCCATGCACCCTGCCAAACCCCACAAACCCCAAAACTTACTGGGAGGTTGACATCACAGTTGAGCTCACAGAGGGTCCGCACCACCTCTGTGAATCCTTGACTGACAGCAACATACAACGCTGTGCACTTTGCGTTGTTGAGCAGGTCTGCGCTGGCTCCTTTACCAATAAGTACACGGGCAACTTCAGCTTGGTTTCTGATTTAAAAGCAAGGAGTAAGGCAGATTAGAGTCAATACCGTGCAGACCGTAAATGCTTCCTCCTTGCAAGGCATTAGAACTTCTCGGGTTTTGTATCCTCTCAACCTCATCCCACCTCATCTTAGTATTAGAACAAAAAAAACAATCCACACAACAAAACCTTCCTAATTTGTCCTCTAGAATTTGCTCTCTCTTTGCTTTAAACCAACAGGAATCTCCCACTCTTAATGATGAATTCTTCCCTGGGAACTGACAACACAATTCAACCTTTCACCTTGCTCTGGAAAACACGTACACTTACAGAAACCAACCAAACAAACTAATCCCAAACAAACAAACAACACCCCACCCCCCTGAAAAAGTTCTAATCGCCAAAACTTCCTTATCACTTGTTCTGATTCCAAACAAAATTTCTAGCCCGGGAGCTGACCTGGCTGCGGAGGTTAAACTAGTGCACGAAGAAAAGCACCCGCGGCCCTGAAGCTCAAAGGCCAATTTCCAATATAAGGTAAAATCAGAGAAAAGCCTCCATCAGCCACAACCCTTCGCACCGACTGCCCATCTACACCTAGAAATGTCCTTCTGCAGCCCTTTAGGTCTTGTATCAGGGACAGCAAGAAGAAAGACACCCTACCCAAAAGCTGCGTAGTGCAGTGCTGTATCCCCCTCTTCATCCCTTAGGTTGACAGTGGCGTGGGCCTGCAGCAAAATCTTCACGACATCCAGGTGCCCCTGATAAGAGGCAATCTGCAGGGCAGTCCTACCTTGGTTCTTCGCGTCGACCTGCAGGAAGGGCAGAGAGCCAGCCAGCAGCTTGGTTAGGAAAGACCTTGCCTTGTGGGCAGGCCTCAGCTCTGTTCTAGAGCAGGCCTAGCAGGATGGAAGTCGCTAGCTGCAGAGCAGTTGCGGGCTCAGAAATGCTAAGCAGAATCCGTGCCCTGCTGGCTCCGCTTTCTGTACATCAACTACAAGGCTGACCTTGTCCCAGAATACTTCTGAAGGGGAAGGGCACAGCACATTTAGTCAAGAAGGGAAAAGCAAGCGAACAGAGCTGGAAGCCAGGGCTCTAATTGCAGCTCTGATGCCAAATCCCTCTATGCCTGCAAGCAGAATTCTTCTTGACATCTCTGCCAACAATTCCTTTCCCAATAGGAAAACGTGTGAGGAGATCAAATTAGCTCTGCACGAGGCTTTGAAGACGCCAAGTCCCCATTGTTCTATGTTACTCCAGGTACTTTACTGGGCACAACAGCTGGAGGGTATATCATGGTGTTGAAGTGTTGCAGTGAGATTTTTTGAGAATTAAAGGGACTGAAGAACAAAGAGAGGCTGTATGAAAGGCAAGGAAAAAAAAGGAAGAGAAGCTGTTGAAATCAGCGGGAGGCTAAGGAGAAGAGATGAAGGAGCTAGCAAAACCTCAGCAGACTGGCAAGGAGAACAAAGGGGTTTTTTCCTACAGCTGGTTCTATGCAGCAGGCAGGACAGGACAGGCAAGACTTCCCTTGATTCACTCAAAATGCTGCGTGAGTAATTTAGCCAAGGAGGCATTAGAGGCCACTGTGTTATTCTTCCATTTATACAGAAAGACAATGCTGATAAGCTGGAAAGGCCTTGGCAAGCAATTCCAACTTGCACTACTAAGTGAGCCTCAAATCCAGCCTCCTCTTGCTGTTTCTAACACTCTAATAGAAATAACTGATTTATTAACATAAATACTAGAATAGAAATAGAAATCTAATAAAAATAACTAGTAACATAACGGATTCCTGACTCTTGGCACTTTCTTATCTGGGATAAATTCCACAACTCCAGGTATTTCTCTATCCTCCCATCTCCAGAGGTCCCATTCACTTTACAAACAAAGAACTATAATAAACACCTGACAAGTAATCACTACATCAGCTTCACAGGGCTTCCTTCAGAACTGATCCTAGTTTTCCTGGTTCATGCATCCAGCTGCTCCTGCCAGCTGTGCAGACATCGCCCCGTTTTGTTAACAATGGTTTCCAAGGACACTGCTGAAATACTTTGTTCTCTTGTTCTCCTTTTTAAACCTGGTTATAAACCCTGCACCCCTCACTGAAGGGGCTTGAACCTTCAAAGACGCAGCGTGAAAGAGCAGTGATTTGAGTGGATGTGATCCTAGCAGTTTGGCACTCTGCAGGCACATAAACTGTTCAGCAACAAGTCAAGCCCAGTTCCCTGCTCCAGTCAGACATGAGATAAGACATTGCACAGACACACAAAGCATCAGGATCTGGGCAGTTTTCTCTTTCCTGACTCCAACAATACCATTTTGCAAGGTCATCTAAGGACACATTCAGCCAGACACAACCCACAGCTTTCTTTTCAAACAGAGGCTAGATACTCGGGACATCCTGCTGCTGTTTTCATATAGATAAACACCTCTCCCTCTAATTCCACAGGTACAGTATCCATATAGGAAATCTGGGAAAAGCCAGCTTTGGAAATGTGCTCTAAGCACTTAACTCTAGTTCAGATTTAATGCCACAAACTGGAGCCGTGCATATTTAACACACAAATTTAATCCTAAATTGCAGCAAAAATGATTTTCCAGCTATTAGGAGCTAATACTAGGTCTGAAAAATCTATTATTTTTCTCCCATCCTCTTCCCCACTTGACTACAAAAGTTTATGACAGTATTTTAAAGAACAACAACAACAAATAACCATTCAGGATGTCTCCAAAAAGTAACCGTTCGGGATGTTTCCAAAACTTGCCTTGTCTGGGTACTTCTGAAGGAGCTCCCGAACTTTAGCTGCGTTGTTGAGCGCTGCACAAATGACCAGGCAGCCTGCATGCTCTGACTCTGTCTTCTGCGACAGCAGTTTCTCCAGTACAGTAATCAAAGTACCTGGTAGGGATGAGAAACAGCCACAGGTTAAGAGGGCCAAAGAGCAGGTGTACACGTGCATACAGTTGGCACGGAACAGCTGTGTAACCACAGCATGGGCCTGCTGTGCCTCTACCACTCAGCTCACACAAACAGCATTGCAGACTTGTGGCTTACACAGAACTTTCGCTTTACAAGTCTGACGTTTTGAGAACCCAAAAGACTCGAGAGCCTGCTACAGAAGACCAGAAATTTACTACTAAAAGGCAAATAATCTGAAGAGGAATGCATGGTTTCGGAAAGGATGCCGTAGGGAAGAAATACAGGTCTTTTCAGATGGGCCCTCTAATTACAGACTTTTGAGTGCTTGAGAGGACAGAGGTGTTTCAGTTGTCCAGACAGAGCAAAGTTAAAAAGCTTGGACCCGTATGCAAGTTCTCCCTGAAATCTAACTTGAGCAAACAGTTTAAGACTCATGTACAAACCAAAAAAAAAATGGCAGGTCTGTCCTCCCTCCCCCACGATCCTGACATCTAAAAGAACTAAGTACGGTGAGGCCACAAGAAATTTCCAAGCAGATGTACAAAACAGACAAAACCCTCTCTACACACCATGTGATGCCAAATTCAATTTCAGGGTGGACTGGGCAAAATAATTGTTGGTTTGATGACACCTCCACCCAAGGACGTGGGAATATTTCACAATATTTCAAGAATTAGTATTCTCCTACAGGAAACGCAGCAGGACAGAGGAGGAAATTGAGACAGATCAAGGCAGAAGCAAATGCTGAACCTAGGGCAGCGCTATGGTTAGTATTCCTGAGTCCTAAATTCTGTATTTTGCTGTTAAGGCCAGCTTTGCTTCCCCAGTAAGGCACAGCTTGGTTTTGGAGCCCTGCCCAGGGAAGAGGAGGCAGCTGGAGTTTAACACCGTCCAAAGAGTGTGGTGGTTGTCACACCAGAGCAACCATTTCACAGCCCCTGACAGATCAGACGTCAATGTTCTCACTATCTCACTTTTGGATTCCTTCGCATTCTCCGTTGTCATGAGGTTTGCTTCCTCATCTCTCTGATAGGCTGTCAGGCAAGCTGGGTTAAACGTCCAGGACTGCCCTCCAACCGACACTCGCAAATCTCCATCCCCATAGACTTTGATCACTTTGCCGATGTGCCCTAGGGTCTGCAACGGAAAGAGAGAAGTGATTTTTAAAAGGGAAGAGGCAGCATGCTTTGCATCTCAGAACCAATGCAATGCTTCTAAGGGTGGTTTCGCAGGCGGCACTCCTGCTGTGTGAAAAGAAGCACTGAACAGTGACACACTCACAGACAGCTTCCTCTTCAAGGACACCAGAGGGTTCTGAGCAGTTTCTCTATTACTGGTTTTACGTAACAAGGGTTTCCCAGACACATTACAAATGTCTGGAGAGGAAGGTGGTGAGACAACAAAACATGGTCTGAAGAACCTTGAGAGAGCAGATAAAATTGGGAAAGGTTTCCTCTGCGCATTTATTGCTCCTGGAGGACACCTGTATTCTGCTTTTTAGCCGTACTGGTCTGATCAGACCGTTTTTCCACTTGGACACTTTCCTGCCTCGTTCCAGAGAATCAGGGAGGGTGTAAGAGGACTTGTTTGCTTTGGTTAGTGAAACCTCTTATCTGACTGACCGGTAGCCAAATCCTTTGTCAGATTCCCCATTTACCCGCTTTGCTTTGGGTGCTGCCAACAGGATCACACTACCGATAGCCAACAGCACTCGGCAAAGTTTATTTCGCAAGGCCTCAGCACTCCAGAAAGGTCTGTGCGCTCCCTGACCAGCAGGAATACTTGGAGGCAAGGCAAGCCCAGTGACTAGGACTAACTGCTTGGGAAAACTCAGGAAGTTACTGGACTGTCCTGGAACTGGTGCGCACTCACAGGTGCCATTTCATCTGTCCACTCCCCATGACCAGGTTGGAATCGCTTCACTGTTTCCATATCATCTATCACCCGGACAACATCACCAACCCAAAAGGTGTTGAGCTACAAGAAAAAGAAAGTCATAAGCTTTTGGGGGACGAAGCTAGAAAAAAAAAAAAAAAAAAAAGCGATTCAGCCCCTCCACCCCACCCCCACCCTCAGAAAACCCAACCAACCAAGCAGCCCATTGACTCAAAAAACAAGGCATTACAAAACATAACTACGACTACCAAGAAATCTGTAATTGCTGCACTGCAAAATAAACACAGTCCAAGGGCTGGGGTATTTCTGTTTTAAGCCAAGTGCACATTTAATTAGGGAAAGAATTTGAGACAGAATATTTTTCTTCTCTTCTTTCTTCTTCAAACCATTTAGAATACCAGTACAAAGTACAGATGGAAGTTGCCTTGGTCCATCTCCTCCCTATACCTGACTTGGCACTGGAGATTTTAATTCATTTTAATAAGGAAGTTAAATCTGTGAGTTATTTAAAACAGAAAAGGGAAAGCAGAGTTTATCTGCACTGGTAATTTGCCAGATGCTCCCTCTGCTCACTGAGCTAAGAAGGGAGCACTGTCAAAACACACTTTCCAAAGCAGACTAATTCTGCACAAAACAGTCTGACACTGCATTTTCCATTGGTGTTGGAGTTTTTAGCATTGTGACCTTGTTCAGGTCTTTCAGAATTCTGTACTCTTCCAGCAGCTCTCTATACCCGCTAGCCCTGTTCCTAATCATCCACATTTCAAGTCCTCAGACCAGTGGGGAAGGCCAGAGCTATGAGCGTTAGAAATGCAGACACAAAATTAGAGGAGCTGGATTAAAGACTCAGGTCATCCAGGAGAATGTGAGAGAAGCAAGACAAAGAAAGATGCAAGAAGGAGAATAACATGAAGACACAAGAACAAGGAAGAAAACAAAATCAAATGGAAATGATGTGGAAGAAGGTTCGCCGCAGATGAAAGGCAGCTGCAGAAGGATGAGCTACTGTAGGTCTACTGTTACCACTCTTATCAAAGAAGCTGAAATTAAGAAATGGAATTTACCTTAAGAACTTACAACATTTGAAATGCAAAGGTTCACAAAACTGGACAGCCTGGTAGCCCAACTCCCACTGCCTGCAACCATCTGTCTTAGCTCTGACGGCTTGCAGGAAATTCTGCCTAGAACCACTGCTTTTGCAGTAGCAGTATATTTCTCCGGCACTTGCTTGAGACGCATTGTGTCCTAACACAGCAGGCTACATCGACAGCTATTCCCTGCAGCATTTCTAGTTCTGGCCAAGCTCACCTATCAGCACCTACCTTAGTCAGAGCTCCAGGATGGAAAGTCCAGCGGGTTTCACTGTTGAACTGGACCCTCACGTCCCCTCTGTCCGTGATTCTGTGCACAGTCCCTGTCTGGCCAATGAACTTTTGATGGGGGGGAAAAAAAAAGTAGGGGAAACCCCCTAAATAAATCACATTGCTTAATAGTGGGGAAAGCAGGCATCCAAGGCATAGATGGCTAAATTACCCACCGTTTCCAACTCACAGACTAACAGCGCTCCCGAACCTGCTTTAAATGAGATGCAGTCATTGTTTTTCTGCAGAAGGAGGGAAAGGCTGCTTAAGAAGCTCCTCTAAAGCAGCAGCATACTGGGGGAAGAGGGCAATAGGAATACAAAGTGTGAATATCCTTGAAAACCCAGCACAAATTGACCTCCTCTTCACAAATGACAAAGGTGGGCAGAGACTACAACATTGTTCTGCAGTGTAACACCAGCAAGGCATGCTCTATGGGGACAAAAAAAAAGCGGGCACGGTAGAGGACACTACAGAAAACAAAGCGTAATTGTGTAGTGCGGTATTCTCTATCTGTTGATTCTGGCAGGTCCTGAGCAGCTGATAGTTTTTTGGAGGCAAAAAGTACCAATTTCTGAGACGGCAGGAAGTTACTGTTTCTCTGTTTAATATCGCTTTCTACACCTGCATTCACCAACAACAGGAATTCAGAAGTGCAGAGGTGTAACAAGCTAGCAGGCTACGTTAGCTACACAGCAACATTCAAAAACTGTAGTTTTGGGGATGAAGGCCTTAGCTGGAACAAAAAATTCACGGCTCCACTGACAGCCACCTTAAAGTTTGTGCCAGAAGACAGTAAGTCCCTGCCTGCCAGGCTAAAAAAACCAGACCAAGGCTCAGTTAATAGATTCCCACATTGAAACTGAAATGACATCGTTTGTCTTGACATTTTAAAGTGTGATTTCAAAGACCGCTCACCTATAGCGCAGGTTGGGCTAATATACATATATAACAGATCTTTATCATTTTATAGCACTGCTTCATACACCAAGGCTTCAGACAGCTGTCTCGGAATCAGACCTGCAGGTCATTCAGTTTACTGACTCAAGAGTAGCAGGCATTTGGGTCCCTTGGGGCTATACACTCCTCTCCCTCTCCAAAAATCCACTTTTACACAAGTTACTAATACAGGCTCAGAGACAGGTCTTATTACTGTAATGGCAGTATCAAAACGTGATTTTGTCTTGCAGGAAATCTACTGCACAAGAGCAGTACTGCCTGCTTCAACATGTAAAGGTAATTTACTCTATTTCGGGCAGTATCTGTTAAATATCAAAAGCCAAGCAAGTTGACTTAGGGAAAAACAAAAAGCACAGACCTTTTAATTTAAATGGTCTTTGGTTTTAATTTATTCATTTAGCTCTTACCATTTCATCTGAATGTAAGCCCACACTGAATGCTCACAACCACCTGGAGACTTACTTCCACGATGGCCCCCTGAGATGCTGTATTACAGTAATAAGTGTCATTTCTATCCTCACTTCCTCTACAATCTGAGGTTTCTTTTAGACAACAGGTGACAACAGACTGATAGCTCTGCAAACTAAAGACAAGACAACAGGCTAAACTCCAAGAACATCATATGGGCCAAGAAATTTTAGCCCTGCCCAGGGATAGAGCCCACTGTTGACAAAACACATAACTTTCTTTACTAGTAATGCACAGTACAAAAGAAGCCAAACAGGGAACAGATCCAGAACTCCAAGCACAAGATCCACGGCTCGTTTAAAAACAAACAAATCAGCCATTATTTTCTTGCACTGGCTTCCAGGACTCTTGGAAATTATGCAGGGCTCCACAAGGCAATTCTCATACAACACAGATTCATCTGCGCCTAAAAATAAATTTGTCTCCAACGTCCTATAACTAAAGAATTTGTATTCGTGACTCAGTCAACACAATAGAAATGTAGAAGGTAACACGTTACACAAAGATGTTCTGGTAACTTCCCAGCCTGTGCCTACTTATGTAACCTGAGCTAGTGACTGACAGGTTCCTGAGCGAGCAGGAGCAAGCAGAAGCATACCTCAGCCATTTTAGGATTCCAGCCACCATGGCCCTCCTGCATCTCCCGCAAGATGTCAATGTCCAGCAGGCACTTCACTTTGTCCCCATGCTGGAACGGGTGCCTGTCCGTGCTTTCTTTCCTCTGCAGTTCAGCTGGTTTTCCTGAAGAGAAGAATGACACCACCCACAGACATGCAGGGTGCAACAATAAGCTTTGTAACAAGGGCTGCAAATTAACACAGGTTTAATGGGGGCAGAACAGCGCGAAAGCCCCTTTCTGTCGTGGAGCAAGCCCTACACATTCTCTGGGGCAGCACTACGTAGAGAGATCAAGAGGATTTAGCTCTAACTGGATATTGATATGGGTTAAACATGAGGTAGTTCTAACAAGACACAATTTCATCGCTTCCCAGAGAGGGGAATGCCTCTGAATGACGTCTCTCGTGCCATGTCAGACATCAGTAGCTGTTCTTAGCAACTCAGACACCCACAACTGTTGTTCAGCAGACACACCCACACAGTACTCAAAATAAGTTCTCTTCCGTAGGCAGCCGCACAGCTTGCTTCACGGAGTGCCGTACCCTCCTAGCCCTCCTGTGTAGCAAGGAAATAAGCTCCCCATCCAACCCTTCCCTTCCCTTGTGCTCTTGCCAAGCTGCTCAGGGAGAGAAAGAATGAGAAAGACCTGATTCTGGTGCTGCAAACTGAAGAACGGACCTCTCTGTTTTCCTTCAGGGAAGCAAAATATGGGCCCCACACCTCATCAAAAAAAAATACAACTAAATTACACCTTAGTAAAAAAAAAAAAAAAGCTGCAAGTCCAAAACCACAAGTGGTTTCCCTGGTTTCACTAGAGGTAAAAGGAAAGGTGGATTGCAGCAAGTAGCCAATAGAGACATCAGCTTTTTCTAATCTCTCTGCTGGGCAAGTATTTGGCAGCTCCATTCTCAGAATCTCTCTTTTGTCACATTCCCCTTCCATACACTTTTTGGTCCACCAGAACAACAACATTTGCTCTCTAAAAGCACAATAAACACCAGTCGGACCAGTGCTTGCCTGAAGAATAAAAAACCTCCGGATTAACAGAACTGACACCGGGGTGAATTCTCTGCTGACAGATGCAGGCATTCCCAAGGGAGTTCCATGCATTTGCAGCAGACAAGAAGTTGCCTTGGCAGGAGATCCCTCCTCGGGATACAGCTGTGGGCATCTGATGGTCTTACACAACCTTACCACTGAAAGGCCAAACTGCTTTACTAACCACTCTGAAATAAAGCAATATGGTCACACACTGACCACTTCTTAAAAATGGTGCACATTATGTGGGAACTTTAGAAAACCACCTGTTGGTTTTCTGTCTTCCAAGCAAAATGGCTTTAGCGTCACAATACAGCAGCGCGAATCAGAATTTCTCAGCAGCAGACTTGTCTCTACGCACCTAATTTTGGGAGATGCTCTTTGTAGTAAAAGCCACCAGACGCCTCCACAGTACATTTCAGGTCCACTTTTCCCTTGTGCCCAACTCTGTAGACGTTTGTGGTACCATCAGACCACGTGACGCTGGCCACGCTGCGTCCCGTCTCTACATCCCAGCCGCGAATATCAACCACGCGTCCAGTTTTACCTTCACCGCCTGATGGGAAAAACGAGGGGAAAAAATTGTCCAGCTGCATTTTCACTTAGACCAACGTACAGAAACTCACCTGACACTGGGATGTTTACTGAGATGTAATTTAACGGCATTTTTATCTTAACTAAGTAAAAAACAAGGAAAAAACTTATCAGTTGTCCAACTATTCACCACAGAGGAGCAGGCACAGAGCCAAAAGTCAGTAGCTGGGGCAGATGGAATTCTGACAGAGAGGTTGCTGCCGGGCAGGGTTTCTGTGCACCCTGTCGTAGGCCAGCTCTGCATGCTGAACATAAGCACACAGGTCTGCTTCGCTGACAGCATACTGCTGCCTGAAGCTATGTCCTCCAGTCAAGCGTTCTTCATGTACACGAAAGAAGGAAATCACACCAAAAAACCAACTCATACAACGTCCTCACAGCTTGCGTGACTCACCTTGATCTGCAGAAGGCACAAGAGATCTCAGCCACCTTCTTAATTAGGGAAATTAAACCATGACACAACTCAGTTTGACCAACTAGGAGAAAATCTCTACCTTAAACTCACCAAAAGCCAGCTAACCATTTACTTTGGAATACAGATACAGAAAAGCTGAATTCTGTGTAGAAACAGCTATTCCTCCTGGTGCAAAGAAATACTGCCTAGCTAGGCACCACACAGTGTCACGGCACCACACTGTGGCAAGATAAAAACACGGCAGCGCTGTAAAATCCACCCAAGAGCTTTAATTTCTCCCCAACACCAGTCAGGCGAAGGAGCATCAAGTAGAGTTTCTTGTGGTACTTCTCTTCACCCGCCCAAGCAAGGAGGAGTACTGTTGAAATAGCCCAGAACAAGGGGATATATTTGTGAGAAGGTAAAGCTGGCTGGGTACAGAGGACATATTCTCATCCAAGAGACAACAGCCTATCGACACTGAACCTAGTGACAGGCAGTCAGAATTCGCAGGTTCCCTACCTCGCTCTGCTGCCAAGTCACTGTGTGAACTTGGGCAAGTCCCAGCACTGGTCTAGTGCCTTCCCAAATGGGGACAGCAACATCCGTCTGTCTCACTGAGTGGACAACGAGCTTCTAATTGCCTGCAAAGTCCTGGAATTTAGTAGCTTAAAGGAATTAACTTTCTCGTCTAAGTGCATACCTATCGAAAAAGCGTAAGACAGACAAACTAACTTCCACTTCTGTGGTGTCTGGACTTGGGAAATGGTAGTAAGGAAAAATACGCATTCAATGAAAAGGCTGAAGTGACTAAAGAGCTGCCAGGGCCCACCCTGACCACAGCAGAGAAAACAGTTTGGCCAATTGTCAAATTTTGCCCTCAACACTAATTTCTGCAGTAGTGAAGACTTTATTGCTGTGGTTGCTGGAGAATGGCTTCTGCTTTATGAGTTATAACTCCAGACTGAAAACACAAAGGGGCAAAAAAAACCCTTTTCTAGTGCTGCTCTGGGGTTATATGACTGTGTCTAATTCACTGATACCAATTTCTGGGTAGCGCTACGGGTTAAGGAAACTTTACTGTGTGTTTCTATTGCAGAGCCTTGTGCACACTGTGATGTTTACAGCTTCTTTTTTCCCCTTAATTATTTAGTAAGACCAAAGGTTTCCAATGTTGACTCCACCATTTATTGCAGCTCTGGGTTCAGTGGAGGACATGGATACTTGCGGGGTCTGAGAGCAAAAGCAGCTTATGCTCGGTACAGCTTATCCATCCTTTTGGGATCAGATCAACATTTACATGTCTGAGACTTGTGTTGCTTACGATGATTGTGACCTGAAAGCAGTTAGATGTGCAAGGCAAGGGAGAAGAAACTTAAGGCCAGCCACTCGGCTGCTCCCTAATGAGCCTTGTCGCTGATGGAGCTGCCCCCATCCACAGCCATTTGCTCTTCTGAACTTAGCTTCCTGGTAGCACTAACACATCAACTCTATTCCTATTTAAAGAGGTAACATGTAAGTAGTGATAATAAACCACCTTACAAACTCTGTAATAGGGTCCTGGTAAGTTTATGGATTGATCATGAGGTCTTGTGTATCTGGTAAGGGCAATAGCAGTTCGTTGAGAAATCTGATCGAACGGTCTTGCTTTTACTTCCCGGTGTCTTTTTAGTTTTCCTGCTGCCTGAAGCCCTTTGCAGAAATTATGCAAATGATCCTTACAGATCATTTCTCTTCACTGTTCTTAAAAGTGTCCAAATAAGGATATTCCAAAGAACTCCAAAAAAAAAAAAAGGAGTACTGTACACAAAGTCAGACAAACTTATACCCACTGTGAATGGAAGCTTTTTCAGGAAAAGATGGGTCTATTTTCTTGTAACATGGTACACATTTATAGTTCTACACAAGATCTTCCAGGGTGGTTCCCATGAGTTTTCACATCTATGAAATACGAGCAGCAAAACTTCCCTCCCACACCCTGAATGAATGCGTACAGTTTATGTCACAGGTATGTTTTTAAACAAAGACAAGAAAATTAATAACATTTAATACTGTAAAGAACAGCAACCTGCATGATCTGAACAGCTCCCCTAGAAGCTACTGCTCAGCAGATGCATTTTCAACTAGCAATTTGGCAAAAAGAAAGAAGAAAAAAAAAAAGAAAAGATGTTTTACAGGACATCTCAAAAGCAGCTTACCATCCTGGTTACCCCACTCCCAGTCAGGGCCACGGACTACTTTAGCACCCTGGAAAGTCCCTTTTAAGGTGATGCGAGTCAAATTCTGTCGAGGACTCACTAGGACTCTGGAAAAACAAAATAAGAGAAAACAAATGAAATTTATTGTTACTATTCACGCCTTATAAAGCTCCGTTCCAACTGAGGTCTGTCACATGAGGACCAAGTGTTCCACGCTTACGTAGAGAAAAACTTGGTTTGAGTTCTGAAAAGCACGTAAGAAGTGAGAGAAAACAATAGAATAGCTGAACAGGGTCTTTGATCCTAAACGCTGGTCTCCCCAGGAAGGTCAGAATACTTAGGCACTGTTCCACCGATGGCAGAAAGACAACGAGTGAACAGTACTCTGGGCTAAAGACGAGCCAGGTTTATCGTCAAACATTATAAAAAATTGTGGGATCCACAGTGAGCTTTAAGAAAGTTCTGCGTTTCTCTCAACCGTGGGATGCGGATTAATTGGGAACAGATCCTGCTATATGAGCATGAGGAACAGGCACACTTCAGTGACAGTCTGGGGAGACAAACACAGATCTACAGGCAAGCAGCAGGACTGTGGTGGGGGCTCGCTCTCACTTTGTAAGGCACCAGAATGTCACCTTGCTGACTCAGGAAGCTGAACATACATAAGCACAAAGATCCAAAATGATTACATCCACTCACTCACACACAGCATGAAGGAAAAAAAGATCATCCTTCTTTCAGAACTTCAAGAGCCTTGAGGGGGCTGTGTGGGGCAAAAATAAAATCCAGTAACTCCAAAGAAGAAAAGACTCCCCACGCGCTCCGTGAGATGTACAAACCACAAATTGTCTTAGGGCAAGGCAGCTCAGGACCAAGTATGATTACTGTGAACGCATGCAAATTAATACTTTTTAACATAACTATTCACCAGCATTCTACAGCATAAGGTACACCACCTGCAGACCAAAGTCATCAAAATCTGGATTTAGCAACTCCACCCCACTGCCTACACAGAGCAGGGGAAGCCCTGCTGCAAGTATCATCAAGCAATCCTAATCATCACAGCAGGAGGGCACGTTAGTTTTCACGGCCAGCTGTACCACCTATAATCCACAGGCTTCCCAAAGAAGAGCACCCGAGGCAAAGAAAAGTAAGTCTCACACAATTAAAACCTATCTTTAAAAGGGAGCCTCTGAGAGGGGGTGGGGGAGGGAGAGAGGAGTAAGGAGAAAGTTAGTAACTCCTTCAGAAAGTCCAGCCTCACTTCAGAGGGAGACTTTCAGCTGCCCCTGTATCCCAGGGGTAAGTTTAAAGCAATGCTTACGGACATTACCAGGGCGCACACCGCAAGGCTGCAGGAAAGCATTAATGGCTCAGGCAGCCTCCCAGCTCAAAGGCGTAAGGAGTTCAGCACATTTCATAACCTAAGCTGCAGGCTGCGCTGCCTGGCTCACTTGCTGAAAAGCAGAGCAGATTAGACCAGCAGTGTTGTGGCTAGACTTGTTTCCAGGAGAACGCAGACCTTTCTATCTGCCCTGCAACCTGCATCACAGGCACACACACCGACCCACCTTAAGAAAAAAAAGAGAAAAAAAAATACCTACGTGATAGTAAACAGGGGGTCTGATGTCCTGTTAAAGCAGCTTCCAATCCCCATAATGTCACAGCAGCTTCTCTGCTGGTTTTGGGCGTGCTGGTCCTAGTCTCTGTTCCCTAGCAGAAAGCTTTCTCATGAGACACCAAGCCACCAAAGTCCCTGTGGACCTGGTTGTGTTGCTCGCCCAGGGTACAATCCAGTTTTCTAGGTGACTGCAAAGGTGCCACAATCCATACCCGTAATTGCGCACCTCCTCCTGACAGGCTCTTGGCAACTCCCAGACCAGACAGAGCAAAACCAAGTTCAGCAGCTGTTCCACAGGGGAAGGGGAGGGGAAGCCTACCAGGGGTAGGGCTGACCTCAGAACGCTGTATTTATTTTCCATCTAATGCCTAGAGAGAGAAGGTGGAGACTCAGAAGGATAAAAAGCTTATGCCTGAACTTACTGTTTACTTATCCACCAAAAGCCTAAGTCTTTCACCTTTCTTAACTTGTTAACAGACCTCCCACCTGTGCTTTACAACCTAACCTGTTTAAAAAGAGGGAGAGATTATTTACACATGTTCTTATAATCGTTGAATGTTCGTTATCCAGACTGTAGCTCAACAGGAGGAAGATGAAGCTGGTTTTTTGAATGGTTGAGATTTTGCCTGTTTCAAACACCATCAAGGCTGGCAGTTGTTATGAAAGAGAAGATAACGAAAGAGGGCTAGGAAAAAGCTCAGCTAAAAAGAAACACTGATCAGCATTTTATTACACTGTGTCATGCGCTACAGACTGGCTTCAAAAACCAGCATGGATTTGTGTACTACATCTGAAACAGTTTAGCTACAATGTGCTGATTTCATTGTATTTTGTTGAAGGCTTTTCTACCCATTTATCAAAGACGTCTTAGCCAAGTCCCGAGACAAAAATATACTTCTCCAAACCCTGCTTTCACAAGGGAGGGGTTTCAATGCAAAGATTCCCAATAATAGTAAAATAATGCACCAAGCTAAGCTTAAGCAAGATGTTTAAAGAGCAAAATAACCCCCATTCACTACATTCCTAGCATAATTTCCCTTTTTGTATAACCATATAACAGCAGTCATTTCCCATCTCAACAGCTCTCATGCTAACCTGTCACTTTCAGTGAAATTTGTGGCTAGAAACCAGGCAAACAAAGCTGACCAGTTCAGAAAGCTGAGCTTCCTTAAAGAAGAAAGAAGTGTAAGAAACTTCAATGCTGGAAGCAAGCCACCATAACCGCCCTTTTTCCCCGGCCTCACCAAAATTTTGACCTTGGCTTGAACCGGACTGCTGACAGCAACACCAAAGAACAAGGCAAGAACCAGAAGTCCTGAGCCAATACATCTTAGGTTTTAATATAATTCAACATGTTTTGCTCCAAATACTGGATAACAACCAAAGTTATTAGTGTGTGGCAAAAATACCCGGGGGATAAACTTAATCACTGCAGTATTGCCTTTAATAACAATTTTAATTACGACAGCCAAAGTCTGCAGCCATTTCTGCCCTACAAATTCCAAGGATATTGAATTACTATAGAGTCCAGAAAGCACTTGGGAGCACGTACTGTACAGAACGAAGCTATGCCTCTCTTCAGCACGCTGGGAACCACCCCTCTGTGGATATTCTGCCTGTGCTCAAATTTCGCTGAGGTGCTTACTTAGCCTTTCACGTCACTCAGAGCTACGCTCCAGACAGCTAGCGAAACAGCGTCATCCATGCTTCACAGATAGAGATTTGAGGCCAAAAAACTGGAGAAGTTTGAACAGAGATTGCTTTTAATTTGCAGGAGCAATCTGAGGCCCTGCAGAAGTCAGAGCCCCTTCATAGCAGGCACAGCTAACATATTTTGCAAGACAGAGATGTTTCCACTGCAGAAGATTCTTATCCGAAGAAACAAGCACAACGCACGGGGCGGGAAAGCAGAAGGGATGGTCACCCTGCAAGGTAGCAGGCCACAAACGCTGTGTTGATCTCTTCAGAAAGGCACAGCTGCAAACTACAATCTGAGCTCACGGTGGGTACAAACCCACACCCCTTCTAGGATGTATAAATACCTCCACAGGCTCCCTCGAGAAAGGCAACGCAAAGATCTTACAGAAACTACAGGTAAAACCGACCCCAACGACAGAAGAAATTCTAGATTCTCTAATCCTCCCTAGCAAAGCTTTTACTGAAGCACTTCCAGCAAAGGATAAAGGAAGGAAATTCTGACAGATGGCAGGCGGATGCCGATTGCTCAAGCATGAACCAGACTAAGACAAGGACACTAGTGAGGGATCAGGATCACAGAAACCTATTTCAGGAACTGTCTTTACCAAGAATTTCCATTGTCAATCCTATCCTTCCTTGCCAAGGCACAGATCTTCACAAGACCAGCTATTTGTAACGCAGACCCTAAACACTCGCTGTCTGCTTTGCTGACCTCCAAAGCTAACTCGTATCAGAGTCAGGTCTGCAAAGCCACAGCAGGCACGATTTCAGGCCAAGGCTACTAAATGTGAACGAAAATGTGCCCGCACACTTAAAACTCGACCCTGCACTGCAGACAGAAGGTTTTCTCAGCTATGCTCTCAGAGATGTCTGTATGCAGCCTTCCACGGCAGAATATTGTACTGAGAATGATACAGAAGCACTGTGAGCACACAAAACGAAATGTCTTTTATCATCCTTTAAACGTGACTATTAGTTCAAAACGCAGGCGAAGGATGCTTTAGTGAAGATTTCTCTTGCTTACAGTTTTGATCATGTAATTCCAGAAAAGATAAAGGTAAAATACGTCACTGAAATTTAGTCTCTACTCCACAAATCAAACAGAATATTCCAAACTAAATAAGGGAAGCCCTACTGTGGGGATACACCCTAGTGTTCTGCAATGTACGTGTTTTTTTTAAGGAGGCAGTTAGGTAGTTATTATCCAGTAAATCATGGTGGAGTTTTTTAAAAGAAAAATTATACTCATTCATTAATAGAATAAATTCATAAATAAATTAATCCTAATAAATCCATTTATACTTAATGAGCATTTGAAAAAAAGTTAGGAAACAAACACATCACCACACAAGAGTCAAAATGTTACTCACCAAAATTTCTTAGTCTAGAAGCTTAAAATGACATTGCACAAATAACACGTGTTGAAGAGGTTACTACAGTAAATAAACCTGCAGCCCCTTTATTGCCTAGTAATCAAATGCCCAGCAGTTGTCACTCAGCTGCTATATTAGTTCAGGCTTACAGTATAAGCAGTCGCAGATGGAAGGCTGGATTATTAAAGCTGCCTTGAATGGGTCTGCATTGCACATGCATAGCTGAGTGATAGCACACACTTGTTCTTGTAATGTATCTGATTTAGAAATCCAACTGGTAACTAGACTAGACAGAGCTGGTTTAAGAATTATGGCTGAAAATAACCGCAAGCTCTGTTTTGACTACAGTATAAAACACAACGTGAGAAAATATTTGTATTTCTCATGCTTGACTACACAAAACGTCTCCCTGTGTAGTTTGCTGGCTCCTCCAACCCCATTGTGCTCCAGAAAAAAATACGACTTTTGAAAAATTGTTACGGTTGTGATTTATCAGCGCGTGAAATCTAGAAAACAGCCTGGGTAAAACGCACCACATCCCCTCCTAAAAATCAGCTTGGCATCACCCCTGCCATTGCTGCTTTTGCACTTGAATGTAGCAACACTAATATTTTGCATGAGAGGAAGATTATCTCAGACTTGATTATTTGCAGAACTCACCAGAGTGTGCCTGACTGTTCCAGCCCTAACATAAACCTGATGAGTTTTGCTTTGTAATCCTGTTACCGACACTGATTTATCTTCCAATTACTAAGCACACATTCAGCAAATGGATATACAATTGTGAAAAAGGGTCTTCAGTGAAACTGAGCTGTCCATCCTTTTAAACTAAGGATGAGAGACTCTCCCAAAACAGCCATAAAATTCAAACCAAACAAGACCAATAAAAAAATACCAGTGATGGGCAGATATCAGGAAGAGACTACTCCAAATGGCAAAATATTAAAAAAAAATCAGTACTTCCTGCCACCAGAGGTTCAAACTCAGGTCATTTAAGACCTGAAATAGCGTCCAGGTAAAGGTGTCTTCAAAGCTTCTTTAGAAAACTGATTGGGAACCCTCTGCAGGGCCTGTCTGGGCTTAAGGCCTCTTAAATCCTAGGATTAGGGAGCTGCTACAAACAGTTACGTTGGCCGTGGCTGGGTTTATCTGCATGGGTGCCACGCGGTGGGTCTGGCAGCAGCAGTGCAGGCGGTCGCAATTCTCTGTGCAAGGACACCACACTGCGATCTGTGAAATTGCCCTAGGAGAGGCCTTAGCTCTCTCTGTCGAAGCATCAGCTATGGCAGCAGCTGCGAGACGGGAGGCAGGGCGATGCTCTCTCACGATGGACTAAGAACAGAGACCAGGGTGGGACTGGAAACTCCCAGCTCTCCATCTTTGGTTAAAGACAGTTGATGGGACAGCTCCATAATACAGCTGCATTCCACGGGTCTGTGTGGGATCTCACTGACAGTAAGCCAAGGACTACAATCGTGACACAGAAGTAGACCCTCCTTTGTTACGCAAAACCAAGATTATGGGATGCTGTCAAGTTTGGTGGGCTCTCTCTCCATTCACTCCCCTTATAAGCTTTCTGACTAATAACACTCCAGTGGGCTCATCACAGCACTTTGCCTGGGTCTTGAAAGCAACACACCACTGTGCTTGAGGCTCCCTGCAAAGAACCAAAAGCTACCCATCCCCTGCCAGAGAAAGGAGGTGAGAGAATCTCAGTCTCTAAAGGAGGCTCATCCTGTGTTTCATAGCCCTTCAAACCACAGCGGGTGGCAACAAAACCTCAAGAAAACCCAAATCCATACAGTGTCTTTTTAAATGCACAGGGGTTTTTGGTCCTTGGGGAACTGCCAAAGGTTTTCTCTTCTATTTTATTAAGCAAAAACACTGAGATGAGTGATCTCAGCAACAGTCCTAGTGAGTCATAAGTATGCAATTTTTATTCTTCGAAAAGGATGCCGCATTGCCTAAGGCAACGTGTCTTTACAGCTCAGACCTCAGTTATTCCAAAGAAATCAAATCTATCTGCCATTGTTCAAAGGTGATCTCCCTCCATGCCCCTCGTTTCACTTTTTCTTTTAGCAGAACATTTAATTCTTAATGCAGAGTAATCTATGGAACACCAGACCAACAAATCATAGGATTACATTTGCATTAAGGCAAAGCTGTTCCTACTTCTTCCTGCTCCTGCACTGTAAGACATTTCTGAGTAAAATCGTTTCAGCTTGCCAATTTCCTGTAGGAACACTCTTGCATAAAACACATATTCATTGCAGTTACAGTACAGTATTCCACCATGCAATTCAGTCAAATGACTGAAACAAAAAGCATTTCTGACAGCCTGTTTTGTCCAAAAGCACAGTGACTTCTAAGAATCACAACATGTACCTTTCATTCATCTTTAAAATTGCAGCTTTCCACAACTGGAAGCTTCTTCATTATGGATTTCTAATTTCTCTCCATCCCTCCGCACAGCTACCTTCAATACCTGCCACGCAGGAACAGCAGTTTTTATTAGCTGCTTGGTACTAGGAAGACCAGTGCTCCTGCCAGCACACAGTAATGTAAATCAGAACACTGCTACTTTAACAAAAGGCTTGGTAGCATAGACTGGCCTCTGTCTAGACTTCTTTTTATCAACTCAAAGTTAATTTACATCATATCTTCTGTAACCACTGAATGAACCACACTCGTAGAAAAAAGTGAAGAAGTTTAGGCAAAAACCAAACCAAAAAGCCACTAAGAGGCAAGTATTGTCAGACATTAAGTTCTGCTTTAGCAGTCAACTACCTCCAAAGAGCTCTCCAGTGCTTCGGTGACATTCTGGAGTGGTGCTGCAGTGCTTTGTGAAAGTCAAACAACTCACATAGGGCAGTACCAGGTCTGGCAAGTTTCCTGGCGGTCTTCCAAGCTCTCTTTTCACACTAGGAGCAATCACTCTACTGCCTAATTCAAACAGCAGCCCTGACACAGGTCAGATACAAGCCTTGAAAGGAAAAATTGCTCTATTTACACCTTTTACCATTCAGATTCCTCAGAAAAGCAGCAAGTTCTGCAGAGGGTAACAGTCCTGGGGGAGAAATCGCCTAGCCATCTGCCTCTTGATGAACGACAGCATTCTGGGGTGCTCCTGACAAGGGTCAGGAAAGGTAACAGAGCTGGCCTGCTGCCCAACAGAACGCAGCACTGTGCAGCATCACGGAGAACCTGTGCAAAGGCCAGAAAATCTGGACTGCTCTGCAACAGCGCAGCGTCCTACAGTAATTGTTGCCTATTTTTTTTCCTTTAAATGTGAGGAAGATTATGTGCCTTAACAGCAGAGAGTACCTAGAGGTAAAGTAAAAACCACAAGCAGGCACCTCTGAGTAACTACTTGCAGCTAACTATAATATTCACGGAAAGAAAGAGGAAAAAAAAAAGTCTATTTTTATTTTTTTTAAATATATATTTTCTAATATATATATTTATGAAATCACAAAGCTCATTTCACAATAGGATCTGGCTGGCTTGTCATATTAACACGAGCTCAAGAAACATCCTAATCTGATGGATAAACACAAGCCTCAGAGCTCAGAGGGGACATGTTTGGACAGCAACATCTATCCCTTTGCTAGCAACTCACAATTCTGGCTCACCCACACTGGCAAAACTATGGTAATCAACTCCAGAGAGAGCTTCCCATATGGGAGCAAAACCAGCTGCAAATCTGACGCCACTGTCTTTAGCAAAGTAATTATACTTTTCACTCCACAGATGGATGCAATGCACAGTGGTATTTTCAAGTGGAGGAAAAAAGAGGAAAAAAATAAAATCAGACAGAGACAAGAGCTGATTTCTTATTACTTTTCCTAAAGGCAAGAGGATTACAAGACTCATCTTCATGCCCACCTTAGGAGGCACAAATGAAACTACTGTTGAGACTATTCCTGTCGGCCTCCCTGTGGCCACTTTGTTATCCGAGAACAGTGAAGAGCAAAGCACGTCTAAGAAATTATTTAACGGGGGGGGGGGGGGGGAGGAAAAGAAAAACCAGAGCAGGTAAACATTTTGAATTTTCACCTTAACTTAATTTGACAGAAAAATTCTGCGGATTTCTGTTTGCTGTCTTTTTCCAAGCAGCTCCATAAAAGCAGTAGCTCCAGCCTTAATGCTATTCTGTAGAACAGTGGTCCTCAAACTGTTTTGATCATGCAACCCCATCAGCAAAAAAAGTTTGAGTCCTCCCCAGTATATGTACTTATATTTCTTTATAAATGATACAGACATGTACTAGTGACATTCTATCATGTTATTGCTGCATCCCAATAGACCATCTTGCACACCCCCTGGGGCACACCCCCCCCCCCCCCCCCCAGTTTGGAGACCACAGTTATAGAACAGGGACCCACAAATCTCAGCATGGTTAACTGGACTGCAGCACCACTTACGGTTGCGAGTGTGCCGTCTCATAGCGTTCGAAGGAGTGGGACAGGTCGTGCTTGTTGTTCATGTAACACTGTGTGCACAAGTCATAGTCAAAACACATTTTGCATTTCCACCGCATCCCCCGTATGCCATGCTTCTTGCAACAGTCACAGATGATGTTAGGGTGACGGACACCTAGGAGAAACAAAGCAAAGGAATGTAACCACAAAAACCCCAGAGAAACCAGGCTGACCAAGCTCTTAGATTGACATCAGCATGTTTTAAAGAATCACGTACTGTGCATGTATTGGAGATGATGCAATAATATAATATGAAGTGATATGTGTAATATGAAGCACCCATTTTCCGGCTTAAGGGACTCCCATCCTAAAAGTCATGCCAGAATCTAACAGAATGACAAAGTCAGGAAAACTGTTAGACTCACAAATAAAAAAGAAAGTGGAAAGAAAAGCCTTTGCATAGAGGCACACAGGAATCTCATTGCCATGAACTGGCTGAGCGAACAGCGCTGCTCAGCATCAGTCCACAGGCAGCTGCAAAAGGCTTAACATTCCAGCTAGCATGTGAGGCAGGTGCCACATACGCTAAAGGAGATGGGTTTACAGCACCAGTGCTTGTGCTTCTTGTCCTGCTGTACTTACCTATCTGTGCGTTATCATACAGAAGAAGGTCGTAAGCCCCTTGGAATCCAGTCCGGTAATTGGTTCTGTTGCCTTGATCCCACTGCACGACCACAGTCTTATCTGGAGTGGTTGGGCTGCCTGTCCGACCAATCTCGACCACAGTCCCAACATTCCCTTCGCCGTTGTCCTGGCTGCCCCACTTCCAGTCCACTCCACGAACTACCCGCATCCCAACCTGCATGCTGGCATAGGGGTCCACGTCCATGGATCTGCACAGCAACCCCTAAAACTCTTCCACGTAAAGGGTTTTGGAGACGGGCAGTATCATCAGCAACACATTCAGCAGCAGCAGCAGCATGTTCAGCACACCTAGTAAGACAACAAACAATTAAGTGACGCCACTCAACACATCACATTTTCCCCAGAATGACCTGGCTACACAAGAGGCCTGACCTGCTGAGTAGATAACTCTGTTCTCTATTTAAAACAGGGATCCTCACAGTTTTAGCGCAGATACGCAAACCAGCCAGACTTCCAAGGCACAGAAACATCTGCATAATATCCAAAAGACTTATTCCAGAGCGCTGGGCATGAGGGAAAAGAACTGGGCAAGAAGTCTTTGTAAAACTCCAGTACCAGTCCTTGATTTCAAACTCAGGAATGTGTGCAACAGCTACCGGAGACACAATGGCAACAGAAACAAAAAAGCACAGTAAATAGAGCTGAAATAAATGACCAGGAAAACACCAACAGCATCACTGTAGCAATACAAAGTCAATACCAGTCTATTCTTCAGGAAGACTCTCCATACGCCTTTTAACAGAAAACACTGCAGTGTTGAGTTTCACTTGCCCAGAAAGTTAGTTTTGGTTTCGATTTTGGGATACAGGAAGTTTTAAAAATGCATACGAAAGAAATGTTTGCCTGTTTGAAAGAAGTAATAACGTGGGGTTTTTTTTAAGTGCTCATGTCAGAAAAATGCCAATCTTTTGCTGCTATTTATCAATGCCAGCTATGGCAGGAACAGATTATTGCCTACTTGCAATAAGCACTGCAGATTTTGTGCTGGGATCAGTAAAAGCTTGGGATAGCCTTTCCAGCTGTTGCCATGACAATTGGCAAACGAGGTGAACGCCAAGTGGACGCAGCACATCCACAACTTTCAACTAAATCAAACAGATTGTCAAAGCCTGGTCTACCTCTTACACCAGAACGACAAGATAGAGGAGCGTGGCTTTCACTATTTAGGGCCAAGCTGCTGCTTTGACTTCTGGAAAAATCTACTGCAACATCCTTTCATCTTTGGGCATCCTCGGGTCTCACTCTTCCTCTCAAGCTATCCATAACACACAAAATTTTCTAAACGTTTGGAAAAACAACCACCCCAACAGAATGCCAAGGGCCAAATAGTGCACATTCCAGAAGTACAGCGATTCTTACCAAGAGCCATGACACAGAGCCAGTTCAAACCAGGCTGACAAACCCAGTCTCGCCAACAAGCTCACAGGACGTGTCCTCAGACACGGCAATAGGAGCAGCCTTGTGCCATGTGACGTGCTGTTAACGCTACTGCCCACCAATAAAGCAACTGAAACCACTGAGGCCTAAAAATAAACTCTTCCTCCAGCCAAACATCCCCGTTTAAATGTATGGAGGAGTAGTTTGATGCAAAATCAAGTTTCTAGCGTGCAGAAAGAGCCTGATTTCTGTTCAGCTTTAGCATCTTTCTAGCTTCAGACTTTTCCTGCTACGCATCACTGTGACATCCAAACGCCTGTCACACGAGAGCAAGATCAAAACCAAACGTCCTTGTGAACGTCATGTCATCTTTCATTCCAATCATCACTACAAGGTGCCTTGGGCGACACTTTCGTTTAGACTTCCTTTGTGGAGGTGGATGTAACATTGCCGAGTTTAGGGTGCAGTGGTGTTTTATTGTCTTTATGAAAGCAGAAATTATCAAAAAGAAAGAATATCCTTTCTAGAAAGCACTGCAGAGCCTAATGAGATTTGTACGATCCCCTCTTCCTCCAGATCAGAGACGAATAAAGTGGACAATCTATTGCTTTAACTAAGAGGCAGAACTGTTTGGGTTTTTTAAAGGCTGCTACCAACCAGTCAAGACAGTCACACCCACGGGCAGAGAAAACAAACGGAAACATCCAACGATACAAAGGTACCAGAGAAGCACATTTCGATTATTGCTACATGGCCTTTCAATGGCAACAACCACCCCTCCTGTTCCAGCCAAGTGAACCGGTGGAAGGTGGCAGGAGGCAGTAACACTGCGAAAAGGAATTGCATACTTAGAGAAGGAAACAACAGATACCACAGGGTTCTTCAGATGACAACAGAGTGCCACTCTCCAACCTTAACAGCTTTATGCTATTTCAGTGGACCTCCCCCCTGTCCCCAGGAATGAATGAAACATCACAGGCTTCAGAACTCTCAGCATTTCAAGGAAGGCAATGCCAGCTCCAAAAATTATTCATCATAAAAGAATATTCTAGTCTGTGCCACAATTTAAGTCACTGCAGTATAAAGGAGGATGGCGATCCCCTGCTACCTGAAAAGAGCAGAGCAGGCTGACACACTACATATCGTGAGACGTGCTCACCAGTGCGGTCAAACAGCACAGTACCAACCTCAGGTCAGCACTGCCTCGGTCCCAGAAATGTGTGACCTACATACAGGCAAATCCACGCTTTCTCTGTGCGCTTTCCCACTACTTTTCTGACGTGGATGCTACAGAGATCCCTTCTTCAAACTGCCAGTGAAATACAAAAGCTACACGAAGACACTCTGTAGAAAGAGTCCTGCAGAAAGGCATCGTTTCACAGCACCGTGAGTCTACTTACGGACGCAATATGACATGCCAACATCAGGTGTCTTGTCGCAGAACAACAGACAGCAATCCCTGTCAATACCACCGGTACCAAGCTGCGAGGACAAAAATCCATCTCATCAGTAGCCCATAATAAGCTGGATCCAGACGGGAACAGACTTTTACCGCTGCCACAGGCATCGAGTTCCCTGTGGTTCTGCAGGTCCCTACGACTCACAAAGGAGCTGCACAGGTACTCATCCCACAGCTCTAGGAAGCTATTGTAGTTCAACTGTACACTTGGGATGCTGAATACTAGTTAACAGAGTTGTCTGTGCTGCAATGACCTTCACGCAATCCCTTGCTCACTGATCTGAAGGCTGTCTTCTTAATTCTAACCCCATTTTCGACACAAGAAGGCACCAAATGCATCCTGCATTCTCAGCTAATCTGCAAGGGTGGTGCATAACAAGAGTAAAGAACTACTCAAAATCTTTATAAGATGAATTACAATGTTCCTGCAGTCTGAACCATGCCAGAGATCAGCATTATTTACTTCCTAAGTGGAAATGTTTCACTCATTGAAGCAAATACTCCTCCCTCGATGCTGTCTGGGTCATAATTATTGCAGGGAAGGATAGGTATAGCTGCCAGAAATGATTCGCAGAGAAAACATCAGTTTCCCATGGGAGTTTGAAGCTGAACAAATAATCCATTACAATACACAAGCATATTTTGAAATCCTGAACAAACGTTCTGACCTCATCTACTGTGACACAGGAACGAACAGCCCAGGTGTAACCTGTGAGTCCATTCTTGGGAAATCACGGCAATACTTAACTGGAACAAAGGGAAAATATTTTAGCACCTTCAGTCCGCAATATTTTAGTTGCAGTAACTTTTGCAACTTTCTGCCAATATTCAAACTGCTCTGTTGGTACAAGGTGCCCGAGAGGCAACCTAATATCCGCCTCGTAAGAGGCAAAGGTTGCTGCTGTACCGGATACACAGCAAACAGAACCGAACAGTGACGTAAAGAGATTTACAAAATTCATGCATGTAACTTGGTTATCAAGTTATTTGAACAGCATGGCAAACAGAGGGAGATGCAGGTGATTTTGTTCTGCTCTGTGTTGTTCTTTTAAAAGCAGCTTTTTTTTTTTTTCTTTGCACATATTTTGCAGATTGAATAGTCGTCTTGGGTGAATTACTCCACCTTAGAGAGCTTTGCCTGTCCTAAGGATGCTTCCTGAAGCGCAAATGCAAATTGCACCCTTTTTCCAAAGAGCAACACGAGTCTGCAAAACTCTGGTATTTAATATATCGAAATTAGTTTCCAAACATCCCTTGTGAACGCATGTGGAGATGGCTGCAGCGGAACTTTTATTACAGGGTCTTTTCCACAGCAGCTCACCTGAGCCTAAAATGCCCCAAGAGAAGTCATTATTACACTAAGCATTTTGGAAAATAACACCATTCCCCATTTCTTACTATTTTTATTCTCCTTGACCCTTCCTTCTCCTCAGGTAGAGTCTGTTATTTTGGATCTTATATCTCTAACAACTGGAGGTCTGCAGCACCCGACCCCTACCTAAGAGCTCACGCCACCTACTTACTTCCATCCTCTCGCTCTTAAGCGGTTTTCCAAGGAAATACGAAGCACACGCTTTAGGGCTACAAACCCCTAAAACTGACACAAGAACTCGATCCTTCGGCCCCAGCCCAGGGGCCTCAGGGCTGAAGCCCTGCTCCCACCCGCGATCAGGCGGGAGGGCTGCCGGGACAGCCGGCGCTGCGCCACGGCCCCGGTGAACCGAAGCAACGGGGCCTCCTGCCACCTACCCCCGGCAGCTCCCGGCACCGCCCTGTCCGCTCCCACGGCGGCCTGAGCCCCAGCCCCGCCGCTCCGGCCGAGAGGAGGGACAGCCCGGGCGCGGCCCCCGCCCTCCCGCCCCGCGTTACCTGCAGGCGGGAGCGGGAGCTGTCACGTCAACCCGTCGCTCGGAGGGGTCCTGCCCTCCGGCCGCGCCCCAGCGCCGGGGGCTTCCCTGGCCGGGGAGGGGCGGGGGGGCAAGGCCGGCTGCCAGGCGGCGGATTCGCTTGCCGGTCGGGGCCCTCGGCCCGTCCCCCGCTCTGCGGTGCGGTCACAGCCGCGACAGGCGGGGCGGCTCCCGGGCGGAGCCAGCCGCTGCCCGTCCCGGCCCCGCTTCGGGCGGCCCCGCCGCCCCGTCCAGGCTCAGAAAATGGGGGCGAGGAGGACGCTCAGGGCACCCCGACGACTGACACCTCTCCGGAGGAGCTACAGCGACCCAGCCCCGCGGCCGCAGGAAGATCCAGCCGGATGAGGGAGGGCAAGCCGCCCTCTGCCCCTCTCGCCCCGAAAACGGCCGCTCAGGCCCGCCCAGCCCTGAGGCGCCGGCCCGGCCTGTGTCGGCAGCCCGGAGCTAAAAGCCGTGTTTGCTTCTGAGAGCCGAGGCAGTCACCCAGGGCCAGGAACTGCCCCCTTACAGTCATCTGCACCAGCCCAATAGCAGCGAGGAGCCACCTTGTTCCCTCCAAACAGCACTCGAGAGCCTCCCAGCTCTGCTCTCCAGCCAGCTGGAGACAGACGAGTCTGGGTCAGATTCCCTGGAGAACAGCTACAAGTGACCATTGCTATTTTTATGGTTTAAAACCCATGAATCGCACCCAGACTGCGTGTAATTCCCTCACAGTAACGTTTCGCATCCTCCTTAAGGCGCGCGCTCGCTCGCGTGCATGCTCTGAATGCAAGTGCTGGGCCTCCGACATGACCATGACTACAGAACAGGGCTAGAGACTGACAACGGAGGGCAAAATCTTCGCCTTGGTGAATCCTGGGTGGTCTAGGCAGTCGTCACAGGAGTGAAGACTTCCTCCGTAAATCCCCATTCAGGGACAGAAAATACGTAACATTACTAAGAGGAAAAACACTTTGTCCTCTGCCTCACAAAACTGGGCAGATCAATGCTTCTTGAAACTCCGTATTTGTTTATTCAACACATCCACGCTACTCCACGACACTACTATGGAGCTATAAGCCCATTCTTCCACGTGGTATACAATGCTATGAGTAAGAGAATTAAGCTTCAGCATCCTCAGCACAACTTAGAGGTAGGTAAAGCAGCTTATTTTAATGAGAAGAGGATTGAAAGACTTTTCCAGCCTCTCCTCTGAGGACCCCCTCCCTCCCCTCCTGCCCCAAGTTCCCCTCTCATACAAATAGTGAATAAGCAGCACAAAAAGAACTACACACAGGCTTGAGTTTATTAAATTAACTTGCAGCAGACTGAGAGTTAGCTTACATCTCAGCTACCTCTGGAGTCTTTCATTCTCTGTGAAACAGGGAAGACAGAAGTAGTAATAGCAGCACGGTAAATTCATGTTGATGATTCTTCCGTTGAAAAGCAACAGAAAGCACTGAAAGGATTAGGAAAACGAGTGTAACAGAGCCATAACAATCAATAGCTGCAATTGGCAGCGACCAGATGAAATGAATGCAAACATTTACAGGGATCACTGAAACGGGCAATGATCCTTTTGGATCAGCGCTCATAAGGACTTAACAAGCAGAACAAAGGGATGCCAGGGACATTCCAGCTGAAAATTTTATTAGCAAATGACTGGAATTGTGCTTCAGTATTTGATCCTCAACTCATCTCTCTCGGGGAAGAGGTGAACACACCAAGCAGAGCTAGGGCACTGTGCACTGACACTATTCACTTGACATCAGCAAAATAACTGCAAGCCAGTGAGCTCTGGCAAGACAAACGTCACTTCCCTTCCCCCTTCCTTGATCCCAATGCAGACTGGGCAAACCTCATAAAATGCTTACAGACATCCAGCATGGAACAGAGCACATCACCAACACTGCCTGCAACAGCAGAAATCCAGAACAATTCGACTGCAGCACAAACAAGCAACCGGAATGACATTCATTCTTCAGGAGGCAGATCACAATTAAGAAGTCAGAGGACACTGTGTGGTCCTGCCAGCCTTGTTGTTCATTGCAGTGGGATTCTACATGACAGCAAAGGTCTGCAGCTCAAGCCAGGGGTCAAAAGGATCCGCTCCCAACTAAAACAGGCAGCAGAGAGGCACCTGACTCAGTCAGGAGCAGTTTCTTCAACCGTTCTGTATTATTAAGCTGCCAAAGTGATTCCTAGTCACTCCAAGTATTTTATTTTAAGCCCTCGCCACATACACATACACCCCCCCACATTTTAACTGCTTGCTTCCAAGGGAACTTAAGGGACACAGTGTCATCAAAAAAAAAAAGAGTCATATCAAGCCATTAAACATTTAGATTGATCAACAACCACTACCTTAAAGTTTCAAGATTTACTTTTGTATATCCTTGCACTAGGAACATCAACAGAGCTCAAACAAGTTCGGTTTAATGGCTAAATTAAGTCAGCTCACATCAGCTTAAGAACTGCTGTGGCTCTGCAGCTGTTTTCAGCAGTACTGCTTTCTACACTATGCCTATGGATGTTCACCCCACAGAAATCAGGCTTGAAAGGGTTCTCCCCCTTTTTTGTGAAACCAACACGAGTTGAAGAGCTAAACGCCTAGCCGATGCTTACCTACACAATTGAGTGTTGTTCCCTACCCCAGTTTCCCTACCTGAAAAACTGAAATACTTTTGTATCCTTTAATAATAATCAACTAGGTTCAAATACTTCTGTCCAAGGCTCAAAGCTGCTAAGTTAATTACAAAAAACTAGTATTCAGACCAATAAACTCAAATTCAGACTCGCCCTTCACTTTTCTTTCTCCTGAGCAAACTGTAGGACTCCAGGACAGCACAACAGCGGACACATGCCTGTGCTCTCACTAACAGGATGCAGTGTAATTTCTCTCAAGGATACACACAACTCCCACAAATATATTCACTATTAAATGAAAATGGACCAGAAACCCAGCAAAACACACAGTAAATAATCCTTTTTGACTCACCACCTTGTAGCTTCTGTCCCCTCCTGGCTCCCAGGCAAGGCCAGGAGCCCTTGCTGCTGCCAGCTGGCTGTGGTGCCCCACAGGGCGTGCTGCCGTGTGCAGTTTCCCACCCAGGACACCCTTCCTGGCTCCCACCACACCTGAACGCTGTGCATTCAATCTCCAGTTTCTAGCACGGGTCCAGTTTGGAGCGTTTTGCCTCTTCCATGGCATTTTATTATCTCAACGCCCATTCAACACCCTGCTCTACCACCTGCGTCTCTCTCCTTGTAACTCCCTGGTAAGGGTGCCTTCTATTGCCTATACATAAAACCCTACTAAATGAGGAAAAATAACTACTATAAGGGCTAATATGGAATTTTAACTTTTTTTTTTCTTTCAGAATAGTTGCTTCAATAAATTATTAATACACAAACACTGGGCTTTAATACTACCTCTTAACACAGCACTAGTACAAGTCCAGCTTCTTGATGTGGACAAACACGCAGTCAGGACCATTTATTGTTTTCCAGATCTCATTCCTCAGCCCTTGCTCATACAAAGAGCAGCACTGTCAGAGCAGGCCTTGTTTAGCCGCTCAGACGAAAAGCCTAGCAAGGCCCCACTCTCCCTTTTGGAAAGGGCAGTTTCCAAGGCTTGATCTTCTGTGGCTAACACAGAGATAGCTAGAGAGCCCGGTCGCATTGCAAATCCACAGTGCCAAACTACAGCACAGAAGACACAAACTCTTAGTTCCCAGCACTAGCAGTCTTTAAGGTAGAAGGGTGAAAACGTCTCAGCCATTATGTGACAAACTTAACCACCAGAAATTAGACTAAACCCATGAAATTCACCCCCTCAGCCCACCAAAAGGATTCGCAGAATTGGCTGAAGCAAATTGTTTAATATTCCACTGCAAAGCCACAATGTCTCAATGATATTTTGCTTCCCTTTTCCTTGTGCTGTCAGGATTTCTGTTTAGTCTAAATTTTGCAAAATGGCATCACTGGCACAGAGTGGGAGAGAGAGCAGATGATGTTTCTGTGGCTTAAATATCAATAGCAGATAAATGAAGCTATTCTACTGACAAATTACTCTCAACAGAAAAAAAAATAGAAATGGGGCAGCTGCCACTGTTAAAAATCAATCAATCAAGAAAAAAGCCTGCATGAGGTTAAACCATTTCCATGCCCCATACCTCACCTGCTCTCAAAGTATATTTAACTGTATTACATAAACAGAATAAAGCAGGTGATTAATATGCCTTTGCTCAGGGATTAATATCTTGTCATTTCAGCTTCACTGTAGAAGAGCAGGCACACATCCTGAAATACTGGGACACAGAGTGAGGAAATGCTAAAAATAACTAGCCAGGCACTATGCTTAAAGACAGTCCCGTTGAGTGCATTTTATCACCACAGTCAACACTTGTCCTTTACAAATGCCAGGCCATTGATCTGTTTTGCCTAAACCGAATTTTACATGCAAGCTACACTGACTGTGTTCTAGCACTGAGTTGTTACAGTGAGAAGAGAACCTTGGCTTCCCTTTCAAGTGATACTTTCAGTGGTTTATCATGCTGGCTTACCAACTATTCTTTCATTTTGTTAAAGGCTGCAGGCCTAAAAGAAGCACCAGCAAATGTATTAATACCCAATAACAGTAGTTTTGTGCAAACCATTCTGAGAAGCCTGACACCAGCATTCTGGTTTCCTAAAAAATGGCACACAATCTCAGAATAGATCCTAAAGATGGAAGTTATACAGAAGTTATGTACCTTACATTTTCAGGTTCATTACATGCAAGTACCTAATAGCTTCGGTGGACACAAAAGCCAACTGGGCCAGCTGCTGCGTGACACACAAAGGTGGGCTCTGCTTAGCTAAGGAAGAGCACAACAGACAACTGGACGAAATCCTAGATCCTCATTCAGCATTTTGACGGAGGAACACTCTGATTCTTCCGAGACTGTCCATGGCAGAGCCAGAAGCACCAGGTTACACTAATCCCAGTGGAGTGACTCAGTCTCAAGGCCATGCTGCCTTCATACATCACCAGAAGAAGAAAATGCATGACAACAAACAAGAAAATGAAACACACAAGCACCACCACACTTGTCCCTTAGGTGGAAAGGCAGTACCTCTCTTTATGTTTAACAGTCTGCATGTACTGGACTATCATCTGGACTGCAAGGAGGATGCAATAGGAAAAAACTGTCTCCACAGCCCGAGAAGACCAACATCCCATATGCTGCCAAAGAGTAAGATGGTATTCAAAAAACCCTGCAGGTTTATCTTCCATTTTCCTTGTTACAACATTTAAATTTCTTGGGTTTAAGTACAAACATTGGGGACAAGACTCCTCTGTTGTTATACCTGAACGCTGCGAAGTCCTCTGTATTTCTGAGGTTAAACAACCAAAAAGTACTGCCTACTTTCAGACCCAGGACCACCACAACTGAAGGCTCAGACAGAAGACACCTCTCCTTAATTGTGATCACAGATGGGATTCAAAAAACCAGCGCTTCAATATGGCTGAAGTCTCAAGAAATGTACTAATCTGAGAATGTCTTCCAGCTGGTTGTGAAGGCATGCACGAAAAGCTTGTGGCCTTCTAGAGCTATCAGATCAGAACTGAGTTGGCCTTGAACCTTCAATTCCCACTCTACTCAAACTTCAACTCGACTGCGATGACAACAGACACAGAAAAGTGAACTGCTTCAAAACCCAAGCACTCATCCGCATACCCTCAATCCAAACTGGTTTTGTCACCAAGTTCTATGGACCGAAAAGGGATTTTTGTCAGCAATGAGTAACAAAATAAGTTAAACGGAAAGTGACAGTATCAGCCACACGATCGACCGGGAGCAAAGATATAGCACAGTATTTTTAATGAATCAACTCCGTGATAACTAATGGACTAAACCCATAAACTAAACTGGATCACACAGTAGGTCAATATTTGCTTTAAACCATACAAATGCAAACACAACCTTTGGGCAACACCACCAGTAAGCCAAAAATAAACAGCTGTCACAAGCTTCCAACCACAGAAGTTGTAGCATACCACAGTGTACTGGGTTTGGCTAGGACAGAGTTAATTTTCTTCATAGTAGCTTGTATGGTGCGCCGTTTTGGACAGTGTTGATAACATACTGGTGTTTTAGCTATCGCTGAACAGTCCTTACGCAGTATCAAAGCCTTTTCTGTTTCTCACACTGCCCTGCCAGGGAGTAGGCCGATGGTACACAAGAATTTGGGAGGGAACACAGCCAGGCCAGCTGACCCCAACTGACCAAAGGCATATCCAATAAGACATTGTGCTCAGCAATAAAAGCTGGGAGTAACGGTGTTTACTTTCCCAAGCAACTGTTATACCTGATGAAGTCCTGCTTTCTCAATTTCACCCTTCCAGTTCTCCTCCCTACCCCACTGGGGTGGAAGCGAGCAAGCAGCTGTGTGGCACTTCACTGCCCATCAGGCTTAACCCACAACACACAGCAAAGTGGAATATCTTTTACCAGGTCAGAGACGTTCAAAATTCATATTTACAAGCTAACATCAGCCAAGCCCTACAAAAGAACAAGTTCCCTCTACCAGCTTCTACTGAACACAGAAACTTCAGGCTCTAAATTGCTGAGATCAGTGCTCATCTGCCCACTGGAGAATTAAGAGTGATTATGAGTGAAAGTTCACACTGGGCATCTAGTGGATTTCTCTTATTACACCCCACAAGATAATTGCTCATGAGCCCGATGAAATTTCCTTCTGGCTTTTGATGAACTGCGTTCTCTCCAGGAGGGAGAAAAAACAGCTCCAGCCATTTGCTTTAATTGGACCTGACAGTTTGCAGATTGCTGCCTCAAGCCTTGAAAAGCTCAGTAGCTGAGGCTGATGAGAATCCACTTTTTCCTCAATAGCAGATTTCAGAGTTAGATTCACATTGCATTACAGTAAAAACAAACATACCACCCACCCAAAACCACACACAACCACGAGGTGATATTGTTCAAAAAAAGCAATTATTTGCTAAGTTTGAATTAAGGTCTTCTTGCCTTTAGAAAAGGGAATTTTCCCGTAGAAAAAACATATAGGATATTGGTATTTTAAACTTTCCTATACCCTCTATGGAAGATCCCTGTGGCATAAGGAAAACAAACAAAACAAACATTGCACTGAGCAACTCCCTTCCCCTCTTCTGCCAAGTCACCATTGTTTTTCTGGCCATTGGCATTAAGAGGTCAATGGTCAAGCCCCTTGCACTGGCTAGCAGGTCTTTTTGTGCCCATTCAGAACACTGACAAAAGTCAAAATGTTAAAAAAAAAGTCAAACCCAACCCATCCAGGGAAGCCATAAAATCTCCATTACTTCAAGAACCAGCTCTACATGCCTCTCAGGAATGGTTTTGGTGTAGTTTACCATGCCTTGTGAAAAAGGATGGACTAGGTGTCCTCACCAAAATCCCTTCCAGAGCTATTTTCAATCACCTGGAGATAGAGGACCACACAAACATATTCCATCAGTGAGAAATCTGTCTTGGCAACAGATTTCAGCTGTGATCTTACTCAGACATCGCTCTAATATATTTCTTAGGAGCAAGACCATCTGGCCCAGAACTGATGGTGTTGAGCCTTAGGTAAAGCCCAGGTCCGCATCTCTCTCCCACCACCTATCAACTCCTACTTACCATGAAAATCTAGGTTAAATCACTTAAAAGTTCATAATCCTCCAATCTATTTACAACTGCCTTGTCTGTCCACAAAGGCAGTAAGTTTCCCCAGAAGTCATTCAAAATTAGAAGTCTATCATTACTGCAGATGTTAAAAAAAAAATCAAGATGAATTAAGCCTGAAGTCCTGCTGGTAGACACGTGATTGAATAGCAGGTTGGAGAAAACACAGTACTGTGGTTCTGAGATACGGCTGTTCATAGGTGTTTACACTCTGGTACCCTCAGCAGTGGTGATACAATAGGATTACAAATCACCCAAGTTCGGAACACAGCTTCCTCCAACTGTTGTTCCAAATGAAAAGTAGCTACTTCAGACTCCAGTGCAGAGCAAGCTGGAGCATAAAACCCGCTGGATCTCTGACGAGCCTCGAGAGCTCATCCTACCAACTTTCGGATTCCCCTTCAGGCTTTCAGAAGGGTCAACATTGCACTCCCGTCAATTTCCAGCCTGAAACTTGACCTTTCTGTGCTCTAAAAGCAGATCAAAAGGTTTAAGTCTAATCTATCTTGACATGCCTTTGGCTAGAGAGACATCAGCTGCGTAGGAGCAGAATGAATTGAGTAGTTAGCTGTTGCTTTCCTCCCTGGTACTTAACGGAGGTTTGAGGGTCAGCACGTACACCATACACCAATCCACTTACAAGTTTGTACATTTTAGAAGCACAGATGTTATCTTTCAGCTCTGGATAGCCAAGTACTTTAAAGAATGCAAGAACACTTTACAGATGGGAAATGGAGCCACAGTTATATATGGAATTGGTGGCAGAGCCAGGAACAAAGCTCACGAAGCTCCAAGTTCTGTTCTCCACAGACTGGCCCATATTACTCACAGGGGGGTGGGGGGGAAGTATCAACCCATGATCCATCATGCATCCTTGCATTCCTCGGGGTCACATCAAGGAATGCGGATCGAGGTCCAAGATGAAGCCATTTAGTGTCCTACTAACATGCACGGAGCTTCACTGATGCCATTTTCCACACACAGCCAGTCTAAATGCTAGAAGACTTGTTCGATATTCTCAGAGATTTCAAACACCACTGCAGCTCTCATTACAGAGGGAGCAGAAATATTTAAAGCCTCCCAAGAAAAAAAAAAAAGACTTCACTTCCTCATTGTTTGCCTCAGGAGAAAAGAGCATCCAATGATCTCTCGTCAATCAGAGCGTCTAGTGAGAGTGTACTGAAAGTTGCATCGGCCTCCCGCTGAGCACACTGTATTACAACACCCCGGCCCCTCCATTGCTGCCCTTGATAAGCCATGAATCAGAATCCTTGAAAAACAACTAGGAATCTGCTCACAGGACTTTGCATTCTATTCCTGGATCCCTGGAAAACAGCAGCTCAAAATGAAAGGGCATGATCAGTCCTGTCACAAGTGGTACGGTCACATTCAGCATGACCCTGAATTCTGCCAGAGCCCACGAGCAGTTCTGTATCAGAGATGATGAGCAAGGCAAACGGATTTGATGGGAACAGGCAGGCAGGGGCAACACGACCTAGGAGAGCTCAATTGTCAAGTTGGAGAAAGCCTTCAACTTCAGCGAAACCACAGGCAACCAAGGTGGTCTCTGCGAGCGACCAACACTAATGCTACACAAACGCAAGGCAAGAGATGAGCTCGTTTCAGAGAACGGCCGCAGCTCTGAATAGCCCATGGCGGTCATGTGGTGACCTACTTGTTCATCAAGGTAGCTTCGAAAGCCAGGACATACCGCTTTCCAAGTAAAAATGGAAGGAGACAACTGCAACCACCGCACTTGTAGTACCTTCTACAGTTTTTGCAACTCCCAAGACATCTGTGAAAGTTTTTGTGAGAAGAGGCTATGCATTGACTCCCAGTTCTTCCAAACAAATCCAGCAGTGGATTAGTGGCCATTGCAGACCAAAGCAGGAAAATAGTACCCATTCTTTATACACTAATTTGGCACAGGATTTTCAGTCACAGAGCTTCAAACATGCATTCAAAACAAATGTCAAAACATACGAAGCTATACAGTGGTATCATAATAGGCAGAGAATTAAGCCATCCCAAATATCATACAATTATAAAGATTCTTCTTACGTCGGTGACTCAGAGAGGTATGCTGTGCAAAGAGAAAGGGATGGGAAACATTTACCCTTTTGAAGCCTAAAAAAAGAATAAGTATTCAAGAAAACAACCGGTGGCAATGCTGTTCAACAACTAGATAACCCTTTGTTAATATGCTGCAGGCACACTTGCCAGTCCTAAATGAACTCGTGTCCTTCCACCACAGAAACAGGCAAGATCAGTGCGGGAAAACAGGCATAAGGCACTGAAGATACATCAGTGATAGAGCTGGGACTACAAGGCGAGGCCCCTGACACCCAATCTACGGCTCTGTCTGTTGGCCACCTTAAGAACGAACTTCTTGAAGGGAACCACCATCTGCCCAGTGGAAGTTAGCAGCTCCAGACACAAACCTAGGCACCTATAACTCAGAGCAGAAGGCAAAGCTCAAAACAGGGCAAGGACTCTGCAAAGGCTATTGAAGCTTCCTCTTTCTGATTTGTTATCAACATGACACACAACATCATTCCAATCATAACAACGTGGGTTATTTACAGTAACTGCATCCCTTGACAATTCACTTGGTTAAGCACAGAGGAAGGACCTAGAAGGATGAACAACTGCATTGTTCTTCACAGGAAGTAGTTTTAGGAAACCAAGGAGCTGTTGAACGGAGGAGAAACAAGAATGGTATCTCATTTGAGACAAATAAACTCCTCCTATAGGAACAGAGAAGTGCAGAGCATATAACGGGGCTCTTAGCCAAGAGAGAGAAGGTTGAGTAGGAAAGCCAAGCTCAAGTGACCCCCATGAAGGTGAGCCAGAGCTCACTTGTTTTCAAGTGAGGTAGCAATTAGAATTTGTTACATTCAGAAAGTAAGTTCTGGAGCTGAGCGTCTGCAGGCAAACTAGAACAAACATATGTGGTACTTCCAATGCAGCTGTACCATCTTCTCTAGGTTTAAGTTTGGCCCTTGTTTTCATGACTCTCTCAGTTCAGGAAGATTGCAAATATCACAGAAACACCGGAGAGGGAAAAAAAACACATGTGCTTCAGTTCTGAGTCATATTCGGCATACGGCAGATGCTCCAGCAATATAAATTGCCCAGTAGGAATCACTGCCAATGTTTCCGCGCTCAGCTCTCACCTCAGCAAGTAAGGACTTACCTGCAGTACCTGTTTCAGAACAGGAAAACAGGATGTATGTTTACATCCTCCAGGGCAGCCTGCACTCACCACCCAGAAGAAAAGAAATAAAAATGGAGCAGGAGCAAGCAGACATGCCCAACTATGGGCTCAACCCTGGCTAAACGCAGCAGAAAGAACCGCCCGCTTAGAGCGGACCTATTCCCAGCTTAGCGCAAGCAAGAAAAAGGGGAAAAAAAAAAAAAAACAGACACGTACCTGACAGAGCCGAGCGAGAACCAAATTCAGACAACCCTTCGGAGAGCCACTGTCCTTAGCCAAGGGCTGCGTTTGCTTCCTTCCCTCGCTCATTCTCGGCGCAGGAGCCCCAGCAGCAGACCCACTCCAGTGGCCTACGGAGAGAGAGCAACACACGAGGAGCAGCTCAGGTGGGCACCATCGCTGCAGCCAGCGGCCACCCCCTCCCTTCCCACTCAAGACCTCCGCCGTACGAGACACCAGCCCAGCACCGGCCCCGGGACCCGCCGCGCCACAGGCGGGCTCACGCCCGGCCGCAGCCTCCCCCCAGCGGAGGCACCTCCCCACCGCCACCAGCACCGCGGCCGTCCTCCCCCCCCTCCTTCCCGCCCCCGGGAACCGGCCCGCCCCAGGCCCTGCCCGGCAGCGGCACCCACAGACCCCTCCACCCCCGGGGCGTCCGGAGGCCCCGGGGGCAACCCCAGCGCCGCCCAGGCCTCGCACCCACAGCGGCGGCACCGCGCTGAGGCAGCCCTCCCCGCCGCCACGCTGCCCCCCCACCCCGGGCCCTGTTCGCTCCAGGGTGCCCCCTCTTACCCCCGGGGAAGCGGCCGCGGAGCCGGGCCCCGCGGGTGCTGCAGCGGCGCCGCTCGACCCCCCGCTCCCCCGGGGCCGCCCGCGCGCCCCGCCCAGGCCTCTCCCGGTGACAGCCGGCGGGGCATGCTGGGAGAGGTAGTCCTCTGCCCGCCCCGCTCGCCCCCGCCGACTACAAGCCGCCGCGGGGCCTCCGGGAGCGGGCGGTGAGGCGGCGCCGGCTGGCGGCGGGATCCCTCCGCCGCAGCTCCGGGGCAAGGCCCGGGGTAGGCCGCGAAGCCTCCTGCCCTCCCGGCAAACGCGCCGCTGGCCCTTGGGGCGGGACGGGGTGGCGGGGCCGAGGGCTGCGCGGGGTGTTCCGGGTTCGCCTGGCGCCTTTGGGGTGTCGAGGATCATATAAATATTTGGGGTCGTCGCCTGTTTTCCCCTGCGCGGGCAAAACGGTCATTTGAAACCCACAGGAGGAGCTGGTTGTGAAAGGATGCAGGATCCACGCCAGGATGCTCTTTTTTAAATGTTTGAGCATTCAATTTTTGGGGTGGTTTTAGGAGAATTTAGTCCACTGTAAGGGACACTTGGGGATGTGGTTGTCTACATTTAGACCCTAGCAGAGGCTAAATTATACCAGTTATTCTATCACCCCATAACACCCACCACCACCCCCCCCAGCTGAGAAGGGGAATCAGGGAAAAGGAGAGGAGATTCAAAGGTTGCAAAGACAGATTTAATGAAACAGCAAAACAAATAAAGTAGACAAAGTTATACTCAGCCTAGACCGTCTGGCCATCACAGTCCTCAGGAGCAGGAGAAACCCCAGCAGGAACTCCCCCAGGTGCTCCCTTTCCTCAGCAAACCTCCCCCCTTTATAAGGACCATGACATTACGGGATGGGCTACACCTGTAGCTCGCTCAGGTCAGCTGCCCTGGCTGACTGGAAGCTGCTAACGGCCTGCCCAGCATGGCTGGGCTGGGATTCCGTCCCAGCCAAACCAGACAGCAGTGTAACTCCTCGCAAGGTGCCGCGCGTCTTTGCTCGGCAGGTAGCCAGGAGGGCTCTGAAAGCCTCTACCTGCTGTCGACCGGACAGCCCTCTGCCGGGGATGTCTTTTTTGCAAGATCACAGCTCAGGTATTGCCTGCTTGAGTGCCACCATGTGTGAATCGGAGCACGAGAATCAAAAAGCATAATGTGTGACTACTTTTATAGTGACTTTCTCTTCAAAGAGGCAGAGGCAACTTACGAGTTTGTATCATCTCTCTGCCGGTGACACTGATGACGCTGTTCCTGTGGATCTCTTGTGTCTGGGGTAGGACACACTCTACTGACTTTACCCTCGCTGAGGTCAGAGACACCTTGTAAACGCCGTTCAGGCTTGCCTGTCCCATTCTGTCGCTCAGTGGCACAACAAGCATGGCTCTGTGGAAGCTAATGGATTGGAATTCTGTTTCACGTTTAGTCTTTGCTAATGCAGGCTGGCATAGCAGAACAAGGATCAAAAGAGTAGCCTGCATTGATAGCAAAGAACAGCGTTCACAGCAGTAAAATTGAGCAATACGTTTGTGCCGAACCCAGAAGACCTGCAACGTGATAAGACCACAGCACAGAACTCGCCAGTGTAAGTCCCTGTGCTCACAACAGGAATATGTCAGCGAGGTCACAAAAAAAAAAATCATATGTGCCATTGCTTTTCCCACTAGCCCACCGGGAATACCCTCTAGAGCCCTAAAACTCAAGAGGAGGAAAGAAAGACACCAGGCAGCAGAGTTGCCTAGGGCTTATGAAGACTGAAGAGAGCCAAATTCTGAGACAAAGAGCACCACAGCATAGTAGCAGTTACCATAACTTTTATGCCTACAGGGTACAAAGGGCCTGTCCAAAACCAACCTTGTCGTTGCCATTTGATAAAAGCTGAAGAGGAGGACTCAGTGTCCCTTGTCCTCTGTGTTGCGTAAAAGCGTTGTTTTTTAAACACACATTGGGGTGATTGTGAAAATAAGCGAATTGAATCTGAGTTGGTGCTGGCCAGAACTGCAGCACGTTTTACCCTTTGGCCAGAAGATGGAGAATGAGTACTGTTAAGTATTTGGGAATGCGGTGAGCGGATCTAAACATGCACTAATGCTCCCTCCCTCCGCTTGCTTTTTGCCAGGCAGATGTAGATGTTGGTATAAACGCAGAAATACATTAAAGACAGGTCAGTACAGCCAACGTCAATTGTCTGAAAAGATCCATCCGCATTTAGAGCAGCTTCTTTTGTGCTCGCTCGATAAATACCAGCATAGCTTAGGCTTTACTTTGGGCAGTGCTTGTTGCAAACCTGTGAACTTGCATGCCCAGACTCTAAGTTATATCAGGCTTTTTTTTTTTTCAGCTAATCTTTCTTTTTTTAAAAAAAAAACCCAAACCAAAATTGGAAAACTGTCTGTGAAGTCACCTTCTCAAGCACAACATCATACAGCATCAGCAGCTTACTGCATGGCCAAGATAAAAATGTTATCGTGATTATTTTGATGAGATTTTGCCTTTGGAGATGGTATTTTGATTGTGCTAAACACCAAAGACACTGCAAAGGGCACACCTCTCTGGTGTGTGAAAAAGTGTGAGCTCCAGCGAATCTTTTCTAGTGGGGCAACATTTGTGAAAAGAAACGAGCCAGCCTGCCACGTACAGCCCAGAGGCAGTCAGCAGGAGATAAGGAGTTTTCCTTTTGAGGTTTCCAACTTCAAGACAGGTGTAGGAAGTGCTGTATCTGAGAGAAGGAAGGACTTGAGAGAACAAGGTAACTGTCCTTGTGCTCAAGGCTGATACTGAGAAGAAAGAAATAACCCGGTTTGTGTGCTCAGAGGGTCGGCCAAAAAGTAATGGGTCAAAATGCAGCGACGAAAACTCAGGTTGGATGTTAGGGAAAACTTCCTAAGGCTGATGAAATGCTGCAGAAGAGTGGCAAGGGGCCGTGAAATCTCTGCCTGAGCAGGGATTAGGAACTGGTTAGGCAAACACAGGGTAGAACTGATGCTGTCTGGTGCAGGGCATGGTTTGGAGGGCCTCTGGAGACCTCTTCTGCCCCCGTGTTGCTAGGATTCTTCGATCCTACATTTCTACAACGTGCATCCTCTGGCATCTAGTAAACTGGAGCTCGTCTCGGTCTCTTGCTCAGTGAGGTCACTACAACGCTTACTGCAGCGGGCTGGAGTGGCATAGCTCTGGCTGTGGGTGAGGAACCCTTACACCGCCCTATCCGGGTTTTCCAAATACATGACTCGGAATCTTCCTTTGCCCACTGGATGCCGCTGTTACACGGAAATATTCACGGGCTGTTTCTGTAGGCTTCTGCTCTGGGCATCTTCTCTAGCAGACGTGGAAGGCCACTTCAGGGTCAGCCAAGCTATATGGATTTAGCCCAATTAACCAGCCTTTTTTTTTTTTTTTTACAAAGGAAGTCTCCGTAGCATTTTGCAGCTTACTGACACGGCACATGTGAGCCTTGGGCCAGGCAGGTAGGTGCCTATATGGTGGCAACACCAGCAGCAGAAATCTAGTGATGTTCTTCGAAGGTGATTGAACAGCACATGGGGAAAAAAATATTGGCTGCTGAGGGGAGAACAGGTTGTCCAAAATGTATCTTCAGGTCGTACATAGGTGGACATTTTCCCCAAAAACTGTGTCCTGCGGTGCCCATTTTTCATGCTTGACACAGGAATTTGTATGTGGAACGGCTGGTTCAGAGACTTCTCTCCTGAAAAGCAAAGCCTGGGAACGGCAGCTTTCCCTGGCTCACGCGTTGCAAATGTGCGCTGATGTTACGATTACACCTTGTGGCACGGCCTTCAGAGGCAATGACCTGGATAGAACAGAAAGGATATGTGTGGCTTCTACTTTTTAGAGAAAACTGAGCAGTATTTCTAGCTCAGCTGAGTCTCAGAACAAGCCAGAAAGTGACCTACATCCAATACCCAGCTTTGGGAATTAACTTTGAGGAAGTTCAGCTCCACATCTAGGTCTCTCCTCTGAAACAAATGGAACCTCAGCCTAATAGAATCCAAACCCAAGGGGGATTCCTCTTTATTCATTTCCAACAATTTTTAGCACTGAAAAACAACTATCCTGATTTTTTAATCCACGTTTCTTACCGGAAAAAAATATGGCTCCAAGTTAATGCAAACCTTAGGCTTTGAATCCTTCAGATTCTCACAACTGAACTGTTTCCTGATACCTTGAGCCTTTCAGGAGCTGGTCTAAACAACAGGAGATTTAGAATAAGCCAGGAGTGGTGGCAAAGCTACTATGACAATTATATAACAGATATATGTGTTAAAAGGCTTGTGTCTATCTGGGGAAATCTTCTGTATCCAATTAACATAAAAGCAAATCAGGTAACTGAGAAATAATAAGCAAAGCGTGGGTCCGGCACCTACAGTGGTGTAAATCTGATAACTTCTGAGGTCGGTGGCGTTTTTCCTCTGAGCCATCTTACGTGTGTTTGCACAGTCTACTGAGTCACTTAGCTGACAATCCTTTGCCATCTTTCTTTTTGCAGCCCAGTCAGTGTGATAAAAAGTACTAGCGACAGCTTGGATCTTCATACATCAATTTGAAATCTCAGGGGGAACTTTAAAACACTTGCTAACACGTTTCTGCGAAGCATATGCTGAGTGGAGCCTGCCATCAGTAAGGCAAATGGCAAATAAATATCCTGGTGTCGTGTATTCAGCCTGGGGGCTGCAACTGCGTAATCGTGCTGCCAGTGCTGCCCAGAGAAGGACTGTTCTCTGCTTCTGAATTTCATCCAGTTCCCTGGAGTCCTGCGACAAGCAGCCTCTGTCTCAGTTTCATCTGTAAAATCAGATGAGCAGGATCTACCCTCTTACCCCATACACTTCACCGCACCGGCTTTGCACCAGGATCTGATCCCACTTACACCACTACGGATGACAGTGTAAGAAGCGGTGCACTGGGTCACAGAGCTCCCACCGGAGAGGTAGCAGCAATGTCAGCAAACAAGCCAGAATGCTGTGTAACCCTCCAGAAATCCTGGATAGACATGTGTAGCTTAGTGTAGACATGGTCAGACCGCTCATCCTGGGCTGCATGCTCTGTTTCTTCTGAGCATGGGTGTCTGAGAAGCCAGCGGCACTAGCGTGCGTTCAGTGCTAGAGCACAGGGCAGCAGGCTTGATAGTCCTTCAGCGTCACTCGTTCAACGAAGTAAGCCAGCTGAGCTGGTATGCCTTGCACCAGCTGGTTTACACCCCAACTCTGGGATCCAGTCTCCTTTCCCATCGCCGTGCAGGGAGAAACCATGCAACAGTCTTAATAATTGAACGTCTCTTGTTTGATGGTGTTATCACACATACAAATTCTTTTTTCCTTCTTTTCTCCTCCAATGTAGTCTAGCCTTCTTTCAGATTTCAGCTATTACAGAGACACACATCTTAATGCAACGGCTGTCTGCACAGGCAACAAGCACTTTACTGCCCTGTGTGACTCAAATAGCTAATGGATCAGGAAAGTATTAGCAACCATTTACTTTTAATTCTTTTTTCTGAGCAGCCAGGGCTGTGATCAGCAGGGAGATACATGGCACTGCACAATGCGGTGTTGGCTGAGCTTTAGAAACCACATCTGGAGACTTGATGCCAAAGCGCCCTGTAAAGGGTCTGCAAATGCTGGTGCTGACTAGGAACGAAGGCCAAGCAATTCTGTCCAATGTGTGGTGCACGAGTCAAGTCTTACTGTTTGCAGCAGTTGGCTTGGATAGTCATGATTCGTTAGGTGGTGGAGGCACTTGTTAATCCTTGCACGATTTGTTGTAGGAGGCTTTACCAGGATTTAGTATATTGGAGAGCCAGGGCAGACTAATCCCCAAAACTACAGCAACTCTCATGCTGTTACCTGCAGTTGTTCTTTGTTTGGAAACTGCTAGAGCTTTAGTTCTTGAACCTGAAATAACGCTGAGGCCTTACTGCAGCAGGCACTGACCAGACACGGTAGCCCAAGAAGCTCAGTGTGGGGAAAAAAAAAAAAAAAAAAAAAAAAAGAGAAGAGCCTGAAAAGAGGGGAAGTGACTTTTTGAGAACTGCTGAGTAAGTCAGCCACCCAGAATGATCACGTCTTGACAAAGCACGTCCTCTCCACTCCCCACGTTCAAGCAGCAACGTTGTCTTGGCAATTTCAGAGTTAACGTTGGTGGTATTGCCTGGCCAGTTCGAGCAGCAGCAAAATACACTTGCTGGGTAGCTGGTGACTACTGTCACGCTTTCCTAAAAAAGGTGCTATATACCAAGAAGAGTAAGAGTAGTTGTACCAGGCAGGTGACAGACCAGAGACATCTCCCTCTGTCAGGGGTCAGTATCAGCCCCTGTGGCGCCCTCATTGCAAAATTCCCCTGACTGCACTCCTCTGGAGAGGACACAGGCTGGGTGGCCTCGTTGCTTTCGTGGAAACAGCTGTGGTTAGTCTCCACAATGCTCCAGCTTCTGGCCAGCCAACAAAAACCTGTCTGCCAGCTGTGCTGCAGCGATGCCATCTGGAGACGCGGGACCTGAAGCTGGCCCTACAGAAGTCATGTGCAAGTGTTTGAGAGCACCAGTGCTGCCTGCTTGGAAACTTTCTAGACGGGGGTTCTCCAGAGCCCCTGTGGATTCTGTAGTGCGGTGATACAAGTTCCCGTGACCTGAGCGCTGGATGCTCACCCTCAGCAGTGGCCAGTTCCCTGCTCTTCAGGACTCAGCCTTTATCTGCGAGCGCTAATCGCCTGTGCCAGCAGTTCTGCTGTTTGAAGTCTATCTGAAGTCCTCTCTCCCTGCTGTGGCTGCTCTAGACAGTATCTAAGACAGGCTCCCTCCAACGCCAAGCATCACTGAAAATTAAAGAAGTCTGGATGAATCTGTCTCGTCCGGTCTTCTGGCCTTTGCTAAGTGTCCAAGTAGTGCCAGGTGGAAGACTAGTGGAGATCTGGGGTGGCCGTGCCTAAAGCCCAGGGCTGAGTGGAGGAGTCCAATAGGGAAACTCTTAATGAATTGCTAAATAGTTCTTCCCCTCCGCTCTTTCCCACCCACTTCTGCAGAAGCACATCTAGAGGCATGACGAAAAGCTGGATGAAAAAAAAAAAATCAGGCAAATTGCCATTCAATTATTTCATCTATTTCTAATTTTAGGGCTAGAGAATTTCAAAATCAGATATGTCTTCTCAGCCTTCCCTCCTTAATATGGTTTATTTATTGTGCCGGATGAATACAGTATGCGGAATTCTGCAAGGGAAGTCTGTCTATGCTGCTATAATTAGCTAGCAATGGTGACAGCAGGCATCTTGGCTTCTTTATTATTTTAAAATTCTCAGCACTGTATTATGGGATGAATTTCTACCACATCAGAATGCTAATGCTTGGGAAAGCCTGTGAGTGCAGCATCCTGCTGCATTGATGTAGCCTTCAAAATCCCACAGTGATCCCAAGTGTGACTGCAGCAAAATCAGTGGGATTACGCCAGTGATGAGTCTCATCCTAGCCACAAAGTAGGGAAAGAAACCAATCCTCTTTTTTTCTGCTGCTGCGATTATTTAAGCAATGTACCTGAGGTCAAGTGCTGTGTGGCTGTAAATGAATTAGTGTCTGGCATTGTACCTCCCTGCACCAAGGGGGAATTAGGTCCTTATGCCTCTCTGGCTGTGCTTAGTATACTGTATACACCATCTTTTTATGAAATCGTTCCCTTGCTGTAAACGTTGCCAAATCCTGTCTTAAAACTGTTGATTTTTAAAAGTAAACATGCACAAAGCAACCCAACCCCTAAGGCAGGGAGCCCCTTCCAAGTTCAGGTTTACAGCAAACATTGGCTCACGCAGCAGCCGAAAACCCAGGCAATGAAATCCTAGTGCCACTGCAGACACTGGGAGATTCATCAGAAGGGACATTACGTCTTTGGTATAGGACCATCTGAGTTTTCTAGGCTGTTGAAGGGGGAAGGCACTGTAGTGCTGAACATTTGCACTCCCCTCTTTCCCCTACCAGAAGGGTCCACTCCTGACTGCCCTCGTGGGGCATCTGGTGCCCAGGGAGGAGATTCGATGGGCTGCCATTCACTTACAGGTATCACTCTCTCCTATCCCTGTGCCAGGTATGAAGTCTGGTGGGAGCAAACTGCAACAAGGAGTGGGAGATAGCGCAGTGTGCCTTTGTGCTGAATTGGAGGTAGGGAGGACATGCTGCAGAGCAGGCAAATCAACGGGAGGCAGGGAAAGAGGGGAGTAACTGGCAAGGTTTCAGAGATAAAAAGCTGGAGTAACAGCATCATCGTCCTCAGCATGTTTGACAGTGCAGTGTAGAACTAAGTCTAACAGGCAGCACGCTAACCATCAACAAGTCCCTCATCATCTGGAGAGAGGGGCTCGGATTAGTTTGCCCTAAAGGGGCTTTTTTTCTTGTCTAAATCATATAAACAGGGCCAGGAGAGTCACTTTCCATGAGGCTTGTTATTTAGTCTTATGTAAGAAACAGAGTTTATGTGACTGTAATTGCTCCTTGAGGTTGAGTTTGCAGGCAGTGCTGGCTAGAACATGCATTTTTGTGCAAGAGCTGAGTGCCTGCATGCCAAATTGGCTGTTTGTGTGTACAGCCACAGGATCCGTGAGAGTAACAGGCACTTCTGCAGATTTTATCTCCAAATATGGCCTCTGGTATGTGTGCAGGGAGGGAAATGAACAATGGTACTTTAAGACTTCTGGGCTGGTCAGGCATGTAGAGCTGGAAATACAGGCAGGTAACAAGTTTTTGTATTTAGAGGTCTTTCTGTAATTAGCTTAGTGTCAATTTGATTGGTGGCCATGGAGAGAATTTTTGACAGGTTAATATAGAACAAGACCTGATTTCCATTTTTATAGCTCCATGTTGTTCTCCCCGTTGAATTCTTACTATTAAACATATCCATTCTATACCAGCTGGAGACGTATACCTGGAAGGAGGCTGCTGAAGACAACCACCTAAGAAGGATTCCCAGATGGTCAGGTTGAGTGGTAGGTGACATCCTCTTGTCCTGCAAAGAGATGGGGACCTAAGAATCAACAAAGCATCTCTCTGGCAAAACCATTTAGACCGTTATCTCTGTGCAGGAAAAGTGGGACACCGAATGAAATTTGAAAAAACCAAATACGTGATTCAGGAAAGTCTATTTAAAATCCACAATGATTAAGCAATTTAGAAAATCTCACCCTAAATGCATATCCTATCTGCTGATGGCCACGGTTAAGAGACAATGGCAAAGCAGAGATGACTTAAACTCTTGGCTTGTCAGGGTATTAAAAAACAGATTGAAATCTCTCTGGCTGATATCCAACATGCAGGGACGCCAGCTTAAGTTGCTCATAAGTGATCTTTCCAGCTTGATGCTCAAAATGTATCAGGGACATCTGGATAGCATTAAATCAAACCTAAAATAAAACAAAAAAAGCCCCGTGTCCAAGTGATGAGGCTGGGTGATTCCAAGAGAATGCTTGTGCAGGCATGAAGGAAAAACACTGGAGTGACATTATGAAGTAGAAGAATTCACATCTCTCTGCCCTCTGAAGACGCTGGAAAATCCCGGAGGAGGAACTGGAGGTCTGCGTGTAGACCTGCTGCTGAGTGTGCTGTGTTAGCTCCATGCTCCTGTCTTGGCTAAGCCTAATGAATCATATGGGAATATAATTAAAAACTCCTTTCTATATTTCCTAGAAATTACCCCACAAGAGTACAGTGACGAATGGCACGTCACACACAGCAAAGAAAATGTCCGTACCTACAGAATCCTGACTCCCGACGGTGTGAGAAACTATTGCACAATCCAGAACTGTGTGGCTGATTCTGAAATATATACTGCAAGGTAAGCCCAGGGAGCAATGTTTTGTTGCAGTTTGTAGAACAGTGCCTCGCTGGGTTACTTCGTGAAAAGGAAAAAGTAAACCCCAGCGTCAGGAGGATTGCAAAATGCTGTGCTACCTTGGTCATGCTAATGTCTAGAGTCCTTCACCAGGCTGTGTTACATCATGTGAATATGAACACAGCGAGACTGAAAGTCTGCTTTACAGATGCTGTTCATCGATGGTGAACACTGGACTTTATAAAACTCGGTGGTCATGTAGGAAGAAAAGTTGTTGTGCTAGTACCAGTATTCTCTCTCTCTGTGGGACCATTTCTCTCTAGCTAGAAGGGACCCCATGTGGAATAGAAGGAAACTGAAATCCTGGAGACAAATTCATTTGGTTTTGAGATGAGGAAGGCTCGTACCTGTGGCTGAGCCCAGCAAGCTCTGATTAGTCCTGCCAAGCTCTTCTCCCGCTGCTCAACAAGAGTACCCCCTCCTCTCCCCACTGCCTCGCCTTCCCACTGCCAACTCCCTCATGGGCGAGCAGGGCTTCACTCGCTGGCTTCACTCCAGTTCAGTCGTCTTTTCCCACTAATGCTTCTTTGGAATGGACAGTTAAGGCTTCATCCATGTTAGCCGCGTGCCAAGGCTTCTCCTGGCGTCTCTGCTTGTAGCCTGATGCAGCAACAAAAGAAGAACACAGTGAAAGAAGAGGAGCCCGTACCACCACGGACTTGGTCATCTGATGCTCCAGGGCTGAGCAGAGCGTGGAGTTGGAACCCCCAGGTCCTTCAGTTCATGAGTGGAGGCTCCCAAGGCCTGGGGGACAGGCTAGTTACACCCTCAGCTGAGTCCCAAAGGCACGAAGCTGTGAAGGCTTGGGCCAGACACAGCAGCCCTGGGAGAGTTCAGGAATACAAGGTGTCTTTGTCCTATAGGGGGAAAGGGGGGGCTGGTGCTGGAACCCCACTGAGAGAGGCAGTAGCGGCAAGTTTGACAGCAGCTAAACAAACCAAAAAAAAAAAGCCCTTTGCTAGTTTGCTATTGTTTCCTGGCAAAACTGCATTTTTATTACCTTTGGGAGTTGGAATGTTCCCTGGCTCTAATAAAAATGTCTGTACCTTGGTAAGGCAGTAAAGACTTTGTGCATATTTAAAGGGCACTATCTGCCTTTTCGACGGCTTCGTGTGTGCTGCAGACACTGAAAACAAGCAGGCAATGGAGTCACGGGGCTCTAATTGTACTGTGAAGTGTTTTCTGTGGAGAATATGCTCTTCGCCCTTCTTGGGGTTTTTGTCCCTTTGAAACCAATTCCCGTTGGTTTTGATCAAAAAGGAACCCAAGTGACAGACTGGTTCAGAACAGCTTCATCTCACGCAAGGCAAGGTATCATCTTTGCAGGAAGATTGCCAGTCCAAACTGTGAAAGATGAGGTGGAATTAAAAAGAAAATGTGCTTTATTTTTCCAGAGGAATTAAGATGCAATACTTCACATTGTGGAGCTTTTTTGTCACTGTAAGAGCTTGGAATACAGATTGTTTTTTGAAAGAATAATGAGTTTCTCTCACAATGCTTTGACTGTGGGAGCTGGTTTTTTAAGAGAAGTACCAAGTAACGTACCAAAATACCCAGATATCCACCCCTTTCTGCTGGAATTTGGATGGGTGCTTCTCAATAGGAATAGATGAATCTGGGTTGTCTAGGAGTGGTCTCACAAGAAGTTGTCGAGTGGTGTCTGCCGTTATGGTTAGTCTCGCACATGTATCATCGATTTGGGATCTCAGCTGCACGGAGGACAGCTTCCTTCCAGCCTGGATCCTGTGCTAAAGTCAAAATAGTCAGGGTGGATTTCAATGAGGTGGCTTCAAAATTATCTGAGCTCCCTGAATGCGTTTTGGAGCTTCTCTGGCAGCGCTGGTACAAGATGCTTCTCTGGCCTTTCTACTGGCCAGCTATGCTCTTACTGAAGGACTGGGAACACTGCTGAACACTAAACTGAGGTAAGGCATGATTCTTTAGGGCCTCAAGGAGGTAGCTTATCCGCTCTGTATCTTGATTGTCCTACACTTAAAATATGTTCTGTGAACTTGAAGTTGTCAACAGTCTTTATAGGTGGATATTGGCTTTCTACTGGTGTCAGACTGCTAGCTGCATTGACACATCTTCGAGTAGCTGTGGAGGTAAGCACAGATCTCCTTGAGCTCCACTTTCTGCGAAATACTCTTCTAGATGACGAGTTCGACCTTAGAACCTTGTACCTCAAAAGTCAGGGTTTGTGCTCATTATGTTCCCCCCATTCACATTCTCTTATATGATGGCCATGCCCATAGTTTGCTCAGCGCTTGTCCCTGAGGTCTGCCAACGCTGTGAGAGCGTCAAGATCTCCTGAGGTCTCCTATGCTTACTTTTAGGCGTGTCACAGCAGTGAGATGACTCAAAGTACATACGTAGGCTTGGGGAAGATAACCGAGATGGCTGAGCCAACGTGCTGTTCTAAGACAAAAAATAATTTCAACGATGCATTCTGAAAAATGGTCCCGTTGGCTCCCTGGGGCACCCTCTAACCGATGGTAATTAGAAGCTGTCACTTCTTGTTAGGGGAAGGACGGAATGGTTCGGCTTTCCCACCCCTTAACCTTGGAGAGACTGAGACGAGAGCTGCCCCTGGGGATTGTTTCATTTAGGGCACTTTCACTCCTGCAAGAAATTAATTGGGAATTTCTGTGTGTGGTAGGGCAGGCACCTCCAGCAGGTGCATGACATGCAGACACTGCTAACGCTGTAAATTCATGCATATACATGCACAGATGCACACTTCGGAAAACTCTGGTTTTTAAACATTTAAAACTCTGGTTTTTAAACATTCGTGCCTGTCATTTCTCATACAGCAGACTCCTGCCTCAAGCTCCTCTCCTGCTCAGCCTATACCCTCCAACATTCCTGCACTGGTTCCTAGAGTGGGTCTCCCTGGAAGGCACTTGCAAGACCCGTAAAGGCCATAGGGCTGCAGTGTCCTGCTTAGCCAGTTTCAGTGGGTTGTGGATGCTGCCAGTTTGATAAGCAGGTTTTCAAAAACCTGTCGTGAAACTGCAACCCGTAAACAATAAAGCCGCCCCTCTGTCTCCTACTAGCACATTCCTTACATGCATCTTTTTCAGACACTTGGTTTCTTGACAGCATTTACATGACCTGGCTGAAAACACTCCCACAGACGATTAGATGCCTGCTATGAAATCCAAAGCTCTGATTAAAAGGATGGAACTTTCCAGGACTGCAATATTTGCACAGATGGTTGATACTCATGGCTTGCTCTACAGGGGAATAAGTGGCATTTTCCTCACAAGTACATACAGTCTGAGCTTTCCCATGGGAATTGCTTGTTTTGTTCAGATTATTATTTTAAAGCTATCATCAGATGTGATCACCCATTGGATTAGAGGAAGCAAAAGGAGATGATCAGATAATCCCTGAGGCACAAAGCGTTTTGAGTTGGATTTGAAGAGAGCTGTCACCTATGGTCAATTTGTTGAGCTCAGGGTGCTTCTCTCCTCCTCTGTACCTGCCCGAAAATACTCACGCCTAGCGGCTGTAGGCCTTTAGAGACATGCGATGTTGTAGTAATTTGCTCAAGGAAGTACCCTCTGGGCCGGCTGATGTGACAACCCCTTTTCAGAAAAAAAATGCATTGCTAAAGGAGAAAAGGGCAGCAGTGAATAGCAGGTAAATGTCCAAACCAGGCCTTGCGAAATCATCAAGGCGGCCCCTTCTCATGCGGCGCATAGAAATCTTTGGCAAAGGGAACTTCTTTTCTACCCCAGTCAGATGAGCATAAAGATCGAGTCGGACTGTGATATTAAACACAAATTAGGCACAATAAAAATGAACTCTCTGCAGATGGGGGCTTGTGCCATGGGTCTTGGAACAGAGACTTCAGTTATGGGGGAATATTCCCTAGAATAAGGAATTTCAATCTCATTGCTGTTATTTTCCCATCTTTGCTCTGATTTTGGCTGTTTATTATGAGTGCTCTACAGAGATACCCTGAGCTCCTTGGAGTCCTGCAGTTGTTTAGCTTTTCCTGAAACCTGGAAAACACCTTATAAGAGTAGCTAAAGCTGTGGGCCCTTATATTGTTTTGATGTGGAAGAACGGGACCAAAGTGGAGGGTTTTATCACTGACTGCAGGGGAAGTGGGGTCAGCTCCCAGCTCACTGGGATTTCACTAGCAGGCCACATAACATAAATACTGGCAAAGCACAAGCAAGAATCAAACTCTTTGTTGGGGCTTTACTATTCATCTGGCCCTAGACCTGGTGCAGAAATATGGAGCTAAATCTATAACTGGATTTATTACAGCATAGAAAAGCAAAGTGCTAGATCACAGAAACTCTGTCAATCAAATCTTTCTTGATAGACGTTCCTTAATTCAGGATTTTAACCTTTTCCGGAGTCCTTTCTGTCAAAACCTCACAAATTCCCAGTGTTTCTCCGCAAGAACCAGCACATGAGGAAGTAATTAATGAGAGCAGGAGGGGGGGGAAAAAAAAAAAAAAAAAGAATGTGCTGAATAGAGGCAAAACTGAGACTCAAATCCCTCATCCCACAGGCTGCCTTCTCAGTCCTCAAGATGCAAACAAAAGACATTCCAGCTCCTGACAAACAGCCTGAAGAGATGCTAAATCATTCAACAACCCCCCAGGACATTTATGTAAAGCAACAGTTGGTCAGTAAGGCTGCCTGATGCACACCATCTATGGAGTGTAGGTGGGGTGTCTCTTGAACTGAGGCGAGGTGAATCAGCAACAAGATTATCCCTGGCCCTACATGCAGATATCCATGGCAGACATAGGCTGCATGAAGCATCATGTTAGTGCTGTTAATGTTTTCAGAAGGAGCTGAGCAGTAAGTCTGGAATAATCAGTTAATTCATTAAGGAAAGTATATAATGTTTTCTGGAAGCTGTACTCAGAGCAAGGGCTGTTAGCCAAATCACCCGATTTCCAGTAGGCTGAGTCTCACCCTTGTTCTGGCAGACACCTCAAACAACATCCAAATCCACTTAAAATGCTTGGGGGGAAAACAAAAAAACCCAAACACCAAACAAAACAACCAAAAAACCCCACTGTAAAAACTTAGTTACTTTGGATAAGGACCTTACAGGAATGCTGCGCCTCAGTTTTCCCGTCTGCAAATTAGAGAGACAGGAATGCCATTCCACTATTTCCCAGTAGTACTGTAAAGCTCATTTGATTAACATTTATAAAACCATGCATGATTCTTGGAGGGGAATCGCTGCTGAAGAATTAATTGTTGTGATTGTTGCTTATTCCCCGGATGCCTGAAATATGGAACTTGGCAGAGTTCTGGAGGAAGCATCCTTGTGAGCTCAAATAAGAGCTGAGCCAATGTGACAGTCAGGCTGTGTCAGACTTGCCCCCAGGCAAGATTATAAACCTGGGGGCCTTAAGTAGTAGATTTAAACTCAGAACATTGGCATGGCTCCAGAAAGCTTTGTCTGTCCCAAGAAGTATAGAATAATGGAATAGCCCGGGTTGGAAGGGACCTTTAAAGGCCATCTAGTCCACCTCCCCTGCAGAGAGCGCGGACATCTTCAACCAGATCAGGTTGCTCAGAGCCCTGTCCAACCTGACCTTGAGTGTTTCCAGGGATGGGGCAGTAGGACTGTTCTCTGGCGTGTCTGTTGTCTGCTAACACTGCAGCTGTCCGTCACATACCTGGATAAACCGAGCTGGGCTCTGCCAGAAGAAGACAGCCCACTTTAAAGGCAGCTGCTTAGGAAAGGCTAAGCTGCCTAGAACACCTCGACAGAGCCTACCACATCTCACACCCTTCTGTGCGCTGCCCTCATGCCTTTCTCAGCTCACATCTTCCCCAGAAGCAATCGCTGCTCTTGAAAACCTTCAGGTTTTAAAGAAACCAGCTGAAGATGTCCTTGTTAACCCATGCAGGTGTCCCCCATCTGTCTCCTGTCAGGGGGCTAGAAAAGGGAGGGGAAAACACCCACCTGGGGAAGATTCGTCTCTCAGGTCTGCCCGGGTGGGGGGGACACGGTGGTGCTGACCCTGCCCAGCCCCAGCGGGGGGGGTGGAGAGACACCCCCCCCACCCCCGGGGCGATGCGGACCGGGTACCCCGGGGTGCTCGCTCGGGGTCGGGCGGGCAGGGGCAGCCCCGCACACCGGCGGTGGGTCCGGTGGGGGGATGCGGGATGCTCCGGGGCGCTCCGGGGCTCCGCCGCCCCCCGGCCGCCCCTCCCGCCGCGGAGGGCGGACTCGCCGCCGCCGCAGCCCGGATGCCGCCGCTTTCCTGGCCCGTTTCCCGGCCCCCGGTGCCGCCGTTTCCTCTCGGAGCCGCGGGGAGGGGGCAGAAGGGGCTGCTCTTCCCCACGGGTTGTTGGGTTTTTTTGGGGTTTTTTTGTTTTTTTTTTTTCCCGGTTGGTGCTCCAGAGGGGGAGGTGGGAAGAGCCAAACGCAGCCGTACCCCCTCCCCTCCCCCTTCCCTTCACTGCAGCGCATGGGAAGCAAAAGTTTTCCTCCTCCTCCTCCTCCTCCTCCTCTCTCCCCGCCGCCCCGGCAGCCCCGAGCGATCCCGGGCCGGTTCTCCGGAGCGGTTGGCCGCTGAAGGATGCTCCCGCCGGCACCCCCGGCTGCTCCTCTCGGACCCCGGTGTCGCGCTGCGCTTCTCTCCCGCGGGCAATGAGGGATAAACCGGAGCGTCTTCGGCTTCTGTGAGGGCTTGGGAAGGAGCGAAAAGGCGAGACTTGGATCGCGCCTGGCGGAGGGGATCTGCGAATTTGCGGAGGAAAAGGGGCTGTCGGGCAAAAAGGGGAAAAAAAAAAAAAAATCATCGGATGGTTTAGCAACGCTGGAGAGGTGGTGCTACACCGTTTGGCGTCGGCCCCATCATGGGTACCGGGATGTGTTCGAGGAGGCAGAAGGGGCTTCTGCAGACCGGGTTTTGCCTGGTGACGGTGGCGTGTTTGGGCTCGGGAGTTTTCATGTACAACCACTTGCAGCAAAAGGTGCGGAACGCCGAAGCCCTGGCCCAGAAATACAAGCAGCAGCAGGAAGCGCTGTCTGCCCAGCTCCAAGGTGAGTGACCCGCTCCCTCTGTGTCTGCACCCACACGCTGGACTTCCCTCCCTCCCAGCGTGACCTGCTGGGGGCTTTGCTGCACGGCCCAGCGTCCAGCAGGGTGCTTTTGTGGAGCCGGGTTCAGCTTTTGGCTTTAAAGAGCTCCGAGAAGACGTTGTTGCCTGTTTCCTTCCCACCTTTGCTGTCTAGAATTAGGATAGCCTTGACTCTGAATTGCTGCTCACAGCAGCAAGGGGACTGGAGTGTGCTGGGTGGGTGAGTTCAGCTGCATCACGTCTCTCCTTTTCTTCTCCCTGTTGTTCCCCTCGCCCCTAAAGACTACACCTGTGTCATGCTAAATGTGGAGCAGTAAAAAAGCAAACGGGACTTCGAGAGGCTGGTTGGGCAGGCTCCGAGATGGGGCTCCGCTCTGTAGCCTGCAGGAGCGTCTGCCCAAAAAGTGAGTAGAGGGGCAAGGGGTCCTTTAGTGAAGTTTGTTGTCACGCTGTCTACTGCCCACTGCCTTGGCAAGGCAACAAACCTACCTTCTTCTCAGGAGATTGATCTGTGACTGGAAAAGTCTTACCAGCTTTTTCTTTTTTTTTTTTTTTCTGGTGCTGATAGATGCTGCAGCACGGAGCTCCCTAAAAAGTGGGGAGGAGGGGGAGGGAGAATGGGCTTTTCTGAGCCTGCTGACCAGCACTTGGTTCCTCTGGCAAGAGCTGCCAGAAGCCCGGAAGGCAAGCACAATGTGTGTATTCCCCTCACCCGCCCCCCCTTCCCCCCTCATTTGTCCTCCTTACATAAATGTCTCCACTGTGGGAGAATGACATTTTAGCTCGTGGAGGGATCTCTGTAGGGAAGGCTGAGGACACGTGTTACGCCACTGCTGAACTCTTATCTTCCTTGTCTAGTCTATCATTTGAGCCTTCCTGTGTCTGCCAAAGCTACGTCGCCAGCCCCTGTCACTAGATTTGGAGTCTCTAGAGGGATTTGCTGAGCTCCCTGTAGAGAGGTTTGGTGGGAATCCACTCTTTGGTAGCCACCAAAGGGGGTGTAATGCTGGAGGACGGGTTGGCCCTGGAGTGCCTGCAGAATGAATTTTATGTGGACAAAGTATTGTTTGCCTGTGGTTCCAGTGACTTAAGGTCAAGAGATGCATTTAACACTTTTTCTTCTAGTAAGTGGGTTTAGTGTTTAAACTGAGAGCTCTTCCTCGGGCTAAAATCAAATACGGGGGCTTCATTATGACCCCTGACACGTCCAGTGACATTGTTTCTGTAGCCTGTGTTGCTGGGGGGTTCTGCAGATACGTTGTGCCTTCTAGGGTTAAGTCTTTCCTGGTGGTGGTGTGCAGTGTTGTGATGCCAGTGTAACAGCGCACACATGCTGCTTGTGCTCAGGGCTGTGTGTTTCTACCTGTAAACCGGGAAAGCGGAGTGTGGTGTGTTCTGTTTGTCTCTCAAGGAAACGTGCTTTAAAAAAACCCAGTCAATCCTGTGAATCGATGTAGTGTGTGTGTATAGGTTCACCGCTGTTATCTTACATTTCATCTCCATTTCTTCTTGCTCTTAGCCCAAGGCAGTCAAATAGCTACAGCTCCTAATGTGTTGCATGGTCCCAGCCACAGCGACTTCCACATGCCTCCTGTCTTTGAGATGCAAAGAGCAGCAGGGCAGAAGTTAGCCTGCATGCCTCTGTGGTGTGTCAGCATCTCTTCCTTTGCTTGGGGAGAAGGGCTGGTTCTTCAAAGGGTGAGATGACAGCGATAGCCTTTTGGGAACAGCTGGCTCAAGCAAACAACAGAGACAAGCTCCTAATAGTTTTTCCACCCAAATATGTTTGAGTAGCAGAGCTGTAGCCTGTTGCTGGGGTTTCGAACCCTCTCTCAGTCCTCCCGTTCCTAAATTCAGTTGTTGCCATGGATACCCTTTTTATTTTGAGAAGACACTTACTTGTCCAACAATTTTAACAAAGGCAAAGCTTCCTTTTGGATTTGGCTGGTGGGAGAAGCCTGGCGATCGGCAGACAGGAGCCGTGTTCAGGGGAGTCTTAAAAGTGCAGAGGGGTCTGGCGCATACGGCTGTGGCTTTCACGCTGTCGCCTTGCAGGGCTGCTCCCTGGGGTGCTTTGGTGCTGAATGCAGCAGAGTGGGGGCTCTGGGCTCTACCCCTGCCCTCGTGCTGACTTGTTGGGTGTCTTTGCATCTGATCTTTGTCTTTCCAGCTCGACAAAAGGAGGACGTGTTATTCTGAGGTGGAATTCAACTGTTTAACTAGTGTTTCAGGTGTCTCCTTTCAGCTATCGAGTGTTTCCTACCCTCCTTATATCTGACTGCAACATATGGTTAATGCTTCTGGTAGCCTCTGTAAACAAAGCTTGAAAGTGCAGGGCTCGGCCAAGAGTTGAGTGAAAGGGAAAAGGAAGCAAGTGGAGGAGGGAGCGGGGCTGCCTTGAAACCAGCACCGCCTGTCCCATGTGCTGTCGCTTACTGGCTCCACACAGGGAAATTAATCTCATCTGCTCTTTTAAAACAAGAGCAAAGCAGCTGCTGACTTTGCTGTAGGGTAAAACACATTGTGTGAGAAGAAAGGGAGGTATTGTGGTGCATGTGACCCCGTCCAACCTCCCGCCCGGTGGTTAGAACCCCTCGTCCTGGCCGGCTCTTGCTGCTGCACGCAGACGTAGCCGTTTGCTGGGACCCAGCAGACCCTCTTTTTTTGTGTTGTGGTCGAGATGGAATCCAGGAGGAAAAATCTGCTTGGCTTTTCTGTCCCTCCACCTCTTCTGTTTCTGCTGGGTGGGGTTGGAGGTATGTCTGACAGTGCATGGAGACGCTTTGTCAAATACAGGTCTCTCTCGTGGGCTGTGGTTTGGGGGACTCTGGAGCTGTGTCCCAAGGCTCAAAGGGGATTAGAGACACAGGCTGGCAAGCGGTGACCTGGTCTGCACCTCAGATGAGTCCGTTCTGTCTGGGCCCCCACCCCAAACTCTCACCACCCAGAGTTATGCAGCAGGTGGCTTCAAGCAAAGTGTTGCTTTGCCACCTCCCACTTTCCGTAGGTGTGCGCTGGTATATGTACGAGCGAGCTGCTGCCTGGAGGTTCTGAGTCAACCTAGAGAGCCTTTATTTCAGTCAGTTCACTAACAAACGGCACTCTTCGAACAGATGGGGAGGAAGGGTGGATTTATAGCACCCTCCACTTGTGTCTGACGTTTCCTGATGTGGCCTGACAATGGCACATCAAACTTGCGTCTGGGGTGGAGGAATCTTCTCTCTCACAGCAGGCTGCCATCGCACAGGGGCTGAGCATGAGAACGCAGCACTCCTGTCCTCACCATTGGGTGTCTTCTACCCAGCCTGTCTTTCCTTTGCCATCTCTGTGGATCAGAGAGGGAGGTGTGGCAAGCCTGGCTTTCGTTCTGCTCCCCTTGCTCTGGATGGATTCTTGAGCCTGAGTGACAGGTGCCACGGGTGATTGGTTGTGATGTGACTGGATGGAGACTGGCAGGGGTATCTGATGCCTCTAACAAGGAAAGCAACAGAGAAGAAAGCTTTTTCTGGGTGATTAGCTGAGAGGGGAAGGAGCCTGGTGGAGTCTGGAAGTTGATCTCTGTGCTGAGAGCTGCTTGGAGCTGTGAACCACGGGCAGTATGAGGACTCCTCTGTGCTACTGGCGCAGAAATGGCCTAATGAACTGTGCACCAAGGCTTTAGCAGGACCAGAGCAGCACATCTGCTGCCTTGCTCCATAAAAGCAGGGAGGTAGCAGCGCTCGTGGCTTTCCCATGCAGGGGTAAAATGAAACTGCTTGAACAGAAGAAGGGTAAAACCCGGGACTGCTGTCACAACTGGAATCACACCCACTTTATGGATCTCTCAAACTCTCCCTGGTACTCTGGTGTACATGAGGCAGCCCCTTCGCACAGTCACCCCGTCTTCTGTGGTCTTTTAAAATGGGAACGAGTCTGTGGAAGGCCTGACCTGTTCTTCTTTCCCAAAGGCAAGGCACTGCAAGGGATTTAATTGTTTCAGCAGTTTAAGTTCTGCATTTTAGCTCATTTGGCAGCAGGTGATGGTGCTTTAGTGCTGGGTTCTGGCTGAATTCCAGCCTGGATTTAGACATTGACCACCCTCCATTCTCTCTTGTATTTGCAAATTGTTAAAGACTTCCTGGCTTCCTGTCCTCTGAAGCTATACCGTGACATTTTGGTCTCTGAAGTTGTTGCTGCATTCCACCACAAAGATGAGCAGAGAGACTACTTTATGCAACACTTACTTGCTGCTTTGTGCAAAGCTGAACCCACCTCTTCGGGGCTGTGGAGACTTGGAGGAGTGGCAGGAGAGATTACAACTTTTTTTTATTTTCCTAGGCACTGGAGGTTACTTCAGCTTATCCTACTTACAAAAAAGTGTCAGGAGAGCCAGACTTTGTGTGCTAAATGTCTGAATAAGCAGCCTATGAGATGAAGCTGCTCCTAAAGACTCACCTGCTCTGTGGTGGGTGCATTAGGATTGGTGGTTACGGGTGTTAGCACAAGGCTATTGCTATAGATGCTTCCCTGAGCTTTCGTTTCCCAATTACTATGTGAGATCAATAGCACCTGGTAGCTTGGGGTCACCTAAGCAGAACCTTTTGTGCACAAAAGTTATTTACTTGCCTGGTCCTGTGCTGGGAGTGCTTGGCTTTCTTTGGGCAAGGCTGTAGCTGTTCAACTTGCCTCCTGTGGTACCCTCGTACTTTGCCGTTCTGGGTGATGGAGCACAACCGTGCTCGCAGCCAGGCTGGTCACTGCCTCGGTTGCTTTGGGTTCTTCAGCTGCAGGGACCTGGAGAGGTGGGTAACCCTGCCCATGTGGGGTGAGTTTCTAACCCTGGTCATGGGCTGTTTTCTTCCCGTGCGCTCAGGTGACTAGGAAACAAAACGAAATGCCTGCAGGAGAAACTCCAACATGGGGAATTCCTCCCAGGCCAGAACTGCTGAGGCAAACGCAGACTGGAATATCAGAGTACATCAAAGGCTAAAGCCTGTGAATTGCTGGGCATCCCTAATAGTCCTGGCAGCCGTGAGGTTTTACTGCTGGTGTGAGGTTCCCATCACATCAAAGGCTTGTCCTCAGGTGCTCTGCTAGATAAGGCTGCAAGAAAGTGAAATGCTTGTGGCAGAAACTCGTGTGCCCAGAGCTCACAGATCTATTGGGAAGTGGCTGATGTTAAGACGACAATTTCACTGAACAAGGCTTTTTAGCGTGTGGTGAAGAAGCACCCACAGTCTGCGTGCTTAACGGGGCTGGGGAAGTCCTCAGGGTGACATATCTGTAGCCTGTTGGGAAAAGTGTTTCTAAAAATAAAGCTGTCGTGACGTCTGTGCTTGGACAGCTGCAGTGATGGGCTTGCTGCTTACCAATGTGCTCAGCAGGGGAAACAAATCCTTCCGGATTGAAAACGAAGACTTCTGCTGTAATGGTTTGGGGAACTTGGTAGTTTCCTTACTTCAGAGGAAAATATTAATGAAGGGGCCCGGCCCAGCCCGGGGGAAGCATCTTCGCCACTGGGATGCCTGTCTTTGTTATTGGGGAAGGTAACAAAGAGAAGGAAGGAGATATCGTGCTGGGTGACAATAGGAATTCCTGACCTAGGACACCGGTACTTCCTGGGGGAGCTCAAAAGCGACAGAGGGAATTGGGTGGCTCAGGGGAGACCAAGTGGATGTGAACGTGTGCCTGGGGAATGGCTCCTCAGTCTGGGGTGGGACTGAGCTTGGCATGTGATGAGCCCAGGCTGGCAGAACCTAAACCACAGTCCTTGTACCTTCAGTGTCTAAAACCGGCATCGTCCAGGAGAAGCCGACTTGTCTGTCTCGTCCTGCTGAAGCCTTGTTTTCAGTACAGGAAAAGTCACTGTCCAGGGGCACTGAAGTTGCTCCAGGGGGGACAATGGGATACATAGATGTTTGGATTTGGTTTGTGTCTTGAAGTTGGAGCCTCAGCTCCGGCTACCCTCAGTATCGAGGCTGCTTGCCCACCTGGCTAGCTGCAGTAGTGCCCCCAGAAGGCTTAGGGAGCAGTTGTACTGCAACCCACAAACCCCTTAGGATTCAACACTTTATTGTGCCTGACTTCATTTGTCATGTTTTCCCCCTGATTTGCTCAGGCACTGAGCTGTTGCTGGAGGTCACTATAAATGTTATCAGATCCACTGCTGGTAAACCAAAGTGCTGTGAAAATCGCAAGCTTGGACCAAGCCAATGTCATGACCGTAGCTCAAATCATAGAGGTAAACCGTGTGGAGGTTTTTTTCTGTGCAGAAAAGGCATTTCCAGGTGGGAAACAAAACACTGGTCATTGTGAGGGTCCTGGTAGAGCCACCTGACTTGGACTTGTTGTGATCCAACGGAAAAGAAACATGCAATAGTGGACCAGGCTTTTAAAGAAGCTGGATAAAACGATTAGCCTGTGTGCTCAGGTCTGCCCTGCATGAAGTTGTGGGGGGATGTGGCTCATGAAGGCAAGGAATGCTTCCCTTGAACGCCCAGCTTCGATTAAGATGTTCTTGAAGAATGGTCATGGCAGCAGTGCTTTGCTGCCTGGTGAAATTACAGTCTTCCATGCACTTACTGTAATGGGGAGACCTGCTGTGAAGACACAGTCTAAAAATGCAAGGAATAGTCGCCATTTTGCCATGCAGAAAGAAAAGGTGAGGCGTAGGGAGTCTGTGAGTTCTGGACAATGGGGTGGCTTGAATTCCCTGCCTGGGGAGAAATGGGTGAGGCAGCAGAAAAGGTGTTTTTCTTTGAGCAGCTTTTTGTTTTGTTTTCCTTCAGGGGCTACAGAGATAGCAGAATAGCGGATGGTAGGGCAAGGAAGGGCTATTCTGATCACCAAGTTTCATTCTTGTACAGTCCCTACCTGCAGTTCCTGGATGATCTTTGGTATTGTTTAGAAAATCACCCTAGTCAGATTTTTACGATGCCAGACCTGCCTCTGAGCTCTTCCCTACGTATATATCCAGAGCGACATCTGCACTACCATAGGCTTGGTGCCACTGATGGTCAACACTCAAATATTAGATATGCATATGGATGTTTTGTCTCTTCTCTCCCCAAATTGGAGTGTTGGCTCTTTGGCAGCGAACCACTTGTTGATGCAGGACGTATGCTGCCTTTGCTGCTCCCGTATGACCCGAGTGGAGCTGGCAGTCTCTATAGGTTCGCTTGCCGTGACAGCACGAGTCACTTGGGGCTTGGCTTGGCAAGATTTCAACAAGGAATGGGTTAGCACTTGTTTTAGGCACGCAAACCTCATCCCGCTTTGTTCGCTTTCCTGGGTGCTGTGCATCACGGCACAACTCGCCCCCGAAGATCTTGGCGCTGGAGGCAAGTCACCTCTATCACCCCCCCCTCCCCGCTGAATCGCTGCCCAGTACCATCCCGGCGTGGTGGCGGTCCCTGTGCAGAGGGGGTGGAGGAGCCTGTCGGAGTGCCGTGACTCAGGGAAAGCGCTCGGTTCGCATTCAGCCGTCAGGGTGGATTAAAAGCTCCATCCATCAGGAAGCTTCTCTGGCACTTTCATTTGTCATACGGCTGCTGCGTGAAGCAACTTCATCCCTGAAGCAGCCGCATCCCTCTCCCTTCTCAGCTCCTGTGCTCTTACAGATGCTCTTTTGTTTGTGATGGGAAAGGGAGCTCCTTGGCTCCCTTTTCCTCAGAGGCCTGAGGGCCAGTTAGTGGTTGGGATGTGGAAGGGCAGAAAACGTCTCTCCTGCGTGCTGCTGATGCCTTTACAGGTCAGATGACCTGGAAGGCTCTGGCTGTCTTCAGCCTGGTAGTGGACTTGACCTGCTGATATACAGTTTAGCTGCTGGCCAGTAAAGCCAGCTCTGGGGCTTTGCAGCTTAGACTCTAAAGTAAAACCTGAGTGCAAACACTCACAGAATGACAGACTGGTGTGGTATATCGGCGATATCCATTGTCTCCAATCTGGCTGTCTCTACCCTGCTCCAGCCCTTAGTCTGGTCACAGTTGACAAAGAAATGCGAACAGCTTGTAGCTGGACCTGACCCTTTCATTGTTTAGGACATCAGGTATCTGTATGTGTTTTGGGACTGTTGATTTGCTTGGTTTGGATTTTACGTGGGATTTTTACGGTATGCTCAAGCCTGGAAACCCAGAGCGATGCAGGCCACTCAAAACAGGAAAGGTTCCTCTGCCCAAGTCTGCTCTCTTGGGCACCTGGTGGCCCAGTCTACGGCAGGATTTGAGGTCCCCCTGTGTGCCTGGTGGCACAACCCCAGAGGCCTGTTTTGAGGAAGAGAACGTGTGGGAAGAAATTTCAGGGCTTATCTCATGCTCTGCCTCTTTCTGCTTCCCTAGTTGTGTACGAGCACAGATCCCGGCTAGAACGATCCTTGCAGAAGGAGCGAGGGGAGCACAAGAAGACGAAGGAAGGTGAGTCTTTGGCATGGGTGGCGTAGCAGTGGCCAGCCAACCGTCCAGCTGTCCTGTGGGGAGACGTGTATGTTGTACCCAAAGCATTTTCTGCCTTCAGGGACATGTTACCGAACACACTCCAGGTGAGACTCGTCCCTGGTTTGTACTTGGAGAATAGTTGACTGACTTGTCCATTGCCCACGGGCAAAAGGTGCTGGGAGGTGGGTTCTGCTCTCTTATTCCTACCTATGTCCTCAGTCTAATCTGTGAGTAACAGTACCCATGGCGTGGAGTTTGAGCACTTTAAGTGATAGCTAAACCTAGCGCTAGGCAGTGCTTTTTATCTTGGAAATATGTAAACTTTCTTATAACGGTGACCTGAAGATGCTGAGCTCTACAAGTGCTTAATATTAGCATCACTGCACTCCATAACAGTCAATACAGTCAGAGCCTTTAAAGTTGATGTACGAGAGTAGGTATACACGTGCAGGATATTTAAGACCGTGAAATACGTCCAGAGGTAGAAAGCGAACAGATGAGCTGATGTACCTTTCAGTGGAGTAGTGTGCTTGAACGCTGGACCTCTTTGCAGCCGATTCTTGTTGGCAACTTAATAGCTTGGCTTGATCTTTGAAAATGGCACGTGGAGTAACATCACTGCTCCTTAGTCCTGCATGCGCTGTGTTTCTGACGCACAGCATCCAGGTTTGGCTGTAGCTGTGTGGCTACACAGCCGAGGGAGAAGCTGCATTTCTGCTGCTTCTGTCGTTTGTGTGGTGGGGACTGGCTGAGAAAATGAAGCATCCTCATAAACGTTGTCCTACAGTGGAGCTTCCCATTTTAAGGAGGCAGCGCAGATGAGATCAGCAGATGAGTTCCTTTTGGTCTCACAGAAGATTCGATTCCTCTATTTCCAGAGTCCTCTCTCATTTCAGAGCACCCCAAATCCTTATAGAGCTTCAGTGACCTCAAAATGCAGCTGTCTCTGTGCTGAAGTAGGAAATCACCAATGCACTTGCCTATAGAATGGGAAAGGAAGGACATTTGGGCCAGTCTAGGTGGGTGGACAACTCTCATGGAAGATGCTGCCACCTTTCTGAGGACATTGAGTGGAGTCTCCTAACGGCATCTGCATTCCAGCTTGTTGAGTTGCAGCCTTTTGCACAGCAAGGGGCTCGCTTCCTTCTTCCTTACCCCCACCAAAATATAAACCAGATCCTTATTAAATTCCAGCTCATTAAATCGTCTTTTCTTCTCTTTCTAGATTTTTTAGTGTACAAGTTAGAAGCTCAGGAAGCTCTGAACAAGGAGAAGGTAGGTATGGTTTATTCCTTAGAGTGTGTGTGTAATAATGGTAAAGATTTTTCTAGTTTCACTGCGGTCCTGAAGTCAGTCCTGCTGTCTGGAAGGCACGAAAGGCTCTGGAGCACAAGGTGAACTTTGGCTGACTCGACCTTGCAAGGCTGCTCGTGTGTGAGATTTTACTTCATCTTGGGGAAGGACTGTGGTGTGCTAGAGCTATTCTGCCTAGTCTCCCATGCATGATAGCAGAGTAGAGGACTTGATTGTCAGCTCCTGGTGTAGCAGGGAGCCCTGCGCTGCGGTCTGAAAAGAGAATTGCTGGTTCATGGTCCAGAAGAGTCCTGAGGGAATTGAATGCAAGGCACACCACAGGGAACATGGAGAAGAAAGGCCATGGTGTTGTTGGGGAAAGCATAGCCATTACTGTCTGTTTTCAAGCATTGTCAAATGATTTCCCTCGCCTGTGGACTTGTCATTTGGCAGGGAAAAGGTGGACGACTCGGTGAGGGTTAGGAAGAAATGCATCCCTGGGTTACAGCCTGTCCCATTTGCTTGAAGTTATGAGGCTGGTTTTATTCCTTTCTCAGAGCATCTGTTAATGAGATGCTGGAGAAGGGGAATTGCTTTTAGCCTGCTTGCCTGTGGGCGAATGTCATCCTGTTGCAGAAGGGAACTCGGGGATGAATATCTGAATGCTCTAATGGCTGGGCAGCTCCCTTCCAGTTTGTGCTCATTTACTGGTAATATTTCGTACCGTATTGAGTGTTTATCATATAAGTTAAATTGTGGGTTGTAGTGGGAATCTCTGCATGGTGGTTAGTTTGCACTTCCATGGTGCTGCTTCGTGTCTCAGCCGCGTTGCTTTAAGCTCCCAAAACACAGATCCCAGCAGATGCTGGAAGAACTGCATGCAACGGGGAAAGCTGCGGCGCGTTCCCTCTCAGGTGCCGCTGCTGCTGTGGGGACTCGGCCTCTGAGCGCGGGTGTCTGGTGGCTTTGGCACTTGCTGGGTTGAGATGCTGGTGCTACAGGGAAGACTGGTACCCTGAGGACAAAGGGGAAGGATGGGACCCTTAGCAAGGCAGAAGCAGATCTGTTAAACGGGTACAGACCTGTCTGTGGACACATGTAAATCCTCCTCTGCTGCTGGGTTGTGTCAGTTGAGCTTGGCTGGATAGCTGTACCTAGCTACAGGAGTTTGCTTTAGGCTTACTCAATTGCTTAGTGATTGATTTATTTTTTTTTTGTTAAATGGTACAGTGTAGGCGAAAGCCTTAGCTCTGGTGCTGTCTGCCTCCCCCTCAGCTGCTGCAAAGAGTGCTCAGCCTGTTTGGGGGGGGGGGGGGTGTGTGTTTGCTGTGCAGAGCTCTTTCAGTGCGGGGTTTGTCCTAGATAAAGAACAGAAGACTGGGGAACATGACTCTGAATGTGAATCAAGAGAGTGCAATGAATTAGCTGGTGGCTGGCGGTTCTGAAAGGATTCTCTTCCAGTTGTGCTCAGGCTGCGTGTTCCCCTGGTCACCTTGGTAGGCTCGTTCCCAGTCACCACGTGTGTGAATGGGCAGTGGGAACGGGCTGTGGGTGCAGTGGCTGGGCAGGTGCTCATGTGTGTTTCTCCCTGCCTTAGGCTTTTTCTGGGATCTAATGAGACTGTTGAATCTTTTTTTCTCCTGAAAGTCTTCTTTTTTCTTTCCAGCAAGACTCTATGAACAGATATGGGGCCCTCAGTTCCCAGCACAAGATACTGAAGGTAAGAGAGGAGTCTGGTTTCACGTGCTCACCATCTGCTGCGTGTTAAAGAATGCTCCTTGGAAGGGGAGTGGATGCTGTCACTTACTGGAGATACCTAGGAGAGACCAAGGGTTTCCTGCAGCTAGTGCCAGCACAGAGGGAGGAGACCACACAGTGGTGTTGATCTACATTCCTTCCTGACTATTCAGGTTCATGGGAGTTTCCTATTTATTCCGTTGGGCTTTGAATCAGATTACAGCCTTCACCTACACCTCACTTCAATGGCAGTCTTTGTGCAGTTTATTGCACAGGAGTTCTGTTGTTCAGCCTGTTCTTTTCTGGGTCTCTCAGTGTGAAAATGGGTCTATTCATTGTGCCTTGCCCTTTGGGCTAACACAATGTATTCCAGTCCATGCAAGAGGCTCACAGGGGGGTGGCTTATAGCATTTTATGGCTTATCGCGTGCTCTATCTGAAATATACCCTATGAGGAAAGGCTGAGAGTGTTGGGTTTGTTCAGCCTGCAGGAGAGAAGGCTCTGGGGAGACTTTATTGTGGCCTTTCAGTACGTAAAAGGGGGTCTACAAGAAAGATGGGGGCAATCTTTTTAGCAGGGCCTGTTGTGATAGGACAAGGAGTACTGGTTTTAAACTAGAGGGTAGATTTAGGCTGGATATAAGGAAGAATTTATTTATTTTTTTTACAACAAAGGTGGTGAAACAGTGGCACAGGCTGCCCAGAGAGGTGGTAAGAAGCCCCATCCCTGGAAACATTCAGGGTCAGGTTGAACTGGGCTCTGAGCAACCTGATCTGGCTGAAGATGTCCCTGCTCACTGCAGGGGGTTGGGCCACATGGCCTTTAGAGGTCCCTTCCAGCCCAAACTATTCTGTGTTGAAGTTTGCTTTTGTCAGAGCAATGCAGCTGTGGCTGGTGACGGTGGTTTTTAAACGTTTTTAGTTAGAGCATTGGCAGTGAAATGGTAACTTAATTCTGGGCTGTAGAAAGCGGGCGAGGTTCCAGCAACCCTTAGCACCGCTGGGTTGTATTTCCTGAGCAGAGTCGGACCTCCAGCTGCCTGGCTTTTGGATTCAAACTTTGGGAAAAGGGAAGTACAGTTCTGTCTCTTGGGTATTATCCAGCACTGCGGATTCTGGGAACACTTTGCAATAGTAATGTTCCTCTTCATAGCAACTGCAGTCTGAGCAGAATGCGCTGGTTTGCTTGTCTCGAGGGAACAGTGAGAGCATTTTGTCCTGGCTCCCTTTCTCTTGCTTCCTTTTATTGGGGACGGGGTGTGGGGTGAGGGGGGCGGGGGGGGGGGGGGGAATAATCTATTTTTTTAACCACATTTATAGCTGCTGAAAGACAGACCAGCCCTTGGGACTGCAGCGTGGTAGATTTCAGCTCCCCCATCCTGAAAAAAGCAGTATTCAGCTCGGCTTCTAGCTGGTTAGAGACTGTGAGTAACACTTCTGTTACTGGAGCACAGGCAAAAAAGGCTTCCCACTGGTACTAGCTTCCTCAGGAGGATGATTGCTGCCAGCGATACCGTCACCTGGGAAGTAGGTGTGTAATGATGATGAGAAGCAATTAACTCTAAGCTGAAGGTCCCAAAGATCACCAAAGACTTCCATGAAGCCACATCAGTGTATCTGGCTTTGGTGTTTCTGACGGCTGCTGTCATTCTGACCTGTGTTGGAGTCATCTGTGTCCAAGTCTGTCTTGACTTTGTCCAAAAATAGCAGCTGCAGTAGTTGCCCGTGTCTGGATTCCTGCCGGGGCCAGACTTTGTCTTCAGTTCCTTTCATCCTCTTGAGGGGAGATTAAAATTTTTTGTTGTGCATTCTGCAGAACGCATCTTGGCGTTCACTGGAGCAGGCAGGCAAGGAGGTGGGTGGCTTTAAACAAAAGGTTTTTGACATGGACTTCCTGAAACTGCTGGAAAGTTGCGGTGAAGTGTGCCCTTCCTCTGCTTGTGGGCTAAGCGTCCAGTTACTGACTGTCCTGCACAATGCTGTCTCCAAAGCTGCTTTCTAAATCATGGCAGAAATACCTGGTTTTGAGGTACTCTGATTTTCTTCTCTTTGCCTGCTCATTTCCCCAGAGACCTCAGTGAGATAGAGCTACCGTGCTCATCGCTGATGCGGTGGCAGCTCCTCTGCTCGTAGCTGATGCATCTTGAGCACTACATGTCGTCTGAGGAGCGAAGGGAAGGTGGGATGAGAGGACTCGCTGGCCTGAATTCACACAGCAGAGCTGAAGGACTCCTGGTTTTTGAAAGCTTAGCTGACTGCCTGAAGGATACGCTTTCCCTGTATTGCAGGGTTGGGCACGGTGGGTAGGGTCACAGAGTGACACGTCAGGACGGCGTGGTCTCTCTTCCCTCACCCCCAGCTGCGTTTGTACGTGATGGGCACGACGCTCCTGTGCTGTGTTTTGCAGTTTCTGCTTGACTGAGTAAAACAGTGTATCTGAGGCAGAGGAGGGAATGATGGTACAGTCAGATGGGCAGCTCTGGGCATGAGGGGTTCCTGGCTTCCTCGGGGCTGTCGGCACACCTAGCTTTGGCAGCACTGACTGGGTCAGGAATGCTGTGGTTACAGTTAAGTTGCTTCACTGAAAAACTATCACACATGGCATGTTCCAGACCTCCTGTCCTGCAAGGACAACAAAACAGTGCCTTGAGATTCCTCCTGAAGTTTATCTACATTGGTCACAGCCATCCTGAGAAACCAGCTGAGAGTGAGGATGCTCTGTGTGCTTAATGAGCTGGACTGGGCCTCAGGTGCTCTGTGTGACCTTGGTCAAGGCACTTATCTCCCTTTTCAGCTTCCTGCTGCTATCAAAGGATGAATATTCCCTCCCTTCTTCCTGGCTGTGAGCAGTCTGAGGACAGACATTATGCACATCATCTGCCAGATGGAATATGGGTTAGAAGTTAATTGACCTGAGCTGATGAGGACTTAAAATTCCTTGAATTACTTAGAGTTTCTTGTTAGAATTGATTCTCACTTGCTAATGTTGCTGGCTTCTGAGGTGTTTAGTATCAAAATGATTTTAGGGATGTGGTTCCTCTGCAGTGCTTTCTGCCGGTGGCTCTGATGAGAACTGTAAGTACCTAATGTCTCTGAAAGCCAGAGCAGGAGTCTTTTTATTCTCTTTATTTTCCCTCCTGATCTTGTGATATGATTAAGCTGACGTCCTTGTCGCTCTTCTTTGTTCTGTCTCTGGGACCCCTCCATACCGATAGCTTTTTCCTCCGCGTTGCATGTATTTTTGGAGCACAGGGTTTTTTTCCTCTCCTTTCAGTGGGGGATAATTGCTTCAGGGGAGAATGCCTGGGCCAGAGATGCTTTGTTTTACTGGGGCTAAATGCAATCATCGATAGCATTTAGAGGTTTGGGTTTTTTTAAAAGGAAGATTGGGTTTTTTACAGGAAGGCTGATTGAAATTGCTGCCTGAGTCCTGAGGAGCTATTGTGTGGAAGGGCCAGGGTTCACCTGTGAGCCAGTCAATCTGCATACATAATTGGGGTTGACAAAGTGAATGTGGAAGGACTCTCTAGGTTACTATGGGAACAAAAAAGGAGGTGAATTCTGGTTCAGTGGGTCTGACCAAAAGGATGGCTCAGCATGTTTTGTTCTTGGGCTCTGCAAGAGGGGAGGGGGGGAAGAGAACAGCTCTTCAACCTGCTCCTCTCTGGTGAATTCTTGGCCTGCTTGAAAGAGTCTGTGGTCCTGTGAGAGCCCTGCTGTCCTGGCATTTCATGCCTGTGAGCCCCATGTTATTGTGGGGAAAGTGGGTGCTCTCATCTTTCTCTGGATGTAGAAGGTCTCCCTCCTGTTCCAGCAGCTTGGAGAGGTGGGTGGGGGAACAGCCAGGCTATCGGGAAGCAAACAAAGCAGAGAGAACAACCTGAGTGTTTAGGTGTCCGTGTGACCGAAGGGACTAGGAGTAGCTGTGCACAGAAAGGCAGCAGGAATCAGACCTTCGCCCTGCTTCAGGGCGAACTGCTCCAGCAGTGCAGTGTGCAGGCTGATGCCACGGGCACCACGGAAGCTCTCCTGGCAGGTAATGTTGTCCTCCAGCACATCTGGGACTCTGGAAGGGACCTTGGATTTGTACAGTGTTCCACAGGCATTGGGCCTGATACCAGCAAATACTACAGCCTGCGTTGCTCTCGCAGGGCAGGGTGTGCAGGGAGGCTGGGAAGGAGTAGGAGTAGCTCTTGGCTGTGTCCCAGAGTCGCCGTCTCTTTTTCAGGCAGGAGTGGTCTTGCCACCACATTCTGGTTCCAGTTCAGTGGCTTTCAAGGGGACCTCCCAAACTGCTTCACAAAGCAGAGGTTAATTGGCGTTTCGCATCCCTCCTGAACCACTGAACACAAAGAATATTTTACTGTATCTGGGATTTCCAGCTTCCTCATTGGAGGAATAAACATCTCTTCTGCGTCCCCAAGCAAATGATTGAACAGAGGCGCTCGAGTAGCACTTGGCAATAGCTAAATTACTCGTCTCCTTCTTGTACTGACTCTTTGTCACTTCTCTTCATATTCAGAACCAGCATGAAGATGTCAAGAAGCAGCTGCTTGACCTGCAGCTGCAGCACAACAGCTTGAAACTGGAACATCGTAAGACACTGGAGTCCCATAGCCAGAAATATGCCCAGCTGCAGCAGGAGAAGGACAGTGAAGTCACAAACTTGCAGGGTGAGTGGGATGGAGAGCTGAGAAACCACCAGGCAGAGGAAGGACTGAAGAACCAAGCTCAGGGGCCACTTGTCCGGGGACATTGCTCATTCCTTTCCTTATGTTCCATCAGTACTTTCCACGTATAATGTGGCCTCAGGAGACGTGTGTTGGAAGTTGTGCCTCTGTCAGCGAGTGTCACAGAGAGCAGAAGAGGTGTCTGAGCAGTGGGCACTGCTCAGGGCTGTTAAAATTAAATTGAGGGGTTTTTGCTAGATTCGATTGCAGAAATGACTCTCTCACCCCGGGGATGCTGGGGGAAAGCAGAAGCCCACTGGGAAATACAAGGGAACGCGTTCACAGATGGAGCTGGGTTCTGTAGCTCCTCTTGGTTGTCCTAGTTGCTTTACAGCTTTGGGGCAGCTCTCGGGTTGGTGACACAGCTATCTACATGCAGAAGATGCTGGGATCTGGGGATGATAGAGCTGTGTCGTGATCCAGTGGCTGTGGTGCTGTTAGGGTATCTGTGCCCTGTTCCTGAAAATCCCTGCTTCTCCAAGTGGCTTTGGATGCTGATTAATGGGAGATGAGTAGATGTTCCAATAGCTGAAGCTTCCTGGTCTTGTGAACTGGAGCCTGTTTAATCTTGTTTCCCTCCTCCCTTTACTCCCGGCCCTCTCCTGCTGCATTATGAACTATTTTCTCCTCTGATTTACAGGAACTGCAGTCTATTTATGCTGCATTTCACACCCCAGCACAACCTGTCCACTGATTCTGTACTCTGTGGGTTTTTTTTTTCTCATCACACATTGGCACAGTCTGCTCTGAAGGCAGAGGGATTGTTTTGATATTTGAGCTTCTGTTGGAGATAAGGAGCCTGTAATTACAGCTGACACTTCCTTCTCATTGACATCAGTGGTAAAACTCCTGGTGAGGTCATTGGGACCAGGATTTCGTGTCTCCCATGCTGGTGGTAGAGAGAGGACATACAATGGCATGAAGGCTTTGATTTCCAGTCTCTGAATATGCTCTGAAGACCATTACTGAGGATTCTTTTGGACATCTCTCCCACACTTGAGGTGTCTTTGGTTCTCTTGAAGACCTGGGGACATGTCTGTATTGTAGTCAGGAGTCTTAGCAGTAGCAGTCTTGTGCTAGCTGCCATCTCACCTGGACTAGCTGCCTAGACACATATCCCCTACTTGCTGCTCCAGGCCAACACCCACAGCTGTGTGTGCTTCCAGCACTCTGTGTACACAGGATAACTCTGTTAAAGCTGTTCTAGCTGTACTCCCAATCCCAAATTTCCTTCTGGCTGCAGGAAAGACGAAGCTGCCTTTCCTCAGTTTGACGTTCACCTTCACCGCAAGGCAGGAGCACAGCACCCAGCCTCAACGGCAAAGTGGCCTGTCCCAGGGATGAATGTTATAAAACAATAAAAAAAACCCCAAACTGCTGTAATGGAGAACATCTCTAATCTTTAGCTGAAATCTTGTACGGATTCAGCCCACAGCAAAGTGACCATCCTGTTGGGGGAAACATCCCCATCCTTGTCCTGGCAGGTGCAAGTGTTTTGCAGAGAAATCCTGGTCCATGCAGTCCTAGTGATATTTTCAGAGAGCTTCAGGAGCCAAAAGGAGACTGACAGTTTCTAACACAGTCTGCCTTCTTATCGGAGGATACACAAGTATATTCAAGGCAGTGAAATGTAAGTGCGTTGTGTGTCTGGTCACTGAAGCACTTAGGAGTGTGCAAAGAGCTTGGAAGGAGCCTGGCCTGGGGGCTGCAAGGCACAAGCTCGCTACTTAACAGCATTGGAATAAATGTGCCCGAGGACCAAGCTGTCCTGTGATGGCTTTCTGTAAGTGGGTTGTGGGGTTTTTTGTTTGTACCATCCTTCCATTTCATCCTACTGCTGCTCTGTGCAGCAAGAGGGAACCTCCTTATCGGGTCTGCTCTGGGTTCAGGAGACTGACAGACCTTTCTTGCAGTTGTTTCTCAACCTTCCAGGTACCACAGGTAGGGGCAGGGATCACTGCTTGCTGCTCTCCCTGCTATTTAGCTGCAGTGGATAAGGGACATGAAACAAGTATCTTGCTCTGAGAGCAAGCACAGCAAGAGCCTGACCCCGAGAGCAGTAGTTAGCAGGGGTGCTCCGGAGAGGAGGAAGTTCCTTGGATGGGCAGGACTCCTGAGTGCAGAAAGGAATGATGATTTGGGTTTGTCAGTGTGTTTGGCTAGTCCCTGGCTAGTGCTTCATCGTAATTCCCGGGCTTGGAGAGATCTATGAGGTCAAGAGGAATTTATGGTAAGGAAGAGAGATACTACACTGGTGAAAAGAGCGCTCTCAAGCAAATTTCTTCTTCTCTTGCAGATACAGTCTTTAAACTCAGAGAAGAGAGCAAGCTGCTTCGGAAGGCCCACCAGGAAGTTCACTCTCAGCTCCTTAATGCCCAGGTAATCAACAAGAGGGTGTCTGTGACCAAGTGGGACAATCTTTCACTGGGGCTTGGGTGCACTAGCAAATATTCTCTAAATAATGACCTTGTTATCAACTGTGTTCCACTATGGTGAGTTGCCTACAACAGTGCTGGTAGGTGCTGGTGCTGGTGCTATGGATGAATTCTGTACAAGTAATATTCCCCAGCCTGGAATCTGTCTCAGTAGCTGAAAATACAGGTATGCTGCACAAGTCCCTGTGGTTCAAGTGAGCATGAACCAGCATATTCCCAACCCTGGAATGCCTCCTGTCACTTACCCATGTCTCCTACTCCCTCCCTAAATGATGAAGTGTCTCTCTGCAATTAGTTTTATATAAACCAAGAAATAGTAATGTAGAGGTGCCTTGCCTAGCTTGCTGGGACTACAGATAGATATTCAACCACACTGGCAAAAAGGCCTGTTTCGGCATCTCCTTGTGAAGCCTTAGAGAGGGAAACCTAGGGAAAAATTCGGAAAGAGCGATGTGAAAAAAGTTAATGTTCAGTAATAACTGTTGGTGCGATGGTTTTGGAGGCCAGGGCAGGCATGCAAGGGGTGCTGGCTTAAGATTAGAGAGGCAGAAAAGCTTTTTTTCTGCAGGTGAAAAAAAAACAAACCAGTTTTGTTGGTAGGGTGTTGGGCTCATGCCATGGAGATGGTGTGAGCCTCTTCAGCACCCTGGAAGTCCTGGCCTCACAGAATTCTGCTCACCCAGCTGAAGCTGGGAGCTCCCAGATGGCTTGGGAGAAGGGAGAAAGCTGGGTATGCTGGGAGAAATGTGAGAACTTTATGTCTCTACAGCATCTGTCTGAGGCTCTTGCACTGAGCCAAGGCACAAGCAGCTTTGTAAATACACTTTAAAAGGCACGTCGCAGTCTGAATTCTGGTTTTCTGTTGTAATTAACAACCTTCTGTCAAGCGCTCCCTTGGATTACAGGATAAGCCCAGAAGCAATTAGCTCGTTGCGGTTAGATGCTGTTGACAACGGATTCTTCCCCTGAACTGGATGATGAACTTGAACGAGAGGTGTGGGGGGTGGTGGGTTTTTGACTTCTACAAGGTTGCTCCTGAGCTCTGACCTGATCTGCCCTGCAAAATAGCAGGGACTAAGTGTCTCTAGGGCATTGCGAACTTCACAGATAACTGGTTGCTCCAGGCAGGAAGCCCAGGTTACTGGCACTGCAGGCAGCTGTCATTTGACAGCTCTCTGGCTCGTGTCAGACGTGGTTTGAGGGGTCCCAGGTGGAGCAGCAGCATATTTGACTTGCCTGCTGCCTTCATAATCGCATCTTACCACGGAAAGGCTTTTTTACCGCGCTCCTCCACGTGGCTAAGGCAAACTGGCAGGATCCTCTGCGGTGATGCTGCCTGCAGTGTGCTTGTTGGAAACTAAACAAAGACTTCTGGTCTCCATAGGGGTCAGCCCAGCAAGCTCATCCCCGGAATGGAGACAGCATGTGATTACAAACTTCTCCAGTGCCCCTGGCAACCCTGCATTCACACCTCCTGCTGTCAAAATGTCTCTCAGCCTTCATTTTCAGGTGTCCTGACCAAACTTACAGAGCAGTGACATCAGCAGCTACTCTGAAGCTTCTTCAAGCAACGCTGAGACCCAGTCAGGTCCATCCAGGCCTCTGCCATTGCCAACTTGGGTCAATATCAGTTGATCAAAGGTCCTCTCTTTTGTCATTACCTATTTCTGCTTTTGGCTTGCTGGCTCAATGCTGAGTGCATTTGTATCTGGCACACCCTGTAGGACCAGTCCTGCGTTACTCCTCAGCAGAGTGCCCTTCAAACGGTATTTGACTGACTGCTGCATTAGGGGAAGCAATCAGCAGCTCAAGTGTGCAAGCTAGAGCATACTCTGAACAGCAATAAAAAAAAACAACTTGGCTGGAGATGGCTGAGGCTACGAAGTCAAGCGCTTGCAGACTGGAGAACGTGGTGGCAGCTTTTGTGCTGCCAGTCTTAGCTTTTGGCCCCTTCGGTGTTGTGACCAATGGGAAAAGTAGTTGGCAAGAAACAGCTCGCTGTCACTTCTTGCCAAAATTAAGAGTGAGCAAGAGCAAAAGTATTTGCCCCGGGTGTAGGAGACACGGTTCAGCTCCCTGCTCTGAATGTGCAACAAAGCTGTGCTCCAGCCATCTGTCTGACTGCTATTTCTGGCTCTTACAGAAGTGGCAGTGGTTGGCCCCAGTGATTTCAGAAAGTACTTTGACAATGAACCTACTATTAAATCTGGAAGTTTTCTGATCAGGCCTTTGTAGTGTCTAAATAGTGTTTCATAACACGAAGGTGAATGGGATTGCATTTGCCTTCAGTGGGGTGAAATGCCCTGTGTTGGAGCAGACACCCACAAAGACTCCCAGCACCTTTAGCAGCGCTGCAGCTCTTCATTGCAGCGTTGGTTTGCACCGAGCGTCCTGTTGATCTTGCTGCTTTCTGGTGGGGGAAATGTCTAGAGGAGTAATTTGCATTCTAGACAACACGTTTGTTTTCCAAGGGTTGTAACAGGTTTCGTGAGCCCAGCCTGAGTAGCTGTTGTATCAGTTGGTCTGTCAGGTAGGACGAGGCACAGAGGCATCAAGCGATGTATGCGCAGTTTGCCGTGACGGGGTGCAAACAGCATGTGGGAGTCTGTGCACTGAGGCTGGTCTAAAGCTTCATTCCTCTGGGCTGACCCCTCAACAGGCTTTTGATGGGTATAAGTTTTGCTTCTATCTGCCGTGTTCTGGCTGGAAGCAGTCTCCTCCTAGCTAGGGCTATATCCCATGAGCTGTTCTTGGCTTCCTCTTCCTTTCCTCATTCCTTTTATGTTAGCTTTGCTGAGTGGTTTTACTGGGTTTTGTTTGGTTTTGGTTTTAATTTTAAGGTCAGATTTCAGGGGGAAGAACTGAAATCAACAGAGCCTGCTCAGGAATTAATTTCCTGCTGAACTTTCCTTGCTGCTTGGAAGCTTTCCTACTCTGCCCAGTCCCTAATTTGGTCCGTTTCCAGGTACCCTGGCAAGCCTATGAAAATTTCTACCCCCGCCTCACTTCCCTATAAATAACTGGGGTAGGAGTGGGGAGCTCTTCCTGAGTAGCTGCTTCAAGCCCTGCTTTTCAGAGTTGGAGACGGAAGAAAGAAGCTGCAGTAAAGTGTTGCATTTGCTCACCAGTCCAGGAGAATTTTCATTTGGCTTGCAAAGTAAATTGTCAAGTAGGATTATGCCAATTATTGTCAGCCCTGCTGAGATGAGCACATCCATGAAGAAATGCCTCCATGGGAAGAAAAAAAGCTGACCTGAAGGTGCATGTGTGAGGCAGAGGAGGAGCGGGAGCCACACAGAACAAGACCCAGGATACAGTTCTTATGCAAAGACAGGAGTTACATCAATGGCTCATGCGCTAAATAGCATTGGGCAAAGAGCTGGTGTCATGGGTCAGCACTTCCAGGGTAAAAGCATGTGATAAAACGCTTTGCAAAGGGGAGGTTACAGAATATCCATGAAATCTGGAGGGCAAGCTGAAGACTAGCTTGGGCTTGTTATTAATGGTTGTGGATTATCTCCAGCCTTTCATGTATTTTTATATATATCTTCTTTAATGTATCTGTGCTGAACAACTGCCCATAAAAGTGACTATCCTCAGCAAGGAGTGGTTTAACCGTTATTGGGTGAGGTTTCTCTGTACCCTTCTCATCCCCTCAGGCCCAGATGGAAGAGTTCAGGCAGCTCAAGGAAGCTCTACAGAAGATGCCAAGCTTCAAAGGAGGAGGAGCTGGGAAGGGGCAGCAGCAGTTCCAGGTGCTGAAGGAGCAGCCGGTGGTGCCAGCCAACAGCCAGCTGCAGCTCGGGAGGCAGAAGGTGTGGTATTCCCAGGAAAGCCCGGGGAGGAGAGCTCCGCAGGGCTTCTGTGGGTTTTCAGCGTGGGGCTTCGAACTGGAGGGAACAGAGCTTGTTTCTTTAGAGTTTGCTCTTGACCTTCCTCTTCCTCGCAGGCTTTTCCCATCCACCAGGACAATCGCCCTGTCGGGAACCCGCCGGCATCGCAAGTCTCTGGGGTTCAGAAGCAGGCGGATGGCCCAGCGCCGCAGGGCCACAACTCGTACGGTAACGACGGCCCGAAGCTGCAGGCTGACGTGCTCGCCACCCACCCAGCCCCGCGGCCAGATGCCAATTCGCTACCCGATGCCATGCCAGCCTGGCCAGCCAGACGTGGGGATGGCCACATGATCCGATTCACCCGGACCATGAACAGCCTACCACATGGGAACCCGGTGAGTTCTGCACGCTTCGCCCCTTGTTTTGCATGGCCCTCGCTTTAGAAGCTCAGAATTAGGTTTGTGATGACATGCACGTGTGCATTCCACTTCCCTCATGTGGAAACTGTCCTGGCCTCAGGTTTCAGACTCCTGTGCGCTCTTCAGAGAGTTTGTGGTTTAGTGGCTGGGCTCAGATGAACAGGCTGGGGTTTTTTGTTCTGGATCCTGCTGGATCTGCAAAGAGTGAATCATAAAAGCGGCTCCCCTGCCTCCTGGGGTGATCGAGAGTGAGCTTATAGAAAGTAAATCTCTTTTTTTTTTAAAAAAAAAAAAAGCCCCCCGAACCAAAACAATTGCAATGTGGTTACACTATAATTACAGTGACTATTATAATGGCAACACTTGTGGGGTTTTTTTAGAGGTGGTTTTGTTGTTTTGTTGTTCCTCTTTTCTTGGAGATTCACCTACCCAAGACAAGCTTGGGTCCTGTAGGATCCAAATTATTTCTTCTTGGCTGTGGGGAAGGAGAAGGACTTCTCTTACTGCAGACTGGCTGGACAGGTTTGTTCAGCAGATTCAGGAGTGCTCCAGTTCGTTGAGAAACGATTCTTCTGGCCCATAAGCCTGCCCAAATACCAGTGAGACCTGCAGGTACCTGATAAGATATTAAGGGCTTGTGTATATCCCGAGGGCATGCGTGTGTCTTCTCTTCAGGATGTAAAGATGGTGATGCGCATCCAGGTGAAAAGCAACGAGGAAAGCCAGGCTCCTGGATTGTCACCGTCTGATCTGAAACAACCCTCTGCAGCAGGAAAACCTCAGATGCCAGACCACCACCGCTCCACGGGGAGCAAACAGGTGCAGATGCAAAGGTTGGTGGAACAAAACTCCCTTCTACTCCCAATGTTCAGGCTGAAAGGTACCACAGTCTCCATCTGGTCTCTCTTTTTGTGGTTTCGACTTGAAAGATAATGTTAGTTATTGGCTCCAGTGTCATCAAATTCTTGTAACTGAATGTTGCTGCCAGGTCTCTGCCTCAGAAGACTAGTCATGTTGGAGGCAATGGTGTGTGATTGAATGGTGTGGGTGCTGTGCTGGCATCAAAAAAAGGCTCTTTTGTTACTGGTGCGTGTTCTGCAGGCTGCCTTTGTCTCTGAACTGTTTGTAAAGTGTTTGTGTGGGGAGGAGCGGGAAAGAGGAGCTATGGCTGCGTGAGACCAGGTCAGCATGGTTACTAGCTAGAGGAGAGGGTGGGCCGGGAGTCTGAACCGACTTCAGGAAATCTCCTCCCTTTCAGTGATGGTGACTTAAATATCCTGTTTTGTTTAGCAAACAGAAGAGGTTCTGCATGATGGAAGCAACCCATCTGCAGCAGCTAGGGTGGCTAAAAATTCCTTCCGTTTCTATAAATAAGAGGCATTAAGTTGTACATTAGAGCTGCAACTTGCTCATTTTTTCCACCAACTAATCAGTAATCTGCCAAGCTCTGCAGGAACAACCAGACCTTGAGGATCTGAAAGCTGCTCATCTCCAAGGTTATATGGTAATCTAGAAGCAGCAGGCAACTAGCCCAGAGCAGATACTAGAGTTTTTTTGGTTTTGCTTCTAGGGCGAAGACAAATTCCCAAACTTTGTATTCTCTATTTTGCGTTTTTTCCTCCCAGGGAATGGAGCTTGTGTTCCCATTGCCAGTGCACTTCTGAGGTGTGCTAGGGGCTAGGGACTCACCTTCAGCGCCTGATTAGAAGGTGAAAAGTCAGACAGAGCTGAGAGCTGTGATCCCAAAACTATGGGGTTTATCCAGAATGGGGTAGAAGAGTGTAATGCAATAGTTCATGCCAGAAATGAAGATAGACTCCAACAGGCAGCCCAGGCTTTTTGTCCTGTCTCTGCTCCTGCATACCTGCACTTGGGATGGTGGAGTTTGCGTCACCTTCAGCTTCACCCAGGGAAGTCAAACCCATTCAACTGTATCAATACAAGGATCAGGGTTTACAGTAAAAAGTCTTGGAACTGGTACAATCTCCTGAGCTTGGCTGAAACCTTGGTATTAAAATTCCCTGCAACTTGGGGCTGTTGCTCATCTCAGACATCCTCAGCACAATGTGTTAACCAGACCTGTTCTTGAGAGCTCCGGGGAGGGGAGTCCCTTGGAAAGGGCAGAGGTTCAGACAATGGCATGAACGTACCCGTTCCGTGCCGGTAACAGAATGGCTAATTCCTACAGGGTGTTACTTGTGTTGGTGTGGTACCTGGGAGCCTGGTGAGGGACCAGGATCCTCTTGTACCGGGCGCTGTACAGGCACAGGAGAAACTGTTTACTGCCTCAGCAGCACTCACGGAAGACCGGTCTGTTTTGCAAAAGGAAGAAAATGTCTTTCTGAGGCTGCAATTCATCAAAGTCTGGCCATAATCCAAAAACTGACTGAAAATAGTGCTTCCTCATTTAGCTTATTTTTCCCCTGCATGTGTCCAGGTCATCTGCTCAGTTGACTGGAGCAAACCAGATTTAATTTCTGTTTTATCTGTAGAAGAGACTTCTGGATTTTGTTCTAAATTCAGCCTGATCCTACCCATTCTTCTCTGCCACTTTTGTTAACTTAACCTGTAATCTTGCCGGGTCAGGGATTGTGCTTTGTGCCTTTCTGTGAAGGGCAAAGTCCTCCCCATGCTGCTTTGGTAATAACATCTGCATGGACACACAGAGGATATTCTGTCTTTTTCCTGGGAGGGACTTGTGTGGGTGTAGCTGAAGGTGAGGGTTGAAGTTGTGATGGCGGAATGGCCTCTCCTTGGCTGTGTAGAGCCTAGAGAGGATACTGTCACGACCCTGTGAAAGAGAAAACGCAAATATTGGCTTTGTTTGGCAACTGATTTCTGCGAGGACAGAGATCATGGTATGTTTGGTGTCCTTTTCTTTTCCTGGATCTATCATCAAGAAATCGCTGAGCAGCTGGAGGCTGTTATTTACACGGCATGAGGTCTGCGATAAGGAGTGCACAAACCAACTTTCTCCAGAAGGTGTCAATGCCAAGAACAATATCAAACCGCAGCCGAGTACAAAGGAGGCCACACATCCAACGCCAAGAGCTGTTGCGTTGGGTGGCTGAGACCAGCAGTTTCCAGATGAGCTCTTGATGGCCGATTTGCACTTTGATGGTTTTTTTTTTTAATGGGGAAATCTGAGCCGAAGGCTGGGTTGTGATTTTTTTGTTTTCTTACTAAAAGGTTTGTGTGGTGGCAGTATGCTGGCTTTAAAAAGCTGCTGAAGCTATGGCCACTTGTTTCTCAGCAGTTAAAAACTTAAATGTCCTGACTCTTAAATCTCAGCTGGCTCATGTAGCAGGACAGGCAGTAATCCTGCTTGAAACTGGTGGTAACTTAAGTTAAAAGTTTTTATTTCGGTCACTTTTGAGAGTCCCTGTTATTGGGACTTCCTTCCTTTACCCTTCTTTGTTTCTGGAGGTGTCCCTGAGGAAGGATAGTTGGATTTTTTGGAAGAGATGTCCCTGAGGAAGAATAGCAGGATTTTTAGGAAGAGAACATTCCTTGTGACACAGCCCTGCCTTCTGGGCTTTTCAGGGGGGTCACTCAAACTGACAGGAAGATATTCTGCTGCTTCTCTGACCTCCGCTTCGTCTCCATGCAGTGGGATGGTGTTACGCTGCTGAGCCTCTGGCTGGGTACCCATGAGCTGCACTATTGCTGCAGGCGGAGGAGCATTAATGATAAAAGTGTTGTGCCTGGTGTTTACCTTGATATCAAGTCCTCGCCCCTCTGAGGCACTCCTGTTAAGAAGGAAGCAGATGGGGATATCGGTGTAGGCATCAGAAGGGTCTTTGAGGTGGAACCATTATGGGGGAAGGAATTCCTGACTATAGCTGCCTGAAAGGGGCTGCCTGAACTCTTGCAGACAGAGCTGTGTGTGGATAATTGATTTTTCAGATCAGAAGATGGATGAAAACACTTGGGGGCGGTGGTAGTGAAAGCAGCAAATCATGCTGGAACGTGGCTTCCCTCCCTGAATGATGAAATGAGACACTTTCCCATGTTCACCTAAAAACCAGAATCAAAACAACATGTGACTGTTTCCTTTCAGCTAGTTGGGGTTTCACTCTTTGGGTTGGTTCAAGGGACACATGCATGCTATGGAAGTTTTATAAACAGCCACTGGTTGAAGTATCCATCCCAGTTGTAAAGCTGGTAAAGAGCTTGTGGCTTTAAAAAATAAATAAATAAATTACCAGACAATGGAAACTGTCAATTTTGTATTGCAGTTTTCCTGTTTGTTTTGAAAGTTGGGTTTGTTTTTTTTTCTTCTTATAGGCCAAAATACTACAGGTTTACTTTAGCATCTTCATTTTTACATTAAGTTGGAACAATAAAGAGGACTTGTGGGTGTTTTTTTCTTTCTTTTTTTTTTTTCAGAAACTTAGATTTGTGTATTGGTGTGTGAGGCATGAGTAAGTATCGATTTAGACTTGGAGTTTAATGCTATGTGGATGTGTTGTTGTATCATATGAGTAGTACTAAAGCAATTCTATAATAAATGGTGTTTATAAAGCATAAATTATTTTGTACTCATGTGGCGTACTAAACGTTCTGTTTCAAGCAGATACACCAGTAACTAATGCAATCTGCTAGTTTTGCCAGAGAGTTAAATTGGGACAGACTTCTGCGTGTGTTGGAGGGTGGTGTTTTTTTTCCCCTCTGCTTGCCATTATGAAATGGCTCTAGATATACTGAGGCAGGGGTGTTCTCTCTTGTTTCATGTCCTTGTTGCAGCTGGAAAGACATCGTTAACAAAGTGAATGCCCAGATGGATGAAGGACAAGCGCACAGCTACCCAAAGAGCCTTCATTCGGAACCCAAGCCTGGGCAAGAGGCGCAGAAAGGCAGCCCACAGCCACCCAGTCAGAAGAGAGGGGAAGAGCATCACGGAGCTGATCAGGAAGGCGAGAAGGAAAGGACAGATGATGAGGAACTCGAAATGGGTATGGCTTCCCTAATCCTATGCTGTATGGGACTAATTTATTGAGGTGAGGAGCGAGAAAAGCTTTCTGCTTGTGTTAAAGGAAAACAGTACAACTCTTGAAAAACTCTCGTGCTTCTGTTGTCCTTGGTCAAACGAAAAGCTTGGACAGTTTTCTGGTTCTGTTCTCTGCTGTCCTGCATCCTCACGCATTCCCAAGGTAGTGGACTCCAAATCTGTGTAAGTTAAGTCAATTCTTTCTTTCCTACGGGAGTGATGGGGAAAATGCCACTGGGTTTTTTGCAAGACTTGATCTCGGTCTCCCATAGAGATTGATTTAATTTTTTAGAAGTGGGTTTTCTAACTTAGGCAGAAAATTTCCCAGCTGTCCTTAAGAGGCTAAAAGCAAATCAATTCAAGGGCAGCCAGTTGTATTTGTCAGTCAGCCCACAGAGCACCTACAGCTGTTTTAAAGTCCAGTAGGCAACTGCGATTGGAGGCAAATTGAGAACTCCTCAGTCTTCTGACCCAGACCTGTTCAGAGCCCTATGCCAACTGAATCACTTGGCTAATAACAGGTTGGGAGAAACGTTTGACTTAATGTAAAGTTCATCACACCATGAAACCAACTAATGAATAATCCATTAGATTATGTGAGAGCAGGATCTTTTCTTTGCCTTGTTTTCCAGGTGAGGTTTATCGGTTGGCCTGTAATGGTGGTTGCATGTGAATGGCAAAATGAAGGAACAATTAAATAACCATTTGTGGTGTGTGAAATAACAGAAAACAGCTGTAAAACGGCTAGACCTTTCAGAAAATTACAGTGGGTGGGCAGGGGCTTGGAGCGCTTCCGTAGGTCCAGAAACAAAGGGAAGGTTGACTTAATTGCAGCTGTATGTCTACGAGTGTAAGAGGGAAGCTACAAACTCCCTTTGGAAGCAAATAAAGATGACAAAGATGGACTACAGTAAGCCAGTCAGGCGGTGGAGATCTAAAACGGGCTTTTGAGCAGAGGCATCCAGTGTGAGAAGTTGTGTGGAGATGCCCTGCTGTGCTCAAGGGGCCAGGACATACAGCGGGAACACTTTGGGGACAGATTTCTTCGCTGCAAACAGCAGCAAAACCCCTCAATTCCTCTTGCACATGTGGAAATAACCTGTAAGATCTGGAAGGTAGCTAGTAGCCTTTGTCAGAGCCACTGAAATGTAGCTATGACTAATGCTAATTCCATATGTTTCTAGACTGAGGTAGAAGTAGGTGGCTTTTCATGTAGCTAATTTTTTAATTAAGCCCTGGTCTCGAATGCAGCAAGGCAGGGAAGCTGGGAGCTGAGGCTCCTGTGAGGACCTCATGTGAAACGCTGACTTGCATTCTATTAAACATGATAACGATGGTCCCAGCCCGGCTTCTTGACAGTAGGTTTTGGCTCTGGATTTGGAACAGAGGAGGGATGTCACGGGACAGAGATGAAGGTCAGTGGTTCTAACTGCATCTCGGATTAAAAGGCTGAGATCGCCCAAGATGGGCGAGTCCCTCCCAGGCTGTTGGCTCAGTTCACCCCGGGCAGGTGAAGTCCTCCCTTCCAGGACAGCGACAGTGGGTAACAGCTGATGGGAGGGCTGGTATTCCTGTGCTTCCCAACGGCTGAGTTTAGCTGCTATTTCATATTTTACTGACCTGATTTTTCAGCAAGGTTCCCTTAGAGGAACTGAACTAATTGGTTCACATCAAAGTGAATTCTACCCTGAAAAGAAAAGGCCTCACGGCAGGTATAAGGGAGCATGAGGACATACAGCTCTTGACCTCTGTGTCCTAATTGGAATTAACAATCAAAGTAATGACTGGCCGTGCTGCTCCCCAGCTGGGAACGCTGCTGTCTGACAGGCTCCATTAATGTTTTGGGGAGAGCCACTCAGCCCCTGGCGATGGCAGACAGAGCGGTGAGTCGGAGCCACATCCAATTTGGGGTGAGGATTAGGCCTTTACTTAGTTGAAAGCAAAGGCTGTTCTTTTTAAAAGGCTGTATCTTTCTCTCATTAGCACTATCTCCTGCCCTGACTGCCCCCCTGCCTGCCACAGGGAGCCTTTCGGTCCTGCCAGCAGCTGTGTGCCACCGGAGGGGAGGTGGCATTGACGTCCTGACCTGCTGTGGTCTAGTTTGGCTCCCAGGGATGGTCTGATGGCTCCCAGGGATGGTCTGATGGCTGCGTGGCTGGGTTGCTGCTATAGATGCTGCCCAGGCTTAGCAGTGGCCTGAGGGAAAGAGGCATCTTAATGTAGGTTAGGAGCTGGTTTTTTGTCTTTGTGTATTGGTGAGTTATGGGCATGCTTCAACCCATGCCTGTGCCCCAGCTTTGGGGACAAGGAAGCTGTTTTTGGCAGCTGTAGGAGCACAGTGCTGCTTTGCCCTGAAGTCTTGCAAGTGGCACTGAAGAAGGGTTCCTCTGAAAGCATCCACAGAGCATTGTCTGCCTCAAGCTGCAGGCAGGTCGAGACAAATCCCTGCTTGGCCTAGAGATAATACAGCTGCTCCCCAGCAGTCGGCATCTTAACTGGTGACACTGGTAACCGTCCCTCTTCCTTGCAGATGCAGGAGTGATTGAGAGGGAGGAGAACTCACATTCTCAGAAAGAGGCTGTTGTCCAGGAACCCATGGTAAGTGATGCCGTCATCTGGATGCAACCCTCGCTCCGAATAAGCTGTCCCACTTAAGTCAATGCTTTCCCAGAAGTTTCTATAACATGCAACTCCAAACTCCTTGATTCTGGAGGGATTCAGAGAGATAACAAAGACAGGGTTTTTTTTTTTGTTTTTAGAACTGCTAGCGTGCTTGGAGAGGTGTGACTGAAGTGCTACGAGCCAGCACTTGATGCTTGCTGGTGGAGGCACCAGGCCTTCTGTCTCCCAAGGGGGTGTCCTGCCTTTTCTTGACCAGAGGCTTTTCTTGTCCAGATGCCAGATGATGCTGCAGATCCTGCCCAGGATCCCAATAACCAAGGTGAGGACGAGTTTGAGGAAGCTGAGCTGGAGAGACCTGACTTTGAAGAGAAGGTGGGAGGTTTGGAGAAGTTCAAGGAGCCCAGCGTGAAAGAAGAGTCTAAGGAGAAGCCGCTGAAGGTGACTGGCATGAGGGGCAGGGAGAGATCCCCAGCTATGAATGGGGGGAGGCAGAGAGCTTAAGGACTGAAAGGAAAACACCACGTTCCCGGGTGGATCCACAATCCCACTGCAAGGATATGGCAGGCAGGAGAAACCTCTTTGAGTGTGAATTGGTGGGTTGATCAGTACCAGAGCTTGTGCTGCAGAGGTCTGTAGCTTTTCAAGCACTTGAGAGCCCGAAACCAGACGATACTATGGGCCTACGCTCGGGGTCTGCTCAGTGCAGTCACTGCTGTTCCTGGGATGGGGGTGCAGCAGGCTCTTGGCAGCAGTGACAACACGTGAGAACTCTGCCTCCTTGTTTGCTTGCTTGCAGATGGAATCCATTTATTTTGCAAAGTGCTTCTTGCTGTCTGAAGCCAGACTCTGCATCAGGGAAATGTTCGCTTGTTTTGACAAGCAGCTGAGTGTTGCTTGCTTTAAAAAGGAGTGTTTTATCTGTCAGGCTCTAAAATCATGATTAATAGTGAGGCTTAAAAAAAAAAAAAAAAAGAAAAAAATAAACCAACCCAGGCCAATGAAATCAAAGACATGCTGGCACCAACAGAGCAACACCACCTTAAGATTAGTGAAAATGTGGAAAGAATTAGTGACATAAATACCTGACTTTCAGCTAGGGCTGTGTTGTGCTCCCTAGAGCTCTACCCTAAATAACTTGTAGATTCCCTGCAGTCCTGTGACTTGAAGCAACATTCCCCTGGCCCTGGGACCTTCCTGCTGCAGGAGAGGCCCCTCTCTCCACAGTGGAAGGAGCTGGGCAGTTGCTGCCAGCAGGTGGGAAGAGAGACTGGGTGGAGAAAGTACCAATGGAATTTGGGCTGCCTCATGGTCTGTCTGCTGCCCCCAGATTCCTGATCTGTAGCCCAGTCTTCCAGACTTGGGGCTCTAATGCAGGAGAGCTGTATCCCTGGCAGGGAATGGAAGTAGGTTGGGGCAGTGTCAACAGTGTCTGTCTCTCTGTGTTTTTCAGGATGCTGGCAGACCTGCCAAGCCCAGGGAAGACCCAGTGGATGACTATCAGGAAGATCAGGAGCAAGAAATTGTACGACACCAAGGTTCTTCCTCTTTCCCTCTCTGGTGTGATTGTTACCTGGGTATGTTGGTAGCTGGGAGCTGAGCATGGCTTGGCTTTTAGGAGACCAGATGTGAGCACTGACTTCAGTTTTGTCTCTGCCTGCTCAGTGAGGTGGGTCTCCAGAACAAACCTGGAGCTTGCTTACCTCTGCTCCCTTTTCTTTTCCCGTGTTCAGAGCACCCGTTATGCTCTGTCTCCCCGTATTTCTGTCTGCATCAATCTGCAGCAGCTGAGCTGTGAGATGTTGACCAAAGAGCAGCTGGGGTGACTTACCAGCTGTGCCGGTGCAGCTAGGGGAGATCAGTGTGTTCCTCCAAGCATCACCCTGGGTGATTATTCCTGTGGTGGGAATGTCACTGGGAGCCCTGTAGTCTGCTGCTGCACAGGTCCTGCTGGGTCTAGCCTGTGCCTCTGGAAGAGCTGGGAAGAACCACAGCTGTGCTTTGAGAAGGGTCAGTGGGTTACGGCCAGCCAGACGAACAAAAGTACGGGTAGCAGGAGAATGTGATGTCCCACTTGAGGCAAGCGCGGGAGGTGGTGTGTCGGCTGGGCCGCAGTTGCCAGGAAGCAACTTCTCCTCTGTTTGGCTGAGAACAAGTATTACTGCTGTGTCTCAGAGCCACAGGGCTGCTGTAGTCAGTGACAAGTTGGCATTGCTCTAGGAGAAAGACTGGAGGCCACCAAAGATTGAGAGCATGAGTACTAGAGAGGATCACCCTGGTGCCTTCTGGCTCACGTAGGCAGAAATGAAGGATCCTCTTCCAGTCCTGTTCATCTTCTCCTTGCCCTTTGTGAGTGGCTGCTGCTGGCTCTTTCTGCAGATTCAACATGACTGCTGAGGAACTGAGGGTTTGGGCTACCTGCTGGGAACGAAGAGGGTGGGCAGAGCAAAGCTGGTGTCGGGAGTTATCCTTGCCCTGTGTGAAGAACCTGGCCTGTAAACCGGGCAGTTGGACCTAGAAGTGCCAACGGAGGCTGTGCCGGCTGCTGCTGATCATGGGTGGGATTTGTTAGGCAGAAACGTGGTGGATGTCAGCTGTCTTCTGCTGGTGTTGCAGTGGCAGCAGGCTGAGACATTAAAATGGCGTTGTAAGGCCAAGATATTAAATCTGCTTAAAATGAACAGGCTGCTCATGGCAACGCAGGCTGCTCGCCTCTGTCTTGGCTAAGTGGCTTGCCAGTGACACCTAAAGGTCCCTGGCAGAGGTGGATTCTTCCCTGTTTTCCTGAGTTTCCTAAGCTGGGCTGGTGTGGTACCATACCATATGTATATACATGTGGTGCTATACTCAGAAGCAGCACAGTCAGGGTCTCCTTTTCTGGGCCTTGCTGATTTTTCTTATTTTTTCCCCTTCCTGGCTGTTCCCTTTGCACCCAGGAGGATCATGGAGGTGAGGTGGATGACAATGATGACCTGGAACTTGTCCAAGACCAGAAAGACCACGCAGGCGTACAGGGAGCTGATGGCAAGAAGGATGACTACTACTGAAAAAGGTGCTGAAGGCAAATGGAGTACGCTAGGAACGAGGGGACGGGAACTCCTCCTGGGAACTGGCTCCTGTATTAAACACTGCCCAGAACAGACAAAGGCAGGAGGCGGTAGCTGCCTCCGCAGGCACTGAGCAGGGTGCTGGTGGATGTGCGTCACACCTACGTGTGTGGGGCCATTGCTGCCCCTCCAGTCAGTAGCATGGAAGTGCTCTCAGACTGTAGGAACGATTTTTATCCTGCTGCTTCTCTTAGAAGCACTTTTTTGATTTATTGTGTCCTTCATCTTCTTGTTTTCCCTATCCCCTCCCAAGCTGGAGAGTTTGGGTTGGGTTTTTTTTAACCCTCTGGGCAGCAGAGGGGTGCCTGGACTTACTCGACTGATTGCTAATACAAAGGAATCTGTCTTCATAAAATATTTTGCTCAGTAGTGTTTCTTTAAAACACCTTTTGCTCCCATCAGAGTAAGGTGGAGAGGAAGTTAGCCTGCTTTTTGTCTGGAGTAATGCAAGGGTGATGGCTAACCATGAGCACCAACAGAAATGACCGTGTGCCAGCCAGTGTGTGCTTGAGCACGTGTGTGTATATGAACAACTGGATCCTCTTCCTGGTGCAGGGACCCTTCCCAGTGACTCAAGGTAGAACCCTGTGGAGTTCTCCTTTCCTTGGCTTTGAGCTGTAACTGTCCTGCCGGGCTCGGAGCCTCCCCACTCAGTGCTGGGCATCTTGTCTTGATGTTGCTGCTGCACGCTGGGTTCCTGGAGATGTGGGCTGGCCTGAGCTGGTGGCAGGGACTGCTGCACAATCACAACCCTGCAGGAACCTCCGCAGGTCTGCGGTGGATGAAGCACTTCACGGCACAGCTGCCAGTCCCTCTGAGAGGATATTATTTTTGTAGCATTTCGGTGGTGCGGATGCCCCCAGCGGGACAGGAATAGAGCCTGGGAAGGACCAAGCTATCCGCTGCTGAAAGCTTTCAAAGGCAAGCAGCAGGATGGGAGCAGACATCCATTTCTGTCACGGGTGTTGCTCAAGCTTTTGCTACCACTCGTGATGCAGCTGCAGCATCCCAGCAGAGCCGTCCCTACTCTGCCCTCCTCAGGCTATGGGCAGAATGTATCAGCACATCCCAGCCTGCATCTGCCTCTCAGACCCACCACCTCCTCCCTCCCTGTCTTCCTGACATATGCTCAGTTTTTGGCACCTCCCTCGGTGCCCTGGCTTGTCCAGGATTGCCGTGCAAGCACAAAAGGCTTGCTAAGGATGAAATTTGGTGCACAGGAGGGAGGGGGGGAAAAAAAGGAAGAGTACTCATGATGGTAGATATGAAGGAATATTTGGAGCCCAAGTAACACAATTCCATCCTGTTCAGCTTCTTTCCAGTCTCCCAATATTTGACAGGGAGCTAAGATAAAGTTTGCTCCTTCTAGAGAGGTCTGGTTTTTAATCAGCAAGTTGGGTGTTTCTGGTGTTCTGTTGATTCAATAGGTTGAAATCTGTGGCGCTTTGTGTAGTCTCCAAAACACATCTTGCCTGACCACAGACAGAAAGAAGGAATGAGTCAGCTGGAGTCCCTGGAATTTGAAATGGAGGCAGCTGAAAGGAGAATTGGTGTTGTCATGGTATCTCAAAGCCTGGGACCTGGTTTAGTCATATGAACAGGGCAGAGCTGTCACATCTCCTCCCTTTGTGCAAGACCCATGCAGCTGAGCTGTCTCCTGCTTTCTCATCGCCACGTTGGAAGTCCTGCACTGGGGGACCTCGCTCATCAAACGCAGCTTGTGGCTGAATGTCACGACCTGACAAAAGATCAGAGGGGAGATCTTTGTTCCCTATTTGAATCAGTCGTGCTTCTTTTAATCCCTTGTTTTGGGGCGTATTTTTTAGACACTTGGAAAAAGTGTCTAGACACTTGGAAAACTATTTATCTCCAAATAAGCTTGGTTGTCTTCATTCAGACAGTGGTGATTTCTTTTTTTCTTCTACTTTCTAATGGAGCTTGAAATTACCACCTCATAGGGCTTTCTGGTTCTTTGGTTTTATGCTGCTTGTGTTTCTTACCAGCCCGTTCAGCTGGGCAAGTCAAACTCTGGAGTACCTTGGAGCAGTTCATGTGGTTGGCTCTCTGCTTGCTGTGTGTGGAAGCAGCAAGAACTCTGCTTTTCCAGATGCTGCCCTTCCTAGAGCTGGATGGTACTGCTGGCTATTACAGAGTCCTGTGGAATCATTGTTAGGACCTCACAGACCTGAGCTGCTGCTTGCTGAAGCTGGGGAGGGTGTACTTGTTCACCGAGACCATGAAGAGCCTCATTGCAACAGTTTTGACCTGTATGTCCCAAAACCATGTGAGAATACAGAACTCCTCCCAAGCGAGTACTGATGATTCTAGCTTTTGGGAGGACGTGGGTTGAGAGAGCTATTGGCTACCGAGTTCTATCTGCAGCCACGTCCAAGCACCCTATCTCAGCTAAGTTCGAGTCAAAGGCAGAGCACCCCAGCCACAGTCATGTAGAGCTGTTGTCGGCAGCGGTTCAGCTGCAACCCACCGCTCAAGATGACAAGAGCTTTTTCAGGCCTGGAAAGGAGCGTTCAGTCAGCAGAGCATTCTCTGGATACTGCTTTTCTTTTTCTCACAGCTTTCTCCTGGATCAGAAATCCAGGAATGGTCCAGCTCCTATTTAAATCATTCAATTTGAGAGCTTCAGCAAAAAAACCCAATTTCTAAGTGGTTTTTCTGATCCCCCATTTTGTATCACTCCCTAGAATAGCCTGCTTTAAGCGTGGAGGTGTCCAGGCCTCAGTGTGCGCACAGACCTCCAGAGATGACAAATGCTGCTCGAGGGGCTCTCTACTCATCATACAGCTTGGGGTCTTCGTGGGCAGAACAAGCAAAGGTGCCCGAGGCTGTTCCAGGGAGTCCAGGAAAAGGTCCATTAGCCAAGCGCCGTAGCTGCTTCTGTAGTCCACTAAGGAGCCCACTGCAAAACTGTAACGGGACTGAAGATACCCAAAATGTCTCGAAATGGTTAGTGCTTTTATCTTGCCAACCTTGCTGTATGATGCAATACTGCTCAGCCTCCGCTGGCTGCTACAAATAGCACGTGCAGAATAGATGAGCTGGAGTTGCAGTCATCAGTTCAGATGCGCCCTAATCAAAAATCCCTCTGATTCTTAGCTGGGCTGGTAAGATGTCATCGTTTGACAGCTCAAGGGCGGGAGCAGCGACCAACACGATCTGTGGCACGAGCTTCAAACCTGCACACCCAAGCTGCCCCAGGGAGAGGTGTAGTACAGCTCTCTGTCCGCTGGATTTCATTCACTCCTCTTCCGTGCTTCTCTGAGCCTGTGACTGTCAGAACACTGAGGTTCAGACCTTACTGGAAATGAATCAAGTGCTGGAAATAGAACCCCAGTGGGGGTGAGACTGTGTGCTGATTCAGACCGCAGGAGCTATCTAAATTAGGAGGCAAATTCTCTGCTTTTGCATGTCCAGGATGAGTAATCCTCAAAGTTATGACTCGGAGGGAACTGTAGCAACTCAGCCCTAAATGCAAAGCTCCCTGCTAGCAGGATGCTTTACCAGCCATATGTTGCATGCTGCCCTTAGCTGAGAGCTAAGCATCTCTGCTCTAGGGATTGTCTGCTCTGGCTGTATCCAAGGCTAAAATTAGCAGAGTGTTGCATAAATTGTTAGCTGTGGGCGGTTAGTGCTTCCTCGTCTGGCCTAGAGCAAGTTGCCCCCATTTTAATACCAGTTCACGGTTTCCTCTGATGGGAGATGAAAGAGGAGATGATAAACCCGGTGGAGGAGAACCAGCAAAGCAGAAAACCTGTGGTGTTGGGTCTGGCTGAAGGCCTATAGAGCAATATGGGATGTTGCCGATTCTGATATGCTGCCTGGAGGTTCACTGCTTAAAGCAAATAACAATGTTTTGCCTGAGTGGTGAACTGTTGAAGCAGTACGCATGAGAAGCCCAGGCGGAGTTTTATTGTGGACCGGGGCACAGAAGAAGGTCTTGGGAAACAGCTGGGTTACTAAGAGAGCAGACAATGAGGGAAAGTATTCATCTGAAGCCAGTGCTGGCAGACTGACCAAGCCAAAGCATGTGGTTTTGCTTGTCTCTTGCATAAATAATTGTCTTTTGCTTAGAGACACGGTGCAGGGCCAAAGGACGCAGTGCAGGGTAAGGTGTAGTTAACCTGTAGTGCTGTTACAGCTTTTTTTTTTTTGATGGGTTGCTCTTTATTTTCGTTTGGATTCCAGCAAGATGATGTAGATTAGATTTCTGTGAACAAACGTATTTTCAGGGTTCACACGCTATCAAACTATAAAGTGGTTTTGCCACATCTTTAGCCAGATGATGAGAATTAATAGTACATTCTGTGCCCTTACAAACAAGGATGAGGAAAACATATGCCTATCAATTAGTTAAATGAAATCTCTGTTTAATGAAGCCTACTTCTCTGTAATCCAATTCTTACTTGGAAACCTGTTCAGGATTATTAGGCTCATTCATTTACATGGCATTTTTTAGGGGCTAAAATGTGACAATCTAATAGGAGCTTAATGAGATGTTTTCTCTAAGACAGCTGAAATAGTTGGAGGAGAAAATGCCCTAAACCCTTGTACACCGTAGGTGTGAACTGTCTGCACATCCCCAAACCAAGACTGTTCTCTCACTTGCACTCTGTGATTCTGTAATGAGTTTGGGCTGGAAAGGACCTCTAAAGGCCATCTGGTCCAACCCCTTGTAGTGAGCAGGGACATCTTTAGCCAGATCAGGTTGCTCAGAGCCCCATCCAACCTGACCCTGAATGTTTCCAGGGATGGGGCTTCTACCACCTCTCTGGGCAGCCTGTGCCAGTGTTTCACCACCCTTTGTTGTAAAAAATATCCTCTTTATATCCAGCCTAAACCTGCCCTCCTTTAGTTTAAAACCAGTACTCCTTGTCCTATCGATAAGCTAAGAGACTCAGGGGAGTTTATCTGCAGGAAACAGGCTGGCATTGCTCTGGTGCAACAGATGCAACTCACCCGAGGTAAGTTAAGCCCCCCTAGACCAAAGCATTTAAGGTAGGTGGAGAGTGCCAGTTGTGAAAAGATGAGGTAGGCGTAAGTGTCACTGGCAGGGGTCGGTGTGTTCTGTACCTTTACATTCACGTGCCTGGAGAAAATCTGGGAATCCAAGGAGTGTGTGTTTATCCAGGTGCCTTGTTACACGGAAGACTGCAGCTCCAGCACAAGGGCACAGCTACAAGCCAAAAGCTCTGAGGGCGACAGGGATGGCACAAGGATATGCTCGACAGCTTTTGTGCTCATTCAGGGTAGTTCACTGTTGTGTTCAACAGCAAACCTGTTCCAGCCCATTATCACAGAACCAGTTACGCTGAGCATAGCATGCAAACAGCTAAACGGCAGTACGCTACTGCCTTGCGCGGGTTCTTGCACCCAAAGGGAAGAATAGGATTATTCCAATTCCTGGTCATCTTGGCAGTCATTCTGGGAAAGGCATTTAGGAGCCATGAAACAAGGTATCTCTGCTTAGCTCGTTCTTCCCTCTTCTACAACTCCAAAAGCAAGTACGGAATTCAGTGCAGAGCTAAGGGATGGCAGCACATGCAACCCCCTGTCTTCGCTGCTGTGCCAACCATTTTCCTTTCCTGTACCAAACTCCAGACCCTTCTGTTGGATCTCTCAACAGAAGAACTCAAAGCATGTTGCACATCGTAAGCAACATCAGAAGCTGGTGCCAGATCTCTTCCCTGATTGCTGAAACAAGGACAGCTCTGGAGCGCAGCCTGCTCTCAACAGGGGTTAGGAGAACTGTACAAAGTCTAAGGTGGCAAAACCTGCTTCGTTTGGCTCCAGCCACCTCCTGAACACCCCCACAGTTCTTGGGAAGGGCTGTCAGATCTTTAGATTTGCATCCTAGCTGGAACTTCCCCAGGTAAGTTTGCCTCAGCCACCAAGAAGTGCCTTCAGCACCGCAGCACCTCCTGTTGTTCTGGGATAACCAAGTGTTTTCTGAGGAGAGCAGCCATTACTACAACTCTAGCATCCTCTTCTATGCTGATCCTAGTTTTTCATTGATTCCTATTGATACCTTTTGGTATCAGAAGAGATTTCTAGCAACTTCCTAGCGGCTAGCAGACGCCCTCCCCCCCAAGTGTTAAATTTGGTTAAAAATTAGGTGTGGAAATAACTGAAGAGATAATATTTGGTGTTGTTAAATTATGTTTAAAGATTTCCTTAAGAAACCATAGACTTTAAAAAGGCAAGTCTTTCAGACAGGAAAAGGTGTCCTGATATGAGACTATTTGGTCATGTTGATGTTCAATACACCAGAAACAAAACTATTTGAACAAATTCCACATCGCTGCACATCACCCTTTGCATATATTTGAGTAACACCTTCAATGAAGTCCAAGGTGTATGACTGGGGTTTGGGTTTTTTTTGTTTGTTTAAATAAGCTTCAGAATCTTATTTTTGTTATATTTAAAATATAAGACAATAAATGCTTTTAAAGAGTAGTAATCTGTACATCTTGTATTTCCAAATAGGTAACAGAGTGAAAAACAGCACCAATGTGTTTAGGTACATTTCTGATGTTTTTAACCATGTAATCTGATAATTGTTCTACTTTACAAGTTAAATGTAGACAAATGCTTAAGTTTTGTGATAAAAACGGGGACAGGACACTGTGTAAAACCTGATCAAAACACAAACCAACCCAAACTCCCCAATTTTTTTCTGGAATGAAATCTGAGACTCAGAAGACAGGGCTTAGGGCAGCTTTTACCACTTCAACTGTTCAAATAACCTTCAAACATTGGTTAGGCTAAATAGGCATTTTTATTATTGTTTCATGAGAGAGCCCTTGTTTCCACCTGTAGACAAGTCTAGAGTGGAAATCCTTCAAGGTTGTGCAGAAGGCACTATGGTGCGATGCTAGGAGGGAGCACTGCTCTGCCTCCTTCAGCCCTCTTCCATGCTGTAAAATAAACAGCTGCCTCCATCAAAGGGGTGGATCGGGGGTTGGTCCTGCTGTAGAGGGGGGGAAAATGGCTTTGTTAGAAGACAGGAGCATCTTTTTCCTTTGGTCTCGGGACTAGCGCGCACCGAAGACCCGCAGCTTTATCTCTGCTACCCGCTGACCTCCTGGGGGCTCCTGGCTTTCTCCCCCTGTTCCCTCCTCGCCGAGTTTCTCCCAATCTCCGGTCCCAAGGGGGTTAAAGCAGACTGGGTCTGCAGAAAACAACCATTACAAAAATCCACCGAACGCCCATTTCTTGGCACAAGCTTTGAAGGGGACCTCTCTCAACTTTCCACAACCCTCCCCTGGACCAAACCTCTGCTGGTTGTGAGCCCCCGGGGGCACAGGCACCCCTCACCCCCCCCCCCCGCTGATGTCCGGCATCTCCGAGCATCGCATGAACCCGCTCCCTTGGGGACGCCGCTCCCCCGGGGGACACCCCGGAGCGGCGGCTGAGCGGCACCGGTGGGGTGCGGGGGGGGGGGGGGGGGGGGGCTGAGCCGACCCCCTGCCGGCCCTTACGGGGGGACCGCCCGCCGTGGGGGGGGGATGGGGTGCGGGGACACACACCCCCCCCTCCCCCGCAGGCCAGGCACGGCGGGGTCGGTCCCGCCCGCCGTCGGTCCGGAGCCGGTTGCGCTGCCCGGCGCGGCGGGTGCTCCGCAGCCCAGCGAGAGTTAACGGCGGAGCCGCCTCTCCATTGGCGGCCGGCGGGAGCGGCTGCGGAGAACCGCGTTTATAACGGGCGCCCGGGACGCCGCAGCCCTCCGCCGGTACCGCGGCTCGGCTCCATGCCGAGGCGGCCGGTATGCCCAGCCTGCTGCCGCCCTTCCTCGCCCTGCTCTGCTTCGGGGCGCCGCCGCCCGCCACCGCGGGCCGGGCAGGACGCGGAGCCGAAGCGGCGGCGGCGGTGGTGGCGGAGGAGGAGCAGCAGCAGCAGCAGCAGCAGCAGCCGCCGCCGTGGTGCCCCTACAAGGTGGGGGCCGAGGGCTCGGCGGCGGGCGGGCGGCTTTGCTTCCGCACGCCGGTGCGCGGTTTCCAGTGCTCGGCGCGGTCCTGCCGCGCCCACCGCTCGCCGGGCGGCGCCTTGGTGGCCAACGTGCTGCGCAACGGCAGCGTGCTGCTGCAGTGGGGGCTGCTGCAGTGGGGGCCGCCGCGCCCCGCCGCCGCCGCCGCCGCCGCCGCCGGCCTGCGCGGCTTCGCCCTCAACTGCTCCTGGGACGGCACCTACACGCGTTTCCCCTGCGACAGCGTCGAGCTGGGGGCCGCCTGTCGCGACTACCTGCTGCCGGAGGCGCACGGCAGCGTGCGCTACCGCCTCTGCCTGCAGCCGCGCTACGCCCCGCCGCGCCCCGCGCCGCCCGCCCAGTGCGTGGAGTTCCGCGTGGAGCCGGCCGCCATGCGGGAGATCGTCGTCGCCATGACGGCCGTGGGGGGCTCCATCTGCGTCATGCTCGTCTTCATCTGCCTCCTCGTGGCCTACATCACCGAGAACCTCATGAGCCCGGCCCTCGCCGGGGCCTCGGGTTCCGCCGCGCCGCGCCGCGCTTAGTCTTCAGAGCCGACCGACGCCCCCCCCCCCCCCTCCCCGGGACCCGCTGCCGTCCCCCTCCGAACCCGCTGCGCCCCCCTCCGGACCCGCTGCTGCCCCCCTCAGGGCCCCTTGTCGTCCCCCCGGGCCCGCCGACCCCCCCCTCCCCGGCCCGCTGCCACCATCCCCGGGCGCTCCGGTGGCCGGGCCGGGGTTGCCGCGTCCGCCGGCGGTTTCCCCGGTTGGCCGGGCAGGTGGTTTCTTTCAGCGGCGTCGTTCTGGGGGAACGGGAGAGGGAGAGGTTTGGTTGGGTTTTGGTTTGGTCTCGTTTGGGTTGGGTTGGGTTTTTTTTTTTTTTCCCCAACCAGCGGTTTTTGCCCATGGCCTCGTTGGAAGCGTTGGGTGTCTTGGGTTTGCCTTTCCCAAACTTGGAGGATTTGGGTTTTTTCTCGGTATTTGGAGCTCTTCTTGCTCCTTAGGGTGGCTGTTCAGGCTGAGCCATACCTGGTTACTGAACTCGTGGGAGCTCTCAGTGGATTGGAAGTAAATAATGGTCCACAAGTGCCAGAAAATGGTCTGGTTTTAAAAGCAAGATCTTACAGAGGGCCTGTTTGAGAAGACTCTCCAGAACACCCTTATTTCAAGCCTATACCCAAATCCCCTTGCTCTTAGGCGCGCGTGTGAATTTTTTCCTGAGCGGGAATGTTGTTTAAAGACTGCGGGAGAACCGGCCAGTGGAACCACAAAACTCATGTAGCGAAGCGTGTGTTTGATCCAAAGCTCCACCTAAATCTCGTGACTGAAGCGGGTTTTGTATCGTGCCCTGTGGCGGTCACAAATTCCGGGACCGGGGCTGGCCACTGTCCAAAACAAGAGGGGTTTTCTGGTCAGCTCGAGTGACCATCAACATCCTGCACCGACCGAACCTGCTTTTCTGCCTGTAGAACTGTCATCTCGGTAGTTTCCACGACGAGCAACGCCAAAGGGACAGATTTAGTGTGAAAATTCCATTTCGTTGCGCAAGGACGAGCCGATCCTTAGAAAAGAAGTACAGTGTAAATGAGCACCGTCACTGCCCTCCGAGATTCCCCCCTTTTAGGAATGCTGCGTGCAGCTGCACTGAGGTAAAAGCGTCTTAAACACAACTCACTGGTGTTGTAGCCGAGTGTTTTGAGCACAGGAACACTCCTCGTTAACTGCTAACTCAATGCTGTAGTAAGTAAGGTTTTAGCCATATTCTAGTATTAATTCTATTGTGCCTTAGTGCTGAGAATTTGTCCCGTTCATATTGGTATATCTGTTCCTGTAGTCTTCATCAACAGCTGTATCTCCCCGAGTGTTTTCGTCTCTGAAACTAGTGGTTGTTGGTTTGTGTGTTCGGTTGTTTGTTTTTTTTTTTTAAAAAAAACCCAACAAACTTAGGCTGATCACTACTTGAACTTTAATATATACACAAAATAGCCCGTCACCACCCGAGAGGTATTTAGTGAGCTCGTTTTCATTTAGTGTTGTTGGTATGTAGTTGACTGCTTTAACAGAAAATGACTTTGTATCACTTAAACTGAGCACCTAAAGCAAAAGTAGGGGGACAGGCCTTCTGTTAAGGGGTATTGCTGGTAAAACGCATCCGTTTCATGTGTTTGAGTAAATGTTTCTCACTGGTGAATGACCCATGTGCTTTTCTTTGTGAAAGTAGTTTGTGAAGTATAAACTTGCTAGTAGAGGGTAAATATCGACAGTGTATGGAGTCCTTAATAAAATGCAGTATTTGTACTGATCCTAATCCCTTCAATGATTTGAGAGCGGCTGGGAAGCTGCAGGTCTGTGTTTCATCGGGCAAAAATACCTTTTCTTTGTTCGTTATTCTTGCGTTGTTTTCTTTCCCACCTGCAGCTGACTCTAAATTTAACAGTGTTCTCTTTGTATGGACGTGCCTGTGTGCTTGACTTGCGCAGCCTGACCGTGCCCAGCGTCGCAGGGACGGGAAGATGGTGTCACTCATCGATACTGAAGGACGATGTCATCATTTGTCTTTCTTTTATCCCCAAGGAGATTGACTGCTCGAAGAAAAAGGCAATCCGTTTTTAAGAACATGAAGACAAATTGTATCTGGTGGTTTAGTTCAGTGGATTTAAACACAGAGTAAATTTGGGTCAAAGGGCTTTTAGAGGTTCCAAGTCAGGCTTCCCTGTGGTCGGTTCTGCACAGGACTGTCAGAGTGGGACTGATTTTGTACATCTCTGTCAGCTTCTGTCAGCCAGTGCTACTGATTTGTTCTTCATCTTGTCGTGAATTGCCAGATGTGAAAACGAAATGTATAAACAATGAGCCTTGTACCACCTTGGCATTGACCTTAATAAATGAAGAGAATAATGAAAAGAAGTGAAACCATCACAAATACTCGATGGTTCAAGATCTTTGACTCAAAGCGAGCAAATCTGCCCAAATGATACTCCATTGCCTGCTGTGAAATGATGACAGCATGAATGGGAAAATGAAAAGAGATTTATTCTCGGAGTGCTTGATTTTTGCTTACTAGAGTTTAGACCACAGGATCACAGGGTAATTCAGGCTGGAAGGGGCCTCTGGAGGTCATCTAGTTCAAAGCAGGGTCAGCTCTGAGATCACACCGGGTTACTGAGGGCTGTGCCCAGTGTTGCCTTGAAAACCTCTGGGGACAGGGACGGCACAGCCTCTCGGCACGCTGTTCTGCTGCCTGAGCTCGGTCAGGGTATTGTCCATAACTGTAACAAAAAGGCTCGGGCTAGAGAGATCATCTGGTCCAGCCTGAAATATTCTTAGGAAGCAGGAGGTCGCAGCCCTTGGTACAAGGAGCCGATGATCTACGTGACAGCAGGGGGAAAAGAGGGGCCGTGCTCGAGGTGTGACCACTTCAGTCTTCCAGCTACAGGAAGCCAGATGTGAAATTTTGTGTGAAAACTCACGGAGCCGAAACCATTCATTAGGGCAGCCGGGTGGCTTTGGTTTCAAATAGAAACGATCCCTACGGGACCTCCGAATGAGCTGCCCGGAGCTCCTGAACCCGTCTTCGTTGACCGATTCAGGCTGCTTCATGCTGTGTGCAGCCAGCACCGCTCGCTGCGGTGACCCTGAGGTCAGCCTGAGGAAACGCAGCGCCAAATTTAATGGAGAATTTTGTGTGTGGTTGTCCTCGGTAAGACACCTCTGCGGGTATCGATCGGACACTGTCACCTGCTGAAAGAGCACCCAGTAGATCCTACAGAGGCGTTATTTGCAGTCCTCTCACATCCCCATGCATCTGCCTCTGTGGATTGCATTGCAACAGCGTGCTGGGCAGAGGAGAGACAAGCAAGAGCAAAATATCTAGAACGAGAATGTAAATCCTGATGGAGAAAATTCTCTAAGTCTCTAAAGGGTTTTTTTTTTTTCTGGTTTTTTCCTTTCCATGCATTATAAATGGGATGTGGGAAACAATATCTCACAGTTTCTCATAAATTTTCAGTGGATTAAGTTTTAATCGGATGCATCTTTGTGTCTGGAAAAGAAAATCAGAGTATTCCCTATTTCATTTTAAGTGGCATTAAGCAAAACATCTGCTGACCCATTAGTAACCGTGGGGTTTTTTTTCCTCCGTCGTAAGTATAGACATTTCCTCCATCGCGAGTATGGATGTTTCTTTTTTGGCAATAATGGGGAAAATTAGATGTACATAGGCTTGCTGTTAATTTGACTCCCACAAGCCTTTGTGAGACCGCAGAGTTGAAGAAAGCTTTATCCAGCACTTGCAGCAATTCCCAAAACACGCAGAGTACCTTGTAGAGTTATGATCAGTCCCGGCCTGTCCAGGCAGCGATAAAGAACTGGCAGGATGCTGATTTGTAACTGCCAAGAAGCTGGCTGTTCCGCAGCTAATGCTTTGGGAAAAAGTGGAAATAGCTTCTAAGGCAACTACACATTCTCTGTATTGCAATACAAGTACCTGGGTATTAAAATTCCATAAAAATTGGTGGAATGTGGTCCTGCTTTTATCTGGTAATTTCCAGCATAAATATCGAGCCATGTCCATTTCTGCAGGAGTTAAGATGGAGAGCGATATGCTCGTTAACAAGCCTTTTATTTTTTTTTTTTTTCCCTTGCCCTGTGCGAAATGTGAGGAAAACAACTGCTTAAATGCAAGCAGCTCAAGCTCAGCCTGACCCCAACTTTGAATCTTCTGGAGGAAACAGTCTGTGCCTCAGGCAAAGAATCTCTCTTAATTCCGTGACGATATTTTTGGTAGCACATAAAAGGAAGGGCTGCTTGGCTTTATCTGGAGGTGCAAGTGGAAGCTGGTATTTTGCTTCCATGGAGACCTGGAGCTGTAGTCTTACAAGACCGCAAACTGCTGCTCGGTTTCGCCAGCATGGTCCAAAAGAAAGGCCAGGAAGAGTGGGCTGAAAGGAGAAAAAGCGGCAGATAACAGTTAACTCTGTCGCATTCCTGTTCAAGGCTTAGGAATTGCAGCAGCGGTGCTTGGGCTGGCTCTCTCGCAGTTTGAGCCTGAGCAAATACACCCTGACGGGCATTGCTTCCTCATAGATCTGGTCACTGCATCTCCTGTCGTTACCAAATTGGCTGATCTCACCCGGGAAAAAATTGCCCAAGCCCCTTGTTGGTTTTTTTTTTCACCCGAAAGAGTGGTTTTTGGGCGCAGAAATATTCATATCGCAATGTTGGGCTTGTCATTTAAAATTCACTGGCGGCATTTTCAGCCGAGGTGAACGTGACGGCACAGCGCAGTAGAGTGTTTATACAACGTGCCAAGAAAACTCCTCCAAAAGTGGTTTTGGTGGAAGACTTTCCCAGAGGAGGTCTCTGGGCATTGACCCCTAGACCCTTCGTGAAAGTAGACGTGCACGTTCAGGCAGTTCATTCGCCAACCAGATATCCCAGAGCCACCAGATGATTCGCAGGGTGCCTCTGCAGAACGAGAAGTGACAGAAGAGCGGGCATTGCAGCCGGCTGGAGGTGGTGCTGCAGTGAGGCTGCCTTCTGTTCTGATAAGACATTTGGGTTTTATTCTTGTGTTTAATGTCTCTTTTTGTGTATTTATTTCCTAACTCCTTCTATAGATTTTATTTATGCTTTTCAGACATCAAAAATGATGGAATACTTTTTCACCACGAATAAACCTTGTTTCCTGGTCTCTGCATCAGTTGCTTTTTTCAAGATACTATTTTCCTTTTTGTCCCTTTCGTGTTCCTTTTTTGGTGTGATTTTATCTGTCCTTAGTCTTTGTCTTATTTTCCATATTTCCTTTTATTCTATAATGTAGCTGCAAAATCTGTGAGAAAACATGCCTGAAGATCTTTTATATCTCTAGTTATGTATGAGAAAAATTCCTGAGATACACTGAGCTGGTTGTTTTGTCTTAGGGCCTGTTACCTTCTCCTTCCTTTAATCACTGTCTTCCTGCTGTCTCTGAATTTTCAGGTTATGAATTTTGTCATTTTTTCATTTCCCCACATCAGTGTAGAGGTGCTTTGCTCACATATCCTTTGTTGGACTTCTCTAGGGGTACTTTTCAAGAGCAAGCAAAGGCGTGTTGTGAGTCCTGGGACCAATGTGTAATTATCTTGGGTCTTCGTGTCCCAGATTTCTGCTCTATTGCAATACAAATTTTCCTGCGATGAATGCAGCAAGGGATAGTTCTTTTTGTTCTTGCTTTTGGAATACGTATGTCCTAAATTCTTCTGCCCTCGGTAATCTGGCATTTGCAAGCTTTGTGTTTTGTGTTGTTGTGCCAGCATACAATAATACTATGCTGGAATATCTGGAGCTTTCATCTTCGGAGCAAGGTTTCTGGAAATGTTTCTATAGAATAATTGTGGGCATCTTAAGGAAAAGCTCATTTGTAAATGTCCTATCAGATAGGCTTTTCTTATAGAGAGTTTTAATTTTGGTAGAAAATCACTCGGTATTGCTTAGGACTTTGGGTTTTGTTTGCAGGCAGTACTGATCCGTACGATCCTCTCCATCTCATACAAATTCTTCATGGTTGTTCTCTTTAGGAGCCTAAGTCCCACGTAGTTACTTCAGCTCTCACTGTTCTATTGCCTTCCTGAAACGGAGCTGGAGTCACATTCAGTTATGCCTCCCAAGTACTTCCAGAATTTTGTCTCTCTGCCAACCACTTCCTAATGATGTCTTTTACTTAATAAAGCTTAAAAGGGTAAGAGTCTCCGTTTTGTCTTAAACCAAGTAAGCGGTAAACTAATAAATACTGAAAAGGATTAGAGTGAAAATTAAATAACAGTTACACTGAAGGGTACTGGAGTCAGCTGAAATAGTGCAAGTAAACCAAGGTGGAAAAGCGCAATGATACGGAAAGGGGAGAGGGTGACGAAAGCCTCAGAGAAAAATGGAATTTGTCTGGGCTGAGCGAGGAGTGCCATGATTGTTTTGACGTGTATGCGAGCAACCCAGTGCCGAAATCGGTGCATTTCACCAGTCAGTGGGTACACCAATAACTCCTAGTTTGGGCCATTCTTATTTGAACAGTTTTGAGTAAAAGCATGAGTTTACTCCTAAAATGCAGAATGACATGATTAAGCATAGCAGAAAGCATATCTGCCTCATCTTCACCACAGAGTCCTCAGCACGGAGTGTTATGGGCACAGACATGGAGATGGGCTTGATCCAGGGTGTCAGACCCAATTTACTTCTTCTTAGGGGTGATTCAGCGCTCCATCCAAACGCTTCTTCCCTGCAGCTTCCGTCCGTGGCCCATCTCAGTGGACCTACTGCAACATTTGCCTGCCACCTAGTGCTTAGAAAAAAAAAACCCTAGCCAGAAGACTGCTTTTCAGGAAAAAAAAAAAAAGCGATTGCTTGAATCACATTCTTCTGAGAACAGAATAATGGAGCGTGTGGCTTACATTGACAGGCAAATAGGGATGGTACGGGTGTGGAGTATGGAAATTTGGCATATCTGGGAAGAAGATGGGAGGACCCAAGATCTTACATTGTAAATTCGGAGTAATTTCTTTCTGGATATTGGAAAATTGCCTCTGTATTACAATGAGGCAGGGTTGTCTAGCATCTAAGTTAGGGCAGTTGGAGCTGGGGGTGGTTAGAATTTACCACCTGTTGTGGTCACAGGAGGTCATCGCATTTCTGTCTCTCTGGCACGTGTAGATGAAACCTAATAGCACCCCCCGTACATGTACGTCCACCTGAGACTCTTCAGAACCGTAGAATTACTAAATAGAGAAGCTGCTCTTGTCTCTGCTGGGATCTTTCAGTGGTTGTATTTGAGTCTGAAAGAGCCACTTGCTCATACAGTAACAGTACAAGGCCACGGTTAGTTGTGAAAGCTCTATCCCAGACGGGTACGTCGTTGGACATATCTTACACCCCTATGTTTGTGTTTAGTTTACATGAGGGGTGTGAATGTTTATCCAGTAAAATATTGTATACTTGTCCTTGTTTCAAGGAGAGTAGTGCAAATCCACAGCGTGTACTGGTGATCAATAGCAAAGCTGTACTTTTTCTCACAGCTACTCCCTGTTTTGCACTAGACCTCAGGTGGCTTCGTTCAAGTGCCTTTCTCTGCCTCACAGTTGTCCCTGTGCACTGCTGGGAAACATCTGGTGGCTGAGTGGTCCATCAGGACGAAGTTTTATCCTTTAGGAACAAGAGGCCGTGCACTGACAGCAGGCTGTCCGGTGGGAAAGCAGAAGGCGGGTCAGAAACACACCGGCCCTGCAGCGCTGTCGCCAAGCTTAGAAAACCGGGGGATGCAGCTGGATGAGGGGAAATACTGTGCCGTGCTTGGCTCTGAGTCGCCCGGGGAACATCCGTGACTCTTCTGGTGGCTTTTCTCTCTCAATCAGCGGCTGACAAGTTAGGTGGCATTTTAACAGCCCAAGCCATCGGCAAGTCATGCTAAATGACGAGTTTTCTCTTGTAAACGCTTGAGCCCTTGCGGGTTGGGCCCCGCCGGTTCGCCGGTGCTGCCCGGGAAGCCCCGGTGTTTCCTGAGAACACCCCGGGGCCTGCGCATCGCTGCTGGGTCGCCTACCAGAGGCCCCAGACGGGCGGCAAGGCCCTGCGGCGGCGGAGGCCGCCCGTCAGCCCCGCGGAGGCGGTTCCGCGGCGCGGCAGAGAGGATCGGGGTCGCCTCGCTTCGGGGACCGGCCTCTCCGCCGGCCAGAGCCGCCCGGGGCGACGTGAGGGGGGGAAGCGGCGGGACCGGCCCCGCGGCGCGACGTGAGGGGGGGGAGCGGCGGGACCGGCCCCGCGGCGCGAAACACCACCACCACCCCCCCCCCAGCTCTATGGCCGGCGGCGCTCTAGCCTCCACCGCCGCCGCTCCGCCTCCCTCTCAATGGTAGGCGGCGGCTCCCGCCCCCTGACGCCCGCTCCGCGGTTGGCCGCGGCGGGGCGGCGCGGCCCTGGTGACACGTCCCGGCACCGCCCGCCGCCGGGCTCCCGCCGCCATTTTGTGCGAGCCGCGGGCCGGGGCTGAGAGAGTTTGGGGAGCCGCGGGGAGGGAGCTGGGCTCTTCCCTGCGCCGCCATGCCTTCCTCGCCGCTCCGCGTGGCCGTGGTGTGCTCCAGCAACCAGAACCGCAGCATGGAGGCGCACAACATCCTCAGGTAACCGGGGACTGCCCGCAACCCCTTCCTTCCGCCGGTGGCGAGGCCTGGCCCGCCGGTGCCGGGCCCCGCGGGGGGCGTCCTAGGCCCTGGCGGCCGCCTTCCATGGTGGGCCGCCCCTCCGGCCCGCCTCAGGGCCCCTTCCTTGGGCGCCGTAGGGCGGCCGCTGGCTGCCCCGGAGCTCGGGGGGGGGGGGGGGCTGGCGGGGCGTCGCGCCGGCTGCGGTCCCAGGCTGTGCTCGGGGCTCCGCGCCTGACCCCGCTAGGCCGGCGGGCCTGGGGGCTTCGTGCTGTTCGCATCCCGTCTGCTCCGGGCCCTGCTCCAGGCCGGGTTGGCCGGGGCGGTGGGGTCTGCTCCGCCCGGGTCGCTGGCGGACCTCCGGATCCAGTGCTGCAAAACACGAGCTGGCGAGTTCGACAGGCGCAGAACAGCTCCCGTGGCTCGGCATCTGGAACTTAATGGCTCCTTTTCTCCTCCGCCCTCACCCACCCCACTTTTTTTCTTTAATCCACCCGAAGACTGGAGCCGCTCTGTGCGCTGAAAGGGAGCCTTTTCCTGTTGCGGGAAAGCTGGACGAAGCGTTTGGTTCGGAATGTCAAATGTCTGTGGGATTATGAGGGTTCATCTGTTTAGCACTGCAAGTATTTTCAGCTTGGCTGAATTCAAAAGGGGAGATGGGAGACTGGGGACGGACTGACGGCCAGGAGAGACCTGATCTGCCCGAAATCACGTTCCTAAATCTTCCCTGTGCATTGCAGGAACATGATAAAGATGTTTTTTGCACGCTTTTTTTTTGAGTTAGGCTAAGTAACATTCACGTTAAAAGGTACATGTTGCTAGCACAGTAAGCTAAACAACTATGTGTAAATAGTGTGCTATGTTTAAATAAAAACAACAGCCTTGAAAGGAATAAATAATAGAAGCAGCTGGTCTGGCAGCCATCTTACTGTGAGCAGCATATGATGCTGTTAGTGCTTAAACTTGGCATCAGATGTTGCCTTGTGGCAGTTCTGTGGAAACGTGGCGTTACCAATAGCAGGGTGGGGAGGTTGCTGTTCTCTTGTTTTTCTGCTGACAATACTGGAACTGAGTTTTAATTGAAACCTGAGTGCTAAGGACAAAGATAAATTTGCTTCTAATGTCTAGCCTTTCTCTTCCTCTCTGTTTTTGCAGAAGAAATAAATCACTTCCGGTGTGACTGATGTTCTTCTGGCAGATGTGGCAGGGAGATGGGTTTTGAAAGTCTCTTCTCCCTTAAGATTTTAATCAAAACTTAACAAAATTTATGTCTTTGGAAAGTGTTTATTTTCAGCAACATCCTATGAAATTAGAGCAACAGTAGCATAAGTGGCAAAATAGAGATGAATTGCTGATGCTGTTCTAAAGAAATAACTAGCCCATGCAATAAGAATGGCCATTTGCCAGGAAACTTCAGGAAAATGTTTGCCTTTGCTCAGAGCCAGTCTGCTTTACCAGTTCAGGGTAATGTCTTGCTGGATGTTATGCTGCAGTTTGAAAGAACACATAATAAAAAGAGTAAGAAGAGTTAGGAAGAGATTGAGGTGTTATGAAACCTTGAGATATTTTAAGGGGATTACAAGACTTCAGAGGATGCAAAGTCTGCAGGTGACTGAAAACAAAGTCTGGAGACCAGCCTTCAATGTTGAGCATCTTGATGAACATTCTTAAACAGTACTTTGTAATGTGTAGTCTAAGATCTTGCATAAGTATTTTATATAGGGTTTTTTTACAAATATTTATGCTAGGAAATATATAAAAACTAAAAAAAAAATTTTTTGAAGAGTTTGTCTTGTATTTGATGAGCCTTTTAGATATTTGAAATGCTGTAAGTCAGGTTTCAGAACTAACTTCTCTAGTCTAGTCAAGTTTTAGTTAAGCCACGTACTTCATGTAGAATTTTTATGAGTAGCTGTGCTTATTCCATTCTTCAGTTTATAGAGAAAAATATCAGTAAGGCAAGCTTATTTTGCTTTCCATGTGTTAGGCCTACCTCATGCCTACTGAAACTTGAAGTTAATTGTATGCTACTTCCTTTTTAAAGCAAAAGCAGTCTTGCAGAAATGTCTGAATTTTGACTGAATTTTGTAAAACATAATGTTTATCCCTCTACATATGACATCGGGATGAAACGTTCAATTTACCTGGTAGGCTTTTGTTGGAAGTACCTGCAGTCCATCGCTTCTTGCTTCTATGTTTCTTCTTAGTAGTTTATCCTCCTTTTTCATGCATGACATTATGAAGTGATTGAACAGGCTTGATTTAACATCTTAATGTACTTACATTTTATAACATCCTGGTGTTCTCTCTCTTTTGGATTTGGAAGACCAAAATTGTCATACGTGCTTTCTTCGTACACTTCAGCAGTTTGGGGGGGGTGTGTGTGTCTGTTTGGGGTTGTTTTTCTTTCTTTCTTCAAACTTAACGTACCAGATAACGGGTTACTTTTTTTGGACGCTTAGGAACTTTCTGTCTTTTTAAATTGCAGTGGTTCATTCCGAAGGATTTGCAATGACTCTCACTTGCCAACCTGAATTTCACATTCATCCTTACTGTACTTGCTATCTCCGTGCTGCCACTTGTGCCCCTGGAAAACAAACGCACGCACTAGATCTTTTTCATACCTGAATAATCAATTTACCAGTTTCTGGTGTTATCTTGCTTTAGTACAACTTCTGTTTGCTTTGTAGTGTGCTTGTGTATTTTCTAATTCACCAGGTTTTAAACATTTTGTTCTAATCTTCCAACAGAAGTCAGACTGAAGGTCTTTCCAAGTTTGTTGGTAGAATAGTTACCATCGCCGTAGGGGTATGAGACACTAAAGCAAAGGGCAAGAGGAAAAGCAATACATACGGACTATGCAGAAAGACATAATCCTTCCTTAAAAGCTGCCAAGCTGGGTGTCTGTCTGTAACCAGTCCCTAGGTCAAATCTTACTCATCCTACCCTTCTTGCGTTTACAAACAGAGTTTGTGCACAGGTCTGGTCTTTTTTTTCACCATAGCATGTGCAGACTTAGGCCATGGCTCTCCTTCAGCCATAGAAGAGGAAGGGTGACAATGCTCTTATTACCAGACTTCACTATACAGCATCTTTGGCATTTCCGTGTGTGTGTGTTTATCCGGCAGTACACAGATGGCCTTTAAAAGGAAGTTGCCGTTTGAGACTCTCCCAGGGTATGGGAGGTGCTCTGGTAACTTTGTGTTTTCAGCCTCAGAAGATGCAGATGCCCTGTCTCCGCGTCCTGAGCTCAGGGTCTCTGTGTTACTGCTGATCATGAACACTTGGAGGACGCTGATACACGCTGGAGCTACATATATGCTCCTCTGTCTTGGAAAACTTAAGTGTGTTAAGAAATTAGGAGTGTAAATGTGAGATACCTTAGTGGCAGTAAACAGATTTAAATATTGAAATGCTAGTGGCTGAAACTTAGATTTCATATTGATGGTATGATTTATAGTTCAACATTGACCACGGAAGAGAACTTCAGCTGCACCCTTGCAGTTTACATAAGTCACAGCTTCTCTGCTGGCATTGTCTGTCAGCAGGTAAATGCAGTGAGGTATTGAAATTTGTATTGCTTAATTTAAGAAATCTTAAATTGTATTAATAAATGCTCAAGAAGAAGGAAATGGTTTAACATTTTTGTATTAAAGCACTTTCATTTGACAGTTCATCAGTGATAATGCAAATTACAACAAGTTGTTAATGTTTTAAAGATTTTTGTAATCAAAAATAGTTAACAATGCTCGTGTTCCTGCTGTTTAACAGTGTGGGGTTTTTTTTGGGGGGGGTGGGTTTCTTTGGGGGTTGCTTTTTTTTAATATCGATTTTCCTGTTTTTGAAGCGGTCTACAAGGAGAGCACCGTTGCCAGTTACTTTCCTGCTACATGTTGTGAAAGGGGATGTATTAAAATCAGTGATTTGTCCCCTGAAAGTCTTTGCCACTGCCAGCTGCAGTGGTACTGCAGGATTTACTGCATTTGCTTTAATACCTAGTAATACTTGTTAGTGGCCACTGTAAGAAGAGAAGCTGTGCTGTTACGACCTTACAGTAAGCTGAAAAATACCTTCCTGTAATAAGCCTGTGTGAGATCCCAAAATAACAGTGAATCAGAAGCAAGGCGTGGATAAAAGCTCATGCCTCATCTGCACGGATCGCTATTACTCCTCTCAGCGCCCGAAACTGAGCGGTAACAACTGTCAGGTGTTAGTGCTCTGTCAGTGTAGTCCCATGCTGATCTCTGCTTTCAGGAGCACTTGTGTCCCAGGTGAGCAGTAGTATTTGCAGGGAGCTCTGAGATTCTTGGGAGGGAAATGTCATGACTGTTTTCAGATTCTTCAGTTAAAAGTCTGTAAACTCTTGGGCACGCGAGTAGTGCGGTGACCTCATTGTAACGAGCTTTGGACTTAACTGAGGTGAGCATACTTGCTGAGAGTGAGATCTGTATACTGGCTTGTATTTGTACTTTGTGTATTGATAGTTTAAATATATATTGGTCTTAATAGTATTATTAGAAACAGCTTCCTGAAATTTCACAACATTTACAGATCTGTTAATGTTTAAGCTTCACGCTTTCAGAAATCAGTGCTAGGAGAGTATATTAGTACAGCTTACCCTTTACTGTTTATGGAAGACAATGAGCTTCAACTTTACCATCTTCTGGATAGTTTTACTAGGCCAAGGACAAATACTAGATACACATCGTCTTGTAGAAAATGTTTGTTGTTAAAAGACTGTGCCACATTACAACAGATACTTGATGACTCACTAAACTAGATCTGTCCAGCTGCTTAATAGAAGCAGGCTCTGTTGAACAATGGCTCTGTGCAGGCATTCTCCCCCTTCCCCCACCCCCCAATTGTCACAAGAAATGAGTTGAAACATTTTTCAGCGTATTGCATGGTAGTACACTGGTGTGTAAATAGTGCAGAAGCTGTACCCTGGCAACTGCCAGTGTCAAAGCATGAAATTCCATGTGAGAAGTGCATATTTGGGCTATTCAAGGAAGTGATTTTCAATGGGTCACGTGCATTAGAGGCACAAATTTTTGGTGTGTGGAACGTCAATGAAGATTTCTGTTTTGCTTTACATGAGATCGCGCAAACTTCAAGGACACTTCAGACAGTTGGCGGTGGAGTTCTTGCTGTGTGTGCTCCAAGCAGAGCTGTTTCAAAGAATAATACTAAAGGAAAAATTAAAAGTTACAAGGAAAGTGTAGAAGAAAGTATTTTTCCATGGTAACATTACTTGCTTTACGGTAATGTGGGAGAGAAGGAAAGAAGGCAGAAAGTGCAAGGTGCCAAAGTCCACTATTTCTCAGTTAGTTGGTATTAAAATTCATAGCAAAAATAACTTCCAAGTGGTAGATATAGAAAGGAAAGAAGAAGGGCAAGATACCTGGAAAAAGATCGATTTGAAACATTAACGTGTTAGCACTGCAGTTTCTTGTGTACATGCTATGGCTCTCTTCATGTCCAGTCCAGTAGAAGCAGTAGAATAAAAACTTGGGTCTGGAAGTGTTGCCAGGAAAATAAAACAATGTCACTGGTGCAGTTATGAGTCACTGTTAGTATGGTGGAGGGCTGGGAGGGGGGTTACGCTTACTTTCACTTGCATCCGTCTTCAGTCCTTAGTCCTGCAGAAAGAAGCAGAAAATCGTCATGTATCCTGCCTACAGAAATAGGAACCTCTAAAAAGTTGCTGGAAGAAAAAGTGTAGTGAAGCAAGAAAAGGGAAAGGAGGGGCTCTGTTCCAGTAGGACAGATTAAAGGGACTAGCACTATTGATAGTTGCGTAGCAGTGTCTGAGTTTGGGGCAGAGCTTGATCACAGTTAGTCTCTGCGTAGAAGCTTTTTGGATCACTTCAAAGACACCATTTGAAGGCAAACATGCAATTTGAATTAGTGGGTTTTTACTGAATTTCCTTGCTGCCTTGTATGTGAAGACCAAGGAGTCCAGGTGTGACTCACACTGGTTCCCAGTTTCCTGTTGACTCTTCTCAGAAGAAGGCTCTACACTTTTTTTTTTTTCTCGTGGGGCGGTGGAGGGCAAGTTGGGTTGTTTGCTCACTTTTTATTTTACCTTTGTTCTCTCTACTCAGTCTGTGCTAAACTATTGAGGCTGAAAGAATGTGTCCTTAGAGATTAAGCCATGGTCTTGACCTATTTCAGAAGTTAAAGCCAAATGTTTCAGCATTCTGGGCAATAGTGACAGTACTTTACCATGTTATTTTGTCCATTAGGCCACCAGAAAACAATCTCTTCTTGGTCCTGTTTCAACAAATGTGTTGTAATGTTTCTTAATGTTACTGAAAGATTTGTTGAGGTTAAGTAGGTGTATTTAGGTTAATCAGGAAGAATGTTTTGACATTACCCCTAAAGACAAGCAGCTTCCTGCCTCCTTTTAAATTGCAATTGTTGAACACGTAGTTGTTCATAAGAATGGAATGAAGCCGTCCCTGGCTTACCCAAGACTTGTAGGTACCAGCCAGCCGAATATCTGCCCCACTTCTGTAAAGGTAATTACAGAGTGTATTTTTCAGTCCACTTGAGAAAAGTGCCAGGCACACAAATGTTTGTACTAGGTGAAGTAAATTACACTAGAGGTAATTCTGGCAACATAGTGAGGGGAATAATGTACTTAGCCCAGCAACTTTAGCAGAATACATGAGTATTGATCAATAGGTATTGTTACTTGCTTTCTTACATCGAGACAAAAACATCTCTGCCTATACTGTATTGTCAAAGAGTGAACACAATGCATGCTTGTTGCAAATCCAAGATGCCTGAAAGCACAAAGGAAATATCCAAAATGCTATATGCCACAATTACAAGAAAATGTAATATAAAATACAGGTGCTCCTTTAGAAATGGTGTGTGAGTTTTGATTGTAACTGCAAGGAAATATACACTGATATGGCTGATTGCTAAGAGGTGTTTTTAAAATTCAGTATGTGTTCTTCAGCACTTTGGGGTTTAATGTCCACCCAATCTAATTGCCTTTCCTCCTTCTCTTTCTCTCTGTCTTTCAGCAAACGAGGATTCAGTGTCCGATCCTTTGGAACAGGGACTCATGTGAAACTGCCAGGACCAGCACCGGACAAGCCGAATGTTTATGATTTCAAAACAACATATGATCAGATGTACAATGATCTACTTAGGAAAGACAAAGAACTGTATCCCTGTGGCATGGCCTTTTTAAAAAATCCAATATGATTCATCCTTGAAAGGTGTAATTCATTATTTGGCATTATGCATTAGGATTATATAGTTGCTTGACTGGCGAACTTAAGATGTTTTAAGTTTATAGGAGGTTTTTTTTTTTTACAATGAGCCTCTAATGCTCCCTTGTAAATTGCTATTGAGTTACAATGCACGCATTCAGAATGCTCTTTGTAGTGTGTTAACGTGTTTAGCTCTTGAATGAAAGCACAATCATACTATCACAGATTGTCCATTACCTCCACTGCACTGTGGATCGTGTTTTCTCAGTGCAAAGGCTGTCCTGATAACGGATATACGAAGAGCGACCACCTCGACATTAATGTTGTATTTAGCTCAGACAAACTGACAGGTAAGGTTTACAGTATACTTTCTCTGGGAGAGAGGATACCTTTCATTAAAAGAGCTCACTGACAATTTCTTCATAGGCAATTTGATCTGTGCACCAAAAACCCCCAAATCCCGTAGTATAGTATAAAGAACGGACACAGGAGAGCCCAATAACATATTTCATCCTGGAAAGCAGAGGTGATCAAGGTTATGCACACTACTTAAAACCATGACTAATGTCAAACTGATGTTAGAACATCTATATTTGAAGCTGATTTTTCGTTTGTTTTTAAGAAAACCCACAAATCTACGGAATTGGGGCACTCATTTTAGGTAGTCTTTTCTCAACAAGGGATCTGATTTGTTTTAAAATGTTAAATATGAAAGAGAAAACTTACCCTAAATAAGGGATTTGGTATATGCTGAATTTCTGCTTAAAAGATAGAGGATCCTTTAGAGTGAGGTATCCCAGAAATGAATCTTAGTAATTTAATAGAGCAGTCTTTAGTCGTAGAATGCTTTTTTTTTTCTGAAATCTTGGGTGTCACCATCTGAAGATCCAGCAGGAATGTTGACATGGCTTAAATGTCTTAATTGTACACAAATACCAGTTTTCTTGCATCTTTTTGAAAAACAAACAAACAACAAACCCTGGAATAAGACTAAACAGGTTGTCAGAGGCTAGAAAGCTTGCAACATGGTAGAAACTGGTTCAAGCTGTTACCCAAGGAGTCAACAAAGTCAGTAACTTCTTAAAAGGCAGCTCTCCAGTTGTTTGGTAGCACAGGTTACACTATGGCTTAGTACTACTCAGCAAATTCCTTGTTCTATTTGCTGACCAGAAATAGTAAATTTGGGCTCTCTGAGACCCCAAGAGTGGCGGATTCTGTTGCATTGGGCATTGAAGGACTTCTGGTAAGAAGGGCTGGGCTGTTTGGTTAAAGCTGTACAGCACAGTGAGAACCGATGAAACACTGGAATGCCTTTCTGTGTGGTGTTCCACACATGGTATCTCTTGCAGGGGTATTGATTTCCTAACCTCTAACTAGAGGTCCATTTTTAGGAGAAAAAAAATTCAAAATGTAGGGTGTAGTCTTATATACTCTTAATGAATCATGTGTGCCACGCTGGGGGTTTTTTTGTCTTCATCCCTCTGCCCTTAGAGAAAACAAAAGTCTTACAAACCCATCTTAACAAGCTATGCCGTATCTTGGTTAAAAAAATTGCTTCATAAGAACATTACTTGTATTGAGAAATAATTTTTAAAAGCACTAATGGCTTATGATTTCCTTGTTGCATTCTTCATTGCTGCTGTGCTGGCTATGGCAGTGCTTTAAGGTAAAACCACACGAAGCCTACCGAGTCCCCTCCATTTATCGGATCGTGGAGTTGCCATTTTGGTTCTGCTCCACGCTGGAGATGGTTTTGTGTTCCCCAAAGGTATTTGCAGTGCTACAGTTAAACCTTTTCTCGAGATGAAAGGAAGGAAGTTTGAACAACAGCTGTTGCAAGGGAAATAGGGAAGGAACAATTGCCTCCACATCTTTGCATTTTTGGTTCTCAGATAATACGTTAAGCTTTTTGAAGACTGTCAGTGCAGAAAGCAGCTCCATTTCCAGAAATGGCTTTTGAGGGTAAAGACTTTTACAGTAACCAAAACCAGACCTACTCGTCAGAGGGTTGTGGAGTAATTTTTTTTGAACCAGGGTCATGTGGGTTTATGTTTTTTTGGGTGAGCTTTACTTCATAGAGGTGATGGGCATGCAACCATTCCCTGCTGAAGGGTGGGAGGGCCTGCTTTACTGACGGGCTTTGACTGTAATTGGTATGGGCAAACCAAAGGAGGTGTGGTTCTCCATATGATTCAGCTCCTTGTTCCCCAGCCTTGCTTTCATCAGCTAAGGGGAGATGATTGGCATCTATAGCCTTTCCATCTGGTTTGGTGACAGCTGTCTGCTTGTTCCCGTATTCCAGTGGGAATGAAGTTTGAGTGCTCAGCATTCAGTACTGCCTCACTTAGGAGTGGTGTCCTTCCTCCAGTTCTGTGGGCCAGCAGGGTCCAAAGCATTCTGGACACTAGATAGTTAGTGAAATTGTGGCTGTAAGGAATGCAGAACATTCTCTGGCCAGCAAGTAAGTGACTCCTGTTTCAGAAAGCAGTAGCCTCAAACAGAAATGAGCTTCTGCAGCGTTGGACATCAGTCAGCGCAAGGTTAAAAATGTGTTAGAGTGAAAAGATCCATTGAAACTCTTATTTACTTCTGGAGAAGGGGGAGAACTATCAAAACCCCTCTCTGCAGATAAAAGCAGCTTCATTGCAGTTAATTCGTGAAATACAGAGCACAAGCTGACATACCTTGAAGGCATTTGTTGAATTTCAGCAGCACAGGAATAAGAAATTAATGGAGCCAGGCATACAGATTCAGTTGAGTAGGTGGTTACCCTCTGTGTAAAATGGAACTGCTTCAAAGTGGTTTAAGATGTGGTAGTTAAACCTTGTAGTTAAGTGTCCACAACTACCGTTGCATTTTTAGAATACAGCGTTTAAATTCCCTGTGTCCTAATAGAGGGCTGTGACAAAACCATTTAAGGCTGTTCTGCTTATGGCTCTTGGTTGCTTTTTAAAATATTACTCTTTTATTTCTCAGGGAACAGTAGAGGGTTCTACTGCTGATCTGTAGGAGACATGACCATGGTCTGCGGTACCTCTGGGGCTGTGCTTACGTAGTGTAGCTGCACTGCCTGGTGGTGTTTGCATGTGGACCTCTCAAAGACAGGCCGCTTTGACTTGCCCCTTACAGGTGTGTGAAGGGGTTTAAGGACTTAATTTTAATTATATGGTGGTGACTTTAAAGATGAAACAAAAATAGAGGCAAATGGGTGAGCCTTGCCTTCACGTGAACACAAAAACTAGTCAAGGATAAAACTTTCCGAACACCGCTTTAAATCTGCAGCAGCAGTTGCTTTTACGCCCAGGGATAGGAACTGTTCAAATGGAAATTGGACCAGAATTCTGCAGCAGTAGCTCCTGGCTTCCTTTTCAATATTAACTAACTCCATGATTGATTCTTTTTCTTTCTCAACACTGATATGTCTGTGGCCCTCAGATGGAAGATACCTAATGATTTCCATAGATAGGGCTTTTTTTTTTTTTTTTTAATTAGGATTTCTAGGCAGCCTACCTCTACTCTGCAAGCTTGGACTCCTGCTCTCTTTCCTACTTTTTTGACCTCCTCTTTTAATTTGTCCAGCTCTCTAACTGTAGACAGGATTCCAGTTTTAGGTCCATAGTTATATGATGATATGACATTGGGGGTGGGGTGGGGGGTGAGGCCTGACCTCAAGAAGTTACTAAGGGTGTGCTTCAGTTAGAAGGGAGAAAGTTGGAGAAGTGAAGAAAAACTGGCTTGGTACATATCACTGAAAGACATAAGGATTCTTTTCTGAAAAAAACCCAAAAGTAGGAGTAATCTGGGTGATTTGGATGCAGTTTTTTCTCTGTGAACTCCATATTTAAGCCAGGTGGCCATATCATACTTTTTGTGCTATTGCTGATGTATGGTGATGTCTTGGGGTTTTTGGTTATGGGTTTGTTTTTTTTTTTTCAATTTAATAGTACCCTTCCCATTCAGAACAGGTGGAACCAGTTTCTTCTGCCATATACAGATCACTTTGCCAGTAAATATTTGTAGCGTGGTCTCCCCGTAGGTGACGCTTATCCCTGGTTTATCCCCTGGTCTTCCATCTGCCTGCGATGACGTGCTCTATTAACTGGTAAGATGCGTTGTGGTAGAACATCAGTAGGGGAAAATGTGGTGGCTTTGGAGCAAGCATAGGCTTGAGGGACTATGTATAGCAGTTACAGACTGGAAGTGGGGGAAGAAAAATCTGAAGCAGGTTCTGGCATGCACAAGATCTTCACAGGGTCTAGATGAACAAAACTGAAGTCTTTATTTCCCTACAGAAGGCGAGGAAGGCCAAGAGAAGTATATTGTTGAACTAAATTGTCTTCACTGTAGAACTGTGTGGGAGAAGGATTCTGTGCCTTTCTCGAAACTTTTCATTCCCACTTGAGATCCCATGAAGAGGAATAAACACAAAGAGGACTGGGACTAGCTGAGAAGAGGGAGCATCCAGAAGCAGTGAGGCTATGTTGAGGAATAGTGTTTCTGTCTTTGTCAGGGTAGTGATGAAGGAGGACTCTTTAGTGCTGGCACCTTAGTCAGACATCACTGCAGTTAGGCTTTTCTTGCAGAAAAACTGCATTTCCTGACTTGGAGTCAAGCTTAGCTTCATGGGACAGTACAGTTTGAGTATTAATGGCCATCTCTTCCAGAAGGTTTCCTCTGCTCTCCCTTAACACTAGTACTGGAAGAAAGGAATCCATTGCTTGTGCAGTGTCTCTCAGCTGTAGTAGGAAGTTACTTGTCATCAGCCACAGAATTGATAAGCTGCTGAAATCCTGCATCTCCGTTGTAGAGCAAGTGTGTTGCTGGGTTCTGCTCAAGGCGAGAAATGGAATTGCTTGTTGGACCATGGTCAGACTGTCTTACGGGTCAATAGGAATTCATTCCTCTATTCAAAGTCTGAAGGATGGAGTCAATAAGAGATTAATGTTTTTAAATTTGGGACTAAAGCTGAAAAGGGATTGTCATAACACACTTCCTAAGAAACTAAAATTCTTTAAGTATGCAGCTAGTCCAGGATTACATCTACCAGCTCTTCTCAGTTAGGTGTAGCGTATATTACAAGGACAGTAGCATCTCTTTGTTACAGCCTTGGTCTTAGTTGTTTAGAATTCCTGGGTTCATAGAGTTCTCGGTTTCTTGAGAATTCTTGGTCTTAAACTCATCAGCTTGCTCTAATGTATCTTCTTAACATTGGAGTAAACTGAAGTGGAGAAGCCAGTTAATAAGTCGTGGCTTTTTTTTTTTTTAGCCTGGTAAGTAAAGGGACAGATAGAAGGATTTCAGTTTCTGATATAGTTCATCTGGAGCATAAGCCAGATATGTTTTTTTTCTGCACTTCAGGTCTCTTAAATCGTTTGGTTATGTGAGGCCTTCCTTCTGTTGGCTTAGCCTTTCATTTTCTTGAGAGGGGTCTAGTATTGAATAATACCTTGCATCTTGCTGCTTAGTTGTGTTTTCCCACTTTCAAAAAGTGGCGTATGATACTGATACCCACATGATTCATGGCCTGAGCTGGTGACTGTGCAGGCATTGATGGGGAGAAGCTGTTGGAAGAAAAGTCGGCAGAGGCAGAAATAGCTTGCTCTAAAGCACTTATTCCCCAGTTTCTTTTTAGTAGTGTGTGTTTGTTGCAGAAACTTCTGCCACCTGTAACAAAGCTCTGGGATCCATAATACTTGAGCAGTAATTCCTGACATTTCTGGGTCGATGAACTACCCTAATACATGGAGCATTTATACTGGACCGCTTCACTGGAGGCTGTACAAAGCAACCTTGAGTTGCTTAATGGGGAAAGATACCACTGCATGGGTGCACAGGAGGACTAGTGAGAGCTGCAGAGCATCTGCACCCTGCTTGTTGGGGCCATGTAGCTCAGTCTTGGGGAGTAGCTTAAGTAGATTCCACTTCAGGTAAGCCCTTCATGCATGTATTTATCTTACATTTTCATTTGGCTTTCTTCATGGCTTTTGAACTGATAAACAGTTGTCAGCTTCTGTTCTGAGCTGCCATTCCGGTGGTCAGTGGGATAGTTTCAGTACCTCTGTAAACCCCTCTGGAATGTTCTATTTTAGGTGTGTTTGGGGGTTTGGGTTTTTTGGGGTTTTTTTCAAATTTTTTTTTTTTGAAGCCTGACCTTGCAGAAGCTAAAAATGGTTAAAATCATGGCCTGCTGCATGTCAGTGGCAAAACTTCCTTTGGATGCAGTGCAGCACAAGTCTCATTTTCTTTCTTAACGTGTCTTTCTTTAATACCCCTAGAAATAGAGGGAAGGGATGATGATGGAAAGCAGTGTTCAAACTGGATTTGAACAGTCTTTGAAGAGGCACATTCCTGCGAATCTGTATGCTTCCAGCCATAAGCTGAACTCCAATCTCTTTTTGTCCGTGAAGGATGATAAGACCAAAACACTTCACAAAATTTCAGGCCTTCAAAGGCAGCAGTTTTCAGTACTTTTTGGTTTAGTCTGATCAGACTGCCATTAATCTCGGTTTCATTCACATTAAAAAGGAAACCTTTAAATAATATGTACGTAAATATTTTATATATTTTTAAAATGTTATTTCCTCTGTATTTGAACTTCTGGGACATGGTAGAAACTACAGACTTCAGTCTAATACTAAATGTTTTTCAGCATTTAAAACACCCCCTGCCATCCTGTCTGTCTTCTAGGTAGTCTTTGGAAGGTTTATTTCCTCAACCAAGGTGAGTCCTGAACAGATGCTCTAAAGAATTCTGACTAAAGGGTCCTGTCTGAGGCTGGTAACTATTGTAAAGTCCATTCAGAATTTGAGTGATTTCATTGACTGTGTTTCAGTCATAACGTGTGAGCTCTGTGAATGAGCACATATGTTTGAATCTTTAAGTGTCTTTAAAAGGGCATTCTTGGAAGGAAAGGTGACACTTGGATCTGAGACTTCACATATTTGGAGGTTAAAAATAAGGCTACTTGAACATCTAGCCAAAATAGGTCCCTGCCATCGGCAGTCCCCCCGAATGCACCGTGCACAATTAGCGTTGCACGTTGCTTAAATACGTTTTGCTGCGTAAGCAGATCATAACGCGTCTGCTCTGGTGCCTGTGACACCACCCGGGAAGCTCTCAGGAGTAGCGTTGACAGTAAGTGCAGCAGGACGTTCATACTGTTTGCTTTTCACATAGCTAATGTCTTTGTTTATAGACCATCATCTTTATAAGGGACTTTATATAAGGGTAAGTAAAGAATTTTGCTTCTTCCACTCTTGGGCATTGACTTAAATCCTACTCAGTGCCGTTGTAATCTGTAGCTGATAAAACTTAAAAGCAGGCTGCACCATGAAAATGAGCCTAGCTGTGTTTGGTCCTGGTTTGGCAGTTTCCTTCTGGGCTTGAATGAGGGGAGAGAAGTGACAGCGCACTGCTGCTTCCCGCCTGGAAGCGGTTACCTCGGACGAACACAAAACAACTCCTGTGCCAACGTAAGGGATGCTTATACTTTTTTCCTTACATGGATTCTAAAACAATTTCCATCTTCAAAGTAGTGGCTGTAACTTCTTCAACTAGCATTAGCTGCACGACAGTAAAACCTCTGTGCCTGACTTCTGGGGTGTTTACGCCATTTTTCTTGGATATGGAGAAAGATGGTGAAAATATTTAACAGATGGCCCAAAGGCCTATTTCCACACAAAGTGTGCAAATACGTGTTACCTCTTCTTGTTCTTTGCTCTTGTACCCGTAACTAAAGATACGGATTTTTTAGTCAGACAGTCTTATCTTGCCGTGTTTCCTACTTAAACTTTGTGCATGGAGTATTAGTGTCATCGCTGCCACCTTTTAAAATGGTAGAGCTTTTGGGTATGAATCACGATTTATTTCCATCTAGGCAAAGTTAGCATTCTCTTGCTACCAGCATTCCTTCTTGTTAAAGCTCCGAGTTAAGCCAGCTTCTGACTTTACTAAAGCATCTAGAAACTTGCAACAAACCCAACAACTTAAGTTACAGAAGCTAGTTTTGAAAAATACTACTGTGAAGAAAGAAATTTAATTTACTGGGAAGAAATAAATCTTCATAGTTTTAGCAATTAATCTTGATGATTTTGGCTCTAGAGTGATCAGGTTATGTTTGTGTAAGGCAAACCACGTAACACTTTTGGATATGGAAGAGCAAGGGAAGGTTTGATGCTTCATCATTTTTGTTTGATGACTCTGGTCTTAGCAACTTCTCAATACTGCCAAAGGTACAAATTGCAGAAATGGAGCGAAATGTGACAAATTTTTCTGATCATCTCATCTGAGATGGCTTACTTCTGTGAAGTGTTTTGAAAACTCCTGTGTAGCTTGCCCCATGTCCGCATAGTATGGCGTAAACCATCTTTCAGCGACTCATAGAGGAGCGTTTTGGAAACTTCTAACAGATAGAAACGAAAGATTGTTGGGAAATTTTGGCCGCATTTGGAAACGTGATCAATAACCCACATCTTGATAGAAGGAAGATCAGAAAAAATGTGAAAGGTAAGAGAAATCTGAATAAGATGGCCATTGTTACCATTTTACACTGGTCATACTCCTTGTACTCTTAGACTACACAAGAGCCTGTGGAGGTATGCACTTCAAGCGTTGGCAGAATTATTTGGGTTACAGCGCGAAGGATAGCACGATATCATTCTGTGTATTGCAAATAACAACTGTTTGGGCACTTGGGGATCCAGGAGCCGCGTTCATTCAACTAGAGTGAAACCAGCAAGGTTTCAGCAACGGACCAACATATAAAGAAGTATTTAGCAGCGCAAATTAGAAGCCTAGGATGGGAATGGCAGGAGAGGTGTGTGCGAGTTTCTTACTTTCCGTCTCAGTAGAAACAAGTTGGCTGCCACAACTATGTTTCTGAAATCCCGCTCAATGTAGAGAATAGTTGCTGGCGTGGAATTCTTGTTGGAAGATCTTGTTCATGTATGCTGCTAGCGTACATGCAAGAAATGTCTGAAGGGCTTCATAGCCCAGACAGAGCTCCATCAGCCCTGAGAAATTCGTATACATGAGAGCTCTTTGCAAAAAAAAATCTACAATAAACTTCTGAAAGTCAGCAAAAGAGGGAATTACTATAAATAGAAATATGCATTTAGATGTTTTCCTTTCCCAAACATGGTGCTGCTAGTTTATGGGATACTTATTTTTGACAGATCTGATAGGTAGTGAAAGTAGGAAAATCGGAAGTTGTATTAATTAGTGAAGTCTGTTTTCAGGATGTGTGAAAGAAATTCAGACTCTCTTGCTGCCATATACCTCTAATTGGCGTAGCATAGATACCCTGTCAGGAAAAAACCCCAAAGTGATTAAAGTACTGTATTTTCAGAAGACAGTAAGTTGGGGTGAGGGGGAGAAGGTGACAGAATTGGCAGTCTTCAGAATCTTTAAAATTTAACGCAGGAATGGAGACATACTAATGACCAGGGTGAGAAGGGCTTATTGGGAGCAGTGTTTACCCAAGGCACACAAGTTGTGTGTCTGTCAGCTTTGCAAAATTGGTTGTTAATCCGGCTGTGGGTTGACCACATCCTGCTGTTCGTCAGTATCCTGTTGGTGGTGTTGCACTGAGGAGTGGTTGCTGCAGAGCTCACCCAGCGTGTTTCTGGCTCAGCGTGCTGCTGTTTAAAAGTGGTCCTGCTGTCTTTGTGAATGTGTTCTCAGGTTTCCCAAATGTGTGAAATGAAATGGCTTAATTGATTTAAGTTTTGTAATACTTGTTTTGCTTTATCTGAGTTACCCTATCCAGCTGTAACTCTATTTGCTTGAAAATTACCTTTGAGTTTTACAGTACAAAGCAATGACAACAGCGGAAACCAATTTGAAAATAACTGTTGCAGACCGTGTTTCTCCGAGACGTTAGGTGGGATGGCTGATGGTTTTCTCCCAGACCTCTCTCCTCACAGCTACTCCAAAGCACTTCCCCTGCCCAGTCCTACTACATTTGCTGCTCATCTTCTGAAACGTAGCACTTGCTTCTAAACCCGAGAAGAGCATCCAAAAGTAACGTGCGGTACTTCCAAATCCTCTTACGGTTCCATCTTGCTCGCCTCTTGGTGCCGATAACGATTTCCGTATTCCTTTGTTACACGGCCGTGACACATACTGGACTTGTCAGTTGTTTGGCTCTCTTGCCAAGTGACCAAGACGCTGTAGATGCCAGCAATCAAACTCAAACTGCTCGTGAACTACGTGCTTGGATGAAGTGCACGGTCAGCCGTGTGATGCCAAAGTCAAACACACCGCATCTTTGAAGTCATCTTGCGTTCTCTCTGGTGTCCTTGCCTTTCAGGTAGTCCCTTCACTAGGTCTGTGTATCCCTTCCGCAGCTCTTTGGCAGTGGCCTTTGCCATTGCTCCTGTTCTTTTCCCCTCTGACAGCTTGTGTCTGTCCAGTTTCATCCTCGAATATAGCTTCAGCTGTTCGGTGCTGACGAGTCATTGTCTGGCACTTGAGCTCTAGGCTAAAAGGAAGATTTTTTCCCTTCTCTCGGTGATGTGTGGGTATGTAGCCCTCAGTTTTAGGGCTCAGCCAGACTTGAGGAAATGAGCATGACTAGCATGTTATATTTGGACCAGCTACTGTGACCGTGCTCAGTTGTGCAGCCTGTAGCTTAGAAATGCTATGTAGTTGTCCTTGCCCATGAAAAACCAGTGACACTTCAGTTCTTTGCAAATCATTGATGCAGGCACAAATGTTACCAGAAATGTTATTTCATCCTGGCTAGTATTTCTGTGATATTTTGGAATGGCATATTCTCCATGTTAGGACTGTAAGTTACACAGTGCCACAAAAGACTTGTGAACAAACTCTGGTTTTGTACTAAAACCACTCAATTTCAACTCCAAGTGAAAGACAATTGGCGCTCTGGATGTAGAATGCAGGCTGTTCTTGCAGTCGTCGTCGCAGTTGCTTGGACAGTAGAATTCATAGCACTGGTGCCCATTTTTAGTCTCGCATTCCCTGTGAAAGGAACTGATGCTGAAGGTGGAAGAAGGTCGGGCAGTCTCACCCCTACACCCGCTCCTTTAGGAAACGTCTAGTTCCTAGGCATTTAGCTAAGCAGGGTTTAACACCATGCATCTTCTGTTCATAATGCAGATACTAACAACTGAGCTAACACGATAGGGAAGAGACCTGCAAATGCCGTTCATGCTAGTGTGGGAAGTGTTGTGCTGTGCTGCTGGTTTTTCACCAAGAATTGCATTATTTGACTATGATTACAGCTGCACCAAAATGAATGATCATGCCAGATTTGTTTGAAGACCTAGAAGCTTTGGGTGCCAGCCATTACTTTGAAGGTTTTTTTTCCTAAAGATATATACGTTTTGGCAAATGTAGTTTGCCCAATTATGTTCAATGAATTGGTGTCTAGTATATTTTAGATGGCCGTGTAATTCATCACATACCCCAAATCTTTCATCTCAAATCACTTGAGAGTTTTTAATTTTCAGTTTTACCTGGGAGTTTAAAATGAAAGTTATTGGATACTTTGATCAGTAAGAGATCATTTTTCTTTCATCATACAGGATTTTAACTTAAATAGGCCAATATATTGGTGCATATAAATTGCATAAGGCAACGCTTGCCTAAGTTTAGTCATCTGCAGACTAGTTGCCAGGATGGGGCCTGGTTGGATGCCCTTATGCCAAGAGGAGAGAAAGGGATATTTTAGACCTTTCTTTGTGGAGGGTGGAAGAACTAAAACAGTAGCTAGGCTACAGATACACCAGATTCTTTTCCGCTGACGATATATCAAGGGAGACTTTCTACCTGATGACCTTCGACATAGATGTTTACATACAGCCTTTTAAACCTGCACGGTTGAATTCGTCTAAATTTCTTCTTAAGGTATGAAAAATACTTCTGAAGGCAAATTGTCTAGGTGCAATGATTGCCACTACCACCACCACTAAAATGCAGCTCTGGAAGAAATGAAAACCAAGAAGCCCTTGTCATAAAATGCAGCATCATGTGCTGAGACATGTTCGTGCGGGGAAGTAGGCATGAAATGTAGCGTTCTTCCTTGCATTTCTCACGTGGTGCTTGGTATCCAGGTGGTGTTTTACAAGTTCTGAAATGCACATTCCTTTAGAAACATGCAACTTAGATGGCCTAAGGTGATGGTCATTCATGAATATCGAGCTCTGAGGTTGAACTGCTGAGGAGATCTCCCTGCTGAATTAGTAGAGCATTCTGATTGCAGTTGGACGTTGAGCTCTGCAAAACAGTAATGTAGTGGGAAACAGAACTCATCTGGCGACGCCCAACTCTGATTTTAGTCCGTCCTGTTTCCCAGAATTTCTCATTTAGAATTTTACAGTCGTCTTGTCTCTCAAAACTGAGATGGTAGGTGGTGGCCCCATCATCCTGGTTACTGGGGGGAAAAAAAAACCTCGCCCTTAGCTGGATTTATTCCCAATGAAGTAAATAGCGATTCCTGATTCCTGCTGCTCTGGGAAAAGCAGCAGTGATCTTGTATTCTGACAGATTCAAGTATGTCTGTTGTTGTGCGACATACTCTTTCAACCTTTAACTGCCTGATCTTGGGATTTATCAAAGCCTCCTGTTTTTTCTCTGCTACTGTTGCTTTTTGTCAGCCTCAAGTACAGGTTCTCTGAAGATAATCCATAGTAATTTCTGTGCAGACTAGTTGCTTTCTGTACCCTGTATGTTGCCATATGCTTTGTGCCCTAAGAGTACCTGTTTTTATTTAATGCAAATAAAACTTGGTTTTCTTACATAATTTTCTATAAGCTTGTTTGGTGATAAAAACACTCCAGTTGCAGCCGGTACGTTACTGTAATCTTGTCTTCTGTTTCTGAGCTTCCTTTCTTCTTGCTGTCCTCTTGCGCTTCTGCTTGAGAAGTGTGCTCAGCATAAAACCTTGAGGTCTGGAGGTGACAGAAGGTCTAAGGCTGGGTCAGGTGTGACACACATAGCACCTCATACTGGGCGGGTGGGGGGCCGGGAGTCTTGTTTCAATGGGAAGTCAAATCCGTGCATTTGTCTTACTTTAATGCAGATGATTTTAGTATTCTTTCAGGTGCTGGCAGTCCACTTCAATATTGATGTATTGGGGGAATTAGTCTCGATGTGCAGGTTTTTAGGGAATATGCCATATTTTATCCAGGAGCTATTTAAAAAAAAAAAAAGGGGGGGGGGATGGGGAAGGTACCATCTGTCCCTGCAGATAAACTCGATGTGACTTTCCTACTAGATTCTGCTGTTTGGAGTGAAGAAGAGAATGCCTGGGCTATCTTTAACTCTGCATAGACAGTTTCACAAGTTGCTCTAGAGACCGTCTTTAGTTACCTAAAACACTGGCTTCTGAAATAGAACTTGGAATAACAGCTGTTCTCGACTCTGGCTAAACAGAGGAAGGAGCGTATTGTTAACAGGCAGAGGTAGGGAGATAGCACTGCCATTTGAGTCATTAAAAAAATAATTAGACCGTGAGTGGTTTAGTACATATTCACTACAACTTCTAACAGTTAGAAAAATGCAGACCAGATCCTGGAAAACCTAAGTAGGAGAGAGCGTAAATACGCAGGAGCATGTGCTTTGAGTGTTTTGTTGTGGGTTTTCTTAATGCATTTCCAATAGTTCTCATGAACTTAACAGCCAGAAATATCTTTTGGGTTTGTAGGGATCCAATTTCCTAACGGAAACAGCAATCTACATTTTATTGAATTTCGTAGTCTGGTAACCACCACATCTTTGCCTATTCGTTCAACTACACAAGAAACACAGTCAGCAAAACGGGAAGTTGGATGTTTGTGAAAGCAATGCAGTCGTGGTTATCTTTCAGCGTGGGAGTGGTGTATGTGGACATTGAAAAAGGGTAGTCTGGGGTAAGGAAAATGTTTATTTTTTTTTAATTTTAGCCTCATTGTAGGTTTTATGACATACTAGGGCAGGTTTGGGGAGGTGAGAGCAAGGAATTACTCATAATCAATGTGTGAAGGTAACTATGAGAATATGTTGAACAAGAAAACACTTCTGCTTCTCAGGATTATCTGCATTATGCTGGGGATGCTCTCCCATATCCCAGTTTCCCTTTTAACAAAAGCTCCCCTTCGCAGTTTCTGCCAAGACTCGCTCATACTTTGCGAAGTGCTCCTGTTAAGCAGTTACTTCGGAGCAGCAGCGGAAGAGGGGTAAAACCAGCAAATGGACGTTCAGTTCTGTAAAACTTCTAAATGTTCTCGTGCTTGGGGAGAATAGTTTGTACAGCGTCTGCAATGGAAATGGCTTTCAGTAGAGACTTTGTGGAGAGGACTTTCTGACAAGTTATTTTAGAGCTTTTAAACAGCCTGGGAAGGGGGCGAAGGCATTTCGAGAGGCTGTGGTGGATGCAGAGGGGTGAAGGGCCGTTAGCTGTGGGGGGCAGGGACCTGCCGAGTGGGTGGTGGAAGGCATTGCTGGTGTCCGTGACAGGGATTTTGAATTTGGGTAGCAGAAGCTATGAAAGCTTTGGGGGTTTAATCTAAACACACGCACATATAACTTTTTTTAATACATGTATGTTTTTTCATCAGCATGTTATTACGGGATATCCTTAAGTAAATGAAGAGAATGCAGAGTCAGTAACAATAGAAATAGCTGGGTATAGCTCCCTCCATAAGAATAAGCCACGATGCTGTGTCTATCGAAAAAACTCAACTTGTATTGCAATTTCTACTTTTTATACCAAGTCTTTCCATTACCGAGTTGTCATGCATAAATTTTATTATATTGTGGATCTGTTTAGCATAGTTATTCCAATAAAGGTGATATCTGAATTGGACTCACTGGAAAAATGTGATGGATTTACTATACCAGTAGTTTGCAGTAGGTGAAGGCCTCTTAGATAAATATATGCATGTTTTGTTGACTTTCTGAGCGTGGTAGTGTGGAGAAGGCTGCTATGGCCAGACAACATAACAGCACTGAAAGCCAGGAGAAAATTTTGTGAGTACCTTCTGAAGAAGTGACGGCTGAAAAGAGCGAGCAGAGATGCATAGGATAGGAAGCATGGAGTTGAAGTCTGTGGGAAGGAGAGCAAAGTCTGACTTAAATGACTCAACATCTGGTAGTATATTGGAAACCATTAATAAGTTGTAATATCTTTGCAGTCGCCTGAGCTCATGAAGAGAAAGAAGCTGGGTTATGATTATGCATTGAAAGCAATCATGCAGATCACATCCCCCTGCTTGCTGAAAGGATGGTATGCTGGGTTTTTTTCCAGGTGAAAAAGATTCCAGACAACCAAATACGAAAGTGTCATGAATCTTAACTGCTTATTTCAGACTCCTTTTATAGGCAGATGGACCCTTGGAAAAAAAAATAGCTGTAAGTTGGCAGCAGAAAGCTCGACTGCGTGAAGCAGAAAGCTTGACTGTGTGGGTTTTCTGAATATGCGTAATTCTGTCTCCAAGCTCAGTCAGGAAAGCTAGGGGACAGATGCCAGCAACGTTTTATCCTAGAAAGGGGGGGAAAAAAAAAAAGAAGAACCCAAAGAAGTGTGTGGGACGTTGTGGATTTTTTTTTCCTTGAACAGCGTGATGTAGAAATGAGGATATGGAGCTGAGGAAGGGCTGACCTTCTGCCTGAACGCAGCAACGCACCCAGGTGTTGACAAGTATTTTGAAAATGGCCGTTGCAGTCGTTTTCATGCTTTGCAAATAAGCAGGGGGCTGAAATGACTACATTGAAGTGGATTTTTTCCAAGCACGACAAACCCAGGGAGAATTCACAGGGGGGCTGTGAGGAAGCGGTGGGTGCTGGCGTACAAAGGCTGCCTGTGAGAGCTTCGGGCTATACAGGACAGTTCTTTGATTATATAGGGAGAAGTCTTTTGGGAAAGAAGAGCGGTAAAAGGCTCAGGGGTGACCTGAAGAAAAGAAACGCAGTGGAAGTCAGTTGGCTGAGAGAGAATTGACAACATGTACGTGTGATAGCCCATGTATCATTCAGTTTGTGATACAAAACTGAAGGTTTTTTCCATCAAGTAGTTAAAGTGCAACAATGCAGACACATGAGAGAACCGAACGTACCTTCCATATAAAGTAGGCACAGGTAAAAAGATGGGTTTAATTTTTAATACAGCTTAAACCCTTGAAAGACTTAAAAAGCTTTGAAGGCTGTTTGCTTGAAAACTGTTCCAGAAGACTGAAGCGTATGAGTGAGCAGGTGCAGACCTGGATACCTAGGGCGGTAGAACTTGAGATACCAGAGGGCAACTACAAAAAGGTAGACAGAAAGGTTGTTGGTCGTTGGGCTGTTCTCTGAAAAGAATTAAGATACCTGCTTATAGCATACCTAAACATACTAGGTGTGTATGTGACCTTTTCAACGAGGAAATGATCCACGACAGCCTCTTACATACTTGCTACTAATGATGGAAAGTTGTTTTTTGCTCAGAATCCTTCTGTTATCTCAAGAAATTATAGACTTATCCTTCCTGCTATTTTAATTTAAAAATATGTACTTAGATGGCTAAAAATACTGCTGCTTCAAAGCAAGGAAGAGATGCATCGGTTTCCAGGCTTTCTTAATTCAAACTTTTCCTGATATTCCTAATTTGCCCATAAAACTCTGCTTTCAGAGGGAGTTTGGTTTTAGTCAAGCGAACAGATTTATGTGACAGTCAACCCTGGCGTGCTCCTAATGAAACGGCGTGTCCCAGAAGGCTGAGAAGACAGTGGGATTGGTGAAACCTGTCTCAAAGGGGGATACAGGATGTAAATTGGAGCCTCAAGGTTGCAGTACCGGCATAAATATAGCTACCAAGCGGTGTAACAGATTCCTTCCACACAGCGACTGAAGTTCTGACAGGCATGAAGTCAGTGTTTTTCCTCGTTCCCATTTATATATCTTGGGATATTTTAAAGGGATTGTGCTTCTGTGATTTATTTAACTTTCTTTGGAAGTTCAGTTGCATCAACCTGAGGCCTGAGTGGGACTTCCTGCAGATGGGCAGTTGACACGAAAAGCACCATATAATTGACTTTCGAGACGGAGGCCCCTGGAGTGAGGGGCAGGGACTTAAGTGAATGTAGGACATTCTGCTCACGCAAACAGTCGGTGCGTTCTAAGCCTTATGGGTATAAAAATAGTTGCCCAAGAAAAGCTGTCCTTTTGAGGAACTCTGCTCTTAGGAGGGCCTTTTAAAGCTGTCTCTGCCATTTTACTCCTGACAGTGACAGGTCTCTGAAAACCAGAAGCTGTATGGATGACCCTGATGGGGATCATGCTGCCACCTTAGGAATCTATTTAGTGGTCACTGATCTTTATATTTGCAAACAGAAAGAATCGTATTTTGAAGATACAGTAATAATTTAACTTGTACTGGTCACTTGCTCAAAAACATAACTTTTCTTAAAGTAAAGGTACTTAACTCAAGCAACTTCAGATACACACAGAATGGGATTTTACACATGTTGGACAGAAATAAGAGAATCAAGCCACGACCAGAAAGATTCCAGAACTGCAAAGACGTTTTTGATTTGATCCTAACGTGTGAAGAAAGAGTCTATGATCAAGTAGTAGAAGGTAAGGACCTTGAACTGATAAACCAAGTTAACTTTGAGTGCTTTTTTTCCCCCTCCTCCCCGAAGTCCTTCACAAATCTGGAAACATCTCTGACGACTGCTGCTGGAACACCAGCAGGGACAGGAGTTTGCAATCCGTCGATGTAGACTTGACGTACCGGAGAACTGGTGGCTGAATACTTATTTCTAAAAGATGCTGGTGTTGGCAGCCACACAGAATGTGTTTGTACAGTAATTCTAAGGGCTGACATACAGAAATGGCAAGCATTTGGAGAAACTCAAAATACGTGTTTGGTTTGAAAATGCTCATGGATCTAGAAAACTAGCAAATTGTACGTGATGAGCGTTTTTTCACCCTGGGTTGGTGGAGAACCAAAGTCTAAGCTGTCTTCCTTGTGCAACTTCCCTTCCCTGCAGAATTATTCCTGTGACCTACCAAGCAGTTTACCCCCAGTAAAGACCTCCTGTACAGGTGGAGAAACTCTTCTTGAGCACGATTAACACTGCAAACGTGCTACAGCTTTGCCTGTAAATGAGTCAGTGAGATACGCTAGAGGAGTCTCAGTTGGGGATTGGGTTCTGCGTGAATACAATGCAGCAAGCTCGATGTGAGCTCCTTGAAAGTCATGGGGTTTCAGCAGTGACTCAGTTAGCTCCTGGGCTGAGAACCTCTCTGGAAATGCTGGGTACAGCCTTACGTGAGGTTTAAGGGGTTTCCTCTGCACTGAAAGAGCAGCCACCCGAATTGGTGTCATACCCATAACGTCAAAGGCTGTTGCCTTGCTTTTTCAGTCCTCAGTGGTCCTGTCCCAAGAGGTGCAGAGCACGATACATTTGGGCTTTGCCAGCTGAGCAGTTAGTGTTCTGCATGTTTAAGTGAGGTGCTTTGAAATTGGTAAATTCTGAGAGCAGCCACCCTGGGACTTGAATGGATTTTCGGCAAGTTCAGCATGTCTCACGTAGAAAGCAGCTTTCACTGGGATGTTTTGGGTGAGTATCCTGAGGAGGGGAGCTGAAGAGCAACCGCTTGCTGATTTTTTTCCAGTTGTGCATCTCTAACTTTGTGGTAACGCCCTTCACGACTGAAAAGAAGGCGGCTCGGGTGCTCCCCAATGGCTCTCGATGTGAAAGCTGGAATTTTAAAATGAAGGCCTCAACAGGTCAAAGTGAAGTTGCAGAATGAGATTAGGGAAGGACAACTTGTAGCTCAAAAACAAGTGTGTGGGATAGGAAGGTTATGTTAGAGAGGCGTAACAATGATACACGGGTGGATTAGTAGGAAAAGGATGCTTTATTTTACCCCCTTCCCCCCTTAATAAGCAGAACACATTAGCTAGAACTTTCTCATGTGACTATCAGTGCTTGACTTGTAGGAGTTCACCTTGCAGCTGGATTTTCAGTGTTAGATGTACAGTGCTTTTATTCTAAAAACAAACAAAAAAACCCAAACAGGCAATTAAACCTCTCCAGGTGAGGGAGCCCAAGGTCATTCTTGGCTTTCAGGAATCTCAATATTGGTCTTTAAAGACTGTCAGAGTAAGGCGGGTGGTAACTTTTCTGGACCAGAGTAAATAAACTGTCGTGACCCTTCCACAAAACTGAATTCTTTTGTTGCCAAAATCCATCTTTTCTTTTTGAAACAAGAGGGACTACTGTTTAAGACAATATTAAAGAATCAGTTTTCTAAAAACAAGTTTGGAGAAGGCAGAGGTGGACAATGTCTATGTATTTTTTAAAATCTTGCAAATAGTTTGTGTAAAATACGATGCCATTCCACCCAAAGTTTTGCTGTTACGTGTGTTTTGTTTTCAAATAGATTTAAATTCCAGAGAGCAGGAGACATGTCAGCCAGTACATGTGATCAATGTGGACATTCAGGATAACCATGAGGAGGCAACCCTGGGTGCTTTCCTTATCTGTGAGCTCTGCCAGTGTGTAAGTAGAGAGGGCTCGTTGCCCGTGGGTGCCTTGGACCCTGCTGGCTGCACAGGGGTTGGGGTTTGCTTGGGGCTCCTTGAAGGTGCTGCATATTGCAACAGTTGTTTAAGTAAAATCCATGTCAAGAGGCGCAAGTTTCCTGATTCTCGTGGTTGTTTTTGAAGCCGTTGTGCAAGCAGGTGAATTGGGAAACGATGAACTCGGTCACAAGCGGGCTCTGTGCGTTCAAAACGAGCGCATGGATAGCTGAGGGGAAGAGCAGGATCGCAGAGCGCTGCGCGTAACCGTTACACGTGTCGAGCCCGTACTCAAAACGCCGTTTATGGCCAAAACATCCCTTTCAAAAGCAGTTGTAATACGTGGGATTTAAACATCAGAGTCGCGTTCGGAATCACAATAGGCTTGAAAAGCATCCCATGTAGATGGAGTTCATAGTACCACCTTGTGTGTGTGGTGTGGGAGGGAAAACCAGCGCTTTCTGTCACCCACATTGAGGGCCGCAGCCCTTGAAGTACGACTGAAACAAGCTGCGCCCCAAATAGCCCGTGTAACTGTGAGGACAGAGTCGGTGTGGAGTTGATGAGCTCACCTATTCGACTGTAGCAACAGGCTGTTTTGTTTTCACCCCAGCCTGAGAGATCCATTTGAGCCTTAAATCCTTTCCAGATTCAAAAAGCCTAAGAGGGTTCAAGGCCTTGAAATTCCAGCCGACAGTTCAGTGTGCTTGTAGCTGTTCTGCAGCTCCCCTTTGTGATCTCCTGAGGATGTTGCCTGCTCAGCAAAGGACTAGTTAAGTTCAGCGGGTTGCAGAAGGAAGGCTGTGCAGATAAACACGATGCAGTTTGGGAATGCTGGGAATCTCCACGGAGCTCCCAGTGCTCACGTTTGGGACAGCCTGCTGCTGGGTTAGGTTTCCCAGGAAGCCAAAAGCATTGAATTGTTGCAGTTTTTTCTAAACTACATCATATCCTTGGAGTCCGGTTGCTTAGTATTTTTTCTCTTCTAGATACAGCACACAGAAGACATGGAAAATGAAATAGATGAGCTGTTACAGGAATTTGAAGAGAAAAGTGGAAGGACTTTTCTTCATACTGTCTGCTTTTATTAAAGCACATCTGTCTCTTAGGCCTTAATACAGATGAGGGAAGCATGTGTTTAAAGTTCTGATTATACTGTATTTTCCTGGAAAATGAATATTGATCTTTTTTTGTTTAAAAACTCCTTTTCAGTGTCTTTTTGTTTTGTTTCGGGTATTCTGTCACAGGTAGGCAGAGATACTGGTTGGGCTTGTACATATGAGATGATTAAAAGTATACACAAAGGCCACCTATTTAAAAATGAAAATCAAGTTTTTTTCTTTAAATCCTACTTTAATTATTACAAGTAGGTTTTTAATTATAAAGAGAATGTTTCTTGAATATAAGTTTATAATGTATTTTTCCAGCTTACAAATTTATTTTATTTCAGTTGTGCTTTTTTTTTTTATTTTAACGTGACAGAATGGCTGAACTACGTGAGGATATGAATGGAACAATGAAAAACGAGTATCTGTATATTATTAGATATAAAGTTGGAAGCATCCAATAAAAATGAAAAACCTGTAAGTTTGTCTGTTTTCAAAATTGAAGCTCAGTAAGCGTGACTGTTCCCTGTGAGGTAAAACACAAAGTACCTGAAGCGGCACAAGGACTCTCAAAGGGTCTCGGAGAGGGCAGCGGCAGCGCGAAGATCTTGATACAGGGATCAGAAGACCTGGACTGTGTCCCTTGTTTGGAGAGGCCGTGTGTTTGGGCAGCTCCTCATGGTTTTTGAGCCTCTGCTGAACTAAAGTGAACTGCTTTCTCGGCATGAATTAGGGCACTACCAGGAAATCTTTTGGAATCTTAATTGCTTTTGAATTACCCTGTGTGGGATTAATAAGACACCGAGGCTGTAGCTGTAGCAGTGGGGCCAATTGTATATACGCCTTCTATAAGGAAGATGGAGAGGAATGGCGAACGCTGCTGTCAGTAGAAATAGTTTAAAGCTCTTTTTTACCTGAAGTGTCTTTTGAATAGGAGCATTTTCTTCCCATGCAGCACTAACCAACATGCTTGTCACGGCTCAGCATCCAGAAACTGACCATGTGTGTGCAAACAGAGCAAAAGCTCAGACTCCTGTTTGTTCAAACTGAGGCAAGTGAAACCAAACCGAATTATTAGACATTCAAAAGGTGAGTGGTAAAGCGTTGCTGCTCACAGGCAAGAGAAGATCTTAAAAGCTGTTTTCTTAAAGGAACCTGTGGATGACCTGGAGCAGATGAGGTCCGTGTGCTCTCCAGCACTTGGCTGTGCGGGGACAGCTGTTTAAACATCATCCTGAAAGCGAGGTAGCATGAAACGGGGCTTGAGCTCCTGCCTTCTCTCTCGTTCCATCACTGACCTCTGACAGCCCCCATGAATCGCCTGATTTTCCTCAGCTTGAATCGTTGGGCACGTGCAGGAAGCTTAGTGCTCAGTTGCTTCTGGTTTAGGGCGATGTTACCCGTCTGTGCAGGCGACTCCAGCTGGTCTGTGGTAAGTCACACAGCAACGCTGCTGCGCCTCTTTCAGTGAACACGCGTGTTAAAAGGCGTCCGTGGCTGCACGCCTGAAAACTGCGAGTCCAGAGCTGAAAATTCTTTGCAGTGGCAAAATCTTGAAGTCTGAGTCAGGCTTCTGAAGAAACCTTATACCTCTCTCTGCTCCTGGGATCTGGGGGTTGGCTGTGGTTTCAGCTGCCTTGTGGGAAAACTTTAGACCTCTGCCAGCTCGATCTGTGTCCTGGACAGTGTCCAAATGGGTCATTGCATCATAGTCAGGACCCAGGAATTACCTGTGCTGTTTCTCTTGTCTGTTAAAAATACTTAAAGCAAAAAAACAAAAAAAAACTTGTGGGGAATGAATGAAGAGATCAGAACAATTAGGGGCTGGGGAGTTCAAGCAGCGGTTGTGATAAGGTTTGCAGAGTGTTTGTTTTGCGATTGGCTTGTCCTGTCCCGTTTTGTTTCTGGAGACTCTGTGTTTGAAGGATTTCGTTCAGCCTCCTCTGCTTCTGCTCATTTGTCTGTCTGATACCATCGCTTGTTACCATGGGGATATTTACAGCCAAAGGAAGAAGATTCTGCGAGGACTGAACTGCTTTAGTTGATCTCTTTAAAAAAGACATTTCAAGCAGCATGGTGCTGAGTATTTTGAGCAGCATTTTCCTTCCCTAGACACTACTGAAGTCTACTCTGTGGCAAGGTGAAACTTGGAGAGTGAAAATGTTTTCTACTTTCATCTTAATTCATCCTAAACAGAGCTCTTTGTTATTTTCTAAAAAGGCAGTGAAAACCCAAACAGGATGTTCTAACCCATTTTGTGTGTACGTGGAGATTTACAGCGGGTGTCCTTTCATCACATAAAGGTTATACTTTTCACGGGTGTAATTGGCAAAGAATTCTGGTTGCTGTAGAGCTCGGTGTGGATTAATTAGTGGAACTTCAGTTGGCTCCATCTGAAATGAGGAGCCTTGGTCTAAAACCACAGTGTTTTACTGTGGTTACAGGGTGTTACAGGATCGTTCTTTCCATCGGAAACATTCTGTTCACAAGCCAAAGCAAGACTGGGAGCTGGTCATTTGTCATTTATTTACCAGGCAAGTATTCTGAACGATCCACAGCCCAGTTCAAGGTATTACAAATTTCTGTGAGCAAAACTCATTCTTCAGCTAAAGCTGCCCTTACTCCGACACGTTACTTCTCATTTAACTTACAGGTTAGTGAAAAATGTGTGCGTTTATGTAGTTACTTTGGCTCCATGCGCTCCATTTGCATTGAAATCCGCAACGAAGCACAGTTTATACGAGAGCTTTATGGGGTCCTTGTCTTGCTTGAGATACACGTGTGTTTATACACACGCAAATGTAGATGTAGGTATAAAATAAACTTTGGCTATTCTGTGTCAAAAAGAAATGTCAAGAGAAACTTCTGTCTAAAGGAAATGGGGGAAAAATAATGTATTTTTCCTTTAGGAGTGGTGTGGCTTGTATGTGATGATGGTGTGCTCTTCCCTGCCTTGTAGGGGCGTTGATGCTCTCGTTCATAGGCATCAGTGTTGAAAGATGGTCCGTTTCTTTTTAAGTCCTGCCATTGGCCGCCTTCCTGTTTAGAGGGAAAGCCACGAAGGGTTCACACCTTGTGAACAGGCTGTGAGTATTCAGAATTTGGCTGTGATGGGAGATTTCTGCTGTACAGGGGGGTTTCCAGCTATCTGGGCTCTTCTCCCAGATTCCATAGGCCAGCAGAAGAGGATTGAAAACACAGATTCCTCCCAGAGGTATGTCCCCTCCGCTTTCTAAACACGGTGGTTCTGTTCTGTCGGCATTTCTCTCACTTTTTGGACTTTCTGTGAAAGGCCACGTTGATTAAAGGACAGTGTCTGTGGAAGCACATTTGTAAGATTTTGCTCTCTTGCTGCCGTGAAGTCGATGCCGCTTCTTGTGCGGGCGGATCTTTGCTAAGAACTTCCTGAGGTTCCCATCTCTCCCATCTCAGCCCGCCGCAGATCCTATCCGTGAGGCACAGAGCCCTGCTCACTCCTAGTTCACAGCCTGTTTTTCTTCCACACAAGTCGCTCTAGATTTGGTGTCTGCTTTCTGTGTGCCTTGCCTTGCCGAAGGCCTGTTGTAACGTTCATGAGCGTTCTTCTTTGTCAGAGACATCAGCCTTCGAATAGGTTTATGTAAATAAAAGCTGGTGATTAAAGAGTGATGCCTTTTCTCCCCTCTACACTGCTGAAGTTCTCTGCTCGTTGCCTTCCTTCGCTTGCCTACAAGGCTCAACGCACAGAGTAATGCAGGGAACGCAGTCGGGCTGCGTGTGGTGGAAAAGAGCATCCTTCCCGAGATTTCAACATTTCTGGATCTGACTCTGCGAAGATCAACGATCCCAGCTAGATTTCCCCAGTGCAGCAGCCTAATGCATTTGTTGCTAGGCAGATTATCCAGCTTCAACTTCTGGTTCTCATACGGGTAGGAGCTTGGGAGAAGGTATCGGTAAAGACAAACACAAAGCACAGGAACTGCGAAGAGAACAAGAGGATTAAATCCAGGGGAGTATAGGGAGGGTATGGGACAGCTGAGTGGTTCTTGCAGAAGAGCAAAAATTATAAAGGAAAAAGGAGGTAAACGCTCACTCTAGTTGTTATTAGGCTCTTCCATAAATTCTGCCTTGTGTGAGCGCTGCAGAATGCCAGCTGAGGTCTGTGCTCCCTTCAGGAGGAAAGAAGACGGCGTCGGCTCCTGTGGACGTGGCTTGGGATAATATCCCTACCCGGGGCTGCGTACTCACAGGGCAAAAAAAATCTGAGAGGGTTCCCACACGGATCTCTTTGGCCTTTATCATCTCAGCCAGGATTGCTGGGGTTTGAAAGGTGTTTTGTAAGGAGAGAAGGATGCCCCCAAGGCTGGGTGACAGTACCAGGTCCTGCAGCAGGGTTGGGTTAAAACGAAGGAAAAGGCAGCAGTGGCTTGATTGGGGACTGGCCAAACACCACCTTGTGATGCGGAGCACGGGCTTGCCTGTGTGAGGGTGGTGGGGACGGTACACCGCGAGGCCTGACGCTGAACAGGAGCCGTAGGTAGCGTGGATGCTTGTTCTCAAAAAGGAGCAGCTTGCTTCTAGCAATGTTAAACCCATTAGGAGCAAGTTTAACAAACCCTTTGTAAACTAGCGTGGTGGCAACCTGAAACTGCCTAGGTGTCTGTTAGCACCTGCGTTAGGCGGGCAGTCTTCGCTCAGGCAAGTAGAATGTCCCTTTGCTCAAGTGACAGTCGGTCCCTGCTGCCTCTTTTCATCAGATGGAAGTCACTAGAGAAACTCTCCTTCCCCTCGCTTCCCCTGGACACGCAGACGGAAGCCCAGACTGGCTGAAGACCACCCATGGCCTCAGGTTGTTCTTGGGTCTCTAGCTAATCAGGCTATGAGGAGCCGAGGGTCCGACGTGTGCTAGCACTGACTGGGACAGAAATGCTGCTGGTGGTTTGTTTCTGCAAGAGCAAGGGGTCTGGTTATGTTTATCCAGGTTTGTCTGCGGTCTGATCCCTGCCCCAAAACTCATTGTTTCCACCACGGGTTGCTGTGAAGAGCTGCGGCTTGAAAAACTCAGTAAGAGTCTGTACCAAGGCTCGGGAGCAAACCTGGATGTGGTGGGGTCAGGAGGATGGGACAAGACAAGCTTTACAGCGTCCTGGCTGCAGAATGACACGTGGCGACTGGGTTTAACACAGACTGCGGTAATTTCCTGGCTGCTACCCGCATTTGCAGCCTTGTCAGACTCAGTAAATCCTGGTCTCTGGGCACCATTTTGCCCAGCACTAGGCTGAAGTTTGTTGACTGTCAGGCAGCTTTAATGCCCTATAGCTGAAGACGGGAGGTTAAGGGCAGTAGGTGCAACCAGGACTGGGATGTTTGGATTCCCCAGCAGCCAGGACTTTTGCTCTTTGCTGAGAAACCCGGCTTATACCTGAGTCAATGACAAAATCTTTCCTCAGTGCCTCAAGCCCAGCTGAGAGCTGACTTGGCCAAGCTTGTGGGGATGGCTGGGAGATCAGAAGCGTTGGCTGAGGGCCAGGCAAACCTTCAGCTACCCAAAATTCCTTGAGACTTGACTTCAAATGGTCTGGTCTCTCCTGTGATTTTATTTGGCTGTTACTTTAAAAATGCCTGTGTTTTCTACAACTAGCAGAGTAACAAGCTGCATTATCTCTGCATTACTTTTACTGAGGGCTGCATATAGCTGGTAGGAAGCACCTCCTAGCTCATTAAGAAGTGAAAGCAGCTCAGGGCAGAGGGCTCTTGAGGAGGGAACCCTGATGGTTTGGGCAGGATTGCGGCGAGAGACGCCTTCCCCAGCCTCTCTGCTTTTTTCATGAGGTGCCTGGCTTATCAAATGTTTCATGTGTGTGGTTTAATTTAAAGAAAAAAAAAATCTGCAATGCAATCTGTGCTCTAATTTGAGGACACCATTTAGTGATTTTAATTGTGTGACAGTATTTTGGTATTTTCAATACCCAGTAGTAGGTTAATGACTGTTCCTTGAAGAATGGAGTTTATATAACCCAAGCCATTACATAAGAAGGCTGGTTGGGGCCTGAGGAACAGGAGGAAAACAAATATGCAAGAATGCAAAACGCAGAACAAGCAAACTCTACCTCGATGGCCCCGAGAAGCGCAAAAAACAAATGATCCTTGGGTTCCGGCAAGGTGAAACTAACCTTGGAGGCGAAGGCGCTGCACGACGCGGCGCAACCACCACCAAGCGATGTGCTGCCACGCATTTCCCACGTGGTGGCTGTAATCTCTTCTGTACATCCAGATCGCGCGGTTTACACGGAAAAGAACAACAAACAAACGAGCACGAAGTTATCGGCTGGCCGCTTGTTTGGTTTTTCTCAGAAGCTCCTCAGCGTGGCCCGAGCGCGGTGAAATAAAACCGCGGGAGAACCTGCAGCGTGACCTTTTGCTCGGACCTTAGACCTCAGCTTTGCCAGACAAAGCTGCGCGGGGTGATTTTATTTCTGCCACAAAAAAACGAGTGGGTCTCCTGTGTCTGCATCACCCCAGCTTTCCTTTGGGGGCCGAGTCCAGGGGAAGACACTTGGCAGCGGGGTGGGGGGGAATTGCTCCCAGCTCTGCTGCCACCATGCTCCAGGGTGGGCTGGGCACCTTCCTTGGGTGCCCCTTCGGGCATCTCCCCCGGGATAGGAAGACCCGGAGCGAGCAGGGGCAAAGGGCTGGGGGGCGACCAAAGGGCTGGGGGGGACACCACAGGGCTGGGGGAGGGACACCAAAGGGTTGGGGGACACCAAAGGGCTGGGAGAGGGATACCAAAGAGTTGGGGGACACCAAAGGGCTGGGGGAGGGACACCAAAGGGCTGGGGGGGACACACCAAAGGGCTGGGGGGGACCAAAGGGCTGAGGGGGGACCCCCCAGGAGAGGCCGTTGCTGGAAGCAGCCGGCGGAGGGAGGTGCCGTGGGAAACACGGGGTGCGCGACGGAGTTGGGGGCTCCCATCCCACCCCCCCACCCCGGACCCCCCCCCCCCCCCCACCTTGCTCCGACCGAAGCCGCCGTCCCCCCACCCCCTGCGGGGGGGTGGGGGTGGGAGTGGGAGGAGGGGGGGGGGGGGGGGGGGGCTTTCCCAGCGGGATGCGAGGAGGACGGGCGGGAGGAAGGGCGGGGTGAGGATGGCGTGTGGGACTCCAAACGCGGCCAAGCGCCGGGGCCGGGGCTTCGCTGGGGAAAAACGTGCGGCTGCGAGGCGGGGGGAAGCCCCGCAAGGGCAGGTCCGCAGAGCCGCCGCCGCCGCTCGCAATGAGCCGCTCCCGGAGCAGCGCCTCCCCACGTAGGTAAATGCCCGGGGTGGGGAGGGGGCGGCCGGCTCTGCCTGGGCGCATCTCCCCGCTGCTGCATCCCGCATCCCTCCCCTCCCCGTGCGGAGCCGCCGGCGCGGAGCCACCCGGGGCTCCGGGAGGGGCTGGGCCGGGGGCTTCCAGCCCGGAGCCGAGCAGCGGGGACACGCAGCCCTGAGCCAGGAGGGTTGTTCGGTTGGGGGTTTTTTTTATTATTTTTAGGGGAGGGGGTTGGTTTGAGCTTTGGTTTTGGTTTTTTTTTTCCTCACCTTTTTTTTTTTTTTTTTTTTTTTGCACCGATCGGGAAGGGGAGGGGGGTGATTTTTTTTTTGGGGGGGGTGGGGGGGAGGGTCGAGGAAGAGGATTGCAATGAGGCTCCCCCCGGACTGGGTGATTTTTTGCAGCCTGCCTCCTCCTCCTCCTCCTCCTCCCCCAGCCTCCCCCCCGGTTTTGGCTGGCTCGCTTTCCAGTTGCTGCATGAAGGGCTGTGCTTGTGGCGGTGTGTGCCCGCTCCCGGAGACGTGGCGCACCTCCCTCGGCTGAGGCCGGGGAGAGGCCGGGGGATATCGAGAATTTTGTATATTTTTTTTTTCCCATTATTTTTATTTTTTTTAATTTTTTTAATTTTTTTTTTTTTTTTTTTTTACCTATCACATTCGTCCTAGAAAAATAAAATAATAAAACGGGCAGGGCGAGGGAGCCCGAGGCATCCCCGGCACGGGGGAGTGCGTGTGTGTGTGCGGGGGGCGCCCCGCCGCCCCGCCGCCCCCCGCCGCACCGCAGCGTGCGGGCGCTGAGCGCGATGCGCCCCGGGCTGAGCTCTGCGGAATAGCGCGGCCGCCGCTCGCTCACCGCGGGCTGGGGGCGGACGGACCCGACCGCTGGCAATTCCCTATTGATGTCCATGAATGCAAACACCATGATTTTCATGATCCTGGGCGCCTCTATCGTTATGGTAAGAGATTTTGCTTATTTCCCTCCCCTCCATTCCCCCACACACCCCACCACCACCACCACCGCCGCCACCACCCCCGCCCCCCGCGCTGTCCCTTAGCCTGTGCCCCTCTGTGTGTGCGCGTGTGTGTGCGTGTGTGTCTGCCCCATTAGACACCGAAGATTATTTTCTTTATGACTGCTTCAGTCTTTGGCAATCAAACTAGAGTCAATGTTTTATTCCATCATCCAGAGTTGACCAGATGCCTTGGTTATGGGCTCTTACAGGCAATAGCTTGCTTGATGGACATGAATGCGTTGTTGGACAGATTTCACAATTACATCTTACCGCATCTGAGAGGGGAAGACCGAGTTTGTCACTGCAACTGTGGAAGGTAAGTTACCTGCGTAAGATGTCCCTCACCTGTCCTGTCCCCCCCCCCCCAGCCCCTTCCCACCTCATCTCACGGGAAAGGCACAGTGAGGTGGTGGCCAGCAGCAGGGGGCTGCTGGCTGGGCTACCATTTGTGCATTCTGGCCGTGTCTCACCTCCCTCGGTAGCTCCTGCATGAACACGGGGTGGTTTGGGTTTGGGTTTTTTTTGTTTGTTTGTTTTACCGGAAGAAGAGTTTTCTGTGGGCCTGGAAGTCCGTTTTCCTTTGTGTGCATGCTTGTGTGTATGCATCTGCGAGCCCTGGGAAAGTGAGTAACTTTCGTTTAAACGCTTGCCGTTTTGCCTTTGTTGTCACTGGGCTGTGTGTGTTGTTTCTCGGTGTGTTTGTGGTCCAGGGTGTTGCAGTCAGTGGTTGTGTGGCTCAAACGGAATGGGGTTTGGAGAACCGAGAGGATCTGTGTCCAGGAAGGAGTGTTGCTGTCTAGGACAAAGTGTCACTTTGAGGCTTTGTGGTCTTTGGTCAGCTTTTAGTTCTCTGTGGCTTTTCTCCTGAGAGTTGCTGTGCTGCTGGACGGAGCACACCGAGGTAGCTGGTCTGTGCTTTTGTGGAGCAAGCTGGGAGCGTCGGGGTGGGTTCAGTGCCAGGAGTAACGCCTCTGCTGTGTACAAGTTTGTGACTGGACAAATACCGACCTCTCTCCATGGCTGTTTGGTGGTGCTTAATTCTCCCAAGCAACGTAGCATTTCTTGTGTCGTGTGTAATTGCCGAGGTGCTCAGCTTGTAACCGGGCTTTGGCCGCTCTCTGTGATGGAGCCTTGGGACTGAGTTTTGGGGAGGTGAATCTCTCTTTTCTCCATGGGACTGTTGTTGGTGATCCTTGTCCTGCACTCCTAGAGGCCCCCGTTCCCCTCCTGTGCCTGGTTACTCACTGCCTGCTGGAGAGTTTCTTGTCTGTGGGGGAGTAAAGCAGCATGAGGCTGTGCCAGCTAAAGGACATGCTGGGGGAGCCCTCCCCTGTCACATCCGACGTTTGGATTGAGCTTTACTGCTCTTTGAGCTGCCTCTGGAGCCAGCTGCATCCTGCCTCCCAGGCATCCCATCCCTCTGGTGGCCCTGGTGTGGAAGCTGAGCTGAAAGTGGGATGCGCGTGGCTTAGCGAAGGGGAACCGCGATGCCCTTCCACTCTGCTTCATCCACCGAAGGCGATCATTACCTTTCCCCCCACGGCTCTTCCTCAGACCTCTGTGGCAGAACAGCGAAGAAGGTACAGGCAGCACCTCTAGGGCCACGTGCAGCCAGGCCCTGAGCGATTTAGGAAGCAGACCCTCACTGCCTGGCTCCTTGGGCACCTCTGCCTTAAGGTCAATTAGGAAGACTGTGGACAAGAAACGTCCACAGTGTCTTTGACATTTTTTGGCAAGGGTTGGCTTTTTCTTAGGTAATTTTTTTGATTCTTCTTGATGTTTTTCACTAGTTTAAGAGTTTTCCTCTGCCTCTTCGACCAATTTTTCTTTATACTTGTCACAGTTGCGTTCAGCGGTGGTGAAAATTGACTGCTGGTAATAGACTTTAACGTCATCTGGGGTGACTGAGGAGTGTCAGGTCTCACTGGTAGTGTTGGCAGTGTCCCTTCTGCCCAAGCCCGAGAAGGTGGAAGGGGCACTCCTCTCTCCTCTAACTGTATGTCTGCAGAGATGCTCTTGAGGCAGATAAATTAGCCATGGCACTCTCCCCAGACACACTCAGGTCATTTCTTAGAAAGTGCACAAAACAGCTTCCAAATTGTCAAGCATGGATCTGAGAGGAGGCAAAAAAGCGGACGTTTACCAGCTGCCTTAGGTATGGAGAAGCGATGGCTCTTGCCCACAGAAATAGCATACTGGTCTCTGCTCCTGGGCACGGGCTCTTGCTGTGCGTGAGCATTGGCCTCGACGCGTTCGTGCTCTGATGTAGGAGACACTTGTGCAAAGCATCCCGGTACTGTGGGGCTTCGTGCGGCCTCACGCTAAGGTTGGGGCTGTGATCCTGATCCTCACCTGCTCTCCGTGAGCCCTGACCTGCTGCCAGTGTTTCGAGTTCTCTGATTTAAAAGGCGGGTGATGATGACTGAGCCTGGTCCTTGCTGTCAGCTGTCCAAGTGCTCCGAGTGCAGGCCTTCAGGGCACGTAGCACGAGCCACGAGCAGTTCTGCCTCGCGCTGGGCGAGGATGCATCCTGGAGCACGTTGTGAACAGTGGTACCAGGGATTGATAAAGGAGTAACCAAAGGGAGTCCTTGGAGGAGGGAACTGGCTGCAGTTCAGTGTGTTGCAGGGAGGAATGGGGGAAATGGTGCAGCAATGGAAGGGAAGGAGGGACTGGAAGAAGTGAAGATTGATGTGCAATAGGCTGAGCTGCTGCGATTACTGTTTTCCCCTCCTGCCCTAGCCTAGGTTGTAGCATCCGTCACCCCAACTCCTTCCTTCAGAAATGTTTTCCTTCTTCCACTCTCCCGTCCTAGTCGTAGCCTTCCTCAGGGTATCAGAGTGGACCCCGTCCCCAGGAACGATCTGCCGTGTCTGAACACCCCAGGCTGGGCTGTGAGTAGCTGGCCTCGGGCATCCACTGTACAGCAGGACGTGCTCTCCAGGGGGAATCAGGGTCTGCCCTGACCTTACGTGGCCGGTGGGAACCGTTGCCTTGCTGGCGACGGCTGTGGGCAGCGAGGGCTGCCCGCGGCGACTCCGTGCGTGTGTCTTGGGTGCCAGGCTGAAGCCAGGCGTGCCGGGGGAGTTTGGGCTCTGTGCTCTGCCCCTCCCAGGCCTCTAGGTCCCACCGCATCCCTGCACGGCTCCAGGGAAAAAGCCCAGATTCAGCCCCTGGCTCTCCCAGCCGCTCTTGGATGCTGGAGTGCCCTTCCCAGCCAGAAGATTGGGAAGACTGCAGGCGGCCCTGGGCGTCTGGCTCCTGGCTTGGAGCACAGCAGGGCGAAGGCAGAGGTGTGCCGTCAGTGCATCTGCAGCCTGGGTCTCCGCTCCCTTGGCAGTGGGATGGGGACCTGGCTGGACTTCCAGCTCCCTCTCCACGCTTGTTTCTGTCCACCCTTTCTGCTCCCTGGGGAGGGTCGGCTGGGACGCGTCTCCTTGCGGTGTTGGGCTCTGGTGGGAGGCTGGCAGGCAGCAGTACGAGCCGTACCCCAGGGTGCCCCAGGCTCTGCCCCCATCTTGGTGGCTCTGGGCTCGTTAGAGTCGCCGGCGTGCGTGGCCAGCAAGGCAGAGACTGTAACTCTTCGGGTTGCGTGGAGGCTGGGGCTGGGGTCTCTCCTCATGGGCAGTGATGTGTCTGTGCCTGGACTCTGCCTGTTCTCCTCCCCGTGGGGGGCTGGGCCGAGCAAAAAGGTCGGCAAATGAAAGGGGGTGATAGCTTATGGCACCCTGCGTGCTTCTTCCCGAAATACCCTCCGCCTCAGAGAAAGGGCCTCATTCCCTGCAGCTGGGGACTGTATTTGTGGGGTTTTCCTCCCCATGTTCCCGAGCATTCGGTGTGTTAGCGGTGACTGTGGAGAGTCACTGGGGTCAAGACATTTGGGGGAGAAAACCAGCCCCATCTTCAGGCGCTGCTGAGCGCCGGACACTTGGCACTGCTCCACCCTCGCTGTGCACACCCCTGCGGGGTCGGGGTCGCTGGGGCTGTTTGAGGCTGAAGCTGTTGCTCGTCGCTTTGTGCCACAAAAGCAAGGCAGCAATTTGTCGAGGCAAGAGTGCCCTCGCTGTGCTGGGCCTTGGCAGGTGCTTCTCAGGTCTGTGGCGACAGAAGGGAGTCGTGGCCTCTCGCTGGGCACAGGAGAACCGAGAGGGCGCTTGCGAAGGCTGTGTTGTGCACAGCTTTTGGTGCCTGCCGGTGGCCGCAGGGCCTGGACCCCACGGCTGGGTGGTGCTGGGAGGGGATGCTGTCTGGGGTTGCCCATGTAAGCCGCCCTTCTCCCCTGCCCGGTGCAACAAAATGGGTGGCCAAGGCTGACGCGCATTTGCGGTCTGTTACGTGGCGGCGTCCGCCGAGCCTGGGCTGGACGGTGCCTTGGCCGTAGGAGCAGTCCTGCTCTCCGCGCGGAGACGGGTGGCCCTCTGGGCTGTGGGTGGGAGCAGATGGACTCATCTGTGCAGGTGGGGTGTTGCTGTTGGGCTGGACCGGTGCTTTCCCGCTCGGCTGCCTTACTGGCAGCACTAGAGCCAAGGAGGGCCAAGCTGCCAGAGCCCCTGAGGCCAGTCAGAGCGCACACCTACAGCTGTTCAGTGGGAAAACAGTCCTGCCAGCTCCTTGGGAAGGGAAGCTGGTGTCGTGATGGTGCATGGAGTGAGAACGTCAGCAGAGAGACAGGGCTGGCCCTGGCACCTGGTGCCGATACTGAGCCTGCGCTGACGTGTCTGGTACGACAGGGACCGTTCCTCTCTTAACATCTGCCTTCTTGCTGGAGGAAGAAGGGGTGACAGCCACACTTACGCCCCTGCTGGCTCCTGTTGGTGCCACGCAGGAATGCGCCCGCTGGAGCAGATCGCTGGGGGAGTTTGGCACTCTCTGTCCTCAGCACGTAGAGATAATTCAGGTTGTCCGAATCACTGTGTTGGGGCCAGCTTGCAAGCAGGCAGCCCAGCCCCTCTGGTTCTACCTCCTTGGGATGTACCTCTTCCCAGGGGAGAAGCAGGGCTGTGGAGGACTGCAGGAGTGTGGCACTGCCCCAGCCCAAATGTCCGTCCCAGCCAGTAAAGGGTCCTCTCTGGAAGCAGAGAGCTGGCAGCGGATCAGGAGCTGGGTGATGTCATGCAAAGGAAAAACACCAAAGGGCGTCTGTGGAGACAGGGTGAGTTGGCGAGGACAGATGACACCTACATGGAGCGAGGGCCCGTCAAAACAGCCTGGAGGGCTTGGAAGTTCCCTGTCTGGGAAAGGACAGGGCCCTCAGGAGCTCTGGCATGTATTCTCCTTTCCACTGACCTTCTGGGTGACCTTGGGTGAAGTCTTTCCCTCCCAGGCAAAGTTTCTCCGTGAGCAGGGTTAGAAAGGACTGAGAGGAGCGTCAGCCTCACCTGAACGCCAACACCCCGCAGCGGAGCTGGGGGCCTGGCCAACCCTCAAGTCAGCTCTTCCTGAGGGATGCTTCAGCCCTGCTCTCTCGCTAGGCTCTGATCCAGGAGGGAAAGTCTCAGGGCAAGGCTATGCTGGACCTCTCCCGAGCGACTGGTGTGCACGGAGCCCTTGCAGCGCGATGGGCTGCTTCCCAGGAGAGTGGCTGGGCACTGGGTGGAAATGGGTGAGATGGCTGCTGGCTGGAGCTCTGCCCTGGTGCTGGGGTCCCTGGCAGCACCAGTGACCAGGGAGGATGGCCAGTGGTGCTGGAGCAGTGCTGTCTCGTGGCAGCACGGGTTCGAATAATGCTGCTCACTGGGCTCGGTCCGTGAGGGGGCCAAATGCTGCCCTCCACGCTCAGAGGAGGGACAGACCAGTGCTTGCCCCAGGCTAGCGTCACTGCTGTCGGGAGGTACGCAGCGAGTATGTTTTTTGCTATTTCCTCCTTCCCTGGAAAAGATGTCAAACCTCTCTGTCCCCAGATCCTCTGTTGGATGTGCTGGGAGGCTGGGAGTGCTCTTTGCCCCGTGCTGGAGACCACCAGGGCTTCCGTGGGCTTTTGGTGGCTGCTGCAGTGGGAAGGGACCCAGGGAGACGTTTTTCCCTGCGCAGCGGTGCCATCCACGCGGGTCTGGATGGCGATGGCTCTGCGAGGCACTGGGCACGTTTGGGGAGAGGCTGCAAGGTCAGCGAGGGATGCAGACCGGGGGAGGGGGGGCTCTTTGCCTCCTTCTAGCCCTGCTTGCAGCCCCTTGGGCTGGGCAGCAAGGCAGGATAAGCCGTGTTCCCCCGAATCCTGCTGCAGCTGGAGGTGGGGAATGGGTCAATCCAGCCAGGTTGTGACAGCTACAGCGTGAGCCTGGGAGATGTGACATGTCTGCTACCGACTGAGACCGACACCTGCCCGGGAGGGAGCCAAGCTGAGCCGGAGCATCAGCCTTCGACATCCCCAGCGAGGGGGGACGTGGGGCAGGATGTGTAGAGGCAGCGACGGGCTCTTCGCATTTAAAACCGACACATCAGCGGCGATTTTTTGGAGGCTCCCGTGCGGTGCTTTGGCTGCAGCAGCCAGCACACACGCAAGGTCACTGGAAGGGACAATAGCGCTCTGGGCAGCTCGGTAGTGAAACTTCGCAGCCGTGCTGGCCGAGGCTCTGCTCCAGCCCGCTGCACTGCTCGCCCTGGGAGGGAGGAGAGGAGGAGGTCTTCCCCCTTTCTCACAAAGACTGGGAAAGGGGGCAGGGATGCTACAGCTGAAGCCCACAGTGCACAGCCACAGCCACTGTGCTCCCTTTGTGCAGCAGCTTCAGTTCCCCACCTGAGCCAGGCGCCGTCTAGCTGGGGACGGACCAGCAGATCCAGTCTCTCGCTTGCTTCAGGAGAGCGGCGGCTGGCGATCGCCAGACCCTCCTGCTTCCGAGGGTGTTTCTGGCCTGAAGTGTGGGTCTATTCCTTTTCCTACAATTCCATCTGCTTCCCGTGGAAGCTCCACCACAGCAAGGCTGGCCTTAGCTGTTAGGTGTGGCTGAAAGCACAAGGCACACGAAGGGAGGCGGCGCGCGGTTCACCTAGCAGGAATAATTTGGCCTGGATCTGTTGTGACAACTGATACCAGCTTGAACGCCCCAGGAATTGGCCCTCGGGTTATTTGGTACATCTTTTTCTTGTAAAGAGACGTGGTCAGGACATGGGTTTGCCTTTTGAGGGCCACATGTGCTTTGTGACAGCTCTCTGAGAGCTGAGGGTGCTGTGCACCCCAGGGTCCTCACACCCCGTCACCTGACTGCTGGCTAAGGTGACGCAGGGCTGAAGGAGACTTTCGTCTCTTCTCAAAGGTCTTTGGCTGGTGAAACAGTCATTGGCTGGAGGGTTATGCCAGCCCCTGGGCAGCCACGTTTCCGAAACCAAGGTTTGGCCAAAAGCATTTGCTCTGAGGAGCTGCCCGGCCAGAACCTGGCCTCCAGCACTGTCTGCCCTCCCTGGAGGTGCAGAGGTGTGCAGCTGGTGGTGGCTTGTTGCACCCACAATATGCTCAGCTTGGAGGTGATACATTCCCTCACTGGATCCAGCCCCCAGAGCCATCCAGGCCATGTTCCAGTTTCCAATTCCCTCGATATGCAGTGGGGACCCTGGACCTTTGTGCACTATTAATAACGTGCTGTGCTGATGTGCCAGTGGCTCTGAATCACTCCCGTAACGTCCCCAAGGACTTGAGCTGCAACAGAAAACTTCTGGGGGTCCGTCCCTGTTCTCCTCCCCATCTCAGTGGCGCCGCTCAAGCCTGTTAAGCCAAAGCACAAAAATCCCTGCAGCCCAACTCTCCCAGTGGTTGCACTGTTCATCTTCCCTGCGCCTTGCTAAACCCTCCAGAGAGAAAACGCTGCCGAGTGGAAACCTAGCACTGGCATCTCCATAGAACTACTCTGGTAACTCAGGGTTCCCAAAACCTGCCTGGAAGGCAGCGGTGCAGGGGCCTCAAGTGCTTTCCTGGGGTGCTTTAGCGACAGGAGGCTTTTCTTTTAAGGAAATTTGCCCCTGGGATCCGACTTTGATTTCTGATACTTGGAAAATTAAGTTGCCAAATCCGGATAGGTGAAAGTTTTTTGCTCTCTGTTGCTTTTTGCTCCCGCCATGAATCCCCTTCGGACTTCTTGGTGGCTCACCATACAACAGGACTGACTCCTTTCTCTTCTGGGACACGACTGTCCCGCAGCACTTCAGGCTGAACAGGCCAAGGGCTGGCACAGGGATACTGCGAGGACCAAATCCCTCCTTATGGAATGCTGGAAGCCGATGGCCACTTTATGTGCCTAGGCCCAGCCCGCACGTGAACAGTGAGAAAGGGCCAACCAGCCATCCTTTCCTGGAGCTTCCTCCCTCCATTGTCCGCCTGAGATGTGCCCTATGGCTCACGGGTGTGCGGAGAGGGTGGTGCAGTCACATCCGAGGGGTTGTGCTGAGAACAGTAGTTGTTGCCAACTTCAGTTGCATCCCAGACCTGGTTATGTTGTTCCGTCTGCCCCACGCCACCCGCATCCTCTAGATCTGAATGACCTACAGACCCAGACTCATTGTGCCATGGAGCCTGGAGAAGAGAAGGCTCAGGGGGATCTTATCAACGTACCTGAATAGGGGAGGGGAGGGTGTGAAGGCGGCAGAGCCGGGCTCTTTGCAGTGGTGCCCAGTGACAGGACAGAGGCAGTGGGCACAAGCTGAAACACAGCAGGTTCTGCCTGGACACCAGGAAACCCTTTGTCACTGTGAGGGTGATGGAGCACTGGGACAGGTCGCTGAGAGAGGTGGTGGCCTTATTGGTGGTATTTAAATGCCGCATGAACGTGGTCCTGGGCAACTGGCTCTGGGTGGCCCTGCTTGAGCAAGCGGGTGGCCTAGATGACCTCCAGAGGTCCCTTCCAGCCTCAGCTATTCTGTGATTATTTTAGGGAAGCTACCAGACAGAAACAAGGACTTCACCTCTGAGTCTGGACCCTGAAATTACTGGGCTTTGGGGAGAGTTCCCTGCATGTGGAAAGGGAGCTGCAAACCCCAAAGGAGTGCCAGGCCATAACTGCTGCCCCCAAGGTGCCGTTCAGCCCAGTGACGACCAGAGGAAGCCAGGAGAGCTGGAGGAGATCCCACTGCAGTGTGCAGAGTCAGCCTGCGCCGAGGAGAGGGACAAGGCAGGGAAGAGGTGACTGTGTCCCTTCCCTCGATGCCCTGCAAGCAGAGAAGAGAAGAAAGCAGGCTGTGGGGCTGGAGAAACCTCTTGTGAAGCACGTGAGGAAAGTGCTATGTCCCACGTTACTGCAGAGCTGGCCGTGCTCTACATGTGTGTGGGAGCACACGTATGTGAGTGCTACAGGCACATCCCTGCTCCTGAGTGCCAGGGGATGTTTGGCAGCGGGAGGAGGAGTGCCCTCCAGGACTCTGTTCTGGTACAGGGCTGAGAAACTCCGTGAGAAGCACCTCCTGTGTGGAGCGAGGTCTGCACTCGCTTCCTAGGGATGGGTCTGTCCTTGGCGTGTCTGGGAAGTTTCGCTTCTCTCAACCCCAGCGATGGCTGCGTGTCAGTGATGCTTTGCCTGGGGAGGCTTTAGATAGCCCTGGGGGGTTGTGACACAGCGATGCAGAGCGGATACTTACCCGCTCCTGCTGAGGCCCTCGAGCTCTTGATCATTTCAAGGAGTCTAGGTTTTGGAGGTGTTTGTGGATTCAGCCCTTCGGCTGTTTCTGTACTGCAAGAAGCGAAAGGGAGTAAGTTAAGGACCTGCCAGGTCTCCCTGGCAGTGACTGGGAAAGCAAGGCACACGGGAGGTCCGTGTGAGGCTTCCCTTTTCCCCTTCTGCAAAGCTGCTTGGCTGTGTTCATGAAATTAGTGGGAGCCCTCCCATTCATGAGTAAGTACGTGCTTTTGGGGAGCCTCCCTCCCTCCCACCCTCTCTGCCCCCTAGATTTTTCCCTAGTCAAATGAAGGGGTGGAAAAAACCCTGGTTGCAAACCAACCAGCAAGAGGAGGCGTGAGCAGGGCCGGCCCTTAGCCTCTGAGGTGGCTTTGAGCTGCCATCAGGGCTGGCCTGGATGCATCTCCTTTCTGCCACTGCCCCAGTCTGGTCCCTAGTACTGGAGCCTTTGAGGAAGGCAAACGGGGAGCAGTCCTGGCCAGCGGGAGCGTGGCTGGATGGGCTTCCCATCCACACAGCCTTTTCACCCCCTGCCTGCCAGGTTCTACACCAGCCTTCCGTGCCGTGATCTGCCAGGAACTGGTGCCTCTGGTGCAGGTGGCCTCCATTAAGCCGTTGCTGAGATTAGGGCTGTTTTCAGTAGGTTCCTTTGAGTGGAGGTTTGTTTGTGTAAATATTTGGACGTTTCTCAGGCGTGATTATTGAGCAACCTGCACCTCATGCATATTCAGAGGCCTCCAGCGATTGCCTCCTCTCCTGCACGCGGGAGCAAGGCTGGGTCCGTGGATGTGGGAGGGACGGGAGTGTAGGCGACGCTGGTGGCGATGGGCAAGGCTGGGGAGACCCCATGCAACTGGCCTCGGGCTGGGAGCGCTGGTGATGACGCATCTCGAGCTGCGGCGCCGGGACTGTTGTGGTGCCCTGATGCGTGCAACGCCAGCGGGGCTGGCAGGCACGTGGGGCTGCTGAGCACCCCTCGCCGGGGCTGGCCGGCCCTTCCTGGGCTCCTCGGCAGCAGTGACAGCACCTGCCCAAGCAGTGCCTGCCTCTAAACCAGGCAGTGGGAGGAGGCGGGATGGCGAAGCACAGAGCCTGGGCAGCCTCATGGCTCCTGGCTGCTCTCAGGGATGGTTAAGCGCCGTTTAAAGCAGGTGCCGAGGCTCCAGAGCAGCTTGCTTCCAGTTTTGCTTTGCATCCTGCGTCCCCCGTCATCTGGGATGCTCCTATCCCGCATGTTCGCCTCACCTGTCACAGCTGGTCCCCTCCCATTCAGCCCCCACAGATCTGCTTTATTTTTTTTCTACTCTACAACTCCCTCACTCCATCCCTGCCGTCTTCCTGCTTTCCCCAAGATAACCAGGGTCTTTCAAGCAGTTCAGCATCATCCTGAGCTTGACCTCCATCATCTCATTGCGCAAATGAACCCCATCACCCTTCTGGCATCACCCACCCAGCCTCTCCAGAACCCCTGAGAGAGACAGAAGTCTCTGAAGGCTCCGGAGTCCACGCTCTCCCTCGAAGGAGGCTGGCAGCCTGTGGCACAGCAGCCCTTCCCTGCTGCATGCCGCGGCGCACGTTGGCAGGCAGGGCATCTGCTGCGCTCCTGTGCCGTTTGGGTCAGTGCTACGCTGGTGGCTTTTTTGTTTTTGGAGGGGGGGGGGAGTCTGGCTGCAATGCAAGGTCAGGTCAGGCTTCTGGCGGCGTCCCCAGCAAGCGGTGAGGGGTGGGATGAGTTGGGAGGCAGCCTGCAGGGTGCTGGCAGATCCTGCACCCAGCAGGGTCCATCTGGGAGACCTTCCTGAGCTGGAGGGCTGCAGGAGGGAGCTGTGAGATTCAGCTGCAGCTGCCGTTTACCCCAGGCAGCACTGGGGGCACTCAGGGGAGGCTTGCTGGCTGCTCCTGCGCTGAGACGGAGTTCTCGCTATTTGCAACAGGCAGGAATTGCTGCCTGTTCCTTGAGGAGGCTGAGGGAGACCTTCCCGCGCCCCGAACCACCCCAGGGACCCGCAGGAAGAGAACCTGAGGCGGCCTTAGAGCTTGCAGGACTTTTCCAGGAGGGATGGGCTGCAGGGTCTCTGCCATCTGCTGCCCGAGGATGACTTCAAGGCGTGCTTTCAAGCACTTCTCCGTGGCTGTAAACACGCTCTGCTCTAGTACGCGAAAGACACGGTTCTCGTTTTACTCGGGGAGATGGGACATTAAGCAAAACAGCAGACCTCCGGGGAAGCTGGCGGTGCCGCCCAGCGGAGGACTTTCCTAACCCCTGCGAGGCAGCAGGCGATGGTTGCGCTCGCAGGGCTGCCCAGCTGCCCTCGCAGGCTGCGTGCACTCCCGGGAGCAAAGTGTTATCGACCTCTGCCTGCGAGCACGAACGCGGTGCTGCCCGTGACGTCTCGTGGAGGGGGTGACCGCTCCAGCCTCATGCTGTCCTTAATGTTATCTTCCGTTTCACAGGTGGCAAACTGAGGCACAGGGAGCCTGTGTCGGGAATGTGACGCGAGTTCCAGGCACGGGTTGAGGTTTCTGTGCTTTCCTGCCTCGCTTTCCGGCAATTCCTCTGCTGACATAAGCACAAAAAAGCCAAGGCAGCACCTCTGCTCCTGGGGATGTTGGTAGAAACTCGAAGGAACGGTGTTAAACCAGCCCCTGGCCACAAGAGCAGGCGCTGGATGGAAAAAAAAACCAACCGCACTGTGCTTTTCTCCACTGATGCTCTTCCCTGTTTCTGTTCCTTGCAACAGGCATCATGTCCACTATGTCATTCCGTATGACGGGGATCAGTCAGTGGTGGACTCCTCGGAGAATTACTTTGTGACTGACAATGTAACCAAGCAGGAGATTGATCTGATGCTGGGACTTTTGCTGGGCTTTTGTATAAGCTGGTTTCTGGTGTGGATGGATGGGGTTCTCCATTACGCAGTGCGAGCCTGGAGAACTAGCCGACGGTATGGTAAGTGCAGCCCCATGGGCTCCCTTCTCCCTCCTCCATCCCTTGCCCTGTCCTCTGAAGCTGGTGGAGAGGGAGGAGGTCGAGAGTCTCGCAGCGTTTGTCCCACGTGGGTTTGGCACGGGCCTGACCAGCCGTACCCCAGCCCTCTCTATACGAGCAGGAATGTTTTCGTGGAGATACCCAGCCGCGGATCCTGGCCTTGGGGCGGGGGGCGGGGGGGGAGCTCTGCTTTGGGAAGCGTGAAGCGTGTGTCGGTGCAGAGGGGCGCTCGATGGAAAGCAACATGTTCACCCGCAGGCAGGCTGGCAGGTGGCGGCTGCACGTCTGCAGATGGGGGCAGAACCTTTTCAGGCCAGACCAAACTTCCCTGAAATCTGGAAATTTTTATTTATTTATTTATTTATCTATTTATTTATTTATTTTCCTGTGCGTGTGATGTGCAGCCGGGCACGTGCTTACGGCCTGCGGCCCCTCGGGGTTTGTACAAACCCGTGACAACGTGATGACGGGGGCAGACATTTCTGTGCTGTGTCAGGGACGCGTCGGCTGAGGTTTCCCCATCCTCGTTGCTGTTCCAGGTGTGTCAGTTGTGTTTCAGTAGCGACATCAGCCCCACAGGGAACAGCGTTAGCCCTACTAGTTAGTCTTTGGACTGGTTAACTTAGCATCCTGAAGTGACATCCTGAGAATGGCCAACAGATGCTGCTTCAGAGGCCTGCTCTGCCCCTCTGCGTGGACATCCCATGGGCTTTAATTTTTGGAGGGGAGAAAAAAGTCAGAAAAACTATTAAAACAGTGAATGACTTGAAATTCCATAACAGTGTACCTACGAATCCCAGTCTCTCCAACTCTGACTGATGGTGTCGGTTAAATTACGACTCTGAGGAAAAGGAAAATGAGCAAGAGAAAGATTTATCTGTAAGAAATTCTCATTAGGGAAGTGGACTATCTAAAAACTCAGATCAAAATGATATTAATTTCTCATCAGTCTTCCCAAACCCCTCCCCAGCAGCCTGCCTGAGCAGCTTCTGAATCAGGAGGCTGTGTGGCTGTTGTTTCCCAAGCAGAAGGCTAATTGTCAGAGGTTCCAGTGGGATCCAAGGTACCGAGCCAATCCTGGGGCCGTGACACCTGCTGTTGGTCAGACCACCCGCGGCTGTGATCTCCTCACCGCTGACGAAGTCAGCAGGGCTGGCAAGAGCCGTCCTTGGGTGAGAGGCGGCAGTGAGCACAGCGAGATTGTTCTCCAGAGCTGTTGCCTTTCGTTACGGAGCAGTGAGCTACAGATGAGTTATCGCCATCCAACCTTCCTTCTTGGGAATGGATACTGCATAGGTTTTTATTTTTAGTAATTGGGGGTAATGCTAGTAATTAATTTAGTATTTAAGCTGAATGATCTTTTTTCTTTCTTTTTTTTTTTTTTTTTAAATTTTCTCCCTGTGTATGCATATGCTAAGGCTTTAAGAAGGGGCTGGCCAAGGGTGCAGATACATCTCTTCAGAAGTCGAACGCCATCACCATTAACCATTCTATGATACGATTCTGTGATTAATTTGCACCCAGCTTTTGGTTCCTTTAGCAACCCCCTTGGCAGTGCCCCTTCCATGATGCAGAAGCCTGCCAGCCCCTCTGGCCTGAGACACTGGCTCCTAGTGCCGTCTTGGCGGTGCTGCACCAGCCACATGGGACCAGTCCACTCTTGAACCACGTTGGTTGTTCCAGAGCTGAGTGCTTGCGCTGTTCCCACCTCTGGTAACAACCCTGTGGCCTCACAGTCAAATGGGTGGTAGAAGAGACCCTGGGAGCCCTCCTCATCGAAGCTGTAGGTGAGGTTTCCAGTGTGTACCGTGCAGTGGGACAGGATGTCTCTTCCCAGTAAAGGTTTTTACATGCCTTGAACTGCTCTGTCCAAAGAGAAAACAGTGAGCTTGTGGGCTGTGCTGGGGACATTTCGCTAAAGACGGGCTGAAAAAATCACAGGGAGCAGAATAATGAACATTGAGCCTTTGGGTATTTCCTGCTCATTCAAATCAGCGATGCGAATCTAGGCATTTTAGAGGCAGCAAGCAGAAAGGATACCCGTTTCTTTGTGGAACAAGCACCTAAGCTAAAATTTCCTTCTAAAGAAAGAAATGGTGCCCGTGACTATGAGAGATGGGGGTAGGGGTAATGCAAAATACTGTACTGGTACAAAATGTAGAGCCCTCCCTGAAATACATGAGTACCACTCAGCAGTGACTCAATGTCACGCTGTGGCCTGATGAGCTTGAATTTCGGTCTATTAGAATAACCTATAGCTCCTTCCTGATGGAAGAGATTTCTTAAAATAGAAAACATTCTATAGAAACTCAGACATCAGATTGCGCTTCGTAGTAGCTGCAGTCAGAGCTGGTCAGAGCAGTCACACACCACCTCGTGCTAGTTGCAATAGTTCAACTTTCACACCATCTGTCGTTCTCTGGGACTTTCAAATTCTCCCTTGTGGCATTGCGCCATGAGTATTTCTGGGTGGGATGACCCCAAGCTCTCCTAAAACTGAATGGCAGCCGAAACATTTCTCCAGGGAAAGGTTCATGGGCTGAAATGCTGGATTTAAAAAAAAAAAAAAAAAAAATAAAATGATGCTGTCCAGCCTGCACTGGCTGTGGGGCAGAAAGTGGCTTGTGCTGATGTTGCGTGAAATTGGCCAAGGCGCCAGAAGACAGAAGCCGCGAGCCAGGGCTGAGCAGGGATGATGCGCGTGTGCTGCTCTTTCCCTGGCAGCTCGGTCCCCAGAGCAGCTCCGGATTAGCAGAGATCAGTGTGAGGTTACTGCCTTTGCTGACCCTGGCCCGTGCTGCGAGCCCGGAATGCAGAGCGTGAGTAAGGCACGAGGAAGGCTGGAGGATGGGGGGCTCATCGCAAGGAGTTGGTTCCTACCGAGAGCAGAGAGCTGGAGTTTGCCTCTTCTGACTCCCAGCCTCGCTGTCACGACGGGGTGGTGCAGCCCATCCGTGCCTCTCTGGAAACAAGCCGTTCCTACAGCGGGCACAACCAGGGTGCGTCCGAAGGGTGGGTATGTGCTGGTTGTGTTCAGGGCACGGGCTGCTGCAAGTCCAGGAGATGAAGGGGCAGTGCTGTGGCTACAGCCAAGGCATGAAATCTGGCTGGGGAACAAGGGTGACCTGAAGGGGAGCCTCAAGGGTGGCCTTGCCGAGGCCATAACTAGCGCTGGATTTCTGTGGGGCAGGCCAGGAACAGGGCTAGGCATGCAGGAGAACATGGGTCTCACCATTCCTGTAACATCTCATCTTCCTTCTCCTTTCTGCCTTCCAGACAATTCCTGGTCTTGGATTCCAAAATTTTGTAACTTAAAGGAGTTCAGAAAACGTCATCACAGGCAGTACGAGGAGGCGACTGGGAACATGGTGCACATCAAACAGAAGCTGTACCATAACGGGCACCCTAGCCCACGGCACCTCTGAGGAATGCCTTCCCCTCCAGAGACTGCAGTGAGGTTTTAAAAAGGACTTTGCTCTTCTTGCAGGGGAACAGCTCCTAGTTCGCTCCTCTGTGGAAGCCAGCCGAGGACACAATTTTACTTACCCATCCCGTGTGTCCCTGTGGCACACCATGATGCACAACTAAGCCAGTCCTGGATGCCACGCAGCCAAGACATTGCACTGTGTTCCACATTTTATTGTCAGACTTGTGTACATATGTAAAAAGCAGACAAACAAAAAAAAAAAAAAAAAAAAAAAAAAAGAGATTTGCATTATACTTTCAACCCCCTTTTCCTGGCATTCACGGCTGTCCTGCACATCCAGCTACCCTACGGGGAATGTTGGCCGAGGGTAAGGAGGTGGGACAACATGAAGAAGATGCAGAGTTTCTCATCCAAGAGCTCAAGTCCCCCGTTTCTTTGGTCCTTTGGCTTGGTTTTGCTCTGCTCTGTTCCTTCCGTTGCTAGAACGGCTTGGCTGGCCACAGGTTTGGATGGGGGCTGCTGCCAGCTGGTTGCGAAGGCACAGCGTCCCTTTCGCTTTGGTTCATGTTTTGGGGAGTTGCTGTGGGGGAAGGAAATCCTGGGAATACGTAACTGATTTGTTGTTTGCATCGCTATACACTGAAACCTGCCTTAAGCAATCCAAGAAATCTTAGTACCAGGGGAACAGTGCTCTAAGGTATCGGTCCATTTAACGGGGCTGGTGCTGCCTGGGTTACACCACTTTTATACTGGTGGTACCTTGCTGATGTCAGTGCTGTTATTCTTCACTAATGCTAGAGAGGAGTTGCTCCTGCTACGCGGGGGAGAAGCGTGTGAGGTCGAATGGTGTTCGGTCTGACTTGCGCCCTGATCATACCCCTCTGCCGCATAACCACCCCCCGGCCCTTGCCCTGGAGGAAAGGAGCTGCTCGCCCCCTCTTCTTGGAGGGCGAGCCCGCGGGCCTGGTTAATACCACCCTCGAAACGCTCACGGTCCTGTTCCCAGTCTCACCCTTCCTGCGCACGAACAGCCACTTGTGCTCCACAAGCGTGTTCCACACACGCTGTCTTCTTGTGTTGCTGCTCCGAGCTGAAATAGCCCTTCGGCAGCAGGTTGGGCTGGGCTTGAGGAACAGAGAGCCGTGGGCCTGAAGCCAAACTCATCTACGGAGTCCTAAGAAGGGGTTGAATCGAAGTAGGAAAATGCTCTGACGTGGTTTTTGCCTTTGCTTCCCCTGGTCGCAGCTCAGGTGGGGATTTCGAGGCTGTTGTCACGATGCCTGTTGCACCCTCCTCTGCTTCCAGCCGGAGGTGCCTGAAGGAGGTGATAAAGCCCATGGGCACCTCGGAAGCACAGCGGTAACCGATGCCTGTAGCCGTTGTGTTCTGCCGGGGGGGGGAGAGAAGCCAACGTGCCCAGATGGCATCGCTTCTGCACGTGCTGGGCGGCGGTCAGCAGTCGCCCTGCTGGCTGCCGTGGGAAGGGAGAGATTGTTATTGAGGGGAATAAGGGAGGGCGATGCTAGACCGAAGAACTTAGGGTGGTAGCCCTGAATCCCAACCATTTCTCCTTCATTCATCATTTTGTACTGAGTGGGCTTGTGCTTAAATGGGGAAAAAAAAACCCAGAACAAAAGGGTGGTGAATATTATCAGAAACTGTTTTCTTCTGTGGATTCCTTGACTGTGTCAATGGCCTTCTACTGTTTGATTGCAATGTCTGTGAAGGGAAAAGGACACCACGACTCCCTGCTCTTTTCCTCCCTGCTTCAACTTCTGTGTCTTGGGGTTTGGTTTTTTTTTCATTGTTTCCTACGCTCAGGATCAGTTCGGTCATTTGCAAGCCCCAAAGTCGGCCAAAAGCCAAACATACCTGTTTCTCTGCCATTCCTACCCTTGCTATTCCCTAGTGCCTCTTGTCTGGACCTAAATAATTGCCCGGTCTATACTTATGTCTGTCTGCTTGACTGTCTGTCATTCAGGACTTCCTACGGTTGTCATGTCTGCAGCCACCTGGCAGTACCTAAAGAATGACTTTTCCTTGAGCAGCTCCTTTCCAAGACACACGGCTTTTTGCAGCCTCCCTCGCTGTATGAGCTTTGTGCATTTGCCTGCGTGGGCTCATCCTCGAGGGGCGCAGGATGCTCACCTCGATGGCGTGTGCCTCGTGCAGTGCCAGAGGAGAGCTGGCCGAACCGCTGCGCTCTTTGCCGTTGTGTGACGGCACAGGCTTAACTGACAGCGAGGAGTAGGCACTGTATTATAAACCAGGTCCGTGTCATGGACACGTCTTCAGGTGGGACAACATGTTGCAGGGGAGACAATTCCATCATCGTAAGGACAAATACTGAGGCTCTGGAACTCATTATGGGGGGGGAAAAGCACTTTAAATAATCATTCCACTTGGAGCCTTTCACTTAAGATATACTTAAGGCAGTGACCTAAACTCAGACTGAATTGAAAGTCTGGTTCTGCCCTGCTCTAGCAACTGACCGTAGTTGAAATATCATTAAATATGAACCTTACAACTGGAGAGAGTGAAGTGACGGCTCACACTGATCAAGTCTGATCCGCAGCAGAATTTCAAAATAATATGAGGCTCTGGAAGAGGGGGGCGGAAAAAAATCCTACATGGTACATATTGCCATTGTTTAAGAACACTTTTTATTTGAATCTGCTGTGTCTGCAGCTCTTACGCTGCGAGCCTATGTCCTGTTTGTACTTAGTCAAAAAAACAAAACAAAAAATACTCTCAGTGCAATTAAATTTACTGAGGGTGATTCACTGGTCTTAGATCCAAGGAAAGCAGAAATAACCCCGTAGCGCAAGGTTTGTCCCAGCACACGCTAAACCACTGGGATGAATCCTGGGGAACTGCCTAGGCCTCCGAGTCGCATCCTTAATAAATAAGGGGCAAAGTTCCTTCCCATACGGTAAGGCCAGGTCCTCGTCCTGCCCCGAGCGATGTGGTGCATCTCCTGTGCACGAGTGATTTCAAACAGCCAGCTTAAGAGAGACCCAAGGGCAGATTCCTGGAGCGAGGTGCCGTTTTCCTCCGAGTTTAGGAAGCTGCCGTAGATTTGACCCTACGGAGAGAGACCAGCCCGTGCCTGTGGCTGGGGCTGCCCAACCTTACACGCCAAGGAAAGCCACCGTGGTGAGAACTCCCCGCCCAGGGCCCACGTGCCGTTTAACCCGTGGTGTGGGCAAAAGATGACTCTTGGTCCCAACAGCCAAGTGCCTGCCACGTCGCCTCTTTGGGGACGACGAGCCCCCCCCCAGCTCCTCCCAGAGAAGCAGAAGGTGAAAGAGGCAGCTGTGTTTGGAGCCTTGGGAGCGGCATTGCCCCGAGCAGCGCCTGCTCGCCCTCTGCTTGGCATCAGCACTCTTGTCCCTACCCCATCCCCTCAGCCGATTCTGCTCGAGGTGTGAGCCTTACCAACACTCTCTGACTTCGTGGTCTCTTGTTCCTCTGTCCAAGTGAGGTCGCTACCGTTGCTCGCAGCTCAGTTGTCTGTAAAGTCCGCCGTCGCGCTGTCCTCTTCTCCTGTGCATGTGTTCGTTCCGCTTTTGTCTGGTTGTGGGGGTGTTTTCTCCGTGTTTAATTGTCTGAGATGTACCAGTGTTGACTTGTTTGTTGTCCTCTTGCCTCTGATCCAGTCTTCACAAAGAAAAACAAACAAATAACCCCCCCAGACGGATCCAAACACCACCACCACAACCCAAACCCAGCAACAACCCCGAACAAAAATAAAAAAAAAGGGTTCCGTTGGGAGAAAGCGACTTTGGCATCAGGGAGCTGACACAACAAGGTCAGGGCTAGGCAAGACGCTGGTCAGAACCTGGGGAAGAGAAAACTCGGGGTTGCAAAGCTTGCAGCTGTGTCTGTAATGGCAGCTCGGTAGGGACAAAGGAGTGGGAAGTGCGCACCATGTCTCAGCACTCATCCGCCAGATGCTTTGAGGGAGGTTTCTGCAGAATTAGATAGTTGGGGGGGGGGGAATTTTGTGCCGCCTCAGGAGGGGCTATTTTTAGAGCAGAGACGGAGCTTAAAACGGTACGTGCCAGTTCTCCAGAGCTGGGGTTGGCACTGGAAACATTCTCCTGCGTTTTCGGTGCGAGGAGCCCGGGTTCGGCTGCCTGCACAACCGAGGGGCTGCGCGCTGCTGCTCGGGATCTGTTGCAAAGGAGAGGTGCGGTGGGAAGACAGGTGGAGAGAGGCTTGTGAAATCCATCGTATCAACCAGTAGCTCCTTTCTAAATTCAAGCATCCACTTACCAGCACAGCTGGATAAACCCCTTGCCCCTCAGTGAGACCCCTGAAGGCAGCATAAAGCCAAACCCGTTCTATACCAACCTTCTTTCCGTTCTTACCACCTTCTTTCTTCTCAAGAGAGCCACACGATAAAGAGCAGGCCTGCCAAGCTGGGTGTCTCCTCCACTTCGCTTCCGATCGGGCATCTGTCCTTCCACCGCGCTCGGTGGCTCACCACAGGATGGGCGCGGGGAAGGAAGAAGCGACAGGAGGCCAAATTCACCGTAGGTGTGCCAGGGAGCTGCACGTTGCTTCAGGAATGAGAGGGAAGGAAGAGCCCAAAGGCACATGGGATTTCGGGTGTAGCCCAGAGTAGACCCAGGCACCATACATGCCTTCTCTGGCCTGCTGCTCTGACACCGCGAGCAGGACCCTTCCCCTTCGAGGAGCACTTTGGGAAGGTGTCTGCTGTGATACCAGCCATCCACCCGCCTTGCCCTCTTACGGCTCAGCTAGCCCTCGAGCCAGCCAGGGACACATCAACCGGCCCATCCTTGCCGACGTCTCTGGCAGCACCTATCAATAAACAGTAAAAGACCAGAAGAGAGCCCAGAATGCTTGTCCCAGGCATTCGCAGCACGGTGGGGTGGTTTTACTTTCACTGCTACTCTCTACCTCATTTTCCAGTTGCACTCAGCTGGGAGAAGAGAATCCCTGAGAAACAGGGACACTAAAAAGAGCCACTAAGATGATTAAGAGACTGGAGCATCTCTCCTGTGAGGAAAAGCTGAGTGAGCTGGGACTGTTCAGCCTGGAGAAGAGAAGGCTCAGGGGGATCTTATCAACGTACCTGAATAGGTGAGGGGAGGGCGTGAAGGCGGCAGAGCCGGGCTCTTTGCAGTGGTGCCCAGTGACAGGACAGAGGCAGTGGGCACAAGCTGAAACACAGCAGGTTCTGCCTGGACACCAGGAAACCCTTTGTCACTGTGAGGGTGATGGAGCACCGGGACATGTCGCTGAGAGAGGTGGTGGAGCCTCCATCCTTAGAAACAGCCAAAGGCCAACTGGATATGGTCTTGGGCAGCCTGCTCTAGGGTGGCCATGCTTGAGCAAGGGCGTTGGACCATGTGAACTCCAGAGGTCCCTTCCAACCTCAACCATTCTGTGAAAAGAAAATGCCACGCAAACGGTGTTAGGTGAGCTGAAGCCCACTGGCTTTGCAAGAGACCAAGAATTGATGCTTCAAGACTGCAGCAGGCAGCGCCAACACAAAACCCAACAGCCTTTGCTTACCTTGGGTCAGGTCTGGGTGAGCAGGAGAAAGCCCCGGGGGGAAGCCAGCGATCCGAGGTCAACCCCCAGCTCAGGAGAAAGCACGTTGTGAGGGAACCGTTTCACATGTTCTGGCTCCCCTGGATAAAAGGAGGGCAACGTTCGCCCCTCACCGTCCCTTGTTCGAAGGCTAGAGGCTTGCTGGCAGTCAGTGACAGGGGAGCCTCAGGCTCATTTTGGGTTTCACTTTGAGGCAGCCTCGCAGCAGCAGTTCCAACGTTCAGTGTGGCGCTGAAGAAGAGCGTGTGTGTGGGGGTGAACACGGAGGTAACAAAGGCCTCTGCATTCAGGGGGCTTTGGAGGTAGAAATAGCCAACAGAAGCTCCCAGAGCACCTCTGGATGTAAAGGAACAGAAGTACCTCCATGACTAGAGCGTAAGGTAGACAGACATTTGGATCAAATGCTTCGCAACCTGGACACGCTGGTGAACCAGAGGCACGTTTCGGCGACAGGCAACGGGAGGGAGCGCAGGGGACAGGCAGGGCGTTACTGGCAGGCAGGGACACAGGACTACTGGTTCTACCTCAGGATGAAGACGAGATGTCCTCTTAGGCCAGCCCGCCTCACTGCAGCGCCCAGGAGAGCGTGAAGCAGCAAGGGAACTTGCTGAAGAAAAATAAGATAAAATGAAATAAACCCGCCAGGCCTGCAGGCTCCACGGGCGTGGGCTGCCGGGCCACTGGAGAAGGAAGCAGAGGAGTAGGAAAATGTGGGCAGGTGTAAGGAGGAGCTCTACAGCGAGTCTGGGCTGCGGGTTTACTGCATCCTGGCTGGGCTCTCGGGATGCTGTTCCAGTTTTGTGTGTGTGTGTGTGTGTGTGTGTGTGTGTGTCAGTGCGCGTCCGTGTGTCTCTATCTGTGTGTGTCATCACGTGCTCGCTGCATGAAGCCTGTTCCTCCTCTTGAGTACCTCCCCGTCGCTTGCACTCATTTCTTTTTCCAAGGGGGTTGCTAGTTTTAGTCCCCTCTCAAGCTGAGCCCTGGGATTTCCACAGAGGGGGTGACACCAGGAGGATGGCTCAATGCTGCGAGGCGCTGAGCACCCTCAGCCACCACGGCAGCGGAAACCCTTTGCAGGAGAGAGCATGCAGTTCGGGAAGATCTTCTTTTTCAATAGTGCTCTGCAGTGAGAATACAAGAACAAAACTTGGAGTGCTGTTTTCCCTGATTGTTAATCTTTCTTTTTTTTTTTTTTTCCCCGCACTCAAACCGATTTTGCATGCATCAGGCAGGAAGAGGTACAACACACGTTGATACTAACAGAGAGAGAGATTATACTCTGCTCTGAGTCTAATCATAGAATAATCTCTACTGTGGTTGAAAAGCAATAATGGCTAATTTTTTTTTTTTTATTAAATACACTTGCACAGGCAAATGTCACCTACAGTTTGTGCTCTCCAGCGGCCGTGCTGGGAGCGGCGCCGATGCCGTGCGGAAGCCGAGGGGAGCAGCTGAGGGCTGCGGAGAGCGGGGGGAGGCAATAGAAAAAGCACACTGTGATTTTATTTGGGTCAATGAGTGAGTGTATTTCAGCCATTCCTTCCCTTTCAGTAATATGTTTGTATAATAGATAACCAGTTCAGCTCCTGGAACTAAGCCCGTCCTTTGCTGTTTGTCAGTAAAATAGTTTTTTGCACGTTTTGCATCTGAGTGGTTTTTCCAACCCTTTGAACCAAACGATACTCTTGGGGGCAGAGGCTGGAGGCTTGCTAGGGGCGCAGCGGAGGAGCAGGTCACCAGCTTACGGGCAGGGGTTTAAGAGAGGAGGAGGCACAGCCACGGCTTGGACGCTGTGGGGAAAAGGCTGCGCCCAGCCTTTGAAGAAGGGCTGTGCCCTTTCCCCCAGGTTACGTGACATCACAGGAGGCTGTCCCAGATTCCAGCCTGCTCGTCTTCCCGCTCACTGGGAACACAGGGAAGCTCTAAGGTCCAAAACGGATTTAAAAAGAAGATAAATATTTTACTGTTAAAACCACCTTCTGGGTGCAACCTCCCTCCAGAGAGGAGCGCGGGACTCGCTTGCCTATTGCCTGCAAGGGCAAGCAAGGAAGGCAGGGTGCAGGAAACCGAAGGCTTTGGCAGGGGCAAGGAGAAATCTGCCACCACGAACCTGTCCTTTGACTTTCTTCCTTCTGCTCTTTTCTCTCCTGGAACAGGACCACACATACACAAACAGAGCAAGTCTGACACTGAGCGGGACTTCAGTCCTTACGCGCCAAGATGCACGAGTTGTTCTACAAGTCTGGGCACATCTTACTCGGGCTTGGTGGAGACACTACGTGAAAGCAGAGCAGCAGTAAAAAAAAAAACAAAAACAAAAAAACCCCAACCCAACACCCAAGCAAAGAAACCCCCACAACGAGACTAAAACCCACAGCAACAGCAGAGAGAGGCTAAAAACCAGCCAGGCAGCGAGGCAGGGAGCTGTTGTCATGGAACTGACTGATAGTTGCAGGCACCGGCATCGCAAATTATGTCTGGGGGGTAAAAAATAGAGACAGGCAGATGATCTGACTTCTGTTGAGGTGAGAACAATTAGAGAGAGGACAAGAGCTTAGCTTGGGGACTTCTCTGAGCTACCCCTGTGCTGCTCCCCTTTGCACATCTTACAAAAATAACATCGTGTAGCCTGGTAATGCTGCTAGAGCTTCATTCCAGGAGATGCCGTATATCAGAAGGTACCACCAAGATTTGGTAAGGCTGTGCTACCTCGAGGAATCAGGGGAAAGAGAGGCAAAAGCAGCCAGCAAGGATACACTGTCCTAGGTCATTCAAAGCAAGGCCTGACCTATACCTGCCCTTCCCCAGGCACCCAATCTCTGCTGTCAGTGCTTGGTAGGAAGAGATGATGAGTGAAGCGGCCTGGTGGCACTTACTGAGTATCCAGCTGGTGGAACTCCTTTGTTTCCTCTTCTACTGCAGCTCAGATGGGCAAACTTTGCCTTATCCCAGCGCCTGAGGGGTTGATGTCTGTGGGGGAGATGCTGGCTGAACCACAAGGTCCAGCAGAGTCTGTGAAAGCGCTGACTCAGGGATGCACACCACGAACGGCCTGGAGGTTGCAAAAGAGGCCGGGTGGAGGGGTAACCACGGGAGAAAGGCTTTTCTAGTGTCATTTTTGGCTTGTGACATTCTCGTGGGACAGAGGACCTACAACTAGCCCCGACACCAGACCTTAGCTCCTTGCTCCTCCCCAAGTGACGCATTTACGCGGTTGTGCTGCCTCCCAAGACACCCCAGGGCCGTATCTGCATGACCTGCCAAGCGGACCCACGGCCGCTGGGCTGCCCACACCCACCCATGTGCTGCTAAACCCCCCCCCTTTGCTTGTGCAGCCCCACCACCCTCCAGCTCCCCACCTGCAGGTGGGTTTGCCTTGTACAAGCTCCTTCGGCCGGGCTGCCTTCCACCAGCACGGAGCCTCCTGGAGCCACAAGGCTTCCCAGGGCAGGCAAGGGACTGACTTGCATTACAGGCGGGGCAAACGAACCAGATTTGCCACGTTTTTTTTTAAAAAAAACCCAACCAAACATAAGAGGGAGAACAATAATGTTTCAATAAAATAAGAACAGCCACAGACAACGGATTGTAAAAGAATCTGAGTGTTTCTTCTCCATTCAGAACACGCAAGTTGGCAGAGAAATAGTTCCTGGGGAGACTCCTGGCTCCCTTAAGCCCTACAGCCCGGGACACGCACCGCTAAGGCAACAGGCGGCGCTCACAGCCTCGGGCTCGCCCAAAGGAACTTTCCTTCCAGCGTGTGACATTCAAAACTAAATACTTTAATGGATGAGGGCTGAGAACAGATAGATGACCACGTTATAAATCTGTCTCCCAGCTGCAATGCCGAAGCAGCACAGAGAAGGCGGTTCCGCTGGCAGCGGCGAAGATGGGGAGTGATGGATTGCCTGCTAATCCATCTGCTCTTGGATTTGCTCTCCAAGGCAAAATACTATTTTAATAAAGTGCTGTGGGCTCATAACTCACTCAGTGTCACGGAGAGGAGAGAACCTCAGCCTGGGGTTGCCATCCTACATCCCTGCCCGGACTGTTAACAAATGGCTAGCTGGGTGCCACCTCCACAGGGACATCATTCATCCTGGGAGCTGAGAGCAAACCAAACTCACTGACGAGGCTGGCAGAGGTGACAAAGGCCCTGCGTTTAAATCTTTGATGAGGCAGGAGTTGAACACTGACAGGTGGCCTTTTTTTCCCTCCTTTCACGTTGCATTCCACACGAGCAGCAGCAGTGACAGCCACTGGCCCAGCCATTCAGCGGGCGTTAGGGCATGAAATCACTGAGCTGGTGGCTAGGAGCGACCTCCTCTTCGCTCCTTTACATCGTGTGCCTTGGGCTGAGGGACTGATGAAGCCAGCTCTATGGCTACCAGCTCGCTCAATCCTGCCTTTGAAAGGAGATTCCTTGCCCTTCTTGCTATGAAGGAACGAAGAGCACGGATGGAGAACGATTTCCTGTGGAAATAAAGTGTCAGCACTGAGAAGAGCAGCACCTTCCAGCCCCCCAGCTACCGTTGTTCCAGGTTGTGCCAAGGCTGACCAGGTGCAGAACCGCAGGGTGCATCCGCCACCCCTGCTCCCAGTGCTCCCCATGCCGCTAACCCGGCACAAGGATGTTGAGCCCCGTGGGGGTTATTTGGCTGGAACCTCCCCCACCAGCTCCCAAAACGTTGTCGGGGAAGGACAAACGGTATCAGTTTGTACAAGCTAAAAATCTGTGCTACGCTCTCAACGCAGCGGCAAGAGGTGAAGACAACAGGGTTGGAAGAGAGGAGCCAAGCAAAACAAGCCGTCCACACCACCTCTGCCCCTCCTCACTCGACACGTGCAGCACCCCAAGCCTCCTCAAGCTCATCTCTGGCTTTTCTGCTCCAACTCCTGCCCAGGTGCCTCCTCCCTCTGTTCTTCCCAGGTGGGAAGACAGACATCCATCGTCCAGCAGGAGTTTGACAAATGATGTATCCTTACTGCTGGGCTGGGTGCAAGCAGTCCTGCTGCTGCTGCTGCAGGTAGAGGCGACCGTGGGCTTTCAGGGGATCTCTCAGAAGGGGACTGGGGGACGTGCCTGCTTGTCCCAGTGCCACGAGCTTCTCTGGAAAGGAGGATGAGAACTCGCTGCGAATTTCAGACACACAGATGCTGGCACAACTTACCAGGCTGGGCCCGTGGAGGGAGATGGTGAACAGAGAGAAGAAAACAAGGGAGCCCTGGAGCGCTCTACTGGGATTTCCACGAGCTCCAGGGTTGCACAAGAGCCCGCAACACGTTGCTACCGAAGCGTGAAGAGCACAGATGTGCAAAGCTGACCAGCTGACGCTTGTCTGAGGATTTCTGAGGGTGAAGGCAGGTTGAGACACACAGGAAAAACTCTGTATATTAAAAAAGCCCTGTTCCTAGGAGTAAGTTCCTAGTATAGAGTAGAGAAATGCCGCTACTTCCCCTTCCCCACCTTTTAAAGGGACTAAAGCAAACAGGTTCCATTTAGTGGAGAGCGCATCATCTTCTGGGCTGCCCAAGGGGAAAACCAACCTTGCCCCTTGGGATACAAGCAGCACACTAGAGCGATGTCTCAACACGCACCAGAAACGCCAAGGGATCCATACACACACCAGAAGCGTTCTCAAAACCAGCCCTGCGTCCGTCTTCAAGACGGACAGTCCTTTCCACCCACACGAAGCCCGTGCAGCAAAGCTCAGGTAAGGACTCGTGGCATCCCTCCTTAAGAGGGGGCATCAAAAGCCCTTCAAAACTCACTGAAAAGTCCTTCTGTGCTGAAGCAAACCCGAGAGCCCCGAGGTCAGCCTACGCTTCCCGCTGTTTTCCCCTGCCACAGCAAGAGGCTACTTCTCGCTAATTGTTCTCCCGACCCCGCAATTAATCACAGCCCAGGAGCAGGGCTCTCACAGCTGCATGACAAGCACTGCCCTCCCTCTGCTTCCACGCAGGGACCTGATGCAATCTGAAGGAGGAATCGCATGAAAACAGCTGAGACAGCAACGGCTTTTCGGCAGGATTCTCTTCCCCGGCTACGGGTATCAGCAAAAGCGCAGTCAGACGGCGTAAGGACAAGGCAGAGGACTTTTCCCCTCCCCCCAGCTCCTTCTGTGCTTCATGGAGATGATGACGGAAGAGAGGGGGAAAGGTAGTGAAGGTGTATGTCACAGTTAGAGATTTTAATCACACAGTATCAGCCTGCTCCCTCACAGAATTCATTAGCAAGGGGTTTTTAGCAGAGCGGCTCTGCTTTGCTCCCTTCCATCTCTTGGGGCTTAAACAGAAATATAATTCCAGGAAAATCTATCGGAAGGGGAAACCCTAGAACAGCTAATCCTCTAGTAAATCACTGGACTAAAGGACAACTACACCTAGACTGCAGGGGAGGGGAAAAAATAAAAAAGTCATTCAGTTTTATTTCAGTCATTCAGAACGTAAAGCACGCCCTTTCAGTTCATACAGTGAGTGATTCCTCCCTTTCCTCTGCAGAACGCCTCCCACAGCAACGGGCCTTGCACCACCTAAGTGTCAGCGGGGCACGCAAGTCTGGGCAGCCACTGCTGCCGTCCTTAACAAAGGAGCAGCTTCTAAAAATGCCTCTTCAAATTCTCCCTTGGCATCCAGGGGAAAATATCAGAGAACTATTTTGAGAGAAGATGGCAGCCCCAGCCAGTCTGCAGCCTCCAGAACTACTTCTTTCCTGGTGTCCCACGAGGCTGCCTGCTCCGAGGACGCCAGTGAGCAGCCCCGTTCCGCTCCCATGCTCACGAGCTCCTGTCAGGGCGCATCTCTCCAAGCCCAGCAACAGCCACCAGCGAAATGGACAAAGCAGAGAGGGCTGTCAGGTCCTGTCAGAGGAGAACGGCTCAGCAAGGTACTCAAGGGCACAAATTTAGGTCAGGCAACTGCGCTCGCATCGTGTAGTTACAGACGGGGACTCAGAGCGGGGCGCAGAGTTCAAACCCAGTTCAAACTCGGAAGGAAAAAAATAAATAATCAAGAGATTTTCTGACCTGTCTCTTACATGCACACGTCATCTGATCAAAACACGCTCGTGTTCATGACTTGACAGTGGCACATTTCTCAGTTGTTCTGGAAACGCAGCAGAAGACTCACGCAGCAAAAGCAGCTCGATGGCAGCAGCCAGCAGCAAACAAGCCCCACTCACCTCTCTCTTCAGACTGTGCTGGACACCTGTACTCCAGACTCACTCACTGAGCCTGGCCTACTCACCTCCTTAAAGAGAGAGATGATTTATTTGGGGGGAAAAAACGTATCTAGGGCTGCTCTCAGACTAGCTGTAGCAGCACGTAGCCGGCTGGAGAAAGCAAACAAAGCGTTGCGGCCGTACAGTCAGTGCCAAAAGGCTGACAAGGATTTGGAGTTGGGGCCTCTCTAGCAGGACAGGCCATACAGACCACCACAGTCAACGGCATTTCAGCAAGGGGGTCCTTTAATACAGTTGCATCTGCCTCGTTTAAACCATTTTGTTTTCTGGCGCGCTTTAAAAGACACGAAACCAACGTCAGACTGAGGCAGTACCACCCCCTCCCTCGCACCAACGGGCACGTTTCAACACATGATGCCACCAAACATTTCCCCAAAAGACCCTCCCAGCTCTCTCCCACGCCCACTTCCCCCCCCCACACACACACGCTGGTCTGAAGCCTGCGGGCTTCTCACACCGGTGTTCCCTCGGGGAAAGGCAGGAGGGGGTTTCTGCCAGGCCCCTTGCTTGCTTCGGCGCCCTCCGTTCTCAGCCACTCCATCTTCTGCTGGTGTTGCTGCACGGCATCCGCCACCCGGGCGTCAATCATGGCCTCGGTAAGAACACCGTCCTCTGACGCATAAGCTGCAGCCTGGAGAGGCAAAGGCAGAGGAGACAGAAGTTAGTGACGGCGATTCCTAGGATCGGGGAAGGTCTGAGACCGGTCCCTCTCTTCTGTTTTCTTCTCCACGCCCCCACACTGCCTGGCACAACATCCAGTCTTGGTGCAAGACCCAGAGCAAGCTGGCGTATCGCCATGGGACAGGTTTTCCTGGAGGCAGATTTACCAGGGACTGAAATACATCAGCTGCCCAAGCGCAGGGAAAGAGTCACAGCTACGCTAAAGTCTTGGTCTCTACTAACAAGCACCTTTGCCTACCCACCTCTGGATTTCCTGGGAGGGAAGGTCTTTGCATTCGGAAGGAACAAGGCCACAGGATCGTAAGGCCAGTATGGCTGGGCTGCAGTCACGCTCGGCTTGCTTAAATTTCCTCTCGTGCTTTGAAAGCGCTGCACGTATGAAGCCAGTGAGGTGAAGAGGAAGAGGGGGCGTGTGGTGGTTGAAGGACTCCACCCAAGACAACAGAAAATGTTTTAAAAAAAAAAAAACTTACACAGGAGAACTAACATCAGCACTAGGGTGAAGACGGGCAATGCGGCACCTCTAAAGCCACGTCTAACGCGCACTAACCCTGCTTTCCTCACGCAGTCTGCTAGGAACCTCCCCTGTGTCAGTCCCCACCCTATACCCATCTGCCCGTGGGACCTCCCCTTCTCTCCTCCTTCCTTTCATACCCCAGCTCCCCTCTCTCGAATTCTGCTTGGTTATGTTAACCCTTGGTCCTGTTGCCACGTCGACAGGCAGTACAAATTTGACTGTAGTTCCGTGCAGAAAGGCCCGAAAACTACTGACATCCTCGCCAAACAGCCCACAGTATTTCCAGTGGCGGCTTTGAGCAAACAGGACCGCGTGCTGTTTCCCTCCAGCTGCAGCAAGAGGACCGTCACTTTTGTCCACGCGTGGGGGACAGCCAGGACCCCACCGACGGGCACTCAGCAGCTGACAACCCAAGCAGCTGAACCCTCCAAGGAAGGGAAGGACGCTCACGCCGTGAGCTGTACCCATCTCCAAGGTAACAAAGCAACTCCAAGCTACAGAGTTCTCAATCCGGTGACTCCCTCTGCAAGCGCTCCGGCGAGCGACTCGACGCTGTGGTTCCTCGTGCGCCTGGGCTAGCGAGGGAGCTGGACCCCCACCAAGGTGGGACCCCCTCCGCTTCTCACAGCCACGCGGCCTGCCCCAAACGTCTGTCCACCTCCCTCTCCTTCCACGGAGCTACCGCAGCACGGATGGTCACGTGCCAACCCTTCTGTCTGCAGGGTGTTCCCCAAGATCCCAGTCGGGAATACAAACGTGGGCTTTCGTGGCAGGCTGAAGCGTGCTTCTGAGCCTTTACATACAGGCTCCATCCACCATGAACGGTTCAAAACATCAGTTATACCAAGCAACAAGGTTTACTGCTAAAGCACCACCGAAAGACGTTACAGCACCACCATTTTATGCACCCGCTGCCCAGTGGTGTGGGTGGGAGAGAAGACAAACCCCAGCGTGGGCTGTTGCACTGGTCACTGTCACCACGGCACTGACTAGCCCAGTACAGTACATTACACCGATGAGATTACTACTACCTCAGTGCAGGAGGAATAATTATTTCAAGAAACGAGTAAAAAGTTACCCAAATTGGCTTTCAGCCTCCTCTAGCTTGCCCTCCAGCCCTTTTTGGGGAAGTGGTTAGATCACGAGCGGTCTCCCTGCACGAACCACATGTAACCACCGAGCTGGCAGGCGCTGGTTTTTACCGCGAGAAGCATCAAAGCAGATCCTTCCCCGTGCAAAACCTTTGTAATCCTTCCTTAAGGCAGAAGTGACAAGTTAGGCTGATGCTCAGGCTTGAAGTTCGGAGTAAACACTGTCCGCAGGCAAGGAGAGCGGGGGAAAAGGAAGGTCTGCGAATAGAGAATTCACTTTACATAAACACACTTGTCCTCTGCCTTCAGCAAGGGAGCAGGAGGCACCCTCAACACCCCGAGGCAGCTCCTTCCCACCCACACCAGGAGAGCACCGTTTCCACAACCTGCCTGCTGCCACCAACATTTAGACAGCAGGTACCACAACGTGACCCCGTCTTCTCTCCCCGCTGTAAAAGGGGCAGGGTGGAAAGGTTCTGTTCCCTTGAAGTATCTCCTCTGACTCGCCCCATAACCCCCCCCCCCCCCGCTTTTAATTCTTTCAGGACCCAACTGGGGACTCTAAAAGGAGCCAGCACCCCTTTTGTCAACGCAGCCCTGCAGCCAGGAGGGTTTGGTGTTTTAAAATGGAGTAAAGTGCTTTCCTGGGGTGTGTGTTTTGTGCCTCCACCGAACGGAGGATGTCTTCCCTTCCTCCCTGCCACCGCATAGACCATAAATTCAACTGTGGAAACTCCTGCAAAGCTGTGCAGTTCACGCTCTGTTGATTTTCTCAATGACTTTCTATTTATAGAAAGCCTCAGGCCCTAGCTGTCAAGAAAGCAAATGGGAGAAGCAGCTGTCCCTTCTGGGAGTAGCTTGCACACACACAAAAATGGCACCGAGCCTCATTTATATTCATACCTCTGCCTTCCGCACGGACAGATTTTAACCCATTTTCTCCAGCGCGACTATTTCATAATACAATTATGAAATAACCTGAAAACAAAGCTATTTGGGGGGGGGGAAGTAGAGGGACGGAGCACAGATGACAAGTCCAGCCTAGATGACCTAATGGCTCATTTCAGCCAAGAACCACGGTTTATTTTAACTTGGCCAAACTAACCTGTATCCTTTGAATCTATAATGAAAGGAGCCTGCTCAAAAAAAAAAACCCAAACCAAACAAACAACCCCAAAATATAAGAACCCCACCCACCCCCGCTTACTTGTAATGTCCTTCAGCTCAGACCACTATAGAAACATTCAATTCTTCCCATAAATAAAAATCACCTGCCTGACCAAGGGTGGTTTTTTTTTTTTTAATTTTTAAATATAAACAAGGTTCAGGGAGCAAAAAGGCATTTATGTCAGTGGCACAAAAGGCAAGGAAATGACAGCAAGCTCACCTCTGTCATTAAGACAGGGACATAAAACTCCTGGGAATTCTCCTGCAGGGATGCCAAAACAATTTTCCAGAGATTACAGCTTGGAACAGTGAAAGGTTGCTTTTTTTTGACATTTTATCTAAAGCATATCAATGGGTTTAAGCACAGGCTGCAGAACTACAAAGTCTGCACGTTACTATAAATGGATCTGAAGGGAATTTTTAAGTGTGTAAATGCATCTAATCCATGCTATATTCATAAAGGATTAGATATGGGGAATGGAAAAGCACAAGGGCAAAAGGGAATGCTCAGTCTTCTGCAGGAGAGATTAAAATGGATTTCTAGCACGCAGACTATTAGCTGTGCCAGACAGCAACGTTTTCCCCAGCGCTAGAGGTTACACCCTCTGCTTTTCTGCATCTTCTTTTTTCTGTTTGGTAAATTCAGGACAAACTGAGCCTGACTGAAACAACAGTGAACTAGAACTTCATGTAAATGACAGCCAATCAATTGCAAGCCCAGCTTATAATGGAATTAAGCCTACGAAAGCTGCAGCTATTGCTCAGGCTTCCAGTTTATCTGAGATGTTTTTGTGAAAAGCAACATTGGCAGAAAACCCCGAAAACATCTTCATGGGAAACGACTGTGAGCCCACGGGGCAGCAGAGAGGCCACACGCTGCCGTTCTAGGTTATTCTTGTTAAGAGCCAACAACTACGGTGGTTTCTCCTCCGACTTTACATTTCCCCAGACCACCTCTGAGGTTCAGTTCTGGCCACGAGAGATGACCCCAAGCAAGCTAAGTAGAGCTGATGAGGATCCTAGCATCTCAGAACACCATCAAGTCCATGATAAATACTTCCCTGGGCTCCCTGACCATTTCCTCCAGCACTTCTGCAGATTCAGGAACGGAAGCAGGAGTAGCAATGCAGATTCCTCCCTGCCTTTCCCTAGTACTACCTGTGCTTCATGGGTGATTAAATTAGGTTTCATCACATGGAGGTTAGGACTAGAATCGCAAGGAACAAGGCTTCAGCCAGCGTGGGGCAGGAGGACAGACCCCGTGGAACAGAGCAATGCTTCACCATAGGTTAATCCTCCCATTCTGCTCACTTGTTTGTCTGTTGTCCAGACACTGGTGGGAGTTTTGTTCCAAGATGTGTCTACAGAGGCATAATGCCTACAAACAGCAACACTGCACGTGACTGTTGGAGGAATACACTAATTAAGAAAATACATGTACAAAGCTGAGGTGAATTAAGCGACAGGCATGTTGCAATTAAGCCTACACTTTGAGGATTAGCTCCAAGTCACATCAGGGCACTATGCAAAACAGCTGAAAACAAAAGGCAAACAGAACACTCCCATGCAGCTCTGTGCTCCAGCGTTCACAACCAGCAGTTCTCGCTAGGGCTTTGTGCTGTCATCTTCCCCAGAGTGGGTCAACTGGAGTCATTTGTTAAACAGAGACCTTGGGCATACGGCATTTCAGCAGCTGATGGCGTGAGCCTATCCAGAAAAATGCTGGAAGCTTAAATGTCTCGAGACATCATTGTTTCAAGTCTGCTTTGAAGACTTCTAAAGAGCACTAGGCTGATGACATCTGCTGTTTACCGGCTCCGTAAGGTGTTACTAAGATCAGAAACAGAGCTGTTAGGAGAGATACCTTGGTTTTCCCTTTTCTTGGCTCTCCCGCCCTTCATCTTCAACTTGTACATCATCTCAAACTCTTCCTGCCTGTGTTGTTAACTTGACATAATGCTTTGGGTGGAGAGGGGGGGGGGGAAAAAAAGGGCAACTGCAAGTAGGGAACTGAGTAGGAAGTCCAGACATTCACTTGAACTACAGCCACAGAAGAGGCTCCCTAAATCCTCAGGTTAAGGCCTTTCGTAGCTTCCTTATCGCTCTGCACATCCAAAGCGGACAAACCCGCGGCTTGCAAACCGATTAAACCTCAAGTGTGCGTGCACAAAGGCGCTGCTCACCTCCGGCTATCTCCTGCCTCAGCCATCTTCGGCACGTAGCATCTTGAATCAAAAGTTCACTCGTACGGGAGGTTAAAAGACCAACAGTTCAAGAGTTAACAGTCCTACCTGCAGTATATAACCCCCTCACGGCTGCTGCATCCAGCTGAGGGATGTCTGGCATTTTCTTGAGATAGTTGCGCTGGTCCATACAGCCCCTACCCACCCTGACCCACCCGCTCAGACGGGCCAGGACAACAGTGCAGCTATGCAGTTCGCTTGTCTTGCCAAGCTATTTTTAATTCTGATCAGCTCCCTGGCCCAGTTCAAAGCCACACAGAGAGGTGTTACCAGAGCACGGAAAGGACAGCAGAACGGCAGGAACATGAGGCAGGACTAACGCCGCCAGAAATGCTCGTCAAACTGCAGCCTTAATCCTTCCCTGATAGAAGGGCGCGTTGTATCAGCTACAAAGCTGCCTAACCCATCACGACCTACCTGTTAGCGCTGACCCAGGCCCCCAAATACTGAGACCATTCAAGAATTCAAGGGTTAAGGGTACCTAAAACACCTGCCTACAGAGCAGCTTTGAACCACAGCTACTGAAGCGCCCTATCCTTATACTTTTCATCGGCAAAAACAAAGGCAGGGGTCAGAGTCCTGCCACAGCCAAAGGGCAGAGGGCCAAACCTGGCATAAATGCAGCCTTCTGCAAGCTCTCGTCAAGCTCCAGGCAGTTACAGCTCCAAATTCCTTGACCCAATGACTGAAGAACCACCCTACGGTAGCACTTAGGACCAACAGCTCTGGCAGGCAGCTCCCAGGGCAGTGTTCAAGGCAGAAAACCTTACCCCTCTTCGGATGCCCTCACAAACCCACCAGGGGACTGCACCCACCCTGTCACCTCCTGAGGAAAGAAGTCCACCTGTCTAGCCACCAGCTGCACAAAGCCTGTGCTGCTGTGACGCTGACCCATGACACACCACACCTCCTTTCTTGATCGACGAGGGAGAAGATATGAAGGCCCTTGTTCCAGAACACCAACAACTTTGATTGTGACACAGATGAAGCTTCTTGCAGCTTCTGCATCAAAACCTTTCCTATCTTTTTGCCCACCCTCTCCTGCATCTTTTTTTTTTTTTAAAAAGCCTTTGGACTGTTTTATGACAGAGAGGAACATAACCTCCTGCTGCAATTTCACACAGAACCTTGTTAATAGTTCTGGTGCCACGAGGTGCATTTTAAAAAGCGATCAGGGCGACAACACTAAGGAATCACTCACCCCCACCTATCCCTTCCTTCAAGATCACTTAAAGGATAAATGATAAAAGCTGAGGTCATTCCTGGGGAGTAATGACAAGCTAAGAGATAAGGGGTGATAAAAAGCAAAGCTGATAAAAAGCAAAGGATCGTTTATCACAACTTTTTTATTACAGGAAACGCCTGGCAGCAAAGCCTTTCACACACATGGGTAAGGGGGTTCTCTTCTAAACAAAGAGATATAAAGAAATTCTATGACAATCAGTGGTCTGCTTTCTCTCCCACACCACCATCACGCAGTTTAAGGCAAACACCCTAGGTCTTTAGCCGGGCTTTCAAAAATCAGAAGCCCACAAAAAGCACAGCTGTACTTGGAAAAAGTGCACCCAGGATCTACTGGCTCTGTGACAGGCAGAATGGCCCAAGATTCCGGACTTTCCTTCAACCCATCAGCTCTCCAGAACGACGTCTGAACACTTGCTAGTGGGACACCATGGCAAGCCACCTCACACCCATCAGCGTGCACCACTCTGAATCTCAAACACTTGTCAAGCATCTTGCTAAGCTTCTTGACTGGACTGCTAACAATACTAATCTGGCAGGTTCTTGGGCAGCTGGAGAACAGAACTGAATTAAAAATAAATAAAGCTTTATATACGGTTTCAGGTGACAGCACACATTTTGAAATATGTTTCAATACTACAGAATTCACGTAGTAAAATTAACCAGCTGTGTGCTAACATCCAAAGAATAAAATAAGGACTAAGAGCACTCAAACGGCTGCTTTGGACCTCCGCTCATGACTACTGCAGTGAATGGATTAGGAAAGGACAAATACTTTCTGTACCTTAAAAGGTGGAAAAACAGTAGCAGGAGGAACGAAGCACACAACTTTGTGAAATGTTTGTGAATTGCTAAAGTTGCTTTGGTTTGGTTGGTTGGTTTTGTTTTTTTAAATTTAGTTTGGTTTTACAATTCCTGAAGGAAAGCTGACATTAGTAAGTTACATGACACACAATTTGGAGCATATTCCTTAAATTGATATTACTAGGTTAGTTTATAAAATACAGTCCAGTAAGAAACTGGCATCTGGGACAAAACAAGGTAAAAGCCTAATAAAAAAGTGCTTAAGGTTGTTGAGCACATGAACAATTGCACTTGAAGTGATTGCATTTCTTCTTTCTAGAGAGGTACCATGCATGTAGACGTACCTAGTCTTTTCAGCTCCATTTTCCAGTTAGTTTTGTTCTTCCAGTTACTCAATTGCACAAAAAAAGGTGTTTAGAACAAAGCAGGGCAGAAGCATGTTTTAGTGCCATAACGCTGTCACACCGACAGGCAACACTGGGCATCGCTTCTACCGAGCTTCTTCAGCTGGAACACAAGTGATGGCCAGCAGGATTTGCCCAAACCCATGCCTCACTCACTTGCTTTACTTCAATTCAGTAAGGCATTTCCCATTAGTGATTATAGAAACTATTCTGCTTAGCAGATGAGGAATTATGCTGATATTCTGACGCCCACCCCAGACCTAGCAGCATTCTGGTATTACTGTATGGACACAACGAAACTTCCAAAGTGAGACAAGATCTGACACTCCAACAGCAAACACTCAAACCTTCCAGAAAGGCAAAACAAACCAAGAAGCCCAGTAAAAAAAAAAAGCCCTACTTACCTGCCACGCCACAGCAAGCTGAGAGATCTCTCGGCCAGACATGCCCTCTGTCAACCTGGCAATCTCCGAGCACTTTTTCCCATAGTCAAACTGGGCCAGCTTCAAACGTCTGAAACGCAGAACAACAAGGATTAGCTTACACGTAGCCACAGGACGGGAGAGCGAGGGAGTCAGAGGTAGGCTTTATAAAAAGCAACAATTACAACGAAATCCAAGATCAGATTGGATCCATTTCTGTAGAGAGATCCAGCCTGAGCACTGAAGCTCTTCTCCTAGGCCCAGAAAGCCCAATTTTGCGGCACAACATGCATACCTGGATTTAAGATGAAGAGAGTGCAAGGCTGCACAGCACACAAGGAAACGAGTCACTGGGTCTGATTCGTCTTTGCCTGGCCTGACAGAGACAAGTGCTTGGATATGAGGGGTTCCAGCAGTGTTCCTACCTGTATTATTGCCTCCAGTGCAGTAACCTAAATTTGAAGGGCCCAACAAACCACAGCCTGAAATTCTAGGATGGCATCTCATCCCGTAACAGGATAGCAAGAGGCATCTCTCCAGCTCTAATCTGTACTACTTGTTTAAAGTGGGTTGATAGACAGCGTGACAGAACACACAGAAAATGGGATAGAGAAAAAGAAAAAACAATAAAGAAAGAGAATCCTATTGGGTAGGAGAGTTCTGCAGGGATACTCACTGTTTACCCTCTGTGGCCGGCTTCAAGACGTGCCTATCGAAATACATCCTCACAAGCCGCTCCCGTTCTTCTAGCTGGGGCAGATCAAAGTTCACCATTTCATCTATTCGGTCATTGATAGCCCAATCGAATTGCTCAGGCTGGTTGCTTGCTAAAACAAGCATAAACCTGGAAGTATGAAACAAGAGAGAAAAGGCTGAAAACCCCATAAAAATAAAAATCAAAATCAATGAACCAGTCTGAACATTGAGAACTGCCGTGGCCAGTATCAAAGACATTTCATCACCTGGCGTGTCTGGAGATTCCTTAGAAACAGCTTTGTAACAGCATCTCGAGCGAGACACTAAAATGCAGTGCAATTTAAGCTATTTGGAACTGAAATGCATTTAACTCAGCACTCAGCCTTCCAATATCAGCTTTCCCCAGCCCGTCCTTGCCACAGAAGCCTAACTTACCACTTTACACACAGTCTCCCTCAAGTTAGGGCCATCACAAACATTCAGCAAGAGTACAACCTCCCAGAGACCTCCAAGTCTGAAATCTTGGAACAAGGCTGGACAACACGGAGCGATGCTCTCTGGCACATACATATTTCCAGTTTAAATCCCAGTCTGGGGAACTGACTTCAAGCTGCTGACTGCACAGCACCCTAGAAATCAGGAGGGGCTGTCTTAGTCCTGCTCTGCGGGTAAGAATGGCTGCCAAACTGAGAGCCAACAGCATTACTGAAACCTCAGCCAGCTCCACGAGCTGCAGAGCATTGAACGGACTCATCCTGGCCTAGGAACAAGGGGAGTGTACCACTGCTGGGTCTGTCCTTCAGCAGCTGGTACAAGTTGACTTGTTTCCTTCAAGCGAGTCTGACGCCACATTCCTGCTACCAAGTCTAACGTGAGCAGAGAGGAATTCACAACAGGTACCACAAAACAAAGGTGGTTTCTTTTACGAGGCTTTGCTCCGCGGTACAGATGTGCCAGCTTCCAGGCCCTGCTCTCTCCTGCTGCATTTTGAAGCCAGAAGCCCTTTCTTTTGCTTTGTAATGACATTTCTTCCCCATGCCAACTCCTCTTTAATGCTTTAATTGATGTTACCAGCTTAATAGCGCTTTATAATTTGAAATGGGCTTTTAACCACAGCTATCGGAATATTGACGTTCTTGCAGCCTATTTAAATCCCAGCCTATACAGGGCTGTGCTCTTTGCTGTCATTTCTGAAGATAACTGCCAACCCAAGAGCCACAGAGGCAGGAAACTTCCTCTTCTACCAACAAGGACTTCCCCCAAACCCCTGCAGAAACACAGCTGGGATAAAGGATTGACCTGCAACCTGACATTCAGGCCTTGCCCGTTTCTCTCAGGAAAAGGGTACAAATGAACAAGAGACACAGCCACAACCAGCCATCCAGCGAGAAGATGCAGAAAGTTCTTGGGGAAGTTTAAGCCAGCAATTCACTGGTTCCTACTTAGTCACGTTGGTGACAACTCACTGGTAAAGTAACTGTACTCCTCAGGGTCTCACCAGAATATCTAGATTTACACGCGCTATTAAACTGATTCATTCATGGATACGGGACTCCTCACTGCCCAAAGCAGCAAGAAGGCTGTTCAGAAGCAAAAACCAGCGCATGAATCACAAGGACGCGTTCAGTCTCCCAGAATGCCTCACCGCTTAAATGAGGGTTGAATTCAAGCTCTGACAAAAACGACAGCCCAGCTGTTTTGAGTGGAGGCACAGCACCCACCGGCACCACACAAGCACGCCCAGAGCCCTGCTGAGGGAATTTAACGTCAGGAGAAAGAACCGTCCCCTCACCGTCCCCTGCCAGCCACTGGCTTGCAGTGCAATTTTAGATCTGATCAAAACGATAACTTCATTGGATCCACAGAAATTAGACACCACTGAAAGGACTATTTCCTAGAAAAAGGGGGTACTATCTAAAGCTAAAACATACACGTCATTACTGTGACAAGTTCTGCAGTTTCATCTGAAAAATCTTTATCCTCTTTGCAGATACAGGGCAAAAGACATTTCTAGAGATCACCTAGGAGCTCAGGATATCTACAGTTTTCACCTTGGAAAACTGTATTTCTGTCTTAAGCACCATTTGCTCTGGGTCCTGCAGAACATACGCATTTTGCCAATATATATTTATGATATTTATTTTGCAAACAGCAAATACAACATTGTTTAACAATAATTACACTCAGCATTTATAAAGCAATTCTATGTATCATTTCAGAAGAGAATCGCTATCATCCCGAAGAGAAAACCAGAGATCTTGCAGGGTTCTTGCAGGTTCAACACCTTGCTTTCACACACAGACAGAGACAACGTCTCTTGTTGGCTCAATTTCTTTGTAAAAGGAGAAGTTTAACAACTAAGTAAAGTTCACACACGCAAAAAAAAATATCAAATCAAATATTATTTGAAAAAGGTCGAGGAAAGGTCACCTCTCTATTATGATAGTCAGGAAATGGCTCTTGTTAAACTAAGGAGTGCTCTGCAGGAAGGTACCATTAACGTGACAGAGTGAGCACGGATGGATTGGCAATGATATTCATACACATGCCGACATCAGTGGTTAGCAAATCTATTAGCAGCCACGAAGGAAGCAGCGCTGGGATTCCTACGTTCACGTGCACCACACACAGACACACTGAGCAGACAGCTCGGGCAAAAGAAACGGGGTCAGACCGAAACTCGTTTCCCTCCGTTTCAAACCCATCCCCACTGCACACCCATGCACAGCGCGGAAAGAGGCCACCAAAGCGCTGGAGAGGAACAGGAGCTCAAAGAGGCACAAGCCAAAGGATTTTTTTTTTTTAGAGATCATGAAACATCCAGCCAGCATCAACCCCGCACTCTCCTTTGTGATACTGGTATTTGCGGGCCCAACGCTGTCCTGGTTTAAACAACAGTAACTGATGAAGAGAATGTCCTCATTAGGACAACCGAGGTGTTCAGGTACCTCCCCTGTGTCAGGTAGGAATCTCCCTACGGGGCTGGGAGGGAGCCACACACGGTATGGATGACATAGGGGCGGGAACTGCTCACCACCACATAACACACGCAGGGGAAGCGCTGTCCTGAAAGGCAGCTCAAGATCCCTTTTGCACATCTGCCCGCGTGTCCCACATGAACACCCTTTTTACAGGCACTGATCTCTACCCTCGGTACAGCCCTTCCGCGTGCCAGCTTCCAGCTCCCAGGAAAAGACAGAGGAGGAACAAGCTACATTCAGAATACAAGCTGAAAAGGGGATATTCTACACAGATTTTTTTCCAAGTCCTTAGTAGCACAGGTCACATGTTTCCACCTTCCATTTGCACACCAGGGACTCTTTACAGGTCAATTCAGGGAAATACCAACTGCTGTAAGGGCTGAAGCTGGATACTTACTTGTTACTGTGCTGCCCTGTTCTGTGCAGGAATGCATTTAAAGTTGCTCTGAGATCTTCACTGATTTTCTCCTGCAAAGATGAAATCCAAAGGAAGATCAACCACTGGGGGATCTAAGACAGGTCCCAGCGTTAAGCAGCACTATTGACAAAGTGAGCTCTGTTATTGTCAAGCATTTGCATTGCAATAGAAGCCAAAGCACTGTCCTACCTTGGAAAAAAAGGATCAATTTATATACCCAGGAAAAAGGTCAGGAATTAAAGCTCCCAGCAGAGAGATTAAATATTTACCTACAGTCATTCAGTGATTCTCTTGATTTCAAACCCAAGGCTCTAACCATCAGCCCAGGTGACTTTCCCTGCTGAACACTAATTTAACTGGGAAGTCCAGTAAGATACTTACAGGAAAACAAGGCACAGCAAAGAATTCACTTACACATTCAAAGGAATAGCCTAGGGATAGCTCTTTGAATAGACCCTTGGGGTTAAAGTAGCAGGTCCAGATTCAGTGTACAACGTGGTGACTGACTTTGAAAGCACAAATCACTTGCACATGGGAAGATGCTACTGTAGCTTTGTGAATGTAGTGAGAAGCAGCTGAAATGAAAACCTCCCGAGATCAATATCTGTTGGGACAAACCCCAAACCCTGCAGGGTACCAGCTCTGCAGCGTGAACAATCTTCTCGCGTTTTTAAGATACGCCTCTTTCTTTCCTACTGCCCAGTCACCTGCAAAACCTCCAAAAAGATGATGTCACCCATCTTTTGCAGGGAGGAATTCTCAAGTCAGTCTGGAGATCCTCATCCCATCCAGCTGCAAGACTTTAATTTCTTGTCTCTGCATCACTCAGCCAAGCAGTAAGGCACCTGCCAGTTTTAATCTGTTGCCTGTTGAAGCTCGTTGATCAGGTTAAACCAGGCGGCTGTTGGCTGACTAACTCTGCAGCAGGCACAGAGAGAAAGCACTTACTGTTGCCCTCTTCCGCAGAAACGCATCCGCTTCATCCACGAACAGCAAGAGGCTGCAAAAGGAAAGCACTACACAGTAACAGGAGACAGGTAAGTGAGGCTCAAACGGCTCAAGGATTCTCCTGTCCCACTACCAGGCACCCGTAACTGTGACCTGAAGGGTGACACAAGCAAATTCATTTCTTAAGGCAGCATTTCCACCGCATGCACTCGGCCCAGCCCGACAGGTAAGAAAGCAGCATTAGCTTAAGGCGCCTGAGGCCATAAATCTGACTCCAGGCCTTCAGAGTTTTGTTTCCTGCTGTTCAGAAGCAGACTGAAAAGCAATTCGAGGGCACACGACCTTGATCTCCTCCAGATTTTTAAATATAGATAGTAGTTTTCACGGGCATGGTTTGGCAACAGGCTTCTCTCTAGCAATGCTGCTACGTTACTGCTAAGTTGGAGAAGATCTTTGGCATCTTCCCGCCATTTTTCTTCCCTACACCATTCTGAAAACCTCAAACCTGAGTCCTCCCCTGCAACTCACTGTTATTTTGTGGTGTTTTGACTTTCCAAACCACACTAGCAATAATAAAATGGTTTTACTACCTGTGGAGAAGCAAATTAATAAAGGCAATGAATAATTCACAAAAGCAAATTCACTTATAACCCAAGGGTAGTGCTCTTCCCAAGAGACCAAGCGTATAAAGATGTTTATCAATAACAGAACCAAGCTGCTCATAAAGCTGCCACAGCTTGTATTACCTTCTTGCCTAGCTTCAAAACCAGCTTGCTTTCAAGGGATTTCAGGGCCTATTAACATCTTTTGCTCAACTCCAGCTTTTCTGAAAATATTCTCAGCTACAGTCTCTGCAGAGAAGCATCTTCTATCACAACGGCTTTCAGCTAATAAAGGCAACAGTACTAACAGCTAACATCGTTGAATATCCAGAATAAAATCTCCTTAAATACTTCAATGTTGGCGGTTAGAACACTGACGTGTATGGACACATGTAACCTTTGATCACAACTTTCCTAAGATGGCTACGTGAAGCGTAGGAAGTTCAAATGAACGGAAGTTTTTAATCAAGACAGAGAATAAATTCAGACCCAGGCAGTGTGGTGAAAGAGAATTCTTTAGTGGAAGCTCCCAGCAGTCTTCATCCAGTTGAGTAACCTCATATCTCTTCCAACTTTTTCTTCTAAGCTCACTTAAATCCTTACACTTTTCCTTCTATAGCTCCTCAGGGCAGGAGAAGCTTAGAGAGTTTAAATCCTTAGGACATTTAATCTGCATTTATTTATTTTTTTTTAAGGGGAAACAGAAATATTTAGATGACGAATGCAGCAAGGATTAAAACAGACACTGCAAGATAATGTCCATCTAAAGCAATCAGAGGACACATAAATCACCAGTTAGCCACATTTACAGAAGACCTGCGATCAAAACAGCACAAAACCCAAACTGACGCCCACTGCGAGTTCTCTATTGAATTTCAATACCCTGGCTGGACAAGTAATGTCTTCGCTACATCTGGACTGCAAAAACCCATTTATACGAGTACGAACAAATTAACAACACGCTCCTACAAAATCAGGGAGTCAAGATTCAGCCTCAACATGCAGATAGAAGTTTGCTTTTAAAGGTGACTGAAAAAGGTGTAAAAGTCACAAGCTGCTGTGCTATCTAACGTCAGTGCCTCTAGCATCTGTCCCCCCCTTATCCTCTTTTATTTCTTACAATTGTGCTGCTTCCGCTTGAGACTCAAAAGTAAACAAGAAGCTGGATCCAAACGCTACCAGAGCCTAAAATCTGAGCAATTCCAACTGGGAACATAATACCTAGAGAGTGTGAACACCTCGTTGCACCTCCATTTGTGCTGAGTCTTCTAACTACCACCAGAAAACTAATCGCTGTGAAAGAAATGTGGCCCAGCCTTCAAGTGGGCAATCTCCCTCCACCAGCCTGGTGAGATCAGCAGGGAGGCAAGCTATGACTGATCTGGAAAATCTGAAGTAAAGAGATTTGAGGGAGCAGGAGAGCAAAACCTTGTAGCTTTTTAAATAACACTAAGCAGCAAGAATTCACCCATTCTACAAAAACTTTAGGAGATGTTATGCCTGGTCAGTGCTACCTCGTCTGTGCAAGAGTATCGTTCAGTAACAGAGATCAGGGGTCTGAAGTAAGTCGTTGCAGTGAGTTTCTCTGAGCAAGAAGCCAAACTGAGGATTCAGAGGAACCTCTACTTACCCTCTCCTACTGGTGTTTGCCCAGTCGAAGAGTTTATGCATGGCAGTAACTCCTTCCCGCCCCATGGGGGCAACATCGCCACCTGTCATGATGGCATAATCCATGCCCGAGTGCACAGCTAATTTCTGGAAAGAAACAAAAACCAGGAGTTCAGCACTCTCCCTGTAAGACCATGGAAGATGAGGAGGAAAATAAAAATAGTTCAGTCCTATCAGCACGCTTATTTGCAGAGGGTAAGCGTGCTCTTAGAGAAGAGACTACTTCTTTAGTCACTTCTGCCAAGTCAAGGAAAGTCACCTGAAGGTTAAAATGAACAAGTCAGCCCAGGTAGATCAGCAACAGCCCCAGCAAACCATGCTTAGCTGAACCCAACCAGTCATCTGCTGTGCTGGAAAAAAGCTTTGCTCTGCCCATTAAAACCACCCGGTTCCCGCTACTAATATTTGGTGGTTTGCACTGGTCCAACAAAGCCGGAAGCTTTGACAGTTGCATCCAAGTGTGTTCACATCTGTCTCAAGGACCCTGTCACACCAGCACAGACCTACAACATGTCTTTGCCCTGCAGAAGCCAGAGAAGACCACGGTGCTGTAACACGCTCCCTTTTTGGAACAGCAACAGCAGCCACCTGTGCTGTCACTGCCACTAACCCAGGTACAAGAGTCACAGCTCGGAAAACAGCTTCCCGGCGTAGTGTTCTCTCCTGCCCAGAGCATACAGGGCTCACTCCTACATCCATCTTCCTTCTGACCCTCTCCAATTCACAGCTACCACAACCACCCCCTTGGAGTTTCTATGCTACTGGGGAAAAGGGTTAAGAGGGAACTTCTGGATGGCTGCTTCTCCTTCGTCCACTGTCAATCGCCCCTCTCAGCTCTGACACTTCTCGCTTCTCCTTAGGCTGCTGTTGCCATTTCCTAGACCTGTCCCTCTCTACTGGCTTTAGAAATCCAAACTAGGTGGCAGAGCTGGCAGCAAAAAACTACTGGGATATGGGTTAAATGTATTGTTAGAGGAAAACCAACTTGCTTCAGTCAAATCTGCCACTGTTAAACAAGTACATGAAGCCCCAGATCTAGTGGACAAGCATGGAAGAGCAAGCCAGAAATGAAATCCTGCCTCAAATCCACGCAAAAACCATCCTGGTAGCACGTATGCAGAGTGAAGCTGTACTTGTCTCTCCTCTGCTCTGGGATTAGGACGTGACAGCAGGGAAGACCCTATTCAGACAAGGGCCTACCACGACCAGAGGTGGAAAGGAGGCAGCGGGCTGGTGTTGCCATCCCACAAGTGCCTTTTCCAGAGGGAAGGGCTCTTCCGCCTACGCTCAGCACTAGAATCCAAGCGACTGCCCTAATGTAGAGTTGAAGCAGCTGGGTGCCCTTTCCTCCCTTCCCAACAGGGACACAAGAACACAACCCTCACGCAGCACTACGGCAATAGATCTCAGCCCAGGGAGGGGGCTTAGATCCACAAGTTTTCAGAGCACCCTGAACACGCAGGCTGTCAGAGCCTCGGCGGGGTTTTACCTTGGCAAAGAGCGTCTTTCCGGTGCCAGGGGGACCGTACATGAGGATATTCCTGTAGAGGCTTTTGTTCTTTTTCGTATTTCTTGTTGCTATGGCAATGTCTCTCACACGTGCTTCTAACTGTGGCTGCAAGAAAAAGGGTTAAACTTAAGGAACAGAAAAATACCAAGAGAGCTGCACCCATCAACTCCGCAGAGCAGTACCAGCAGAAGTAGGCAGCGCTCCTACAGTCTCAAGCTTTTAAGCCTTAACTTCAGCTGCTGATTACTTCAGACCAGGGTCACTTCTTCTGTGTCAGGATTGACTCAATTCAAAGTTCCCTCCGCTTGGCTACAACTCTTTTGTAAGAAAAAGCAGCAGTGCAGAAGCAGCGCAGTACTGACTACACTGGTAACACCTAAATATTTCCTTCCTATTGGATGCCCAGGGAGGGATACGTCAAAACATAAGCAACTCTCTGTAGTACTGATTCTCTCGTACAAGTCATAAACATGCACGTTCACACTTATTACTGTACTTCTAGAGATAATGGGAGAAAGCTATTCCTGCAAGAGCGTTTTCTCTCAGCAGCTTCAAGCAGCACTTAACTTTGCCTGATATGCAGGAATCAAATTCAGAAGCCAACACACAGAAGCAGCCCTCATTAGCAAGTCAAGAACCATTCACGAGATGGGCAAGTGCACGCACGTCTTCGGCTTTTTGGCCCACAAGCAGATCCAGGTTCAGTAATCCTTAACAGATTAGAGGAGACAAGTGGAACTCTTCGTATTAACACGCTGACTACAGAGAACAACTGCAGCAGGACTGAACTACGGCTTCCAACCGCTTTGCACAGAGGAAAAGAGGTGAACAGGGTGCTTAATGCACGTCACACCGAACACGGGAGCTTATTTACGGTCTCAGTGTCCCAAGGGCACTATGTCTCCAGAATTATTGTAATTAGAGCTTTTAAAGGGAGTATAAGGAAACAGACATTCTTATTTAGGTTCCAAAGTCATCCTTCACAGACCAAGACAGCGGAATTGAGTACTCACACTGAGAACAACTCCTTCAAGGGCGTCCTGAGCCTTGCTGGTAAGACGCTTACCAACCTGGAGAGGACAAATTCAGTTACCGGCCTCTGGAAAGCAACCACAGTTTTGACAACTCACCTGGACAACCAGGTCACGTGAAGTGACCACGAGCTCAGCCCACCTACGCCACCTCTACCAGCACGTCCATTCACAGACCCATCAACAGCTCCCTGCCCGACACACAGAGCTGCAAAAGGAGCTTTGCGTCCTCGCGGCCGAGGGCAACACAAAACCAAAAGCTCAACTTTACCTTGATAGGATGCTTCAGCGCCTCCAGCACAGTAATGCGTGAGGTCTCCCTCACCAGGGAAGGTTTGCCCAAACGGGCCTCGATGTATCGCCCTGCTACGGCCGTGGCATTTTTGGCAGAGTAAACACCCACCGCCAGCAGGGTCAGGCCTGCCACCTGCAAAGAAAAGGGGGAAGGATTAGGAAAAAAACCCAGCAAGGCAACGCTACTGTGCGTAGCACGCCCTGAGGTGGGGAATTAAGATTCAGGACAAATGCTGACTAATAGGGGTTTATTTTGGTAAGATGTTTTACCCCTGTTCAGACAGTCAAGGTCTCATGTGCCCTATTCACAGGGCATTTGTTGGGCTTGCGTCTTGCGGTGTAAAGACGGAGGAAGCACAAGTAGTGCACAGGGTCATGTACGTAGAAATGGGCACTCCCTGCTCAAAACATGTGTGGCTTTTCAGACTTTTAACTAAATACAGTATGCATTCAGACAAACAGCCATCAGGCTTTGCTACAACCGAAGGGATAAGGCTCCTAGGAGAACACAGCACCTCTAGCTCGGGAGCAAAAGCACGCTGGGAAAGCAGCACGGCTTGGGTGGGGTTTTTTCAGGTTCTTCTGTGCAGACAGTTAAGAATAAGCCCACACCAACCAGGCGCTGCCTGCCAGACTACCCCTCACCACACAAGAAAATGTATGCTGAATTAAAGGTGCCAAGACAAAGAGCGGCTGCCACCAGGGCAGTACACAGTAGGGGACAAAAAGGACTAGCCAGGGTACACCTGCTGAAGGCAAACAGTCATGCCAGATCCAACACAACAGGAAAACAGGGACTCAAGGGGAGCTGCACAGCCAAAACCACCAGGGGAATTACCATCACTGCATTAGAGGCTGTTCTTTCGGCAACCCCAGAACAGGAGACATTCCCATCAATTTGCCAGTGAAGCAGGAAGAGTCCAGACTTCTCTGTGGTTTATGGCTGCTGCTTGGTTCAACACTACCTTGGCTCACACCAACCCAAGAGCCCTGCAGGAAGCTTTTTCCACCACAGCTAGCTGTCAGAACAGACAAGGAGCTGTGCCGACAACGCTAGAGAGATTCCAGGAGGTTGCCAAGAATAACATTTCAGGACAGGACTTGAAAGCAAGACTCCACAGAAGCGTGTATAGGATTGTCTCCTTAATTCTCAGAGACTGATAGCACTGATAACTTCTGTAAAACTTTTACAAAACCTAAGGGGCACAAACATAAGCCTCCAGTTCCCTCCGTTTGTACACGTGCGAGTCAGCTGATTTACCAAAAGTCCTATTCACCTGAAAAATACAAGGGAACAAGGGGCATTGCTTTTAAAGTGAGAGGTGTCTGAGGAGAGGCCAATTGCTCTGCACAGTTCTGCGTGCAAGTGATCAGCTGGGTGACCAATAATGCCCATCAGAGCAAGCCCAGACAGACAAAAGAGCGAGCTGCAGCAATCGCTTTCAAACTAAGCAGAACAAGGTCAAAAGCCTTGAGGACAACAAGGATGGCATCGTTCAATAAACCATGAGCCACCATCTGTTCAGCTTCACTCTGCTCAAACGTGCGACACCACCTTTGCTTTGGATGGAAATGAAAGGTTCAGAAAGCGAGATCCAAGATGCAAAGACGACCTCCCCAACCGATTCCTCGCAGTTTACAGGGACTTTAGAACAGAAAATTCCACATTTTTAGCAGCCTCCCTCTAAAATCAAGGTACCACGAAAAATTCTCTCATGCAGTCTCACACCACCTGCTTTAGCAACACCCCGTACTAAGCACAGTTACAGGCTGATGCATCAGATCCATCCAGGCAGAGGTAAGCATTTCAGACTTTTGGACTTTGCTGACATTCATGTTACAAGATACAGAGAAATACAGCTTTAAGACTGACAGCTACGTATCAAAACAGGAAAATTACTCAACTCTTACATCCACAGGAGAACCCAGTCACTGTGCCAGCTCCACAAATCAGTCTGATTACAGAGCCTACCTGTTTATCATGAAGTATCTAGCAAAGGAATGAATCTCTGACAAGCAACGTGAATTCCACTTAACAAAAAAACCCCAATAAACCCCCCCCCCCCCAAAACTTTCAGAATCTTTGGGGTTCTGTTTATATGGGAGGAGGTAGAAAAAGAGCAGCCCTTAGAGTAGGCAGGAAGAGCCGAAAATCCAGGGCTAATTTAAAGGAACCCTAAAATAAGTGGCTAATTCTTACCTTATAGTCAGTTTTCAAAGCAACAGAAAATATGAGCTCCAGCTGTGCTCTCTCCTTTCCAAAAATACACTTTTTTTTAAGCTAAACGTCCCAAATTCACAAGACAAGAGCTTGTCAGAAGCAAAGATGACCATAATGCAGGAAACTGGTATCTGGGTCAAGAGAATACGCAGCTGAAAGCACCAAGCACTGATCTGCAGAAGGCTCTGAATCCTGCAGGCATTCCAGGTACAGCCTACGGATCACAAAAGGATCCACTAAAAGCACGTCTTGTTCTCCCCAGTCTTTTGTATCAGTGTCTATAAAACCAGAGGGTGGAGCGGACGGTCATGACTGACTTAAAGCAAAATGTCCATTTTAACAAGCCAGGCGACTAAAAATACATTTTCACTGTAAAGTTTTGTTGTTAGGAGTACGCTGAGAAACAATTGTGTGTCGTTAAGAAGCAGATGCCAAGCTCTCTTGTCCTGTGAAAACATGTTGGTCCAGCTTTTAATCAACTTAGCACTCAAAACAATTCTCTACACGCTCCCTGGGCTACATCAAAATTCGGTACAAAGTTGCGAGAGAAGCAGCAAAGTGAGTTTTAGATTATGTCCTGCAAGGTCCTGAAGTTCTAGAGACTGGGAGCTCTCTTTTATAGATGAAAATGGTACCCTCTGATCACAGAGAGCTGACCATCCCCTATCCACCTGGGAAGAGAGCAGCAGGGGAATTCTGGGCAGCTAGCTTGGTGGGAAGAAATTGCAGCTCAGAGACAGAATGCAGGCAAAAGGGGAATACTGAAGAATTTCTCTCTGTAGCCTTAAAATCATGTACCTTAATACCATGACTTAAAAGCAAAACAAACTTTCATGATGGGCATCTTCATATTTTCTGGTGGACCATTCTCCAACGTTTTTTACTACGCAATCAAAAAAATTTGAGACCACTGGTTTAGAGGGAACAAACCCCTTCTGTGTCCACCAGATCAACTACTACACATCTCCAACACACCTTCCCTCATAGTCCTAAAAAGCCATTTCCAGTTTGCAGTTTAACTGCAAATATACAGAAGACATCAGGGGTGGGAGGGAACGGGGATTAGATCCCTGTTCCCAAAACCACCGCTGGCAAAGTGATCCTGTAACAGCAGCACTGACCACTTCACAACGCTCTGTCCACCTAAAAACGTTTACAGATGTTCATCCATCACCAAAGTACAATGACCACTGATCATCAAAAAGCTGAATGAAAACTCGTCAGCTCAGAGCCCAGTCAAACTTAAAAACCACATTCAAGATCTCAAAGAAATAAATCTGCAGTTATCTCTAACTGGCTACTAGATCAAACCATACTCCCCTACATACATTAGGGACAGCAAGTTCTAGAACAACCTGTGAAAAAAGGAGAAAACAACCTGTGGAAAAAGACTTGTCTGCTTTTTCCACAGAATCTGCATCTGTTACTCGTAACAGCCGGCAAACGTTCAGGAAACATGTTTGTGAAGGGGCCGGTGCCTCCAAACGCAAAATGACTATATGCTGTTGATCAAAGACAGAACTTTCCTGACCGATGAGAAACGAATTATCTACACAGAAAGATGAGCATTAATTTGAATAAAAATCCGAAGCACGGTTATCTCGTTAACTGAGGACTGCAGAGAGCACTAAGAGCAGCAAATTCCCCCCACGGTTTACCGTTTATAAACGTATCAGAGCAAGGATTGGTTTAACACACATTTACAGACAGACTTTTCTGGAAGGGACCGATACACGTCACAATCCTACCGTGGCTGTAACTTTGTCCCAGTCTGTTACAAAAGCACGGAATCCTTCCCCGAAGAGCATCCCAGCTGTCCTACGGTAAACAAAGAGCGAGACAAGCAGGAGCAGAGAAAGGGATTTCAAAGACTGAACTGAAGCAATTCGCAAGACAATTACACTCTATAATGATCTCCTTCGGGACGGGCCAAAGCTAATCAAGAGCTCACCCGTGAACACATGAACAAGCATGGCAAATACATTTCTCATCATCTGATGTCTACACCTGATCTGGGATTAAATCCAGAAAAGCATTAGGACGATACCAGCTTCTTTCTTTAATACATTATTGGTGCTGAACTGCAATAAAAGGCTTTTTAACACAAAATCACAAAGAAACTAAAATGAACAAATTGCCAATCTAAACGCTCGCCCCTCTGGAGACAGACTGCTTTCTACCTTTCTGATATGTTCAGAAACTGAAACAACTCTGAAAGATTTCTGAGTAATTGAGGCTCAATCTTAGCAGTAAGGCTTGCAGGAAATTGTTAGAAAACTTGTATAAAATCCACGACTCTATAAATAGCCGTTTTGGTTCACATTCAGCAAGACAAGTGAAAGAGAGGGCTCCCTTTCGCACTCTGTAATTCCCATTTCTCAGTAGAGTCACAAACTAACTTCTGATATCCCTCCGAGCTCAGAGGAATGGACAGCAAGGTCTCCCACGGGATGGGAGACACCGGCACAAGCAGCAAGGCACCCCGCCCCCTTCTGCTGCCTCGCACGTACTTGAGGGACTCCAGCACCGTCTGGCGATGCTCAGCGGCTTTGAGGCGGATCTGCTCCCGGATGATGTCCGCGTTCTCCCGCTCCGCCTTGGCGCGGGCTCGGGCCTCCGCCTCGACCCGCAGCATTTCGTTCTTGTGCCGCAGCTCCATCTCTCGCTCTACCGTAGCTGGAAAAAAAAGCAAAGGGAAGAGGACAATCTGTTGGACTGGCTTAACCTCAGGGGAAAGAGATGGCATCGCATCATCCTGGCTTCCCAACAGCTGTTTTAGTCCCACAGCAGCAGACTTCAAGGTCTTCACTCCTTCCCACTCTCCCCCAAAAGGCAGCCAACCAGCACAATATCACAGCAGACAGACAAGGGGTTCTCTCTCTGTGCTCAGAGGGATCACACACACCAAATAGGTGGCCTCCTCCAGACAGCACACTGCGAGCCAATGATCGTGCTTCGGTTCTGGGAGGTCATCACCAGAAAAACTGCTCAGGGCAAACTTTAGTCAGAGACAAGCTAGACAAGATGGGATAAAGCAACAGAAAGGGGAAAACCACAGCGCTAGGCACTGCTGCTGCTCATCAACATCATTTCAGAGAGGAAGGGTGACAGGCTACAGTCAGCCAAGGACAACTCCGGGCAGGTAACTACACACAGTGTAACATGCACTGCTGCAAGGAAGGGATGCACAACAGAGCTGCCTGTAAAATACTGGCCCAAACAGGACTTTGACAGCTCTGTTACTTCAGACACATGGAATTGCAACAGACACTATGATTGTCATGAATGGAGAATGAAAGAGAAACCTAAGAACAACCCAGGAGAGGAGGAACTTCACGGCCAGCACCCTCTATCCTCAGCATCATCGCAAGAAATCCTGACTGCATGATACCCCTCTTGATACCTGACAGGCTATGAGTAGGTGGATACTACAGAAGTACAACCACCCTTTCCTACAGGGTTTCACCACTGAGCTTTGCTCTAGGGTTGCTACGATACCTCCCTCAGACACGGACAAACGCAGGGAGCACACTAGATGGCAGCAAGACCAGGCACCACGGAGCAAACCAGCCTTCCAATCCCCTTTGGTCAGAATTAAATTTCTAGAGCTTGGGCCCCAGTGGAGTCCCACAGGAGTTCTGCAAAGCCAGCGATTCTGGCAATTCCACAACAACAAAAAGAAACAAAGCAAGTTCCAGGCTAAAACTTCATTACTCGACTTTTACGTTCTACGGGAAACTGTGAACAGAGACTAGGTGACACGGATTCAACTGGTCCTCCCAGATGCTATTTTGTTCCTCTTCCCTTCTCAAAAGTGCTTCTATTTTAGATTGTCCCAGTATAAAATCAGAGTTTCAGTGGCTACCTCAGGAGATGCTGCTGACAGTTCACTGGGAAATCCAAGTGCCACAGTGCAGACCTTTAGGAATGCAGCCACTTCGAAAACTAATCTTGGAAGCAACTGGTAGTTCCAGTACTACTGGGATTTACCCATTACTTGCCAATATGACATTAACACACGATCCTACGAGCACCGACGATACGGACAAGGAGTCAGCACAGATACTCCTACGCCCACCCACCCCTACCACTAGCTGAAGAAAAATTATTAGCTTACCACGCCTCATGGCTTCTTGCTTCTGCACAGATTCTTCCTGCTTCCTCAGATTCTCCTCGTTAGCAAGTTGCTACAGGCAGAGACGACGGCAGAAGATGCATTCAAGTTGTAAGAACTCGGGCAAAGCCCGTATTTGTGTAAGCTTAAGCACTACAAACGTTTCCAAGAAGCTAGCGCTCGGGTTGAAGCGCATTCTCCCTCTCCCCGCCTCCCAGATTCACACTCTTAACCCCACGCTCCTAGCTGCTTCGTCCCAACTCCTGCACTGTTGAGGACAAGCAAATAGTACAGATGAAGACAACTGTGGCTAGTACCAGCCATCCGGCCAGCACGATGGGGCACGGCTCCAGATCACCGCTTCGACTTAAGGAAGCTACCGCACAGGTCCCCGCGGGGTTAGAGAAGGAAGCTGTCGTCATACCTGCTGCCGCATCTGTTCATCATAGCGCTGCCTCGCCAGTTTGTCCTGGTATTGGGCTCGCTTCAAAAAAAAAAAAAAAGAGAAGAGTGTTCAGAATATAAAGATTAGGCATTTAAGAGAGAACCTGGTCCTGAGGGCAGTGAGGTTTGGAACATGCAGGGGAAAACCAAAACAAAAAACACACACAAAACAAAACAAATAGTCCCAGGTTTGAACACGAACAGGGCAAAGTTTGGGGCAAAACATCCTCAGCCAGCACCAAACACGCCTCTATGCTGAGAAATCTATATAGTCTGACTCCATTTTAAGGTATCATAGATACATAAACAAAGAACAAGTGTTCCTTGGCACAGAAAAGGAACTTGACTGGGAAAAACATGGTTTTCGTGTTCTAAAACACAGCGCCTGGACAGGCAATAGAATTGTCAAGATATGCTGCCTGTCGGATGAGCTCTGTTTCTGGTTGATTTTTTTTTTTTGTTCCTCATTAATTCCTCTCATCGATTTTCCACTGCAACTGGCAAACAAACCCATGTCATCCACACCCGACAGAAAGTGGTCTGAGGGCCCGCATCCACCAGCGAGGAGGACTCTGCACAAGGGCTGATGGGATTCTCCACTCCAAACGCACAGACAGCACAACAGCTTGCAAGTTATCTCCTCGACAACTGTGAAGCGTGGCAGCAAACCACGATCAAGCCTGCTTTGACTTCAAAAGACGCCCCGTGAACTGCCAGAGTTCACCAGCTCCCTCACGGACAGAGCGGGTGACTGCAGCCTGCTTCCCGCGCCAGCCCCGTTCAAAGTCCAAACTCTGACGGGATACAAAGCAACACGTGCCAAACAAGCAGTTTTCTCTATCTTCCCGAGCAAGAAAATCAATTAGAATAAACCAATCCCCTCGTTTCCTGGGCTCTCAAAGTAAGAAGTCACCACACATGAGCTATTTGCATAAAAGCCAGCTTACCTTTTCCCAATTTCAGTATTATTGCCACTTTAGTTACTTATGCTAAAACCTACCAAAAACCTGCTCACAATACGGCCTCCAGTAACTCAGATTTGCATCACTTCTCCTCTGAAGGTATATTTTTCCCGTCTAAAAGGCCAAACTCGGAGGATGCAGGGTTGCAGGGTAGTTAAGACTGAAATCCAAATAACTTAAGAGACATTTCGCTGTTCAGGCTAACACACACACTGATAAGCCAGTAGTCCTCAACCTTTTCACACCATCAGCTGTTAGACACAAGCGAGGGTATCTCGGCATGTTCAACTGCACTTCCCTGAAAGTTCCTTTCGGAAAATTTCCAAGAGCCCACGCTACGAGTAGCTGCTGCTACCGGTTCCTTTGGCTCTTCCAGAACTTGGTAACAGAAGCTGAAGACGACAAAGCTGCACACGGCTACAGATCAGGCTCAACATCACAAAGCCAGGGGAGAAGACGGGCTCAGTCTGTGAACTGCCTCAGATCTACGGCTGCCCACAATCCCCCTTCCCCCGCCCCCCAAAAGGAGCAATTAATGCACCGTTGCCTTTTCCACAAAGGAGGGCGCACACAAGGTCTCCCAGCACTTGGCTGCCCCCTCATGCCCTTACTGCTTGATGCTGTTTCGTTTCTTCACTGAGTGTTTTCCGCCTCTCTTCTGCTTGCACCCGGATCTGCTCATTCTTCAGTTGTTCGATGGCAGCTTCGTACTCCTGGTAAGGGAAAGAGATAATTATCACAAACGAGCTCAACCCAAATGCTAGTGACAAGTATATTCCAAGAAATCCCTCTGTAATCAGAGTGGCGCCCTGCAAAGCTGGCGCAAGAAAGCAAAACTACGATCATAAAACACGATTGTAAGGAACCTCATGATGAGCCATTTCAGGATTAAACACAAATTATGTGAAAAAACCCAACAAACCAACCAACACCCAAACAACCCCCAAATTCTTTTATAAAAGAAACAGAAGCCTGTCCTCCACCCAACTACTTTACAGTTCCCTGCAGAAAACCCTCACCATTCCCTAAAAAAGGGGGTGATGTTCTAGGAGTCACAAAACCACTCAGGACACACAAGTTGCAAATAAAGCCATAAAATACGTCTGAGAAGAGGCCAAATCAGCTTGCACTTCACCTTCCAGAATAACTTCTTTTTTTTTAAAAAAAAAAAGGTACATGGTCGTTATTCACTGAAGCTGAACAGCACCAAGAAAAACTCAGCACCCTCTGAGGATTGCTGGAAAACAAGACTTTGACTTACACACCCCCACCCCCACCCCAAACCTGGCAGCTGCCCGAGGTGGGCTGGCTGTCTGAGGAGTGACGAGGTCCAACCCACCTTCAGTTTTGCTTGTTGTTCCAGCTGCAGGGTCTGCTCTTGCATTTGGGCAAGACTAAGAGCATCCTTTGCGTGGCCTGAAAGGGACAGCGGGAAGAGGTTATCGACAGGACAGACGTTTTCCTCAAGTAAGAAATCGTTGGCTCTGTTCCACCCGGCCGGGTGCCAGCCAGGGCTGTGCAGGCACAGCAGTTCAGCCCTCCCTGCCGACGGGCGGTCGGAAACCTCCTCAGCACAGCCCTGAGCTGAAGCCGACAGGTTTCACGCTGCCGAGAAGGCGCCCCAGCACCTTCCTCTCCCTTCCCAGGCCCCCCAGAAGAAACCAGCGATCCGGAGGGCTGACCTCCAGGTCCCTACGGGCCGCCAGGTCCCTGGCAACCAGCAGCGGCCCCGGGCGAGCGCTACGAGAGCCCGAGGCTGCCCCGGCCCTGCCCGGCCCGGCGGGCGCACACGCCCCGAGAAGGCGGATCCCGCCAGGCCCCGAGGTGCTGACTAAAACCCCGCCGCCAGCCCCAAACTCCCGGCCCCCGATCCCGGCCCCTCACGCACGGGACGCGTCCAGCTCCCGCGCCGCCTTGGCCGCCCGCTCCAGGCCCGTGGGGTCGAAGTTGCTCCATTTGTCCTTGGGCGCTTGGCGGTCCCCGGCGGCGGCGCTGCTGCCGCCCCCCGCCGCGCCCCCACCCCCGCCCGGGGCCGGCGGGAGGGAGAGGCCCGCGGCGCCCCCCGCCCCGTCCCCGCCGCCCGCAGGGGCCGCGCCGCGGTTCAGCCCGAAGAGCCACGACATGAGGGCGGCGGCGGCGGCGGCACCACGCGCGCACGGCGGAGGACGCGCCGCTCCCCGCGCGCATGCGCGAGGGCGGGGGCGGGGCGGCTTCCTATTGGGCGCGGCGCGGTCGCCGCGAAGGCACGTCACCCGCGGGACGGCCTCCGCGCGGAGAACGCGCGCCGCGTTCAACCCGCGCGTGGAAGGCGATTGGCTGCGGTGTAGGCGAGTGGGCGGGACCGCCGGGCTGGGGACGGGGAGCGGAGAGGGACAAAGGAGGGCGGGCGGCGCGGCGCCCTAGCAACGGGAGTGCGGCGGCGTTGCTAAGGGGAACGCAGGGAAAAATGACGCAATGCGGGGACGTTATTTCACCGGAAAATCCGCTCCCAAACCGCCTGTACTGCGGAAAAGGGCGTGGAAGCGGCTGGGGAAAGGGGGGAGAGGGAAGGGGCTGAAAACGCCAGAAACCTCCCCAAAGCTCCCACTGGAACCCCGCAGCCTGGAATGGCGTAAGACTGGAGCACAGCTACGTCATCTGCCGCCCTCGGCAGCGGGCCGGGGGCAGTCATTGTGTTATAATCAAGTTTGGATTTTGAATAGAGAATTAATTTTCATTGGTAACTAATTGCTTTCAATGAACGACTTAATTGCTTTAAGGAATAACTAACGCTTTGTATTAATGCAATCAGTTTACATTGTCGTAAGAAATATCCAAAAACCTCACTGGTGCTCAGAAACAGCGGCTGCTGCCTTACGAAGAAGGTCGAAGCTAAAGCTGCTGCTCATTGTGAAATTGTCCAGAACAGAACAGGGAGGCAGGAGACAGGGACAGGGAGGGAAAGTGCCCGTTCTTGGCGTGTCTTGTCTTATGGGATGAAACCAGAGAAACTAAGGAATGTTAAGGTGAAGACCCTCACATCCTCCCCATCCTAATTTGTATATCAGAGATCTTGATCAGTAAGATAACCAGTGATTATATTAGTATAGGAATACTAATGAAGTTAGTTAATAGGGTGGACCAATCATTGTAAATGTCAAAATTAATAGTGGGCATAACATGCATGCTGATGTTAAAATATGTTAAAGACCTTGACTTTGCAGAAAAAGGATATAAAATGCTGATTTTTTTGTATAACTTTGAAGCCCGTCAGGTGGAGCTCTCCCCCGTACTTCCCAGCGCTGCCATAAAGAAGTGCCGGCTTCTCTGCAACTGTGTGGATGAGTTTGTCACGATGACGACCTTTTGTCAACAATTCGGGTGTCTTTTTGTCTTTAAACATCCATGCTTCTTCCCAAACGCGTGCCTGAGTGCGTCTCTCGAAAGCTGCTTGGTGTTTCTGTCGGATTCATCTTCCTTTTTCTTTCTTTTTTTTTTTTTTTTTTTACCGCTGGTGACCTGGCGGGTTCGTTGCTTGTTGTGCGAATCAGCGCTGGCTCGGCTGTGCGAGTCCCTCGTGCCGCGCACGCGTTTTGGAATACAGAGGCGAAGCAGTTGTTGTTGGTTACAGGGTAATAACCCCAGCGCTCCAGCCCTCTTCCCCAAAATAATTAATCGTATTTTATCTTTGGTTTTCTCATTTACGGTTTTAATTTTTCATCTTGGGCCAAAGAATACGTATCGAAGGTTCGATAAAGATTTGGTTGCAGTTGTGCTTAGCACAGAAAGGAAGCTACAGCAAACATCGGTAATTACTTGCACTTGTAGGCTGTTTTCTGAGCACATTTCACTGCCTAGAACAGAGACTCCCCCCTCGGCTTACACATCAGCGCCAATTTTGCGTTGGGTGGAATCTTTTCCTTTGTTTTGGCAGTGGCAAAAACATTCCCTGAGCCTTCACGCCTTCAAGGTGTGCGCTGGCTCCTAGTTCTTCGTGAAGCTGTCAGAGTTAAGCCTGTTTGTACCAGGCAATCATCTATGACATTAAATTAAATGCCCTCCTGCCTGACAGCAGCCAAGTGCAGATAAAACCTCCGTCTTGCTTTGAGAAATTAGCTTGTGCAAAGTAGAGTTGTACTTTGATATCTCCGTGAGCCTGGGGTCATACAGGGGAAGGCTGCGAGTAAGTACACACTCAAGAGCAAGTTTCTTCCAAGCGAACACAAACACTCCAGCAAAATTCTGGAATTGGGGAAGTATGCTGCTCTCCTTCAGAAAACCATGAGGTGTCTATCGAGATAACAGATCGGCTGAGTGGGATAACCCTTCCAGCTCCTGACAGATCAGCGCTTTCCAGCAGAAGGTGAAGGACTCTATAAAGAAAACCTGGGAATGAAGCTCTTTAGAGTTCCCACACAGAACTGTGCTCCTGCTGGGAGCCCTGATGGCTTGTGACCTCACCCTACAGAGGTGTTTGGGTGTCATACCCATCATATCAATACAGATGAGATGCCTAAATTGCCCTAGAAAACATGAGGCTTTAGTTAAAAAAAAAGTTTGATTTCACTTACCTGTCCAACTTAGAATTTTCACGGTCATGAGTACTGCCAGTTCTGCCAAGATTTAAGGGACGTTTTCTTTTGGGCTCCTTGTAAAACAATTCTTACTGAAGACGAGACATTACTGACACTGATATATTTCTACTTCTACATTTCTGACACTTTTTCTTTTGGGGGGTGGCGGTAAGTTCCACGTACAGCAGCCTATGAAATCACGGGTGGAACGCTTACTTTTCAGTCATTTAAAATGGCGATGAATACCAGCCTTTCAACCCACACCTCTCACCAGAACAAAAGCTGCCCTTAACAGATTTGCCCTTATTGCCGTCAAGAACGAAGTAATCATTCAACAGCTCTTGTATTGTATATTTAATTGTCTTCAAAAGGATGCATTACAATGGGGGGGGGGGGTGTGACACGTTAATGTATTAGTAAACTACGCAGGGAGTTGTGCAAAATTAATTTCTGTCCTACAGCAAGAACAAACGAGATTATTTTATTGCATGAGAGATTCCAGAGGCTTTATCTTCCCCTCAGCGCAGAGCCTCCCTTAAGATTAATCAGTCACAAATGCACATTCCGAAGGCGAACACAAGTCATAGGAATTCTTATAAAGTTAATGAATGACTCACCTCCCTCCTATCCCTTCCTGCTGTCCGAGAGGACAGCCCAAGGCAAATGCTCCCTGAACCTAGACGTGAGGAATCCAGCACTCAGGAGGCGAGGTCAGTGACAAAGCTCCCTCTCGGCTCGGAAAGGAGCTGTTTCAACAACTCCACAAGCAGCGCTAGCGGAGGGTTTGCAGGATGGAGTGACGCTGCGTGGGGGCTCTCCAACGTAACAGCACGGGTTTGAAAACAAGTTCCACGTGCAGGACAAATAAGCAATAAATTCAGAAGAGAGCAAGCGTTACTGAGGGAAGGTGTTCCCACTGATGCTGGGTTTTGTTACCCGAAGAGTACATACATTTCTTTACAGCCCTAAGCCCTGAAATTTGGAACCGTGCTGCTCCATTGGCTTTGCCACTGGGTATTAAAATTGTCTTTCTTCTTTTTTTTTTTTTTTTTTTTTCCCCATCTCCCCTTTCCAAAGATTGGCTTAGTGACAGCAAATTCAAGCCTGGGGCCAAAGGGAAAGAATCAGATTTACTCTTCTCCTCTAAAAACCTGATTTTTAAGGTGCAGCTCAAGCTTAGCACTGTGTGGAAGTCCAGGGCAAGACACTAAAGATGCGCTAGGTGTCTTCAGAGTGCAGAGGATAGAGGCTGGAATGACAGGAATGACAGTGCTGGAGACTTACTGTCCATAATTAGTGACGGAACAGGGTAATTAATCTCCATATAGCTGCTCTGATAGCGGGACTCACATCCAGTTGGGTGATGTTGGTTGCGGGTGTGCTGCGGTAAGGCAGTGGTCATGATCCAGGCAGTACTGTGCTGCTGTTTGGGGGGGGGGGTGGTGTTTGAATGAGAAACAAAAAATAACGGCTTTAGACGGTCTTGCTGTCTGGCTGTTCTTGACTCACTGCTGCTCCTTGAGCTCAGCTGAGGGCTGAGAGCACTAGAGTCACCTGCTGGGGAAGCAAATTCCTCAAGTTTTTGGGTTTCCTGCTCACTCAGGCTGATACCAAATCCCAAGGTAAAATGACCTGGGGGAACTGAACCCTGCAAAGTCCGCCTGGGATCGGTGTCATTGCAGCAGATGAATTTCATACCAGTGCCAGAGCGCGAGCACAACAGCGTTGATGAGACTCAAGAATTCAGCAGGCAGACAGCGAGTCAACTTTCTGCCAGAGCGCTCTGACAGCGTTCATCAGCCCTGGCCTGGCCTGGCCCCATCGCTGCGTTTCTTAGAGTTCACCGACCAAGCCCTGTCCCAAACCAGAGACCATCTGGGAACACTAAACTGTCCTTGCGCTTTCTAAAAGGTGGGATGTCTTTTATAAAGCGTCTCCGTGTCCCGGCCAAAGGCCAAGCGGGTTAACCGCCTCTTCCCTTCCTCTTCTCAGAAATCCTGGTGGCTTTGACCCAACCTCCTCTGTATACTGTACATTTTCGTATCGTGTTATTCTCCTTTCTCCTAACGCTTTTCCCTGCCATCCCTGAGATGCTTTGCTTTTGGGATGCCCAATTTGAGCTACCTCTTGAGTAGACGGGATGAGCTGGAGGAAAGCTGCTCTTTGGCAAGTGTGACAGTTTCAGTGCTGTTGACAGCAGGAATGGATTTGGCCGCCTGTAATCTTTGTCTGAGGGCAGGTGCCCAGAATGCAAGGCCAGGGCAGTAAACAGCTGGGTCTTGAACATGCTCATAAGCTGCAAAAATAAAACTGTATCAACATTTAATAAATAGAAAACAGGCAGTAAGCAAGCAATAATGGGAATCCATCACTTTGCCTTTTGTTTTGTTATTTGTTAGGCATATTTATATAAAAGAGGGCACAGATTTGGGATCTATTAGTCAGGTTTTGGCCAAGCCAAACCTTTAAGCTTTGGGAGAGCTTGGCTCTGAGGACAGCCTTTAGGCTTGACAACCAGGACACCTCAGCAGACAGTGCAGGCTGGGGGATGATCTGTGAGCCTTCTGGTTTCCCTCCCCTGACTCCTCCTTTTCGTCCAAGTCTTTGTCCAAGCAAGATTCCTTGCTCTGCCAGGAATCAGTCCACTCCAGAGTCTGTCATGCTCTCTCTCTGTGCTTATATCCTTGGGCATCTGTAGCTGTGAAGAACACAAAAAGTATAATGTCAGCTTTATCCACCCATTCTCCGAATTTGGCTGAGTCAGAGATCTCATCCCTGTGGTCATCTTCCCTATCACTCCAGCCTCTTGCTGGGAAAAAGGCGGTGCTTCTGCACTGTCACACAGCTTATTTTTAGCTCTCACTTCGCTTCAGCCTATCAAGAATCCCTGTGCGTTTCGTGACAGTTAAGTGGCATCTGCGTGGTGGAAGGAGGAAGGCAGATGGGTTGTGCCCGAGTAGCTGTGTTTAATAGTTAGCTTGTCCCTGCCACGTTGAAAAGCAAAGGGTAGCCAAAAGTTCAAACGACAGCACTTCCAATGCCCATGCCAGCTTTTAGCAGTCTTCCCGCCCTTGTTATCCCAAAGGAGTTGCAGGACTGTCTCCACTGTGCACTTTTTCTCCCGCCTGCAAACATATCGCCACTAGGAGGAGTATTGCTCTTAAAAATGGGGGAAAGAGCCCATTTTGGACAGTACCTTTTGGGCTGGGAGCTACGATGAAGCCCTATTGGCAAGCTAGCTGATGAGCACAGAGTATTTCAGCCATGAGGGCTCCTCTGTGTTGGATCTCCGGCACCTCAGTGCCCTTCAGGACGCTTTCCTTTGGCTAAAGCGCCCCAGGATTCTGCCTTGCGCCCCAGCTCACCTGGCTGCATGTGCACCATGCGGCACAGCCCTTTGCCTGGCTGGTTCTTGTACACGGGCTTCACGCACACTTTGTTAGTGGTGCCCGAAGCCAGGTCTGTGAGGAGCACGCTGTGGATCTGCGGCGAAACGCTGATGACCGACGAAGGGCCTGTTTGCCGCCGGCATCTGACCCTGTAACCCAGGACTTTCCCGTCGGCAGAGTCCCAGGAGGCTTTCAGGGTGTTGGGGCCCATGTCTTCGAAGCGAAGGTGCCTCACTTTGGAGCCCTCTAGAGAAAGAAGGTTCGTGTTACTGCGGACCATTCGTATGGAGTGGTCCTTCCCGCCCAGCTCCTCGTTCCTCCCGAGGGGATTGCCAGCCAGCCTGGTCTTTCTCCAGAAGCAATAGCCCATCACTAAATCTCTGCAATGGAGGAGCTCAGCCTGGTTAGTCCTTAACTTCGTGCTGGTACCAGCACAAAGGCACTGTTAGGCACTGGCTGGCCACCTCCCACACCCTCAGCTGCTGTCATTCTCTGAGCTCCTCGCTCTTGAGTCCTGATAAGAGCTAGATTTTGCCTCCTGCGGTATCTTTACAGGTGCCTCTTCAGAGCAGAAGCTTCTGCTGATTAAATTTCCACCCCTCTGATGCTAAATCACACCAAAGAACAGAGTCTTAGGAGACCGGAGGGAAAGGCAGTTTTCTTTCTTCTTTAGGGAGATGCAGGGATCTCCAAGTCCTGCTTGTGGCTGCACCAGCAGCTTGGCAGCACGCACCCTGTAAGAGCGGTGATATTGTGCGTGTCTGATTGTCCTTCAGTCCTATGCCTTACACATCTGCTGCATCCTAATGGCATTATCCTGTTCTGCTGTTCATCAGAAGCTGCAGCTTTCCCCTTCTCTCGTCCCCCCCCCCCAGTGACTGGGCCGACTGAGTTCCCTGGCTTCACCTAGAGGCAGATGATCTGGGCAAAGAAGCAGGCACACTTCAGGGACTTTTTGTGCCCGTGCAGTTTCCTACCAGCAGAACGCTGCTCACTCACCTTCCTGAGTGCAGGCTTTAGCCGACAGGGATTTCTCCTTTCCCGATTTGTAGATTGCAGTCACTGTCACTAGGTAGGTTGTATTGGGTGCCAGATTCTCCACCACTGTGCTGTTGTCCTTGCCATCCACCTCCAGCAGCTTCACCGAGTTCCCAGGGAGCGGTCCGTACAGGATCTGATAGCTGCTCACACTGTCCAGTGTAGGAGCCCAACTCACATGGAAGCTGTGCGGCCCAGACTCTGAGATGAGAACCTGAACTGGGCTTATTTCCTCTGAAAGCAATGTAAAAAGATGTAAATGAGTATGTAATTCAAGGCGTAAGAATGCTGTCAGAGGAGCATAATTGACCCGCACCACATTTGGCTTCCAGGTGGTGGAAGAAAATCCATCCAGCACGTGGATGTTGATAGTCATCCAAGTCAGGACAAGCCAGCTCAGCCCTCAGAAAATGGTTTCTCTACCTGTGCAGCAGAGAGCGGGCAAAACCGCTCGGCCAAAACTGTTCTTGCATGCAGTAAAATTAATACTGGATGCAAGTTCGTCTTGACTTTGTCACCCCTGCTCAAACTTCCAGTGGGCCACTTCTCGCACGTTGCTACCCGGCATAAACCAGAGTTGTTATTCTGGCCCTAGTCTGCACAGAGGGGCTGGCTTCTGCTCCGAGTGCTCCCCCTCTCCTTCCCTTTTACCCGGGCATTCCCCATCAGTGGACACACCTGCCTGGAGAAGCAGCACGCACCTGACTGCGCACACTTTACCTGCCAGGGTAGTGACCCTTGTTGTCTGGGGAGGGAAGTAGTGGACGTTGGATTCGGGAACGAGAGCCACCTCGTAAGTAGTTTCTGGTGCAAGGTTGCTTAGCACGAGGCTAGTGTGAGCCCCAGACACTTGCTTTGTCCTCTTCCTTGCAAGGTCGTCTGTTGGGGCATACTCTAGGGTGTAGTAGCCAGTTTCCTGAGAGAGGAGTTCAGGCCACATCAGACGGAAGCTGCTTGAGGTGATGTCTACAGCATGGAGTCGATTTGCTTGGATGACATCTGGAAGAGAAACAGTAGCGAGAAATCTCTACTGACATTAATACACAGGACATGGCACGTCTGAAATACAGGCCCTTCTGCGTGGGAGGTGTAGCCTACAGCAACACTGGATGACAGCTGAAGTCACCTAGGTGTAGCCAAGCCCCTTCATAGCAATGCAGTGAACCAGATCCTCTTTCAAAGGTTCAGGAGCACAAAATTAAATCCTTGAAGCCAAGCATAAAGCTAGAAAAAATGCCCAGTATGTGTCAACGGAGGCAGCAATATTTGGGTTTTCACACCAGTCCTACCTCTCGGACAAGACCCTTTCACTGAACAGAGTTGCAAAGGAAATACGTGTACCCCAACCGCCATGAAGTGGCATTTTGGCTAAAGCAATCGCTCAGGCATGCCTGCCCGACGGACTTCAGCTCAAGAATACTACTGCACCTTGCCTCCTAGGCATCTCCAGCCTCAAACCAGTTTGCCACAAGCCTCCAAGTTGCTCTATAAAAGCCCCAGCTCTCCCTCTGCGTTCTCTCTGCCTTGTCCTCTGGGCTAAGGCCAAACAGTGCTGGTGATCTGCTGTGATGGAGAGGCCTGGCACAGCAGGAACCATGCCCCTGCCCATCCAAACGTGTCTTGCGCCACCAAGAACGAATCTGGAGCAATCCAGCAAGTTCTGGGCAGCCGCTACGGCCCGACAGACGTGCGGGCGTTACTGTGCCTGGCCAAACAAGCAGCTTCCCACACTCGGCAGGACGTTACCCTGTACCCAGCATGGCAAGCAGCACTGGCACTGCCTGTGACAAAGCTGGAGATGGAATTTGGGCAGCCAGGTTCCAAAACTCCTGCGGTCAGTTCATCCCCAGCTCCCTGTGGAAATCACCCACTAACGAAACCAAACCACTAAGTTTTGTCAGGTATGTGAAGCAGCCCAGAGCGTGAAGAAACACATTTCTCCCCGCCTGTACGCAGTGGCCAGGAGGAAGGGGCAGCAAATGGGGATTGTCCAGCCTTTGCTGAGCTGCCTGCGTTCGTGCCAGCTGAAGTCACTCCCTGCAGTGTTTCACAGAGCCCCATTGTTCTGTGACATTCAGCAGAGCCGCTCTTGTGCTATCTCGCTTCTCTCTCCCCCTGCGCAGAGGCTTCTCTTCAAGGCTTGTGCTACCTTTGAGTTCTAGACCCCCAAATGCCAGACACCACTACCTCTGCTGAGGCTCAGCAGCTCCCCCAGCTTCCTCTGCTGCTGGACCCTTCAGACACACGTGGCCTCCTGAGCCCATCTCGGGCAGAATCCCACCGTTCTCTGGTCTTCCAGAGGGGTGGAAACACACAGCACTTTGTTTCTAGCTCCAGGGAAGTGGCATACAAAGATGCTCTTGTTTTGTTTTGTTTTGTTTTTTAAAGGATTTTCAAAAGCACCCAGAGCCTTAAAGAAGTACATTTGCTCTGCACAGCGTCGCTCCTGAAACCTCATGGAAGTGCCCTCCAGCTCAAGCTGAAATACTTCACAGAGTGCTGTATGTAGCTCTCTCTGGCTGTCCATTAGGCAGGGGGAAAGGGAGGCACAAAAGTCTGCCCAGACTCGCAAGAGAACAGAGGGTAGCCTTGCATTCTCAGACTTGTCCTTTAACTGCGAGAAGATCAGCTCTCCTCCTCCGAGCTGCTCCGAGTCCCTGCCAACTCCTCCGTACCAAAGAAAGCAGCCTCAGTTTTTCCTCTGAGCTGTTCTCTGGCTCTCCCAGGCAGGCAGGAACATTTCCCTTCTCCGTGCCCTGCCCGCTCCTGTCTGCGCACGCTGCCAGCCCAGCCAGCAGCACTCCACCCCGTCGGAGCTTGGAGGAGGCAGCGGGCGGGAGGCAGCGCCACGGGGCTTGGGGCGCTGCACCCTTCTGCGAGCCCCGCAGCTACCAGCCGCCAAGCCACAAAGGAACAGAGGAAAGGCCTCAGCACCAAAAGTCCTGCCAAAAAGCTTCAGGGAATGGAAAGAAAAGTGAGCTCGGAGGCAGGGTCCAGGGGCGCTGTGAATAAATCGGGCAGGTCGAAGGGACAGGGTGCAACACACGTGCTGCAGGGAGCCCACAGCAAACAGCTCTGCCCCTTCTTGCCAGATTACAGGCGCCTCAAGCATATGAAGAGGGCAATAAGCCCCCCCCAAAATAGATGCCCGTGGTATGCTTCACAGCACCTCCTTGTTCCCAGAGCCTGACTGCTGGGCGGGTGGGTGGGCTCCTGCAGAACTTGGCTCGGAAGACGGTGCGAAAGGATGAAACAAGTCAGCAGTTGCCATTTCAACTGGTTGAGTGGAGAGCAAGTGGATGCCAGCACAGAACCTGATGTCATCTCAAAGGAATGCCTTGGTTTCACGACATTTGAAGGTCCTTCCCCAGAAGGAGAGCACCAAATGCCACACGGTGGGTCCATAACATGTAAGATGCAATGAAGAAGCCTGAGCTAGAGTCCCCTTTCCTTCACCCTGGGAAAGGCAGAGGGATTTGCCAGGAGCCAGCTGTGGCTGTGGCCATAGCCAGGCTGGCTGGGAACTGTAGCCTGCTGCATTCTGCAGGATTGTTGTGTCGGGACCGTGTGCCAAGGAAAAAGAGGGGGAGTGAACATACACATCCATCCACAGTCCCTGTCTCGCACCCTGCGGCGCAGTAGCATTACTGGAATGATTTCAGGTGCACCATGTCTGAACAGCAACCCGTCTTCCCTGCTCTGTGACACAGCCAGGTTTTTCAAAAAGGGAACTGAGGCAGAGACGTCGCATCCCTTGGCCTCAGCAGAGCCTGTAGTGGGACAGAAATACAGTTCAGAAGAGTAAGGCACCTTCCTTTTGTCTCCCTGCCCAAGTAGTGGCTGTTTTGCTGTCTAGGACTGAAAGCCCTTGCTGTGAACTCCAGACTCAGTCCTGAGAGTTCATTGTATTACTTGTTCAGATCTCTAATCAAATTTCTGCAGGCAAAGAAAATGCTTCTTAACTGAGCAACCCCTACATAAAGGGGTCTGCGTTTGCCTAGTGAGATACAGATGTGGAGATTGAACTGTTCCTCAGGGTTCTCAGCCTGAGACAATGGCAGCCAGGTAGCCAGGGACCGTTGTGCTGGAGTATCTGTGGAGCAGGCATGAAACACCCCGTTCCTGGATAGGAGATGGAGGGAGGAGAGCAACTCTTAGCAAAGCTTGTTTGTGCATCTACAAAAGGCTTTTAAAAAACAGTAGCAAGAGATGAAGATAAGATAGCAGTGATAGTAAAACCAGTCTGGACCATTCTAGAGTTGGAAAGGCCTAATTTCTGCCTGCCAAGGTTCCTATCTACCGCTGCTATCCCAGGGGCCAGGAGCAGGAAGGGTGATGACGAGGCCAGCCTCCTCCAGGTGGGAAAGGGTGGACATACGTGGATTTATTAAGGCTAACTCAGGTGCTGTTACCAATGTCTGGTATTTTGCTTAAAGCACCACACCCTAGATTCATGTGGGAATCTCACCTTCCATTAAAATCCCAGACTAATAACTTTTAGACCTGGTGGATGCACAGAATGCTGCCCTCAGGGACAGCAGCGTATTTATTACCTTTGCAGATCTTACGTTCTTCAAGGCAACCTTGTGTGGCAAGGACGTGCAGATGATTTCTCATTTTGGGATGCTGTTTTATACCATCTGGATTCAGGATGCACTAGAAGCTGAGACAGCCACTGAAATGAAACATCTGGGGGTCTGTGTGGCGTCTGGTACAGTAGAAGGACTGATGGTGCTGCCCCATACTCATACAAGAGAGAGGTGGATGACTGGAGGAGAATGTAGTCCCTGTGATTTGTTAAATGATTGTGGTTGGAAATAGAAAGAAATTGCTACATGCAGAGGATTCTGTGGAAAGGGTTACTTGGACACTCCAAAGCCAGCTCTAACCAACTCACGTAGCAGAAGCCAAATGAGGAATTAAACCAGAGCTTCTAGTGGAGAGAGAACCTCCAGAAAATGAATGGAAAGTCTGCAGAGTCATAGTAACTCACTCGGCTTTCCAAGCAAATCCAGAGGCATCTGGGAGGCTGAGGCAAAACTCAAAACTCATCTGGGAGGCTTTGCAATCACGGGCGCTCCCACCCTGATGGCATTCAAGAGCTGCAAAAAAGAACGTGCATTGTGCAGTGCAGCGTGTGGGTTAGCACGAGATATTCCTCTTGGCTTCCAAATGCCTCTCTTCTGGCCCAGATTGTGGCTTTGGGTCTCCTCAGACCCTTTCCTGGATGCTTCAAAAAAAACTGCTGAAAAATCAAATCTGCTGCCTGTTCCTGCTCTCTGCACAGCAACCGCCACAACCGCGTGAGCAACAAAGAAGTAGCAGTTGGCCTGCTAAGCCTAACAAGTTAGGGCTGGGATTTCCTTCCAAGGGCTGTGCTAGCCAAGTCGGGCTATAGATCTGGCGGACGTGGAACACACGTTACAACAGGGGATTTAGGGAACAAAAACATTCCTCTCCTACAGTCTTCACGCTGATAGCAAGCACCATCCTTAACTGCCCTTTGTAAGGGAACAACAACTGCCCAGCCACTTGGAGGCAGGAGTTAGATACCTCAGCGTGTGCCAGCCACTCTGCCTGCACGTGGTGGTGTCTATATGAAGTCAGATCTACCCTGGACAAGAGTTTGAGGGAGCTGACAGGACTGAATCCTTCCCAAACATCTCATTTTGTGTATGCATTGTGTTCAACACGTTGGTGTCCTCCGCCTCCATCAGCTGGCACATAGCCAGACAGCATTTTAAAGACAACAAACTCACCTTGAATGTGAAAAATCAAGTTCAAGGGGCTTAGGCACCTTGCTCCCCCCGTCAGCAGCCTCTTACTGTAGTTAAATCATTGCCTCTTTGAGAAGCCTTTGGTTAACAATCAGCCTGTGCCCTTGGGGCCATTTTCATGCTATGCTTGGATTGTACGGATGTCTGTGAGCTGCATGGTTCATTTCAGTCTCGTGGGTTTTTAAGGAAGCCAGATAATACGCTGCCTGAGCCTCCCTCCTTCATTACCAACTCACTACCAACACAAGGTCATCCCGCCAACGGGTGAGGGAAGTTGTCCCAGTCATGGGACCTTCCAAGGGGAACAGAGAGATTTGTCCCAGACCACCTAAAAGCTTTGGTTTATACTTGGACCTATAGCATTGTGGACAAAGCACCTCAGTTTGAAGGGCAGCAGCTGTGGGTCAGGAAGACCATTGGGTTTAGGGGTTTCGCGCGCTGCCTGCCCTGCAGAGCCAGGCATTAACTCATATTCAGCCCTGTTGCAAACTCCCAGTGACCACAACCCAACCCCACCGTACCGAGGATAGCATCTCGAAGCTCCTCTGTGATGATGGGTAGGTCGTCGACATCCACAAAGTGCAGGTGCTTCTCAGGAGGCTGGCTGGCAGCAGCAGAGAGTTCCAGGTAATTCCCCCGTCCAGTGCTGACAATGAAGACTGTTACTCCCATGTCCTTCAGGAGCTGCATGGGTTCAGAGATGTCATCAGTGGAGAAACCATCTGTCACCCAAACCAGTACCTTGGGCACATCTGGCCGGGCACCAGCTTCATCACTGAAGAACTTCTCCTTGGCGTAGGAGAGCGCTTGGCCTGTGTTAGTGTCACCCATGAGCTGCTGAGTGCCCTGGATGGCTTGTTGCAGAGTCCTGCTAGACATGTACCGGTCAAAAGGGAACTCCATGGTGGGCGTAGTGCTGATGTGGATAATGCTGGTCTGGACATCTTTGGGGCCCAAGGTGAAAGGTTGCACGAGGTCCCACATGAATTCCTTGACTTTGGAAAACTCATAGAAGGAGACGCTGCCAGAGCTGTCCAGCAAGAAGAGGATGTCGCCCTCTGAATTGGAAACAGCCGGCTGGGGACCTAGCAGGGGAGGAGAGAGGGAGGTGTGTTAGTGGAACCATGTGAACCCACACCTGCACAGGCATCTGCTAGGACAGCTTGGTTATCTTGTGCCCAATCTCAGAATTCAGTGAGAATTTTCCTGGGTAGAGACCTCAGATTTGCCCGTTATTCTATTATTTGCATCTAGTGTGAGCGCTCCTGGGCTTTATTCTTAGTCCTGCTGTCAGCAGGAACTTCTCCCCCCATCTCCCTAGCACCCCATCTTCCCTCACTGGACAGCTTTGCTTAGACTCATCTGTTTGATCACAACAGGGGCCAATGCTGCAGACAAGTTTGGCCCTTTGGGGCTCACTCCTTTCGCATGCTCTCCACCTCACCTAGATCAGTCACCCTTTGACAGAGGCAGGGCTGAAAACGCATCTCCCCTGGCTGCTGTGGTGAGCTTTCTGGGCAGCAGGGAGGGGAGCTCCCCCTGCCTACGTTGGCTCCCGGCTCTCCAGGCTTTGTTGCCGAGTTTGAGAGTCTTGTTTTACATGTTTGCAAAGATAAAGGCAGCGAGGAAGAGCAATAGCTACATTTTTTCCTCCTTTCCATTCATATGCATGATCCCTCCTGTTCAAGGAGCTGCTTGAATGGTCAGAAGAGACCTCGTGTCTCTCAGAGGAAAAAGGCCAGTCATGGGAGAGGAGAGGCAGGCCAAAAGACTGAAAAACGGGGATAAAATGCAAGTTCAGCCTAGTGCTTGACTCCTGAGAAAACACAACTGCTCATGGAATGAGGGCAGGATGAATGCCTGATGTTCCTCTGGTCCAAACGCAGTCAAGATGCATAACAGGCGAGAGCAGAAAATGCCATTGCAGCTCTGAAGGGAAGTAATTTCCCAGGACACTAGTCTCACCTCCTCATTCTTAGGTCAGGCACAAGGACAGGGGCTGGAACAGAGCAGGGAGCCAACACAGGCAGGGTAGAAGAGGGACCTGGCACTGCAGGAGCAATGGGAGCTCTGGCTCCTGAGCACACCTAGCACCTCCACGCTACACTCGTGCGGGATCTGCAAGCGCTGCCCACACTTACAAAACCTCCTGACGGTCTTTCCAGGCCCGTGTTTTAACCCATCACTGATAAACTGAAAGGCCAGGGCAGCAGAAAGAGGCAGGAGCTCAGGCAGAGGAATTAAGGTAGAGCTAAAAGAACAGCCCGCGAGTCCTGGATCCTGCTCTCGCTGCTGCAGAAAAAACGCCTCTGAGCTCCCTCAGCTTGCGCTGACACCTCGTGTTACACAACACCAGTCTGAGCCCGAGTACTCTCTGCTCCAAGCTGGAGGTGGAGATGTTCCAGCAGTTGGGAACATTCCTCACCAGCCTGAGCCAGCAGGTCAGTCGTGCCCCATGCCACGGAGCTGCCTCTGCCACCCAGAGCTCCTACTCTGGGCACAGCAGCCCCAGAGAAAGCAGCAAACGGCTGATCGCAAGACTGAGACCAACTGACAAGGACAAGAGCAACTTTTGGGCCTAAAGCAACTAACAGGTTTTCCCAACCTATAACAATAGCAGCGCCTGGAAGAAAAATCAGCTGTATTTGGAAAAGAATGACATGATAAAGAAACTTGATGAGAAAAACTGCTGGCTCGGCTCTCCCAGGAGAGCTGGCTGATTCTCAAAACTGGCTGCCTCTTGGTTCAAAGGCTACGGTCCACACAAGGCTGGCAGAAAGCTCCTGAAGATTTGCAGCACAACTAGCGAGAAAGTCTGGAGTGGAGGGGCTCCTCCCTAGATCGCTTTTTAAAAGCTAGGCTAATGTGATGTTTTCTTGCTCTTCTGAATAGGTATTGACCTCCTTTCCCAGATGGTTTTTGGAGCAGCGCCTCAAAGGGGCTCTGGGACAAGACGTCTGGGAAAGGGCTGCGCAGACCTGCTTGTGCAGAAGAATGCCATGTGTGAGGAAGAAGATGCTTCTGAGCGCGTGTCCTGGAGCCCCACTCCATTTGACTCATTTTCTTACCATTTCAATTAAACTCCTCTGTGGGAAGCACGAACACCTAGGGGACTCCTCCTCCTGCCACTCTTAGTGCTTGAGAGATTTACAATAGGTGGAAAATCAATAATGAATTTGGCATTCTTTCAGCCACCACCCTGCTGACAGCTTTTGAGGTGCAAGAAGGGAGAAGAAGCCTTGGGCCAGAGAATCCCGCCTGCCCATGTGGGCTTCTCTGTCGGTGGCGGTATCAGGAGCGTGGGGTGGCCGAGCAAGGGGGGCTCTGGAGCACAGATGGACTTGGTGCAGCCCGCAGTGGTTGAGTGCTGGAGCCACGGGTGGGAGCCAAAACCACAAGGCAGTAGACAGCTGAATGGAAAGGCTCCTCTAAAATTAATTGCTCCGAGGAAACGGCTCATGCAAACGATTCTCCCCCTGCAGAAAGCCATGTCAAGGCAGGCCCAGAAACAGCAATGAGCCTGGCAGAGATGAGCAAGGGGTTGCTAATTCCCCACTGGGGCACTGCTCCAAGAGGCAGATATGAGATGGCAAAATCGAGAAGAAGGAAAGGACCAGGGCAGGGGAACAGCAGGAGGGTACAAAGGGCCTGGTACATGTCCTCACAGTGAAACCTGGTGACCTGAGAAGATCATGAACCAGCAAGAGCGCAGCCATTCGGGGTACGACACAAGGGGCTCAAGGGAGAAAACAGAAGGTGGAGAAGTGGTTCAGGCTTGAACCACAGGGGATTTGGTCCTCTTTGCCCAGCCTCCTTTTGGACAGCCTTTACACTGCTATTTATTTCCCTCACTGGGTACCCGTTCAGATGCCTGCCTGTGCAACTGGGGCGTGAGCGCCTGGGTCTGTCCCGTGGCAGGAGCGTTCACGTCTGCGTGCTCAGCAATGTCAGGGGGAGGCATGTTGGAGAAAGGGCCGGGTGTGCTGGGAATGCCCACAGGAGGGGGGACAGGAGTGACATGCGTGAGTCAGGAGCACACTTACTGCGTGTGTTACAGTATAGGTGTGCACTGGAAGAAAGCCAGAGCGGTTGCACACGCGGTCTGTGAACGTGCGACTAAACGCGCTGCCTACAAGTCACCGTGCTGCTGCGGAGACCCAGGCAGCACAGGAACCACTCTCTTGTAGGAGCTGCTGGCTGAGACGGCAGAGGCAGACCAGATCTCCTGAAACAACAGGAGAAATCAGGTGGAGCCTTCAGAAATGGAGAACATGAAAGCTGCTCGGAGGTGACTAAGCAAGAGATGCTAGGAGGCGGCAGGAGCGGATTGCAGCCCGTCCTGCATGACCCAGCGCAACTCAGCCCTGTCTTGCAGACACACACCCCCAGCAACTTGGCATTCAGAGCCGAGCAGAAAATGAAAGTGAAGTCCAGTCGGCTTTCCTGCTTGCCCAGAGCAACGTGCAACTTCATCACCACACCACGCGGCAGAGCTGAACCTGCGACCTGCAGGTCCCCGCCACTGGTTCCTAGAGCTCGCTGCCTCCTACGGGCATTCCAGCAGGGCAGAGCAACAAGGGCTTTGTTTAAAGCTTCTGGCTGCGTGAAGCAAGTCAAACACAGCTAGCCATGGGTCTGTGCTTTCCCCTCCACTGGAAGAAGTACAAGCCACTTACTTGGCTGGCAAGCCATAGCAAGAGATCTTGGTAACGTGACTGCTGCCTCCCAGGAGGAAATCGTTGTTTCTCCTTTCTGCTCCTCACCAGTTCGAGGAGTGTCAACTCCTTTCCCGAATGTTGCAACCAACAGCTGTGAAAGCTTCTGGCCCCGGCAGGGCAGGGATCAATGGCCAAAGGACGTTGCTTACAAGTAGTAAACAAGGTCACGTGTGCTAGCGCTCTGGGAGGGGAACTCAGAATTCACCACGAGGGAGCAGATGCAGATGCAAAATCCCACTACTGCCCGAACTACCTGCACGGGGGAACGCGTGGGTGAAAACCAGCAGGGAACAGCTGCCCAAAAGAGACCATCAAAGGCGAGTCAAGAGCCATGGGCCTGTCAAACTGCACTCTTGACTGCACCCTGCAGCTCCGGGGCACCAAGAGAGCTGGGCGTAACGTTAACATCCTTTAAACGCTGGTTTCACCCATCACAGGCTGCTGGAAATAATTAGGAGGCTCTGCAGGAAGAGCTACAGCTTGTCACCGCGATGTTCTGCCCAGAGGGTAGAAAGCATTGGTTAACAGCAATTGGTCAACAATTGGTTAACAAAAGCAATAGTTACACTGGTGGGCAGGTATATATTTTGGAGCTAAAGGGATTGTCTGTGGACGGAGCAGAAGGCTAATCCTTCATACAGGCAAATACCATTACCTCTATTTAACACTCAACCCTGCATAAGATGGAAACAAGTTCCTCCCATTTAGATTTTGTCAGCAGGAAGGATCCATAAAAAAAAAAATAATCTAGGCAAAGGGTGTCACTGCCTCAGGAGCGTGGCAATGCTTGTACAGTGACTGGACTCTCCAACGTCCTTCCCTTCAGGTTTTCAATTCCCTCATCTTTCTTCCTGCTCTTTGTCCTTCATCCAACACAAACATGCCATCCGTGCCAGAGGTGGGGCTGTGGAGATTTGTTACCAGTAAATCCCTGCATGACGCAAGCGGCTGCTGTTTTCAAGCAGTTTCCTTGCTTTACAGCAAAAAAAAAAAGATCGGCTGTTTGGCAAGAGGCCGAATGAAGATTTCTCACTTTCAGTGACATTCTGAGGGAAGGGGCATCCATTAGCACCCTCCCTGCCTCCTGCACTGTCAAGCTTTTGCCTCTGAAGAGCTGAGGAATAACTCTGCAGACCTCATACCGTTGCTGCTCCTGGGCTGTACTTAAGTCTGGGGAACAACGGAGAACACAGGGCAGTATCCTCTCGTCACCCTCCAGCTGAAAGGTGGTCAGTAGACACAGATCAGTCATGCAAAGAAGCGTTCGGAAGGGATCCATATGGGAGCAAAGTGTCACCATGGAGTCACAGTGCTGCTTGTTTAAACACTTGGCTTTTCCAGGAGAAAACCAGCTGGTCAGACTTCCCTGTCTTACACGGAGATGCTGACAGGAGACATCCGCTTCAAGAGTTCCCTGCACTCTCAGCTGGGACCTGAACACATGCCACATGCCTGATTTACACGGGACTTGGAACTCGTAGAGCAGAAAGGATTTAACAGCCAAAAAAGATCATGTCCTGTCTTGGTTAACTACGTTTGAAATTCCGAGCTTGTCTTCCCTTCTCACTGTTTGGCCATGCAAGGAAAAAAGTTCTACTACGAGCAGAGCCAGGTTTGGAAGCTGCAGAACACAGTCTGTGCTTCCCTGGGGCCCCTTGGGATCACAGTGAGAGGCAGGAGGAGAAAGGCACCGCCTCTCCCAGAAAGAGAGGTATCCCACCAAGCCAGCCAGGTCTTTTAGACTTAAAATCATGTCAGAGAGAGGCCCGTGCCAAGGGAGACAGCTACATCAGCTGCCTGTTTGAGGAGCTGAGAACCACCAAGCAAAATATACTTGTGTGACTAAAAGCCCAAACTGCCTGTGCAGGTTCCAGCTCGTCCATGCCACAGATTGCAGGCTGTAGGTTGAGAAATGGCCCTTCAGACAAATTCCTCTGGCAGGCAGGAAGCCACGTTGCCATCTCTTACGATCTTTTCAGGGGTTTCACTATCTCTGCTGGTTTATTTAGAGCCTCAAGAGTCCTGGAGTCATGGAATTGTGCCAGGTATTGAACTGTGCTTCAGGCACCAGTAAGCACAGGGCCCTCTACAGGTGCGTATGGGTGGGCCGTGTCTCTATTTTTCGCTCGCTGCACCCACAGTGACGGCCACATCCCCATCAGTTTCTGATGCTAGTCCAGAGTAACCAGGTAACAACCACCTAAGTTTCATTTATCCAATCCCAGACTATCAATCAGTGGTACTTTACACTGATGCAACAGAGATCTGAATCTGGACCCGGAGAGGAAAGTGGTGGAACTGGCCGTGCGATGCTCTGCCTCGACTTTGTGCCTCGGTGCACTAAGTTAGTAGCCATCGCCCTGAAAAAGCTAGTAATTCCTGAGCATGTAGCAGCACCACTGGCCACCCAGTGGCTTTGCCCACTGTGGCTGAGAAGGCAGCCACAGGCATCCACATTCAGTCAAGTCCCGAGGAAACGGCATGGTGAGCGTGCATCCCTACCTCTCACACAGTTCCTCTCGTCGCGTGACCCTGGCAGACCACCACAGCACCTCCAGACCAGAGCTAGCCTGCTCCCAGGAGTGCTGCCAGACTGGCCGTTTGCTCAAGGTTGCTTTAGGGAGCACTGGGAGGAGCCCAGGAGGCTCCCACATCAAAGCTGCTGGGGGCTGGGCACCTCGCCCACCAGCAGGTTCATCTCTAAGGGTGCTTGGCAGCGTGCGAGCCAAAGCCAGCCTCTCAACGACACGGCACGCACAGCTTTGCCCCTGGAGCAAGGCACAATCCTTCTGGAAAGCCGTGGCTTGCTTTTTCACGTACTCTGAAGGTCTGAGCGTTGTTTACAGCCTGGGCTGGGGCACTGCCACATGCACTGCCACAGCAGCAGAGATGCAGGACAACAGGAATAACCGCTGCCTGCGTGGACGTCGAGCGTTGTGACAACGCCAGAGGCAGCAGTGCCAGTCCTGTGCCGCCGGGGGACAGAATCCAGCGCCCTGTAAGGGGGTCGGAGCAATACACACGGTCTGCTCTGCCTACCGGCAGCAGAACCAGACCCCAGCAGCCTGGGCTGCTGTCTGAGTCTGAGGACCTCCTGTCCAGGCAGACAAGAGGTTCGCTTCTCCTTTCACACTGGATTACATTTCCAGTGAAAACCAGACGCAGCCAGCGATAGCCCTGCAGCCAAAAAACCAGAACCTTTTCCCACTTGTGAACACAAGGCAGAACCAAAGTAATTACCATCAGCTTAGCCAAGTCTTCTGACCAGCACTGCAGTGCAGGAACCAGAACTGAGACGTTCAGCTCCTCTGTGTCCCTTTCCCCGCTGTCAGTTCTGCGAGGCTGACCCTAATCATTTTCCCTGAACAGTACCCAAGAGAAAGCGTTTTAAAGGGGAAACATAATGATTGAATTACAGAGATTAGCAAAAGAACAAGACGACAGGTACAGTATCGATCACTGCTTTTACTTCTCTTAATCAGCATGCCTCAGTACACCGGTAACAGCGAGGAGTCAGGACTATTTCCATATGGTTGCATTAAACTCTACAAGTTGCTGAAACAGTTCCCTTTCCACTACTGGCAACAGGAAAGATAAAATTTCTTTCTAATATGGCAATTTTAGGAAGGTTATTTGTTTGTTTAGTCCTTGTGCCAGCAAAGTAACATACAAGTATAACTACATACCTAAAGCAGCAATACAACTTCAGCTTTTATTCTGAAAAGGGTTTATGAGCAGCTCTAAGGACGAGGAGGTATTAAATGAGGGAAAACAGTAAGGGAACGCCTCGCCTTTTCAGGCACTCACCTCTCTCAGGTGTGTTCTGTCCCGCAGCAAACTGCAGCCACAGACCAAGAGAAAGCACTGTCTTGGCCAACATAGCAAAGCCTGGTCCTGGGCAAACTACCTTAAATCCAAAAGCTCGGCTCTGTGAAGGCAGATGAAAGGCTTAAGATCAGTCATATTACGTGCAAGGATCCACCAGATCCCCGGGTGCCACTTTTACACTGCTCATGCCTCGAGATCCGGCTGCTTCTTTACGTGTCTTTTGCTGGGCTGTGGTGTAAGCTCTGGCTCCTGTAGGCAATTTTCCTTCGCCCCCTCCCCTACCCTCCTTTTAAAGTCATAAATCCATCCTGACAGGAATAGCTGGAGGAGAGGCACAACCAGCACCCCTGCTGCTGTTCCTCTCCCGAGTTAAACTTGCCCCAGGAGCGTGGATTCAATTGCAGGCAGCCTGCGTGCAGCTGGGCTGGTTTGAAAAATATATCCCTATAGATAAAACTTTGGCCCTGCGAGACACTGGCAGCAGTCCAGCTACCAGGGGGGAAAAAAAAAAAATAAAAAGCGCAGAGAAATCCAAAGCGGCTCTGCTCTGGAATGAACTAGAAGAAGGAAAAACACGTATATAGAGGAAAGAAAAAGTAGAAAGGCTGAGGAGCGTGCCCTGCCCTGGGAATATTGGCTAATCTTCTGGGAGGAGGCAGGCTGAGCATTCCCCCAGGTCCTAGCGCTACCCAGCGTGTCCCTTCCCCTGTGCTGCCCCAAAAAACCAACCAAGCAGACCCCGTGCCTCGCTGCTGTACCCTGGGGAGGAGCTGGTGCAGAAGTCCCCAAGAAACGCGGAGCCCGAGGGAAGCAACCAGCGCCGAGGCGGGGAGCGCCCGCCGAGCGGGACGGGGCACGGAGCAACACTCGCTGGTGTAGCTGGTGCATGCGGCAGCCTGCTGCGTGCCCGCTGGTTACCTCCCCGCGGTGCGGCGTTAAATACGTCCTCGACCCTGTGACTTCTGAGTCAAAGGGGACTCCCAGGCCTGAAGATGAACCTGTGACAAGTACCTTACTGGATGGAGTCTGGCATACGCCAAAGACCCCAGGTTCAACCTTCCCGGGCATGCAGCCTCTCTCTTTCCCCTGCGTGCAGGAGACTTTTGGCAGAACAAAAACCAGACCAAACTCAATTTCCCTTCTCATGGGTGTCCTCCTGGCCATGTTTTCGGCTCCTACGCGTCAGGTAGAGGCAACAATAGTTCCTTTCCCTTTTTTCACTTCAGATTTTAACACATGCTACTTCTGGACAGGTGTTACTTGTAGAGAAACACTGGAAAGTCACACCCAGTTATGAAGTGACAATCAATCATCATCTCCCTTAACACGGGGAGTGACAAACAAGACAGGCTAAAAAGCAGCAAAGGAGCAATGTTTGGAAAGCTTGGGGGATTTCTGAAACTGGTGAGCAATGTTTCCTCCAATTTGATTTTCTCTCTCCTGGGGACTGTTAAAAAAGTGGACAGGAGTTCGGAGCCAAGGAGCTGTGCAGGGTGGGGGGAAAGTTGTACCCAAACTCAACCACCAAATGGAAAGTCAGAACAGGCCCAAGAAATTGGATTCAATTGAGAAACCATGGATTCAGTCAGCTAGCTGAACTTCCCGGGCACTTGCTTGTGCTTCCCCTCCCAGTTTGGTACCCAGCTGCATCATGAAGGAGCTTTGCAGTTGCACAACACCTCAGTCCCACGTAGCATAACCCTACAGGAGTGACAGCCTCCCCCACCGATTCATGCAGGCTGGAATAAGAATTATCCCAGCTACTCAAGAGAATTAGGTACCAAGAGTAACTTGTGAGATCCCCTCAAAGATGGCATCTGGATCCTGGTGCAACAGCTACAATGACCAAATACTGTTGCTAGCTGGTTTTTCCCTGACACACACAGCAGGGTTTCTTAACGTTACAGCCCACCAAAATAAGTCTGGCTATTAGCTGCCGAGTTATGTCTCACCATAGGCACAGTGGGCTTGATCATTGCCTCCTGAAATCCAGAGCAGAATTTTTCCTCTGACTCAGTGTCGTTTGGGCCTGCCCCTGTCAGGGTTGTGCTTATTTAACAGCACTCACAGTGAAGACAGCAGAAGTGCAGGTACTCTAGCCGTGAAGCTGTCAGGCTGTAGTCTCATTTGGCAAGCAAGCTTCAAGGAAAAAATAATAATAATAAAAAAAATCACACCACAAAGCAAATCCCACCAAGGTCTGATTCACCAATCTGAGCAAATCCATCGATTCTCATTGCACGGATTCACACTCAATTCAGTTGCTGATGCATTGACCGTGACGGCAGCCAATATGACAAAAGGCTTTTCCAGACCACTGTGGGGTGAAACACTCCTTTGGTCGCATCCTCGTTCTCTGCTGGTGAATATGTCCTGTTGCTGTTCTCACACTGGTGGTATTCTGGACCTGGGATGTGGAAGGGACGGGCTGGAGGAAGCAAGTGTTGTCCCATTGCAAACCATTTGCTTCTCATCAACTAACCTACACATCCGTCTGCTCCTGTCCTATCCTCCTTCCACCCCGTTGCCCAAAGACCTGTTCAGAGAAAATGATTGCCGAGACGGTGGGCTAGAAATGCTGCGGGTCTGGTTCCCAGGGCTCATGGATGCATGTTCAGAGCCTCCCGACTGGGGCTGGTGGGCATATGAAGATGATTTCCTTCCAAAGGAAGTCTTTCCACGCAAGTATTGCTTATCTCAGATTAATTCCCTTTTTTTGTCAGTTTGTCAATGTGAATGCCATTCAGTCTCACACCCTGCAGCCTGGAGAGATTTCAGCCTTTATCTCCCTGCAAGTCCTGCTGCGACAGTTGGAAGCAGGAAAAAACAGCCTGGAAAACAATTATAACTTACACAATTTTGTTTTATTTTTAAACTTTACTGTAATTGACAGATCCTGTTTCCAGTAAGACTGGTGCATACGCCTGCCGATTCTTTCCTAGCTGCATCCTGCGCTCTGAAGCCAGCAGGATCCCTCCAGATTTGCTCCCGGTTAAACGTGACCAGTATCTGGCTGTAGATCTCAGCTTAGGCTCAGCTCCCTATCACTGCGAAGCTCAGGTTCTCCACCTGTCACTGACCTGACTGAAATCCACTCGGGACGATCATCTTCTTACCACGCCAAGTTATGGAATGGCTCAGGAACAGTTAACGACCGTAAAAACAAACAAAAAACCCCAACCAAAACCCACCACCACCAAGTCTACTGTATTTTCACCGCGATATTACTGAGCCTTGGACGCGCACAGCACAAACCCTCGGCACTACGCTGCAGCTTTGGGAAGGCTTTGGTGGCGCGCTGCAGCTGCCGTGACATTCTGGGGATGTAAACAATACGCAATTTCTGAAGAGATGCAATATCCTCTCGGAGACAAATTACCACAGCTGGAACAAACAGGCTTTCGGGAACGCAGGCTTTTTTTTTCAGCTCTACATAAAAGTTTTTGTTTGGAGGGGCTATCTATATAAGGCAATTTGGAAATTCCCCAGTTGGAAAGGAAGCAAAGCAGCTCTGCAGCACGGGAAGAGCAACACGGGTAAAAGCTCCCCCTTGAACTCCAGGGAAGGCTTGTGCAGCCCAGCGCAGGTAGGCAGTTACCCAAGGCTCCAGTAATCCGACTGGACTGCAGACACCAGGGTCTTGAGCTGGAAAGCAGGACCTCTGCCAGCTCATGCTGAGCCATCAGCTCGATTCTGACGCAGAGGATGTGGATAGCAACTGAATCACCGACATTCCCAGCCAGCTCCAGGTTTTCCTCAGCTCACCTGACTGCCCCACTATGTCGCAGTTAACTTGAAACAGCTACAGGCTGGAGGGCATGAACTCGAACTCCAGCGACTCCAGAAATGCCATTCTGACACAGCAGAGAGGATCAGGCCCTGCCTTGCCAGTTCTCAGTTAACAGTGTGTCATGCAGTCTCCAGCCTCAAGTCAGCTCTTATTTTTGTTTGACTTGGAAGACAAACTACAAAAATAGACATGTTTACTCGCTGCATTCACCAGTTTTATTTTTCTCAAAAGTTGCCCAGTGCCTAGGAATGGCTCCACAGTGAGGTAAGATCGAGCTTACAGATGGCATCTTTCATCCCACAGCACCCTCAAAAGTCACACAGGACAAAAATACAGCCACTTCTGGGGTGAAGCGCAGCAGCTTTTCAACTGCTTGCAGCAGTATTACGCTAAAGCTTAGGCTATGTGAAAAAAAACTTGCAGCACCTACTCTGGAAGAATGCAACTGCCCAAATCAGAGTAGTGTCACTATAGTGGGAAAGGCTGCTTCCCATCCAAAAATTGAAGAACTGGCTGCAGAGTTGTTAAGACCCACTTAAAAATAGCCTGGTAACATCCAGCAATAAGAAAATACTTCTTCAGAAACGGTGCCACGGGTGGGCACTCTCGCTATTTCCCCCCCTCCAGCATGGTGTCGTGCCAGGACACAGCATCCCAGCGTTCTCTCGTACACGCTTGCAGCGGCCTACTTCAAAGTGAAGGAATTTGTGGAAAGAACACACGGATAGACACAAGGATGTCAGAGGTCTGATGCCGAGAGAGGGATGAGGTTCTCTAAGCAATTGCCTGCTCACGTGTGCTGATTTCAGCTGGGACAGGGTTAATTTACTTCCTAGTAGCTGGTGCAGTGCTGGTTTGGATTTAGCGTGAGAATAACACACTGATGTTTTGGTTGCTCCTAAGTAGCTCTTATCCCAAGTTAAGGATTATTTTGTTCATTTTCCCATGCTCTGCCAGCAAGCAGGTGTACAAGAAGCTGGAAGGCAGCATGGCCAGGACAGCAGACCCAAACTCAGTACATAAATTGGGGGGAGTTGGCCGGGGGGGGGGGTGGATCACCACTTGGGCATCAGCACGCAGGTGTTGAGCGAGTGCATTGTGCATCACTTGTCCTGGGTTTTATTTCTCCCTCTTTTTGCTGTATTCCTTTTCACTACAATTACTACACTATGGTTATTATTCTATTCCATTTCATTTTAGTTAAACTGTTCTTATCTCAAAGCACAAGCTCTACCTTTTTTCTCGTTCTCCTCCCCGTCCCAGCAGGAGGGAGGAGGAGTGAGCGAGCAGCTGCGTGGTGCTTAGTTGCTGGCTGGGGTTAAACCATGACATCATGCTAGAGGCTTCGGTTCCCTCTGGCTCCCAGGCAGCGTACAATTTGCTCCTCAGGTTTTACAAAATCTGGGCAACACGTACTTGAGTGAGCTCTGAAGGAGTCAACTGGTCATAAAGCATCAGCTCTCAGGCTCCAAAGAGACTTACAGCCCCCAGGATGCTCCTGAGCTGGGAAGGACCAACAGCCTCAGTTCCTCTCCAGCTCCACATCCTGGGCATCTCCTTGCTCTTTCCGCAGAAGTCTGCCTTGAGGAATTCCAGACGGTATCAACACTAGGAAAGGGACAGTGGAAGCCGCCCAGAAAGGAAGAACCTAGGCCTTCTGACAGGCCACAAGACAGATTTCAGCTCCTTTGAACTCCAGCTTCCCAAAGGAGTTCCTACAGCAAGCCAGCCTCGGCACACCACGCCTCCATACCTGCCATCTCTCCTGATTTCAAACCTGCACCACATCTGTGGGTAACTTATTGCAGAGAAATAATATCAGAGCAAAAGGAAATGGTAATTAATGCTGTTGCCAATTTATCCTGAGAATTAGCATCAGTTAGATAAACTGAGGAGGGAGCAGTTTGCTGAGCAGGATGCCAGAGTTAGAACCCTGGGGACAGACCCAAGGTAAATAGTGTCTCCTCACTGCAGCTTTAGTGCCACGTTGCACCAGCTGTGCGCTCGGCATCTCTCTTGGGTCAGAATCCAACTTGTCTGGTCCCCTTCTGCTTTTCTTGTGCCCATTTTCATCTACGGTTTTGTTCTGCTAATATTCTAGACAACTGCAGCAGCCCACTAGCTCTTTGCAATGGCATTTAGAAAGAGCATCACAGGGTGACTGAACAGGCACACATTCATTTGAGTCATACCACGGCATTTTGGGAGTGGAGGAGCGTTTATAAGTGAAATGCCTTTTCATTTATAAAGGGCCATTTTTTTCCACTTCTCAGTGAGATGATGTAGTGGCTGTCAGTGCTGGAACATGTGAGCAAGCTGCCGAAGAACAGCTCGATCAAAAGAGCATCTTGACTGCAAGTTTTATAGGTAGGTGTGGGGGGGGTTGAACCCCACCAGCAGCAGGAAACTCATGGGTCAAAGTAAGGACAGTTTAGTGAGTGAAGCAAAGCCACGTGCACAAGCAAGGCTAAAGAAGGAACTTATTCACTACTTCCCATCAGCAAACAGGTGTTTATCCACTTCCCGGAGAGCAGGGCCTCACCACACGTAAAAGTTATTTGGGAAGACAAATGCTATAGCCCCAGAAGTCCCCATTTCCCCTGAGATTTTATTGCGGAGTACGTCATACCTTAAGGAATATCCCTGTTGCCAATTCAGGCCAGCTGTCCCAGCTGCATCCCTCCCAGCTTCTTGCACACTTCCAGCCTGCTCAGTGGAGGGGTAGTGGGCACAGATGGAAGAAGAAACCTTCGCCACTGTGCAAGCACAGCTCAGCAATAGCCAAAGCATCGGCGCATTATCAATGCTGCTAAAGTGGCAAATCCAAACCACAGCACCATACGGGCTGCTGCGAGGAAAATTAACCCCATCCCAGCCAGAGGCAGTAGGCTAGAGCAGATCATGGGGCTGCCAAGTGCAACAAAGAGCCTGCACGGGATGTTGAAGCGCTGGAAGGCGATGCCTCTGCACCCCTTTTCCTCACAGCGTTCAGGAGCAGAGGTTGGATATCAAGGTGCCAGGCAAGGAGAGCAGGACTTCAGATCCTGTAGCAGAGAAGTAGTTCAGCAAGAGGACTGTCTTCAAGGCAATCCAGTGTCCAGAAGGACTGGGAAAGTGCTGGGCTTGACCCTCTTCTGTCCATCCAGTCACCCATCCAGGACCAGAATGCTCGAAGTGCTCTGTCTGCCTCCAAAATGGGCTTATGACGGCCTTGGCAAGGCAGTCCCAGAAGGCAGGTCATAAAGGTTACGTGTCTAGCAAGCACTGTTATCACCGGTTTTGTTTGACCACATTTAGTGGATATGAGCAAGAACCAGAGTGAACAAAGTCAGACTGGAAGAAGGAGAGGCCCAGCTTCAGCTGGTAGGTCTTGGTGCTGCTACATTGCCTCAAACCTGATGCAGAGCTGTGACCCTGCAGACTCCACCATCTGTTGAAATTGCCCCAGCGCAGCCTGTGGAGCAAAGCTGCCGATATCAGACCAGCTCCCCTGCAGGCCAGCTCCCATCACCAGGCAGTAAAATTGTCCCAGGCCTGAGAAAGCATGCCCTGAATGAGCAGACCATTCCAAAATTCAGCTGCATCCAATGTAATCCATCCATCGGGGCAAGAGATCACATCATTATACTGTGGGGCATGCAGGAACCATGTTTTAATGATATAATGCTGTTATTGTCTTCAGCACAACTGGCTCAGAGCTAACAGCAGCTGCTGCTGCTTTCAAGTTTAAAAAAAAAAAAGTCCTTGAAGTAGAAACTGCAGCGATGGGCTGGTGCGGGGCTTTGCACTGTTATTGTTGAGCCAGCCATAAAAACGGACTTGACTGTTGTTAAGAGCCAATACGTCCAGTTTCATCATGGGCCGAGAGGGATGATATTAGGAAAAACAGACCTCTGTATGCAGCAGCACTTCGAGTCAGGCTCGTTTATGACCTAGCTGTGCAGCAGCCTGAGTTTCCAAACCGCAGCTGGGCCAGTTTTGTTTACAAGCTGACAAAACTGCATGGAGTTCAACCAGCTTCTTGTATTCGCCTTGCATCTGGGGTTCTAAAGCGTTGTAAATTTGTAGGAGCACAACGAGATAATTTGCAGAGTTACAGGAGCAAAGAGCAACCTGATAACAGAGGGGAGAAAGGCAGGAGGGCTGGATGCCAGCAGTGCAAAGCAGAGCTCTCCGGACTGACCAGTCTGCCACAGTCCAGGCTCACTTACCCATCTGAATTCAGATGGGTATCTCGGCCCCAGAGATTTCACTTTCTCCTTGCTCCTGCCTGGAACTGTTGTAATTCCTTTAACCCATCATAACTGCTCACAGCTAGGGTAGGCTTCCCTGCACAGTGAAGGGGTAGAAGAGGAGAAACAGCAAAACACAACCTAAGTGGCTCCCTGCTCATTCAGAGGCTTCTGGATTCCTCCCTTGGTCAGGTAGGTCAGAAATAGCCAACATCTCTGGCCCTGTCTCTCCCAGTTACCGTAAAGGCTCCTCTTGGGTGCAGCAGGCTGAATTAATAGCTGTTGGGTTGTCACAACGCATCCTCCAGCCCACTGCCAGGGACGCTAGTGCCTGTCCACATGCATCAAATTCCCTGCCAAGGAAGGGCTGGCAGAGACCTCTGCGCTTCACTGCTTCAGTCCTGTGCTGTCAGCTCAGCCCAGGGCCGGGAAGAACAGCAGGACAGGAAACACTAACGCTCCAAACAAATCGGCAGGACACAGGCTCAGCCGTTTTTGTGTGTACAAAAGCCACAGACTCCCTCAAAATACACGCCGTCCGTGCAGCGATCACAACCCCGACATTAACACTGGGGGAGGAGGACAAAGACGTGCAAATTGACTTCTGGAGCCTGAGTCTTCGCAAGAACTGTGTTCTCAAGCCCTGCTTTGCCGTGACAACGTTGCCATAATTAAGTGTGTAGAAGTTACACGTAAAGAGCTCAATCCCCAGTGCCAGGAACTGCAAAGGAGCGAGGGTGCAAACCTGGGTGGGCCCATAATAGTCCCTAGCAGAGACCCACCAGGTCTTTAAGGCCAGAATCTCTTTCCAAAGACTGAAGAACTTGTGTTATGAGCTTCAGAGAGGCCCAAAGACTTACAGGGATGCAGACCAGAGATTCCCGTATCCTTGCTGAACCAACTACTCCATGCAGCTCATACTGCTTTTGCTTGGACTTAGCTGGGCACATGAGCTTCATGACTCTGAAGAGAGAGGAAGCTTTCATGTTTATCCCTGAGAAACCATGGGCATCTACAGGCAAAGAGAGACAAACTCCTGTGGGAGAAGTTATTGTATTCCCTCCTGAGCTGCAGAATCTGGTAAGAAAGTACAGTGTCAGCCTAATATCAAGGTGGAGAGCAACGGCCATGCTATAGCTTACCCAGGACACCAGTCCCACTGCAGGCTATAGCTTACCCAGGACACCAGTCCCACTGCAGGCTGTGCTCCAGAGCACTCTCGACACCTGGCTTCAGCAGGGAGGAAAACACCGAAGGGTTTTCCCTGGAAGTGCCTTTCATTCCAGACCTGACATTTCCACTGAGTGGTCCCCGGAGAATACAGCACCTTCATATTAATGTGAAATCTGCTCTTTTCCCAAAGCCAGGCTGCCCTGCAGCCCTTCGGTCAAACCCAAAGCAGCAGCTTTGCCGGTGGGTCACGCTGCACAGAGGATTGACTGAAGTCAGACAGAACTTGAGGCTGGTTGTACAGGACTTACCAACCTGCTGGGTCAGACTCGGCTTTGCGTGGGGAATCTAAACCTGGGAGTCTCTAGCAGAGATTGTCTAAGCCTTCAGATTCCTGCCTCGTTTCCATCTCAAGACAGGATTTTACTGCATTTCTCACAGCTGGACCCAGACTGTAGTCTCACTTTACTTGCTGGGAACCAGAGCAGCTCTGAAAATTGGACCCACTTCTAAGCAGTACAAATGAGGTCTGGATGCAGCAGTCGACTTTTAACCAAAGGCTATTTGCAGTGGGTCATTTTCCCTATTGCTTAACTTCTATTGCCTATCTCTATCCTGTTAGGGAAGCCCAGACAATCTGGAAAAGCCAAATTTAAGAGAACCTCCTTAGAACTGGGTTCTCTGAGGAATTTCCAGCTGTGCAATAAGCTGCTCTTGCCCATTGAATGGCAAGTTCTCGGCCTTGAGAACTCTCAGCCTCTCTCAATAATTGTAGTCTCTTAACATGTCAGCCTGGGAGACAGAAGACAATTTGGAGCAGCCTGCAGGCGCACACACACACACACACCAGAGAGCAAGATATGGCAGAGAAATCATTCTGCACGCATGCAAAGACGACTCATGTGTTTGGACAGTCTTCCTCAGCTTGTTTGTCTGCAGGGTGGCTAAGGGAGGAGCCAGTAAAGAAACAACCAAGCCAAAGGACATCAGCTTCTCTCCCCAGGAGGCTGGGTTGTCATCTATTTCGCTTACTTCAGCTTCTGTACCCAATTTCTTTGGATCTCACCAGCAATTGTTACGACAGTTTTACAGCCGAATACCCCGTGCAGCTCTGCGGGCTGTGACAGACCGCTGTGTGGTTTTTGAATGCCTCAGTTAACTCCATCGTGACATCTCTGGTACTTGCATTTCGAGCGGTGGCAAGCAGTGGTTGCGTGAGGAGAGGCTATCAGGGCAGCAGCGCCCCTCACAAGCGCATGCCCCGGTGCTGCCACCCAACACGGCAAGCCAGCAGCACGGGGTGGTTTCTGTTCCCATCAGCAACGTGGCTGTATTTCAGGTGTTGCTTTATTTTTAGAGGCTTGTGTAAATCTTGCCAGGCTCTGTGGAGTTTTTAGCTTGCGGTGTGGGGGGAAGCAGGCCGAGACATTGATGAATGAGCCTCTGAGCACCCATCAGACCTGCATCCAGTCACAACAGGAAAGGGAAGCCATACGTGACTTGTGAGTTCCTATCAGGAGAGACGGCCTGGCCCCCACTTCAAGCGCAGCTGCAGGAGTGCCGGCCAAGCTCTGCTCTCTGCTCACAGCCTGGAATTCGGGAGACAATGAGGCTGATTTTCCATCAGCCTCAATACTCAGGTGACGGAGCCTCTCCACTCCCACCTCCGCAGGTCTCCTTCTCCAACAGGGGCAGAGGAGCAGAGGTACCAGTCCTCTTATTTTTACCCTTTGAGACTGGAGGAGCTTAGTTTCAGAACAAGGGTGGTCTGAAGACAGGCGTGCTGGGATGGAACAGGGTCAGCACTGGTGTGGCTACAGCAGAGGAGTGTGACTGGACCAGTCTGGGTCAGGGATTTCCAGAGTCCCACTGCAGAGGTCGTTTCTCTAGGAACTGTATTCAGTTTCAGGGTTTAGAACTGGACTGCCTCTGAAGTAGGCTTTGCTGAGGACTCACTTTTCATTCGAAGCTTTTCACCCCCTCTCAGTAACAAGGCAAAAACATCTGAGCAGGAACAAGGCTTCAAGCACAGAAAACAATCACCCTTTTTGTCTGAACCCAGCAAAGCAGCTGAGTGGGAGGAAAGGGAATGACTCCCTGTGCTGTCAGCAGGGCTCCTCCAGCCCAGCTGACCTTGGCTAGCTCACTCTTCGCTCCTGTAACGCTTGGAAACTCGTCCCCCCACGCTGGTTAGCGTCAGAGTGGGGATTTTCTCTCCAGCCTCCACACCAGCCCCTGAAAGCCCTCGGTTTAGGACTCTGCTCTTCCCCTATGCCTTGCCTCTCCTTTTCACAGGGCCTAGCATGGGATGAGCTCTAGGTCAGAGCTGAGTTTCCCCTTCAAGGCACTGATTCTTCATTTTCCACCTGTTCAGCAAGTTCTAGAGATGGAGATGCCTTGTGGATCCAGGCCTTGGTACACAGAAGCCACAGACAGGATGAAAGCATCAACACGCTGAAATCTAGAAGTAGGGAGAGGGGGGGAAGCCTTCTTACCATCAGCAAGTTGCTGTTTGCAGTTGAAAGAAGGCAGGTGGGGCACAGGGTCCTAGGTTAGAAACCCTGCTGCACACACAAGCCTGCATGAAGCAGAGGGTTCTGCCGGGAAGCGCTATGCCTTACAGCCATCCTTTCCTCATTGCAAGTCTTGCCAGCCTCGTACTCCTCCCACGTCAGACTAGGGAAATAGTTGCAATTCCAGCAGTCCATAAAGAGGTGACTCGATGCATGAAAGCGGTCAAAACAATTCCCATCTATTTCGGGGATAAGAGACTTTTGTTCTAGAGCTGGGTGCTGTAATGCCTGACCCAACGATGAAAGACCAAGAGCAAAAATACTCCCCTGCAAATAAGTGGCACTATGAGACAGAAATACCCTCCCTGCTCTCCACCCTTCCACGAAGACACAGGCTTCCTCTACAGAAAAGGATTTGTTTCTTCAGTCAAGACACAGGTGATGTGAATGCAGAGTCCCATCCAGCCATCCACCAACAGAAAAATCATACACTTTCTCTGCAAATATTTAACCAAAATGTCTCTTGTTTAGCAGGCAGGCTCTGTCCTTAGAGTCTCAGGCCTGGTCCCTGACTCTTCAGCTTCCCACAGCAAAGATGCTCAACACAGAGGGCTGCACCATGGGCTTTGCCGGAATCCTCTCCATAAGCCACCGGTCCTGTACATGGGTCTGTACCTGCTTAATTTGACAGCAGAGGATAGTTGTCATTGTTCACCAGTTTCCTTGTGACTCTGGGAAGCTTGTAAACACTCGGGCACACATTACATAGACACTTGGACATGAAGTGGGTTGGAAGGACTAGAACTGGGATTGCAATCCACAGCAGCAGAGCACTTCACCGGGCTCACTGCTCTCAGTTAGCAACGCTAGTGATTTATTTACATTTCCAGGGCTTTCTAGTTTAGTTTTTCACGTTGGTAGGATTACCCAGCCCTAGTCACACTCCTTACATCTATAATTAGACCTTGCACATCGTTAACTTTAGCAGCAAATGACCTGAAGCTCTCCCACTTGATAACACTGACTATCTCCCACGCCTTGAAATGGGGACATGGAGAACTAGAAAAATGCTGCAGATATTTCTCATTAGATTAGTCAGTAAATATATGATCAGAGCCACCCCAGGTTACCCTGAAACAAGTGTACTTGTCTTGGCAATATCCCTGGGTAAGTACAGACTCGCTCCTTCAGCCTTTTCAAATGAATACACCTTACCTTCTACCCCATCATCTGCTCAAGCTACCTGAGGACTACCACTGTCAACACTCTTTACAAGGTAGTTCTTATCCACATCTCTTCCAACAAATGCATGGAGTAGCATCAAGACACACTAAGTGACAGATTTATGCTAATGTCTGGATCTGTGGCTACACTCCTCACTTCCCTTCAGGAGAGGAAAGAGGAATCAATCAAATAAGAAGCATTACTCGGGTTGGAAAGGAATTGAAATCCATTGTGGGGTTTCTAAACAGATTAGCCTTATGGAAATCCGCCACTGCAGCAAATTCCTAAAGAATAGTCCTAGAAACCCCCCAAAAAGGTGACAGGTTGCTGGGAATGCCACTAAAAGTTCAGAGAAATAGCAACTGAGAAACAGCTGAACACATACCAACACGGACACACACCTCTAGGCAGGCTTATACTCAAATCCTGGCCTTTACTGAAAACGTGAGACTTTGCAATTCCAGCTATCCCTCCCCTTCCCAGCTGCCGTGCTGAAGCAAGCAAGAAATGAGGTACTCACCGCTTCCACAGCCATTTTCACCCTTAGTTCTCAAAAGATGAGGCTAACCAGAGCTGCACACATATATAGATGGGATGCAGGGCAGAGCAAGGGGAGGAAGTGATCACCCTTAGGCGCGGTCAGCTGGTGATCTCAGGTGGTGCCACCACTGCTCAAGAGAAGCGGCAGGGAAGCTTTGTTCAAACTGGGCTGCTGTGAACGGGGAGGGGGGGGGGCCTGCCCTAACGCCTAGTCCAGCTTGCACGTCTGTGGTGCAGAGGAAGCCTGGCAGATCCTGTTCAGCTGAGTTCTCCCACACATGGGGCTTTTTCTGCCTCTGCACCGCTTCCTGGCACCTGTCAAGGGTGTTGCTGAGCTGGCTCTTTCCCCCTGAAAGGCACTCGGAAATCAGAGCTTCTCTCTTCATGTGCTTTGTCCCTCCTCATCTCTGTGACTGACCGGCTCTTGAGAGGCCATTGCAAGCTTGTGATGCATGAAACATGGTGGCAAGGTGTCACAGAGGAGTAAACAAGAAAAACAGACGCAGAATGGAACGGTGAAACTGAAAAAAAAAAAAAAAAAAAAAAAAGGAAGTTTTGTTTGCGCTCTTCCTTTGAGGCTGCTTGAGTTATGCCTGCATCGTGATGCATGGAGGCTGCCAAGACCACCTCTCCTGGCACAGAATTCCCTGCAGATCTCCAAAGCAGTGGTGAAATTCTTGGGAGTTCTTCACTCTTGTCTCCTGGGCCTTCAGACTAGTCTACGGCTAGGTGTGAGGAGACACCCTTTGCCCCAGGTTTCATCAGCCTTTGCTAGCTGGAGAACCCAGCAAAAATGCAGTCTTTTCACACATACGCGTTAGACCTCTGACCCTAAGTGGAATTAAACGTTTTCCAGGATTTTAGATCAAAAAGCAGACACTCGGTACGTTTAGTGCAGCGATTCCTGGACTCTTTTGCGTTGCAGTTGTTCGTTAATCAGCGATGACAAGACGTTCCTGTGTTGCAGTTTTGGAAGGAGCATGAAAGCTGGAGACTGAGCCTATGTCACGTACGTGCAGTAAGTATCCTAAATCCTTCTGCAGCAGACATAACCACGTTAAAGGGGATGCCAGCAGGAATGCAAAGACCTAGTTATGTCCTAGGGTAGACCATGGTAAGACACCCTGCACATGAGGAGTCTCAAGCCCAAAGACAAAGTTTTTCATTTCTGGTCATGAACGATCTAGACAGTGGGAGGAACTCCAACAGTGACCTCATGAAAATGTCTTGTGCCAGAGAAACACTTGGCCAAGCTTTGGAGAGAATTTTTCTTGTCTCCAGAATGTTCACGGGGTTTTGCTGAACAGCCTTATCCAGCAGGATTGACAGTGAGATGGTGCATCTGCTCGGAACAGCCGCTGCCCTGGGGTACAGATAGTTACAGGAGAAGAACCTCTATTGTCTGTGAGCCTCAGGCTGAATTGCTTTCTTATATCTTTCTAGTCTTTCTTGGGACAACAAAGGGGTCTTGCTGGTCTCCAGGTTTTCCTTCTAATTATTGTTAGTGGGAGTCTGTGAGTTACTGTGAAATGGTTCAGAACACATCTTTATTGCTCTAGAGAAGAGTTTCCTTCTTCTGGAAATGGGGATGTTCTCTGCATAACAGCCATCGAAGTGCCAGCATCCTCCCCAGCATCTTTCCCAACTCACATTCACAGTGGCAAGAGAACCTGCTGCTGCGGCACTCAGTATTTTTCGCCGACTGCGAAGCACTCAGCGTGCTGAAAAATACTGCGTGCTGATTCCAGACATGCTGCAGTGTACGGCATCCTTCTGCTACCAACACCAACGGAGAGTAAGCTGAGGGCACCAGCATCGTTGCCTTGGGATTTGACCTTTATTAAGCTCACAAATCCAATGTAAACAATCCCTTTTTTGCTTCAAATCCTTGTACTGAAAAGCTGGCAGTTATGCTGGGATGAGAGTTAACTCTCCATCATTGACAACTGTGACTCGAAGTACCCTTTCTGGTGGGAATGAGGGAATTCTGCTGCTACAACTCCAAGAAATCTCAAACTGTGTTTTTCCAGCTCACGTGCAATGACAAACCTGTTCTCAATCACTGCTGTCTTGATGAGACAACCGAAAAGATGGGGGTTGTCAACCCCTTTGGCTACCACATTTGTGCGGCTAGGATTACAGCAAGGAGCAGCGAGAAGTTAAATGGTCAAGGCAAGCACCAAAAAGCCCCATCAACAAAAGGCCCTTTATCAGAGCAACCCAGCGGCCGAGTTCCACCCACAGCACCTTTGCAAACCCCAGGGAAACCTGATTTGCCAAGTGCTAACAGGAACGGTCTAGCCCGTGTAGACGGGCAGGCACAGAGCCGTGCCTAGCTACTGAAAACAAACTAGAGAAATAACAGTCACCCACACCCTTATTCCACTCTATGACATCCTTAATTGCAACAAGGCAAAGGGTTTTCTGCCTTACCCCTGCTCGCTCTATTTATGTTGGATATGCCGTGTTGTGTTATTAATAAGTAAATCAGAAGGCTGAATGAACTCTTTCCCTACAACCTGAACTAAAAACCTCTTGTGGTCTGAAAAAATCTGTCTAATTTCCTCACTATGCTTCTTTTTTTTCCTCCAGATTTCTAAGTACCCGGAGTCCAGTTATGACTAGAAAGCACAAGGCAGAATATCCCAAGCAGAGCGTTTGCCTGGTGCGTTTGGCTCAGATGGAGTCGGGAAGCAACAGCAAATTAAATGGCCATGGCGCATCCAGCCGCGGCGTGAAGTGCAGCTGGTGCCTGCAAGAAAAGCGGTCTTTGTAAAAGCATCTGTGCCCCAAAGCTGACAGAATTCCACCCTCCCTGTCCATGGGTGGAGACCTCACGAAGGGAAAGGCAGTGTGAGAAGGGAACGACATCCCCAAGAAGAAGAGCTATCCACAGGCAGTTTGCAGAAAGGTGGTCGGATCTCTTCACCCCATCCCAGGTCATGTTGTGGTAAAGCCTGAGCCTGTGGCAGGAAAGCCAGTCCCTGACCGTGCTGCATGGCTGAGCTCATTTCAAGAGATAAGGACGTTTATTTTCCAGCTGGACTCAGCTCACGCTTGTTCCTTTGAAACAGCGAGTGCCATGTGAGTGGAGGGACTCTGTTTACACCTCAGCAGCAGACACAGCCTTTGCAGATGATTTAGGAAGGCGAAGGGATCCAGGATGGCTGAAAAAGTGGGACTGGGAATGCAAGGGCTGGCAGCCAACGTGAGACCACGCTCACCCCAGCTAAAATAGAAACCAAAAGGCCGAACTCTCCCTGCTACCGCTGACCTCAAGGACAGGCTGGGTCACAGCAGTCTGAGGGCTTCCTAAAGCGCTTGGTGTGGAGGAGCTCAACTGGGTCCCCGTCTTCTTTTTCATGGCAAGCACTTCTCCATTTTTCCCGGCACTCCCTCTAAGCTCAGCCGCTGCAGTGCCCTCGAGGAAGTTTCCTCTGGGTCCCCCACGACGCAGAGCTCTTACAATCCTTTGCTCCTCTTAGGTGCAGCAAAACGCTGTGGTGGACCTTACACTGTATTTTTTACTGATAAACAAATGGGTCACATCACAACTGTACCCAGAAGACTTACTCATGCTGCTTGAACACCTCTCCCTCTACATACATCCACACACACAGATCCACACGCAGCAGGAGCGAGATACGCAGCCTCGGAGGAGCCCTGTTCCACGCACGTGCGAGTGGCACCACATTTCTAGGTAGGGACGGTGTCTTTCCAACAGGACAATAAACACTTCTGTAACTCTGCAGATGTCCGCGGGAATGGGCTACGAACAGTCTGCTCTGGAACCAGCAGGCCTTGCCAAATCGTGCTAAGCAGACCCCCCCGCACCACCACTGGTGCTGAAACAGCCTGGATCAGTGAGCAGAAGCTGGTGAAGAAGTCAGGAGGACTTTTCAGGAACAAAGCAAATATTCTTGGCTTTCAGCAACAAGGGGCTGATGTCTGGGAGGAAGTCGGCTCCCCTGGTTTCTATTTTTACCTCTGCTCATCTGTTTAGGGTCTAGGGCTTGGTTTCCTTAGCTCTGCACCATGTACTTGGGAAACAATGAAAGCAGGCACAAGCAAAGCTGGCGGCACCTGAAAGCAGAGAAGCAAACCAGACAGCACCACTGTTTTCCTGACTGGTTTGTCTGGGATTTTTTTTTTTTTTCGCCTTGCTTCTTATCGCTCCCTGAGGTTCGCACAAACCATTGAAAACCAGGTCCAGCCCTGCACATCCTGTCTACTTTATACCTGCTGGAGGGTTGCCCGCTGGGTCTCAGGGGGCAGAAGCACGTCAGTGTCTTCTGGTTCGACCCAGCAGCCTTTCCCAGTATGGGTTGCTTGACCTTTGTGATGCTGAGCCCACCAGTGGAACAAATTGCTTCATGCAGAGATGTCCTGTCTTACAAAGTAGCCCCAGAGACAGGATGCCAAAACAATCTCCAGCACCTAAGAGGGCTGGGAATGGCTTTCCAGCTCCCCCCTAAATACCCATAAGATAACTTGTGCCAGTAGATCTGGTCAGAGCCCCGGGTTTCCAGAGCTGGACAAGCAGATGTTAAAACACCACAGGAAAAGAAAAAGGACAACTTTGTTTCCCCTTCCCCCTCCCCAAATGTCTGTCACAAACCGTTACCTTCAATGGTATCAAAGGTGGGATGTGGCTGGCCTGTGCCTACGGGAAACCCTCAACACCCTGCAATGACATTCTGCTCCGTCTCACGCCCTGGAGGTGCCAGGGGTTTGCTGAGCAGCTCACTGGCCGCAAGGCTTTTGGGGACATCAGATCCCCACTGCAGGTTGCTTTCATAGGGACACCCACTAGAGCCAGCTCCATTCCCATGTTTTCTTCTGCAGACATGGGACTCAGAGCCAGCTCTCCTCACACTCCTGGCCACCCACCCTTTCTGTCCCCGAGCCCGGCCAGTCGCTTTCTCTGCAGTTTTCACTATGTTATCTACAACCATCTTCCTCAGGCAGGTTCTCACGCCTTTACACTCGCTGGAGAGAGACCAGACAGGCGCAGGGGCTGGGTGGTTGTAATTATCCCCTCGCACCGATGAGCACGTGAGCTGCCAGCCGGCGCAGATGGGCAGAAACCAGTCATAAACCACGTTATTGGGATTGCAACGCTTCACAAAGGCTTTAACCTACTTCAGCAGCCTCCTGCTTCATGCCGTGCCGATAAAAAAGCGTCGACAAAAGAGTCATTTTAGCACGTTGGTTTGTGCACCCTGTGGCTGCAGAGCAGGAGCAGAACAGCGCTTTCAGGTGAGCAGGAGGAATTATCCTTCCTGTTCCGTGCCACGTCCCTGCTGCCACGGAGGTACAGGCAGAGCCAGGACCTCTGCAAGATGCCTGCTGGCTGGCTGCATACAGCTCCTTAAATGCTCACCAGCTGGCAGGGCTCAACAGGCAACTGGAAGTTGGGGCCAGTGCCCCTTTCAGTAGCTCTCAGTCATCTTCTTGAACGCGGGGAATGTCCTGAGTAAACATCCTCGTGCTCCTCCTCACAGTTGGCTCGGGAAAGAGGAGTTGTTCAGCCTGTGTTCAGGGAAGGAGTCCAAGGACAGGTCCCCTGGGCAGTGCTGCCAGCAAACCAGCATTCCTGGCGCACTGAAACCAATTCCTGGAGCTTTAGATTGCGCTTGATTTGGTGTTAACTACTGTAGATGCCGAGAGCGTCCCTCGCCCTCCCCTCCACCGTCCCGGTTGCACAGTCACTCGCGCCTCTCCGTTGTGTGGCTAGGGAGGAGCTGGCTTAGAAAGCCAAGCGGGATTGAATTCCTCCTGGCACCCACAGCAGGGTCTGGTCCCGACGCGCTGCGGGCTGTCCTGCTTGCCCACACCAACCGCCAGCGTTTCCATGAACTCACGGCCTGGCAGAGAAGACAAACGCGAAGCAAAGGCGTGACGGCGGCAACAGCCCTTGCAGCGCTGAGCATCCAGCGTGGACAATTCCTGGCTCTTCTCACAATAAGTGGGTCTTTTGTTGGTCTGATAAATGTCCCTATTTTTCCCACTGGGAGCAGGCCCCGGGCAGGGCCTGGAGGACGGGGTGTAGATCCTTTGCTTGGGTTGCCACCGCACAACCCGGGAGCCTTGCCCAGCCTGCCTCCGCTTCCACATGGGGATGGTGGCAGCCCTTCACAAGCTCGCTGCCACACGTAGGCAGAGGGATTATTCCCGTCAGCAGCTCAGCTCGGCAGGAGCCGAGCTCGTATTCAGCTGCGGGCAGTGCTTGGGCTAAGGTCAGAGGGGAACGACAACTGGCTTGGGAGGGGGTGGCTGGTCGTTACAGAAAACGCGTGCATCGTGCCAGGACACACTGATCCCTTTGAGTCTTCTTTTGTGAAATGACACTGGTTTCCAGCTATAGATCATAGGATCATACCGTCGTATTCCAACTTTGCGTTTTTCAGCCCTCACCAGCTCAACAGGGCGACATCTGGCCAAAACTCCAGTGACAAATGCTGTTAACCAGAAGTAGCCTCGCCTAGTCGGAAGAACCCAAGAAACACCATGGTCCTGATCGGCCCAGTCCTGTCTCCTGGCCCCCACATCTGGCATAGCAGCTGACAAAACCACAGCTCACGCCTCTCTAGCGTACTGCTGCGCGTATTAGGCAGGAGGTTTTGTGGCACAGCACGGAGTAGCTAACCTGAAGCTGCTAACCAAAGCATCCTGTAGGAAGTGCCAAACAACACCTAATGGCGTGCAACCTCTCCATCCACAAGAGCTACATAAGCTGACAGATAAACAGACATATATCTCACTTCCTTGGAAATAATTCCCTTTCTTGAGAACCAAAGTGATTTTTTCCCCCTTGAAATTTCTTATGAGGAACGAACATACCATGAGGACTCCAACGGGTGACAACTTCTAGCACCTGGGGGTGCCAGGCAATGTCCCAGAACACAGCAGAGACCTCCAGAGGCCTCGGCATTGTCTGCACCCAGCCTGGCTGTTAACACTCTTCCTCTGTGAGCAGGGAAACAAAGGCACCGAGTTACTTGGGGCAACATTTGCTTGCACTTAATTCCCTGAAGAAAACGTTTGCTTTTCACAAACGCTTGCATGCTGGTGATGCACAGGTACTTCGCTTTCTCTAGTCTGTCAGTTTTAAAGTGAAATCTTGATTTCTGGTCATCACAGACTCCAACAGCCTCTTTTTTTCTATTTCTTTTCCCATTTGTGTTTTTAACGGGCAGGCCTCTGAACACAGATTAGTCACGGTAATCGGTGGGGTTTTTCTAAATTGCAGTCTTTAGGCCTCAAAGAGACCTGGGAAGTACGGTCTACAATGTCCAACAGATGCACTCTTGCAGACTTTTTGTGTTACTATTGTTTTTTTCTTTTCGGATAAAGTTTATTTATTTTCACATTCTTCTGCAGCTCTTCAACAACAAGCCCTTTGGCAACGCGTGCTTGACAGATGGCTTCAGGGGGGTATCAGCATCTTAACAAAGCTCCACAACAGGCTTGAAAACATAAGGTTTCTCTGTTCCCTTCTGCTGTTCGGAGCTTCCTGGGGTGGAGAGAAGCCGTGGGCATTTTTGCTGTGAGGGCCTAGTTTGATGTAGGTTAACCCAGGTTAAATTGCCACTTTCACCTTCATCCCTTTCCTTTGCACAACAGCTCTCGCAGTCAGCAGCCCAGTCAGGTCCCAGGGATGTTCCCGGGAGAGGGCTGCAGCCCGTGACCCATTCTGCAGGCACTCCCGTACGAGGAAGATCAGCTGACGGAGTGAAGGAGCCCTTGGCAGGCGCTCCCTGATTATTCCTTCTTTAATCGCTTCCATTCATTCTAACCAAATTTTCCAGCAGAGCTGGAAACAATCAGCAGTGATGAGTTCAGTGAAAGAGAAGGGAGGTGAAGGAGGACAATGGAAATTTCCCCGAAGCCATTCAAGTTACAATTAAGCAGTTAGCAATGCAAATACAGAGAGCAAAAGAAATTGTCCAGCGCATATGTAATTGGAGTTATATTCCCCTGCAGATCCCTGCCAAATTAGCCTAGAGAGTTATTCCCAGAAAACTAAGCACATGGAATATTCAACTGCCTGTGGTGAGACTGAGAGCAACAGCTAATCTCCTAAGAGTACTTTGCAAAAGCCTAGTAGGCTTAGTAGGAACCAGAACCTCTCCGGGTGTGAGTGCTTGCAATTGGCATTGAATTTGGTTCCTTTAACCTTAATAAGTTCCTTGTGCCCTGGGTGGTGGAGGAACTGTCCCAAGAAGAAGCCCAGAGCCCCAGTCCCTTCTGTTCGCTACACGCTATACCTGGGGTCATCCTCCCAGCCAGACTCACCGCCTGCACCTCTCCCGTGCCGACAGAGCACCCTCGGGAGCAGGGAGGACGCTCCGATTTCAGTCCACCTCAGCCAACAGCGCAGGTGGGGCGCAGCCAGGTGGCCGTGGATCCCAACGGATCTGACCGTCTGCAGCAGGGTCCAGCTTCCTTCCCACTAGCCCCCCCTCAAAGGAGGAATTTACCATCCTTCCAATAAATTGTTGGCTCTAAAAGATGATCTTCCTGATTTCAGTTCAGCTTGACAGATGGTTCTTATTCGCACGGCCCCCAGCTGAGTGCTCCAGTCACTGAAGGCACCAGAGGACCAATATCCAGCTGAAATGCAGGGGCATTTGCCATTCGAAGACTCTGACTCCAGCAAAAATTCTAGCTGAAATATTGAAGCCATTTCCCAGGGCTTTCAGCTGGATATGGGTTATTCAGTTCCTGGTTTCCACTGGCTTAGAATCGCCCCGTGTTTCGTACAGGTTCTGCACTCCCTGGGGCTGAAGCGTGCTCTCATTTCCCTCGCTGCAAATCTCCGCTGATTGCAGTAATTCTAGGCCAGGTCTATGCTTGTGTGAGAGAAGCATTTGTTCTCTATTTCAGGAGCGCCTGAGCTTGTTCATCACTAACTCTTACAAATCAGAAAAATTCCTTAACAGGACTGTGTGATGAGAGAAGCTCTTCCTCCTGCCACTTGTGGAAACCTGTTAGTGTTCACGCCTGTCATGTGAAATCCGTACATAATCTGTGTATAAAGTTTCCACAGACGTGCACTCACAGTGATGCTCAGCCCCATGACAAAGCCTGCCCGTGGAAGCAGAGGGGTGAGGTAATCAGCTCAGAGTTGTCAGGTTGGACAGAGCGTAACAGCGAGGAGGAAACTTTTACAAATCAGGACTTGTTCCCTCCCTTGCAGCTCTATTGCACTTCTCCTTCATCCTCCCTAAGTCTGGCTCAAAGAATCTGTCTCATATCATCCACACTAAGAATATATGCCGCTGTGGCTCAAGGTAAATTGCCTGCTTGGCACCAACCGTCAGCACTTTCAGGTCTTTCTGGGTGATTTTCTGCCCTAGGAATTCACACTGCAGAAACGAAATGCTCCTGCAAACGTCAGTTCATTTCGCAAAGCAGAGACTCATGTTTCCAGCGTGCCATTCTGGACATTTTTCACAACCTCGAAGGGCTCTTCATCTCTTACCAGGCTGGCTGGGTCATACTCATGGGTGATGAAGAACAACTCTCAAGCTGATGCTTGTAACTAAGAGGAGAGTTTGTCCTAAGGACAGTGAATGATTTAATCACTGCAAGGCAGGGCAGGAGAGCTGCATGCCCTGCCGCAACGGCTGATTCAGACACCTTGTAGTCTCTTATCAGACCAGATGCATGATTGGAAAAGAAAAAAAAGGGGGAAAAAGAAAGGGAACATGAAAATCGTGTGAGTAAGACTGGAAGGGACCTCAAGGCTCCGCTTCTCAGCCCCAGAAGAAACACAGTGCCACCCACAGATATGTATAATTAGTGCTTTTAAACGCTCCTGGTCTTTCTAGGCGACTCCACCATCCTCCCCGTTCTCCTAATGCACCGAGACTATCCCAGGGCAGGAGAGGTTGCTGTCCCTGCAGCCGTGTGCATGAGAGTGTCCCAGCCTTGCGGCCTCCCTCATGCAAAACCAGGTGCAATATTATAGTAGGTGCATCGACTTTTAAAAAAGCGCTGCTATTGCACAGTATTGCCTGCAAATAGAACTTTTTGCCTCAAAACCAAGGGCGCACGCCCACAGCACTGCGCGTTCACCAGGCCCTCGCGCTGTTTTCAAGGGCTGCCCAGCGTCGGTTCGATGCCTGATGTGCGCCTCGAAGCCTGACTCGGAGTCGGGAATGCCGGCAAGCACAGACTGGTGAGGAAACAGGTATTGCTGCAGCAGCCGAGCCCTGGGCTGTCGAGCCTGGGCTGCAGGACTCCTTCCAACACCTTGTCTAGGTGTGTGAAAGCTGGTCTGTAGGTCAGCTCTGGCTGACTAAGCAGCGAAGCCATTTAGAAGCAGGATGAGCAGCTGATAACAAATTAAGAGGAAAGAGATAATAAATGATATACTAAACACTGGTAACCATGAATACCTTCGTGTTGGAGAAGCCACCTGGAAGGGTGAAAGAGAAACACACAAGCAGCATCAACAGTCCTAAAGAACCCCTAATATAATAGTATTATTATAATATTATTAACAAGAGACAGGTGAAAGCCTGTAAAAGGCCTCGTAGATTTGGCTCAGCTACATGGTTCCCCCTTGTGTCCACTTCGGCGTGTGTGTGTGTGGATTTAGGAGCCCAGCTCTGCGTTAGCACCTGCTCCAGTGCACGTTCCCAGGCGTGACATAGGGCTGGTCGCGCAACTGCGTCTCTTCTGTTTTCCCCTTCGCCAGAGCAGATGCTTCCAGCCCTGGTGTGAAGGACCAAACCATGACTAAACACCCCCTGAGACACGGCATCTTTCTAGAGATTCCATCGGCTTTGGATCTGCACCAGTCAGTGAGGACAGGGGAGCAGGGAACACACAGAAACGCTGTCCCTGACCAACGTCTTGTTGAGTGGAAATATATTTTTGTGTCTTCTGAGGTAGGTCAGTACCAGGTTAGTGCCATGGCTTTGAATCATGGAGAAGGTGTGGCAGGGAAATTACATCCATACATAGTTGGACTTTAAAAAAAAAACAAAACAACAGTTGAAATATGTTTCTTTCTGTCCTCGCTAAGCAGAGCCATGCTCTGAACTCTGCACTGGGTTGGGAGCTCCCAGAACAAAGTCCTGTCTGTGGAGTTCAGAAGAGGCAGGCGTTGCTTCACGGCACACTTTCCCCCCAACATCTGTGGGCACAGTCCCCGCCTGGCACGCCAGCGCTGCAGGAAGCAGCCCGGCACAGCTGCCTGCAGGATTTGATCCAAGGCTGAGGATATTGAGGATGTCTCTGTCCTCTCTACAGGAAATTGAGGATCTAACCAGTTTCACATCAGAGCCACGGCACCGCTTGCGATGCCTTGTCGTGCTCTCTGCCCGTGCCAGGACTCCCCTGAGGTACGGCCTGAACGCTCTGACACGAGGTCTGTTCTGCTGCAGAGAGGAATTGTGCTTTCAGGTAGATTCATTTCCCCTTTGCTATTAAAACTCTCCGTGAAGTAAAATACAAAATTAAATAAATGTTTGTTTTATTAGGAAGGCTGTTGCCAAGAGCTGTTAATTCCTTCTCCAGAGGCAGTAAAAGGAATGGTTCGCTACAATACTTGCACCATAGCTAGGTTTAAGAATACTTTCCTTGAGAAAGCAGCTGGATTAAACAACAGGTGAGCAAAAGGAACAGCAGCTCATATCAAATATCTGTACCCAGTCAGCAAACATCGCCTCCGGGCAGAACCTTATCATCCTGTAGCACGATATCTCCTCTTCACGAAGCAGAACTTTCTTCTGCTTTTCCTCAGTCCTGTCAGAAACTTAAGACTAGTTCTCTCCTTTTAACTCTTCAAGATAAGACAGAGACTGACAGCAGAGGCGTAGGGAGGAAACAGAAGGCCACACCGCAGGGGGAAGAATGGCAGTGAGCACAGTTGGCAGTAGGATCAATCGCAATTATTGGGGTTTTTTTACGGATGTTTCGCTTCTCACAGGCTGAGGCACAACATGAGACGATCACGTGCTCCTGCCTCTGAGCTGGCACTTCATGAAAGGAACTAGCTGAAGGAGCACTGCTTTATGAGCCCTGTGAACCAGACCGGCCTCCTGACGCCTTCTCCAAATTTGTCCCTCCTGTGTGTCTTTCCCACCCTATTCCAAGGGGAGTGCAGCTGTCCCCCAGGATTTTGTCGCTGTACAGATGCAAGTGCACCACGGCCTGCTGTCAAAGCACCTTATGGAAGGGCAGCACTTAGAGCAAACCCACTCCTCTCACCCCAGTCACGGCAGAAGGTGGTCCCAGGCAGATGAGGGCACATCTGTCAGACGAGCTGCAGGGCACAGGAAAGTCAGCAATGTTTATTCGAGCCTCGATCTTTAGTTTCGATGAAGGACAAGCCAGAGACAGAAAATTTAGTGTTTCAGGGACCATTTAGAGGGTCGTATTTGTAAACACTCTATTCAATAGTCTGCGAGATTCTCTAGGAAGCCATACAGAGGCACGCGTCACCCTTGTTATGGTTTATGTTGGTTTTGCTAGGAGACAGTCAGCTAACTCCCTGCTATCTGTGTCCCACAGTGAAGTGGGAATGTAGAAGTACTGCCTTTGCCATCCACTTCATCTGTCAGCTTCAGAGTATTTACAGAAAAGAAACTTTCTTCTTACTGCTTCAAAGCATCTAAAGATGTAACAGTAATCACTAAAGGCTGGAGCTTCAGGACAGACAACCTTTTATGGAAGGCCAAAAGTCTCTAGCTTAAAGGAAAGAAGCTCAAACCAATTACTGCTGCACTTTTATTTCCCTTTTCAAGTCAGGCAGTCCATTGTGGTCATGTAACAGGCCTGAGCAAACGCTAATGCATTCTTGCTCTCCTGAGTGGCACCAGAATAATTCAGCCAGCACTTTCGCCCTGCAGAATCCCAGAGCAATGGAAAAAAGCATTCAAATACAAACTCCGCACTCCTTCAGCCACTCAGGATCTGGGACGGAACAAACTTGCTCATCCCTCTGTGGTACGTAGAAAAATATGGAGCAACGTCCGGAACTGTAAATGAAGAATATCGGTTGCACCTGAACTATCGTGGAGGTGGTTTGTTGAGGCTTTGGTTTACTGCAACTGCCAGGATGGGATAAAGAGCAATGAAGGCTGGCAGAAAGACTAGATGAACGCACACATGGAGCCAGCGAAGGGAATGTATTGCACTGCTGCCCCTCTGCTCGCAGCGCAGAGCTGCCTGCTTGCTGCACGCCCAAGCTAAAACCGGGACCGTCACAAGGTCACAGGATGGCCAAAGCCCAAAGCAATGGCTCTGGTTTCTCAAAACAAGGGGTCCAGCAACAGCGCCCTGCTTTCCTCCAGCTGTCCCGGTGTTGCTCTTGTTTGTTTTGGTGGCCGGACTGAGTGTCCCCCTGTCCGTGCGCTGGGTGTTTCCTGCCAACTCGGTTCACTTTCAGCTGTAGCCACCACTGGTTATTTTCCTGGGTGGGACTAGGGCTCTGCAGGCTACGTAGACTGGAAAAAACAATCCTCAGAAAGACAACAGAAATTGCCTCTTAACTTAGTGGTGCGTACTGTGGTACAACGGGCACCACATGGCTGTTTCTGGTGCAGCTTTGAGGTAGAACAGAGAGAAACTCCCTCCGTGGAGGTTTTTCGTATCTTTATTTATATATAACACGCAAAGTGGTTATATTTGGGAGACAGGGGAACAGCAGCCAGAGGGAGTACACAGCTTGCAGTGGTAAGGAACACACAGACCCCCACTACCTGGAAACTAGAGACCCACGGTGATTTGAAAGGACAGAATCATGCATCAAGCTGCCATGCTTTTCCCTGCCGGCCACACCTCCGCACGCACGCTGTCCTTTCCACTCAGCTGCCATTTCTGGCATGCCACACAGCAGAGGATCTGTGGTGTTACTCCAGAGAGCACTGGAATCGAGAGAGAGATCCAGTTGACTTAGCTAAGCATCGGTCCAGGCCCTGTGGGAGTTCTGCAGAATCACAGGAGGGAACGCAGGGTTCCCCTGCTCAGCAGGTCTCAGGCACAGAGCCCCTCTCCAGGGAGCGAGCCGTGGTTCCCCACACATCACTCTGGATATTGCAGCTCATATATTCAGCACAGCAGGCCCCCAGACACAATCTTGCTGCCACACTTGCATTTTTCATGCGGGCCAGTCAGTCTCTGTCCTTGTTTCACACCGAGAATACAACACAGTGCCTGTGCCGAAGTGGCTCCTGGGTCCTCCAGATATCCAGCCTTATTGGGGCGCTGAAATATTCGTAGCAGTCAGCAGTCAGTTTGACCCTTTCCAGTTCTCCACTCTTAAACTGCAGCACCAACCCTAAATCTACATATCTGTGACCCTCAGAAAACAAGACGTTATACACTGTCCCCCACAGGCATACGGAGAACTTGTGGTGCTCAGCAGCCACCATGAGTCTTCAGCTCCTCCTGCCAGGAATCCTAAAAATGACCTGAACCCTCAGCCAGACTTAGCCCCAGACAAAACAACCCAACCACAGCATAAAGGACAGGGAGCTATTTGCTGCTTAATAACCATCAGCCATGACCAGCCAAGCATATTTCAAATCAGCAGCTGGCAGGGAAAAGACCCAAAGATCAGCATTTTTTTCCACAGCCAACCCAGTGACCTGACTCAGGAGCGGAGAAAGGAGCACAAGCGCTGCTCTAGACTGTGGGAAAGAGTGATTGCTAAGTGGGGGGAGAATATCTGATGGGTATCTGTCCCGTGTGAGGCAGAACACGCCGTCAAGACTGGAAACAGTGCTGTGCTCTGAATGCAACAGGCACTGGGAGCAGCCCCTGTGCTTTTCAGGGCTGAACATCGTCTTTACCATCAAAGACTCGTGTTTTCTGTGTTTCCCCCACAGTGGGCAGAATCCTACCCACTTACAGACAAAGCTGTAGGAGATGGCTCCGTAATGGATCTCCCTTCCGCTCACATCTGGGTACTACAGAGCCTTCAGCTGCAGAGATCTCAGGATGGTGGTTCTGGGAGGTGATGGTGGGGAGGAACAGGACAGGGAGCAGAGGGTGCTGGCTGGGCCAGGGCCTCTGGTGCTGCAAACTCAGACCCAGGCCCTGACCTGAGTGTTCCACCCCTTGGCACAGCTGCACAGGCCACCCTCCTCGTACCAGCGCCACTTCACCCCCTTGTACACAGCCCTGCTGCACGGCTGGAAGCACATGAAGAGGTGGAGACGCCTCGCCAGGCTGCAGTAGATGGCCATGGCCACCACGATGAGAGGGGACATGATGACGAAGCCAAGGATAATGAGGGCAGAAGAGCTGTTGTCATCCAAGAGGCTTTTGCAGTAGCGGGCGGCTGAGTGCAGCACCTGTGGGAAGAGCGAGACAGAGCTTGTCACGGACCTGGCGGTGGATGGGGAAGGTGGCCAAAGGACCCTTGAGTTTCTACTGCTTTCACGGAAAGATGCACCTCTTCCCTCTCTTCAAGCCGAGCTCAGCAGCCTTCAGGCTACACTACGTGACCCACAACACATTTTAATCAAGCTTTCAACTGTTCCAGCATCACCATGAGACAAGAGCACTGCACACCGATGCTGAAGCAGGAAACGCCAATCTTAATCGCTACCAGAATAGCACAACTTGCCGACAGGCAGAAACCAAATGAAAAGGCCTCCTGTTGCTACATGGGTGTGGGTGGCACAACACACTGGAAATGATAACAAAGTCAATAAAATGCACCCAGATGTTCGATTCTCCAGGCAGAGGTTGGTCATTCCATAGCTACCCACTGGCTGGAGACTCTCCAGGCTCCTGCCCTGGAACAGACCCCTTTGTGTCCTGTCTTCTCCATACACACTGTACTCGTTTCTACCTCTGAGCATCTCTTTGCGCTGCAAAACCTGCCAGGAAAGCCCATTCAGCCCATGTTGCTGTTAGCACACTAACTGGTCCTTGCTGAGTGGTATTTAAAGCCCTCCTTTCATCCTGGCAGCAGGAGATTTGAGCCAAGGCCACTCAGTTGTTCTGCATTAACAAATGCTACCGGCCAACCCCCACGTCCTCTACTTTCCTTTCCTTTTTCCATATTCATTCAGCAGTAGAAGAAACACAACCCATCATACTAAAAAAAAAACCCAAAACCAAACCACCTAATGGATCTGAAGAGCAGAAATCAGCCTCTGGCTGCTAGGAAGGCATTGAAAAGCAGTAGCCCAAAGACAAAGGACTGCCCTTGCAAAGCCGTGCTGCTGCAGTCCCTCTCTGTGCCTATTACAGAAAAGTCTGCGTTAAAAGACTCCTCACAGCCAAGAGCAGCACAGTTGCTTTCACTGCCGATGTACTTGGCTGTACTCGAAAACCTTTTGCATCTCCTCAAAGCCTTCGACTGCAGAGCACCGTGTGTGCAAAGAACTTGAGGTTTTCCACGGTGAGGGTCAAGCAGGCTGAAGCTGGAAGGGGTAATTTCAGGGGGCAGTCCTCATGCTTTTTCCCATTTTGGGTCCAGTTTGAAGTCTATATTGATGTTTTCCAAGGAACAGTTTCAGATCATGGGAAAAATTGATTTAAGGGCTTTACAGGCAATCTCCTATTCAACCTACCCTGAAAAGCCTCCTGTCTTACAGAACCTGCACCCACATTTTACCAAGGCAATGGCCCACACTGCACTCCCTCCCAAGGAGAATTTATTAGGTTATTTCCCGTGAAGACTTATTCTTCAACAAAACAAGTCATTCTACACACTTTTGCACGCAAAAATTCTAACAGCCACGCACTGTGAAAGGAAAGTGTTGCAACAAGCCCTGAAGACGGGTTAGATCAGGACCTGAGCCATTTGCTCTCTGTAGTCCCTCCAGAGCCCCCCACTTCACCCTGTTGGGCATCACACACATTTGCATCCCACAGTAAAACATTTCCAGAGGGTGTCAGAGCCACAGTGGGAATTGCCTGGCCCGGAGGTACGTGATTTCTCTGTGCATTATGCTTCACTCCAACTAGCAGCAGCACTTGGGTCTACCCTGTTCTACAAAGCACTCACTGTGACAGATGTGTCCCTGTTCATTAGTTTGCAGATCCAGGGAAAGCTTTTCAATAACAGCAGCTATGAGCTGTCGTAATTTCAGGGCAATAAAAATCAGAGCCAAACTTCTCAGTCCAGCAAATACATCAGTGCTGAGAAAACAACAACAGCACAGTCCCTTTGTCAGGGAGCTTTGAGACTGGGAGCTGCGGGCTGACCACTCGTGCTGCTGGGATGTCAGCTGAAAAACACAACACAATGGCTGTACTGGAAAGTTACAGCACATCCCCCAGTCAAAGCTATAAATGCTCGCAGTCAACAGTCTGTCTCAGCCTGCTGCTCTGTCCCAGGGTTTAGAGGCCTTCAGGGAGCAAACTAAGATTCCACCTGCAGAATGAGCGCCTCTACCACACACACAGAGCTCCTCGGAATAAATATCCCTGGCACTAAAAGTGCTGCCAAAGAAGCAATCCTCCCGGAGCCGAGGGACACCTTGCACATCTGGGAAATGGGATTTTACACTTCAGCTACGCAGAGAGGGTGTCTCCTCCTTCACAGCGGGGTGAGACCTCCACAGCTATGTCCATGCACAGCTCCACAGATGTCAGCACAGCCTTACTGGGCTAAACTGGGCAAATGGCTGACCCCTGCTGCCTGGTTGGATCCTTTCCTACCACCCATGCTAGGATCTGCTCAAAGGGATCATAGAATGGTTTGGGTTGGAAGGGACCTTGAAGATAATCTACTCCCAACCCCCCTGCCATGGCAGGAACACCTTGCACAGATTTCGTCAAAAGGAAGGGGAAAAACTTTCTTCTTTCAATATTTCTCAGTTAAATACATCAATTTGAGAATATTTAAATAATCTTCCCTTTAGCTCAGATTCTGTGGAATGGAGAGACCAATTGCATCTACATTTTGAGTCAATTGTCCCTTCCAAAGTAGGAAGCAAATGAGCTTTTCTGACTTAGGATCATCAGCAAGAGAAGCGATATTGAGCTGGTCTAACAGTTACTGCCTGGAAGTAACTGCTTTTTCACATCCACACTTAGTCAAGGGATTCCAAAAATATTTACAGAAATACAGCAAGAAATTTGTAAGTAATGAAACGATGAAATGCAGAGGACAGCAAGCGACTGGAACAGACACGCACACACAGCCAGAGCCCTTTCTGACAAAGGAGGCTCATTTGTTGGTGTGAGAAACTGCCCAGCACATTGGCACCACATCTGAACGTCCCAAGGGCGTGAGAAGGGGATTATATATTCTGTTAGACCTTACTAGTTCTGTAATTAGTCATTAGGCAGATCAAACACGGCAAACACTGTAGAGGGCTTATTGAAAGGGAAAGTACCAAACCCTGTCAGAGCCCACGTAGGACTTGTGTGAATTACAGAGGAGTTCAGGCTGGCAGCTCCCAGGGGTCACAGAACAGAGAGAAATATTGTGACATTAAAATGCAGACAGCAGCTCTGTCGAGCCAAGGAGCGTTATTCACCTGACCTGTCACAGCTGCTTACTATCTTCATGGGAATACAACTGAATTTCCCAAACAAGCTTCCATTTGCTACAATACTGGGAGAAGGGAGGGGTAAAAATGGATCTTGCTCATTCCTGCCAGCATTCAGGTGTGCCCCCAAGACTGGCACCTCAAGCAAGCTTCTGTGAAACGCTGTGGATACCTCTCTGATCGCTTTGCACTTGAACAGCTGCACCAAGGGCAGCGCACAGGGGATCAGGACCAAGGGGTCCCATGCTGTCTCAGTCCCTGAGGAGCTGGGCAGCCACAGGCGGCTTCTGCCAGCGCTCTCCCTGCCTCGGCAGTGCGAGCCTTCCTGGGCGAACCTCCCGACCCTGAATGTACGGGGGCCAACCAACGGCTTTAAGACAATTAGTCCAGAAACCATAAAGCCTGCTCTTTCCTAGATAAATGGACGTGCCAGCCTGGTTTATAGCTGTGTCACAGGCACCAAGCAGGAGAGGCCGCTCCCTCGTGCAGCCGAGAGCCTGCAGGTCAGCATGAACGGCCACAAACCTGTTCTTGTCAGCCCAGTCTATCCACATACCCCCCACTCCCCCCCCAAAAAAGGTTATCTATACACATACACACCCCTTATGGAAACAAAGCCAAAGCTCAGGGAGTCCAGCCTTGCCTTTACATCCACTGTTCCCCATGGGCTAAAATAAAATCCTCATGGATGGCCCTGCCTTGGAGGTGGCTGTTGGCAGTCAAATGGAGCAAGGCTTACTCACCTGAGAGTGGCACTGGAAGCCAAAGTAAACCACCACAATGGTAGGAAGCAGCACGATGGTGAAGATGACAAACATCAGGAGCAAATTGATGAAAAATACCAAGGAGTTCATGGTGACTACCAGCAGGGTCCACACCAAGCAGCACCAGGCACTCCGTGGCTCCCTGGGAAGCAGCTGGTCATCAATGTCGTACGGCGGGAGGCTAGGAATCATCTGAGACTTCTCCGAGAGGTTTTCTGCTCCAAAGTCCTCAGTGTCCTGGCCAGGCATTCTTCAGGAAGATTGCTAATCAACCCACGCTCTTCCCCAAAATGGTTTCCTTGCTTTTGGCAACAGACCTGGGAAGGAATTTGCAGAGGCTTTTTCTGCCTCTTCCACACGTGGACAAGAACACCTAACCAGAGATCATAACGGAGCAAGGAAGGACAGGCCTCTTTCAGCCACCTGCTTTCCCAGGACCTGGCCAGCACAGGTTGTTTCCTTTCCGAATGCTTTCCAGCAGTGTCCCAACTGCAGTTTCAAAGTAGATGTGGCCGATGGAAGCTTGGCAATAGCTTTTATTCTGCTTTTGAATCCACAGTACTTCTGAATTTGTTGTTCTTCCTAGGGTTATGATCCCAAGAGGTCCCAAACAGTTGCTGTCTTAGCTTCAATAGGCTGCTCGGTTCCAGAGAATGCCTAGTTTTAGTATCGTCCTCTCCCTCTGGGCACTGCTGTTTGCTAAGAATATCAGCCTTAAGCACTTTCAGACAGTTCCTCGACTTCAAATCATCTTTCCGTCCTCTTCACCCTGTACCCAAGCAAACATTCCTGCTCAGCTCCAATCCAAAGGAGGTGACCAGTGAAGATAATGAACAGCAGCAGTTTCTCCACTCTCTCTGCCTTGCTGGAGTCCTTGCCCACACCTTGCAGAGCTGGAAGCAAAGACCGGAGCAGCGTATGGTGCCACTGCTCTCGGTTGCCTGCAGTCACAGGCACTCAGATAGGAGCAGTGTCTTCCTTTGTGAGCTGGCTCCCAGAGCTTTGCAACGCTGCTCTGTTTACAGAGTAGATTCTGAAGCTGCTTGCTGGGCGAGCCAACCCTTTACATCTGTCTCGCTGCTGAAGTGGTTTAGCACGCAGCACCCAAGAGCCACCCTCGAACCGTACATTCCCACGTCAAGGTGGTCCCTTTTCAATTTGAATTATTCTGCCTCTAATTCATTTGCTGCAATTTCTCTCTAGATTAAAAAAAAAAAAAACTTAGGAAAATTTATAATAATCAATATGTACCTCAGAAATCTTCTGTTCCCTGCAGTCACCACAGTTATTGCTTGCAGAACATATTGATATTCTTGTAGTGAAGGCACAATAATCGTCCATTATTTCATCTGCCCCGTAGGATCAATATTATTTGAGAATTTCAGTGATATCTGCACATTTACATAGCCTTTTAGATACATCCATACAGGCGTGCTCATAATACTGCAGGAGGGAGAAAACTTCCTTAACTCTGGAGGAAACTGAGGCAGCAGAGGGCTTACCAGAAGGCACAGCTCACCTATGGCACAAGTCAGGGAAAGAATCCAGGAGTCCTCTGTTCCACTTGATGCTGTTTCTCTCAGAAAACTCTTCCCTAGAAGAAGGTTATCCGAAAAACGAGGTTCCCACAATGCTAAATGTCAAGTGATTTTGTCTTACAGATGAGTAAGAGATTTCCTTCATTAAATGCTTTTGTTAAAAATTGTGCATTTTGGGTGCCGCTGCCACCGCTGGGTGTTTTGGCACCTTTACTTATTTACTGGCTGTAGCAAGATGCACAGCAGGATTAAGGCTAAGGCAGTTTTTGCCAAGGACTTGGACAGACCTGCTCATGAAGCATTTACTGGTGGCCTGTCAGAAGAGCTCCACCAGGTGATAAGTCAGGGCTAGCAGACCCCTGGGCAGCTGGATCCCAAACATATTACGGCTTAACAACAGCCTCTGACAAAGCCACGCCGCTCGGAGAGCAACACAAACACAGTATCCAGGCTCAATCCTCACCACTCGCGGGTGAAGCAGCCCGTTAGTGATTTCTGGGATGGCTTTTAATCAAAGTTCAGCTCCGCTGTGCCAGGCACTCCGTACCTGTTGGCCAAGCGCACAGCGCGTCTCGTCGTGCAAGTTCAGAACCAGGGAAGAGGCACACGTAGAGTTAAAAGGGTTCCCCGGGCTTCTTTCAAAGCTAAAATTTGGATGTAGAATTCCAAGTCACAGCCCACTGTTTCACTTGTGATGCACATATGCGTCATACGAGCCATCTTCCTGACCGCAGAAAGTAGAAATATCATCCTACGAAGATACAGGCCCATGTAGCCAGAATTATTGCCTTTGAATGGAAATCGAATATCGCTGAACAGACTCTGTCCTCCTGCTGCTGAAAGCACCTTCTCACCCGCAGCTGGAAGAGTGTCGCACACTACTGGTAGAAAGAAAGCAGTGAGACAAATTGAGACCATTTGCAATCTGGCACATGCAATCAATATCAAAACAGAGGTTTTCAAACCAAAGTGAGTTGAAGAGCTGTGCGAGGATACAGATTTCCAAAGTGTAATGAGTGACAGTGGTGAGAACGAAGCCTTTTGAAACAAGTCAGTAGTTTTTAAACAGCTCAACACTGTCCATACCTACTATGCAGTTCCCCGGCTATGAAAACTACTATTGGATCCACTTACTGCTTCGTTTTCTTTCCATGGCTCTTCTTGTAGAGCCTCTCGGACATCCAAAAGGGTCTCACAAGCTCCAGCTTTATCAGTACCCAGCAGTAAAAATTCATCTGGCTGATCTGTACCAGACCACAAGTCAGGTGTATCATTCCTACAACAGCAGAAATAACTCGTAGCTATGTGGGGCGCTTTGCTTACCGTTGACAGGTCTCAAAGCCCATCAGAAAGATGCACAGCTTCAGCCACAGGAGGCTGCTGGCAGCTTAGCAAAAACGAAGTTCTTGCTGGTCCCTAAGAGATGGGGAGCCAGGCACAACAGCAGAGCCAGCAGGGCAGAGGGCTGCCAGGGAAGGCTCCGTCCCACAGTACCCAACCAAGGAGAAAACAGTAGACGCAGAGATGACGTTCAGATTGAACTGAGGAACCACGCTGTAGAGCTGGAAGGCGCACGGAGGTGTGGGAAGAGATATGGCAATATCTTATTGCAGTGCAGTGACCTGCTTACGAGCCAAGACAGTTGCCAAGCCAGGCTGGTGTTCTGCAGTCCTCAGAATTAATGGCTTTGCTGTGGAGACAATTGTGTACGTGAATCAAGGGTGTTCAGACATCATCCACGCTTCATTCTTCAGACTCTTAGACAGGTTTTGAGCTCTCTCACCATCCCGCTTTGAGTTGAGAAAGATCTTTTCAGACCAAACTGTGGCCAGATGATGAGAGGTTTATGATTTAGGCAAAATTCTAGCTTCTCCGTGATGCTTCAGGAAGGGGAAGATAAAAGTGGGAGCCAGCATCTCCAATATAATCCCGTTTATTTACCAAGTGGCCGAAGAGTAATTTTTTTTTCTGAAATATGACAGGGAACAAAGAACGGGAGGTCTGTTTTTTGCACAGAAGGCTAGTCCCTTTCTAGCGAGAACTCCACCCAAAAGGATTCTCTGGAAGACCTGCTCTCAGGGCTTTCTCCAGCTGTGGCTTTCTCACTTCTTCCCTGAAGCCCATTTTCTTCTGCACCTCTCCTAGACACAACGGCCAGACAAGAGCAGGGAAAATTGCTTCGCCTCTCATGCCCTGTATTTGCCCGTTTTGAGTGAGGGCTGGTAGTTTCACGGGACATCCATCCCAAATGGATACATGGTGGCTATTCCCCCGGTTATGGTGGGGTTTGGTTGGTGTTGGGTATGTCTGGTATTGGTTTGGTATTTCCTCACTGGAGGGAAAAGCCTCTCACCCCGAGAGAGCAACAGGGGAAGGAGACAGCATCACTCAGGAGCTAGAGAGAGCCGTTCTCCACCCAAAGCAGAGAGCAGCTGCACTGCTCCTCACCAGGGACTGGTGCTAATGACTGAAACTAGATTTCTCTCCATTAATTTTGTTTCCTCTAGCTCTAGCACTGAAGGTGACACTGAATTTAATTAATCTGTCTTGTTTGTTATTATTTATTCTTTCTGTTGAGTTCTTTCACAGTGAAAAAAAAAAAAACCAACGTGGACTTGCCAAGAGAGGGGAAGATTAAAAATAGACTCTGAGACTGACAGCACTGCCAGCAGCCTGTATCCTGATTTGTTCCAGAAGGAATACACCGGTAAATAAGAGAAAACATTAATTTGTAGCATGGATTAAAGTCAACATCTGTTTGTATTGAACCCAGCTGCCTTTGAAGGAGCAGGGTAGGGAAAAGAAGTGTGAAATCCAGAGAGCAATTCCTCTCCTTTGGGCAGCAGGCACCAAGAATTCCTGGTCCTGGACTGACCAAAGCACGGAAGCTCTTCACCCACAGCCAGCCTGCCAGCTTCCCAGCCACAGCGGGAGTCCTGGACCACCGGAGCTTGCCTCTCTGCGGAGAAGTGAAACCAGAAGCACAGAACTGAGTAGAAGGGGTTGAAGGAGCCATGGCATAAGCTGAATTTCACTGTGGAATACTGCCCTGAGGAATCCTGGTTCCTTCCATCGAAAGGTTATTCTTGTGTTTGGTCATCCCACCTAGCTGGGTAGGGTACCACATCTTGGGTACCACAGTGCACTGCACACTCCCATCACAGGGAATAATGGTTCTCCTTGTTTTTCAAACCAAAAAAATATATCTGAAAATGACTTCTTTAAACCGATTATAAATTCATTTACCACAGCTCTGCATTGGAAGTCAAAACCCAAGGAAACTCTCTCCCAGATATGAAGACGTTCCTCTACTTTTTCATTTTCAAGTGTCAAGCACTGAAATACTTTTTAAAAGTGTGCTAACTAATCCAAACATTTACAATTGATTTCAAAAGCACTTGAGCTGACAGATCAATTTTAACAAGACTGCAAACCCCAGGAGCAGCTCTGTTTGGACAGCCACTTTCCTGGGAAAGAGGGAATAAACTGTGAAAAATTTTTAGTAATAAATGCATGAGAGAAGGATTAAAAAACACAGAGAGAAACACCCTTTAAAACAGTCATCAGAGTACGAAAAGTCCATTTTCATCTTGTTCCACCCATTTCCTTCACTGCGCTCGCAGGCTGAACGGCTCCTAGGGGAGAATGCGGGGCAGCAGCGCTCTTTCAAGCTGCATAATGTGAAATCTCTTCCTTCACGGATCTATCCAGACATCCAGAGGGAAATAACTGTGAATCCATCCTGCTTACAGTTGTTGCCCAGGCCAGCCACAGTGTCAATAAAGCCCTGAATCTGTGCAGGAAACCAGACGGCGTTGGATGCAGTAAGTGTGACAAATGGCATGGAGGCTACGGAAGAGTCTCCGTATTCGCTACGCCTGTCTAACCACCACTGCTTTCTGTTTGTAATATTTTTCAAGCTTGACTTACGCCTTCAACGTGGGGAAAGGACAAGACAGACTTACAGCCCCCCTCCAAAAAAAAAAACCCACTATAGGAAGCAGAATCAAGGTTAGGCTTAAACCATGGAAAGATTGTGAACTCGGTGCTGGGCGACTAAAAATTCTACCCAAAACCCACTTCGGCTGTGTTGTGTTGGGGCACCACAGAGCAGGGTTTGGCTGCTCTCTGCAGCTGGCCGTTCTGTAATTTTTTCCTCACGTAGCGTTGCCTTTCTACCAGAGCCCAACAGAAGGATCAGCTACGGGCGGAATTTCTGTGCTGGCATTTGACCTGCTCCCAAGCCTGATGCAGATGGAGCCAATCCTGAGAATTTTCTAGGAGTGGCTGCCTGTTTCTCAGACCTCGGAGGGCACAGACGAACCTGAACTCCTTCCCTCCCGGTTGTATTTCGTCTGCCTGTTCCCACAGAGAAGCTCTGTGGAGTGAAGCTTCCCTTCGGGAGTCAGAAGTGATGAAATGTGTGTAGATGATGCCTCCTTCCCCACGTTTGTGCTTTCCCATACAAAAATCCTTCTTCAACACTAAACTCCCACTAAAACAAACAAACAAACAAAAAACCCAGTGAAACCATCAATAATTCTGCTGCGGAAACCAGCTTAGAACAGCCAGGAGTCATACAGATCTGAGGAATTTTTTAACACTTAGATTCTTTTTAAGCATTTTCTAGTATTCTTATTCTTTTCAGAGCCAGTATGATCTGTTTCATGATGTTCATAACAACTTCTGCCAGTCCCACGGGCTTTCTGCTGATTTGCGGGACTGTTCCATCTTAAAGATGCACGCTTCCGTTAGGAGAAGGGGTAGGAAAAGGAAAACAAAACAGCCTGGTATTTGTTGAAATGATAAAATACTAAGTCAGCATTCCTTTCTCTTCTGCAGAGCTTTTGCATTTTAAATTTTCCAAACACCTAGGTTTTGTCTGCAAGTATCGGTATAAAAATAAACTGTGTGCCCAAATTAAAATTAAATTAATTTTTATCATAACCACCTTTTAGAATAATATTCATTTTAGAGTAATACTCTTTTCTGTGAACCCTAACAACAGTGAGAAGCCTAAAAGGAATACTGGTATAGGCAGACATTCAGGTATTTGTGAGTGCTGATAGCACTAAAGTTGCTAGAGAAGTGACAAATAATGCCTAATTCTTCGACAGCACGTTTATCTGCAGAAGGCAGCTTGGACACGTTATTTTACCACGGCTTCCTTCATGGAAAACCACAAAAGCCCAACGGGCAGTTAGTGGCCTCCTGAGCCTGGGTTATACTCAGGGTGTGACTGGGCAGAAAATAACGACTCGCTGGAGCTCACAGGCTGTTAAGGGCTAAAAAAAACTGTATCTCTTCTTCCACCAGAAAAGAAATTCTTGCACTTAAGTGGCAACAAGGAGGAAGACTTCCAGATCACTGCGCAGCCTGCTATAAACGGCTGGGTTCAAAAAGGAGGCTAAAGGAAACGAAAGCTATGCTGTTGCGTAAAAATCCATTGCGCTGCTTCCACAGAACGCTGAAGTAAGGCTTCGTGACAAACAATCACGTGCCATCCTCGGTGTGTTCGGTTTTATCGTATTTTTTCCCATTTGCCCAAAATCTGACTTTATATTCTTCAGTGTAAGTAAACCACGTAAAAAGATGAAGACTTACAGGAAGTAAATATAGTTTGTAAATCGGAAGTAAAACCAATATTGGGTAGAGAGGATCAATCCTTATTACTTCATTTAATAAATTCGTATCAGTGGTGTCTTTCTTCCGCTGCTTTCTCAACACAGAACAGAAAACATTACCGGTACTGCTAAAAGTGACCGGTCTTTTCAATGTGATTTTAATATCCAAAGATTTTATTTTTATTGCTGGAATTTAATATCACTAACGAAGGCTTTGCTGAAGCTCTTGGGAGCTTCAGGCATGCCCTGCTCACTCCAGGGGCGTCGTCCTCCTCGCTCCACTACTTTCAAAACCCTAACCTCGAGTGACTTTCACACCAACCAAACTGCAGCACTTAGCACCAAATCTCAATCCATCTCCACAAATGCGTCGCCCAACCCAGCCTCGCTCTTGGCCTGCCCTCACCCAGCCCCGGCCCCACCAGCACGTGGCTCCCGCACGTCGGGTTCCCCTCCCGGGGAGCTGCGCCCTGGCTGCCGCCCCGTGACTGCCGCCGTCCTGCCGTACCCCTGCTCTCTCGCGGCCCCGACGCCTCCTTTCTCTCGGTGCCGCCTGCATCCCATCTCCTCTCTACAGTCCCGGAGCAAGTCTCCCACTCCATGCCACCACCTTCCCCCATTCAAGCCCTTGGCTCATTCGCTGCTTGAGTAGTCATAAAAGTGCCATAAATTTTAACAGCTTTGCTAAATCCGATGAAACTTTCCAAATTTCTTTTGCTATAATGAAAATACATTTTAACCTGTGGGAGGTCTGAAAATTGCGTTTGTTCAATTTATTTTCCTTTGGGAAAAAAACCCACATTCTAATGATTCTTTTAATAACCGAGTGAACTTCAGGGCAACCAAACCCCAGGGACAATAAGCAAGATTCCTCGAGTCTCTGATTCTGTGAAATTTCCACATCCTTAACAAATCCCTGCCCATAATTGGGAAGGATGTCTTGATGATGGTGCAAGTTATAGAGCAGTTTCTAACAGCAGCATCATGGCTTTGAGACGCTGAAACTGATAATGATTAAAGACAAATTCATTAGCTCTCTGACGGCAGAGACCCTTGATGCAAAGAAGTAATTCTCCCGCTGTCTATAATGACAGCACCATCTCGCGGTCATTCTTTTGTACTTTTTAGCTTTCTATCCCCTACACGGGATCAAGGAGTGAAACTTTGTGTAAAAAAGCAAAACAACCACCAGGGTTTGCAGCGGGGGATGCACAGAACGCTCCTCATCTTGAGCGAACAGCTTCAAGGACTTGAGCTAACTGAGCAGCCAAGGCTGGCCGAAGGCTGGCAAAGCGTTTCTGCCAAAAAAACAGCTCCGAGGTGAACTTTATCTCAAAATGAGTAGGGGGGACTGACCCAAATGACCACGGACGGCCACCCGAGAGCTTGTGTGGAGCGTAGTTCTGCAATGCTGGCAATATGCAGACAGGGTAGAAAGGTGGAGTTATGCCAAGTGACGATGTGTGTGGTGTAACTGAAATAGCGTATTTACGTGCTAGAATTCGCGTAAGTTTTCCGGTTAGCTTTGCACTCGGTCTGGGAACGTTCCCCGATTCTCTGCCCCATCAAATAAAGCAATGTCTCCCTCCTAAACGTAGGTTCATTTCTGCGTTTCGGGAGCTTGGGAACCCCGTCAGTAAAACTCCCGGCGCGCTCCATCGCAGAGGCGAGCGCCGCACAACCTGCCGCCCCCCCCCTCGCCGAGCTGTGCGGGACGGCCGCCTCCAAGCACCTCAGTCCCTTCTGATCCAGCGAGTTTCGGCGACAGGCGGACACAACCGCCCTGTCGCGGTGGGCAGCGAACCAACGGCTTCGCGGTGTAGCTGCTCCTCCAGCGAGGTGCAGGCCTGGCCCGTGGCGGGCAACGCTGCGCTGGACAGGCCCAACGGCCAGCGAGACCTCACTGCTCTCTGGAGAGACTTCACTGCTCTCTGGAGAGACCTTGTTGCTCTCTAGAGACCTTCTGCTCTCTGGAGACCTCCCTGCTCTCTGAAGAGACTTTATTGCTCTCTGGAGACACCTTATTGCTCTCTGGAGAGATCTCACTGATCTCTGGAGAGACCCCACTGCTCTCTGAAGACCTTACTGCTCTCTGAAGACCTTACTGCTCTCTGGAGAGACCTTTTTGCTCTTTGGAGAGACCTCACTGCTCTCTGGACAGATCTCACTGCTCTCTGGAGATCTCACTCCTCTCTGGAGAGACCCCACTGCTCTTTGGAGACCTTACTGCTCTCTGGAAACCTTACTGCTCTCTGGAGAGACCTTTTTGCTCTCTGGAGACCTCACTGCTCTCTGGAGAGACCCCACTGCCCTCTGGAGACCTTACTGCTCTCTGGAGAGACCGTTTTGCTCTCTGGAGACCTCACTGCTCTCTGGAGAGACCGTTTTGCTCTCTGGAGACCTCACTGCTCTCTGGAGACCTCACTGCTCTCTGGAGAGATCTCACTGCTCTCTACAACTACCTAAGAGGAAGCTTTACTGAGGCCGATGTTGGTCTCTTCTCCCAAGTAACTAATGACAAGCGGTAATGGCCTCAAGTTGCACCAGGGGAGATTTAGGCTGGATATTAGGAAAAACTTCTTTACTGAAGGAGTGCTCAAACCTTGGAACAGGCTGCCCAGGGAGGCGGTGGAGTCACCATCCCTGGAGGTAAAAAAGCCGTACCGATGGGGCGCTGAGGGACACGGTTTGGCGGCGGGCTGGGCAGCGTTCCGTTAACGGTTGGACTCGATGACCTTAAAGGCCTTTCCCAACCAAAATGATTCTCTGGGACCACCGCGATGGCAGCAGCCTGACAGGCCTCCCCCACACACAACCACCGGGGCACGGCACGGCGCAGGCCCCGCCACCGGGGCCGCCTCGGCGGGTGGCGGAAGGGCCTGGGCCCAGGCCGGGCGCCCGCCCCGGCCCCGTCCCCGTCCCCGTCCCCGCCCCGGAAGGCGCCGCGGTGCCGCGGAGGGGCGGCGGAGATGGTGCTGCTGAGCGTTCCGCGCTGGCTCCGCAGCCGCGTCACCGATCGCTTCTGGAGGGTGCAGGAGGTGCTCAAGTATGCGCGGGTGAGTGGGCCCGCCGCTGGCGGCCCCGGAGGACGGGCGGCGGGGCCGCGGCCTCGCCGGGTGTGAGGAGCGGGCGGGCGGGTCGTTCCGGTGGCCGCCAGGCCTTTCCCGGCGGGGGGGGGGGGGGGGGGGAGGTGGTGGCGCTTGTGCCCAGAAACGCCGAGGGTCCGTGAGGTTGTCACGTCCGTTTTTAATGTGTGTGGGTCTGCCTGGATCGGATTAAAGCTGGAGGCCATCCACGGGACTGGGCACCGGATTAAAGCTGGAGGCCATCAGCGCGTCGGGGGGGGGGGGTGCCCTGGCGCCGCACACGTGTGCGTGGGGATGGGGGGGAATAAAAGGGAGAGCAGAAGGAAAACTGGAAGAGGGGTCTCTAAATACAGCCCGCTGGGGACTGGTGTGGGTCGCAGGGTTTTGGTGTGGGTCGCGGGGATTTTGGTGTGGGTCGCGGGGTTTTGGTGTTGGTCGCGGGGTTTTGGTGTGGGTCGCGGGGTTTTGGTGTGGGTCGCGGGGTTTTGGTGTGGGTCGCGGGGTTTTGGTGTGGGTCGCGGGGTTTTGGTGTGGGTCGCGGGGTTTTGGTGTGGGTCGCGGGGTTTTGGTGTTGGTCGCGGGGTTTTTGGTGTTGGTCGCTGGGTTTTGGTGTTGGTCGCAGGGTTTTGGTTTGGGTCACGGGGTTTCGGTGCGTTTCTTTAAACTGGGCAAAGGAGCAGGGGGGGAAAGAAAATAATTTAATTGCTCTTCAAGTCATTTTAGAAGGTAAAAGAGACTGCTTTCACACCACGATGTCATAAAGTCGCTGTGAAGCAGTTTCTTTCACCTTCTAAAACGCGCTTGATTCAATGAGTTCGACTGAAGGTCTGGCTGTGGTACCTAGGCTGGGGAAGAGCCTCTTTCAAGGGCAGACTGTTAGCATCCAGGGAGGTAGCGCATCTTGCTGTAGTATTGGGGTGGAAAGCGTTGAAATAAGTGATAGTACTTTGCTCTTGTAGTGCCTAAGCTGTCCATGGTAGCAGTTACCTATTTCTCTGACTGCAGCACTGGCTGCTTCTTCCTCCTGGTTAGAAGGATCTCGGTGGTAGCTCCAGTGAGCTGCTTTCTTTACGCTTTCTGTTTGGGCAGCTGCAATGTTTTTTGACATACCAGAGGCTCCTGTCCCATCCCTGTGTTTGTACTGACAAAGCTGAGAGGGCAGCTCGGGAACGAGAATAAACGCGCGAGTTTAGGGGCTGGCTGAAAGCACTGGAGATGATTCCGTGGTTGCCTTCCCCCTGGACCCGCAGCCTAAAGGAGGTCTGGTTTTGGCTCCTTGCTGCATAACTGAAATTTTTCAGCCTGCTCCAACGTTTCAGCTTCAGGTTTCCCATGCTGAAAAAGAATATTTTCGTTCTGTGCCAACTGAAGGCTTAGCTGAGGTTTGCGAGGCATTTTGTGAGCCTTGTTACGAAGAGTTGTGAAATGCGAATGAGCATTTATTAGAATTAGCAAAGGGTTTAACAGCCTTAAAGGCAGCTGAACGCCTTGTTTTCTTTCAGCATTTCCGCGGAAGGAAGAACCGCTGCTATAAGCTGGCTGTGCGGAGTGTTCGGAGAGCTTTCGTGAAGTCTACAAAGGCCAGAAGAGAGAAGAAGAGATTCCTGAGAGCGGTAAAGAGCAGAATGTTCGATGTGAACGTTAAAATGGGAGAAGAGCAGAACTGAAATAGCCATTTTCCTTACTTGGGGGGGGGGCGGGTTTCTCTCAAAATGTTTTAAGAGTGTGAAAAATACAAGTTTTAGGTAAGCATAGGCCCTCCGTGGTCTGAAACAGCTCCCATTCTGAAGTTCATACCTGCGTACGTTGCGTTGAGAGCAGGCTGTAGGTCTGAAAATGTTACATTTACTAAGTGTGAGCAGATCAGCATGACAGAAGGTTTACTTTTAAAGTATCTGATCATCCAAGCTGTTCATTTTTACCCTTTTAGCTCTGGATCACTAGGATTGAAGCAGCTTCTCTTGAACATGGTTTGAAGTACCCGGCTTTCATAACCAACCTGTTTAAGGTAAGGATGGTGCTAAAAGAATCATTACTTTGAAACAGCAAATTGGAGAAAATGCCTGATAGAGACCTCCTGAAGTGCGAGGCCAATGAATTCCTCAAAACCCTGAAATCTCTCGAGTAGACGTAGCCTGACGGAGCGTATCAGAGGGTTGCTGCTTGCTGTCTAAGAACGCAGCTGCAAGGAACCAAAGCTGCAGCTTTCCCTTGCCAATCTCGGAAGAATCAGGGTGGGGACTTCCAAACGGGAGCCTGAGCGGGCAATAGCACGCAGGGCATGGCGGAGGGATTGGGAGGCTCCTTCTGCCAGGCTGAACTCGTGCCAGCGCTGTCCTGCGTCCCAGTTCCGGGGAGGAAAGGCCTTCGGCTTATGAAGGGCGTTGCGGTCGCTTCAGGAACTAAGCTCTGCCCTAAACCCGTTTCTCTTCCTTAAGTGCATAATCCCCTTTTATCCTGGCGAACGTGGCTGCTCTACACCTTGTTCTGACCCCAAAACTTTCACTGTGCAGCGTAAGAAGGAGACTTGTAAAATGCTTCCACGCTTGTCGCCACTGCGGGCGTGAAGCGGCAGCTGCCTTTGCTTTTCCTTCGAGAAATTTAAAAATACAAAGCTGAGATTAGCAAAACCAACCCTAAGAAAGCTCTGATGTTTTCACTGCCAGCTTTGTGTTTTGGTGAGCGTGGACAATGCAGGGAGTTGGTGCCGGTGTCCCTGGTTCTTAAACGTGGAATTGGTTTTCATTTGTGGATGCTGCGACTGTAAAATGAAAACTTGTTTCTCTTGGCTGTGAACGGAATAAAAAGGCAGCGTTTCTGCTTCTTGAAGTGGAACTACATGTAAATTTACAGCATATTTCAAAACCTCGGTGTTTCAAATAAACAGATAACTTTCTAGGTTTTCTGACATGTTTCCCGGACAGCAGTACAGTTTCTGAAATTTCTACCTTCTCCTGGTTACTCTTGTCACACTCTAACCAAAAGAATCAAGCACTGCCTAAAAGTTAACTCTTTTTTTTCTTTTTCCCCTCAAGATGCCTGTCCCTTTGATTCTTTTCTCAGAGCAGTATATTTTTGCAGGGTTCTCTGTCAAAAGATCCAAAAGAAGAAAACTTTTATATAATACCTCCTGCTTAGAATATGCAGTTGACCGTGCACAATCTGGTGTATTTGACCCTGCAGCCTTCCTTTCTCTGCTCCAGGACACTTTTTAAGATACCGAGCAGCTTCTAGCACAAGTAAACCTGAATATGTTTCAGAACTGAAACAAATGCTGTGGATTAACCTGTAACACGTGGCCTCCCACAACATAAGAGATTCTTCTGCAGTTCTTCGTTTCCACTAGAAAGCCCTTGAAAAAGTCAGTAAAAAAAAAATGTTACACAGTGGCTTAACGAGACACGCACGACCCGGTGGTGACGTCTGACAGTTCTCTTAATAGTTCCAAAATTGTGCAGCGTAGAAAAAAAGCTAATGTCCCTTAAGACCTGAGGTAATCATGAAACATTGCAGCGTTGTTCCTACCAGTTACAGCACTTAACCGACAACTTTTCTTGCCTTTAGTCCCAGGTCGAGCTGAATAGGAAGATGATTGCCGATTTGGCCATTTATGAGCCCAAGACCTTCAAGTCCCTGGCTGCGTTAGCCCAGAGGAGGAGACAAGAAGGCTTCCTGGCCGCCCTGGGAGATGGAAAAGAACCGGAGGGGATATTTTCCCGGATCGTGCACCACTACTGACCCTGGAGGGAACCCGCAGACGCGCGTGACGGGCGGGAACTTGTGCCGCCACGCGAACCCGCCGGCTGGCTGCCGCGGGGAGCGGGGCTGAATCCCCTACGGAAGGGTCCAGGAGGACGGGGTGGGTCTGGGTGCGAGGCTTGCGCCTCGGTGACGTTTTTCCCCTGCGTTGTTGTGACGACAAACCGCCGTACGGTGGCCGTAGAAGTTCCGGTGTTAACGGATGACGCACGCAGCGCCCGCGTACGCTTGCTGTTACGTAATAAAGGTGTTTGGTTTGGTTTTTTTTTTTGGTAACCGCTCCTGGAAAAGCAAGTCGAGTGGTGACTGCCGGGGGGGGGGGGCGGGTCTGGGCCCCCGCCGCCGGGCCCGGGCCGAGCTGGAAGCGGCTCCGGGGAGGCCCAAGCGCTGCTGAGGGGTGGTGGCGCGCGCCGGAAGTCCCGCCCCCTCCGCCCTGTTCAAATTCCCAAGCGGTGCGTCACGCCGTTCCGTTGTAGCCAAGGGAGAACGTCAGGCGTCGCGGCTGCCGGGCCAATGGGCGACCGCTGATCCGTCGCGCTTCACCAATAGGAGCCGACCGGAGGTGGAGAAGGGCGGGGCGGGGCGTTGAGGCAGAGGCGCCGCCCGGTGGGGAAGGAGAGCCGAGCCAGGCGTAGGCGGCGGCGGCACCACCACAAAATGGCGGCGGGGTCGGGCAGCGCGGCGGCCGTGGTAGCGGTGGGAGGCAGCGGCCCGGCGGGGCCTCAAACCGCCGGCGCTACGGCAGCGGGATCCGCCCCGGCGGGGAGCGGGGCGCCGGTACCGGGCCCTGGGGCGGTGCTGATCGGCGACCGCCTGTACTCGGGGGTGCTGATCACGCTGGAGAACTGCCTGCTGCCCGAGCACACGCTGCGCTTCACCCCGTCCATGAGCAGCGGCCTCGACCCCGACACCGAGACCGAGCTGCGCGTCACCGGCTGCGAGCTCATCCAGGCGGCCGGCATCTTGCTTCGTCTCCCGCAGGTGAGGGCTGGGCCGCGGCCTGGACGGTCGGGGTGGGGAGGGAAGGCCTCTCGCCGGCGGCCGGGGAAGAAGGCCCCGGCGGGGCGGGGCGAGCGTGGGGTTGGGCGTCTGAGGGGGAGATCTTTGTTCGCCAGGCCTTGGCCCGCTGGCGGAGCCGCCGCTCGGGCCGCTCTCCGCGGTTTGGGGAGCCGGGGAGCTGCCCCTTTTTGGCTGGGGGGGGGGGGGGGGGGGTTGGGGACGGGGAGAGCCCTTGGGCCTCCCCTCGGGGCCTGCGGCCTTCCCCGCCCGGCTGCGAGCAGGAAGCGGGTGATGTAACCGCCGGCCTGCGCCGCCCCCGCCGCCTCCGCGGGCGGGGCGGGAGCTCCCGCGGTGCCTCTTGAAGATCGAGGCCTGCGGAAGGAAGGCCCTCTCAGGCCCCTTTGCCTTGCGGTGACCTCGGAAAGGGGGTTTGTTTGGGTTTTTTCTCTTTTCTTTTCTTTTTTTTTTTTTTTTTCTTTTTTCCCGAGCGAGTTCCAATCGCGAACGTTCTCGTTGTTCTCCCGAGTGTAAAACTTTCCAGGCGTCTTGTAGCTGCCGAGTCTCAACTGCTCAAATTGTGTGATGACTAGGTGCAAATCACAATATGATCAGGTTCCCCCCCACGCACACACACCGAGAAAGTAAAGCTTTTCTGGCGTACTGCCCTAATTTCCAGTTTTTACTGGGTTCTAGTGTTTGGGTTGACTCTTTTTTTTTTCTTTAATTAATCCGTTTGGCGCATGTGTTCATACTTCATAAAAGAAGTTTGCAGTTTAACGTATGTATTTGACAGCGTTTGTGGTGTTGATAACATTTTGGGCAAGCTGATACTGAGGTTAGGGGTGCTAGTTTTCTTTAGATAACGCTGAACTTGCTCCTGTGCTTAAATATAGCTTAGCGAGTCTTCTGGGTCTTCAATCTGTTGAAATCATTCTGGGTAATTTCTCCTTGGAACTGTTAGTCGTTTGGTTAATACGTGTTGTGGTTCCTTCCTTTTTAGGTGGCTATGGCTACGGGACAGGTGCTATTTCAACGTTTTTTTTATACCAAGTCTTTTGTGAAGCATTCCATGGAGGTAAGAAAGCATTAAAAGATGTGTATAGCTACAGATGCCATTTAATCTTTGTGTTTTGGCAAGTTGTCATCTTAGATGTGATCAGAGCCTTAGTAATTGTAGATTTTATCGATCAACATGACTTTACAAAGCTACATAGTACTGTTTTTTGTCAAAATTACAGTATTTCCTTGTTTTACCACCATTTTCTCTTGTTATCCCTCCTTAAGCTGTTGGAGGCGATCAGTTCCTGATTTGAGCAAAACGTCAGTATGTTGCAATACTTCTGTTTCAGCATGTGTCAATGGCCTGTGTTCATCTGGCATCCAAAATTGAAGAAGCACCAAGACGCATAAGGGATGTAATTAATGTGTTCCATCGCCTTAGACATCTACGGGAAAAAAAGTAAGCTTAAGACTTTGAAATAATCTGAAGTATTTATGTTGTCTTGTAATTATTAAACTTCATGGGCCGATGATAGTATCATTCCCTGTTTCATAAATCAGGGAGCATCTTGAAGAGATCTCATGAAGGCGAAAAGTGAGTTGACCCGTTCTACGAAGTGAATATTTTTGGTGTTATAAATAGTGATGTCTCTTATTTTTCGCACAAACACAACCTGCATTTGAGAATTCTTTGAGGTTACGGTTATCTTCAGAATTTGAAATTGTCTTGCAGAAAACCTGTGCCTCTAATACTGGATCAAGAGTATGTGAACTTGAAGAATCAAATTATTAAGGCAGAAAGAAGAGTGCTAAAGGAGTTGGGATTTTGTGTTCATGTAAAGCACCCTCATAAGGTTTGTACTGTATAAGTTAACTTTTTCAGCAGTGTTTCGTGTGCTGTAGACACAGTCAGGCAGTCTGCTCAAAGCTTGGAAGCTGTGTGGGATAACAGTAGTTAATTCAGGAAAGCCAGCTTCTTACGATCCCAGTGTCTTCTTTCTCATTGAAGAGATTCTTACTAGTTGGTCTGGTGTCACTGCTGAATGACAACTGGAGGTGGATGCAAGTGCTGAGTATTCCTTGAAGTCAGATGACAGAAGTAGGTAGCTTTGGTGTTAGAAAATGTCAGCCAAGCCTAGATTCATGAGCAGAAAGGAATTTGGAGACCCAGAGTTGCGATAGCCTGTTACCAGAAACACTGTGTGTTATTGATCCGTCCTTGGGGAAGCACGCTGAGGTTACTGAACTCGTCTGAGCTAACCAGCAGTGCTTATGTTCTGAAAAGTCTGCTCAGGTGTGAAGGGCTTGACTGGAATTCTCAGTGTTTTAAGCAGAATGATACTTGAAAGGCGCAACTACTGCAGGTGTGTAAGTTGGTGCTTTAGTACCGTTGGCATTATGCCTTGGGTAGTTAAGTGTGGTAAAAGAACCTGCTGCTTCTGTGCCAGCAGAACTTGGGATCTTGCTCTTTCTTCCTCTAAAAACTGCTGCTGTCTCCAAGTCTTCTTTTTAAGCCTAGTAGACTTTCAGAATTCGCTCATGTTACCAGTACCCCAGAGGACGACTGTACTTGTTTGTTAACTGGTATGAATTTTTGCTGTGAGAGTAGTCTTTCTGTCTGCATCCTTGTTTTCCTTTAAAACCTAAGAAAAAAACCCGAGACTGAACAAACCAGTGACACACGACATGTTAGATCTGTTCTCTGCAAATACTGTCACTCTTCTGTTACGGCTTACTGCAGCTAGCAATATTTTCTCCCGAGTTACAGCTAAAAGGAATCGTGAGTTGTATAGGAGACCATACCTAGCTTGAAAAGAGTTGAAGACAAGCCTTCTAGATGAATAGCATGATGCCTGAGCTCGGAAGACGGAGAGCTAGGAAGGTCAGACCTGTTTGAGTGTCCAGCTTCTGCACTGGCGAGCAGAAGGTGGGCGGATAAGCACTGGGGGTGTTGTGAACACTCTCACGTGGAGTGTCTTAGAACTTGAAAGAGAGTAACAGGTGCCTCACGGATGTCCCTCTGAAATAAATGGGTGGCTCTGGAGATTCTTGTTAATAACTCAATAACCCGTATCTTCCAGATAATCGTTATGTACCTTCAGGTATTAGAATGTGAACGTAACCAACACCTGGTCCAGACTTCATGGTAAGTTGATTTTCTTTGTTATAAGAGACCAGCAGGGGCAGTAGCAGAAATATGTCACTTGAGGCACTCTGGGCAGCATTGCTCAAATGATTGTGGGCCACACCAGACAGCTCCAGTGTTTCTTGGCGTGCCCCAAAATGTTGATCGGCCTCTTAAGTTAGAGGCACTGTTTTAATGGTAAGGTAGCCTTCCACCCTGACTTCTCACTTCCCTCCTCTCTGCTTTCACTTTCCAGCTGAAGGGATGATGTTGAGTGGGTTGTAGCGTTTCCTTGGGTTTCTTTTGTTCTTCAGAGAAAACTATGAGTTAAAGTCTGTTACCAGTGCTGGGAAATGGCTTTTCCCAGGGCTTGAGCTTGATTACAGGTGTATCAGGAACTCAGCGCAGATAAATTTGTTATCTCTATGGATAATGTCAGATGTCAGCTTCTAAAACTGGAGAAACTCGATGTTTTCATGTTTGCCAAGAAATGTCCTCTGCCTTGTCGCTCTATTTACCGTAAAGATTTGCTTGGGGATGGGAAGCTTATGTAAAAATTCCAGGTCTTAAACTTCGTAAATAGATAATGCATTTAAACAATAATGCTCTTTAACAGTACTGTGGTTTAAAAACCTTTAGTGAATCCAAAGATCATATTTCTGCTGACTGAACTGTCTGGTACTGTGACATGTGTGTAGAGAACCAGTTTTGACTTTTCTTTTCTGTACTCTTTTGATCAAAGGGTAGCCTCTGAGGGTAAGTGACTAAGACTTCTCCTCTGCTGCCCAAGCGCTATGGTGCAGGGATAGCTGCCGTCTTCAGTCAAACCAAAGCAGGCTCTACCAAGAGAAGGCTGACTCTAGACAGGTGGTATATACATGATAGTATAGTAACTGGCCAACTGCTGCTTGTGCTTATACTTTTTGCCTTTTTATTGTGCATTTTGACTGTTGTATATTTGATAACCTGATTGTTGAAGTTCTGAATGGTTTTTTTTTTAATGTTCCATTTCTATAACTGTTCAAATGATGTGTTCTTAAATGATGAAGCAAACTAAGGTGGGATGTCAGTCTTAATGGGGTGAATTAACACAGCAAACACCAAAATCTCGTTTCCATTTGTAAACTAGTTAGAAAACATTTGAGTACACGTGTGAAGCTTGGAGTCAAATGTAATACTTAGAGAAACTTCCCCCTGCCAGAGGTCACAGAACCATTGCATGAAGTAATCAAATGTGAGTTACAGACTACTCGTTACCAATTGTCTACTTGTTCTGAAAGGGGGGGCAGGTGAGGAGGGAGGAAATTACCCCAGCTGAGAAATGGTTCAGATGTTAAAATAACCTACTTGTCTGCTGATGCTTGTTGCTTCCAGAACCTGAAAACTGGTGGATGTCCAGTATAACTGTTTTTCGAGATGTGCGTTTTTACAACATTACCTTTTTTCTTCAAATATTGTGACAAGGATTCATTTCCTCGTGTGTCTGATTCTGAGCCCACAGGGAAAAATATGCAGAGGCCAAACTTGGAAGCAGGCATGTTTTTCCATTTGGCAAATTAGAAAAAGGCTGTATGACTTCCAGATGTTTGAAGTACCGCTTTCCTTTATCGCTTCTGTTGCCAAAAGGTTCGTGCTCTCTTTGTAGTGGGACAAGAAAAGTAGGTTTTGATGTTCCTTTCTGCCAGAAAGATGAGCTGATGTTTAGCGTTGCTTCTCGGGGGTAGCGGTTGCTCTTTGTATAAGCAGGACTGTAAGACAAGTGGGGCAGGTGGGAGTCTGAGACTCAGGAGATTCAAGTTCCTTCTGCCTGTCCTGTGTAAACTGGTTACAGGTATCTGGACTGTGGTCTCTGGTTCGGATGTCTTGGGGGTTAGTGAATCCTTGTATACTGGGTACCCGCATGGTTAGTTACCACTTTCAGAAAGTGTATTATTTTTGAGGACTTTCTATTGTGTCTGGCTTTAGCTCTTCCTTAACTGATACTTTGCTTGACATATGTGCCCCAAAACTAGATCTTTTTAAGCATATCAGCTGACAGATTCAGAGGAAGTTACTTTGTGTATTTAAGATTTAGAAGAATAATGCTTAAGTGTACTGACTGGAATATATGCAATATTTTACAGTTTTCTCATTCTGTGAATATTCATTTTAAGCAACCTTACTGACATGGGACAATTTGGAAACCATATTTCATGTGCCAAAGAGGAGATCTGCCCGAATACGGAGTATTCTCCTGAACTGATGTTCCCAAACACCCTGATTTCTTCTATGGCTGCTTTTTGCATCAAAAAGAACTCTGTTCTGGATGGAAAATAATGCTGCTGAAGGAAAAGGGACCCCTTCAACCTCCAGTGGAAGCTGATGCGTGCTGAAGTGGACTGCCTTTTCGTGGGAGGACTACTACCGGAGCTGCAGCTTTACGCAAACCGTCTGGGTTCAGACCTATTGCACAGAAACATGTGAACTAAAAGTCTCTAACTGAGTATTTCAGACTATATTATATGTTGTCTCGATGAAAATAACTTGTCTATTGCATGAGAGCAGGCCAGTAGAGGTCCAGAAGGAAAAGTGAAGTTAAAATTGGTTCTCTTTTCACAACTGAATTTTCAGCAGCCAGTCAGTCAAACTTAAATTCTGTCACACATCCCTCCCCTTGAGGGATTTTTCTTTTAAAAAAAATTTTCTCTAGTCAAATCATTCAGCTTTTCTTTAGATTTACATGTTGAAGTTGTAGTAGCAGAATGCAGAAATAGTCCTTGTAGAAGTGTAAACCCAAACAAAAACCCAGAAAACCCCAGACAACTTTGCAGTGCCATGCAACCTTGCTGATATCCTGTCTTTCAGGAATTACATGAACGATAGCCTGAGAACAGATGTCTTTGTGAGATTCCAGCCAGAAAGCATCGCCTGTGCGTGCATTTACCTCGCAGCGAGGACGCTGGAGGTGAGCATCTGCTTCCAGTAACTTCAAGTTTCTGAGGACTCTTAATAGAAGCAGAAAACTGAGCTTGTCTTCCCCTCCCTTTCAGATTCCCCTTCCTAATCGTCCACACTGGTTTTTGCTCTTTGGAGCAACAGAGGAAGAAATTCAAGAAATCTGCTTAAAAATTTTGCAACTCTATACTCGGAAAAAGGTTTGCTGCTTTTTTTTTGTTGTGAGTGCTCGTTAAAGGCTGCAGCTTAGAACATGAGTTGGAAAAACTTAACCCATTTGGAAGTAGCTGCAAGCCTGGTACGTTAAGTGGAACAGGATAGTGGTCACCGTGTCTGGGTCTCTAGATTTTATTTTAATTTCTGAATGAGCAGAAAGTCTGGTTTACTGAGCTTTGTGACACGTGGTGCTCCTGTGTTCGCAGGTTGATTTATCTGATCTGGAAAGTAAAGTAGAAAAGAAGAAATTGGCCATTGAAGAGGCAAAAGCACAAGCGAAAGGTCTGGTACCTGAGGGAGCCCCGAGTTTGGATAACACATCAGGATTTTCCCCTATCCCGAAAAATGGTAAGGAGTGGGTAACGTGTTTTTAATAACTCTTTCTTATCTTAAATGTATATTTACCCTTTTGAGATGCATACACAGTGCGATTTGGGGTTTGCGTGTGGCTTTTTTCTTAAGCTGGCTTCTAGCAACGGTTCAAATGGCAGAGTTTGAGTAGGGTTGTAACTCTGATTTCTTGAGACAGGCAAAGGCTAAAACCAAATTGGTCTAAAATTAAGGCTTAGTTTAAACTTACATACAACAGGGCTGTGCTTTTATGTGGTTTTGGCCATAAACTCGGACAAATCTTGCAGTTGGCATGTTAGGCTACAGCAGAGGTAGATTAGGAACTCTGGCAGGAGTAGTATTTTTGGGTGACGGCTGGGGAATATTTTCCTGCCTACTTGGTAGAAAGTTTCTAGTCTCCTGCATGTCTTGCCTAGAAGATAACATCTTCCTCCTCAGTGTACCTCTAAAAAGATAATGAATAATTGGTGAGAAAAGGAAGCTGCTGTTCTGACGTCTCAAAGCGGCTTTGAAAGCAACGCGTTACTATTGCGGTTCACTCCCTGGTGTAACTTCAGTCTTTTGGCAGAAACTTCTGCCTTCGGTGGATTCTTCTTGCGGGGGTTGCGTGTGCCTGCCTGTGTGTGTGAGTGCACGTGCAAGCTGCACGTCTGCAGCACGGGTTACTGCAGAGGCGGCGAAATGGGGCGAGGGGAGGCTTCGGTCCTCCTTTCTTCCACTAGCTGTGCTTTCAAAATGAGGTAACAAAGGCTTGTTTTTTCTAGAGTCTCCAAAAGAGGTTAAAGGAAATAAACCTTCACCCTTACCTGTTCAGGCAATGAAGAATGCTAAAAGGAAAATAGAGGGAGCGAAAAGGACGAGTTCAAATAGCCCAGTGAACGGGTAAGGCTTTCGTCATGCAGCAGCTGGTTTTGTCCCGTGACTACTTCAAGCGAAATAACGTGCTGTTTGTTGTCTCCTGCAGCGTTCAGAAAGGAAGAGAAAGCAGAAGTCGAAGTGGAAGTCGAGATCAAAGTTACTCCAGATCACCATCCAGATCTGCCTCCCCGAAGCACAGGTAGGTACTGCTGTAAGAGAAGGGCGTGGTGCTGTGGGGAGCTCCCACACCAAAATTCCACGGCGCTGCCACACAGAGGCTGCGAAATAGCACGGCAGGGTGTGCTGCTGGTTACAAGTCCAGAACTCGGCTGAGTTGTGCTGGGGCTCACGGGGGAGGGAGTTGCCGTGCCTGACCTTGTCGTGCCTGTGCCAAACAGGCTGGAGGGCGAGCGTGAGCCTGCTGGGCCGTTTCTGGGTGTCAGCCGGTTTGGTGGTGACGGACGGGCCCCCGAGCAGCAGGGTCTGTGTGTTGGTTTGGGGTTTTTGGATTGGAAGCTGGGTGTTAGTGGCTACAGCCTTGTGTGTTTACTGAGCTGTTCTGCAGGAGTTAAACCATTTTCTGCAGCAGATGAACTCTTGACTCCAGTTGCAGTCTCGTTGGCAGCTCCTGCAAAACCTCAGTTTCTGAAACACAAAACGATTCTGGTTTGTATCTAGTTGGGAGCAGTAGAGATTCGTGCCCCTCAGTCAATGAGGATTTGGCTCTTTGTTCAGCAGCCTGTCCCGTTGGGTTTGGTGTGTACTGATAAAAGTGGGGCTTGGTGTTAATGTGTGTGTGGAAAAGACCGAAGCAAAAATCTGCTGATTAAAATTCTTCAGAGTTGAGTTCGAAATTGTGTTTTTGTAGTTATCTGCATCTAGCAAAACGTCTTTAAAATCTGCTTTCTGTGCTGCTTTTGACTTTGGAATTCAGCATATAATGGTGATGCCCATAGAAGGGAAATCAAAGAGACAAAAGGAACATTAACTCCAAATTTGAGTGTTTTGCTGACGCTATTGCTGTAACTGAAGCAGGAGTAGTTGTTTTACCTTTTGGCTTGTTGTTGGGAGCCCTCTGAACCTGGCAGTTACTCTTAGCTCTTCATGCGTGTTTTCTGAGTAGTGAAGGAAAAAAATCTGGACCTGAGGCATGACTACTGTGCTGCAAAGGGCTAGGAGTTTGTGAAAATCAGGGTTTCTACAGTAGCCAGATGTGATCAAGCCTAGGACACCAGGTTAGCTTTCATGGGGTACTGAAGGATGGAATAGAGAATCAAGTGCCTGGTCCAAGGCTGTTTGCGTACCTTGGCTCTGAGTGAGAAGCGTTAGTCTGTGTGGTACTTGAAGTGTGGATTATGACTTAAGTCATGTAGAGTAATTCCATTTAGTATTGGGAACATCATACATGTTTTTCTCCTGCTCTTTTTCCTTTCCATAGGAAAAGTGAAAGTTACTCCACATCGAGCGGTTCCAAATCCCACAGCCGTTCCAGGAGCCGCAGTGACTCTCCTCCGAGACAGTTCAACCACAGTTCTAGCTACAAAGGTTCCAAGGTGAGAAGTTACAAGAAATCAAAAGACTACAAATACTCGACCCACAAACCACGGAAATCACGCAGCAGGAGCTCGTCGCGGTCCAGGAGCCGATCCCGGGAGCGCTCGGACCATTCGGGGAAGTACAAGAAGAAGAGTCACTACTACAGAAACCACAGGCACGAGCGGTCGCGCTCCTACGAGCGAGCGAGTCATCGCTATGACCGAGACCACCCTGGCCACAGCAGGCACAGGCGGTGAATAAAGCAAAACCGAGTCTTTCCTTTGGGATTTAAGCAGTGGAGTTCTTCCCCGCTCGGTCTGTGCAGCGTAGAGTTAACCTGGCTTGTAAACCACCCAGCTTGAGTAATGCCCGTGCCGCTGGCGGTTCTGTACTTCCTCTCGTGAGTCCAAAGGAAAGATGATCACGCAACAGGATGATGGGAAAGACTTAATTTGATAAATGTCTTGGTGACTGTTCTGCTGTTCGGCGCCTCATCACGCTGCAGAACGTGTCCGGGGCCGCTCCTCTGCCCGCTCCGTAGTAATCGCGTCCCGTAGCGCGGTGGAGTGGTGGTGGTGGTGGGGGCTTCCAGTTCCACCAGCAGGACCTCGGTTCCTCAGTGGTCTGGAGTACTGGGCTGAGCAGTCCTTCCCTGTGGAGCTGGAAGGCTCGAGGCAGGGCATAAACCCCTCGGAGTGGCTTGGTGCTAACAACGCTGTCTTTTCATACTGACTCCATTATGTTGTACAGATGTAAGGTGACTTTTTTTTTAGAGCTGTTGCCTATATTAGGTTATATATGTGTATATATATTTTGCAGTGTTACAGTACAGTATGGGAATACGGCCTTACTAGCCTTTACACTTTATCCACAATGTAAATAAGCATTTGTTTAATACAGGTGGAAGATATATACAGAAAATTCAAAACTTGAATTCTATCAAAAGACTTGTGTAGAAAATTCTGATAAATGTGAAAGTATTTAGCTCTGTGTATTGAGAGTAGTATATTTTTATCTGTGCAATGCTGCGTGCAGGCCACCAGCTCATAAGACATTTCCTATATATACGTTTTAAGTGGTTTGGAATTCTTTACTCAGGATCTTTGACACTCTGAAGAACTGGTAGTTTGTCAATCTGCATGCTTGTTGGAGAACAGAGCATTCAAAAAAAAAAAATAGCGACACCCCGCCCCCCGCAGCCCAGTAGTATCAGTTCTAGTGGTATATCTGAGCTGTTACTCTTATGCTCCCTAATTTCATTAAAGTATTTGATTTTCTATTAAATTTACTTTATAGTAGTTTCTTATGAGCTCTACCACTGTGCCTACTCGTAAGGAAAGAAACTGGGTGCGGAATGAAGAGATTGCCAGACTGTAGTAGGTTTCAGGCTAGCCCGAGTTGTGACACCCTGAGCACAGGTACAGCAGCCGTCCTGGAGGAGCAGGCAGGGGTCCTGTGTGGAGTAGGGTGCAGGTTGAGCCCCCAGAGCCCCCCTGACTGAGTAGATCTTGCTGGAGGCCCTGCCTGCTGGTTAAACTGCCTCTGCCCGTTCCGGGGGAAGCCTGAGGCTTTCTGGGGTCGATCTCGTAGGTGCCTCAGTGTGGCAGTGCCTCGTTCCAGCACTTCTCTTAAATCCAAACCTCTCTCGTGGCAATTCCCTGAATTGTTAACGTGGAAGCAAGGCAGCGGAAAGGGTTTGCGCTCAGCCTGCCTCCAGCCGACCTCCAGCCTACCGGTTTCCTGAGCTGGAGGTCGCGTGGGATTGCTCTGTGTCATCACTGGTGGATGTGTTTGAACTTGACTGATCTGTGATTGGGCCAAGCGATGCTTTTGACCTCGGCAGCTCCCTCTGACACCCTGTTCCGTAACAGGAATTGCTGCTTCACACAACAGTTACCTGTTGTGAATGTGTAATGAGGCACTGGATCATTTCAGGGGGTGCTGCTGTTACCCAGTTTTCCCTCTGCCCAGGAATTTCCTGGTCGGTTTGTAGTTCCTCACTGTAGCTGTGGTTACGTCTCAGCTGAGGAGAGACAACTAACTGAGAAAGGCAGGGGATAAAAGCCCCTCGCTCTTCAGCAGGGCACTGCCCTGGGGTGTTGGTTAATCTGTTCCTCAATCAGCAGAGCAGGGGCCTTAACTTGACCTTTGCACACAGGTGGAAACTAATTGTTTCATACCTCACATGCCAAATGCTTGAGTAGAAGTCGAAGCGTTGACGTAGCTGGGACACGATGTGATGCAAAAAGGAGCATCGGCCCATTCAAACGGGAACAACCTGAAGTAACGGGGTTGGTGAGAGACTGCCTAAGTCTTTCTGATCTTGCTGCCTGGGTATTGCTTGGAGCAGGTCAGCTCAAATCTCTTTACTAGTTCTGGTTCTAAAAGGTGGTCAGTGCTTCCCTGTTTAATGCCTTCATTCTGCTCCAGATGCTTGGGGGATGGTGTCCTGGCCCGTTCCCGAGGTAAGCAGTGTACGGGGAGGTGGGTTTCCAGCTGCACCCTCCTCCAGAAAGACACGAAGAGGAATTTCCTTAGTTAACTCTCAGTGCTGTGAGCTACAGCCACGACCTTCCTGCCCTGAGCAGCGTGGACGAGGATAAAGGTGAGAGCCAGGCTGTGCGCACTCTTCTACATGGATTTCACTCGGCATAACCGTCAGCATCTGTGCTGATAAACCACTGTGCTCGTGTGCGGTGCTGAATAAATAGCCATCGGCTTTCTGACACACTTGTGAAAATCTGGAGAGGAAAAACCAAGGGAGAGGGGGTGTAAACAGCAGTTTGGTTCCAGAACTAAAGGGGTTATGTCACAGGACTGAAAGACGCCCTGGTCTAGGAGAGAACAATCTGTCTTTACCAGCAAAAAGCCCGATGCAGGTGGTTACCCCGAGCGTCTTGGCAGCAAGGTGGGCTTGGGAGAAGGTGCGTGGAGTAGCTGGGGGAAGTGAGAGAGACCTGTGGGAATACGGGGGGAGTAGGTGCCCCCTGGGCTGTGCCTGTTCTCTCGATCCGTAAGGGCAGGCGGCTGCCGTGGCTTTTCCTTTGCTCAGGGAGCCCAAGGCGAAAGCGTCGCTGCGTTGTTGGGTCACCAGGGGAATCCACAAGTGCGAGCGGTTTTCCAGCATCCGCTGTGCTGGGTGCGGTATCCGTCATCTTCACAGCCCCGTTCCAAATACAACACCCCTTCCCTCCCATCCTTCAGCCAGCCCAAGCAGCACTACAACAGAGGTGGGTTTGGGGGTGGTTTGGGGGTTCTCTTATTTTTTTTTTATTCTGTCTAGACCTATGCCAGGGGCTTGTCTTTAATCTCTGTGTGTATGCCCACCGGTTACTGTGTGCCTCAGGCACCAGCTGAACTTCATGAATGGGAACAGCTCTGGTCCTCTTCACCCCTCCAGTAATGACCAGCTGCACAGGTAATGACCAGAGGAGGTCTCCAGGAGATCACAGAGCTGTGCTTCACAGGAACCTCGCCCTTTGACACACAGGAAAGAGAAATGGGCCGTGTGTCTGGTCTTGGGGTGTGAAAGTGTTTCAAAGTGGATAAACATCTGTGGTGGTTTTGATGTGAACCACCATGGGAGAACCGTCGAGACAATGGGGGGGGGGAAGCAAGCACTGCTGACGAGAAGCAAGCCAGAAGTCCCATTATCGGAGCTGAAGTTATTTTTCTTCTCTTTTCTTGGCACCAGTTTGCATTTGTTCACTTAAGCCTTTGTGCGCGCAGTCCCTGTGGCAGGTGTCGAGTGGATGTGATTGGGCACAACACTGAAAGAGCCTCGGGGGGGGGAAAAAATCAGCCCGGTCTTCTTAAGAAACACTGTGTGAAGTCACCACTTTGTTCCTCACACATGCTGAACGCCCTCTTACAACCCCACGTTTTGTCTCTTTACATCTGATGAAGTGTCAGATGCTTTTCCCAGTGTCTTCTACTGAGCTGAAAGGAAACAGGGCTGCTTTTTGTCTTACTAGAAAAAACGTCCTCACCTTGGGGTCATCTGATGGGGTAGCAGTCGGAAACCACTGGTGTCTGGCAGAACCGGTGGTTTGTGTGAAGTGATAACGCCGAGACAGCCCGTACCCTAAGTGTGACTTAGGAAATCGCCCATCAGGCAGGCAGTCCTGCGCCTGAGCTCTGGGGGAACTTGGCAGCTCTTTGGTGAAGAGTTGCTTTCCGAACCTTTCAGTTCTTTCATTTTGGCTCGTTTTCCTCGTGAGCGGAGCTGACTATAGACTGAGTGATGCGTGACCTGCTGAGATGTTACTTCGCTATTTACCGAAGGATCAACTGCTCTTTTCTAGGTACCAGTAGTGTTTGATCTGTGCGTGTTTCAGGAGGCTGGAGAAGTGGTGCGGGCTCCATTAGGCATCGCCTTGAATCCAAACACGAAGTCCTTGTAGCCAGCAGTGACCACCTCTGACCTGACTAGTTCCTCCAGCTGTAACCTGTGCCGTTCGCTGTATCCCTAGTACCGAGACCAATCGTTTTCCTTTAGCTCCCCCCAGCTACCAGCGCTTGTGACTGTGTCACAGATCATACGGTATTTGGGATTGGTTCCCAGCCTGCAGTGCTACTGGGTAAGAAATCATGAGAGAATCTGAAAACAAAAAATTCTAGTTCTCATGGTTACAAAGATTACAAACCACAGAAACCTGTGTGTGTCAGGCTGAGCAAACGGAAGACGAGGAGCTCAGGCTTAGCTAAAATAACTGGTTTATATATAGGGGTCTGCATATGCAAGTCTCGGCTCATGAGGTGAGTTACGACCTGTTTTCTGAATATCTGAAGGCTGCAGCGGGGCGCTCGCTCGTCAGAACATCTCTTGGGTGGCTCTTCTGTGATCTCTCTGTATCTGGTGTTGGTGTGTAATTCCCTCTGCTTGGAGAGAGGTCACCTCACTGGCCAGAAGCTTTGAAGGGACAGTGCTTACTGAAACCTCTGACTCGGAAGACACTATGGCCTTGGCCAGGCTGTGGTTCTGTCTCCTCAGGTAAAGCCTTCTGCCTGCTCTGGCAACGCCACCTCATCCTTCCTTCATGGGAAATAATTCTCTGGGCTTCCTGGCTAATGTTTCCTCAACAAGAGACTCCACAGCTCGAAGTCCAACGTGCAGGTAGAAGGTCACACTTTCAGGTCTGTATTTGCTCTGTATCAACAGAGGCTCAGCCAACAAATCTTTTGCTTTTTGGGTGAGATCCTGAAGAATTATTTCTTCAAATGCAAAGCTTCCTCTAGCTCGGTGTGTGCCAGGCAGGTGGTGACCAAAAGGGAAAGATTCCCCCCCCCATGGGGTGAGCCAAAGACGGGAAGCTGGTGGTTGACGTGATCAAAGAATAATTGAATGAATAGCAAAGCTTGGAATTCTTGAGATCAGGTGCTAAAAGCAGGGTTCAATTCCCCGTTAGACACTTGGAAGGGAGGCTTTCGTTAAGATTTACCATAACCTTCAGCAGAGGCGGGTGCTGCGCCCTTTCCACCTCTGGAAAACCAGTGTGGGAAAAGGGAGAGAGGTTCAACTTCTGGCAGAAACCGTCCACCTTCCTTGCCCAGCTCACTGCATGTGCCTTGGAGTCTGGCCAGAACCTCTGGAGCCCCCTGCCACCTCTGGAGCCCCCTGCCACCTCTGGAGCCCCCTGCCACCTCTGGAGCCCCCTGCCACCTCTGGAGCCCCCTGCCACCTCTGGAGCCCCCTTCACGTCTGATACGGCCAGGTCTGAAGTACCCAAACTGCTCACGGCTCTAGTTCATGGCAGAGTGTTTTGTGCACCTCTGTTTGTGAAGGGTGGCCGGTCTTTTCACGCTTGACTTCCTACAGTCTGCTCAAACTGAACTCTGCTGACCTGAAGGCTGTGGATGAGTGATTCAAAACCATTTAGTTAGAGGGAGTGTCTGGTTTAAGTCATATTTTTCTTGTTTTGCTCACAGACTATCGGTCTAATAATGATTTATAGTTCCACAAACACTATAAATATCTTGATATTCTGACTTGTGGCACCCTGAGCACAGGTACAGCAGCCGTCCTGCAGGAGCAGGCAGGGGTCCTGTGTGGAGTAGGGTGCAGGTTGAGCCCCCTGAGCCCCCCTGAGTGAGTAGATCTTGCCAGAAGCCCTGCCTGCTGGTTAAACTGCCTCTGCCAGAGGTGGAAAAGGTGCCAGAGACCTGCAAAAAACCCCAAAAGCCTTGCAGCATGTCCTGCACAGCCAGACCGAAGCCAAAAAGGAGCTGAATGAATGGAGCTCCCTCAAATACAGAAACTGCAGGCAGCAATTATTTAAGAGTATTGCTTTGTGCAAAATAAAAGGATTTTCTCCGTTGTCCTGCCAGGTAACTCCTCTCCCAGGGTTGCCAGGCAACTCTTCTTTTAATTGTCTTTAGATGTGGGTGAGAAATTACGAAGCAAAGCAGTTCTGCCTGTGGTGTATCCAACTCTGCTCGGGTTGAGCTAAACAGCAGGAAAACTTGCCTTTTTAGGCTGTGGTTAAGTGTGCTGGCATCTGGACTGGACTTCAAGAGTTAGACAGCAGTAGGCCTGCGGGAACGAGCTTCTAGTATGCAGAACTTGGTTAAAAGCCATGGCAAACAGCGCAGGAAGAGCTGGAAAGGAGATGGTGAGAGTGGAGAAGGTGGGACTGGGGCTGGCCCGATCCGCTGCGGAGGCAGTTCCCCTCCAGCTGCTGGAGGAGGATCCTCCGGCGCCAGCCCTGGTTGCTGTTTGCCTTCTCCAGCGCAGCAAGGAGCTCTGGGCACCTTTTCTCTCTCACACGTGCCTCGCTCCATCTTGTAACTCGGCTATTTACCTCCTGCTGCTTGGAAAAAACGCGTTGCTAACGGGATGGGACCTCGCTTGCTCAGGGGAGTCTGTCACCAACTCTGTGTGACCTTGGGCTGCATGACTGGGCCCTGTCCCAGTTTTCTCCATCTATAAAAGCAGAATAAGAGGTTTGGTTTTGTTGGGTTAGTTTTTGGTTTTTTTTTTTTTAGGGCAACCTTGCAGCTTTGAAAAGCATTACGTAGAGTTCTGTACGTGTCAATTCTGTGTCTTGTGTGCCTAGACAATAGCAGGGATTTTCAGTGTAAGTTTTATTTACTGAAAAAAACATCTTCCTCTAGACTGTTTCTTCCCCTTTGAGACCAACTCTGAATTTCAGATGAGAGAGAAGCACCCTGCGCCCAAAGGCCTCGCTGGCAGTGACAAAACTCCCCTTGACTTCAGCGGGATTTGATCCGGTTTGTTCCATGATCAGCACCGAAGCTGCTGGCAGAAGAATACTCCAAACGGAAGAGGTGCTTCCACTGACAGGACCCGGACTAGAGGAGGAACAGGGCCAGGAATACCTGGGAAAGGGATGGCAGATGGCAGCGAAACAGAGTCCAGAAGTGATGGTTGTGGATTTCACCTGCAGGCAGCAAGTCGTGTTCGATTGCGAGAGCAGCACTGGGCACCTGACGGGTGTCTCCGGTCAGCGAAGTTGCACTGTGATCACATCACCCCCCATTACAGCCCTCCCTGTGCCGTGGAAGGGGTGTCACGAGTGGCCGAGTACTTGTGCACCCACCCCTGCGCACGCCAGCACGAGCCCAGGGGCTGCCGATCCCCCCGCTGCTGCCGCGGGCTTAACTCCTGCGCGTGAAATTCCAGCGATGCCCGGCGGCACCAGCACCCTGTGCTGACAGCACGGACTGGATACGTCACAAGCACAAAGAGGTCAACCAAGCAGCTTTATGCCTGACAGGGTTTTTTTTAAAAAAAAAAGTCTCCAAAACCAACGAAATGCTGTTGGTAGTGCACCAAGGGAGTTATTCTGAACTTAACGCAGTGCACAGGGGAAGGAAGGTAACTGATTAAATGGCTTGGAAAAGAAGAGAGTGTTAGTGTGGGTGAGATAGAGGGAGATTTCTGGAAAGGAGCTTTATTTGGAAGAAAGGAGAAAAATACAGGTATCAGTATATGAGGCAACCTTACTGCTGGCTTCTCACCACCTCTGATCTTTGCACAAAGCTGAGCTTTTCCCACTAGCTTCAGCGAACAGGGGAATCTAATTCTCTGGATCTGCTTTAAGTAAAGGGTGATGGACACACACATTCATCTTTACGTGTGGCAGAGCAATAACCAGATGTTTATTTGATTGTTTTCATGCTCTGGAACCCCTTGATAGTGGCCGTTGATTCTGCGTGTGTGAGCTCTGGCAGCTCATGCACGGCTGACTGTGTAGTCGCTCCAAACCTCCATGTGTGAGACTGGCCTCTTACCTGCAAGGCTGAGCTGAGCTCCAGCGAGTGACCACTCATCCCCGTCAGGGTGATCAGCCCCCCCTGGGCAGCGCCGTTCCCAAGGGCACTGAACCTTGAGAGGATGGAGGGCTTGGAGGCCCTTCCCGACGGTCCTATTGTGCAGTTGCTCCCAGTTGATCCATTCATGGCATGGGAGGGCTCTTCAGCCTTTAGAGCACTTTTCCTTATGAAAACAATGTCCTGGGGCCAGCAGAGGACACGATATGGAAATAGGGAGAAGGAGGTTCCTACTGCCTGAGAACTTGGATAGCAAAGCTGGGGAATTCCTTCTCTTTCCTGTACAGCTGATGGGTAAAGACAGAGATCTGAATTTCAATGAGACTTCTCCAAACCCTGCCATGGACAAGTCTGCCTTTCTCAGAAGGGCACAGGAATGTACCAAATGTACCAGGCAGCGTGAACACGCTCTCCCTCGCTTGCCCGGGGCTGCCAAAGGAAGCTGTTGTGTAGCCAGGAGTTGGGGTTTAATTCTCTAAACCCCAGCTGAGCGTCTGAACCTGGGCCCAGGGAGAAAGGGACAGGCCTGACTATACTTTGTGCGCAATGGGTGGCACTTGCACCCTCCAGCCTCCTCTGCCGCCAGCACTAACGGCCTGTAAAGGAGCCACTGAGACTTCAGCAGGAGTGGAGCGAACCCCGGGACAAGAGAATAGTCATTCTACGGCGGTAAGTCAGGCAGAGCACAGTGAAAGCCAACAGTGTTTTCGACACCTTAGCAGTCCTCAGAGCCCTGACACAAAGCCTGTTCAAAGCAGAACAACTCTGCCCTTCGTGTCCCTTACCCGTCGCTGTGACGGCGCTCCTCGGCGTTCCAAGACCGGCAATAGGCTGGCGGCTTCCCCTTGCGAGCCCCAAGTGCGGCATCCCCCAGTCCACGCTCTTCCCCCTCAACGCCCGTTTCTTTCAGGTGGCCTGAGGAAGGTGATGCCCAACGCAGGCTTCTCCCGTTCACAGCAGGGAAAGAGGCAACGTGGGCACGTACGAGTCCTTCCACAGGGGGATACGTTAAACCAGCCGGTTCAGGCTCATTAGCCGAGCGGTGGGATTTGGCCGCGTGGGCGCTCTCCGCTCGTTATAGAAGCGATGTGCAACGCAGCAGCTCAAACAAGGGATGTCCGTACCAGCCCGCTCTATCTCCTCTTTGTCCCAGGGAAAGAATGTGTTTACGGGCGCTCACCGCAGCCCCAGCGATACACAGCAACCCTGAAACGCTGCAGCAAACTGGTTTGAGCCCAGCGTGGAGACAACGCTCCTGGTTCCCAGCTGGGGTGTGTGGGTAACCCTGCCCGGCAGTCAATGAGCCTGGGGGGATTTTCCCACAAAGGCCTGGCTGCTTGTCCGGAGACAAATGAGCAAGAAACGATCTGAAAACCAAGGTGGCCATTTCCCTTCAGGGCGAGTCATCCCTCAGGTAGCCCGGAACAACTGGGTGTTGTCCTCTGACCTGTGGCTCAGCGGCCTCAAGACAACTCGTTTCACCTCTGTTCCACGGCAATGAAGTGGAGCCAGCTACGCCTGCCCCTTTTGTGGCGGATTTTCAGACCTAGCAGGGAAAGGGGCAATTTAGGACGGTTGCTGCCCTCACGGTTTGTTTGCAAAGCGCTGTGCACGTTTATAACGCCATAAAAAGACAACGTAACTCCCAATGAAACCCGACGTACTGAAAACCTTTGCAATGGGCAAACACTTTGTACCTGCTCAACCTTGGACTCAGTTTCCTGCTTCATTTTACGAACCTACTGAATCGTTGGGCTCGGTGAGACGTCCTTGCCGCAGGAGGCGAGCAGCCTGGGGGGGCCCTGCCTACAGAGACATGGCGCAGCAGAAATCAGCATCGTGGTCAGGACTTCTTACACAACCAGCCAAAACACTGCTCCAGAAGCCGGGCAGCTTTGTGTGCAGTCGATGCTTTTGGTGTCGAAGCGCCTGAGACAGGCGAAATGGGGCTAGGCCCCCTGTCACCATCACCCCCCGTCACCACCTCCCCCCGGGAGCGTGACCTGTGACTATCGTAGCCCCTTCTGAGCCATCCTGCAGCAATCGGTATTTTCAGAGATGCAGACCCTGTGCGTTATTTGGGGTGACTGCAGTTGCTTAGAAATAAAGAAGCCAACAAAAGGGAAATGACTTTTTCTCATTAGATGTTTTGGGCTTTTCCACAGAACTTGAACGAACTGCCCCGTGTCTCTGTGCTTTCATTTCCCAAGGGGAGAGGCTGTTCTTGACCTGTATCAGAATGAAGTTCATGTTTTAAAAGCTTCCTGATCTTTGAATGAAAAAAATAAAGAGAAACTAACAGTTGCTTTATACCTACATCTACCGATTTCTATGCATGAGTGGGTGCAGACCGATTACTGACTCTTGATCTGGGAAAGCACACGCAAGCTCTGCGGGTAACCTGTGTGAGGATGAGCTAAAGCGAGGCAGCCTGCAGCCGTTTCCAGGAGCAAGTCGCCCACAAAGCAGAACAAAGATGCTCCTAAGAGCCAAAAAAAGGCCTCTGGCAGGAACTTGGGAAGTCCAGAAATGTGGGTTCAGCTCCTGCCTCTGCTTCATCACTCCGGTAGAGAACTTACATCTCTTCTCTCTTCTCCTAGATGTTGGAGGCAGCAATTTCACCGTTGTCCGGCGTCGTGAACAAGGATTCCTTCATACAGAGCAGCCACACTCGGGGCAGCCTGTCGCCCCTCTGCCAAAGAGGCTCCTGGAATTTTTTCCCTGCAGAACTGTGTGGAACAGGACATGTCGGTAACCGCCCGGGGAGCGAGTGAGGCTGTGACCCTTGGGAGAGAGGGAAGAACAAATCCCTCTTCCCCTGTCGCAAAGCCAAAGCCTTTTCCGAGCGCACTCTGCCCTTCCGCGGGGCGGGGGACGAGCAGGCGGCAGCTCAGGCCCCAGCCCACGCTGCTGAGCGGCCCCGGCCTCCCGGGACCCTGCCGGCAGCCCGACCCCGGCCCCGCCGCCTCCCTCCAGGGCCGTTTCACCGGCTGCAGCCGCCGCTCCCCGCCCCGCCCCGGGCCGCACCTCAGGAGCCGGCACCGCTGTCCCGGGACCCCCCCGGGAGGGCTGGAGCCGAGCCCCGGGGCTGCAACGGGAGGGAAGCGCTTTGCCTGCGGCCGGAGGCGGGGGGAGGCGCCCGGCCGGGCCTGGCCCGGGCGGCGGGGGCGGGATCGGGGCGGCGGCGGTGCCGGCTCCGCTCCGCGCAGGTTAAGAGCCGCGGGGGGCAGCGCCGGGAGCAGAGCGAGCCGAGCCGAGCTGAGGCGAAGCGAGCTGTGCCGAGCCGAAGCGAGCCGAGCTAAGCCGAAGCGTGCCGTGCCGAGCCGAGCCGTGCCGTGCCGAGCCGAGCCGTGCCGAGCCGAGCCGAGCCGTGCCGTGCCGTGCCGAGCCGAGCCGAGCCGTGCCGTGCCGAGCCGAGCCGTGCCGTGCCGAGCCGAGCCGTGCCGAGCCGAGCCGAGCTGAGCCGAAGCGAGCCGACTCACACCGACCCGTAGCGAGCCGAGCCGAGCCGTGCTGACACGTGCCAGCATGGCCCAGCCGCGCTGCCGCTCCGTGCTCATCACCGGCTGCAGCCGGGGCATCGGGCTGGGGCTGGTGCGGGGGCTCGCAGCCGCCAACCCTTCTCCGGATTTCGTCTTTGCGACTTGCCGGTACCCCGAGAAAGCGCAGGTAAAGGGGAGGGGGGGGGGGGTGTCAGGGGTCCCCGGGGAGGGGATGCTGCCGGCTCCGCGCCTCCTCCGCTCTGCCCGGGCCCCCCAGCCCCTGGGTGCCGGCTGGGCTGGGGTCTCCCCGGAGAGGCGCCGGGCGGGGGGGGCGCAGCCCGGAGCACATGGGCTAGCAGGAGCCAGGCAGTGCTCGCCCGAGGGGGGGGGGGGGGGGGCGTAGCGCGGAGGGGGAAGGAGAAGGCACTTTTGGAAGCGCAGAACCGGTCGAGCATCCCCGCGATCGATCCCTTGGTTGGCCCGGCGGCGAGTGCCCGGGCTGGGCTGGGGGCTGAGGGCTGAGCTCGCGCCCTGTGGCCGGATCGGATGGAGCCCGTGCCGGCTCCAAGGTATGGGAAAGGAGGATGAGGAGGGGAGGATGCTATTCGGGTGCTTCGGTGCGTTCCCGAGCGGAGGGGAGGCTGCAGCCCCGGCCCCAGCTGGGCAGGCAGGCTGGGCATCTCAAGCGCTCCTGCCAGCCGCTTCCTCCAGCCCCCGAGTTTCTCGCTGGGTTTGCAGCTGGAGATAAGTATGTCCCGGCCCTCTCCGGGTTTGCACGGACCCAGAGTCCCGCAGGGGTAGTCCAACCCCCAGAAGCCTTCCCAGGGAAACCCGTTACAGCTTTCCTTGGCTCCTACGTGGTGTGTCTGTGTCCCCAGAAGGAGCTGTGCCCGGTCTGTCCCTTACTCCGCTGGACTTGCAACAAGCGAGGAGGCTCAACTGAATGTTGAACTGAACACTCCTCTTAGTGCCCTTCTTGGCTGGGTAGGGACCAGAGCCGTCTGCTGAAAACACAGTAGCTTTTCTTACATCTTGCTGCTGAATTCCCTTTCAGCCCAAATCCCCCTTCAGCCAGCATTCCTGATGCTACGGCATAACAGTAACACGTTCAGCTGCCTTCCCCATCCCGAGACTGTTATAATGACTGTCAAAGAAATGAAATGCACTCCCTAAACCTTTGGGAGGCAAATCGATAATGAGGGTTATCGGTCTGCTCACTTCGTGGCCGTCAAGTGTCCTCTGTTGCATCTCGAGTCCGATCTTGACTCTCCTCAGGGAGGTAGAACGCTGCTAGGGCAGCACACTAATACGCGCAGGTATCGCCCTTTTCCTTTCCTAGGAAAACTCTAGTGCTCCAAAGCTGCAAGAATCTGAGCTCTCAACTCTGTGACTGTCTCAATCCCCTGTGCATTGCTGTTACCAATTCTCCTACCATTACCCTTGCCGAACGGTAGGAGAATTGGTTCCAAAAGCCCTCCTTCTGAATCCCCCCTATAGCCCTCCTTCTGCATCCCCCCTAATTCAAGCCTGGCACAAGGCTGCCTTAGCAAAAGGCGAATTCCCTGGCATGTGCAGAGGTAAACAGAGCTTATACATCTGTTCCCTTACAGTGGATTTTATTCTTTTCAGTGCAAACTGCGATCACGCCATGCTAGCAATAAACAAAAGGTAGCAACTGTATTTATTTAATACATTAATATGTATTAAACACATAGTTATATATGTGCTTAGCTACACAAAATCTTTAAAAGCTGGTGCAAGGACAGGTAGTACAGGTAACACCTGCAGTCTGACCCCTCGCTTCTCCAGCAGCACTGGGCTGCTCTGCAGGTACTTACAAAATTGAAGGAAAAGGTCTTAATTTTGTTTCTTGTTGTCAAAAAAAAAATCTCTCCAGCACAAAGGCACATTTAGGCTATTTCTGAATCGAATTGCTGAGAAACAGTCCAGCAAGACTTGAAATCTGCCTTTCCGAGCCACTGGGTCCTGCAGCTTCCCCCCTCAGCCCCCGCTTTCTGCACTACCTGACTCCTGAACAGGCACTTGCTGCCATTCTGTTCGCTTTTAGCTCCTGTTCCAAGAGCTGGCGGTTGTCCCAGCTGTATTTCCTACTAGTGATTGCACAACGGTGCGGAGCAGTAGTGGTACAGGAAACCAGCAGACATATGACCCGCTGTTAGATAGATCGCAATCTCCCTGCTTAGTTGTTTGTTCTAAAGCTGCTTTAGCCGGGGCTGAGGGAGGTTCTTTTTTTCACCCATTGGTGTGTTCGGCAGCAATTCCTTATTATAATGGTCTTGGATCAATTACACGGCGAAGCGAAATGGTTCCTTCAATAGGAAGAGCTTCCGAAGAAACGTGACACGGACGTATCTTAACTCAACCCGTGAGGTTTTTCACGTTGCCAGTACTTAAAAACCGTGAGCAAAAAGGCTGGTAAAGCTGCACAGGAAGATGAAATAGCCTTTAAATAGTGCAGTGTGCCTGGGAAAAGTCTGGGTCACTCCCCTCTCGAAGCGGTAGCAACCTGGAAAGAGTGCTGGCAGTCGTGTCTCCTGTCGGCAGGAAGCTGGCCAGGAGCCACATTCCAGTAACCCCTCGTGGTGGCTCTGCAGGCCACATGAGGCGCGTCCTAAGCTGCTTTTTTTTGGGGGGGGAGGGGGGCAAGGTTTGTCCTTGGTGGATCAGGGTGGGTTTTTGTTCTTTGTAAGGACCTCTAGGCCATGTGCTGTGCTTTGGCAGGACATCAATAGAAACCTCTGCAGCCAGCTGAAAGCATATTTCTAACAGATGGGTTTGGAAACTCCACAAGGAAGGGAAATCTTTACTAAAGGTATTGTAGTAGTCTCACTAGTATTATCTGTCCCATCTGCGATGCATGAATTTGGCACAAAACCTTCTGACCTTCTGAGATGTGTTTCTGCCACGCCGCTAGCCCTTCTAGCGGGTGAGGGCAGGCACAGACGTGCTTGAGCCTCGAGCAACGGGAGTCTCAGCACCAGGTACGACTGGCGCTCTCAAAGCTTGCATCCAATTTGGCAGCGTCGCTTGAGTGTGGTACGGTAAGAAAAGGCAAAGGTTCAGTGATTTTTCTTTCCTTTTTTTTTTTCTCCTTTCCTAGAGATAACTTTGTCTTCACTGACTTTCCAGTCAAATCTTGAAAACCCCAAGCATTCAGGTTCCTGCACTCCAGAGGCTGGCACTGCAGACCCGTCTTAGCGCACACGAGATGGGCTTTGCCCAGCTAAGACCTGTTGGTTGACCATCCAGACTGGGCTGTGAAGTTGAGTGACTTGTTCTTTCCCTGCACACCTCAGCTGTCCGTGCTTTTTCTCTTGACAGTGACCCAAGCGGTCTAATTCTGCTTCCTCCCACTTTGCTTTGTGGGAAGTGACGATGTGAAAAATCTTACTGTGAGTGCGCTGCCCCCCACTTCCTCACCCGGGTTAGAGGGTGAACTGGGAGAACGGCAACTTTGGACACTTCTCTTAATTTCTGCTCTCACCTGGTTTGGCAGAGTAGCATTTTCCTGTTGCAGAGTGCAGGGAAGGGAAAAAGGATGGGAAGAGCTTAAATGAAAAGCCTTTTAAAAATCATCTTCCAGTTTTTAGAGGAGAAGTGATTAGATGGGCTTAACTCCTGGCAAATCCAGTGCCCGTCTTGGGGACCATAGTCAGCAGCAATTCCCTGGTAGCTGAGGGTTATCCAGAGAATCTCTCGGCAGTGTGTGCTGTTACAGAGATGACTGCATACCTTGGAGCCCTCCAAACAGTGGGCAGACAAGAGCCCCTAAGGACCTGACTTTAGAAAGAGATGCTGGAGAAGTCTGACTGCTTTCCCCTGCTTACGCCAGAAAGCAGCACGTCTCCCGTAACTTGCGAACCCTGGGATAATGCTGAACAGCTGCAAGCTTTTGCATGTGAGTCTGTGCTGGCAGAAGTTGTAATAAACTCGAGTTCTTGTGCTGAATAGCTCCTAGGTGGCCTCCACAGAACATTTGCCTAACAAATGGGCTTTAGATCACACGATAACGTGCAGCAGGCCTGCAGGCACATCTAGATAACCGCTGCCTCTCCTTGAAAAGTACCAAACTAGACTCCTTCAGCTGCACTTCGATTCTGATCTGCCTTTACTTGGGCTGCTCCGGCACTGACAGTGGAAGCAGCTACAAATCTCTGGCAAAATAATCCTAACGTCCTGCCTTTGCGCTCCAGATGGACAGAACCACAGTGCAGTTATCGTTAGGCAGCCTGTATGGGCTCGTGGACCCATCTGGAACTCTTCCCCCAGTCCTGCTTTTCTTTCTTCCCCCATCGTGCTTCCTCATTAAAGGGGAAAAAACTCTAACCGAAAGTCTAAGACTACACCTAGTGATGGTGTAGGACCTGCGGTGCCCCCTCTGACTTGCTGAGGTATGGAAGGAAGAGATGGCTTTGGGGGGAAGCGAGGTGGCCAAAGGGATCCAAGTGGCCACGGTGTCAATCTGTTCACAGTGCTTCACTCAGCTCGGCTCTGCTGGGCGGTGCTGAGAGCTGAACGTGGGACCTCGGGACAGGAGCATCTCTTGTTCCTCCTGCTCTCCCCACAAGCCCAAGTGTGTTCCCAGGTGAACAAGAAAGTGCTCAGTTCCTCGCTGCTCAAGAGTCCTCTGCTGGGCTCTGGAAAGCTTCCAGGGCTTAATGTGCCGTTTCCCTTCCTCTGAAGTAGGAGATAGTGTTACTAACAGCGCTGTGTCTGTTCCCCTGTCAGACACAGGGCTCTCTCTACAGCGCTTCTGCACCCCGTCAGGTTTTGGTTTTGTTTTTTCTTTGCTACATACCTCAGCCGTGTGGTCTGCTGTTGGGAAGAGCAGCTGAGCAATCTCTGGAGCAGTGCTCTAGCAAGATAGGTGCATGGAACGAGGCAGAGGGGGCATCCTTGAAGTCTTTCTAATTTGGGTTATTGCAGCGTTTGGGTTTTTTTTTTCTGAAGTGTTTTGCACTTCCTACAGCATTAAGGTCCGGCTCTTCTTCGGTCAGAGAGGACCGTGGATTTTGGGTGGCCTGCAGCAGCTTGGTGTCAGCTATTACACAATCGAACAGCCAGTTGGCTGTACACTGTGATACTGAATAGCCTGGCTCAGAGAGAGACAGGGGCAAATACGATCTGTCTTTGACTTTGTCCTGAGTGTAAGCAGGACGATATGAATTGATACCCTTTGCCTGACAAAGCGGCCTACAGGCTGTGTTAGTTTGGCTTGACTGCTTCCAGCTGGCCTGGTATGGACAGGTCCTTTCCCAGAGCTGTAACTGAAGTGAATAATGCTTTCATAAAGAAGGCAAAGTAAATCTTGCTAAATGACAAAGACAACATAACATTCCCGGTTGAAATCTAGCAATAAATATCCTGTGTACTGATGAATCTGTATCTGGAGCCTCGAGTGCCAGAGGATCTTGTTTAGTAGGCTGACTCTTTGTTAATCATAATTAAAATCAGCAAACAGGAAACAACAGATGCTAATCAGAGTTAAAATTTTTCTTGGAATCCCTAAGAGCTGATTCTCAGGGGTAACTATTCAGGTGCGGAGCAATTCTAGAGCTACTATGCGAAACACAGCATTAGGGGGTTGTGGGGCTTTGCTGGGTTTGTTTGTTTTTAAATTGGCTATGCACTAACTAAAAATCACTTAGCCTGGGATACGTTGGCTGTACCTACTGTCTGCAAATGGAACGGCGCGAACGGACGTTCAAATACAGGCCGTGCTTCAAACCGCAGCACCAGCGCGCTGGTTATGGGCCGTTATGGGCCGCCCTGGCTCTGCTGGACTCTGCCCCGAGAGCTCATCTTCCCAGGGATTTCACCTCTTCATCCGGGGCGCAGGGCCTCTGCGCCGGCATGTTGGCATGAGAAAAGTGAGCGTGAGTCTGCTGCAATAAAGCCTTGCAGACAACTTTGGTGCTGTAGGTTTGGTTTTTTTGTTGTTTTGGGGTTGTTCTCATTTGTTTTCTTTTTTTTGGGGGGTGTTTTGGTTTTAATGGGGGGAGAACAACGCATTTGACAGCTGACCACAGTGAGTTTCCTCACTGTGGAAGCTTATCCCTTTGGTGGGGAGTCAATAACCAGTCTATCATGTGTTGCAGTAGCATTTTCAGAGTTCTCTGGACACGGGAGGCTTTCGATCTCTTTGATCAAAACTGCTTGGGGGGGTGTGGGGGGGAGGGCAAAGAGGAGAAGCTGCACACATGGCTGGTGGCTTGAAACGCCTGCATCTGATTGCGCTGCCATGAACGTGCCTCCACCTCCTCTCTTCTGGTCACAGTACAGAAAAAATAGGCTTTTCTGCAATTTTTAGGTTTCCTAACTGGATTTTTCAGCTGACGTTTTTATCAGGCAGAGTAACATTCTTGAAGACCAGAGCTGCCTAAGTTCACTTTATGCCTGGAAGCTGCTTCAGAGAAACTTAAACCACTCAAGTGGGAGTCACTTGTTAACCGAGCAATTAACTAAATGGAAAAACCATTGAATTTTAAACCTGAGTTGGATGCAGCGATTGTAATTTCATGCTGTTTATGTCCTGGAGAATGATTAATGCTACAGTGTTTGGAGTTCTTAATTGAACATTCACTTCAGAGGCCTCTCAGTTGCTGTCACTGTGCAAAACATCTCCGGCCTTTTAGCAGAAGTTAGTAGCTTGTTTCTGTCAGAGAGTAAAGCAATCTGACTACAAATAAATGAACAAATCTTGACAAGCCAGAGCACTTCTGGGGTTTATTATCAAGTAAGTGATACTGTCAAACTAAAGTCCAGTGGACAGTCCACAGCCACGGAATTATTGCAGGCCTTGACATGGCAGAACTATTTCATGCCTGACTCCCGATAAACAAGATAGTGTGTTCTGGGCCTTGAAAACTGTCCCATTAAGCCCTATCCAAGGGAAGGAATGTCTTCTGGTTTGGGGCTTCTGACTTTTTCCCCTTTCTTCCCCCTCCCCTTAATAGCCTTAACTACAGTTGTAGATTGTCCTCAGTGGGACAACAAATCTTCTAAACAAGCCTGGAGAGAATCCTGCAGCGTATGAACTGAGGTAAAAGATGTAATGCATTATAGCTTGACAGAGGACACGGAGTCCCTAAGTGTCTCCAAGTGGCAAAGACGTCTCTCAAAATCACCCCCCTGACCCCTATTCCCAAAGGGCTCCTAAAGAAATGGATTTGCTTGAGCTGGAATGTTTGGCCAGGGTCGCTCAGTCTCCTAAACATGGCTGGGAGTATGTAATCCATCTGTTACATTTGGCCACGCTTCCCACTTTGCACATGGCACAGAAATGTAAGTATTCCAGCTGGGCCTATAAATCCAGTTCGGACACGCTTTGTCCAGCAACACCACCAACATAGTACTCATTTTCTCCAAAAACACTAGTCGTTCCTCTACAGAGAGGTAGTAGGCAGATGACTGAATTACAGCTATCTAGCAGAGAAAGAATTGTTCTCGTGGACAGTTGCTGTGCATGTAACTGATTTCACGTGTGCTTTACCTTCAGTTAAAGCTAGTGAGAGTGCTAGGAAACAGAATGTCCATGGGAAAATTGCTAGGAAACTTCTCCTGCAAACAGCAATTCCAAATAGCTTTCTTCAGCATTCCTGTTGCCCTGAACTGATGTCTGGCACTAGCTCGCTTCAGGAGAACTCCGCTTTTCTTACAGAAGTGGGGAATTACTGGCTCAGGATGCAGCCCGAGCACTGGGTCTGCTGTGGAACTGGCAACGGTAGCTGCTTGACCGAAGACTTTTAGTTACACTGCAAACACACCCTCGAGCCGTACACACTGAGGACTAACTCTGTAATCTGGCGTGCTGGGGTGTTGACTAAGCAGGTGAAAAGTCCAGTTTCTTAAGGCAGTTGATCTTGCTCTCAGGAAAACTGCTCAGTAGGTTTGGAACCAAAGTAGTATCACTGCCATCAGTCCAGTTACGAAAATAAGTGGCAGTTACAATTCTGGAGGTGCAGATCTCAAACTGTTTTATGTAATAACCATGGAGATATATATATATTTATAAAAGATAACCCAAATAATTTCTTCTTCCTAGGAACTGCAGCAGCTTAGCAAGCAATACAGCAATATCAAGCTCCTCCAACTGGGTGAGTAAAGGGCTTTTACAGAAGTATGTTCAGCTAAATCAGGTGAGAACAGCTTAAGAAACTGGGTGATCAGTAGCTGCACATGACAGCCAGCACCTGAAAACCATCACCCTCATCTTAAGATAACATTGGGGAAACATAATCTACGTAAAGTCTCCTGAGCATTGTCATCTCCGTGTGCTGCCTAAATGGCCCTGTTCAGACTAATCCCTTAGCTTCGTTTTAGCACGTGTTGTGTAGTGACAGCCAGCATTTGAGGCGCACAGTCCATTGTTCACTGCGGCTGTTCTTGGCTCCTCTGTGCAGATGTGGTCTGTGAAAACAGCATCAAGAAAGTCGTCAAGGAAGTGGAAGAAATTGTGGGAGACAAAGGTCTGAACTGCCTCATTAACAATGCTGGCATCAACGTGCTTGCTTCCTTGGAAGAAGTCACAGCAGAGGCAATGCTCACCATTTACGAAACCAATACCGTTGCCCAGCTGATGGTCACCAAGGTAAGAATTAGGAGAAATGTGCCTAATCTGTAGTGCTATAAGATGCTTTTCCACTAGTCAGCTGGACAGGTAAGCCAAGCTTGTCACCTTGGAACTGCACAGATACAGGTCTGATACCAAACTGCGTGCCTAGAGAGCAGCGAGAGATCCTTTTCATCAAGGATCTTTATTTAAATCCATCTGGTGTGAGGTCACTTCAGTGGACAGATTGGGCTGGGAGGTGGGCAGAAGAGACTGAAGGTCCTTGCCGCTTACAGCTGGCTGTTACAGAAAGGTCTCCTACAATCAGCTTGTCGGGGAGCCATCACCATAATATACTGGTGGCATAGAGTTGTACTGCAATTCTTCACAGAGCAGAACCTGAGAGTCCTTCTTGGCTTCAATGGGCCAAGAGTAAGCTGACCAAATTAAAACCAGCTCTTATTTTCCCAGGCGTTTCCCAAATTAAAACCAACTCTTGTTTTCACAGGCATTTCTGCCCCTTCTGAGGAAGGCAGCCCAGCTGAGCACAGGAATGGGCTGCCACAGAGCTGCTATTATCAATATGTCCTCTCTTGCTGCCTCCATGCAACTCGTCCAGGCAAATGAGATGTTCCTCAAGGTCTACCCCTACAGGATAGCAAAGGTTTGTAGCCTTCCCCAGGCTGTGAGGACTGTGTCAGGGCAGCCCTGGGAGTTAAAGGCCACTCTGAGCTTAAGACAATGATGTGAGTCGTGCAGCGCCTCCTTGGACAGGCCGACACAGGAACTTGTCCTTGTTCTGCATGGGCATGGAAATAGGGCCTGTGAAAACCATACATCTGGAGCAAGCTGTCCTGGTTTGGCTGGGACGGAATCCCAGCCCAGCCATGCTGGGCAGGCCGTTAGCAGCTTCCAGTCAGCCAGGGCAGCTGACCTGAGCGAGCTACAGATGTAGCCCATCCCATAATGTCATGGTCCTTATAAAGGGGGGAGGTTTGCTGAGGAAGGGAGCATTCTGGCTGGGGTTCTTATGGGGGTTCTTCTTGGGTTCTTCCTTCTCCTCCTGAGGTCTGTGATGGCTGGACATTCTAGGCTGAGTATAACTTTGTCTATTTATTTTGCTGTTTCATTAAATTTGTCTTTGCTTCAACCTTCGGCTCTCCTTTTCCCCGATTCCCCCTCTCAACGGGGGAGGGGTCACTGGGTGATAGAATAACTGGTACAGTTTAGCCCCAGGTACAGGCTAAACAAAGACACAAGCATGCCAACTTCTTAAGAAGAGGCTCACAAATGCTCCATCACTAATCTGATATAGATCCATTTCAGAGGGACTTGGCATTCAGGGAAGAACTGATGCCATCAAGCGCGTGTCCCATTAGCTGTCTTCCTCCCCAGCCCAAGCAAGGTGAAACTCAATAAAAGGTGCGCTGTACCGCCACATGGTAATGCCAGTTAGTGAGAGGTGGAGTTTTTGGTTTTGTCACATCCAGAGACTGAGTTTGTACAAACAGTCAAGATCAGATCTACAGTTTCTCCTACACCACCTACTCATAAGCTGTTAATACGCTTGTTTTCCCTGTTCAGAAGTAAAGAGCTTAACGTTTATGTAGTGATTCTTGCAGAAAAACAGAGTCCTTATGTCAATATTATTTTTCACACGGCTCCTTAGGAGTTTCAAATGCTACTTTGTCTTTCATCATAACTTAGTTTCATCTTTGGGCAGTGAGCCTATGGCGATAGGGCTTTCACAATGCTTAACGGGTATCTCTGAGAACGAAGCCCCCACTAATTCTGGATAAGTTATTGTGATGCTGTTGCTGCCCCTTCATTTGTCAGGAGACAGCACGGTAGAAGGGAGGTGCCAGTTAGCTTGGCCTAAGGTCTTGCTCAAGGTTTGGAAAGCTAGCACGCTGATAGATGGTTTCCGCTCTTGTAGACTGCACTGAACATGATCACGAGGTGTCTTGCTGCAGACTTGAAATCGGATGGAATTCTCTGTATTTCTTTGCATCCAGGCTGGCTTCAGACAGACATGGGCGGAAACATGGTAAGTGACATCTCTGAAAATGTGGAAGTACGACTCCCTCGTGGTCCCAGCCCTTCAGCAAGAACCCGCTGTACTGCACACACTTCCATGTGCTGCAGGGGCACGCTATGAAACACGGAAGTACATCCCCCTTGATTCTAGTAACTCCTTGAATGCATTTGATCCTCTTCTGTAGGACATTCCCAGTAACGATCTAAGCTTGATTTGCTCTAGGCTCCCATGCAGGTGCAAGAGGCTATCCCAGGTATTCTCTCTGTTCTGGACCGTCTTGGTGAGAAAGAAAATGGTTCCTTCCTGGACTGGCAAGGGGAAACTCTACCGTGGTAGAAGTGCACAGTATACTACAGAAACAGCACGTCAGTCGCTATTTAACTCGTGTCACTAATGTCTCTGTCTCTAGGGTTTTCTTATATGTTAGTTGAAATATCCAGTCTGATGTCCAGCCTCTCTCTAGGTGTATTTGGAAAGCGAGGTGGCTGACTCTTTAACTTGGTATTGCTACTGCTCGGTTCTAATGCTTCCTGCAAATACTACTGTGCTCTTGGTGATGGGCATCTCCTGAAACCATCTAAAATAGATTGAAAACTGCACATCAAATCTAGGGGCTGGTTCCTCTTCACTTCCAAAACCAAAGTGGGCCTTTCTCTTTGCGGAAGCAAATGACCTGACCTGAGAAAGGCCAGTGTAGGTTGTCAGATTCCCGTATGTTCAGTCTGCTGGAGACGTGTCTCTGGGAAAGATCCTTTGGTTTCTTTTAGTCCTAACTGAGCCAAGGTTGAAATTGCCCAGCTCCAAACTACGTGAATTCGGTACTTCTGTAAATTCCTGAGCAACCTCTGCGTGTCCCCAGGTTGACAGCACATACCAGGCACTTGCTTTGTTCCCAGTGAGTGACTAACATCCTGATACGGGGGTGGGAATGTTGTTTTGTACATAAACTTCTTCAATGTTCTGAAGCGTCTTCAATAAAGTCTTGTTTAAACAAATAGCCTGCTGAACTACTTCAGTTAATTTCTCGGTATGTAGGTCTCTTCTTAGGTTTCTCTTCTCTGACCAGACAACTGTACTTCTCCCTTGCAGGAAGGATCTCTAGCCATTGCTGTCTCCTTCAGGCTAGATGGGTTTAATGTGGTGGGGTGTACCTGAAACTGAGGCAGACCCTTGTTCTGGTCTGAAATACTAAGAGCTGGTGAAAAGATCTCTGTGTTCTGGCTGAGGCAGGGATAAAAGTAAAAAGTTCTTTGAAGTCTGGGATTGGCTTCAACATTGCTCCCTCATGCCAGCTGATCAGGTGCTTTCATGCTGCGCCAAGATGGTGGGTTCCTGTACCAAGTAAGAAGAGACAAACAACGGCCAGGTGAGTGGGAGAGACAGGCGTGGCTGTTCCTGGACAGCAGCCACGGAGACCTGCCCTCGGATGCAGCTGAGGGTGTGTAAGGGAGGTGTCTAGCTGCCTTCCGTGATCCCCATATTGACAGGGATACAGTCTCACCATAACAACTGCTTCTTGTGCCGCGCTTCTGCACTCAGACCTGTTTTTAGTGATGTGCTGCTGTGCCTGAGCAGGTGAACAAAATGCCGTTGACTTCCCATCTTGTAAGTGCGACTGTGGTATCAGCGCAAACCTGATCCAGGCACGGGGCAGGCTCAGTTTGAACTGGCTGAACTGATTAGTTTGAATCCAGCGTTAGATGCTGGATGGGGAAAAGGAGTCGGTGTGCCTTCTGCGGCCTGCTGTGAGGAGCGCTGACGGAAACCCATGGTTCGGATACGTGTGAGCAGAAGAGAAGCCTGTTCGCAACCCCCTCACAAGTGCTTTCCCCCTCGGATGCTCCAACACGACACGAGGTCACAACCCCAGGGCCTTGCTGCTGCCTGTCCCCTCTGGCGTGAGGGCCCGCACCCCCTGCGTGCTGCTGGGCTGAGGTAGCTGGCTCAGCCTGTGGCACCGCCACACTCCAGCACCTTCCCCAGCCTCCTTTGGGCCCAGGCTGCAGCTCTGAGGCCAGGGCCTGCTGCCTGCGAGGACCTTCACCCTGCCAAACGGCGGCCGAAGGCGACGCTCCCCACGCCAGGCCCTGCGGGCGGGGGAAGGCTGGGCTGGGCCAGGCTGAGAACCCTCACCCTGACTTCGCTCCCACCCGCGGGGCAGCGGCGGGAACCGTGACCCTGTGCCCGACTTCAGGGCGGGAGAAAGCGGCCGAGGCCGCCGCGCCCAGGCGGGGGAACCGCAGCCGCCCGACGCCCTCAGCCGCTCAACGCCCTCAGCCGCCCGACGCCCTTTCCCGCCCGCGCTGCAGGGCGCATGCGCGGTAGCGCCGGCGGGCGCCGCTGAGGGGCGCTGCGCTGCCCGCCGCGGCCGCCGGAAGTGCCGGGTCAGAGGCGGAGGGGAGGGTGAGCGATGGCGGGCGCGGCGGCGGCGGCGGCGGCAGTGGCGGTGCGGGGAACCTGGGAGCCCCGGGAGGGCTGTGCCTCGGGAGCGGGGCAGTGGTGGGGTTTGCTGGCTGGGCGGCGGAGAGGGAGGCTGAGCGCTGGGCTGCGGCCCGGCCCGCGTCGGTAACGGCCCTTCGTTAGGCCGCACGGCTGTTCCTCAGGGCGCCTTGTTTGGTTTTTTTTGGCGGTCCGGCTTCTGCTGAGGAAGCAACGCCTTCGCGTGGAGCTGGGCAGGTGTGTGCCAGTGGGATTCGGGCTGAATTTAAACCTAGAAGAGCCGAAGCTTCCTAAATCGCCGCTGCAGCTCGGCGCTTGGGGGCCAGGCCCCTGCAGCAACCGCCGGCAGCGTGTCGGTGAAACGAGGGGGCTCAAAGGGTCCCAGCCCGTCTTTTGGGGGTTGGGGGTTAAGTATAGAAGATGTTTTTAAGCGACGTGTTTGCCTCATTGAATAAATGTGCTTATTTTAACAGTCAGTACTGGCTCTGGCAGTGAACAAGGTGAAACAATATGTTGATATCGCAGCTGACTTCCCACTTACTGAAGGCTTCACGAGTTGCAGGTAAACAGATGTTACGTGACCTAGTTTTCTGTTTGGTTGGGGGTTGTTTTGCTCTGTTTTTTCCCCCTGAGGTAATTAGGCTCCCAGAAATGTATTTTCCAAGAAGCAGTGCAAGAGTGGTGAGGCTGTTGTTGATTCAGTGGTTGTTGAATGTTATGTCTGATCTATTCTGTTAGTATTGTATAGCTCTGATTTGACCTCTTTTAAGCTTAGGGGGAGATTCCGTAGCAGCAGAAATACAGCGAATGGTTTCTAGCCGTTCCAAGTTGCACTTACACAGTTTACACGGTAAAATACCGTATAATGTATTTTCAGCAGATGACGTTACAGCAACATAGTTAAAATTAAAAAAGACTTCCTTGCTTTTGTGATGGGAGTATAATTTCTGTAAGCAGCCTCCTGTGTGAGGTTAGTCTGGCTATAGTTTGAGACCTGGGCAGAACTTTTCTCAAGATACTGTTTGAAAATTCTGTCTCTTAAGTGGAATTCTTCTCTTCTCAAAGGACACCTTTTGCCAAGGTCGGTGTCGTCCTTCCTATGCTGCCATTCTGCCTCTGCACACTATAGCACACAGCCGTCAAATAAGAGCGGAGCCCAGCCTCAGCGGTGGTATGCTCTGGACCCTGAACTGGAAGAGATGCTGATCCCCAGAAAACTGTCCATCAGCCCCTTAGAAAGCTGGCTGACAGTTCGATACTCCCTTCCTAAAGCAGAAGTCCTTGATGCTCAGGAAGAAGCGAGCGACGAGCCTCTCCACCGATATGACTGTCCCCCGTCAGACGAGGGAGCTGACGTGGAGGAAGGAGAAGGAACACTTAGCGACAAGCTTCAGTGTAAGAACGTTTTGAAGATTCGCAGAAGGAAAATGAACCGGCACAAGTACAAGAAGCTGCTGAAGCGAAGGAAGTTTGTACGGAGGAGGATAAAGGAAGGTCGCAAGAAGAAACGCCAGGTAAGCTCAGGGTAGAGAGAGCGTCTTGACATAAATGTGTCCCCTTCTCAAACTGGCATCTGTTCAGGTATTGCGTGATGTTTGTAAGTGGAACCAGTTTGGGGAAAAATGGCAGCAGTTCCGAGAGCCTTAATGAATTCAGTATTTGCTGGTACAGTAGGTTTTGTGCTTCACCTGTACACATTCAGAAGCTGTAATTTAGAATGTGTCTGTGGTTGTAAATGTACATGTGTGATAGGTATCAGGTGTAACTTTTCTTGCATGACAGTAATTTATAAATACTTGTGGCTAACAGAGAAGAATTTCAGAGTTTGTGTGAAAGATGAATTCCCATGTCCATGTTATGTCGGGGAGATTGGTTTCAGCTTAATTTCTTTCCTGTCTTGCCAACATCCTCACGTGCTTCCTGTTGTCTTTTTCTGTATAGCAGCCTTTTAGTTAGGTTTGCTATGATATAGTTTAGTTCATTCTTTGGTAATTTTCACCTTGCCTAGGTGCAAATTTGGGTTAATTGTAATTCAGTTTTGTTAGATCTGTAGGGAGCAGTGTTGAACACTTTATGATGAGGAAATCCTCCCAATTTTCTTAGAGTTTCTTTTTCCATCTTCTCCGTTTTCCTTGCACGGGACTTTTAAAATAATGCTACCAAGATTCTTTTGCATTTTAGTGTATTTTCTGCAGTAAGGCAAACTATTTTGACACTTGGAACCAACTGCCGACTTAAAGCATTTGTTTCCTTCCTGTGTGTTATACCTAGATTCTTCACATGGGCAGTGGCTGAATACTTGAGTGTTGCTTCTGAGCTGTGTTACCACTTTTTATTTTTTCTTTCTTTTTTCTTTTTTTTTTTTTTTCTCTGTTTTAGATAAAATTTGAGAAAGACTTGGAGCGCATCTGGAAAAGAGCTGGTTTGAAAAATCCTCCTGCGGGATGGCAAACACCCAAGATATTTCTGAAAAGTTCCAGGCGATAAAAACACTTGTCATGAGCTTTAACCTGTAATTGTAATTAAAAAAAATATTTAACTGCACGGATTACATTTAGCCTGTGTCTGAGTGTGATGATGTTGGTAGGAGGAAACTTCCAGTCTTGATGAGCCGTTTTCCAAGGGCAAACCTGACAGCAGTGTGCTTTTCTTCCGCAAGAATGGTGTGAGCTCTTGTGGCACTGCTGTGTACGGTCCTGTGCTGCTGCCCCCAGCTGTGTGTCTGAGCAAAGGTGTCTCAGACGGCAGCAGAATTTCTGAAGCTGCTCTTTAAGGTTAGAGTGAGCGACGTGCTGTAAGAGCAATCCGTTGCGGGAGATGGCATAAGCGATAGAATTCCTCTGATTGTCTATGGCACAAGCAGCTTGAAAAGTTCTCAAAATTGCTTTCTTTCATAGCTTACTGTAGAAGGGCTGGTGGTCACTAAGAGTTATGGTGAAACAGGAATTGGATCAGAATTCCATTGAACAGATCTGCAAAAGCTGTAATGCTTGCTTATCTGAAGCCTCAGTGTGCACGTGCCTTAGGCGTTGCATGAGCATCCTTTAAAAAGGCTTTTTTTTTTCCTGTTCTGTTTTGTGCTAATAAAAAATTATTTTTTTTTACCATTGACCTCTACATTGAACTTCCAGATATCAGTATCAGGAAAAGTTCAGAGCTCATTATTCGTTAAGTACAAAAACTGTTTTGTGCCTGAGACAACTCTGTCGTTATCAGCTGGTTTTACATGCTTGAAGAGAGTTGTGAAAGCTGTGAAAAATACAGATATTTAAAATAAACCCTGACAGAGGACTTTATATCTGGGTTCTGGTTTGGATTCTGCTTTTGATTTTCCTGTTCGAGGCAGGTAACTTCTGTGTGATTGAGCTCTTCCGTGTCTGTGTTCCAGCAGATAGGTGGGTGGACTGACCTCAGAGAAAGGAGGGGAAAAGGAGTGAGCTCCCTCAGGCTTGCCGTTCTGCAGCATGCAGGAAAGCTACCCTGAAAATGCATCTCCGTCTGTCTGCGGGCAGCGGAACCCTTGACTAAACCGAAAGGGAAGAAGAAAAAAAAATCTCTGGAGCTCATTGGTACAGGGTGCAGTTCAATCCCGCTGCAGGAGGGACTGTGGCTCCTAGCGCGCTGAGCGTGTCTGAGGTCCTGGGTATGGCGCTCTGCCTTTCTTGTCGCTAGATGGCAGTCAGTTCAAAGCCTCTGGAGCTCCTTAGCTGTAGATGCAGAAGCTAGCTGGATCTTTACGTTGGTGTTTTAAGGAAAGGATACACCCACATTTCAAAATTGATTAGTCTTGCGAGAGAACTGCTGGCGTTCTGAGGACTGTATTGAAGTCCTGTAGAAACGCGTGGTCAGCGTATTTGTATAGTTCTTTTTTCCAAACCATGTGCTAACAAAAGGCAACTGATCAAAAAAAAAAATTAGAATGATGTTCCATCCTTTTTTGTGCTTTAAATAGGCAGGAGTTGCTTTTAACCAAGACCAGTAGGAGTCCTTCCTTCAGCCTACTGTCAGGGTTTCAGTGGAGGATGTCTAGCCGTGAGCCGTAGAAACTCACCAAGCCAGAGAAGATTGAGTGTTGATTCTGGCTTACAGGTTTGTTAAATATGCAGAGTGCATCTGGGTGTTTCTAAAATATCAATATGTATTCCCTGCAGAGAGATGCACAGATGAAAGGCTGGGGCCTGAGAGGATTAGCACCTTTGAAGTCAGGTCCGTGTGTGGTTTTTTTTCCCCTAGTCACATTTGTTTTAAGAGCCTTTATGCCAGCTTTGTTGTCAGTCCTCCAGCTTCTCTGGGTGACTCGTAGTCCGAGCTTGGTGTATTTCTGTCTAGGGAGAAATGGTAATCAGCTTGCCCATTTCCAGGAGACTGCTGGCTGCTGAAGAGTCGGGATGCCTTTGGAATGACATGGAGCAAAAGACTTTATAAAAGAGCAGTAGCGTGCCCTGCTCATTTATCAGTGCTGTACCCCTGATTCCAGTTTTGAGGTTTATTCTTCCTTGATTTTCTTTTTGTCTCAATCCTATGTCTTGCATCTTTGTTCTCTGTTGTAGTCTCTAAATCTACAAGCTGCCCACGGGTATGCAATTCATTTTTACCCACTAAGGCTTAGGTTGGTCTTATCTCTCTCTAGTTTGACATAAAAACTCTTGCTTTTGGGGAGCGTCGTGATGGGGCTGTAGATCACAGACTTGTCCATTGTACTCGTGTCTGCTGGGACTATGCAGGCAGGGAACAAGTTGTAGTCTGCCAAGAGCAGTCATTGCTTTTACATCTATCAGACATAATTACACAACCAGGTATAGAAGTCAGGAACCAGTGTGTAGTTTATAAATGTCTGTAAACCGCCCATGGCAGTTGCTGGCAGTTGTAGTTATAGGAAAGCTATATTCCTTTTTGCTGAAGTACCTCAAAGCCTGTCTCGGGATTTGTGTTTGCTGGGTGGCAGATACTGCAAAGACTCTCTATGTGGCACTAATCAGATAATAGATAGCAGGGTTGTATCAGCTTGCTTTAACTGCATTGACCACAGGATGCGATTTTAAACTCCCTCTCTCTTACTTTACTGAAGAGAATCAGGTAGACAAAAGCCACACCTGTTTTTCTGTAGGGGGAGCACATATACATAATATACTATTCACAAAGCTTTATTATGAGCTGCTGTTCCCCTCCAAAAGACGTGCATACCGATGTACCTTAGTAAATGTGTATGTGCCTATGTAGCTGTGGTAGTAAAAAGAAAAAGCTGTGAACAGGAAAGGTTTGACTTTTATAATTTCAAAATATTTAAGATTTGAAGATTTCTCGTTCATCACATTATTTTGCTGTTCTGAGGGGAAATAGTTGAAAGTCAGCAGGAGGTTGCTAGACAGATTTATGCTGTTTATTACAGAGACTGGAGAGACCCAGTGGGATGGTGATTTTATGTTTGGAACTGCCTGACACATTGGTCTGGAAAGGTCCCTCAAAATTGGAATATAAAACCAGTTATGCTCCTGCTTACGTCCCTAATGCTGGGATTGCATGCAGTCAAGTACAGACAGCAAGCTCAGTGAGCTGAACAGAACATCAAGCCCGGTAGTTTTATCACAGCGATCGGGTTTGGGCTGAAATGAGCTGGCTCTAAAATAGGAAGTCAGCTAACTCAGAAGGGATGAAAGTTCTGAATCTTGTTTCTCTTAGCCAAAGCATCGCGCTGCAAACTCAGAGGGTGTTCTCCCTTTTGGAAAGGTCAAAACCCAGCAAGGTGGTGGTAGTGGGTTTCTGACATAGACGTGGCAGAAATACTTCTTTCCAGTGTTAGCAAATAATGGTTGCTGGCAGATGTCAGATTCTAGTTGTCTCCTTGACCTGGATAGTAATGTTTATTACTTGGGTAGGAATTAAATGCATTTTTAGGAGTCTTCTCTAGAAAATGTGTTGTTCAATTGCATCAGTATGGAGTCTTGAAGTGTTTTCAAGGCTTCTGGATATAAAATAACGGTTCTCTCATGCACACAAATGCATCCAGTATAACTAAGAAATAACTTGCAGCTGAGAATTTGGCCTGATTGTATATGGGAAAGGGAGCAAAGCAAAAAAACCTGCTTGCTGCAGCTTCTCCTCGACTGTTGTGTTGTCTGACACAATCCAAGACAGGTTGGCTTGGCGCGGGGGTGGAAAAGCCTGGATCGACTGCCTGGACTTTGCCTAGCTGTACAATTGCTTAGTGGTCCACAGTGGTAGTAGAGATGAGGTGTTAGCAATGACAAGAGATTTTGAGAAATACTCTTGGGCAGTAGAAAATTTATTTCAGTTACCTGTTTATAAAGATAGCAACGGCTATTTCAGTGCAGCTGAAGCGAAGGAGGTTGATCCCTTCGGTAACAAGGGTTGAACCCCAAATGGGTGGAAAGTAGAAACATTTAAAGTGTGTGTAAATTGCAGCAGCTTAGCAGTTTGGCTTAACCTCTTGATGCAGTTAACCACGGCACCTCTGATGGTCTGGAGTCTACGGAAGAGATTGTGGCAGCATTTCCTGCAGTTCTCCCCAGGAACAGGCTTCTTGGTAATTGTCTGTTGTAGTTTTGGCTCACTTCAAGTTAATTCTCTTCAACTTTGAGTTTGTCCTAGGAAAAGGGAAAGTCCAGCAGTCAATACAAGATGTTCCTTTCCTTTGGAAATCTTGCACTTGCCCTACAAAGCATGTTGGATAGTCTGCTAGCTGTTAAAGCAGCCCTGAGGTCATGCAGCCGATGCGTCTGAGCTCACGGATCCCCTCTCCGTGCTGTCCTTGGCACAGACAGAAAGACGGTTTGCTGGCTGTCCAGGAAGGAGTCATGTGGAGAGGAAATGGAGTGGAATGTAATGATGGCTTCTCCAGCTCCTGCTCATGAGGCCAGACCTGAAGCTGATTCAAACCAGGAGCTGCATAGGTTGTAGTGGGACCAAAGACTTTATGTTGAGGGAGCACGCTGATCTGGATTGAGGCTGTTTGTAGACATGCAAAAGGGAGCCTGGAAAGAAATTGTTCGTATTATCCAGGCAGTCAGATTGGGTTAGGCTGATGGACTGTCTCCTTGAAAGGCTCCAGACTGAAAGAGGTTGTTCACAGTGTTTTCAGCCGTGGTTTCATGGGAGCAGGCACGTGTGTGTTGATATGCTGAGGACAGCAGCAAATGTAGAGAGAAATAGTCTTCATGTTACTGTTGTATTGGTTCCTGATAGGCAGTGTGCCCGAGAACCTGTTTTTTTGGTGTGTGGGGTTTTTGTGGTGGTGTGGTGGTTGGTTTTTTTTAGGGGGGTGGTGGTGGGGTGTGTGTGTGTGTTGGTTTTTGTGGGTTTTTTCTTGTTGTTGTTTGGGGTTTTGGTTGTGTGGTGGCTTTTTTTTGGTTGTGTGGTGGCTTTTTTTTGGTTGTGTGGTGGCTTTTTTTTGGTTGTGTGGTGGCTTTTTTTTGGTTGGTTGGTTAGTTGTTTTGTTTTGTTTTGTTTTTTTACCTCAGTGGGAGAGCGCAGGGGTGATGCCTTCTCCTTTGCTGCAGGAGGATTTCTCTGCGTACCTTAACTCTGGCCCAAGTTCTTTTTATGTGCGTGTTGTGGAAACTGTTGTTCTTTTCCATTAGTAATCTCAAGACCAGTCTTAAAAGAAGGACATGTTAGCCCCTGTCAGGGAATGTTTATGAGCATCTGGTGTACAAAAGACGCCTTTCAGGTGGTCAATAGAACCTTGCTCTTTCTGTTACCTGACTACCATTGCCCAATAATTCCTGAGCAGAAACAATATGGACCTTCACTCTAGTGAACTAATACTTGTATTAAATGGGATGCTTTCATATTAGAAACTGCCAAAATATTGCCCAGGATAAGTTGGTGTATGTACCTTGGCTTCAGTAACTCTGACATAGTCCTTCTCAAAATACGAAGCCAGCTCTACTTCAGTGCGTGTAAACTTTAGTCTGTGTATTCCAAAGTTAATAAACCAGGCTTATTTACACTAGCTGAAACTCTGGCTGAAGTGATCTTACTGATCTTGCAAACAGCACCTGGGGATAACTAAAATTACCTCTTTTCTTTTCACCGTTCACGCTGTTCTGCTGTTGGCATTTCTGTTCTGACTGAGAAAACATCCTGGTTTGGGTTCACTTGGGCTGCGCCTGGTTGGTTACTCTCCAAAAATAAGAGCTCTCTGTACTTAACCTGGAGTGCTGCATTTGCAGAACTGAAAAGGTTTTGAAAAGTGGGGTTTGCTTTTCTTACTGATTTTTTTAAATTAAAAAAAAGAAGTCCATAACCGTAGCTCTTGTAGACGTCTGGGTTAAAAAAAAGAAGTCCATAACCGTAGCTCTTGTAGACGTCTGGGCTACCTTTAAGCAGAGGGTGCTGGCTTTCCCATGGAAGTCGCCGTTCTTGCTTGCCTTTCCCATGTAAGACAGAGGAACAAAACTGAACTAAGGAGTTCTGTGGGTCAGAGAATTTAAGGCAACTAACTGATACATCACTTGTTTCAATTCCCTGAAATAAGACAGAATTTTTTAGTTTTGCTCCCTGCATGGGCACTAATGCGTCTCTCCTGTTACGCTAGTTACAAAACTTGTGAGAACTATGAGACTTGTCTCCTGCTCTCGAATGTAGCTGAAACTGGTCCTTGTGTTTCAATATAACTGGAAGAAGGAAGTTGAACGGACAGTGGGATGGTATAACTGCGTGTGCCTTGTTTCCTTAGGAAATGTGGCCAAAATTTTGTTTAAAGTAGAAAAATAACACGAAATATTGGTAAAAAGATGAGTTTTTTCCCTTGTTCAATAAACAAGACTCGATGCTGATCAGGCAGGTCTTGTGCTGAGGGAGTGTCATTGCCTTGGGTATGCCTAGGTCTGGAGAAAATGCTCCTGGAGCCCCTCAGCAGCTGCAAGCACTTCGGAGTCCCATAACCACTTGCAAAGCGATTGGTGTTCAGACAAGGATGTGGAGTCCGGAGCAAGGAGTCAGCACATCAGGTAAAACACTGATAGCTTGGAATTTGTCAGGTTTATTTTAAGGGAATTGACAATTCATGGCAGGATGCTTCTGGCTGAGCTTTATCACCAGACAGTGAGGAACTGGTTAAACTTGAAGAATAAGGAGTCATAGAATAATGTGCCAAGGAAAAAAACCCAGTAGAAGAAACTACAACAGTTGTAGTCAGCAACGTGACTATGTGTAAACAGCACCACGTTACTCACCAGCTCCGTTCCCTGGGTGCTTTTGAGTCAGAGCCGTTTCCTTTACTGACAAAGCAGCTGGTTCCTTCTGGAGCAGCAGCCAGCTGGAGTCTGTTCAGCAGCAGCATCAGCAGGTACGTCCTGAAGGCAGAATCTGTGACTGGTCACCCAGGCTTAGCAGGCCCTGATTTGGCTTCCCTGACCTTTCATATTGTTTCAGTTACTGTCCAGAAGATGCTGCTGCAGATGATCTTCTCTGTTGCTTTCCCTGGGTCTGTGTTGGCATCCTCTAGAGAACTCTCGGTGCCTAATTTTACTGGTTTTGTGTTGTGGGAGAATGGTCTGTATTAGTGTTGGCATCCTGCCATCTGTCAGAACTTCTGCTGTAGGCCCATCGGAAGGTAGGACAGAGCTGGATGTGTCCTACTTTCTGATAACATCATCCATCCTTTGGGGAAGGGAAGAGGGTTGTAGCCCTTGGAAAGACAGGAAAGGCTTTTTCTCACAAGTCATTTATGCAAAAACCTGGGACCGTGAAAAGAAAGTGAGCGGAAAATAACTGATATCTGTGCCTCGGGTGCAACGCTTCTCCGTGAGTGATCTCTGATTGTGAAATGGAGCTGGGGAGCGGAAAGGAGAGCAAATAAAACTACACGCCTGTAGCTTTGTGTGTAGCGTGTAGTATGTCAGTGTAGGGACAGCTGCTGCTGGAGTAGGGCTGCTGGCTTAAAGTAACTTGAACATTGCCAGGCTGTACTGATGCAGGAATGTGCATTACCAATTTGGTGGCATGGGGCTGCTCCCCCACTCAGATTGGGAACTCTAAATGAGTTTACTGGGGTTTGGGGTTGGTTTTTGTTGTTTCCCCCCCCCCCCCCCCCCCTCCTTGAGGTGGTTTCTGTAACCCAAGCGTACGCAGGCTGTTGAGGGGGATGACAGGCTCCGTGGCTCTGCAGAGCTCTACAAACTTGTGCTGTTCTCTGTGATGTCTGGCAAGATACTAAACAATTTTGTTTCTCGTTTTCCTCTCTTTCTTGAAGGGAGTGAAGATCCTTTTCTTCTCAAAAGGACGTTAGAAAGTTAAATTTAGCGCCGTAGTACAATACTCAGATCTTTGGATAGAAGGAGCGGCGCTGGTTCAAGAAAGTAGGTTTGTATGTGGAAATAGAACACTTGATTTCTAAAGGCAGCAAAGCGAGCAGCACCCTCTTTTCTTCAGCTAAAGTTGTGGTTGCCAGAGTCCTCTTGGACTGATCTAGACCAAATACATCATTCACCTAGGCTACCCTTAAAAGTTGGCCAGGCTCCATGTTTGTGTGTCTAAATTTGGCAGCAGGACTATATTGCATTATGGAAAGCAACCTCCTTTTAGATAAACTATTTTTATTTTAAATGAAATGGCTTGCAAACCTGAGGTAAATAACAAAACTCTCTGGGAGGCAACCTCTGAGCACCCTTTTCAGAGCCAACCTATTAATTTTTCCACTCTTCCCCAGTTATTTCTGATCTCAAAATAAGATGCTGGGCCTGGAATCCCACTGCTTAATTATTTTAGGCGGGTGCAAGAGATGAGCTGCAATTAGTGTGAGGAATGGAGTTTCCTTTCAAAAGCTCGTAGTACCAGAACGCTGTTCCCATGTACAGAGACCGAAAGATGTGGTTTGAGGCACAGTGTTGGTGGTCAGAAAGGGGACACAAAATGTCATCTCTCAGCTCAATGTGTCTGCTCCCTGAGTCCGCAGAACTTTTTGGTTCTTCGCAGAAATAACCAGTGCTGTGTGCTTGTGGCTTAAGCTTCTCCCATGTTAGAGAAACCTGACCTACTGCTGCCTGTGTGCGAGATTGCTGGAGAACTGCTCTGGAAGAGGCTCTCTGTGGAGTCCTCTCCACTGGCATCGAGTCAGCGCTGTCACTGGGTGATCACTGCTTTTGCTTTTGTCCTGGCTGGAAGCTTAGCGGGTTACTTGTGAGAGTCACAAACAGAAATAGGGAGTGGGGCAGTAACAATTAGGGCATCAAAGCCTGTTTAAATATATGGGAATCTTCCTCCTCCCCCCTTCAGAGTGCTTTTAAGTTCAGACCTGCGTGTCGTTCTTCCCTCTGATGAAGGACAGCAGAATCACAGGGTTTCTTGGTGATGTACCTTGCAGTCAGGGCCTGCAAGCGCTGCAACTGCTGCAACTGCCAGCCTTGTGTTGACGAGTGGCCCACCGTAAAGTTTTGGCAGTACAACCAGAAACTCTGCTAGCGTGTCGTTCTGCCTGTGGCGAGAATGGAAGGAGGGAGATTCTGGTTGTGCTGCGGCTCAAGGGGCACCTGAGTAAGCAGGAATACTGGACAGCTCTTTGGTGGCCCTCGGTCCAGTTACTTCTCCCCTCTCTTCCTCATAACCTACCTTCCTTGTGCAGGATTAACAACTTCCATGTAAACTGCCTTGAGATCTGGAATGAAAAAGTGTGTGAAGCTCAGGCTTCTTTGCAGAGGAGTGTGGCTGGACTGAAAGATGGGACCCGGGTCGGTCTGTTCGGTGCCTTTTTTCTGGAATTTAGAAAGCAGACGAATAACAGCCTGGTGGGATGTCACAGTTCTGAGCTGCTGCCTTCTCTTGCATTTCTGAAGACAAACACACTGGCTGAGTAAATGTTCAAAGTGGTGATTTGATCCCTCAATCATTTCCTCCTGAATCTCGGTGCTGCCTACCCGCTGCCAAATTGGACCAGCACTAGGTATCCGTCCCCTAGAGGGGAGCTTGGTGGTTTCAGCGTGGATTTGAAACGGTGAAGACGCTACAGAACCACAGCTCCCATGGGAGTGAGTCAGTCCCGTGTCATAGGTTGGATACCCTTCTCTCCCAGGCACTTGATATTCAGAAGTGAATTTGGGGAGAACATTTGTCTGGATAGATCTAGAAGTTTTGGGTAGCTTGTCAGGAGCCCTGAAAAAGCTCCCCCCGCTTCCTAGCAAACATACAATCGCTGGCTGCTGCTGTGAACCTTAGAGGGAGACTAACAGATGCATATACATGAATAGAGCCAACTCCTGAGGTTACGATTGATGGTGACTCCAATTGATTTGCATATTTTTCCGTCCCCCTCAGGATGGAATTTCATGGTTCATGTAGTGATTTTGAGCTTATACCTGCTTTTTTTCTTTTTTTTTTTTGTCTTTTTCAAAATTCTGTGTGTTGAAGACACTACTGGCTGTCAGAATAGACTAGGAGATAAGTACTTAATATTTTAAACAAAATAAAATCTAAAAGAATATCATTTCACTGTGCTCTCCTGAAAAGAAGCAGCAGGTAGTGATGATTCTTGTTTGCTTTAGAGAATCAGAATACTGGGAAAATCTGAGAGAGAAGAGGGATGCAACGGGCTGTTGTGAAGTTAAAAATCAGGGTTCTGTCCAAATGATGTATCAGTGAAGCTTTCCAGAGCTGAAAGATGGGAAAGGGATTTTGTCTTAACTCCTTGTCAGTCTTAACGTGCATGTGAGTCTTCACGCAGTGCCAGGGCTTCGCAGGCTCCCTGAGAGGACAGCGGCGGCATGGTCTGGGGAGTGAGGGGCTGCTGGGCTGACACGCAGCTGGCCTGGGCCAGTGTCATGGGTTGAGGCTGGGCCAGCCACTACGAATGACAGACGCTCTCTATGAACCCCTCTCCCCTCCCAAAAGGAAAAGGAGAGAGAACAAGGGAGAGACACTTTACAGTTTGGAAAAGAAAACTGAAACAGCTTTAATGAAACAATAACGATAAAAAGAAAAGATAATAATGAGAGTAAGGAAATAATGAAATATATACAAAATGTACAAATAGGTACAAATAGATACCAAACCAATACCGAACCCAGCTCCCCCCACCCCGATGACGATACGTCACCACTGATGCTGCAGGGCTGGCACTGGGGCAGTCCCAGGCTGGACTGGGCAGCAGACAGAGACAGGATGCAGGAGCTGGACTCAGGCACTGGATTCAGGGATGCACGGGTCGGGATCGACGACAGAAGGACAGACAGAGTCCTCCTCAGATCGAAGTCGGCCATTGAAGAAGAGAGAGACGCTCGTGATCTCTCAGCTTCATACCGAATATGACGTCTAGGGGATGGAGCACTCTGCTGGTCAGGTTTGGGTCACCTGTCGGGTTTGCTCCTCCCTGCAGGGGCGAACTCTTACGGGCTTGTGACCCTTTTTGCTCCCAGCACCCCAACATGGAGAACAAGATTTAGCAGTGACCTAAGCAAGGGCCTCTCTGCATCCCATTCCTTGGTACTGACTGTAACCATCAGGGGTTGGCACTGCTGGGAGCAGTCACTGTCTGGAAAAACATGCTGCTGGTTCAGACAGTGCCATTAGTTAGAGGAGACTTGACGGAGAAGTTAAAGCACTAAACCAGAATTAGTTCTGGTTTAGCCCAAACCAGGACAGCTGTGCTCCTGGGTCTGCTGCCGATGTGCTGGGTGCCTTTGGTGAGTCATTTCCTTCTGCGCTGGATGGCTCCCTCCTGCTCCTGTCAGAGGAGGCTGCAGGCTTTCCTACCAGGACCTGCCCGTGCTGTATACAAAGCCTGCCTGGGTGGAACAAATAAACACAAGTGTGATACCACCAATAAAAAGACCCTTGCAAACATGAGTGAGGGACCAGAAGAAACTATATAATGTGGTTTTACATCATCTCATAGCAAGCTGCTTAAATTTTTTTTTTTTTCCTACTAAAACTAGATTATTTTTATAGAGAACTGATTTTTCCAGATTTCCCTTTTTACACGCTTTGGTTTATGCCAAAGATATTAAACTTAAGATACTAGACTTAAGAGAAAGCTATAGTTTACCCTGCTTTGTGGGTGTCAGTGAGGTGCTGCTTTGTGATTCTGTTTCTCTTTCTGATCTGCTTGCTGCTGCTTGTTCTCCCATTTCTCATTGGTCAGTATTTTTTTAGGGTGAGGACTTTGATTCTGTACATACCTTCTCTTTCACAAAGGGGTCCTGATCAGGGTTGGTGCCTATGGATATCATGAAACATAATAATAATTTTGATACTTGGTATCTGAGGAAATTCTGGCTACACATCTGGAATTCTATTTCTGTGGCTAGCCTGCATATAAGATCACAGCCCGTTATTACTGTCCTGAGGGAACTACTCCTTTAGCTGTCATGGGTAGCACTGCTGTAGTGCAGGGAACTGCAGATTTAAACTTTGATTAAGATCTGTGAACTAAAAATGAGTTTGAAAGAAAGTACTAGAGAAGATGGAGGCTAGTGCTGAAGTGTTCCCTTGATCAGGGACCCTGGATGAAGTCTTTGCCTGCTGAGATTGAGGAGGTTGTGCTTAAATTAAATACCATTAAAAAAACCCCTGCACAACGCAACAACCTCCTCGGTGAGAACATGTACTGGTCTGTTGGGATTTAACCAACTTAACGCTTAGCCTAACTGCATCTGATTCAGATGCTTACTTGGAACAATGTGGAATTTGATGCTGATTCAAAAGAACTGGTTTTACTATCAAAAATGTTTATTATTTACAGGGTTTTGACAGTGATTTTCACAGGTTATGAACGGCGTGATGCGTTGTAGGAACAGGCAAATCTATTCAGCACCAGAAAAACCATCTGGTGAAGCACAGCTATGTGGGACCTACAGAAAAGACAAGGTAAAGAGAAGGAGGTTCTGCATTCTCTTTCCTTTTAATGAAAAGAGTAACCCAATTTCACCATTACCTAAAGCTCTCTAGTGGTGGCATTAATGGTCTGATGGGTATTTGTGGAACACAAGGTTTTATGAGGAAGATTCTTAGCAGGTCCATGGTAGTTAGTATAAGCTTGCTGACTTATACCTGCTAAGTATCTGCCTCTGATTTTTGGGGCACATAAATCCGTTTGGCCTGTCTCCCCACACCGAACCCCAGCTTTTTGGATTTCATGTTGTGGAAAAATCCAAAATGCGTTTTTATCTTGGAAAAATAATCTTCAGGCTTCAGTCTGGGGGGAAAAAAAAACCCAACAAAATCTGTGTTGGTTTCCTGGGCAATTTCTCTGTTTTTATAACTGGTTTCTATTAATGGTTTTGAGATGAATCCCAGGAATCCGAAGCTGACCGCTTTCCAACAAAAGGGGGTGTTTAAATATAGTGCCATCCAAAGATGCTAGAGGACAGGAACGACTGAGCTGTAGAGAAGCCTTACGGCAAAAGATGCAGACAGAGCCCTCTGACCTGTGTTACTGGGACAGCAGTGCTGGAAGAACATACATACACACACACACATATTCATGGATTCAGTGGGAGAGCAATCTGCTTGGATGCTACAGTTTAACTCCTCATTTTGTGCATATCTAAATCTCTGCTAGGCAAGCTGCAAAGGTCCGTGCATTAAGCAGAAAATCCAAAAAACTCTCATCTAACTAATCTAATTCCATCTAACTAAATATCTTGCATACCTGGACATTCACGTTAATTAATTGATGCTCCGGTGCCTTTGGCACATCGGGAAGTAGAGCTTTCCAGCTGGAGATCCAAGAGAGGAAGAAGTTGAGGAATTGCCTGCAAAGGACAGCCCCCAGGTAACCCTTCCCGTTCCTGGGCAACCCTCTCATTTTGCTTCAGGAGTGCTTGGGCGTAGCATCGCTTGGGCCACTGCAGTGACTGCCACTGTGGGGTGGGTTTGTGGACTTCACCTTTCTCTTTGCTGGAAACGGGTTGTCCCAGGGGCACTATTAACTGTTGCCATGATCGTGTTTTATACAGACCTGGTGCACAGGGTGTCAGAGACCTGCCACTCTCGTGCTCTTGGCGTGTGCGTTGGCCTCAGCTGCTGGTTTGGTGACTGCGTCGCAGGCTGGTGGTCACAGTGGACTCCAATGAAATAAACCAAAGAAGAAAAAACATCTGGCCAGACCCTCAACTTGTCATTCTGAATATGCTCTTCAGAGAAGGCAGATCAAGGGCTGTAGCATTTATGGCCAAGGAACATTGTCACCCTGGGTCTGTAAGAGGTACATGGCTCGTTACATCACTGGGATAATGACAGGCTTCACTTGACAGCCCTGTTATTGCGGTTGGGTTTCAGTTTTGTCCGTTTAGTTCACAGCTCTTGCTGCAAGTTGGATTATTTCAGGCTGGTTTATGGGGATTCATTGCAGCTGAAAGATTTATTTTAATGAGAAAAGCTTTGCAACCAAATGAAGCCTCCGAGGAAACACATACCCTGTGGTAATTCACGTGGTTCTGTGTTAGGTTGCTCTTTTCCATCAGCAGGCAGCTCTGAAGCTCCTCCTACCCACACCAGACCTTTCTTAGAAAGGGGGAGTGAATATGAGCTCATAGTTATCCCTCTGGGTGTTACAGGTGGGTCACACTGCCTTGGCATGGCAAGGGTGATCTGAGCAATTCCCACTAGAAGATAAACGGTGTCAGTGTACATAAACCCTGAGCTGCAGTACCTCTGCCTTGCCCCCTTTTGCTGTTTCCATGCAAAGCTCTGTTTCTGCTTAGGTTTTTGCCTTGGTGGGGTCCTTGCTACCTTTGCCACTATTCCTCTCAGTTAGCACTCTTTATTCCCAAGCTGTAGCATTCCCTACTGCTTTTCTGTTCTAGGAGTTGTCCTTCCTTCTCTCATGCACAGACATTTTCGCCTTTCCTTTGATCACAGCAGAGTACTATGGGTCCTGTAGTTAAAGATGACCTAAAAAAGTTGTTGGTAGTAAGCATGGAGTGTTGACAAATCCTGTCCATAAAGCCTTGTGCTGTAATTTGTGTCTTGGTGTCAATGGAGCATTAATCCTGGCTTTCCTTTTTAATACAGTACGTGTGTTTATAGTTGAAATTTAATACATTACATATATTTCTAGTGAAAATGGGGTGGAAGTGGACACTTCCACTGCTGCTTCCCAGGTTTAATGGTTCTCAAAACTGCAATGAAAGCATGGAGGGTACCTCTTGGCATCAGACCTTCTTCCCCGTCTGATACTTGCTCAGTTTTTCTAGACTGGTCGTCTTCAACTCAGATTTATTGGGAGATCTTTCAGCGCAGCCTGCAGCCATGGAAATCAAAAATATTAAAATGGAAGAGATCGGGAAGAGGAAGCTTCCTTGCCCATGACTGTTTCCCACAAGCCAATTAATCGTGTGACCCCTGCGCTGTCTTTGGGCAGGGCTTTTCCCCACCTGAGTCACCAGCATTTCACATCTGAATCTGTTTCATGTCGCCATATATTTCATACCTGAAATAGGGGTGACTCAGGAAACATGGGAGCCTTTCTCCTCCCTGCTAGCCTGACCTGTGATGAGGACGGCAGGTTTAGAGCTCCAGGAGGCAAACCCACTTGTGTTGGTGCTGGAAGGTTCCTTTCCCTTGCGTGGATGAAGCTGCTTTCTTTGGACAGGATTTGTGGTGAGGGGGGACAGCTGTACGTGCCGTGGTGGGCAGTAAGGGGTGCTTCTTGTTTTGAGAATCGATACCCAAAATACCTCTGGGCAAGAGGAAGGAGAAAGGCTAGGGAACACTGGTCAGGTCAGCCTCCGTGGAGAATCTAGTTAAAAATTCAGCTCCCGAGCAGGCGAAATGTTGACACAGCTGCCCTTCCAGGATCTCTTTGGACTAGCAAAGCTCTAGCAAGACGGGGCCGACGAGAGACTCTGCAGAATTAAAAGCTGAGGAAAAGGCAGAGATCTGTGTCCCTTTCCTCCACTTGTTGTGAACCCTAGAGAAGCTGCTGCTCTTTCCTTGCGGTGGGTGGTTTTCTTTAGGAGCTTTCAGTGGGTTCAGCCTGAACTTGGCTTCTTTTAATCAGGAAATAGCCAGTTCATGACAGCAGCAACCACAGCAATCTGCCTCTATCCCAGAAATCATGCAAAAAACAGCCAGTAACCTCTGCAGTGCCAAAGCTAGGAGGCAAAAAGGTGAAAAAACAACCTGGAATCGCAGCCTGGAAGGTTCTGCCTGTGGTTGAGAGAAACCAAGGGAGGGAGAGGGTGCTGTATTTGCTGTCTGCGCAACGGGAACAGCTTCTTGCCTCCCAGCCAAACGTTTCTGCCGACTCTGCTCTGGTGACGCAGCTGAACAAAAGGCTGTCAGATCTGAGCCTCTCGTCTGGCTCCCTGGCCTGACGGAGACAACAGGAAAGGCTCCTTCTTCCACTAGACTTGTGGCTCAGCAACAGGCCAGCACCTCAGCTGCTGTAGATCAGGATTGTCTTTGTTGTGAATGCCTGAGAGTCCGGCAGCAGGTTTTCAGTTGAGGGACGTGGTGTAAGTAGGAGCCTTTGCTGCATGCAGTCGTGGAATTGGGCTAATGCAAATCTCCGAGGCTCCCAAATCTCCGAGGCTCCCAAGGACAAGCCTGGTTTTCCGTTAGGGTTAACAATTGGGCTGGACATGTGAACATACAGGCTCTTGACACAGCTCAGCTGATGAGTGTGGGAACTTGGACTGCAAGTGCCTGGGTGTATCTAATTACCCACAAACTTCCCCACTTAATATAAATGACAGAGTTGAAGTTTGCAGTGAAATTTTATGGGGTTCTTATCTGAAGATTATTTTAGAACTTTTCACTAGAAACAAACCAGCATTTATCTGGATCTGTTTTTGGACAGTGTGAAGACCCGCTGGAGTTAACAGCAAGTTTTTTTCATGGTCAAATTATTTAATAATAATAGCTCCAGTTTCTTGGAATTTCTTTGGAAGTGTCTGGTTCTGGCTGCTGCTGGAGACAGGGTCCTGGACTAGATGAAGTTCTGATCTGATTTAGTCTGGATGTTTCCAAAGTTTTCCTTGTTGCAAAGTATAATTATTTAGACGTTTATTTAGGTTTTTGTTGTGATTATAATGCCTCCTCGTTCCTGAAATGCAGCCCCCTCTGGGGCTGAGGAAACCTCTCTTCTGGTGTACTAGATGGTACAGAGAAATGTCAGACGGAAAAATTCAAGTGGGGTAATTAAGTTTATCTCCATGGAGTGCCATGGGAAGGCTACTAGCTTGTACTTTTAAGCTCTCATAGGAGAGTCCCATGTATATTTAGCTCTGTTCTACAGATGGGCATTTAAGAACAGTAAGTTTTAATTCCCTTTCCCCAATGTTTTCCACTTGATGACTGATTTGATGGTATTGTTAAATCCACTAAACACTGTGAACCATAAACAACAATAATCTAACAACAGAATGCAAGCAAACAGAAAGCTTTACCGTATTTTATTTTTGAACATAGACTAGCAGCAGCCACACTATTTCCTGACTTTATACTCATGTAATTTTCCTGCAAGTCTTGTATTAAAAGACCCCTGGCTAGTTCAGTCACCTGCACGGGTTAGGTTGTTAGGCCTGCACAAGGCCAGATTCAGATGGAGCTCTATTTCAAGTCTAAAGCAATATTTATGCCTTTCATATTCATATCTGAAGGCGCTTTATCAAACAGGTTGTTGAATACTCAGACTCAGGGTCTTCTACCGTCTTGTCCTGCTTGAAAACAAAATAAAATTTTCCACTGGAAATGAATGCTTTTTTTCAGAACTCAGGTGTGGATTAATGTGGAAGAGAATTGTCTTAACACTTAGAGAGTCAGCAGAGGAGACTAACTTAAATCAGTTTCGGGCCTGTTCTACATGGTTCAGCCAGCAGCCTGAAGCTGTTCCCGCTACCTCTGAAGGCTGCTGCCCTCCTCGGGTTCGGCTGGTGAAGTTTCAGCTGTTTAAATGGTGGCACGAGGGCACGGTTTCGTCCCATGCTTGGTTAGCCAGGCCGTTTGAAGGAGTCTGTCCCCTCCGGACATCCTGCAGCATCGAAAGACGTAATCCCCTAAACTGAAAAAAAAAAAAAAGACCGTCTCTGGCCTGCAGATGCAGACTGAGGCGATGTGAACTGCTGAACTGCCCTGCGAGCGCGTACGCAGAAAGGGTGCGCGGCCGTTTGTGAAGCAGCGATTGGAGTTTAAGAGCTTACTGCTTCTTTCTCTGCTGTTGGTCATTGATTGGGTTTGGTAACTGACGGTGTTAATTCTCCTAATCGTTGTGGGACACAGTGAAGTGGGTTATATAGACACGGTTAAATACCTGAGTACAGGCTTAATGTAATTTAACAGTCTTTCCCTTGAGCAAAGACTGCCGAAAATTCAGTCGTTGCTTGACGTTGTTGCTGTGTCTGGGCACTCCTGTCAGGGCTGGTATTATCTCATGAGTACGCCGAGGAGGAGCAGTGTACCGGGTCTGCTGTGGTTAAGGTGACTGCAGCATGTTGGCTGTTTGTCCTGGTGCCAGTCGAGCGACCACTGGCGTAGTTCAGTTCTCATGGGAAGGGCTGGAAGCAGAAGTCGTAAACCTGACCCAGCTTTCTGCCTTCTGGCCCCTGTGATAGGGAAACCTGTTCCCCACATTGCAGTATTCTGGGGCTTTTTGTTGCATTCTAGGCTCTTTTGCCTGCACTGCCCTAAGCTTCCACCTACTCAGTCTTTGTCATTATTATCCTTCTGCTAAGGTAGCTGCTATTAAGCCCTTGCTTACAAATCACAGGACAGAGTAAATATTGTTTTCTAGGTTGTCTTCTCAGACTTGAGCTTGAAGTAAAACCATCTGAGGAGACAAAGATCAAAAAAACACTGAAGGCAACAGAATAAATCCAGTCTCAAGCAGACAGCTGGATGAGTGTCAAACAAAGGAAGGAACAGCTGGATCAAGTAAAGCACAAGGAAAATTAGTTCCATCCCTAGGGGGAGGGAGAGAGATTGTTTCACGAGCCCAGAGCGGTGTGGGACCAACTTTACCCGATAAAACTTTTACATCAAAGTCAGGGGCAGATCAGAAGGTCCCAGAGGGAGGGGAAAGAGAAAGAGTGGGTGTCCGTAGTAATTGTGCAGAAAGTGCTAGGGAAAGGAAGGAGGTGGAGTGTGAGTGTAGGGGGAGCGCAGAGCGGGGAGGTGGGGAATTGGAAGTTGTAGGTGGAGTATTTCTGCAGAATATGAGCTGCTGTCCACAGCTTTCTGGATGTAAATTGATGAGGTCATAGTGTTTTCCAGTTACTCCAAAAAAAAAAAAAGTTTAGAAAAAAAAGTCTTCAACTTGTTTTTCAAGAGAGACGAAAACACGGAGAAGCTGAAGAAATGGAGCAACTAGCAAAACTCCTTCTGTGGCAGATTTTGCTTCAGCAAAGTAAGCTCCTAGCTGGTCGGCTTGATGTTACTTGTTTCTGTTTCAGCTGCAGAGGATGGGGCTGGAGGTCAGCTAGAGGATTTTGAACTCTGATCTTTGCAAGATTTAGTTCAGATTCCGAAGCTAGCTGTATTTTGATTCGTGAGGGGAGGGCATCCTGGATTGCTCATGGGGGGAGGAAAGGGGAGAGAATGGAGAAATGTTTGAGGTTGTTTAAGTGGTGCTTCATTCAGCGTGTTTGTTTTTTCCTGTCGGTTGCTTTGATCAGCAAATTCAAAAACAATAATCTTGAATGTGAGTCCAGTAAAGCTTGCATAGTAAGGTTTACATGATCCAAGGTTATTTTATACTTTTGAAGAGGCAGAAACAGCTGGTCTATATATATATGTGTGTGTGTGTGTGTTCGTGATGGAGGAAAAAATTAGAGTGGTAGTTTGTTCTTTTTTTTTTTTCTCCTGTCAGCATAAAGACAGACACATAGGAATTCACTTTTGCGTAAGGTGCAAGAAAGGGATGAGGACAAGTCCGATGAGTACTATAACAGAATGGCTTGTACCTTTTACTTAACGACAGAGTTTTCTGTAAGAGCTGAAAGCAGATTCAGGGTCCTGAGAGCCTGGCGCCAAGCGACACAGAGAAACCCCAGTAAGGCTTGGATGGCAGGAGGAGATTTGAGGATTAATTGCAAAACCCCGGTAAATCCACACTTGCAACACTTTGGGCTCTAAGGAAGGCACCTGTGAGCAAAGGACTAGTTACAGGTCTAAGAACAGCATGGAGAGACGTCCTGCAGAGAGCTGACAGTAGGAAGTGAGGAACACAAGCGTTTTGGGGACCTGTGACCCCCCCTGTTCTTCACAGCCCTGTTAATGAAAGGCTGTGGCTAGCCACCTGAGCCTCTCGAAATTCCTCAGTACATAGTTGGAATAAGCTGAGAAGTTCTCAGTTTGGTCCCTAATTAATCTAGTTTCCTTGTCACCACATGATCCCTAGTTTTGCAATGCCTCAAGGCAAAGTTTAGGAATTGTCAACATGTGGGACCAGTCATAGGGACGGAAGGGTTAAAGTGGCTCAGAAAACAGTCTGGGTGGGTGGGTTAAGCCTGGAGAAGGAGGAGAGGACACATACTGTATTTCAGAAGCACCAACCAGTCCAGCTACTCCCCAGTGTGGTTTAGCGTGTTGGCAGAGCTTGGGGGAGCCCCCAGGGCAGGAATAGCAGGTTGGGTTGCTGTACAGTAGTGCAGGAGCCACGTAGAGGCAACAGTAGCCCACCTAAGGATGGATGATCTCTGACAGACTTTTTTCAGGTGTATTTTGGAGAGATAACTGTCCGTGTGCCAGGCAGCCCTGATGTTTGAGTCCTGCTATCCCCACACAAATCAGGTTATGACATAATGAGCGAATATGGGGAGGGGAGAAAGGAGGAAATCTGTGCTGTTCAGCGTTTGCTGAGATGATCCCTTCTGGAGAGGAACCACACCCTCAAGTGTTAATGTCTTGCAGGGAGGAACAGCACTGTGTTTGGAATGGCTCTACAAACTATTCTGTGGGCCTCGAGCCAACACGAAGTACACAAAGCAGAGAAGAAGGGTTTATAAAGCTGAACTAATATCTGAACTGTCTGTGAGAACGTTAGGGCAAACCTGTGGTTGTGCAGTGGCCAAGACGGCGATGGGGTTCTTGTACAGGCAGAAGGTTTTTTTCCTTTCTGCTGAGGCAGCACATTCTTGCTTTTTGCCAAGTTCGTGTTCCTACCTGCAGTGAGGTGTTGGAATTGTTGGGACTAGGTGGGTAGTGAAGGAAGGGCTCTCCAGTCCTGATGTCCTTTTTTTGAAAGCTGGAGACTCTGCTGTTGAGAATGTTGTCCCAGGAAGCCTTTAAAAATAAACAAACATAGAGGCTTAGATAAATGCCCCGTTCAAAGCTTGGCTTGACCATCAGTTGGCTTTGTAAGGGAAATTTTGTCTTACTGAAAAGCTTAGTCTTGCAGTCCTAGGCCAGCAGGGACAGGTGGTGAATGGGAGATGTCTGGGTGGAACTGTACTGCTCACCATCTCCCTCCTTTGCCTCTTTGAGATGGGCCTAGATGTTGTTACTGGTCAGTGGGTTTTAAAAAACTGGCTAGCAGAAGGGAGCTGAGCTCGTTTGTGTAGCTGTCACCTTGATGTTACTGCATCGTAAGCCATTATGGCCTCTTAGACGCTGGGTCAGCTCCCTAAAGAGTCCGGATGGAGCCACTGCCGTTCTCCGAAAATATTTGGAAACAGCTTGGTAGCACAGGCTGCTGGTTTTTGCAATAATTGTGTAATGGCTTTACAGAGACCCTTAAATCCCCTGCATAGACAATGGGATTTATGGGAGAAATGAGGAATCTGACACATACAGATTCTGTGAAGAACATGTCCTTTCTCTAGGACGAGACCATCTCTCTGTGCCCCTAATGTAAAGGTGATGTCGCTTCCTTTTCCAAAAGCACAAAGAAGCTGAGACAGACCAGGAGGTACTAGAGAAGGTGTGCGCAGGAGTGATGAGCTGAGCTTACTGAGGCAAGTGGAGTGTCAACCCACACGCCTGGTGGGTTATGGCGCACGTTTCTCCAGTGAATTCTTAGTTTGGTTTCTTTCCCGCCTGCTGCTGTAAGCTGGACTTCGGTGATGCTTGTTGCTTGGTAAGGCACTGTTCCAGGCAGCTTGTCCTTGCTCTGCTGACCTCAGTGGCAACGCTCTTCCCGAGTCCAGCAGAAGCACTGCAGGTAGAGCCGGTCTTGTCGTGTCCCGTGGAGCGTATGTGCCACTTGGCACTCGGGCTGCCGCTCACGGTGTTCGCTGTTTCCTTTTCTGCTCTGGTGGTCTTTCATCCTCCAGGATGAGACAGGAACTTGCCAGCAACTATCTCCAGGAGGAGAGAAGTGGTGGTATTGTTCAGGCAAGGCTCAAGGGACAGTTTTCTGCTTGAACCGCTCCAATGACACTGCCTAGCGAGGTCTGAGTATGTCAGATGTCTTTCAGAGCCTGAGGCATTTACTTCTAGTTTGCCTGCAGTTTTTGTGGCTTAATTCTTTACTCGAAAAGTGGATGGGATTCAAGCAGCAAGAGCTGGCTCTGCCTTTTACAAGGGATTAGGAAACGCTTTTGCAGGCTGCTTTCCTCTTCCCATATTGTGGGACCAGCAGAATACTCTGGGATCCTGCTGAGAGTCATGCTGAGTCTGCGCAGAATGTCAGGGACAGCATATAGATGTCTTTTTGTTGGGTTTTTTTGTGGGTACGTCATTCAGAGAGGACAAAGTGATTAGCCGTCACATGGAATTTGAAATTTTAGAATGAAAGCTACAGTGAGTTCTGTGTTGACAGCTATTAAGGTGTTTGATGGTTTTGAAGCTCCAAGTCGTGGAGTCCTGTGATTACAAAAGTCTGAGCTTTCACTAGGTGCATAAATACTCTTTGATTTCACAGCTGCAGGTTGGGAAGTGTGACTCACCAAAATAACTGCTTCCAGTTTACCCCAATCCTGTAGTTCATAAGCTGTCGACTTTCCCGGGTTATGGATCTATCTCTGCCTTTGTTCAGTAGCTACTGTGTTACACAAGCAATAACGTTAAGAAGCATGGCTGAGGGACATGTCTTGTTTGCTCTGCTTGTCTCACACAGCACAGCTAGGTCTTAGAGGAAGGAGACTGAAAAGAGAAAAAGGCTTATTGCTGCTTTAACTACTGCTCTATGTTCAGGTTATTGAAGGTCAGTTGTTTTAAATTCCATTTTCTCGAGCCGTACAAGAGATCAGAGACATTCCAGATCCCTTAGATTTCGAAGCGATCTCATTTACAGCCATAAGTTCGAGTCTTATCCATGACCTGATGTACGTGCGCAGATTTCCAGCACTGCTGGGGAATCAGAACGATCGGTTCTTCCTCCTTTGTCTTGTGGAGTTCCCGTACCTCTTGTAAAGACTTGTCCGTCCTTTCCCTTCTAGAACTTTGCCTGTTGGCTGCTCTGTCACTGTCTTTTTGATGTTCGCACCTACCGCTTTGTCTGAGACTGTGAATGATACCCTGGGGCAGGCTTCAGACCCAGAGCTTCTGTCCGGAATCTGCGTGTGGGCACGTTGGGTGTGCGCAGACATGCAGTGAAAACCCCTTTCTCTTCCGTGCCTCGTCTCTGTGCTGAGCTCCAACACAATGCTCAGCTGTGCCTTCAGCTGGGATGGGTTTTGTCCGAGTGCATAATGTCACTGTAACCCTGGGCCGTTCAGCCTGGTGCGGCGACACTCAGCCCGTCAAAATAGCAGTGTGGTGGAACGCAGGCAAGGCATCAAACAGACCCTTCCCTTTCCCAACAGGCAGACCTAGAAAGACCCTGGAGTGTAATTGTGAGAGAACACTCCTGCCCTGCTTCTTATGGAGCTGCCAGCAGAAGCTTTAACAGTGGAGGGGAAAAGAAGCTGTCAAAACCCACGAGACATAAGCTTTTCTTATCTAAAAGCTGTTACATTACAGACAATGTCCCTCCGTCCTCGTTTTACAGAGTTGTGTTGGGAAGTGTGCTGGAGAAGTGCGGGTAGCTGCCGCCGGGGCTGCAGCAGCCTAGCCTGGCAAAAGGCCCCTGTGCGTGGGATAGAGAGTTAGGACCTGGGTGGTCCTTACCGTGCCAGCAGGGCCAGCTCAAAGGTACAAACCCAGGGCTTAGTGGTGCTGTTAGTTTGGGGCTGCGGCAGGCTACTGAGCCCAGCCTACTGGAAGGCTTAGGTGGATACCTTTGTCAGTCGTTAGATTTACAGCGCTGCTTTTGGGCTTAATGTTTTTTACATTAACTTGCAAGAGGAAAGGAGAAAAGTTAAATGCATTCCTCTTGCTGAGCCAGGAGAGGATGTTTCTGTAGCACCAAATCAATTTGCTGTACAGGAGCAGTAAAGCAAGCCTCTGGAAGCGCTGGCCGTGCAGCCAGCCAGCTCACAGACCCCACTCCCTAGCGCACCGGTCGCTGTTCATGTCGCGATATTGTGTTGTTCCCTCGCCACAGGGCAACCACCGCCAATTCAGGCCCGTGGACATCGCTTTGTGAGACTGGTACAAGTGAATGCTGATTGTCCTGTCCCAAGTGAGGCTGGTTTCTCCTGGATTTGGTGCCGTGAAAGAGCTTTGTGTCATTCCTTTGTTGTCCTAAGCTAAATCGAGGTGCTGGCTTCCAGAGACAGAGGCTGGCAGCTCATCGTATTTTAACATCAGGCACTTTGCAGCCTATTAGGAGAGACCATCAAATGATGAAGTTATAATGCCTTGTGTACAATGTCTCTTTCTTATATCCAGAGCAGTACAGACCTCATCTGAGATTATTTTTTTCTTTGTGATGCTGAGATTATAAATGTAGGAAAAATAACTTACATTTGGAGTGTCTTTGAACTGGCAGTTCAACAGACAGTGCCGCGTATTTTTGTTCCCTGGTGTCACTGCCCAGTGTTTTGTGATCGAAAAAGGAAAGGAAATAGGAGTTTATTCTCAGCCTGTGCATTGGGGGTGTGGTTAAAAGAGCCCCAGTCTGGAGTTAATTTATTCCCTTTTGAAATGCATAAATTCCAGGGCTGAAAAAAATTACAGCCTTTGTCTGGAGGATATTGTGCCTCTGACATTAGCAGGACAAAACATCTAATGATCTTGCTGGAACCCACTTGGGTTTGACTGGTTAGAGATGAACGATGTCATTGTGTTGGGAATCCGAATCTGGCTCTCAAAGCACGATGCCAGGAGACCTCCTAGACCCCTCCTACACAAAAAGCAAGAGGGACTGGACCAAAACAAATGCAGAAGCAAAGGCATTAGTTCGTTTCTTGCAAAGTTCTTCCTGCATAGATCTGAGTCACGTGAGTTGGAGAGAGTTGCAGTTGCATCCAGAGCCTTACGGTGTTAGCTGTGCGGACCAGGAGTGTCAGCAGGAGATTCGGGGGCGGGGGGCACGCTCCCAACGTGAGGACGTGTTTGCTGACGGCAGCGTGTGTCCTGAGTGTGAAATGAAACAGCCAAGTCACATCGCTCCTCGTTTGACAGGCAGACTCAGCATACTGCGGAGTTACAAAATGCCCTCGATGCGTTAATCCCACCATCGATTTTAGAGGAGTTTGATTTGGAGTCTTGGAGATGAAAGTTCTCTTTTAGCCCTCAATCTAGTGCCTCAGCAGTGTGGATCTGCTTCTCTCTGCTTGGACAGCTCTAACCCCCAGCAAACGAGCCGGGGTTAGCTCTGTCTCCAAGACCGTTTAGACCTTTGCCTTAGCAGAGAAAGTTGACTGAGATGTGGGTGTCTGCTGGGGAAGAGATGGAAAAGAAACTGTTGCATTCATTTCACAATGGTCAAACAGCACAAAAATGAACCTGGTTTTAACTGGTCACAGCTGGGGATGTAGACTCTTAAAGGTCTCTTCCAACCCAAACTGTCCTGTGATTCTATGAACTGTTCTTGCCCTACTCTTTCTGCTGGTGCCTTGTTATTTACGCAGGATAAGTATCAGATCCTCAGATAATACCAGTGCCTCCCTTTCCCCTGCCCGCTCCTGCCTCCTTGGGTTCTTGGTTTTGTCTTATAAAACATTGGTTAAATAGTTTCCTCTCGGGCAGAGGAGGACCTCTCGCAGTTTTGGTGGGTGATGCATTGACAGATCCCTTTGGTGTAACGTTTGAGTATCATGGTGGAAAAAACCTCTGTGGCTATAGATATTAGAAATAAAGACATGGCCTGTATGAAATTCAGTTGCAGGCTAAGCGTATCCACATTGCTCTTAAGCTTGAGTTTGTTGGGTCAGACACTGCCTTTTGCTGTAGGTGTACAGTGTCTGCTGCAGCACGGACCAACCAAGGTCTGAGTCTCTGGACTCAACCACAATATACATTTTAAATAAGTAAATTAACAGAGAAAGGAGGAATAGATGGAATAATAACAGGGGAGGTGGCTGCTGACTATGAGTGTGTTTGTAGGTTTTTCTTCCTTTTGTTGTCAGTAACTTTTTTTTTTTTTTCTGCTTTGACAGGTTCTGTTTATTTATATTCAGGTGAGTGACATCCGTGTAATCTGCCTGGTTTTGTCATCAAGAGAAGAAATGAGAGGGAGCCTGATTCCACGACATGCAGTGGGCGTTTCATTGCTAACTTCCATAGGCATGGACCGTGCATCCCATGAACTGCTGTCCCTAAACTTTGATTAAACTGGGGGTTAGGAAGGGTAGGTAGGACAGGTCAAATCTACAATCCTGATAACAGACATTATAGAGTTTGCTTTCACGGAATGAAATCAGTATTTTTAAAGTGGCTTTCTGTTGTATTTCTCCATGAGAGCTCTATGTTGGTCTTGAAAGTTACTTTCTTTTGGGTGGACGGTGTGCAGGGAGTCTAGAACAGGTCTGAGTGCTGCTCTAGAGTCTTTTTCACGTGCCATTAATCTGGTAATTCTGTCGTTTGTTCTTTGCTCCTGGCCCTCAGTCCCAGCTGATGCCTCAAACCCAGACAGCGTGGTAGTGTCAGTGTTAAATATCAGCGCTACGCTGGGCTCGCAGGCTGTTCTGCCCTGCAAGAGTTACCGCATGGTGTGGACCCAGGATCGGCTGAATGACCGCCAGCGTGTAGTCCACTGGGATGTGTACAGCAACTACTACGGAGACAACAAGATGGAGAGGCTGTGTGACATGTACTCCGCTGGAGACCAGCGTGTGTACAGCTCCTACAACCAAGGGAGGATCTTCATGCCCCAGAATGCGTTTACAGATGGCAACTTCTCCTTGGTGATCAAAGGTACTAAACAGCGTCTTTTCTCCCTACGCTATCTGCAGGACGGAGGATTCAGGGCTAAATTACCTTTGTGTTTTTCAGTGAAAGCGGCTATTTTACAGAGCGTTTTCTAGAAATAAATAAACAAGCATCAGGCTAAAGAGGTTCTCGGAAGCAGCGGCAATACTGTTTTATTTCCCTTTGAACCAGTCCCATTTTCAAAGAGAATTGGTATCAACTTACTGCCTGAAAGTCACTTGGGCTTCTGGTGGACTTTTGTATTTCAGTTCCTGAATGATAAACCCAAGATTGTCATTCTTCCCATGCCTGCTCTTGGCTAAACTCAAATCAGCTTTCTCTCTCCATCTGTTAATATAAATACGTTCCACACAAGAACAGATAAACTGCACTAATTACTGTATTAGGTGAGATGATTCTTTGCTGTTTAGCTCACCCTGGTGATAAGGATGGGTTATGAGTTATGTAAAGGCCCTTTTGCATTTGGGAAACAGTATAAAGACAGAAGTAATCATCATCTCAGCACAAAACATTCAACTTCCCCTCTCTTTCCTGTTGTACTAGATGTCGCAGAGAGTGATGAAGGCACGTACTCTTGTAATCTTCACCATCACTACTGCCACTTATACGAAACTGTGAAGATCCAACTAACTATCACCAAGAAAGGTAGGTGTGGCAGACAGCTTGGTGTTCCTTTCTGCGAGGGACCTGGCCTGGCAACTGGAGTCAGTGGCCGCCAGGACTCTGTTGGATTCGCGGTTGTGCTCGTGTGCTGATTCACCGTGGGCCTTGCTCTCTTGTCAGAGAAGAGCGCCGTGGGTGCAGGGTTTTCTCCGTGGCAGGTTCAGGGCACAGATGCCGCAGAAGGCTGGGAGAGCATCGCGAGACAGTGGTGCTTGCTCTGCTGTTTGCTGTCAGAGTCCTGAGTTTCAGAAATTTTATTCAACGTATTTATGAACCTCTCTCCTTTCTTGGCATGTGCCACACAATGTATGGAGCCCGTTAAGTTAAATATTTACTCTAGGCAGCCCAGCTAGCTGTCTTGTTACTGCTCCAGCAGCAGAACATCCCTAGTAACAATCCACTATCAGTCAGGTTAGCCACGAAGATCTGCCTTGTACATTGGTTGGTGAGCTTACCCTGAGAAATCTGTAGTTTAAAAGCCTCCTCAAGTTATTACACCTTAACTCCAGCTCTAAAAACAGGTTTCTAAGGGCTGTTGGCAACTGCAGTGTGTGCCACCAACGCCACACGAGCATCACTAACTACAGTGTCATTTAAATGGACCTTTGTATAATGCACAAGTGAAGCTACTGGAGCTGATAGTGCTGGGAAGCTGTTGAGCGCCTGATGGGATAGCAGAGAAGTGTCTCTCTGCTGCTGCTGTTCTCACAGCTTCCATGCAATAAAAACACCCGGGCAGGCCTGTGAGCCCCAATCTGCCCATCTGTGTTTTGGTTCTTCTGTTATTCCTTTTCAAGAACAAAATACAAACCGGCGCTTCTTGAACTCCTCCAGTAATTAGGGCATTTGTGGATAGTAAAGCATTTCCTGCTCGGAGGATTGGGATGCAGCATGTGGAAGATGAAACCTGTTATTCTCGTTCTGTTCTTAGTCTGTAGAGAGAATATGCTTCCTGCTTTCTGAAGCGAGAGATTAACTCTCAGTTACAAGGACAAGAAAGTGGTCTTGCTTCATACACCGACCTAGGATGTAGAAGATAAAGGTGCATTTCTTTACCGACTGCTGAAGTAGGTGCAAACAAGGCACGCTACCTCTGTGGCACTTCAAGATCTTTGAAGGGAATGTGTTTCAGGATTGCAGGGTCTGAGAGCAATCTTAGGTGTGTCTGGGTGTCGTTAAGAACAGGACAAGTGTGTAAAGATGCACATAACGAGGTTGCACGACTTGTTTTGTCTCCACAGCTGAGGATGCCAACCAGTACTGGGATGGGGAAAAGCCTGTGATTGTTGCCCTAGAAGGCAGTACAGTGATGCTCCCCTGTGTGAACCGTAACCACATCTGGACCGAACGGCACAGTGAGGAGGAACAACAAGTGGTCCACTGGGACAGGCAGCCCCCAGGGGTTCCTCATGACCGGGCCGACCGCCTCATCGATCTGTATGCCTCCGGGGAGCGCCGCTCTTACGGACCTCTCTTCATCCGTCAGAAGATGAACATCACTGACACAGCCTTTGCCCTGGGTGACTTTTCCCTGCGGATTTCAGAGCTGGAAAGTGCAGATGAAGGCACTTACTCCTGCCACTTGCACCATCACTACTGTGGCCTGCATGAGCGCAGGATCTACCAAGTCTTCGTGAAGGAGCCAGTAAGAGAGGTGGTGAACCTCACAACTCGCAACATTGCCCCAGCCGTAGGTGAGTGGCCTCTGGAAGTGGTTCTCCTGATTGAGGAAGAGATGTGTATCGACAGTTGCACCTTCAAGCTCTAAAGAGCTCGGTGAGCCCTGGGACAGGAATACAATATGTTACTCCCCATCATCACCTCAGGAGGCCTTTGCTCCAAACGCCAAAATGTCCCTGCCCTTCCTGTCCCTCCGCAGGGGTCTGTAGGGGCCACGTAGTACCAGCAGGCGGGAGCATCGTCGAGGCACCCTTGTGTCCTGCAGAAGTACCACAGACACCAGTGAAGTGAAGGTGATGCTTAGAGCAACACTGAGGCTTCCTCTCTGAAGGTTTCTCACGTTTGAGCCAGGGACTTTTCCTGCCCTTAGGGTTAGAAGAGCAGGTGAGGTCTTGCCTCCCTCGCTACTAGTGAATGGCTCCAGTGTATGGGCTTGGTTGTTTCTCAGCTGTTTCCATGACCTTGGTGTAGCTGGAGCCGCACCAGTAGCGATACTGGCGAGGATCCTGTAGAGCCGCTTTAACACCCTGCTGCACCAAAAGTGGAGCGTCCCACCCATCACGGTTAATTACCCTGCTTGCTGTAGTGACATCATGTCCAGCTTCTGTTTTCTTTGCTCCAGGGCAATTCTGCAGCCTGTTCTGCTCTGCAGTGCTGACATGCCCTCAGGCAAACAAGCTGTTTTCCTAACAGGCTCCTTTTCCTGATCGCTTTTGTAGAACAGGAGAAAGTGTGAGGTGGGGTCGGTTCTGCTCTGCCTCTGCAGTGACAACGTGCCACCGTCCTCCCCAGTGTAGGTCCTAGGTGTTTCTCTCCCCTTTGCATGTGGGTTTAGGCTGTGCAAGATGCCAGAGTGCGCAGAATCAAGCACTAGGAATTTTCCTCCACCCTTCAGCTTTTCTTTTTTTTTTTTTTGCCTTAAACCAATTTTCACATTTTCCACTGCGGTGAGATATCATCTGTCAGCCTGTCTGAACTCAACACCATCATGCTTAGTTCGGGCAGAAAAAGAAAATAAAAATCCCAAGTTTAATTTTTTTTTTTTTCTTTTTTGGGTCTTTTGGGTATGCTTCCTTATTAACATTTTAAAATATTCATTGTGGTTTAATATTTATTGGCTGCTTAATACAGAATTGTGACATGCTTCATACGTTTTTAAATAGGTCTATTCTTCTCCAGCAATTGCCTTTTTCAAGTCACAGAAACCTAAACCTCCCCCTGGGGACTAAGGTTGGTGTCCAGAAAATCCAGGCAGTGCTGAAGAGAGGTGGCTCTTGGGGCTGAGCTGACACGGAGGCCGTGACATACAACCATCAGTCTCCCTCCCTGCGGCCCTTTTGCTGCCCTCGAGCCCCATCCAGATCCCATTGTGCAGATGGAAACTAGATCTTGTTTTCAGAGTTGCCCACCCAGGAATTTATTCCTCTCTTTCCTGGCGGTTGCTGAATAGTTACCTGCCTGCTCAGAAGTTAGACAGAACCTACGAGTGATTGAACCTGCCAGGGCTGTCTGAGTTTGGCAGTAGTGCCCTCAGTGCTGGAGGAATTTGCTTTCCTGAGATAAGGCAGTTCCACTGTCAAAAAGAACAGCTTTAGAAGAGCTTTGTCCCCTGCGGGCAGCGAACGCTCAGCTGGTCTGAGAGCACCACGCACAAAAATGTGCTGAGTCGATGGGAACGTGAAAGAAGCCGAGATATCCGGAGTGCCTTTTTCAAACCCACTGCTGATGAGGAGCCTGCTGGGACGTGCCCTACTTGTGTAGAGCAGGAAAGGCCGAGATATTGCCCCACTCCGTGAAAAAACTGTATAGAACTCTGCTGGGGATGTAACATAAAGCCAAAATGAAACATCGGGAGATAACAACAGCAAAACAATGAGCTTTTTCAGCAAGCAGCTCTAGTTTCTGGCATAGCTCCAAGGCCTGGAGCCATTTCCAGACAGGAAACTTCGTCCTGTTTTGAATATAAGCATGAGCTCAATTCTGCTCTCGGCCTCAGCAGCGTAACTGTGGTGTACGTCTACTAGTTCAGGGCGTTTGCTTTGGAGCAAGGGGTTGAAGAGGGGCACCTGGTGTGTCTCGTGCTTATTGCTAAACTCTTCTCAATCCTTTGCCAGCCTTGAAAAGGAAATCGGCCACAGAGCCAGCGTTTGTGAGCTCTCTTGGTGGAGAGCTCTCCGTTTTTCCCAGCAGAAGAATCTGACCATTGACACTTTGTAAAGTAAAGTGATGTAAAGGCACCTTTGTTCTAACACACCCCCCCTTTAGAACTTCTTTTCCAGTAGTTAAACCAGACCAGGTGAGTGAACTGGAGGCAGATGGCCCTGCCATGGTGAGATGTACTGAAAGAGCAGATCTTGAATAAACCTTCATCGCCTCAGCTTAAATTCTGATATAACACTAGGGTGAGGAGGAGAGTCTGTAGGGCCTTGGTGGTACTACTCTAGGTGCTGACATCCATCTGCTGGGTGTGACTGAGTCAACCGCTTCTCTGTGCCTCAGTTTCCCCAGTTACAAACCGGGATATATTCTGCTGCCTTCCTGGTGATGCACTTTGAAGTGATGCTGTGTCAAAACCCTAGGATGATGAGTATTTTTAGTATTACTTGATTGTGTCGGCCAAAGAGGCCCAAAGTTACTGAATCTCCACTGTTTGTTGTTACAGTGACCTCTCCAATGTTGACAAAGTTTAACTTGGCTCCTACCCTATCTTGCAGTGTTGTGGGAAAGCGAAAAGCCAGGAATAGAATGCATTTATGTTTGCTGACTTCTGGCTCAACAGCTGCTCCAGTGGCCACCATCTCATTGTGGCAGCTGCTGAAGAAGCCTTTCATGATCCAGAGATTTGTTGAAGTAGAACTGTCACGTATACTGTTTGCAGCTTTGCAAGTGGGTTTTTGGGTTTGGTATTTTTTAGCTTAGCAGTGGTGAAAAACACATGCTGGTTTTCAGCACTACAGCCAGCAAGCAAACGGCATCTAGCAATGCCAGTAAAAAGTGGAGTGTTGCTGGAGTGGAGGGCTGGGCTACCAGAACAAAGCATAAGCTAAAACCTCTCCATTTTCTAGGACTGCTGTTAGCGTTAGGAAACGATCAGCGCTGGTTTCAAAGTGTTTATTTCAATCCACTATCGCCTTACTTGATTTTATTGTTGGTGGGTTTGTGTTTTCAAGTGCTGGAATCAAACTACTTGACAAACTGGAACCGGTCACTGTCCCAGCAGTTCCAAAAATGTCAACATTTCACACATTAGAACACATCTGTTAAATGGTACTGCGGCTTTTGGGATATTTTACCCCATCTTTCCTCTTATTCCCTCTGGCTAATTTACAGGGTTAAACACCCAAGAGAATGGGAGGCCAGAACTCCATACTGGTTCTTGCCTGGTGCTCTGTGAGTGTTCCCAGTTAGGGGGAGAAGGTGTCCCTTTCAGCTCTGTTTGGAAGAGAAAAGCCTCTCCCAGCACAGCGTGTCTTATGGGTTTGCTCTCTGTGCCTGGGCTGGATTTGTCCACTCTCTGCCTGTTGCAAGCAGGGAAGTCACTTCCTCTCTCTATGTGTAAAACATTGACCTATTTATTTGAGATCTGCAAAAATGTTCCACGTAAAAGTTTTGAGCTACCCTTGCCTGTGCTGCGGAACTGAAATGCTGCTGCACCCGCAAATGGAATGGAATCTTGGCTTTGCTTTGTGGGTTTTTGTTTTATTTATTTTATTGATTTTTGTTTTATTGAGAAGGAAATTCATTCCTTGGCATTGAAAGTTCCTCCCGCTCCGTAAATTATAACCCTTGGCAGGGAGGGGCTGCTTCATACTTTAGCTGTCTGGAGCTGGAGCAGCGTGGTATGTGTGTGGAAGGGACCCAGAGGAGGGTTGTGTTACCCTGCAGAAAGGCTCGGGGCTGTCTAGTGTCGGGGCTTCTTTCTGGACTTCCCCTCTGCAATAAACAAGCACACAGCGATAGCCAGGCAGCAGGAAGGGAATGTGCAGCAGCCACTGTTAATCCTTCGTGCTCCTGGGAGGTGTAATGGTCTTGTGAAGAGCAGAGGCATCTTCCACCTGACAAAGGTGCCGTATGTGGTAAATTTGGCACCATTTGCCCTTGACTTCGTGTGGTTCAGAAGAGTTTCTCACTGAACGTGCTTACTGGGTCAGCGTGTGGGCCCACGTGTGACTCCGCTTTGCTTCGGGTGCCGACTGCAGCCTGTTTGCCTTTTCTTCTGCCTTCAGATCCAAATGTTGTCCGGGGCCACAACGTAATAAATGTCATCATCCCTGAGAGCAGGGTGCACTTCTTCCAGCAGCTGGGCTACGTCCTGGCCACTCTGCTGCTCTTCGTTGTCCTCCTCATCATTGTTGTCCTCGTCACCCGCAAGCGCCGGCAGAGAGGTGAGTGCTAGGAAAGGCCAGCCCTGTAGTGCTTATAGGAGTATCTCGTGACAGCGGAGCGGATTCTGCAAATAATTCCTGCAAAGCAGCGTGCTGAAGGCAGGGATCTTCTTCTGGAAAACCAGCAGCCTTCACGGTGGGGAGTCTTAGCAGGTGCTGGTGCCAAGAGAGACTCATGAGTGTGGTGTAAAAATTTCCAGGCCTTGAGTTGCTGTGTTGTAAGGGAGAAGAACATTAGAACTGCTAGATAATTGCTCTTTACAAGTGGGATTTATTTAGAGCAGAAGGCCCACATGCGTCCCTTACGAACTAAGGTGTCCAAGTCCTTGGAGGACTCCCTGTGCTGGGCGACTCTGCGTGTAACTCCATAAACGGACGTTTGAGATCGTTCGGTGGCTTCCACAGAAATAAGTTGGGGATGCCACGCAAAAAGCAATACCAGGGAACATCTGTTTTCTGGTGTGTTCTGTGCCGTACCACATTCACCCTTCTTTACGCGTCGGGGGATTAGCACCGGCACAAAATGGCGCCGTCTCCGCTGACTGAGGTGGAGTTACGCTGCGATCACAGAGGGGACAGACTCCTGGCCCTGGCCTTTGAATGGCAAAGAGGAGCCTGGAATCAGGGTGGGGTGGGACAGGAGTGTACCCACATGCCGGGCGTGTGGGAGGCTGATGAAAACCAACGTCTGTAGCGGGTGGTGGAGGCAGGCCCAAGGCGTGAGCTGGGGATGGGCAAGTGCAGCACCAGCCCTCCAGAGCTGACAGGGGTGGTTAATATTTTTGTAGTCAATGGGAGGTGGAAGGAAATGAACTGTGGCGATGGCTGTAGTTGCTCGTGGCTGGTCATTCATAGATCAGCGAAGGTCGCTGGAAAGCTGGCGAGTAAAGGAAAGGGAAGCTCGGTGTGGCAGTGAAACCCATGAAGGCTTGTGTATGGAGGGGTTGTGAAAGTGACTGTTGTGTCACCAACCGGGAGCACTGTGAGTAAGTGCTGGGTGTTATGGTTATCCCTGTTATCTGGGAGGGTTTGGTTGGACTGGATACGACTGCTCATTCTGTTTCTTCTCCCTGTTTAGGTTATGAATACAACGTGAAGAAATACGGAGAGTAAGTATCATTGCAGGGCCTATTATCTAGGGTTAGAATGCATAAAAAGGGACTTATGGGCCCCAACCCTCAGCTGTCAGTAAGAGCCCGACACAGCCGAGGATCTGGTTGTTAGTATGAGTGCAGCCGTGCAAAGCATAGGCCGCTCGGTAGAGTTTATTCCTTGCTTTCCAGCAATTCTTTTGCAGCTTTATCCATTATTAATGTGATGTTCCCAGGAATATACGCTTGCATGATGATTGCTTATCAGGGAGCAACTTCCATGCTGTCAAAGTACGGAAGGAGAGAAGGGTCTCTAGGGCTGATTTGGCAATTGCGTTTCCTCTTGTTACACTTTGTGAACTGATCCATGGATCATGGTTCTGGGAGGTGTCATTAGGAGTGAGCGGTGAAGGGGTAATGCACAGATCTGCTGAAAACCCTACGGTGAGATGGGGCCAAGATTGTGTAGCTGGGTTCCTTTATGTTTTATTATGTATTATTTAAGTGAAAGAGATGGGAAAGGTCCCATCTCGCACCAGTACACTTTGGCTCCCCGTTGTTCTAAGCTCTGGACAAACGCATGGGGGGAAAAAAGAGGCAGCTAGCCAGAGATCTCAAGATGTTTATAGAAAAGACAGTAAAAGGGAGAGAGAGGAGAACTGGCTTCACTAGGAAGCAGTATGACCTGAAATCTGTTTGATAGCTTAGAGGCAAAGACAGGAAAAGTATCCGTGTACAACGGCTGCCAATGCTGTTACCTGTCTGTCGTGCTTTCTTCAAGGAAGCCTTGTAGAAACTGGAAAGGATTCTGTAAGGATTGCTGTGAAAATCACCAGAATAGAGAGTGAAATCTATGGATTTTTTTCAACTTTTCTCCAGATACATAGCAAATAAACACTGTAAATTAAATTCTCTAAAGTAGCATGAGGAAAGCTGTTCTGGAAAAGTGTGAAAGGAGCCAGTTATTAAAGGATGTGACAATACTCTTTTTCACTGTTATTCCTTTTTCAGGAAGGATGTAAATCTTAAAGAATTTACAGTCGACACAACGGACCTGACTCAATACAGAAGCGAAGACATCAGGCTGGGTATGCATCAACTAGCAACCACTCTCCAAACCAGGTCAAAACTTGTTATAACTGAGGGTTTTCTAAATGCCCGTTTTGAAGTGACTTAACCTCCTGATTTTAAGTGGCAGCTTTGAGAATCTGAACCCCAAGTCAGTGCAAGCAGGGGGCCTGCAGCTGGAGAGGGCAGTCCTGACTCCTGAGTTTAACTAGAGGCTGATTGATGAGGTTGGTTAGTGACGAGGCACAGCTGCTTTGGTTTTTGGGGTTCTTTGACGTGCACCTGAAAGCCAAATGCAAGTGAGTGCAAAACAATGTGGAATGAGATCAAGATAACATCTAGGGAAGAGGATTCCCCAAATCGAAGCTGTTTGTGTAGGGAAGAGGATCAACAAGGCAGTTCTCTAGAATCTCCTGTCGAAGAAACTAAAAGCATTTGTCAATCTGAATATCATCAGTCTACAGTAAATAAAAGCTAGCTCAAAGTGAGTGGTCTGGAGAAAAAAATTAGATCAACAGTCTTTAGTACTAACTACTGACCTTATCATCTCTCTTGAAAGTGGGTATGAGCTGTAGTTGACTGAAGTGGGGATAAAGAGAAGTCATGAGTTAGCTGAGTTCATTGCCTCCCCCTTCTGTTGAAGCTGGTTTGGTTTAACTTTCCACAATTTCATCCCCCCTGGATGTCAGATCACGTAGCGAACAGATGAGCCTTCTGTCAGCATCTGTGACGGCAATTAGGACAAATAAACTTGGGGAACATGACAGGAAGAAAACTGGCAGCAGAGGTCCTAGAATATGAAAGACAGAAAATACTGGAACCCGTGGTAACAAGAAATATACTGAAAAGAGGGGAAGGAAGCTAATCTCCCTGGTGGTCTGTGAAAGTATTTTTGCTGGATACGCAGGACTGACTCAGGGAATTTGCAACATTCCTGAAGGTGGATGCTGCTCCTTACTAGAGCTTGAAGGTGCAGCCTTGAGTTTATTGTGTCAGTAACTGATCAGGGGAATCGTCTTGCTTGGACTTGGAATGGATTCTCTGTAAAGCAAAATTGATCCTCTTGTCTGCACCGTCCTGAGAAAGACTTGCCATGATGCCCCAGTTCATACCTGCTGCAACTTGCCACGTGTCAGTGAATGTGTTGATAAACCAGCAAACAATTGTCTGTCCCTTTTTTCCCCTCTGTGCACCCCCAGTAAAGGTACAACCTTTAAAAGAACAAGCTGACAAACTTCAGGTCCCAAGCTCCAGCATTGCTGGGAGGGCCTGGGTAAACAAGGGGTAGATACAAAATCTGAAGAACAAAGGAGTTGCAGAGGGTGGGTTGCAAACCAGGACGGCCGCAAGTATAAATTCTTCTCTGTGTGTCTCAGGAGAAGCTCCCCTGTGAGCAAATTCTTTGAATAACTGCCTCAGTCACCTTCAGGTGAGCTTCCCATAGATAACCCAGAGCTTTTTGTGGAGTGCTAGAAGAATCTGTGGCACCTATGAGGAGGAAACTGAAGTATGCATAACTGATCAGGGCCAGGGGCAAAAATTAAGTTGTAGCAGCTTTCCTTTTCCTGCTGAGTGGCTGAGTAACTCCAGGAGTTACTCCTAGAGATCTGGAGATGCCAGGCCTAGAGTGCTTCAAGGAAGGACCGATCCCATGTCTGCCTTGCCTGTAAAGCTTTTGATGTTCTAATGGCTGTCTGAATGACACTCCTCCCTTACACAGATTACAAAAACAACATCCTGAAGGAGAAGGCTGAGCAAGCCAGAAGCTTCCCAGCAAAGAACATTGATTTAGACAAAGGTAATAATGACTTGCTTCGCCCTAATTGGTGGCTGTAGGAACCTTCTGATGGGTTGAAGGAGGGGAGGAGGGAAGAATACAGTTTAGCAGTGAGCTGACCAAGCCGCAGCCGAGTGAGGAATGATAAACATCATGACAGATGACAGCAGGAATGAGAAGCTAGTTCCCTTCCTATCCTTTCATCATGGAGCCACAAGATGCAAGTAGTGATTAGGCCTTTAAAAACTTTTGGCGTGGCACAAACAGGATTTTTCTTTATTGGAAAAAGAATGCCTCGCAGGGCTGGAATAGTGCGTTCTGTGCTGTAACCTCAGAGGGAGATGTATGTCAAAAATGTCCTGGCACGGTGTTTGAGAAGAAAACACTGTGCAGCAGAGAGTGTTTTGAGTTGAATTAATTTTTGAGTAATGGGCAGTCACTTCATCCAACGAAAGCGAACAGCTCCCCTTCCCTAGGGGCTGAATCTCCATTATTAATCCTGAGTTATTACGCCTCAGTATGTCGAGTCACACTTATGTCAGGCAGTGTTTGTAAGAGGCTGTTATGTTCCACGACTCATTTCATATGAATTTACAGTATAATAGATGTGACTGAAATGATAGTAAGAAGGGAATGGTCTGGAGAGTCCATGAGTTCCCTTAGATCTGCTGTTCTTGATGGACTTCTCATGATATTTTTGCCCACATTCTGCAGAGATGATCTGTGCAATAATTTATATACAGTATATCTCACTGTGGGCTCTATGAAGAGGGTATTGGGGACACGGTTGACTGCAAATAGTCACTTGTCACTGTATAGCTAAGTCCATATTACAGTGTGCTGCTTTGGGTGGTTTGAACTCTTTTTCCTCAGGTATTGACCTCCATTTCTGTTTGTTTTCAGATTTCAGGAAGGAATATTGTAAATGAAGACATTCCCAAGCTGCTGGCTGGACCAGAAGCTTCAATCAAAGATAGATAAATGGAAGAGAGATGCCTTTTTCTTAATATCATGAACCTCCAGTTACCATAGATTTTTTTTCACATAGACTTTCTCCCCACTAAGCACAAGGGTATTTGCAAATGCTTCTTGAGAGAGTTAGACTGTCTTGTGAGCACTTACGATGGGTTTGGGTTGCCTTTTCTTTTGTTCTCCCAATCCTCCGTTCCCCTTTTCTTTCTTGATATTATTGTTGGTTTTATGCATCAATGGGTTTTATGAGCTGAATCAGCAGACCTTTTGCTTTGATGTTACTGCTTTAAATAAACCAACCTGCATCACTAATCTGGAGCCATCATTATATCAGGCATTTTTCCATGTAGTGTATTCATCAGAAAAATAATAGCAAAGTCTGATTGTGATCTCTCATAGGCTGGCATAAATCAGTGCCACGGAGCACTTTACGTATTTCAGGTGAAGTACGAAGAGTACACCCCCTCACAAATGACAATGTAAATACCTCATGTTATGAGTAGGGAGATGGCAATATCCTCATTTTACAGGGGAAAGGAAGGCACGCAAATGACCAAGGGTAGGGTTAGGATCAGCTCCAAAGAGCTCTGGAAGCCTGATTCTGTATTACTCACGCTAAGCTTGTTTGTTGATTTGTTTTCGTTTCAGTGCAGACCAAATCAAATTTGGCATGAGCAGACACTTTCAGCTGAAGTTGATGGAGTTACAGTGCTGTAATACCAGTCTCAGTTAGATCAGAACCAGAAATATTATGGAGAGGGATAAACTCCTGTGTGGAATCTGGAATGTGATTTTCCTGCAGTCCTTGGGTGGATCCAGGCTACGCAGAGCTTGCGTGCACATCAAAACAAAGGTATGATCACAGCACAGGTAGACAGATTGTTCAAAGGCAGAGCTTCTGATGAGCAGACCATGAGGAGCAAGAGTAACTACACCCTCCACTGAACAGCCTGTCAGGAATTTTTGTGGGCCAGGGTCTCAGAAGGGGAGTTGAGGAGGGAGATGAGTCCCTTCTTGGGGATTTTGACATGGTTTTGGGGAGCGGATACCTGAGACAGTGGGGCTGTGGGCTGAAGGGGAGTTGTACATATGAGCAGTGTGTCAGGTGGGGATGTCAAAAAACCTGGAAGTCAGTAATTCAGTGCTGTGATCCAAGCAAGCCAAAGCATTAGGAAAGCTGGAGCATGTCAACAGTTCTACACAGCTCCTCCAGCTACTGGGGATGTCCTGTGGTGCCGTTCCCAAACCAGGGACGCCTGTGGTCCTTGGGGCACAGAAGAAAAGCTCTTTCCTGCTGTTGTGAGTGTGATGACAGTGGCTTGTGTTCTTGTTGTGTAAGGGTGCAGGTGGCCAAGGATTGCCAGCCTACCCTTCGGTGGTCTGAAGAGAAAGGCGAGGGAGGGCTTGCGCATGTGCTTGGTGACGGAATGGGACTGGGGTAGGGTCTCCGGGAGGTTGTGGGTGATGGAAGTGTGAAGAGGAGCTTGGGTGTGACTACTGTGAGGGTGACGGTGTGTTTTTGTTCTTGAAGAAGTGCTCTGCTTGCAACTGATACCTCAGCACGGATTTCTTCCTGGGGATGGAGAACTCTGAGGTCTTTGCAGGGGATGAAGTAGCTGTGGTCCAAGGAAAGCCTCTCAGGCTACCAGCTAAACAATTGGGAATGTGACCTGTATGGTACGCGTCTCGGCTGTTGTTTTAGCCACCCTCGCCACTTATCTGGGAACGTGGCAGTGCTGTCTAAGAGGGGCACACGTTTGGTCAAACTGGAAAGAGAAGTTGTCCTGGCTGGGTGAAGCTGCCCACTGCAGGAGCACGTGTACTGTAAGGGTCCAGTGCTATTCTGAGAGCTATCCGACGCTATGGGCCCCCCTAGTGTAGGAATCAATGTCAAGTCCCGTACCTGCCCGTTTCTTTCCACCCCTACCAACTTCTGTGTCTTGTCTGACTGATCCCGATGTTCTTGGACATCTAAATCCCATTTCAGACCCCCTCTCCCTCCTCCGACAAACACCACTGATCTCTGCTGGCGGGTGACAGGGCTCTGTAAGACCCTTAGCAACTCAGAGGTAGGCTGTGCTGGGCACGGTGGTTGTGGAATTGCAGCTGCTTACACTGAAGCTGAGCTCAGCTGCCTAGCTCTGCCAAAAGTGGGGTGGGTAAAGCCTCCTGGGTACCAGAGGGAACTGTGTTGTCTAGTCAGAAGCTAGGACGTAGTCTATCAGTGCACACTTTATAGGAGTGGAAAATGGACCATGCCAATTTTTATAGATATTAATACCTCTCTCTGTTAGTGAGGACTATGTGAATGAATAAATATATCAGGGACCCTTATTTTTAATGCCTTCAAATGTTAAAGATATTAATAATAGAATAAAACAGTAGAGGTGGAGGTGAGCCTTCCTAAGCTACAGCTGGGCAGATTCTTATCTTTTCGTTTGCTTAGCCCTTCCCCTGCTCTCCGGACAGTTTTTGTGATTTGTGATTAACTGCCTTTATCTTCACTTAAGATTCACCCCTACAAAAGTGCTCAGATTGGGCAGACCCACGACTAGTGGAGAGGAGGGTCTGGGGTTGGGCCCAGGTCCGTGTTTGCCTGCCCTTCCCCCAAAGCAGACAGCCGTTCTTAGGCTGCCTTTGGCTGGAGGTGATTGAAACCCACGCCACATTCCTGCAGGTGCATGAGGCTGTGCTGGATATTCCATCAGGGTGGCACAGTCTCAAGTAATTGTCATTAATGTCTTTCTGCCTCCTTTTCATGTCTGTGAGTCAAAGGTTGGAGATCTTTACTTGCCAGTTCAAATTGCTTAGCACAGCTCACACAGACACCAGCTCAAAGTGGGGTTACTCATAAACTCCAGAGGCATTTAAATATTTTATTTGACTTCTAGGCTGCAAAATAGCTTAAGGGGAAAAAAAAAATGAATATGTTCTCTGAAACAAGCACTAGGAGGAGCTTTATGAGTTCCTCATCCTTGCTTTGATCACTAGTTTGAATTTGGGTAATGGTCAGACACGCCAGTAGAACCCTACACTGATAAAGATGTGAGTCCAAGTTAACATTATGGCCGTTTTTTTCTTCAGGAGAGGCCTATGTTGTGTGATTGGACCGATGATCAGAACAGTGGTTTTCAAAAGCAGCCTGACGCATCCAGTATGTCATTTAGTGTGTTAAAGTTCTGGCTGAAAGAGATCCAGGCAAGGCTGCTGGATAACCAGGTGTGTTTTCAAACTGTTGGAAAAAAGAGAGAAAGAAAACCGAGCGCTAAACTGAAGAGTTCTGTTTGTTTATTTCTTAATACAGAGGAAATCCCAAAGGCTGTTTGCCCTTAAATACTGGTGAGGAGCCAGTAAAGTCCTTTACATACGCACTTTGTATACTGTCAGGCCTTGGCATTGGCATGAAGTCTACTGACCTTGGACGTGAAAATTAGGAGGCTGGATTTGCAATTAAGCACTAGGCTAGGGCCAGGACCGCTGTCTTCTGTTCTCACTCTGCCATAGCCTCAGTGCAATTCTAGACAGGTTGTTTTTCTCTCACCTCAGCCTTTTTTTTTTTTCCCTAATCTGGGACAGTAACTTGCCTTTCATGGAGAAATAGTTTTCTAACGTGTGTAGCACTTTGGTGAGTGTGCTTTGCCTGAGCGATTCGAAGTGGATGTTCCATATACCAGTGGAATGCTGCACTTCGGTAAACGTCTTCACCTGTCGCTTTGCAGGCTCTTGGCAGGCTTTGCGTCATTGTAGTCTCCTTGGTTTCCTGAGATGTGCATTTTATGTTCAGTTAGTTACAGTAAGAATAACCCCTAATATTTTTATATCAATTACTTCTCAGTGAGTACTCTAGCTCAGTGAGGGCAGAGAAATGAAAGTCTCTTTTAGGGTAATGTATGGACTGTAAGCCCTCGTGGTGGAAAAGGAAGGGGTGTATGGCAGTGACCTTAAAAGGGGTTAAAACTGGGACTAGAACTAGGGCCCCGCTTTTCAGCTCTGTGCACACTCTGCTTCCTCTCGAGACTGAGAGGAGGACTTGTTCCATAAAGCTTGGGGTTTTTTTTTCTTTGTTGTAACAGAATTAATTTTCATTAATATTGTTACTTAACTTTTACCGTTTATCGTTGTTGTGTAACTCTCCTAACATTTAAGAAATAAAGGAGAATATAATGGTGTTTCAAGTTAAAGTTGATTTTATTTCTTGCTCTTTGGAGATGCTCTCTAAGCTATTAGCCAGCATTAGCTAATTCTTCCCAAGAGCTGTGCAGTGTGTTTCATCTCGGAGAATCCTAAAGTGCTTGACAAAGTGCAGATTGGATGCAATAAGTTATTCCAGTGATTTCGGTATGGTTTCCACATGGGACATCATTTGACTTGGTCGTGGGGGCCCACAGGCAAATTTTAGCTCTCCAAAAGTGTTGTACAATGAACAGATCTGCAGCTGTAGATGGAGTTCAGACCTTCTATCAGAGATGAAGGCTGGCAGCTCCTTCCTAGTGCATAGTTCTGCAAGTCCAGAAGGGAAGATAACACATCCTGCTGGAATAGTTAACTGCACAGTTTTATTCTTTGCTCCCAGCCCGAATTCCTCTTTTCCTTGCAGAACTGACACCTTGCAAAGTTCCTGCACATTCTGCTCTTGGAGGGCTTCCACCCCCTGAGTAGTATCCCAGCTGGCATGACAGAGTTCTTCCAGGGACACTGATGGAAACAGCTTGTGTTGCTGCTTGGGTGGACAGTGCAGGGTGCAGGTGCAAGGATTTGAGGGATCCAAGCAGGCTGTGAAACTAAGGAGTGGCAAAAGAAGAGCATTTAGCAAACTCAGATTGCTGACCAGCCACCAGCTTGTCTAGCTCTGTTGAGAGCATTATCTTCTCTCTTAGCTGGTTGGAAATCATACTACAGCCAGTCTCCTGCCATTTCATACCACGTCTTCACTGGGGTGAATCACCCTGTGACAGCTGCTTGCGCTTTCTCAGATAACCAGGGTGGGAAAAAACCCAAACCCAAACAGGTTAAAGGGGTGGGGAGTTGAAGACAGTCAGAAAAGGATGGGGAGCAGTTCCTTCTCGTTGGATGATGAGTTGTTGAGCAGGTGGAGCCAGGGGCCACGTACAATAAAGGTCTCATCCGAAGTACCCTTTCTGGTACCCTCGTGGGGCTTTACTGGTCAGCCGCTGCTATAACCTGCAAGTGAGATTCTTGACAGTGAGGAGAAGCCACATGAAAACTACTGAAAAAAAGATACTTTGGGCAAAGTGAGATCATCCTGGAGCTGGTGCCAGTCCCACTGGGGAACATCTGACTCAACAGCATTTTTCTAAGATTTAAACTTACCTTTTTTTTTTTTTTTCCTTCTTAAATGCCACAGGCGAACTAGAGCACCAAAAAAAATTAAATGTATTCCAAAAAATTAATGTATTCAAATTACACTGCTGATGTTGGGAACCCGAGATGCCACCATTTTGCTGGACGGAGGTGACACGTGTTGGATTGGATTTCTGTATTTGTTCTTTGTTGGGGGAGTATGGAGCTTGAGGGGAGGTTTTCTGGGGGCTTCAAAAATACAACTGCAGTGTTTGTAGGCCTCCTTATTTGTAGTTGCCTGATGCTAAGCGCGTACAAATTGCCTGGTTCCCTCTTGAACCCAGTGTGGCTTTTTTTTTTTTGACACATGGGGGAGTCTGCAAAAAAGGCAGCTGCAATTATGCCCTTATCTTGACGAGTGAGGTCTTACTGCACAGCCTTAGCTAGGGCTGGGTGTCATTAAGGCGTTAAGCCCTGTTCCTTTCTGCTGCTACGCTGGGTCTCTGCTGGCAGACTCCAGCCCAGGCGCTGCTGGTTGGTTGTTGCTGGGGCATCTCGTTACTTTTCTCTGTAGGCAAAGGGTCTGGTTTTCCAGGAAAGCAGCAGGGAACAAGGAAAAGCTAATTTAGCAACCACAAGGCCTGCTTTGCAGACCACTGAAATGAAATATTTTCATTGTCTTCAGCTTGTCTGAAATGAAGTCCAGACTGTCCCCGTTTCCTTTCCGCCTCCCAGTCTGGGGAGTATCTTACCAGTGGAGAGGGACTTGGTAGTCATTAACAGGACAAATTTGTGAGGGGAAGAAAAAATGCTGAGACCTGAGGGAAGTAGGGTAAAGATCTGAATAGACATTCCCAAGCAAAAAACTCCACCTTTACCTAGAAGTCAAGATTTAAATGTGTATGTGGCCCCCTGCAGATCACCTGCTCTGAAAGGCAATTGCTGCAGGGAAATTTTTTAAGTGTGGCTCTGGCCTTTTTTAAAAAAGTGCTGCAGCATCTAAGAAGAGGTAGGAGAACCAGAAAATGGCCGAGGAAAGAAAACAGATAGAGTCATGATGCGTAGGAGCTGGGATTGACCCATGAAACTCATGGATGAGGTGTGCATCACATGGAAGTGTTTGAAAAGGCTTGAAACTGCCAGAAGCGTACGTGTGTGATAGTGACTGGCTCTCCATGATCGGCACTAAGAAGATTCCAGAAAAAGGTTGGGAGTGAGGAGTTGTCGTAGCTTGGGTTCTGATGTTCTAACCCACAGCATTTTGTGTATGTGGTTCAGCAACAAGGGAGGTCTTGCCTGGAAGGCATCACTTCTTGGCATCCCTTCTTCCTTTCACAGTCAGAGCTTTTTGCCCAGACACCAGAGTATCTCATGAAAATTTCCATCTGAAGACCCACCTGATGGAGAAAAAGGTACTTCCATCAAAACCAGCTTGATGTCACTCAGGGATTTGAAGTGCTCAACCTGCTGCCTTTTGCAATAACATTTCACATCTTCCCAGACTCAGCTCCACTGTTTTGGTTGTTGCTTTAAAATACAGTTGAGTTCCAAGACAGAAGTTAGCAGCATTTCTGCAGCAGGGGCAGGGAGGTCGATGCCATTCTGTATGAGGATCTGCTTTTCACTTGAGGTTTGCTGTTGCTGGGAGACCTTGAAAGGACAGGAACATAGTTTGTTCGGTGTGATAATTCTTCCAGCACTACAGGATCACGCTGTAACAGGTGCACCAGGCAGACTTTCGGTAGCAGGATCTGAACAGTCATCAATGGACTCAAGTTAGATGAAAAAGAGACCGAATCTGGAAGAGACTTTCTTCGTTCTGATGAATCCCATAAGTTTTGTGCATCTGCTAACAACGTTGGTTAAGGTTTTCCATTACATTCTTCTAATTTCTTTTTGGTGGTCCCTCTGGAGCGCCAACGTAAATGTTGTCCTCTATTCTTCTCTTTCCCCCTCCCATGCGAAGTGCACGGTGCCTCGCTCTCACAGCCCTGCAGGGCGATATCCCTCCGTAACACGCATTCCTCAATTACGAGCGTTTTTTTGGAAATGTCTCTGAAAACACCCTCTGCCATTTCTCCCCAGGTTGGTTTGTGTTTGAATCCAGCAGCAATGAAAGCCCCGGGGGAGCTTTGCCGGGAGGCTGGAGAGCGGATTGCTAGACTGCAGGTCTTTTGCCTCCATCTAGCGTTTGATGTCTTTATTTTACGGTAAACTATGGGGACCGAGTTCTGCCAGGACCTGACTGTGCCCAAGGTCCGCTGCACAGAGAGGAAGAATAAAAGGAAAAAAAAACCTTGCAGATCTTTTAGACCAGAGTAGTGTAAACCGACTTGGATTGCGTCCTGCTGACGTAGAGCAGCTTGGGAGGCAGCCTACAGCATCTTAATTTGAAGCACATCCAGACTGCGTCGTTGCAGTTACATCTTTCTGCTTCTCTTTCTCTTTGAGGATCGTTTCCATGTTTAGTTGTTTTTCTGCACTGATGTAAATCTTGCCTGTGTGAATCAGTAGGATGAGATGGAATCTTCGCCCCAGAGATGAAGAGTAGTTGGGTCAGTTGTGTTTTTGAATGCGCTGAAAGTCTTCACATAGTGCTCAGTGTGGGGACACTTCAGGATCTCTGAGGAGCAGGAATAGGTTGGCTGACAGCTCCTGCACGGTTCATTCAGCCACCAGCTTCTGATACATCCCTTCAACGATAAAAAGTCCAAAAGCCATTTCTCCTTTTATTTTTAAACAATGATTTGGGAGAAAACTTAAGCGAAGGAATATAAGGATTGGTCCTACTGATGGGACTCAATGCTTTGGCAACACAGGCTTTGTGTCTGTAGGTCACTGCTGTGATTCCAGTCTGGAAGGAATCTTCCCTGGCTACTGGGTGTTGTCAGTTTAGTTTCTAATCCATCCATGGTACGGGCTTCCTTGTAGGTACCATCAGTCCTACAAGTGGCATGGATAGCTGGCAGTAAATGAAGGGAAGCTCGCAGTGATGCTAACCACATTGATCCTGCTGTGTTGCTGAAACAAGTGAAACCAGATGTCTTCATTTCCCAGGGTTGACTATCCAAATGAAAGTACCGAGTCAAACCTGATTTCACTGACACGAGTGGCAAAACTGCCAACGGCCGATTCTTGAGAAGAAATAATCCTCCAAGTGAAAGATGGTTTTGTTCTTTTACAAATAGGCTCTTGCAGGTGAATAAAAAATACCCATGAAATCTTGGAGTGGGTCCCAAGTCACAGCTTTGGTGAGTGCCAGCGTGCTCAGAGCGTCGGCTTTCCTTTTGTCATATCTCTTTTAACAAATACTTATTTGCCAAACACCCAGAGTGCGATGAACATTCTGAATTCACCGAGACAAGCAACAGCCATCCCTATAATTCAAAGGATGGCTTTTTAAAAGGGCTTGCTTATTCTCTGCGTGGTAATGAAGTGCACTGGTATATAAATGAAGAGAAGGGTGAGCGACTTTCTTGCCTCAGGACACTATCTGCCCCCTGCAGGGGTCAGCAAGACTATTTGCTCTATCATGGAGAGCACAGCACTAGTAGCGAGAGATTTTATGCCTTATATTTGTTTTCCACTGAAGTGTTAAGGCCTGAGCTCCACAAGAAGCAAGATATTAGCCCTGATGGACGAGCGGTTTGCTAAGGCGGTGTATTCTGCATTGCTACGTCCGCTTCTTAATTGGATTGGCTTGTGGGTTGACTGTAACATGAAAGTGGGTTATCTCCTCTCTTCTGTGCTTTATGGGGACACAGCTTTTGTGAGTCATAGATCCAGTCTTATCATGTCTGTTCCGAGGTAGTCATCTGACAATTATACAACTCATTATATTTTCAGCTGTCAAAAGTAAAAGCAAAGCTAATAGAGCAAGAACAGAGCTCTTTGCAGATTTAGTCTTTGCGTGGATACCACCTGGGTCTCTGAGGAATTCAGGAGGTCATTAAGTACAAACTGAAGAGACCAAAGGCTTGGTTGTTAATATTTTGCCTGAGTTTCAAAAACTGCGCTGCTCAGTATCTTAGAAAATACAGCTTTTACTAGAGTTACCTTACAGTCCTGCCGAAGGAAGCCTTCCCCATTCTTGTGTGTGGTAGAATTCATGGCCTCATGGCATACTTTCCATACCAAGAGTACTCTCAGGTGCTTGCAGAACCGTCGCGTGTGTCTGCACGCACATGCAGGACAGAAAGCTGAACGCATAGTTTCACAGAAATGCATAGTTTTACAGAAATCTTCAGTACTTTATGTGTTGCTCTATCAGAATTCCAAAATTGAGAGTGAGAAATGACCAACCATCAGTGGCTCCCACTCTTGGCAAGTACTCTTTGAAGTGTACGAAGTTGGTCATTCCTGACTTAAACCAGTACCAAATCACTAGTTACGTGATGAAGACTAAGGCCATAGCTGTACTTCGCTGTTGACCTTGTCTGATGATCATACGGGCATTCAAGTTTAGCAGTGATGAGTGGTATGGATGTCGTCAGATGAGTGACTTACTGCAGTTGGAGAACGCCAGTGAATGTGCTTTTGTAATTGCTTCACTCTACCAGAAATGACAGCGGATAGTTGATGAGGTTTTGGTTTCTCAATGTTGTTAAATCGTGTTGAGCTGTGGATTAACCATGCCATTGGTAGAGCGGTACTCAGCTCTGGCTCTGCGTAGGAGAATTTGGCTCTGGAAGCGGTCTCGCAGCGTTCATGTGGTAGTGTGCTGGTAGGATCTGGGAACTGGTAATGATTAAACTGTCAGAAAATAGAAAATAATAAATACCAATAATGTTAACAGACTTTTTGGCAGCCTCTAATGCAGTTGGTGCCTCTGTTTTGTGCTGGTAGAAAAACCATTCCAGTGCCACTGGTAATTCAGTCACTGAGCTGTGATTTACCCCTTCACAGAAAGCAGCTGAGTATTCTGAGAAGTGAATGTCCCCTTTCTTTGAAAGGGGAAAAGAGAGAATGTCGTTAGCTTGGGATTTTCCTGAAGAGGTATTTTTTAATGAACAAAAGATTCCTTGAGACCTAAGCACCACTGTTCTGAAACCTTCATTTTCTGACTGTCATTTTGGGGGATTTCTAGAAAGAAAGGTGAACTCTTCCCAAATACATCACCTGCAAAACATGGCGCTCTAAGGATTTTTCTCTGGACTGTGTGCTCCGAAACATGCCTGTCTCACCTGGCAGCATTGAACAGTGACTCTTGCTGTTCTGTGAAATTCAAGAGATGATAGGTCTAAAGCTTGCTCCGTGCCAAGCACCTCAATGGGCTCTGTGCCCAACAGGCTTCCATTGAAGCAGCTATTAAAAGCAATTTCTTCCGAGCCACGACTGTGTCTCTGCTCTCTTATTAGCATAAGCTGCGGAGAAGCCAGCTGCACTGTGGAAAATTTCATGATTTGCAGAGAATCCATGAGCTCATTGCTTAAACAGAATCCATCTCTATTCTCCTGAAACGCAAAGGGCACCGGTCTGCTCGGGGAGGGGAGTCTGAGTTCTGGAGCTACGTGAAATCCAGCAGTCTGCCTGCCGTTATAATGCTGTCAGTGATGTTAGCCAGTTCTCTGCCCTGCCCATCTCTCATATAAATACGTTGGAGAGAACTTATCTCGCATCTTGCAGAGACTGCCGAGCTAGAATAGAAAGCTTTACTAACCGAGTGTGCATATGGTAACGTACCTCCCTTTTCCTGCCGTTGTAAGGTGCTGACCACCTTCGTACACTGCCTAGGGGTCTCTACCTGGAAAGTGTTTATTAATTCCTAGGAGAAAAGGAGGAGAGAGCTGCAAGGGGGCTGACAGTGTTTATACAACCCTCTGGGAATCTTTACTGGGATGCCAAATGTTTTTCTTAGGCCAAAGACCATCATGTTTATACAAACAGAGCATCCTCTGTGTGTTGCACTCAGATAAACCACCGCCAACAGCAAAAGTACCCCAAGCAGTATCTGTGCACCGAAGCACAGTTTGAAGGTAAAAGATGATTTTTGGGGCAAGGAGCGAGTGCTCAGCTGCTGGCTGTCCCCTTGGAAAGGAGGCCACCAGCGTGATGACGCTGCTCAAAGCAGCCTCTCCCGGAGAGGTGCGAAGCGGTCGGGCCGTTCCTCCCCACCGGGCTGGGGGGCTGGCGGGATGCCGCAGAGCCTGCGGCTGCGGGTGGGGAAGGAGGGCCGGGGAGGCCGGCCTGGCTTTCACCCCTGCAGCCTCCCGGGCCCGGCCGTGCCGTACCGGGCTCAGCCGTGCGGTACCGGGCCCAGCCGTGCCGCACCGGGCTCAGCCGTGCGGTACCGGGCTCAGCCGTGCGGTACCGGGCCCAGCCGTGCCGCACCGGGCTCAGCCGTGCCGTACCAGGCTCAGCCGTGCCGCACCGGGCTCAGCCGTGCCGTACCGGGCTCGGCCGTGCCGCACCGGGCCCAGCCGTGCGGTACCGGGCCCAGCCGTGCCGCACCGGGCCCGACCCGCTCCCCGCGGCGACCCGCCAGCGGCGGGGCCGGCTGTGGTGCTGCCGCCGCCGCGCCGGCAGGGGGCGGCGTGCCGGGAGCGCGGCCGCCCCGCGGGCAGAGCGGCGGTGGCGGGAGGAGGGTGGCCGTCCGGGCCGCCCCGCGCCCCCGCTTTCCGCACTCCCCCCCGCCCCCCCCCCCCGGTCCCGTCCCCGTCCTCCCGCCGCCGCCCCCCCTTCCCCCCGCCCGCCGCTGCCCGCCGGCTTGGGGACGGGGTCCCGCGGCAGCCCGCTGCCGAGCGCGGCGGGGGGGGCGGCGAGCGGCGGCCGGAGGATGCAGGCGGGGCGGGCGGCGGCGGGCTGCCGTTCCCGGGTCGGGCAGCTAGAGAGCAGTGCAGGGAGCGAAATCCCGGCCGAGGAGCCCCTGCGCGGCGGCGGCCGGGCGCTGGGAGCTCCCTTCCTGTCGGGGGCGGCTCTGGGCCGGAGGCCGTGAGAGGAGCCGAGCGGCGGCGGAGGCCCGGGCCGGCTCCCCCGCGCTCCCCCTCTCCCATGGCGGAGACTAAAATCATCTACCACATAGACGAGGAGGAGACCCCCTATCTAGTGAAGCTGCCCGTCCCGCCGGAAAAAGTCACTCTGGCCGATTTCAAAAATGTCCTCAGCAACCGACCCGTGCACAGCTACAAGTTCTTCTTCAAGTCCATGGACCAGGATTTCGGGTGAGCGGCTCCGGGCCGGCGGGGGGCCGCCTGCTGGGGCTGGGGTGGGGGGTGGGGGGGGGCGGCGGGCGGCGGTCCCTGCCCCTCCTCTCTTCCCCGCGCCCCTTCCCGCTGACAGCCGAGGGGAGGTCTTTAAGCCTCCCTCGGCCCCGAGCGGCAGACACCTGCTTCGGTGGCGGCGGCGGCGGCGGGAGCCGCCTGCCCGGGGGCTCTGCTGCAGCCGTCCCCCGTCCCCCGTCCCCCCCCCCCCCCCCCCCGCCGCCTGCGTGCGGGCCGGGCCATGCCATGCCATGCCATGCCAAGGGCGCTGGGCTGCGCGGACCGGGCCCGCCGCCGGGTGCGGCCCTGCCCGCCGCGCACTGCGGCGCCCGCTCGGCGCTAGGCCCCGGCGGCAGCCGCCGGCACCCCGAGGGAAGCCGTGAGTGCCGCCGCCGCCGCTAACATGGCGGCCCGGCCCGGCCCGGCCCGGCCCGGTCGGGTGCGGGACTCGGCGCGCTGCTGCCGTCGCCGCCCTCACCCCGCGGGACCCCAGCGGCCCGCCAGCCCGGCGCCCGCCCCGGGGAGCTGACAGCCCCGGCCGGCTCCCCCCTGCTCGCCCCGAGGCGAGGAGGCCTCTCGGGTTGTGGTTCAGTAACTGCCCCCGGCGCGCTGGGCGATGACCGGGCCGGGCTCCCTCAGCCGCTCCCCGCCCGCCCTTTCGCTGCCGGCCGGGCCGGGCCGGGCCGGGCCGGGCCCCGTCGCCGGGCGGGGGGTGAATGGCAGCCGCCGGCCGTAGCTGTCACCGTGTCGGGGCGAGGCTTGTGGCAGGAGCGCTTCGGCAGGGCGGGGATTTCTGAAGAGCCGAGGAGAGTCAGGCTGCAGGCGCGCTGGAAGGTGAAGCCTTGTGCCAGGGTAGAAATGCCGGGCTGGAAATCGGGTGGCTCCTTTGGCGGGGGTCGAAGGGTCGGTGTTCGAAACGGCCGCTTCTCCCAAGGGCGTGCTGCCTGCTCGGAGGACAGGAGGAGACAAGGGCCAGACTTTCAAACGACCTTTGTGGTCGCCTAGGCCAGGTTTCTGGCTGGAGCTGGGGGTATCTGACATCGCTCTGGTCCCCACACACCCATGAGGGTTGCAAGCCCCCGGCCTTATGTCCAGCCGTAATAAAATAAACCAATAAAAATCCATTTGACAGTTTGCCAGAGAGGAACTTTCAAAATATATTAATCCTTTTGTAGCAAACCACTTCTCTTTGTGCTCGTATCTATCGCTGGCAAGACGACTTTACATATTTAAATGCCTTGCCAGTAAAAAAGAGGGCAGGTTTGTGGGAAACTAATACGGACCTGACTCCAAAATAACGCCGTGGTTGAGGTGTGAATTTTATGTTTGGTCAGATATATCTCCCCAAGCATCCTTTTACATATTGTGTAGCCTCTGTCTTATCCGTCAGACCTGAAGCCTTTAATGTTAATTGTGTTTTTATCCATGGTGGAATGTGGATATTGTTTGTTGGCATGTATTTCTTATGTGGCGAGTTGTTAGTATTGGCGTGTTACTGTAGGAGTGTTCATGTATTGACTTCTTGTTTTTCTGGATTGTGAAAACATTTATTTGGGAAACGACTATACAAACTGTTTGTTTTCAAAATAAGATCTTTGAAATTGTCTATTCATAAGTTTTTCCTCCTTCACCCTCAAGTGACAGGGCCGCGTACCCTGCAGTTGCCTTATACATTCAAGCTCTGAGTTTTTGTGGTGCAACCTCGCTAAAGCCTGTCGGGTGCGTTGAGACAGCGTATGCCTGCCTTCCCGCTGCTGCAGAAATTCAGCACTAGAAAACATAAACTGTGCTGAGGCATGTTGAAAATCCTGGGAAGGTCTCTAACACGTTTGGGCTGTTCGTGATCTTTGACCAGGTAACAGTAACATAACCCCTACAGCGGATTCTCTTATTAGTCTCGAAACTGGGGTGAAAATTGTCTGTTGCTCTTGCATTGTCTTGGAAACGGAGGTGATGGAAGATGAAGGGCTGCAAGTGGGCGATGAGGATTAGGACTTGTAAATTCTGTCTCTCTTACTTAAACAGTGCTCTCAAACGTAACTGCTGAGTGTATCAGGGTGGCGTTGCCTTGAGACAGCTGGGAGGGACTCTACAGATGGTGACTTGCAAGCCAATAAGCCCTCAGTCAGATTTTTGTTTGCTTTTGTTTTGTTTGTCAACCAAATTTTTGTTCCTCTCTGACTCCTAAATACCTGTGAACAATAGGGAATTAGGAGAAAACTTATATGAGTCCTGGCTGTCTTAGCACGTGTTAATAGTAAATATGGGCTTTTTTTTTCATCATCTTTTCTTCAAACTGACTTTTTTAAATTGATGTTGCAAAAGGTAATTACAGATGCAGTTGCCACTAACCATAACAAAGTTGTGTATCTAATTTCTGCCTTATGTGCCTGAAAATGTCCTCCACAGAAGTTCTTTTCTGTAAGTGGTACTTAGGCTTAAACTCCAGTAACATTTTGCTTTTAAATGCAGTGTTCTACAGTTCTGGTCGTCTTCCCGTTGCTGCTCGATGGCTGTGCCGAGCTCTGATTTGGCATGGCGACTGCTGCTTGGCAGGGCGGTTTGTAAATCCCAGCGTGGAGTGAAAAGTACTTCTTGTGTTAGGAAAGCAAATGTTTTCCTGGAGAAGTGGAGCCTCCTTGAGAAGGCAGTGATCGGGAACTGACTTTGCAATACCGCACATGTTGTTGTCATTAAGGCACAGCCTTTCCTGGATCCTGAAATAACGTAATAAAGAATTGTGTTCAGAAACAGTGGGTACGTTGAATTGTTTCCAACCCTGAAAGACAGAGTTGCGAAGGGTTGGAACGGAGTTGGGTTGGGGACGCGGAGCCGTATCAGGCTGTGTTGTGCAATGAAGCAGTGATGTGCTTTGTGTACTGTGGGGAGTTACCAGCTTGCTTTCGACCTTGCTTCTCGGAAGGTGCAGGAGAAGAAAGGTGTAGGAGTGGTGTGTTCCCTTCAGAACTTCGGTTGCAGTTTGATTTAGTGCTCTGCCCTTCAGTCTTGGTGTTACACTATCAATAAAGTCTGTGGAAAATAGATACAACGTGCAACCTTCATCTTGATTCTCCTGGCGTGTTACTTTGACATAAAACCACTTTCCCCTCTGCTGTTTCATTCTCAAGGGTGACTCTGCGCTAACTCTGGATGGGAGGGACCTGTCTTTATTCTGAAAGCCTGGGCTTTCCTGCTGACTCCACCTGAAGATCCGACGTTGGGTTTAAGATGCTGGGTGCCTAACTGTGTTCTGGCTTTAAGATTCAACCCTTGGACATGCTTTGTAGCTTCTATTTGTATTCAAGTCAGTGAGAAATTAAGCAGGGACGTTACAGCATCAGACTTGTTAGTGTGGTAGTATCCACCAGCAATGAAATTTGGAAAAGGTGGTATTTGTGGTACGTGTTTTGTAGAGAAGGAGCTGTATCATTTGCTTACAACGACGTGATTCCTTCCTCTCGGGGGAAGAGCTCAGAGGTCGCTTCCGAGCACTGAAATCGTTCATTCTACAGCCACAGCCACACACATCCTTGCAGTAATGTATAATGCAATTTTGTTCATTCTTTGGTGATTGAAAAATGAAAAATAATGAATACATCTAAAAACAAAGCAATAGTTTGTGACGCCTGGGCTCTCGTGGCTGACAGCTGCATAATCTGCGTTGGATCCAAATGATTCGTAATGAATCTGCGTGGCAGATCCTATGGGAGGAATTCCTACCTGTCTGCTTTTAAATATTTGATATTTCCAGAGCTTTTCTTGTAAAATCACAGAATCACAGAAAACACTAACTTCCAAAAATACAGAATTATGAATGTATATGATCTCGGCGTTCCCACAAGTCGCGTGTTTTCATTTTGCTGTACAATAATCCACTTTGAGACTCGGTGCTACTGTTGCGTCTCTGGTCGCTGTAGGATGCTGTGCTGTGACGTGATGGTCGCAGGAGAGACTGAGAGGAAGAACTGTGCCATCTTAAATACGAGGTCTGTACGAAAGCTCCTACTGATAAATATCCTCTCCCCTGCGTTGCCCGGGCTTCCTTTGCTCGGTTCGGTCACCACGGCAGTGGGGCAGGAGCAACCGACGGCGTCTTGCCGTACCGCGGGAGAGGAAGAGCCAGTCCTGGGCTCTGCAGTCTTTGTCCGTCGACTGGCGGAGTCTGCCTGCTCTGCCATCCTTCTGGGTGAGGTTCGAGTCCTCATTCTTTCCATTGTGTGAACTAATACTCTTTTGATTATACTTCTTTGGGGAGTACTTTGAGGAGTGGCTTTTTAAGCATTCCTTTGGTATCAGCAAAGGAACTTCCGTTTCAACTGCACTTTTCGGTGCAGCTGTTTCTTCCACAGAAGTGGATTTTGTTGGTATTTGGTGTGTTGAAAACTAGCAAGCAATTGTGCTTTAGAGCAGTAGGGATCCAGTTTGGGATTGTGAGCTGAGTGGGGGCAGTTTTTAATAGAACAGGAACATGAGAAGCACTGCTTTGTGCCTTTTCTCCTGGAGGCGATGTACCACCTCTGTTTTCACCCTCACCCTGAGGGGAGTCCTAGCTGACAAATGTCTAGCTATGGAGATGCAGAGTAATTTCATAATTGGGAAAGCTTTTGGAGACAAGATACTAAAACAAAACACCTTCAAAATATTTTTTATGGGTACAAATGAAAGAAGGAGTCACCTATTTATCAATGAGGCTTAGACAACTGATGCTTAAAGTGCCATTTGGACACCGTTTGGAAAACAGAAAGTTGATTTGTGTGTTATAATTGCAGAATTCTGCGCTCCTCAAATGTAACTACGGAAGCTGTTGTAAAAATCCAGCAAGCAAAGGAACATTGGGTGAAACCTGGAAGCCTTATTTCTGCCTCTTCTCTGACAGTCGGGTGCCACGGAGGTCTAGACTCTGAGCTAGCCTTACTCAAGAGAAAGTTTTTGGACAGATGTCTGTGCTTGGAAAACTGTTTCCATGCTTATTGAGGGATAAGGCAGCAAACTGGACAAAAGTGCCTTGCAGGCAGGACTCTGCCTTTCAGGTGGGCTCTGCTGTGCTATGTGGTAGTGAGAGCGTAGTTTTGGGTTGGGTTGGCTTTTTTGGTAGTTATTGCAACAAAGATTTTAAGGAGGAATTTTGCTGGTGTTTTTAAGGAGATCCTCTCAAGAATAAAGAGCACCATGAAAGGATGCCCACCTCCCTACTTGTTTGGAAACTGAACAAGCAGGTGACAGAGGCTGATATAGGTCAGGCACAGGCAGGAGTTTGTCTTTTTTGAGGCAGAATAAAACGAAGGCAAGTGATTCGTATTTGCATTAGAAAATATGGAGCTGGTAGACTAATGTGCAGAGGGGGCACATGCTAAAAATAACAGTTTAGGAAAATGATCTTTGCAGCTCCGTGACAAGGACTGATACCCCCAGAGGGAGTCTGTAGGAGCGAGGCAAGGGGATGTTGAGGCAAGTGCTATGAGCGAAGCTCTGGCGGGAATTTCAGCTGTACCAATGGGAAGTTTCAGAAATACTACACAGGCTGCAAGGCCTAACTGTAGGTTGGATGTGAGGGTCTAGAGAGAGATCAGAGAATTCAAGACCATGTACAGGTTACTGACCTGAGTGAGGGGCAGGTAGATGAGCAGGTAAGCAGAGGTGTGCCGTGTAACTTTTGGCCTTGAAATAGAAGCAAGATTATTATAAGCAGCCATGTAGAATCTCCCTCTGTGTGCTTGTTTTCCCATGTGCATCTCTGTCTCCTCCCTGTTTAGTCTCTTTTACCCTCGATGTCATTGAGGGAACAAGGTGTTTTTAGCACGGGTGAATGAGTAAGGAGGTGGTTCCGTGAGGGCAGCACTAACGAAAGCAGGCTTCCTGAAGGTTTGTGTCCTTTCGGTGTTGACCCTCTGTGTTTTCACCGTTATCTCAGGCTGCTTCATCTGTTAGCAGACATTCACAGGTCTGAGATTCAGTTAGACTGAGGAAAAAAAAAAGGCAGTTGACTTGGACACGAGGTTAAAAAGGGTTGGGGCTTCAACTGGTAACGCAGTCACAGAATTTACCGTATAGATCTTTGCAAATGCGTGTGGCACGTTTACTGAAAATTTCTTTTGGATAGCAAGCGCCGTTGAACAGATGGAGCAACAAATAGGTTTCTTTTAAAGATTTTTTTTTTTTTTTTTTTTTTTTTTTCATCCTGTACCCTTTTTGGCCAGGTTTGTCTGTCTGTAGGCTAGAAGGGAATGATTGCATAATAGTCAGAGCTGTCCTCGGGTCACGCTGGGACAGCTGCTCCCCGTGCTGTAAGCAAGCATGGCTGCCCAAGAGCATGAATGCAAGGCATGCTACAGCCCATGGCTGAGATTCACGACCCTTCTCTTCTGCTGCTGCCAGCTTTGCCTTGGGAGGCTGTCGCAGGGTGTGTGGCAGCACTGAAGCTCTGTTTGGGACTGATCCAAAGCCTGGTGAAGTCACTAAGAGTCTTCCTCTGAAATGTGCTGAATTTTGAGCCAGTTTCTAGCTGAACTGTTCTGTCACGTGAGCAATGCCGGTTTGAATGTGTAACTTGCAGTGAGTGCAGTGGGAGGGGAATGCTTTTTAATGAAGGCTTTCCTCAAAAAAACCCCAGAGATGGGTAAGTGGATTGAGCTGAGAAGGTGCTTGGATTTTCATTAGTTCTTTCAGACAGCTATTGAAACTGAGTATGGTGACTCTGACCACAGGTTGGTGGGTTGGTCGTGGTTCTTTCCAGCTGTCATTCCACTCAGCATGGTGTGTTGCACGCTTAAATGCTGCAGACGTTGCAGAAGTCTTGGTCTGCTGTTGGTGGAGGAGCTCAAAAGCGAAGGGTGGGTTTCAGCTTGATTCACTCAGATAAATCTGGGATAATATTCTGAAAATAGGGATTACTGAGAGCAGGTCCTAGGCCTGAGTGTCTGGATTGACAGCAACGACACAGAGGCCTTTGGGGGGAAGGAAAGTTCTTAAGGCTGGAAGAGAGCGTTCATTATTACCTGCAGAAGGTTGGAGTACTGTTACCTAGGTGAAGAAAATGGGTAGTTGCATAGTTAAGGCACTGAATTGAGACTTGGGAAATAGAAAAAAATTACATTCAGCCACAGATTTGGGCTTGGACTCAGCAAAGTACTTGGGCACACTGAAGTGTAGAGCTGAATTGAGGCCTGTGTTAGCTACTTGCCTGATGGGAATAGCCTTTATTTCTCCTAGCTTGTTCCCATTTTGTCCGCTGAAATCTATCTGGAGAGTGTGCGTCTTACTACTTGTGTTCATACAACATCTAGCACTGCGGTGCTTTTCTGTTTGCTGACATCAGAAAGCACTATTGTAGTACAAATAATAAAAATATGTATAAGAACACCGGCCTAATAGACCTCGAAGCTCATACTTTGTAAGCACACTGGGTTAGCTTACACATATTTTGCCAGGCTGATTCTGATAGCTGTCTACAGTACAAGTCACTGCTTATTTTAACGTCCCGACTGTAATGTAATCTAAATATTTAAAACAACCACTTTTTCTGCTGGAACCTGAGGACTGCTCTGCTCTGAGGGTGGAGTATGTTACATTTATTAAAAGCTAATGCTATGAAAACATGCTAAAGGGATACATCAGGTTTGGTCTGCTTCCTGTGGCTGGTGATCTGCAGTGGGACAAGTTAGAAAAACAAGTTTACTACTGTTCATTTAATGAACACCTCCACACAGTGTATGCACAGTTTTGGTTTTCTTTTTTTTCCAGTGCTCAGGTAGACTTGTTTTGGCTTAAGAATACACACACAGACTCTACAGCTGTTGAAGACGTTAACCATCTCTATAGGGTTTGAGTTCAGCCACTTACCTACGGGCTTGGTGTATCTCTAATTAAAATTTGCCTGTGAAGTAGGCTGAATTAAGTGGGATTTATTTAATAATAATTTTTGAAAGATTATCACCATTCTAGCCTGCCACAGGAGAGTGAACAGGCAGCCAGGAGGAGATCCAGATGAGCCAGGAGGAGATTCAGATGAACCAGGAGGAGATCCATATTTGGCGCTTTGAAACCAACCATAAATAGCTATGGAATAGATTAAAATGTTGAATTAAGGAATTAATTTACATATGGTATTAAAGCCTGTAAAGATTTCCGTGGTATGTTTGAGATTAGTACAGCAGGCTCCCTTCACTTGGATTCTGCTTACCTTCAAGCACGAGTCCGGCATTTTCGACAATAGCCTAGTTCATGCTTGTATTTCAGATTCCACTTTGGATGCAGCCTGATAGGCGTTGCCGTGACTGTGCGCAACCCGGTCAGTTCTCATTCTGATTAGTACTTTCAGAGAATCGTTCAGGAGCAGCAACCATTTATTTCAACTGTTGTGCCACAGTGTTAGGTGGAAAGGTTGACAAGGGGGTGTTTATGAAACACAGAGAGTGGTTTTTCTGTAAGTGGCGTCACTGCTAGAATTCTCTCCCTGTTCTTCTGGTCTTTATCTTCTTTAGGAATCATGACATGTTTCAGTTTCGATGTCTTGATAATTAAAATTACTTCCTTTCTCTCTCTTTCCCCACAACAGTTGGGGTTCCTGTATATTTGGCTGATTAGTTATGTTGTTGTTGTGCTTGATATGATCAACAGTAGATTTTCTGCCTTCATCTCTACGTGAAGTTCTTTTAAATGGCAATTTTTTTTCCCTCTTTAACTTCTGGCTAATTCTCACTCTCTTTTCTGTGTTACTGTCATTCCTTCCTTTTAAATAGACATGGAGAAAGGGTATCCATCGCTGTCTTGTGCAGCTGAGATTTGCCTTCAGAATATACTAGACCTCAAGTAACTTGCCATGTATTGTAGTCTCCTCGTTTCAATCTTGGACATCTTGTGATTAGTAGGGATCTGATGTGCAATTAGAATTTCTTTGCAAGGGCCCAATTTGCTAATGTTTGGGTTGATTCAACAGCCAGTCCACTGTCTCTGTTGTTACGTGGTCCAGTGTTAACATCTGCAGGGTAGATGTGTAGGGTGATTGCTTGCAGTTACAGCAGTGAGCTGTGTTTACAGCCTGTTTGAAACAGGGGAGGTTCAAGTTTCTATTCCACCTCATTTTGTGTTAACCAACTTAGGGCTATCAGCTGGTGTGGCAAGCCTTTTATTTTAGATTGATTTCAAACTTCTACAACACAGAGGTGAATTTTTTTTTTCTCTGTGTTTATGGTAAGCTGAAACGGAGCAACATTATCCTTGAAATTGTTCAGAGGCCAGTCCTATCTAAAGTCAGTTGAGATCAAGTATCTTGAAGCCATTAGACTGAGATCCCCTTTCTTAGCAGGTGTCTACCTCTCTTCATGTGGCTGACATTATAGGAAGGAAATTTCAATAGAATCATCCGATTGTTCCAATTAACGAGGCTGACTCAATACAACTCTTTACGTATGCGTTATTGCAGCTTATTCTGTCTAGCTTTTTGGTTCCTTAACGTGCTGAGATTTCTGGATTTTATTTGGAAAGAAACTAAGAGAGAGGAAGCAAAGTGACTGGTAATAAACTTAGTGAGTAAAGGCAGTATCTAGAAGTGGTTTATTCCTGTTTTCAGTCTGTGTGGGAAAAGGAAGATGGCTCGGTATTTCTGTGTGACTTGACCATCTGTTTTGGGCGTGCTGGAGGTGAAGTCAGCCGTTGTCCTGTCTGTGTCCACCAGATAATCCTGAGGTGAGCGAGTAAATTGTGAGTGTTTCTTTTGCTTTGACATCTGCACTAACTGCAGCACTGCGGAACACAACGTGCTGCAACACCCAAAGAGAACTTGAGAAGGCGGCTCAAAAAAGTGGCAGCGTCCTTTCCCTGACTGGCTGGGACAGATAGACTTAATTTATCCTTTGTTCCTGGAAATCTGGCTTTGCCCTTGTGCTGACAGGGCTCAGCCTGTTGTATGAGGAGCAAGCTGTGCTGTTGCCGATCCTTTGTTTGAATGTTTTGGATAGCTTGACTGTACCAAATAATGGAGATGAGGTGAATGGCCTCTGATAAAAATGGACATGGCACTGAAGTGAGACGGATTAGTATTACTTGGTCCTATATTTATTGTTTTTTAAAGCTTGCTCATGCCTCTTGGTTACTCTCTATTTACCCCGTTGCTTGCATGCTTTTTGCTTAAGCGTTTCCCTGTAGTTTACTAAAGCTGTAAATACTACATTGTACTCTGCAGAAATCTTTTCTGATGCAGTTTAATGGCTAATTACTTATGATATCCAGCATCGCATCTTTGGCTGTGTTATTTACAAAGAAAACAGGTGCCTCGTCTTTTGCTGAATGTCTGCTTTATGTGCTCTAATTAGTTATTACGTGGCAGTAATTAAGATGGTCCTGCAAGGGATGCTTGTGTGATCTGCAATGAATCCTCTTCTCTGGCAGTCTTGGGTAAATGTCAGAGTACCGTGGCCTTCAGTAGCCAGCATATTGAAATCCCTTGACGTGTAGCTAATGAGAAAAACACATGTAAATTCAGTTTAAGCGCAGTTACTTGTTAAGAATTTTGCAAGATGTAGTATATGCAATGCCACTTCCAAAGAACTGACTGTTTTCAGACAAGATACACTGAGTAGGTGGATTGGGAAGATTACAAGGGGAAGCAAAGCATTCCTGACAATCTCTAATATCAATTTTACTGTTTGTTTAATCTGTGCTTGCTTTTATTCACTTGGTTGAGGTGCTCGGCTTAAAAATCAATGTCTTGGGCAAATTCATAAGAAAGATTCTCAAGGAAGCAGCATCTGTTGATAGTTATATCTGATATTTTTATTTTTCCCTCTGAGTTCATGGCAGCTCCCACTGTTCTCTGACCCTCTTTTGCTTTGAGAGTACACAAAAAAGAAAATTCCTCTCCTTACACACCCTCCAAAAATTGGCAGACAGATGATCCTCTTCTGGAGGAAATAATGAAGAGGTCATGCCTGCTGTCCAGAAAAACTGCAAATCTGAGAGCTGCATCCAGCTATCTCCTGAGAAGATCCTTTTAAATATTAAATTTTGCGTGTTTTCCCAAACGTGATAATAACCTCAAGGTGAAAGATATCACTTGAACCAAAACTTGCATCCGTTTGTGGATGGGTAACTGTCTTTTCTAGCAGAAATACAGTGATTCGTGAAAACCCATAACACATTTTTCGTTGTCCTTGTTCCTACAGGGAAGAAAAGGATATCTGTAACCATCTTTATTTTTGCAGGATGTTTTGGTCTGATCGCTTTGTCCTCCATGTGTGTGTTTGTGTGAGAACAGAATATAGTGAAAATACACTCCCATCTGAGCTGAAAAATCCAGAATTTCCAGCCTTTTACGTCTCCACCTTATAAGCAGAGGTCATGGAGGAGAACTGGTTTGTCACCTTGGGGCTTCAAGGATATCTGGGGCTTCAGGAATTTTCAGTTCATTTTCTGCCACTGCTTCATCTGTTGATGTCTTTTGGCAATAACAGAAATATTTGTGTGTTTTGGAGCCAGGCAGTCTCTTCATGGAACTCTGAGCAAATATCTCTGTGGCCAAGTAGGGGATGGGAGCGGGGGCTGTTCCTAGAGCCCCGTTGCTGTGGTATCCAAGCATCGGTGCATATAGCACGTGGAAACTGGTGACACGCAGAGCTTTTAAACCCTAGTTCAGTCAAACGCTTGAATGCTTATTGTTTAACTTAAATCTCAGAAGCAAATCCATCCATATGCAGTAACGTGCTTATTCAGGTGTACATTACTGTTTGTCTTGCTCATAGTTCCCAGTAGGGACCTGCTTCAGACTCTTTAATGGTACCTAGAAATAGTTAATTCTCATGGGCTTTGGGACAGACTCTTCTGACCAATATATTTGCCCAGGTTTTGTTGGATACCAAAAGCTGTTGGGATGGAATTGCTTCCATAGGTTCCCTTTTGTGGGACTGCAGGTACTCCTGAACACAGTTTGGGATGCTCCAAGGTTTAAGACCTTAGAGTTTGGGTATAAATACATATAGTATATAAATGACCCTAGATTTGGAACCTCTTCCGTGCAAGAAGAAAATGCCTGATGAGAGAGGATGGAATGCTGAGAATGTATGTGTTTAAGGGAGGGATGGTTGGGCATGGCTAGTTCGATGCAGCCGGCTCTTTGGAGCTGAGTTTTAGGATCAATAAAGAGCAGTGAGCTGCGTCCTGGAAATGCTGCTTCAGAAGTACAGTCTTCCCGTTGTGCTGACTTAAGCAAAAAATATGTCTGTGCTTGAGCCAGCGTTCTCCTGTCAGCTCCGCTAATGTGGATGGGTGGATTCTCCCATAAGGAATATCACTGGTGAGGTAGTGAGCAGTGGGGGTATGGTGTGAGCAGTGGGGGTATGGTATGAGCATTGGGTCTCTGGATCTTCTGTTAGATTTGAACTCTGTTTTGACATCAGAGCTAAGAGAAAATTTTGTGCAGGAAAAGCTTTGGTGTATAGGCTCTGCGTTTTCCCGTCTGATTACTGCTTGCCTTTTAGCAAAGGACGTTTGGGTTGGCCTGGCGCTAGAATGCCAGTCTTCTAAAGTAATTAAGCACCAACTCATGATTTAATGAGTGTTGGGGAAGGGGGAGGGGTGTCACTGGTGGTTTTGCTGATGCTGTTTTGGGGTCCCAGTTCTCAGAGAAGACTACTGGAGGCTTGTCCTCTAGTTTCTGCCGTAGAGTTTAATCAGTTGAGACAAGCTGCTGAGCAAATACAGAGGAATTTAAAGTGCTTGAGGAAGGAACGACCTAAATAGTTGCCCTGTGATTCTGTTGTGGCTTATTTCCATGTGAAATGTAAGTAACTGAGGGAATAATGATCATTTTTGGTTATTTCAGTGGCCTTGGTAAGATAAAGTATGAAAATCATTTGGGAGGATATTCAAAGTGTATAAAACGTGATGTTCTCCCTTCAGTTATTGGAGTGAAACACTTGAGGATAATGAGAACCCCTTCACCTTCTGCCACTGACTTGCTATGGATCATTTGGCTGTTGGGTTTACTTCTACTGTTTCATCATTTCTGGAGAAGATAACGTCTCCTTTCTGAAAAGTACTCTGGCTCTTTTTTCGTCAAGCAGGTGAAGTGAGGATCGACATGGTTGGCTTTGTGCGGCAATAATATAATTGGTGAGGACCGTGCATGTCTAATCAGTATGAGGATCTGTGATGTGGATGGGAGGTGTGCGTGTGTCTGCTGCAGGCGGAGGGTGACTGATGCGGGAGGTGAATCAGCTACTTACTGCCGGGAATGTGGCTGCTGGCTGACTTGGCAGGGCTGTGATACGGGAGGTGGACACCGAGGCCCCTCGGGTCTTGTAAGGATGGCATTTTCACGGCAGCTTGCAGTCTCAGTTGTAATGACTAAGGTGTGGAGTCCATCTAGTGCCCCAGATAGCTGCCAGGTTTCCATAATTCTATTTTTAAGGTAACTCTGATTTTGGAGGAAGAAGTGTCCTATAGAGGTTGTTCAGGTGTGAGGAGCAGCCTGAAAAGGGAGCCTCCAGATTGTGATCGATTTATTTATATTTGCATTTATGAGTTCAGAGGTGGAGAAGTAGATGCATTTGGAAAATACTTAGTAAGTAAGTGTGCAAATGCTGTTTGTTAACAGCTGCCCTACTGTGGGGAACCGGGACAAGAGCTTGTGTTTTAACAACTGGTAGGCTGTTAAAACCAAGCATTCCTCACATAAAGTTTAAGAGGAGCAGATAGGTTTGAAAATTGTCTCAAAGTAAGAGTTCTGTTAGTTAAATCCTATCTGAAACCTGTGATACTTAAATGATTTCTCTCTGCCTTCCCTCTGGAATGTGAAGAGAAGAAGGGCTGTGTGGGTTGAGGCACTGGTTTGGGCTTTGAGGTCTGAGTTCAGTTTTCCCTCTTCCAGCTACTCTGTATTTGACCTTGAGTCAGTGATCTAGTCGCTGATATTACAACCAGTTAAACTTGTGCCTAGCTTAATTCGTGTACGTGAGTTGTGCCTGTGGAGGAGACTGTAAACATGTTAAAATTACATGCCTAGGAAACTTGTAAACAGGGGCTTTTATTTTGGGGTTTCTGTTCTGATTTGTACAAACTTCTGAATCAGAGTGAAACTGTACCTTGCTGCAGACCAGAGAGCCTTCACTTCAGAAGTGTGCCGGTGCGAATGCGTGGCATCTTCCCAGATTTCTCTTTCCTTTTGTTCTGCTGAGCCACAGAGTGGCTCTTTCTTCCCTCCCTGCCCATTGCTTTTTGGCAGCCATTGTAGTAGAAGTTCTTTGCAATGACCAGCTTCAGTGGCTGTTCCGTTGGTACCCGTGCAATATTTTCCATTGAATTTACTGTTGTGGTTGAATTCTTAAAAATTATATAAATAAATAAAAATAATTTGCCAACGCAGAAAGACTGGAACTACTGAAAGAGTGGGTTTGCAAGACTTTTTGGGGCTGCTTTTTAAATATGTTTATTTCCAGTTATAATTTGTGATCTGTTTTAGTTGTAGACCCAAACTGAAAAAAAGATACGGTAAACAGAACAGAACTGATTGAGCCCAGAGACTTGCCTGGTACAGGGATGAGGGGGGAGTAAGGATGTGTGACAAACCTTTTCTTTATTTGAAAAAGAATATGCAAAGAAGTGTCTGATGCTAATTACGTTTTGCTCTCGCTGAGGAAGAAGGTTGCACAGAGGTAGCAAGTGATGGCAAGCTACGAGTGCTGCAGAAACCAGGAATATTTAGGAATCTCTTGACCAACCACGTTGTTTCTAACTAGACGTGCTAGTTAGACGTTAAATTCACGGGAGAGGTTGGATTTCTGATGTCATGGGGAAATGTGGGGATACTTAGTCACTAGAGATTGTTGAGCAAGTGCAATGCTTGGAGACATGCTCGACAAGTTCCTTACTTCAGTCTATGCAGAAATCCTCACTGGCTTCAGTGGTACTAGAAGCTGATACTGAAATGGTACAGAATGTGCCTTCCAAAGAGCTTTGGGTATTTGGAATAAAGGTAAACAAAGTGAAGGCCCTGGAGCCTGTGTGACTGTGCGGCTGTAGTGTTGTTAGGAGCTCTTTGGTGTTTCACTTGTTTCTCGATGGCCCTTGCACAGTGTGTCCTGAGTGAAGATAACAGAAGTTTTCAGTGCAGAGCGAATTTATTTGTTGCTCTCAGTGCTGTTTCAGGTCTGTGGCTTGTAAGATTTACTTAGAGGGCAACTGGAAATCCTGTTCCTCCTGTGATATTAGATAGATGCATCTGAAGTGAAGCGATCAAATAGTTAATGTTAAAAGCCTGCCTCTTCTGTCTTTCCAATTGTCCCAGCAGGGGATGCATTTCATGGTTGACATTAGCCATGCTGTTCCAGCTCCTGCATCTTTCACATCCTGCTTTTCATCCTCCCCTCCCTCCTTACCTTTTTTTAATTCATCTCTTATTCACTGTGGTTAATAAGCAAATTTGTCATCTGCTTATTTTTGCCTTCGCTAACACTCCCCCCACCCTCCCGTTCAGACCAAATTAACAGTCAGCCAGTGACTTGAAGATAATGCTGCTGTGAATTATCCTTTGCTGCAGGGCAGCTTTGCATTTGTAGTGCCGAGCTGACTTTAGTTTGTGCGACAAGAACCAGGCAGTGCAAAAAGAACTGGGATTTTCATTCCTGGCAGGAGGGGCTCACGGGTGTTGAAGGGTAGTGACTGAGCTTTAGGGAGGCGTCTCCTTGACAGGTTCTTTTTGCGGGGACGTCTTTGGGTGGTCTGTCCTGGCCTTGTCCTGTGAGCTGCTGCGTGAATTGCACTTGCTCTTTACATTTGTAAAAAGGTGGTGGAGACAAATACGGCGTGGTTACTTACTGATGTTTGTACAGGGTCTGGGACCGTGGCCTGGGATATACTGGGTATGAGAACAAATTCAGGACATAATTATCTAGCCAAGCCTGGCAAACTGACTAAAAGTTGCTTCCAGTGATTGCTTCTGGATGCAATTGGTTTTGACAACCTTGAATCTATCATTGTCATTCCGATAAAATGCATTGCTTCACGTTAAGCGAAAGAAGACCTTTCTTCTTTTTCATCGTCCTAGAAACTCTTGGATCATATTGTTCCTTTCTCCTTTTATCCTGAGGATTTCTAGGAGCAATAGCAGTGGTGATTTGTCTCTGGGTTCCAAGTTGACAAGAAGCTTTATGATACGTTGGTTAATAATGGGGGCACTGTGAACTCACAGCAGCAGATTGACTATCGTAATTGGAACTCTGTGTGTTTGATTTCTTTGGAGTAACACCGTACAAATCAGGAAATGGCTTTATACCTTTATACACAAACGGGACATTCTTGTGAACTTTCATGACCTTAGGGATCCAGTAAGGTTAAGTGATGGTGGCTTTTGGGTGGGCTTCTAGGCTGGAAAAGAACGCTGGGGATGTTGCGTTGTTTGAGCCGTTGGTTCAGCTTCCAACGCCTGGGAGTTTAGTAGCAGACAGACCGCCACCACCCTTTGCCCCGTCGTCGATGGCCGCAAAAGACAAGCCCAGGTTGAATCTCTCTGTGAAAACATGTCTGTCTGCAGTGAGGGGTTTGTCCAGTGGTTGAAGCGTATCGTCCGTACTTGCTTCTTGGATGAGTGGAAGGTTTCATTCTCCAGGGTTAGGAGTCTATTTAAACTTTGAGTTGGTAGTTTTCTCCTTCTCCTTCCTGGAAAGTCTCCTCTCATTCTCTCCAGTCAATTCTCTTTGCTGTTTTGTCCTCACAGGACACTGGGTGTCACATAGACCTCAACTTAGCAGTCCCCCATGCATCTGAAAAAGGATGTGCGAAACAGGCACGTGTCCAGTGCTGCATCTGTTGAATAAATAAGTTTCCGATTTTCAGTACTTGTGCTAGGAGTTTGCCTCAAAGATTGCCTTTTTAACAATTTTATTTTGTTCTTTAAATCTCAGGCATTTGGGCGTAAGTTGTGGATGCTTGTGAAATCAGCTGTGCTGCTGGCAGGTGATTGAGACCTTTACTCTGTCAGAGGCACAGTACTATATGTTACCCACTCTCTCTAGCTGCTCATGGAAACCTGACTCTTAAAAATTGCATTAGCTCTTAAAAACTTAATTTAAGTAGTCATATAACTTCCTTGACTTTTCCTTGCCAAGACTGCTGATTTCTTACATTCATATATCCTTGTTCTTTCAAAAATAGTCTTTTTATGTACAGCAGCCAGGTAAAATGAATAAAAACACTAGAGACATGCACATCTGTCCGCTCGTGAACTCTTAAAACATTCTTTTCTCTAAGGATAGTTAAGTATACAAATCTACTTGCAAAACAAAAACTGCTCTTGAAAATACGTTATTCCTTTCCTAAGATGTGTATTTCTGATTTCCCCACCAGACAGGGTGACTTTTTAAAGGATTTTTGGTGGCTTATTGGATACTGGTTTTAAAAAGTGACAGCTAGACCTTCACCTGTGGGTGAGGTACTCGGCATGTCTTTGGGCAAATGTAAGCAACTAGTCCACGTTTCAAAGTTTAATTCCCATCCCTGCCACCCCCCCCCCCCCCCCCCCCCCCCCCCCCCCGATTCACGCTGTCTCCTTTTAAGAGCTTCTTTTTCTCTCTTTAGACTCCAGGGACCACTAATTAAGAAATCAGCCTCTGGTTGGTTGGATAACCATTGGCAACTGCTGCAGTTACAGAGCTGCTGCTCTTCCCGAGTGTCTGACAGAAAATGAGTAGAGATAGGGCCACAGCTGTAATAGAAGAATGGACAGATTACAAAACCACTGGGGCTGGGTCTCTTCTTATCGGGCTCTGCCAAACAGCAGGATGTCTGTCTCAGTGAAATCCGAATTGGGAAATGACAAAGTGGAGTTTTACTCTTGAGAGATGCTATCGGTATCCTTCTTTCTGCAAAAATAGGATTTGGAAAGCTCAAGAAGCTATTCAGGATTTGTGGGGTGGATTGGTTGAGTTGGAGCCGTTCAGCCACCTTGTTTGTAACAAAACCAGCAACAAAATCGAACTTTACCGTTTACCTCTTCCAGCCTTACCGGCTGTTGATGTTGAAAGTCTGACCTGTGAAAAACTGCTTTGACTTCTGGATTGCAGCTCAGTTGGCTTATGTGATTTTGGTGCTTGTGAACACCGTGAGTGAATTTGGGCTCTTCTCATTAGTTTGAACTTGATACAGCAAACAGCTTTTGCTTCTCTAATAGGATTTGGGAGAAATCTCTTGCAGTCCTGCCGTATGTCCCAAGCTGAGTATTCCTCAGCCGAATAGGCATACCCAGTCTGGCTGCATCTGCCTCGTCAGTAGAGGTTGTTCCTGGTGCTCTGCCTGTTCTCTGGGGAGAGGGTAGAGATTTCAGCTGTGCAAGTGGGGCCAGTGCACGCCCTTTTGTAGTCAGAGGCCCGATGGCTTATGAAGTTCCTATGACAGGAAAATAGTGAGTTTGATGAAAGGTGAGTGATGCAACTCTTACCGACTCTCGTAATAGAGAGAACAGCTAATTTCTTCCCAATTTCAAACTCAGCCGCTTTCTTGGGGTGATGAATGTGTTCATCAAACATTCCCTAGCGATGCTGCGTGTCTTTCCAGTGCATGCAGCTGGTCAAAACGGATTCTAGACACCATTTGGGCATGGTGAAGAAGCTGTGCTCTGCACCCAGAAGATGTGGCTTTCCAGTGTTTACGCACATCGTTCCTTAGGGAGTTAGGTTGTACTGGCTCATGGCTTGTATTCGTCAAGTAGAAAGGCTGCCAGTTACGTCGTTTGTGACTCCACCTCTAGGGCAGGCTGTCCGGTGTCCGTATGTACAAACCTTCTGCAAGGTTCAGGCTGTTCCCTTTAAAAGACAGGGCTACCTGGAGTGGTATTTGTCGATCTAAAACCTGTAGGAGATTCGGATTTCCCTGTGGTTCATTCCATAGCCAAAGTGGATCATAACTCAGAGCTTTGTTACATCCTCAAGAGCTGCATTGCCACAGGACGTACCGCGAGTCGCCAGGCAGAACCGGAGGGGTGTACATAGGCACGTCTTCCAGTCTGGACAAATGAATCACTGAATCTAGAAGGAACCAACAGACTGTCAAAGGGCACTTTGCAAATACTGTAGCAATCTTCTCGGTGAAGCCTGTGAAATGAAGACAAGAAAGGCAAGGGGGACTACTTGTTACACATGGAAAACGTAAATGTCCTCTGAGTGGATGTTACTTGAATTTTTTTTCTTGTTCAGCTCCTGGTGAAATGCCGTGCTCGTCCGAGTGACAGACACTCTTCAGAAGGCTGTCCGTGGCTAAGGTGATCACCTAGCACTTGGAAGACCCGAGTTTGGTTGTCAACCCTGCCACGCAGTTTTCTGCCTCATCTTACAATCTGCCGGAAAAGATGCCATGAGTCTTTCATCTTGTGTTCTAGGTGGTAGTTTTCCTTGCAGAAGGCATATCTCGTTCTGTATGGTGCCAGGATAATGAGGGTCTGCTTTCCATTTCAGAGGGCTTTAAATGGTGCTTAATTGAAAAAAAAATAAAGATAGTAATTGAGCCCTGTGTTTCACCCCTCTCTTCCACACTAACACACTGGTAAATTAAGGCAGAGATTCTGTTGAATTTTGTACTTAAACCTACAAATACTCATTTAGAAGTCAAATGTACTTGGGCTGGTGCAGGCTTGGAACGAAGAGTTTGCATTTTGCTTGCTCTCCCTTTGCATATGGAAAAGGATCAGTTCTTTCCCTGGGATGCATAAAATCTGAACCCCTTTAGTCTGAACTGTTTCTCTGAGCAGCCTCTTAGGTTGCTGAACTGACTCTTAAAAGAGTGGGAGGTGAGGAATCAGACCGGCAGAGCTGGGCAGGTAAAAAGCATGTGCCTCCTGTGTTAATGGGGGCCCCTCCCGAACAGTCTGCCTTTGTGCGGTACCAGCTGCGAGGTAACAGTGACCCGAGTGCAGTGTTTGGGGGAGCACCATTTCTCAGGGCATGCATGTCGGTTCTTGGCAAGCCTGCCAAGCCTGCTCCCTGTCTTCTGAAGGGTTCAGTGTTTTAGACTTATCTAATTTTCATTTTCCTTAGATTGGCCTTCAGAGCTGTTGGTAAATGCTTCTTGCTGTATTCACGAGGAACAAGGACTCGGTGATCCGATGGGAAAGCCTGTGATGCACCTGGGGAAATGGTGAAATACAGCATTGGGGGATCCTTTTATTGCAGCTTGTTTTTTCTTCCCAAATCTATGTCCTTTGATGCTGCTATGCGTTCTTGTAAGGATGCGCTGAACAAGACTAGCTTGGGCAAATATTTACTTATGAAGGACTCAAAAACCTGTGTGGAGTACCAAAGTGAGTCCCTGAGCACTGCAGCTTTCTCCTTGCTTCTGGTTCTTCAGGAGTATAGTAGCAAATGAAACAACTGCATCTCTCTCTCCCTGACCAGTGTCCTCCAGTTCAAAACTGAAGGGGCCACTCAGGAAATGAGGGAGGTTGACTTACTGATGTATATACGGACGGCTGTCTTTTACTGGAAGGCTTCAGTTTTCTCAGAGCAATGCCTCTCTCAATTTGGCTTTACAAGGGTATCGAATACAGCGGTCTGTGCAATTTGTGCTGTTGCTCTTGCTGTTTTTCTAAATTCAATAGTAGATATTTTTGTAAAATGCATTATAGCGTAGCTTGGAATAGCGAGCTCATGTCTATACATGAACATGGGGCTGGGGGGTTGCGTGTGCTATCACAAACTTGTTTCACTTCTCTGGAACACCGTTCTCATGGTGAAAACAACCATTTTTGACTTAATGTGGTGAAAATCGTTGAAGAGTGATCACCGTCCCATATGGGCATGTATCCAAAGACTACCTGTTTCTTAATTTATCTCAGACTTGGGATTTTGTGACAAGATGGAGATCTCTCTTTCAATGCCTAAACAAACTTGTAGGCCCAGTTATACTTTGAAGTTGAAGCGTGGGTGGAATTTATTACTAGGTCTGAACGTAAGAGATCCGAACCCAGCTTTCCATTGTGTTAGAAGTTTGTCTGGCAGTGCTGCCATCCCAGGGAGATGTTAGAGGGCTCTAGCTGTGCTTCCCCTACACCCATACCATGTTGTTCCTTGTGGAAGGCTAAACTTTGAAGGGGTATAAACAAGGACAACTTTATCTTGTGATCTGGATTCCAAAATACTTTGTCTACAGCCGCTGTCCAGGCCATGTGTTGAACAGCTGAAACAGCCATGGAATGGGTTCCTGTTACACCCCTCCTGGGTTGCCTTTGGGACTCGATGAAGATTCGGGGATGCATTAAATCAACCTCTGTGTGTGATGTGGTGCATTTCTTAAGCTTGTCCAAAGAAGTGTCTAGTGAAGGCTTCCGGTGGCTTCCCACAAAACAAGAGGATACACAGTCTTTTAGGGTTTTCTGTGTAATCCCATGGGAGAGTTGACATTTTGCCTGTGCTTTGAAGGTGAACAGCGATGGTAGTCTCCACCTTTGTGCCTGTGTTTTATATAGGTCTGGAGGCAACAGGCGCTATCACATTCATTACAAAATTTGTCTAACCTGTCATGGGCTGTGAGTTGTACTTCTGAAAGCTGGAGCAGTGTAGACCAAAAGATCTTATTAAAATAAACTAAATAAGTTTCACCACATCAGTGACAAGAATTATGCCGTTTAATTAAAATATGTCTAGACAAATAACCTTGGGGGAGAGAGGTATTATCTATAATAAGTGTTTGAGGTTTCTGCGTAGGGACCATACTAAAAGAATTGATGAATAGCTTCTTTTCTCTCCCAAGTATCTGGAGTCTTGAAGTACTGTACCCACTGCTGGATAATATGGTTGTTTCTTGTGTAACTAGATTGGCATTCACCTCTTTGTTAGCAATTATTTTAACCTGGCAGTAAATAATATTTCTGTGAGGTATCAATTAACACTTGTGGCTATTTTTTGACCTAGCTTTATTGTTATAATAAGATATTTTTAGTAGAGCACCAAAGGAACATTTCACAGAGGAATAAGAGTTGATTCTTATCTTGACTGCTGTCATGTACATTTAGCATTTCTTGCTTCGTGTTGTTTGGCAGCCGCCACCATATCTGTCACGGTTGTGTGACACCTTTGTTGAAAATGAATTGAATAGTTGTAATGAGAGCTCTGGAGTTGCTGCCATATCCAGTCGTGACTTAGAATGGTAGAAATAAACCCACTTTACTTCCTAGTTGGTAGGAAAAATGCTGTACTTGTAAGGCCGTATGTTGAACTTGTTTCTTTCTTGCTTTCGTTGTGAAGGACTGAAAGTCATTCTGACTGACAAGCGGAGAGGGAGGACACGTTTTCAGGCAGCTCACTCTCCTGCTGCTGTCTTTCAGAGAGTGATTTCACTGCGTGGAGTTAGCGCACCTCTCCAGAAAGGTGCTTCATTCCATATTGAGAGGAGTGGACTTGATGGAGTATGTGGGATTATTAAGGTCACGGGCATAGTCCTTTGACTCGTTCCTGGAGTTTATTGCTCTCTCAGCCAGGGTCAGCACTTTATCAGTTCAACATTGCACCTGTCCTTCACAATCTTAAGGGAAGATCTCTTCATCTTCTTCCTTGTTCTGTCAGCACAGTGGGCACCTATCTCCTTCACATGGCGTGTGCTGAAGGTGGACATCTAAATTTTTCCAACATTAATATATACAGTTACTCATTTTCTAAGATGAGGGCCTGACTGTGTCTGGAATTTTTGTTACACCATACGTTAATGTTCAGAGGCTATGTTTTTAGATGAAAATCTAGTTATCTTTAGAATGGTGTTTGGGGTGAAGAAATTATAAAGAAAAACTGATGTCGCATTTTAAAGGGCAAATATTGTGCATGTTTATTTACCGTGTGCTGCGAGATTGTGCTGGTGCCACTGATACCAGAATAATTGTAGCGGAAAGATAGTGCAGCAGAATGCTCTGGTTTGTGTGTGATCCTGCCAGCATTATCAGTGACAGCAATTGGATTGTACTGAGATGGAAGTAACGTGTTTCTGTACGTGTATATTTTTTTTTCCCTTTAGGACAGAAAATAGATTAATGAGGTTACAATACATGATTGGTGGCATTGCCTTGGAAAATAGATTGCCTGACATCTAGTAATGCAAATAAAGTGTGCTGGCATGAATCTTTAACCGAGGAGCTGGTTTTTTCTGTTGAATTGTGAAGACAGTGTAAGAACATGTGACTTTGGGTTGCTTCAGCACAAAAACCCAGTATGCTGTCTAGCGTTAGTTGCCTCATTTATTTGCTTTTATAGATGCAAGCACGTGATGGTATCGGGGTTGTCGTGTCTGCATGTTCTTTCAGTTGCAGAGAAACAACAGCTATTCTTGTGGTCCCTTTTTTCTGGGGCTGCAGTGTGATGGTTGTAAATGTCAGCCTTTCCACTGAAAATAGTCCCTGAAGAGCTTACAAGTTGCAGATTTACTGTTAACCTTGCTACGAAACAAGGTCTCAACTCAGGGCAAAAATAAGTGCCTAGGCACTTGGCCATTGTGAAATGTGTGCAGATACACCAAGATAAGAGACATCTGCTGTCCGTGGGCTCAGTTCTTATTGGTGGTCGATATTTTGAATAAGAAGAATGGGTTGTTGCATAGTAGTCTTGGAAAAGGACCTATGACACAATGGTCTGGGTATCGCTCTTTGTATTTTCAGAACATCCTGCTGAAGTATTTACTGTGCCTTTCTTCCCAATTCTCCTCCTTTGTCGGGTTGGCTCTGCCTAGGTCTGATCCATCCCTGTGCTGAAGCTGACACATCATTTAAGACCATGTGAGGGGGAAGGTGGTGTTTGTGCTCGTGTTTGGCTGAGGAGAGAATTTCATCTTCACGAGTTAGTGTTTGAGGATGTCATTTGCTAGAAGACTCATTGGATCAGACCCCCGAGCGGGCTGCAGTGCCCCAGCACAAATTCCTTTGGGCTCGTTCTACTGGATGTGTAGGTGCATTGTCCTGCAATTCCATCCTTATTCTGAAATTGTTACCTTTCCACCCCGGTCCTTTCTGCTGCTCAACTTGTCAGATGTCTTTTACTCAGCGTCTGCGTGAGTTGCACCCTTTTGTAACCTCAGCAGCCATTGGCACTGGGTGCAGCGATTCCTTGCAGTGACCTGCTAAACCAGCCCTCAGTTTGGCTCCTGACATCAGTCAGCAGCAGTGACAGAGCTGTGCTGCTGCGTCTGGCTGTCGTTCACGTCTCCCGCTGCCACTCAGCCTCCAGCCTATTCAGACCGCCCTTTCCGCCCGACTGTTAGAGAAGAGCTTTCTACAGGTACGAGCCATGGGACGAGGGGCTGTCCCTGTGCCATTTGGGATGTGATAGCAAAGAGTGTATCTGCCTTAATTTGAATCCTGTTAGTGTGGGAAGTAAAATAATTTGTGGCAGCATGGGCTTGAGTGTGGTCTGACAGCCGGAGGAAGTATTTGAGTCCTTAGTGTAATCTGTGGGCTGTGATGAAGCTCGTGTAACATTACTGAAGCCGAGAAAACTCACTAACAACTCGGTGTTATCCAGCAGGGATTCTTTATTGCGGCGCCGGGCAGCACGGGGGATGGCTCCTTCCATCCCTGCACACCCAAGCGTTAGGATTCTTGCCTTATATTTGCAGCTTTCATGTTTATTCATTATTACATATACATTTCTAAGAAAAGGTTGGGTTATTCTAATTATTTCCAGGAATTCATTAACATAAGTTCCTCCCGTAGTCCCGCCTCAGTCCGCCCAAGTGACGCCTCCATCGGGGGTCCTTGGTGGTCGTTGGGGATGAAGGTCCGAGTCTTCCTCAGGGTTGAACTTTTGAACTTGTCCTGTGGCCCATGCCCTGAACCATCCTGGGGCTTTTCCAATTCACACAACCAGCTCTTGCTCACTGCCCTCCCTCTCTCTCCTGCTCAGGCCTTTGTGTTCCTTGAGCCCCACAGTCTGACGGGAGGATCCCACCAGGTGTCCTTCGCTTGGCGGATTCTGCTTCATCCTTATCTTTAAAGTGTGTGTTAGTCGGCAATGGAGCTGTGCATGAGGGTTGGTACAAATCAGCCTCCCTCCCTGTCTCTAAAGGCTGCTCAGCAGCTCCTTCCTAAAAGCCAGTTTCCTAAAGGCTCGTTACCCATTCTTTATTACATTACTGCTGCTGTCACTGCTTGAGCTGACTGTGTTAGAACTAACTTGGATTTAGTACCTTGAAATGCCTCTTTGTCCATTTCGATATTGAGCAGATGAATTTCAGGCTTAAGCTGAGGCATCCACGCTTCTGCCTGGAGGTCCAAGAATAGTGACTGCAAAGTGATGCTTTTTGCATGTTGATTAATTTATAACAAGTCCTGTTATCCCAAAAACATCCTTAAAGATGATGTGCAATCTCGGGCATTCACGGAGGTCTTCATGCTTCCCAAGTACCTTTGAAAGGCCTGGAAGCATAGCTAAAAGAATGTGCTGTTAGAGTCAGTTTGTGCTGAGGGAGGCTGTATTACCAAAATCAGTCTTCCCTTTGCACAAAAATAGAGATTTTCTCGGTAGCATGCGGTAGGTGGAGTGGCCAATAAACTTACAAGCTGTGCAGCCTCTCTTGCTGTTTATCAATGGGGCTGAGAGCTGTTGATGATCAGCTGAAAGCGTCATGAACTTTGCCTTTCAATTCTCAGCTTCAGAACTGGCGTGGAGAACGGCACTTGGACTGTGCGTTAGAAACCACATCGTCTCAATGAATTGGTATGTAGCTCTGGGTGTGCAAGGTCGTGACCTGACTTCAGCCTGCAGAGGCTTAGATTTTCAACAGGCTGCACGTCTGCCTTGACTTTGTGTGAATGTCATCTCTAAGTGCTATTTTGAGAGTGTCCTGCTCTGGAGTTTTGAAGATAATTGCACCCCGGGGAAAGCAAAATCAGAGCCAGCTGTTTCAAATGGGCCTTCCACAACCAACTTGCTGCTGGCAGTAGCCTCTCTTTTACAGTGTTTTTCCTAGGTTGTTTTCAAGAACTATTTAATTTTGTGGGGACTTGTTAATATTTATTGTTTTGTAGCTAAGAGATTGGACTGGGAATTGCAAATCTGAGTTCAGGTCATAATTACGCTGACCTGTCCCTTCGTATTGTGACTTCCTTATCTTTACAGCAGAGATGACGATATGTGTCTGTCCCTTGGGACAGCTGCAAGAATAGATTCATTAACACCTGAGAGATTGTAATGTAGTCACATAAATAATTTAGTAAATAACATGAGGGGTAGAGGAAAAAGGGAAATAACAGAAAAGACAGAAGATTGTCAGTGTGGCTAAGATGCTTTGCTTGTTGGGGACAGTTTGGCCAGTTCTATTCCAAACCTTTTCTGAGGCAGTAGATGGTATGGCTGAAAACAAACGGTAAGGTCTTAGGGCTCCAAAAGTCAACCATTTGCTTGGCTTCTCTGGGCCCATAATTGAGAGGAACGTTTGTTCTGCTAGGTTAGCTGTTCATGGGGTGAGGAGAACACTATGCACCACTGAGGCTATCAGTGCTAAAATCAAAATAGATTCATTTCTATTGATGACAACTTACAATGCCATAAATGCTTGTGTTTTAGTGGGATTTTCACACCTTTGGCATCTGCACAAGCACTGAAATATTGTTAATTAAGGAGTCGAGAAGCAAATCGTATTCCCTATATGTCATTGCTCTTTAAGAGTCAGTCATAAATATTTTAAAATACTTAATTGGAAGCCATTCCTCATAGATGCTGCAAAGTGCACTATATTTGGAGACCCTTTTGAGATAATGGGTAGAAATTCTGTCAAGGGTCTGCAGCCTAGCACAAGTCGGGCTGTGCTGCGCCTCACTGAAATGGAAGGATGAAACAGATCTGGGCTGGGAGCCCAAGTACCAGTTGGTTCAAAACACGTGGAACCTCTCAGTGTGAGTCACTGTGTCAGACTGTTGCACTTGGTAATGACTGATAGGCCTTTAAAAGTGCTTGGAGTGTGATGCAGATGGCTAAACTGGATTGCTGTAGTTCAAAATTCCCCTTTCACAGTCGAGGCAGCTGTAAGGCAAGTCATCTCTGCTTTCCTCCCTCCTGTTCCCTCCCGTTCTTTCTGGATTGATGTGCAGGGATCTTGCTTAAGCAGAACTCTGGACTTCTCTGACCAAGTAGTGAGGCTTTCTGCTGCTCAAATGTCTGTGTTAAATAGTTGTCAAGGAACTTTGAAACATGAAGGTCCCATAATTTTCTTGTAGTAAGAGGGTATGTAATAGGCCAAGTGACCTCCTCAGGGTCGTACAGTGGGTTGGTGCCAGAGTGGAGCCTAAAGAAATTTAGTTGTCCTCGAGTCCCAACTCATAAAAAGTGAAATAAGGGCAGGTTCAGGCTGATTCCCTCTGAGGGAATACAGTAGTTCTTACTTCATTCATGTGCTTAAGCTTAAGTCAGTATCTGGTATAGGACCTACGTGCCAAAACTTTTCCAGTATCCTGCAGTTCTCCTGAAAGATGATAAATTAGCCCTACTGTTGTAGAAGGCTGGCATGACAAACTGCTGGATTGGCCTCCAGGAATGAAGGTGGAGCGGAGAAAACAGGGAAGAGGCAGTTATGTGGGCAAAAGTGTTTAGTGTGGCGATGAAGATCAGATGTGGCAGAGGATAACTGCTGCATAAATACATGAATGCATTAACTGTTAATTGCAGACAGAATCACTAAGACTGTGCTTAGATTTTTAAAAGCGTTAAGAATAACATGAGACAGAGAGCAGCAGCTAATTGCAAAAAGGAAGAAAAAGAGCATTTCTTAATATAGAGTTGTCACCAATGCAGGAAGAGGTGACTTCCCTAACACCCACTGCACCCAGTTTCTTGCTACAATTTGTGTAGAACCTATAAGAAGGAGCTAGTGTGCGTGGTGGAAGGACGGGAGGTTACCCTCAAGCTGGGGAGTGCCATCCCAAGAGCCAGCTTTAGTAAGTGGCCGTCTGCAGAAGGGGTGTTGGACTCGTGTAGCTGAGCCTCTGCAGGTCCTGCGGAGCTACTGCTCAGCTGCGTCCTTAGGAGGACTCTTGTGCATGTCGAAGCTAGATATCTTTGTGTGAAGAGGGTTTTGAGGAGGGTTTTGTTCCGCAGTTGGGTGTGTCATTTATATCATAATTGTGGGTAGCACGTTCATATTCATTTGTGACAGGTTTATGTGGGAGTTGGCGTACAAAAGTGCATATAAGGAAAAGCAAAGCGTTGTCAGTGTTGTTTATGAATAACAACCGAAAAAGGAGAATGCTGGTTCCACTCTGGCTCTGTGGTATTTTGAGGAGTGATTGGCAGGAGCCTTCCGCAGAGGAGCACCGTGGGTCTGCCTCGGAAGGCTGCCACACCGCTGTTGCGTGCTCACTAGCTCAGTGGGGTGCAGGCAAGATCTAAGGCTTTCGTGCATCACAGAAGGCTGCGGATCTTTTGTGCTGAGCAGAGCCCGCCTGTGCTGCACTGCATTAGGGTGTTTATCTGCTCGACAAAAAGACTCCTCTTCTTTCCCCCTCTTTCTTATTTCCAGAATAAACATTATATCCTAGCCAAGCCTCACCTGTAAATTCAGTGGGTGGCTTTGTTTTCATTCTTTTCTGTGAGCTGGGAGGGTGGCTAAAGGCTGTCTGTGTTGTGACCTCAGCTACAAACCCCCTGAAGTTTTAATTCTGCGTTAAAGGTTCAAACTGAAATGTTAATCAGCTTCAGAAAGACTATTTTTAGAGCTGCAGCCGTGGATTCCAGTTGAGTAGTTGCAATTTGTCATGTGATCAGAAGGGTCGGAGGTTTTTTCCTTTCTGTGCATGTCAGCTGTTTGCTGCTGGGTTTGCTGTGTGCCTTCTGCAGTTTAAACTGTCCTGAAAGGAGCTGCGTGCCTTTATTTGACTTAGGTTTGCCAAAAAATGCCTGTCCTCTGCCATTTGCTTTTGTATTGGAGTAAACAATCTGATCTTCAGAGATGTTGATATTCTGCATGGAGGTTTGGCCTGATAGTGCCAGGCAAGATGCAGGGAGCAGTTTGGCAGGTCTTGATCTCCTTCAGAGAGGGCTTCTTCTTGAAGAGCTTTAAAAATATTTTTTTTAATGGCTAGTGAAGTCCGAGAGTTTCTATGAAGCAACCAGCTAGCCTCAGTGGAGTGTAATACTAACACTGTAGTGCTGATTGCTAGTCCTGTGTGCAAATACCTATCAAACCACACTAGAGGTTGGGAGCTTCCAAAGCAAAAGTTGCTCTTGAGTGAGCTTAAAGTCTGTCAGAGCAGTTAGTAGAATCTTACAAATAGCTTCCCTTAGTATTAACTCGGTGCAGATGTGGATTTATAATTACTCACGGTTTTACTAATACAAACAGTTTTTTGGAAAACTGCTTCATAAGTAGAATCGAGTTGCCCAAAGAGGTGGCGACACCTCCATCCTTAGAGATAATCAGAACTTGACTCGACATGGCCCTAAGCAACCTAAACCTGCTGTGAGCAGGAGGTAGGATTAGATGACCCCTGGATTTCACTTCCAACCTACATGATTTCATGAATCAAAACTAACATCTGAATAATCTCTTTACCTGCCTTGCTGGTGACGGGAGTTGTTGAAGATACATAGAGAACAAATGGCTTAATTACTTCACCTTCTCTCTAAGGATCTCCAAGAAAGCTATAAGAAGTAATGAATGAAGCTTCTCTCCTTCTTCCTCCATCAGAAAAGGACGATAAGAGTTAACAAAAGACTTGATCGCAGTGACAAGATGGGATTAAGCTGGTGCTAAAGTATATTAGGACACGCACTTTGTGGCGTGGCACACATGAACCCAGAGAGAATTTGTAGGGGCCACGCTGCTGTCTCAACCCTGCATTTCCCACGTATGTGGCTTTGGAGGGTTGGGCCTGCTACTGGTGAATCAAGCAAAGGAGAAATTCCTGGTTAACCTCATTTTTTCTGAGTAGAAAGAAAAAATCATCTAGCTAATTCTGGAGATTAAGTCTCTCACAGGCGTGCATGATGCAATCAAAGTGCAAGTGTATGCAACCCTATCAAACCCAGTGTTTAATAGCCAATTGCCTAAATACTTATGAATCAGAGAGTCATTAGAGGTTTGTGGGGTTCACTTGGTATTCTTCATATGGAGTCAGCATATATTCTGAGGCAGCAAGCAGCTTGGCAGAGGGATGAGAGTGAGGGTAAGCCTCAATCCTTGGTCTTTGGGCTAAAATCCCCTTTGGGGGAAAATAAGAAGTCGGGACACTGGGAGGGTAACCAGGAGTGTAAACCTGTCGTAGAAGCAGGTGAGGTGTGAGAGGGTGAACAAGACTGGTTTTGGTAAATGCAAATACCTGTTTGTGCAGAGTAGGGTGGTAGCGAAGTCGGAGGATCCAGACACAATTCCAGGAAGCGAGAGGAAGGAGGGGCTGTTACCAGCAGTGATTGTTTCATTTAGTAATTAGTTCTTAAATCTCCTCTAAGTCAAATAAAGCAGAGGATGTGAGCTTCTGAGAACTATTCCCTCCTCCCCTTCCCCGCACATCCACACCCTTTTTTGCACATACTCTTTCTAAGACTGTATTGATGCGAGATTTGATAGCGAGGAGCTTGCTGACAACGTAGAGCACGTGCTTGGGGGGTATTCAAGAGCGTGGGGTCTTTTTCGTGGTCGGTCACTGATGTACCGTGGGACTGTGGGCGAGTTGTTCCCATGTTCTTCTTTTACCTTCCTTTTACATGGTAGATGCATTTGAAGGATGAACGGAAGGATCTAATATCTTGTGCATCAAGATTTTTCTGGAGTACAGTGAAGAGGAAAATGTTCCAAGTCTCTGACCAGCGAAGAGAAACCTTTAGCTCAATGGTCGGTGTGCTGGCGGAGTCTTCACTCCCTCCCTTTTGCGAAGGAAAATCCCGTACAGCTGGAACCGAGCAGGGCAACCTGGGGTAGACCTGCTGCTGGGAGGTATTGCGACACAAGTTATCTGGAAATGACTGGTTGGTTCTGTTACCATTTGGTGCTCAGTGAGCGTTAGCTTTGTGGGTAGGTGTTTGTTTGCTCTCTTCTGGCTGACCCAGCGTGGCTCATAACCTCGGTTAAGCAGAAGATGGTGTGTGCTGGAATGGAGACTGCGTGCGTTGCAGCCTTGCCAGCGATTACAGAGGCACAGTGTTGCCAGGAGGCGGGATGCGACCTAGGAAACAACTGTTCCCTCTTCTGAAGGGAAGCTTTAGCTCTGTGAGAGCAGGGGGATGTGTTCCTCGGTATCAGAGGGTCTTTGTTCTTATTATCAAACAGCAAGTCCATTAACAGTTGTGTTTGAGAGCGTTGGTGTCCTGTCTCCGCATCCAGTACCAATAGACTTCTCCTTATCTCCGCAGGAGGTCTCTGGCAGATCAAATACATCCTCTTTTCTTCCTTGCCGTGCTAGCTTGGGTTGGGTCTAGGTTGTGACCCAGTACTTTGGGCCTTATCCACCCTGGTCTTAAGCTGCTGAGTATAGTAGTTCCTAAGGGACCATGTGCATCCCAAAAGCAGACAATGACGTGGGTCTCCCTCTGCCCTTGCTTCTAAGTTCTCGTAGAGCAAAAGACGTCTTCTTGAATACAAAGTTATCCTCAGACCGAAGCACACGGCTGCAACCATTCACATTGCCTTCTCTCCATTGCCTCTCCTTCCTGAGAACTGAAAGGAGCTGCCTCTTTACTACAAATAATGATTTGTAAAACAGTGATATTTGAAATTAGTGGCTGCTGCTGTCTTTGATGTTCTTGGCATTGTTGATTGCAACCCAAAGCAAGCTGGGAATTACAGTCTGTCGTTCGCTTGCCTCGTAGCTCAAGGCTATATTTAGTAGTTCAAGTTGCAACAGATCTGGAAGTTGTTCCCTTTAGCTGCAGCAGAAGGCTAATGCTGTAATAAAGTGCGTTGTTTTGTAAGTGGTGACTTCAGTGTGCTCGTTTTCCATCACGAGGCCAACTGAACCAGTCTGTGCAGTATTGCAGGGATATCCTGACTGCTACTGTACGTGTCAACTTTAGAAAGACCCCCAAGCCTTTTCTGTGGAGAGAAACTCACAATCAGTATGTTTTCAGTGCTTGACTTTTGCCTGAATCTTAGAGCTTGACGCAGAACTTCTGCATATGATTTCTGGGATGCAGTAAGTGGCGTTTCCTTACGGGTGGTGGTGGTGGGAAGATACTGTTGTTGAAAACCTGCAGCTGTCCAGATGAAATTATTGCAGCATCTTTATTTGCTGATTCTGCAATTGAATCTTTGCTGAGTGAGTGTTCTCTTCAAGACTCTCTGAAACACAAAAAGGTAATGTCTGAATTCGCGTCGCTCCGTTGGGGCTGGAGATCCATGCAAATCTTGAAATCTTCTGTCTGCACACAGGGTTTGCAACTCCAGAATTACAGGTCTAAGAGCTTAATTGAATTGTCAAAGCTCTTTAAAGCACTGAGCATCTGTTGATTTCAATGGAGTTTGCTCTTAATTGTCTCTTTAGAGTCTAGGTATAAATGACTAAAGCCGATAATGAAATCATATGATCTGTTTCCTGGTGCCAAAAGGTGAAGGGAGGACAGATGCCTTAGGAGTTAAATGAATATTTTACAATGTTTTCCTTTCCAATAACAGGAGAGGGGTGAAGACTGCCCAATACTGTCCTGCTAGCCATTAACAATGCAAATAAATGGGGAGAAAGAAGAGAATGTTCATTCCTTCTTTAAAAAAGTGGATTAGAGTGTGCAAATGCAGGTACTAGTGGTGGTGATGCTTATTCCCAGTTTTCCAAGAGTAAGATGGAAAGAAACTGTTTGTCCATATCCTCTCCTCTCTTCTCCTTCCTAACCATTTTTTTCCCCCTTATAATATGACCCTGTTTCATGCATAGTCAGTTGCTTTGTGGTTATTGTGGGTTTTTTTACACAGCAACAAGAAAGACAAAAACATAAATAAAGGAAAATGTGGTTGTGGAACCACAGATTTTTATTGACTTCAGGTTGGCTTTTTTAAAGCTCAGAGATTGTCAAAAACATATCGTCCCTGTTCTCCTGTGTAGGGACTTGAGGCCAGAAATCTATTTTTGCTACGAATCTACTGTTTGACCTGGTATAAACCTACCACCGTATCTCCTCCCTGCCCAGACACTTCCCACTCTGAAGAGCTTTCCTGTGTGTTTGTACAATGCCTTGTTCAAAAGGTTCCAAATTTTGGTTGGAACCCTTAAGTAGCAAAAAGAATGTCTTGAGTATTCACATCAATATGTAGTAGTAAAGCCTTATATTTAAGAGCAAACCTGGTGTTTTTGCAGCTGAGTGACTTTCTATTCATGAGCTCAGTTCTTTCAAGTTGTACGTTTAAAAAAAACCCAAACCAAAACCCAACCAAAACCCAACCAATTCTCCCTGACCTGGGCAGCCACCTTTGTGAAGATCCCTTCGGAATCATGAAACAAAGCCTCTCTTGAACAGGTGGCTCCCAGGACTTAGCAGAAGTACTTTGTTGGTCTCTGCTGTCGTACGGCTTTCGTTTATTTGGACCTAGGCAGAAATGGAAGAGGAGAGCTCTGCATTTAAAGGAAGCCATGGGCTTGTGAATAGCTTGATGCTGTTCCTGTAACTCTGCTAAATAGAGTACTGTGGATTAAGTGAATTAAGGTAAACTCTGTCCTGGACTACTTTTCTCTTGAAATATGAGACTAAAATGGATCGAAATGCCCTGCAAGCTTGCAGTGTCGTGGTGGGACCCTTTCTGTCTGACAGGTCCTCATTGGACAAGTCCTGCCTTCGAATGCTTGCATTTCAGCCCTGTTTGAGCCCTTGCTTGTAGGATTAGAAGAATCCACCGGAATCTTGCTACAAGGAAGGCAGCAGTAACATTGAGAGAGATGTTTGCACAGGGCTTCAGGTTTCAATAATTGCTGTACAGGGTTTCAATAATTGCTGTATAGCGTGGGATTCGCTGTGCTGCCGGGCCTGGGGCTGCCTTGCTTCTGCCAGATGCTGGGTTTAGAGTTTTGCTCCAATTCGCAGATTCAGGAAGAAAAAAAAAAGGCTTGAAAGGAAGCTTGTCCTTAAGGTCTGCTTTCTAGGCAGAAGTGATTCACGTCCTATTGGGGGAGTGAGGAGATGAGAAGAGAGTCCTGTATAATGGTGACTCTGTGGGCTCCTGTTTTGAAGAGTGACCTTATTCTTACTCTTAATCAGAGAAGCCAAGTGGGCAGCTAACTGCCCTGCATTTCATCTGTGCCTCCTTACTAGAGATAACCAGCCCAAAATGTTGTCATAGATAACGCAGACCATTTCTGTCCTGTCTTGTGGATCATCGTCAAGAGAGAATCCATCATAGCACTGATTCAGAACTGCATCGTCTTACACTGAAACTACTGAACTGTAACAGCGGAGCAGCCCAGCGCGTTTACCAAATCCTGTAGTCAGGATTGCAGAATTAGCAGGACTCAATGGTTCTGATTTTAAATTAAGTAATGAAGCACACGTTGATACTGAAGCTCCACTTAGGCTGCTTTCTGAGACGGTGATTCTGTTTAAATTTCCTATTTGATGGTGTCTTCAGAAGCCACCAGCAATGTCTACTTCTTCTCTAAAGACGAAAAACACTTTCTGAGAGATCGTGGCCTTGTATAAATGAGGGAGGTTTGTTAAGGAAGCTGATGCAGATGCGGAGTTTTCTTAATCTTTGCTGCTTAAAATTGGAACTCTCCGGCTTAAAGCAACAGTCCTAAAAAATATGGTTCAAAGCGCCCCGCTGAAAGATGACATTTGTAATTGGTTTGTAGACTTAGAAGCTGGCTTACTGGGGGCCTGTTGTGAAGAGTGCTTCAAGGCAGTAACTAATTACTCCCTGTAGTACTGAACCACAAGTTGGTTTTGAACCCGCTCTTTTCATCTGGATGAATCCAAAGGAAGCGACTCTGGTGTAGTCAAGAGCACCATCGTTTCCAGATCCTGGGTGGGATTCAGAGAGGCCTTCTAGAGTGCCTTGAGCTGAGCAGCCTGCTTCATCCTGGAGTTCCAGGAGAACTGGAGGCTCACTTTGCCTCCAACAGACCTGATAAAGATCTTGCTGACTTAAGACATGATTACTTTACTTTCCAAGAGGATGAGTGAGCACTGAATTGTTTGAAGAATTCAGAATATCTTCTTGTAACTGTAGAGATACATGTATATATATATATGTGTATATATATGTGGTTATGAGTGGCTACTTTAATGAATATGAGGTTGTTAAATGGGGGCCGTGCTGGTTACTGTGCTGATTAGAGGAACAGAAAGTAATTTCAGTTGCTGCTGAATTGGAAGTTTGGAATTCAGTCTAATGAAATGGGAGCATTTCTGTTTTCTCAGTAGTTGTATCATTTGTGTTTGGCTATGAGCGGTCTTAAACTGTTGAAACAAATGCTGATTCTGAGATCCTGGGTCACAGTAAGTGTCTTCAGAATCGAAAACCTTTATGCTAGTAAAATGAATTGCTGATTTTATTCTCCTTAATTGTAAGGGTTTGACTTCTGGATTAAGCTTTCCATCAAGAAGCCTTCAGAAGGGCTCCTAGCTGAAGGCATTGCATCTGGTTAAAAAGGAGTGGGCTAGGGCAGGGAACTCAAGGCCACAACTGCCCCTCTGTGTTTGACCATGTCAGCTCTTCCCCTGAGAGGGGCCAGGCCTCAGCCTTGCTAACCGTTTTGAAACAGGGAGCAAGAGGCCTGTGTGGCTAGCAAGAGCGGGAAGAGGGCTTGAGGTAATGAAGAAGGTTGAGATGCCTGTCTGAGGTACAGGAGATGAGGGCGCAACATGAAGCTTGACCACAACTCCTTCAGTGCCTCGGGGGAAGGTGCTGTGTTGTGGATCCAAATCCAGTCTAGGAAATGGAGGTAATAGTCCTTTCTTTGCCAACAGAGTGGCCTTGGCTAGTGGTCTGTGATCTCTGACACAGGGACTGCGCAGCACACGGGGATTTTAATCACCGTCAGATCTTTAAAAATTCTGGTGAGGTGGAAGACTCCAAAGTGGGAAAAATGCTTGTAATTACTTTTGTGCCTGCCAGTTTGGGGTGGTTGTCTGGAAAGGTACTGTTCTACCCTTTATTTTTACTTGCTTCCTTTGTTCTAACAGTCACATATTCTTTAAACTTGCCGATACCAACATTTCAGTAAAAATTTGTGTTTTTCCTGGACCATTTAAGAAAACCACTATCCCTTCTGTTCTGATGTCATTTCAAACTCTTGATTTTCTTCCTATTTTTTTTTTTTTCCCAGGGTGGTAAAGGAGGAGATCTCAGATGACAATGCAAAGCTACCTTGCTTCAATGGAAGAGTGGTGTCCTGGGTATGTTGGTTCACGTGTCTGTATGCATACGTTGTTTGATACCGTGGGCACTGTACCAGGGTGGTTGGTACATGGATCCTGATTTTTAGCAGTGTCTCGAATCTCAAATTACATGGAAGCAAAGGGTTATTTTTTAATCTCTAACATCCTATTACTAAGTAATCTGTTTTAAAAATTAGAGTGAAGTCCACAAAGGTGTGCAGGGCTGAAAAGGCCATTTATACATGAAACCTTTAGTAACGTGTTGTGTTGTCTTTCCCACTGTTGTCTCTCTTCCTTGCCTCCTAAGTATTACTGAATCGGATGGAAGGCTCTGAAATAATGCTGTAAAACCTCACAAAATAAGGCTAGACTTTTCTAAAAACATTTACTTGCTTACCTTGTGTGGAAACCAGTAAGAGCCAAGCTCTGTTCCTGGTGTAAAAAATGATTAAAAAAATTGTCCCACGACCTAAGCTAGCTGTCAGTAGGAGAGTGGCAGCGCACTTTTGTCTGTGTTACAGAGTTAATAATCAGAGTTCTGCCGAATCATTGAGTTTTAATACTGTCGCTGAATAGCCAAAACAGCTTATTCAGAAAAGAAACAGCTAAATGGGATATTCTAGAGGATTTTGGTTATGTTATTTTAGTTTCAGTGTATCGGTATTGTGGTAGTGCCTGGAAGGTTTAAATGAGGTTTTAATGTCTCGGCTAAACATTGTGCATGCATTCAGTAAAAAGACACGCAAATTTATAGCCTTGGAAAAATAAGCAGGGCAGAGGAATTTGGGCTGTAATTCGTCCAGTCGTAGAGGAACTCGCTGATCCAGCTGTTCATCCCAGTTACTGTGCTGCTCAGCAGGCCACCTCTCCCTTACTTTTCCTCTTGTCTTTAATATCTCCAATATGCCATGATGTTTCTTTGTCACCTAACTATAGCTATTAATTAATACTATTAATTACTCTTCGAGTTGCGTCCCATTTAACAAGCAGGTGACCTGCGCTCCGTGCTGAGCCGAGTGCTGAAGAGCAGCACACGGTCTGTGCTGTTCCTGTGAGAGCTGGTGGCTTCTCCGCATGCCCAGTCTTTAGCCGTGTTGTGGTCTGCTTGATGGAGATGCAACGGAGGTCTGTGGCTGCCCGGGGTTACTGGGTGAACTACAGTAATTCCCACCTTCAGGTTGTGTTTGGGGCACAGATAAACACACAGATCAATGTGGTGTTTGGCCATTTCATGAACATGTTTCTCCACTGGGGGTAGGAGGTTTACCACTGTCAAGGTTAATTAAAGTAATTCTGCACTTTTAGGCAGAAAAGAGGGCACTAGTGTTTTAGATTTTAATACCAAGAAAGCATTTGGGACATGGTCTGTGATTTTAATATCCTCTTTCAAGCTGACCTTACAGTCTTGGGTGTCAGAAACACAATAGAGGACAAGAAGAATTGTCTGTTTTCCCCAAAACTCAAGTTTGACTAGAGCGTGAAGTGATTTTTTGTTAAGGGCTTGGCCTCAACAAATGATGCAAAAAAGGGTTAAAAATCATAGTGCCGTGATATGAGAACTCTGCTGAAGTAACTAGAGATGTCGGACAGCCTTTCAGCATTGGATGTATGTTTGGATATATGTTTGCAGTCACCCTGTTTCTGGTAGGATGAAGGTAGCAGTAGTTAAGTAGGTTTACAAGAGTTTTTCTAACTGCCCAGTTAGGACAACCGGGGCTACTTGGGATTCTCGGCCAGAATGAACTGCCACGTCTCCATCTATTTCTCCACTCCTGTGCTGATTTTAGGAGTTGAAGATTTTGCTCACACCTCTGAAATATTTCAGTATCCCAGTCACTGCAGGTATACAGGATAAGGAAATCTGTCTGGGCCTTGCATATAATTGTGCTGAGTAGCTTAAAGTTCCTAAGCCTGGCTTCTTGTAGACAGGATTCTCTGTGCTTTCGCTATAAAATCACATACAGTACCACTTGCGTGCTGTTGCCCACGGTAGAGTTCAAGTGAGCATTCTGTTGTTATTGTGTGAGGAAAGTGTAATGTATCTTTTAAACATCAGTTTGATTGGGAGATTGTTCTTAAGTAATGATGCCTTGTGGTTCATCAAATACAGCCCCTGCTGGGTTCTAAGCAGCTGAAAACGTTGCTCCTGTGAGGGGAAGGGCTGGCAGATGAATTGAGCTCAGCTGTATCATACAATATTATCACTTCTTTCTGCTTTATTGATTGCTTTCAATTTTAAGGCTCAGACTCTGGGAACTGTGTAGTCCCAACAGGTTCTTAGTATTAGGCAAGCACAGCACGTAGCTTTCTAAGGCATGAACGTAACCTTAGTCCTCCTACGCACCAATACGTGTGCAGAATATTAAGCACTTATTAGATTTTGTGTTAAATTGAAGTCTTAAAAATTGGGAGAATGTTCTCCCTTCAGTCTGTACTCTCTTAAAAGGTAGCTGTTTTGTCATTGGGAAGTGCATTCGGAAGCAAAAGCTACTATTTTTTTGGTAGGACCTCCATACCTTGGTTTTGGTCTTTGTGCTCCAACCTTTTGACTCAGCAGCAAGAGCTGACTAATAACCAGTGTGACTTCCAAAGCTGTTAGCCATGTATTTCCACCCAGCAGTGGGTGTTAGGCAGCTAAATGCCTTGATTTGAAAAATCGGTGAGTGTTTCAAAGCAAAGTTATGCTGATATAAACCTGTGCTGTTGGGCAGCGCTCAAGGAAAAGAAGGGAACGCAACAGGGATCTGCCTACCTGCCTTCACAAAGAAGGGAAGATCCCCAAGTGTTGTGCTCCGTGGAGGAGTAAATTGGTTGTCAAAAGACGTATTCTTTCTCTAGAATAAAATCACTGGCATTGGAGAATAAGATTAATGTTTAAATGAACAATCAGCCGTGATCTTTGGGACCTGATGGTCCACCTAGAGTGCTGTGGGAGACAGCGCAAGGTCAGTTCTTAATGAGGTTGTTGGCTTATGTCCGTTCTTGTGCGGGAACTGAGCAGATGATGGTGTTAACTTCTCCAGGTCATGGCTGAACATAACGTGTGCTAGTGGCACTGGTGTGCTGTGAGGTCCTTTCTTCTTTGACGGGCTGAAGGACTCGATGCTGCTGAATATGCTGCCCTCAGGATGCGCTTGAGCTACGAATGTTGGTGGTGCTGTTTTTGTCTGGAGTCCAAGGATTACTGTGGGCTGTAGCATGGTGTTCTGACAGCATGGGAACAGATTGCAGAAAAAGGGATTTCGTGTGTAATTAACAAGCTGAAGAGAGCATCCCGAAAGCTTCAGATAAAAAAAGGCTATGCAAATGTCATTTATGTTGCCGTAGCGTGAGAGCAGCTCTGTTTTAAAAGCAAAGGGGTAGAAATGAATAGTGGCTCTTATCAGGAGAGCAAATTAATCCTGAGGAACCCCTTTCCTCCTTCTCAGTGTATAACACTTGCACTGTATTTGGGCCTCAGTGTCATTCCCTCCCTGTTTCTTCCCCTTTCTCCCATGCTGCTGTGTAATAAAGAATGGGTAACGAGCCTTTAGGAAACTGGCTTTTAGGAAGGAGCTGCTGAGCAGCCTTTAGAGACAGGGAGGGAGGCTGATTTGTACCAACCCTTATGCACAGCTCCATTGCCGACTAACACACACTTTAAAGATAAGGATGAAGCAGAATCCGCCAAGCGAAGGACACCCGGTGGGATCCTCCCGTCAGACTGTGGGGGGCTCAAGGAACACAAAGGCCTGAGCAGGAGAGAGAGGGAGGGCAGCGAGGAAAAACTGGTTGTGTGAATTGGAAAAGCCCCAGGATGGTTCAGGGCATGGGCCACAGGACAAGTTCAAAAGTTCAACCCTGAGGAAGACTCAGACCTTCATCCCCAACGACCACCAAGGACCCCCGATGGAGGCGTCACTTGGGCGGACTGAGGCGGGACTACGGGAGGAACTTCTGTTTCACAGAACGCGTGCTGTCGAGCCTTTTTGGGCGCTACACCGATGCAGGCTCTTCGCAGACTCTGCTGCTCAGCAGCAAATGACGTAGTGCATTATAAACCCGTTTGTTTTGTCACAGGCAGACAGTGAGCACAGGTTGTTGCAGGGAGTACGGATGGATAATTGCTTCAAAAGACTTAGACTCTTCCCTCCCTTCCCACCCATCGACTTGTTTCCAAATTTACGTGCGTATCCCACTAGTTGGGTTCATTTATAGCTCCCTTCTCCGAGATCACAGAGTGCACTTTCTGCAGATGGTGTTGACAAGGGCTGCTGTTCACTCTGCTGAAGAATCAGCTAAAACATCTGTGTCTGACCTGCATTACAAATTGCAAATTACTCTTTCCACACTAACACCCATAAAATTGCAGGGCTTATCTGCCTCTATTTGCTGCTAATTACTGGAGGAGTTTTATGTAAATCTTACTGTAAGTTAATTGTTCACAGTTTTGAACCCTTTAATATCCTATTCATTGGAACTTTAACAGATAATTGCATACATATCTTGCAGGGCTAGCAAAGTTGGTCTTTACATTTTGGAAAAAATGGGGTTTGGGCAGGACTATTTCCTTATCTGGTTTTTGAGATGATGGGCCTGAGCTGCCTTTGTCTCCTGTGTTATAAGATGTGCATCAGCTGGTAACAGCCAGCTTGGGATTCGTTGGCAAAACCATCTGTGATAATTGTTGTACTCACTATAAATTACTGCAGTGTAAATGTGTGTATTTCTTATCAAGAGGACATATTTAAAATTGGAACATTAGGTGCACGTGATAGAGCTGAGCTGTCTCCTCCCCGACAACTCCCTTCTTGACTGATACAGGGGCTACTTTGAAGTTTACAAGATGACCGACGTTTAGAAATTTGAGATTTTCATCTTTTTTAATAACATTTGAATCCTTCTATTTGTCATAGGTAGGAACTTTGATCTTGGTGTCATATGCAGGACTAATTTCCGTAGGGGAAAATGTTCAAGGGAGGCTCTGCAAGTCTTTAGTTGTGGCTTACTTTTGCTGCCCTGGGAGCTCAATGTACAGCTGGATTAGTACTGAATTAGAATCACTGCTCCTGATTAGCTATTGAAACCTCCTCCCCATCCCTCCTGTGTCCTGCTTGTTTTTCTCCTCCGCATCTTAGATCTCGTCCTTTTGATTTCGGGGTGGGTTTTTGGGGGGCTTTGTGTGGTTTGTGGGGTTTTTTTAAGGACTAAATGATGTGGGACAGAAGGCTACTACTTACTAGATTTGTCTTGAGTGGTTGGCCTTTAGGTTTTTCACCAATATAGAGACTGGCAGTAGTTGCATGGCAGAGTTCTTACCCTAGTAGCGATTACTGTAAATGCATTTACACAAACTTCTGAAAGAAGTAGCTGATCCCTGTGCCTCTTCTGCTGCCACGCACACACATCAACCATAGGATACAATTTTTCTCAGGGGATAATTTGTTTTGAGTTCTTTGGAACCGCTTAGCTGAGCGAAATTATGAATGCGTTTTTGTCTTTTCAGGTTCAGCTCCTTACTGGGCAATTTGGGAAAGTAGGTGGTATGGAAGAGAACACGTTACCTTCAGGCTTTTTGCAGAGGTTTAAAACGTTTTTCTCTTCTCTTTGCACAGCCCAGGGACAGCCTCCCAGTGGAAGCTGGGACCGTGCAAAGAACTGGCTTGTGGTTGCTGCCAGGTCGGAGCCAGGCGAGCGGCCTCTGCCAGCAGTTTGCACCAAGCGGGTTGGCTGTTATCTGTGTTTTTTAGGAAGGCTTTGCAACATCTGGGAACCATTCCCTGGCTGGCTGCTGGGAATGGGCGCTATTTCCCATTGGCTGGCAGTGATGTCATAGCCTTGTGGGAGTCTTTCTCTTTTTTTTTTTTTCCTTTTTTTTTTTTCCTGCTGTTATCTGGGTGCCAACAGATGATGCTTGTCCTGTTTGTACATAAGCTTTTTAGACGCTGTATTTGCAATTGCAATTAAAATTGTCGAGTAGAACCATTTCGGCTTCTACCATCCAAGGCAGCGCAGGAACTTCAGGGTTGTTAAATGATCTTCAGCAAAGTGCATTGTGGCCATTCAGCACAGAACAGAGGCCGGGAATGAAAATCCACAGAAGCAGATTCTTGTTGGTTTCTTATGTGTAAAACGAACTGATTTCAGGTCCGGTTTCTCCTTTTCACAAGTTATATTTATGCGCATTCATCTGCTGATAGACTTGAGTTATCACCCAGGAGAAAACAGAGGCAAATTGACCCAAAGTGAAGAGGATATTAACACAATATTGTATCTTTTTCCATAACGTTTAGAGCTTACAAAGAAGGGAGGCGGGATCACCCACAACTTTCCTGAGCTTTAAGGTACCTGAATGGTACTAGGGAGGGATCTGAGCCCTAGTATAGGAGAATAAAATTCCTCTGAAGGGGAAGCTGGAGTGCTAGGATCTCTATGAGAAAGAGGTGAGGAAGAAGCAGGGACCTGAAGAAAAAATGAACGAATGTGCTGAATGAGGAAACTCCAAAGCTCTACGATCTTAGGGCTTTCTCTTTGCTAAAGAGTCTGTTGTGATACGCAGAGGAATTCACCAAGATTTAACCCAAGTTTGAACTGAAGGATGCAGTCCTATTTCTAACTGTGATCTCAGCCCCAGGTGGAGGAAGAGGCCTGTAAGGAAACCTGACTTCCTTAGTCGTGTGGCAGAAGAAGTTGCTGTCGTTTGCAGAAGCCTGGGTACGCTCAGCACAGGTCTCTGCGTTGCTCTGATGTACGCAGGTTTTAGCTGGGGTGAGGAATGTGTAAGCCCTCAGAAAAAGTCACCAACCTACTGAAAAAATGTGGAAGGGCGAGACATGGAAATAGGATTATGGTATTGCAGATCCTTTTTTCCCCCCTCCCGTTCTCACTCCGCGTGTTCTCCAAGAGGCAGGTAATCCTGTATTTAAAGGGAATTTGCTGCGAATTCTCGGTCAGTGAAACTGAATTTGTTTCACAGCTAGCCTGCTGTGCTGTGCCATAAACAAACACCTCGGATGCTTGACAGAATCTGGGAGTCACCTGAGGTACTCTGTTTCATGAAGATACAATATTTTCTCTAAATGATAGGAGGTGGCAGATGGTAAAATCACAGGTAAAATTGACAATTTTGTTTTGAAACCCAGACTGTGTCTTTCTGTCTCTCAACGCTGAAGAAGCTCACCCTTTACCTGGCAGCCACAGATTGCTTAAAGTTGTTCCTTTTAGCCTGTTACAGCTTCTGATTTCCAGGCTCTGTAAGCCTGATCCTGTATTCTCTGAGTATCTGTGGTCCATGGTTGGAGCAAACCAACGTCCTGTAGTTTTCAGCAGGAAGAAAGGGGGAAGCCTAATCTCCCCGGCATAGACAATTTCTCTTTACTAAAATAAACATCACGTTGCTGATAGGCTTTTTCAGGCCTTCTGGCAATGCAGAGTCCTGTTGCTGCCTTTTACAGAATTCCTGCTGGAATAAAAGGCCTCATCAGTAAGTCCTTTTGTGCAATTGGTCCTTCGGGAGCAGCCTTCGTGTGGATAATGGGCCATGTCTCTGAAGCTTTGGCTGGGGATTTGAGATGTCTGTGACTTTATAGGAAATAATTACTTTCAACTTGTAGATGAATGTGGCTGTTCTGAAGTTGCTGTCAAAAATACAAATGGCTCTTTTGGGGTATTTCTTTAGTTACTGTTATCAGTCACTCACCTCTCCCTGAGCTGAGAGAAATACCAGGAGCTGCTGCTGCTCTCGGTAACAGTGAGAATTTAAATATTGTAGTTTTCATGCTGATAGGCTAATAAATATTTAGCCAGATGAGAATATGAGAGCTGAGTGTACCAATGTTTGCTCTTTCCTCTTCCCAGACTGGTTCTTGTTGTCTGGTGTCTTCAGCCACGAATGGGAAAGATTTAGTAGTGCATGTGATGGTAGGACCTCAGCTGAAAATCCAAACAATATTCAGTCTGATGGAATGAACTGAATCAACAGTTGCAATTAGTTCCACACTTCTTTAGTAACTTCCTCCATGTGCACCATGCAAGACATCCCCGTTTCACACTGAAACGCAGTCCTTTGGGGTGGAACCCGCTCCAGCCCACAGGCATGCCCTTGAGCAGCACCCGGCACCAACACGGTGCCAGGAAAGAAAAGGATTCAAATGCCACTGCCCGTCAAAACGGCAGGGGAAGCTTGATGGGTGACATAATTATCAGGGCTGGCTTCTGGCCAGGAGGCTGGGGTTAACACTGTTTTTCTCGCGAAAACACAGTGAGAAGTCTGTAGCGTGGCGGTCTAACAGTGCACTATCTGCTCCATTCAAAGTGATACAATACTGGAGCGTTTTATCCCTACCACAGCTTGTCGAAGAAGAGGATGCAATTTATCCTAAAGCTGATAGGACACGTAATGATTTACAGGGTGTCGCTTGTGGGGAGAAAGAGGAACTCCTGGCTAGCACGGCAAAGCCGCGAGCAGCAATTCTGTGTGCCCACACATGCTGCCAGGGCAGGGACACGTGAAGTCTGTCAACCAGTGTACAGCCCCGAAGAATTCTTCCTCTTCTGCAGTCCCTGGCAAACCCTCATCAAAATGAAGGCGTTTTGCGAGGTGCCTGGAACGAGGCAGGGCTGCTCACTTGCTAGGAAGCTCCCGCTGAGTCCGGTATCCCGTTGTGTCGGGTGTTACACTACCCTCCCGATCCTTTTGATGTTAGGGAAAAATCAGCTAGGCAGTGCAGGTTTAATAATCCTGCTGCATGTGCCATCTTCTACTGCAGATTTTCGTTTCTAGCACAACAAATGTTTTTCTAATGCTCTTTTGTGGTGTTTTTGTTAATTTGGTCTGCAGCCATCCATTTATATTCTAGTGCTCTTGAGCACAGAGATCTGTAAGTGAAGAATGAAAGCTTTGATGAAGGGTGAGTGCTCCACTTGTAAGCAGACATAGATCTGGACAGTCTCTGTCTTGTTTTAACAGTGTAATTGCTTCAAGCTCTCTTGCTTTAATCTCAGAAATCAAGTCCTCTTGCAGGAGCTCCCAGGTCCTGGTTATCATAAGAGTAAGATCATGTTAGTCAACGTATTTGAACTGTGACACTCTTGGCTTTATTTATTTATTGTTATTGCTCAGGGGCAAAATTTCACCCCAAAGGATGTGTCTAAATTACAGCGAGTGTACTTTGCGTGGAAATGCCTGAGCCAGGCTGCAATTAGCAGTACAGCCAGTGCAGCGTGGAGCTTGGGAAGGTAAACCTGAGGAGTTCTGCACTATCATGGCTGTTGTGCTTGTGCTTTACTACTTGAAATCTGAAAGACCTTTATCTGGGATTACCAAGCTGCTCGGAAACGGGAGATATTGCTGGTCTCTTTCCTTGAGTTTGAATGTGTCCGAGTTCACTATATCTGGAAGTGAACTGATTCAAGGTTGAAGTGGTGTATTTCCTGAATGCAGCTGGAAGATTAGCATGGGTAATTTCTGCAGCCCTCTTCCCTTTATAATGGTAATGGCATAGTCTGAGGCTGTTTGTGACTCTGATCCCACTGAAGGTCGATAAGAAGATGCACCCAGTGCTTTATCCTTCAGGAGATCACAGCCCAGGGGCAATACTCACAAAGGAGTTGCTTTGCTGCAGTGGATTTTGCTTCTTCTCAGTAGCACTCCCAAGATGATCTGCAGCCTCGATCAGTACGGTGGGTTTGCCTTCGTAACGGGGTCCTGCATTGCCAAGGCTTCTTCCTCCAGGAGCAGGGAAATGCTGAAGAACAAATATCCTGAAAGGTGGAAAGGGTTTGTCTTGTCGGCTCATCGCATCAAGCTCATCTTGGAGACACCAGCAGAAAAAGGCTTAAAGAAGGAACATGTTTTCCTGCTTTCAAATAACTCTGGTCAGCATGCTGGTTTGCATAGCGTGGCACAATTTAGAATGTGAAGGGCGAGGGGATGTATAGATCTTGCCTACACCCAGTTTCTTTTTTTCCCCCCTTTTTTCGTCTTTTTATTCCTTGGTTTGATTTTGTTAGTGAAAAAGCACTTGCACAGAGATTCCTCAGGGGATGAGCCAGGCTCAGAGATGTTCTTGCATCTCCATAATGCCAACATGGTTTCTAAACATCTCCCATTAACTTCCCCACCTGAAAGAAAGCAAGCTTAATTAGGAAAGCGCATGTTGTTTTTCCCTTCAGTGTTTCCTGTGTTGCTCTTGCTTTGGTGATAAGAGTTTGAATAATGCAGCTGACTCCATGTGGTGCTGGAGAACTGTTTTGTCTTCAGGCAGTTCCTTTCTGACAGTCGGTGTGTGTTTGCCTTCTCATATTTATGGTACATGCTCTTAGGAGTAATATACTGCATCCTCAACGCCAGTCCCCTCCTGCCCCTCTTCTGTCCATCCCCTTCTTTAACAGCTAGTGTCTATCTGGTGATTATATTAGAATTAGCCCTTGATAAATTAACCAGTTATAGTTGGAATCTCTTACGAAGGGCTAGTTCTTCCACAGCTAAAACCAGAGGAAAGCCGAGACCTTGTTGCCTCTTAGTAAAAGGTAATAATCTATATCCTTATTTGAGCGTTTATTTAATTAAAGACCTTATAATCATATTGTTTAAAGAGACTTAGCGAAGCAATTAGATGGCTCAGGGGATTGGTAATAGGATATAAAGCTTTTCACCTCAAGGTCACTAGTTCAGCTTCTGTTGGTGGTGGCCAGAAAGTGGTGTGTGTGGTCAGTGGACTGTTGAAATGTATGAATCGGTTTTAGCTTCCTTTCTGATTGGGCGGGGTTTTCCCCCCCTGTTCTTGCAAAAACATTCAAATTAGACTAAGGCAAGTATGGAACTAGATGTGCAAAGTCTGGATTTGCTTTCAGGACTGCTGTAGACCTCCTGTGTGAGTGAGGCTGAGCAAGTTGCTTCATTTTGCCTTGATTTGTCCTCAGTACTGCGGTATCGGCAATGCCGCTTCCCTGCCTTTTCCTTCATCTTCTGTGTCTGAAGTGCACCCCTTGGTGGGGTTTGGCTGCACAGGATGCCCAGCTTAATGGGAGACTAATTTTTGTAGTCATTTAAAATACTAACCAACTCTTTCAGTTGGTGGAATTCCATTTTAATTTTGGGCAAACCCTCCTATGTTGGTCATCTGCCTTCCTGGTTTAAATAGTAGAGCACTGGAATCTCTTTCTCCACTGCTATGCTTTTTAATAAAAAATATTGCCTTCATCTAGAAGGTGAAGTTGAACTGGAACTGCTACCTGGGAAATGCCACATTCTGTTTGCAGAGATAAATGAAAAGGAATCTTGCATCAGTGCACGTTGTTTGTTTTTTCTATAGTGGTGCTTTACCCAGTGTATGTTCTTCTGCCCTAGGATTTAAATTGCATTTAGGCGTGTTAATTAATTTAATCTCAGTTGTGCACAATTGGTAGTATCCTGCCTTTCTGGGTTAGGAAACTGAGGCACAAATGCTGATTTTCTTACAAAACATTTACTGAATCATCGGTGGAGAAGGGACCCACTCTGCCTGGTTCCTGGCCGTACACTTCAGCCAGGAGCTTTTTCCAGCCCTAGTAAGATGCAAAAAAAAAAAAAAGAATGTGGAAAACCAGTTTCACCTAAGTGTACGAAAGGATGCTTAACACAAAGCACGTTGGCAGAAAATAGAAATCATGTGCACCACCATTAGTCATTATATGAAGAATTTACACCCTCCCTTGTAATGGGACTGGAGTACATAATAATTCCCAACGCACCAGGCTGTATATAGATGCTTGGGGTTTATAAGGGGAAGATTGATTGTTGCAGCATATATTAAATTACCTATTTCCATGTGAGCTCTGTGTGTTGGGTGCTCTGCAGCCATTCCTTCTACGCTGGTTGACAGCTTGCCAGGCACCTTCGGCTTCCATGAATGTGAATGTCAGATTTGAAGGTGTAGTTTTGTACAAGTTTTCAGGTCATTCTGAATTACAGAAAGGTGCACACTGCATATCCTGGGTTTTGTGGCATGATTGGAAAATGACTTTTCAGGTCTGCAGCTCTGCCTTAAGGGAACGTTAAGAGAGAAAACAGGCACAAGAGACACAATATGATGAAAATCAGGAATCTGGTCCCTCTCCTAAAGTACCTGGCTGTTGAGATTTGGTGGATTTCGGTTTTAATTCAGACTCTTAATAGAGATGGTGGCAACTCTGAGATATGGTGATTGGTGCAGACTAGATGGTGAGTTTTAGGGGGTTTGATGTATATTCCATGTTTGGGCCATCATGCCGTCAACTTTCAGCTTTTGCTTTTTATTTTTGTCATGGCGAAACCAGACGGAGAGTGCAGTCTTGCGGCGTGTGTGCATTTTGCAAGGAATGCTGACAACTTGCGTGCTTCAGCAACTCAGAGAATGCTGTAATGGCAAGTCACAAGAAAAAGTGCACTCCCTGCCTGGTGTGCTTGTTCCGAGAGGAGGAAAGTTTTGTGGTGCTTGCAGGAATTTTATGCCTATCGTAGCTGATGATGTTGTCATGTTCAGACTGAATGTAACCTGGTTTTATGAAAGTTTGGCAGGAACCCATGCAACTGGACACTAAGCGCTTCCTTTCCTCTTGTTTCCCTTAGATCTCACAGAATATTTAGCAAAGCAGGGGCTGAACACCTTACGTCGGAGCGGAGAAACCCATACAAGTGTGTGTAATTCTCTGTTTTCTGTTGACAGCTGGTCCTGGCTGAAAGCTCCCACTCTGACACGGGCTCCCAGTGCACCGAGAGCCATACGGACCTTCCGCCACCCATTGAGAGAACAGGCGGCATTGGAGATTCCCGGCCTCCATCATTCCAGTAAGAGCAAGTTGTCTTTTTATTTATTTAAAAACCAAAAAATGCAATTCCTGTCTGTTTCTTCTCCACGTTTCTCCCTGCTGCTGCAAACCAGCTATTTATTGTTATCGTTAGAAAAATAATATACTTACTAGAACTGAGGAATTAAAAGGGGGATGGGAAGGAAAAAACCCTGCCATTATTAGAATGAAATATATATCCTATATATCTCATTTTGAAACCCACTGTGGAAGAGTTAAGTAATGAGGGAGCCCAAAATGCTTTTCGTAGTGTACAGATGACAGCTTCTTATGACTGTGTTCTGTATAATTATGTAGTATGCAGAGCCAGCAGAACACTGATATCCAGAGCAAAAATTTCCATATGGAATAATGCCTCCTCCATGTGCACACAGAGGCTGGCAGCTGGAACTGCGTCTAGCCAGGCTGGGAGTCGTCTGCTTTAATGGTAGCCTTGTTCTTGCCTCTGAACATGTGCAGAGCCAATGTACGTTCTCAGAACACCTTCATTTTCAGGAAAGCCCTCTGAACTTACACAGGGAGGATTTCAAGCAGGACCTGGTTCTACCTGTGATCTTAGTATATGTTTGGAGATGGCGACGTGGTCTTGATTTGCCCGGTGTCATGCATTTCCATTGCGTTCTGGGATATTTATTGCCTGGAAGAGCTCTGAGGAGCTCTTGTTGTGAATGAGCCTTTTACAGATAATTGCCTTCCAGAGGGGACAAAAAATCCTGGGGAATGCTGACCCTGCCTGACGCTGCGTGTCTTGCAAGGGTTGTACTGCCCTCCTGCGTTCATGAATGGCGTGATCTGGACAGGGAGAGGCCTGTGTGAGTGCAGTCACATGGCTGCAAATAGAACGAGTTCTTTGTCTTCCTGACCTACACCTACATGTGATAGCTGCAAGATCAAACTTTATTTCAAAAAATAAGTACACTGTAAGTTAGGCAGAAGTCTGTGTTCGTGGAGCCGCTCCCTGCTAATAGCTGCGTGCACTCAGACCCGTGCGATTTAAGCTGTGCTCTGCTGATGCACCTGCTGTCCTCCATAGTCTCCTAAAAATCGGGTATCTTCATGCCGTCAGGCAGCACAGCGCTGCAAGTGATGGTATCTTCATATTACAGAGCAAATGCGGGAATCCTCAAAGGGGTGAAGTAACTTACTCGGGTCACGCTGAGTCAGGAGTCGCAACACAGGAGGTCATGCTTTCTGGCTTGTGTTCTCATTCCTAGATAAACCACCTTCCTTCTTTCTCTCTCCCCCATCTCTTTTTTTTCTTTCTTGTTTTAAACTGCAGGAGAGAATCTGGCTGGTGGGGGAGGTCTTCTGGACTAAAACTTGTTCTCCCTTAATGCCTTTTTTGGTTCTTCTCTTCACAATTGAATGTCTTAACATTTCACAGTGATTTTTGCTGTTGTGTTTTATTTTTTCAGTCCAGAAGAGAGCCTAATGATGACCTAAGTTTATTTCCGTAACACGCAGCAGAGTATCTCACTCAGTTATTCTGCATGAAGCCCTTAATTCTCTTTTGCTATTAGAATTTCATTTTAAAACTCACCCACTCTAGGTTTAAAGATTCCAAGTGATGAAGAATCTACCGTCTTTTTAATCCATTTGTTTCTCTTGGATAAAGGAAGGAAGTTGAGCTGCTCAAGTCTTCCATTGCAAAACTTGGCTTCCAGAACTTGAATGATGACTGTGGTTCTCTTCTGATCACTGAGAATTCTCCAGCAATTTTTGAAAATGATGTTTCTCGGGATTTTCACGTGGTGATTCAGTGTGTTCAGTGGCATTCCTGCCTACGGTCTCCTTGAATGATGTCTCCGTTCAAGAGATCGGTAGTGCAGCCCCGTAACTTCCACAACTGTAACTTCAGTATTGCTCTGTACTCACGTGTTACCTCCCCTTCCGTACGTGTGACTTACCTTCTTGGTTCCTACATCCCTGAGGTTTTTCTTTGGTGCTATTCAAACTACCAGAGATCTGTCATCTCCTGTCTTCCCTCTTCACCATTGATTGAGGCTTTATTTCTGTCAGAAGCCCCAGCTGAGCTATGTGTTGTGTAATTGTGCAAACAGAAACGTTGCTGGACGACAAAGAACACGGTAAACAGATGAAGCGGACAGGCCAGCAGGCAACACCATGCAAGGGAATGAGACCCTTATCAGAGGGGAAGTGGTAATCTCAACTAGCTGCTTGACAGCATTGGTATTTTGCTTCATCATTGATGAAATCCAAAGAAAATTTACTTTTTCCCTCCCTGATGAGGGTTCTCAAGTTCATCCTGTATTTCATGCTCCACTGCTTCTGTTTAGCAGTTGCCAAATCCACGTTCATCTGAATGGGTGAGGCTGCTCCTGGTTTAGTGGTGGAGATGCATGGGTGAGTTGAGAACAGTGACCTCTGAGCCACCTTTCTTACCCAGCTCTGGGGTATGGGCTGAAAATGGAATTGAACTTAATTGGCTTAGCAATGAGAGAGGAAACAAGCCAGCTGTGAGGTTCCTTTTTGCACCCTTTGTTGGGGTGTAAACCACCTTTTGTAGGCGGGTTCAGCCTAGGAAGCGATTTGGTAGTGGGAGGTATCAGCGAGTCACTAGATGGTGCTGCTGAGATGTCAGAGAGCCTCGCAGGGGACCTTAGGAAACCGTCACCTTCCTTCCCCTTCCAGTTGTACTGGGCTGAAACGAGAAATGCAGACGTACTTGTGACAACACTTACATGCTTGCCTTTTGGTAGCTTCATTAGGGCTTAAAATGTGCAGTCAAATGTTTTCTTGAATAACAACCCCGATTTCCTAATTCATGGGGTGGGCATGTCAGGACATTTCTTCAACGCAGAGAAAGTGTGTGGGGGCGTGCAGGCGGCCTTTCAGCAGACCTCGTAAATGGGACACTACACAGATGTGCCTCCACATATGCCGGTTCTGGGTCCGGCTTCCACAGAAGCCGTGGGACCAGTTGGTTAGATCATTGGTAGTTTAGTTCCCTGTGTAAAACACGTGTGGCAGAAACTCCGGCCTCCTGGAATTCTGGGAGGAATACATTAATGACTCTGGAGGAATACATTAATGACTCTGATGCTTCGGTGTAAATGTAATGATGGCTGTTATGCTTAAGCAGGACATGTCAGGAGTAAATTACAGGTGGAAAGGGCAGATGTGAACTGGGACTCCATTTTAAATGGGTGGTATTTATGGGACAGAGAGGAGCAGTATGACCAGTAACTTTCTATGGGAAATCTTTCCCAGCAGAGCATTAGCCCACGTCAGATCATGCACTGTTATATTTTCAGGAGCTTTAGGTCATTTTTGTCCATTAAAATGAGCTATGACGTTTGCCAGCACTCCAAGAGGCTTCTTTCCTTCCATGTGAGCACTTCAGGGTAGCTTATAGAATGTAAGAGTAGCAGAGATACATGGAGCCTGAGGGGAAACTAAATAACTAAGCCAGTTCTGTTCCACGGGGGGAAAAAGAGCGTCTCCATCTTCCCCTTTGCTCCAGCCAACTCTGCTTTACCAGGACTGATTTTTTTAAAATTTTTTTTTGCCAGCAGAGATCTTGAAACAGATGGTTGCGAATGAGCGGTCTGTGTGACAGCCGCTGCTCTTGGTTAGCCAGCCTGGTTTGTCTGTTGGAATGAGTCTGGTTTATATGAACTGAGAAGTGGCCCTTCCTCAGTGCTTGGAAGTTCAAGAGTATGGAGCTGTCGTTGCTGTTTGTTTGGAGTCATCCCAGGAAGTGGCCCTAAACCATGGGGACAAATTCTCTGCTGCCTCCGTGAGACCTTTTGTTCTGGCTAATTGTCGTAGCGAGACAGTGACTCTCAGTAGAGCCCTCACAAAAGCAGAGTGGAAGAAATCTGCCCGCTGAGATCATCATCAAGATCTTTCTGCTTTTTGCCCACACCAAACTTGCTCATCGTGTTCCTTCACTGGGACTTCCTAGATTCGTGTTCTGCTCGTGTATCTGTGTAGCTTTCAAACAGTTGAGAACACGAGGAAAGGACCTGGGGTCTGTTTGTGCATTTCACAGACGTGCACTGAATGATGTTGAGCTTTGCTGTGACTTGCAAGACTTCAACCTTCAAGGTCAGCACTCTGTGTTAAAAGTGGCCACCGTGAGCTGTAGCTTCTGCCCTTTGGCTGTCAGCATGCCGCGTACCTGGCTTGGGTTGTTGTCAGGAAAACAAACCTGTTCAGAGTGAACAAGCACTTAAGGAAGTGAGCTGAAACACTGTGCTTGGTTTAAAAAACATTTCTATTTGGATATTGTAGAAAAGGCAACTCAATTCACAGGTTGAGAACAAGCCCCTGACCGAGCATGTCATCTGTTGGCATGACTAGAGGAGCTGATACGTACTTGTATGTATTTCTTGGATCTGCGATCTTCAAGATGAGCATGGGAGGGTTTGAGAGATGCACAGGAACTTGGGGTGTTTTGGAGGCCGAGATAAGTGTTGGGGTCAACAAGTTTTGTTCTTCCAGAAACCAGGGTTATCTGTTTGCCCCTGTGTTAGGCAGGTATGCCGCAAATTGCGAAATTAAAGCTGTCGTGATGGGACTGTGCTGAAATGCCGTCTCCTTTGCAAGCGTGTTGGCAGCTGAAGCGGCCTTGTAGTTAGTTGTCGCCTCAGCGCCTGCTAAAATGTTCCCTTTGCTCAGCCCATCAGCGGGCTGGTTTTCCCAGTGGAATTTCCGTGCGTCTTCTGGCGGCTTTTTCGACATCACGATGGTGCCGCTTGTGCAAATAGCGCTGTGTCTCCGGGCGTTGATACTGAACTGTCTTTTCACCCTTCAGGTAGTTTTGGGGCGAGCGGAGCAGTCCGGGGGAGGTTGCTGTGCTGCAGCAAGACTGCAGCTCAGTGGTGTGCTGGCTTCTAAACCGACACGCTTACGACTGCAACTGTTTTTAACAAAAAGAATAAAAGAGGTGACTCCACTGTTTCTTTCTATTTGTTCTCTCACAGCCCAAATGCTGCCAGCAGCCGGGATGGCCTGGACAATGAAACAGGAACGGAGTCGGTTATTAGCCACCGGCGAGACAGACATCGACGGAGGAATAGAGAAGGGCATGAGGATGGTGAGTCCTGTTTCATTTTTCCCTTTTTTCGTTGAGAAAGCAGAATTTTTTTAACAGTCTTTCAGAGCAACAACTACTTTTGGACAAATGCTGCAGAAGAGAAGTGTGTCTGCATTCTTGCGTGCTTGCAGGGACTATTATTATTTTATTATTTTAATGGCATAATTTGATAATTGCTTTGAAACTCTTTGAAGCTCGGGATTTTCTAAGAGGTCTGGGCAACCTACAGTAAAGTGGCAGAGAGATTCTTTTTGGTAATATACAGAACTTTCTGTAGTATTAGAAGATGATTGGCTTGGAGAGGAATAACGACCCACTCAATGCTGAGCTCCACACTGTCATGGCTAGGCTGCCTCTGTTGTTCAGGTGCGCTGATCTAAAGGCAGGACACATTATCTGTATGATGTGTTGGGAGTTTGCAGCGTAGACAGTTTGAAAGTCTTAGTGTTTTAACATTGCAAGATCTGAGCCAAAATCCTCTGAAATAATTTCTGTTGATTTCTCTGGGCTTGGATCAGCGGTAGTGTTTTATGCTGGTATAATAACTACAGCACATTGGCTCCAAAGATCTTTTTTTTGTACTTAAATACACCCAAAGTACACATATAAACTACAGAACTTCATCTCTTGCCTCTAGTCTGTACATCAAAGTAAGCTTGTTTTTTTCATTTGTTGCCAGACAAGAATTTCCAGAGTTAATTAAGGATTAATAGGTGCCACCCATTGAGTTTAAAATGATCCAGAATGTGGAATACTTGGGCCCAAGAGATGCCATCACGGGCTTTATTCACCGCTCCACCCACTAAAGTATTCGCCTCCAGTTAGAAAACCAGAAGTCATATATAATACTGTGGGTTAGAAGCAGGTGCCTTTCTGTCCATTTAACCCTTCCGACTTGTAACCGACTTAGAGTGAAAGAAAATTACTCAGCGGGTGGAGCAGAGAGCTGTCTTTGCCTGATCCTGACTGCAGGTTCCTTTGGGAAATCACAGAAAGAGGCAGAATCTTCTAATCATATTGTGTTAAAAACTTGTTACAGGAAGAATGTTAAAAGGTCGTTTGTTTCTAACGTTAAACTCGTGCCAATGCCGTGGACATTTGTGGCAAAGGAGGTTTTTGTTGAATGGCTGGTCTGGGACCGTAGTCTAGATTGTGTGTATGGTGTCGTTCGAGCACAGGAGTTCCTGCCTTCTAGTGGTCTGAAACGAGTTCACACTTTTCCCTTTAGATAGAAATGGGATAAAATTCCCTCCTTCTCCTGTCAATCTAAACTGTGCTCAGGCGAGAACATGTCACTCAGTAATGTGAACATTACCTGTTCTCAAAACAATTCAGGCCTCCCGCCTGAAGCAGGCTGTACGTATGAGCAAGAGGTGAGTTTTGTTAACGTGCATAAAGCGAGGACAACTGCTCTATCATTCTGATCTCGTGAAACACATTATTTAATATCCATAGTGTTTTCTGTGGTCATAATAATATTTAATTGAAAAAAAACCCCCAAAACCACTGGTGTGTTATTTTCACTTGAAAGCATGTCTCCAAAATGCACACTTCAGCACTATATCCTGAACTGCCACTTAAAAAGATTAAAAGAAGTGAAATACCATTGTCCTGGAGGAGGATTTTAAGGCCTCTTCATAACAACGGTCACACCTTAGCAGAGTCATTCTTTCCGTGAGTCTTCGGGTCTTCTCTGTCTGGAGCAGAGCTGAGTGTAAAATGGGGGAACAGTCGTAGGAAAAGGGGGACAAGGGTGGAGGAAGGGCAGCAAGGTTGTGACACCTGGTTCACAGCTCTTCCAGGGGCAGGAGCTGTGTGCTCGCTTGTTGTTATGAAATAGTGGTAAATCCTCCTTTCCCTGCAGAAAGAAGGAAATGCAGTTAAGAGTGTTTGATCTTGTGCTGTAGAGACTTGTTTGAATAATACCGAAATTACAGCAGTAGCAGTTCACAGAGAGGCAGGGTGAGGGATCTTCGCTGGAGCGCTGCCTTAGTCATAGGTGTGTTCTGGAGGTATTCTGCAGAGTAGCCAAGCCACAGGTACAGTGCTGCCGGCTCACCAGGCTGTACCACGTTACTGGGTTTGAGCCAATTATTGGTATTAAGTGAATGACGAAGAATTACCCACCCTGACACTGAGGATATCCCTGGATACTCTGCCAAGGGAAAGCAGTACTCATTCCACAAGAGAAAAGGAGCAGTGTATCGTAGCCTTCATTTCAAACATGGTGAAGTGAGAAAAAGCGCTAATGAGCCATTTGGAGACTGCATAGATTTAGACATGTTGAGCTAAAACCCGTACAGGTCAAGCAAGCTTGCTCCACTGATCCCTGATCACTGTGGATCTGAGAGGTTCGACAGAATGAGGCTCTCCTTCTGACTTGGGGAAACCCCAAGGTGGGGAAGAGAAGGGAGGCAAAACAAAGATCTGTTAGGAATGTCGTTAAAATGAAAATATCCCAAAGTAAATGTAAGTAGAAGAGCAGAATTCTAACGGTGAGCTATGCAGAAAAGTCTCTCTGGTGTCAGCCTGGCCTTTAGGGACCACTGTTGTTTTCAAAGCGTGACAGAAGCTTCCTCTTAGGTTAGCCATGAGTTTTCACTTAAGTGCCTTCCAGCCCCCGCTGCACAGCTCCAGCGTGAGTAGAGGAGAATTTCATGTTAATCTCCCAAATGGATTTAAGTTTTTATCTTTTAGAAAGGTGGAAATAACACTCAGTAGTGAGCTATGTAGGTACCGTTAGTTGTAGGCAACTTTTTATTCCTTCTCATTAAGGGTTAGACCCCTGAACCAATCTTTGCTGCCCAGTCATTCTCCATCGCAGCAGAGTCCTTAAAGTGTGATCTTCCCTGTCTTTCTTGAACCACAGGTTTTAATAAATAAAAAGAGCAGTTTAATGCTCAAATTTAAAAACCCCACGGTCTAGCACAGACCAATTATTGGGAGTAACAGGGTGAGAAAGGGGTAAGAATGAGGAGGCTGAAAGGTTAAGCATTTTTGTGTATCTGTGCGTGAGGACAGTATATGAATTTAAAAATGTTTGTTGCCGACTTGTTTCCTCTTTGTTTTGCAGCGACAGCTATTCAAAGTGCTCGCGGGGCAAAGTAGTATAGGGAGAGCTCAGACCAGACAGATGCTTTGCCCTGAGAAACTGACAGTGGAGATATCTGAGACAAAAGCTGGCAGGGAAAACAAGATGGGGAAAAGGGAGTTTTTCTCTCTGGCTACTGTTGATACTAGGAAAAAAAAAGTATTAGAACTCCTTAAAGAGTTAAAACAGTTTCTTTGTCATTTCTGTCCAATCTCTGTTTTAATTTGCACAGATTGTTTCCAATTAGTACAACAGACTGGAAAACTGTCAGTTCAGTCTGACAGCCTGTGCTTGAACGGCAGCAGGTTTCTTACAGAGGCATTCAGTTTTGATTTGAAGAGTCTGGGTGACGGTAAACCAGCCAGCTTCTCTGATGGCTGATGGTGAAACGTGTGGTATCGTGGGCAGATTGTTCACAAAAGCAGCCCGTGAGCTTTACTTCATTGTTGCGGGATTACACATCACAGAAAAGCTATTTCTGCTGAATTGCTGACAGGCAATTATGGACAGAGGCCGTTAGAAAATTGATGGCATGCTGCAGCCAGAAGATGTGGGGCACAGCTGGTCATCACACCTCTTTTCGTTGAAAATGCAAAAGGATTTTGCAGCAGAGAGGCTGTGATTTACTAGACCAAGGATTCACCCTGGTAACCATGCAGGCTAGGGCATCTGCAAGCTCTTCCACCCGTTTCTCTTAAGTTACACTGCTGTTTTAAGTACAGAGGCAATGAATAGCAATGGCTGCTCCTGTGCTTGTGTCTTCTCTGATTTCAAAAATATACCCACAAAGAGAACGTGATGGGCTGAGGAACATAATGAAACTCCTTGGTTCATCATCGTGCGTTTGAAGGTGTGGGACGTTCCCGATGACCAAGAACATCATCAGGGAAACTGATCTGGAAAACTCAAAGAGCATTTGTAATTTTCTTGGTGAAATGTCTGCCAGAGATCGGGGGAAAAATGAGAAGGGATGTAGTTTCAAAAGAATTATAACCCTGGATCTTAATGTACTTAAGAGGAACTTTGTTACTGGTTTTAATCTGCCCTATGCCGCTGTCTAGAAGCCTTGCTCTGGTAGCACTGTACAGCTGATGACATCAGGGAGCAGAAGTGACTCAGCTGGACAAATTCTGCCTAACATGAGTTTTCCTTTTAAATGGAGAACGGGAGGAAGGGTAGCCAGAGGGGCAGTTATCAATGCACCTCTAATTGCCTTCCTTACCTGCTGTGGGTATCCAAACCCATCAGCAGAGCCTGCTCCCAGCCTCATCAGCCGTGGAATGCTCTCGGTTTTGTTGTTGGCCCTTTCATCGCTTAAGCACCCCCTTAACTTTAAGGAAGGATGCTGAAATCCAGGCGATTTTGGTCAACCTCAATTACGTAGTTAAAGTATGCGCCCCAATTCTGTGTTGAACTGAATTCCTAATAGGTGCTGGGGGAGGCTGCTCCTGGGCCTGACGGACAGCTGTGTGAGCTCTGAGGAAAGCTTTACACTCGTGACGTTCCTCTGCCGGCGCTTGGGTTATTTGTGCACCAACCTGCTACCTATAGCAAGAGCACTTGTTTATAGAGTCTCTAGTTTTTCATCTTACTGTGTTCCTTTTCCATAATTTTTAGCAGTCCGTTCTCTGCTAATGGGAACCGGAACGCTGTATGATGCCCCATATGCAAAGCACATGCTACTTCTTATCCACAGATGCTCAGTAATGCTGAGGAAACAAGGAAGGATCACAGGTAGAGATGTAATTTTTCTCTAGGGAATTGCCTAAGTTTAAATTTGCTGTATTATTCTCGTGCTTCAAGCACAAGGTTTCACACCAAGCATGCAAGTGGAAAGAGGTTTTGCTCTGATATTGCTGTGGTATTCTCAGTGAGGTTAATAAAGTGAACTAGCTGGGACAAGTGAGCCCTGTGAGGTAAGCGTGGACAAAGTTACCTTCTCTGTGTAAGTATATATATAAATTTTAAGGTATAACGGTGGTTACATTGTGGAGGCTACATAAGCAGACAATTTTTTTTTTTTTTTTGGAGAGGCTTTTTATCCAAAGAGGCTTTTGTATGAGTTGAGGAATACGTCTTTTCCTTTTTCACACTAATTAGTAGCACATCTATCACTGGCATTAGCTTCATATAAAATCAGTCTGAAAGAGTTGAGCTGTCAGTATGTCAGAGCTCTGCTTTCTCTCTTAAAGTCCTTGTTGCTTTGGAAAGTTGGCCAAGTCCTATTGAGTAGAGTGAGGATCTTAATTAGAAAGGTGGGAGGTCTGCCTGGCACATGTTCTTGGGACCCCTTGCTGTCCCGAACAAAGCTCCCGTGTCGGTTTCCTGAGGAGGAGTGGGAAAGGGGACTGTGGAAGCTCTAATTAGGGAGGTAATTAAGGGACAAGTTTTCTTTGGCATTGGAGAATGTTTTGTAGCTACTGCCTGTTTCTGACAAGTCTGCAGATGTCAAGTGTCGACACTCGCGTTTCAACACCGGGTTTGCTGTGGGGTGAACTTAACCGTTGTGCAGCCAGCTGAAAAATGCCGGATAATGACTGTGCTTTGAGAAGCGCTTAATGTGGGCACACTTGTAGATCCCCGAATGTTTGGGAAGAGGAGCCGTTGCAGATTTCCAGTCGTTCCTGCAGTATATGTATTCTTTACCGCAGTGTGTCCCAAGGAATCCGAACAAAAAGGGCTCAGACTACAAAACAATTGCAGTGGGAACTCTTAACAGTGGTAGCCGAAAATACTCCTCAACTGGTGCTCTTTAAAAGCTCTGTCATGTATAAACAACTATGAGGGGGTTGGTGAGCCCCCGAAGGTTTGAAGTGACCAGATGGCCGTGCGTGGGATGCTGGCAGTGTAGGACTGTGCCTGTGAGACAGGAGCTTTGCTACTGGTTGTAATCTCTCCTGCGGCGTGTGTCTAGAAGCCTTTTCTGGGAGCTCTGTTGAGCTTAGAGAAGCTGTTTAAGGGTTCCAAAGACCTTCAAACACAAGTCAGGGCATAGGGATGTAGCACACAGGTGGGACAAGCATAAAGCAGGAGGGGACAATGTCATACTCGTCGTTCTTCACTACTTACGTAGCAGTGACTCTGACCCCTGCACGCAACAGCGAGCTGCGCAGATGGGGTTGCGAGTCTTTGTTGAAAAAGTGGTGACACGTTTCCCGTTAACAATTGGTGAAGACTTTCTGCATTGGTGAGGATTGGAAGCTCTGTTGTTTTTTTCTCTTAACTGGGAGCTCAGCTGCGACTTCTTCCTGGGATACTCTTGTCTTCGTTCTCTGCACTGTCGCGGAACCCTCTTTGCAGCTTCCTGGAGCAGATGCTGCTCTACTCTCTTCTGCTTTCAAGGCTTAACTTGGTTTAGTACTTTGATGTGCTCTTGTCCCTCAGGCAGGGCCTGCTCTGCTGTTGATAAAAGTCAAGGAGGACATATTTAACCTCCGAGGCAATGCTTTATTCTAATCTCTGTGACACGTTGAAAGGCTTTTGTCAGACAGGCTCAGTGAACTCTGTCATCCTCTAATGAAGAAACAGGAGCGGGGGGTCAGCAGGGCAGAAAGTCCCGGGTTGTTGGTGGGACAGGCGATGAACCAGAGCAGGGAATGATTCTTGTTTAGACTAAGGACGTGGATACCTGGGAGTAGTTTATGAATAAACCCTTTATAATCATGGCTTGCAGAAGTACTCAATTATAACGATGGGTCCTGACCCCCCCTGCCCCAGATAACATTGACTAAATTAGAAAAACTTAGAAAAGGGAATTTTAATTGGGTAGAGAGATTACAAAAACTTTGTGGATTTAAATGCACATCTTAATTACCCAGGAAACCTTTCCTGCGGATACAAGGCTACCTGGTGCTCTTCAGGAGGTATAGACATTGTTAGAATTGAAGTGCGTTTGCATACTGGTAAAGCCACTTTTATCTGTTGGAGCAGTGTGTGGGAGCTGCTGTAAAAGAAGTTCTGGTTCAAACAGGAAACGTGAAGTTGAACCCCTTTTGTTTAATTTTTAACAGAGAAGATATAGATGGAGAAAGGAAAGGGGAAAAATGTAAACAGGAGGTATTACTAGTATAGTGATCTTATCTGGTCTGGTATATAAACCAGGTGTATTTTTGTTGGAATATCTAGAAGTATGGATGTTGATCTCGACTATCAGTGCCTCTTCACATCTGCAAAATGAGACTAAAAGCCCTTCTCTTTACCTCACATCTGTCGACCCATTCCAGTTCCAGCTGAATCCAGCTGTGCACTGGCTTTTAGGGAAACAATGAAGTGAACCTTTTACAGTGCTTAAAGAACAATGGACTTCCATTTTTGGCTTATATCAAATGATACGAGAAAAGCCATAAATTGAAGCTTTAATTTACGCAGGTAGGGCAACACATTGCTAATCAGAAGCCTTTAAAAATAAATCTTTGTATAATAGATCTATTTAATTGTTGTAATAACATTATAATAATAGTGTGATAGAACTAACTTACTACAGAAAAGTTAAGAGTTAAAGAGATACAGGGAGGAAAACTGCATTTAGATATGGGTTTTTCCTTTGTTGGGGTCCTTCCTTTGCACCTCTGTAGTGGGACTGAGTTTGGTAGCTTGGATGTGGCATGCAGAAAAGAACTTAGAAACTGGCACTGTGTTTTGAAAGGCACAGATTTAAGGTCCTTTTCCATTTCCCTCTGTAACGCTGCGTTAGCAGTGTTCTTCTGGCTGTTGCTGTGGCTGTTTGGAATGGGCTTAAAGCAATGAATTTCTGCTGATGCGCTGTTGGGATCTGACTGCAGCGTTCCAGGTGCAGTCCTGCAGGCAGCAAAACCCCGTGTCAGACCGAGCCATGGCAGACAGACGGAGTGCAGACCTTTCTGCCCTCAGTCATCCATCTCAACTGGTCCGTGCTTTCCGCTTTCTGTGTACCTAATGCTTGTGAAGAATCCAAGGGCCAAGTAAAACACCATATAAATCTGTGTCTTGTCTTCTCAGCAGTGCGTGATGCCTGCTGCTGTAATCTGATTTTCCCCGGCAGCGCTTTACACGTGAGGACTTTGCTTTCCTTCCCCGTTAGAAGACAGGGGTGAGACGGAATGAGGTTTTTGTTTGCTTATTGTTTCTGGTGGGTCTGCTGAACCTACAAGACAAGCCTAAACCACATGCTTTGTGTTACTCAGATCCCCCGTGTCAGCAGGACTGTCCTTTTTCCCTCATTTTCCAGGACGGCCTTGCTTCCACTACAGCACGTTGTCCCAGGCCATTCGAGGCGCAGACCTGGCTTGCCCACCCCCTGAAGGCAGCCGTTCGCGGGGCAGGGTTTGGCTTCTGTGAGCGGTGCCCAGTCTCGATGGAGGAAGCTCTGGAGGTCGGTGCCCGCGGGCAGCTGAGGGGACGCGGGAGCCCCGGCCGCCCTCCCCACGGCCGCCCCCGGAGCCTGAGGCCGCTGCCGGGAACCGGCGCTCTGGGGAGGGGGCAGCGGCCCGGCCCGGCCCTGCCCCGGTGCCGGCGGGGGAGCGAGGGGGTCCCGGTGCCGGCCGGGGGCAGGGGCTCGGCGGCGGAGCGACAGGGAGCGGGGCCGCGGCCTCGCCGGACCGTGCCGTGCCGATCGCCCGCGGCTCCGAGCGCTGCCCGGGCAGCGGTGGGGGCTGGAGAGGGCCCGGCGGCTCCGCTCCGGGGCGGCGGGAAACGGGGCTGCGGCTGCCCGGCGGCGGGAGAACGTGTTTGATGGGGGAGGAAGGATGGAAGGGGTCCCTGTGAGGATGGAAGGGGTTCCTGTGAGGATGGAAGGGGTTCCCGTGAGGATGGAAAGGGTTCCTGTGAGGATGGAAGGGGTTCCTGTGAGGATGGAAGGGGTTCCTGTGAGGATGGAAAGGGTTCCTGTGAGGATGGAAGGGGTTCCTGTGAGGATGGAAAGGGTTCCTGTGAGGATGGAAGGGGTCCCTGTGAGGATGGAAAGGGTTCCTGTGAGGATGGAAGGGGTTCCTGTGAGGATGGAAAGGGTTCCTGTGGGGATGGAAGGGGTCCCTCTGAGGATGGAAAGGATTCCTGTGAGGATGGAAGGGGTTCCTGTGAGGATGGAAAGAGTTCCTGTGAGGATGGAAGGGGTCACTGTGAGGATGGAAGGGGTTCCTGTGAGTAATGAAAGGGTTCCTGTGGGGATGGAAGGGGTTCCTGTGAGGATGGAAAGGATTCCTGTGAGGATGGAAGGGGTTCCTGTGAGGATGGAAAGGGTTCCTGTGAGGATGGAAGGGGTTCCTGTGAGGATGGAAAGGGTTCCTGTGAGGATGGAAGGGGTCCCTGTGAGGATGGAAGGGGTCCCTGTGAGGATGGAAGTGACCGTGGTCAGGGGGAGAGAAGAGTACTTTGGCCTCAGAGACGGTGAACTTTTCCAGGAGCGAAGAAGGAACGCTTTCAAAATGCTCTTCCCTGTGAAGCGTTAAAACTTCATAGAGACTTGTTAAAAAGCACCGATTCGTTCGTACCCAAGTAATCCATAATGCTGGGACAGTCTCCGAGTCGGGTGACATAAATAATTAGGCCTGCGTTCCTCAGACAGGAAGAAAATTAATCAGGTTTTTTTTTGTTTTTTTTTTATTTCACTGCTGAGCAATTTGAAACAGAGGAGTGAAGGCTAGCCACGGCGGGCTTCACAGCCAGGTATTTAGAGTGCCTCTTGGTTTTTCAAACCATGTTACTTTAATGGTTAGCAAGAACTATTAACCTTTGATGTGTACAGTTGCACAGCATCGTGTATTATTCCTACTGCAGACATTCCTCCTTTATGAAGGTTTTCTATTCTGTAGTTGAAGAGCAGATCCCTTGGGCCTGGGAGGGCATTGTGAGTTTGGAGAGTGTGCTTTAAAATAGGAATCTGTCTTTGGAGCCTGTTATGTTTATTTCTTGACCAGGTGCGTTATCAGGCTGAGCCTTTCTTGTCTGAGGGAAGGGAACATTCTTAGGAAAATAGAGCACTTAGAGATTATGGATCTTCTAATGAGAGGTCCCTGAAAGGAAGCAGGCAGAGGACTTTGCTTTGCAGAGGAAAATCCACAAAATATCTCTAGAAAAAGATGAATTACTGCTGCCTTCAAGTAAATGGCATTCTTACTGAGGGGATTATCTACAGGAATGTTAGTGTGTCTGACAGCATTCATACAGCTAGGGATTAGTAAAAAATTGTTCTGAAGCATCTTAGGCGTGTGGAATGGTCAAGACAAATGTGACTTTGATATAGCTGTATCACCCAGACAAGGTGGTGTAGGTGTGGGGACAGGAACTCACAGCACAGGTCAAGAGAAAGGTGGTTTTATGGGTCAGATGTTAATAGATTTCATCAAGGAGTGTTGTTTAATGTTTTCTGTGCTGCTAGGCCTGTCCATACCAAACTCAAATGGTGTTACCTGCTGCTTTTCCGAGATTTCATACGTACCTTCCTGCGGCCATCAACTTCTCACGGCCTTTTTCATTGGTGTTCTGAGACTGTTATAGTACTTGTTCGTGCCTGCTGCTTCTGCCTCGATCCGTTTATGGCTTGCCCAGGAACTGAGCCATAGACAAACGGAAAAGTCAGGAAAAAGGCAGGCGGGCAGGCAGGCCAGCCAGGGCAGTAGGCTTTCCAGCCGTTGCGTGAAATCAGGTTCTGCAAAGAGCTCGGTTTCAGCGTGAGACTCCTCCTGCAGAGCTGCCCGCAGCTGTCACTGGGAATGTCGTGCTACTCCCAGTGCCACTTCTTCCTTGCTCTTCCTCTTTGCCTAGTAACACCCCATTGATCTTGCTTTTACAGTCCCTCGGATCAATGGCCATCCGAAACTGGACAGACACCGCGAGCACCCTCCTGGTTACGACAGCTCTTCTACCATGATGAGCAGTGAGCTGGAATCCAGCAGCTTCATTGACTCCGATGATGATGACAACACGAGCAGGTAGGGCACTGGTGTGGTGACTGAGCCATTAAGGACCGTTTGCATCTGTTTCTCAGCCACTTGACTGTATTGCTGGGCTTTCCTGAAACCTGCTGGCTGGTGAGATGAGGAGATTTGTATATTCTCTTCCCCCACCGCCACCCCCCCTTTTTTTTTCCTGCTACATATGATTTGAGCACTGATAATTTGTCAGTGACATCATGTTGTACGTAATCACTGCTCTGAGAAACAAGTTAAGTTATTGGGGTCACTCTCCAAGCTGCCTATAGCCACTGTTCCGATTAAGAGAAAAATTCTGTTCCTGTTCTTTCCTTCTAATAGCAAGAATGATCACATTTTAACATCAAAGCAATATGCAACTGTCTACCTATTTATAAAGTAATGGTTTGAATATTGTAACAAAACACTTTCAGCATAGGTTCCTAATAAGTATTCACTTCTCTAAAGCTGAATTGTAAAGGAATTCCTGTGTAATTGCATAGTCTGAGACCTATGAGCAGTACAGGAATTCATCAGAGTTAATGCTGTTGCAAAGGCAAGCTGTGATGCCATATATTTATGACTTCTTAATTATTTTTTTCTTTTTGTGCAGACAGAGAATGTGAATTATTCCTTGCTTTTTTGCAAGAAAACTCTTCATTTCAAGACATCCTTGTAAATCTCTTAAAGATAGTTTTGTTGTTCCATAAAAGGTTTCTAAGCAAATACATTTCTCAGATTCAAAATTCCTATTTTTAAAGATGTAAATTAAATAAAACCAAATATTCTTCCCTTTCCTGGCTGCGCTGACAGCCTTCTCTGAACCCTGTCTCTAGAGCTGTTGCTCATCCAAATGAGCTATGAGAACCCATTACAGGTTTCTGTTAATTGTCAGAGAACAACAAGGTCACGCATCTCTGGTGGCTCATGGAGATCTGTAGCTGAAACAACTGAGGTGCCATGTGATGTTCTTCAGTCCTAGGCAGAATGGAAACAGCAGAGAACAACTGTTCTGTGTTTACAAACAGATCATTAGCTTCTCGAACTCGGGAGATCCGTTTGGTCTTGCAGTTAGGCATGGCTAAAAAGCCTGTTGAAGAACAGCAGTTCCTTCAAATTCCGTTTAAAGGCTGGGTGTTTCCAAAGGGCTGAAAGGGTAACGAAAGGAACGTTTCAGATTTGGTCCTGAGTTAGTTTCAAGAATTTATTTTGCAGTTACAGTGAAGTTGCCAACACCTGAAGATACAGAAAATTACCCTCCTGGATGCTTTGTACTTCAGCTGGGTATTCATGTGCATAAAGGGTTGGCAAGATCAGTAGTTAACCTGAATGTGCTCTAAACTTTCCTAAAGCCTTTAGGGCTTCTAACCCTCTTTCCTCCCTAAAAAATCAAGTCCACAGAAACAACAACAACCCTGCAGTTGATTTTGTTTCTCGTAAATAAATTAATCATTTCCATGGCAGCAAGATATGCAGTAGGGCAGGATTAGCACAGTCGGGGTGGCCACAGAAGCACATTATGCTCGACCCAGCTAAATCTTTCTCTGTTAATAAAGTAAAGCTTCCTGCGTCTGACCTGAGAAGAAAGAGACTCTTCGAAGCTGCTGCGCAGGCCTTTTCCTTTCTAGGCTAGGGCAGAAGCTTTTGGCACACGGAATAGCTGCCAGGCCAGCCAGTCAGGAAGAACAACTAAATGGAATGCTTCAAGGTATGCTGTTGTGCTACGGCGATGATGTTCTCGAGCAGATGAGAGATTGTGCTGGCAGGGAGAAGTTTTCTTTAGAGGCAAGTCCGGCCAAATAGAAAATCGAGCATGCTCCAGACCTGCTGGAGACAGCGGCCTGGGGAAAAAGAGGTTGAAGGGGGTAAGTTTGTTTAATAACAGCGGATGAACTCTGGTGTCAGAACCTGCCTTGTAAAGGAGACTGTACGTGGAGGAGGTCACTGAGAGAAGAAGTCAGATGTAAAGGATGTGACTGTCTTGGAAGCGAAGAGGTTGTAAGGTCGAGGATGCTTTTCTGACAGTGTGTGTTTGTCGTGGTTTATTTTATTTTTAACTTGGAGCGGTGCAGCAGAGTTGGTTAGCTTCAGTCTGGGGAGATTCTGTTGCATTTAGTTAGAGAGAAAGAATAATTTTGTGTTTCAGTGCATTGATTTGTTCACAGATCTTACAGGACAGTACAGAACCCTTCAGGTCGTGTGAGTGCAATAATTGATTTCCTTTGTTTTCAAAGTATGATATAATTGAGCGTTAGTGTTTGCACATAGAAGGTGCTGTTTTGAGTACAGATGGATGTAGGGAGCTCATGGTGAACTTTACAGTAAGAGTCTTACTTCTGTCTTCTGTTAAGCAAGTAAAGGTCTAGCAGATGTGACATCTGAAGCTGTAGGATTATTGTCAGCGACTTGCAGTTAGTATTCTCAGTTCAAAGTAACTAAAATAATTCACTGCAAAAAAAATTATTACATTTATTTCTCATTTAAGAAAGTAACATTAGATCTTTTAAAACTATACGGATAAGCTTTCTTTAACAAATTGTTACCTTTTTTCCCTTCCTTGTGGGAATGCAAATTGGACAAATTATTATTATTGCTCTTTTTTAAAATCTTTTCTGTGGGATTTATTAGCTTTTCTGTTGGAAGTGCAGTCTGGGTTTTGGCCAGTGGCTAGTGCAGGAAATTGGTCGTTATGATTCCAGATTTGTTTTTCATCTTTGCACTTTATTTTTCCCAAAAGCTCAAATACACCATTTTGTTTTGCTCGTCAAATTGTCATAATAACTTTTAGTCATTTCTGGGAATACTTCGGAGACCATAATATTGCTCCTCATTAGAATAACGCTACTTAGCCTCCAGATACTCCTAGAAAATGAGATATGCAGTGTTTATGAATGATTTGGCAAGGCTGTGGATTTAAAAGAAATGACAAGAAGAGGTGATGAAGTGTGCCATAGCTACGTGAAAGTAGGTATCGGCTTGACTCCTTTTTAAGACATTGCAGAGGCTGTGAAAGCCGATGTTTACAAATATGCCTTCAGACAGCGTGAGAGTCTTCCTGAAGCAATCTGTCTTGCCTTCTACTTACACGCAGGGTTATTAAGGCAACTTCAGTCACTGTCCAGCTTCCCCCAAGAAGGGGTGAAAAAGGGGAGTCGAGCAAGCTCTCCGTTTATGGTTTCTCCAGTGTAATAATTAACAGTTTCTAACGTTTATCTGTCTAGAAGCCAATGTATAAGCACAGAAAAATGTTTCTGCAGTGCCTTCTGATCATCAGTTTTGTGCAGTAATGTGAGAGGCTGTGTGAAGTAGTTACTTCTCTCAAATACCGTCTGTCCCCCTGAACTAAACCTGGACTGGGGCTTTTCTAAGGAGCTGATTTCCATTCTTCCAGTCTGATGCTAAGTAGAATGAAAAAAATACCACAGAACGAACTTCACTTCTCACGTATTAGCATCTGGTAACTGAAGTTCAGAGATTTGCCAATAAACTCTGTTTTTGCTGGTTTAATTTAAAAGAAAAAATCCAGAATGTTTACTGCTTGCAGAGGAATCTAAACTTTTGGTCGTGTATTGAAATTTAATTCATTTTCCAAAGTAGTCTCACCCCCAAGTGGCCAAAGTAAGTAGGTAGGGCAAAAGTGAAGAAGGAGCACGATGCTGATATTAGCATAAGCTGATTGTTCACACCTTCATCACCTCACTTGTGCTCTTTCTGTGGCATACTTTGACTTTTCTTCTTTTTTCCACTCCATCTTTTTGAACTCATCCCTGATATATCTCTCTAGGATACCAATGAAAGTATTTTTATGTCCTGTGCTTGATGATAGATGAAAATATCCCTTCTAGGGACTCAGAGTCAGAGAGCAATTCTGTTTTCTAGCTATACTCAGTGCTGGCAATAGGTATTTTTGTCCAGTCCAATTTTAGAAAATCAGCCTAAAAGCTGGAAATAATAATTCTTTGTTTTTCTGAGCAACACCATATTGATGTGCGCTAGAGCAGGAGGAAGAAGTTGGCATAGCCAGTCAACCTTGGCAATCAGCAGATCTTATGTGCTGTCTGTGATCAGGAAAAATATTGACAGCGGAAGTATGCTGCCGTACATTGGAAGGTACTTTCAAGTCGCTTACTTTTTAGGATGTGAAGTGCCATGAAATAGCACCAGATTACTGCCAAGCGTGCTTGAGACAAAGAAATGCAGTGATCTGTCTGCTGAAACCCTACTGCTCCTATCCCTAATTTCCGTAACTCGCTATCCAGATAAAACACTCGTCGTCTGGAAGGTGGAGGAAGAGCTTTGCTACTGGGTGAATTCCCATCAGGGTCTCCTGCTGCAGGCAGCTGTGGCTTTCAGTATAATTTTCCTCTCCGTTTTCTTTCTCTGCTATATGAACATTGCTAACTTAAAATTGCTTTTTAGAGCAGGCAATGTGAGCCAGAGGCATCACCCCTTTCAGGGATGTGGTAATGGGAAGCTGAATAAATGAAATTATGTGTATGAATTTAGTGAATTCTCTTTATCCACGGTAACCATTAGAGGATGCCTTTCTAAAAAGGCTGCTGACAGGAAGCATTGCATACTCCTTAAACGAGGCACACGGGGATAAAGCCAAAGAATGTGATATGGCAGTAGGTGTAATATGTGTGTAAACAATGAAAATCAGTTGCCTGGATGCTGTGAATGACTTTGAAGTGTGATTATAGTAGCCAAAGGGACAAATAAAACGTTAAGGTTTTGTCCTTTCTGTGACGGAGTAGCTCAGCTGCCTCCAGAACGAGTGGAAAGTCTTGCCGTGTCACGTGAAGGAGCAGGGCTTTCCCACCCCCGTGTTCTGTCTGTGGCAAGGAGTAGAGCCTGTGAGCAGAGGGTTTGTTTGCAGGTTGGAGCGCTCATCAGTGGAAGAAGGGCACTCACACCTCTCTCAGAGCCTTTGAAGGTATCTTGTTGCTTGACTTGTGTTTATGCAGGCAAGCTCCCCCAGTGTTTTGCCTCTCTTTCTCAAAGAGCAGGCAGGTTCCCTGTGATGTGAGCAACGTGCTTTGCCTTTCTTCAGATTCTCCTCAACTCTTGTGTGCTGGAAAGTTTTAGCTGCCATCCTGCTAATGAGACGTTCTGGGAGGGAGAAGGAAGAGAATGAAAGCAGAGAGGAAATAGGAGGAGGGAGAATATCGGTAGTAAAACGTAAGAGGAGGTTTTTGTGTCAATCTTTGCCAGCACTTTTAAGAATAGTGGTGAATGCTGGACAAGTCCAATTTTGGGATCCCTGCATCTGCGAGACCTCTGTGTTTTTCCTGTTGGAAAGGTAAAGCCTCAGAAAACTGGGTGCTGTGAGCTGTTTCCACAGATTGAGAATTATCACATTTTTGATCTCTTTTGAAAATACCACCTCTTGGCTGTTTAAATTAATTTGCCTGGCTGGGAGGGGAAAGAAGGAGTGTGTGAGGTTAACGTGCCTGAAATAGTTTGTGAACTCAAAGAGAATGTCAAGGCATTCACACCCTCTGAGCAGTTCCATCATCTGTAATACTCAGCTCAGTATGCTTGACTAAAACACACCTGCTTTATGCAAGATGGGTTTCCCGGTGTGGTGGGTTGTAATCTCATGACAGCAAGCTCCTTTTTGAAGTTGCTGGTATCAAATTTGGCTTGAGGTATTCTAGCCTGTCTGCATGTGGCTAGAGCTTTGAAGGCAGGGACATGGAGACCAGGGAAAAAGATTGGCACCGTTTTCTTTGTGCCAGTTCAATTACTTGTGTTGTATAGGGCTGGATTTTTTTAATCTTAGTTAATGATGGAGCATTACTTTGTCTTTTTTTTTTGCCGTTCTTAACACAATAGAGGAGAGATGTCTTTGCGGTGTTACACTGGTGTGTCTGAAATCTAGGCTTTGTTCCAGGCTTATGAAATTAATTTGGCAAGTCTTTTATGTCGTTCTCTGTCTCAGTCGTCTATCTGTAAAATAAGAATGATTAACGTTCCTAACTCTTAGGGGGATCTGAAGGATTTATATATAGAATGTGGAATGTTTAGGTTCTACAAGTTTGAAGAGTCTGAAAAAAACCCCACAACCAAATAAAACTAACCGAATATGTAAAGGTAAATCATAGTCACTATTCCTCTGTCCCTGTTTGGTAGTAGCTATTATCAATTGCTACTTTATTTCACTGAATTCAAGCACTAATATTAAAGCTCCTGTTAACAGGGTAGGTAGCAGGAGAAGCAAATACTTGCCAAGACTCACAAAAATCAGTATTAAGAGATTCTCCAGTTTGTCGGTTGTTCTCTCAGAGCAGAGATTAAAATCACTCTTTAATGTACAGCTGTTCTTACAGTGGGCATTGTTTTGGATAGGCCTGGAGTCAGGACCGCCTTTAAAGTAGTGGAAGATGGCTACCTCTGACCTTTGGGTGGTTAAATCAGGGTGATATGCGCCTGTCGAGATGTGGGTTGCACTCAGTCTTGCTCCCAAAAGAAAGCAAGCCAGTAAATTACCCTCTCTGATCCATGCTGTAGTTTGGTGGTAACTTCTCTGCGCTCCTAGGCAGAGGCTACGATACAGCACCCACTGGGACTGAGCAGCAATTCAGCAACGAGCAGGGCGATACGCTGGTGGTGTCTGTATGATTTACTCTCTCCTGCATTTGTAGGAATCAGCCTTTTTTTGGCAGGCTGCGGAGAAATGCAAATGGCTCAGCTTTACAGAGTTGACATTTGCTCTCGATTTCCCTCAGGTTGAGTAGCTCCACTGAGCAAAGTACTTCATCCCGGCTCATACGGAAGCATAAACGCAGGAGGAGGAAACAAAGGATGCGGCAGATTGACAGGGTAAGGTTGGCATCATTGTTTTCCAAGGAGGTGAACCGTGATTTTTGAGTGTAGCACGTGAGTTAGGAAGGGATCCAGAACAGGTCTGTGCCCTGTTGAATTCATTGCAAAGGCTCCCTTTGGCTCCGGTCTGCACTGGACCAAATCTCTAACATTTGAAGTTCAGCAGCACTGGAGTCAAGACTTTTTCTCCTCTCCCTTTCTCTTTTTACTGTTCAGTGATCCCATTTCTTGTTGTCTCTTTCAAGACCAGCCTCTGCAGGAGAACCTTCGTTACGCTACTATGGCTGATGTGGGCGAGGGGTGTCTCTGGTGTTAGACATTGCTGTGTAAATCTGCTGAAAGGAGAAATGGACGTTTATAGGAAATCAAAAATCTTTTCTCTTGCTTTTCTCCATGCTAGTCCTATGGGGGCAGAATGGGGATGGCCCAAATGGGGTACTTGTTCAAGTAGTTACTGTTTCGTTCTCCTATAAATGTCAGTTTTCACAGATTAAAGAATGGTGTGTGTACATTTAATCACAGGAACTGGAGTCATGTTTTAAAAGATACTTGACAAGCACACTTGTATTTCATTTTGGAGGGCGGGGAGTGTCTGTCTTCTCACTTCCTGAAGGATAATGTGTTGTTCATTCCTCTCGTTAGGGAGGAGCTGTGGATGCAATAATTCACACTACACTGAGCACTTTAGTATTTCGATGTCTGCCTGTCAGTCAGGAAGCAGAAATGATTCAATGTGAAGTTCAGTTGAGAAACCGCAATATAGGAACTTGCTCTGTGTGCTTTGTAAACAAGTCTTTGGAGAAAGGGCAGGCTGTGTTCAGATTTTTTTTTTGCTTACAGATTCTAAATGGAGAGTGATTTTGAGGAGGCCACAATGGTTTCTGGATGCCTTCCAAATGGAAACCAGTTAATCAGTTCCTGATGAATTTATCTTTAATAGCTATTTTTATTGTCTTACTCTTGAGCCATTTAAAACCTTGAGAATTTTCTGTTGTATTTTGCAGTCGTCTTCGTTCAGCAGCATCACTGATTCTACCATGTCCCTAAATATCATCACTGTCACACTCAACATGGGTAAGAGGATAAGCAATGTTTTTTATGATGAATTTCAAGTGATACAGATGTATTTTCTTATGGTGTAGTAGCCTTTGGAGCCAGTAGAAAGCTCCTTGATCTGAAAGGATGCCAGTTGAACTAAAGGGATCGGCAACTGGGAGTTGCTACTCTGTCGACCGTGCCTGGCCTCCTGTCCAGTGCTGGGTAGTTCTGAGCCGTTTGCCCGAGCAGATCAGTATTCCTCCCGAGAAGGCCGGGGAAGGAGCTGGAACTCCAGGATATGGAGTTCTGCTCTTATTTCTAGGAAAGGTGAGGGGTCAGACGTTGTTAGGAGCAAGAGCAGAAGGGCGCTGGGGGTTTGCATTTCTCCTACTCATGTGTTTCGTTGTTTAGCCCGATAGAAATGTGCAGGTCTGCCAGTTCAGCACCTCTCAGCAGCACCAGCTTCTTCCTGCCACTCTGACCTGTGGAAAAAACCACTGGCTAATGCTGATCTGGTGCCTGATTTCTAGCTGCAGACACGTCTTTTCAATGTTGTTTCTCTTGCTGATTTTTTGAATGTAACTTTTCAGTGTCCTGTATGAAAAAATAGTGTCTTTAGCAGCGTTTCCCTGCTGCCTTTCCCTGAACGTGCCAGGCAGACATGCGCCAATAGGGTAACCTGAGCTAATTGTGAGTCAAACCTGGCCCAAACAGCTGATGTGTTGAGAGAACTGATTTTTCAAGACTGAAGTAGCCTGGTGTTAGCTCTTCACTATCATTCCAATCACTTTGTTTGCTTTTTTCCTCCCCCACCCTCCACTTTCTACCTGTATAGAAAAGTATAACTTCCTGGGAATCAGCATTGTAGGACAGAGCAATGACCGGGGTGATGGTGGCATATACATTGGCTCTATTATGAAAGGAGGGGCTGTGGCAGCAGATGGCCGAATTGAACCAGGAGACATGCTTCTGCAGGTTGGTCCGTGTCAAAAAATACGTGCTGCTGGCTTGTACGTTGGTGGCTCAGCTCCGTCGTCCCACCAGATCCGTGGGCTTAGTAATCAGTTAACGGAATTCATTCGTACTCGGAGAAATGTGTCACAGAGGCTGTTACCACTTAAATCTGTAATCCTTTGCGAACTCTGCTGGATAGTTGATGTGCTCTGAGAAACAGTATTTCTGCAGCTGCTCAAAGGAATGGAAACAGTGAAGGCAAATACATTTGGAAACAAGTGATTAAAATGTCTTGAAGTTTCCCGCTGCAAAGCCTGACCTCTGCTTGTTGCAATGTTTCAGGTGAATGATGTCAATTTTGAGAACATGAGCAACGATGACGCAGTACGGGTTTTACGGGAAATAGTCTCCAAACCAGGGTGAGCATATTATATTACCAAATCTCTTGCTCCTTACCCTCCACGTGCAGTTATTGGTATTGGGCAAACCTCGGAGAAATCAACGTTTTGATCTCCGTAAGCAACCAGTGTGACTGCTGATCTCAGCTCTGAACCTCTCAGTGTGAATGGTGAATAGGTGAGACTGGTTCCAAAGTACCAGCCAAAACCAACACAAACTAGGAGGTGCCTGGTTTCAGTAGCGCTGTTTGTTTATATGATGAGTGTTTTAATATCTCCAGAGCTGATCATTTGACAGATTTCACCAACGGCGCTCATGATCCGTGCAAAACCAGAAACATCCCGATACTGGTTCGCACTGAAAATACTTTGACAAGCATCTCAAAAGCATTCTCAGAATGTGCTTGGGAGCTGTTGAACAGGAATAAGTTTGTGGCAGTTGAAACTTCTCTAGGGAAAGTTTAGAGTCACCCTTCTCTTCTTTCTTCCTAGACCTATCAGCCTAACAGTAGCCAAATGCTGGGACCCTACTCCCAGGAGTTATTTCACCATCCCCAGGGGTGAGTACCTATGGCTGCTCTTTGCTGGGGTCCTGTGGAGGTCTAGAATCTTTTCAGCTGCTTTGGCATCCAACAGATTTCCATTCCCTGCAAGTTTGATGCTTTTAAGTTTGGTTATATTGTTTGTTTGCTTTTTGTTTTGGGAGGCAGGGGTTTAAGATACTCTTTCTGAGACTCCAGCGCCCACTGAATTCGTGGGAGCTTTTCTTTTGGTTGACATGGCTTTGGATCAAGCTCTTAACCCTTTGGTGGGTGTATCCTTGTGATCTTAACCTTTCAAGGGGTAGAAAGTTTGAAGGATAACTATACTTAAGTGTTAAAAAACCTCATTTTGTCATCTGTACACTTCTTAGAAATAATCTAAACTGAGTACTTTTTAAATTTGTAGCCAACGTTGTTTGATATACATAAAACCTCTTGAAAAATGATCTGGTTTTAAAACTTCTGGCTTCACAAACCTTTCAGTAGCAATAAAAGATCCGTGCTCGTGTGACAAACACAGCTGCCTCCTACTGGTGAGTGCTCTGCCTATGGTGTTGAAAGCAGCTTGTTACCCGTCCTTCTAAGAGGAGGATAGCATTGTCCATTGGATGTAATGCAGTAGACTTGTGCGGGCTGCAGGAGCCCACTCAGCGAAGTTGCAGGAAAACCAGCATAATCAAAAGAAAAGTCCCACAAATGACATATTTTGGATTTGCTACAGGGAGAACTTGTGTGTCGGTTTGTCCTTTGTTCAGCGAAGGCACGTGTGTTACTGTCCGACGTATCTGTTGTCGGCTAAACTGGTTGCAATAACCTGTGGGATATTTTGTGGAAATACCTAACATGGGCAGAGCTCTTTTACACAATTTCTGGTTTTAAGGCAATGAAGCAACAGCCACTATCATTCAGAGGACAAGTAGTAATCCAGATTATGGGGGAAATGGAGTTTGATTCCTAGCTTTAAAAATTACTCGCTACGTGGCTCTTCTTAAGGCCTGAGTGTAATTTTCACTCTTCTCCGACACCAGCCTCTTCAAATGGTCTTTATATGTCTTGTCTTTATTTTGCAAGACTGTTCCAGTCCTAAAAAGTTTCATTATGGCCACTGAAAACACCGAGAGGGGAGTTCATGATGCCTCGTCTCTGCAAACGCAGACCTCTAGAGTTACTGTTCTGATTCACCTTCAGCAAAAGGTTCACCTTCTGTCTGAGTGGTTGTTTTGGGTCCGAGACCCTTAGCCGTAGGAAGAGATCTTCCCATCAGCTGGGGCAAAGCATTTAGTAGTACTTCATGCCGTAAAGCAAAGCCTTTAGTAGTACTTCATGCCACAGCAAAACGAGAATCTCTGTCTCACTGTATAGAACAACAGTGGAATATTATTACTGGACTGGGAGCTTCTTTCCCGCAGGGGGAAATATTTCACTCCTGTTGCAGTTACAGGACCGGGGCTGTCCCGTATCAGGCTGGTGTGGCAATTGCTAGAGGAAACCAGCTACTGCTGGCAAGGTGCTTTGTGTTCCCTCGTGCTGGGCCTATCTCACTTGTACTATCAGAACGGCAAGGACTTGTGCACCCCCAAAAATTCCTTCTTACTCTACGTCTCTGTGTTTACCGCAAATCTGATTCCATCTGTCTTTTTCTCCTTTTCTGGTTGTTTTGCAGCTGAACCAGTGAGGCCAATTGACCCTGCAGCGTGGATCTCTCATACCACAGCCATGACGGGAGCGTACCCCCGTTACGGTATGAGCCCCTCCATGAGCATCACCACATCTACCAGCTCCTCACTAACAAGCTCAATTCCCGATTCGGAAAGTAAGTCACACTGCGGCCAGCGCAGGGCAGGCGTCTTCTGCTCGGGGCCAGCAGTGCAGAGCTGTGCGCACAACCGACCCCGGCCACGAGCACGATGAGAACGACAGCCGCCACCGAACTCTCGAATGCTTGCTTAAATTTGTGATTCTTACCGGGAGCGTAAAACCTTGTGCCAGAGGTCGGAAGTGAATGCGGTGGTGTTTTTCCAGGGTTCGCGCTCAGGAAGAGGTGGCTTCTGGTCCCTTTTGAAGTTACAAAGCAGGCCTCCGACTTTATTCCCTCAGAGGAAAGTGAGAGCTTCCTCTTTGCATTTGGCTGGTTTTAAATAAATTTAAATCGTTTACTTCAGGTAGATGTCACTGCGTAATAACGTCAGTGTATCGTTTAGGCACTCTTCCACTGGTATTGGCGTAGCCTTCTTTTGTACTTTTTTATACTTTTAGAATGATTTTATACTTTTTAGAGTTTATTGGACAAGGAAGAAACCAAACGTAGTGTCCCGAGTGAAAGTACAGCTCGAGTTCAGCCTTCTTTCCTGGCCTGTCTTACCTGTGGCAGTCTCTAAACTAGTCATAGCCATGTAACCAGCAAGTTGTCATGATTCCTTATCTTGGAAATTGTTGCTTAGACAATATAAACTCTTCCTTTCTTTTAGTCTTCCTTTGCTTTCTGGTGTAAGTACGAGATGAAAGCTAGCATTTGGTTTGAAATACCTGGCAGTAAGGCAAGGGAAATAAATGAGGAGCATGTGTCTCTGAGAGCCCTGGCCACTGAAATCTTGGTTCAGGAAGGTGTTCGTATTTAAAACAGCCATTCTGTTTACTTGACATGGAAGCTTTGAGGTCCTTTCCACCTCATTAGTATGTGTTTGTTTCCTGTAATGTTAATACGGAAGAATTTCTCTAGAGATGCAACCTTTCTAACAGATTTCTTCATCTGTAGCAAGGAGTTTTATTGTATTTTTTTATATACACAGAGAAATCTCGAAGTGGCTTTAAAGTTCTAAGGAGTTTATCTCATTTGTGGAGCAATGCTACCTCAGTATACATTCACTGAAAGCCAGATAAATACTTACATGTGTAACGAGGGATGCTTAGGTGTCTGCCAGGTCTGGAGTCTAAATTTAGGACTGAGTAACTTTTTTCATTTTGCAAGATTTTTCCAGAAAGAAAGGCAGGACATCATTTAGAAAAACCAACAAAACAAAAGGAACAAGAAAAACACCACTTTGAGGATTTTAAAGACCAATGTGGTGGTGGTGATTAGCGACAGAATCTTTCCTGGACAAATGCATGGCTGAAGCGTGAAAGTTGCATTTGCAGGGAGCGGTTAAGTCCTGTCAGGCTACAGAGGTGTCTGCCTCGTTTTCTTCTACCCTGTCTCGGATTTTATAAGCACATAGTTCCTGGAATTAGCCCTCACCTTGAATTGAAAGGGCAGTTGTCCTTTTTGGAGGTGTGGTAGCTCAGTGCCCCTTTAGGTAGGAGGTGGCACCACTGAAGGGGAGATGCATCTGCGGTAGAAAGCAAGTGAACCACTTTCCTGATGACTGCTTTATCTTGGGATGTGTTTTCAGCCTTACAGGTGCTAAAGGTTGCTGGAATCAAATGTATCTGCTTTTTGCTGTCAAACAACAAGAGTCTGTTACTCTGCATTCCTCTTGAATATTCATGTATCGCGTGCCTTGAAATACAGCGGGGTGTTTGGGAAGCGCGGAACGCAGGCGCCCTCTCAGTCATACTTTTGAAATAAAGGTTATTTGGGAGCAGAACCACATCTCTGGAGACAGCTTCTCATTTCTGTGCCAGTGACTCGCAGTGTTTCCTTTCCTGAATGCAAGAAAACGCGGAGTACCCCGACCTTTATTGTGACCTTCTGCTGAACCCGCCTTCCTTCAGCTCAGTCCTGTCCCCCGCCGAACACGGCAGGCAGCACCTCAGGGCCCTAGGTACAGAGAGCGCCTGTCATGTGAGCCTCTTTGGCAGGAAAAGACAAAATTGGGGAGGAACAGAGGAGGAGAGAGAGAGGCGAGGAGAAGCTGGGCATTGACATCTCAAAGAACGAAGCGCTTCGTGCAAAACGGGGCTTTCTGACTTCGCGTGTTCCAGTGCAAGATTCTCTGTTTCAGTTCGTCTGAGGCTAGAGCCGCTGGTGTTTGAAGCAAATACAATATCTCTTCTACAGTTCCTGGCTGTGAAAGGGGAAGCAGTGAATTAATGGAGTCATCTTAGACAAGCCTGTTTCGTGGTTCCTTGTTTTAAGCATTGTAATGCCTGCTGGTTTGCTCTGTCTGCCTAGCAAGGCCAGGACAATGTAAATGGACCGAATAACTGCCTTCCTTCTGACTGGCGTTCCTTTGCTCTCTAGCCTCGGGATCAGAAGTGAAGTCCTCGTACCTGCAGCACTTGCACAGCCACCATCACGTCGGTGCTAGTGATTAAAGTAGCTGAGATTGTGGGGCCGTACAAAACGCTGCCGCACAGTAGGAATTATTCTGTGTTGGCTCTTTATTTCCTCAGGTGCATTTCTTCAACAACAGGACTGTGCAAACCAAGGCAGACTGAGGTGTTTCTTAGTAATTATTGCTTTAAAAAGTATCTTGTTCTCCAGCAGTGAGAGAGTGTTCCGGCTGAGGCAGGAGAATATTCTCTCACAGTGGTTTGTGAGCGCTGGACTCGCTGCCTCAGTCAGTGCAAACTCTTCTCCTAGTTTTCTCTGCTAAAGGTAGATTTTTCCTGTTCTGCCACTACTTCCTGCAAAGTAGAGCTGTCCCCTTCCATGAGATTAACTCCAAGTGTTTCAGTGTTTCTTGAAAGTCTTGCAGTTTCGAAACGCAGCCCACTGACGTTGTCGGAAAGTTTTCTTTTTCTCTTGCATGGATTTCAGAAGACTTTGAATTGAGACTTCAAACTAGTTCTGCTTACTAGTATTCAGCCTGAGGTACTGCGTGATTCCCTGGGGCCTTTCTGTTTGGGCAAATGTGTCCTTCCTGACTCAAATAAGGATACAAGCCCCAGTGGTGGTATTCCGAGTGGTAGGACTTGGTTTTCCTGGAGCATACACCTCTCTTATTACCAGGATCTGCTAATGGGAGAAAAATGCCACTCAGAACCAATAACCAAAGCCCTGAGAAAGAGCTTTGCGGTAGATCTGGTTCCCCAGAAGGGAGTTACTGTCTGTGCTGTCCCTCAGCTCTGCACATGCCTCTGCAGGCGGTCAGGTAGTCAGGCCCACGGCTGACTGAGTCCAGACCAAAGTGGGTGCATTTGAGATGCATCTGCGGATTTGTCATATTTGTACAGCAGGTAGCGGACCTAGAAAATACCGATGATCGTTTGGCCAGTGTTGGTCGTTATATGCAGATTGCAGGTCTCCAAGAAAATACAATTTATTGCTCCCCACGTACTTTACTTGAATATTGGTTTGTTGGGTTTTTCCCCCAAATGAACATGTTGCTTTTTGCCACTAACCAAACTAACTTCAAGCAAAAGCAAAGTTTTAGTGTTTATTCAAACTTTGTAAGTATTGAAACCGCATGCAGGGATGGTCTGGGATATTTTCATGCGTATTAGCAGTGCATGTATTGAAAGAAGCATTTTCAGTTCTCATTGTTTCATGCTCGTTGTACCTTTTATCAAAATTTTGGGTTGCTGGAAAAGGACAAAATTGGTTCCCTTGCGCTTTTGAAAGGTGGGTGATGCGGGGAGCTGGGAGAAGGGAGGGGAGGAGGGTTTCTGCGTTCCTGCTGGAGAAGGGTCTGGACTACAAACACAGGACACCCATGCTTGACTTGAATTTTCTAGGGCTGAGAAGATGGGAGCAGGAAGGAGGACTGGGTGCTATACCCAAAGAATATAGAATTGTTCCTGACAATTAACCCAAAAGTTAAAAGAGCAAGCCAAAAAACCCCCTTGTCCTCCAGAGTTTTGCATACAGTGCACTGAACCGTTGGGTGGGTAGGGGCTGTCCGTGGCAAACTGAAATGGAAAGCAACGGTCACAGAACTCCTTGGGTTTCCTTTTCTGCCAGCCTCAGTGCAGCGTGGACTGAAAGAGTGCAGTGCTGAGCTGTAGCTGGTTTGGGAAGTCAAGGCACGTAGGGGCTCAGCATCTCGGTGCCTAAACTGAGCACTGAGCCCAGTCTCTGGAGAGTTGGTACAACTGCTGTTTTGTGCCGTTGATGAGGGTGCATTTGGGAGCCTTTGTGTCTTTTTTTGTTGGTAACGCTGTGTCTTGAAACGTTTCACCCCAGTTGGGAGCTGAGAAGTTCTTTTCAGGCTCGGATCATTTCAGAGAAGCATGTAACCTTTCTTCCTTTTAGAATTAGAAGAATCTCCCTTAACTGTGAAGAGTGACATGGCTACTATTGTCAAGGTTATGCAGCTACCAGACTCAGGCCTTGAAATTCGGGACAGGATGTGGTTAAAAATTACCATCTCCAATGCAGTGATAGGTAAGCAGATCAAAGGAATGCCAGGGGGGGGGGAAACAGTGGCTTTTTGGAAATAGGCTGGAGAAGCTATATGAACTTTTTTTTTTCCCCCCTGGCTATGACCTCTTACATTCCCTTGACTTGGTGTTTGTGAACAATTCTAAATGTGGTGGGAAATAACTAATAGGTTCTGTTTGAGCCTGGACAGCCACAAATACTGCATGTTTCTCATGCCCCCAAACAGCTGGTCCTCAACCCTTAGTTGTAACGTCTCAGGTTTTCCAAGTAACTACTTGTGGCTCTAACAACCTGCCCAAGCTCAGCAGAGCAACAATCCTTGTGATTCCCATCCCGAACAACCACACAACCTTCATAAAGCATCTTAACTACATTTAAAATTGCCACAAGTAGTCTGCCTTTGATTCTGACCTGTGACCTGAACTGTGCTAACACGTAGTCAATCTAGGTTGTAGTTACTTTTTGCTGAGAAAGGGATTGGAACCCAGGTCTCTTGACAACATAACATCTGCCTCTCGAGGAAGATGACCCTCCCACTCACTATTTTCTGTAAATCCCGTGTTGTTTTCATTACTGTGACTCAGAAGGGGTTGAAAAGTGTAACTAGAAAATTTTTTGTTAGTGTGGCGTTCAGCTGCATGCAAGATAATTCTTTGCTTGCTTTATTCGTGCTTGATGGTAACTGATTTAGTGGGTGGGCTGAGTCGTGAATATACGATTTTAAGCTCTTTGCAGCAAGATTGCCACGTGTTCATATTTGTGTTCAGTAGTACTAGTGGGCTGTGTGGTGATGTGAAGATTAAAAAACCAGAAAGGATCAGTTTGGCTGGGATGATCCTGTGTCTCCTCTGCCTGTTCTCATTTTTAGGAGCAGATGTGGTTGACTGGCTTTACACGCACGTGGAAGGCTTCAAAGACCGACGGGAAGCTAGAAAATACGCCAGCAGCATGTTAAAACACGGCTACCTCAGGCACACTGTGAACAAAATCACCTTCTCGGAACAGTGCTATTATGTCTTTGGAGACCTCTGTGGCAGTAAGTTCCCTGTCTGTGAAGGGCAACGCTGCGTGTGTGTTGTCTCTTCTGGGCTCGCAGGGCGCGCAGAGGAGAGTCCTGAGGGAGAAGTGGGTGTTTCAGGACAGGCCGTTGTTCTGAAGTTGCGTGAGAAGTGGTGGATCCTTCCTGGTGCACCAAGCGATTAGAGCGCTTGGAAGAGAAGGACGAACTCGTCAAGTGGGGCGTCGCACTGAGGGGTCGGGAAAGCAGGATTGATTTCTGGTGATGCCACGTGCTCCCTGCTTGTCACGCTCAGTTTCCAGCCTGTACAAAGTGAGGGTGATTCCTCCTTGAATTACAGACATGCCACAAAGGTACCTTGGTAAATGTCGATGTCTGCCCTACCGTGCGTGATATCTTGAGTGAACTCTGGAGGCTGAGTCCCTCTAGTCCCTCGCCACGCCAGCTGCTGTGTCAGCCGTGGCAGTAGGCAGGAGTCAGCTGCTGCTTGAGAGCACAGTCTTCAGCTTTTCTCTCTTTTCCAGATATGGCTGCACTGAACCTTAACAATGGTTCTAGCGGAGCCTCGGATCAGGATACCCTTGCTCCACTTCCACATCCCGCTGCTCCCTGGCCATTAGGCCAAGGATACCCGTATCAGTATCCTCTGCCCCCTCCATGTTTTCCACCAGCGTACCAAGACCCAGGCTTTAGCTATGGTAGTGGCAGTGCAGGGAGCCAGCAAAGTGAAGGTAAGATGGTTAATCTGGTACTTATTTCTACAGCTGTCATTATCCCTAACCATTTGCTTGAGTTCCTTCGTACTGTCTGTGCTCCTGTCTTGTGGTTTTGTATGCTACCTGCATGGATTTGGTGCGACTGCACTCGATCAGAACTCTTTGTGCCTGTGATGGAGTGGGTTAGCCTTTCAGCTCTGTATCGAAACTGCCAGCGATGTTTTAACCGAGTCCTAGACTAGACCAGACTAGAATAGTTCTGTACCCCGTGCAAAATGCCAGTGGGGAACTGGAGCCAAGTTGTTTGTCGTGTCCACGGTGGCATGGGCATCTGTGCTTTCCTACCCAACGGCACTCCGTGGTAGACTGCTGCTTGGATAATGCTGATCAGGCCAACGTTAACGACTCAATTGTCCACCCTGTTAAAACAGATAAACTGTTGCCCCCCTTTTTAGAGGTCAGAGCCATTGCCAGCAGTGGGGCTGCAGTTGCTTGATATTGCCAGAAATGAGGCCATTTCGTTGCTGCTGGAACAAGGAGTAGAACCAAGGTGCTCTTGGCTTTCGCTTCAGTGCTCAGTACAAAAGGAAAATCACTCTCTTTGCTTGTGTGAGACAAGCGTGAGGTGGCCAGCCAGATGGTTTACAGGGCTGAAACACTGCTCACAGGGAGGAGAGTCTCTTTTGTAATATATGACAGGGAAAAAAAGGTAATACTGCATGGATTAAAAACCTGACCTCCTCCTTTCCTGCCTTAGGATAATTCTGTGGTTCATTTTTAAACCTTAGTGAATAAAAATTACGTATTTTTTGGCTGTACAGATTTTTCTTTTCTTTCTTTTTTTTTTTTTTAAATCACTTTCAGAGTGAGTTTTGCTTTTGAAAATGCTGCCAGTAAAGAAAGAGTAGGATTCTCTGTGTTTTTGTGGTGAACATCCAGTAACTTGGATGTAACTTCCTCCTGTTTCCCACAGCCAGTTAGATTTTGCAAAATCGCACAAAAGGATTTCATAACAGGAACTTGCTCACATTTTAGCGCTGTTGCTTCCCACCTTATCTCAAAATAAGAAGTGTCTGTGAGGAAGCTCGCAGTGTTATCCAGAGGTTTTAGAACTGCAAGCTGATTGTGCTGGAAAGAATACGATTATTTTATTTGGCAGCTGGTTCTGTGGGCAGTAGAATATTAGATCTCTGCTGCTGGAATAGGAAAGGTGTGGTATTTTATCCATGCAACCTCTGTTACTGGCTAAAGAGAGCCTTATGAAAGGCACTAAGGTATTTGATTTTGAAAGGTTTAAACGCTTTCCTTGTTCTTCTTTTGGAAACTACACTTCTGTGTTGTTTCTTGTTTTGTAACTGTTATTCCCTTGTTTTGTTCTGAGCAAGCGTTAGACTGAAGGATTCATAGAGGAATGGCTGACTCTAGGGGATTGGTAAGCTTCACATGCCTCAATAATAATGAATTCACAGCATGATCATTTAGACTCTTGTGACCCAAATGTTTAGCTGTATTTTTTTCTTTTTTTTTTTTTTTCCCTTTTTTTTTTTGTTCTTTTTAATTGTCCTGGACGCTCAACCTGTCTCAATGCACACTGGTCCAATAGCGTGGCATTAGCATATCAACCTGTCTGGCCCCTGTGTGACTGTGCTGCAGCAGCTACAGAGGGAATGGCATCAGATCACTCGCTGTCAGCTCAGATGGGAAGTCCTATTGCCAGTCTCGTCATAAAATAGAGAAATGAATAATCCCAGCTCCTAATTTATTAGTTTGATGTCATCCATGTGGGTTGGATTTATCTACCAGTGCCCTTCTACTGCTCATTTACTGAAAGACACTCGAGTGCTGTCCAGATGTTTCAGGCAGGTATTAAGAGTGCTGGGACACAAGGTTGCATTGGTCAGTCTCCATATAGAGTGTTAGAATGGAGTTTCTGGTGAAGTCTCTCTTTTGTGTGTGATGTTAGAGCACTGCTCCAGAGCCCAATGAATGTCACGTGGTTTTGAGATGAATGCAGTGTATTTGCTGATGATTACAGACAAAACCCCAAGATTTGGGTCAAGAGACAGACTGAGACTGGGTTCTGGCAAGCGAGAGATGAGGAGGAAGATCTAGCAAAGCTTGGTGTGATGTTGCAGTTCTGTCCAAGGCTCTGTTCCAATTTAGGTTGCTGCTTATTTCTTCTGAGCCGCATCATCTGTCCCTGCTTGTGGTACCCAGGGCATAGGTTATTTTTAAAGGCTTGGGCAGGTTTGCTCTAGGGAATGGCACTGGTGTGAGGACCAGCTCCTCTGCAAAACGCCATCTCTCTTACCATAGTGCTTGGGTCAAAGTCACATCCCTGTTCTGGTAGATGCTCACTGTACAGATGGATAGTGAGGGATCGTCAGGTTACAGGCTGAAGAGATGTAAGAAGCAGGAAGGATGGGTTTGTTCAGGCTCACAGGATGTCAGTTTGTTGAGACAGGAACAACAGAAGGAGTTTCAGAGCCTCTATACACTGTCTCTGGAGGCTCTCCTGCCCCTGCCCAGATGGATTCCTGTGGAAACTTCTGTTCCCGTGAAGGTATTGAGGCAGCTGGAGTCTCTGTGGCTCTGAGGGGTGGAAGTTTGGTGTCCAGCAGTAATAGAGAGGGAAGGCTGATAACATGTTGTGGCAATGCTGAGTGCAGCTTTTGTGGGCACCTGAAATGCTGATTCTTTAAATCCATCTTATGACACGTCGGTTTAAAGTCGCCCTGAGATGGAAACAAACACTGCTATGGTTGTGTCAAGTTAGCGGCATTTCAGACCTCAGCTTTAGGTTGGGCGGCACGTCTCCAAGACGGGCCGGTCCCTAGCTGCCGAGAAGGTGACACTCTTGTTAGACTGCATTTAAACTCAAGGCTTGGAAGGACTTTGTGATTGTTTGCTCTGTGACAGGATTTACAGGCATGTCAGGGAGGGGGTGAACCTCAGCCTGACCAGAGGAGAATGTCTGTGCTGCTGATTATTCTTAGATAGGCTGCTGTAATAGTAGATTTTCTTTCTGCCATGTAATCAGCTTGGAGTGCAGCTGCAGAAAGCCAGCTTCTTCTGAGATAAGAAGTCTGCATTAAGCACGTTGCCTTTTGGAGTCTTGGCAGATCAGCTAGAGCTGCTACTCCAGACACGCTGAGGTCTGGAGTAGCAACGTGACGGATTGCCACAAGGCAGTCTCGGTCCTGCTGACTGTGGAATACCTCTCAAGATCAGTAATAGTCGCTTTCAGCGTGGCTTTCTTTCCCCTCTGCATGATCTTTACTTGGCCACGAGCGATGGAACTGGCAGTGAATTCTTGTGGGGGGAGCTTGCATCAAGGAATAAAGACTTTGGGTAAGGTTTGCAGGGTTTGGATGGGTGGCAACAGAATGCATCGTGAGATAAAGGCAGAGGCATGTCAGCTGTGGAAGGGTTAAAGTAAAATGCCAGTTTTCTTCCACTGTGAACAATGTGCCACGCTGGAGAGCTTACAGAGATGCTGCTGGGAGGTAATCTCCAGGTTGTTCTGTGGAGTGAAGGCTGTAACAGTCAACCTAGTAACGAGTAGTTTTTCCTCTCTTACTTGTTTTTACAAGATTGTTATGAAACACGTGAAATGACAGCTCAGGGAGCACCTTACCTCGTCAGAAACCTCACCTTAATGAACCTTCGTAGTATTTGGGGGAGGCAGCTGAACCCATGTTAGTATCTCCATTTACAGATGGAAGAAAACTGAGGCACAAAGCAGGACAGTGTTTTTCCCAGAGCAGAGAAGAGCTGATAGGGGTTACAATCAGCAAGTACCACTTCCAAGTCCCAGACAAATACTAACTTCATCCATTGCTTTTGTATTCCACGTTTTCCATCTGTCCCTGGCTTTTCTTGCACTCTGCAGGGGAATCTAGCCTTTCCCCTAAACACACCAGGTCAGTCTGGTTTCCCTGTCTCTTCTGTTTGCCTGCTCTAAACGTCAGCTGGAGCAGACAGAAGGTGATGATCATCTGTACTTCAAGAAAGGAGCAGCTCCAAATTGTTTCTCCTCCATCAGTGACCCCAGTGACTCAGTGGCTCATTCAGACTCTAAAGCTGGTCCCCTGTTCTTCTGGCTGGGGATCCTTTTTGGAAAGACAGTCTTGCACTAAGGTGGCATGAATTTAATGAGATATGGGTTTGTTGGGGTGGTTTTTTTTAAGAATAATTAACTTGGAAATGTCTCCTGACATCCTCCTAGCCTGTCTCTCATGGTAACAGAGCATGACCTCCAACTTTCATGTAAAATCAGTTCTGAAGTTTAGTGGAGCTTGTCTGTAGCAGCAGCTCAGCTTGCACACCAGCAGCCGTCGGAGTTGATTTAGTAGCTGCTGCTGGGAACTGCGTGTTACTGATTCATTGTAGAGCAGTTCAACAAATAACTGGGTTTTTTGAAGAATTCTCCCAACAACAGAACACTGTAGTGATGGGTTTTAAAAGAATCTACCCACTGAAGCCAGCAACAGGACATCTGCTTGATTTGGCCCTGGGTGCATTGTGCCCAGCGTGACGAAGGATGATCGAGAAGGCAAATGAGTTTCCTCTTGAAAAGGTTTTGCCCACAGAAGGTAGCAAAGACACAGTTACAATTAGGCTGAACCTTGTTTGCTTGAGTCAAAGCCCAAATGCCTGCTGCTTCCTTCCGTCCCTGCTCCTCCCCTCCCTCCGTCCGTGGGGCGGCAGCGGAGCAGGTGGCCTTCAGCCCGTCGCGGTAGGCTATAGCTGCTGCTTTCCCTGTGCGAGCTCGGAGGTGTCTACGTGTCCCTGTGCATGGCACAACCTTGTCAGCTTCGTTCGACCGACTGTCGTTGCTGAATCCCATAACCCACCAACAGCACGTTCAGGCCTGGGTTTGTCATCGTTGTTGCCATCGCAACGGTCGTACCCGGATCTGTCGAGTTTCGGGAGGCGGCAGCGGGCGTTGAGCTAATTCTGCTTTTTCTGTGTGTCCTTTTTCGCTCGGGGGGCTTTAGGGAGCAAAAGCAGCGGCTCGAACCGAAGCAACAGCGAGAACAGCAGGAGGGCTCTTGGCAGAGAGAAGGACCGCAAGTCGGCTGGCAGCGGCAGCGAGTCCGACCACACCGCCCGCAGCGGGGGCGGCGCCAGCGTCGTGCGGCGGGAGAGGCCTGTCAGCCAGCTCAGCCACCGGAGTCATGTCTCTGCCACCCACAGCGAGAGAAGCCACCACAGCCATCATTCGTACGGGCCTCCAGGAGTCCCACCCCTCTACAACCTCCCCAAACTGGGCTCCAAAGTCTACGGGACGAGCGGACCCCCTGGAGGGCCCCCCGTGAGGGAACTGAGCTCTGTTCCTCCAGAGCTGACGGGGAGCCGGCAGTCCTTCCAGAAGGCTATGGGCAACCCTTGTGAATTCTTTGTCGACATCATGTGAGAGGAAGTGCCTTCAGACTCTGCTTGGGGAAGGGCCGGGGCGGGGGGGGAGTTGTTTTGGGGGTGGGTGGGCAATTTTGGTCATTGTCGAACATTTAATGGAAGAAACTTGGCTGTCTTGCATGTCACACCTTCCTGGTTTGCAATTGTGTTGCAGAAAAATCAACGAAACGAAACAAAAAAATGCAAAAAAAAAAAAAAAAAACCAACCCCACAAAAACTGAACAACAACAACAAAAAAATCTCCTGGGATTGTTAAATGTCAGCAAATTGATGGCATCTTTTCTTTATCCTTTTTGGGTTTTTTTCCCCCTCCCTCTTGTTTTTGATTGTGAATGGCTGGTGTATGTTCACATCTTAATGAGCTTTGGTAATTGTGGCACCGACTTCAATGCAATTAGTGTATCTTTTTGGCTGAGTCAAGGACTGTTATCTCACGTGACTTCTAAATTTCCGGTAATGCATAGTAGCACTTTTATTTTTCCCTGCTTTTTCTCTTAACAAGGAAAAAAAAATGACGGTTGGCTGGTATCTGTGATACTGCCCTGTAACGCTGTTTCTTGGATGCGTCAGTCAGCGCTCTAAGCAGACACGGCACCCACAAGTGTGCAGACAACATGCGCTTGGAAAGGAGCCGGCTCAAACCAATTCCTTGCAGGATTCCTTCTTCTGCTGACTAGGGAGTGTAAATCAGTCTTTCTTTCCTTTTTTTTTTTTATTTTTTTTTATTTTTAGGTATTATTCTATCAAGGGAGTGGTGGAGTCTTGCTACTGTATGTGTTCATCGTGCAGAACTTGTAAAGTTATTTCCTTTAGTGTCATGGTAGTGACTTTGTAGCTGCAGTCCGTTCCTGGGCATTTCAGTCACATCCCTGCTGGCAGACGTGTCTCGTCCCTCCTGGCTGTAGTGCGCGCTCGCTTGCGGGTTTTGAAGGTTGTTTCCGCGGGAACAGGACGACGGTTGGTGTAGCTGCGGCGTTCCCCTTTGGAAGGGGGTATTTATCCCACTCTAGCAGAGACGTAGGTAAATCCTGGCTCCCGCTGGGACTTGGCTGTTCATTTTGATCCCCTCTTTCTCTGTTCTTAATTTCTGAGCAGCGTCTTTCTCTTCTTTTTTGAAATAGCAACGTGGAGATGTCTAATCCCGATGGCGCTGTTGCCGGAGGGAACATGTTCTGAACACAGGCGGGAGCTGGCTGTTAGCAGAGAGGCGAGAGGGTGTGTTGAGAACAGTTCATAAACGGTGCAATGAACGAATCTTTATACCTGACCCAGAGCAAGACCCGTGCTAAAGCTCCTGCTGGGGAGCTTTGACTTAAGCAACTGCTGTTGTATATCCCCAAGATCTCATTACTCTGTGTTTTTTGCTCTGAGGCTATGGGCGCTTGATGAAGTATGTTCAGGACCTTTCACTGACGTTTAAGAAGCTTTGTTAAAGTCTCTGAATGAGGGCATGGTGGGAGCACACCCACACTCTGTTACGGTGGCTCATTTAATGGGAAACACGTGCTAAGCTGCAGTCACTCAGGGGCATTTGACCACGGGGCCATGCCTCAGTTAAATCCTCTTGTGTGAGATACCTGCTTCGGGCAGGTTTTAGGACAGGTGCTTTAAAATCAGTCTTTACTGTATATAAGCATTTTCTTCCCTCGTAAGAAGCTTCTTTTTGTTACGCTCCATGCTTTATGGGTAGTGTGAATATCCGATATGAATGTCACAAGAGAACATATCTTTCTCACTGTATACCTGTAGTGTCATGTTCCTTTGTCACCCTGAAAGATTACTCTTCGAACCCTCCATCTTGTATGTTGTTCATTCTGATAGATTTTTCACTACTTCTTTTCTTATTACAGGTCTGTGTGTAAACACATCCCTCTTACAAAAGTCAGAGTAACGTTTTCAATGTCTGTGTTAATCGGAGACCGAAGTCTCACTTTCCAAAGGGAGCTAGGCATTTAGGAGGCTGTGTGTCACTCAGACTAGGTACGCCAATTCCTGGGCTTCTGAACTAGCTGAGTGGGTTTGGGCAGTTTTCTTTACAAAAATCTCCCCAAAAGCTACGTAACGTTTCTGAAAGCGGTGCGTTCGTCCTAATCCGTCGGATGGGCTAGCATAGATCGCGAGGTTGGTGATGGCTTCTTCAAAAGGACGGCACTACCTAAAGCTTGGCTGAGCAACAGTATCCTTTCTTTTCCTTTCCTCCTCCCAGTAACACAGCAGAGATGCTAACGAAACCCAGTAAACGATTTTGAAAGATTGACGTTTAAAGGAATGAAATAAATCAGGGTAAAATAATTCCGTAATTCTGCTATGTCTCCAGGAGACACTGTTAAGGAGTCTGTGACTTTACTGACAATCACTAGTGGTTCTACTTTTAAATTAATTTTAACTTTTCTGATCTCTTGTATATTACAATTTTTCTGGCCCGCTTTGTCTTAAGGCAGAACTTACAGGGCTGGAGGAAAAGACTGTCGTTTTAATAAGATATTTCCAAAAGGGATTGAAGCTGGGGGCTGAGCTTTCACCCGTGGAAGAAACGTGTTTAATTTCCTTATGTCTTTTCAAGAGTTGCAGTTTACGCAGCTGCCGGGGTTTTTTTTGTCTTGTTGTTATGCTGTTGGCAGAAACTGTTCTGTGTCTTGCTGGTCTTTGCTGCTATGTTGAAACGACTGTGTTATATACTTGTGTGTTTGTGGGTAGCTCTGGAGTGAGGCTGACAGGCCGTAACGTAGGTGTGGGAGAGCGTTCGTCTGCTGAAGAGATCAGGCTGCTAAATCCAGCCTGAAGTAGCTTCGCCCACAAACAGGCATCCTGTTTCAGGCAAAAAACGAGCGCTCTGAATGTACTGACGGATGTTGGTTCATACTGTATAGCGTGGAGAGCCTGCTATTTCGGAGAGCAGCAGGAGAATGTACGTGACCCTTCTGTGAACAGTGCAATACGTCATGGCCACTGTGTGTAGAACAAAAGCTTGATTTCCCCGCCTTGTAGCGTGCAGTGGAGAGGCTGGTGTGAGTGAGTGGAAAGTTAGGCCTGGAACACTGCTAGCTCTTAATTTCCAGAAGTGGACGAAGACAGGAGATTTCCCAAATCCCATCCTCGGCTCTCAATGCATGTGCATGTGTCTTTGGGGCCCGGGGGCCTAACTGTGCCCGGTTCTCCCGGTGGGTACGGCGCCGCCTGCGGCAAGAAGCGCCGCCGGTGCCCGTGAAGCTGCCCACAGGGAGGGAAGAGAGGTGGAAGGCTGGAGTCCTGCAGAACTGTCTTGTTGCTCTCGCCAGGGCCTGAGATTTTTCTCTGGTTTCGATGTCCAGTAACTGGAACTGGCCGGGCTGTAGCACGCGTGACTGCGCCTGTAACCGCAGCGAGAAATGGTGGGTTTGCTGTACAGGGCGTCTGGCAGGAGCCTTAAATAGCTGATGGTTTTACTCTGGGAGTGAGACCCCTGCCTGTGCTCTGCAGCTGGGCTTCACGCTCACGCATCCCTGCCGGCAGCTTTTACCAAGGACGAGCAGGCACGTTTGGAAAATCGTACGAAATGATGAGAAAACAGTTTGGGATGGCGTCTCCGGTCCCAAGGGGGCAGTACCTGTAGGGGCAGTGTACCCACCCAGGGTGTGAGCTCTGAGGAGTCCCTTTTGTTGGCAAATAGTCTTAAAAGCACTGCTATTGTCTTTTACCTCCTGTTCATAAATCGACTTTTCAAGCAGTCCCCTGGACACTTTACCCAAAGGTGTATTGGATGGCAAGCAATGATGCACAGACATTGACTTTTGATATTATTTTTGTTCTGTTCAAATGGGCGGTCCCATCTTGAGACTTGACAGCTCATGAGTTGATGTAATTGTTTTTGTTTTGCATTTAACTGGATTGTAATAAGATTGACTTAAAATTATTAATTCTAATCAGTGATTAGAAATACATGTAAAGAATTTTATGTACAGTAGAGGAACAAAGTTACATGATTTTAAATAATGAAAACCCAGACTATCACCTATTCTAGAATTGGTTCTACTCAAAGAGTGACCTCTTACTAGCATGGACTGCACTGTTCCTGTTAAATGTCTATTGCATAATTGAATTCTTTTTTGTAGATATTGTATTAAAACCCAAGTGTCTGTATAGTTAATATATAGCTGCTTATGTGTAAATGCTATTTTAAACACTAAAAAGCTTTTAATTTTATGTGATAACCGCAGTGTATGTCTTCAGTTCTTTGCACTACTGCATTATCTTTTGTTCAAGAATGCTGAAATATTGGTTGAATCTTACTCTTTTTTTATTTTATTTTTTTTTTTCCTCTGACACACTGAAGTTTTGTGGTCTTCGCGGGAGAAGATTGTGGAGGAGCTAATGATAGGCATTGGGAGTTCTGTGATTTAGTGGTGCTTCAGAAGCGCTTACAGTTCAAAGTATGACAGGAACCCTGTAAACGTTCACCTCTAAACTGGGTCACAGATGATTGAGGTGCAGAGGCCTGACTCTTCCGTGCAGGTTAATGGTGTCTGACTGGAAACACGAGACCCTGCCGTTCATCAGAGGCGCTGTAGCATTGAGCTAATGACCAATATATTGGTGCAGAAGTCGTGCCTTCCTCTTAAATTGCCCTGCCTCTTAATTACTGAGCTTCTCCCTCTCACAGCTTGGCAGGAGCAGGTATAGAGGAAAGGCTGGAGAAGGTTTGTGGCAGTAAAAGACAGCTGGGGGATACGTGCCCTTACAAAGACAGGAGCTGGAACAAGTTTTCCTGCCTGCAGACCCAGGAGATGACTCTGCGGGTAGAACCCTTTGGTGTATTCAGCTGTTTCACGCGAATATTCCCTTTTTCTGGCACAAACGCCAGCAGAGCAAGCTAGGGTCTTTAGGACACCACTTTGCGGACTAACCGGTAAGCCGTAAACCACGGTGTGTCTGTCGTGCAACGTGAGGACACCCAGCCTCCCTGTAAGGTCTGGGTGGTTCATGTACAAAGAACAACGGCAGCTGGATGAGGCAGATTCCCTCCTCTCAGCTGGTAGAGATCAAGCAGCAGAGGAGAGACAAGGTCGTCGTTATTACGGAGGCATCGGGTATAAATGGCACAATTCTGCAGCCGATTTATGCAGGAGCCTATGGGAAAGCCTTGCAGAGGTTCCCATAGGCTCCCTTTCAAACCGTGTTTGTTTACACAGGATGCAGAAGGGTCCAGCCAGCGTTTTCCCAGGTGAATATTAAATGATCAGAAGTTTGGACGTGCTCTTTGCAGCTTTTTACTGCAGGGCCTGATGGGCTCCAGCTGACCTAGTGTGAATTGTCTGCAGGTGACTGGAATGGGTTGAACAATGTAATCGGCCTCTTTTCCCTTCCTCCCCCTGCCCTTTCCCCTTAAAGGCAGAGAAAAACCAGTCTAGCGTGGCCATAGCTCTGCTGCCACAAAGAGAGGCAATAGAGGTAAATTTGGGTTTTTTTCCTTCTCTGTTTCTGGAATGATGATGGTCAAAAGTTACCGAACGCTTCCCTGCTCTGAAATCGCAGCGCTGAAGTGAGGAGTACTGCTGAGGTTCTCGGGTGCACCGATACGCTCACGAAGACTTGCTGCAGCCTCCAGAGACAAGGACTTCCAGTCTTCAGGTCAGATTTTTGCTATCTCTGATCCCACTGAGGAGTGCTTTTGTCCAACGTGTTTGTCAGTATGCCGAGAGAATTTTACGTGCAGGAAGCCACGGAAATCTAGGACAGCTGGTTTTGCAGTGCACCAGAAAGCTCCTTTTTTTTAAGAATGAAAATATTCCCTGGTTTAGATTAATTTGCAAATTCTTTAATTGAGCTGAATCGATGAGTTAACTTCCAATACCACATAGTGGATAGATGGAAAAACTTTCAGTCTGATGTGGGGAATAAAGGAGCATACAGTTGCTCGTCAAAGTGGGTGGGGAAAAGAAAAGATCTTAGCGATGTGACTTGGTGTTTGCTTGCTACTGTTTGGTAGTAACGTGAAATAATGTGGAAGTTTTTCCATTTTTCACCTTTCTTGTTTTTCCACTGACGCAATTTTTTGCAAAAGGAGTGTAGAATAAAGATTGTTTAAAGGATTAAAAAAAAATTCCTGTGAACTGCCTTTACTAAAACATTTCTGCTTTCACTTTGAGACAGTACTTGTGCTTGGCTGGTTGTTTAATTTCCCTGACATGAAATCATTTGTTTAACAACTGCGTTAGAGTCCGGTTGTACTTTTACCAGGTTTATGAAAAGATGAGTATGATGGCTTGGGTTAAAAAGTGTTGGATCAAGTTGTGTCCTTTGCTTTTGAACTGAAGGAGCGCTACTGCCAGCGTTCCTCCGTGATACAGCGCGGTAAAAGATAAATCCCCCTCCTGCATTGCGTCTGCACTGCTAGGAAAAGTAACTTTCCTTGACGTGAAGAGGCACGAAGTGGCTAATATTGAGTAACAACTGTTGGCTGGTGGTTGGTAGTGCAGCGCACCTGATTAGCCACCTCGCGTTACAGCAGTACACGTGGCAACCCTTGTGGTATGGAAGTTACACTGAGATGTTGTCGATGAATTCCGTGGTGCTGTGCAGTCCGGGGTGCTGCCTGTCTTCCCTTGCGTGGTCTCTGCCACGGGGATCTGCTCTGGGCTGGCTGGTTTCTCTCCAGCCTTTTGGAAGTAGAGAGGTGTGTGATTAAAAAGTCCATGTGAGTAATAAATGTGAGTAAAAGTGTACTCACGTTGCTTACTGCGTTCTACAGTGTATTTTTTTTTGTATTATAAGGACCAAAACTGCCAGACATCCTCATTAGCTCTGAAAATATTTAAGATAAAAAAAGAAATGCTGCTGCTGGAACTCTGTTGGGCAGGGATAACGATAAGGGGAGCAAAGCAGACTCAGTTCCTCAGCTTGTATCACCTGCGTACGCAGCTGCATCGGGTTAGCTCTGCAGCAAACACTTAGAAAGACCTCGAAAATCCAGAGGAGTAAAGCAGAGCGACAGCAGCTTCCGTCCAGCAGCGCTGTGAGGCTGTCGGGTGCCTCGTGATCCAGCAGTGTGCTCGTGGAGAGGCGTAGCAGTGTTACCTCACCGCCACCTGCGCCCTGCAAGTAGGTGGCGGAGGACACGCTGGGTTTTGAGATGGGAGGAACTTCGTGCTGTGCCTTTGGATAGCGTGATTTGCACACGGTTTGTTTCCAGGCTTGTCCTCGTTTCCGTGCTCCTTGCAAACACATGTTAATGAAACACAAATGAGCCAGTTGCAATTTGAATGGGTAATCTGCTCTTTACATCCTGCATACAGCTGCCTTTACGTATCCGAGTAGTTTCTAAAAGTTTTGTGACAAAGTAGTCAAAGTCAAAATGTTTTCCGTAGGAATCGTTACTTAACAGAAATGTAAACATTGGCTTTAGAAAGTTCAGCTTTTTGTTTCACGACAGGGATATCAAAACTGAAATTCATATTGTAAAAGAAGTACGAAGTTATGATAAATATTTCCATTATGATATCTAAACTCTTACGATACAATTTATATGAAAAAAAAATCTCAGTTTTACTGAGATTCTGACTCGAAGTGAAACTGTGAAATCTCTTGAGAAACACAAGTTCTTGCTTGTGTTTTATTTCAACACTCGATACATAAGGACCAGTTCTCGGTTAGTAGCTGCAGCAAGGTACTGTCGCTATCGCGAAGCAGAAGAGCGATGGTTAGGGTTAGAAGCTTTGCTTAGCCTTCCCATCTTTCACTTTATTTAAGAGTCAAACTAGTCAGCGCTTCTTGATCGGAACAGGGTTGTTTCCCTGTACTTCAGTTTGTGTATGACCTGCCGGTTTCTGTGTGTACTCTTTGCCTGTGCTCTTACCCGGAAAGGTATACATGGAGTTATCCTCTGAGCCTCAATTAAAAATGAGCAAACCTAACTCAGTGCCATGCTGGCAAGTCAGAGCCCCTCTGGTTAAATAGAAGAGAGGGTCCGTGTGCTCCGTCACAGAACCTTAGTTACAAGGACAATGGGGAAGGGTTGTCTTAAGGATCCTGGTGGCCGTTAGAACGATACAGTTTCACAGCCTGGGTGGTAGAAGGTTTGCATTGGCTGTAACCACTAGAAAAGAGACCCAGAGCTGTGGGATGTCATTGACTCCGCTTTTAATAAAGCACATGCACAAGCACACGCAGGGTGTCCAGACCGCAGTTACAGAGCAGCGTGCAGGACCTTTGGTTCTCTCTGTCTCTTACCTCCCTCTCCTCATCCACCTCCTGTGTCTAACAGGAGCAGGCCTGCGTAGGAGCTGTGTTTTCTGATGTGGCTCGCTAGGAGAAGGTCTTTGCAGAGGATCCTGTGTGGGTGGGGACTCAGTATCACTAGTTAATCACAGGGATTTCTATTTGTGGTCTATAACCTCACACCTTTTCAGGCGATTCCCTTCTGTTTCTCTAGTTAGCATTTCCGTGGTGTTGAATATATTTGAAAGTTTGTATAAGGCCTGGGAAAGGATTCATGGGTATGTCTTTTATTATCTAGTTAATAAGAGGAGGGAATTGCCAGCGGTCTTTACAGGAGAGTGGTCTGTGTTGAGGCTTCTAGCTCAGGTTGCCAGACCCAAGAGATTCATGTAGAGCACCGGTACTGTGGGTTGCTTGCTTCACTGAACCTGCTTGGGGCTCCTTGTGGGTGATGAAACTGGTGGGTAGCTACAGAGAGGATGGACGCTGCTCTGCTGGGGGCAGTTTGCTTTCGCTCCTTAAGCTGCAGAAGCACAGGGCTCTACTTAAAAATTCTGCTCCTCGTGTTCAGCCTGCTGGGTAGGGCCGTGTTTGATACGGTGATGGTGTCTGGGACCACAGCTTACAGAGTCGTCGTAAACAGAATTATCTCATTAAAATACAGACAGCTTCTGTTGAGGAGCAGGTGACAACAGATCTGGCTTATTGTCTGTTTATCGAGTCCTCCCCTGGCTCCTCTTTGATGGAGTTCTGGAAATAATCCACTGTGTTCAGATCAGGCTTAAGCAAGATGATGTAGCATTTAGGGATATAGTAGGTCCCCAAGATACCCAGACTGGTTGCCAAAATGGTACCGATCTGAGTAACAGACCTGAGGACTGTCTTCAGCGTGGCAAAAATGGCAACGAAGAAGATGCAGATGATTAAATAGACGAGGGTGGCAAATGTGATCCCCCGGGCAATATTGTACTTCTTGCCAGAAGTCTGGACCATGAACGTGCAGAGGAAGCAGACCAGGGCCAAGCAGCCGTTGTAGCCGTGCATCAGGGCAAAGGCAAACCAGGACTTGGTGTTACACACGAGCAGAACTTCAGTGGGCAGCGACTTGTAATCAGGTGCCAGATAGTCCGGGCCCAAGTGGAGATAGCAGAAACAGAACAGGCACTCGGTGAGGAGGCACAAGGCGACCAGGAGCCAGGCCCTCCTCTGCGTCACCCAGTACAAGAAGGTAGGGGCACAGCCAGGGAACTCTGTCACAAGGGTGATCTCGAGGGACTTGAGGAAGAAGGGAGAGAAGCAACCATTGAGGCACAGGGCGTAGACAACCTGCTGGATCCTACAAAGGTTGTGACTGGGCTTCCCTATATAGAGGCAGCAGCTGAGACCCAGCAGCACGAGCGCGGACAAGGCGAAGAGGTTCAGTTTGCCCCCGGAAGCCTGCACGAGGGGGGTCTCCAGGTGCTTGAGAAAGAGCACTGCTGCCAGACAAGCCAGGGATACGGTGAGGGCCATCAGCGTTAGCAAGGCGAGGGCGAGCGGCTCGTTCCAGAAGAGGTATCTCTCGCTGCGGTCGTAACAGCGTGCGCTGCGGACGGGGGACCACTGGTGCTCCAGGCAGGGCGTGCAGGTGGAGCTGTCTGCAAGGGAGCAGCGAGAAGCTGAGCAGCACCCTGCAGTGGAGTGCTGCTGGTCCGCTGCAGGCAGCCCTTGGCATGGGTCACGGTCACCAAGTAGGTAACTGGTTTGGGTGCTGCTTTGCCCACTTACCCCCCCCCCCCCCCCTTCCTAAATGCGTTAGATCTCCAAAGCCTGTGGTAGTTCAGTCTTTTCCCCCCTCTACTTCTCCGCCCTCCTCTCAAAAGAATCCACCTATTTCTTGGCTCTCTTTCCCTTCCCCAGGAAGGATCACCAGCTGCCAAAAGATCCCAGAGTTTCATCATAAGCCTCTCTTCTACCTATGACCCCAGAATTTCATCACCCCCCCTCTCTCCTGCCTCTTGAGCTAAAACATACGCGTGTCCTGCTGCGCTCCCTCTGGCATCTCCAGAGGCAGGCCCCGAAGATCTGTAGAGCAAGACTGAGCGATGCACAGCGGAACAAAAGCGGCCGATGCTCTGCGCTGGCGGGAAGAGCTCACACGACTGGCCGTTACCGGCGCGGTGAACCGGTGTGACCTCAACCATGCACACAGGTAAAGCCATTGACGTTCTCAGACCTCACCTTTAGGGCTCCAGAAGGTGTTTTCTGGACAATCTGTACAGTCGTAGCAGCAGAGGTGGAATCCTTTTATTCGTCTGAATTGTCCTGGCTTACAATGGCTGAAGCATTCTGATGTAGGCTCCTAGGCAAAGGGAAGAACGAACGTCAGCCAGATACTTTCAGGAGAAGCACCGTGTCGCCAAACAAAATCAGAAGAACTTGGCTCTGCTGTGATCAAACCTGTGCTTGAACCTTAAACAGTGCTGGGAATAGCTTTCTCGCGTTTTGCACCGTGGAGATGGATTGCACGTTTGCAGAGGAGCCAGAACTGGGTCCCGTGCAAATCTTGGAGGAGTAGCAGCATGCAGGCTGAGAGCCCCTTAAGGACATGAAGGTTTAATTCGTTTTGTGGTTGTTTACGCTTTTTTGCCCACCGTCTTTACCTTTTGATCTGCAGTGTGGAACTGAATCTGGGACTTATTGATGTTCAAGGACTCTTCGTAGTCGCCTACAGGCAGATACGTAAGGGTGCCGTTTTTCCAGGACCAGAATATAAGCTTGTAGCCAGTGTTTGTGCCGTGGGATTGATCAAACCTAAAACTTTGGCCGTTCACCTGGAACGGGAGGGTATTCATGAAATGCAGCAGCTGAGGAGAAAATGAGAATCGACAGTAAGTGCTGGTACAGTTGGTGGTGTTTCTTAGAGGATGCTAATGCCGTAAGCTGATTCCTGGCCGGAGTCAGTCGTCCCTTACGTGGGCTAAGATTGCGACTGTCGGCCTTCTGGCTGCGTTACCCGCTGCTCTGCTGTGCCCAGCCCGGTCAGCGGGAGCCAGGACGCAGCCCTAGAGCGGGGGACGCAGCCCTAGAGCGGGGGACGCAGCCCTAGAGCGGGGGACGCAGCCCTAGAGCGGGGGACGCAGCCCTAGAGCGGGGGACGCAGCCCTAGAGCGGGGGACGCAGCCCTAGAGCGGGGGACGCAGCCCTAGAGCGGGGGACGCAGCCCTAGAGCGGGGGACGCCGCCCTCGCCAGCAGCAGAGAAGGTGCCGTGCGCTGGCGCGGGGGGCAGACCGGCTGAGGGCATTGCCGAGGTTTATCGCTGCGGGCGCACAGGGCAACGTTACCCCCCGTCCCTGTCCGGCTGCGTGCAGCTCTGAGGCACGGGTTGGGTGGGAGGTTGCTGTTGGTCCCCCTGACCTTTACTGACCTGCCACGGCCTGACAGGCCCTTTGGGACACGCTCGGGGGGTGCAGCCCAGCGCCCTGTGCAGCGCATGAGCCACGCTGTAGACCGCGACGTAGGCGGGTTGGACTTGCGAGTGGCTCAGCGCCGCCGAGATGTCACGCAGCGAGACGCGGTCGCAGTGTTTGCAGTGGGTGTCCAGCGTGTCAGAGCCCATGAGGTGGTTGAGTTCTCTGGACTCCTGGCAAAACTCATCCTGCTGAACAGAGGTAAAGAGGTCGGCAACGTATTTCTGGAAGCCCGGGACTGTGCCTGCTTTCATAATAAAGCCTAAGACTGTCCCAATGCTCTGAATATTTGGGATGGAGGCAGCTGTGTCGGACAACATCCAGGCTTCAGTGCCAATCCAGACTTTCTTGCTCAGTCCCATCCTGATGCTGTGTTCCAGCAGGGCCTGAGCTGGCTGACTAAAGGCAAAAAGGACAATGATGTTGACTTTGGTCTTGTTAATTAACGTAATGGTATCTTCCAGTTGGGTTTTGGCTTTGGGGTCTGCAAGGTCTGTAGGAATTAGCCCCTCGAACGCGATGCAGATGCTGTGATTTCCAGCTACGCTTAAGAAGAGCCCCTGGGCTCTTCGGCCGTATTCATCATCACTCCCAATGGTGGCAATCCAGTTCCATCCAAACTTGTTCAGTAGCCGGACCACAGCTTCCACCAAGTTCTTATCGCTGGGGACAGTACGGTAGAAGGATGGGTACAGCTCCGTGTTGCTGAGCTGCTCGCTGCTGGCTCCGTAGCTGACCTGCAAGTTAGAGGATGAGAGAGAAAGCGAGGCAGAGAGTGGAGCTGACAGAAGCGTTCGCGGCCCGGCTCATTCTCCTCCTTCTTTGCACTAGATTTTTCAAAACTGCAGAAGGACGGTGGGAAGGAAGAACCCATCTAAAGGGATAGGTCCACCATGGCTGCATTTACCAGGAGAACCATAAACTGGCCCGACACTTGCTTCCAGTAGCACGGTCCCCCACTGCCGGAAGGGTATCTCCTTCCACTGCCCTTTGTGTCCATCATCACAGCACCAGCCCTTATCATTAATGATAATTAGCTGCTTTCTACAGCGGGTGACACACCCAGGGTTCAGTAATATCTTAGCTCGGGGCTAGATTTACCTGACCGTTATCGCTCGCTCTGTTGTGGTAACTGAGTACTTGCAGTCACAGGTCTATTTTCATGGGATCCTCCTGGTTTACACTGGGAGCTCTGTTATCCCCACTTTACATGGATCACAGAGTGGCCTGAGTTACCCCTCTTCTCTCAGGAAAGTTAGACAGGAGGGAAGTTTCATGACCTACCCAAGATCGTTTGGGAAATCTGTGGCGGAGGAAAGACTGGAATCTGTGCTTTAACAATCCTGGTTCAGAGACCTAGAGTACAGGCAGCATTGTTGATCCGAACCTCCCCCCCCCCCCCCCCCCCCAAAAAAAGGAGAATTCTCGCTTCTCCAAAGAGTTTTCTCTTACCTGTGGGATCCAGAAGAAGCTGAACAGTTTGGCCGTCACCAGGCAGAGATCTGACTTGTGTGGTCCAATCACCGCGGTCACGCGAGGCTGGTAGCCGGTGTAGTCGCACAGCGCCCCGACGCCCGCGGTGCCGTTGCGGCTCAGGAACAGCAGGCTGGGCTGCAAGGCCACCAGGGGCTCAAAGCAGGTGTCGTGCATGTCGTAGCCCAGCTTTACTCCCGGGAGAAGCGCAGTGGAATTGTTGATCTGCTCAACAGCAAACTTCATCCCAAGAGCCCATATCAGCCCGTCTACGAATAACCTGAAACAAGAAGAGACGGGGACTCGCGCGGTCTGTCAGTGCCGTTACAGTGGCCGGCGGCTCATTCCGCGTTCTTTGGGTAACCGAGTAGGAAACGCAGCTCGCCCACCGGCAAGGCGGGTGATTTTTGTTCCCTGCCTTGCCTTGCGCACGGCCCTGAGCGTCCTTTTCCCTCGTAAAAGGCAACGGCACCATCTCAACACTGGGCCCTCCGCCCGTGGAGCGCAGCGCGCGCTTCTCGTTCCATCTGGCAGCAAATCCAACGTTTGCACCTTCGCGTAAGCGTTGGATTCGAAACGAGAAGGAAGCCAGTGCCGCTCTGGGCTCCCATCCAAGCGGGGCTGGTTGCATCTCCAGTTTGACGGCACAGCAGCATCAAGAAATCACAAAAACATTTCCCAGTTCAGGACCAGAAATGGATGGCGCGGCACACCAGCGCCCCAGCACCTCAGAGCTGGTCTCTTGTCTCCATCTCGCCTTCAGCGCTCAGCTGCGAGACCCTCCGTTGCTCTCGGGGCGACTTTCTGTTCCCTTCCCTCCCCACGTACTAGTGCCGCTGACGTTCCTCTCACCTTTCACACGCCACCCGCGTGGGCTCTGATCGCGCCGTCAGGTTGACGGCGTCGGTTCCGAAAGGGAACAAGCCTCCTACGATGTAATCGCCAGGTCGTCTAAACTGAGCCGATAGGCACGTGGGTTGGAGGGCCGCCGCGTAACCGAAGCCCAAGCACAGCAGCAGGTCAGGCACCATTATTGGTCTGGTTTTGGGGGAAAACGTTTCGAAGAAACCTCCAAGCGAATGTGGGAGAGGGAGGAGGGGTCGGCGATCCGGTCTCGCCTGTTTCCTCGGAAGTCTCTTTAAATAGAACTCGGAGAGATGAAAATAACGGGGAGGAATTTGTTTAGCAAAGCGCGTGACGTGCGTCGCTCTGCGCTTAGCGAGCAGTAGGCAAATACGCAGCGATGCCCTGGGAGCGCCCTCGGTTGCAAACCACTGGCCTGATCCTCGTTTGCTTTACTCCAGGAGTAGCCTTCGCTCGGGCGGAGCGACCTGCTGAATTCACAGTCCCAGCGCTGGAAGTTGGACTTCCCGCAGGAGCGGTGGTCACCGCGGGTGCCCCGCTCGAATCCGGACACACGTCTCTTGCGTTAACTCCCCCCTGCCCCGACCAAACGGGAAACAGCATCTTTAATGGAAATATGTTTGTGGAAACTGTCCCTGTGCACAGTTTTCACAAACCACTGGATTTGTGACTGGTCTGGCAGCGGGAGCAGACCTTAACCGGTGCGGGTTGCTCACCCGAAAGCCTCGCCAAGCGCTTCGATGGGGCAGAACCCCCCCGGCTAACGCGTGCCTTGGGGAGGGCGGCACCTCTCCCGTGACGCAGCCGCCGTTCCCGTGCGGAGGCCGAGCTGAGCCGCTCGCCAGCGCCGCTCCCTGCCGCCCCCGGAGCTGCCCCCCGCGTCCGGGCGGCCACCTGCGGGCGGCCTGCGCGGCAGGAACCTCATTTCTTTTTCAGTGAACTTCAGAAAGACCGGTTGGGTTGCCCGATCTAGAGCGTGGTGGCAAGAGACTGACACAGCAGTAATTTTGATTATCTTTTTTATTTTTCTTTTTATTTTTTTTTCAATTTAAGGTCACCTCGTCGTGGAGACAACCGGATCTTCCTTCGCAAGAACTCGTCTGGAGCGGCCGTTCCTCGACGGCGAGGTCGGTGAGCCCTGACTCGGCTGTACTGCTGTTCTTAGGAAGTTGTTATTGCCTGTTTTTTTACTTCAGGCTGGCTTATGCTGTTAACTTTTGAGTTTAAAAACGTTGGTTTAGGTACACGTTCCGCAGCGTAGCCATTCAGGCTGCGTCACGCTTTGAATTTTAGAAAAGAGGATGGCTCTGAACTGGGAAGGTCGATTTACTGCACTTTGTTGGGTTGTGATGTGTTTATTACTGTGTGGTGAAACCTGTATATCCTGCTGGAGCGATACCCCGGGGCTGGAGCACCCGTCCCGGTACGAGGAGCAGCCCCTGCGCTGTAGGGAGCCGGGTACAGGGGCGCTTTGGGCACGTAACTGCTGCAGGTTTCTGTACCGACCTCCTCTTAAGGGAACCTTCCCCCTTGATGGGATCTTTGTCAGCTTTAACTGTAGAACTTCTTTGTGAAAGTTCTGAATACAAATACAACTGCATGGAGGCAGGGGGGTGGGGAGCTGTGTGAGGGGTGTAGAAGTCACACACAGGCCATTATTTACTTCCATCCTTGCTTTCTGGTGAAATGTGGCACAGGAGATAAGTTTATGATGGACTTTTGTGCAAAATGTTCAGCCTCCCCCTAGTGAATCTGTACGTCGTTGTTGTCAGAGCTCTCGAGTACACCAGTCCCTGCAGGGGAGGGTTTTACTCTGCAGGATTTGGCCCCGTGCGTGACAACTGCCAGACTCTGAACGTGCCTACAGCCAAGGGCAGGACCTTGGTGTCACTCGGTGGTATCTGACCGGGGTAGTTAGAGGGTCCCGTTGTTCGGAGACAGAGCAGGACACCAGGAAAATGAAATGACCATTAGGCAATACCTTGTTTAAGTGCAGGCTGCTGGAAAGCTGTACTTCGCTTGGAGCCTACTTTGCACAAAACGATCGGTTATAAACTTACAACCAAGTGTTTTCCCCACTGAGGAAAATTTGATGGCAAAATTAATGGCAAAAATCAAGTTCATCTTCAACATTAATGGAATGTTGAAGTGGAACATTCACCTTGTAAGAGGAACAGTTGAGAATGAATGCGACAAAGGAGAAGTCATTTTCCCCTGCGGTCACACGATTTCTGCATTAAACCTCAAGAGATCCAAAACACCTTTTCACTGGCACACAACGGTATTTGGTGTAATTTAAGGCATTTGGTACCTTACCCCACTGAAATTCCAGCTGTACCTGTGTCGGACAGCAAGGGAGGCCCAGCAGTTGGTAGTTTGTGGAACTGCTCCCTTTTAATGTATGGATTTATCCTATGGAATCATTTTAAGGTGGCCTTAGCAGGAGGGGGATGACAGTTGTGTTTTCACAGCAGCCAAAGCTCCATTTAGGATTTTCAAGGAAACTGCCTTCTCTGTCTCCAGGCACAAGATGCTGCCGACAGATGTGGCTACTCGGAATGGGGGCTCAGCACAGAGCCTCTGGGCTGCCCCCCCAGTCGGTTTCACACCCGATCACCAGGTAAATGAAACACTCTGCTAGCGAAGGAGGGGGTAGGAACATGCTGCAAGTTGTGTTCCTTCCAACACCAGACAGGAGGAAAGCCCCGATGAAGGATACTCTTCAGAAGCACGTTGTTCACATAATTTAATGTCCCGTTAGTTTAATCTCCATGAGGTAACAGTGATTTCCTGAATCACTCCGTGTCACGTCAGGCCAAAATGCCTTCTAGCTGACACACAATGAAAACATAGTACAGCCTGTGGAGTTCTCCCTCCTCCCCAAATACTCATGTCACCCTGAACGAACAGTGTAGTGCTTTTTCAGCTCTCAAGAAGCCATTTCACATACTTTGGGGTGTGTGTATATATACACACATACACGCACACCAGGTATTACATACATAATTACTGGCACTAAAAGCCATAAGCGTCACAAAGCAGTGATTTACAGTACGAGTTCAGCGTTCTCCCCAGACAGAAAGTAATTTTTTAGGCATTTGACACATTCACCAAAAAAACCCCACCCCACAACAATAAAAAAAACCCCACGTTCAGGCGCCACATCTAAAGTTGTGCTCTCCCATGAGGTCTTAACTATCGGTGCAAGCGCACAGAAGCTGCTGAGGTGGTCGAGTTTGGCTTAAATAAGAAACCATCCCCCCCCAGGCTAGCTGGAGAGTGAATCCAGGAGGAAAAAAAGGAATCCCTTAAGCATGCTAATGGTGTCTGTGTTCTTACTGGAGAGCTGAGGCTCGACACACAGACACAGATACACATACATTTAAAAAAAAATGGATACCTTTTTTTTTTTTTTTAATATAAAGTGAGGCACCTGAATAGCTTTGCAAGCTCTGCCCTGGAAAAGGAGAGTGACCGAGGACAGAGCACCAGACGCTTGTGCATCTGTGAAAACACCCGGTTTTCACCCGGTTCACCCGCCTCCCGTCAGAACGCGGCGCGGCCCTCGAACGTCCCTCCCCTCAAGGAAGGTCAAGCAGCTGATGCTGGGCAAAGAGCTCCTGCGTGATGCTGTAGACATCGCCGATGTAGGGCAAGGCCTCGCCCAGCATGGCGACAGCTTCCTCGGCCGTACCCACGTTCATGATCTCCAGGAAGGCGTTGCGGGGCGGCAGCGTGCAGAAAGCCACCGTGGCGGCCTTGCGAATGACCCAGGGGTGGTAGGCAGCCAGGGAGGCCTTGTAGGAGTCCGTGCAGATGACGGAGGTGCGGGAATCCTCCCCGCCCGTTCTCAGCCCCTCGAGGAAAAGCTGCAGCCAGCGCAGGGCCCTGTGGAGGCGCAGGAGGGTGCGGCAGCCCGAGTCCGGGTGCTCCGACCGCTTCTGGACGTCCACCAGCCCGTTGGCCAGCTCGTATTCCACCATGGCCTGCAGCGACACGTACCGCTCCCGCTGCTCGCCGCGGCAGTAGCTCTCCATGATCTGCACCTTGGCCACCGCGTCCTTGGAGACGAAGGAGAAGATGGCGCCCAGGCTGTGCAGGAACCTGCGGGCGCGGGGAGACACGCTCGCGTTAGCGCGCGCGGGGCAGCCGGGCCCGGGCCCCGGGGCCTCCCGCCGAGGGCACTCACCGGATGAGCCCCCGCCAGCCGCACAGGTACGGGCCCAGCAGCACCTCCCGCCGCTCCGTCACGCACGTCTGGAAGGCGCCGAGCACCTCCCGCAAGCTGAAGGCGGCCGCCATCGCTCCGCGGCACCGCCGCCGCCGCGCGTCACCCGCAGCCCGGGCCAATCCGCAGCGGCCGTCCTTGCGGGGTGGCGGAGCTACGCATGCGCAGCGGCGCCGAGGAGCAGGCCCGGAGCGGCCGGGAGAGCGGTGAGGCCGGGCCGGGCCGGGGGGATGATGCTCCGCTGCGGGGGTCGCTGCTGCGGGGCCGGGGGGCGGGAGCGGCGGGGCCGGCCCTGCCTGGGCCTCACGCAGGTTTTTCCCCTGACGGGGCAGCGCGGTCGTGCGTGGAAATGCGGCCTGGGGCGTGGGGTGGGGAGATGAGCTCCGCTGGGAGCGGGAGCCCTGTCCCTCCTCCTCTCCCCTCGTCTTTCTTCTCCTCCTCTCCCCTCGTCTTTCTTCTCCTCCTCTCCCCTCGTCTTTCTTCTCCTCCTCTCCCCTCGTCTTTCTTCTCCTCTCCCCTGCCGCGGGTGGGTCCGTGTTTCTTGTCTCGTCGTGGCGAGGGTGGTTAGCGAAGCCAGGCAGGCCTGAACTTCCAGGGGCTGTTAATCATCCGTGTGTTGATCCAACTTGTGTTCTCCGTCTTCCCTCTAGGGAGAAGTTGGGCCTCTGCTTAAGTCTTTTGCCTAATACTGAAGAATAACTGAAATGGCAGCTGCAAAAACGGCCGAATCGTCTTCTCGTGGACTGTTTCTGGAATAACTGGCCATGCAGTTAGAGATTTAGAGTTTGTGAACATGCCTGAAATAAAAGTCACGCCCTTGGGTAAGTCCAATCTAAAATTGTCCTGAAATAGAAACACTGAAAAGCTTTGGAATTCACAAATCAAAGCAATACGTGTCAGACTGCTGGGGACGTTTGTGCTTTTCCGTGCCGCCAAAGCTGGCCGTGGTGCTGTACGGCGACGTGTGTCGCAGTTGTTAGCGTCTAACTCGATTCTTGTCAGTGTGTCGCTGTCCTTTTGTCTTTCAAGCCAGACTCCAAACAGTCTGATAACCCTGGTTTGGTTACAGGATTCATCAGTCCGTGCTGGCAAAGGCGTAGCCTTGTACAGTATCGGTGGAGCATTCGTTCACGGTGCTGAAGATCCAGAGGAAGCAAATTTTTCTCTTTTTTTTTCTTGTTTATGGGTTACACAGAAACTGTTGAGATGCATTTATGCACTGAGAGGGCAGAGGGTGTGCTGAGCAGGAGAACTGCTTTATCCTGACAGACAGTTTTCTGGCTCGGTGTGGACTTAACCAGAGCTTCGTGAAGGTCTGTGCCATCACTGAGTGCTTGGGGAGGTGCAGAGCCCTGCGAGCTCCGAGTTCCCTGCCAGTCCTGTTGAGATAAGAGACGATTCCGCTCTTGCTGGGTAGCTGCAGTTGCGCAGCAGCAGGCAGAGAACGAGCGTGCCCTGTGTCTGAGCTGCCCGTGGGCTGGACGTGGTGCCGTACTTGCCGCAGGCGGGCGAGTGGGGCTGGAAGGCCCTGTCGTAAGTGCAGGGAACGGGGTAAGTCCGTCACGTTTGCTTACCCTCACACAGATCTGCCTGCTTGGAAGAAAGGATGTGGTGTTTTCCTGCCCTGGAGAAGGGCAAGGAAGTTTGTCCGGACCTTCTGAAGTGCCCATAAATGTTCCCAGAGATGTCTTATGTGTCTTTCCTTTGCTTGGGCCCAGGAGCCGGCCAGGATGTGGGGCGCAGCTGCATCCTCGTGTCCATCGCCGGGAAGAACGTCATGCTCGACTGCGGGATGCACATGGGCTACAACGACGACGTGAGTACAGCGGGGAAGCCTGGGCGTCGTGGGGAGGTGCTTCCAAGGGTGCATCTGCCCGGGCTTTCCCCGTTGTTCCACCCTGGTCCCTTTTATTTGAACGTTGCCTGACTCCTCTTAGGTGGCACAGGGGTGATATCAGCCGGGCGCGCGTTATCGCGCACGTGAGGACGCTGAAAAAGTAGCGAGCAGGCTCCGAGCGCTCCATCCCTGGGGGTTGTTTCACGTGGGCAGGTGTCTTCCGTGCTTTAAAGCATTAACCCTGCCGCTAGCCTGCTCTTGGCACCGCGCTTGGCTTGGGGCAGCGAGTTACTCGCTTTGGAGAGGGCGGTAGGAAATACTCGTGGTGTTGGTCACCAGGAGCAGAGGCCGAAGTGTTCTGGAGGGCAGAGAGAGTCAAAGCGTGGCAGGAGCGAACGGAAAAGGTTTTGAGGCTTTCTGCCGTAGTGCTCGTGAGCGAGCTACACCGCGCGGGTCACCTGTCTCACCGCGAGGAGAAACTCGCTGTAGGTCACTTACGTGCCAGGACAGTCGCCCTGGCTGTCCTCCCATCCTCTTCCTCTCTGACTCCTTCCGCATGGAGATGCTGATGGTGCTGCCGGCAGCCCTTGCTGCTGACGCTGGCTGCTGCCCCGCCCCAGGCTTGCCCCCCACGTGGGTTCCAGCGGGTTCCCAGCGTTTCGGGCCATCCCCGCCGCTGTGGGTCGGACTGGCGAGGCGGTGTTGGCTTTGTCTGCTCACGGGGAGCCTGGTTGTGGGTGTCTTTGCAGAGGCGCTTCCCTGACTTCTCGTACATCACCCAGAACGGAAGGCTGACTGACTTTCTGGACTGCGTCATCATCAGGTGAGGAAGGTTCCGTCCTTGTCAGGGCTCAGACGGGCAACGGGGAAGCTTGGTGTGCTCTCCCTGGTAACCCAAACCCTTGTGAGTTCATCCTTCGTCTTTTGGGCCGTTCCTCAATGCGGGTGCTTTAAAACTCCGAAGCAAGACCTGAGGAGCAGGCGAGCTGAATTCCTCTGCAGCGTCTCCTTGATCCTCTGTGTCTTTTCGCAGCCACTTCCACTTGGACCATTGCGGAGCTTTACCCTATTTCAGCGAAATGGTGGGTTACGACGGGCCCATTTACATGACGCACCCAACCAAGGCCATCTGCCCCATCCTGCTGGAGGACTACAGGAAAATAACCGTGGATAAGAAAGGGGAAACGAACTTCTTCACTTCCCAAATGATTAAAGACTGTATGAAAAAAGTGGTGGCCGTGCACCTTCACCAGACCGTTCAGGTGAGCGGCCGTTGGGGTCAGGCCCCCTGGGTGGTGGCAGGAGGCCAGAGCAGCGTTGGGTTCAAGATGTGGGCGCTGACGCCGTGGTGGCCTCTTCGGGCAGGTGGACGAGGAGCTGGAGATCAAGGCGTACTACGCGGGCCACGTGCTGGGGGCAGCCATGTTCCAGATCAAGGTCGGCTGCGAGGCGGTGGTGTACACTGTGAGTGCACGCGGCGGCGGCGGCGGGTGCCCGCGTCTCCTGGGGGGCGGCCTGTCCCGGTCCCTTGGGAATATTAACGGGTTTCTCTTCCGTTTAGGGTGATTACAACATGACCCCTGACAGACATCTAGGGTAAGTAGGAAGCTGAGTCGCTGTGGATCGTAGGTGTTGCTGACAGGAAGGTTTTAGCACAGCCTCTGTTTGTACTGGGGGCTCCGATCCTCTGTTGGGAGGCTGGAACAATTAACCATGTCTTTGGTGGAAAGACAAAGGCAATGTCGAATTACAGGAATGAACAGACAGATTGATTCTTCCAGACAGACTTCAACGTGATCTGTGTGCTCATATTGATCTTCCTTTAAGGCTACGCAATGATTGGACTTGGATGTTTGAAACGTTTTATTGTCATGGTATCGTCTAAAGGTGTCTTTCTTTCCAAGAGAGTGGCCCATCACAGACTTTAATTCTATTTTTACTGGCCTACATGAGAGGTTTATAATATTTGTGCTATTTAGGATTGTGATGGGGTGAGGCTGGGCCGGCCACTAACGGATGACAGACGCTCTCTGTTAACCCCTGTCCCCTCCCAAAAGGGAAAGAGAACAAGGGAGAGAGACTTTATGGTTTGGAAAACTAAACCAGCTTTAATGAAACAATAACAATAAGGAAATAATGAGATAGATACAAATAGGTACAAACCCAATACCTAACCCAACTCCCCCCACCCTTGGGGTTTTTTTTTTAAATTTTAAATTCCTTTTGCTCTAGTGCTGCCTGGATTGATAAGTGTCGCCCAGATCTATTAATCAGTGAGTCCACCTACGCCACAACTATCAGAGATTCCAAACGCTGCAGAGAAAGAGACTTCTTGAAGAAAGTTCACGAGACTGTCGAGAGAGGAGGGAAGGTAACAGTGTTCTGATAACCTAAGGGATGTGGGTGTTGCTCTGCGAAGCTCTCGCTGGCTCTGTCGTGGTGCGTAACTGTCACTAAACTGGGGCAGCTGCGTGTGACCGCTACGTGGAACTGGAGGCGTTGTCGTATTCCTCCATCTGTACTTTAAAATACAGAATATTAAACACTGAAATTACGCCAAGAAGAAAACCAAACTATGAGCTAAGGAGACAGCGAGGGCAGTGCTGTGCCTGCAGCCCGCAAGTACGGGGGGTAAAGGCAAAGGTAACTTGATTTGCGCCTTGTATCCCGAAGCGTCCCCATAATCGTGTGAGTTATGACACTGAGACTGTTCCGTTGGTGCTCTGGTGATCAGAAACGAGCTCAGCGTGGCCAGGGCTGCGTTCAGCATCCTACAGCGCCGTGCTGCCTGTGCCAAACCCCCTGCGAGCGCCTGGCTGACGGTGCCTCGGCTGTGGCTTCCGCCCGCCCGGCTGTTTGGCTTGGGGTGAGGGCTGTTCCCGTGCGGGGTGACTCGATGGGAGCAGCCTCAGGTGGCCACGGACACTCCTCTCGGTGTCCGTTTCCATAAATAATGCCAAACCGATGCTCTCAACCACTTGTTTTCATATTACCCGGGAGAGAACGGAACTGACTCTGTTCCCAAGCACCACGTCCTGCCACAGCCTTTCCTCGGGATGTGCAAACCGAGGTGCTGGCCAGGCTGGAAGGTGCTTGTCGAGTATCGGTGCCTTTCATTCCGAAACTGCAGACCAGCACCTTCCCGTGGAAAGAAAGGGCAGCAAAAGAGTATCAGAAAGCGAGAGGAACGGAGGGACTTGTTGAGGAATGATAACGCTGCCGCGCTGTTCCGGTGCTGTTTGGGTTTCACAGGCTCAATCACATCTCAATTGCAGGTTCTTATCCCAGTTTTTGCCCTTGGACGTGCCCAGGAACTCTGTATTTTATTGGAAACGTTCTGGTGAGTGCTGTGCGTGTACCACCTCCTTTTTGTCCTCCTCGCGTCGTGGTCCTGGCAGGTTTCTGTGCTTCTTCCACGTCTGTTTAGCACAAGTGTTCTCATTAGCGTTCCTCTGCCTGCTGGGATCAGCTGTCCTGTAAAAACCCATGATTGCGCCTTGGCCACGTGAAACTTTTCATGGGAGCTGGGGAGGGATGAACAAATGTTGAACTTACGCATAAGGGTTGTGTGGAAGTGGTTTTGGTACCAGCGAATGATACAGCTCTTCATTATCTCCCATAGCGGAATGATTGGCAGTGGTAGGGGACGTTGTCTGTAGCGGGTGAGGAGTGGACTGAAGCCTACGTTGGTTTAAGCTGCCGCGTGGCGCCGTAGGGGTGTCACAGGACTCATTCCCAGCTCACCCAGAGCAGGGAATGCACATAAAAAAAAAAAATCTGTGGAGCCCACAGAGGTTTATGGACTCCCTGCCCGGATCGCCACGCTCCCCGCTGGGCCCTCACAGCTCTCCGGGATGCTTTTCTACAGGGAAAGAATGAATTTGAAGGCTCCCATTTATTTCTCCACGGGACTGACGGAGAAGGCCAACCATTATTACAAGCTCTTCATCACCTGGACTAACCAGAAAATTCGGAAGACGTTTGTGCAGAGGAACATGTTTGAATTCAAGCACATCAAAGCCTTTGATCGGGCCTTTGCAGACAACCCGGGGCCTATGGTGAGTGGGCGCTAGCGAGGTACCAGGGCGGGCGGGGAGTGCCAGGGAGGTGGGTTTATACCACCCTGGTCCTGGCTGAGCAGAGAGGCAGCTGCAAAAGCTGAGCATCCTCCACCCAGTAATACCAGTATCCCAGCTAAAACCCTCTCGTGGCCAGGCCCTCCGGATGCCTTTAGCTGCGTAACTGTTAAAGATCTTTCTGCCTCTTTCAGGAAAGTTAAGAATAAAAAAAAAAAAGACTGCGTGTTCATCTGATGTATAGCTCTGGACCTGCTTGAAACTGTAATTTCGACAGTAGATTATTTTGACTTGTCAGGAGACAGATCCTCCACAACACCCTCTGATTGCTGAGCTTATTTCTGACCGGTTTATTGGGCAGTAGCTGAAGGAGGAAGCTGTTGGGTGTGATAGTACCGTTATAAAAGTGTTCAAAGTTTTTATTGACGCTATGGATGCTCACAGGGATTTCCTACACCAGTAGCTCAACTTAGGTGAGAATTAGACAAGGGGGGGGGGAAAGGAAACAGCAAAAATCCTCATTAGGGCTTTGATGTAGTCGGTGTGCTGTAATGTGTTAGTGGCCACGCTGCAGCTTTAGGGTATGTATACAAGTAATGGAAAAATCCCTGGTTTATGTGGTGATTCTCAGCACATCTCTGAATTCCAGGTTGTGTTTGCAACCCCTGGGATGCTTCACGCAGGACAGTCCCTCCAAATCTTCAGGAAATGGGCCGGGAACGAAAAGAACATGGTAAGAAACGCTGTTTCCTTGAGTGACCTTCATGGGACCGCGGTGCCGCCCCAGCCACGAGACCAGAGGTCGCAGGGGAGCGTTCCCTGAGCACAGCCCAGGGCAGAGAGCGCTTCAGGCGCTGACGTTCCTTCTTCCCTGGGTGCCATGGGGCCAGCGGAGGAGAACCTGCCTCGGACGGGCGGTTGGGGGAGATTTCACTTTCAGAAGGGCTTCCGTTCATCTGAAGCCGCTTCCAAGATGTTTGTAACCAGTGTCTGTTCTTACTTAGCGGTGCCTTGATTGCAGCAGGATGCTTTTTAATTGCGTGTTCTGGCGTTGGGCGCTCGGCAGCTCTCCCGTGAAGGCTGGCCCGGTGGGAGAACAGCATCGGGCGGTTGTGGCTCTGTTGGTGTTAACAGAGTTTGAGGATGGTTGGAGAGTTTGAGGATGGTTGGAGAGTTTGAGGATGGTTGGAGAGTTTGAGGATGGTTGGAGAGTTTGAGGATGGTTGGAGAGTTTGAGGATGGTTGGAGAGTTTGAGGATGGTTGGAGAGTTTGAGGATGGTTGGAGAGTTTGAGGATGGTTGGAGAGTTTGAGGATGGTTCTGGTTTCCCCCCTCAGGTCATCATGCCCGGCTATTGCGTGCAGGGAACCGTAGGCCATAAGATTCTGAGCGGACAGCGCAAGCTGGAGATGGAAGGAAGACAAATAGTGAGTTTTATTTTCGAGGAGAAGTTCCTGGGGTAGTCGGACACCGTGTGCTTGTAAGGGAAGGTGCTGTGGACAACACTGTAAATACCCGATGTCAGAGTCGGTCTGAAAGCAGCATTACCTCCGCCTTGGCAGCAGGGATCTGGACTCGTGATGCCCAAGTAACATTTTGGTGGGAGGTGGACAAGGTGTTTTTTTTTTTTCCCCCTTTGCATCATCAACAGTGTCTCTTCTTCTGCCATAAGGCTGTCACGGGCATATTGAATGTTTAATAACTCGGCCCCAGTAGCCAGATTGGTAAAAATGATACACTTTTAGGCAGACAAGGATATTAAAGAACTGATACCAACTGTCCTTAAGTCTTGCTTTGTTTTGGCAATTGTGCCACGAGTGTTGTGCTCTGAAATTGGGCAGTTCGATGCTGTAAGTAACTGAAAGCTCTTCCATGCAGCATTGTCTCAGTCTCTGCTGACACGTGGCGCTCTCCAACCCCATTTTCCAATTCGGGTGTTCTCCTTCCTGGCTGTTACTGCTACACCCCGAGGAGTTTGTGTGTGGGACACGAGCTGTAGCGAGCCCTAGTAATTCCCGACTCACAGAGCCTGTGCCTTCTGCTCCCCGCAGCTGGAAGTGAAGATGCAGGTGGAGTACATGTCCTTCAGCGCCCACGCGGACGCCAAGGGAATAATGCAGCTGATCCGCCAGGCTGAGCCGCGGAACGTCCTCCTGGTCCACGGGGAAGCGAAGAAAATGGAGTTTCTGAAGCAGAAAATAGAACAGGAGTTTCGTACGTATAGTGCTGGTCCTGAGGCGGGAAGGGGGTCGAAGGCAGGCGCTGAAGTCCACGTACGTAATCCGCTGGACCTCAGCACAGTGAGGCTGAGGTCCTAAGTTACAGGACCGGTCACCCTCTAGAAACTCATGTCTGCAACATAGCAAGCCCATTTCATTGTAATACCCACGTGGACTTGGAAGTAGAAGTTTATAGTGCTACAGCTGAGCACTGAGTGAATTTATGTTTCTTGAGACTCCTAAAAGAAGCCGAGGCAGGTGGGGGAACACCTGAAGTTGTAAGTCAGCAACTTCAGTTAAGGGGAATGCACTCCAGGAAAAAAATAATGAATTCCTTGGAAAAGCTGACTCTTAAATGATGAGCAGAAGGCACAGAACTCACAGAGGGTGGTTACTTACTGCCTGCAGCTTTCTTTGCAGTAATTTGTCATCGCTGCCAGCGTGCAGGCAGTTCTGTTGCAGTCTGTTACCCTTTTACCCCTCACAAGGCGTTGGGGACAGCTGGGCTAGGAGGTGTTGCCCCTCTGGGGTTCTGGGACAGACATTGGCCTGAAGTCTGAGCAGCAGTTCAACTTTTCAGCCCGGTTTTAAGTTCCAGCAGATGGCTACCAAACTTCCCTTCCTGTCCTCAAGAGCTGCAGTCGGCTTCTGCCAAAAATCTCAGCACCATCTACTCCAGGGATGCTCGTGGGTGAAGTGACAGTCTGGGGTTCCTGATGGCGGTCGTTTACGTTGCAGATGTCAGCTGTTACATGCCCGCAAATGGAGAGACCACAACCATATTCACCAATCCCAGCATCCCCGTGGACATATCCCTGGGACTCTTGAAGAGAGAGACAGCAATAGGTGACGCGCTTTCAACCAAGAACTTCAGCTTTTGGGCCCTGCCACCGGGGGGTACAGTGCTGGTATGAGGTGGAAACAGCAGGGCAGGGCCACGTGTAGCAACGCTGCCTGAACGCAGTGTTTTCTGCGAAAAACCAGGTTTTTATCAGCGTTGAGTGGTTGAGAGCTTCCTGAGATGAAGCAGCTGCGGGGCTGCCAGCGTGTAGTCAGTAACGTGTGAGACCAAGTACAGCCACAGACCTCGGTTGCTACTCGTGGCCCGTTTGCTATGAGAACAAGATCCACGTGTGCTTTTACAACCAGGTCTGTGAAAGCTGGAATTACTTTTATAAACCAAATTTAAGAAAAATCTAAAACCTCACACAATCAGGAAGAGATTGGGGAAGAGAGGCAGTTGTCCTGCGTTACTAAGCCTGGTTTCTTGCATGTCTGGAGTTCTGATGGTGGTTTACGCACCGTGCACTTTATCAGACAGAGAACAAAGATGTAAAATCTGCCTCTGAACCTCGGCAGGGCCTCAGAAATCCAGTCCGTTAAGTCCTGTAGCAGGCATCTTGGGTGAAAAGCCAGCGCAGGATCGTTAACCAGCTCATCTTTCTCTTCCCTTGGCCTTGGTTTAGGTCTCTTGCCGGATGTCAAGAAGCCAAAGCTCATGCATGGCACGTTGATTATGAAGGATAACGTAAGTACAAGAGGCCTTAACGTTTGTTTTGTGTCCTCTGTGCGAGTGTGTCGTCGTCATTCCTGCGGGAGTTGTGGGTGAACAGGAAACCCAGATGAAGACAAGCAGTCCTAGTTCCTGGGAAGGAGCCCAGTAACACCGTACCTGGGGAGATGGATCTGTAAAAGACGCTCTTTGGCTTGTCGGTTGTCTTGACTGCGAGGCTTCCGTGGCCCCGCAGCTTCAGATTCGGTATCTTGCTGTTCATGAGCAGGGCGTTGTGGCGGTGGGATTTGTACCGGTCGCTCTCATGAACGCTCACAGATGAAGTCACAGGGAACAGGTAAATTTGAAGAGCTGCTTCTGTTCAAAGTCTGGGTTTTGCCCTTGCTCCCTGCAGCTAGAGGCGTGCTGAGGAGACTGGTTTTCAGCCTGTGGATCCAAGGTGTTTCTGATCCCCTGTGCCTGTCAAACCAAAAGGCAGCAGCAGCAGCAGCCGCCCGTTGCGGGCGACCTCGGTTTGGATGGGAAGGTGCCAAGGGAGGAGTTCCGACGCTGTAACCTCAGGGTTAGATTTAAACAAATCTTTCCCCCCCCCGGTAAAGAGGTTAAAGCAACTTCCATTCAGAGAGTGACTTTAATGTGGGGGAAAGAGAGAATCAGGATTATTTAGGTGGAGGTTTTGCCACTGTCTTCCTCTCCCTTTGGCTGTCCCTCGGGGGCGCGTGCCCAGCGGTCACCGCGTGCAGCAGCAGCAGCTCAAGGAGTGACCTTACACCTGCTGGAGTTTGGCAGCAGTGAACCCGTACCTGCGTGCAGCTGACCCCAGAGGAGGAGTAAGACTTGAGCAAGCGGAAAGAAATAGTTGATAAGGGGTTTGTGCTTCTCCCCCGCAGAGCTTCCGCCTGGTTTCCCCCGAGCAGGCTCTGAAGGAGCTGGGCCTGGCGGAACATCAGCTGCGCTTCACCTGCCGCGTTCACATTCAGGATCCGCGGAAGGAGCACGAGACCGTGCTGCGGGTGTACAACCACCTCAAAGGGCAAGTCCGGTCTTGGCTGTGTTTGCAGGGATTTTTTTTTTCCCCCCCTGGGGAGGGACTTGAGCTTCTCATGAGTAATGTAGGTGGTACAGGTGCCCTCTCCTTTCTGGCCTTCCCGACCAGCCCCAGAGAGTTACTGAGGGAACATCCTGACAGAGAAGCTGCAGCTGCTCTGGGTTTTAGTCTGCATCACCAGAGGCTGGTCATCAGCCTACAAGCTCATGGGCCGCCTGAAATCTTTGTGCCTGCTGTCGCTGCCGCGTCTCGCCGAAGTTGGCGCCCTCGTCCGGAGGGAGACCATCCAGCATCGGGTTGAGACACCTCAGAGCTGTTCAAAAGGCAGCAGCAGAGGAACCTTAAAAGCTGTTCCCTTCCTACAGGCAGCTGGGCGATTCTGTGCTTCGCTCGGATGAGCAGGGTTCACACTGGAGCTGTAGCTATCCTGAAAGGCAGAAATAAATTCGGTGGGAAGTCCCACACGATCAACATCAGCCAGAAATCAGCCCCAGTCTCCCTTCCTAGTAACAACATGCTGGTGTTGGGGATTCAGAGATACAGGGGGTGACCCTCCCCCTTCAGTTCGTACACGTGTCCCAGCCAAAATAAATCATCTGCCTTCTCTCTTCCCAGGGTCCTGAAAGATTACTCGGTGCAGCATCTCCCCGATGGGTCTATCACAGTAGAGTCCATCCTTATCCAGGCCACGGCACACTCGGAGGATCAAGGAACCAAAGTTCTGCTCGTGTCCTGGACTTACCAGGTGGGGATACTTGAAGACACACTTTTCAGGCAGAGTCTGTACAGTCCAAAACTGCCCCACAAGGCGGGGTGGCTGTTGTCAGGGTGGGTCTTCCTCTGACTGGGGGGTGACGGGCTGAGTCGCTGCTATTTTCTTCACCGTTTTCGGTTTGGTACAAATCCTTTTGCAGAGCTCTGGTGAGTCAGTTTTCTCTGGAACCACTGAACTCAAGGCAACTGATCTGGAGTAATTACACTTAATACAATTACAGTTAATTACCATCAGGTCTGTGTAGTGTCCAGCTCCTAAACCCTCGGCGGTATCGCTACAGCCGTACAGAGCGCAGGGGTATTTTTATATTGTACTTCTTGGATGTGAAACGTTGAATAACAAGCAGAAAGCTGGCTAATGCTGCATTGGGGTAAGATTAGACACAGACATTATGCTTGCTTCCTTTCAAAAGTATCCTTGCTACGGCTGTATTTTTAAATGCTTGCTTTACAGCAAGGAAATGCCTTGAGGGAAAAGCAAAAACAAAGTATCAATGGTTCTTTATTCTTTGTGTTCACAAAAAATGGTTGTTTTCCCCAAAAGAGACACCTCAGGTCCAGACACCTGCTTTGACAAATGGGAGTTTTACACTGATACTTTGAAAGAACACCCAGAAACACACTTGTGCTGCCCGGCTTGCTTTCCAGTTTTGAACACTGCTAGATTTTGCTGCGCCCAAGAATTATTTCAGTCTATTTCTAGGCACCACAGGCAAATTTACTGCCCCAACGGGGAAAGTACAAGCTTGCTTTCATCCCATTTCTCTTTATTCTCTCTAGGATGAAGAGCTGGGCAGCTTTCTCACATCCCTTCTCAAAAAAGGGCTGCCCCAGAGCACATCATGAGCAACGCAGCAGCAGGCACAGTGGTGTTTCAGAGAGATTTGGATTTTATTTTGTTTACAATGGGTTTTTATCTAGTTTTGTTTTAATAAAGGAATTAGAGTGTTTGTCCACTTACTGCAGTGACAGCATGTACCGTTCCACAGGGCTGGAGCCCTGGCCAGGGCGTCATTACAGCCTGTTTTTAGAGTCCTGGGAACAAGCTCTGAGTTGCTCACACAGTCAGGTAAGAGATACTCAGCGTTTTCCCCTCCCACAGCTCATTTCCCCGAAAACCTCCGCAGTGCTGAGTAAAACAAGGAGCTTTCAAAGCTTGGCAATTAAAATGCAAACTATAAGTATAAAGGAGGCAAGAGTACAAAGCCCTAAACATGCCATTCCCCCAGTGGCATAACTTTTTTAATTAGCCGTACCTCCCCCAGGGCCAGCCTGCAGGAAAGCTGCACTCCTGGACGGAGCCTCTAATAAAAATGTTTCTGCTTTTGTCCAGAACATAAAACCTGTGCTTAGTTAGAAAGAATAGTCCCTCCCGGGCTGGGAGGCATTTCCATGGCCTCTACATGGGACAAAAATAGCAGTCTCTCATGAAAGGTAAAAGGCCAGTTTGTCCCAGTGCTCCCTCAGCAGCTCTCCTCAGCTCCAGTTTACGAGAGAGAGGCTTTGCACTTGGCTTACCAAGCCCAGTCAAGCAGAGCAACAGCAAAATCCTTATTTGCAGTGTGTTAGAAAAGTTTGAGCAGGTTTTTACCTAAATTCCTCTGAGCTAAAAGCAAAATCCAGGAGGAGGAGGGCGGTGACTGACCCACCGTTAGCGATCGGTGTCCGTTAAGGTGCTGCAGAGCGCACGGAGCAGGAACTGCTGCGCCTCAGGCCCGTCCTGACACCCGTAATCCTGCTCCATGACAAGAAAGCACCGGCTGTGACAAGGCTGCGGCTCCATTCTGATCACTTCAGCTCTGCGCTCGGTTGCTTGCTGCACCCAGCTCAGAATGCTGAAGTGGTTCAGTGGGTGGCTTTAACCGATCGATAGAAAAATTCAAGACCCTTTGCTTACATCATAATGCACGGGGTGGGTTTTTTCTTCCACAAACCAAGACCCCGACCTACCCCTGCACCCGTGGTTCTTACTTTCCAAGCCTCTTACCTCCAGTCTTCAGAGTAGCCTGTGGCATCAGCTGCCATCAGAAAATGGTCTGAATAGGGGCAGAAGCTGCAACGTCCGCTGTTGTGCAAAGAGAAGTTGCTACATCACAGAGACACACGACCACAGAGCTCCCCGCGCCGTTCTGCCACCGTAATTTACTCCCTCCCTCCTCTAAGGCCCAGGGCAGGTCTTGTTCCAACAGCACAGCACAAACCAGGAACCCCGAGTCAGACTGTGACTTCTCACCTGCTTTTGGGCACCTGGACGTGGCCCCACCGCTGTAGCACATGGCCACCGTTAGGGCTACCTGGTTCCCTGTCAAAGAAGCCCCACGACCCTTTCCCCTCTGTTCGCTCAGCGCTCTCACGTGCCTGCAGGCCCGTAGCACTTAGGAACTTTATGCAGTTTATGGGGGGCCGTGGGAAGGAACAGAACAGTCAGTCTGTGCAGCCGATACCAAAATCACATCCTCTTCGCTAAACTGTTGGTGTTTAAGCAGGTTTGTCAGCCAAGCCAGTGGTTTTTCTGGTGCCTCTGATAACCCACAGATGATGAATTCTCTCCAAAGTCTCACGTTCCACGGGGTGGAGAACTCAGCAGTTCTCAGAAGCTGTGTGGTTCTGCTAATACACAAGAAGGGGTGAAATAGGTCAGACATTGTATCACAAAATGCAACTAAAAAAAGAGAACTTTGGCATCTGAACAGGACTGCAGAGCGTAAGGAGTCGTGCCAGCTCCTGCAGTAACTTCCCCCAGTGAGTGTGTGGCCAGAGGAGCTTGGTTTGGGCCTGCACAGGGTTAACTGACTGGTAACTACTTGGCTCTGGTATCTTCTGGACTTGCATTAACAGGGGTCCAGCTTGCACCCGCAGGCTGCCACGCTAGAACCCCTGCACTGAAACCCTCCTCGGGAAGGCCAGCAGTGGAGTCACGGAAGGGCTGAGAAGCCCTTATTTGGCTGGGGAACGCAGGCAGAAAGCAGCCTGCGACCCCAGCTGGCTACAGCGTGGCCTGGGGAGAGAAAACAGGATCCCTCCAAAACGGGGAGAAGCCAAGCAGGACTGCCCCATCCACCGGGTTCTTTCACATAACCCTTTCCAGGGCTGTACTGCTTTCCAGAAAAGAGCCCTCTGTTCTCCTGCCAACGCCAAAGTTAAACAAAAGGAGGCCAAAACATCGACATTCATGTTTCACCGTGTGCTAGCCAGGACTGTTAGAGAATACAGCTCCCCCGGGTGCTGTCCTAGCTGGCTACTAAAAATACCTCGCTGTCGGGCACTTCCCTCCAGTGCTGCCTTGGTGTAACAGCCCCTGCATGAAAAAAACCTGGTACCTTTACAGGTTTGGTTTTGAGGAAACAGTTGGAAAGATGAATGTTGTACGTACTTAAGCAGATCAGTCGGTTCCATCTCTGTGGTTTTTATTTCCACGTCTCTGTTGTAGTTTATAAACGTAGGGAGACTCCCCGAATTTCTGGTCACAGATTGTGTACACCATTTTAGACCTGAACCTGAGCCTGAAGTTGAAGTGCCATCGCTTGGTGGAAGAGGTGAAGTAGTACAAGAGCGGGTTCAGGCAGCAGTTGACACTCACAAGGGCCAAGGTGACCCTTCGCATTTTGTAGATCAAGTTGGTAAAGGACTCGTTCTGGATGACCCGGATTCTCATTAAAAAGTGGAGCAAGTGAGTGAGGTGATAGGGGAGGAAGCACAGCGTACAAATGACCAAGATGATGTAGATAGTCCTCAGGGCCTTCCTCTTGCGGATGCTGTGCTTGATCTGGGAGATCCTCTTAGCAATGAGAGGGTAGCTGATCAGAATGATGGAAAAGGGGATCACAAACCCAAAAACTAAGGCCAGGATGTTGTACGGTGCCATGCGGTAAGTCCAGCTGCTCGTCGCGAAGTTCTCGAAACACGCTGTGGTGTTCCTCACGCCGCTGTTGTGGAGGGGCCCTCCAACGATAAGCGGAACCGTGACACTGAGAGCGACCACCCAGAGGGCCGTGACCACCATCACGTAGTGCCCGGCTTTGATCCGGATGTAGGTGAAGGGGTGCAACACGGCCACGTAGCGATCGACACAAATGCAGGTGAAAAAGGCAATGCTTAGGTAGATGTTGATGTAGTACAGAGTCCCGGTTACCCTGCAAGACATGTCACCAAAGATCCAGTGGTTCCCATGCAGGTGGTAATGAATTTTAAAAGGCAACACACAAACGAACAAGGTGTCTACCAGAGCGAGGTTAATCATGTACACGTGGGAGTGGGAAGTGTGCTTTACCTTGCAGGACAGGAGGTACAGAGCCAAGACATTTTCTATCAGTCCCAGCACGAAGACAATGCTGTAGATGACCGTAAACAAGGAATACTGGAAGTCTGCTTCCAAACTGAACCCTGAACCAGCACTGGCAGCTGTCTCGTTGGAGGCTCCTTCAGTCCAGGAAACATCTGCCATGATCTCTGCTGGAGCGTGGGGATATCCAACATGGGATAAAAGTCCCAAGCCGTCCCTTACCTCAGGAGCTTCTCCAGTTTTATTTCCTTTGAAGTGGGTAAGAGCTGGAGCTACACAAGTGGGCGACGTTAAGTCTGGTGAAGTCTCTGCTTGGTATATTTAGATGGAAAGCAGCGTTTCTAGAAGGGAGAATAAATCATTTAAAACACAAACATTTGAAGTTTACACGGCAGACAGAGTATTTACTGGTATTGAAATCGTCACAGGGTGACGATACTGAAGTAACACAGGCAGCAATTCCCCCACCCCCCCAAAAGACACATAGAAGGCTACAGTTCTGGCTAAGGATGGGCCAGCAATTGCAGCAGCACAGGAGAACTGCAGCAGTGATACACCTTTGGAGGTCCTTGTAATTAATTTCCCATTCCTAAGTCCTACCAAAACTCCTGGGTCATTGCTGAGAGATGTACGATGTTGTTATCCTCTCCTTAAAAAAATAAAAAAAATCAGAGCACTGGCTTGTGCAGCTTCCCAGGAAAAAAGCAGCAGCGATGGCAAACCCCCGAGCAGGACTGGCCTTCCCAGGGGCTCCCATGTGCTCCCGTGTCCCAGTATCTGTGCGACTCAACTGCTGAGCCTCGCTGCTGCCCTTCTACACAGAGCACGCGCGGAACCTTCCTGCTAAAATTAAGGAATAGCATCTAAAGCACAGAACTGAGACAGGCAGTGGGCATCCGTGCCAAGCTGTTACCCAAACCAGCAGCAGCGGCACCACCCCCATTTAGGAGCGGTTTGGGGCGGATGGGCAGCAGCACTGACACCAGCTCCAGCAGCAGCAGTAAGGGGAAGGGCTCAGCACTTCAGACAAGATGTGCCGGGTCTCTTGGGACAAACATTCGTTTGCAGGGGAGCAGGTAGAACAAGATACAGCCCCGGGTCATCATCAGACCCGAAAACACGCACACAGACCACCTGAGAGGTGGTTTTCCATCCTTCCCACCCACACTTTTATACCTCAGCTGACGTTCATATACGAGTGGGAAGGCTGGGTGTAAGCTGGTGGGTGACTTTGAAGCCTAAAACCACCGCTGACCTGTTACAAAGGGAGCCTAAAGGACTAGTTTATGGGTTTGAAATCCGGGAAAGAGGCCCTGTCCACGTAGGACTCCTCTCATCTGGGTCACTCGCATCACATAAGCAAGAAACTGCACTCCAGCAGCTTCTCTCCATCAAATAGAAATGAAATCTGAGTAACCAAGCCAGACAGACCCCTGAACAGAAGCACTTGAAGGCAGCGGAGAAATGAGACCCAGCTACAATCTGCACAACGTCCCTAAAGCTGAGCCATTGAACACATAAAAACACAGAGGTTGTTGGGTACTTTCCAAAGGAAACTCTGAAATCACACAATCGCGCTTCCTCCCAATAGTTGTTTATCTAATGGAGTCAAAAGCACCCAAGATAACTAGAAGATCAGAAAGGGGAAAAAAAAAAACAAACCCCAACTTGGTTTCACTTTAACTAAGGCAAGCGCACACATACCTGCTCACACGGGTCTGTCACCCAAGAGCAAAGGGTTTGTACGCACAGAGGAAGATGAATACACAGCCAGGCCCGGCTAAGCCGTAACTCTAAGCAGCACAGGACTTGAAACAAGCTTTTTCGCAGAGTTTTGCCAGAGCAAGAGCTGCTGAACGTCTCTTTCCCAGGTTCAAAGTGTAGTGTTGCAGCTGGGGAAAGATAAGGCGGATGCCTGTAACATCTACAGGGGCAGGGCAGGCCCAGGAGACTGATCAGCTACGGCTGCTCACAGGACGAGCAGAGGCCGGACGTCCGCAGACACCATCGGGTAACGGCCCCAAAACGCCAAAAAGGGATTTCTCCAAACAGCGCCTACGTTGTCCCGAGATTCCGCAGAAGCTAGGCGCGAGAGCTCCCCAACACCTAAGGCTGACTGACTGCCGTGAGACGGCAAAGCAGTCTCACCTAGGACTGCCCCAAAACGGATTCCGCTCGGCTCCCCGGCTCCGAGGCCTTGCAAAGGCACCAAGCTGCTCGCACCACGATGCTCCGCTACTCTCGTTCCCTTTCAGCACCTGGAGTCTCACTTAATCCCCTAAATCCCTCCCCATCGGGAGCAGGAGCTCACTTTGCGTCTTACGTTCTTAGAGGGGGCAGCGGGCGACGCCGATACCTCGGTGCCAGGGAAGTAACGGGTGAAGCTGGTCAGACACTTGTACCCGCTCCCCCTCTCCATCCCTAGGTGCGGCCCATCAAGTAACACAACAGCATTTAAGCTGAACGACACCCAAATTAAGGAACAGTGGAAGAGGGGGGTAATAAATCACTATCATGGAGTATTTCACAAGTCTTTCACAAGCCACTCTTCCACCCAGTTCCAAAGAGCTCTGCAGCACTGCAGGAGCCCACCGGGTACATCAATCTCTTTGAAAACATTCTTCATTCCTTGTGAGAGGTAACAGAAGTGACAGAGTCTACGACTAAACACGTGTTTTCCAAGTACATAACCACTTCCATAATAACGTACCATTTCCAGTTATCTACCAGTTTAAAATTACAGATTCTGATCAAATTCCAAATTCAGCTTTGTTTTGTTGGGTTTTGTTTGGGCTTTGTTTTTTTTTGTTTTTTTTTTTTTTGGGGGGGGGGGGAGGGCTGTTATTTCTTCCAAAGAACCAAAAAGCACCACTGAACTGTTTCTGCACTAAGTTATTTGATTTACAAAACCCACAAAAAACCCATACAGCAAAGTTTCCACTGGATTTTGAGTTCATTAAATTATCAGAAATATTTTCATATAAACCCAAGCTTGAGCCTTTGAACTCTCGTCAAGCGTGAGGTTTTTCTGATTTTCGTTTTTAAAGCAGCACGGTCAAACAGAAAGACAGATCTCCCCACGTATTGGGTGTCCAAATTGAATCCACTGAAAAGAATTAGTAATGTGACAACATAAAAAGAGAAGAATGCGAAATACCCCTTGATAATACGTAACAATGATGGACATAAAGATTCAGACTAGGAGTTTGTACAGAAGTTCTCTACTGAGGATACATTTGATGATGCTACGAGAGCATGTTCTTCAATTAAACGTCTTTAGGTTTTTAACAGTTGCTCTGGGATTTAAAAGCAAAGCAAGAAGCCACACAGCTCTCTGGGCTGACTCCAGAGTTAGCCAGTTGAGCTGCTTCTAGACCACTGCCTGGGTGGCTGAGCCTGAGCTGCTCAGTTACTGCATTTGATAACAAGCCCAGAAGCACGATAGGTTTTTATGGTAACCAGAAGTTGGGGAACATTTGCAGAAACATCAGTAACGGGGACTTTCACACTGCAATTATTTGAAAAAAAAACCACCAAACCCCAACAAACCAAACCACCCGGCGCAGTGGTGCCCGAGCTGCAGCAGCAGTTTGCTCGATCAACCCCCGAACAGCAGTAGGCTTTGGTTCAGTTTTCTGCCCTGTAAAGACCTGCAATAAATTTAAGTTGGCAAGTGCGCTTACCAGAGCTCAGATCATCTTGTCTCGTGCAAAAGCCGCGGCTGAGCACCCTGGCCTCTCTGGAGTCCTCACAGCTACGAGGTCACTGCTAAGCTCTTCCGTGTAGAGTTAACACCAGAGCAAACTGCGCTGCCAGCACCCTGCAGAGCTCTCCCACGTTGCTCTACGGAGAGAAACCACAGGAAGCAAAGATGAAAAGCCGTCACAGCTCCAAGGCAGAGCATGGCCCTGCTCACCAAGGGTCCCCCCGCAGGCCTGGGGAGAGCCCAGCACACAGCCGGCACCAGTGCCCGCTTCAGGGCTCTCCGCACGCCCGCTGTCAGCGGGAGGCACAACGCCCCCACCCAAAGCCACCCTTGATCCCCTCCCAGCCTGCCCTGCAGAGCACGTCCTGCCTCCCTGGGATGAGGTACCAGTGCTTCTGTCTGGGACACCCTGAAACGGGCCTGTAGCTGCACTCTCACTTCTCCTCAGACTGAGGAAGAGCAAGACTCTGCTGCCATTCCCGTTCAGGCAAACCGCCGTCTAGAAACACACGGGCACGTGCAGGTTTGGAACACAGATGGACGAGCCCCACTGCTTGTGTGGGAAAAAAAAAAAAAAAAAAAAAAATCACTACAGCACGTTCCAGCCTCCCTACCTCCGGGTACTTATCCGGCAGGGCTGTCCCAGAAACAGGCACCACACTAGCACCACGGCAGCTTCAGCTCTCCTTTTCCATGGCAGAGACCCAGGACTCCTCCAAAGTTCTGTTATCTTCTTTGGGAATTAGCCCCTGAGGGAGTAAAGCAGGTGGCAGTCGGCATGCTCCATGGGAAGGGAGAGAGTAACCACAAGCGTGCTGCCTTTCTTTCCCACGCTCCTCGCAAAGCCACTGCCTGGAACGGAGCGGGGAAGAGACGCATCGCTGCTCAGGAAGGGACACCTCCAACAGGCTGTCCTCGTGTGCTGTGTCAGGACCACTCACTGACTCGATCCCCACTGCCAAGGGCAAGGGTGGCCTTAAGAGAGGTTGTAAAGAACCGCTGCCTCCCCCTCTGCCTACTTGGTGGCTCCCCACCATGCAAACACAGACTGGAAGCTCCAGAGAGTCTCAAGAGGCTGTTAAGATTCTTCCTCCGTCTCAATGGGCCAGTCTGTGTCACCGAATTGCCACATAACAACCAACCTCCTCTTACCAGGTCGAGTGGGCTGTCTGCTCTGGCAGACTGGCTTGCTCTGTCATTCATCTCCTCCTCTCATGGGCAAAGGGGAGATTAGTTATGGCGGTACCAGGCACCTCAGCTGCGCGTCGCTTCCGCCGCAGGGCCGTTTAAACCAGGCATCGCTGCTTCTGTGAACTTCAGAAGTCGGAATTTTCATCCTCTCTCCTGTTACCTGGTACTCTAACAGTCATTTTATAACCAAAACAGACAGATTCTGGTGTCATTCATGAGAAAAAAACCCCCACAAGTTACCCAATGCGTGTTTGATTGCTTGGGCAAGCAGGCAAAACTTGAAATTAGAGTTGTTTTTATAAAAAGGAACAAAAATTCTCTCTGCTGCCTGCTCTACACTATGATTCCTTAGAGCACTGAGGGACTCTGGCACGCTCTGCAGCACCACCACCGCACCAGCAAGGCTGGAAGAGCAGGAGGTGGCCACGAGCTCATGGGAGCCCACCACCAGCAGGGCAGCCCCCTTCTGGCTGCAGAGCCTCCGCTGCCCAAGGGGCTTCACTTCATGGCTAGGCTGACCCACTCCTCCCATTGCTCCTGCGCTACTGGCCCAGGCTGTGACCAGGAAAAGAGGTTTTAAGTGACCTCAAAGGAACTCTGCTCTGAAACATGCCACGTCGTTAAGCACAACAGACGAGACTTTGTGTGAGGGAACAGGATAGTGCAAAGGCCACTGCAGTTCTGTAAGAGAGGGGCTTGACGAGGAAACGGCGAGCGCTGTCAAAGGCCGTTCCTGTAAGTCCCTGCAGCGAGCAGGAACAGCTGTCCCTTGCCCGACGCTGTACAAAGGCAGGGATACAGAGGAGAGGGGCGGAGAGGAAATGCTACCTTCTCCTCCAGTCTAAGCCTGCATCCCTCCCACACACACCACAGAAGGAAAGAAAAAAACCCCAAACCAAACACAAACCAGACCAACCCAAGCCCCACTCCTCCCCCTCCTCCTGTTTGAGAGACAGGCACCAGAATTTCATCAAGAAAGAAAGAAAAAAAAAGCAGTTATCTGAAAGCAGCACGGAGTTGTTCTTCCTCTCCCCTCAGCAGTCTCACAGGGCAAGAACACACGATAGGAAGATGCCTACGGTCACAGTCAATGGTTTTTATTGAGACAAGACCGTGGATTGTGTAAAGAGCGCTTGGCAAACCTCCATCACATATCCACAGCAACGGTCCTTCCAGACACGGCTGCATCTCACAGAGCTGCTATTCTCCTGGGGCAACTGTAGTGTCCAAATCTGAGGGGGGGGGGAAAGAAAAAAAAAAGAAAAAAACCATTGATTTAGGGAGAAAGATGGTGCTGAAACCACCTGAAAACACTTAAAATCTGTGGTCTTCATTTCCCCCCTGGGCTCCCTCCCCACTGGCACAGACAGCTCCGCAGCCAGCAGCGCTGGGAAAAGCACCACTGGAGAGGGCCAGAACCAAGCAGCAGCTGCCTTTTCGAGGCCAGGCCAAGTGCTCAGAATTAACTCCAAGCTCCTTGCGCCGCTCTCTGCTGCCTCCCTTTCCCTTTCATCTTCTTGAAGCCCCAGCGGGTGCGCTGCTGCTGCAGGAAAGAGCACGGTCTAAGCCCACCCGTGGGAGGTCTGTGGTCTGGCTGAGAGAAGGCAGCCTGGAGAAGGTCTGCAGAGCGTGGTGGCAAGTCCTCTGTATCCACCTTTCATAGGCACTGGATTAATCAGGGACAGATTAATCCTTGCAGTTTTAAATACCTGCCATCCCTTGCAGGGATGTCAAAAACATCCATTTGCCACCTTCTGCAAATTTGCCCCCCACCCCCTTTTTTGTTTTTTGTTTTTTTTTTTGAAGTAAAAAGCTTAAAACCAGTTTAGATCAGATGCTGTCCCATTACGAGAGCCACCATATAAGCAAAAGGGTGATCTGCTCTCTGTCCTCTGGTGTGTACAATCCTCTCTCAAACACTAAGGGAGAAGAGAGTGAACAGAAATGGATCCGTAGGCACCTGGACACCACAGACTATTTGGTCTCTATACGTGGTCAGGGACAGAACAAGGGTATACGAGAACTGAAAGTACCATCCATGTGAGATCTCAAAAGTCATCGTCAACACAACTTGTCTTTTATTACCCTGCAAGTAAGAGGAGGAAAGCTAGCAGAAAAAAATAAATTACACAATTTTTCCATAGCAACTGCTGCAAACACCTCTACAGTCCGGGGCATTCGCTATGATGTGGGTGTCAACGAACGAAGCTGTGAGCCATAGGTCAGGCAGCCCATAAAAGATGACTGTGGGTGTTACCGCTCCCTTCAGTACTAGATGTGACTCCAACAAAAAGAATGCCCTTCCCTGCATTCACCTACCGGCTTCGTTATATTCCACTGACTTTAGAAAGAGCCCAGATGGCGGAGCCATGGCATTTGGTGGAAAAGCCCGTGCATCTTTCATCTCCAGTAACTCCTTTATATGATGAGGTGTTAACTTCCCCTGGCCAACGGCAACCAGAGCCCCAACCATTCTTCGGACCTGTAAGGACACAGAAGGCAGCTTAGGAGTTGCCCTTGTAAAACTTAAAGAAATTAGAAAATTCTGTCTGGAGTCCTGCTATTAGCAGTATTGTGCCGTGTAACAGCTCACAGTTACTACTGGTGGCAAGTCAAGACAAAGAACTTATCAGAGGGTTCAGTGCCTGTCACTTGGGAAAGAATGATATCCCCATGATTTCTGAATAGGAGCCTGCTCCTGCCTATCGGTACCTCATGATGATTAAACCCCCGGTTCCCAGAAGGCCTAATTTCTGGTGGTCTTCTACTGTTCCCAGTACTATCAGTTGCTCCTATTGCCATGCATTTTGCTCCTAGTCCAGCTGGGTGTTAAGAAGCATCTCCCCACTTACAGACTGCTTTGACCCTTGTTTCAGGTGCCACTGAAGTATCTCAAGTCATGCCCCAGACTCGCCCATCAGGGTTCAAGCCAGTCCCGGCTGCCCCTTGTATGCCTTTGGAATCACATACCTCCAGGGAGCATTTTTATTTCGTTGGAAAGCTCGTACCCCCTTGGTCCCCGAGCACGACCCAGCAGTCACAGTCACCCCATGGCCTATGAAGGAAAGGAGTTTTTTCCCCACTTTCAGCTGGGATCGCACGGGCTGCCTGAGGTGACATGACAGCAGGCAGCAGCTGAGCTTGTCTGCAGCGTGCAGAGGCGCAGCATCTTCCAGCGACCAAAACTAGTGGCAGGGAAGGGAAAAGAACTACCCGAATTACCTTCCTTCCTTCAAGTCTTCTCTCCCCCCAACTCAAGACGTTAGTAAGAATGAGGACCTGTAACACAATGATCTCCAGCTACACAGCCCTGCCTTGGAGCAAGGCTCGTTCTCACCGCGCGTGGGAAGAAAGCTGAGCAGAGGATGGTTTGCTTCAGAAGCAGCAGCAGCGCCCACACCTCCGTCTGTGGCAGGAAGCTCACACGCTTGCTGGGAGCGCTGCGCTCACGGGAGGTTCTTAACACATCAGCAACACTTTCCAGGTGAGGGGGACTATGTAGGGGCTTGGTTCTCTCTCAGAAAGCCAAAAAAGTAAGAGGAAACAAAACCCGAGTAGGACAGCCCACAGGACAACACCCCCCCCTGTGCAGCAAAGGGGTATTTCAAACACCTCTGCACAGGACAACTTCCCTTTCCCTCCCTCCCACTCGGCAATTCCAGACCTGGTGGGTTCAAACAAACTTCACACCACGGTGCTCGCCTCCTGCGTAAACACCCCTCGTGCTCCAGCATCCTCTTGGCTAAAGAACACCCTCTCCTTCTCCACCCCTAGAAGACGTGCTGTTGCAGGAGGGCCAAGACTTGTATCTGCCAATGCCACCCGCACACCAAACACCACCTCCCTAGGACTAGCTACCTCTTACATCCCTCTGTGGTGGCGACATGTCTCTCCACCCCTTTCATGAGCTGAAGGCATCCTTCTGAAGGCAGAGTACTGACCGCAAATCTTCCTGCCACTTCTTATGTCCAGGCAGCCTCCTGAAGCTGCTGTCGGGGAATAACCGACAAGTAAGAGCCCCTCAACTTGTGCCAGAAGTACCCTAGAGAGACTTTTATCCACAGACCAGTATACAGGCGACTACCTGCTTCCCACAGGCATCAAGCATCTGGGGATACTTCAGGGAAACATCTGTTTCCTTGGGGAAACAAAGGATGAGGACAGAGAAGGGCAGTCCTTTCAGGCTTTTGTCCAGCAAGAGAGAAAGCTCAAGGAAAGCCAGGCCCTGTCCCAGCGCCACTGGAGCAAACAGGCTTGGAAGAACAGTCCCATCACGAGAAACGCCTCTCTGAGGGGAGAGAACCAGCACAACGCAATGAACTCAACCAGGCTGGTGGTGTCCAGCTCGGCAAGAGCCGAACCCCCTCCCAGAACCTGCCAGCACTTTGTTTGGGCTTGCCTGCACCCGTTTTCGCAGGAGAGCTCACACGGCCTAAGGGAACGCGCCGCAGATTCGCTGGGCCCAAGCCTTATCACGCTCAAACTCAGCCCCTGCCACGGGCCGACCCCGAGCCACCCCACTTTCACCATTCCTTAGTCGCTTTTCTGTGTCCACAGGGGAAAAACTGTCCTCCAGCCTCAAACTTGACAGGTAACCAGCCCACGTTGGGGACACTGGTCAAGCAGACACTGTCCTGTCTCACTCGCTTTCTCACGCTGCTGCCAGAACACAGCCCCCCTCGCGCAGGCATGATCCGTCATTTGGCCTAAATAAACATTCACTCCATTCGTGACCTTTCAAAGCGTACCAAGCTCTCCAAAACCTTAACTGAAGTGCTGTAACGAAGCCTTGGTCTAAGTTTCTGATCCATTAACATTTACAAAAGTATAAACCAAAGTCCACTACGCAACCTGATCGCGTTTATCACTGTTAAGGAGAAAGGCCCAACGAGCCAAGATCTATTTATCCTAAGGCAAGCGCTGTCTCTCCCCACGTGCTCTGATCCTAAACTGCACCGCGGAGTGCCAAGAGCCTGCCTCGGAGCAGATGGCACAGAGAAGCAGCACAGATCCTTGACATATGTTATTTTATCCATCCCTCACTAGAGGTCATTGTACGCTGTGACTTTAGCTTTGATGTCTCCACACTCGCAGTTAGCTGGTGGAAATGCAGACTAACGGCAAGCAGCCGAAACAGCCACGTGCTTGGTTCCGCATGCTATTCAGCAGAAATACATACACACAGTTTCTGGGGCTGTTCACCCCTTTTCTCTAACATCCAGATGTCAATAGTCATCACAGCAGCTATACAAGGTGAGAAATGAGGTCCCCCTAGTCTAGTCTCCTCTTTATGATGGAGGGGAGCAGCAGACACTCAGGTAGAAGAGTTCAAGTTCATCGCTCCAGCCCGCCAGCTCGCTGTAAGGCAGCTGCTGCGAGCAGGGCTCAGAGAGGGCGTTAGGCTGAGCGGAGCACTGCGGGTAACTGTTCTCTCTGCACAACGTCACATTTCCGATCTAACGCCCTAAACGGGTGACCAGCATTTGCTCCTTGTCACAAGAGCATCTGATGAAGCAAATCCCTGTTGTAGATCAAGCCCTTCTCAAGCATGTGGTTGTTCTTCCCTTGCTCACATCCAGACACCCGCTGTCAGAGAGCTTACAGAGCATTACTTGGCACGGGATAAAAACAAATTTCATTGTCAAAACAGAATAAAAAAATAGCTGCTTGCTGTTCCCACAAAACACCCCCCCCCCTTCACCTCCAAAAACCAAGCCCTCTCTTGCCTATTCTCTGTCTCCAGAATGTGACCATGGACAGGACAGGCGGACTGGGAACAGCCAACTCTTTCCTAATGAGGTGATCCATTAAGCTGTGGAGAGAGCTGTCTCCCCTGAGGATAGCAGCAAAAACCCCACTGGAGTTATTTCAAAGGAAACCCAGCAGAGACCAGACAGCATGGCAGAGGGAAAGATCCTGCAGTCACGCCTGCATAGCTGAATCAGGTCTTCCCATTTCTGCTTTGTGCAACACTGAGAATTACTTCACGCTCCAAAGCCAGAAAGTAAAATTCCAGGCAGTCTTTGCTGGGCCCAGTGCCATTCAGCAGAGCAAGAACATATGTTTGTTGGGTTTTACCACTCAGACTGCAAAGACAAAGATTGCAGAAAACAAAACTTTCCATCCTCCCACACGATTCCGTGACTTTGGACGTGCATTTTAGTCACAAACTTCAGAGATTTTGGTTCTACTGGGTCAAATAAAGAGCACAGAACCTCATCTCTCTGACGCTAGGTCCCTGGGTGTGTCATGCAGCTCTAACACCGGCTCTGCAACAGAGATGGCACTGCACAGGGGTGCAGCATGGCTACACCCATCCCCAGTCACAGTAACAGCGGCACTTTGGCTCTCGGAGGCAAAGCGTGTGCTGAACACAGCACCGAACAGTACCTGTCGGTAAACAAACGATCTGCTCCTGAACGTCAACTCCCAAAACTCCAGTCCCCTAAAGAAAAGAACAAAAAAAGCATTAAAAAAAAAAAAAAGTCACAGTGCAAATGACTCTTCCACTCACAAGAGAAGTATAAACCACAGGTGAACGCGAGTAAATGAATAAGCTGCTGCACAGCCCCCAATTAACCCGAAACAGCATCATGAGCTTTCAAACACCAGCCTGCCCATTTGCTGCTCAGATGCAATTTTCCAGAAAGTTTTATGGTAGAAACCAATAATCCTTGTAAGAACTCTACTGAGGCTCACTATCCCAACACTCCACTGTGCTTGCATCCTCTGCTAAATCTTTACAAGTTGCTTTCTAAATATTTTTGTGGTTTTGCTGATGTTTTAGTAGCAGCTCTAACACTAAAATCCAACGCAAACCCGTTCTCAGGAACAGCCCTGCAGGGAAGAACACGTACGCACGTTTCCTTCCTACAAATAAAAAAATATCCGATACGCACATTAGATACATATAAAAACACACACACACACACGTGTATCATACATCAGATATGGCAACAGAGCACAAAACCGAGCAGGTTTTCACTTCAGGACCTGCATCCCCAAACTTCCATGCTACCAAGCAGTCCTAGAAGTCACTGATAAAAGCAACAATAAAATAACAATAAAAACTAGATGAACTCACTAACAGTTTATAAGTATTCCTTATACCCCACAGCGTTCCTACAGCAAAAAGAGAGAAAGCTTACCTGGCATAACCCAGAAAAGCAGATCTTGGCATGTAAACCCTCTCCTCTCCTCCCTTGCAATGAGCCCAGTAACTGGGTATCAAGGGGCTCTGGAGATTTGAATCAGCTGGGAGAAAAGCACAGCTGCACCACAGTTCTCTGGAGGGTTCGGGTGGACAGGCTGGGCTCACTGGCAACACCTGAGCCTCAAGGAAGGGGCTGCCCTTTCCCTGGGAGAGGAGACAGCTCTTGCGAGCCACAGGAGAAAGGTGAAGCAGGGATAAGGTGATGCACAGGCCCGCACGGGCATCAGGACAGGGCTGGCAGGAAAAGAAACTGTGAAACAGTCATGTAGGGAGCAGCCACAAGCTGTTTTCTCACAGGATTTACAGATAAATTACTGCTTTTAGCCCTCCCTGTCGGGTATGTTGGCATATGCAAAGGCAGCTCCTGCCCCCAGATTCCTCTTTATGTCAGGAAAGGAGAACGTTTCTATCACAGAGGGTCTGCTCTCCCCCAGCTCGATGCACGTGGCCTACAGACATGTGCAAATACCCAGCACATCGAGGTCGTAATTCAGCTCAGCTCTTTAGGAAAGACAATTTTTTTTCAAATACCGACAAATCCCCCTCTCACCACCGTGCATGCACCTTCTTTAGCCAGGATTCTCCTGTCTGGGTTGACTTGACAAGATATATTAAGCTCAAAAGATGGGTCGAGATACTTGCAGACTTTGAAAGAGAGCAAGATACTTTCCTTTAAGAGGAAAACTTTGTTTTTCATGTCAATCTCACAGATAATTTTGCTTACCAGCAAAAAAACCCCAGCTGTCTTTTTCCACTCAGGCAGCAGAAGCCAGCACCTTGCCATGAATAATGCATTTTCTGCTCGAAAACAGGTGACAGAGCAATCACTCCCTAGGAATAAGCGATGGGGCTAAGGCTCTGAACGCATCCTTAACATTCAGAAGCATTTCGTATGGACGGGACACGAACTCCACTTCCACTGTTGCTGAGCAACTGCGTTTGATGGAAGGAATCATTCTAACAGCCCTTTAAACAGACAAGTGGTCAATTCAGAAGATTGGTTTAAGTTCAGACAGGAAGGAAAGAACGAGAAAGAAAAGCTGCATTATTTGACCAAGAGACCATGTTTTATCATTCTACGAATTCCTCCCTCTGAAACAGAAAATAAATCTCCTTAGATTAGGCTAAAAAAAAATAAAAATAAAAAAAATTATAACCTTTACTGCAATCCCAGCCCTGCCATTGCAGAACACCACATTCTGCTACTGCACTGAAGAGATGCACAGGCACTTCAGGCATATTTGCTGTCTTCTTTGCAGAGTGGGCAAACAAAACACCAAGCTCCGTGACTGCAACTGTTCCCACAGGGAGAGTTTTACAAATTAAAAGTAACTAGGACGCTGTAATTAAAAAACCCCAAACAAACAAACAAAACCCCAACACCACTTAGCCTGTGACAAAGACCCAAACCCCACAACTTTTTTCTGTAGATCAGAAAACTCACGGTTGTGGTTATTACCAACAAAGTGTTCTAAGAGTTAAATGCCATTTTAATGCATTGAAACTAGGCTTCGAGAAGCCATCTCCTTCAGCCCAAACATTCATCAAATCAATTGATATTGACGCATGATAAAAACCACTTGCTGTAAAACACAAGTTTGGCTGCACGTGTCACCAAAAGCAAACACATCCCATCAGCAACCAGCTTGATGCTTTTGATCCGGTTTTCAGGTTTGCTCTCCCTTTCTCTCGCGAGCTGTTTTTGGCCTCACGTGGGATGGATTTACGCAGCAAGTTATGCAAAGAATGGCAATCTCCCTTTTTTACATTAAAATCAAAGACATAAAAAAAGAGCTGTTGCGTATTCGGTCTCAGAGATCAGTCAAGTGACAATAGCAGGTCTGGATTTGGAAGGTAACCTCCTCCACATGCACTCCTAGGTGATCTCTCGACTGTTAATGGTTATTTTCAGGTTAGCTCAAGACACTTACAATGCTACTCATCATAAAGGACAAGATAACCTCGTGGGTGAAGCATTTCACTGTTACTTGTGCCCCTAAGCACAACCACACCGGACAGAGGCAGGCCAAGCTCTCCATTCAGCAACGGCAACCCAGTAACAAACAGCAGGAATTCAGCCACGTGACAGCACCCACTTCCCTCTCCAGCCTTCCTTTATCCCATAGGGACGGTGTTTCTTAGCTGCAAGAAGGTGGGAAGTGAGAGTTTACACAGTTTATACCGCAGCTGAAGTGCCATACCCAACTGGGCAGCTCTATAACGTGGCTGTGTATCGACAGGCATCAATGCCGAGCAGGAAAAGCAGGAATTGGAGAAGATGAGAGGAACTGAAAGCCCAGGGTTAGGCAGAGCGCACAGATCTCTCTGTTTTGCAGCTCCCTTTCAGTTCTCATCTCGCGCTACCGCTGGTAAAACACCCCGTTCCAAGACATGGGGAAAGAAACAGCGGGCTGTTTGCAGAGCACAGCGAGGCTCTGCCGGAGCACTTCTTGTTACAGACAGCTCGGCAGGTATTCAAATCTAATGGAGGGTCGTTCGGCAAAACTACAAAGAAAAGGGTTTTCTCCTAATCAGAAAGGAGGAAGATGTGGTTTGGAGACAGACAACAGCAAGGTTTGCTTTCAAGCTGAAACACGACAGCCGCATGTTGGTGAAAGAAGCCAGGATGAAAGCAAGAGCCACATTCAGATGATAAATACCCACGATCTTTCTGGGAAAAAAACCTTCAGTTTCTCCTAGAGAGAGAAGACATCCAGCCACTTAATTTCAATACTTGCAAGACCTGGTCCTGAAAGAACCTGACACTCAACCATCTTTTGTTTATGTAATGACTGAGGAATATTGGACTTTCCTTCACCAGCGTTCCCTGGGAAGACGGTAGGAGTCAGTGGTGTGAACTGAGAGGATCTGCAGAGCTACAGCAGTGACCTAGGTGTTGGGTGGGTTTTTTTTTTCCTTCTACCTGTGGCCTTTATGCAAAGCTAGGACACTGGGAGTGGGAATCCCATCCCCTGGCAGAGCTGGTCTTTAGCAACTCAACTGAGTGTAAATGCTGGGAGCGTTTCCTGTGCCGAATTCCACACACCAGTTTATAACATCCTGCCTTTTAACGGGCAAACAACTGCACCAGTTTCCCTGCCCTCATTCTTGCTTATCTTTCTCCCTGAGGGCATTGGGGAGGAGAGGGAAAGAAATGTCTTTTCCAAGCTGGGCAGAACCCTGCTGACACCATCACATTGCCTGCGAAGGCAATGCACAGCAAACAGGAGGTCAATCCTCAAAAGGATTGTGCTGGAACGTGCTGGAAAGCAGCTTTTCAGGCAAAGCAAGCACTAGCTGGTCCGAGCAGCTCCTCAGCTGAATATCTCGGCTCTCACCTGTCTTCATAGTGGTGGGACAGGAAACCAGAGGAGGGTCGGATGTCCGCCTGGAGGATGGTTCTAACTGGCGACTGAAAAGGTGTTTCAGAGTTAAGTGAGCGAAAGGTGCTGAAGTCGTGGGTTCCCACCAGGAACTGTGCTGCCTCCTGCATGGCAGGCACGTTCAGGTAGCTGAAATTAAACAAGCAGAGCAAAAGGGAAAGGAGCATCAGGTGGGATCAAGTATGTTTAGGTGGGTCCAACCCCAATTAATTGATGAGAGGCTTAAACCTGGCACACCGATGTAACACGGCAGCACTGTGGAAACATATTCTGCCACACGGTGTTTGTCCTGTAATGGCCCAAACCACACACCAAGATGCCAAGTGACCCGAGGTCTGAAGGTATTTGAAACCCCAGGCTAGACGAGGGGTTGGAGGCACGTGCTTCTTACACAAACCTTTATCCTGCTGTGCTGCTTTGCAACAGTTCAATTCAAATAACTATTCAAATTGCTGGCTAGAGCGTAGGGCAAGAGACCCAAAATCTTTTGCAGTATCTGGATCTCATAAACTCAAAACGATGTTGCCAAGTAGGTAACTATCAAACACTATAATGGTTTTCCAAACCTTAGATTTGCAACAGCCAGAAGATGAAATTAGGAAGTAACAGAAATGGAATGAGTGACCAAACTGCCAGAGGCGAAACCAGTGCAAACCCAAGGTGGAGACGCAGAACATAGGGCCAAGGTAAAAACTCAGAATGTCCAAGTGCCATCCAGATTTCCTCACCTGAAGTATCTAGGTTTGTTCAAAATAGCCCCAAGCAAAGGAATTTAGACAGATTTACTGATATATTTGCTGAACAGATGCTTATTTTTATTCTATTTTTGCAAATTCCTCCTAAGAAAAGCCTGAGCGAGTACGCGTGATCTATGGCTGAAGTTTTTCAGATCTTAACAGAAGTCAAAATGTTTCTGAAGAAAACAAACAACAACAACAACAAATCAAGATGAGATTTTCCAACATCATTACATTTTTTTCCACTGTGTTCAAGCAAAACAACTACCACTTACCTGGTCACACTGAGAAGCGCTGATGACACCCAGTTGGCAATTCAGACATACAGAACTTCCATGTCTATTATGTGTTTTACACACCAGATTGTGCTCAGGAGTGCACACACTAGGAGCTTCTCCACTCCTAGTGGTCCAAATAGCTCACCTTTTAGTGAGACACCTCACATTCCTTTATGTGGTGGTGTCATCTGAGAAAATTGTCTGGCCTAAATTAAATGCTATTTCATAAAGCCTGAGATTAAGGCACATTGTACACATCACATCTAATTTTGCAATTCCATATTTATTTTTCCCTTCCACAGCCCACAGAATAGAAAGTCAGCAGTTTAATGTTAGGACAATGTCATCTTCATTCCTCTGCTAGGACAGTTAAGACTACTATTTTTTTTCCCCATTACCCACAGTTGTTATTCCAACAGTGGTGATAAAATTACCACAACTGGCTACAAACCTGTTTTTCTACAATGCTGTGGAACACTCCCGTTTTCTTGAATGTATGTTTACCTCAGTACAACATGAACAAAAAGGACAATAACAAATTATCTTCTGGGTGTTGTTTGTTTTTTCCTCACCCACTGTTTATGGTGTCCCAAGTTGGTTTTTGGTTTTTTTTTTTAAATGGCACTGAATTTGTTTTTCTTCCCTTGCATATACAAGCACTGCTTTGTTATGACTCAGTGGCTACTCCAAAAACAGGAGTGAATGCCGAGCTAGATACACTGGCTAGTTACTGTGGGGTTGCTCAGAGGCATTGGCTCTCACTATTCAAACAGACAAGCACTTAGACAAGGAACAAGAGCGGATTTACAGGCAGTCCCTACCAGAAACAGGACTAGGGAATTAAATAAAAAAATAAAAGAATTCTCAGCCTTCACTCTTGCCTGCCTCACACCCAAAACTCTGCGATCTGCCGTGCAATGCATTTCTGCCTGTCCGCATCACATCAGAGCGCCGTCCCCTCAGCCAGCTGTCCAAACGGGTTTGCTGAACGAATCGGCAAGGTCATCTGAGGAAACGCTCCTCACTGCCACGGGAGGGACACACAGCGACGTTGATGGGCTCTTCCCAGAGTCATTGAGTGTTTCAGCAGTGCTAAGGATGTTTATCACAGGTACAACCGACAGCACAATTGAAAAGAGCTCCAAGGGCTCTGTGAACATAACTCAGCGCAGTTGCACTGATTCCAACCTGGCAATCGGATCAATATGAACAGGGAACCTGGTCTCACGAGGGGAAATTACCCCCTCCTCGCTTCCCCCAAAAGCCCAGCCTTTCCAGCCTGCTGATGAGGCTTAATGGAACACACTTACCCTCCCGCAGGAGCCCAGCAGAGATCCCTTTCGAACACTGGTATTTCAAAGTGATGACTGCAGCCCACCAACAGCCGATACACGTAGGTTCTGGACAGCGCAGAGAAGCGTGCGTGGAAGCTACTGGTCACTCGATAGGCACTCAAAATGCTGTTTGGACAAACAAGAATGAGTGAGATGGAGAGAAATGTCATGCACTGATTGAGAAACTTTTGCCCGGTCACCACGCAGACAGCAACTGAAACACGCAATGGATTCTCTGAGAAACTGCCCTTACAATTAATTAAATATCATTCTCTCCTGACAGCCAGCGACTAACCAGTGACCAAGGATCTGCACCTGTAGGCTGCCACAAGCATCTGTCAACTAGAAGGTGACAGAAAAGCCTTGCCATCACCCACCACCAAACACAGTGAAGCTGCCTTTGGGTCATCTATCCACATGTTTTGGGGACACTGACACCATCACCGGAGGCTAAGACCGATCAGTCCTTTACTCGAGAAATGACTACTGGTAGCACGTGCTCTTTGTTGCACAGCGAAACCAACGGCCTCACCCAGCCCATCAGACGGTACGGCGTGCGTGGCTGAGGGCACACAGGTTCCCAGCCACGCTTCGGGTGTGAGGTAGCAACTTCCCAAAGCAAGCTGACTCCCTCCGTCCCCAGCTGAGGACACTGTGACCTTACGAACACTGCACCCTCCTGCTTTTGCCGAACCGTGGTCCCAAACACGAGTGGGAAGGACCCCCCAACTGCAGATACCTCTGTGCTCACTCGAAAAGGCGGCTACGCAGCTCACTGTGGCAGATGGAGATAGTTGAAACTAGGTCACTTCCACCTCCCCCCACAACCTCCAAGACAAACAGGACTTTGCTGCAGCAACAGCAATAAAGGTGGGTCCACCATGGCCTAGATGGAGTCTACCTGCAAACAGCAGAAGGCTGCATGCAGGAGACCTCCTGGGAACTCTCACATTTCACTTTTGCAGAAAAAGGCTTTTGGGAATGTTCATGCCTTACTCATCTTCCACTGACGCTGGGCAGTTAACTCAAGAAGCCGCTTTCCAGGCAGCTGAACTCCCCCGTTCTCTTCTATAAGCAACAGGGAGAAATTGCCTTGTGTCCTCTAAGCCAATGCCACCGTTACCATCACACACAGACAGCTTGGTAGCCAGAAGGGAGGGTAAGAAGGCTGTCAGAGAGGAAAACGCCCTTCTCTCTGGCAAGAGAGAAAACAGAGCTTCGCTGTGTTTCTGCACCTCCCCCGAAGTGTTATCATTGATTTGAACGTGTCAGCAGCAGCTTTAACTGGATTTGATGTTCCCTTATCCCAGAGTACTGGCCACTCACCGTACTGCAGGGAGCACACAGCAAAGAGTCACCATCACACAGGCATAACCTCTCTGCAGGTGTGACTTTAGAGAACACCTCTCCTTAGAAGGTGGGTTTTCTCCTGCTGTGTGCCTTTCTGTCTCCGGAGTTTGGCATAGCGAGGAAAAGGGATGCAAGGCAGCCAAAAAATATAATACCATTTGGGACCAAGTAATAGACAAACCTATTTATTGACTTTAAAAAGGCTGGTGCTTCAGGGATTTTTGCCAGCTCAAGTGCCTCTGGCTCACATCCCTTGACTGCAAAGGCTCAGACCACAGAAGAAGAAATTACTGAGCTAAGCCACAGGCCTCCACGAGTATTTGCAATAACAAGCCCAGGAGATTGCTCCACTGCTATAAACTCTCAGTAGAAAGGCAAACTACATCCTCCAGGCCTGCAATGCAGTTTGAACCTAGGACCTCCAGCCTTTTTTAAACACAGTAATACAATTATTACATTTATTTTCCTCTGTCTACATGCCTCCACAAGCATCTCATCTATCTTGAGCTTCTCTTGTTATCCCATTTTTTGAAAGACTGCTGGTAAATAAAGACTCATGGCATTCTTTACTTTTTCAACAGAGCCTGGATTTCAGAGGAGGTTGGAGGAAAAAAAGCCCAAAGACATCTAACTAGAAATGGCAATGTATTAGATACAAAGATGCCCTCCAGGAGCACATCCTTTTCTCTCCACTGACAAGAGAAACTCAATGCCATTTTGCAGGAGGTGGGAGGAATCCCAGCTCTGCCTTGTTGCCACTCTGACAGCTTTTATTGTGTGCTTACAAAACTGAAGCCCGAAATAGAAGGTGTGAGTCTACGGTATTACCATGCCTACTTAAGGGACAGCAAAGTCCTCCTGAAGTTAGGCCATCTATGAAAGACGCTCTGATCTTTGTGGAAAAGATCCTTTCAAACACGCTTTGCAAATCTAAAAGACAGATCAGTTGATAGAAGCGACTCATCATGCTACAAAGAAGGTTATTACTGCTGCTGATACAGTCAGCCAGCTTGGAATGTTGCTTCCCTTCCAAGCTCTATCGACAATAATGTGTTCTCACAAAGCTCCCTCTCTCCATCACCCCCTGCTTGCAACCACATGAAAGCGCCGGGTTTTCTCTTCAGCATTAGGAGAGAATTCTTCTTGGCACAGTAACACGTACAGAGGGAGGGGATGGTTGCTGAATAGGCTCAGGCTCATGCCCGTCACCAAGCTCCCTAATGGAAAGCAGCTGAGCCATTTTTGAAAGGTTCAGCCCAAGGGAGGAAGGAGAAGTAGAGCCGACTGCATCCTGATAAACCCCCCACCTCATCAGGGCTGCGGAAGATCTCACCTCCTCATACTACCAGCTCTTAGCACAAGACAAGTAACTTTTCCTGGCTGTGAGATCTTCTGCCTCCTTTTGGAGATGGTATCTAACTTAAAGCTTTCTTCAGCAGCCATCCTGTTCGCTCTTGGACTGCCCAGTCAAGGTACCACATAGCTCTAACTGCATATCCGTAGGACTGCTAGTATTGAAAGTGGCAGGGTCACAACGGTAGTTTTGGCTGTCTAGGACAACTTAGTTCCATTAAAGCTAGACAACACAACGCACAAGTTACAAGCCTAAACTTGGGGGACAGAGACTGAGATTCAGTGGCTGGTGATGCACAGAACAGACTGTTGCGGTGGTACCCTCTGGCTGCTGCAAAATCGGCTAGTTTTGACTCCCAAACAACTGCTTTAGTCTTTTAAGGAAGGAAATAAAAACTGTGACCTACTTCGTGTTCCCTGTTACTGCTAGAAAGGGTTTTACATCCAGAAAGGGTTTGACTTCCAGGGTGTACAGACTCTGACCTAGTTTTCCGTCTGAGAAAAAAAATAACAAGCCAAACCCTGCACAAGTCAAATTCTGTTTCAGATTTTTTTTTTTTTTTGACACAGCAGTCTGAACTCATCTCTGTCCCCACCCCACAGCAGCTGCATTAGGCTCTTTACACATACGTCAAAGAAGGTGAAAGCTGTCAAGGGACAGCAACTCACAGATGTTAAGCACACAACTCAGTTAGCTTGAGAGAGAGATTTGCTGTGTGTTCTGACCTCTCACTGCAAAGGAATCTATCTGCTACTTTAGGTGGTCAGTGGAGAAACTGCATTTGTAAGTGCAAAACTGTTCATCCTACATTATCCTGCTAATATTCAATCTCGGGTTTGGGATGCATGACCTGACTTGTTACTGGATGGCTGTCCGTGGGCTGTGTAGTAAAAGCAGTGAAATCAGTATTTGCTTGTCTTTCAGGCATTTCTTTCACCCACTGTGAAACCTTTCGGAGAAAGACTCAACCAACTCTGCAACACATTTGTGCAAAAAAGGCGGGGGGGGGGGGGGGGGAATAGAAATTTCCCTTATTTTTTGGGGGGGATTTCTGGGGACTGACAGTCATGCATTTCTGACGGCGGCCACGCTCTGTATCGAGCCCAAGCAGCATAACAGTCATCTCACACTGCCCTTAGGCTGAGCTCCGCTGCCCCAAAACATGGCAAGAGGGTCTCACGGAGGGACAGCAACAGCTAAGCTAACGTGCGCAGTCAGAAGACTGTTAGGGTCAAAGGGAAAAAGCTGTGTGGCCTTATGCTGTTCCCAAAGCTGTCTGAGGGCTGTCAAAGGAACTGAAACATCCAAGGAAAAAGATCAGTTAAAACGACATAATCAACAGTCACTAACAGGAACTACGTGCCTCTAGTAGTAAGGTCTCACAGTGCCTTCAGGCCCTCTTTCCTGAGCTCAGATTCCAAGGATTTTTACTTCCTCTTCCCCTTCACCCTCTGATGGCTCCCCTGGTGCTTGTCTGGAGGTGAAAGAATGCAGCTGGCTCTCAGAGAGCTGCTGCAGCTTCTGCTCCAGTCACTGACCAAGCTGAGAGCCCACGGATAAGAGGTCCCACTGTATTTAAATAAATGCAAAACATCACTGACATGCAACGCCAGAAATGCTGCAGGAAAACACTGCAAAACCCAATCCTGAGGCCATGAGAACTGCAAGCACTACACCCTTCCTTGACATAGGCCTACAGAAGGCGCATAGGTGGGATCCCAGTCACAGTGTACCTTGTTAGAGCAGCAAATGTCAAGCCACTACTGTCTCACAGACACTCATGACTACCAGCATAGGCTGGAACTTGTTCCTTGAAGTCAATACGCCCTCTAGACATGACAGAGCAGAACTCTGGAGGCACAGTCACAGCACATGGCCTAGGGACCAGAAGCTGACCCCTGCAGTCCACCTCTGATTCACACTGAGTCAGTAGAAGGTCTGGAGCAAGTTGTGTCAGGGACAGCTGAAAACCGCAGCACTTACCTTAGTCCAGGTAAGCTAGTGCTGGAACAACAAGCTAGTTCACCTGGGTTTCACACAACGGTAACGCAGTAGAGTTGTTTGCAACCTAGCTAGACTCTGCCCAGCGCTGCCTGTGTCATTGGGACGTGCTTTTTTGTCCCAGGCTCCTGCTCTGGCGTGGGGAATTTGCCACCATAATCTTCTCCTTGATGTTCATACTTCAGTAACGTGAAAGAGAGCAACCTGGGCCTCGGCGTAATTAGCAGTTGGCATCTTGCATAAAAGTTCTTTTGCTCACCTAAATGCCTCCTATAAATTACCATCTGCTTGCACAACACTCTGAAGTGCTTTGACACACTCTTCAGTCGGGTACTGCACTGAAATTCAAGTGCCACTGTGGCAAACGCCGCACAGACAGGCTGTGCCTTGAAGAGTGTTTAGTTTATGCAAATAAGACAAACAAACACCAGAAAGAATAGAGCACAGCAAAGCAGCTGCTGGCAAATGGCATGTCGATTCTATGACATAGCACAGATTTGGCTTTTAGTCTAAAAACCCCAATGTTTCGTTCAATTTACACTGTAACCATAAAAATGCACCCATGTCTGGGGAAGAACACAGAAACTGCTTGACAGCTGACAGAGAAACTGCACCACAGCTTGGGAAGAAAGGCAAAGAACATGAAATTCAATCCACCTTTTGAAAAATGCACAGGGCCTGGTAATTACTTATGTAATTGATGCAAATTCCTAACAGAAACTATTGGTTTAATGATCATTTTTTTCTGCCTTTGAGGGTGGCCATTTAGACCTAGGTCTCCTGCAGAATAAGCTCACTCTGAAATTCTGCAAGAAGTAATAACTCTAACAAAAACAAAGAAGAAAATAGAAAAGAAATGGCTGTTCTCTCTGCAGATTGTTGCATCAAGTTCCTCACTACGTTCATATGCAACTAATCGTTAACAGTTGGGTACAGCACAAAAAGGACTTGATCCTTTTGAGTAAGACATCAAGTCTTGCTACAAAAATATTAAGCTGGAGCTTTTGATGTAACTTCTCTAAACCATGTCAAGTGGTAGCCTTGGTCTAGCAGGGAAGAAAAGACGTTGATCTCATGGGAAGGGAGGAGTAGACTATGCTAACACCAGCAGCGGTTTTGTCTGCTTGTTCTTCATCTTTTTCCATAGATACAGGTGAGAGCAACACTGCAGCCAAGGTCTTGCTGAGCGCTAATTCAATAAACAAAGAAAATTTGGGAGTTTGGGGAACAAAGCAGCACTGAAAGTTAACATACTAACGTTCTGGCTCATGTGTGAATCTAGAGTCAACCCAGTGGATTCAACACTTACATGGTGACCCCAATGTCTCACAACTCCTCGTGTTTTAGGGGTACCAGCATAGATGATTTACAACAATGGTGGAACAAGACTGATCTTTAACGTATCAGGGGTCTGGTAGTAGCAGAAATACAGTGGGGGAGCGGTTTTCCCTGGTTTTATGTGTCGGCAAAAATCTCTTGTGGGTGAAGATGAGAGATCATTGCTGCATTCCCTCCCTTCTCCAGCAACGGCACAATGAAAGACTTTGACTTGCCACCAACTCACCGGATTGGCTCAGGCTTCAGGTGGTAATTAAGACTGTAGATGAGCTGTTTCTCATTAAAAGCTGGCTTCCCCGGCGCCCTCTGGATGTCAAGGTGAGCAGAGTTGCAGAGCGCATGGACGCCAGAATCTGTGCGGCTGGAGATGTGGAACTTGATGGGAACGATGGGTTTGAGGTTCTGCGCTGCCTTCTGAAAGCCAACACAAGATGGATTCATGAATAGCAGACTCACTTCAAGCTAGCAAGAATAAACATCCCTCTCCTTGCTAACCACATGTCTCCTTATTGCTCACACAGAGAAGTAATTGGGGTTTTACTGTGGCCTGCAAAGAAAGGGATGGAGAGGAGCTGGTTTGGAGGACTCCTCCTAGCACCAGTGGCTTCTCACCTTTTGTCCTGAAATCACCTCAAACAAAACACCCAAAATACCCAGTGAGCTTCCTTACATATATAAAATAAAGTAAAAAATACTCATCTCCCTATCCTTTGCTTTATATCACTGGATAAGTGGGAAAGAGGACAGAGTTACCCATTTAAACCCAGACACCACCTCTGCAATTTACTGCCAAGAACTGGACTCGGGTTGCTTCAGCTGCAGAACCCAAGCCCTGAAGGGCTGCAAACAGCACGCAGGGATGTCTGAGTGACATCAGCCAAGACACCTGAAGCAGCTCAGCCTGCATCCTTTGCTTCCACCGCAGGCCAGAACGGCGTAAAATACTGCAGCTTACCGCTGCAGGCAGAAGTTCTTTTCCTTCCACAGTGGGAGCAGCGCTACAGAGGGCAACACACTTCCATTAACTGTTGAGAGCAGAGGAGGGGCCAAGGGACCAGACGAGCAGTAGCGCTGATGTAACACATTTATTAGTCCCACTGGGAAATACAAATACAAACAGATCTAAGAATCAAGACACAGCTCTCGTAAAACACACCAGTAGTTGAGGAGCTGACACTGAGCTATCCCAGCACAACCACAGGACAAACACATGCCACCAGCAGCCACAAGAGGGAATTTCCTTATATTTCCTGCTTCCACAGTGGCATTAATGCAGGACTTGGCTAATCCTCGAGAGGACCGTTTTCTTTAGGAGCTAGAGTTGCCTTAATACTCACTCACACCAAGACCTCTGCCACAGCAAGACTAAGGCGGAAAATGACAAAATGTTATTTACCCCATCACAGAGCTGAAGTTTTACAGTTGCAGAGTTCAAGCTTACTGGAGCTAAAAGGCCCTAAAATTACACTGCAGCCGAGATGTACTTTAAAAATCAGTTAGCAAACTGTATTGCAATAAGCTGAAAGTTACAATTCTTAACACAAGGGGAAGGACAGCGACTGAGATCCTCTAGGTTCTGCATAGGGATTTTGGCACGGATTTGCTGGAGAGTCCACTGGTGGCCAGGGTGGTTGTTTCCTGCTCCCAGCTGTTCCTCTCCACACAGCTGGCTTTTATCCCCACCCTGGTTCTGCCTTTCTATTCTGCCCACTCACAAAGGGCTGGAAAAACAACTGGGTGAATTACTATAGGTTCCTGCTGAGGAAGTAAATAAAACCCTGCTAAATGAGTCATTAAATACGGTGCTTTTTAATCAAGATGCGCACACAAAAGAGTAAGCGCAAAAGAGATGCTAACACGGTTAATTAGATGCTGCATATCTCAGGGTCTGTCTAGACGGGCCTAAGTTTAGCAAAGCCAGGGTGGATTTTGGTAAGGGACAAACACTGGTAGGTCAGGAAGTTACTGGAATACCAAGGCTTCTAATGCAGTGTTAAAACCAGAGTAGGTCTTACCTACAGTAAGGTTTTCAAGAAGGTTCCTGGAGCACTGCAAAATAGAACTTTTTTCTTTGTGAGGACAGGCCCTTAGACAGAAAACCCAATGTAATTTGTTAGAGGGAATGAGTGAAGCATTCCTGAAAGACTGAAAAACAACAACGACAAAGCAGAAAACCAGATGAATGACTAGAAATTTCCTTCCCTTTCCCATCACCACTCCCAAGTAGCGATTCTAGCAGTGGTCTTTATTAGATTTTCATTTGGTACCAAGCATCAATAAAGCTTGAACTGCTGACTCACAAATACCTTCCAGACTCCTACATTTCAGCAGACAGGATTCTGGGCTCTCAGAAATGTACCATTAAAATGCATAGGGAGGCAAAGGAAAAAAAAAGTAACCAAGCTGTATTGGAAGGCCTGGGAAACAGAATGAAAATGACCCCAGCCTTTTCCTCTTCCTAATCCTTCTATTTGGAGTTCACATGTGGTTACAATTAACAAGGAAAACCTTTATTTATCACCCTTAAGCACAGAGAAGCAGATAGAAATTAAACAGCTTTCTGCAGTAGACCTTGGCTTGTGCCTCTGCAATTTGTCTTCACGTAGAAGCTGCATTTTAAGAGCAAAGTTTCTGCAAAGATATGTTCGGGTTTTGCAGGCTCCTCCCTTCCTCCACCCTCTTCTCCCCCTCCTTTCTCATCAGGCAAAAACCAGCCAGTGGGAACATAGTTGAGTGAGGGGTAGAGGGAGAGAGAGAACAGGAGAGAACACGGAAAACATCCTCCTCTCTTGATGCAGGCTTGGGATGCAGCACTCCTTCGGATGCCATGCTGCAACCCATTTCAGTCGCTGCACCTGAACAAAGCTGGGTCATGAGAACCCTGTTTGGATCTCCTCTTCCCTGCCAGCGTGAGTGGAGCCCTGTTGGAGAGCAGACTGGAAAGGAAGGGAGGATTGCAGGCTCCAAGGCAAATCTGGTTGTTTCCCCCGTTCAGGTCAGCCAACGAACGCACAAAGGTGCGGGACTGAGTGACAGGTTCAATAAATGGTATTTTCACAGCTGCCCTTCTCCAGCACCATTTTCTCCCAGGAACACCTCTCTGGAGAGATGATGGAAGGATGTATGTGCTGGGCAGCCAAGGAGGAGCGTAACCACCACCAAATCTCAGTTTGTGAAAGCTGAAAGCTTTGTTTGCGGGTTCTTCCTCCAGCCTAACCGGCACGCAGCTGATCATATACTAACTGCTGCCTCCAGTTTCCATTTAATTTTTCATTTATATCCCATCCTAATTAATCTCCTTAAAGAGAGAATTTCTGAACTGCTGAACTTCTTTGCAGGCCGTTCAGAAATGACCCCTTCACCTATGCAAATGTCTCTTATCTGTACCATCCAGATGTCCTTTGAGCCTATAGGCAGCTGATGGTTTCCTCCTCTGGTTCCTGTACACTTTCATCTGTTAATATCACCCACACTGAATTTCAAAAAAAAGACATATTATTTACATTTAGTAATTGCTTGGATAGCAACCAGTTTTTCCTGCCTCTTTCAGAAAAAAAAAACCAAGCCCCTAAAACAAGCAGGCCTTTCATCTGAGGAACTCCAAAGGCTTCACTGCAATTAATCCAATCCCTACCCTGTTGGGAATCATCTGTGGATTCCTACAGGGGAAACCGAGGCAGAAGTTAAGCACTTTACCCATGGGCACCCAGCTAAAAAGCAATGGAGAAGATACAGGAATAAAGGAGCTGGGTTGTCCTCCCACGTGCTCAGAGTTCACAGGTGCCTGCCATTCTTTAAGGCACAGCACAACGAAATATCCTGCTCTTTAGCAGTTCCAAACGCTGAAATCTTGGCTTGGCACCTGCTGGAGGCCTTTCATTGAGCCAGATCTCATCCATTTTCATTTAGCCTTTACTTCCCGAGTCACAGCCTTTCCAGACAACCGCAGTCCTGGAGCAGCAACAAGCATCCCAGGGTGTTGGTTTGTACCTCTAACACCCTGCACAGCAGTGAGGCAGGGGGAAGGATCACTTGCAGTTAGTAGGTCTGTTCTGCTAACAGGTTTCATTCACTAAGCACTTCCATATTTTGAACCATGCTGAAATTTCCACCGTTGTGTGCCAGAAAGACATGGATCCACACTCCAGATTGCTATTAGTACCTCGCAGCTCAGTTCTCACTCCGTACAAACGCTGGAGGGGCAAGATGAAGAACAGGCCCATTAACGTACACCACCTATGGTGGGGACGCAAAAGTTCATTCACTTCTCTCCCCCAAGTCTAAATTAAAAAATCCTCAAGATACTGAGCCATCCACCTCTATAGAGCATCTGGGAACCACAAACAGAACCCATGACATCAACTGCGGGTGGGTGTGCTCAAGAGAAACCGTGCATTAGGAATGTTTTGGAAAAATAAGCGTCTATTTCTCTTTCACAGCAGCTGGATTGCTTACTGGTTTCATCACGCACAAGTGGCATTAGTTGCACAGGCACAAGGGATTGCACTGCCTTGCCAGGGATGCTGCAGAATTTATAAGTTTCTGTGTTCTAATAAATAACAACATACAAGCTTCTGGTTGCAAGTCATCACAGCTTCACTGACTCAGTGGGTGCTATGTCAACTGAAACTGATTAAAAAATCTAATTCATTTTTAGGGGAATAGATAAAAGTTGAAGTGAAAGCCAGGGAATAAAAAGCTGAGCAAGTGGCTTCTGCTAGAAGAAAGGGTTTCCAAAGCAATTTCCTATGCCACTGAAATTATTACCCAAACAGGGGTTGAAGATGACAGTTCTCTTGGTCCATTTTCCTTTCTTCTTTCTTTTTTTTTTTGGGGGGGGGGGGCGGTGTGCGTGTGTTGGGGCAGGAGATTGTACCAAAGCTGCCTTGCACAGTGAGGAGTTTGTATATGTTCTCTTTCCCTCTTCTCCTACTCCCCCTTTTCCTTACATGAGGAATAATATCTGGCCTTAGCACAAGGCTGCTGGCCAAAACGGAGCTTTGTGTGGGGAAGATTAGTTTTGGGCAGCATTCACCAGCACAACGGGAAACAGGACTCTCGGGAGATGGTTCAAACCAAACACGAAAGGGAACTTAATTCTGTAGATCCTAGCAGGCCTTGCATACGGTGCCTGTTAGCACAAGCAACAGCTACTCACTTCAGGAAAAGGTGCTACATGGGAGAACTTCCTTTACAGTAGGGACATTTGTAAGAATTGAGACTAGAGCACAAAGTCCTGCATCTTGTCAGCTTCCACAAAGAACTGGAGGGAGCCAAGCCACAGGACTCAAACTTCCCCATCTGGGGAAGCAAGGTCTGGAATTTTGTTTTGGAGCCGTCACTAGCAAGCTGGGCTTCCAAGTGCTTCAAGACAAACATGTTGTCACCAAGAAAGAGTGTTGTCTGCAAAGCTCACCCCCCTCAAAGATATATTAAAAGCTCCTTCAAATATCTATATCTGTCCCCAAATGAAAACAAGTCTCCATTTCCTCCAGTCAGTCCCAGGGCTCTGTTACACACCAGGACTACAAAAGCTCCTGTGACCCGTATGATACAGCACTTCACAGCGACAAAAGCTTACAGACAGGCCTTCTGCTCAGCTCCAGTCCAGCAATTTTACCTTATCACCCAGAGGGCTGCAGCACACACTCACAAACCAGTCCATTGCACTTTTAATTGCACAGTTGTGGAAACACAAGGTCTGCACCTCACAGGTTATTTGCTTGCCTCTAACTGCAAACAAATGTCTGAACATATTTAGAACACAATAAGGATCTCATTACAGATTTAAATTTGCCCTTCCCTTCAGTTGCCTTCCTGACTTCGGAAAGTTGCGAAGTTCAAGGCTGCAGAGAAATGGAGGAAGGAAGACAAATTCCTACAGGCCCCACCAGTTTTCTATTAAAGCTGCTTTAAGACTTCCCATGTGGTTCTAATAGACACAGCCCTGCTCAGCAGTGCCCAGCATCAATACCACCACATGAAAGCAAAGCGCATATCCCAGAACTGGCCTGCAAAGTGCTGATACTGTGAAAAGACAACACCAAATAAGTTTATCTTTTTCTTCTTTTCTTCTTCTTTTCTCCTTTAATCACCCATCCTACCCATTGGCCTGTTAAAACAAAGTTACTCAGATAATGCAAAACAACTGCTGGGCTCACCCAAAGTCCGGCGCCTGGGGCTGAGACACTGGATGGTTCAGAGGATTAGATAAATGAGATAGAAAGTCCTCTGGGGCTCTTCTTTCAAGATCTGCAGAATATTTATACACTTTCTCCGCAATGGTCTCAGGCAAGAAGCCATACAAATACACCCTGGGAACTCTTATTCAAACCATAATTCATCTCACTTTCCTTCAGCCGACTGCTTAGCGAGAGCATGCAACAACTATCGCTCTCACTCAGTAAACCGAGGCACAGGGTGGAAAGGTCTTGGCCACGGTCACAGAGCGGCTGGGTGGGACAGCAAGTCTGCTCCTGGGTCACCTCTTCAGCAACTCTGTTCCTTCACAACACCAGGCTTGTAGCTAACGCAGGCAAGAGCACAGACTACCGCAAACACGAGTGACAAAAAGGCCTGATCCGACCCAAAGCCATCAGGTTGAACCTCTTCAACAATCTCTTAAAATGGGCACAAGCTTCATTTCAAACTGCATGATGCTTCTAAGACAAGAAAGAAAAACAAGGCAGCTTCCTTTGGATTCCTGCCCTGCACAGCAACATGGGATTCACCAGCACTGCTCAAACAAATGCAGCTCAACTGCAGCTTGTAATTAAATTACCATGAGGTCGCACAAACATCCAGGTGTGCTGAGCGTTAACACTATGCAAGTGACCCACTTTCTACTCACTGGTGTAACAGTGTGTCTTTTGCACTCCTGTTACACGCTCACTCCAAGCCCAAACAGCACTTACACGCTGGGAAACCCCAGGGAGCAGCAGCAGAACAGCAGCGATGACAGGATCATACCTTTTTTTTGCCGGCATATTAGAACTCCAGAAGAATGGAAATGAAGCTTTTTTTTTTTTTCCTTTGGAACAATGGGTATCCTGCTGTGCTTTGTTCTGTGCCTGAAGTGTCTATCAGAGACACTGTCTCCTGGGAGGACCAGCATCTAGTTTCCAAATCTATAAAGGACTTCGATGTGAACCAGAAGCAGAGCAGCTAAGCCTGCTCGGAACTGAGACAGTTCTAAGAAGGAGCAGAGGCAAAGCCACAAGTGCTCATAAAGCTCACAAGCTTAAGTACCTTCAGATGGGCCAGCACCTGAGCAGGGGCTCTCATAGTTCTGGGCTCAGATGCCTCAGTTTCAAGTCTCATTGAAGGGTTCACATTTTTTCAGGACCTTAGTATCTCTGACTTCACTCTGACCTCTTTCTCCCACCCGTATACTGACATCATTTCTAAAGCACTTTGTTTTGAATGTTATAGTGTTTAGCACTATGCAAGTGTCTTTTATTGAGTGTCAATCTAAAAAGAAGATTTATCCTTGATAATACCTGTAGCTCAACAACGTGACCCCACAAGTTTCATTTTAACGACCATATGATTAGCAAGGACCTACCTCCAAATAGTTCTGGACTCCAAGCACTGACTGATTATTCGAAGTCTCCTTAACCCCACTGCAGAGAAAAACAAATACAATAGTTATTGATATTTGTCAAGACCCAAGGACTTGACACAGAGTCCACCAACATATCCAGAAGTTAATGGGGGACAGTCAACTAACTTGTTTGCTACTGAGTGACCTGCATCTTTTTACAGAACTTGCAGGGACCAAACACTTTGATGAACGGACAGGAAAACAGACGCAGTGGTTATTTGCAAGAAAGGAGGCTGGGAATAAAAATCATCCTTCAAATGTTACTCTGTGGACTAGCCCTTCAGATGGAGGCTGAGTAGAAGATAAGGCAGACAAGTTACACTAGAAAAGAGTTCACAGATAAAACTATTTCAGGGACAGGAGTTGGTTGCCCGCTGTGGGTCGCCTTCTTGCAGGCCCTGTGGATGTCATAAAGGGACTAAAATACCGTGAAGGCAGTTTGTGATGAGCTTCCTTCACTGCTACAGAAGTCACAGCCACTCCAAAAAAATGCTGAAGTGCAGAGATAGGTCCCGAGGCTAAACCCAACCTACCTTCTAACTGCTTGGAGTAATTTAGGTCAGTGCCCACAATGACACAGACCATGCACTGCAAAAGAATTGTGGGTTTTGGCATATGATGGTATTATTCTGTAAAACCCTCATGAAGATAGGCCCAATTCCATGGGTTGGAGCTGCACAAGTTCTCCCACATGCTTTTTTTAAATGTAAACAAGCACAGCTACACCTGTGGGGTGTTTAAGGCCTGGGGAAACCCAACCTCAGCCAGCCTCCTGCAGGACTCGCAGCCCACGGATCACTTCACCTGCATCGCTTGAGCAGGACAAGTATCCAAACCACTGAGAAATGGCCACACCACCAGGCACCCAACAAACCACCACCACTGCAGGAAACGCAGTTAACTTGTCCTCCCCCCAGCCCCAGCCTGAGATCACGTTTGCTGCCTTCTCTGTCCTTTGATGTTTTCTCTTTGCCCACTTTATGCATTTCCTGCCCAAACCATCCCCTTCCTAACACTCCCACGCAACAGCAGAAAGCAGAGTCCAGCTCCCTGGCTGCTCCTGCCTACTCAGCAAGGGTTTTCTCCCTCACCAAAAGTGCTGCACTCATCCATCCTTTCCCTATCTACCTCCTTGTAGCTCTCCCATCACCACCCAGGGCTAACCCACCCCAGGGATAACTCACCCTGGGGATAACCCACACAGGGATAACTCATACAGGGACAACTCACCCCAGGGATAACCCACACAGGGATAAGCCACCCCAGGGATAACCCACACAGGGATAACTCACACAGGGATAACCCACACAGGGATAACCCACCCCAGGGATAACTCATACAGGGATAACCCACGCAGGGATAACTCACACAGTGATAACTCATACAGGGATAACCCACACAGGGATAACCCACTCCAGGGATAACCCACCCCAGGGATAACTCACCCCAGGGATAACCCACACAGGGACAACCCACATAGGGACAACCTACCCCAGGGATAACCCACCCCAGGGATAACCCACCCAGGACCGCAACAGACGCTGGTTTACTTCCACCGCACATGGCTGACGAGGCAGCTGAGGCACCTACCTATATTTAGTGCCAAAGTACTGAAAGAACACTAGGTATCGGGTCGGGGCAGAAACCATCTTTGCTGCCTATTGCCCTACGGCGGAGGCTCTGTGTCCCCCCCCCTCGGCGCGGCGGGGACCCCTGCGCTCCGCTGCTGGCGGCGGCGGCGGCGGCGGCGGGGGGGTCCCGGTGCAAACCAGCGGCCTTGCCGCCGCTCCGCGCGGCTCAGGGCAGGGCCGCGCCGCCACCCTCCCTCCTTCCCTCGGCCGGCTTCCCGCCGGCGGCCCGCCCAGCACCGCCCGCTTCCGCCGCCGCGCGGGGCCTGCTGAGGCGGGGCGGCGGCGGCGGCGGCGGCGGCGGGCCGGGGCCGCGGTGGCTGCGGCGGCCGTGGCGGGGCGCAGTTCCGGGCCCGCCGCGGCCTGGCTCCGCACGGCGGCGGGACCTCGGGGCAGGCGGGACGGCCTTGGCAACAGCCCGGGCCGCGGGGGAGGTGAACGGCAGCGGGAACCCTCGGGGCGCCGTTTGGGTGGGGAGAGCAGCCCCGGGGCTCTGCGCCTCCGTTCTCCTGTCCCTGCGACACCTCACCCTGGTCTCTGAGGTTTTGCTTCTGCGTGGAGGGAAACGGAGTGACTGGCAGAGGGTGACCCAGCCAGCAATAGCGAGGGGACGAGTCCCTCCGGAATCCTGGGCTGTGTCTTCTCGGCCGCTCTTTGGCTCTTTAAGTTTTACTGCGGCTGTCTTTTGGCAAGTGGCTTTCTTTGCCTTCCCGTTTGGCGTTAGAAACCATCTGAGCTGGACTCACTGGTTTTCTTGACAATTTCTAATGGGTGTTGATCCCTTGGGCCGCTGCTAGCACAGTTCTGGGGGCTTTAGTGGCCCCCTCGAGTCGGACGAGCCTGTCAAAAGACTCACAGTGCCAGAGCAGGAATGGCGCTCCCACGGAAAAAATGGTTTATGGGGCTGTAACTTGACAAGGCGAAGCCCAGGGCGCAGCACTCGGGGTGGTGACTGGCCCTCCACACCCCTGCGTTAGGGTTACTTGTGAGTTTGGGGTTGTGGACTCAAAGGCTCTGATGGTAGAAGTGAAGCTGCTCCCGACGCTGCCAACAGCCGTGTCAGAGTCCCCGCAAGAACCAGCACAGGCGTTTCAGGCGAGCCTGCGTTCATCTGTTTCGGGTTCCCTGTGAGAAGGTCTGTGCAGGCCTCTGCTTGCAGAGGGTAAATAACAGTTTCAGGGACAAAAATAGGCGAAGATAGCGGTAATAAAGGCTGGAGATGTTCTTCATGACTACGTCCTGTATTTTAAAACCTTTATTCGTCTTTTAAAATCCTGAACTGCAGTATCTGTATGTACAATAGGTAGCCTAAACCCAGTATAAACGGTCGCCGAGCTCATGAGCAAAACAGGGAGAGCAACAGAAAAATCCCTGGCCCCCTCATACAAATCTGAGATCTGTTTTGAATGGAAAAATCCAACCAGCTTTCAACTCACACAATGGCATCCAGACTCTGTTATAATGAAACTGATGAATCTCAGCTTTTAAGAGGACGGTAATTTCTAATCTCTGAGTTTGGGCGTACAGGCAGAAACATCCACACACTTTCATCTATGCCGGAAGGACCAAAGAAAACAAAAATTGTAACGATTTGACCTTTATGAAACCACATAAAACAGGAGGCCACAAGAGGTCACCTTGCCCCTTCTCCTGGCCCGAGGTGATCGGCGGGGCTTGTGCCTTTTCCTGCATTCCTCAGCCTCAGGACCCTCCAGCATCTGATCCCTGTGTTAAATAAGCCAGACTTTTGCTCACACAAGGATACTCTTGACCATGGCTGACAACTCAAGCAGGTCTGGGAACTCAGGTGGTAATGGGAGCCTGGTCTAGAGGTGACTCTTAGCTGTAGTTTGTGGACAGAGATGGCACTGAACATCGTATTTCATCTCATTTCATCACGGTTCTGTCCATGGCTGAGGTGAGGCCTCATCGTGACATTTCGTCATGGATTCCAATGCCCCTGGCCCTTGTGTTCGTCTGACTCTTGGTTTTAGTTTAGGTCCATATTACACAGGATGCATTTTCTCAACACGTGGAGATTTATACTTCAGGCCCTTCCCTCAGTCTGAAATTCATATAAAACTTGCCATGAATGGTGTGGTTTATACTGTTCTGCAGTCTGTGGTGCTCAATGGGTGGAGGACCCGAACTAAGCCCATGGTAATTAGCCTCATTTATCCATGCCACGTTACATCGCTATGTCCCGCAGCAAACGGGATCTGTTCAGCCGGACCCACCAGCGCAGATGTCTTCCTTCCTCGGGTGATTACACTGGCTTCAGAGGAGTTACCGCAGATTTACTGCACGGCCGATGGCAGCAGCAAATCCACTGTGTGCGGAAAATTAAAAACTAGATTAAGCAGTAACAGGATTGATGCCAATCCTTTTGACACTGCTGCCATAGAATCGCTCTGCGCATCCCGGACAGTTTGCGTTGTTGGTTTTTTTTTTTTTTTTTTTCTTTTTTTTCTGCAGCGCACACAACCTGGTGTTGGCAAATCCTCCCAGCGGCACCTCCAGCTCATCGCTCCACGGGTGTCCGAGGCGGCGGCCACTGCCTCAGCCCAGCACCACCCGCCTCGGTGTCATGAGTGTCTGCTGAGAAGCTCCCCTCAAACCAAGGAGGCCAGAGCTCAGCCCCCGAGCTGAGGGGAAGGGACCCGCGGCCCTCAGCCTCCCGGGCCCTCAGCCTCCCGGGCCCTCAGCCTCCCGGGCCCTCAGCCTCCCGGGCCCTCAGCCTCCCGGGCCCTCCGCGCGCAGCCTGCGAGGGTACGGATCCCTCCGCACCCCGCCTTACCCCCCCCCCCCCCCCCCGCCCGACTCGGCGGCGACCCGCGGGGGCAGCGACCCTGCCCTCCCCTGCTGCCTGCGGGCCGGCCCCGCTCTGAGCCCGGGCCAGTCCGGCCCTTCGCGCCGCGGGGCGGCGGCGGGCGGAGGGCGGAGGGCGGAGGGCTGAGGGCGGCGGCGGCGGGCGCGCTCATCCCCGCTGAGGCGGCGGGCGCGTGTGCGGCGGGCGCGGGGGGCGGGCGCTCGCTCGCTCGCTCGCTCGCCCGCGCGTCCTCGGCTGCCGGCGGGCGATGCGCTTCCTCCGCTGAACGCGCCGCGGGCCGAGCCGGCAGGATGACGGTGGAGTTCGAGGAGTGCATCAAGGACTCGCCCCGGTTCCGGTAAGGACCCCCCCCTCTCCACACACACACACACACGCACATACACCCCCCCCCCCGCCCTTCGCCCCTGCGGCGGAGCAGCGGGGCGCTGCCACGCTCCGCTAATCGCTTTAAGGCGGCGGGGGGCCGCGGTAAGCCGGGGCGGGAGAGCGCGGGGGACACACACGGGACGGGCAGGGCCCTGCCGGTTGCGCGCTCCGCCGGGCCGCGCACCGGGTAGCGGTGGGCCGGGGCGGCCGCGGGAAATGAGGCGGGGGGGGGGGGGGGGGGGGGAGCCGTGTCAGGGGAGCGAGCCCCGGGCCCGGTGCTGGGGATGCGGTTGGGCTGCGGGCGCTGCCCGCTCCTGCGCTGCATCCCGCCCTCCTCGCCCCGCTCGGGTCGGACGCTTGGCGGGGGAGAGGGTGGTTAATTGGGGAGCCCAGCAGGCAGCGCCGGATCCCCCGTTCCTAACCGGGTAAACTGGGGGGATCAGCTGGGCAGCGGCTGATTTAAAGCGCCCGAAAAGCCAGGGCTAAGAAAGACAGTCGTTTTCCATGCAGTCCCATCCCCATCTCTCGGAGGGTGGATTTTTTTTTTTTTTTTTTTTTTTTTTAGCGGTCTTGAAGGAATCCAGGCTATGACAACAAAAGACTCCGTCTTGGCTGTGCTGCATTTAGATCAGGCCGTTTCAGAAATGCCCAGGGCTGGAGAGGAGCCTCCACATTCTGGGTACAGATGCTCCATTATGCCCAGAGCATCCTGGCTAGGTGTCCGGATGGGCTAGGATGTCCTGATGCTCTAAAGGGAAGATCAGAGCTTCCATAGCTAACAGCCTCCTGCTGCTTTCAATACTGTGCCTGGATGGGGACAGAGAGAAAAGACAGACAATAGCCTGCAGAAGCAAGTTGGTCGGCGGTGTGTACAGGGGAAAGAGTTATCACGGGGTCTCTCCTTCTCTGCAGACGTTTCTTGTTGCTCCTTCTCAAACCCTTTTTGTTCATTAAATAGAACAGTTTGCATTTAAAAATGATTTCCTGGGATGCAAGATTCATACGAAGGGCTGCAGTGGTCTGTTGCTGTGGCTGCTCTGAATGATCGTCATTTTGTGTATGTACAACGTGTGTGGTTGTGTACAGCTGCGGGTCACGCAGACGCCTGGGCAAGTGCATGTTCTTTAGCCCTGCGTGTGGGACTCTGCAGGGCTGTGGAAAGGGTCCTGCTCCACACCTTTGTGTTTTAGTGGCGTGGTCAGATCCTGCTCTTTCTTGTTCCAAAGCTGGTTCCGAAAGTGTAATGGACAGTGCCATGTGAGATGACAGGCTGGTCTTATTTGTGTGCCTGGCTGGCGTCGGAATCATGGGAGTTTTTCATCAGGAAAAAGTTAGATGCATGGACAGGTTTGCAGAACGTACGAAGCTCCTTCTTCAAAGCCCTGCTCACTTAGCATCAATTAGAATTTATCCGCCCCCCCCCTCCTTTTTCTTTTTTGACTGTCATTTTATCCTATTGTGCTGCAGAGCATGTGAACTGTTCAGTGGCATCCTTCCAGAGCAGTGACTTCACTGTCCAGATGTCTCGTTCCACATGGCAGTGACCCTTTTCCTGGTGACGTCAAGATTGATTGATATGTTTATTTATTTATTTTGCCTTTGGTGTGCGTGGGCTTCGGGCCAAGTTTCTTAGTATGCAGGCAACATCATTCTGCTCTGTCTGCTCCATCCATAAAAACAAAACAGCTCTCAGAGTACTGTGTTGGACCTTTATCAAAAGCCAGTTATTTAAGCATGGAATTATGAACTATTTCCCAAATGGCCAGACACAGTCTGCCTGTTACAGGGAGAACAAGAGATTAGACTGGAGAAATAAGCCTGTGTATTTCAGGAGGGCTGAAACGTAGGTAGCAGGGGAATATGTAAGCTATGAACACCTCAAACAGTGAGGAAATACTGACATTAACAGGCCTATGGCAAAAAAAAAAAGAACAAAATATAATTCTTCAGACTTTCTCAAAGGGTACAGGTTTTAGCCTCCTTGAATTCTTTCTTCCTCCCAACTCTTTAATTAGCTCTTCCATTACAGTTATTTGTTTGTAATACAAGAGAATCCTTAGATGCCTGTAAGGGACAGGACTTCTTCCATAGGGCATGGCAGGGATGCTTCCTAACATGTCCCTAAACTCTTACAACTATAAAAAAAGTAAAATACCATACAAGCTAAACTATATACAAAAATACAGATAAAAATGAAGTGAGAGAAGATAGCGTATAATCTACTTTCTCACAGAGACTGAGACAGCAATAGGTGAAGTCCCTTGCCATGGGAAACATCTGTGAAAGAGCCAAAAATTTAATCCAGATTTCCCATACCGGTCCCTTAGCTGGGACTCGCCCTCCCTTTCCTGCTGGCACCCACTGCTGCACAGAGCCCCTTGGCGCTCCCCAGCGAAGGGTTGTGCCATGGTTTACAATTGGCTTATTCTCCTCAGCAGTGAGCCTTCGAGACAGGCAAATTGTTTTCTGTTTGTTATACACAGGGAGAAAAAAAAAACCTAAAAAAAATATTGCACAGGCGTAAACAAACACTGTGTTAAGCATTCCATAACAAGGCTACCAAACTAGTCTGCTTTGGCAATCAAATCCAATTACACGCCAAACACCCTGAATCAATACTCAATATACACTCGATCCATCATTGCTTCATACTTTGTAGGGACCAGTTGCTACAAAGAAAAGTTTTTTTTTAAATTTCATTACTTAAATGTGTATAGATCCTTAGATTGGTAGATAAGCCTTATTTCTGCAAGGCATCTTGCAGAGACATGTATATTCAATTCCAGTAAACAAGTATAATTACCTTGAAGGACCAGTTCTTGCACATTTGAATGCAACCCCTATAGATATTGTGGCTTTCATCTCCCTGAACATGCAGAGCCTTCTGTTTCAACCAGCAGTAGTCTGGGAAATCTAGGAACACGTTTCTGACTTGTTCCACTCAGTCACGGAAGCCGGTGGTCTGGAGTGATGCAAAGAACCCATTACTGCCCTTACCCTTGCAGAGCTGTTAAGCAACAGTGCTAGATGAGTAAATTTGGCTCATTCTTGCAAAATGGAAGTCCTTGGGCATACTGCTGGCTCCCAAGGCTTACCCCCTACTTCTATTCCCTCCTCGCTCAGGGAAGACTCGCTTGGCGCTAAGGGACGGGTAGGGACGTCGTTACTCGTTCTGGGTGTAAACGCACCACAGGAACAACCAGGAGGACAAGGGAAGAGTGGGAACAAATTGCAGAGGTTGGACCTGGCTGTAGCACTCTGTGGGTCGCAGAAAACCCCAGATGCCTCTGTGGTAATTCCCACGAGGGAGGGAAATAGGCGGTTATTTCCTTAACTCACGTTGCTATTGTAGTTATTGTTGCTATTAACTAGCCTGATTAATCAGACTCGTTGTGAGGTCAGGGTTACCCACTGCAGAGCGGGCTGCATGTCAGCGGGGTGAGCCAGGAGGTGCTCAGATTGCTGGAATCTTCTCACGAGGAGCCCTTACAGCTACCGTGACCTAAGGGACCAGACAGCTAACAGCATCCCTCCGTGTATATCCGAGCCCCAGGCCACTGACGGACCTCTGTGCTGCTTAGCAGGAAAGGGAGACCTGCAACTGAGGCGTAGGCTACACGAGACCACGTACGTGCCCAGATCTGAGGGGTGCCGGGGTTCGCCTCCCCCATGCCTTGCAGCCGCTTGGCTGGCTGTAATGCGGTAGTTCAGAGAGTCACAGGACTCCCGGGAGCAGCAACTGTCATCAGGCGGTGACCCAGGGACGTAGGCAGAGATGTTTGTTCTAGCAGTGTGCAGCCCTGTCTGCATGTTATTGCGGCGCTCATTAGGCAGAGGAAAATACAGGCGTGTAATTCCAGCTCCATGGAAGATGCAAGAAAAAAAAATTGTCATTTGCCAGAGGAAAAGAAAGTGGAAAAACAAGTACATTTAGAAAATGTATTCTGACTCTTACTAGGGTGTTTCAAACCAAATGGGAAGAATTAAAACCCTTGGTCAAGCTGATCTTGCCAAGTCTGATAACAGATTGAATTAGACAAGTTTAAAGCTCGCATAACCAGTTTTAATGCGTCCGTGCTGCGTGCATGTGTGGTAGTGAAGGCCTCTGCAGAAAGAAACTTCAGCGGCTTCTGTGTGATTTGTGTCAGTTGACACTGCACGCCTCTGACGTGTAGTTTGAGGTAAGCCAACCTTATTAGCTTAAGTTACTTAAAAGCGAATTTAACTAACACCCCGAATGGCCAAAGGAAGCGTCTTCATCTGTTTGACTAAATCAGTTTAACAAAAAGAACACATGCATTGATTGGAAATGGGGTTTTGTTACACAAGGCTTCTTATGTAAGTAAGATCTCTGATACTGATTGCAGTTGCATGGAGGTACGCCTACACAGAGAGCTTCTTTTTGAATCAGACTGATGAGGACAATTGCCATCACTTGCTGGTTTAGTTGCACAAGAGAGAAGATACTATCACAAAAGCAGCGTGATATTATCTATATCAATCATAATACCTGTCTTTATCTATTTTTTCTGTTTCCTATCTCTTTATCATCGCACTTCTAATGTCAAAGAGTCTGAAGTGTGTAAAGGGAGAAGTCAAAACAAAATTCTCACCATATAGTTACTTCCTCTCAGTGTCACCGTATAATTACTGCCTCTCACAGTACCAGCCATGAGATGCTCTCCCAGTTACAGCAGTCCATCTTGTCCATCCAGCCCCTAAATATCTGCTCATCGGTGTGGTGCTTTCCGAATGCAGTGAGGCTTTGTTTCCTCTCCTGGCTTCCAGCCGTCCTTTTTCAGCATCACTTTAAATGACCCCAAGTCAGCAATGCAGAACCAAATCGGCTCTTTACCAGGGTTGTACTGGGGGGCTCCATCTCTAAGCTGCTAGGTTGGCTCCTTCCCCCACATGTGTATTTGTGACAGTCTGTACCTAATGTGCCGTGCTGAGACTGCAGTTGTGACAGCTTCACCCGAAGGGGCCTCCTTTGCAGTCGAGGCCGCGTTACATTTCGGCTGCCCTTGTCTCGGGTGAATCCCATTCACAGCAGATCACAGCAGTACCCTCGCGTGGGACAGGTATTTTTTCCTCCATAGGTGGTATCACAGAGGTATATGGAAGCAGAAGTCCCTTAATCTGAGGTTCCCTGTCATCAAAACTACCTGAAGTTCGTAGGAAAAAGCTGCAGTCCCTCAGCCTGCATTGGTGTGGGCAGGTCTGAAGGTATTTATTCAATGTGTAGTCAGGGAAAATCCCCTGGTATGAGAGAACTGACTGGGTGACAACTGACTTGAGATCTCTGGCTTGGCCTCATAAATGGTACTTTATGCCAAATTTTTGTCAAGCAGTTTCCTTGGTAACTTTGAATTTTGAACTGCGTAGGCAGGGTATCCCGAAGGGCCAAAGTTCTGAAATCAAACCCCACCGATCCATCCAACTCTCCAAGTCAGAAAAGGATTTTTTTTTACATTTTTTTCCCCAAGATAAAACTGCCCAGACTTAGAAGCTGTAAGTTTGCAGTGGATGATACCAGACTGTGAAGTACAATCTCTCAGGCTGCTCATGGGAGCTGTAGCTCATAAGTTTCATAGTGCAGCACGTGGAGAAGGGAAATTTTAATATTTCGTAATTTGACAATTGGCTTTGTTACCAGGATAACGCTCCTGTAACACACCTTGTTTTGTAGTAGTGTGTACCCTGTGAGAACATCTGCAAACTTGGAAATGTTTCTAGCTCTCTAACAGAGCCGTTTCTGATTTGGAAGTTGCTTGCCTTCATTTTCAGTAGCTGTTCCTCTCTGTTGTCTTTCTGCTGGCTGGGGAGTATGTAGCTACACAGAGATGAAAATCATCTCTTTTGTCAGTGAGCGTCTTCTGGCATTTTTCTCTTTCCATGGCTCTCCTGGTTGCCAAGAGATAAGTGTAAGGAAAAAGCTGTTCAACCTGAACGATTTTGCGGGAGTAGTTTTGCACGGTGTAAAACTCTGGCTGTCACACGCTAAGGGTGTGAGTCTGGACTGCTTTCCCTCAAAGCCTTCCAGAGGGCAACACCACAAGGAACCACAGGCCTTGTCCTGTTAGGATGGGCAAAAGCCGCTGAGAAAGCCAACATCAGGGTTTTGCTAGTTGCTAGTTTTCTAGCCATAATAAAGAATGTAAGAAGGTTGGAAGTTAGATGTCAAAGCTTGCTAAAAGGAAAAAAAAAAAGGCAAAAGAGCAATAACCCTGTGGTGGAAGAGGGCAGTTGGACCCAGAGGGAGTGTGGCTGAGAGATGCTGATGCTAGCTTATCTGTGCTATTGAAATTATCTGTGGGAGAGTCATCCATTCCTCCTTGGAGAGTGCCACGTGTCTTGATAATTGTGCTTTGCTGGTTGTCTTGGCACCATGCAATGTCTCTGGATTCCAACCCTGGTCCTCGAAGGACTGCAGCATGGCCAAGTGATCACATAGAGTAAGAGTTCAGTGAAAAATTAGTTGGCATAACCTCATTGATGTGGACTCTAGACGGGCTCCTGTTGAAATGCGTGTTATTGCAAAGCCAGCGAGCTTTGCATTCTAGGGATAAGTCAGAGCCTGTTGTCACTCATGCTGCGGAAGCTCAGGAAGCTGGAAAGGTGCCACAAAGCCAGTTTCGTGGTGATGGGAAGCAATGGTGTCAAGCCTTCGTCTGAAGGGAACCCAGGCTTTCTGCTAGCTGGAGTGGAGAATGGGGAGTCCAGGGGCTGAGGGCTGCTGCTCGCTTTGGCTCTCAGCGATTGTGCGACTGAGGGAAGTTCCTTTTATTCATTTCAACAGCTCCTCGGTTTCGTTCTCATTAGTTTAGGGAGAGGGACAGGATGGAAGGGTCACACTGTGTATCTGAGTCAAGAGCCTGTGAAATAATTAATGTTTGTGATGACAAAGCACCTTCGCTAATGTGATGCCATCAACGCTGATTGATTAATCATTAATTTCTGGTGATCCCTTTAGGTAGGAAAGTGTGGCATTCCAGCACTGGGCTCCGAGGAGAGGAGGGCTAGAAAGGAGGGCAACGTCCTGCTGCCACCCGCACCGGGACCTCTCCCAGCCTGCGTGAGAGAAGCCATCCGTTTACCTTCATTTCCTTGTGCCTCCCAGCGACAGGAAGGCAGTGCAAGGTCCTGGAGACAGGCTGGGTTTTTTCAGTCTCAGTGGCATCAACAAGGCTGCTCTGCAGTCTGGTCAGGGAGAAGGGATGCAACGGCATGGTGGAGAATCCTTTGCCTGGAGGAGCTTGGACTGTGTGTCTGGCAGCTTTCTCTGGCTGGCCTCCCCCGTGCCAGCCATCCCGAGATGGGAGCTTGTTGCACATATCAGTGTTATCAGTGACATAGCCTCTATTAATCTGTGTGCTTTTGCAAAGTTTTGCACTGTCAGTAGGGCAGTTTGGCTTTGACCTATAATCGCTGGATAAGGAATAAAGCACTGTCTCATCTGCTGATGCACAGATCAGGGCATTATAAACGCCGCTACAGCTCCTAAGTTAGTTAAATACATGCTGGGGGATCTTGCAAGTCCCTTTCTCCAGTTAAACAGTATTTTCTGCCTTGCAGGGCACTTATCCTGGGGTTACTAACGGTAACCGGGGTACAGTGAGTTGGGAGACCTACTCGAGTCACTGGACATAGAGAGGCCAAAGACTTTCAGTTTGGAATTAGGGCTTAACAGGGTAACAGATGAACTCAGGATGGCAAGTGTGTGTGCTGGATTATTTGAGGTTAGGAACAGCGTGAAGGCTGAGACCTGTAATCAGAGCTGCAGGAGTGACTTTGGGTCTGGATGCAGCTGTCTCTGGGCTGCGTCTGTACCGTTTCACATAGTTTGTCAGGTCAAACACCCATGCCTGACCCCTCTTCAGGTACATGTGACTGGTGAGAAAGCCAGTTTCCCCACCACCAAGCAGTTTCCTGTAGCCATTGCAAAATAAGTTTCTGTTAATTCCTGCACCTAAGAGCTACCTGAACCTGCTAATGCCATAAAGCCTTGACTCTAAGCATCCCAAACTGCTCAGTTCTCAAGGGGCAGTGGAAGAACAGGGATGGGAGGGAGGAATGAAAATCAAGCACAAGCGCTTTGGAATCCCAAGCTTTTCTGAAATGCTGATGGTCCCTTTAAAACCCGGTTTCATAACGCTATGAAATTTCAGCCACAGTATTAATTTTTTTTTCAGCAGGAAGGCCAGTGGAACCATTAGTTTTTCTAGCTTACTAGGCACTGGGTTTGCTTAAAAAAAAAAAAACAGGCTACTGCTACTTTGTAAATTTGCTTATCTGGGATAAAGAGCCCTAGAAACAGACCTGCAATCAAAGTGGGGTTACATTTTGGGGACAGGATAGAATGTTTGCCTGGAGCCAAAAGTACTCGCTTGCTTGTTTGCTTGCAGTTCTCCTCTGCATCAGGACTGTATTCTGATTTCAGCCATTTGCAGTCGTTCCTGACTGCTGTCTCCCAAGAGTTTGTAGCACGCACACATCGTTAGCTCTTCCCATCGTTAATGTGGTTCCTGTCTAATGTAAAGCTCGCTTTAAAAATGAGGGTGGAGGAAAGGAAGTGAAAAAAAAGAAAAAGAAAGCAGCTTTGGCCCCATGCTAACACGATGCCATGCTAACTTTTCCTGTGGGGAAAGGAAGGGGGAACCAAGAGCAGAATTTGTACCCTCTCTGATCAGCGATTTCAGACTTGGAGGGAGAGAGGGAAGCAGGCATCATGGCCAGTATGGAAGGTTGAGATTTTTACCTGCCTTTCTTATTGCAGCTTTATCTTCTCTGAGGCACTGCAGAGCCTGCTCTGTTAAGATCTTGGAATGGGCAAGACAAGGAATTTGAGCTGCAGAATTTCCTACATGGAGGACGCTGGAGCACTAGGGAGCTGTGTGCCTCAGTCCCAGGCCAAGGGGGTGGACTGCGTGGCTTAACTGCAGCCGCAGGGAGATGGGTCTGTCTTCCAGGCTGTGTGGAGGTGAATTGCATCTCTGCTCCCCAGTGCACAGCAGCTAGAACGTAAGCTGCCAGCCTTCCTCTCTGTGGGACCCCGTAGGGTAGGGAGCAGACCTAGGATAATGAACAGTTATTTCTGTGGACTGCAAGGAGGGTGGAGGCTGATTTCCTGCAACTCCACTGCATCCATGCCTAGCTGCAGCCAGCCTGGCCCTCAGCCCAGAAGGAGCTGCCCACAACTGCAGTCACAACACCCATCGTGGCTGGCCATGTACCAACAAGGGAAAAAAGCATCATGCTTCATGTTCTGCCCGTTGTGCGAGCTGCTGAAGAAAGGGAAAAGTGTTTCTACTTCTGTTGCATCAAATCAGAAAAGGGGACAGGGTATGCTGGAGAGTCTGTTCCTCTAGAAGGCCTAGAGAAAAGTCTGTGTTTCTTCCAGCACGTGGTTGGTGGTGAGGAAACTGGCTTTGCCACCAGTCCCGTGCAGATGAACAGAGCCTAGGCATGCATGTATCTGCCCTGACAAACTAGGTGGGACAATACCAGCACAGGTCAAAGAAGCAGTGAGTAAGCCACACGTGTTACTGCAGGAGCCGATTACTCCTCTGAGCCACTGCTCCCAAAAGAAGAAAACGAGGCAAGATAATTGCCCCAACACAAACCTCTTGGCAAAATGTTCCATTCTTTTCACTTGGCGGGGTACGTGTTTTGGCTTCCTGGAGAGGGTTTCTTTCAAAGCAGTGCATCTACAGATCTTTTTGGTTTTGCAGGTTGCTGTCTCCTCTGGGCTCTCCTTTTGTAAAGAAGGGAATTCAGCTCAGAGTCTTTGATTTATAGGAAGGAAGGACCAGAAAAAAAGTGATGGAAAGGTGGTATGTGTGTTTGCAACAGCCCATACCACTCCACTGACTGCAAGGTTAGCCAGATGCAGTGTGGTACGTTTACAGCAGAGCCTGCCCACACGCATGTTCCGTTCTTGTCTTGCTTCACCTTATCTGCAGGAGAAGTTTACTTTGCTTATGTGCCAGGTCGCTTCTTGAGGGAGGTAGAGAACATTGTGTTGCTCTGATATAGTTAACCATTGCTTAATTCACTGTGAAGTTACACACACACGTATGTGGTCTCTGAGAGTAATCAGAGAATCGTTCTAGTACAGAACTTCTGCGGGATGTAGCGAGTGAATGGCTAAAAAGCAAAGCAGTATATTCATTACAGAGGATTAAGGGGATGATGTCAGAACTCATGGGTGGCACATCCCAGAGTGAAGTGCTCATTCATTCCTTAAATAAGCATAAAGTGGCACAGTCTAAACAGATTATATAATATCAGAGAGTGAGATAATCCGTTCTGTGCATACCCAGTCTGCTTCATCACACTACAGCAGGGCTTAATAATTTCCATACTCTTTATTAAATGCTACTGCTAATAGAAACAGCGTGTGTGAACACGTGTGTAAATGCATATGTGCACATGCAGTGTTTCCAAGGGTTGGATGCATCTGCCTGTTGATAGGGTAAGAGGATATTTTGTGGGAATAAAATTTAGCTGTATGGCCTGCGTGATACACACGTGTAGCTTGTAGTCCTTTCTCAGCATCCGAGCAGCTGTGCCAGTCTTTATTTAACAGTACACAGAGGAGACTGACATACGGGTTTGTCTGCTAAATCTCTGACCATCGGGATGAAAATACACTCTGCTACGTGTGGAGGTTTTACAGACATGGTCTGTGTGTATTGCTGCAGTAAAGTATCTCCATGGACACAGGGAGCAGCTAAAGGAGATTTATCTGTACTCCTACAACAAAGAATAGTTAGGTTATGCAAGTATACACACTCGTGGCTTGCTTTGAGGCCATTTTATGCCCATGCACTTGAGAAGAATACCAGCATAGTCCTGCTATATTTGCAGCGTTGAGGTGATGCAGAAATCTCCATAACTTCTGAAGAATGGCTATTTAAGTATGTCAGTTGTTCCTGCTCCATTCTAGCTCGGTGAAACAATGCTGCTTCCCACAGCTCAGTTTCTTTTCAGAATATCACCCCTTTGTTCGCTCTGATAAACCCAGTTTTTGGCAGGAAGTATGGATTTGTCCCCGCACCGTGACCTCGCCCCAGGATGTAGGAAACAGCCACTGTGATAGCACTGACATAGCAGGAGGCCCCTTTTCCCTTCCCTTCCCTTCCCTTCCCTTCCCTTCCCTTCCCTTCCCTTCCCTTCCCTTCCCTTCCCTTCCCTTCCCTTCCCTTCCCTTCCCTTCCCTTCCCTTCCCTTCCCTTCCCTTCCCTTCCCTTCCCTTCCCTTCCCTTCCCTTCCCTTCCCTTCCCTTCCCTTCCCTTCCCTTCCCTTCCCTTCCCTTCCCTTCCCTTCCCTTCCCTTCCCTTCCCTTCCCTTCCCTTCCCTTCCCTTCCCTTCCCTTCCCTTCCCTTCCCTTCCCTTCCCTTCCCTTCCCTTCCCTTCCCTTCCCTTCCCTTCCCTTCCCTTCCCTTCCCTTCCCTTCCCTTCCCTTCCCACTTCCCCACACACTTCCCCACACTTCTCTTCCCACACACTTCTCTTCCCGCACGCTTCCCGGCTTTTCTTGCTCGCACCATCTGGAGGCTGGCACTTCAGATGGTGCTCTCAGATCTGCAGAGAAGAGCCCACCTGAAGGTTGGAGGAAGAGGAGGTAGCAAGCTGACATTTGTAGAAAGACGCCTGCCTTAAGTGTTCAGAGGGTGTAGGAAAACCAGTTCTGCCAGATTGAGTTCAGGAGTTTGGAATAACGCGAGCTCTTGATGTACCACTGACTCATCTGAATTCAGAGGTAAAGCACAAAACTGTGGGACAATGCCAAACTAGTCGACAGGGCTGAGACACTGGAAAACTCCAAGCTGAGAGATATGTTGATGGGATGGGAAAAGGCTTTCTCAGAAGTCAAAATGCTGTAGCATCTTGCTTCAGGGACTTCGGTCTTTGCTTGTGTTCACCACAATTACTCATAGTTTAGAACTCCATACTTCTCTTTTACCTGCAGTTCTGAACTGGGTGGGTTGAGGCGAGATGTGTGAGATGCAAAGAAATCAAGAAGAAGTGGAGGTTTCTAGCTGAATTTTCAGTGTCGAGGATGAATATCTGTGAATCCTACAGGGCTGAACCCTGTTGTTCTGACCCTTGACTTTATGCTTCAATTTTTTTTCTGCTGCTGAGGCCTGGTTACTACAACGCCAGCTTTGTTCTCCCTTGCCTGGGCCACATCATTCAGTACAGAGAGGATGTAATAACTTTTACTCCCAGCAGCACTGGTCCCTGTTTCCTGCCCAATGATTCCCTCTACCCCCAACATTTTGGCTTTTTGTGTGAGCTTGGGAATTGCCTCCTTGTATATGAGCTTAACCATCCTGTCTCCAGAGCAGGGTCCAAGACAACGCTGGGGATGCAGGAGGACAGTGAGATTCTCATCCTGCAAGGATGATTTACTAGCTCAAAGGGATGTGACCGTCCATCGTATGGCCACAGAGAGCAGATAAGCAGTCTGTGGCTGGTAAAAGTCCTGCTAGCTGCACTCAAAAGAATGTCCTTCTCTAAAGCATGTCTGAGAAACTAATCCTTTACATGAGAATTAATTCCCCAGCCACATCACACCGGTTCTGTTCCCTCTGGAGAGGTGTAAGAGGAAGTCAGAGCTAGAAAAATGGGACCATACCCAACCCTTGGGAGTAATAAATAAAAGCAAGGGACGAGTAGTGGCTGTGACACTTATTCAGATTTCCCAAAGCAAGCTTCCATGCAGCACCAGCTGAAGTAGCACAGCCATGAACTCTCATCCCTTTAGAAAGGGTTGTGTTCTTGCTGGTATCAGTACTCTACAGGAAAAAAACCCCCAGTTTCTTGTGGCACTGGGACACAGCAAAAAACATTTGGCACCTCCGGGAGGGTGCAAGCAACACCGGACTCTCTCAGGGCAAAGGAAGGGGCAAGGACCCTCCCTTATTGCCCCAGGTCAGTCAGCACTTTCAGCATTTCTGCTGCCGGAGAGGGCAAGAGCGTCGCTGTGTTTGGCAGGACACGACACAGGAAAAGCCTTTCAGACAGAGACAAAGGGAGCATAGAGGTTGGGGAGCTCCAGTTCTGAGCCAAGGCCCAGGGGAGGGAGAGAAAAAAAGAAACAAGGAGCATTTAGTGCTGAAAGAGATCCCTGCTGGGGGAGGGTGGCTTGAGCTCAACTATGGACTAGGGGAAGTCTCAACAAAGCCTGCTGGAACTTGTCCAGCCCTGTTGGTAAACGGATGCTGCTGAGTTCACTTGGGGAGAAGACAGAACTGTTTGATAGAAGTTTTTTGATAAATCCGTTTTGCTTGTGAAAGAAAGCAAACAAATGTCATCTGAGGAGTCGCGTGCCCACATAATGTTTATTCCTTCAGCTCAGAAAAGAATATTCCTGTATTTAGTCTTTGCTGTGTGGTTTCCATATTGCCGCTGCGAAAGCCCAGTCCTTGCGACCCAGGAGGGGAGATGCCTTCTGATGAGCAAACAAGCAGTCTCTGCTCTAAAGTCACTTAGCCAGCTGGATCAAAGTGTGTAGGAAAGCAAAAGCATCACTCATGGGAAAGTGCAAATGACCCACCTGATGGAGTCTTGAGCGTGGAGAATGTTTGGTCATTAGCATGCCTGTTTCTGGGCACGTGTCTCGCCGAAGTCCTGTTTGTCAGGGGCTTGTCAGATGGATGAACTAGCTCGAGAGGGTCAAACAAGGCAAGTTACCTTTCTCTGGGGGAGACAGAGCAGGCCCAGGTCAGTGCAAAGCAAGAGCCAAAATTTGGTTCAGGAGGAGTCATCTTCTGGCTGCGCAGTGCAGTTGGACTGACGGGGCTGTTGTGGTGTCTGCTGCCTCACCTAGTTTGCTCGTGGTGAATCTGTGGATGATATTTTCTTCTCCAGAACTCAAAACCCTCTCTTGCATCCTTCTTCTGAATGACATTCCAGGAACTGAAGTGCCCAGTGTGACACTCAGAGAGGCCTGGAGAATACTGAACTGCAGGAGTGCAATTGTCCGTGCAGATTTCAGATGCAGAGACCTGTATCTCTTCCTGGACTTTTCTCAAAGTGTATTAGAGATGTGATGCTAAGATCTGCTGTACATTGAACCAGAGAGGTTGAATCTTGCAGCTGTGTCATCCTTCTGCAAAACAAATACTCAGGACAGAAAGTAAGGTAGAGATCCATTCAGCTTGATAACCAGAAAAATTACTAGCTATCAGCAGAAGTAGTGCTATGCTCTGGTGAGCTAAAGATGGAAGTTGTGGTGTGGTAGTTACCAGATGATCTTTGTTGGTTGCTCTGCCAATGCGTTGGCATTAGTGCACATGGCTGGCCCGTGAAATGGTCCGCATGGAGAATCCATCATTTTGAGCTGCTCAGCTCAGCATTTTAGCTGAGAAATGACTTCCCGTGAACTGAAGGGGACAAGAACAATGTTGAACAAGAAATGGGTAGTCCTGACTGCTCTGGCAAGTGGAGAACCCCCTTTGCCCTTAGGATGGTACCTTTTTAAAGTCAGCTGTCTGATTCACTGTCAGTCAGACTGTAGAATCCCCGAGGGGTCGATGTTCCTTACTGGTTTTACCACGGTTTGCCAAGACATCTGCATACTGCTGATCTGAAACCACCAAAAAGACTGTGTGGAGAAGAGGCACTACCCTAGGGAAGCAGTTTAGTTCAGTGCTGTTTCCTGACCTGATCTACCTATCCACACCAAGTCAGTTTTCTAATGGGATTTTCCTTTTCACACACACTGAAATAGCAGTAGTGAAAGATTAACAGTACTATGACATTGTGGGGCTGCTTCCCTTTTCTGTCAAGGTTTGGGAAGCTGCTCAAGAACTATGGGCAGAAATGGGAAATAGTTTGCTGCAATTTCTGTCAGAATTTCCCCCATAGGCTGTAATGATGAGTGGTGAAAAGTAAACTGCCTTCTGTATAGCATTTCCTCTCTGCTTTATGTACATGTTATGATCTGCAGATCAGGCAGGGTTGGACAGGGAGAGATCCAGATGCTCCAGTTGCTCTTGTCTCCTTGAATATTTGGTTGTGGGTTAAAAAAGGAGAAGCTGGGGGAAACCTGTTATCATGAGATACGTTACATAAGGAGTGCATTAAAAGAGCTAAGGAAGAATTTCATCTTTAAGCCATTAAATCCTAGAGTAATTTAGGTTGGAAGAGACCTCTGGAGGTCATCTAATCCAATGCCCTTCTCAAAGCAAGTCCAACTGGATCAGGTTGCTTAGTGCCTTGATTCTACAGGAGCTCAGACCAGTTATCAGAAAGTAGCAATGGAGAATTCAGCCTATGGGAAAAGTACTTGGTAAACTCCAATAGTTTAATAAATTCTAGCGGGCCTTTTCATAATTTGAACACAAATGAGAAGCAATACTGGAAAAAACCCTGTACTTGTGTATGTATAGCAGGGTGCATAGAAGCTGTATCTGTCATTGTGTGTCTCCTGAAGAGAGGTGTCAGTTTTTGCTAAATATTAATGTACTGATTTAAAGTCAATGGAACACCATGCAAACAAAATATGAAGTCGTCTTCATCTTGCTTAAAAACTCTGTCTAAACATACACCTCCAGCCTCTCAGTAGAAGGCTAAGAGCCATGAACTGACATTTAGCACATTCCAGACAAAGACTTGGATATTTCTGTAGCTGTGCAAAACATGCAAAATGTTACGACACTGTTAACAAAGCTAGAGCTAAGCTAACTTTAGGCACAGAATCTCTTCACCTGTGAGAAAACATACTGGAAGCAGTTTTAGGGGTTACGTCCCTATATCTAGCCTCCATGAAAAACACGAGAAAATGGAACAACAGATACCAGGAAAACAAATGTACCAGCGAAAACCAGATTTGGGCAAATTTGTTTTTCATGTCTTGATGTATTTTCCCTATTTTAATTGTTTATCTTCTTGGAGGTTCTTGTAGCATTCAAAAGCTGTGCTGAGACCACCTCTGACTGCTCTTAACAGCAGAAAAACAAGCTGATGTCGCTTGCTGGCTGTACTAGCTTGCTCTCAGCAAGCAATCCAAACCCCATCTTGCAGCAAGACAAGCCAGCAATCGCTAACTGTCCTGCCCACTGGGACCTCATAAGGAGCGAAGGGTTGAGTCTGCTAGCTACTTGTAGTGCTGTAGCAGGAAAAGAGCTGAAGCTGATAGATTTGATGACAAGTTCAAGTGTTTGAGCAATCATTGGGCTCAAAAAGGGAAAAGAAATTTTTCAGTGGAGCCTTTGGGAAAAAAAAAAAAAGAGAATAAAACAATGAAGAGAGAGATGAGGACCCTGCGTCTCAGAATCATTTTGGTGTCACATCATCCAAGGTTCTGCTGTTCTACCTCAGTTTTTTACTGCAGAAAACTCTCTCGTGCTCCCAGGATCAAAAAGCGTTGGCACAGCCTTCCACATCTGCATCATGCTTATAGCCATCTGTAGAGAGATTTTAGTCAAGATTAGAAATACAGCTTATTCCATTATCCTGGAACAAAAATAGGAGACACAAACCACTAAAAACAGCTCTTCTATTGCCATTTCTCCATTAAGCAATTGGTACAGTTTATCCCAAAGTCAGATGCATTTTAATGATGAGTAAAATCCCCGCCACACTCCTTAGTTCACAAGAGTGACAGTAAATGAATTACTTTTTACAAAACATAACATGAACCTCCGATAAGGTAATAAAAGCAATTCAATTTTTTTTTAAAGTGACTTAAATGTGAGTGGCTTTAAAATTACTTGCATAATCTGTTTTTACCTAGGTTTCTCCCACTTGTTCAAAACACAGTGGAGGTCTCAGATCGAGCCAGCAATTTCCACAGGGAGGAGATCAGCAGGGCTGCAGGAAATGGAGTGCTATATGGTTCCCTGAAAAGGAAAGCAAGGGGAAGTACACATCTACCTTATAGTCAGAGCTATAACGGCTGCTGGCCGCACAAAAGTCGTTAAAAAGAACAGGTAGCAGAAAGCATTAGTGCTTCAGTGAGTGCGAGTGGATCAGACCGGCGTGTGGAATTAGCGTTAACGCTTACTATAAATAGATTTATCTGGGCCAGAGTAAATCTCAGCCATTTTGACCAGGACGAGGAGTCACCTCTAAACGAAGCAGGTCCTGGCTGCATTCAACCACAAAGAAGTGCTTTAGCCTAAACCCCAGCCCTCAGGGTTGATGGGAGGCAGATAGAGCAGGTCCTATCGCAGAGCCAGGGAGACTTGCCAGGCCGTGCACTTCCCATTCCCTGGCTGCAGCGCGGGTTGATCGCGCTGAGGATGCAGGGTTGTTACAGACTCTTTGCAAAGCAAGACTGAACCAACCACTGTGTCATCCAGGCTCCCAGGAGGAGCGCAGACAAGCAAGCTTGGCTTCTTAGAGGCCGTGCTGTCATGGCCAGGCGGGTCACACTGGCCTTGCAGGGTCGCTTCAGGGCTCTCCATACTGGTTTCAAGAGACAAACAAAGCTAGCACCTCACAGACCAAGCGCTGCTCACTCACTTCGCTCTGAACACAAACTCTTCTCAGCTTTTTCTCCCACCCCACAGCCAGCGTTCCCTCCTGCTGGTGGCCTGTCTCCTAGCAGGGTCGTTAGGTACAGGGAGAGATGTGCCCAGGGTGACGCCTGGGGAGGTTTAACCCTCTCCTGCTAAGTTTTTTGATTATTATTACTTAACTTCGGAAGAGGCAATGGGGGAGTGTTCGAAGGAAATGAAGAAAAAAAAAAAAAATGTATATGTATACACCCCCTTGAAAGAGGGGAAGAATTTTAGTTGCCCTGACCCTCAATTCCTCTCCATTCATTGGAGCAGGACCTCTCCCAGCCAAGGTGGAGGTGTGGGTTAGTGCTCACCTTATGGCTGGTTTTACTGGTTCCCCGTTCCCCCTCCCCAGCCCCTTGGCCCATCCTTACTTCTTTGGCCTTTTGCAAGTTCTCTCTGGATGTTATGCTTTCCTTCTGATTTATGGTTTCCTGTGGGCTTGGAGGAATGTGAGGCAGGAGCTGCGTTCTGCTTTGTCACTTTGGAGCAGAAAGGGAAACAGAGATTAGTAGCAACAGGTCTTGGGTTTTTTGTGGAGGTTTGCAGGCTGATAGCAAAGCATTAGGAAGGATCAGAGGTACCCTGTGGTGACAGGCCACAGACTGGCTGCCTTGCTGAAGTGCCGAAAGCGCAGTGAGCCGCAGACCAGGCAGAAACCATTGCAGCCATTGTTCCCATTTAGCAATGGCATAGACATGGGTGCTGTCAAATACAAAGAGCAGCCATCTATTTCTTATTCCAGATGATTTTTATTTTAGATAATTCGAATGTGCAGAAACCCTCCACAAAACAGAGCAAAGGCCATGGTTAAGAATTGGCAGGCAAGCCGAGTGAACTTTCCTTTCTGCTGCAGATCTGAGAATAAACTAGTCGCTGCACAAAGGCAGCCTTAGAAATGTGAAGATAAAGAACACAGAAACCAGGATACGCTGTGTTATTCCTGCATATCCTCCAGGAACATGTGGTGGTTTTGTAGTGCCGTTGGATCATCCCTGTGTCTGGGATGGAGGCAAAGTCCTGTTAGAGCATTAGCCTGTGAGGTGGTTCAGGGTACGATCTGTCAGATCAAAGCCCCGTTGGTTCTGGGTTGGGTGGAAGGCTGAATTTAGTGCCTTTTGGGTGGGTTGGTGTGTCACCGTCATCAGTTCTGAGGTGGTTTTGTCAGTTGTTTTCCAAGTCGGGCCTGTGTGATCTCAGTGATCGAGAATCCTGGGCTGTGGCTTGGCCTTGACTCAGCCTCAAATCAGAACCAGGCACTCCTCCCCACATGAACTCTGTCTCCTTGGCCTGTTTCTTTCCAGGACGTGTCATTCAGAGCTCTGCGTTCTCGTCTTCCCTTTGCAGTGAGAAGGTGTTGGGTGTTTGTGTCTAACAAACAGCATCCTTGACCTGGCACGTGGTTAGCTTGTGGGTCAGTGTTGGCTGGACATAGTGGTTAGCACTACAGGTGGATATCCAGCTTGTAGTTGCCAGCGGCTCGTATTAGCTGAACGCAGTGGGTTTATTTAACTTAGTGCACAGTTTTACCCCCTCTTTGACCAAGGCACGTGGTAAAATATTTCCTTTGTTAATCTGCTGTGTGAGTCCGTAACAGAATTTTCAGAACAGAAGTGCTCGTGTGTGGAAGAAAAGGCCTTTTTAAACAATGTACTGATAGGCAGTGGCCCTGCTTCCCAAAGCAAATGAGGCCTTCATTCATTAAATCAGAAGCAGTTGGATCTCCATTCCAGTGGACGGAGATGCTCACTTAAATCATATCTAATATAAATAACGTTAGTCTGCTCACTGCCTCTCCACTTATTAAGCTCTCTCTCTGATGGGAGAATGTGAGTGACTGTGCAGAGCGTCTCAGAGGTGCTGTGAACTTGCTCTGCCAGGCACGACATCCTTTCGTTCCAGGTGCTTAGCCAGTTGAGAGCAGAAGTGGGCCAAGATGTGTCGCACAGTGAACTAGGAACCCCCGTCTGCAGGATTAGTGCCAACATCTGGAGTGTTTTGGCTCCAGTTGTTACTATATGAGCGGAAAAGAGAGCTCAGTGGTCAGCAAGGACTTGCAATCATGTAGTTAAATGCTATCATCTCATTTCCAAAGCAAGGGCCATGCAGTGCTATCATCTGACTTTACGGAGGGGTTGACAATTCCTCCTACCTCTGGCTTTTCTCCAGTTCTCTTGTATTTATACTTAAAGGCCAGATGTGCTAGGTGCAAGTTAGACGGGGAATGGGCTTCTTCTTAGCATCACCTGAGCTGTTTAGCACGCTGTGTGTGTGCATGCTTGTTGTTGGGTCCATTATGGACCAGCTGCAGGCTTGAGAGCATCTGGCTTTCTTCCCAACTTCCAGTCTTGTTGCAAGACATATTATTTCCAGCTTGCTTTTGATGATTGTCTTTCATTGTTTTAACAGAGGTTTTTAGTGATATTTATCTGACAGGCAATGTGAAGTACTGGGTGAGGGATCAGGGAGATCAGTTCTGTTCTTGGTTTGGGTGTTGACCCTTTGTTTCGACTTCCTTGGGTCACATTACCTCTTCTGTGCCGCTCTTTACCTGCCTTATCTACTTAAACTCACTGGAGCTTTGACAGTCTCTTTCTGTGACACTGTATAATATCAAATATATAGGGCTTTCGGTATGCTTGGGGAGTGCAGTTGCTACTGCAAGCAATGCCAACAATATAAGCTTTTTCTTTCCTTACTTTTCTATGAGTGGGGCTTCTGTATGTATTTTGTAAGCATTAAGTAGTAGCCAAATGAGTACACAAAAACATAGCCCATGGCTTGACTCGTCATGTAAAGATATTAATAACCGTGCGCACAAAGGAAATGATTAAGGGATAGGCAGTGTTCCTAATTGAATGCTTCTTCCCCATTCATGGGAGGAAGGGTGTGAAATCTCTCTTATGCTTGCCAGCTCTCATTACAGAAATCGGTCATTAGCCCCATTTATGCGACAGGTTAGTCTGCAACGCGGAGCCAATTCGCAGGGCAGGGCTGGGCTTCGTTGGAGCCCTGTGAGGAGCTAGGAGTTGCCGGTTTGCAGGCATTTCTGTAATTTTTTTCCCCAATTTTTACTAGAGAAGCGGAATGGGCTGAAAAATTGGTCAAAGAAACTCCTGTGATAGAAATTCCAAAGTATTTTTTTTTGCTCAAAAACTGTCATTCCATTTCCAGCTGGGTTCAGATCTTGTTGTGAAACTTAGAAGTCAAAGGAGCTCAGTTTCAAAGTGATGGAAGCAGAATATATTGGTCCATCTTTTCCTTCCAGAATGGAATATTGCCAGTCTCAACACTGTCCCATGAAATGCTTCACTCTGATAAATCAGCGCTTCCCAATGCCAAGGCATTCTTTCGGAAAATACTTTTTTCTCCAGAAAATTCCCAGGCAGCTCTACATTTAATGTAACGTTTCACAAATTCTGTGCCATCCCAGGCTGCAGTGCAGTGAGTTAGCTCTTGGCCCTGATGATTGCGTAAGCAAAGCCTTTGATGTGTAATCACTCCTACTCAGCCCTGAGCAGGAGAACCTGTTTCACGGGGCAGAGAAGCGTTTTTTAAAATGCATCGCTTATATCCAGTGCTTTTCAGAAGTTTCTTCAGCCTTTCCTGTCAGATTAGTGCATCTCTGGATTATCCAGAGCTCGTCAATAGCGTTCTTCCTACAATTCTTTGTTCAGGTAGGGAATTAATCTCATTTTAGAGCTGATGATCTGAGGCTAGAATTTTAAAGGCACTGAAGTGCCTGTGGAAATACATGGGTGGCTTGTGAAATTTTTAAAAACCTCTTAAATTCCAATATCGAGTAGACACAGGCTGAAGTACCTAAAGTATCTTATAAAACCAACAACAACAGTGATTTTATCGAGTTCTGCTGGATTTTGCGCTGAAACAGAGTAGAGCCTTCTGATGACGTGGTGATGGCAAGATAGGGGAGCGGTGGGTCGCACAGGTATCTTGCTAGTTGTCTGTCAGAATAAGTATCTGGAGAGGCAGAGGGATGCTCTGCATGTGCTCTGCAGCTAAAAGCACTGAGTATCTCCGGGCTTTTGGTCATGTAAGTCTGTCCTCCTATGAAGGTCAATGTGTTTAAAGAGTTTGAAAAGTTTAAGTTAAACCAAATTAAACAGCATTGGACCAAACGAGCACTGGACCTTTGTATATCAATGTAACTCCCCAGGGGCTTCTGCAGTGGTAATTAAATACCAGGCCAGGTTTTGTTTGTGTTTACACTTGTGTAATTTTGCTGAATTTATTGGGCTGGTATAAATGGAGGAGATTTAGACTAGTGGGGGTGGAAGTGAATGTCCTAAAAGAAAGCCAGAACATTCACAAAAACAAGTCTCATTCAGTCTTGAGTTTGCTTTGTGGTTTCCTTGTGAATCAGAGAAGAAAAAGGGAGTGGGAGGAGAGGAGAGAAAAGACGTTCAGAACCCAATCCAAAACCAACCCCTTCTCTTCCCCTAGCCAATATCTCTCATATAAGACGTTTGTTTCTTCTGGCAGTAGGAGGAAACCTTTCCAGACATTGTCCTCTGAGAACTGCTCAGCATTTGCAGTTAAAAGGGCAGTGCACTAAGAAAGAGAAACAAGAAAGAATAACTGTTGCTGTAACACAAAGGACAGGTGGGTTTATTTTTTTGGCCCCAAGAGTTCATGCTGTATCGCATATAAGGTTTGATTTCGTGGAGCGCTTCCCGATCTGCAGGGCCTTAACTGCCTAAAGCACCAGCCCCCCTCAGTTAATTCCTGCAGTGATTTCTCTGTCAATGGAGGACATGATGAGGACTCATTTAAGACTTGAGGGCTGCACATGTATCCCTGAGTTCCAAAAACATTGGATAAGAAGAGCGATTGTTTTCTTATCTGTTTTCATGAATCAGTAATAACATTTCTTCCCACTCTACTACGAGAGGCCAAGCTAAATTCTTCATCCCCATCCCACTTCTTCAGCCTCAACAGGGAGGACGGAGCTTCTGGCATTGAAATACTTTTCCTTGCAAAAGGTGCTGCCTGCAAGCTGTTCTCAGAACGTGTCCGGGAATACCCTGAGCCAGCCAGCCCGTGTGTACTGTTCGTACAGAGCACATTGCACTTGTGGAGAAACTTGGCTTATCCAGTTCTTCAGAGTGGGGCTTGGTGAGGGCTGAGATGATGCGGCCTGAACATGTTCCCCAACAGATTCACACTGAAAGAAAAGCGTGGGCCAGTGAGAACGCAGCGCTGGTGGAGCTAGGGATGTTGCATGTCTTGAGAGCTTGATGTCAAGGCTGGGGACTACCCTGGAAAACAAGCTTTCAGCCAGTATGTTTATTTAAATGGCCTATGTGGTCTTACGAGTTAGTCAAAAGAGCCTCGTTGACCTTTAAATCCAGCAAGCTGTAATGTATTAAGCAAAGGCCCATTAGTGCTGTGGAAAGATTGGGAAGGTTGGGGCACAACCTGCTTTAGCAGATATGAAGGGAAGCGAATCCACTAATACAAAGACACCTAAGGATGCCATACTGTCCGTTACCCTGGGATCTGCGGCAAGGCTTGTTTTAAACGGTGCTGTGTGTAAACCGATCAATAGGATTATTTTGGAGGCCACACTAATTAAGGGATTATCCAATGAAAGTGGTGAGATGCTCTCTCTGCCTTAGATAATGGGACACTGCTCCTTCTGCAGCTGAGACGGAGATTCAAGGACTGCCTCTCTGACAGGAATTTGCTTTCAAACGGGTGGTTTTAACTGGAAGCCTGTGTGCCAAGGGGGCTGGCACGTCATGCAGAGTTGAAACAGGGGTAGTTTGGATGTGCTGTGCAGCACTTGCCAGTCTGCAATACCTCCCAGTGGGCTGTGGGGTTTTTTGAATGTCAGATTTACTGCTGTCTTCTGTGCACCCTGGGTCGACTTATTTCAATAAAAGCTGTTGTGCTGAGGCAAGCTTGAAGTTTAGTTTTGCTCCAAAGGCAAAGGAGATGTCAAAAGAGTGGTAGGGCAGGGTGGACATAAAAAGGACATCAGTGTTTGTTCCCGGGAGAGTGTAGTTCTGAATATCACTGCTCTCAGGGGCGAAGGAGTTCCTTCCTTCTGGAAACAGAGAAACATTTGACGTTGGCAGACGTTGGGAAGGTACAATCAATGGATGGGGTCTGTGTTTTGGGGCTTGAGTCCGAGGAGGAGGGTGCTCTGCTCTGGTGCTGGCCTTCTGAGGTGACAGTGTGACTTTCACTCCCATGTGACTCATTTTGGGCTTCGCAAGGGAGAATTCCGGGGGTTCTGTGAGGGTCTGGGCCCCGTACTTCCAGCAGGATGGAGCGACTGGGGGCTCAGGTGCTGGTGAGAGCTGGGAGCGTCGCCCCTGCCCGTGGAGCTGCACTGACAACTGGGAAATGAAAAGCAAAAAAGCCCGGCGCTGAAAAGGCCAGTGAGGCTCAGCTTTGGCAGAGGGTCGGGAAATCTCGCCGAGCAGGGAGAATTGTGGCGAGGCGGCCAAGGGGAACACAGCTCCAGTGTTGGGGCCCACAATGGAGTTCCTGTGGCGGCGGCCACAAGGGAGGGCATTGTCTGCGGCCCCAAGGGTGCCTGTGCTCCACGCGCGGAGCCATTAGCAGCTAATGAGTTCAAAATTCACCGTCGAGGCAGAGGACAAGTAGCAATCAGTGCTGGATGATACTGTGCTCCTAGAATAGGCCCTGTGTGGTTGTCTGTTCCGGAGCTAATGGGAACAAGAGATGAAGTGTGCGTGCGTGTGTGTGTGTGTGTTTGTGTTTGGGAGGTCAGGGGGACATTTATCGCTGCCGTTGCAGCAAAGGGACACCTGCCACTGGCAAACTGGAACGTTGGCCTTGCTCTGCGTTTGTGCCTGCGACTTTCTCACCACAGTCCCCCTTTCTCTCTCTTTTGGCGCTTCAGAGGCTGTCAAGGGACGAGAAGCGTCCCGAGCCAGGCCAGGTGCACGATCAGTGCCCAGGGTTCTGAAGCCCAAAGAGGCGTAGGAAGCAAAGGCCTGACCTAGTGAAGCCTTGTGCCAAACCCCTCTGTGGCTGCAAGGGTGCAGAACCAGTGTGGAAGGCTGGATTCCCAGCCGGGGTAAATCAGCAGGGCTTCACATGGCCTTTGTAAGAATTGAAACTCTGCCCCTGAGAGACAGCAAAAGCACTTTTCTTCTGCTTTCTTGCACTTCCCTTTGCTCATCTACCCTTGTCTCTCTGCATCGGTTTCCTGGCCCCTCTCCCTGACTTGCAGCATCTCCTGTTATTGCCACTGTCTTACCCCCTTACCGTTCCCTGTCTCCCATCGATCTCTCTGAAATGCCTTTGCATTCCAGCTCTAGGATTCAAACAAGCAGGCTCCGCATCTTCTGCCGAACCGTGCGTGTCTGCATTGTGGTTATGCATGTGTGTGGGAGAATGAATATTTAGGAGTAAAACAAAGTTTTCTCTGCAGCAATAACCACGATAGACTAAACAAAATCTTGCACACATCTGCAGTCCAGCTATTTCTGGTGCGAGGCAGAAAGCTTGTGCCGCATAGCAGAGTCCACCTAACATCTGCCAGTGGTGCTTTTTTTCCAAAACAACTTCTCTGTGGAATTCTAGTGAGTCACAGGCCCTGTATCTACCTGCCACTCCGCACTGTTACCAGCAAGGTGCAGGGCTGCACTATTTTGCATGAAAACAGGTTTGTTTTCTAACCAAAACCCTGTTTAATCCCTGCTGATGTCAGAAGATTTTCCTCTAGGTTCTCATGTTATGAAGTTGGTGTAGATCTGTGACAGGGTATGCAGCCTGCATTTTCAAGGTCTAATTCATCACTTGGTATGTGGGTAAACATTTAGTATGTGATTTAAGGCCTCCATTTAGTGGGCAGACGTTTGACAGTCAATTCTGCAAGTCATCACCCACCTGCTATCAGGATGCATACTGATTCTGCACATGTCCTGCCTTCCTGGCTTAGTATTAAGGATGATATTTGTGGCAGGAGTAGGGAGGGGAGTGTGTGTCCCAGTGTCTCATGCCAGAAGATCCAGCCTGTCTGCTTTCATTTACTGGCCAAATTCACCTCTCCGGCCATAGCAGTCTTAGGTTGCTTGGGAGCTGAGGATTAGTTTGTGATATTTAATTTTTTTAAAGTTGCAGCTTGTGGTAACAAGTGATCACATGGGACTCAGAGAAATCAAAGACTTGATGGTTCCAGATAAAAGCCCAGTAGCCCCATGCAAAAAAAAAAAAAGGATTTCACACTTATTTTAAGATACGTCATGTGTTTGAAATTATGTCTTCTGCAGTTCCTTCACTGTTTGTTTGCATAAAAGCATAGTGCATGTATTTTTATTTAGAGAAATGCAGCAACCTGCCGTTTGACCTGCTGTGGCTTGGGGCAGCAACTCTTTTCCTCACTTTGTCTAGGCTCTCCTGGGATGCTCAGCTGTGATGAAGGCACTTGCTTTGTGGCTGGCGTTTTTGTGGGGCTTCAGTTTGTTAGTGTGAACACCTCCTGTGCGCTGCACCAGATTGCTCTTTCCTGCGAAGTAATGCAGGTGGAGCAAGCCTACAGAAAACTTCGTATACCCGGCTTACAAGAGGGACTCTGTGTCTTCCATTTCTCACCCTTGGGACAGCAAAGCACCCAGGGGTTCAAGTGTAGCAGCATGTAACATTAACTCCCAGTTTATTCCTTGCTGAGCATACCTCTGGATCCAGTTCATCCTACTGGCTATACCAGTGCAACTGGTTTTACAAAGACATTTCTTCACTCGGTATGCCGTTCCAACTTAGCAAGCTGGGTGAAGCGTGTGCTGGGCACTAGGCATATATGTGAAATCCCATTGAATTTGGTGGGAGTGAGAGACAGGTTTAAAATCAAGTATCTGCTTGAGGACTTTGCCTATGCATGCCCTTTAAAACCGAGCTGGCTCCAGGACTTTTCCTCTAAGCCTTTGCCAGTGAAGGCCTTGATATTAACCCACCTTTGGTAGCTTTCTCACTGGCTGGCTGTTGCCACCAGGGCACAGCACAGTGCCCTGGGAGCAGGTACTCTCACAGAATGGCTGTGTAAGCACGTGTGATTATTGTTCTCCCTGCCTCAGTCTTTCCACGTGGAGCATGAGGCTATTAGGCCTTTATTCACCTGCAGTGAAACCGTGTGGTGAGACCTCAAGCATCAAAGGCAAACTTTCTCCTCAGCGAACCTCCCTCCTCCAGTCACGGTGCTATGCCAAGGATCCTGTCGCTTCCCAGTGATTTTTATCACTGCCAGAGCCAGCCTTCTGCAAGAACTGTACTGTCTGGGGCAATAGCTTCATGGGTGCTCAAAGCGAGCCCTGCAGAGAAGGCAAGCAGAATCCCAGTGCTGTGAAGACCAGTATCTCATCCAGTTCCAGCTCCAGTTCCTTATGTGGACAGAAATCAGGAAGGAAATCAATGTTTTCTAGTAAAATTGGACTTTTCTCCTTAACCTGATGAAGCGAGAGCAGTTCTGAACACGTCACTGGTGACTTGGCCAGATGAGCTCCTTTGGCATGCACTGTGTGACTGAGCATGACAAGATCTCGCTCTCAGCCCTCTGTACCGTTCAAGCCTGGCTAGTGTCTGCAGGCCAGCAGCCTTGTCCCAGTCAGCACAATGGAGCAGTGCAGCCTTCGTTCCGTTCTGACTCCGGCTGCCTTGTACGCTTCACACGCGTGCTGTCCGGTCGGCACCGAGCTGTGACTCCGTGTTGTGGCTCTTGTGAAGGACTAAGCTCCCTCTCGCTGCGCTGTGCACTGCTATTTGGGGCTATTGTACCGAAAAGGTGAGAAACTGGAAGTTCACACGTTTAGCAGGAATGGTGGACACGTTAAAGAATCCTGATTTAATGAGGGGATGGAAAATGGCTAAAAATTCTCGCTGTTGGGTAAGATGAGGTACACTGACACCGTAGTTCATACCCACTGTAAGAGTCAGGAAGGAGCTCTTTTCTCCTCGTTTCCATTGACAATTGAACTGGTGTATTATGGGAATTTCTTTCACTGACAGACAGGCGACGGTCGGCATCACAAGACTGGTCTTTGCCACCCTGCGTAGTGATCCCTGTGTTCGTTCTGTGCTGCAGTCGGTCACCTAGGATTTGCCAGCAATGCTGCCCTTTCCTGGATGGAAGCTGAAGTGTCGTGGGGTGTTCCAAACCTGCTTTTGCACCCAGCAAACTTTCTGCTTCCACTCAAGCAGCAGAGACCTCAGTTTGGAGGTGGGAAAAGAGAGAATAATCTTTGGTCTGATCTTCCTAAGACTTTGAGACACGGAGTGGCAGCGGGAAAAGGACGGCTCTGAAACTGAAGGTAGCTGTATATCCTCTACCTACGTGAATGCTGCTGACTTGGAAGCCAGAGAGCAAAAGCATCACATGTGCCAGTTTCTAGCATAACTACTCAAAATCTAGGTCAGTGTTTGCACTGTGTCAAGCATTTATGCTTGGGAAGGCTATTGACTTGTCAGCACTGGGGGTGTGTTAATAAGTCTCTGGCAATATTAACAGTAATCTGTTCGCAGTATCTTTGATCTGAAGGTCTTTGAATCCGGTGCAGTTGTCATTAAGTGGAGTTCACGGTACAGCTTTGCGAAAGCAGCTCCATTTTACAGCTGAGGAAGCCAAGGCAGGGAGTGACTGTGAGTTATTTTTGATGACACCGCTGAGTCATTGCCAGAGGTAAGGCTACAACCCAGGAGCACTGGCTCCCAGACTCCTGCTCCAAGTCACTAGACAGCACTCTCCCCAGCCTGGTTAGACCCACCCTTGGAATATGGTATTCCAAGGCATTAATTCCAGCTGCAGCAAGACTTCTCTGCTGAGCTGTAAGCACAGCAGTGATATACATACCAAAGAACCAGATAAACATTTACTTTTCCTTTGTGTGAGAGTGCTGCAGCCAGCAGGGACTGCGGGAACTTCCTCCCCCTCTGCACACCAACAGAAGGCAGGGAGCTCGCAGTGAGGGATAAACGGGCATAAATAACAAGGGGACAAGGGAACAAGCTGCGTTTCCCAAGAATCTGAGGGAAGCAAATGAACCTGCTCAGAAGCTTGACAAGGATGGGTGAGAGCAGGTAGCAGCAGGTTCAGGGGCTGATGGAGAGGCGTTTTCCCTGCCATCGCTTTCTCCTGATCCAGACTGCCGTCAGGAAAACCAGGAACCCTCACAAGGATAAGAAAGATGGGATTTCATCCTCCTGATGCTAAATGCAGAATTTTGCCATTGAGCCACAGAAAGAGAAATGAAGCTTGCACTTTGAGAACTTGCTGCTCTGGAACAGAATTTAAGCATTACTGAAGTCGTTGGTCTTCTACCCAACTGAGTTTTAATCTAGTTTGTCCTGATCTTGCTGTTGACGAAAGAACAATAGACTCAAAGGCCCAAGGCAGTCAACATCAGCTGCACTGGTTTCTCTCTGGAAGGAAAGAGGGACCAGTGACAGACAACTGAGGACAGCGCTGTTCATGTGCTGTGACTAATTTATGCCCATCAGACTCAAGACTATGAAGCCAGCTCCTTTCAGAAAACTTAAACCCAGGCAACAATTGAATAGTAATACATTGGATCTGACTTTCCTCAATTGTATGCAGAGTTTTCGATTACCCAGGCTGCTCCTTTATTCTTGTGCTCCCCCCACCACGTGGAGAGCCAGGTGCTCTGCGCAGGATGGATGGAGGTGTGGAAGAGCAAGGGCTAAGGACTGGCATGCACAGGCTTGGTGGAGATGTGATGGGAAAGCCTGGTTTGATTAGAAATTGTTAGGCAACAGAGCTTGAAAGAAGCCGTGGCTGCTGATTTTACAACGGGCAGCACGGCAGGGCTGTGCCCGGCCCGCACGTGGGTAGCAGGGGTGAAGGGCTGGTTGGGAGAGGTAATAGAGGAGAAGCAAAGGAGAAGCAGATGGCATGGCAGCAGCACTTGCTACCCCGACCATCAGCCAGGGAGCCCCTAAAGCCTCAGGTGCAACTTAATCCCAAATTAATACAGTTTAGCTCTAGGCACCCCACTGCTGTGTGTGTAATTGGGGGAAAGCAGTGTTGTTTGTCTGGTGTGCGTGGCAGGGACGGATTAGTGATGGCTGTAATGAGCCACGCTTAGCTGGCAGGGCGACAGGATTTAGTGGACTGGGGATGGGAAGGATTCCTGTCGATGGAGTCTGTTCCCACATATTCTTCCTGGCTTCTGGTTGGTTTCACTCCCCAGCATCCCTCTTCCCAGTTCTAGATTGACTCTTCCAGTCCAGTTTAAGACTGGGACCAGGACTCAGGGGACTTTCTGCTTATTTGCTTTTAGAAGTTGAGCAAGGTGAGTCCCCTTTTTTGTGCCTCATTTTTCCCACGTAAGCTATAGGACATGTGTGAAGCACGTGAGAATATAAGGCTCCACTCATGTTTTCAGAGAGCTTTTGGTTTCAGGAGTGACTGGCATTAATGGAGGCAGTATATGTTCTGTCCAGGGCAGCTCTTCAGTCCCTTCTCAAATCCGTCTGGGAGACACTCATGTAGGATGTGCTTGTTGAGCCTCACAGAACCAGCACCAACAAAGTGATTCAAATCTCCAGTATTTTAACAAGTGATGTGTGTGTCTGAAGTGGCTGGTTACTGGCGTGGCTGCTCTTCTGCCTTGTGTATGAGAGCTACAAACTCGCTGCCGCTGTAGCCTTGAGGAGGCATCTCACCTAGACTCTCTTCGCTTTCCAGTCCACAAGGTGGGATGCTGAACTGGTATTTAATGACACTATCCAGTTGCGTTACTCCTTAGAACTTCCGTCTCCAGCACTGTCCTGTGCACCCTGCTCGTTATCCTCAGAAACCTTTGGCTGTGCTCAACTGTCTCCCAGCCCGTCCCATGCTATTTCCAGGAGCAAATGCAAAAAGCCATGCAAATGAAGCTCTCCTTTCCTACGGGAAGCCATGGCAATTGCAGGATCTGGTTGTCATGGATATTGTCACCATGGAGCCGTTGCCATGGTGCTGTCTGCTCACATTGACAGAGAGATGCAAAGTATGCTTATCCTTTTGAAGAAAGGAGGAAGAACTGTGGATACTAGAGGGCACAGAAGCTTTCAGATAGGTAATTAGGGAGGTTAATAACTACTTTGTTTTAGAATTTTGCTGACTCTGCTGTCTGTCTCTGTCAGGTTCCTTATTTTTCTCTTTTGTGTCTTACAGTAACAGCCAACAAAAGGAAATGAGACTGATGTACTTGCTGTAGGTCACCCACAGTTGTATTTCACCATGCAATGAAAGCAGCACTTTTCTCTCTTGCAAAAAAAAAAAAATAATCCAAAGAGTGACCACTGGTAATCAGTGCTCGGCTTTTATCTCCTCTCAGTTTAAACCCCCAGAAATACAGTATCTTGTGGAAGACGGGGATATGGAGGTGGAATTTAAAATCCCATCTTCCCCTGCGGGCCCCTTTTCCTGGAAGGAACACACTCACCTTATTTTAATTTCTAGAGAAAGTCTGTGCTCCTTTGGAAGGTAGTTTGGCGGCTGTTAGTGACCTTGTCAGGCTGCTGATGGTTCTGGAAGGAGGAGTTGAATGAGAAACGACTTGAGTCCGTGCCAGACATCCTTGTCTAGTTAGGGGCAGAGCTAATCTCACCAAGGCAAATGCTGGTTTCACTCCATTTCAAATAGAACAGTCAGATTTAGTAAACAGTAATAACAACTCTGCTTTGCACACCTACAGCTCCTGACTCACCGAATATTTTGCCACTACTGTTTATTAAATCCCCCAAACAATCCTGCGAGAGAGGGAAGGATTCGTTTTTCTCAGCCTTTTAATAGCGATAATGGGGCACAGAGACTGTGGTGATGGTCTCCCATGGATGCTGTGGCCGTCAGGAACAGGATCCAGGAGCTCCTGTTTCCCGTCCTGAGCTCTGGAAAGCTCATGTTTCATTCTGTCGCACAGCATTACACTAAGGGAGGCCTGAACATCACTGTAGTGACATGTAGGGTAGGGCCCTTAGCAGCCTGATTTAGAGCTATATTAAACAGAGATCTGAATGCTCCGGGTGGCTAAGTAACATCGTCTTTGATCTGAATATGCCAGTGGCTCGCTTCCAAACACATTAAGCTCATGAGGCAGTCCTTTTCCTGGCCACAGAAGATGTTTCTCTGGAGGAGTTGTCACTGCGAGGCATGGATTAGCTCTTTTCCTGGCTTTGACAGACATTTTGGTCGCTGCTAGCCACAAAGTGGGGTTTATGCAGAAGCACATCCAGTTGTTCCTGGCGCAGGGTGGGTTTCTAGGAATTTCCCAGCCCACTCAACGTGTTGACCAGGTAGAACACAAGGTGGAAAAGAGCTGCTTGGCCTGTGGTGCTCCTGTTCCACGTATGACTCCAAGATTTGAAACCGAGCACGCCTGCACGCCTCCGAGCCAGCAGTTGGGAACAGCTGGCCTGCAGGTGGGACTGGGTTCGGAGTTCAAGGGCTGCAGCTTCTCCTTCTCTCCAGCTCGGGGAGAGTTTTATGCACAGCAATACGGGTGGCTTGTAAGGGAGTGGTAACACGCTGTAGCAGTTAGATCGCATTTGTAAGAGTCACAAATCAGCCTGAGTTAGAATTGGCACCAGTGGAGGTAGAGGGAGGGAGGCAGGCTCTCCAGAAACGTTCCTGCTCCTGCTGAGCCGAAGGGATGTCTTCACGTTGGCTGCGATGGGGAGTTGGCTTGTACCCCACGCGTCCTGCCGATGTGACACGGGTCAGCGGGATCAGCTCACGCGGTGCAGAGCTGCGCGGCCCCAAAGAGATCTGCCTGCCTTCGGTGGGCGCTTGTGAAAGCGAGAAGCTCCGAGGTACTTTTTACATGCTTGGTTGTAAAAATGCAGGTTTTTTTGTAGGTGGTGAGTGAGATAGCTTTTGTGTAAAAATGTGCCTTAGGGACAAACGCGCCCTTTACTTGACCAACCTGTAATCTGGTGACTGCATGCAGAAAATAGCCCTGTGTTGTTCTGAGCTTGAATACTGAAAAAAAAGTCCTAGTCTTTATATTCTTGTGCCTCAGTTTCCCTGCCAGAATAGTGAGGAAAACCAAGTGCACTTCCCAAGGAAAAAGAAGGGCATGTTTAATTAAGTCAGCTTTGTGAGTTGCTTTGACAGCTGCAAGTATAAGTAGTTGCTATTATAGCAGCTAATAATTTGGAATTGTATGTTCTTTTGGTTCTCTTCTTCATATAGTTATGAGAGGTGACCAAGCATTTTTAGGTCATTTTATTACTTTTTAATACCTAGTTTGGTGTTGGATTTCTGCCTTCCTGTAGAACACGTGTGCGTTTGTGTCAAATGCACTCAGTTAACAAAACATTTCAAGAAAACCATGACCACTATTCCAGCGTGAAGAAAAAGAAATGTGAAAAATGCAGACAGGCCTCTCTGAGAACTCTCTGTTGATCACTTCATGCCTAAGCTGGTTAGTAATATGATGTTGTTTAATGCTAAGGTTTATTAGTCGAGTACATGACTGTTCTTTGCTGTAGTCAGCTTGTCACCTGGGGATCCCCCGGAGCTTGCCAAACATGGATTAATCACTGAATACTCACGGTGTCACCGTGAAGCAAATGTTTATCAATTTAGCAATGGGGGAGTCGAGGCTAAGAGATGAGTTATGTGGCAGCTAGTAACAGCTTTGTGAGGCCTGCTTATTCCTCCCCTCATCACAAACCATCTCTTTTGTAAGACTATTACTCAGCAGAGTCAGAGGCAAATGATGACAAATGACAATCTGACTGAAAAAGGGACCTTTCACAGCTGGCGCCCCTCCGTCAGAAGGTCATTTCTCCTCTGGTTTTGCCCGCCCTCCTCTACCAGCTCTGTCCTTCTAACTGCACCCCAAGCAGAGCTTATAAAATCCAGTTCTAGGCACCCACACACTTACACTCAGCCTCAGCTTGTCGTGATGCTGACGGCCTCGTTTCTGCATCAGTTTGCCAGTGGGACCTTCTGGCTTTGATCGCTTCTTGGCTGTGGGCGATTATTCTCTTGGTGCTTGGCTAGGACCGTCTAATGGAAGTTTGTAGAACCAGGTCACAAGAGGGGAAAGGCAGATGTGTTCTTGCCACAGACCCAATTCTCTGATAGCAGTATAGCTTATTATTCCTGTCCCCATGGGAGATGAAAATGCTTCTGGGAAGATCTCTGTCACGTACAAACCATGCTTCTGAGTGGCTTTATTAAAGGACAAAGAAAAAATCACAATGCAAAACCCTCTGGACTGTGGGGAATTACTGATTTCTCTGAGCAAGGAAACTCAAGCCTCATCTCTTTAGTTGGAAGGGCTCTGCTGTGCACTGAAAGACCAGCAGATGAGATCGTGGATTGTTTTCTCTCCCCTCATGACGGAAATAGCCCAAGGCCTGGAAAAGCATTAGCAGGAAGAGCACAGCATCAGGAAACACGAAGGGCACCCAGCCAGGACATGACTACACAGCTTTTAGCTGCCCAGCAATTGGGACATTGCTTTTTTGGGTGAAGGGATTCAATTCCCTCTTGTCAGAATCACTTGGTTTCCTAGCCAGCTGCCTCCAGCTGGGTGAGCATGTGAGCCCTAAGTGCTGAGCATCCCTGTGTACACACTCCAGCTGCTGCCTGTGCCTGGGGTTTTCTGTTTGTGTCAGAAGCCACGAGTGCTGTGGACATGGCAAGCGTGTAGGTTCAGTAGGGATCACGTGTGCCACTTGCCGTGCCTGCTCCTCTCCCTTCTGTATTCCTTCGGGATGGAGCAGTGGAGCTCAGCAGTGCTGAGGTGGCATTAGTCATCCCTGTGGAGTTATTCCAGGTTCTCAGCTTGCTTGTGTAACTGAAAGGGTTTTGCCTTTTATCTATGACACACTGGTGGAACAGTGGGAGGATTTAAATTTGGGAATGAAATTGGCAGAGAATTTAGCCCGGTGCTTGTCTTTTGCAGTAAGCAGTTGCTCTGGAACCTGTTATTTCTCTAGGGAAGCATGATCAGTGGACTCTGGAATTGCATTAGTGAGCAGGATAAGGACATTTTGAACCCCAACAGCCCAGGGATGGACTTAGGCATGTTGTACCCTTGAAGGATGGAAAATCAGGTGTTAAGGAGTCTGGTGTCATCTCTTTCCCCGAGCTTTCTGCCTCTTTGAGGCAAATGTGCTGGGCCTGTCCTGGCTGTGTGAATCAGGGCCTGTCAAGAAGGACCTCAGTTAACGCTGCTTTAGCTTGTTACCTCCTGGTTTGCAACGTACAGGAATAGCGTGGGTCATAACGAAGTTGGCTGCCATTCATGCACGTCATTCTGGGGGTGGACAGTAGTGAGTTGGTGAGCAAGGCCGTCAGCAACCTGTTACTTCTGGATTTTGCTCCCTTGACATGGCAGGCCCTGCGGTGACATCATTTGGTCAGGGAGGAGGAGAAGGTGGGGGAGAGGGGCACTCTTGAACTGCTTCTGGTTTTGAGCGCTGCTGCGCCACTCCAAGTTTCTGCCAGCCCGTAGAGAACTTACATCGCTTTCTAAGAAGCAAAGGGCCAGAGCTGCAGTGAGAAGAACCCCTGGCCAACAAGACCAGGTGTGTGGGAGAAGGTTCTGCAGGGTAGGAGTTAGGCATTTGGTTGAGGACTGAAGTCTTTTTCCTTCCACTTACAGCTTATCCAAGATGAATGCATGGCTGCACTACCCCTAGCCACATCTCGGCCTTATAATTCATCTCCCCAAGGGCTTCATTCAGATATAAAAGCACCATGTAACTGGAAAGGATGGATTAAATGTTCACCCTTGTTTCCTGTAATGAAGCTGGAACTCCCATTACAGTCCTGGAACCGAACAGGTCCCTGAGATCACTGTCCTTGAAATCAAACACTTGGAACCTTTTATATCGAGTCCGTACACCAAATATAAAGCTCAAGTTTCATGCTCTCCTAGCCATAGTCAGTTGTATTCATACCTTAGTGGATACCAAAATGTCTTCCTATGCCACACAGAGTCCAAATATATCAACTGCTTTTCTTAGGAGATAAAACTGGGGAGTAAATTATAGATGCTCTCTCCACCTTCTGGCAGGAAATATGCAGCTAAGGCTGCCCTGCTATACTAGCCTCTAGCTGATGTCTGCAGATTAAACAGTGGCTGCTGTTGCTTTCCTGAAAAGAAAAGCATCCCCAGAAATCCCAGCTCTCTTTTTTTAGCTGGTTATTTTGTCCAGCTATCAGAAGCATGAAGAAACCAAGTGGAAAAATTGAGTCTGGCAGTAAGAGTGCGATGCATGAAGGCACACGACTTCCAAACCCAGAGAACAAAAATAGCTGCAAGAGAAAAAAATTTGCCTGAAAGAGGCTCTTTAATTATTCCATTTCTTTCAAAAGCTTTGCCCCCGGCACAGCCAGGCTGCCATTTGTATAGAGCAGCCATATGTGTTTCAGTAAAGCTTGAGCACCACATTATTAGAGAGAAAGAAGCTTCTTTTTTGGCTGTGTTTTCAAAGAGCTGGTAGCAGATCGATTGTGGCCAGAGCCCTGGGCACAAGGGAGTCTGTACTTTCATAATGAGTCACCAGGATTTAATTTTCAGTCCGGCTGATGTGAGGGTGAGGGATTTTAGATTGCTGCTTGGATTCTAGAGGCTGCTCCCAGAGGGCTGCTCAAGGAAGAGGTTGGAGGAAAGCAAAGAAAGGACTACCCAGCACTTACTTTTTCAGTCTGCTGGAGGAAGTTCCTGGGCTGTTGTTGCTGTGGATCGAAATCTTTCATGGTGGCATTTTCTGCTGCTGCTACAGAAAGGCAAAGTCCTTTAGCAGTAACCAGCAGCCCGGTGAATCTATGTTTCAGGACACTGACAGAACACCCAGTCTCCTAGAAGCCACCCGTTCCCTTCTGTGGTGTCTAGGTCTTTACATCTTTCTCCAGCACTTGCAAGTTGACACTTTGGAGGCTTCTGAGGTACGCTGAGAATATTGCAAAGCTTTGAAATACTCTTGTGGCTGTTGTTTGTGCTGAAGACGGCCATACCGACATCTTGAGTTTCCTCTGATGAGGCAGCAGATGTTCAGTTATATATCTTTCTCTGGAATTAAGTCAACAGCAATTGTATGAAACCTGCCTCTTGGCTGAGACGTTGTTCAAAAGAACACTGCAGCGGGACTGAAGAGTAAAGAAATTCCTAAACACCAGTAACCAGTCAAATGTGATTTGCAAGCCCACGAAAAGACCCCTGTTAAATACACCTACTGAAGTAACCTTTTCTGAACCGTCAAAGGGGCTTTCCAGTAAGATCTGTTTGTTTAATTTTTCTTTGGGCATGGGGACCATGGGAAGCAGAAGAAGAGAGGGATGCCAGGTCAGGTGAGCACTGCCACACAGTAAGGAAACAGAGTACGACCTTGCTGCTGCTGCGCTGAAGCAGAGGCCCTCGTTCTCCAGTGGCATCAGTGGCATGGTCTGACCCTTCTGTGAGAGTTTGCAATGTCCCTTTGGGCTGTACGGCTTGAGTGAGCAGACAGGAATCCGGGAAGTGCAAGGGATCGTTCTCCAGTAGGTGCTTGACCTCAGCCACCGTCTTATCAGTAGCATTGCAGCTTCACATGACAGGAGTCCCTGAGTCAGCCCAGAGCTTGGAAAGACAGTAGAGGCAATGCTGTGGGCTGGACATGGATCTGTGTTAGTAATTTTCTGTAATGGCCTTACTGTGTCTCCTTCTTTTCCCAGTGCCTGTGGTGGGACAGAGAGGTATTTGTAGAAAGCAAAGGCTGGCATTACAGTGTCATCCCAGGACAGAGCTTGTTCTTCAAAAACAAAAGTGCCAAAAAAGAAATAGATGCACTATACTTGGTCTTTCTGCTATTATCACAGCAAATGATGGTTGTCAACCTGCAGCGACCGGTTCCCTCCCTTTGCAGAAGGGAAACTGAGAGCCCTGCAACTGCAGCAAAGTCAGGCCTTGGGACGCAAAAGTATTCCTTGCTGGGGAGTTGTTTCAATGAACTCCTACACAAATACAACCTACACACAAAGACATGCTCCCACCATGGTGGGTGCAGATTTAGTCTCTGGCTATGTGCAGTTTTGAGGAACTGATGATGAAAAAGGCCGTTTCGAACATAAATGGGTTCTTGCTGTCTTGCCTGCTCCGTCCTGGTTTCTTGCCAGCTTTCTTACAGGTACAGGAGAAGGCCAGGGATCAAGGACCCTCCTGAGCAGCCATGCTGTATTACTGCAACTTCAGAGAGCCCGGAGCTTGGTCCATTCAGAAGCAGAGTGCTCGGCTGCCCTCTTGTTTTGCTTGCTTGGGGTGGCTCTAGACAGAGGGTGTCAGTAAAACCTGTGTCTGAAGTTCTGACCTCACCATTTTTTACACTGGGTGCCATGGCAGGGAAAAGGCTGTCTGGTTTTTAAGGGCCTAGGAAGAGAGAAGTGATGTGTGGGGCGAGGGAAGGTGTAACAAACATGGTTCATTTAAAGTTCTCGGCAGGTAGCAAAGTTTTGATAAGAACGTGTTTCTCCTTGCGTGCCAAAGTAGAGGAGCCAATTGTGGGCAGTAGTTGTATTTTCTTGCATCCGGTGTTTTTGAATGAAAGCAGATTCCAGGCTGTCTTCTGCGCTATATAATGGTGATTAATAACCTAGCCTGTTTCCTCTGGGTTTAATGGTCGGCTTATGTTAAGATGTAGGGAGTATTGTTTGCTGAGATGACATCAAGAGCTCTTGGATGAAAGGAGTAGAGACGCTTCCTTTCCTCAGACAGCATTGGCAGGCTTTCGGTGGTTCTCGCTGCTCACAGAGCTGAAGAACATCACAGCTCATTTAGGAACAGCAGACCTACCCCTTTTTCTCCTTCAGACTCACTTGTTAAAAGAAACCAGATGAGGAAAGGGCAGCAGTGGAGTCACAAGTGGCCTGTAAATGACCAGCATCCCCCATCTGCCCTCCCTGTCTGGGAGCAGTGTGGTCAAACCACAGGCCAGAAGGCATTTTTAATGGAAAGGGACATTGATGGAGGAGACATTCCTCTGCTTGTTAAGTAATATCATGTGGGAACAAGAGAGCAGTGGAAGGGGAGGACAGGAGTCTCCGAAGGAGAGTTACAGCTGTTACATCACCATTCTTGAATATGCAGCCGGTTTAGATTCAAGAAGACAGTTGTTCGACCTGCAGACTCTCGTCTTTGCTCCACCTGGATTACGCAGGGCTGTAGCAAATGAGCAACTGTTGGCTGTCTCATAGCTTACAGATGGGGACTGCGCTCGCCTGTGTACGGTATTACGCGTATTTCCCATTGAAGAGTGATCAGAAGGGGCGTTCCTGAGTGTGCTGCGATACTTCGGTGGTGTGTAATCTTTGTAAGGTACATGCAAGTACTGTGCTGTTGGCCTGAACCCTTCCTCAGCTCGGCAGAAATTTAGATGCAGACCCCAGCTTTGTGACCTTTTGGCCTTTTTTTCTTAAATTTATCCTTCCTTCTCTTGGAAGCATGTCCCTTAGTGAAGGCAGTCACTATCTTCATCACTCACTAATTCACTGAGGACACCAAGAGCCTCAGAGGCACAGAGTTACTACATACACTGGTGGTTCCTCCAGGACTTTTGCTGCTCCCTTTGGTCGGTGGGTCTCCTCTCCTTTTGCTGAGACAGCAGTATTGATTCATGTGGCTCTAAGTCACATCTCTCCCCTACCGTTCTTTCAGCTGGCACATGTTCAGTGCTGGATTTTTTAAAGCCTGAGTGTAATATTTCAGCAACCAACCTTTTAAATTACAAGACCACAAACTTAAGAAGCTCCTTGCAGTGAAATTTGTATTGCATATCCTTGGTGCATAAGGGTGGCGTGAGGCTTACCACATTTCCAGGTGTGTGGTTAAAGAAGCAGCTGTCCAAGTGTAGACATCCTATCGCAGTGAGCAGCTCTGCGGGGGAACGCTCGTAGGTTTACAGTGCTTACTGTTGGACTCTGGCCTCAAAAACGTCATTTCATACCACATGCCTCAGTCTAGGAATGCCTTTTGGAAACGGCTGATGTCATGTTAGTATTCCACTTTGTGAGGGAGGCCTGGTGACCTCTGCAGCTGGATTCTAATAGCCTCTTACTGTCACATCTGTCCAGTGATGTGGAAAGAAAACAGATCCGATAATCATGGAGCAGATTTATCCATATGCAAGCAAAGCCCCACGTGTGTGAAAGAGACTTATGGTGTTCAGCGACAGAAGGACCAAGATGTGTTTCTGCTTGAGTGATGGTTCCTAAGGTTCAAAGGACATTAATTCGCCATGTGGCTGCACTTCAGGCACAGTTGTAGCCTAGAAAATGGGGTTTGGTGCTACTGAAGGAAGCAATTTGTGCCCGATGTGAGCGGGTGGCTGAGGTGTGGAACAATGGTTGCTTCTGGGTCACTTGGCATTACTGTTGGTTAACAACGTCGCCTGCAGCATCAGAACAAGGCCACTAAATGAGTTTGCTGAGTATGAGCCCCACAGCACACTTGAATTTCTCCGTGACACTGACAGAAGATAGCGTAATCTCCACCTCTTTTCCCAGCCCTGTGGAATTAATTCCTGATGAGAATTAATCCTGATGAAGTGCAAATCTCTCCTCCTGTCCACCACCAGTACACATACCTTAGTCCCTCTGATCTTTACTTATTTGGGACTTCCTGGCTTCTTTCCCAATCATCATAAGCAATCAATTAATTATTTCTTTTTGCTGTTGTCATTGCAGGGCAACCATTGATGAAGTGGAAACAGATGTGGTGGAGATAGAGGCAAAGCTTGACAAGGTAAGATGGGGCAACTTGGCGCATTGTTTTGAAGAGGGACTGATGAGTTCCTGCTTGGGAATATGACCCCACCAGTCTCCTCTAAAACGTTAGCCCATCTCAGGCTGTCAGGAAACTAAGGTGTGATAACAGCAGGCTTGTCAACAGGACCATGTCTCCCTCTACTGACAGGTGTCTGTCAAGGCTCCTTTGTGACTGCCAAAGGAGTTAGGACAAGAGGTCCAGACTTGGCCTCCCAGTGCTGAATGATGGCTTCTTGTTCTGGTCCTGGATGTCAGGGGACTGACACTGCTTCTTCTGCTGTGGCAAGTGATTCCAGTGCTGGTTCCCCTCACCACCATCTTGCTTGTGAATTTAAGCTGCGTGGGGTGGGAGCCAGTACACGTCCACAGAGCACGGGCAGCGCTGTGTCAGCTCGGGGATGCGGGCAGGCACTTGCAGGTAAGCGAGGGCCCAGATTCAGGCTGATGATGGTGCTTGCTGTCTGGTGTTCAGCCAGGCTACGCTGCAGCTGTCATCTGACCCTGGAAATACCCTCTCAGGGACCATTTTGGCCATTTTGCACTTATGCTGGTGATTCTTGACATCCAGTTGGTAGCTTGGATCTAAGTCGGAGGCTTTATGATGGAAGGTGGCTTTTCCACCCCCACTTCTCTTGACATCTGAGACAGCAGCCAAGTTGTTTCTAGATGAAGACAGAGAGAAGTGAAGAAGAGGAGCCAGAAGAGCTGTTGGCTTTTTATCTGTGAGATTTCCCAAAGCTAGCAAGGGATAAAACTGTGTCTGATGCAGCAATGGGCTTTGTTGAAATCACAAGCCCTAGGCAAAGCTGTGTCCTATAAAACCTATTTACTAATCAAGCTGCTTGAAATGGTTATTTGCACAAGCTAACTAGTCTCACTGGTGAAAGCTGCAAAGGGATTTAGGTTATCCGTTTTCCTCTAAGCTAAGGCTCTAAAGACAAGGCATGGGGTGAAACTTGCTCTGATTCTACCACTACTGCTGTCAGTGCCTCCTGGAGTTAGATGACTTGGTGTGCCAGGGACAATTCTGGAGCAAGGAGGGTGGCCTGGAAGTACAAGAGCTTTTCAGGGCTTTCAGCTTTTTAATTTTCAGTGCTTTGTTGCAAAATTATTTGAGCTTCTTCGGCTGAGGACTGCATTAAAACAATAGCCTCGTGCAATTTTTGATCTTCCCCTGACAGCAGTTATGGGGTGATGTTCTGGTAAGCGCAGAGTGGGTGGACATTTCGCTCTGTTTGCACGCACCATTTCCCCCGTCTGCTGCAGAGATGACTGCTCATGCAAAGTGCTGGCTCAGTCACTGTCAGCAACAGGCTTATCAGCCCTGGGTCCAGGGCAAGCGAGGCTGGAGTTTGCATCTGAAGAGCCACCAAAGTTCGAGTTAGTTTCTCTGAGGGTAACTTTGGACAAGATTCAGTCACCCCCATGCCTAATAAATCAGCCTGGGGTGGCCCAGCTTCTCTCCTGTGTACCAGCTGGGTGGATGCCCAGGACAGCCTTTCTAGGGCAGTGGTACCCAGATAGCTGGCGTGACTAGTTCTTAAAGAGCAGCAAGCTGGTAGGGACTGACTCTTTTCTCTGCCTCTTACTGGGCACTGAGCCCTTAGTTGATAAATGAATAGCCATTTAACACCTGCTTAAAATGGAGGTAAATGGCAGTGTAAATGATTCACCCAAAGGAACACCAGAGATTTGGGTTTGATTGCTATTTCAAAGAGATTTCCTTCATTCTGTCCTGTGCTCCCTCTGCACAGCCATCGCTGCTCCCCTTGGGAGTCTGCTTGTGCTGAATGGCCTTCAGCTGCTAGAAACCCAGCCTTGGCCACAAGTGTTTGCACAGAGGTATGCTAGAAACCGCCACGTTGCAGAATAGGCTGGATTTCCTTTCCAGAGGATCTGTCCAAACCCCCAGTGTACGTCTGGGCTCCAGATGTGACAGGAACTGCATCTGTTTGCTTTTCTTCTCTGGGCTTGGATGGGATAGTACAAGTCTGCAAGCATCCAATGCTGTTCTTTCAAATTGTGTCGACAGGAGAGGATATGAAGACTGTATATACTATGTATACACAGATATACCACGTGTGACTATATGTATTTATACATTCAGATGTACCCAGATATATTTGTACAGGGTTGCAGACAGAGGCAAGCAAGCTTGTTCTGCAACGCATGCATATAGATTAGACCCCAAAGCCTTGTGGCTGCATAAATAAAACAAGCACCAAGCCCCAAAACAGCACACCATGCTTCAGTGGGGCGAGCTACTCATTCCCAGCCTCTAGGTGAGTCTGGTTGACAGGAAAAGATTTCTAAAGCCATTTTTTCGTTAGTAAGATTAATATCCCTAAAAAGCTTCTGGATTTTGAGAATGGAAAACTTCATTTGAAAGTGTTGTTCGTTATCAGCAGCTGAAGCTTTTCACTTAGTTAAAAAGCCTGGAACAGTGATGATTTAAAAAAGAGAAGCAAACAAAAATGAAAAAATTGTGCTCAGTGGCCAAGTGTTCCTGTTGCAGATCTCTTGGGCCTTCGGTTTATGGCTTTATCTTAAGTTGTTTCACGTAACCTTTTACAGCTGAAAGGAGATAGGCTAATGGCCAGGAATTCTTGCTAAGCTAATGCAGTTCCAGGCATGCTAAGGCAGTTTGCTGTGGCTAGGAAGTCTGGGAATATTTCCTGCAGCTGCTGAATTGTCAGAAGTTAATAAAGGAGATGTATGCCTGTGCTGCAGCAGACGAATTCCAAAGTGAGGAAGCCACCCCATTTTGCTGCAGATTCCAGGTAACTTCACTGGTGACTTCACTACAACAAGGCTGGCGAGACGAATCGGAGCGTGTGTAGCTTGCTCAAAGTTGTTAACGTTTCTCTGAACAAAGCTCTTGCCAGGTCCATCAGAAACACTGTACTAAGTCACAGGCAGTCCCGAGATACACTCTGTAATCCCTCACAGTGCACCAGCAAAGTTTCCTTGGGCTGCAGAAATGTGGGGATTGATGCATAGTTATCCGCAATCTTGATGGTTTGACCTGTGTGTGAGGGAACACGGTTTTTCACTGCACACAGCAGACGTGGCTTAAGCAGTCCTGGTCAGTTGGTCTAAGGGGAATGTGATACAAAAACATCAGGCTGCTGAGTGCTGGCTCCCCTTCGTTCCAAGGTAAGAGCAGTACAGGTCTCCCCAAATGTACAGAACAGCCAGCTGGGCTCAGAGCCTCGACAGTCCCAAGGAGCAGCATACTCCCAGCAGGGACACTCTGGGCAGCTTATCACTTCCACCCAGCACCACGGAGTCTTACCTCTCCCCAGTCAATCCGTGTGATCAGGTTCCTTTTATTGCAGTCCTGATGCCTCCACATAGAACAAACAGTAAAAACCCCCTGGAAAAAAAAGGGGCTGCCCTGATTCATCTGTCCTCAGGGGACAGCCTGGAGTTGTTGTTCTTGAGTGACAGGCGAAATGCTGACAGCATCACACACCTGAGAAGTGCGGTTTGCATCCCCGTTTCTGCCGTAAGGGTTGCTCGTGTAGCCGCGCCGGGAACGTGAATGTCATCCTGTTCTAAAGGGCTTGGGCTGTGGTGGTGGTGCAGATGGAAACCGGCCTGGCTGCAGCTCGGTTTGATGTGTTCCGCTGCCTGTCCGCTCACACCTCTCTCCTTGTGCAGCTGGTGAAGCTATGCAGTGGGATGATTGAAGCAGGCAAAGCCTACATCACCACCAACAAGCACTTTGTCAGCGGAGTCCGGGACTTGTCGCAGCAGTGCAAGAAGGATGAAATGATTTCGGTAAGTCGTCCTGTGGGATGGAGCATGGGGCGCAGTGAGGGCTGGGAAGCGTTAAGCTTCCTGATGCTGTGAACGGACCCTATATCCAAGACCCTTATACTGTTTGAGTAGCCATTTAGTGTGAGATTTTATTTTTGGAGGAACGTAGAGACCATCTGATAACGCAATGCTGAAAGGTCAGAGTGAGATTTGTTGTTTGCAGGGAGAACTGAACTTTGAAGAAGCCACAGTGCTGGCAAGGGTGGTGGAATCTAGGTCAGTAAGCATCAGATATTTAGGAAAGGCGGGTAACCAGCCTACAAGGGCAACGACTGACATGTTGATTTCAGCACTAAACTGGAAAGGACAGGGAGCCTGTGGCTTCAATGTCAGACATTTTCGAAACGCCTTCTTGCCAAATGGCAGAGTGGCTCTTCAGTGGCTTAATGAGAATCTCTCTCAGCCGTTGAACCCCTGGGAATGAAGGGCAGCTGCTTCTATTCACTGCCAGTTCTCTTCACCTTTTTTTTTTTGCAGGAGTGCCTCGACAAATTTGGAGACAGTCTGCAGGAAATGATTAACTATCACATGGTAAGATGCAGCTTCCACTTGTCTTTTTACGTGCCGGTGGCATCGTTTCTCAAGGCACTGATTAATGGTCTCCTGTGTTTGGCTTACTTGACACTGCACAAAGGTGGGGTCCGTGAAGGGGAGTGTCTTTATGTTCCAGTCCCTGCCCACTGCGTAGCCAAGAGAGCAGCAAAGGGCTGGGAGTTACTATTGCCTGTTGCAGCAATATTGAGTTGGATGAACTGTGAGTCTGGCCTCACAATGATCAGTCCTGATGCATCATGTACGCTGGGAAATGGGATTTCCACAGGCTTGCGAGGAGGAACCGCTTAGTGAAGGGGTGTGTGCTGTCGCATGGGTGCCTTTTGGCTCGTTTCAGATCAGAGATGTCCAAGGAATATGTAGCAGGGTGAGGTTAGAGGCCCCTTCGTCAGAGGACGAGGATTGCTCACAAAGGTCCCGCGCTCCAGATGCCTTGTTCTTCTTTTGGGATAGCACAGGATTTTGTAGTGAGGACAGACACGGTCCTGAGGAGCTGTGACAGCTCAGGACTCTGGCTGTTAACAGCTTGTCGTGTATAACCTTGTTGCTGCAGATTTGGAATACACTCTGAAGCCTGGCTTTCAAATTTGTGACATTAGGACGCTGGCAAGGCTGTGAATGGCTCAAACCCAGAGGACTTCATTGTTCAGTCGATGCTGGCAGCAGACTCAGGGAGTTGTGTGCAGCTCTGTGTTTAAGGATAACACAGGATATGTTAATGCTGAGATGAAAGAAGGGACGTGCCCAGACAGTGGCTGTTCTCCTGAGCTGACTATATGTCACTTAACAGAGCCCAAGGAGTTAGAATCTGCCCTTTCTCCATCCCAGACATCCAGCCAAGGCATCTGTAAACCTTGTAGGAGAGGAAGGTGCTTCATGCTTGGTGGCTCCATGCCAGACCCACAATTTTAAGCCTGTAACTCTGTAGGAGCTTAAAGCACAAGTGCTTTGAAGTGGAGGAAGCTTCAGGGTGTCAGCACTGGACTGACCCACTTTTATACCCCGGTGCCCTTGTCAAAGTACATTAGGCGTGGTGCTTGCTTTTAGGATGCAAGTTAACCATGTGCAGTTGGAGAAGAAGCTGCATCAAGTCCATTTAATTATTTCATGGAGCAGGTGGGAAGACTGTTTCCTAGTGAAAAATGGCAGGGAGTAGAGGTACTGCACACGCAGCTCTCCTAGGCCTGTTAGGATTTGGGAACAGTCAAAAAGCTGTGCAGCAATGTTGGCGGTGCAGTGAACAAACCAGTGTGAGCATCAGGGAAAAGGTGCGTTTGTGGCAGAGAAAGTCAAACCCGGATTTTCTGATGCTGCCCAAATTCCCTCTGAAAACCTAAGGCCTTTCTGGCCCCTGAGAAGCTACCCCTTCGTTCCAGGGATCGCATCACAGCTGCACTGATAGGGGCTGGGCTGAGGAGTGCGTGCAGCCCAGCCACGAGGAAGCAGTCCCAGCCAGAAAGCTCTGGATGCAGAATGCTGTCTTCATGCTCCGCTGCGCCAGCTGTGCAGCTTCCCCTGGATCCCTGGTCTCTGCCAAAAGTGCCACTTCTGGGATTGCTGTTGCCTCAGCCAGCTAATAAGCAGAAGGACCCTTCCTAGAGCTGTCAAATCCCCAGCTGATGCGGTGTGACCCTTCCCATGCACCCCACCCTGTTGGGCAGGGGTGAACTCCCCGCGACGTGTGACTCAGGGGCTGTAAAAGGCGGTTATTTCCCTACCACCAGCTGCATGCACAAGAGGAAACGGGGCTTAAATCCTCCCTCCCCCCGGCCTTTGGAGAGCACCCTCCTCCCTTGGTGCGCAGCAGTGTGAGTCCCTCTCCAGGAAATGGCTTTGGAATGACTGCTGCATCTTGAGCCCTCTCCGGCGGCTGTTCGATTAGCCGAGTTATTTTTAGTGCCTTCTGCTGTCTCCTTTGTGTGTGCCCGTGCGTGCGTGTGTGTGTGTGTGTGTGTGTATCTTGGCTCATCCGCGTCTGAGGATCGCAGCTATGAAACAGTTGTCAGTGCTTACTCTAGGAATGCGGCCAGGACAGTATGTACAACTGGAACAAGTTAAAAAGAAGGGAAAACATCCCCCAAAAATTGGTTGGAAGAGCTTGTTCTGTAATTTTATTGCTAGAGCACAGGGCCTGGAGATGTTTCTAGTTTGGCAAAATCCAAGCCTAAAACCCGCTTGAATGTAGAGGATGGACACACTGAGCTCCAGAGCATTCCCACAAGGAGGACAAACCACCAAAGCAACCTTAGAGGACAAATGACAAAAGAGAGACTTGAGTTCAGAAGAGCTGGAGTCAGTGTCCTCTCCCTTTTTTTTTTGTGCTCTTAGCCAAATGCATTTGGGCTGATGCCTTACTCATGTCAAAGCATGCACAGAGGTTAGAAACCTCAATGCCGTTGTGGATCTGGACTATTGTACATTTATGTCTCAGCTTCCGTATCTGCAAAAAGCATTTCAGATGCTTTCCTGTCTCTGAGGGGCTATGGGGAGGACACACAGACTAACGACTAACAGAAGCTCTGCTTATTCGTGCCAGGTAAATACCAGGATTGTCAGAAAGATGAATCGTTACCTCAAGCAGTAGAATGTTTGCCCAAACTGTGGAAAGGGATGAAACCAAGGAAGGATAGGCAGGGAGAGGGAAAAGAGGATGGGTTTAATACTGAGATTAAAGGTGCTGGGATTCAAATTCTATTCATCCACACAGACTCCTGGGAGATTACACTGATATGACTGGAAACAGTGTTTGGCCCTTGCCTGATAGTGAAATTTGAGGAAGATGGACAATGAGGGAGCAGCACTGCTCCGTGGGGAACAGTATCTGGGGAGGATTTCAACCAGTCGACAGGCTGCCTAGCGAACAGTGCAGGGAGCAAGTCTTCCTTCCCCATTCAGAGCTGTACTTCTTGCTCTGGCTTGGCGAGAGAAAGCAAAGCAACCAAGTTATAAATCTGTTTGGCCCTTTCAGAACCAAGTGCAGCACTGCAGAAAGCACTCCCACCTTCTGGGTTAGTTCCCAGTTAGGAGACTGGCTTCCTTCAGGAGCTGCTTTGGTCCAAGCAGTTTCATGACCCCTTCCAGCCAGCGAAGACTAGCTGTACCACAGAGAGAGGCAGTCCTGCCGCCCCTCTTGCCTTCTCTCCGTCTTCAGCTTTCTCCAGCACCCTTGCCATCCCTCCCTAGTGCTGGCTCAGGGGTCACACAGCTGCAGAGGGCACTGGGCTGTGTCCAGACTAGCCGGATTTTGGCTGGTTAAAACCGTTTCACAATGCAGCCGCACACACACAGCGAACTCCTGACTGCAGTGCTAGCCTGCGCTGGCTGAGAAGGTTCGTGAAGCTGTGGTCCAAGGCTTCCCTGAACTCCAGAGGTCACTGCCTCTCCCCATTAAGTATTTAAGAAGAAGTCTGGGCTCCTGGTTTTGGCTGGGTGTGTTGACTGCCTAACGTGGGCAGCTGTTTTACTGGGATGGCTTTGTAGGAGAGACAGGAAAGGTTAGATGGCTCGGACAGACTGATGTAGGTGATGATGCTGGAGTAAAAGGTCGAGGAACTACTGTCTCTAGCTGGTTGTGTTTGATTTGACTAGTGAGCTGGAGAATGGCACTGCCCTAGCGGCCCCAGAGAATGTGTTTCTGTAACATGCCAGCTGCTTATCTGGGAGGCTGGTTTTGCTTGTGGCTCTAGGGAAAACGGCCTTCCAACATCTTTGGCAATTGATTTCCTAGGATGTTGTGTTCAGAAACGTATGCTTAGTGGCTTGAAAAAGAGCTTCCTACTGATGTTACAATGCTGACCTCTGGAGGCATCGCTGCAGCTGCAGATGTTGGTAGCAGCGTCAGCAGAAAAGCCAAAGGTCCCGCTGGCTGCCCTGTCGCCTTGGAGTCAGATTCGAGGCGGGATGCTGTGCATGTATTTCTCTTGGTGGCTGTACTGGGTCTGGATGTGTGCTGCGTTTTGCTTTAGGGGCTTGTCATTTCCCTCTCCGAACAATCATGGCAGCGTGCAGGTCCGCTGAATTCCTGTATTTATCTTTTCTAACAGCAATTCAGTGGTCCGATTCTCAGTCATATTAATGCTATGTTAGATACCTAAGGGATAAGGATCCCCCGCCTCAGGCGTCCTAGACCCAATATTTCAGCTGTGCAGGAGGAGAATATCTGGTGAGAAATGACTGTGACTGCTTCCCATGTTCCAAAAGCCAAATGCTCCACCTTTCCCTGTTGACTCTAGGAGTCCTGCAGTTGTCAGTCGTGCTGCAAAGTTGAAAGCATCAACTATTACCGCCAGTACTTGTGAAGTACAATTTTTAGGGTAATTGGCTCTTTACCAAACACAGGCAGGACAGAGGTGCAGGGTCTCAGAGGTATTTATTTCTCCAAGTACCACTGGACATGGTGAAACTGAGGCACTTGGAGTGTTAGCTTCCCCAAGTGAAAATGAAATCTTCCTCCTGAAAAATTCCATGTAGCTGAGATCCCCAGGGAGTGAGGGGTCTTCCCCTCACTGTGCCAACACTTCAGTATCCCAGAGCACTTCCCTCCCATAAATGTTATGGTCTGTCCCATTATTTGTACTGTTCGGTTCTGTCGCTCCCCTACCTGCCAGGAGCCTTTGCCCCAACGCAGAATGAGCTGCCGTTCTGCAGAAGCTCCCCTGCCCCTTCTCTGGCAGGGGCAGTCTTCGCAGCGTGGGGCACAGCTGAGCTGCCTGAAGGATGCTGCTGCATCACGTCGCCTCAGCGGGCGAGCTCCCGTGCGCTGGTTGGAGGGGCGTGATCCATGACAGGGAACGAGTTTCCAGCTACCTCTGCGAGACCTCTGAGCGGCGGGTGGCAGACGGGGATGCCAGAGCCTTGCAGCCACCTTCCTGCGCAGCTCACCAGCCTGAACCATTTCCTTTCACAGGAGCCTGAGTGGCATGAACTGGAATTTTGCTTGAGGGCCTGCAGTCTCCCCTGTGACCCCTCCTCCTCACTACATACCACGCTGGAGTGAATAAATTTTGACTGTGGCTTGCCAAGCTCTGCTGTACTGGAAACGCTTCTTGCTTGTCTGCAGACAGATGCTGTGCTGTCAGCTCCAAACCCTGTGTGTTTGCTTGCCTCCTTCCTTCCTCCTCATCACCCTCCCTAAAACACAGAACAGATCGAAAGGCATATAGCAATCTGCCAGACCATTATATGTGAGAAAACAACCTTTCCCTCTTTTCACAGAATCTGATGAATGTAAGTACATGAGTGTAACGAGGTTTCCCCACAGGTAACAGAGCATAAAGTTGCCGTCAGTTCTAGAGCAGTAGCTGCTAATTACTGGCTGTTGGATTTACACAATGACGCGAGGCAATGGCGTTTGGAATTAGAGCAGTGCAGAAGCTCGCTTTTTTTTTGTTCCACCCCATTGCCAAAGACTGTTAAACCCTAGACTTGAAGTGGATTTTGTGGCCCCGAAATTCTGATTAGGTCAGAGTTCTCTGTGCTGCTTTTAGGTGCGGTTCTTTCTACTGCAGTCATGTAGAAGCACTTGGGAAGGCAGGGTAATCCTCTCCAGGGACGTTTAAAGCAGACACGGCTGGTTATGCTCCATGCCAGCCTCTTGGTGCTGACTAGCTGTCCAGATTAAGAGATGTACAACTTAGAGAGAATTCAAAGCTGTCAGCATCCATTTCCAGGGAGCTGGGGAAGGAGAGGCTCCAGGTTACACAAGGGCAAGAGGCAGTGGATAATCCCTGGCGCTGTCAAAGAATGGGAGGCAGTTTTCCCACCAGCCTATTGCCCTACACATGCCTTGGAAGGAAATACCAGGATCTGCAGCCCAACCCTTTACACATCAAGGCTTTTTTCCATGCAGTTCCCTCTCTCTGTGTCATCAGAAAGGTAGAGAGAGACGAAAGGATGCAAGTGAAAGTGCTGTTGTGATAGGATTGCTCTGACTGAGCCCCTTAAGTGCATCTTCAGCAGCACCAAGTATTTTCCAGCTCAGAAGACATAATATTAGCATTGCCCTCATCAGACTACTTCAGACAGTGCTGTGTTGAGCTTCATTAAGTCCTAAGCTTTCCTGTCTGCCATAAATCACTGTAGCTACGTCACAGGAATCCTCCAGCAGGAGCAGTAGCAGCTTGGAGGGGAGATTTAGCTGTGCTGAGCGAGCCAGGAAGCATTTCCTGCTGACAAGAAGAAAAGCCACCCAAGCTGTGATGAGTCAGTGAGGCAGATGGCAGATGTCATGGGTGGAGGGTAGTGGTGGATTTCAGGGGCAAGGAAGAAGTAAGTGAGAGTGGGGAGTGCCTCCAAGCTGCCTATTCTCCACAGGGTTGGGTGGACCCCCTGCATTTCCTGACAGAACTTGGGAAGGGTCCATCAAGCTACCACAGTAAGGGATGTCGTTTGTGGATGCAGAATTACCATCTGACAGGGGAGACGCTTTCTGTCATCTCATGGCTTCACAGCTTTTGCCATTGTGACCTAGCGCAATGACACGATACTAGTCCAAAAGGCTTTAGCGAGCTGCTGCCCCTGAAGTTTGGTACCAGTCTAGCAGCTCACACGAGCTCAGTGCTGCGTTTCAGAAAGACTAGGGTTTTGTCAGTTACTAGAATATCTTCGGGTGAGCACTTTCTAGTTAGGGAAGGAAATCTGCTTCTCCAGTATGTAAGGAGCAGGAACGAACGTCCTTTGGCCTGAGCACAAACTGGAGCTCTTGAGCTTTTTGTGAGCAAGCTGGCAGGAAGGTTGGCATAAAGATTATGGATGGTCACCTTCTGCAGGGCCGGGTCCTTTTTGTTCCCCAGCAGATGCTCAGCGATGGCTGACAGAACCACACCTGGGCAGCCCTGTACCTGCCCGGCCAGCCCTGCCAGCCTGGCTGTAGCTGCCTCTCTCACAGCCACGCTGCAGTGTCCCCAGTTTGGGAGACTGCTGACGGGACAGGATTCCTGAGACCGGATAAAAAGATCAGGCTCTGATTCCCAGGCCACCAGACGACCAACCCTCATTTAAATGCAACGTAAACCAGTCGCCAGACTGTTTCAGGGAGAATGAGGCCTCCAGACTGGCCGTGAGGGAGATAAGCATGGAGATGTGACTCATCCAGCTCATGACCGCTGTGGCCGGGGTGGTGAATTGGTGGAGCTGGAGAAGGGAGAGCTGCCTTTGTCCATAGGTCAGGCAGCTGCGGAGGAAGCTCCACACCCTCCATCTCATCAGATGGGGCCAGGTATTGCAGGAGAAGGGCTGATTCGCTCAGGGATCTTGATCTCATCTCAGGCTGTGGCCCTCAATGCACTAATAGACCTTAATGGCTCTGACCAGCTTCACCTGGGGCCTCCACCCACACCTCTACCTGTGGGCCCAGGCACTCCATTTAAGCTCTGCCCAGGGCCTTTAGTCTTGGTTTGAGCTGTGCTGTAGGAACACAGCTCTCCAGCTCAGGCCATACACGGCTATGGACCCTGGTCATCCCAATTTAGAGATTTTTCTAGCTTGATGCTGGACCTGCCTTGTCACCGTGGCTCTGCCTGGCAGTCTCTGGGCCTGACCCCGATACCTGGACTGACTTCCAAGCTTAGCCTTGGACCTGCCTCATCAGCACAAACCGACCTGATGATCTTGGCTCTTGGTTGAACCTGCCCTGCTTTCTTGGGGTGGTGGGGTGGAGTCTTGGCTGGTGAGGCCCCCGCCCTGCCGGTTGCATTATCCCTCCGTTGGCTCCTGGTCCAATGGCCTCTGCTGCTCGCTGACGAATTCCCACCGCAAATGCTGTTGCCTGCCTTTAATCTCTACTCGAGCGCTATTCCCCTGTGCAGCTGCGATGTCCTACTTCTGAACTTCGCACACGTAAGTGCTGAGAGAAGCAGTTCACAGCTAGGCAGTCTCACTTCTTTTTAGCTTCTGCTTTGTTTAGGAGCCTGGTGGGATCTCCTCTTGTAAGCTCCGCAAGGAGCCATGCGGGAGTGCTGTGGCAGTGGCAGCCCTTTGGATCTCTGATGTCTTGGCGTCTTGATTTTGGGCTTACGGTTCCAGGAGTAGCATCCTGGGCCACTGAACTTGCTTTTGTTTCTTGGGGGTGTGAAACTCCGAAGCCCCTGTCAAACACAGGTTTGTGGTTTATCCCGTTTTCTCAGAAGTCCGTGCTGGGAAAGTGAAATGTAGGATTTAGCCTTTTGCTGCTGTTGGGTGAGAGTTGTGTTAACTCCCTTCTTCTGTGCTGACCCTCCTCCGGCACAGATGTGTGTGAGTCATGGGCTGGACTTCTCATGTCTTGGTGGAAGCTAAGAGAGAGGGTGGGGTGATATTTGGTCTGGAAAATTTTAAAACAAATGATTTGTTCCAAATAGGTCTGGGAAAGGAGAAAAAGCCAAGGGATGATTTTATATTTGAAACTCTAGCTATTAAAACTCTGTTTATTTTGCATTGAAAACTGAGCAGAGGACCCACTTGAAAATAATCCCCTGGTGATCTTGCCTGGCAAAATTAATGAAGAAGCAATAAAAGCAATGCTGGTATCATAGGATGCTTCTCAGCAAAGATGCTGCTGGCAGGAAAGGCATGTTCATTACCTGGTATCCCCTCACAAACCCCTTGGCAATCCCTGCCCCAGACTTACAATGAATCGTTGCAGGAAGGAAGGGCACCATCACAGTGCTGTGGGGCTCAGTGCGTGAATAGCAGGAGCAGAGGAGCACTGACAGAGCAGGAGATGGATATATGGATATGGCTTGTCTTCCTTGTTTGTGCAGTTTTCCTGCTCTGGTGCAGATACACTGAAATTTAAAATTCTGCATGGAAATGTCCCTGTACCACAGGCACAGCAATACTGCTTGTGTGATCACCAGGAGTTCAGTTCCCTCTCAGTAAACAGCTGTAAGGAGCAGTTTTTGTGAGCTTTGATTTTTAGACCTGGCCTGAATCCTTAGTTAATTCCTCTTCCTAGGCAGCCTGAGAACAAGCCCATGCTGTGGCTGAAGAGCATTGCACATAGGCCTGGAAGTGCCCTGCTGGGAGAGCGCCTGCCTGTTACATGCAGAGACCTTCTATAAATGCTTCCCTTGTGCTCTTCAGTGCATCTGTCCTTTTTCCAGCCAGGCACTGGTGTGCAGAGCTCTTCTGACTGCCACAAAAGGGCGAGGGCAGGATCCTACTTCCAGGGTGATCTACCTGGCCTGGGACCTGGCTCACTTTGTCCCGTGTACCCCGAGCTCAGTGGATTTTTTGCTTGCTGCTTTCAATGCAGCACCCTAGGGCACCAGCGAGGAGCTGATTTTTCCCAGGCAGGAATGGGAAGGTGGATGTAGGTGCCCCACACTAGCACTGCCTGATGTGGTATCTGCTTGTCGGGCAACAGCCTGCATTTCTGTGAAGCCTTTCAGTCACACTGGTTCCCATCTACATCGTAGCTTTGTGTAGCCCAGACTTGCTATTTATCAAGCTGAGGAAGCCCCATTCCTTAGGTGTGTGGCTTGATTTTTATGTACCCCAGGATCCATTCTTCCCTGGAATGTCCCAGGGTACTTGTCTGCAGTCCTGAGTACAGCATAATAGTGTCTCTTCCTTTCCCTGATCCTAAGCAAATGTGTCATCCTGGCAGAAACCAATGATGGAAGCTTTCCAGGTGTAGGTGCAGGTGGGAACCAGATGGCTTTGGTGCTGCTTTCTTATCCCTGCGTGGTATCATGAGTGGAGGGGAGCATTGTCAATGCCCAAACATCGCTTGGAGAAGCTGCTCCATGAGAAGAGCTGCAGGCCAACGCCTCTTGGAGTGCTGTTGGAGAGAGCAAATGGATGCCAAGAGCAGTAAATAATTTACATTGGTAAAAACACAAAGCTGGGTGGTCTTGGGGTTTTCTTTCTTCCCCCTCCTTGCTTTGCATCTGGTCGTATTTAGAGGCTGTTCATGGCTGTTTATACTCAGCTAGTCCTGGCATGTTTCTTGCATTGTCCTTGGCTGCAGCAGTACCCATAATGAAGGTGTTTGAGGCTCTGCAGCCAGTGCTGCTGCTTCTACGCAGAGTGCTTTGCCTTCTGTTTGGAGTAGTACACCTGTGTGGTGTCACAAGCGTGACTTGCTTATCTCCTAGTGGGAGATGGTAGGTAGGGATGACATCTGTGACTGTACGAGTCCGTTGGCGTTAGAAGGAAGGGTCAGGAATGAACGAGGGTGGCTTTGCTATTAGATTACTGTGAGGCACAAGAAGGTTGAAGCTGGTGACCACCTCAGAGTGTGTGTCATGTGTCAGATCTCTGCAGTGCCTGCCAAGATCTGAGTGCCGTGGACAGAGTACTGCTCAGGCTGGGAATGCTGATCATGCTCCAGTGTGGGTGGGTGGTTTTAGTTTTGTTATGGTATCTCACTATCCTCTACTTTTCGTCGGCAATTAATCAAATCAGTCTTCCCCAAGTCGAGTCTGTTTTGCCTGTGATGGTAACTGGCAAGCGATCTCTGTGTACTTAATTCATGAGATTTTTCATCTTATTTTCTCCCTCTCTTGCTGAGGAGGGGTAGTGAGAGAGTGGCTTGGTGGGCACCTGGCAGCCAGACAAGGTTAACCCACCACCTCCTCAAAAAAAGCTGCTGCTTTAGGCAGTGCCAGCTCTTTTGCCCTGTAAATGGTCTCACATGACTGTTCCTGCCTCTTGGAAAAAGCCAGGAGACCCAGAGGTGCTCATCACTTCTGGGTCATACCTGAACTATGTAGTGAAGCAGAGAAGGTGGCCGGGAAAGTGAAAGAGAGATGGTGGGTGGGGTGTTGAGGGAAGCTGCCCAAAAAACTCCCACTGGAAACCCAAGCTTGCCACAAAGAGGAGGGGGGAAAAAAAGCAAACTGGGAAAAACAGTTTATTTTAATCCGAAGGGCTTCGTACGATCTGCTTGCTGAGAGGAGGTGGCTTGACAAAGTCCTGTGTCAGCCTCACATTCCCTGGTTGAGAGCAATCCCTCCCACTCTGTGGGCTCAGGCAGCCTCCCCCGAAAGGGCTTTGGTCATTTCAGGAGAGAAACGAAGGCCGAATGCTGCTCCTGGTGACTGCGTCCTCAGGAAGACAGATACCATGGTGTGTCCCAGGACCTCTCTGGGTTAAATTGGCTGCTCAGGACACAGTGTTAAATCGGAGACAACGAGTCAGGGTTATTCAGGCCAAACAGCTGTCGTGATGCCAGACCCCCAGCACTGTGATGTTTCAGGGCATCATTAAGTTTGGGGCCGGTGCCCAGGCCTCGTGTTCCTGGTGGTGGAATGAAGTGGAGTCCCTGTCTGTTCTTCGTGGGCCACTCTTGCTAGCTGCAGCGTGGCCAATGGGTTTTCCCTGGAACCCTGGGATGACGTGTACTTGGTGCTGCGGTCGCTATGTGATCTGGGAGCTTCTGGCCATCTGGTCCCAATTAGCCAAAATGCTGTGTCATCCCTTTCCATGTCTGAAATGGGGAGTTCTTTGTAATCATGCCTGTCAGAGGTGGGTGGGAGGGAGCTGAGCAGGCACCACTGTTTGGCATCTAGCAGAAGGCAGGGGGAGAACATCTCTTAAAGGAAGATGGAGATGAGATGGACAGAAGGGGTGGAGTGATGGGCTTGGGACCATTTTTTTGTGAGGCACAGACAGGAGAATAAAACTTGAAAGACTTGTAAGGACTAAGTCTCTCTATATGGTATGCTTGGACCTCTCACCCATGTTCATCAGTGTGTGCCTGGCTGTGGTGTACCTTCAGGTTGGACATTAGGAAAAACTTCTTTACTGAAAGAGTGGTCAAACGTTGGAACAGGCTGCCCGGGGAGTAGTGGAGTAACCATCCCTGGAGGCGTTAAAAAAACAGGTAGATGTGGCACTTCGGGACGTGATTTAGTGGGCATGGTGGTGTTGGGTTGACGGTTGGACTTGATGATCTTAGAGGTCTTTTCCGACCTAATGATTCTGTGGTTCAACGATTGTGCCTGTCTCCTTCCCGAAGTGCTGTAGTGCTGAGGTGACAGTGCCCTCCTCTGGCAAAATGAGAAATTCGAGGCTCGGCAGAGACAGTTCGAAATGGGGACTATGAAGGCAGCTGCTCCTCCAAACACTCCTCTTGTGAAAGTCTGTTGGTAGCGTAGGTCTCTTTGTGATATGCAGAGCCCTGGCACAGGCTGTGGAACCTGCAGCGCAGGAATTCTGTGCTTGTAAGGGAGCGCTGCAGCTACAGAAAAAAGTTATCTGTTGTGACAGCCGTCAAGTAATGGACACCACTAAGCCCTGCAGTAATGCTGAGTCCCTCACACTGAAGCTCCTAGAGAGCATTCAGGGATTTTTCTGACTCCTCAGTGTTTCCATGTTGCAAAAATATTTGATATTCTTTTCTCTGACTTTTCTTTCAGATCCTGTTTGACCAGGCTCAGAGGTCAGTCCGGCAGCAGCTGCACAATTTTGTGAAAGAGTGAGTACTTTTGTTATCAGTTTGGTCTTCAGCTTCTTGGACTTCCATTGCACCTGTCCTGTGTGCACTGGAAACAGAACTGCAACCTCTGCATGATGACTAAAGCTTGGAGCAGAAGAGACACTGAAGGGCAGAGGATCCGGTTTGCATGATGGCTGTTGCTGTCGTCTTCCTACGCTGTCATTTGGTTGCTCTGTTGTCAACCAGATGTCTTCAACTTGTTCCCAGCTTGTAGTTAAAGCTGGATATGAGGCATGCTTTGAGATCAGAGCATCATCCTAAAGTCTAGTGAAGTTTATCTGCAGAGCTGATCCTGTAGGTCAGATGCATCCCAGAGTTCAGATCCCTACAGAGCAGGGTTAGCTCGGCATCTTCTGCTGTCTTACATTCGATGCAGGGTTTTCTTGGTGGTTTAAACTGGTTTATGCTTGCAGAAGGAAGGAACTTTGCTGCTAAATGACTTTGGGGTCCAGCAAAATCACTGTGTTCTTGGCTCCCAGTTGCATCACACTTAGTCACTCAAAATTCCAGCAGCCCGGCTCTTCTGGAGTAACCTGAGCATCCGTCTGGAAGAGGACAGGCAGGAGGGCCCTTCTTTGTGCAGAGAGCGCAGCTGATCATCCCTGTGCCTTCAGCTTGGAGCTTGACTTGTGGTTCAGAGTTATTTGCCGATAGAAAACAAGTTTGCTGGTGTGAGCAATGCTAAATATTGCATGTGAAGGATGTTCTCTTGCACGTGGCGGGCCTGAGGAGCGCAAGAACTGGGCCCAGGAAGGTCACTGGATGGGGCCAGTCTGTACCTTTTTGATCAAGGCTCTCAGCAGGCTGTCCCTGCCGTTGCTGCATGGACACGTTTCCTCCGAGTGCCTCTTTTCCCCAGGGCAGTCCCTAGTGCAGCCTGGGATCCCAAATCAGCTGAATATAGGTCAGAGAGGCAACCCAGGCCTTCAGCTAAGCAGGAGCTGGTTGCCATGGGAACTGGTAATTGCCTGTGAATCCCTCAGCAGCTCTGTGGTTTGATGGAGGGAGAGGGTTCCTAGCTGACCGACCCCCCCCCCCCCCATTCCTCATCCCCATCTTCTTGCCTAGCACTCCCCCTACCCCCACTTTCTCTATAATCATCTCTCTGATGAGCTCAGATTTAATCTGCTTAAGGCTGGCAGTCGGAAGGGGGAATTTCACCTTCTTGGTGGGTCTGTCATCCTTTCGGCATCTTTGCAACTTACCCTTTTGTTTTGTTTTGTTTTTGCACTTGCACTGCTCAACCCCTGCACTGGCAGGCCTCGGTGCTTTGATATTTGCATTGCTCCTGCCCTTGGTTGGAAAATAAATTCCACGCTTGGGACCATTTTGAATAATCCACCTAGGGCAAATCTGCAGCTTCCTGGCTGATGATGGGAACTGTGCCCTTGCACGGTGATTCATACATATCTGAGGGACAATATCTGCCTCTAACCTGCCTCCCCTGGCCCCAAGCATGAAGGTCTTTGCTTGGTTTATTTGTGGCGCACACACAGGAGAAGTCAGCTTGCCCTGCCCGTGCTGTCTGTAGCCGAATGCTCTGTGACTCCCTTAACATGTTACCAAGCCACAGACCTTGCTGAACAAAAGGTTTTTACTGACTAACTCCTGAGGTTGCAGTGTTCCTGCTGCAGCCTGACTTGGAGCTAGCTGAGAATTCCCAGCAGTACCACATGCCTCAGAACTCCTGTTCCTTTCCACTGGGGATATACACAGATGAGGAAGCTCTTCTCTCCAAAGCTGGATCAAAAGCAGTGTAAAATCCCCACAGCCCTTTGCTGCAAGTGACCCAAAAATGCAAGAAGTGACCCTGTTTTCCTGTCAATGGAGCTAGATGGCCATGTAACTCAGCAGCCCTGAGCATTGAGGGCGACGTGAAGAAGCAGCAACCACCACAGCAGTAATCCAGTCACCTCTGTGTTCATTTATCTTTGCTGTACCTGCTCGTGGTAGATTCTTTTGGCCAGAGGCTGATCCATACACAAGTATGTATAACTTCAAACAGTTTGCCACAGGGCAGAGTTCAGCATTTACTGTCTGACCGTCATGTTCAACTCAGGCTCTTCGTCTTCCCTAGGGCAAAGAATAAGCGGATGCTACTTACTTAATAAAAGTTTTTAACTTTTTAATAAGTTATAACAGTTTATAATTGAGGTAAACAGAGCTCCTCTGGACAGAAAATAAGTGTTACAGCCACTGTAGATCAGCATTACTGCCTTCAACTCCTGAGGAACCAGGGCCACTTGTAAGAGCTGATCTTCAGGAATCGCTGTCCTCGCTTCTCTGTGGTCATGCAACTCCAATCAAGTCCTGCCTGAATGGTACCTGCTATTTAATTAAAAAAAAACCCAAAACAACCCAGCCATACAAACTAAAAAAAACCCTGCCTGCTGCTATGTCTTTATAGCCTTCCCCCTGCCTCTGCAAAGCAGACCCCTGATCCCATGTGAGGTCTTAAGGCATAAATAAAACTTTGAAAGTTCGTATTTTGCATCATGTATTTGTGAAAGCAAATGCTAATAAATGTGCCTATTATACAAGGGGAATAGAATAGTCAAAAGTCTGGATTTTACAGCCAGGCAAGACAGAATCAGCTAGAGATGCACATGAAGGGCCTGGCTGCCTGAATTTGAAAAGCAGCTGGTTTTACTCTTTTTGCCAAAAGTGAAATATGGAGCGTGTGTTTTCACAGGTAGGTTCTGAAATGTTCTGCTCACCACTTATTCTGAGGGCGGTTGTGAACCTTCTTTAGGGCTGGATGTCATCTGGCCTGGCTTTCTGGATGCTCTCCTTGGAGAATTTCCTTCAGGCTTTGCAGGCAGTATGTAAGGTCCAGTATCTTTCTTTACCAACTGTCTTTAAAGAAGAGCTGTCTAGGGTTAATCTGGAGTCATTCCAGCTGGACACGGTAGAGCTTGGTGGGGTGGGTTAGGATCCCAGTGGCATCTGGGGCAGGATCTCCACGTGAGCACGGTGTACTGGGTTGCACCTCTCCCTGCTCTTCTGATATCAGCAATATCCTGGCTGCTTTGTAACGGCGATTCTCATCTTCTTTGGGTTCCAGTGATGTTCGGAAGTTCAAGGAAACTAAGAAGCAGTTTGACAAGGTGCGAGAGGACATGGAGATCTCGCTGGTGAAGAATGCCCAGGCACCTCGGCACAAGCCCCATGAAGTGGAGGAGGCAACAGGCACCTTGACCATAACCAGAAAGTGTTTCCGGCATCTGGCCCTAGACTATGTGTTGCAGGTTGGTGTCTGTGCCCCCAGCTCTGGCGGGATCTCCCAGTACGGAACAAGACATCGCAGGCACATTGCTGAATAATCTAATATAGGGAGTGAAGATGAGGAGTGGGATGAGGAGGGGCAAGTAGGGTCCCAGAATTGGGTTCAAAAGGGTACTGGATTAATAACCCATTGGTTGTTTTGCCCTCTGCCCCCTGAGGGAGTCCTTAGGACTGGTGTGTGATGGAGCATGAGACAAAGAAGGTTTGCTCTAGTTCCCGGCACTGGTGTAGCTGCACCACTATAAACCCATGTGGCAGTGTACCTGAGAAAGGAGACGTTAATGATTTTTTCAGTAACAGAAATTAAATACACTGCCTTAGACTGAGTATCTCTTGCCAGTGGGAGATTGCCTGCAGGAACACGCACTCGCTGCACCCAGAACGGTCAAAGATTTTTCTTAGGCTTCACGTCAGGTCTGTCCTTCCAGGCAGTGGGTGTATTAAGCAGACAAATTGAGTGTTAATATTGATCCATGTGTGTTGCCACTAGCTGTCACTCCTGCAGCACCGAACTAAGACAGTCTGCCGACAGGTTCTGCCTGACCATGAGGTAGTCTCTGATGTCACACGCTCTGGCAGCTGCAGGCAGAAAGGCAGTGCTTTCCCCTTAAAGCATAAGTCATGCATGTTGTTGATCCTCCTTTAGGATTGCAATTTTTGGCATCTAGGATTTAGACATGAATGCAACTGTATTTGCTGGCAAGGTCACACTACCCTGAGCTCCCTCCAGTTCTCCCACTGATGAAGAGGAGGAGTTCCTTTAATGTGCTGACCCAATACTGGGGGAGGTTTCCCTGTCAGTCCACTGCAAGGTACCAGTCTAAATCCATCAGGTTTGAAATGCCTAGACGTGAACTTGTCCAGGCATCCTTTAATTAAGGATATAGTGAAGAGAGTTCTTTTATTCTTTTGTGTGTGAAAGGAGATCTTTCCCTGACCTTGAATTTCCACACAACTGAAGGGCACCCCCTCATAATGAATTAAAACTGTATCCTAATTGCAGTAAGTTGAGCTCTCCCACCACAAATCGCAGCTCAGGTACCTGGGAGACAACTTAGCTCACCGCAAAAGTCAATTCCCAGAATTTGCTGTGGTGGGATTGGCTATGGAGGGCACTGTTGGCAGAAAACTCCTAGTTTGTCCTCATGCAAGTGCTACGTGCGGAAAATCTTCCAACCAGCATCCACCGTTTTCTCTCCAGCTTCCAGAGAGACAGACCCTGTTCTGTGGATCTCTTGCACCTTTCCTATCTTGCAGAACTGATCTTCATCGCCTTTTGACTTGTCAACTGGCCTGAAAGTGGCGTGGTCAGACTTGAAGGATTACTCACACGCCTTGAAGAGAGCCCAAAGGACCAGGACCCAGCAAAGCCCAGTTCAGGGCAAGACTTTTCACTGCAGTTAGCGCATTTCCATTATTACAGTGGCCGGTTTATGGCTGTGAATGGTGAGGAGTCGTCACTGGTGTAGAATGAAACTATCTGATATAAAGACCAGATCACCTAGTACAGAATCAAGAGGCTGGTCATGGCGTGCCTCACGGGTACTGCCCTAAGCAGAACCGTGACAGGCGCTAGCAAGCTGCCCTCTGGTGACTTTTACCTGGTTTTAGGTTCAGTTACTGCAAGCATAGTCCTGCTGAACAAACAGATACTGCATTTATAAATGATGGAAGCGATTGTCTGTCATGGTAACACGTTATTCGTGACACTGACAGCTGAAACCCCGTCGAAACCTTCTGCTACATTTGACAGTTTCTTCAGTACTAATTGCAGCACTTTCAAAGACTCCACAGTGTAGCTCATCCTGGGTCAGTTCTCAGCCTCTTACTTATATATTTTTTTAATTATTTTTCCATCTCATGGATATTTTTCACTTCCAGATCCTTGACCCAGTAGCAGAGAAATGTGCTGGGTCTCACAGGGTTTGCCTTTGTCCCCCATTAAAGGAGGTGTGCAATAGTTTTATCTTTGTTTCCAAGAGATGCCGATGGTTGTAGACTCACTGGTAGAGTGATGAACATTAGAAAACGATACTGCCTTTCTTGTTCTTCTGACCTACCTAGGTTATTCCAGTCTTCCTCTTCTTCCTTTCAGGGTAAAGATTGCTGTTCACTCCAAAACGTGCTGCAGCCGTGCAATTGCATGGAGTAGGGGTTAGCACTCATTTTCCTGGTGTCATAGAACAATACTGGAGAGAAAGAAAGAACTGGGACGTAGCACCTTGCTGCGTTGTGCCCGAGGTTTTGCGGTAGGGATTTGAAGTGGGACTTTGCAGGTCAAAGATGCAGGCGGTGAACTGTGAGGTGTCAAAGATGAGCTTCTGCAAGCACTCTGCTGGAGGACTCGAGGGATGGCCAAGCTCTCCTAGTCCTCCCAGTAAATACTCCAAACTGGTTCTTTTGCAGTAGCAGGGTGTATTTCCAAAGCAATGCTATCTTGCTGTTGCAAGAGGTACTGCAGGTCTTCCCTGCCAGGGAAGAGGTGTAAGCCTGAATGTTCTAGAAGGCCTCTCTTCCACCCTAGGACCCCCAGCACAATCCTGAGCTTCTGCCGCTTCTGTGTGGAAGCGGTGTGATGGTCTCTCTCGGTCAGCCATGCGCTTTTCTCTAAGACAAATGGTTGTGCAAAGGGTGTGCATACTGAGATCATAGGCCCCCTGCAGGTGCCACAGTTTCTTGGCTGGCTTCGCTGTGATTTCTGAAAACCCCAGTGACACGACCCTGGTACCTCTCAGCCCGCCAAGAGAAATCAAAGCAGCAACCTGAAAGATTAAACATCTCCTTCATGCGATACCAAATTGCGCTCTGGGGTCACCGTTTGTTGTCAGCCTACGTACAGACAGACATCTAGCAGTGACCTTAATCAGTAGCAGCCCAGATCAGAAAATGCATTTATGCTGTTTCACTTTTTATTCCGCCTGGAACTCACCAGAACTCTCTTTTCAGAGAACACCTTCCTGGAACTGTCCTTGAATCGTTTGTCGTGTGCTGCTAGGGGTATTGCAGCAAGTTGTTCATGCTTAGATCTCCATGCCAGACTGCTTAATGCTGCTGATGCTGAGAATCTTGTCTTGATTCCTTCACAGATCAATGTCCTGCAGGCCAAGAAGAAGTTCGAAATACTGGATGCGGTAAGGGCTCTCTGTGTTTTCTGTGGCTGCTCTCAGTGACTCAATGAAAGGCAGCCCTCTCCATTTCAGGTTGCATGGGTCGAGATACTGACTCCTCGGTCTGCCCTGGAGATACTGTCTGGGACTTCTCTGGGGGCTGCAGGTATGCTAACAAGAGGGGAGAATGAAGGAGCAGCGAGATACTGCACAGGCCAGAGCTGGAGGGGAATTTCAGGGGTGAAGGACACGGCTTTTGCTGCTTTGTGCTTCACAGCAGGGGTTACCTGACAGTGTGGAAGGATTTGTGAGAGGAAGAAAGGAGAAGAGGGAGAGGCATCTGATGGATAGATTGCTTTGGGAAGGGAAAGGTTAGACCTTGAAGTGACTCATTTGTGGGTAATAAGGGATAAGGACTTTTCACACTCGCTTTGTCCCAGAACATGTTCTGACCTTATTATTGTTTCCCTCCCCAGATGCTGTCCTTCATGCATGCCCAGTACACCTTTTTCCAGCAGGGCTACAGTCTTCTCCATGAACTGGATCCCTACATGAAGAAACTAGCCACCGAGGTGAGGGGACAGGGAATGTGATTGACTCAGTCTGCCTGTTTGTACCCCTTCACCCTGAAAGCCCATATGCTTTCCTGTTCAGCTCCCACACTTGGTGATCAGGGAGTGGTCAGAGCATCGTGCTTTTTGGATGAGCTGTGCTGCGCTACGGGGTGACAGCCAAGAGCTATGGTTACTTCCAGAGCACACCCAGACACAGCCCTTTTCTCCTCTTGTGGGGACTTACGATGTTAGGCAGGGCTGGTGTAATCCCAGAGCAGGGCAGCGGAGATGGACAGTGGCTCATAAATCTCCTTCCTGACTTTTATACCTCATGTTCTTCTCCCTGCCTTTAGCTGGACCAGCTGGTGATTGATTCTGCAGTGGAGAAGAGGGAGATGGAGCACAAGCATGCGCTGATCCAGCAGAGGGTGAGTCCTGGGGCTGCAGCTTGGTGCAAGCAGCACTTCTCTCCCCCAGTGCGGTTGTCTGGATCAGGCTTACTGGGTTTGTCCTTCACAGCCCGGAGCAGCAGCAGCAGAAGTTGTCGAGATGAGAGTAATAACCTTGTGGGTGCTGGGAGGCCCAGCTAGTAGGTAGGCCTGATCAAATGCAGGGCATTCAGCTCCTGACATATCTGAGTACACAAGGGTGAGGGACACAGGGAGGACCCCCGTGGGTCAGGGCACCAGCTCTGCCGCTGCCCTGCTCTGCCTCTGAGCAAGCCTTCCTCCTGTGCTTTCACTCCCTCTTGGCTGCTAAGGACGTGGGAAGGTTTAAAGGTTCACGGTCTGTAAATGGCTCTGAGGTAGAGGAGGGGATGCAGTTGGTGTAATCGCCTGTGAAAACCACTTGACTGCATAGCAGAGCTGCTTTTGGGGAGAAGTTAGAGCACTCCTCCCCCACCCTTTTTTTTCCTCTCCCCTCCCTCAGTCTCGCATCCTTCCTCTGGCTGAGCAAGCTAGCTTTTTATCTGGCAATCCCAACGATTGCCAGCTACTGCAGTATTAGCGTGTCCCTTCTGACACTTCTCCCTGCCTCTCGCTGCCTCGCTCCCTGGTGAGGCAGCAGTATGGCAGCATGCCTGAGTGCCCAGCCCGACCAGATGGCCAGAGTCCCTGTTAAATCATCCAGCAGACGAAGGAGTGGATGCCCTCCTTCGGTACCCACAGACGGGACTGGCTGCAGGGCCTTTTCTTCCTTCACAGGGAGCTCACACTGTGCTGGAGTGATGTTAGTGGGTCGTGGCGGGGAGAGAGAGCGGGGCTCCGTACTGCTGTTGAGAGGAGAGTGTGCTGTGGTGAACTTTTCATGCAAGAACTGCATGAACCGCAGTTCAGATGCTTCTTGCTTAGCTCCTGTGACATGACAGGGCTACAGCCTTGAGCAGCATAACTTTGGAAAGGTCCATGGGGACCCAAGCAGTAGAGCTGCTGTGGCTGAGCAAGCTGTTGTTTTCAGCTGAGCTATGGTAACCCACTGTGTGTGTGTGCTCTCACCTGCTGTAATTGGGAGTAACCACCATGAACTGGCAAGATAATAGGACTGATTATCCAAAAAAGTCTGAGCCTTCAGTAGGGAGGCATCTTTGGTTAAGCATCTTGGGCTCTGATTTTTCCAGACCATTCATCTGGGAATGATTCCAAATCCAAGGCTTGTAGAAACATTCAACTAATTTTTTTTTTTTCCCTTTTCTTTTCCTTCTCTTCTTCATGGGTTGCTGACCTGCCTTTGCAGACGCTCCTGCAGGTGAGTACCCGCTTATGTTTCCCTCTGGCATCTTCATTGCTCAGAATTAGCACTTTGCTGCTCTGGATCTTTGCTAAGTCCTGCCTTTGAAAGCAAAACAAAGAAACCTTGTCATAATGTTAGTGCTGTAACCTGGCCACTGGAGGTGGAATTTTAAAGCCCAGTTTCAAGTGAGTTTGGTTTCTCCTCGTTAAAATTGTTCTCAGTCCTGTGCTAAAATAAGATTTCAGTTCCCTCTGTAGGGTGGTCAGTCTTGACTCGGAGTTCAGTGTTGCAGTGGCAGCAGTTCTTGGCTGTCACTTAATGCATGTTTGGTGCTTAGGAGCCTTTGAGGACCATGGGTCTGGTGGGAGGCGAATTGGCTGCACAAGCTCATAAGTGTTGGACTTTCAACATACACACACACACACACTCTCATGCTCGGTGGGCAAAGCAAGAGGGGATTTCAGAGACCCCTGAGAAATAGCTGTTCAGGAGCCAAGCCCTGAGTAGGAATCTCTAAGGAGTCCATATCTGGCAGGTACTTGTGTGGATCAATACCTCTCAACAGGAGGAATCGAAGTGGCTGTTGGTTTCTCTCTAATGCTTTCTCTCTCAAAAATGTCATAACCCATGAAATGGAAGCGTAACCAGATTTGAAAGCTAATGACAGACATTCCCTGTGAATCAGCCTGTGCATATGCTCCCTTTGGTTGAGTGTTCTGAGGGAGGGGTAAATCCATTTGTGAACTCTCAGTCCCCCTGGGACTGTGCTGGAGTGATGACTTCATTCAAGGGAACATGGAAAATCTCTCTAGCGGAGTGTGTTTCAGTTAAATCTCTTTACGTGGCTTTGCTGACTGGGCTAGTAGGGAATGAAACAGAGGTCAGGCTGCAAGAAGGAGAACGAGCAATTAGTCCTTATCAGGATACATATGCATAGAGCTGTGACTGTCTGCATAAGCTTGTAAGACAGCTGAACATCCCTACTGCAGTTTAGGATTTAAAGCTTCCTGCCTGGAAATGTTAGGAGACTGCTTTTCAGCTGCTCTGAGTCGGTGTTGCTCCTCCCTTTGCAATGGAGCATGGCACTCTGCATCTGCTGAGCATCTCACCATCTCCAAAGGGAGCACGGCGTGTGTTTGAATGTCTGTCCTCATGCTGAGCCCAGAATACCCTCTGAAAAATTGGGAGATGCAGTTGCGCTTAATTAGAGAGGAGTGGCAGAAATATCCTTTTTTTTTTTTTTTTCCCCTCCTCAACACAGTGTCTTCCTCAACAGCCTGCTAAGGCATGACAGAAAGGGAGGGGATCCAGTTTAAATAATAACATTTTGAAGTGTTCTTGGGGTGGGGGAACTGCATAGAGCCTGAAGGTAGGGCCTTGCTCACTGGATTGTCTTTGGGCAGCTTTGTGAGGCGTGGAGGGCAGCCTTCTGAAAGTCAAGTTCATAAGGAAGTGGTCTGTGGCATTTTGGTTCCTGATTGTTTTAATTAATTGTTTAATTGAAATAGATTTGGTAGGAGAGAAAAACTTGGCACAAATCTTGACTGTTTTCTTTGGCACTGGAATTCAGGTGCTTTTTTCCTATGCCACCCTTTCCCCATCTTCCCTCATGGAACATCTGCCACCTCTGGGGCAGATTCCTAGGGCAGCTGTCACTTCAAGCTGTCGTCTTAACTGCTGCCCTCTCTGCCTTCGTAGCTCAGAAGCCTTAAAGAGCTCCATTTGCAGCTTCACAATTCTTATGAAAATAATGCTTATTTAGACAAAAAAGATTCCAATCAAATCAGCACGAGGAAAGGAAGAGTCTTAATTTTTGTGGGCTACAATAAATTATCCTCCTGATGTGCAAAGAGAGAGGAGAGCTTCAGCATGAAGGGTGGGGGTGCCTTTCTTCTGGCTGTGTGTGGGATGCATGTGTGCCAGGACTGCAGCATGGAATACGTTTCTGGAAAGGCTGAGGAGACAGTCTTGTACCTTCCCACATTTCTCTTGTGTGTGGAACTAAACAGTCTTAAACCACGCATGTAATGAGTTTGTATGTTTTTTATGTGGGCTCAGTTGCTTCAGATGGATGCACAAAGGCACACAGGGCCTGGTCTAGGTTGGACTACTTAGGAGAAAAATTTTGGAGAACTTAATACTGGAACACGCAGGCCTAGGGATTTTTTCCAATGGGAAAACGGGAGAGAAATGGTAACGTTTCAACCAGTGCTCCCTCGTGGATCCTGACCTTCCTGAATCCTTCCTCTGCACCAAAACTGACAGGCAGCTTCTGAAAGTGGAAGAACACGGGGCTATATAAAAGCTCCTTCGCAGCCTCCCACCTATTCCCAGGTCTGGAGTAGTGGGGGAAGCGGTTGTGCTTCTGTTGCCTGTTTGCAGGGCAAGGGAGGATGGAGTGCCAAGGCAGAGTGCTCTGCCTCATTTAGCCCAGCTGGTGGATAACAAACCAGGGGCCAGATGGCACTGCAACCCCCTGCTTTCTGCCGCTGTGGTGGAGCAGGGGTGGAATTGCTGGCCAAAGGGTGGCTCTGCTCCAGGACGCCGGGGGGAGCAGACCCCGCTGAAGGCAGACGAGCCTGGCTCTGTGAAGGTCAGGGTGCCGCTCGGTGAGCGTCTTCCTGTCAACTTTGCTCTGCGTCGCCTTCTCCCACTCCCTTCTGTGCCTCCATGGCAGCTGTATGATAATTAGCCCTTGCTCTAAGCTGATTGACTGTGAATAGGAGGCAGGAGCAGGGGGGGGGGAGCAGGTGGTCCCCAGAGGCCAGCAGACTTCCTTCGCCCAGTGCCCCTTGCTTTGACAGGAGCCAACGGCAGAGCTTCAAGCTTCCCCAAAAAGGAGTAGGAGGGGTAGAGGAGAAGGGGCTGAAAAAGAAATCCCTCCTTCCCTGCCAGCCCACGGTGCTTAGCAGAGATGCTACTCTAGAGAGCGAGCAGAGAGAGAGAGAGGACACACGGAGCTGCTCCCTGCTCTCTAGCTAGGCAAGAGCAGCAAAACCTCCCTTGCAGCTGGCATCATGAAGATTTTCGGCAGGCTTGAATACCTCCTGGTAAGGAGACTCCTGCAGGGTCGGTTTGTCTTGGGGGGGGGGGGAAAGTTCAGAGGGCACTTTTCCCTGGGGGAGCAAGGATTGCGCCTGTAGGACCTCGCTTGCTGATGCGACCCAAAAGCAAGTACAGCTTTATTACTGCAGGAGAGCAAACGGGTTTGGTTCTGCTTCGGGGATGGAAAAGCGCTGGGGCAGGGTGCAGATCTCCGTGCATCATCTGCTGGCAAGCTGCAGAGCAGGGAGATCATTTGGCATTAGGAAATTGAAGAAACAAAAGGTCTGTAAATGGGATTTGGCCGGCATGAAAGCAAGCTGTCTGCGCAGAACGGGAATGTAGGTGGGGGAGCCCTCCTCCAAATTCCATCTGCCTCTGAGGGTCTTGGATTGTACACAGTGTATACACAGAGGTAAAAATAGCCAGATAGAGAAAAGGTTGAAATATATTCAGGCATGAGAAGAAAATGGAATGTGCATGCACCAGTGTTTGTGTGGAAGGGGGGTGTGTGCATCTTTAGGGAATGCGAACGTTCCTCTGAATTATGTTCTTGTTAGATTCAGAGCCAAACTAGCCACGTAGAGCTTATAACTCGCCTCCAGGAGAAGTTCCTTTCGATGCATGGATGTATACGTAATGTTGTTAGAGTATACATAATATTGCTGATAAATACTGAGCATCATTGGTTACTTAAGTAAGCAGGGCACTTTTGGATAAAGCCTTTGTCTTCTGTGAGGGAAAACATGTCTCACGTGTGGTGTCGCTTAGGCTAAGTGGTATTGATTGGAAATAAAATACCATGGAGGTTTGGCAGTAACATGTTTCTCTGAATAGCTAAAAACACCTGGACTGAAATGGTTCACTAGTCATGCTTGCCTAGTTCTGATAGTGTTTTCCATCAGTAGAAATCAAAATGTTGTGCAGAAAAGGACAGTATCATTATTCCCACGTTGAATTGGTACACTGAAGGAGTAATGCTAAGGCTCTTCAGGGAGGGCCGTTGCCGTAGTGATGGTATTTTAAAGAATTTTAAGCAAGTCTTGGTATTTTGGAGAAAGACTCTATCTGTTCTCAGCCAGGTGTTGTGCTCTTTGGGATAGGAATGAACCCATAAACAAAACCTTCCTACTTCAGTGGGTCTGCTCTTAGGCAGAGCTCCTCACTTAGAAGCTTCCCCCCACCCCAGGGGTTCCAGGCTGATGAGGGGCATCTTCACTCTTTGAATTAAGTCTGTTCACTGAAGCTGAAGGTTTATTTAATTTCATCAGCCATTTTCTCTGCACGAAAAGCTGGCTTCCCAGGAGCGATTGGAAGAGCTTGTCTGGCCTCTGCAGTGCAAGCGGTCTCGGTGCATGCTGTGTGGGGATGGACGAGGGAGCTCGTGACCGAGTGGGCCATGAGGCAACCTTCAAACAGGCCTTTTTCTTGTCTTTTTTTTTTTTTCTTCTTTCATGGGTCTGTTTGTGCCTGTGCTGGGTTTTTGCTTTGCATTTGCTGGTTTGAAAGTGTCCACATTAATGTCCTTTTTTTTTTTTTTACATCCCTATGGATATGTCTCTGGGAATGTGTTGCTTCATTGTTGCTTCAGCAGCTTTCAGTGTGCTCCCATGGAAACCATTGTGATGTCATTTCTAAAAGAGTATCCGTTCCCAGGCAGCCTCCTGTCTAAACTCAGAGTGACAGGACTGAGAAGGGGAGGGGACAGTGAGACAAGATTGGTGTGATTTACTGAAAAGTCGGTGAAGGGAAGGGGAGCAGATGATGGCAGAGATCTGGCTTCTTATTTTGGAAGACGTCCGATTTATTTTACCCACGTGTGATCCAACATGTCACTGCTGTTGCTAATCGTGACTGCCCGTGCCAAAGCCATTCAGATCCCAATCCTAGGAAGCCTTTTCTGTGTCAAGCATTTTTTCCTGTTACAGAGACAATGAGGTGCTAAATGCAGACTCAATCAGTCCAAATTCATTGGGAGCAGACTTGCCTGCTCCGTGTACATTGCAATGATGGAAGGGATTTGGTAAAAGGTAGTTTATTAAAACCACGCATTAAAATCTCATGTATAGGAGGAAATAGAAAAAGAGGGGACGAGGGAAAGCATATGTGCGCACTCTCTTACCCTGCTTTGTCAAGGGTAAAATTTCAATCAAGAAAGTTACTTTGAGCGTTGTAAAATGGTGACACGTTCCTTCTCCACCAGCAGCTCCCAGACACCTTGGCTTGGCTTAGAGGGCTGGGAGGGTTTTTATTTCCTAGTTCTGTGTGGAGTCAGGCGGTCCATAGATGTGCTGCATCCCTTGTAAGAGTCACAGAGAGACTTAGTGATGGCACGGTTGATGATGTGCTTGGCAGGAGCAGTGTCCGTCAGCCAGGACCCTTCCACTTATTTCCCAGAATTAACAGGATCGAAATCTTCTCGTGTCAATGAACAGAACAGATACAGGGACACCTTAAGGGCAGGTCTGCCAGTTAAGGGGCTCATTGTCACACACGTGTGTGTATGCAGCTGTGGCCACGCACTACCATGATATTTCAATGCCGTTGGCCAGATGATCTCCTCAGACAGTTTCTAAGCAAGCTTTGACCTGGAAGCAGGTTTCAACAGGTATTCTTGTAACACTTCTTCCAGAAATGCGCCCTTTCTTTTCAAGGGCTGTGGTAAGGAAGTTGCCTGCATGGGCTACAGCGAGAAGATGTGCCTAGGAGCCCGTTGTTGAAGCCCATAGTTTGAGCTGGCTCTGGTGTACGGGAGGTTTCACGATTGCACTTGCCATGATTTTTGCCTTTCAGCCACCTGAGCCGTTTCTGTACATCTCCTTTTTGGCCTCGGCCTGGCAGTGAGCGGAAAAATGATAGCGATCAGAGGGATAATATTTTCCCTGATTTCCTTGCTCTCAATAACTTTGGAGGCACCTGAAGCCTTTGCTACAAGCAGAGCGTGATGGAGTGGGGCAGAGTGCCCCTGAGGATCAGGGTGCTGCACGCCCCGGGGCTAAGGGGCAGACCGGTCCTTATGCCTCGGATCTCTCCCTTGGTTTGTACCTACTCTACAAACCCAGCTTACAGCTCTGGTCGACTGTTCTGCCCTCAACCGCCCTGCAGTAGTTCTGTGGAATTGCTCAGGAATTACACCAGCGGAAATATGAACAGAATTTGGCCTGGGGGATATTTCCTAAGCAGGGAAGAGAAATACCTTCAAAGTAATGCAAACACGAGCCATTCTTCCCAGCAATGTGTTTCCATGTTTGGACATCATCCAGATGGCGCTCTGTTGTCTTAGCTGTGTTAAGTGTTTGGTGGTTTTGTGTGTAATTGTCTAAAACTGGGCTTGGCGCAGGTTAAGAGTTCTTTCAGAGGCAAGGAACGACTCCACGGGCCTTCAGCTGTTCTGCTGTAGCCGTTGGGTTTGTGGAGAGGTGTCACACGATACAGCCTCAACGAGGTTAAGTTCACACCTGGCTTGACTCCACTGGTTTTTAGTGGATTTACTCTAGTGACGCATATGGCCCATCTGTTCCTCCAGCACTCACCAGCGATATATCCTTCTTCCCGTCACACTGCTGGATTATTTAAGGATAGTTGAAGAAGTCAGGTGATTATATTTAGACCCTCCTCCTTATTTTTACCTCTTTCACAAAGTGAGACGCAGCTAAGTGGTCGTTTTTAAGATGTGCTTGGAAGGGTTTCGCCCTGCAGTTGCTGTGCACTTTTCAACAAGGTCTAGATTTTTGGATGTTTGCATTATTTACTATGAAACAGGGCAGATTCTCATCAAATTTATAGAATTGCCACGTTGGAGCAGCTCTACAAAAAAAAAAAAATCACACTTTCAAATATCTACGAGTTAGAGGAAAATTCCCTCTGGCCTTTGTTTGCAGTATGTACATGAAAGACATCTGCAGAAGAGGACCCCTATGGGATTCACCCATTTATGGCAAGAAAATTTGGGTCTGAGCAGACCTTTCTTAATTGGGTGCCTTACAGCAGTTTCTACTGTCTAATTGGGCATCATGCTGTCTTTCCAAGGAATGACTCAGTCCTGTCCCATTATATCTCCTCCTTCTGTATCAGAATTATTATTATTATGACACCTCCCAGGCAAGCTTGCATCTCTGAGCATGAAAATAACTCATCTTAATGAGAGTGAAGTGCATGTTGCCTAGCAACACAGCATCACCAGGGTCTTCGTGTGCTGAGCTAGGAAAGGCACTTCACTTAATGGGGCTGTTTTCACCGCTCTGTTGTGTCTTTGAACCAAGTAGTACGCGGGAAATATTTGTGCTGGAGAGGGAGGTGTGGGTAGAATGCATCATTAGGGAGGAATCAGTGTGCAGAGAGACAATGTGCCTTAGTTCCCCTGTTTAGAGGGGAAAGTTGTTTAGGTTTCATGACCTAGTTTCTCTTGGGAAGGAGGCAGACCCTTGCCCCGGGAGAAGGATCCCGTGTTCTGTGAGAGCAGCTGCTATTCTCTCTGCTCTGTGTCTTGCTCACCAGCTGTCAGAATCCGTGAGATCCATCTGATGAATCGGTGCCAAACCCGACAAATCAGCTCCGACGGGTGACATAGCGGAGAGAATTGAGTGAGCGCAGATTGGAGGTGGCATGGGAAGATACCTGATGAAAATGGAACTGATAAGCCTTCCCCTCTAGAAATCATCATGCCCGTTTTCCTTGTGTGAAGAGGCTGGGGTTTGTTCTGTTCCTGACCCTTAGCAGAACGGAGAGGTGGTAGCAGCACTGCTAACTCACTTGGCCAGTGAAAAGCGCCTCTATGGCTTTATTTCCCGTGGCAGACTGCCCCAAATATTGGGAATTTTTAGCCCTCATGATAACAAGCTACCTGCCTTTCTCCTTATCAGCTACCAGAGGGGAAAATACAGCATGTAATAGTACTTTCCTGCAAACAACAGGGACAGATAAGCTTACTGGAATGAGGATAATTCATGACTGCTATTCATGGCTGCAGCCCACTAAGGCATAGGGATATGCTGTGACAGACAGCTCTGCCTGAACCTTAGGATTTCGACAGATGTTTTTCTCTTCTTGATGTTTTGATTAAGCTCATCTCCATCTTGGTCCTAGAGAGTGCAGTCATGTCAGAGTCTCGGTCTCTTTCTATTTGCAGGACTTCTCCTATGATGACTCGAAGGTGGAGTTTAATGTTGATGCCCCGAATGGAGTGGTGATGGAAGGCTACCTCTTCAAGAGAGCTAGCAATGCTTTCAAAACATGGAATCGGTGAGCAGTAACTCATATTCCATTTGATATTTGGGCTAAGCCTCTGAACACAGCAAACACTGCCTGCACAGGAACACGCTTCGTTTTTTGGGGGGTCTTAGCAACTGTTATCGTCACTGGAAGGATTCTGAGCTAAGTAGTTAGAAGCTAAGTAGTTAAAATGAGGTTGGTTTGATAGTTTCTGCATACAGAGGCTTTTCTTTTAGGGGCATTGTGCATGCAGGTTGAGGGAGGTGATCCTTAGTCTCTACTCAGCGCTGGTGAGGCCACAGCTGGAGTACTGTGTCCAGTTCTGAGCTCCCCAGCACAAGAAAGGCACGGGCTTACTGGAGGGGGGCTAGTGAAGGGCCACAAAGATGATTAAGGGGCTGGAACATCTCTCGTGTGAGGAAAGGCTGAGAGAGCTGGAAATGCAGCCTGAGGAAGAGAAGGCTCGGGGAGGAAGTCTTACCAATGTGTACAAATTCCTGATGGGAGGGAATGAAGAAGAGGGAGCCAGACTTCTCAGCAGTGCCTAGTGACAGAGCAAGAGGCAAGGGGCACGTATTAAAAAAGTGACATCATTTCATCTGAACACAAGAAACTGCTTTTTTACTGTGAGGATGCTCAAGCAGTGGGGCAGGTTGCCCAGAGAGGTGGTGAAGGCTCCATCTGTGGCGGTATTCAGAAACCAACTGGGCACAGTCCTGGGCAACCTGCTCTAGCTGGCCCTGCTTGAGCGGGAGGGTTGGACTGGGTGATCTGAAGAGGTCCCTTTCGCTGCAAGTGAGATCATAACTGCATCTGAGTAAGTCCTCACGAGAGAAGCAGTGTCTCGAGAGATTAATGCGGCCTTATCAGCACATTAATCTGACTGTGTGGTGCCGAGTCAGCTCAGAGCAAAAGAGGAGTAAGCATCTGCTTCATTGCAACAGTGTTTTAAGACCACATAAATTTTCTACCACCACTTTATAACGTGCGTGCTGAGCTTGCAAAGCCACTTGCTTTGCAGGTTTTTGATTTCGGTGTCTTGGAGACGCGTACATTAAGCAGTAAAAGAGCTAGATGCTGTGTAGTTTGCATAAGTCACTATTTTCGTGTTCGAAACTTCTGTGAAGCTGTGTATTCCTCTTAGGCTGCATCGTGGAATGAGCCAGCTCATGTTTTGCTGCATCTCAGTAAATGCTAGAAAAAAAAGGAATGCCTTCCCCAATGGAGGAATGACCAGGTTTCATGCAGGGAAGATAGGGCACAACGCAGCTCAAGGCTTGCCCTAGGAAAGCTGTAGATTTACAACAGTTAGGAGAAATGCCCTAACAACCCTAACACAGCAGGACAGGCCATGAGTATCAAACCTGTCTGTTTTGGGACAGGGGGATATGTGAGTGTGGAAATATGAACTGTGCTGCCGGGAGCTGAGAAATGATTTTCTGTGCACTGACCCTGCTCTTAATAATTTAGAAGTATTTCATCTGGTAGGTCACTGGGAATGCCAGGCTCGCATGCCTCCTGCACTGGCCAGGAGTCTCTGCAGCTGCCAGAGACCAAGAGAAAGTGGAAGCAAAGGTTTCATGTTCTACCCTTGCTCGATATTTGTGCTTTTAGTTTCCCTTGAGATAGTCAGTGGGTTTCATAAATGGTTGTGCAAAAGGATTCGAACCCTTCCAGTGAGTTTCTAATGCATGAGATCAATGCCTTTCTGACCTACACTTCCTCCTCTCACATAACAGGGGAATGATACAATATTAAGAGATCTTTTACTTGGCTATGGGGTACGTTAAAATCATACACTACAGCAAGGCTGAAATGTGGTGGTGTTATTAGACTTTGGAATAAATAAACACTAAATGGTTCAGTGAACAGTTTGTGGTATGCTCAGAAACTGCCTGTATTTGCATGGAAAAAAGACTTGAAATTATTAGAGATCTCTGAATTGGTTAGTGATTCTTTCTCTCAGAAGCTTCCCTTAGTACTAAGGAGATTCCAGTCAAATTTTAGTGTAATTTTGTTACCCCTCAGGCTTTCTCATCCCCTGACAGTTAAGTCCTTGCGCTCGGAGGAACCAGAAACCACAACAGCAGCTATAGCACGGTTCATCACAGCGTTTGATTTCAGTGCTCACGAGCTGTTGCACTGGGAAGATATCTGAGCCGAATTTTGATCAGCCCTTTAGGGTTCCCTGCAAAGTATAGCCTCGGTTCATGGCATGGCTGCTTTCACTGACACCACGGGGGTTTGTGAAGCAGAAGCTCGTTCCACAATGTGTCGGGTTAATACCAAGACCTGTGCTTGACTCTTGTGATAGAGGGGAATGGTTCCAGGGAACTCCCTTCTCCTAGCAGCTCCTCTGGCTGGGATTTCGAGGGTCATTCTAAAGGGCACTTATCCTGGAGGGGACATGACCCTCTGGGACATTTTGTTTTTCCTGATGTCTGAAGTAATGTTAGTGTCAAGGGCTCCAAGTTTTCCCTGTCCCCTAAATCTCAGCTATCCTCCCTGTATCCTCCTACATCCCAGTCGTACACAATCTGCATCTTCCCCGCAGCATCTCCATGTCCTCAGTCCCACCCACTCTTACCCATATCTACCAGCACCTCAGCTATTCACAGCTCCTGTAGCCTACTCATCGCCTTCTGGCTGTCACTCAGTGCCTCCCCCTCATGTGAGCAGGAGGGGGCAGGCAGAACAGCAAAATCCACAGTTGAGGATATGGGGCTGGGAACCAGCACCAGGCAGAACTGCCTGCCGTGGGGTGGCGAGCAGGAGAGCACAGAGACCAGAACCTGACAGTCAGACTTTCTGCTCAGCTTCCTGTGACCACAGGGCAGCTCGAGCATAGGCTGCTACTGTCACAGCAGCTCAGGGTGATGCAGAGCCGTATCAGCTCATCAAAATGGGCTCCCACCTAGATAGGATGGCCTCCGTTTACCGGCGTTTTCTCCACAGACACGTCAAGTCCTTTTGTTGTCTTTCATCTGTTTAATGTTTCAGCAATGATGAAAGAAAAAGAATCCTGTCTCCTCTCATTTTCCCAGGGAACCTAGTTCTTTTGCGAACAGAGTGCGTAATACCTGCTGTAAATAACATCTTGCCGCAAGTCTCTCTGACTCTTTCTTCTCAGGTATTCCAGCACCACCTTCCTGAAGCTTAGTGTGGTGGTCGTGGCTTTCATTGCTCTCCATGAAAATGATCAAGTTGCTAAATCTTAGGCTGTATCTTGGAACGAGGAAGTGACTTGGAGGTTTGGATTTAGCACTGAAGATGACCAGGGAATTACCTCTGCTGTCAGCATCATATGGACCTTCTGTCACTTTGTTTTAACGGAAAGCTGCTAGCTGCTGACTTGTTGCCTTCTAAGAACCTGCTTCACACACACCTGTCTGTACTCTAGCCGTAGGAAACAGGAGCTTTGGCATTGTTTGGCCTCCTGTAAGCTGTGGTGGGTACAGAGAAATCAGCCTGGTGGGTAGCATAGCCTCCATAAACAGCAAGATGTGCATCTTCTTTGTATTATTTTCTCCAACACTATTTGTAGAGCTGCCAGTTAGCAGGGTTTTCTGAGATGTATTTTCCTTTTTCCCACCTGGAAGTTTCTTCACGATGTCAAGGAATTTTTGCCTTGCCTTGTGACAGCCTGCTTGCAGAGGCAGCAGGCACGCTGTGTCTGGCATGGCACGTGCAAGTAATCCAGCTTCCCCAGTAAATGTCAAGTGTACCCACTGTGCAAGTGTGCCCTAACCAGTTCAACGCGTCCCACAGGCGCTGGATTTACTGCCTGCACCAGGGCCAGCGTGCACACACAGCCTCCTGCCCCAGAAATCGCAGGCAGCAATATGAGACTGCCCTACTCCTTCGTTTCTTCTCACCTTTCCTCCCTTCTTGCTATACCTTGACGTGTCTAGAACACTTGCCATCACAGCACCTCAGTGCCAAGAGTCATTCCCTAAGGCTGTGAATCCTTTGTTCTCCAAGGGAGGGCACTGGAGAAGGGTGAGCTTTTCCTGTGACATTACTTTCCAGCTTCTTGGAATAATTTACACTCTTTTTAAGTGGAGAGCTGTCCTGCTCTGCTGCAGAACAAACTGCCTCTCTAGCTCTGCTGTTCCCTTGTTCTGATGTCTGTCTGTCTGTCTTCCCTCAGGAGGTGGTTCTCCATACAGAACAGTCAGCTGGTGTACCAGAAAAAGCTAAAGGTCAGTGAGGCTACCCGAGATGACCCTGGCAGATTAGCCAACTTGTCTGGTGTCCTGCTTTGCTGGGGACTTCTGCACCGTGGGGTGGAGGAGTGGGGAGGGGAATTGGATCAGAGGGACAGCAAGCCCGTTCAGGCATTACTGCGCTCCAAAGTGAGACTGTACTGAGAACGAAGCGGCAGCAGATGGTGTTTGTGGCAGTCTAAATATTCCTGCTCATCAGGGGAAGCTGGTGAAATCCCCAGTAAGCCTGCCGCTTCACGTGCACGTTGTCCCATGCTTGGAGTCTGTATCACCCCTTCCTACCGCCCTGGAGTTACCTGGTGGTGGGCTGCCTCTGCTCTTTCTGGGCTCAGCAGATGCCAACCAGCGGGGTTTGGGAAGGATTTTTCTGAGGGGCCTGATTATGACACAGATTCAGGGAGCCAACAAAGCCACCTCTTCTCACCCTTTCAGGATGTCCTTACGGTGGTGGTGGAAGACCTGCGGCTCTGTACTGTCAAGCCGTGTGAAGACATAGAGAGGAGGTTTTGCTTTGAGGTCGTCTCACCCACCAAGTAAGTTTGGTGGCTTCCCTAAGCCATCCTCATGGTAACTGGTCTGTGCATGGAACTGCAGGAGATTAGATTTGAGCAGATGCTGCCCTGGGCTATTAAATGTGGACTGGGAGGTACCGTTGTCCCGATGAAGTTTGTCAGACATCGGTTTAAGCCAGATCTAGGCCGTGCATACCTGATATACAGGCAGTGAAGCTGGCAATGGTCAGCTCTTCAAAACAGCTAGCAGACCTGCCTGGAGTTTCTGAGGAGGGAACAGCTCTGACGGTGCAAGCTTGTAGGATTAATTTTTGCCCCTTTGCCTGTCAAATCAAGGTGCTGCCCCTATCGGAACATCTATGCCGAGGCTGAAGTGGAACAATTTTGACCAAAACTCGCACCCTGTCCTCTTTCCAACTCATTTGCTTCCTTCACAGGAGCTGCATGCTGCAGGCTGACTCGGAGAAGCTGCGTCAGGCCTGGATTCAGGCTGTTCAAGCTAGCATTGCTTCTGCGTACCGCGAGAGTCCCGACAGCTACTACATTGAAGTGAGTGAGCGGGTCACGAAAGATCTGTAATTGTGCCTCAGATAGTGAGGGGATGGTGGGCTTTGGGGCCGTGGCAGGTCACCTGTGGGTGGGTGGCCCATTTGGAAATACCCTTCTGCCCCCAAGGAACGGAGCTGACGTCGGTGCTCACTCAGAGGCAACAATTGTTCACCAACCAAAGCCGCGCTTCTAAAGCTGGGCTAGGGGAAAGGCAAGGCTTTAAATCAACGTTGTCCTGACATCTTCACTTTTTTTGCCATCACGCTGGATTGATGTTCCCCTAGGAATTATGCCCCCCCTGGAAAGAGCTTTCTCCCTAGCTGGGACAAGTGCAAGCAAGGCACCATGATAGTGAGTAGTTTGCATGCTGCCCGTGCTCCCAGAGCAGCGGTGGGGTGCTGTGCCATCTTGTGGCAATTAGAGATTAATGAGGCTTTACCCCTTCCTTTCTTGGACTAGCCCTAGTTTATTCTTCAGGTGACAGTTCCTATCAGTGCCTCTGCAGTGCAAAGCTCTGGTTTATTCCACGGTGCTTTGCAGAATCCTGGACCCCTTTTTTTTTTTTTTTTTTCTTCCCTGCAGAGGCTGGACCGAACTGCTTCCCCATCCACCAGCAGCATCGATTCTGCTACCGACTCCCGGGAGCGCAGTGTGAAAGGAGAGACCATCTTGCAGAGAGTGCAGAGCATCCCTGGGAACGACCAGTGCTGTGACTGTGGTCAGCCAGACCCTCGCTGGGCCAGTATCAACCTGGGCATTCTGCTGTGCATTGAGTGCTCCGGTATCCACAGGTACTGCGTGCGTGTGCGCTCTGTGCTGCCAGCTAGGGGTGGATTGTGAGGTCCTGGAAAAAACAGTGGAGCTTGAATTACAACTGACTATAATTTTTGTGCAGATAGATTCAGGAGTAATGGCTTGCTGCAGTATCTGTGTGTGTGTGCAGGTATATCTGTGTATCCATGTGTATAAAACTCTCTGCTATAGCTGCATCTGCATAGACAAACACGCAGGAGCTGGATTGATCTTGCTCATCTGATGATGCATGAGAAATTCTGTTTTGAGGCACATAACCATTTCGGTTTTCTTCCTTTTGGATCAACAGGAGTCTGGGTGTTCACTGCTCCAAGGTCCGATCTCTCACACTGGACTCCTGGGAGCCAGAGTTACTGAAAGTGAGTGTTGGCTTTTAACGGCCAGAGATAGACCAATGGTGGGTGTGGAGGAAGGTAGCTCCTCACCTGAGGATTTCACTCGCTCCCTGTTGTATTGCAGCTGATGTGTGAGCTGGGGAACAGTACCATGAATCAGATTTATGAGGCACAGTGTGAAGAGCTGGGACTTAAGAAACCAACAGCAGGGAGCTCCAGGTGAGCCCGAGCGCACACACTGATCCTCCTCTCAGTCCTGTGGCAAGCTCTCCATCACACAGCAAACCCAGTACCCTAAGCTCTCTGGAAAGTGAGATTAAGAGTCTGACTGGCCCTTTGCTGAGGGCCCAGGCTACCTCAGGTACACCTGCCTCACCCCACTCCCTCTGTAGCTAGCCAGAGCTTGACTCTCAAAGGTCAGTGAGGCATTACCAGCCAGCAACCTGGTGAAACATGCTTGGGAACTGGGGCTTGGTGGGTTTACAACATGCTCTGAGACCTTTCAAATACGTATAACTGAAGCACGTGGTGTTGCCTAGGGCTGAACATCTCATTCCACTGTCAGCTACACCCTGCACTACTTAGTTTTGCTCTGAAATGGGAGAGATTTTTAGGTTTGAGAAACCTTCCCTTCTTAATACAGGCCTGAATGATTTTTAGGGCTCGAAGCCAGGCTGATAAAATGACCCAGAGCAGCTCCATCTCCTTGTGGCTGTTTGCTTTAGGCAAATCCCGTGATCCTGTGCACAGCTTTGTGCTGTTCTTCTCTTAGGCAGGACAAGGAAGCCTGGATCAAGGTGAAGTATGTGGAGAAGAAATTCCTGAAGAAGCTGCCAAATGGGGAGGCTCTGACAGAGAATGAGCGGAAACCTCGACGCTGGTGTGTGAAGAAGTGCCAGAGACACAACAGCGCCACGAAAGCGCCCACAGCTCGTAGAAAGTACCGCCACGAAGCGGGCAACGCCTCGCCAGCCATGTTGTCATCAGGTGGGAACCTCCCTTGCCCCAGTCCCCCTGCGGGGCTGTGTTGGCCTGCCCACCACTCTTTGTAGGGGCGCCCACAGCTGCCCTAGTCACGTGTGTGCCCCTGTCTTCCTCTGGGACCTGCAAGCCTGCCAGGGGTGTTGGCAAAAATGCTGTTTCACAAACCATGTTGGCCTGGGTCTTTAGAGCCATTTCCTGACACTTTCCATCTGTTTAGGGAGGCTCTTGTGGCTAGAGGAGATCGTTACACTAGGGCGATCCAGCAGCTTCTAAGCTTGTTTTGTGCATTTTCTTTTGTACTCCAGCTTCCTGCTTTTTAATAAGTTTCAAGTCCTTTTAGTTTTTGCCTGCCTGGCCTGTAAAAGAGGCCACGCTTATGAAGGGTTCAAGCTACTCAAAATGCTCTGGGGTGACTTGGTCTGCAGCGTAGCACCACCCCTGGTCGGCTCTGTTGTGTTTTGATGGGCACGGGTATGGCTCTGGACACCTCTGGGGCGCACTGGGCGTGCAAGCTCAGGTCTGTGTAAATGCAGCTGCAGAATCGTGTCTCGTTTGTTCGTTTGCATGTTGTTAACTACCTGTTTCAAAATCTCTCTGGGTAAAATAGCAGCTACGCTGGAGAGGAAGTTCCGTCGAGATTCCCTCTTCTGCCCCGATGAGCTGGACTCGCTCTTCTCCTACTTTGATACTGGTGCTGGCTCCGGCCCACGCAGTAAGTACAAAGAACGAAAGTGTCTCTGCTCCTGGCACGCTTCACCTCCCAGCTCTTCTAGGGCATGTGTGTTGCAGCAGACCTAAGGCAGGGTGTTGGCCTCACAGCAGAGAGGGTCAATATTTCAGAAGAGTGATGGGGAGTTAGTTGCACAAACTCCAACCCCTTGCTCTTTTTATTGCACTTAGTATTTTAATATCCTACCCAGTCCGTCCCTGCTGTTTGCATTCTGGTGGATGGGATTTTTTCCCCCAACATCTTTTGCTCCCAGATCGTGCATTCCATTGGCTTTTTTTCTGGTTTTTAGTTTTGGCTTTTAATTTTTTTCCTTTTTTTTTTTTTTTGGCAAGTCTTACTGCGGACAATTTTTCTTTTTGTGTTTGTGACGATGAACTCCCCTCATATTCCGTCCACCTTCCTCTAGGTGCCAGCCACATCTCTATGCAGCATCCGCTAACAGGTGGCCCCTGGAGTGGCAGTGGCATTGGTCCCGGTGGGAGCGGTACGCCGTTCCTCCTGGACGGAGGTAAGGTGACGCTCTGGCAGCTAGCAGCAAAAGAGACACCCAAATTTTACCTGTTCCAAACCAAGCTTCAGAGGCAGTTACGTATTTTCTTTCAGCCAAATGATTGGAACGTATACGTGACCAGTCCCATGTGGGAAAGACAGGCTGGCAGGCTTTTGAAAGGCAAAAGGCTTCCTAGGGTTTCCAGCAGTCAAGTTACTACATCTTAAAGGAACAACTGTCCCTCAGATGAGATAAAGGATCCAATCCTGGGACCTCATGGCAAGTAGGAAGTAAGAAGTGTTTACTCCAAATGCCCCACATCTGTCACAGACGGAGCCGTGTGGTCTGTTATCATACTTAGCTGAGGAGTGGTGACTTTTTAAAACTTACTAGCTTGCTTGCTTGATATCATATGAACTTGAGAAATGATTATGGGCCCTGAGTCAGCACAGCAGAAAATCACAGGCTTTCCCACAAGTACATGTTCTCTCCTGAAATCAGTGAAGAAGATGCTTTAGTGCTTGTCTGAGTCGGTGCCTTAAGGGCTATCCCACTTTCAAGGAATATAGCATTACTAGTCAACAGAAACAGTACTTGGGAGATGCAGGACTTCAGAGTTGCTCGACAGCCTTATCTTGCTTCTGTAGAAGAAAATGTGAATTTTGTCACTGATTCAACTGGTAATCTGTCATATTAATATTCACGTGATATGAGCCAGATCCTCTCTTCTTGCTTTGCTGTAAATCTAGAGTGGTGCCTCTCGTATGGCCTCACTGGAGTCACTCACTCTTTACTTGTACTGACATAACGGAGAGCAGAGTTTCACCAAGCAGTGTGTTTGCTTTCTACAAAAACCAGCAATGATTTTTTCTGACAGCAAATCAAAAAAAAAAAAGTGCCTGATATGTACCACTTTAAACCTTTCCTGTTGTAGCTTCGTGATCTCCTTTGGCTGTTGAACAGTGCTGAAGGATTGCTTGTGAGCCATGATTTCAGGACCACTGATTTGGACACTGTTCTTTATCGGGGACCTAGTTGTAGCTGCTCTGAAGGGTTCAACAGGCAGCCTTTAAGGTTAAGGTGTCACTTGCTATGGTTTGCAAGGCTCAGATCTTTAGTTCTTGCAGGCTTTCCTGCTAGGACTCTTTGCAAAGATTGCTCAGCTCCTGTTTCAGAAACATTTTCCCAGCTACAGTCTGGCTCGTTTTTCTTTCTAATCACAGTGGTTTGAGGGTAGGTCTTGGGGTAGATCATGGAGACTTAAACTCTTGAGTTCTGGGAGGACAGACACCCCCAGCCCTTGCAGTCATTGGGAAGTTAAAAGCAGCAAAGAGGTGAATCCAGCCAGAGATCTCAAGGGGGGCTGGGCATCCCTCCGGACAAAGGTGATGTGCCATCCCTGTTCCCAAGGGGGCGATTCCTGCATGTGCTTCTTCCTTCCTTTCTGTCACTTTCTTGATTGCTTTTGGGTGCAAGCTGGAAAAGGTGTAAAGTTTCTCGCCACTGACACGTTGAGTGTCTTTGGACAAGTCGCTTCATCTCTTCATGACTCCGTTTCTTGTGTGTCTTGCAACATTCCCCAGCTGAGCAGGGAAGGTGGGAAGCACTGTAGGAAAAGGGAAGGGCTGTCTGTGAGGGTGAATAAGCCAATGGATGCTGCTTTAAGAGTTTGGCTTGAGACACACACCGTTGATTTTATTTGGCCCAGTCATGGTCAACAGTCTGTCACAAGAGCGACGTTGCACTGGCAAGTGCCCCAGTGACAACTGAGGAGGTCTGGGGAGAGCACGGGTGGAGTGGAAACTGAGGTGATGAGTGGTAAAAGCAGAGAGGTGTCTTTATTTGGTCGTGGCGCTGCACAACTTGCTGCCAAGCTGTCTCTGCTGCTGCTCTGCTCCAGTCTACGTCACGGCGTCCCTCACGGCTTGCAGCGAGGGCTGTCCTCCACAGCCCAGCGTGCCATGGCGGTGTTGGAGCATCCCTGCATGAAGGGCAGCCTGGGGACATGGACACCATAAGGCTTTGAATCTTTCCTTGGGCAGTTTTACTGAGCGGAGCTAAGTGGGATTAGCAGTCCCCCTCTCCCTGGCCAGCAGCGCCCGGTGCAATGTGTGTGTGACGTTCTGCGCAGCCCTGTTCCCCTGCGGTCTCAGCTGTGCCTGGTGCTGGACTGCCTGCGTATTAAAATGGGCTTGGTTTGTCTTCTGTTGGCCCTGCAGGTCTGAGCAGTGACAGCGGGCTTGGAGGAAGCACAGATGGCAGCACCGATATCCTGGTGTTTGGCTCTGTGGTGGACAGCGTGACCGAGGAAGGTGGGTGTGACAGAGGGAGTGTGGGGAGGCGGCTAGGGCTAAGGCAGGATGGATGGGCGGGACTGTCTGGTGCCAAGGACAGCAGGGAACGTCAGAAATGGGAAAGATGAAGCTTTTTGGGTTATCTCTCTCCATCCTTTTCCGCCGCTTAGAGTGCGAGGTGTCAGAGGAGTCAAGCGGTGAAGCAGAGATTGAACAGGAGGCATCCGATTTGGAGGACCTGAGGGAGCTGCATCCTGGCTTGTTGATCTACAAGGCAGCACAAGCCCGAAACCTGCCTCTCATGGCAGAAGCCCTCGCGCATGGTGCCGAGATCAACTGGGTGAACGATGAAGATGAAAACAAAACCCCTCTGATCCAAGCTGTGATGGGGGTACGTGGCGCTGGTGGCTGGGAGGCCGCATTTGGGCCTGTGAGGTCTTGACTCTGGTTCAGAGCGCGCTGACAACGGGCGGCTCACAGCCTGGTTACGTGCTCGTGCATCCTCTCGGAACTGCTGGCCGAGTTGATTTAGAGATTCCCCCTTTTCCTTGCCAGGGCTCCTTGATAGCCTGTGAATTCCTGCTGCAGAATGGGGCAGATGTTAACCAAAGAGACAGCCGAGGCCGAGCTCCCTTGCATCACGCCACATACCTGGGGCACACTGGGTAAGTTCTTTGCGCGTCGCTGTGACGTGCTCCATCGCCCTCGAACTGAGATTCCGTGTTAACGCTGACAGTCGTGGGGTGAGCTGGCCGAGGGCGCTGGGCTTTGGTGAATTGGTTATTTGCCAAGCATGCCTTCTTACACCACATCAATAGCTTGATTGTCTTGAGGATAATTGCCCCCTTGATGCTAGGTTGGGGGTAGTTGGGCCCCTCTACGCCCGTTCCTTTGTCCACGCCACTGCAGCGTTTCCTGATTTAGACCCATCAAAGCAAAGCTGGGCCTTGCTGTGGAAGGACAGAGCCCTCTGCCTGCTTCAGCGTGGGGTAGGGGAGCTGGAATGTCTGCTCTGACGGTCTTTTCTTTCCCTTCTGCAGTCAGGTCTGCTTGTTCCTCAAGCGAGGGGCAAATCAGCACGCGGTGGATGGTGATGGGCAGGACCCGCTCAGTATCGCTGTCCAGGCAGCCAACGCAGACATAGTCACCTTGTAAGTGCCACCAGGACTTCCCAGTGCATGCCTGCAGGAAGGCTGCCTGTAAGTAGCCAGCGGGGAAGAAATAACCAACCCCTCTCTCCCTTGTGCTTTCTCCGTTTCACTCTAGGCTGCGTCTGGCTCGAATGAACGAGGAGATGCGAGAAGCAGAGGGCCCCTTTGGACAACCAGGTCAATATCCCAGCAACAGCCCTACTGAGCTGCAGTACAGGAAGTGTATACAGGAGTTCATCAGCCTTAACATAGATGAGTGTTAGTGATAACTACCCCACCTCCCCTTTGCTGTCTTGAAGTTGGGCTGAATTTCTAGAAGCCCCGAGAAGCCCCTATCCTTGGTATATTGGTGTTTCTTGCAGATTGGTCTGTTTTTTGATGCCTGCACATGTTGGTCGAGATGCACGCAGGAAGGACGAGGGGTCTTTCCTGTTGGCATTAAGTTCTCATGCTTGACTACTGGATGGTTGATTTTTGTGTAGGAGATTCCTAGGGCATAACCACAGACCATGGCGTGTGGACTTGAGTGTGTGAAAAGTATGGGAAGCGAGTTTAGCATTAAAAAAAAAAAAAAAATTAAAAAAAAAAAAAGAGAAGAAAAGGAAACCCTCTATCACCAGGAGAAACCCACCAACAATACGATCAGACGAGCCTGTCTCTGCTTCAGTGTAGTGACCGGGCACTGAGTTCTCGTCTGAACAGTTTGTTTGGAAGGGGTTCGGATGCGGAGCCCTCTGTCCTGGCCGCGTGACCAGCAGCCTGCTCTCTCCTGGGACTCCTGCAGCAACTGGGAGCTGCTGGGGCCAGTTCGGAAAACTCAAAAGATGACCTCTAAAGTCAGGAGCAGGCTGTTTTGTGGGGCAGAGGTGTTTTGCTCCAGAAGGCCCAACAGAAGTGGTAGGATTGAGAGCGACGGCTACTCCCCTTAACTGCTCTCAGGACTATACCAGCCACGCGCCCCTCTTTGCCCTTGGTGGTTAGCTGGTCAAAGCCATAGCTCGCCTGCTTCCTGGGCCAAGATGCAATCCGCACAGCGTCATGGAAGCAGCAGTGCTAACTTTTTTTCTTTTTTTGAGGCTGGGAGAAGCTTGTCGCTGGCGACGGGCTTTGTGTCAGGGAAGAAAAGCCACGTCCGACTCCCAGCGCCGAAATGGCTGGCGGCACGGTGCCGTTGGACTTCGGGTTCGGTTTGGTTCCTGGTTCACTTTGGATTTCGGACTGAGCATCTCTGTGCAGGAGACTTCTGCTTGCATGTGTCTCCCTCTGTGCGCTCCCCCCCTGCGTGCTGAAGCATGTGAGTAGGGCATCTCAGCAGCTGGCCCGGGGGCTTTTGAGTTCCCCAGGTCCCATGACCAGCAGAATCTTTGTTTTGTTTGTTTGTTTCTTTCCCTTTTCTTGTATTATTTGTTGCTGCAGTGGGGGAATGTGTTTCTACTTAGAGCACTTTGTTGCTACGTTTATGGTCTGCGTTACGGGGATGATGCCCCAGCAGCTCTGCAGAGGTGCTGGGGCCGTGTCATCCTGCCTCAGGAGGGCTTGCAGATTATCCTTTGGCTGGGAGTTTGGATGCCAAGCTGAGGTGAGCTGCAAGAGCCTCTTCAGAAATGCCCTCAACTGCACCCGCCCTCGGGGTTTTTCAGGACTCGTGGGTGGCAATCCACCACTGGTGTTTAGCCTGCCTGGGCTGCTGGCTCTGGGGTTGGGCCATAGTGCCTTACGGATAGCGCTGCGATCTTGAGGGGATCAGGATCTTGCAAGGAATGCAAGAATACCAGGCAGAGTTCCCCACCCTCCTGCGTTACGTCAGCAGTGGTGCACAATCGTGTTGTTTTTTTCATCCAGTGCGTGTTTGACTTCCTTCCTTTGGGTGCTGGCTGCGCTCACGCCGCAGCCCTTAGCGCATTCAGCCTCTGCAGGTTTGTTTTATCGACGTCATTGCGTTCCTCGGATGCTGAAGCAACAGCGATCCAGCTCTTCACTCAAGATACAGCCCTCAGAGACCGAACCCCCAGCGCTCTGTGTCCACCCACACACCCTAAAGTGGAACAATACGCTCCCCTTAGTCTCCAGTCGGGTGTCCTCTCCGTTCCAGGGGGAGTCCCCGCTCCCTTAGCAAAGTGCTGTCCCCAGTTTGGCTGCAGCCAGACCGCAGTTTTCTGTCTGTGCCATCTGGGTCTTGAAGTGAGTCTGTGTTGCTTTCTCCTTCTTGCTCCCTGTGGAGCTTTGGGATGCCCAGTACGGAGTGCCGAGTTCTGATCTCGGTCCCAGTTGTCTCTGGTGAATCAGAAACGGTCCCAGTGACTGTGCTGAAACTGCTGCAGAGCAATGGCAGCACAAAAGCCGGCCCCGGGGCCTTCCGTGCTTCCCGAAATAATAAAACAATCTCCTTCCACTGATCCACAAATTAATGAGCTTGGCCCCATCAGCCATTTTCATCATTGGCAATGCTTTTCGGGGCGTTTTCTCCATCGCCCTGCTCTTTCTGTCCCAGGAGGCCGGTGCTCTGCTGCTGAACCTGCAGCTCCATGCTGGCGTGAACGTGCCGATTCCCAGCACGCCGCTGGGCTGGCGCGGGAGGCCGTCGTGCAGACTTGTGTTCCGCCGCCTTGGCTGTTCAGTGCTTGGCCTGAAACGGCCCTGACCTCTTCGACCAGGCAACGCTCCCTCTGAGGCGAAGCTGTAGGACGTGCCCTTAAGAGCTGGCAGAGGGCAGGGTCTGTGGTCGTCCTCTGTTCGGCCGTGGCACCCTCGGGGGTGATTCGGGGCTGCACGTGGGATGGAAGCGGCGTGGCATAAAACGCCGTCAGTGCTGCAATTCCGTTTCAGAGGAACGCTAGGAACGTATAAATAGTTTAAATATTGGGTCCTCGGATGCTGAAGCAACAGCGATCCAGCTCTTCACTCAAGATACAGCCCTCAGAGACCGAACCCCCAGCGCTCTGTGTCCACCCACACACCCCAAAGTGGAACAATACGCTCCCCTTAGTCTCCAGTCGGGTGTCCTCTCCGTTCCAGGGGGAGTCCCCGCTCCCTTAGCAAAGTGCTGTCCCCAGTTTGGCTGCAGCCAGACCGCAGTTTTCTGTCTGTGCCATCTGGGTCTTGAAGTGAGTCTGTGTTGCTTTCTCATTCTTGCTCCCTGTGGAGCTTTGGGATGCCCAGTACGGAGTGCCGTATAAATAAATTATAGGAACGTATAAATCCCTAGTTCAGAGGACAGCTTCTTGGTGAGCAGGGACCGTGTTCTGCCTGTAGCTCCCACGTGTGGCTCTGGAGCCGCGCCACCGCGCGGAGAGGGCTGGCTGCAGGCGTACCGCCGTGCCAGTGCCACCCCCTGTGGGCAGACGGGCGCTCTCCCTAGCTGTGGCTGCAGTGCTGCTCCGTGGCCTCCTTCCCTTCGCGTCTGACGCGCCCTGGGTTAAACATCTTTCTTTCTGGGACCTGTGTGAGGGTACAGCCGGTACCGCTCGGCCTTCCTGGTGCGGGATTACAGGTTACGACTTTACGTCCTCCCGGAGCTTCACCTTTCGGTCCTTTGCGTTGGCCGTCGGCCGTCTTTCTGGTCCCAAGTCGCCGTCAAATCTCCCATGTGGCGCCCCACTGAGCGGGGTGGTGCCTTCACTTGGGGGTCGCTGCCCCGTCGGACGCCCCTCCCTTGTCAGCTGAGCTCCGCAGCCGCTGGCCGCGTCGCTGTCGGTCTGAGCGGGCGCAGGAGCCAGGCCGTGGTCCTGCCCAAACCGTCGGGGTGAAACGCCCTGCAGACCTCGCCGCTCTGCGCGGAGCTCCCACCGTGTTGGGTGCTGTTGTCCAGTGAAACCAGTTATGGTGCTGAGCCTGCTGGCAAGAGCCAAGCCTTTAAGCGTGTGTCTGCCTTCAGCAGGACGGTGCTACGCTGAGGGTTAGACCATGCGGCTCGCCCTCGGCGTCCAGGTCAGCACTTGGAGTGCTCAGGGGCTGATACACAGAGAGAACTCGCTCTGCTTCTGGGCTGGGAGCCGAGAGACTCTCTCTACTGATTTCTCTTTGATAATCCTGTCCCAGTTTATGCTGATCTGCATCGATTTAGTCAGTTGTCAGTGCTGATCTCCCCGCAAGTCGTGCCCTTCCCTAGAAAAAGGCCGCACCGAATCAGAGCTGTGGCCTCTGTCAAGGGGACTTCAAAGATCTTGAAAGTGAAATAGATGCTTCACCACTGCCATGGTCCTACTCAGTTAATGAATTTCAGCATGATCATCGTCCAGCAATGGGTTTTTTTTCTATATGTACAGCAACTTAAAACACCCCAACTGGTTTTCCAGCTTTTGATGAGAACTTAGAAATAGGACTGATCCTTTCTGTAAGCCAAGGAGAACTGGAGACGTGGCTTCCACCTTGGGTCATTTTATTTCACAGTCAGCGTCAGCGGCTCACGAGAACAATATGAAAATCCTGTACAGTTAGGTCCATTGAAGCTCAGACTCACTGCTGGAGTACATGAAGTTAAAGCCTATGTAAATACTGATGCAAAAAGCAGTGTCTTGCAAGACAATTTATCTATTTAACATGTATTGGTACTTTATTTAGATTCAATGTATAAAGCAACTTTGTGCACTTTTCCTACATACAGTATTGGGGGGTTTTATGTTCTTTTGTTATGGATTTTGTGCTGTCTTTTTTTTTTTTTAATCAGTGAAATTGTTAAGTATTTAATTTATTATTGATGTGCCCAGAGGACTAGTGCAATTTTTATTCAATACAGTTTTTCTGTATTTAATGTCAGGATTTTTTTGTAGCATTGTTAGGGAATATTTTCCAAACCCTGCCTTTTTTTCCCTCCCCCCGCAGTTTCCCTGTCTCCCGCCTGCCCCTTTTCTCTTCTATTTTTGTTCTACAGATCACGAGGCATTAGATGCCTCTGGCTTGAAATATAATGAAACACTTTAGTACATCCTACAGTTTCTAAAACAAAAAAGGTTCTCCAGGAAAAAAAAAAAAAACAGAACACTAAGGAGGCACTTCTCAATGTTTTCTGTGTTTATTTGATTTTTTTTTTTGAGGGATGTGTGTGTGTGTGTGTGCGCGCATGTGTGCTTAGAAGTTTGGAGGGGAGAGTGGGGAAGGTGTACAGAAAATTTGTTTTCAGCGAAGTAAATGGCCGACCAGGCTCCAGGGAAGACTAGACAGTGAACGCTCTCTTTTTCTTTTTTTTCCCTTCTTCAACTACAGCTCTGTTTGTGTTGTACAATCTTGTTTGCAGTATCTAACCCCAAACTGCTCTCTTCTCATTCTTCCTTTCTTTGCAAAGAGTGCGTATGTTCTCTATGCGACAGTAACTTGGTTGCAGCCGCAGTTAACGGGAGGAGATTTGCCTTTGTCTAGAAAGCAACATGCCAGGCATTGTCCAGACACAAAGGGACCCCAACCCTTGCCTCAGCCACGCCGATTCTGCCCTCTTTTGAGATTTTTGGGATCTGGGTGAATAGTTATACACCTGTCCTAGCTTTCATTTACCTTGTAACCAAGTGCCTGGACAGGTAGTCTAGGTTTGAAACGTGGGGCTCTGCCACGCGTCTCTGATTCCAAACGGGATGAATTCAGGTCGCTGGCAAGTTGAAATGACGCCCTCTGCCTTCCCTCTCCACGTGTCACCCAGGGAAGCCTCAGGTTATTTTAATAGTGTTGTCTCTGAGCTTGTCTCTGCAACGTGAAATTTCTTGGAGCAGTCTAGAGGAAAAAACATGGAATTGGAAGAATCGATGTCTTTTAAAGGAAAAGACGTTTGACAAGCTGAGACTGTGCTCGGCGTGAAATAGATCAGTAACATCTCAGACCAGCAAATTTATGGCCATTACTTATGCAAGAGGAAAACAGGACCTCTTAAGAAATGCACTGACTAACTCACTGTCCAGCGGCCGCAACACTAACCCGCTGTGTTGCTCCTGTGCTGCTCGACTGTCCCTGAACCCACTCCTCTCTCCTCACTGCCCGAGCATTATTGCTTTCAACCAAAGACAAAACAGGATGAACGGATTAAAGGTGACACTAAACCCTGGGTTAGCTGGTGAGTGCACGTGTGTGCGAGGAGAGCGCGTGGCGCTGCCAAGCGGAGGAGGGAGCGTGGGGAAGAAGTGGCTGAGCAGGAGAAGGGAGAGTGGGAGTTCTGAAGAAATGAGGTTTGGTGGTGTTTGGGGGTGGTTTTTTTTTGAGGTTCCAAAATAGAGAGTGCTGTTTCCATGGGAATGTGAGTCGTATCGGTCTGCCTGCTGGTTCCTCAGCCTTGTAGGGAGTTGGGGCTGGGGTACCCCCCTTCTGAGCTGTGCGCCCAGCGCTGGGGTGGAGGGGGAGACAGGGCAGCCGCATCGCTACGGGGAGGGCGTGAGGGACGGAGGTGGGTGTAGATGCCGAGACAGTTTCCAAGGCAGGAGGAGGACCACGTGTGTGTTTCTGGCGCAGCGTTTGAGCTGGCTGGAGAGGCCGGCCGAGGGAGCAGCGCTGCCCCACAAACCCGCCTCGGCACCCTCCTCGCGGGGAGGAGCTGCCCCTTTTCGTTCGTGGGTCCCGGTGCTCCGATCGGGGACGTGGCAGGAGCGGCCGAGAGGTGGCCTTCGGGGTGTCGGGGTGCCTCTGTAGCCCTGTCTCGGTCGGCTCCCGTCCGTCCGTCGTGTCCCTCCTGTTAGGGTGGGTTCCCCAGCCCGCGAGCCCTCGACGTCAGGCCCGTGGCTGTTGAATCGCAGAAAGGGAGGGAGCCTTTCTTCCCCGAGGGTAGCGCAGCCTGGAGCGAAAGCCTTTGAGGTAGGAGCTGGCTCAGGCTCCCCTACCTCCCTGAGCAGCACAGGGAGAAAGAAGTTCTTCAGCCGGGTCCGAGCCGCTGCGGGCGGTTGGTTTAACGCGGCGCTGCCGAGCGGCCGGGCTGCCGTACCAGGGGCTGACACTTGCTGTAAATACGCTATAACCTATTAACTCCTTCACATGCCTGCTTTCAGTACAACTTTGTAACACGTTTTTTAATTCCCCTTTTCCCTACACAGCCTGTACTGACTGTAACTATGGAACCAGATATTCTGTATGTTATTATCTTTGTACAATTTTAAAACTGTTGCTGTGGTGTCTGCCTTTTCTCCCTTCCCTTCTCTTCTATTGTCTCTTGAAACACTGTTAATAAAAATCTAGATAAACTCCCTCCCTCCTCCTTCTTTGGCTTGATTTATTTGTGTAAGGTTTCTTGCCTTGTTGCCTGTATTAACTGGATCTAGAAAACCATCCCCTTTTAACCCGTTTTCCTTCTCCTCTGCAACCCACAGCTTGAGTTTTGCGGCAGTGAATAGACTGGAATGCCACCTCCCTACTCTGCATTTTTGTCTGGGTTTCTGTGACGCTGTCTTGCGATAATGTGATTTCAGGGTGCTGGGGAAGAAGGTTGGGGTAAAGGTGACAGGCTCAGCTCACACCCCCCCCCCCCCCCCAACCCCCCCATTCGTATTTTTTCAGACTACTCGAATCACTTAATGCTTGGGATGCCCCGAGCTCTGCTGATGGTGCTCCTGTGAAAGGAGACCTTGCACTAGATGAAAATATCAACCTTCTGCCCCCGGACCACCCTCTCCCACATACCACAGTGCCATCCTTCCCCCTCCCTGGTTTCTGTCCTACTGTGTGTCTATGGCAGAAAAATAAAAGAAGAAGAAAAGAAAGACTGGCCTGGCCTCGTGATTTCTGTCCCACTTAGCGTGGAAAACAAATGCAGAAAAACAAAATGGTGGAATAACCTTTGTTTTCCCCTGGAGGGACAGACAGATCTCAATGAATCCGGGTAGGCTCGTGAACTCAGTGAGGGAGTTAAATAGGAAGGATGCTTTGAAATCAGGAGTGTTCAGTCATTGAAGGCCTTTGTGGAAGGAGAGCTGCGTCTCACAGTAGATTTGTAAGCACAGGGCTTGGGAGACACGTGGCTTGTTCCCCACCCTGACCCCCACAGCCCCCCCCCCCCTTTATTTTACCACCTTTCTGTTGCCTGTCTACGGTGGAGATGAGGGTCTCACCCATCCACACAAGGATAAACCCACTGAAGACTTGAAATGCGATTACAGAAACCCAGGGCTCCAAAAGACACTCTCTCTCTTTAGTTAACGAGGATTAAATGCTTAAATAGCTTCAGAAACCTGGGACTAATACTGCACTGCAACAGTAGGATTCGTGTAACTGGGGTCATATCTGAGTGTTGCCAGGACAAATACTTTACCAGTGTGCAGGAGGATTAGTGATCTCCCTGGGCGAGGATATTCTCGTGATTTTACCAGCGTCATCAGGCTGCTGGCAGGAGGTAACAGCAACTCTCTGTCCCACTGCCTGAGTGCCCCCTTGACACCATCCTGCCGGTGTCAGAACTAAGTCAGGATCAAAGAGGGGGAGGCGGCAGTGGCTGTTCCCTGGTCTCTACACCAGAACTCAGCCGGGTTCATCACTCACCTCTTGCTGCCCGGGACGGTTACCAGTTCAACAGCGGACTCGTTCTAAATAAACTCGTTCTAAATAAACCCTGCAGAGGAGCCTTTAGGTCCTCACCGAAAAGCTGCCTGTTTGCTGTAAGGGTGGTGGTGGGGTTTGTCTTCTCCCAGGAAGGGAGTCCGTTTTGTTCAGGGAAGGTGGGGGCGGAGGAGCAGGTGGAAACGCTGGGGTGATGCACACGCAGGCAGCGTGGGTGGTGCGGGGGGTCTGTCGCTGGCGGGAGGGGACAGTGGCCTGACAGGCTGCAGGGCAAAGTCGCTGCAGCATGAGGGTGGGTTTGGATGCACCGGACAGCGCTGGCGGGAGCGGTGGCAACAGGCTGAGTCCCACCCGGTGCGAGAGGCTCAGGTGACTCTAACCAGCAGGTAGGTCCAGTTGGTTCTGCGGGAGGCGCGAACCCACACGTTTCCTGAGCTTTGCTGTGCCTGAAGACCAACAGAACCCGATCAAAGCCGGCCTGACGATAAGGCTCACGTCACAAGCCTTTCCCACCCGCCGTGGATAATGCTGAAGACTCTTATTCTCGAGACCTTTTGGGCTGGACGCTCTAAAAACAGACAATGCTCACACCCCGGCGTGCTCACCCGTGAGCTGGGGTGGAAGGGGGACACCACGGTCACCGAGGGACCTGTCCGGTGAGCTTGTGTCAAAGGAGCGGCTGGAGAAATGCTTCTTGGCAGATGCCCGCAGGGTGGGGAGCTCTGCCGGCAGGCGAGGGGAAGCTGCAAGCCTTCTCTGTCCCCTCTCAGCTGGCTGGACACGCTCCCACTCAGACCATTGTCTCCAGCCCAGTTTGGGAGGCAATGTTGAGGTTACACTGGTTCCTGCTTTCGACTTGGCTTTGTGGAACCATGTTTTTGTATTGGCAGTTGCCTTCCCTGCAGCAGCATTGACAGGTGATGTGCCTTGGAGCTGTGCAGCTCATGGCAGCTGTGGATCTACCCTCTCCGTGACCTCCAGGACATGTCTTCTGTCACACAAAGGGCACAGGAGCTCTTGTATGAAAGACTGAAGGTAGCTGCACCCATGTAGGTGAATACCTGGGATCTTTCACTTATCTTTTCCCCTATGGCTACACGGGTTCATCACCAGGTAAAAATGAGTTCAGTAGCCCCATCCTTGGCAAAAAGTGCCCTAGAACATCAAGCAGCGAACATACAAGCAGAGATACCATTAAAGGGATGCGGGTGCCTAATTATCTCGAGAATTGCAGCATAAATGTGAAACCGTTCCTGCATCAAGGGAGATTCTATCACAGAACCACTGCTGGGACACCTGAACTCTTTGCCTTCACTTGTGGTTTGAGCACTTGTCGTGGAGAATTGTTATTATCCGACAGTGCCCTTCCACAGGTGGTTGTTTTGCTCCCGTCCAGGCGGACTGGTGTTGGACCTGCCACAACAAGCTCTGAAAAGTCTGGCTGCCAGAAGAGAAGCCAGACAACTAGCACATCGCCTTCTTTCTCCTACTGGCTGAACGCTGTCCCCAGCAAACTAATATCAAGCCCTAAGTTCCCAACTGCATGAAGCTCTGCTGTTGCACAAGTGGCACAACGGAAGACCTTGGCGTTTCGGAGCACTCAGCTTCCAGACCAGCTCTCCTTCAAGTCTTAAAAGTCTCTCTACTGTCTCTTTCTGGGCTTTGGAAAAAAGTACCAGTAATATTAAAAGGGAGAAATTATCACAAATCTGATCATGAAGCAAGAGTCTTGACATACGCAAGCTCCTGATTAAGCTTGTTCTTATTAACAGCGAGTGGAAAGCCAAACCAGAACCCTCTGGGGCAGTGCAAGGCTCAAGAGCTGGGCTCTGCCTCTCTATCCCATGTACAGCTCCCGCTCACATCCAGATGAAAGTCGTGATTCCGAGTGAGAATGGCCTGATGGCACCAGGATCTCCGTGGGTGGGAAGTATCAAAGCAAGGCAAAGCAAAGCTATCGGGGATTAACGCCTCTTCCTGTGTGTTTTTGCAGGAGACGCTACCTACCTGGACATCTTCCGCGAGTTCTCTCACATGGCTTCGAACAACCCCGAGAAACTCAAAAGGAGGAGCCTCCATTTCAGCCACTCCTGCAGATAGAACCCCCCTCCTTCCCTCTGCCAAGCCCTTCTGCTGGGAGGTCGAGCTCTGAGCTGCTGAACCCCACGAGCACAGACCAGCGGGGACGTCTCGGCTGGTGCGGGAGGCAAACTGAGCTCAGCTGCTGGAGAAAGATCTTCCCTGTTCAGCCACGCTTCTCCTGGAAACCTGTGTTTTCCCTGGTCTCTGCTGGTGTGCCCTGACCAGGAAGATGACAGACTTTCCAGGGGTAATTCCGCAATACATGTTCAGACTGTAGGCTCAGGTCCCACGCCCTGCGGTACCTGAATGCGGTTCAAAATGAGTTAAGCTGATCTTCCAGCTCTCAACGCCCTTTCTACATCGCTATTTCTGGGAAAACCTCCCCTTCCTGGGTATATGCAAACACTAACCTTGAGGGTGCTGCCACGCTGCCCGCCCCTAGAGCGAAGGACAGGTGAGCGGTGCCGACCATCGGGTCTGCCAGGAGGAGACAAGCCCGATGCACTCCGAAGGCTGAGGAAGAGTGAACGTCACCGGCTTTTAGTTACGGTGTCACTGGAGCCAGACTGCTCAGCTCTGGCCGCCTGGGATGCACTTCCCCGTGGCACGGGGCCCTCCGCACGCAGACCTCCAGCCGCTCAAAGGAGAAAGGCCACCCAGCCCACGGCACCAGGCTGCCACTGAGCCGTAGGGGTCCCAGTCCCAACCAGTCCGCTGCAAAGCCTTTGGCAAAAACGTTTTGCTGTGTCACCCACCTCTTAAGATACCTCGGCCACTGAGTGCGTTGAGGCGTTTGGTTTAACACGGTCCAGGAAATAGAATACCGATTCCATGGAGAATTTGGGAGGAATACTGAAAACAGAATCCAGCTCTTTCCCTCGGGGGGGGTCTCTGTCTCCTGCTAGTTGTGCATCTCGCTGTTCGGAGAGTTGTACTCTCCTGTTAGGCTTTCAGTATTATTTTTGTCATTTTTATTGTTGTATGTTGTAGTCACCGAAAGAATAAAAGGTTGTGTGTGTTCTATACAGGTATAGGCACCATGACATAACAAAGTGCATTGTCAGAATGATATATATAAACATGCTGAAATGTAATATATCTTATGGCCGAAGAAATGTATTTTTCTGAAAAGGTGGGAGTGAAAAAAATCTCACAGGCAAACAGTAGCTATGAACTGAGAATAAAGACAGGAATCTCTTTTTTCAAAAAAAAAATTCACACCCATTTCCTCGTTCTTTCTGATTCTAGGTCTTCACAAGCCAGAGAAGCACTTTAGTCTGAGAAGGTTTCAAATATGAAATGTATCTGGCGCAGGTTTATGGCTTGAAAAGCGGAAGCTAAATGAACGTTTCTCCAAAGGGACGCAGGGTTCCGACTCTTATCGGCAGCCTGTTTTATCTGATTAAGACTCGCTCTAATTTCATTAATGCTATTAATGAAACACGCCAGCAATGTGGCGGCTTAACAGACACCTCAGCCCTCCTGGCAAGGCGTTTCTCCTACGAGACGAGCCCCCAAACACCTCCCTAACCGGGCAGTGGAAGGCAGCTTTCACAAGCTGCCGCAGACACGGCGACCCAGGGAGAGCTGCCCCCAGGCGAGCAGGAGCTGCGCAGCGGGACGTGCGCTGGGTGAAGGTGCTGAGCTCCCCTGCTCCTGGCTGGGCACCGCCTCAGGGCTGGCAGGAGAGCAGCTGCTTCTCGGACGGCTGGCGGCTCTCTGGGCCCCTTTGCAGCAGAGCTTGGCACGCTGCTGCTCGGCTCTAGCTGCTGTGAGAGGGACAGCCGTCGCAGACGCTTTCTGTCGGGGAAGAACAACAGCCTGGTGGGTAGAGTCAGGAGCCGGGACTCTGGATTTGTACCTTTCCGTGGCATTGCTGTGCCATCGTGAGCGTAACCGTGAGTCCCGTTTGCGCCTCAATTTCTGCCCCACGCTGGAAACGCGCGGCTCGCGCAGAAGGAGCTCCAAACAGGACAGACATTTCAGTGGTGAGATGACAGGCGCGAAGGTACGACCCGAATGAAGAAGCTGTGCGGCTGATTTCTCAGCTGCAGCGCGCTGCGGGCACGTTCTGTAACAAAGGGGTAGCCGCTAAGCTGGAAATCAGTCCACACTCTCAGAGGCGATTGCTCTAAGCTGCCTTCAAACTGGACACCCCTTACGCTTCCACTAGCTGAGAAACCCCTCTTTTATTCCACTGAAGGTGGCCACAGGCGGGTGTGAAGCAACTTTCCCCCAGTGAACCCCACACCCTTCTGCTCTTCCAGTCTCACGTCTCCGCGCCACCCACGGGCCTCCCCTGCCCACTCGCACACAAACCGCGCTGCCAAGGCATCCTCCCCCTGCCTCCCAACGCCCCTCGCTCTGCTGGGCCCTCACAGGTACACATCGAAGCACACGAGCCCGCTAACAGACCCCCGTCCGGCCTTGCCACGTCCCTCTGGTGCCAAATCCGACCACGGGACAAGACGTCGCCGCTTGGTGCTTGCTCCTGCAGCCCTCTGTGCCAAAACGGGCTCCTCCTGGAAACTGCGTTACATGAGACAGAATTCTGCAGTGGGTTTGGTTTTTTTTTTGTGCACTGGGACCAGTAATTTCCTTTTAGCCAACATTTCACCAACTTTTAGCCTCCCCCTTGAGTCCCCGTGGTGACAAGCCTGGGAGTTCTGAGCGGGGCTTTGTGCTGAGAGCAAGGTGCACGCGTGTGCACGCACAGAGGTGCGCGTCTCCCTGGGGCATCCTCATCGTTCGGTAGGGACTCCACGGCGTCCACTTGAGTTTTGCATTCCCAGGGCATGCCCAGACCTTCTGCCTACAAGTCTAACTCCTCTCCTCTCTTTCTTGTCCTCTCTTTTCTCCTGCACGGTGTCCTTTCTCAGCAGGGGCGCTTGGACTTGCATAAAATCTCTCTTGCCCGTCAGCAGAGCAGCTCTGCTTCCCAGTGCGGACGTCCCAGAGAAAAGGTTGAGACACCCACTGCAACGGAGACCTCTTCATTGTCACCTGGCTGGTGCATTGCAGCCCAATCCATCTGGGTTTGGTCTACAGCTCTGGAGATTCTCCTCGGGAATGAAAAAAAAAAAAAAAAAATCAAGCAAAAAAAAAAGTGAGACTTTCAAAAGCATCTTTGTGCTCGGCTTCCAATGATGTCAGCAGCAAACTGAAGGCTACGAGGGTCCCACCTCCATGTGTGGAACCAGAACTCTTTTCATGATGTGGCCCTGTGCATTTAGGCTTCTGCAAGGAAGGGTTGGATACTCTGAAAAGGATTTTTCCAACACTTAGGAGTAATGATCAGGCAGTAACAAACCCAGATATCAGTTGAAGGCAAAACAAAGTCAAACCAAACCCTTAGTCACAGTCTGTATCCAGAGCATTTTATTATTTAAAAAATTTACAAAACAAAGCTCATTGATTTCTCGTTAATGCTTGTTTTCTACAGAAAGTCATAAACAAGACTGTAACAGAGTAAAATGCTCCTGTGCAAACGTCATCATCAAAAATAAAGTGTGATTTTTATGTACACATAAGTTACTGTCAAATATTAACATTAAAACATCTCTGCATATAAATGGACTGCAACAAAACCGCAGCATTGTCTTCATCTTCTAAATCACTCAGATGCTTTGTCCGTGACGTAGAAAGGTGTTCAACCCCATTTCTTCTCTTTCCTTTCCTCTAAGATAGCAAGACTTCCTTGAAACAATCTGGGTTAGGTCCGAAAGCACCTCAGCAGCAGCATCCTGTGCGTTGTCCTCAAAATGCAACAGGTGAAGGACAGAGCGGTGCCTCGGAAGCAAAGCGTAATCAGAGCCACCTCGTGTGGTTACGGGCTCTGCTATCCCCAGGACAACGCCGACTGACGGGAGCACACGCTCCTCAGCCTCCACTGGAGACCTTTCCACTGGCAGCCAGGCTGACTTCCCTCTCGAGGACATCTGTGAAATGTAGACGGGCCCCTCTGAAGCCACAGGTGGGTTTCCTCACAAGGGTTTAGAAGTCAGAAGCTTTGAAGGGGCTTTTAGGAGGACTCGACGACTGTCCCCGAGAGCGGAGGCGCCGTCCTCCCCTCCCCAGATCCTCGTGAGGAGCAGAAGAACATTGCACGATGCCTGAATCTGCGACACACGGAGGGTTTGATGATGAACTTGTACCGGCTGGAGGAGGCGGGTCAAGCCCACCAGTGGGGTGTTCCAGCGCTCACAGACAGCACATCCAGAACGTTCCTCTTTGCCACCTGAGCATTAGGGGAGGTTCAAGTCTCCCAGCTCCCCGTGCGCACAAGGACACCCTCAGCTGCTCAGTTCCCCTCCAAAGAGCCGTCCTTCGTGTACCTCAGTCCATTGAGCACCACGTCCGGGCACAGCTCTGGCAGTTCCACCTTGCTGGAGAGCGGGTGGAGCTGCAGGTCCCTGTGGTCCACGGCAATAGTCACTCCAGAAGGGGGAGCACGAGCAGAATCATCACCTTTCCCAGCTTCTTCTTGCACAACTCGGTAGTTTTCTAGGGTCAAGCTCACGCTGGGGATGGTGGGAGTGCGAGCTACTTTCAACGTCTTCTTTGACCTGAACCTCTGGTAGCAGAAGAGGAGAGACAAGACCACTGTATCTATAAGCAGCTCAAACATTTCAACTACAGACAACACCGAGGATCCAAACCAGAGACTCCATTGGCTTCCCATGCTGGACAGCAGCAGATTCTCCTGTGGAAAGAACCAAAGGGTCGTGTTTATCAAACACAGCAGAGCTCTGGGAACGTCCAGTTATTGCATGTTGCCAGCAGGTCAGTTTGCTGCTTGCCATTTGGGGAGCAATTTTGTGTGACTGTGCAAAATGTGACTTTTTCAAGTCTCTTCCTTAAGAAGAATAACCCCACCCCATCTCGGGGGCTGTGAATAATCCTCCCTCCAACCGCACGCAGCGCACTGCAACTAACGGCGGGCAACAAGGTTTGAGCTGGCGTAGTGCAGCCTACCGAGAGTAAAGGAGACTCGTTCACGGACTGGTAGTTCAGTTGCTGGTAGAAGATCGTCACCTTGGCAATGTCCTTCCTGCGTTGGAGAAAGGCAGCAGTTAGCAATGGTGGGGTGTTCACACATCGTTCACCAAGGCGCCCCGGCCTTGATTTTACACGCCGAGCGCTCGGCAGTAGGTTTCACCGCTGACTCAAGCTTTCTTTCTTCCTGAGAGTGCTTAACACGAGCTTGGAAAAACGTTACAGAAGCGACTTACGGTGTCGTGAGGAACGATGGGACATTTATTGGACGACCCTGTGCTTTTTTCTCTTGTCCTCTCTTTCCTCTGTGTCCTAACACCTACAAATTCTGCAGGGATGAAGAGTCAATCCCCACTCCTAACAGGAGTCCCTTCTCCCAGCGACTGACCTGTTGCTGGTGGAGTTATATCCATTCTGATGCCTTAGAGCCTGGCGGACCCAGTCCTGCAGCAGAGCATACGCATGTTATTGGCAATCCCGTCTTCTGAGGTTTTGTATGTTTAGTATTTTCTAAATGCAGATTTCATAAGCAATAAAATAGCTACTGTGGATAATAAAAAAGGATGTAATTGATTGGTTTATAACATACAGTGATAACTATCAAGTAGCAGCTGTATTTGGCAGAACAGCAAGGATGTTTTAGGTGAGTATGGTATTCTGGTTCTTAAATTCTGCCTTTAGTGGCAACCTCCTTAAAATAATTTCCTCTTTTAGACTGCATTGGTTGGATTTACACCTACATTATCACCTATTGCACGCAAAGGAATTACCTGGTCGTACAGCCTGAACGCACATTTAGCATCAGCACACGAGAAACGGCAAGAGGTCACCTGCTGACCCACAGAGTTCCCACTGCAGCCCCTCACAAACGGTAATGAGCGAGCTGCTACGCCACAACACCCACTGGAAGGAGAAAGTCATTGACACCATTGCGTAGGTGGGAACTAAGGCAGCGAGGTGAATTGCTGAAGGTCACAGGGAGGGTTGGGTTAGAACTGGAACTGGATGGACCTCTCTAGCACCTTCACTGCAGGGCCAATCCCTTGGGCCCAGGTTTGGGACCGGTTTGCTTTATTTGCCGCTTGCCTTTCTGCTGCCTGAGCTCAACTTTGCTGTTCCAACAGCCGCAGGAACTACAGCATCCCCTCTAAACACAGCAGTTGTCTGTGTGGAGTACCTGAGACTTCACGGATGGCCACTTAGCTGTCCCAGCAGACACCTTGTACAGCGATTCCCTGGTAAGATAAAAACGGAGATTATGATCACTGTGACTCTCAGTATTTAAAAGTGAATACACGAAGGCGTTTAACAAAGCTAACGACCTCCCCAGAGCTGAAGTTCTGGGGGCAGCTCTCGAGAACCTTGCAAAAAGCTTTGCAAGACGGCTTAGAAAATAAAACCAGAGGTTGCCCGAAAACCTGTTCGGGTCAGGAGGAAAACTAGAATGGTTTCAAAATCCTGTGATGCCTTCATAACCAAAATATTTTCTATTTTGCTTTAAAACAATGTCTTTCTGTTTTGAAACTGACCTACAATAGAAAAGGTCAACCAAGGAAAGTGATATCGATCAAAAAATGACACAAACGGTTTGGTCTGGGCTTAGTAAAACATTTCAGTGTGATTAAAACAGTTTCCCCTCTCATCATTCACACACAAAGTTCTTACTTAATTTGCCTAACGCTGTCATCCTTCCCCTTTCTCAGCACTGGGGTTCAAATGTCAAACCGAAATCTCTGGTTCAGAAAATGCTAAAATTCAGGTGGCCATACATTTTTCACTAAGCTGCCCACATTTTTCCTCCGCAAGCTGGCATTTACTTCGCTCTACTTTTGCAACCTACCGGCAAGGCTTGGGACATTGGTCAAAGCAATTCAGGTGATGATTTCGGAGCCTGTTGTACAGCTGGTAAAAGCAGTGACCTGGTGAGAGAAACGGGAGGGACACACTCAGACTCTTCTGCGGGAAACGGAAGGCTACCAAATGGAAGGCTACCAAAACCTCTGCCCTCACTCGGCCTCCCCAAGCACACAGCACTCCGAGAGACCTGGTTTTGCCTCCTTCTCGCTTTGGAGTGGTTCCAGCCGGCCGAGCTAACCGCCTGGGTGCAGCGCAGGTGCCTTCCCCGTAAGGATCTGCTGAGGACAGGCCAGCCAGAGAACCAAGAGAAGCCGTTCAAAGCCTTACACCAGCACAGCCACCGGTGCTGGCAACACGGAAGAGCTTGACCCTCTATTAACGTCCTTAATAATGGGATGCTTGAGAGCATCGAGCTTTTTTAGGCACTAACTTGATATCCGTGCAACTACCCAGAAAGGTGTCTGGATTCAGCGATGCGAGGAAAGAGTCCAAGCAGGAAATTGGCACGAAGCGGAAGGGCAGCGATCTGAGGAGTCATGCAGCCAGCGACTATGGTAGGAAGGTGTTCCCCTCCAACAAGGACAAGGCAGCGGGTTTTTTTTGCCCTTACCCCACGCAGGCTGCTTGTTGTAGTCACAGTATTCAGCGCCGGGAGGCAGGGGGTAGTAGTAATAGCCACAGCCACATTTTCGAACCATGATGTGCTGAAAGCAGGAATGCAAACAAGCCTGGAAAATAAAGAAGGCATAAAAGATTGGCTAAGCCAGAAATCCTCAAGCGCCCAAATCTTCAGGCTGTAGCATGCAGCCGCTAGGAGACAGCCTACGGATTTTGTTACTGCAGAAAGACACCAGCCGTTACTACAGCATAATGACCCAAAAGGTTTTCACCGTTTCTTTCTTGTCTTTACCCCTGAAAACAGTATTGAACTCAGACAGAATTTTCCCCAGCTCCCTTCTTCATTAGGCCCAGCAACATCTCAGTTAAACAGCCCAAACCTCCAGGGCCAGGAGCAACTACTGACACATACAAAGACCTGATGGCCCACGAACGTCCTGCTAGAACCGTCCAGCAGCCCTGACCGGCTCGCTGCCTGACCTCTCTTGTGTTACAAGGAGGGAAGAGCCCCAGGATCCGGGACTGAGCATCCCACGCTCAGTAAAACACATTCCAACACGCTGTCTGTGAGCTTATTGTCGGAGGGGTGTGAATCTCGCTGTTCTCTCCAGCAATGGACCTGCTGATCTGTAAAAGCTCTCTGGAGAGTAAGGTATGACTTGTTTGCGCTTCATCCACTTCGAATAAGCTGGGGCCTCAGCCAGCCACTCTGGCAGTACCTGCAGGGTGTAGGAGTTGTTGTACAGGAGTTTAACATTCACATCGTTGCCGTTAGTCGTGCATTTCCCATAATTGCCACCCAGGCGATTCACCTCATCCTGTGGACACGGAAGAGAGGCCTGAGTGATTAGGAGCTTTAATTGGACCTAGCCACCACCATCTGAACTTCACTGGACGGAGCATCGTACAAAGGACTGGAGGTGTTGCAAACTGTGTGAGCAGCCGAGCTACACCTTGCCAATAAAACGTACAGAGTCACGGGGCAAAGGCAGGAGAGTGCACTCTGCTTCAGCTGACAAGCAGGAACTCATCATGTCAAAATAACTAAATCACTTCTGGATGTTTGTTCTCATCCTCCTATACACATGCAGCCCCCCGGGTAGAGCCAGAATGAGGTGTAAGAGGCGTAAGAGTCTCAGTGTAAACCTAATCAGGCCCCAAGGTATTGAGGGCCAAAAGGCCACTTGCACGCTTGGGATAATTTTGGGGAACCTGAGCCCGGTGAAGAGGGAAAAGGGGCTTGCACAGGTACACACAGGCAGTCAAGAAGGGAACACAAGGGTCCTGCAAGTCCGTTGTACGAGTCAGTGACAGCGTTCAGCTCCTCACAACTTCCTGCGAGCAGAAGGAGAAGAAACAACGCCCGTGAGCAAGCGGCTGACCTGCTGAATGCCGATCGTGGTTGCAATGCCTGGTCTGATGTCAAAGCCTTCGTGCTCAAGGAACGGTGTCTGATTGTGGTTGTGTATCATCACTTTCACACCCGCTACCGTAGACAAGAGTGGGATGTGATCCTTCTGCTCTGCTCTCAGGATGAGGGAAAGCCCTGCAAACCAAAGAAAAGGGAAGCATTTAACAACTTCTTTGGGGCCGAAACAGGAACGCCACGTCACCTTGAATTCTCAGCACCGATCAAAGGTCTGCCTTAGCTCACGGAAGAGACATTCTTTTTCCTCACAGACCTGCTGAGCGGCCAGGTAGCAATTGCACCAGCCTGTTCCAAGACTGTAACAATATTCTGCTTGAGAACTAATATTCTCCTTGCTATAAGTTACAAGATATGGCTGATAGGGCTATCACACACATGTGGCTAGTGAAGCAAGCAAATACAACACATACTCTGTGCCACCAGACTAGAAAGGAGAGCTCTATGTCAGTAAGTCATGTGCAGAAGACATACTTAATCCACAGCCAAATTATAGCAACTTTAGCTCTTCTTCCCACCCTTTCCCAAATAACGTACCATAAGGAATTCCTGGTTTTGTAGCTGTCCAAAAAGAGTCTGTTCCCTTGCTGTTAAAAGTATAGCAGCTTCCAAAGACCGGGTGGTGAAAGTGAACATAGTCACTGAAATCAAGAGAGATTTTGATGGCTTTTAATTACGAGCGTAGCAATACCTTGACTTCTGTGTAGGATGTGTGTGTGGGGGTGTGTGTGTGTGTTTGTATGTACAGGATGCCTATGGGAGAGAGTTACTCACTGGAGAGAAGGAAGAAAGGGATTTGCTGCTCACCCAAGGTTACAGCCAGAGTAGCAAAACCAGGAGTCAAATTCAGACCTCAAATTCTGACTTGCTTTGCCTTCCACCAAGTAGACTAAATTTCTCCCTGCCTCTTCCAACAACCAGGTTGAAGTTCTGTGCTCTAATCAAGAGGAGAAACACCACTTCTGTGCTCTAATCGATAGGAGAAATAGATCCTCTTTCATTGTTTTAAAATTTATACCGCTTATTAGCATCATGCTGAACTTCCCTGGGCAAGTCAGCCTCCACCTTCCCCCAGTTTGTAGGCATTCTTAAGAAGAGTTGGGTGGGCACAGGTACAGAGGTGGCAATGCTCACAGTACACAGATGGAGATGCATTACAGGAAAGCATCAGAAACGCTAAGTGCAGAGGAATCTGAGTCAATTGCCTCCAGGAAATATAAACCAGGACCTTATCTCATAAAATGATCTACTGCAAACTTTGCAGACCCCTCTCCTCTTTGCTGAAAGTGCCTAGACAACCAAATTTGCCCTCTGCTTCTTCTGTGTCCTAGATGAGCGCTTTGCTGCTAACTTTGCTCAAGTCATCAGCTTGAAAACGGCTAAGCCAGCAAATGGCTCATGTGTTCCTGAGGCACGGCATGGCCTTGGGTGTCAGTTGTACTGGGAAGAGCTTCCACCAGGGGAGATGGCAGGCACGCAGGAAAAAAGAAGGCGCACCTTTGCCGTCGGTATTTGCAGCAGGCTCTCTCTCAGTCAGGGCAGTATGCCATGAGGTGCTCTGCCTGAAGGTGTAGGCTCAGTTTCAATCTGCGAAGCCCTTGAGTTCTGCTGAAAATCGCAACGAGCGCCCCCAAGAAGGAACATACCTGGGTCTGCAGCGCTCCCCATCATACTGACAGGAGTAGACCATATCTTCTATTTGCTCCTCGTGATCGGAAATGTTGATTATAACCGGGAGCTGGGACATGATATTCATGTAGTGAAACCTGTACCACTCAAGAATCGCATCCATCCCAGAGGAATAGGTCTTGTAGAAGCAATTCCCACCCGTGGCATTGCACTGGAAGGAGAGGGAGCCGTTCAGCACAGCCAGGACATGACAGCCTGAGGGTAACAGAGATGAGGGGGCAAAGGCAATACTGGATACAGGGACAAGGGGAACCTCTGATTTTTTCAGAAAGTGAAGTTTCTGATCATTTTAGTTATCAGAGAATCACAGAACAGCTGAGCTTGGAAGGGTCCTGTGGAGGTCACCTCGTTATGTGCTACGAACCTTCTCGCCCTGAAGCTGAACTAGGTGTGCTACCTCATCTCAGGGGAAGGAGTGCAGGGGAAAAGGGGCAGAAGAGAGCAGACACCAAAACTCAACTACCTTGGAGGAAGGAACGTATCGTGGTTTAACCCCAGCCAACAACTAAGCACCACGCAGCTGCTTGCTCACCTCCCCCCCTGCCCCTGCCCCGGTGGGATGGGGAAGAGAATCAGAACGGTAAAAGTGAGAAAATTCTGCCCCAGCCAGAAACAGCACAGAGGGACAGGGCTGGTGGGAATACTCTACAACCCATGAATCATGAACCAAGTCCTGAGATGCTTGGTTTGTTCTTACTCAGGCCTTAGATGGGTGAACACCCACAGGTTCTGGTGAAAGTGTGCCTGGTGAAGGAGAGGGCAGGACGATAATAATCAGGCAAAAATTGCTGGCCCTTCAAGCCACATCAACCTCTCTCTCTCATAGCTTCTCCTCTTAGATCTACGCTAACCCTGCTTTTGATAGGAAAAACCTGAAGCATTTGCGTTCTTCCCCCAAGTCACAGACACACATTTACTGTATTCATCCTCTCGATTTATTATTGCCGTCTTTCATTTTATCTGCAACGCTTCTAGTGCCCCCAGTACCACGGCATTTAGACACGGAGGGGATCCTCGCATGTTGTTTCTCTGCTATTTCTAGGCTCACCTGCTCAGTCTAGATGTTTTGTATATTTTTAGAAAGGGGCACAATGATTCCCATAGCCTGCTGCTACCATTCCCTACGGAATTTGTCCCTGCCAGAAGGGCTTTACAAGTGGGTGGGCTGCGTAAGGTGGTTGGTGTTGCTGTTTCACCTCGCAGGAATCCTAGCAATCAGCACAAACTGTTGGGGGCAGGGATGGGCTCTCCTGAAACATCCTCCCAGCTGTCATTACACAGCACTGAACAGCCTCACCTGGGGCTTCCACCCACACCCTCTGCCTCTGGGCGAGGATGTATTTAAGCTCAGCCTGGAGGTTTCAGCCCCTCTTTGGGCTGTGGTGCAGGGCTGTGGCTTTCCAGCCAGGCTGCTGCTGCGCTCCTGCCTGACCACGGGCCCTGCTGAGCCAGTGGGCTAACCCTAAACCTGCCTCGTCGCCACGAACTTGCCTGATGAGCTGAACTCTTGCTTGAACCCGGCTGCCGTCCGTGAGCTTTCCCTGCTCGCTTGCTCAGGTACTGCGGGACGGGCCCCCATCCTGCCCCGCCGGCAGGCTCCCCCTCTGCCCCGGTCCCCGAGGGAGCAGCCAGTTGTTGCTGCTGGTGGCTGTAGCCAGGTTAAAACCTCAAAGAGGACATGCACTTACCAGCTTGAAGCCCACGCTGGAATGCTTCTTCCCTGACCTGTTATTGTGGTCAGGCATTCTCAAGAGTGAGAAGTTTTGGCTCAGCTTGAAGCTAGACCTGCTGAGGTTGCCTACGCTTGGCAAGTCTTTCACGTGGATGTTTTTCTCATTCGTGTGGAATAAGCTGGCTGATGTGTTGATGCCGTACAAAAAGGCAATGGATTCCTCTGCCATGCGATCCAGTTGAACCAAATGTTCGCTAACCAGCTCAAATCTGCAAGGGAGAGAAATCTCCGCTGTTTGTGAATACCCCCATTTCTGTCAGACGAAAGCGCTTTATTTTGTGTCCCCTCACAGTATCCACGGAAAGGTTATTCTCCTGGTCTCTGCAGACCTTGATGTCTGTGTGAGAACAGCCAGCAGCTATGGTGCCTGTGCTTAGTATACCGAACTTCAGTAAATCAATTTATTAGGAGCTCCAGTAACTGGATGTCCAGTTGCTGGATCCTCCACTGAAAACCTCAGAACTTGTGGCTGTGCAGCATCAGCTGCACAAACTGGCCTTCCTGTCAGCCAATTACGGACTTATTCTGAGGAAACGACATGATTCCTTTACTGTGCAATTTGAAACTTTTCCGTAAGCTGCCAGCACTATGCGAGCCCTCTTTGACAAGCAGAGCCACACGAACTTCCACAGAAGTTATACCGTTTCCTCAATGGTACGAGAACCCACGCAGAATCAGCTGTTAGGAAGGAATACACACAGTAGCCACGTTTTTCAGGGAAAGACTGTTTTTATCAGAGCACAAAATCAGTTAGCAGCTTGGACCAAGTCACAAGGTAGAGTTCCCTCTATCCTGACTCAGTGCATGAAATTAACTGCTACAAGCTGTTGCACAATTCCTACAAGATCTTATCTTGAAACCAGTTTGGAAATAACAATAGTCCCTTTCCGAGGCAGAGAGACCTCCCTCTACCTTCAGCCTCCTCCAGGCTGCAGTCATCAGGCTGCCGACCCTTCCTGAACCCTCGTGACTAAGGACATGCCTACAGCCGAGGGGAAAGCACGGGTTACCTGTATGGGTCCAGGTTGCAGATGGTAATGGCTGGAAACATCTTGGCCTCCGAATGCATTGACATGGTCAGGACAACAGGGTAGGCCCAGTACTGGCTGAACATGAGCGCAAATTGCCAGTACAACATGCCGAAGCTGGCCAGCAGAAGCAGAGTCCAAAAGGCCGTTTTCATCCTGTTGCTGTCTGAGCACACAAGGCGGATGGTGCCGTGGATCGTTGTGTTCTTACAGAAGAACTCAAACATATCCTTGAAGGAGTCGTAAAACTCAATCAAGCCTTCTTTCTTCTCCTCTTCTCTCGCCACTTCCTGCTCCATCCTCTACGTCTGTTCAACAAAAAGGAAAAAAAAAAAAAAAAAAGAGATTATTAGCATGTTAGCAAAACCATGGCCAATCTATGGCCTGTTTCAAACAGGGTGCTAATGAGTTTGTTGTTATCAAAAGCTGAAAATAACTGTGAGCTGAGACTCATCCGTCCTTCCAGAGTTTGGACACCAGGAAGCAGCAAAGAGGTCGAATGTCCTGCGTACGGCTGCCCGAGTAACTCCAGGCGTTCTGCCACACTCACACTGTGACTTCTCTGTTGGTACCGATATGCAAAGTTGCAGTGACTAACACACGACCGGCTGAGAAGTCTGCTGTCAAAGGGGTGTGTAGTTTCCTTCTTTCTAAGAACACTAAGGGCCAACATTTAATGCTGAAGCAGTGTGTCACTGTGCACTCGTACAGATCTGTAAGTGATTCATCATTATGAGTATATTGGTAGTGAAACACGCTGGCCTATAGGCCTGAAACAAGGCTGTCTCAGAACTAGCAATATGGCTTCATCCTTACATCAAGGAATGGGGATAGATCCAATTTACAAATGAATGAACGGGACAAATTAGTATCAGGATTTATTTTTTGACGTATGATCTCTCATTCTGCAGAATGGAGGTAAACAGGATTAATTTCTGCCATCCCTGAAATATATTTCATCTTGGAGGTGGCTCTAGTAGGTATTTCATAGTTCAGATGAGCAGAATCAGGTATTTAGGAAAGGGAGCGGAGAAAAACACCACCTCAATTGAAACCAGAGAGGGGATTAACGAAATTAGGATGTTGATAGAGCATTGCAGATACTACTTGAAACAAAAAGCTTTTGGGTTGTTTCTGAAGACCTTGGAAATAGTAATTACTGCCATTAACAGAAATTTTGCCACCTATCTCTTACGTAAATTATTTCTTCCAGGAATCTAAAAATCTTCTCCTCCTCTCTGTTTGACACAAGTGAAAAGGAAGCATGGAAACTAAAAATCACCCAAGAAGAGTGTGGCACAACTGGAAATCAAGATCCCCATCTCCTTTGTCACGGTAAGTAAAACATCTACTATTCTGCTCTAGGTAATTTCAGACTTTATGCTGATGAGAGTGTGAACATTATTTATGCTCATACGTTTTAGCCAGCACAGACCAAGGACATCTTCCTAGGTTTTGGCATCAGCTTGGGACGTTGGACTAATGTTCACATACTTCCACTCACTGAATGTGACATCAAGTCCTGTAATATGTGAGTTTCCAACATTACAGCACTCTGTGAATCACCCTACCTATTATGCTATTAAGAGAAGTTTACCGAGTACAACACTTCGCTCCAGCCTTAACTCCAAACAAAAATCTTATAAATACAGTAACAGGGTTTGAAGACAAGGCGAGGATCGCACAGATAACTAAAGAATTGTTGCAGGTGGGCTACCCGATAACGAAACGAAAGCTCAGGCCCTTTGCTGAGTTATGGGCCCTGAAGTGTTTGGCGGTGGCTCAGCCTGAGCTTACCACAGCTCAGGCGACACACGCACTCATGCCCTGACCTGCAGCGCCTCCATCCTCAGCTAGACCTCTCCAGTTTAAACCATGGCTTTATTTCAAAGGTCTTTGGAAGAGGACACTGCATACGAAATGATATCTTAGAGTTACAAGCTGCTAAGACAGTCTCTTCTGGGTACTTATTCATGTCAGAAAGATCAGGAATGATCCTCAAACAGCCAAGTGCACTCTGAAAGCTCTATGTCAGACTACCTTTGAAACAGCCCACGAGAGTGTATTATCTGACGAGGAAACCCAGTTTATCACAAGCTGTTTTCACCAAAAACCGTAATACATACCACGTTTGTATTATTCTAAGATACCGTTTAACAATAATACAAAATCAGCTCAAAGGCATGTGCACCTCCTTTATGTTTTTATAATTAAACATGACAAATGATTTTTCAAATTTCACAGCTATACTTGCCACTGGAGAAGTACAGGAAGCCCAAGCAAAGTGAAATATTAAAAACAAGGGCACGAACAATGAAAGCAAAACCTGTGTGATCAAGAATTGAAGTGGGAAATGAGCAATTCCACTTCTGCTAGAAGGAAAAACTTATGTTTTTCTGCAGTACATATAGTTAAACTGTTCCTGCCACACAGATTACACAGAGCCACGGCACTCTGACCCACTGCTTGAAAATTTTATCAGCTAGCTGATAAGGCTGACATCTGGGTGCTTCTTCAGCCAAAAAAGGACCATCTGTGGCAAACTCCAGGAAGGAAGACACGGTAGTTTTGCTACCCCTCTAGTTACACAGTTTTCAGATTAAACTCTTCTGCTAAATTGTATGTTCAAACTTTATCTTATTCAGCTCTTTCTTTCCCATTCTCATTTTATTTAGACATGAATAAATGAAAATAAGCCTGCAGTGTATGTTAAGAAATAAATGAAATGAGTCCTTAAATAGTTACGGTATTTTAAGGTAGAAATGAAAATTGTGTGAGACTAAACCAGGAAAATTTAATTTGTTACTGTTGCATTAACCTCACTAGTCAGCCTTGCTCTAATGAGAAAAAGTAGAATAAAAGGTAATAGTTACCAGAAGAGAATGCTGAATCAAATCTATCAAACACGCTTTGTCCATGTATAATTTCAAATCTAAACCCCCCACCTGTTAAATATTCAAACCATGGCTTTCAGAGACAGCCCGCAGTTTTCAGACATTCTGACTGGGCTTTTAAGGCTATGGCTAGTTAGTTCATACCATTTGAAACCGCATTCTTAAAATAACTAGAATGAAAAAGTATATGATAATGCAAAAAAAAACACCAAACCCCAGAGGACATCTTTCAAAACACACGTGCGTACAGGCAACAGAACAGCCTCTCTCCACTGGCTTCCCAGATCAGCCTACCACTAATTTATTCAACAGAGCAATTGCAGTCAGGGACTTAACAAAACATTTAACAGCAACAGTGACCAGTTGCCCGTCTTGTCTGCGGTAAGTGCCTGGAGAGAGGCTGCAGGTTACAAGAAAGGCAGTGGAAGTTACACAGCAGCGGCAAACCCGCCTGTGTTCGTGTATTAGCACAGCACCTCAGTGCTCAACTCGTACTAAACACTTACACAGGAACATCACGTAGTCAAATAGGTAGCCACGTGCAGAGGTAGCTATATCTACATGTCAATCACACACATACACAGAAATGCACAGTACAACAGCCAGGAGCAAATCGCCAAACACCCCACTGTACCTTGGCAGAAACTCTATCTTTAGAGTAGCCCCTAAGCTCAGCCTTCGGCTTTATCCTGAACAGAAGCCAAGTCTTGGTCCAAAGCTTTCAGATTTCCTTTTCTCACTGCAGATACATCGGGAGCTGTCCAGCCTATATGGATCAAATCGATGACATCAAAGGGGGCAGGACTTGAGAAACAGATCATGGAAATTATTCAAAGCATGATCCAGGGAATAATAGGAAGTGAATGAACTGGCCAAACAAGTTAACATGAAGGTTACGCTTGAGTTAACGTTGGCTGGAGCGGTGGTGCTGTGTTCTTTTTTTTATTATTATTTTTTTTTTTTTAATGGCTTTTTAGCCGTAATTTCTATAAATACCTGGGGCAGTAACCACGGATCCTGTGAGGTTCTTTCTGCTCTGAACTTTCCCATCAAGGAACCAGCTTTCTGCTGCCTTTTCGTGGTTTCCGGAAGCTTGCATGATCACTAATAATTGAAGCCATTAAGGTTTCCACAGGTGTGCTTGAGGAATTACATACCTCAGTGTAATCTGAAATGATCAGCTACTCAGTCTAAGGCACACGTGGCAGTGGATTTCTTCCTGCTTCCCCAAGAATATTGCTCATCTGCAGTGGGCTATCCCGTACACATTAAGAACCTAACTCTTCAGATGTTGAGACGCGAATAGACTAAATCGGCCACGACACTCAATTCAAACCAGAACACCCTGGTTTTGTAACGCTGCTGAGTTAAGGCTTGCAAAAGTCTGCACAAGTAATGCAGAAGTAGTTTCAGAATTCTGGGGCTGCTAAAACACAATCACCTCAGATTGCGTGCGTAATTAGTACTGACATCTGCCCCGTCGGAAAACAGCTCTGCAGTGGTTTTGCAAGAAGCTCGTTGTATGAAAACATTAATACCCTGGATAGGGCTAACGTTTAGAGCTCCAGCTCAGACCAGCAGAGCTCCTGCCTGCCTTGTAAAATTGGCTGGAACCGGATTTTCTATTATATTGGAAGTTGTGAAACACTGTCATTTGCAAAGACAATTGAAATTTCTTGTGAAACTGAATTCGCAAAGAAGGGAGAAAGGACAAAGATCAGGGGAAACACGCTCTTTGATTTTGACCGATTTCAGTCCTTTTTAACAGCAGCTTCGTGCTGGATTTTGTTTTAGAAAAACAAAACATGCAGAACGCTCATCTCAAATTTTACAATGATTATTCTAAAAGATGCAAATCCTATTAAACAGCTGCTATTTATGTGTTTTGCCCCTCTTTGCTCTTGGCATTAAAAGGAACCGGCGCAACAAATATTTGGAGAATGTTCTAAATTAGAAAAAAAAAACGTTATTTTTGGGGTGTAAAAATTAAACTTTTGATTAAAAAAAATCCAATTGGCTCTTGAATGAATGGCTGCAGCAGAGCCACTTGTCACTGATGGATGCCGAGGTGAGTAGTTAAATTCTCATTAAAAACCTCAGAACGCTGAAAACCTACTTCTGTCACATCCATTTGTCCCCCGCCCTTCTTTCTCTTCATTTTACATTGTGCAACAGAAAATGGCAACAATAAATCCTTGACAATGAAATTATTGCACAAGGAACACACACAAGACAAATCCTGTTGCTTCATTATGGCTGCAGGCCTCAGTGTAGAGATTCTCTGGCAGCACATCAGAACAAGCCCTTCTGAGCCAGCCATGAATTTTTCCTGCAGGAAATGGAGAAGAACTGGATATGCAGACAACGCTGTCCCTCAAGCAAGATACCAGCTCTGTTCGCACTTGCTCATTTGTCATCCTGTATCCTGAACTGGGAGGAGAAGGGAAGAGAACTCTTTCGCTGGTTGAAAAGTAAGTTGGTGTTTCTTTCAAAATACAGAAACAGATTACGGAGATAACACTCGTGAGAAAGTCCTTCAGCGTTGCAAAAAGGCTATGCTATAATTATTTTCCGTGGGGCAGAATGTGTTTATTAGTGTTCGTAGTACTGCAATGGAGGGAAGGAGTAAGTATATTGCATACCCCGTGCAGCCGCAGCGACTGTTCGTGGTTGAATACACCCTCTGGACACGTTACGCTTTCCACAGGAGGATGCCTCCCACACTGTGAGTTTTCAAACCCCTTTCCCTGAGCTGCAGCTTGTTCCTCGGTTGAGATTAATAGAATCGCGTGCCGTTTAGCTGATGAAGGCAGTACAGGCAAACAAAGTACAGGAATTTTGCCATTTAAGCTTTTACCTTGCTGTTGCATATTAAAGGAACTGTCCAAACCCCACTGCTGACCCCAGCTCTGCGCCAGCCGGGGTGACCGCGCACTCCCAGCGTGGATGGTAACACAGTTCTCACCCATTTGACAGATGGCTGAAACCGAAACGAAAATCGGACTGTTCAAACACGCCTCTGTGTATGCGCCTGTCTCAGCATCAGCACCGGCGCAGGGTAACTGAGGAGAGAGGTGCAGAGAGTATCCCGCGGGCAGAGAGAAGAGACTTCACCTACTTCACACGGGCAAAAGAGTTCCCGAGTGAATTCATGTTCCTTGTGGAACGGACTCAGGCACTTAGGGAACTCTACTGCCAGACCATCATTTTTTTTTATCCTCGAATATTTTCTTAGGGCTGAAAAGTTTTGCTCTCCATAGAGCAAACCTCTCTCCTAGCACTGATTTTGGCTGTCGTTAGTCACTAATAACAGATGAACAGCACAGACAACGTTCAGCATGTAGAACATCCAGCGTGCCTGCCCCTTGCTCCATTTGCTGTTGCTACAGGCTTGAGTGAAAGAGTTGGAGATTAAACTGGAGCAGCTTAGTGATGATCTCTAGCTAGCCTCTCTTGCTGTGACTGCCTAGTCCCCTAGAGCTCAAATATTAATAGTTTGTCCAATAGAATTTTAAATGTCCAAAACAAGAGGTGCCACAGTGGCTGGACGTCTTGTGAGAACACAGGATTGCAGTGAGGTGAGTCTGACCAGACAGAGTGCTTTTCCTAATCATGTCAGTCACAGTCTTTTTGGCTTAGACAGGAACAAGAGAGGACACTGCAGCTACTCATTCATGAAGGCTTTCCCAGTGGGTCGAAAATCGCTTGCGCTGAGAGGCCTAAAACAAATCGGCAAACTGAAACGACACATCAAAACCCCCCCACCCACTTCTAGCAGCTTTCCCTGCTGCCACACCACACTGTAAACTCCACTGTAATTTGCTGTCCACTAACCACACAAACTGTCTTTCAGTTATTAACTTTCTCCCTTGCTGCATTTGTTTCATATCATCGCACGCTCTCACGCTTCAGTGTTTCAGTATTTACTTCTCCTCAACTCGCCTGCGCCTTCCGGAGGTCTCCCCACTTTTTTCTCTCTTCCTCAGTCTGTGAGCTGAGAAAAGCAGCCTTTGGCATCCGCTTCCTCTAGCAGTGGAAGGGATATGGAGCAGATCCTGTACCCTCCTGCCTTCAGCAGGCTTTGTTGATCTCTAGTTTAATCTCGGTTTTTAGCAGATCTGGCTTTACTCACGTCACTCGTTCCTGCATGAATGGCGTTTATTCTCCTGGAATGCTCCAGGTTACTCTGTCAAACCATCTTCCCACATTTTCTCTCATTACACAGGACAGCATACCAACCCAGTTTTCCTCTCTCTGAAATCAGCGTGACTTGTCTCCTCTGGTTTTGTGGAAACTCCCTCACAGTGCTTTCTTCATGGCCACTGGATGAGCCAGTCTATTCCTCCTCCCACTCAAAGGCAGGCAAAGTTCTGTGGGCAACTATAGAAAACCAAAACCCCCAGTGTTTCCTCTGCATGCGTTGGTTGGCTGTGCTGCGTATGGACTTGAACTGGCACGCATCAGGCTCTGCCTCCTGTATTTTTTCCCAGTTCTTACTAGCCAGAACCACTTTGTCGTCTTTTCAAAGCAGAACACAGAATTGTGTCTCTGCTGTCCTACTGGAGAAAGGAGCAGCGCCCAGAGGTGTTATGGAAGCGCTGACAGCATGTTCAGTCCTATGAGAGAGGCAGAACAAAGGCAGTCCCTGCCCTGGAGAGCTTCCAAACATTGCTTAATGTCTCCTTTTGATCCTTTCCCAAATGCTCCTGATCTGACTCTGATTTTCAGGTGTTTTCCTCGTCTCCTGGAATCTCTGTGTTGAAGCTCTGTCCACCAAAATTTCTTCTGGGAATCCCGACTTTCATTGCTTGGCTTGTGCGATGCTTTGAGCCATGGCTGAGGGGATCTCTATCTTGAAACCACCGTCAGCTATGCCTGCAGAAATAGGATAGCATTGGTGTACCTCAGCGTCCCATTTGCACTGGCTTGCACCTAGCCAAAGCAGCTTCAAATGCTGCATAGGCTGCCAAACCTGCTCAAGGGAGTAGGCAAACACCTTACCTTGTGCTGAGCTCCCTAGTGCTCTGGTTTTATCACCAGCAGCGCCTGACTTAGCAAGGTTAAAGCTAGCTGGCACATCCTTACAAAAGCCAGAAATCGCAGCAACGAGCACATGCACATTCTGCCGGTCACCAGCCATTTCCATGTGCCTTAATCACACCCCTTGTTACGAAAAGGCCCCATGTAACCCCTGCTTTTCAGTAAGCCTCCACCAGAGGCGCATAGGGTTAAAAATGCAGCCTCAGTAGCAAAATCCTGCTTGCTTCCAGGATGACCAAGCGTTCATTTCCACTCACTCACCTTTCTGAGTAAGATGTCTGTCGCTGCTCCTGTCATCCCCCTGGGATAACACCCCTTTTTTTGTTTCTCTTCCTGTTCTGTGTTCTTGTTTCTTTAGTCACAGGCCTTCACGGATGCTGTTCCACCCATTCAGACCTGTCAACCTCTCGGCCAATTTCAAAGACTCACAGGCTGGTGAAATCCTGCTCGCTAGTGGATTTTTTTTTTTAATCCTGCTCCAGCTCAGACGCGGTATCTGTAGGAATGCTGACGCGATTAGCACTGGCAGAGGTCGGAGAACATCTGTAAAAGCTTCTTGTTCCGTGGCCGTGCAAGACGCAACCATCCTGGAATCAGAGATACCGTAACTCCATCATAAACGAAGCCCGAATCTCCCCAAGCAGTTGTCCAAGCTCCTGGAGAAAGTGGTAGACAGTACTTCTGGCTCCTGTCTGTGGCAACAGGCAAGCAGATCTCCCCTGGCGATCCCCACTCGCCTTGACACCCAGGACAGAGATTGCAAGGCAATGCTTGGTAGCAATTCACTGGGGTTAATCAATCCAGTAACTCCAGGCTTTCCTATTGGGAACTAGAACAGGTGTCAACAAGAGGAAGAAGTACTACAGTACGGCAACAAGGAAGGAGGGGAATGAAGAAACCGGGAACAAACTGCGCAAGGGCAAAACAGTCATTAGCAAATCAGTAACTGAAACTAGCTATTACATAAGTGGCTGTGTCAGCTGTCATACCTCTTGAGATGGATGCTTTTTTGGGTTAAATTCAGGCGCAATACTGTATTTTCCATCAGGAACCTCGGAAGGATTCCTTCATTTTCTCATAGAACAGCTCTATCCATGCCTGAGTTGGTAATTGCAAAGTCATAGTCTCGATGCCCCAACGACAAAGATATAAACAGCTCTGTACAGGTTACCAGTGCTGAAAACTTTATAAAGCACAGTAATAATTCTCTGAATTCAGGTAAACCCTCAGGGAAGCATTTTGGCTGAAGAGAAGACCTGGCTTTTATAAAAGAGACAATTCTGTAACCTTTAAGTGATGCCAAAGGCAATCCAAAACGCTGGGCCGATGTAAGGATTGCATAGCTGACTTCTTTTCAACTAATTCAAACTTGCAGAAGATTACCTGGGAGGCCCATCAATGTCCCTGTGCTCTGGGTCTGTTTGCTCTGATGTTTGGGGCGCGCTTATTCCCATGGAAAGCAACGTACTTAGCCTCTAAGCCCTAAGATTTACTATTAATCACTTGTTTTTCATTTTTTTCATGCCCGGGAAAGCTCGACCAGCCAATCAAAGAGTAGAAACGCCGCCTTGTGACTTCCACAACCCATACCTCACCGTGAGTAATGTGGAGTGAACAGTCCACCTGAACAGCACAAATATTCCTGGTCTGACCTGTCGGTTCAGCACTAAGAGAAACCCTCCACAGAACTCCCCAAGCAACCCCCAAAAGTTAGCTCAGGAACCAAAAGGAGCTAAGCTGGCCTGGTGACGTTTTCTCACCCCATCAGCACCATACAAAACCCAAATAAAGGCAGAAGTCTCCAAACTCTTCACAACCGTTTGTTCAAAGTCGATGTCCTCTTTGCTGGAGGGTCCTTGCTTGCCAAGAAGACTTTGTCCAGACTCTAGCATGTTTAAAACAAACAAACAAACCGAAAAAACAAACGCAACAAGAAGATATTTAATATTCCTTATCCAACAGAACCACAAACGCAATGGCAATAAACACAAAGCTCCGCCCACAGTCACGGGTAGGGTCAGCCACAGCATGGACAAAGCAATCCCAACTTGAAAGCCTTAAACTCTTGAACTGTTCTCTTCTCTTGCTGTGCAATCCTGGGCAAACCTTTCTGCCTCTCTCTCTGTTGCTTCATCTCTGAAACAGGCATAATGACACTTTGCAGCATTGTTGAGAGGGTTAATTGGTGTTTGTATAAAGCTGTGGTGATGTAAGCTGCCAGGTAAGCATGATGATGACTATTGCTTTGATACTGCTTGTTAATTGCAACAGGATGGGTTGTAGTCATGCTGCAGTAGGTAAAAATACGTTTTTAAGAGGTATTCCTAGATCTCATCTGATATTTTAAGATGATCAGTACTTACTCCCGTTCTAGACAAACAGGCGTCAGGATTCTCTCTGCATTCAACAGCCCTGCAGATACTTTCCAACAACGTGCAGGGGGTGCTGGCTACACCAGATCCCACAGAGTTCGGCCTTTAGCTTTCAGCCTCATCAGACGAGCTCCCCGCAAGGCCCATTGCTTAACTTAATAGACTTTCTTCCCCCTTCATCAGCATGAGAGGGTAAGATCTCGAGATTATTTTCACTTCTAGACCTATTTGTCATAAATACGTCTAGAGATCAGGAACACTTGTAACTTGCATTTGCCATGCGGGCCATTTAATATGCCTCCAGCAGTGAATGTACATCATGAGGGCTTACAGCCTTTACCTGATTTTTTTGCTGAAATTCTCTCTTTTTGAGAGAATGGATTCACTCATCACACAAGGACTGACTGTAATGCATTTTGTATTACTTCATTTTGAAAAGTGTCTTAACACAAAATACCCTGGGTTTCCTCGTTACCCTTGGCATTTTTGACTGGAGCGGGTTTTGGTAGCACCAGTTTCCTATTCTATTCCATTAAAAACCTGAACACTGACTTTGTGGCTTGATAGATCAGCAGCAACGACCTGTGAAACTCTGTTCAGGACATTCCCTGCTCCCCCATGCCCTGCTCTGCCACTGCAGCCAGGTTAGTTCTTCGTCAAAGAATACTGTATACTACACATACCTGTGCACTAAAGGTTAAACACAGTAGTGGGGCTACAAAGAGGGTAAGATTGGGGTTTTTTTTGCTGTTGGGATGAACAAAAGCAGATTACCTTGGATCTGTCACAGACTTCAGAATATGCCCTGAGCACCCCTCAAGAGAAAACTCTCTAGGACACATTGTCATGAATATTTAGTGTAAATTGTGAGGTGGAACATCATTCTGTTGTCCTGGGTGCCGCAGGAAATCACGCTGCCTTGCTCTTGTTTACGATAATCTGTCTGGTACATACTCATAATAAGTTGCCCAGAGAATACGCTGGCAGACATGAATTCTAAGCATTTTTTGTACCAATAGTTCCAAAGGGCTTCCCTCCTCTTCTTCAAAGATGCGTCTTCCTGCGAGGCTGCAGCATCTCCAAAAGCTTGCATCGGCAAGTGAACCGTTTATCTACGCCCGATCAGAATCTGGCTGTAAGAGACTGCACGTGCTTCTTCACTCTGTCTGCCCCAGCCATTCTGGTGGCATTTGGTGCATGCCCGTTTCTCTTCACGGACATAAAGGGACAAACAGATCAGAAGGCGTAGTGGGAGAGCAAGGCTAAGTTTAGCAGGTACTCTGTGTTGCTTAGTAAGCTCTATAAAGTAAAGATGCTGTCACTGAAATGCTCAATTCCTCCTGTCACCACCGGAGACGATTCCTCTAGGTCAAGGCAGAGGCATATTTGTCAAAGAAATTTAGCAAAGCAGCACATCCAGTGAGGCTCATTTTGTGTCTAACCAGAGGAAAACAAACCACTGATCAGCTCAGCCGGGATCTTCCTGCAGGTCTAAATATTTTAAACAAGTAAGAAAGAATATTTTGTCACAAAAACTTGCTATGAAACGGCAAACAATCTCTGCGAAGGATGTTTATCTGTAGAGATCTGTGCAGAGACCACCTGGCTCTAAAGGAAGCTCAGCAGGAACAAAACCACAGCCATTATAATGGCTTTTGAAGGCCTACAGCCATCTTGCAAGGTAATAGCTTAATAAGGTTCTAATGCTAGGCACACTGCACCTCGGACATAAAGAGCAGTGTAATCACACAAATACTGAAGAAGAGCACGTGGAGGCAGCGAAAGCCTCTCAGGGAAAGTGGTGAACAGTAAGGAGAAACTGGTATGTCATACCATTTGTCTTTGCATCTTAAGGTGATGTCATTAGAAGGCCACTTATGGCCACTGATGGCTGTGTCCCAATTATTGTTTGGGAAACACGGGATGGAGAGGTAAATGGGAACTGGATGCTGGTGATGTCACTCCTTACCTAGTACTGGTGGAATAAAGAAGGAAGAGGACTGACCTTTCCTCTTTCTGACTCAGAATTCTTTTCTAAGCAATACTATCTCCCTGTCAATCATCGTAAAGGAGGTCAGGCCCGACCTTAGCCAGGCAGGAGAGGAAATCAAAAGGAAAAAAAAAGCTCTGGTTTCAGCAAGTTTATCAGGGATTTATCAGTGCTTAGGTTAAATTGCCTGTCATTTTATTTGGGTCACCTCAGGCTGTCTGATTGCCTGCTGCCTCTCCAATTCAGACAGTAGAAAATGAAGTAAATTACAAAAAGTATGATGCCTGGAAATATTCATCTGACCTATAAATGAACAATGTTGACCGTTATCATGATAGTAGTGATTATGGAAAACAAAGATTATGATTCATGTTTGACACTTGCTGATGTAGAACCTTCAGTCCAGAGAGCTCAAACTAGGCGGCACTCACCACATGATTAAGCGTGCATGCCTCCAATAAAGCTAGATAAATAATATCATCCTTTCTTTATACAATAAGAAAAATGGAGCTTCAAAACAATTGAATGATTTCATCATGATCAGCAATGAAACAGTGAGACTCAGGAACCATCACAGCCCTTCTCTGAAACTCAAGATAATCTCCCATGTTGGAGCTCTTTATGAACAGTTATCAGTTCCCACTAAAAAAAAATTATGAGGATCAGTTTCCTATGGAATCAAAGGGTTTGGGGAATTCTACAAAATAATATAGTTCTACTAGATAATAACACACTATACGTCTGTAATGCTACGAAACAAACCTGCACTATAGTGACAAAGCATTCATTGAAGAAAAGTTACTCAGTAAAAGCCAGTATGGTGGTTAAAGCAACAAAACCCCTCAGAAGGATAAAGAGCCAAAACCAAGAAAAACAAACGTACAATACCTCTAAATTGCCTTTTGGCCAAAGATTAAAAGGCAGCAAATTTAGCAGCACTTTATGAGAAAATGTAGTGGAAAATGTGACCAGGTAGTGCTTTGTTACAAACATGACCCCGGGACAGTGATTTAGTTTCTCAGTGTCACCGTTCTCGTCTGCACACAGGTAGCTACAGTTGCAGCACACTCAGAGGTCAGCGATGGAGATTCGCTATAGATTGAACAGCAAATACCCTTCTGCCTTTAATAAGGTCCAGAATTCCAAATTTCTTTTGGAAAGCCCCTCCCAAAAAAAAGAAAAAAACCAAAAAGTCGTAAAAGTTTTGCATTCCCCCCAAATGAAGAAATACACTTTAAAATGGTAAGAACAAATACAGTTCAGCAATACTTTTTAATGCTCAAGCACAGTACAAAGCCCAAATCCTAACTAAGGCCTTTCAGATAACAGCGGCTGGAACACAGGTTTTACGTAGCGTAAACGAGAAACGGCTTCACCAGCACCGCTGAGCTCCTTGTATCTGCGCCTCGTCTTTGGCAAACACCGACGACAGCCATGCCGACCAATGGTGCTCCCTGGCTCAGCAGGCGATCCGTCCGTGGCTTCCCGAGCTAAATCACCCGTTACTCACGGGATGAATTCTTCAAGGTGATTTTTTCAGCTGCTCCTTCTTCCTGAACAACATCCCAACGATTCGTTCTGTCCTTCCCCATGGTTTTGCAAACCTGCCTGACTTCTCCCAGCCCATTCAGATCAAGATTGCCACAGTCCCCTTTGTTCTGAGGCCCCTGACTGGTTTTTCCCCCGTTTGTTCTCTCCTCCTGCATTCCATCCAAGCTTCTTGCCCCTCTGTCCAACTCCACTCCCACCTTTACTGTGTTTGGTAATCTCCACCCACATCTCTCCTGCTTGGGTGTAACACTCCTAAGCCGCCTCTTCTACCGATCCCTGTGGCTCTTGCTCGCTCTTCATCTTGGTTGTACCTTTGGCAATGGAGCAAGCTGCCCGGCTGGATGTGTGGCACCTTCAGTTGCCTGAGCCCCCCTGTTCTAGGCAGGCATGAGAGACCCCGTGATGCTCCTGCGTTTATTCACTGGGCAATGATTTCTTTAATGCACCTCGGAAGCAGCAAACTCTTCGCAGTTGGCAAATTCGGCCTCTGTACATCCAAAGTATTTACACGGTGCCAGTTAGCAGCAGCTTTGGGGAGTGAACAAAATTAATAAATCCGTAGTGTCACCAGGATACGTATCAGGGAACATATTATATGTTACTTTTAAGAGTGTGAATTATAACTGACTGATGTTTTCACTCCACAGGCTACAGAGACTGCAAAACTAGTGAAAGGGGTACCCTCGTGAAAGGTACTACCCTAGGGGGTAGTTCTCTGTATTCAGGGCAGAAGTAAAGATTCCTGGTTTTTTCACTACTTAAGCTGAGAGACCTATCTTGGTTATCTGAAGCAGCCACGGGTTCAATGGTCAACCCATGAGGTAACACAGAAAAAACCCTGCCCATTGAGTCCACACGAGAGGAGATCCTCTCCTGATCCCACCGTAGCATGGCTGCTGGTAACAGGACTTGGGGAAATTGCTGCCCCAAGGATACATCAAGCGTCTTTCTGGGACACAAGAACTTCCCATTTCATCAGCATCCTCAGTTCGCAGCGGCCTCGAGGCACGGCCGTTCTTCCAAGAGTTCTCTGTCTTCCTGGACAACCTAAACAGAGGAGCTCAGAGCCACAGCACTGCCACAGTGATTGGACAAGAGGACATTTGAGTACATGTGAAGACAAATTAACCCTCACCACATTCCTTGGGGGGCGTTTTCTTGCTCAAATTATTTCTTCATCCACCAAGGTCAGCCTCAAAATACTCATTTGACTGCACGTGTGGAGTAGCGCACGAAGCACTGCTTTCATTTGATGGAGCAACTGAAGAGAAGGACTTGCCCAAAGGCACCCACAAACAGAACAAGTTCTGACTCCTGTTATTTGTATCTGACCTCAGAATTTGCAAGGCTTTCCTCACAGTTAAAGTTTTCTGCAGTGCAGAAGTCAGACAGCTACATATTTTTAAAGAATAATACAAAAGGCCCGTGTTGACGAGCTGATAAAGATGTTTTCATGTCCTGTAACCACCCATGTGATCGTGCTGAGGGGCCCATATCAACTTAAAAAACAACTCGAGTCTTTACGAGATAGTGAACTGTCTCGCTTGTCTCTGTCCTGCAGTTAATCACCTTACAGGCGAACCCAGCAGTACGTACTTACTTACCTGGCGCACCTAATGATTTAAGAACATATATTTGAAACTTCTACTGACTTCCCGAGCCCAGGCTTCAAATTTAAAAAACTCAAATGCTTTTACACCCCTCAGCAAAATTCAAGACACGATAGCAGGAGGCCAAAGATACTTTGCAGAGAGAGGAAATTCTATGGTGTGATTCATTTACATGTTGGAAAACAACTGGGAAGAAAGAAACTACTCTGAGAAGTCTCATTCTACGCTATCATTAGTGTCAAGAATAACATACCAGAGAGATGAATGGAATGTTCATGACAACACACTTATGCATGAAATACTTTGAGGTTGGGGAATATTAGAGAGAATGACAGGGGTGTAAATATGAGCTGTGGAATCCCTTCAGCATTCTGGGGGCTTTACAGTCTCCAGGTTCACGTGTTTCTCACATTTCTGGACTTAGATGACTTAGTAGGAATTTCAGTGTAAACACAAAAAAAGACAAAATGGTGTGGCAGAGGAAAAAAAAAAAAAAGGTAATTGTCCTCAGGTCAAAGAGTACAAAACTAGGAGTGATTTATACTGAATGAGTTGCCATGGGGAATTTATTAGGTGAAATACACGTAGGCTAACACAGCGCTCCAGAGATACTTTGTATTTATACAGTGCTTTAAATCTTGAAGTATGACAATAATTTATAATAAAGAGTTCCTTCTGTTCTGTAAAACCTTCAAGCATTTGTAAACTGTGAGATTAGATATAAGGATCAGAGAGTGTAAGAGATTAAAACAAAACAGATCAACTATTACTTCTTTTTTTGAAGCAAACCATTCTTCCTTTTCACGGCACCAAAATCAAAACAGTTCGAAGAACAGGGTACGGCTTGATAAACTTCACTGACTGAAAAAGTTTTGATGTGGCCACAGGTGGGACACGTGAACACTTTGTGTTGGAAAGGTCCCATTATTGTGACTGAAGTCTGAGGTAATAGTGGAAAATACTGGACATCTGAAATGAAAATACCATGAAATTGAAATTTTTACACCCCTCAGCAAACTGAAAATATTTGTGTTCAGTTAGTTTCTCTCTTCATCATTTCAGGCTGGCATGCTTTTCCTAAAAATCTCTATAATTTTCCCACTTCTAGAAAACTATTTCTCGTCCGTATTTGAAGCTTAAGTAACAAAAATTGTTCCCTCTCTCCGTGGCGTTCCGTAGGTCCCGACATCATTTCCCAAACCCACGACAGGGAGTGCAAGATCGGACAACAGCCTACGCTGCTCCGGCGACAGACAGAACCGGGAACTTGAGAAGTACGTGGGCTGCCACTGCCCTCTGTTGGGCACCGGTGCAGGAGGAGACCCGTGGTCACCGCAGGCACCGGTCCCATGGAAGACGCCAGCAACTTTGGGAACAGTAAGAAAAATTCTGGCCTTTGTTGCAGTCCTGCAGGCCCGTCCATGCGTCTGTTGGGCAACTCGATCCTCTCCTTTTCTGCCTTTTCGTTTCACCTGAGGCAATAAAGGAAGATTATTAGCGCAGAGTTGCAAATTTCAAAAGCCCTGAAAGAAAAGCGTTGGAAGGGAGCGAGCAAAAATTTCCTCCCCACTGGGATCCAATTCAGGATATAGGTGGCAGCCAAAATGCCAAAACATTAAATGTTAACCACAAACGCGTTATCTCTTAGGCTTTTGAAGAGGAATTTTTAGTTTGTTGGTGGTCATAGAGTCATTCAGGTTGGAAAAGACCCTTGAGATCAAGTCCAACCATCAACCCTACTCTACCAAGTGCACCCCTAGACCACATCGCCAAGCAAAATATCACACGATTTTTGCCTGTGAACAAATACAATAGGAAATAAAAGTATTCGGATCCAATATAGCTGAAACTCAGTCTCAAGCTGGACACAAATCACCAAAGAAAAGATTAGCACGACCCTGACAAGAAAGGCTGGGGAGAAATCCTTAGAAAAGGACCACCGTGGGTGATGTCTTGCACAAAGCGGTACGTAAACATGATTTTAGTGTAACATATTCAACGTGCTCATCGTGCCAAGAATGGTGTTACGGCCAGGGGGGGATTTTGTGTTTTACAAAACCCTCCACAATCCCCCTCGCTGCTAAAATGGTCACTCTCTCCAGCGCAGGCGTCGCCCACGCCCCTGGAGGGAAGGCGCCAGACAGCGAGCTGGGGACCCAGGGCAGAGGAGAACCCCGCGTTCGCCGCAGCCGAGCGAGATTCGGCAGCTTTTTCTCCTCAGATGGTCTGGATACGTGACCTTAAACTGAGAGCGAAGAGACACGACATCTTTCCGTCACATTTGGCCTCGTCAGGGGGTGATTTGCTTCACTGCTCTGAAACACGACGGAACCACGAGCCTCATACGAGAGGATTTGCTGTATTTTTATGGGCCTACGGGGTGAATCCTGCAGTAAAAAGTCCTGCCTGTGTAGGAATGACTAAAAACGAGTTTGGATTTAGCCGTGTTACGAACACTGGGAATTTGATGGAAAGATTCAGGGGATTTACAGCAAAAAAAACCCCACGTACGACCAACACTTTTGCCGCAGCCCGGCGAGCACGGCCGCTACATTTAGGCCGCGAGGCGCTGAGAGCAGCGGGCAGGCCCCGGTCCCGGCCCCGGCCCCGCTCCCGCTCCCGCTCCCGCTCCCGCTCCCGCTCCCGCTCCCGCTCCCTCCTCAGCGCCCCGGCCGCCATGGCGGGAGGCCGGAAGCGGAAATCAGCTGAGCGGGGGATTACCCCCCCCCCCCCCCCCCGCCGCGCGCGCGCGCGCCCCGGAAGTGGGGCGGTTCCTTCCCGGAAGGAGACGCCAGCGCTGCGTTGGCCCCGCCTCGCCGGGCCGCCATCTTGGCTGGGAGCCGCGGTCGCGCCGCAGCGGGGAGGTGTCGGGGTTGCGGCCCTGCCCGGCCCTACCCGCTTTTTCTGGTGGCGTCCCCTTCTTTTCCCCCGTCCTCCCTCCCTCCCTCCTTCCCTCCCTCCCTCCCTCGCTTGGCCTCCGGCTGCGGGCAAGCGGGGCGTCCCGGCGGTGGAGGGGCCTGCTCTAGCAGGGAGAGGTGAGTGGGGCCTGGGCCGGCGGGGCGAGCCCAGGGGCGGGGAGGGCTGGACTGGCTGTCTGCGTCCCTCCAGCCCTCCCTGCCCCGGCTTGTGGGGGCCCGTGCAGGGCAGCCCGGCTGGCTGGAGGCTGTGAGCTCCCCGCTTGTCCTCTTGCTCCTGCTTCGGTTCTTGCAGTCGCTGCCCGGCACGGAGCGGCCAGCGGCGGGGCCGGGGTCACGCTTACCGGCGGAAAGAGGCGCTGGTTCCCCTTGCAGAAGGCAGCTGTGGGGCGTGGGGACCTGTGGTGCCCTTGGCTTGGTCCCCTGAGCCACCCCGCCGGGCTGGGAGCAGGGCTTGGGCGGCTGAACACTGGCGAGTTGCTTTCTTGCTTCTGGTAAATAGTGTCGTCGAGATGGGAAAATGGCTTTGCGGTTCTGTAAATGTGGCCGCTTGTTGTCTGCGTTGAAGATGCAAATGTTCTTTCAAATAAAGCATTGGGGGCTGTTAAAATCTCAGTAACTAAGTGCTGTAAAATATTTCGGTGTGTATTTGCGATCTATAGCGAGGGGCGCTGTTGTAAGACATCAGAACAACTAATTGTGTTAAATTAAAAAGAATCTCTGGTTCTTGAAATAATGAAATTAAGAATTTTTCTCTAAAGAAGTCAGCGTTGACTTTAAGACATAGATTGAATCGTATGACTTCCTTCAAGAAAAAATAATCTGCATTTCAAACAGTTTTAAGGAGTTCTGACAAAAGGCGGGTTAAAAGTGTCTGTTTCGAGTGGCGCTTGCAAATTTGATCCCATATAACTGTTGCTCATGGTTTAATATTATTTCCTTAATAAATTGTACTTGGCTCTCTGTTTGAAGTAAAGGAATAGAAAGGGTCGTGGGCATTTAGCATACTTTTTGTATCAAATGCTGCTATCCTATTGTAAACATTGTCTTATCTTTTTATACAAGCTGTTTGTAAAATCTTTCCTTTTTATTCTTGAATTTCCCTGTATAAAGCTAAGTAACTTGCTAAATTTCTCGGGATGGGGGGGAGGAGGGAAGTCAGTTAAATAGCAGTTGTTAATTGGTATGTGTTCTGTAGGTGCATTGTAAGGGCTGATGCTTTCTTTGTCTTGTAAGCAGCATGGAATTTCCTTTCTTCACACTGACTTGTCTCATTGTGGATGAGGTCTTTGTTTATCTGGAAGAGAATGATCTGGCTCAGAAGTTTCCTTCTGTAAATTCAACTGACTCTCTTAAGCAGGCAGTAGATTTAATTTAATATCCTTCACCTCAAAGTCAGTAATAAGGTTATTGTGGTTTTTTGTTTGTTATTTATTTCGAATAATTGGATGTGTAGAAACACCAAATGAATTTAAATCGTGGGCAACTGTACATAATAGATATTCAACTGAGTAGGGATGTGAGCTACTCAAAAAGACTGAGCCCTTTAAAGCAGTGCCATGATGGTGGATGTTCAGCCTAAACACAGGACTGGTTGTTAAGAGTTCGGGGGAGGGTTCTGTTGTGCAGCATATTTCGATGATAGTGATTCCCTGTGGTGTGTAGACAGGGTGTTCTGGAAGGAGTGTTCTCCCGTTTTGGCACTAGACAGAGTCACTTGGGAGTGTATCAGTTGGTTAAGATTTTGCATGGTTTTTCCTACTTAAAAGAGTCTGTAAAGTGGATTTTGCAAAAACGTGGAGCTCTGTGTCTATTAAGATTGTGTTGTGATTGTATTTATGTATGTTTTTTAAAAACTAGATGAGCAACAACAGTAACAAGAGAGCACCAACGACCGCAACACAGAGACTTAAACAAGACTACCTTCGAATTAAGAAAGATCCAGTGCCTTATATCTGTGCAGAGCCCCTCCCATCTAATATCCTCGAATGGTAAGAATTAGAATGAACTGTTCACTCTCCTGGGGAGGGAACAAGATTTTCCAGGTCATCAAGTCTGTCTCGCTCCTACAGATTATGTGGGAATCTTGGGTTTGGGAGGTGGAGGGTGAAACTTTTGCTGAAGTGCTGCTGATCTTCCTTTTTTTCTGGAGAAACCGATGGCTGGTTGCGTGGGGGCTTTCATACTTGTTTCATTTTCCTCCTTTGTCTTAGGCACTATGTGGTGCGGGGACCTGAAATGACTCCCTATGAAGGTAAAAGTCAGCACGTAGCGAAAGCGTGCGGGTACTTTGTGTTGTGGTCGGCATGCCTGAGTAATTACGTGCCTCTTTGCATGGGCAAAGTGTAACTGCTGAAAATGGCTCTAAAAACTGTTAGTGCAGGTTCAGAGCTGTGGGTGACTGGTGTGGTAGCTTGTTGAGAAGAGGTAGTGGTACCGCTGTCTCTTAGTAATTTTTCTCTTATCGAGGATTCTAACAATTCAGGTTAAACTGAAGACAGGTAACTTCCTGTTCAGTAATGGCTAAGGGTCTTGGAGCAGGTAACTCACTTTAGGTAGTATGGACAGTCAAAGATAACTTCAAAAAGATCCCGTTTTGTTAACCCCCTGAATGTTCTCAGTGAACTGAGACACATATTCTCTTCATTAATTTCTCTGGCGAAAGTGAGGGACATAAAAGCCGTATTCATTTGGGGTAGTCACATATTTCACAAGGTCTTCTGGAGCCTCTCAAAACGCACTTTGAAATGGGCTTCTTCGTAGGATTGTGTTTGCAGTTAGCTGTGTTTCTAGAACAGTAACTGATTTGTATTGTATTAAACACATTTTGGCTGGTTTTCCTGAAATGTCATGGACTTGACAGCAGAAAGTACTGTTTGTATCGTGCATGTGAGAGCATTGCCTCCAGAGTAAACCTACTGCGGGTGGGGATTGTTGTTCCTGTGTTTTAGAGGTACAAGGTGATGAGCTCTTTAGTGTGAGGGGGAGAAGGAGACAAGTAAAGGGTTTTATTTGGCCCGTTTTGAGTAGCAGCTTAGGACTTAATCTTCATGCAAAATAAGTAATTCATCTCTTTATGTAATGCAGGTGGCTATTATCATGGGAAACTAATATTCCCCAGAGAATTTCCTTTTAAACCTCCTAGTATTTATATGATTACACCTAATGGAAGGTTTAAGTGTAATACAAGGTAAGGATTTTCTTCTAACACTTAAGCAATTAACCCCGTTTTAGCAATATGTATGATGTGTGATGATCTTAAGGGTAAAAAATAAACCACGCTGCCTGTCTGCCCCTTTTGAAGGTTGTGTCTTTCCATCACTGATTTCCACCCGGATACATGGAATCCAGCTTGGTCGGTCTCGACGATCTTGACGGGCCTTCTTAGTTTTATGGTGGAAAAGGGCCCCACACTGGGCAGCATAGAGACCTCGGAGTTCACGGTAAGCTCCAGGCTGCGGGAGGTGCTTTTTGTCAGCCTGGGGAACGTGGCACGTGGCCTCAGAACAACAGCAGCCGCCGGCGTTGCGCTGTCTGGGACGTGGATATGTTGTTGCCCACAGTGGATGATGGACAGAGGAATCAAGTCAACTGTAGGTAGTGTGGGGATGGGGGGAGGATTTCTTAGAGAGTTGAAAACCCCTTTTAGTAAACAGTACGGTTAGGACTTCCTTTCTCCTTCCTTCCTTCTGGAAGTGCCCGCCAAGCAGGCACGCTGGTACAAAGCACTAGTCCCATAAGGTGAAGTTAAGCCTAGAAAAGCCTGTTGTGGTGGATGATATTCACAAGTATGAAGTGTTAAATGTTAGAAACTAGTTGGCTGGTGGTTTGCACCGTTCTTGTGGGAAATAAGCTGTTGAATTGAAGTGCATTAACTTTGTTTATACGCAACTGCTGATAATGTGTTTCCTCCACAGAAAAGACAGCTTGCCGCACAAAGCTTAGCGTTTAATTTAAAAGATAAAGTCTTCTGCGAGCTCTTCCCTGAAGTGGTGGAGGTAAGGGAATTCATCTGTGCAATCGTTTGGTTTTCTGTGGTTCTTCAAGTTCTCTGTGTAGATCTGTAAACTAATTGTTTAGGACTTTTCCCAGACAGTAGCTACTTTTGTCAGTCTTGGAAGCCTTTTAAAAGGTGCTTTTGCTACGTGTAAGAATGAAAAACTTGAATCTTCAAATGGAATTGTTTTTCTGCTGCACAAAGATCCCTCGTGTAGAGAATCAAGTGTGTGTGTTTAGTATATCCTAGCCTTAGCTGAGCTCCACGTGCAGCAGATGTGGTTGCGGTCCCAATATTTTAGAATTGTACACTCTGTTGTCTTGAGTTTGGGCAGGACTGGTCTTTATGGATCTGGACTTGGTCCATCAATAGTCTAGATTTTTTTTCTTAATTCTCCTTTAAGATCAGAGACTGTTCTATTCTTCCTGCTGAACTTCTGAGAATGGGTGATGTCTTCTTATGGCATGGATCTTCCTTGCACAGCACTAACCCCGTAGGTGTGTTGATACACAGAATATATTGTCACCTGTAGGTAACAGCTGAAGGATACAGACATTTGCTTCGTGTAAGGCTCTGAGCATGCTCATCCTTCAGCCACACAACAGTTACACAGATGGTACAGGTTTAAGAAAGAAAGAAAAAGAAAATCTCCCTTCATTCAGACCTCGGGGATTCCGTAGCCAGTTTCCAGTGATGCTACTTGGTTCTAAAAGGTCTCACCTGTTAGGAGTGAAGGATGCTCCTTTCTTCACTCCTGTCTCAAGACGGTTCCTTCCCTGTAACTTCTTGGTGAAGGATTTTGGTCCTTTCAGCCTGCTGCTGAGACTTGGAGAGTTAATTTTCTTCATGCCGTATGGATGAGAACAATTCCCTGTTACGGACTGTTTCGTGACTCTGGAGTTACAATATTGTGATGCTGATGCTCGTTGTAATTTGGAATTCTAGGCAGGAAACTTGTTTTGTCAGGCAAACTGTTCTGGGTTGTACAAATTTCACCAAATCACAAGGCTTTAATAATAGCACCAGGAATGTGTACTGTAAAAGAGCAGGGGGAAGATACAAAGAGCCGGTTTCTGTCTGTTTTCAGAAGCATGAAAGATGTGTGTTTTTGTTAAGAGATAAACTGAGGTCATAAACACAGGAGCCCAGCTGGTGAAGTAAACGTTGTCCACAGACAGAAATGGCTTTTCTGGGTGGAGTGGTGAGTGCTTATGGAACTTCAGGTTTCACTCATCTGTTATTCTTAAAGGTATTCACAAAGCTCTAGTTGAAAAAACATTCTCCCTCTTTGTCTCCTTTTGGGACAGCCTTCTAGGAAAAGAAAAGTTTTATTTCCTTTCTTCCTCATGCAGATAGGAGTCTGAACTGAAGGTTTTAATTGCTTTTCATACCAGTTACAAGAATGCCAGCGAATCAGAAATACTTTCTGCAGTACTGTTTTGCCAATCCCTAAATCGTCAGGAAACTCTGAAGACAATGATAGATAACTGCTGTTGTGCTCCAAGTACAGGCAGTTTTTTCATGTGTAATACTTAGAGTCCTAATCCTGCTCAGCTTCGATGATTGCTTTTTTCATTTATTTAATGTCTTCTGCTCAAAACAAGCTGAACGTGCAGGACTTTGGATGCAAGAATTTCTCATTTCTGAATTAAAGGCTTCTTAGGAAAAGTACACGTGAACAAGAAATAAACTTGGCCAGCTGATTGTTAGTGCCAGCTACTGAATAGGTCACTTGGGAAGAAGTTGGGGAGACCTTATACATGTGCATAATGCAGTTAGTTTGCTTTGAAAGCCCTGCAGTGTAAACAAGTGTCCCATATCCTTTTCCTGAAGTTACGCAAGAACTTGGTTCCGAAATCTTTTCAAACCACCGAACAACTTCACCACTTTCACTTCCAGCTACTCAGTTTCCTTTTTTTTTTTTTCTTTCTCCAGGAGATTAAACAAAAACAGAAAGCGCAAGAAGAGCTCAGTAACAGACCTCCATCCCTCCCTTTACCAGACGTTGTCCCTGATGGGGAAGCACACTACGGTCAGAACGGAATACCCCTTCTTAACGGGCACGTACCCTTGGCACCCGCCAATCACCCCGGTCTCCAACAGGCCAATCGTAACCATGGACTTTTAGGCGGAGCTTTGGCGAACTTGTTCGTTATAGTTGGTTTTGCAGCCTTTGCCTACACAGTCAAGTATGTACTGAGAAGCATAGCGCAAGAATGAGAATAATAAAAGAAATCCAAGACCAAATTAGTGGTAGTTGCAGAATGAGTGGGACTCTTTGGGCCTCTGACTCTGACACTGGGGTAAATATTTGTTTTACCAAGTTGCAGGTGAAACATCCGTTGGCTCATGGGTTATGTTTGGGAAATGGAGTAGTTTTGGTTAGTCAGAAAACTAAAAGGAGTTCCGCTCGCAGGTCCTCTTGTCCTCGCTACTATCTAGTAGTGGCTCACAAGTCAAAGCATTAGTGATGAGACGCTGGCATTTCTAGTGCTTTGATTTTTATAGCAGTTCTCCATCTGTTGGGTTGTTTTGTTTTGTTCTTTTTTTTGTTTTTTTTTTCTGAAATTTGAAAACTGTAAGCAAATAAGGCTTTTTACTTCATTGAACAATTTTTAAAATGTCACAATTTATGCATATCGTATTTTATTTTCATTAGGGAAGAGTCCGTACAGGTGTTGAAATGATTCAAGTAGAGATTTCACGTGGACTTGGTAAGGGTTTGGTTAATGTGAACATTGATGCTACAGCAGATTGCTGGGTTCTTTTTTAAAATAGGATGAACATCATTGCATATCTAGTCAGTAGTGATTAGATGAGTGAGAACATAACACCATGTGTGTTAAATGTGTAGTCTAAATCGTCACAGTGTCATTGAGGGTTTTATTTGGGCTACAAGAAGTGCAGTTGTCGGCCTTGAGGGATGAATAATGAGAAACAACATTTGAATCAGTCTTTAGTGGGGATACCCATATGCAGTCTTGTTTTGGGTTTATTCACTTAAAGATTTCCATTTTGGAGATGTTGTGTTTGAAAGCTGTAATACTGAATTTTGATCACAAGGTGCCACTGTTGAAAAGGATAATAAAACCGCACACACCAACGGAGAGTCGATTGTGTATTTGGAAAATCTTCTCTGGATTTCTTGGGCCTTTGGTGAATGAAGTGACCCTAGCCCTTGTGAAGAGAAAAAGACAAACGAATCCGAATAGCAAACCAGCTTCTTCAGAGTCAACCAAATTAATCTGAAGTGTCACAAGCTGAAGTAAACCCTTAAAATTAGTTCTATTTGCTTACTTGAAGATTTGCATAAACTCTTAAAAAAAACCCACCACCAAAAGCCGAAGCCCAAACCCTTCTAATTCGTCTGAGATTCTAGAAGCTTTTTGCTTTTAGCTGTGAGTTCATCCCGGTCCCCTTCAGATGCCTGAAATACCGATGTTTGTTCATGGGATTACCGGGCTGTGGCTAAACGCTAAAGCACCTAGCGGAGTTCAAAGTCTGTCTGAAATGACTTTAAGTCAGTTTGCTTGGGTTTCCCCCCCCTCCCTGCTTCATTTTATCCAAATGCTTTGTTTCATCAGAGGCAAACTTACTGTGCCTTTCGTAATTTTACGACAGTGGTGCCTAGTCCTCTGGGGAAGAGCGCGCTCACTGTTAGGGGTACAACCAGCCGTCGAGGGTGGCAGGGTAAAAAGCTCTGCATCTCACTGCATAGTCTTACTTTAAGTATTGTGAAGAGCCCAAATAAATATTACCTCATGTGTCTACGAATGTTTTCGAAACTGTTTTATTTTCCCTTTCAGATTTGTTCTCCCTGCTTCTCCTCGCTATCTTGAGTTGTAAGCAAAAATGTCTTGTTAACCCATGAGCCATGCAGCTTAGAGAATCAATAAATGTGACCAATTCTCTGCAATAGGTAGGAACTACCAAGCTAGCAGAACAGCTCTATACTAAAGAAATCTTAAAGCAGTTCTTACTGAGGTAAGGAGGGGAAGGAGGAGATGGGGTGTGTGGGGGTGGAATTTGGAAAAGGCTGGATTTTAAAATGTATTTATAAACCTTTGATGATTTTTTTTATTATTATTTTGTGGGTTTACCGAATCTTATTTATAACTATTTTTTAATTTACCTCTTATGTGCTTAATCAGCTCTTGTAAAAAGAGAGGCACCAGTTGCATCTATCTAGAAACAATTACGTTCTGTCAGTCTGGGGGGCGTTCTGGAAAGGGAGGGGCGGTGCCGTGTCCTTCCTGCAGTGGTGGGGTTGTCGGGATGGCTTGTCAGACTGCTAGTTTTTTTTCTCAAAGCCTATGGACCCGTAGCTGGGGCTGTTCTGCCTCATCGCTTTTAGTATCACTCAGACATGTTTGTGTTCTCGCAATGCCTTTTCTTACCGTTGACACCGCCTAGAGACAGAGGCTTATCATTGGTTATCTGTGTTTTTCTGATCTTATGGAAGCTCTTTTGTCCACATAAATGAAGACAAAGGCAAGGAGACCTTGGGCATGGTGTGTTTGCATCTTTTGTGAAAGGTACCTAACCAAGGTAAAAGAACTAGTAAAATCCGGAGATGTTGAATAAAAGGCATTTTATTATGTGACAAGAAGTTGGCCTTAAGCTACACCCAAGCGTTTGAAGGTGGGTCTCTTGTTTTTAGTAAGTGCCGCAATTGGAAACAAAAAAAAAATCTTCGGTTAAACCCTGGACATGCTGCATTTTTTTTTTTCTGAGGATTTGGTTTTATTTCAAAAAACCAAAACTTCCAATTGCAGTTTCTCTTCAGTCCCCTGGATTCAGAGAAAGACTTGACGGTCATTTCAGGTGCCATTCACTGAAAGCTCGGAGCAATAGCTGACTGAACCCTTGCACCTGTGGCTTACAAGATTTTGATACATCTCCTCGCTCCTTGCCTTTGGTAACGGAAGACTTACTCCCTTTTGTGTAGGTTTTACCGTTTTGTGGGTTTTTTTTTAAAAGAATTTATAATAGTACGCAGTATTTGATCTTTTTGTTACCAAAGTCATTAGATGGAGTTAACCATTCTTTGCCATGCAAAAATACGATCATGCCCTGAAGCGGTGCATTACTTCATGTATTAAAGCTAAAAGCTCTCCCTCAGTATCTGATACCAGAGCAAATGTTGGGCCCTTTGCTTTCCTGCTGCAATTTTGGAGGTTTCTGGAAGATTGTACACGGGCGATAGGCAGTTTTTGCAGCCTGAATCGGAAGACATCTCGGTGGTTGCCTTTAAAGATCTCTTGATTTTTAAAATCCTGGACTTGTGTGTAGCCATAACTTTTCTCCCCCTAAGATTTCAAGGCCATGGAAGTTGCCGTACTTCAAGCATGTACTGAGGAGTAGAAATGACTGCATTGTAAAGTTGTTTGTTCATAATAAACATTCATGATAAAATTTGTACTTTCTGTGGGACTGTTTTTGGGAAAGGAATCGCTGGGAAGAAATCTGACTGGATATGTAAGGACTAGAAAACCAAAACTATGGCAAAACTGCATCTCTCCTACGTCCAGATTATTTTTTTTTATTTTTAATTTCTTTTCCCCCCAAAGTTGGTTTGGTGTGGCTTAAATCTGTGGTAAAACACCTCCAGGTAGTAACTTCTTTAAATCTTTTGCTTGCTAATGCAGTTCCTATACAGAGAGGTCCTTGTTTTATGCTGACATGAATGTCACAACTGTCGCTGTGGTGCAGTACCCGTTTGCAGTACCTACTCTGAGACGTGTAGGAGTCACCCTAAGATGCTGTTTCACTGTTTTTGCTGACAGTGATGATGTCTCTGAAGAAAAGAGTAGATTGAACCCTTGCTGCTAACTTAGCCGTTGCTGGTTGAGTGCTCTTTGAGTTTGTCCTGCCGCTGTTCCCCTAACATCTGGATAGCAAGTTCCGTGGTAGCTGGGCGCCTTCAATTACCTGCAGCCCAGACAGCTTCAGTTCTGTGCAAAGCAGTAAATGTTACTCAGAGGCTGATTTCACTTTTGACTTTCAGAATTTGAATTTGGGCTGGCATTCCAGTCGTGTGTGTGGATCCAGAACATAGCTGTTTGTAACAGCAACTTCTTTATAGCTTGATGGAAGCGAGGGGTGGTTTTTTGCTTGACTGACATCTGCCAGGGCTGAGCTATGTCCTAATTTGTTTTAAGAAATTACACCTTTTCCTTAATAATGCTGGTATTTTTTTTCTTAGAACAGTTCTTGTGTCTGGAGTTCTTTGAACTCCGTTTTTAGACTTAGTGGGTTTTCGTTCATTTTGCCAGTTGCCCTGCTTCAGGTGGTTTTAGTGCTTGTGTTAGGAACCAGTCAGATGAGGGTAGCCACGTTGCTGCATTTTAGATCCGTGTAGCCCTATGGGATTTTTGCTGCGAGGATGTTGTTCTGGCCCTGCCCCAGCCAAATTCTGTAGGGGAAAAAAACAAAAACAACCACCTCCTGTTGCACAAATACTTGGATTTGAAGCTGATTATGGGTGTTGGTGGTGTGTATCTAGCCAGGTATTAAATGGGAAACTCCTGTATACGGAAGGCCAAAGAAATGAGGTGCTTCTTGCCCATCTGATGGATTCTCCAACTTTCCTTAAATGTGTAAGCAGTCACAAGCTGTCTTACCCGCGGAAGAGCAAGCTCATAATTTGTCATTAGATTTCTTATCTCAGGCCATGTGCTTCAAAAGGTATTTTTTTAATGTCTCTGAATAATTTCTGCTGATAATTTGTTGTTATGAGTGGCTTATGTTGCAGCACAGTCCCAGGAAGACGAATAGTGTACAAGATGATACTTTTTTTGCTGCCCAGCAGAGGCCAGATCTTAACTTCTAAAGCAGAAAAATGACGTTTTCGGTGGAAAAATCGCCTACGCCCCCACAAAAGGCAGGCTAGTGAAAATGAACTCAAAGCTTTGACATCTCCTCTTATTGAAGAGACTTTTCTGGGCAACGAACGAGGATGATTTATTCGGGTTTACCAGGGACCTTTTATTGCCCCGACAGCGTTATTTCACACCTCGGTCGCTCTGAGGAGCCCCCTGCAAGAGAAACCTTAGAGTCGCAGCAGCTGTTTCCCCGTTTTGCCGTGTTTCGGTGGATTTGCCGCGAGATGGCGTAGCGATCCCGCGTGGGTCGGGGGCGAGCGGTGGCCGGGAGGGTGCCCTGGGCTGGGGGATGCGGGATGGAGAGGAGAGGATCTGTGAACGTGGGGCGCGGGCAGCTCCGCAGGGGGACTTTGCAGAAGGCAACAGAAGTGGCCGTGAGCTCTTGGTGTGTGTCTTCCCAAGGCTGCTCTTTTGTCTGCTGGTGTGTTTGGGGCCGTTGTAGCGGCTTTTGTGCGTTAACCGAATCAACAGCTTGAGTTTGTATCGGATGAGCAGCGGGAAACTTCACGTTTAAACCCGGTGGATCTATCCTAGGGGCAGTCTAGACCTTTGTCTGCCGTGAAGCAGGGCTGGGTGGGTGTGTCAGTGAATGGTGACGTGCCTTCTGCTGTATTGGCTTAAAAAAATCACCATTTCTATACGAAGGTTTTGGAGTTGTTCAATATAGCTGCAGTGGGCAACTCTGGGGAAATCCTAGCTTTTGACCTCTTGCCCTTTGGCCGGTATTCTTAGCAAAGTTAGGTCTATCTTGAGTAAAAGGTGAATTGCAGAAGTAGAGGTTGAAAGATCGAATCACAAGTTTCTTGCCTGACTATTCGGTTTCCTCTCTAGCTTTACACACATTCTTACAGCGCCTGCAAACGCTGTATTTGGGTTTTTGGACACGGGTTGAAGTGTAAATGTGTCGTCTTATAATACCTTCCCTACTTCAAAACTTTCCTCATGCAGAATCGGTATTGTTACATTCTTAATCGTTCCCATTCTTGCTGCAGTGATGCTGAGCTCAGAGAAGAAACTGTCTGTCTTTTCAGTCGCTTTGAGATCCTTGGTTTGCTGTGCTATGAAGTGCAACATCGGCCTATTCCTTTTTTTTTTTTTTTTTTTTTTTGTAAACGGGGGTTGAATGTTGTTCGTGCCTTGCCAAGACTCGGGCGCTTTGGAACTGCTGCAGCTTGGATGTGAGAACAGCAGCAGCGAGGTGTGTTGTTTCCTACAGATAATACAAATGCTGAACTGGAGGTTGGAGGAGAGGTGACAACTGTGCTGACACTTGTTTCAGCCCAGCATAGAGACAAGGATACAGCTGGGAGTCGGCTACCGTCGGTTTGTCCTGCTGGACTATCCATCAAGTAACTTTCCTTTGTGCTTGCAAACATAGTTAGGATTCATTTCCCCCAAGTCTGGGGATCTAGTCCTGGGGTTTGGCTCTTGGGATGGGAAGGGAGATGCTGCAGGCAGACAGATGCAGCCTGCACCAGCAGACCGAAAAAGCGGTTGCCCCATTCCAGCCTCCGATGTCATTTCTTGCCATGGTGTGTGGATCTGTCAAGCTGTTTAGCTGCAATATGACAGATTGTCCTATTAATGTGTCATCAAGTGCACTTTTACAAATTCATGGCTTGTCTACAACTAACCTGAAAAAAGAGGCTTGAGTATGAGAAGGCGCCAAAGAAAGTTAAATATTATTAACAAATAAAGTCTGCCACGTAGTTTTGATGGAATGTGAGCTAGTTGGGGGAGGGGTGATATGCTGTTAACTATTTAGCTTCTGTCTTACTCTCACTCTCTTCTTTCCCAAACTCCATTTCTCTCCAAAGATGCTATATTTTTTAAAAAAAAAAATAAAAAAATCTGTATTCTACTTCTTGATTTTTGTGCCCAGATTGTTCATGCCTCAGTTTCCCTGAGCCAGAGAGAACAGAGCCGTTGCTCCTGATCCACCCTGGCTGCCTTTGAAGTCCAGTGAAGAACCGTGCTGGCGTTACTACTTGGATCACAGAAGGCATGGCAAAGAGATTGTTAAAAGAAACCAAATCTGTGGCTTGCTGACTGCCTAAGGGACTTCAGATGATGTGATCCTCAACCTTTTATCATTTTTGGACTCTCTCATGGTATAATCGCAGAGAAATTTTTGCATCATGCTCTGTGTTCATAGAAAGAATAGGACTATTTGTTCTAGGTAGTGGGGGACTAACAAAGATTTGCAGACTGGCCAAGTACTTTGAGATCTCCCTTATGAAATGCTTGTAGGAGATGTGCAACCTTTGGTTTTCTGATACTTTTAATAAACAGCTCACCCTCCTGTGAAGAAATCAGAAAGCCCCCGCTAAGCCAGCCTCTAACGAGAGCTGGGGGAGGATGTTGTAGGGAACACAGCTAAGGGGAGTGTAGAGCAAGAGTTCTGGTCTATCAGTGTGTGGTGCGATGCTGAGTGCATATTCCAAGCCACATATTTTTAGCTCTACCACACACTCATGTACAGTTTTACAAACTTCCCAGAAAAATGGTGATTTCTCTGAGATAATGAAGGGGAGGTACAGAATAGGGCTGAGGGGAGGGAGCAGGGAATGGGCATTGATTTAAATCTGCCTGGCACACGGGCCAGCTCCACTTATCAGTGAGTCTAATAGGAATGTGAAGAGAATAGGCTTGACAGCTCATTAGAATGTGATCCCTCCTCCTTTTTTCTTTTTTTTTTCTTTTTTTTTTTTTTCCTTCCCCTTTCTTGAAGTTGATGGAAACTCATTCAGGAAAGAAGTACTTATTTGCTGAGGTAAAGCAAAAGCTGAGGAGGGTTTTGCCAATGTGCAGCTGGGGAAAGGAGCAGCAAGAAAAATCTGACGTGATCTACACTTAGAGGTACCTGAAATCTTGCCTAGTGTGAGGGGAGGTGAGGATGAAAAAGACACGAGACTCTACATCCTGACAGCTGCTTGCGGCATCGGGACTTACTGCTCATCGTCTCATTAAAGGAAAGTGAAGATAAGCTCAGCTAAAGAGGGAGAGAAGTGAGACTTGGGAAAACTTTACCTGTTCCTAATGGACCTAGGTACATCCTCGGGGTCTTTGCTTCTCCCTGTTGTAACTTTTATGCCATGAGAAATTTATTTTCTCCTTAGAAGGCTGAGCACTTGGCTGAGCTGTGATGCTTTCAGCCTCTTCAGAAGAGCGGTGGCTGTAGCAACCTTGGATTACAGTTCCCCAGCACCTCGAAGAGAAAGGATGGGGACTCGTCACTGAGGAAAGGGAAGTATCATTCAAGAGAGAATGGATGGAACGTATTCAAGCCTGCTTTGAGCTGAACACCACGCTTCAAGTGACAGAAAGCGAAATCTCCTGTTGAAGAGGAGCAACCTCACCCCCCTAATGAGTTTGTGTTGTCAGCTCCGGCCTGAGCAACTGTTGCCCTGAGCAATTTGACTTCTCTGGGTTTCATAGTTGAGTGCATTTTAAATGAGTCTGAAGACTTATTGGTGAGGGGGGGGAGCGACACTTCAAGGTGGGTGGCAGGACTTTCCAGGGCCTCTTGTATTTATGTAAGCTTCAAGGGGGCTGAATGGACTTACCTCTTTTCTTCGAGTGAATCCAGATTTTTCAAACAAGTTTATCTGTACCATTTCCATGTGTCTTGCTTGAGCAGAGATCTCTCCAGCAACCACCGCATCCGTGCATGCTGCTCCTTTGACATTGCATAGCCCAGAGGATCACCTTTAATAGTTCTAACCTTTTTTTTTATTTTTTTCATTTATTCATTTATTTTTTTTTATTTTTTTTTTAGAGAGAAGTCTGTGTCTGTTCCTATTATTGGTGGTGAAGGTTTTGGTGCTTGGAGAGTGCCCTTCCTGACTTGGCCCCTCCCTTTTCAAAATGAAGGGGTGCACCTGGGTATTTGTGGCAACTTTACTTTGTCAGCAGTTTTGCCTCTTCAGAGTTACGGCAGCAAAGAGAGAGAGAAAGGTGAAGAAGGAACCTAACCAGTATACAGAGCCTTTCAATGCTACCCTCTCAAACAGCGAAGAGCTCCACGGGCATCCCAAGGTAGGTGTTTGTGTGTTGTCAGGGCTTGGCAGAACTTATTTCTGGCAGTAATGTGACGCTGGTTCCTTTTTCCAATGATTGAGGCAATCTTGCTGAATTCTATTTGATTTTAAAGGGAAATGTTCTTTCTTTTGCCTTTGCATGATTGATTTTTCTAGCTTACTGAAGCAAACACTGGAATACGACAATTTATAACTTATTTTAGAATATGCGTGACTGAAGTTCCAGTCCCGTAGTAGCTGCTGAAGTGTAAAGACATTTTGGAGCTCTAGTGTATGAACACTATCGTGTTCAGAAACAACTGATTAAAAAAGAGGCAAATGGGCTATCAACAGGACAGCAATGATACTGGAATATTAATGTATCTCTTGTAGGCAACCCCTTTACTCTCTGAAATGTTACTTCAAGGCTTTCTTAGGCAAATACAGTGGTATAAACGTCTGAGCATGCCTGGGCTTTCTCTGCCCTGCACCTTCCACCAGGGAGGCTGCGGTGCTTGAAAATTACAGAGGAGAAATGTTTGGTGTAGTCAGGCTTGTTTAAGGTGATTGTGGCTCGTGTAGGGAAGGATTCAGGATGGCGCTAATCGTGCCGAAGTGGCAAGTGTGAGACTGTGTGTACGATACCTCAGTGGCTGTAGCTGATGACTTGCGAGGCTCAGTGAGTGGATTTTGCAGGGTAGGATCCTGCCAGTTACACGCTTGGGGGAATCACGCCAGGCTGAAAGCTGCCAAAAATTTCCAGTCAGTTGATCAGAGCCCTCAGAATCCTTTAAGGTGAACGTTTGCATAGAATGCTTGGGAGTAGGAGAGGGGTTTAGGGAATTAAAAGCAGGTCGTAGGATTAGGAGCAGGGTGAAATGGAAGGGAGACTACAACACTGAGGAAAAAGGGAGTCTCCCCTATCACACAGCCCCTTCTCTCCCTCTCTCTCTCTCTGTCTCTCCCCTGCTCACACAAAAATGTCCCTTGTTTCAGATGGAGGTGACCTCTAAAACATGACTTTGATCACAAGCATTAGGGATGGCAGTCACTATAGCAATAGAGGAACAAACCTGTCAAAAATTGGGGCATGGCAGAGGGGGCAAGTTAGAACAATTGGGCTGACATTCTAAATATCCTATTGAATGCTGTTGTGAGAGTAATTGGTTAAGGTTGGGCAAGTCTGGGAAACACTCCTCTATATAAAAAAAAAAGCTGGCTGCTGCACTTAAAATTATCATTAGGGGACTGTGAGCAGCATTTCTTCAGCTAACTTTGTGTGGTGTATTGCAGTGCTCTGTCAGGACAGGTTGTCTACATGCTAAAGTCTCGAGGTGCTTACAATCAATCACTTTTTTCCTGCTCTCCCTAGAACTGCTTCATTCTGCTCTTGCAAAAGGGGCCAGGTCTGTATCTGGTGCAACTCAATTTCAGTCTGTTCTGGAATTAATTTGGCTTGATGTGAAAGGTGCTGGACCGCAAGCAGAATACATTCTGATTGCAAAAGCAAGCAGAAACTGGTCCTGGTGAATTCTGGTATAGTCATACGTACGTTATTGCTAGAAGGAACACAGTACTCATTTGGAGGCGAGTGGGCATTCGTTAAAACAGACGTTGTTTGGAAGCTGCAGTTTCTGTGTTGAAATACTTTGCTTTAAAATATCCATGGCAAAGGTTTGGCTGCAGTAAGAGCTGGCAAGTTCAGGGAAGGCAGGTTCTGCTTAACAAGGATAGGACAAAACCCAAGTCTTTGATGTAAGTGCTTCTGAGCTCTGCTTGCTATCCGCTCCCAAATTTTGCAGTGTGAACTTTTCTCCTTGGAATCTATTTGAGGTTGGAGTCCAGGCTGTAGTTTTAGAAGTATTGCTTCTAAATGTCACGGGTGGCTGTGTTGTATTTTATTTTTATATAGCACTTGCCCAACCTAAGGGATTATTTTACCCATATGATAAATGCAGTGCTTAAGAATTGCCACCGTGTCCGGGGTAAATGACAGCTGCCATTTACAGCAAAGCAGCACAATTTGTGTTCACTTAAGGGACGAAGTAGGGTGACAGTAAAGCCATCCTTACCTAACCTGTCGAGCTAAGGGAGGGTTGAAAGCAGTTCTCTGTGGAAGACTGATCTCTCTGAGCCTTGAAGGTACTTCTGTGAGCGGTTTTCTTGCACAAAAGGATGCTCTGCACAGAGAAGGGAAACAAGAGCAGTGTCCCGTTTCATTTCTCTACAGCACATAACAGGAAAGATGGAATTTTTGTGGCCTTGTGCAGTAAAAATTAAGGCCGTGTTTACCTTGGAAGACTCTGTGGGCAGCTGGTCGGTTTATCAAAGCAGAAGGGGCAGGGAATGAAATATTAGCTGCGAGTGGTGATTTTTATTCATACTGTTAAAAAGTTAGATGCGTTTTCCTTCTAATTAAGCAAACCAATTTGGGACAGAGTTCTCTTGGGAATTCTTTTCAAATAGGAGCAGAGAAAGCTCCCTTTTAACATTCACAGTGCATCAGTCATGTGGTGAAACCTCCACCTAAAACAGGGAAGCAGAAGTCTCCTGGTAAACCTGATATTTCCAAGGAAATAGCGTGTTGGGGTTTTTTATTATATTTTTTTTTAAGTTTTTCTCCAGTCTTACCTTTGAGTTGCTGTCAATGTGATGTGCTCGCTAAGCACCTGAGAGTTTTCTTCTCTGACACAGATGTATTAAGAGAGAGAGCAGAACCTGACTGATGGATACAGAGCTTTTCATCTACTGGACCTTTTTACCTCGACTGTGTGTGGCTCAGTACCTGCAGCTGCCCCTTGCCAGGCTTGCCTTCCACTTTTCCAGGCACGAATCTTGTCTTGCAAGATGTGGTATTACACTAACAGGGGTTGATGCTGAGCAGGAGTTACTGTTTGATACCCGAGTAGAGGGAATAAAGATGGAGTCAGACCCTTAGTGCCCAGTGAAAGGACAAGGGGCAGTGGGCACAAGTTGAAACACAGGAAATTCCACTTAGATATAAGAAAAAAAGCTTCTTTACTGTGAGAGTGGTCGAACACTGGAGAAGGCTGGACAGAGAGGCTGTGGAGTCTCCATCCTTGGAGAGAGGCAGAACCTGACTGCATGTGGTCTAGAGTGACCTGCTCTAGTTCACCTGCTTAGAGCAGGGTGTGTTGAACTAGACAGTCTGTGTCTGGCCTTTCCAACTTCAGCTGTTCTGTGGGCTGCTTTGAGGGCTAGTTCAGCCAAGCAAGTCCAAGGCAGCATCCTAACCTGGGGAAAATTATTGACTCGGCATCCCAGTGAAATTTTGGGGATGATTTGAGGTCAACAGGGTTTTACCTTCAGTGGAATTTCTGCAATAAATAGTGTAATGCTTTTAATTTCGTTACCTGCTCCGTAACCATGGAGTCCTTGAAGTTTTATTTCCTTTGTGATCCTTCTGTCTCTGGCAAAGATCTATGGCTAGGGCTACCTGGTTCGTTACTTAAATCTCTCTGGATTATTTCTTTGGGGCCTTTTGCTTCCAACTGAAACCAGCAGCTGGTTCAGTGGCGTTGCACAGGTTCCATTCCTCCTCTGGAACGAGATTTCGGTCTTAGCCTGAAGTGTGAGAGTATTGAGAAAAGTATTTTTGGGCCTGACAAGTGTTAAAGCCATGGGAGAGACTGGACTTGGACCTATCTGCAGCAGAAGATGTTATCTTTCAGGTTCTGTACCTGTCGTCGTTGTCAGTCTTGCTCTGGCGTTATTACGGACGAGAAGGAAGGGCTGTAACAAACAACGTGCTTCCTAGCCATTCCTTGTGGAATAACCTTGGATTCATACATCTCCCTCAGCGTATCAAATAATTCAGTGCTTGGTCTCATTTCTCAGAGCCGTTTGTAAGATTTTTAAAGCTCATTGTTAAGGCGTGTAGTCCTACCAGATGTGGGTTTGGGCGCTAGATGCGTTGTGCTACGCCTGTTCTGGTGGTGCTGTTCAGTTCCTTACCTGTTTGTGGTGTCCCTGAAGACAGAACTCTCCTGGTACCTCCAGGGGTGGCACCGAGTGGCCCTGCAGTACAGCTGCCACAGCAGCCAACGCCACGTCGTTTCCTCGCTCAGAGTAGCTCCTGCTCACGTGAACTGTTCCATTAGATTCATTAAATTCGTTAGGGATGTGACCACTGAAGGCAGTTCGTGTGTAAGTGGGGGGGGAGAAGCTTTTCGAGATAGCCTTTTAGAGGAGGGAAGTATAATTTTTCAATCACAAAACATAGTGGGAATTTAGGTAGAAATTCCATTTTGGATTTGGCTAAGGTACCAAACCTAACGCTTCTGCTCTAGGGAAAATTCTTGAGAGATCTGTAAAAACCACAAGTGGTCAGGACCTTGGTTTTACATCTCGTTAATAACCAAGAGTGTGTGTAACCATAAGTTGTTAGCAGCTGACATAGGATTTTTCATGCTAAAGAAAAAAAGGCGGTCTGTCGGTTTTTAACCTGTTCCAAGTAAAATACGCTACTGAAATAAATAATTTGCTCCTAATTTTATAATGAAGCTGACAGTACTCTTGCTGGTGTAACAACGTAGAAATCTGTGGATTAAGGTAATTGAAATTCTTAGTCAGGTCCGCTTTGTGTCTGGCAACTGCTTAACTGTTAAGCAAAGAATTCTCAAATATAACTCCCTCACAGGTGAGCAAAGACGTAGATAACGGAGCGAAACTTGCAGGGCAGTAACTTCAGGCATAAAGACTGTGGACTGGAATGGTTGGGTAGCTGTTCTTGGACACACACCTCTGACTAATTGCAGGTAGAAAGGATGCCGACTCCTCCAAAATTGTAACCTTGTCGTGCTTTCTGTCCCTCCTGTCCCACCCTGAGAAACGCTTAGGTGCGCCTGAGAACGCTTGGAGATGCTTTTAGGTGTACGGACTTGCTCACAGGTCGTGTTGACTTTTTTTTTTCTTTTATTCATCCAGACTCTGAAACTGCTTTTGTCCATTTCACTTTGGTTTTTAGCAGAGATGCAGACTGGATCCCAGTATGCTTGAATTTCGGGAAAGTTCAGATACAGTTCAGAAATTTCTCAGGATCCAAGCTCTGCTACTTGACTGCAGATTTCTGCAAGTAGTTTCTTCCTTGCTGGCTGACGCTTGGCCAGAGGCTGCGTGTGTCTGTGGGCAGTGCGTGCTGTTCTGGGAGTCAGAGCCAGAAAGAACTGTGGGTTCTGGTTGTGTACAGCAGTCTGAATTACAGCTCAACCCCTCTTTTATTGTGAGGGAAGGTAGGGAGAGAGCGGGCTGATTTCTCATCAGTGTCACAAACTGGTCCTGAATACAACTGCCATTGTGTTTGGATTCCAAATTAATGGTAAAAGACCCGATTGAAAGTTCATTAAAAATTGCTGGCAAGGCTTCTGTTGATTTTGGAGGTGCTGTTTCAAGCGTTAAGGACTAAGCCTGGTTTCACCGTCGTTAACACGACGGTTCCTCCCGACTCCTGTAGGTTAGCTTTGCTCTGCAAGCAGCACCCCAGGAGGGACGAGTCCCCTTTGCTGGGATTCCAAAGCTGTTCTCAGTCCTGACTGATACCTGAGTTGGCTGCAAGGTCTCTCTGGCTGCTGGAGGCTGCTGCTGCCAAGAAAAATAGAGGCTTGCATGCTTATTGCTGGGATTGCTCATGCATGCCATAGTAATTAAATAATAATACCACAAGGATGGAACATTCATTTTAACTGTCAATCATCCTTGTGCTGGAGCAATTGGGGAGTGCCATGACTGTCTTGCAGAGGGATTTGTAATTTAAGCAAGCCACTGGAGAGGTATGGGGGTTTTTATTTTTATTTTTTTTTTAAACTTCAGGAGTTTTTCATTTATTTTTCTGGGATGTGCCATCTGGATTTCTTTTTTTCTCCCTGACAAGATGTCTGCTCTGGCCTGTTTCTTCGCAGCTGCAGCTCCAGAAAGGCTGAGGACATCTGTTTGTCTTCACAGTTGATGGTCAGAGCCTGCCCATGATTGCTGGCTTCTGCTTCTAGCTGACTTGTTCCCTCACTTTTGCAGTGAAGGGGAGTTTATGCCTGTCTTGCAGCCTGGTGGAATATTTGAATAGTCTCTTCCACATCTGCAGCAAATGCTGCATCCCAGTTCCCAAGGCTCTGGTCTTGTGTGTTCTGGAGACTGTGCTTCTGAGTTCCTGCCACATGAGCCAGCCCTTTTTGAAGGATGGACTGATTTTCCTTCCTTTTTCTCTCCAACCCAGCTGTTCTTTCGCTGGCTTCTGTTACAGCACGGAGGGAATACTCCGTCCTGCCTGAGCCGGGGGCTTCTATTGATAAGTTACCTCCCCCTTGTTCTTTGCGACCTGCACTGCACCTTTACCACAGACCTGTCAGTTCCCGTCACTGGGACAAAAAGACATCTGCCTCCTTCGGGCAGAGCACGGGTGGGCTTTTACCTGCTTTACATTTATGAGCTTTGTAAACTGAAATGCTCATAAACACAGTCCTGTGCAGGTGGGACCTCGTTTGTGGGGATGCTGCACCCATCTGTTTTCAGATGAAGTGGGGCAGGAAAGAACTAGCTTCTCCCATCAGAACCCCTCGGATCTCCATGAAACTCTGATACGTATTTCACGTTTGTTGTAGAAATAAGCTGCACCTCGTGTGCTGTTCTAAGGACTTTTGCAAACTTTGTGGACGCTTGCCTCTGGGCTTGTTGTTTACGTGTTAACGATAGAGGGGGAGGTTTCTCAGCCTGTCTTTGACTTCTTCCTTATGCTTTGCAAAAACCTGCAGCCAAGCAATCTGTGGGAAGATGGTAATGCTTTAGTGAGGTGTCTAATCTTACAATACCCGGGATTTCCTGTGGTGCTCTGTTTACATTACTTTCCAGTGGAATTTCAGAAAGCTATTTAAGTCCTTGGTACAGTCAGTAAAAAAAAAAAAAAAGGCAAATAATAATTTAGCTAAAACCCACCCACTAGAACCCCTTGACTAAATCTGCAATTTACAGCTGACTGTAAATGTGGTTATAAACATAAAAAGTCTGTTCAAGCCTGATTTTGGTGCAGGAATAATGAACTAGATTGTTATGAATAGTTTGTCGTGCTGTTGTTTGTGGTACATGCTAAATTGGAGTGTCGGCGGGAGCGTGCATAACCATAACTCTGGCTCTGATTAATTACAGTAGAATGCATGAACGATACGGCGACGTGTCTGGGGATCCCCTTGCTTTGGCTTAGAGCGCAGCCGCCAGCCGCTCTGCAGCCATCTATCTGGAAAGGAGGATAAGTGGGCTGCCTGAATAGAGCCATTCAGTAGGAGCAGATCTTGCTGTGGGTTGCGTCTGAGCGGTAAATCACTTCAGATTATTTGCTGAATAGAGAAGATAGAGCTGGCTTCCCAGAGCTGGAGATGTACGTTTAACGACTGCCCTTGCTCAGCTCACAGCGCGTCTGCTTTCTGGGGAGCTGCTCGTCTTCGCCCGGTTTGTAAATTGTTTGTTGACCGAAGCCATTTGAAATAAATAGTTGTGATCAAATCAGCTCAGAAAGCTGTGGACACGTGCCTTGTGCTACACCCATGTGCCTGGGTGCGTGCCAGAGAGCGAGCTTTCCAGGCTCTGCATCAGCTTAGAAGCACCGACATTCCTTATAACCTCCAGCTGGAACTCCAGCAGACTTCTAAGATTTAATTCTGAAACAATTTATGGTGCATGGATTTTTCCTAGCAGATCACACAGACCCTGGTCTATTCTCCTCAAAATGGGCTGGCCCTGCTATTTTTAGCTACCGTTTGCAATCCTCTGTCCAATTCCTGTTACTCCTAGTGCCCAATATTGCAGTTATTGGGACCTCCGCTCTACCTGCTTTCGAAAGGTTGTTTTCTGCATGCTTCTGCAGACTCATGAAGGAGAATCTACGCTTGTAAGTGGTACTAGAAACGTTATTAAAACTCAGCAGGGCTCTCTGAGAAGTGTCAAGTGCTTTAGGGAGCCAAGTGAGACGGGTGAGGAGCAAATGGAGGTGTTTGCTGGCTCGGTTGCGTGGGGAGCACCTTGCAAGGTGACTGTGGCTGTTAAGCCACTGAGTGTAGAGCTGTAGTGTCTGAGCTGTGACAGAACTGTCTGGTGCTGTCAGACGAGTGGGAGCTTCATACCCAGGGGCAAACACTTCCAGATCTGAAAAGCTGACTGACTTTGCTTCTGTGCTTTTTCCATACCCATCTTGCCGCCTTCCTCCTGAATGGTGATAGATCAGTATTGATTTACCTAAACTTTACCTTAACCTAGTGGCCTAGGAATCATTTCAAATGTCATTCACTACCGTCTTGTGTTGCTTTCCTGCTGGAATTCTGATCTGTACCTGTTCTCTCTCACTAGGAGAAGAAAAAACAGGTTTCTTGCATGAATCCCAGAAATTTACAATAGGCGTGAGGTGGGGGGGGTTGTTTATTTGTTTTAAAGATTTTAAGTGTTCATTGCAGTTTTTCCTCTCTGGCTTTTTCGTGAATGGCTCCGAATACTTAAGCATGGTTCGTGAAACTTTGGGAGGGCTTGTGCTTTTGCCCTCACTGTGGTGGACGTTCGGGAGGGTGATACGTCAAAAGATTGGAACCTCCATAGTCAACAGTTAATTGTTCCTGGCAAGAGTGTGGCAGGGTATCGGTAAGCAGTGATTTCTGGTGCCTTTTTTTGATTTAAAGTTAGAAGTTCATTCCTAGCCTAGGAGAAAAACAACAGGTATGGCTATTTGATCGCTTACTTCTGGTTGTCTCTGGCAGGTGAGTAATGGGAACGAGAGAGTCCATAGGAAGTGGACCCAAATTCAGAAAGACAGATCCTTTCTTCTGTCCAAACTTTGCTTAGAAGGGATCCAGAACCAGCCTCGGTGACGTCAAAGCTTCTCTAAATAGTGTCTTTATGGCTATGATGTACTTGCAGAACACAGGAATGGGCAAGGTAGTTAAATTTGCCAATGGACATCTTTTCTGTGATCAGACATGGCCTTTGTTTTTCATTGTGGATTGTGGTTTTGTGTTTTTTTTTTTCCCTGTGTGTGCATTTGTCACTTGACAGCCTGTGATTTGAAAGTTAGGGAGCATTTCTGTACGTTTTAGTCTCCCTGTGTTGCTTGAGGGATCCAACTGATGAATGTCAGACGCCAGCAGTGAACCATCTCTGGCATCTGGGCGGGTTTTCTGTGGCACGTGTTGGAACTGTCGAGAGGGCCAAGAGTCTCAGCAGCTTGAGGAAGGTCTCTGAGGTACACTGACCCCCAGCCCTTGGCTCTTACTGCTTTCTTAAGCAAAGGGAGCCAGGGGACTTTGCGGGTGCAAGCATATTAAGTTATCAGAAGGCATTTTGATGTTTTAAGGGCAGCATCTTCAGGCTTTTGGAACGCTTCTGCTGGCAGGTTTAGCCTGTAACTTCTGAAGAAAATAATCCCACTCTAGTGGGACTCTTTGGAACCCTGGTGTCTTTCATGCACTGTGTCAGAACTCAGGTTGAAGTACTATCCTGCGTTTGCAATGCTCCTGTAAATACAGACAAAAAGTGGCATGGTACTGGATAATCCAAACTGAATTGCTTGTTACAGAAGTGTCAATAAAATCCCATTTTTATCCCACCTTCAGTCTCCCAAATGCAGTACGTTTGGATCAAGGATGTAGTTTAGGCAGCAGACAACAGTCTGGTCTCTGGAAACTTTGCATTCTCTGAATCTATGTAGTGGCCAAAGAGAGACAGTGATGTCAGTCTTTGTTCTTGTTTCTCTTTAGATCCTAGAATCTCCAGATCCTCGAATCACAGATCCACGGCGGACCTGGATCTCCTTTGTTCACCGCCCAGACGATGGCAATACCTCTAAAAGGAGATGCAAAGGGAAAGACAAGAAATTAGTAGGTTATTGCTAGATTGCCGTCAGCTAATAAATGATATGGCTGTGGCTTCCCTTCCTACTGCTGATGTGCAAGGTGTTTTGTATGCTCCAGCTTTTGCCTTCCCTGCTCGGTGTGCTGCCTTCTCATTTGTTTGTATTTAATTTCTCAAAGTATTTTGGAGAAGTTTGAGACAGTAGGTGCTATATGCTTGGTAAGATAAGGTATGTGAATTCCACTGTCAGTACTCATTTTCGTTTGAACAAGCTGTTTCTTGGACTGAGCCTTTTTTTTTTCTGCTCAGTAGAAATAAAATTAACATATTTTTTTTTCTTCCACTAGATAAAGTCCAAGTATCTCAAAGTATATATTAATCAAGGGGTGGACAAGTCATTTATTTCAGATTAATGAATTACTGATCATCTGCCGAGTGATCCTTGATCGTGTGTGCACTTTTAATCTGCTGCTTAGACAATCTTGAATGTTTTTAGTGATTTCCTTTAATTGCTCAGTGAGCTGATAGGCAGGAGTGCTTCCACGCAGGTTAACTGCAGTTTAGTTGAAGAAACAGGAACTCCCTGGGCACAACAGACATCAAAATAGCATTGATGGCGCTGTTGCATGGTCATACTACTAGTTTGAAGCCCTGATGTGTGTGTGGCTAACCTTTACAGGGGATTTGTTTAATTTTTTTTCCCAAGAGTTCTGCTGTTGCACCAGACGTTCCTGTATGTGATCATTATATCTCAGCAATGTATATTAATGCTGTAAAGTGTGGCTAGATGGCTATTCTAGTTAGTGACCAGGCAGAATAAGAAGCTTAAAGGCTCGTATGATACTTTGGTGATACGAGAAGATACAGAAGCAGCAAACTCAGTCTTGTGCCTGTCATTCTTCACGCTGTATATATGTACTTGAAGAACCAGTTAGCGTTTACCTGGGCAAAGTTTATCTTCCCACATAAAGATGTGAGGAAATTCCAAGTGCTGGAATTCACAGCTGGCTGGAGAGTCAGTTTAGGATTTGCTGCATAAGGCCTGTAGTTGAACTGATGGTGGAGGGGGCTGCTCACGTGGCTGGCAGCCCTGTACAACTGGGTGATGGCTGAGGGAATTTTGGGTCTGTCGGTGCGATTGCCTGGTTCTAATTCACGTGTTTTTCTTTGGTTACTTCTTTAGCGTGGCCTTGTTGGGCCTCCAGGACCTCCTGGTCCCCAGGGACCTCCAGGAGCACCTGGTGCTGAAGTCACCCGGGAAGTCCTTTTGCAGGAGTTTAAGGAGATATTAAAAGGTAAAGACTGTAAGAGCTTCGTGCTTTGGTCATCTCCTGCTTTTGCTGAGCACCGTGGCAAATAAAGAACTGGCTTTGCAGACGTTTACCTTAAAGCATTCCCTTATCTGGCAATCAAAAATTTGAAAAAAAAATGTTTCCCCAGTGCTGCTTACTTCAAGTTGAAGAGTTCGGTGCCGAAGTCTAATTGCACAACTAACGGCTTCATAGACCAGGCTCTTAAACTAAGCCTTTATTTTCCTGTATTTTCTCTTTTCTTCTCAGAAGCCATTGAGCGTCGAGCATCCCTGGCTATTTCGGCCCATCCTAGCCAGCTGCCTCCGCTCCTGCTCTCCTTGGAGGAAGCTTCGCCCCACAGACGTGTGGAGGAGGCGTTCCATTGCAAGCTAAAAGGACAAGTCATTGTCGATAAGAAGACCCTGGTGGAACTTCAGAACTTCCAGTCGGTGAGAAGGGATTACAGACTGAACCTGTGCAACTCCACAGCAGCCACCGTGCGTAGATCAGCTGTAGTTCCCCTCGTCTGCGAAGCTGCTAGGTGCCTCTGTAGCTAAAGGTGTTGCCTGAAAGGGCAGAGTAATCCCAGAAGCTCCTCTCAGGCTTGGATGCTGTGAATGTAGCGCTGCCTTTTTTGTGGTTGACAGGAGTAGGATCTCGTGTGGTGGTTTCAGCACTGCAGCTCAACTGCAGTAAGATGGACATGAGCTTTGAGTCCTCTCCTTCCTGACAAACCCAAGAGGCAGGCTCTCTTCCTCTCCTGCAGCCCGGCTGAATCTCATTACGGTTCTCACTGATGTTCTAACAGGTCTGTGCAGGAGAGGGCTGTCTCACAGGTCCAAACAACAGTCAGTCTTTTTGTTTCAGTTGGTGGTGGAGAAAGGCTTGTCCGTGTTTGCCATTAGTCTGAAGGATCTGTTGTTTTTCAGCGCACACCCTGTTAAATGTCAGAGTCACCTTCAGATGTAGCAAAATGTCAGAGGCAGACAGAAGCCGTTGGTTATAGATTTGTGACCCCAAATGAGAGCCAACATTTTGTTAGATGGGCCAGTCCTGATGCTCAAATTCTTTACATAATGAAGACTTTTATAGAAGACTGATAAAATTTACCTCTATAATTCCATTATAGTCATGTTGTAATGACAAGCACACCATCACAGGATGCTGTGGGGCATTATAAGCAAGGTTACAAGCAAGTTGTTGAGCTTGATATTAAAACTTTGACTAACCATTTCTGAACCAGTTGCAAATAGCATCTGAATTTGAAGTGTAAACGTTAGGCAAAGTAGTAGCTAAAACCAAATAGTTACTTGGTAATTGAAGGGGCTTCTTTTCGACTTTGGAGTCGCAAAGACTAAATAGCGCAAGGCCTTCAGACACATGGATGCTTTTGTGGTGTGACAAGAAGCGTTTGAAGAGTGCGAACGGGGAATGTGGCTTTCCATCAGCAGGGTTTGCCCACGCTGTCTGTGTAATAAGGTGCTGAGTCCCGTTTCTGAAGAATCCTGTCCAGCAGATCCCCTCCTGTGGAGCGGTTTTGCTGCTAGGACCTCTCACAGCTGCGGGACTAGAGGCAGGGGTTATGTTCTAAACAGGGTGCTTTCCTGGATCTTTCCCAAATACACTTGTGGAAGCCTGGTTTGACGGCGCTGTGGGTGCTGGCACAGAGACGAGATTGTGCTTGAAGTGTGGGCAGGCCTAGAGAGATCTGCTGCCTCATCAATTAGCAGGGAAAATGTGAATAAAGACATCTTGGCAAATCAGCGCGTAGGCTGATGCTTCCCGTGCTTTGTTACCGTGTGCCTAGCTGCTTTCTAATTGCTTCTGGCCCCGAAGCTGCTGTGGGAGGGCTGGCAGGCCTCTGGATGCCAGGCTTTCATTTCAGCTTTGGGACAAGAAGTGTCTGGTTTTAGCTTGTGCTCTGAGATAGGGGAATTTAGGAGGGGGGGAGGCAGGGGATGCTCTTGCAAAGATGAAAACATTGTCTTTAAATAGTCCAAGGGGAGGAGAGAGAGAGAATTCCCTTCCCTCCGTTCAGTTTAATAGTGTGAAGAAGCCAACAGTTTGATACTTGTCGGTGAGATGGTAGGGGATTGAGTCTGTTTCCTGGTTTTGGACCTTACCCAAAGCATTCTGAGATAGTGGAAAGGACTTGTGCTGAGAAACAGCCTATTGCTTCTATACTCTGCCATTTGCGTATGGTGTCTGTGTCACTCAGACCTTGAGTACTGAGAAAGCATGGTGGTTTTCTCATCCTTCCATGCTAAATTTCCTCCAAGAACATTCTTTATCTCTCCTCTTCTTGGTCTCACCATTTCCTTGGTATCTGGAATGAAACATGTGATATTCCCCACACTTTTTTCCTCCCCTACCTCACGCTTTGAGGTTTCTAACAACTGCCTCTTGCAGAAGCTTTCAGAATTACACAGCGAGAATTGACCTAACTGCAGCCCCTGACAGGCCATGGAAGTGGGGTTTATCTGAGGGCCGGGAACGCCACTGGCATCGGATCATTCAAGGTGGCCGACGTGCTTTTCATAGTGAAAGATCCCAGAAAGAGTCCTGGTGTCTCTAGTGCCTTGAGGTCAAGCTAAATGTCTGCCTTTGGCCGTTGAATTTTATTGCTGCTTCAGGAGATTGGTGCATCCCCTGTGAGTTGTGGTTGCTGTGCAGGCTGGGTTGTCCTTTTCTTTAATAACAGATAAGTCACTGCATTGCTTTCCGCAGCGTTTAGCACTGAAAAGCTAAACTGGACAGTTCACATCTCGATTCTCTGCATGTGGTTCCTATTTTCCCCCCAGAAGTACGAGGGAGACGTGGGGATAGGAGATGAACTGAGGAAGAGAAGCTGACCTTGGTTTGTACAGAATGGCTGGACACGAACCCGTTTGTTGGCTTTTGGTCTGCCCGCTGTGTGCAAGTAGTTAGTTTCTCAGATATAAACCCCTCCAGTGTTTGAAGCAGCAAGGTGAGAACGCTGCTGGGAGGCAGCGAATGCAGCAGGGAGCTCTAGTTGGCGTGGGGTTTAACGGAGTATTTTTCCCAGAGAACCTCTCCCTGCATTGTCTGTTTCTATGAGCGAAAGAAAAACAGAGCCACAGAGGGCGTGAAGAAACAGGAATGTTTTATCAGTGATAATTTACTGGTGCCTAAGATTGCCTTCCATGCTCATCGAGTGGTTTTGGAATTAGGTTGCTGATTCTGCTAATAGCCCTAACAAGAAAGGAGTGGATTAACCACGCAGGGCAGTTCTGCACATACGGGGCTTGGATCCGCTCTTTCAGCGAGATAAATAAAAACCAGCGTTACCGAAAAACGATGGTGTAGTCATGGCCTAAGAGTGGAACCAATCTCCCTTTGTAGCCTTTGCTGTTAGGTTGGCTGTTGTGCTGTCCGTGTGTGTGCGCAGAAAGAAAGCAGAGCTCCTTTTGTGTGTCTGTGTGTGCACGCAGGCACACGTCAGTGCCTTAGAAATCAGTGTATGAGATGCAGTTGTTGTGCACTTCATTATCGCTCTTTTCCCATTATAAAGATGTAATCTTATGAGAAATGCCGCTGCCGTTGCACGTGGATGTATTTTCACCACCGTGTCCGTGCATAAAACATTTCTGGTAAAGTTCTGTGAAACTTAAGACTACAGGTAGATCTTGGCAAGTAAGGGCTGGGAATTACTCTTTGGTGAGCCTTGCCTGGGATTTGCTGAATAAAGGCAGGTTAGTCATTTTCATTCCTTCTACCAGTAGTAACTCTCTAAACAAACACCACCAGACCCAAATATTTGCAGCTGCATTTCCTTTCAAAGAGAAAGTGAATTGTTCCTACCCTGCTCTGTGAAAGCTGGGCATTTCTGGCTGCGATGAAGCAGAATGGGGAGGCAATGAACTTCCTTCTGGTACTTGGACAAAGGTGTTCCACTACATTTCATTTTTTTTAGTGTAGTAGCACCTGTAGCAACGCTGCTACAAATTTGCTCACCGTGTCTCAGGCCCCTTTTGCCATCTAGCATTGGAAAGCACACTCAAACGTTGGGTTGTTGGGATTGCTCTGGTATGCATTTGTGCATGTTTTAGGGCTAAAGCAGCGTGTGTGCCTTTACAGAGTCGGCTTCGAGCAGCTCTTCTGTCCCACAAGACCAATGTGGGGCAAATCCCTCAGGGCAGCCTTCGTGGGAATGTGTTCACGTTGCACAGAACGCCCTTGCGGTGGAAGCAGAGTCTGACTAATGGGCTTTCTTGGCCCATTGAAGCCACTCCTGCTTCTCCCCAGCTCTAGCCAAATTCATATGAGGCAGGCCAAAACAAACAATAAACATTTCTCGCAGGGTTTATTTTAGTCTGAGTCAGATAATCTGCTGCGAGTTTGACTTAGGACTGCTTCTTTGCCGTGATGAGAAGCTGCATGCTCTTGTACTAGGGTTTCTGTAGAATCCAAGGCTAGAACAAAACGAAACTCCATCTGGAATCTGTAAGAATCCAAGCAGTTGTTCTTTAACAGTATCAAAACGGTCTGACTTAGACCTGAAGTGGGTAGAAAACCTCTGGAGACCCAAATGAGCGTTGCCTCTGTACTTGTATCACAAAAACAGCGTGCAAGGTTCCAGGTTTTTGAGCATGGCAGCGCTGCTTGGCCCCATCTAGGAAGTCTTTGGGAGTAGTAGGGACCTCTTGACTCACGTAACGGGTGATCTTGTGTAACAGAACAGCAGTGGAGGCTAGAGGCCACTAGGACCAGCAGAGCACAGGGATGCAGTAGGCACAGTCTGAGTCAAGATGAGTTAGAAGAGTTCGGCAGTGAGCAAAAAAAGGCATTTTCATGTCTCTTACTGATGGTTTTGCCTTTTGTGGTCATCCCATGCTGAGAGAGAGCCCATCTGGAAGGTGTGTTCTCAAGATAAGGCAGTAGCCTTGCAAGTTGCTTGGGCTTTTTTTTGCTCATTAAACTTGTTCTTTGTCATGGGCAAAGGTAATTGTTGAGCGTGCTGGGGACTTGTTCAGGGTCTGCTTTTCTTATCTTGCAGCCTCTGGCCAAAGGAGCTTTTCTCCGGGGGACAGGATTAAATCTGGCAACAGGACGTTTCACAGCACCCGTGTCTGGCATCTACCAGTTCTCAGCCAACATCCACATTGGTGAGTGGTGTCCGCAGAAACCTTTCCTGTACTGCCTGAGAGGTGCAGGAAAGGAGTCCAGGAGAACGCTCTGGGTCCTGTTTGATTTCAAGCAGGTGGAAGGGCAGCCCTTTGCCGTGAGCTCTCCCTTTGGTACCGTGACCCAAACCCCTGTCCTTAGAGCTGGGTGCTTCCGCAGGCTGATAGCCCCAGCAGGCTGCTCCATGCAAACCATCAGCTCTCCTCATGGAGGATGAGTTTAGGAACCAAATATATTCACGTGTGGAAGTTATGGCTTCCATAAAAAACTTTAGAAGAAATGAACGTGAAGCTGTAGAACTGCATCAAGGCAGTTTTGACTGTGTTTTGTCACCAGTGTATTCATTCAATGGTTTAAATCATTCAGTGATGAAGTATTTTATAATCTAACACCAGAAGGGTGCTTTCTGAAGAAGTTGTGGTGGGTTGACCCTGGCTGGACTCCAGGTGCCCACCGAAGCCCCTCTATCACTCCCCCTCCTCAGCTGGACAGGGGAGAGAGAATAGAACTAAAGGGTCGAGATAAGGACAGGGAGAGATGACTCGCCGATTATTGTCACGGGCAAAACAGGCTCGACTTGGGGAAGAATTCATTTAATTTATTGCCAATCAAATCAGTAGGATAATGAGGAAAAAAACCCCCTAAAATCTTAAAACACCTTCCCCCCACTCCTCCCTTCTTCCCAGCGTTAACTTTACTCCGGATTTCTGTACCTCCTCCCCCACAGCGACGCAGGGGGCTGAGGAATGGGGTTGCGGTCAGTTCATCACACATTGTTTCTGCCGCTCCTTTCTCCTCCGGTGGAGGACTTCTCACGCTCTTCCCCTGCTCCAGCGTGGGGTCCCTCCGTCAGGAAACAATCCTCCAGAAGCTCCTCCAGTGTGAGGGCTTCCCACAGGCTTCTTCACTAACTGCTCCAGAGCGGGTCCCTTCCATGGGGGGCGGTCCTTCAGGAACAGACTGCTCCAGCGTGGGGTCCCCCGTGGGGTCACAAGTGCTGCCAGCGATCCTGCTCCAGCCTGGCCTCATCTCCCCACGGGGCCACGGGCCCTGCCAGGAGCCTGCTCCAGCGTGGGCTTCCCACGGGGTCACAGCCTCCTTTAGGCCTCCACCCACTGCGGTGTGGGGTCCTCCGCGGGCTGCAGGTGGATCTCTGCTCCACTGTTAACCTCCCTGGGCTGCGGGGGGGGGACACACAGCCTGCCTCACCGTGGTCTTCACCACGGGTTGCAGGGGAGTCGCTGCTCTGGCACGTGGAGCGCCTCCTCCCCCTCCTTCCTCACTGACCTGGATGTCTGCAGAGGTGTTTCTCTCTCATATTCTCACTCCTCTCTCCAGCTGTGGTTGTGCAGATGTTTTTTCCCCCCCCCCCTTCTTAAATACATTATCACAGAGGTGCTGCCATCATCACTGGTGGGCTTTGGCCTTGGCCAGTGGTGGGTCCGGCTTGGAGCCAGCTGGCATTGGCTCGGACACAGGGGGAGCTTCCAGCAGCTTCTCCCACCCCACCTCCGCTACCAACACCTTGCCATGCAACCCCGATTCAGAAGTCACAAGGTTACTGGTGTCTCTGTTAAGCCAAACACCAGCAACTGGTGGTCTGCTGTGTTGTGAAAGTGCTTATGTTTCTTCCACTGCTTTCCCCAGACCACAGTGAGTTGAAGAGTAAAGTCCAACTCCGAGCCAGAGACAATGTCCGAGTGTTGATCTGCATTGAATCTCTGTGCCACCGATACACGTGAGTTACTGCAATGCTGTCTTGGCAATTGTTTTTCTCAGATGGGCCAGTGTTTTTCAACCAACTGTGGCAATCGGGTTCACCGACGCTGAATTTTGTATGATAAATGCTTGTAGAACTTTTCTGAAGAGAGTGATTCCATCTGGCCTGTAGGTTTTAAGTGGCTTTTTTTAAATTGTTTTTTACCCTTTCAGTGCTAATAGCTAAAAATTGCGTATGTTGAGAGAGTTGTGACTGAAGTCTGCTGAAACTGGATGTAGCTGAAGGTGCTGAGTGCTCAGCTACCGTCATAAACTTACAGAGCGAGGGAAACACTTCAATTTTGTGCCAGAGGCTGTTAGCTCAATTTTCACGCTTTCAGCTGCATCCTGAATGGATCACAGCATCTCACTCCTGTTGCCGTGGAAGTGTTGGAGCGAGGAGGAGAATGATATAGGTGGAAAAGAAGGGGGCCCTGAGGCAGAAGGTGCAGGGCTTGTCTGCAGGTACATGATCCCTTCTCCCAGCTGCCTTGTGGAGCTGGCTCAGATCACCACGCTGGACTTCCCTCTGCTGGGATCCGTTAGCAAACCTCTGCCGAAGAAACGCTTTTGTCAGGCCGTGGCGACCTTGAGCGTTGCTCCTTGTGCAACGGGCCGGGCCGTCGGCGTGTTTGCCGCGCTTCTGTCCTCCTTTCAGCTGCAGCATGTAGGTGCCCGGTGTCCCGAGAGGGCCGGCTTGCTCAGGAGGAGTGTAGGGAGCTTCGCTGGGGAGGGCAGGGGCTGTGAAGCCCCTGGGCTGGGCTGAATTGCACCCAGCAGAGGGCAATGCTGCTTGCACGGTGGCCACTGCCTCTGCTTGAGGAAAAATGCCCGTACAGGGCTGTGTGCATTCACCCTGCCCGCAGCTCTTCCAGCGCAGCTCTAGCAACACCCTTGCAATAGCACCACTGAAATTGATCCATAAAACGGCTCCACAGGTGCAACGTAAACCCCAGAAATCCATAAATTCGCGGCTGGGCCGGCTGCTTTAGCTCTCACCTTCCCTCCTCCGAGAGTCAGTGCTGCAAATAGGACTCACCTCTCCGCAGGCATCTCGGTTTAGAGGCTTTATTGGCGGGAGAATTTTACGTGAGGCCTCATCTGATAAATAAACCTCTCTCGGGTTTCGTTGGCCTGTGGAAAAGAGTTGATGGGTATCTGAGTACCCATTAGTAAGTAGGGTAAGAGGGAGCTGTGCGCCCAGTGACCTGATGGGAAGTCAAGGAGCTTGCTGACTGGAGTGACTGGCACCTCCTCGGCCTCGTAGACTCTGTTATAACAGTCTTTTTGGATGGCAGCACTTAAAGTGAGGTGGTGACTGACTGGCTGCAGTTACAGTGTCAGCAGAAGCAGCGGGGTGTATCTTCTTGCCCCTTGGATGGACACCTTATGTCCTGATAAGCTGCAGAACTTAGAGGACCTTTCGTTTCTGGCACTTGTGAGAATTCCTTCAGGCCACGCTGAGAATGGACCTCAGCCTCATCTTGAAATGTGGGACGTGTATTGGCAAGGAGTGATTTTGGGACAGCCCAGGCCTTTAATCTCAGGGCTGGAGCAGGTATGAGTAGGGCAGAACGTTACTGTCCTTTGGGCAAGTAGCTCTCGCAAGTCTCCTTTGCACAGTGCACATCCCTATTCCTGTCCTTTACCAAGACGAGTCAGATTCAAATAATCAGGTTTTTTTTTTTTTCAGCATTGGTACTTTTTTCTTTTCGCCTTCAACAACCTCCTCTTATCTTAGCTATTTCATCAAGAGCAGGCCTCGTGGCCCTGGCCCTCAGATTCCCCATGAACAGAGACTGCAAGTTCCACAGAACCTTTTTCTGAATGCTTTTGGGGTGTGGAAAGATCCTGCCTGTTGGGATGTGGGAAAATATTGCCAGTTGGTGGCGTTGACCTGATGATATTTCAATAAAGATTTGAGTGAACGAGTGGGTGAGATTTATGAAGCCACCTGAGAGAATTTAAAAGTAAAATTGAGCCTGCAGGTGCCCAAGGGTGAAAAGCTGTTCTCCCATCCTCATCTCCACTCTACGTTTTGCCTTCAGTTACAGAATCACACAGAAAAATAGAAATTCCATTTAAACCCTTCTGCAAAAATAACTGAAAGTGACAGTGGTGAGTTTTTCTTCCTAATGATTCCACAAGGTCCCAACTGGTTTGATTAAGGAGTCTGAGAGATAAGGAAGTGTTTTTCTTCTGGAAGGCTCACTTCTGTCTTCAAGGACAGTGTCTGTCTGTGCCTCTCTCTCTCCTTTGCTGTCTGTAGTATTACAGTAATACTACTTACAGTAATACTACTTACAGTAATACTACTAACGAAGGGCTGTCAGTCTCTGATTGCTTTCGACGTGACTTTAGTCTTGCTTGTTCTGGTAAACACAAGCACAAGAGTTACCTGAATAGGAAGCTTCCCTCTGGGCCGTGAAAACTCCTGTGCCTTCCTCGTTGAAGGTCTGTTTAGCTGAAAGCTCCTGGAAAACTGTTCTGGTTCTGGCTGGGATGTGCGAACAACCTCATACGGCCCAGGCAGGTTTATCGGGGTGTTTTGAGATTAACTTGCCATCTGAAGAATTTATAGCTACATTCTCCACAGCACAGTAACAGTAAAAACTTCTTTTTTTTTTTCCTTAGACAGCACTGACCCAGATGTTAATGGTTTTGATAAAGCTCTCTGATGTCTGACTCGGAGTTTTCATCAGTTGTCCAGGGTCGCAAATCATGTTGCCGGCCTGAGCTGGGCAGCAGCGGGAGTAGAGCAGAATCAGCACTGGCTCTGCGAGAGGCATCTCTCGCGCGGTGGGTGAGAGGATGACTGGTCTGTGGCATGGAAGGAAGATGGGTGGAGGGCTGGGAACCTGCCTGGACAGACACTCCGCTGGCACAGGCGGAGCTGCTACCTGTGCTTGTGGAATTTCCTGGGGATGTCATTCATTTGAGGGAGCTGAAAGAGCCCTGGGGGCTTTCGGCGGAGAGAGATGGAAACTCGGAGGCAAGGAGACAGTTGGAGTGGAAGAGATTAATGGTGGGAAGTCCCCACCCAAGTTAGGCTTTGGCAGGGTATGACACACCGACGGAGCTCTTCGATCGAGGCGGTGCCAAGTGGCTTTTGCTCTCTCTGGGCCAAATGGCCCCTACCTTTTATGCGTATTATTTCCTTGCAAGGGGGCTGGGACCTGCACGTTTGCACTTGCTGGGTTTTGTCACCAGCACTTCATGGAAAAAAAAAAAAAAAAAGGCAGGAAAGGGGTTGGTTTTCTTGGGAAAACAACTTGATCTGCTGCCACTGGCTAGGCAGATTTTGGAAGAACCAGCCGGGCACGGAGCTCTGGGCCTTGGTATTGCTGTGGAACTGAGCTTACATGGGTTGTTCTGATTGTGGGTGTCTCAGGCACCTCCTTCCCCCCTGAATCCTGTACAAAGGGGCTGAGTTAGGGCTCTGGAAACAGAGGGGGTCACAGAGAGCAGCCATCCTACATCGTGCTACTGCAGGGAAGATGGTGGCTGTTAGCACGTGACGGTAGAAAAGATCAGTGCTTGAGGGGTGATCTGGAGCTCTCCCTTGCATTTTAACTGAAGCACAATACTTTTATTTTTTGGCTTGTGTGTGACCCCTGATCCAAATGTCCTCCCCAAACAGCTTTCAGCTGCGGAATCTGTTCTTGCATAGGCTGACTACATGTATCGTGAAGGTGAAATAAGCCTTTCGTACCTTGGAAGTGGATGAACTGTTACTGGCAGAATGTGTGTAGCTGGCTCTTTGCAGAATAAAAAAGAGCATAAACCATAGCAGTGGTCCACAAGCTGGGATAACTGGTATGTAGGTAAAGCTAAAGAGCACGTTTAGCTCTGGTGGGTGGGGGGATAGAGCCTACAGGACCTTGAGAAAGGCCTCTGTGAGAGAAGGTGGCTCCCAGCTTCTGCCACCAGCTGAGTTCTGCAATCCTGTATGCTCTGTAGGTCTTCCCTTAGGCACCACAGCGCAGACAAGGTTCTGCTCTTCTCAAGGCAGCCGATCACTGCTAGAACGAAGCCAACAGGCCACCTCTTTAGTACAGGTGGGCACTACAACCACCAGGTCCTATTTCTGGGGAGGTCACGAGACTGTTGTCACTCCACACACAACTGTTGTGGCTGCCCTTGGGTGTTTAACCTGTGTATTTTTCTTTTGCTGCTGTTTAGGTCTTTGGAGGTCATTGCTGGTCTGGAAAGTAACAGCAAAATCTTCACTATCTACGTGCACGGCTTGTTGCAGCTGCAGGTAAGCCCACGCAGACTGGGAATCTGCACTGGTTTGCAGGGGAGTTACTAACTGGCGAGGCTGAATTCTTGCCCAGGAGGTGGGGAAGGTTTTATTAACCCTTCGCCTGGGCTGACTAGAGAAGGAGCTGCGGCAGGACGAGGAACAAAAAGCGAGACTTGTGTTGCACGTTCTGATCTGAAGCCACAGAAGTAACCTCCCCTCTAAGAAATGACAGGCAATAGTTTTCTTTCTCAAATCTCCCCTTGCACTGTCAGGATGGCAATTGTATCTCCCCTTTCAGCAGAGGGGAATCTGAAGCACAGATGACCTACGAAGCGATTTCACTTCCAAGTCAAAGCTGTAGTGCTGCAGGAAAAATAGTTGGTCAGATCCTGTTCCCAGGAGGCACAGAAAAGGGCAGGAGGCTCCTGTGCTTTGTTCATGGCAGTGAAAAGCTGCTGGTTTGTTTTTTTTTTTCTTCCCCTTCCTTTTACACTGGGATGAAGTGTCTGATATTTTCCTTTCCCTCTTGTTCTGCAGGCTGGCCAGTACACCTCCATATTTGTGGACAACAGTGCTGGAGCTCCCGTCACCATTCAGAACGGATCGGACTTCATGGGCATGTTGATGGGCTCATAACAACAGCGGCAGCAGCGTAGCAGGGGAGGATGTGAATTAGAGCCTCGCAGTGCCTCTTTGACTGAAGAAACCTTTACTTTGACTCTTGAAGACTGCTTCCTGTAACTGTTGGCATCTTTTCAAACAAGCAAAGAGCCTTCCCTTTCACAGATCCTTCAGCTTGCTTTCAGCAGCTACTGCTTTTCAAGGTCCACACCAGTCCGTTCGTCATAAAAACTATACTTTTATAATTCAGAAGCAAACTCTGTGGTGTTTAATTTGTGCCTCACCAGATGCTCACTGAACGATACATGGAGATTTGGAGTTTGTTGCAGTATAACTTTATTTCACAATAGCACTTGTAATCAGCATGTCTTTCGGGATTGATGGTGGGGTGTTTTGAGTTTGTAAATGAAGGATTGGGAGGGGAAGTAACATAGTGACTATATTCTCTGTGTCGTGGAGGAAGGAGACGAGGATTTGCCAGCAAAACTGCTTTTTTTCCGTACATTTGTAAACGGTACAGGCCCTCGCTCGTGTTCAGAATTGGTTCTGTTTGCCACGAAGGGTGTTGGATTCTCAGACGGTGCCTGCTTCACAGGTGGGAGGCCAAGGCCTGAACTCTTTAGTTGTGGTCCTTTGTATCTAAGTATTTCCTTGGTCTTATCGATGAAGCCGAGCGCCCCGCTGCCTGTGCAGTTCTGCTCGGATGAGAAGGTGAGCCAGTGGCACCAGTTCTTCTAGCGTGGACTCCCTGGCTTGTGGTCTTATGTTTTAGTAAGATAGACACGTGGTTTTGGGGCTGCGTCACGTCAACAGCCTCCTCTCGGGTGCCATGTACCCGTCTGTAAACGTGTCAGATGCGTCACTCTGGTTGTCAGAAGCCTGGCAGAGAGGGCGAGGGTGGCAGCCTCGGGTCAGGTGTGTCACGTATTTGGTGCCTGTGGAACTGCTGCGAAATGATGAGAGAAAACACGAGGCAAAACTTAGTTCCATCAGGTGGGCAGGGTCATGGGGAGTCTGCCCGAGCTCTGCTTGAAGGCTGGCGGTGCTGTCAAAGACCCTCCAGTGGAGACTTCATGGATTTCTACGAATCTGTGGATGTGAGCGTGTGAGATTGAGCCCCCAGAGCAGCTCTGCGTGTAGCTCCAGGCTCATTTTAACCACGTAAAAGGGTGTTGACCTTTCCTGGGGTTAAGGCGTTCCCCGAGATGCGGTAACACCCCCGTGATTAAAAACCCCCGCTCATTGAAGGTACCCTGGGAGCTTTCCCTTTCGACACACCCCCGGCCGTTTTGTTGATTCACCTTGGCTACAGCAGTGGTTGTGGAACAGCGTCATAAACAGTCGGCAGCGAGGCCCAAAACGGCGTCTGGGTACTCGTCCTCGAGCGCTGGCAGGGCCTGGAAGATATCCCGTGTGCAGCGCCGCCGGTTTTGCTCAGCTACCCCACCTTCGGGCAATGAGAACAGAGACTGCTGGGGACAGCAGACGGCGTGGGAAAAAGGTGTCGCCCGCTGCTGGGTCTGTTGTTGGGGTGGATCGAGAGGTGATGTTGGTACAAGCTCCAGGAACACCCCTGTTGAGGTTGGTGGCGTGCAAAGACGTCCTGTTTCAAGAGGTGTGGAAAAATCTGCTGTAAAACAGGCACGGCTGAAACGGGGACTCTTTAATCTCCGTTATAAATACCTTGAGGCAGATCTTTCAGGGTAATAAAGGGTATTTTTTTTCCTGTGTGAAGAACATACTAAAGCGATACCTATTGGAGGAGGAAGAGGAGGGTACAAGGGAACAATCAAGTAGTGCTGTTACACAAATAAACGCAGGTAAATCCCACCTTCTAGTCAATAGATTGCGATTGTTCTGTCAAAACTATCCAAAATCCAGCAGCTATCCATGTTTATGTATTCATTCTTGCTCCGCAACACGTGCCAGAATTCCTATCAATATTTTTGTGGAACACTTCAGGGCGAAGGTACTTTTAAGCATCAACTGGGTGCTCTGCTGGCAGGGGGGGGGAGTCCACTGCTATTGAAAGGCACCGCCAGGAGCAACGGGAGTCGCTTCTGGAGCTTCAGAAAGCACCTAACACCCAGGAATATCACGAGACCCTGTCCCTAAAGATTGACTGGGCTCTGAGGGAGTAAGCTTGCCCCGATCCCAGCGTGTATTACTGTACTTTGTACTGTGTATTCGTAATAAACTGGGCTGTTCCGTGCATGACTTACAGCAACATCATCAAAGCGGTGTGATACTCCAGCGTATGTTGTTACAGCTATAGGCTTTTTTGAACCAAGTCTCGCTGTTCTTGGTAAATCAGAGTTAAAATATTTATTTTGCGGTAGAACTAAAAACGTTGGTCAGACGTTTTGGGATTTGTGACTTTCCCCCCTGCCCCCGCTTTGCTGTGTTTTACTCCCATGATGAATCGTTCTGCCTTTAGACCTGTTCTCCCTCGTTTCTCTAAGGAGTGCTGTCCCGGCAGGGCCTTCCCCAGCCTGCTAGGAGCTGTCTCAGCGCGTAGCCAGACGGTCCTGAGGAACACACAGCCCAAACAGCGAAGGCTTAAGTCTCCCGTGGCAGGAGGGCGACGGTGTCAGAGGGAGAAGTAAACCGCTGTCTCTGGTGTCTGTCTGGAGGCAGCATTGCCCTTCTGCTCCAGCCGGCAGAGACACCTCGTGTCGGCCTCGGCACTGGGGAAAGAAGCCAAACGAGCAGAGGGAAAGGGACATCGTGCCTCTTGGTTTGTCCTGAGTTTGGTGTCACCACTGGAGAGCTCATGGGGTTTATCCTCAGGACAGAGGGCTGTCCCGTAAGGAGCTTCCCTGTGCGTCACCGGGGTCTTTTAGCCAAAAGGCTCTTTTTCTCTCTTTTTAAGAGCATTTTAGCTCCGAGTGCTCCGAGGCTACAATTCTCTTGTACCCCGGGGCTTCAGCCAGCAATCAGGGCGAGCCTGAGATCGTCCAGCCAGCAGTGAGCTGGGGCAGGGTGGGTTGAAAGAGCCAAGCAGCAAGCTGAGCCTGGGCCTGCGGTGTGGAGGTGCAAGGGTACGAAACCCATGACTAATATGGACACAAGGCTTCTGGCTGGGCTGGGGCTGAGACAAACACCCTGCAAGGCTTCCGTGCTGTTTGGAGAGCGAGGAGATTAATGGTGTGCGAAGCGAAGCCTCCATGCTCCTCTGTCGTCGTAGAATTTATAGTCCAAGAAAATCCAAGAACTCGGGAGGACCGAGTTCAGTATGAAGGAGTTGTTCAGAACAAAATCAAACCCCTATGCTTGAGCCGACGTTTGATGGCCAAGCGTGTTAATCCCACCCCGTGGCAATGGCCGTTTGTGGCGTGCCAGGGGGGGAAGGCTGAAAGAGGCACGAGTGAAACGGCCGGGGTTGGTTTTTCTGGGTCCTTCTGGCACGTTCTGTGCAGCATCTGTACGAGCTGAGGCGGGAGGATGGGATGGGGGCACCTCGCTGTTGAGGTCCTAGCAGAATAGGGAACACAAATACTTGCTGCGTTGTTTTTGGTTTTGTTTTTTCTTTAAGATTTCAAAGAAGTTTAGGGCTTCAGGGAAATGGAAGGTGTGGAAAAGTCCATCTCTTCTCACTAGAAAAAGTTGCTTTCTTACCCTCCTCTCCGAGCTTTTCACAGAAACATTTGCCACAGCATCACCTTCAAAAAGTTTCAGGCGGTAACAACTTGTACCTGCAGTTGTAACGTCATCCAGGCACCATGTACCTGATCTCTAAGTATTCCCTTGATCTTACCGATGAAGCTGAACGCCTCGCTGCCTGGTGCAGTTTGTTTGTGTGCGCTCTGCACCAGTTTAAGACCGCTTCCAGACGGGTGATTGCGACTTCCCCCACGAACTGGTGAATACTGACTCCAGCCTTGCTGTCCTCGCCCTGCCCTTGCTCGCTCACCTTCCTCCCAGCCCCTTCCTCTGCAAAGGCCTCGCTCGGTCTTTGCCACAACCCGCACCGCGCCGTTTGCTGCGCGCGGCGTTCACGCTCAGGCGAAGCAGCTCAGCGCGGTTTTGTTAGGGTTGGTGCTCTCCGCAGCTCTCCCTCAAGTGAGGGGGGGAGCGGGGAGAGGTGTGTTCCCTGGCCAGGGTTTTTGAGATCTCTCGCGTGAATTTTTCCTACCGGAGAGCTGCTTGCTTCTGGGATGCTGACGCTTGAGTTTGGTGCCCCAGCCCCGTGCGAGTCTCTGAGCTCAGGATTCCCGTTGTGTGCTGCGTTGCTCTGCTCGCTACGCCGCCCTCTTGCACCGTGTAAACGGGCCGCTTCGCTGCTTCGCTTGTGTCTCAGGAACACTAAACCAAACCATCCTAGGATGAGCATTGACTGCTGATTTCAAGGTCGATGATAGTGATTATCTTCACGCATAATCCCTTATTCTAAACAGAGTCCAGCTATAAGTTTCCAGCTTCAAGCTAAAGTTACTCGCTTAGCAAGAGGGTAAATATCCTCCAGAAGCCTCGTACGTCTGGAACTCTGCCCTTGTCTCAAAGGTCTAGGCTGGGTGGTGTTGCTGGCGGGTTTTTTAGCTCCTTCTACGCTGGGGGCCCTCACAAAACGCGCTGGTAGCTGTGCTTTGTGAGCCTGACGGAGACCTCACGGAGGCTGGTGGAAAATCTGGCCAAAATGCTAGAGATTCGTCCCAGAGCACAGGTACTTGGTCTGGTTCAGGGCTGAACTCCAGAACTGCCCTTCAGGGGTGTTTCTGCTGGCACAGCCACTATAAATTTTGCCCTAGGAGCTATATCAACAAAAGATTGCCGGGTTGTCCTGATCCTGCTGCTTTTCGCTACTCCCATTTTCACCCAGAAGGGCACGGATCAGCCCTCCACACACAGAACCCGCAGTGAAATCTTATTTAATTCACACAGAGCCTTCAAGTAGCCCTTGGTCAGGCTGCGTTAGAGTGAGGAGCCGAGCAAAGCTACCCCCGTAATGCCAGGGTTGTCCACTTTGCACCTTTGCTCTCTCTGCTGACGGCTTCAGACGAATAAAAGCAATCTTCCAGGCACCGAGATGGCAGCTACAGGCACTCTGTGAGTATTTTCCCTGGCTGGGAGCTGACAGGTTATGAGGTTTTAAGTTCTATTCAGATTTCACGTTTTGTAAATGATTTCAATGCCACACTCCAGACTGACTCCAGGGGTATTTATGTTGGATTAGCAGCGGATTGCCTGCCTTTCCTCACTCCATAGAAGACAGCCCGGCACATGTAAACTCCCCTTGAATGGCAGGCTATTAACTGTCAAGCAAAATGATTAGTTTGTCATAGAAAACTCTTGTTATAAATAGGCGCAGGTTATAAATCAGTCCTGAGGACAATGATGAAATCAAACAGCAAGAGAGACCCTTTCCAAGGCTCTTCTCTGAGAGAAGCCTGCGAATAGAAGCGAGCAACAGAACGTTAGTTAAATGCTTCGTCTTCAAGGAAAACTCAAGGGTAATTTGAAAGCCATTCTGAATTGGTGACTGTAGTAAAAAAAGCAGAGTGAAGTTAGCCCTATATAGGCATTAATACTGTGTGATACTTAGAAATTAATACCACAGATTTCGGCATTGTAACTGCTGTGATGGAGACGGCCCGAGCAGCAGACTCCAAAGAGCTGGTACTGCCAAGGTTCCACACAAAGTCAGGGAGCTGGTGACCCTGTAAAAACAGAACTAAGTGCCAAGAAGACCTTGAGTCTTTATTGCTTTGTCTCCTGGCTCATATTTATGCAAAGAAAATATCAAACTCCCATCGATTACCGAGCTGATTCTCACTCAGCAGCTTGATTTAATGACCAGGTTAGGCTGGTACCGATGAAGACTGAAAGGCCGTGACAGGAGGGATTCAGCTGGACCCAAGTTCCTGCAGGATGGCTAATTTCCTGCAGAGCTTCTAGGACTCAGTATTCCCCTAATAAATAGGGTGGGGAAGGGATAGGTAGGCATTTATAATATTATAATAACAGTGTTGAGAAGCAGGTGTTGGATCCCTGTGGCGTGGAGGAGCGTCTGCTGGTCAGTCATGTACTGCTACCGGTTGTTTTATGTTTGGGGTGGTGGTGGTGGAGGGTGTTTCTTTGCTACTGCTTAGATGACCTCTGTCTCCAGGCTTAGAAAGGCTGTAGAGTTTTTTTTCCTCGGTGGCTAGCAGTTCTGATTCAAAATAGCCTCTGCGCTCCCAGGTAGTTCTGAGAATAGACAGGTCAGGCCGTGAGAGTTGCAAGCGCCTCCTTCCTGATGGCTCTTTGAGGCGTTTGAAGTGTCTAGGAGAGCTGCTAGGCTATGCTTTATGATCTCACGTTCTTAACAGTGGAAATGTTTTATCTCCCTTCATCCTGAAAGACAAGACAGGAAAGACGGGCTGCCAGCTCGGGCATAATATCCCAGAATAGCTGCCCTGGCTATTGACGTAACCTCAGTTCGGGTTGGGGCTGCTTTTCTCGCACCTTGCAGGAGCTCCGTGTGCAGGGACCAAACACGAGTCCCTTTATGATGTCTTACATCAAAATTCCAATTCTGAACCCTGGTGTTGAGGCACCTGAGCTGGGTTTGCCTCCAGCATAGACCCAACTAAGAGGTGTCCACGGACGCAAGCCCCTGCGGTACCTCCCGGCCCTGCTCCTCCCTCGGCCCCCTTGTGCCAGGGGCTTGGTGCTGTCTACGGGCAGGGTGTTCCCGTGCTGCGCTTTAAGGTGACTTATTGTTCTTTAGAGCGAGATTGCAGGTATTCTATACCTCCTGCAGGTATAGAGACTCGCCGTGGCTGGTGCGAGGGGAGTCGTGGGCTGCGCTGCGTGAGGGTGGGCTTCCATCGCCCGCCTGAGAAGGGGGAAGGTAGCCAGGAACGCAGGGCCGGGAGGAGGGGATGCGTGCTGGAGGGGAGCTTGGCACCCTGGTGCGAGGAAAGAACTGGATCTACCGTGGAACAGCGAACCAGCCCGCCTGGCTGCCCTGCGCCTTCGCTGTCAGACACCACGAACTTACCATAAAGCCCCGGGGGGTCGGTTCCCTGCACCCATTGTCCGCAGACACTCCAGCCGCTCCCCACGGTGACAAAGGGTTTGCAGGAATCCTGCTGCAGCCCACGACAACACCATAACCACGTAATAAACAGCTTTCTCATCCCCACAGTTCAAGTTCTCTGCACAGATCCAAGGTTCTGTAACTGCCTAAATCTGCCTTGGAGGGGGTGGGGACGGAGGAAACAATCGCAAAATGTCCGTTGTGCCTTTTTCTTGGTTGTACGATCGGTTGGTCGATTCATATGGAGGCTCCAAATGGGGAGGAGGAGGGGAAACGTCAGCTTGAAAATAAGCCCTGAGTGGGAGTGCGTAGCTTTGCGGTGACAGCTCGGTGAGGACTGGCCAGTTTTATATAGTTTTATCCAGGTGCTTCCATGTAGCTGTCTCCGCAGAATGTCCCCTTCCTGTGCTGAGGTTCCAGAGAGCTCAGGTGTCCCCACGTGCAGTGCTTAGCACGCTTGGAAATGTTTTTTCTACCACTGAGCTTTTGAGAAATACTTGACGTTGATGAAAAACAGGAGAGAAACCCGGCATCGCTTGGAGAACAGCAGCTGGTGTTCCCATAAAGTCCTCCTGCAGGTTTTGTGGATTTTAAAGTTAGGATCCTAAATCTCATTGGAGGCTCTTGCTTCTTTGTTAGATCCACTCTTTACTGCAGTTTGGGGTTTTTTTTTGGCAAAGCGTTGTGTTTGCTGCTTGTTTGGCATAAACACTCTTTGCACGTTTGTCTTTTTGCCGGTTTCTGTGTTTATTTCTTTTCCTGCCTGCTGTCTGCTCTCCCTCTAGCTGTGGCTAGCTTGCAGAGCGCTGGAAGGGCAGATCCCGCTTTCACAGCTCTCTGGAAAGGAGGCTCAACCACGATGCTGCTTGTGAAAGTGGCCCTGGTTGATGGGTGGGGACACGATGGCGTTTGGAGCTCTGTCAGGAGGAAACTGGAGAAGAGTTTGTGGTCTTGCTCTGTTTAGGGAATGCCCCTCTTCACCATATGCTTTTTCAGAGCTTGTTCTCCTGAAGGAGCTATGAGAAGAGGTGTTAGGGACAGGCTGGCATGGGGAGCTGGGTCAGTGCTGGGTCAACCCCAAGTGCTCTGAACTCAGGGTGGAAAAGGAGCGAGGCTGGATTCTGGGTATTCCTGTTGTCTCTCACTCAGGCCCTCACGGCTGATTTACACCTTTCCTAGTCTTTTTTTTTTAGGCAAAACGTAGGGGAGCTCTCAACCGAGACACGCTGCCAAGCCACGAGCATCCCTCCATGGGGCTCACGAGCCTGCAGCTCCTGCAGGTGGGCAAAGGCAGCTCCTGTTTGCTCGAGCACAAGCTGGGCTTGAAGGCAGGCAAGAAGTTCTGGGCAGTACCAGCAGCCATCCTAATTAGCTGGGATGCTGGCGTGGATAGAAACCCAAGTTCCAGTAGATGAGAGAATACTCTGCAGTGTCGCTTTAGTCACAGAAGAGAAAAAATAAAAAAAGCTGAGCTAGTTTAAAGTAGCTTTAAGGACAGTTTTCAGCCATCTCAGGTGTCTGCTTTGACTGTACTGACAGTTCACTCTGCGTGCGTGTTACACCTGAAAGCTAATACAACTTTACAGGATGATGGAGTTGGGGTTGGTTTGGTCTTATTTTGTTTGGCTTTTGTTTTAAGCGAAGTTCTCGAGGGCTGTTGTAATTATCAAACCCTCTTTTTTTTTTTTTTCCCAGCAAAGGGTGCTGGGAGTCGCCAGTAATCTATAAAACAGGAATGACAGTCAGTCTGGGGGAAATGATCTCAAACAGTATAAATATCTCCAACCAGGTTTTGGTTTTAAAGTTTTATGAAGTGATAGAGATTCTGGGGATGTTTTTACAAGAGGCTGGCCAGTGAGGAGCAGGGCAGCTCACATGGGTAGCTTGGCGTTGCCCTTGGGGTTGAATCCTGGGTGCTGGTTAGAACTGTGTGAGACTCTGTAACCCGAGGGGACACACACTTGCCTGTGGGAGCAAATATATCTTGGAGAAAGAGAATGGAAAACCTGGGTTCTGTTTCCAGCGCTCCCATTGACCTACTTGTTGACCTTGAGCAAGTCCCCTCATTTTTCCTATGTCTCATCCAGTTCAGCCACCAGCCCTTCAGGAGAGGGTCTCTGGTGGGTTCCAGCAGCCAGTGGGTTAGGCTCACACAGGGTTGAGAAGAGCTTGAGTTCTAGAGCTCTCTTAAGTTGTCCTGAGCTATCACCTGGTATCCCCGCTGACCGGTAAGAACACTGTCTTTGTGAAGAGAGCACCGGTGCTTTACAGGCGTGAGCAACTCCTGGTAACGCTACCGTGAGCTGAGAGCATTAGGTTCCTCCTCCTGCCGAGAAGAAGGATAGGGCTTCTGCATCACTAGCACTGAAGGATCACGTCTTTCTTCCGCTCGGGGAAAGAGCCACCAGCCTTCCTGACACCTCCTGCTGAAAATCAAATGGAAATTTCCCTGGGACCGGGGTGGAACATCTTCTCTGAAACCTTTCTGGGTAACTCCCCTCACCATCACGCTGCTGCCTGGGCATTGCCGGAGGTGTTGTGCAGCTGGGGGTGAGGAAACGCTGACCTCAGGAGATGATATTCCCAGTTTCAACCGCGGGCAGGAGCTACTGGCAGTATCATCCCTTTGAAGGTTCCAGCCTTGCTATGCTGTTTGCTGTGGTTTGGATCAATCCATGCAACTGGATCTTCACCTGGGCCAAACCAGCAGAATGAGGGAGGGGTCGTACAGAAGTTCTGGTGCCTACAGCAGTGAGTGCCCAGCCAGATCAGAACACTTAGGGAGCACTTGCTGCTGGTTCCTAACCTTGTCATTACCTTTAACTGCAGGGAATCTTGAACTGGAATTTCAGACGTGTACGTCTTTGATCTTGTTCTCTCCCTCTTGTGTTGTCATGATTAATGACTGTTTCAGAAACGCTGCGGTGTCTGACTAATGCAATCTGAGGGGGGTGCAGAGCTCCTTAGTTCCTCCCATTGCAGACCTGCGAAGTGATTGGAGAAGAGTTTGTTTTCCACTTCAGTTTGTCTGGGCTTTTGAGTGGCTGGGGCAAGAGAGGGTTAATACTCTCTGCTGTGTTAAAAGTGACTTCTTTTTTCTTTTTTTATTGTTAATCAATTAACTACATAACTGTCATGGTCAGAAAAAGAAACCGAAGTATGTGCGACAGTCAAATTCTGCACATAAAAATCCCATTCTGAAATAATAAACTGTTATCAGGTTACTTACCTGGAGGCTACTCATCCCGCAGTAACATCCGTGGATCCGTTCGCACGGGCCTCCTGTCCCCGTGCCGATGATCTTGTGGGGCTGGACCCCCATCACGTGGCTTCTAACAGGCTGCTTCACCCCACAAGCGAACGGGGGCCACACAGAGCGCTCAGAAGGCAATAATCACTCGCGTCCCCCCTGGATCTCTGTGCCAGGACAAATGTCCCCTTTTCGAGAAGGATCAGTGCCACGAAGCCGTTGGCAGCAGCCGGAGAGCGCTGGGTAGCCAAGAGCGATGGGTGAGGGAGCAAACCGCGGCCAGGCTAACTGCTGCACGACTGGTATTTGTGGAATTGGTCTGTATTTAGGTATTTACTCTTTCCTTTAAAAAAAAAATGCCAGGGAAAGAGGGGGAGAATGTCAGACAGCGGTGCTAGACATCTCAGTGCGGGATCTCCAGCCACTGCCCCTCTCGGAGCTAGGGCTCAACGGGTTACATTCTTCTTGCTTTCCCCCTTGTTCTAAACAAACAGGAGCTGGAGCCTTGGGGTATGTTAGAGAGCGACAGGGATCTTCAGGATAATACCCTTCTGGGCTGTACCTGAGGAAGCCCTTAGCTTCCAACTCACAGTGAACAGGACCTGCTAACAGGGGAGGTAGGAGGTGGGTGAGGGGGAGAGGAAGACTGTTTGTTTGCAGCTGTGCCAGGTAACGCTCCCCTCCGCCAGCCGCGGGGGCCAGCTCAGGACGGGGCAAGAAGGGAAGGACACGGAAAGCTTTCCACCGGCTCGGCAGGTACGTGGGGGCCGCCAGTGACGCAGCCTGCCTGGGGTGTGTGAGAAAACTGAAGAGTCCGATGTGGGCGGGCGCGCGTGTGCGCCCACCAGATCCTCTCGCAGCCGTGGCTTGCAGGTCCCGAGAACCCAGTCCTCTTCCCCATGCCTCCCCACACTCCCCCCTGCCTCATTTTCCAAGCCATCATTAATATTAAAGCTATCTAAATCTCTGTGTTTTAACGTTAGCTTTCATGGCTTGGGGTAAAAATAGCAAGAGTTACGAATGACTGCTGAAGGCCAGATGAACTCTAGCCATGGGAAAACAAAGTGCCATCCAAAGTCAACCCCGCCTCTGCACCCCCGCGACCGGCAGCCCTTCACAACAGCACGCTGGATGCTCGGGGACAAGGCTTCTCGTTCACCGGGGACGCCTGTGGATCTGCTGCCTTTCCTCGTCCGCCTCCGCTGCTGGGTTGTGAGGCTCCGCCGCTCCACGCTGCAGGCAGCAAGGACTGGGCTGAGGATGGTGTTTCCAGCCCCGAGGGCTTGGAACCACAACCACGGCGGTGCTCATCTCCAGAAGGGGCAGTTCCAAACTAGCTCTGTCTCCACTGGACCGCTGAGACCACCTTCCCTCCTTCCAGCTGGCCCAGCCAAGCCCAAGGATCGCTCTTGCTTCCCCCTCTCCTCTCGTGCCCAGTCGAATCACACGGGCGTTTGGGGTCACAAGGAATGTGCTGTTTTGACTCTGAAGGCTCAGCGGGAGCAGTCGCTGAAGACACAGCGTGGTTGTATCAGGACCAAAAAATAATAAAAAAAAAAGGGAGGTGTGGGGGAATGGAAAAAATTACCGTTTCCAACGGCAGCCAGGTTCCTGCCTCCCGTGTCCTCGTACTGCCAGCAGCCTTGCCCGGGGGCTGCTGCCACCGTGTGATGACCCCAGCGAAACACCAGCGCGTGGCACGGAGCCCGCGTTGCTCCCAGCCCGCCTCCCTCGCCCTGTGTCACGGGCTCTCGGCCGCTGCTGCGACGCTGGTTCTCCTCAAGTGGCCAGAAGGACCCGTGGTGTCCTGTCCCTCCCGTTGTGAGCCTCTGAGTGGAAGTCACCGTCCGCTGGCTTCGCTCTCGGCATCTGCTTTCGGTCACTCGTGGGGGCGCAGGGAGCTTGCTCTGACCTGGCATAGCTCTTTTCTCCGTGGCCTTGGTAGAGCTACACCAGAATGGCTTTTTTTTGGGGGGGGGGGTGTATATATGGCTTTGTTCCATGCTGTGCGGGCTCCAGGGTCTCAGTAACCGCTTCCCTGCGTAAAAAAATTCAGTCTCATCCAATTAGTAATTGTGGGAGGCAGGATGCCTGAGGTCAGCTCTTGTTTGTTTGATGATTTTAGGTGGGCAATTTCACGTCTTTCTCGGTGGCTGGTTGCTTTTTCTGAGGACATTCATCGATTGCCTGCTTTTTTTTTTTTTTCTCACGAGATCTGTAGGAACTTAGCTAGGTCTGGGACCTTCACGCTGCTGCCAGGTTTCACAGAATCATAGAATAGTTTGGGCTGGAAGGGCCCAAACTAGACCAACCCCTGCAACGAGCAGGGGCATCTTTAGCCAGATCAGGTTGCCCAGAGCCCCCGTCCAACCTCTCCTTGAATGTTTCCAGGGATGGGGCTTCTACCACCTCTCTGGGCAACCTGTGCCACTGTTTCACTATCCTCATTGTAAAAAAAAATGTCTTCCTTACATCTAGTCTAAATCTGCCCTCTTTTGGTTTAAAACCACTACTCCTTCGCTGGCAAAGTGGCAGCTGGGGAAGTGTGTGTGGGGGGGAAAATCAAGTGAGGAAATGAAATGCCGTTATTCAACCAGCTCTCAGCCCAAGGCAATTATTGCACCTTCCTTGATCTTTGAACTTGCTGGCGTGAATTGTAGTGAAGTTGGTGCAGATTGACAGTGCTTCTCCCACGTTGATAAAGACAAAAAGGCTTGAAACAAGATATCGTACCTCCCCTGAAAGGTCATGCGATGGACACTAACGGCTGGCTCTGCAATAAAGAGTCGGGGAGTTTCAGAACAACTTATTTACCGGAGCAAGACACTCCCTGGTAGGAGGGAATTCAAGGATGCCTTTGGGGCAAATAGACAGCCTCTGTACATCTCCTTCTGAAAGGTGCTAGCTCTGGTAGCCTGAAAGGGGGCTGGAGGAGGCTGCTGGGATCACAAATTTGAGGATAAGGGCAGGAGTGAGACTAGGTGACTCTAGGAAAGTGCTGGAGACACGGATGGAGGCAACAGGGTACTTCCCTCTCGTTGCTAGTATCTAAATTATTGGTGACCCAGGAAGCCTTGGGATTGCTCAGAGAAGACGCCTGTTAAGTGATCCCTCCTGCCAGATCTCTTTTGATGAGGCTTTGCTCGAGGAGGCTGCGGGTAGGGAGACAAAGCAATGTTCCAAAGCCTGATTTGACTCTTAGCTGTACTTCTGGTTTGTTGTGTGTTTTGGTTTTTTTTTTTTTTTTTTTCCTGGGGGATGTCTGCTGGTTTCCTGCAAACACATCCCTCCTAGAAAGAAGCAGTCTGAATCTACCCCATTGGCTGTTTTTCTTGGATTGTCTCCTACGGCAAGGTGTCTGTTACGATTAGATATGAACATAAAGAAATCTGTGGAGAGAGGAAAGTAGGGAAAGATGATAATGAAAAGCAGGGAAAGCTTATCTTAGAGAAACAACCCGAGAGGAGGCTGTTCCCACCTGAATGTTTACAAATAAAGTGACAAGAGAGAAAAACACTAGGTCTTTGAAGAGGAAAATGAGTATTTTTATTTTTTTTTCCTATTCCAGACAGAGTTGGGGATAGGCACAGGGAGGAAAATGGGAGTCCTTTGCCAGAATGCCTGTGCAACTGAGGCAGGAATGGACTAGGGTGGTGTACAGGCAGGGAATGGAAAGACTTCGCTGCAGCACATGACTAGTGATCTAGTTGCTTCTGCTGAGCCACAAGCTAGAGTTACGTGCCATAAGTGCTTGGCCATGAGGCTTTTGTCTAATCCGGCTACCTAAGCACAAGGAGTACTTGCCACTTCTTCAGTACAGCCAATGCCCACAGCTGTCTTGGGCTGTGGGAGTCGTGCTGGGGAGCACGAACACAAAAGGATCTCCTGTTAAGCCCTGTGGTCACGGTGCTGCAGCACAGGGCAGGTTTTCTGCCGTGTTTGTTCATTCTTCAGGGTTTTTGAACTGCTACTCCTGATGGCCAACTGCTTCTTGAACAGTTTCTAACTAGAAGAAAGGAGCGTGCGGTTCTGACCCTCCTGGGGCGATGCAGGAGTAGCAATAGCTTCTCCTGGCATTGTACTTTTCCTTCTGATGTTTTGGCATCTTTTCCACATATTTCTGTTTCATTGCTTGTAACAGTTAAATGCAGTTGTCAGAAACAAATACTAAACCAACGTCAACGTTGCCCTCCTTTCGGATGGCTTAACTTGGGAAATTAAACTGTACAGGAGGAACTGGCAAAGGAAGGAATTCCCCTCCTGGAAATGCTTGTCCCACCCAAAACTCTGCACTTTTGCACACAGCTAGGTCAAGGTGTATTGTCTGCACCAAAAAAAAACCCTCTTGTTTTTACCTCCAGGCGTCTTTCTCGGTGGGACTGTGCTACACATTAGGCAGCCCAACTCGGAGAAAGCTGGGCAGTGGCACTGGAGTGACGTGGCTCCTCCAAAGCCTTCCCGCAGGTCCCACGTGTGCACACAGGCGCCCCTTGGGCAAGCAGGGAGGTGAGCAAGCTTGCGTCTGTGTGGGGAAGAGCTCAAGAGCGACAGAACTTACTGCAGCAGGAGGAACTATTGGATGTAGATCCAGAAGGGCTGGTGCCTCTGACGAGAGAAGCGGGACTGCCTCGAGAAAAGCGACCCGTGTGTAGACCAGCTGAGTCGTTCTTACCGTGTGGAGAACTGACAAGATTGGTTTTAATCATAAACCCTCGTTAGCACCCAAGACTTGAAACATCCCTGCCCAGAAAAAGAAAATTACAAGAGAAATGGTGAAAATAAAACCCTGCCCCACTTGACATTCATACCCAAATGGGAAAAGACTAGGAAATCTTCTGAATCTACTTATTTTTCTTTGCCAGTGGCAGTTGCCTGACACAAACCCGTAACAAAGAGGGAACAACAGCCAATGAAAGGAGAACTGCTTACTCACTGTCAGGTTTGCAAATTTATATTTAATTATTTAGCTGGCACAAAAGGCCCTCCATGCCTGCAAACAATTAGCTGCCTGGCACTCCTCAGGGGCTTCAATTACGCACTTGTACAAGTATTTGCCAAATCAGCACCTCAGAGAGGAGAATCAATAAAGACTGCATAAAACATGTTTCTTTAAATAACCGGTTCAGTGGTGTTTTTCTGTGGCCTTACTCATAAAGGTGAAGCCTTTATGCTTTAATGAGTATTACCTTCATTTCAGCAGAGCCTTATAGCCTGAGCATGTTTGCTTTGGGTAGAAACTGCAGAGGCCAAGGGGGAGTTTTTGAAAAAAGTAAGTTCATATTTTTCTGGCTGCTTTTGGCTTTCATGGACTCCAATAAAAAACAGAAGTCTGACTTCTTAAGCACCTTTTTTTTTTTAAAAAAAACCCCCTGTTCTACTCTCAAAAAGCATAACAGGTTAATATGACGATGCTGTGGGCTGTCTGAAACTTCTCTGAAGCTGCAAGAGTAAGACCTGCTCTTCATTCGGGAGAAATCTAAGAAGCTACGAAGCCCCTTTAGAAAATCGGGTCACTGGAACCGTAGGAGCCACCAAATCACAGGGTGTGTGTAAGACATGCCAGCGCTGAGCTGTGTCCATGCAGCTCGGATGCAGAAGGGTGGGGCTGTGGACGGGGAGGGGGGAGAAAGCAGAGGAGGAAAGATGGTCAGAAGGACCACAGAGGCAGAGAGGAGGCAGCAAGAACTTACTGGACGCAGATGGTTAAGTGGGAGAAGAACTAAGTATGAGTATTTGGGCAGAATGTGAGCTGAGAAGCAGAAATAAACCGTCAGCAAAGAACCTGTGTGCTCCTGGTGATGTCTGCTAGCCTGTAGGAATGCTACAGAAGGCAGGCAGAATGAACAGCCAAAACTGGAAACCCCAAGGCCTCATCCCGCACTTCGGGAAGCTGGTAGGGACTTGCTGCAGTGTTTGCCAGGTCTGGACGAGAAGCCTCAACAACAAGAGATATATTTATTGTTAAAAGAGCTCTTGTGTTAATATGGAGTTAAATTAAGACGGTGCCTTCATGAAACAAGCGGGCGAATGAGTAACTTGCAGGATAATTTACATCAGTAATATTGAATGTTATTTTAGATCGTTACATCAGTATTATGTTATATGGAAACAGCCTAATGCTGGGTTATTCATTTGTGCTTTATGTCGGGAATGGAGCTGGTGGGGCACCGAGCTGTGAGCTATTAGTCTAAGTAAAGAATGGATTTTGGGTGCTCAAGCCACATACTTGCCTGAGACCGTGAAGCTGAAAGGTCAAGACAAAAGCCAGGCTGTATCCACCGTGCTCCATCAGTTACCCCTGGGCAGGGCACGTGTAGCGAGCTGTTGAAGCCCTTGCAGTAGAAGGGGCTTCTCAGACCAGCTTTGTAAAGGTACAAGCCATAACCTTTAGTATCATGTGAGGGAGATTCAAGATCAGAAAACGCCGGTGGCCCAACTCTGTGTTTTCTATGAGGAGCCAACAGAATCGGTTTGGTAACAAAAAAACCTGCAAGTGTTGTTTGATGCGGCTTCATCTCTGGGGTGGGGTCTCCAGGGGTGTGAATCTGCTGATCTCCCTTGCCGAGAATCCCAGCTGCTGCAGGGAAGAGCGTGCAGCGCAGGAGGGAGGGAAGGAGCTATCACATGGGCTGCGTGTCAGCAGGGTGGGAAAAAAAAAAAAAAGGAGTCTCTCTTCCAAACCAACATCGTTAAGAATAAAAGCAAATCACAGCGTCTGCAAAGAAGCCCTTGAGGACAAAGATGGGAACAGGGTTGGGCAATGCAACAAATAGACCATTTTTCATCACAATCTCATAATTGCTGTCTTGTTCCCAGTCTGCTCTTATGATAGACTTTGCAATATCCACTGGGGACTCTTCTAGGACACAGCACTGTGAGCCAGAACCTCATTTTAGCATTATACCAGGGAAACTATGCTAGGCAAACTGGAGCCACGGAGTCAAGTTTGGATCCAAAGTACATTTTTTTAAAATTTTTTTCTTTTCTTTTTTTTTTTTTTTTTTGGCTCCAGAAGCCCAGAGCAAGGAATGTAAATTGGCTTTGCAGAAGTATGTCAATTTTGGTGCCAAAGTTTCATTTGATATCATCTCTGTCTGGCACCTACACAGCAGGTGCTTCCCGAGATGACCTGAGGCACATAGGCACAGCACGAACGCCGGGCTGAGCGCTGCTAACCACACAGCTCGCGCGCCTTGCACAACGTTACGTGCCGCTGCCTCCCTGCAGGGATGGAGACTGTCTCCTGACGCTACGCCCCAGCCACAAACACAGATGGATTTTGCAGGAAGCCTGGCTGCTCCTGCCCCCTTCACCCCTACCCAAGCCGGCGCGCTGCTTCACACTCGATGCACGCGAGCGATGCCACTTTACTGCTCGCTGGGAGTCGCTCTCGCAAACCCTGTGTTCGGAGTCTTGGTAAAAAAAAAAACGCTCAGAGGCTTCTAGGATGGAGATCTGCCCCTTTTGGGAGAAGCGTGCCCCTCTTGGGGATACCCTGCTGGGATCACTGGGGGTGGGCTGTGGTGGTGCACCGCGGAACCTTGCGCAGAGCTTGGCAGGGGGTTAAATGAGGCAATCGTGTCCCAGGGCACGTGATCGGGGTCTCCCGTAGATCAGCAACATCACCGGCAGTCACGGTCATTGGGAGGGGGGCGAATTCCTGCCTGAACCTCAGCTGTTGTGTCGCAGAGGCAGTCTGACTCGCTGAATCATGTCCTAGTTACCGCGCTGGTTTGTACCTTGGGCTCTGCTCGTTCTCCATCCCAAAAGGTGCTCAGATGCTCATTTCAATGGTGAGCAGAAACCAGGTGAACCAGATAAGCTTTCTCCAGGCCTTGGGTTTGTTGTCGTATTTGTCCGGAGGGAGAAAAAGGAAGCGTGTTGGAGCAAGGGCAGTTTGAAGCACCAACCATAGTCAAAGGCTGGCCAGGAAGGTCTAAACTCGTTCATGGATTTCAGCAAGACAAGTATCTTTCTGTTCGTTGAGCTGTGATGTCAGATTTGTCACACTGAGTTGGGAAGGTACGGAAGGGACTCGCTTCAGCTAAAGCCAGCCTGCTTTTGTGGGTGATTTTCTGATCCAGAAGTGTTTGAATCCGCTAGGATTTAAAATAAGCTAGGACTAAATCACAGAATGCCCCAGCATTTTCAAGGTGAAAAAGGAGTTTCAATCGGATCGCCAGCCAAAGGAGCGTGTTCCTTTAATTGTTAACATTTCAGAGAGTGGATTAAATTGTTTTCACGATGGGACAAGGATCCTCCATTTCTCATGCACTTCCAGGCTCACATTTGATAGTAAACTCCCATGGAAAGATTGCAAAAAATTCCTTGCTGGAAGATATGATTACACAACAGCCTTCTGGTAACTCACCAGGCAGATCACTAACCTGATTCCAACCTCTCTGAGCTAATGCACGCTGACAGGCGATTGTTTCAATTCATTCAAGGTGACAGTAACTGACAGCCTTTTCTGTGGAAGGCTGATCTGTCCATACAGGAGATGTCCTCTAAGGTACCTTTGCAAATAAAGTAGTAAGAAGGTGGTTTAAACAAGAGAGCAAAAGATACCTTGTGCCCGGCACCTTCCATCCTCAGCACCCTGCGAAGCGGCTGCCCCTGCAGAGCTCTCTCTGCCCTTCCATCCCCAAATCTCCTGGATTATCTCACCTTTGTAAGTGCTCCAGCCTAATCTTCTTCCAGGTTAACAAACCCCAGTGAGCAGCACAGCTGATTTGAGTTTGATTTCTGGCAGAGGCAGCTGTATTTCATTCCCTAAATCCCGCATGAATAGCCTGGCTATTGAATTTAACCCGGGAGATGTGGTGCTTCCCTGGCCGAAGCCAAGTGAAGCCGGGTGAAGTAACCAGTCTCTTTTGGTGATTTGGAGTGATGGGCCAGTGTGTCAAGGGAAAGCTTCTGCATTTCCACCTGAACTCATCTTTCCCGTCCCGATTAAAGTGGAAACTTCTCCCCCCTTCCCTACCGTGGGTGTCTATGAGCTCATGGGAAATCAGGATTACCCATCTCCTACTCACAGGTAAAACGTGCTCTCGTTCAGTGCCTTGGAATCGTAATGTGAGATGTGATGGAAAGGAATGGTGATATAACATTGAAAGAATGTTTCTCTTCGCTAGGAGCAATTTTTGCTGTGCTTTGCTTTGTTTTAGCCAGACGCAGCCCCGAGTGAAACCTTTTAACGCGACGCGGGGTAGCGTGGAGAATTAGTCACTTCTATTAAAAAAAAAAAGCAGGACGCAGCTTGGCAGAAAGGCGTGAGGGCGGCGCGGCTGAAGCTGCGGGGTTTACAAGGAGACAGGTGAATTGTTGCACTGCACCAGCGTTCGGCTGGAGGAATTTGCAAGGAAGCGGAGTGCCGCGGTTATCCCCAGCTCCACGGAGTTCCATGCTGCTGGGAGGAAGCAGAGCAAAAGTGCCTCGCTCTGCATGTCTTAATTAGCTAATAATACATTTAGCCCTGCTAAGCAGAAGGCTACAGAGTAGGTGCAAAGCCAGGAGGTGCAAAAAAAGATGAAGGAGGTCGGGGAGAGGAGACAGAAGTGTGCCTGAAGACAGAGGGGCCTGTGTTTAACCTGTAAGGCTCCCGGTGGGACAGGGAGAGGACAGGGGAAGAAGAGGCTATTTGTTGCTTTAGTTTCTGTGTCTTTCCCCTCGGGCTTTCGCCTCAAGTGCTTAGTTCTTTTTCAGGACGCATCCTGCAACATGTCCCTGGCTTGTCCTCCCTTACAGCCAGACAAATTGGACCTCGTTAAGCATCCTCCCACAGTTGCCTAGGCGCCAGGGCTGACAGTGGCGTGATGGCTAAAGAGCCCGGCGAGGAGGAATCTGCCTCCTGCTGAGTGACAGCCGTGGCCTCCTGCCAGCAGGGCAGAGCTGAAGAGGGCGGCTGCGGTAGGCAGGACCGGCTGTGGCAGAAGAAGACAGTCTTTAAGGTTTTGCAAACGATGTGCCCGGGAAAGGAAGAGTCCCTGCTCCGAACCCACACCAGGAGAAGTGCTGTGCTCCTGTTCTCCTTCTGGGAAGACAGAGAATCCTCTTGTGTCCGGACAGGGGAAGTGGTATGGAAGGGAGTTTGCCACGAAGAGTGTTATGACACCACGTCTTCGGGCAGGGATGTGCACGTCGCTGCACTGGGTTGTTATTCCTCATGGCTAAAACACAAAACACGTGACAGAGTTACCACAGAGAAGCCTCGGGGATGCTGCTCCAGGCCTCCTTGGCGTTGCTGGAGGGCAGTGTTTCAGCTCTGTGAGTCTCCTGGGAGTTTAATAGCAGGCGTATTCCAGGGAGACGGAGTATAATAATTAGCCTGTTGATTCTGTGGGGCGTGCTGTGGCCTGACCATTTGCTTTCCTGCGATGAGTGACCAATTGATTATGATCAGTGCTGACAGCCATGGCGCGTTAACAACCCGTGGGGATGTGGCGTTTAGCCCTTGTTTTGCAGTAGGCAACATCCACCCCGCCCCTGCCATTTATTTTGCCCTTTTTTTTTTGTGACAGCTAGGCAATTCTTACCAAAAAAAAAACGGCCTGGGCTATTTTCCTGGCAGACCAAAACTATCCTTTTCATCACAGAAACTCAGCGTGAGCAGCAAAATGATACGCTTTGCTCTGCACTTATACTTACTGTGGAGAAGGACGTCAGGGGCTCGGATGACTTTGGTTGCTTGTACAGGCTGTCCTTACCCTGCTCTTGAATCAGACGACAGCGATAGTGGGCCATGGATGAGTGTCTACGGGATACAGGAAAATTAGGTTCCTGGTCCAATACGTGTGAGGAATCACAGCCAAGAGGAAAAAAAAATAAAAAGCATTTCAGTTCTCAATTTTAAAGCTGCTGTGGAGTATCTCTGCTGTGTCAGAGTAAGGTCCTGCTTGCGTTTCTCAGCTAAGCAGGTTCTGATTCAGAACTGAAAAGGAAGTTTTTTAAAGGAAAAGCCTAAGGACTTTGAGCGGTGCTCTTGCTGGTTTATCGTGCGACACTCCTGCTGCCTCAGCAGCACTGAGGAGCACTTTGTATCATCATACTGCAACATCCATGTTAACAACTCAGATATTCACTGTTCTCTAGGTGCCATGTGTCTCCCTCCACACACAGCGCAGGATGACATGAGCTGGTTACAGATGACAGATATTGGTCTTGGTCTTAGCCAGTTGGTGACTATCACATACACATATATCTAGAAATACACTGAAAACCTAATAAACCGAGCCTTCTAAATAGGTCACATCAAAACCAATATCTAGGGAAGACAAGAAAACACTTTGCCCTCTGCAAATGGCTGTTATTTTGTCCAATCAAAACTCTTTCCTCAAGTAATTTCAGCTATGCAATTGTTCAGAAGTCTGTCCTCTATATTTTATTAATATGAAAAATACACAAATTTTTCAAATCCCTTTATTCCCAGTGCAGAAGAGGTGCTATGGGGCTTGCTTTTCCTCTTCCATGAGGAGCAGCTGACTCCATAACGCTACGATGTGCTTTGTGACACTGCAGCAGTGGAGAAAAATGACGGAACTGGAGCCTTGCAGCAGACATCAGTTGAACTGCTTGTAAGGAAAACATACATTTTTGGATGGTAGTTCGCAATGGGGGGGTTCCCAAATTACCCTAAAAACTGTTCGTTGGTCAGTCAGGGACATTTGTCAGATTTTTATGACAAGTTCACAGAATCAAGGAACAGAGCTGCGTGTGGTGGCCGTCACAAGTGGAGGAATAGATACTACTATTCCTCTTTATAAATAGGTGTTTTCTTTTTCTCCACTTGTGTGTTGATTTTCTTACTGTCACCAGCTTGTGCTCTTTTCTCACTTTGATCTTCAGATCAAAGAGCAGAAGGGGGTGGGAGGTGGGGGGGACAGGCAAGGGCGGGGGGCAAGCTGGTCACAGAATATTAGCTTTCCCATCAAACGATCCAGGAAGAAAACAACACAAAGGGAGAAAAAGGAGAAGTGAAAAGCGAAAATCGAAGCAGAAAGAGTCAGGATGTTCTAGCGAATGGTTATGCTCATTGTCCTGGCACAGTATGCCTGCGCTCAGATCAAACGATGAGGACTAACCCAATCCCTGAACTGGTGCTGGTTCCAGTCTGCTGACTGGAGCCCCCCAGCCCTGTCCTCTCGCATCGAGAGCCGCAGCAGCGTCTCGAGGTGTCAAGCCTGTCCCATCCCTGCGTGAGACACGAGTCCCTGGTGGCAACCTGGGGCAAGGCCTGTGTCTCAGCTGGGGAGCAGCGTGGTGAACGGACTTGGCAGAAGCGTCAGCTAGTTCGCAGCCAGGGGTGGTACACGATAACTGGAAGACAAACAAAAAGTGGGGGGGAAAGGCAGCTAACTGGGACTCCAAAAAAGAGTGTGTGCCTGATGCCTTCAGAAGTAATTCCCCTTTCGGTTTTCCTACTGGATAAAGAGTGTCTGGAGAACTCGGGAGCTTTACACTGGCACAGGACAGCGCGCTGGCTGCTGTCGCTCTGGAGCTCCCAGCCCACCTTTGCCACCTGGAGTGGCTGTGCCCCTTCTCTGCTTTTGGGCTAAGTTAAACAAGGAGGGGATGGTATATTGTGGTGCAGGGGGGTGCGCTTGGCTTTAACAGGTAAGGCTTGTTCTAAGAAATTAAGCCTTGGAAAGAGTTAGGAAGAGTCAGCTCTATCAGTCTCACTGTCTTTCAGCGTTTTGGCAGGTTCTGCAGTCTGTCCCCCAGGCCTACCTGGTACTGAGAGCAGTAATCGTGTGTGCCACACCATTCCAGCTCAAATGGGAGATGGCTGAAACCTCACAGGAGCATTTGTCTGTCTGGAGTTCCCAGTTTGGCTTTGACTAGGAGAGATTTGCTGAAGCGCCTGCACCGGTGTCTTTCTGGACGAGAGACGTGTTTGTCTTTCTGACCATGGGCTCTGAACATGGTGGTCCTTTCGCATCCTTGTCCTGGTACTTTCAGATGTGTCTGAGAGTGTGTATGCAGACGCACATGGCTCTTGGGAACTTACAGAGCTGACTCCTTCCACCTCCAGCCTGAAGGAACAGCTTTCTGGTGATGGCCCATGGAACGAAAGCGAAGCATGTGAGCTGGGTAGTTGTGAAATGGAGGGGGTTTAGAAATATTGTTCATTTTTTCCATTGTCTCTACCGAAGACGGTGCCTTTCCAACCCTGACCATGGGCACAGAGCCAGGACATATAATGAATTAAAATAATAAAAATGCTCTCTCACTGGGAGAGTTGGTTCCCTTCAAGTTCTGTAAATTCCTCCCTCTCTTCTCCCGTAAATAGCTTTAATACACCGCAGGCGCCAAATCACTTGACCTAGGTTAGCCTGTGAACTGGGATGCTTTCTGCTCGGCTGAGTAGGCCGGAGCCTGGGTTTTTCCTCCCATTCTCTGCCTGTCAATCCAGGTAATAGTCAAAGGCCTTATCTGAAACGCATTAGACTTTCAGCGAATTGTCTGGGCTCCGGGCCCTGGGTGCTGAAGGCACTCGTGCATGTAATGTGTGGAAGAGGCGAGACGGTAGCTTTTAACACCCCTTGCCTCATCTATTTTCTTGGCTCGGGTTCAGCGAGTCTCCACAGTCTGCCAGCAAGGAACATATCCCTTTTGCTTCAAATATGTAGGCAGTGGTAACTGAGCGGCCGCAGGGTGCTGCTTTGAGGGCTGCGAGCACTCAGCACCCTGTTTTGAGGCGGTTTTACCTAATATAGGAGAGTTATTTCAGAGGCATAGGCGGCTTCCACAGAGGTGAGAAAAGCAGGGGGAAAGGGGAGAGTTACGTGGCCTGGGCAGTTCGACGTGGCAGTGCTGGGAAGAGTCTGGGAGTGAGGATTTGAAGAGGTGTTAGGGGGTCTGAAGCAGCCGAATCTAGAAATATTCTCAACTGAAGAGCGGATATAAGGCTTCATTTGAAATTGTTAAGGCCAGAAATCAGACTATCTCTTCTGACTTCTTGCATAAACCAGACCAAGCTTTCCCTTCTTATGGCCAGCCTGCAGCTCAAGATTTGACTAGAGTGCATAGCTCAAGAGAACGTGAATTCTCTGGGATAACAGCTTTGAGGGTTTATCCTCTCCCCTTCCACCTCGTTCCAAAAAACTTTTAGCTGATGAACATGGACAGTAAATATTTAAGCACTTTCCCCCAGCTGATGTCAGAGCACAATAGTTATATCTTTATTGCTAATTGACATGACCCTTCTTGTGTACGGTTAGCAAGGAAACACTTTTCAGTAGTCCCAATAGCTTTTATTTATGTAGATGTTCAAAGGTCCATTTTGCTTAAAAAAAAATTCACTGAACATCTTTGGAGCCATCTAAAATTTTTAATTAAAAAAAAAAAAAACATGCCAGAAAATGTTAACAATCTAGCAGCTTTGACATTAATGTCTGGTAGCATCCATTTCAATTTTACCATGCAAACTCTTTCTTGTCTTCTTGTTGGACTTGTGATGTGGAAAACCAGTAGTGGATCTGCATGTTTAAATGCTAACTCAGCCTGGGAAAAGAGGTAGTTAACATCTAATCAATGTTATTTACCTGAACGAGAAATCACAAGCAGGCAAGGAAGCCTGAGAATCCTCCGTTACCTGTAGATGACACCCAGTGAACTGGTATGTTGGTGATGTTCACGACTACCTGCAGTACCACGTTTGTGCTTCCCAAGTGGAAGAGATGAGCAAAATATCTCCTATGCTCAGCCTGATGTTGCTAAACCTTAAAGCACTTCCACGCTTATTTCAGGCCGTTCACTTCGCAGGAGTTCTTGTAGTCTACGTGATCTTGGTCCGTATGGATTCACCTACAGTTGTCAGTGAGGATGGGACGAGTGGTGAGGGAAGGACAGATCATCTATCACTTGTGTACTTAAGAGCGCTGCAAAAGTGTCGGCTCTGAAAACCATCAGTCACTCTAAAATAAAGTGGCCACCATAAAGATTAGCCGGGCAGCACGTGAACAAGCAAGGAGCACTATTCAGGTCAGGCCCGATGAAGACAGAGCACAAACAGCAGCAAAGCACGTTCCTTATCACACTCTCTTGCAGCAAGAGGATGATTCAACATTCACAGCCGATTGCTTCCTTGGCCTTTCCGATGATGAGAGGCAAACCCAGGCACAAAGGGTGGTCTCTTGGCATGCTGTGGGAACGAGTTAAGCGAGGGACTGCTCAGAGGACCATTTTCAGACAACTCCGAACAAACACATAAGCGAATTCAAGAACCTCCCACTTCTCTGCGCAAGAAGGAGCAGACATGTCTGATTCTGTTGCTGACTCCGTGAGGCAAGGTCTGTCATTTTCTAGATTTTTGCGCAATGTCTAGAAAAATAGGCTGACTATAATGCAGATAACGCTGTTATTAGTGGGTCAGCCTCGATGACTAGGAAGTCATGATTCACAGATGTGTAACAATTGTAGTTGGCCAAAGGGAATGAAACAGAGGGAAAGGAAAACACATCAGAATGTCAATGCAGCAGGACGAGGGCCAGTTCAATATATGTGGTTTGGATAGCAAATTCCTAATTTGCCATGGCATACAGAGGAACTTTACAGGAATTTAGAGGTTTGTCACTTGAATCCCATTTCAAGCTTCTGGAAAATGCCATGAAGAAGCTGTCAAAATTGCTTGTGCCTTTTTCTGAACATATTAAAAAAAAACCAAAACCTAAAAGATCAAGAAGAGCTGACTGCTTCCCTGCACCATCTCCTGTCCAGACTTACTTGCAAATGGTTGAGAGCTAGAATTGTTCAGCAGCAGATGCCATAGTGCTGTGGAACAAGAGCTAGCTTGCCTTTCCCTTTTCCCCTTTCTCTGTATTGTTTTGTTTTTCCTTTCAGAGTCTAATGATCCTCATCAGAGGTTATTAACCACTTAACTGTAATCCTGCTGGAATGTCTCTGTTTCCAGAGCTACTCTTCTCACAAACTACAAGATCTGAAAAGTGCAATAATTAATTTATTATTATACGTTGTTATACTTATCCACTGATGCAAAGTGCAGTGAGAAAACTGCAGGGAGCTATGATGCTTTTGCAATATCCCTGAGCGAGCAAGGGAAGTTGGAGGCATATGTTGTTTATAGTCAGGATATGACCGCAGGCAAGGTCAGTACTGCCTACAGAGTGGACTTTTGCATATGTATCTTTTAATTTAAGCCTTTCACAGAAAGGTTCTCAGCAGGGGAAACAGAGACCCTAAATTGGGGATGGGAGAATCCACATCTTTGTCACGAACTGGAGATTTCCTATAAAGAAAATCCCCACTATCTGTTCCTCTTAGCTGTTTGCTATGCAGATGAATATGCCACGATTTCAGCCAATACTCCAACGGGAGGATTTCAGTGGCTGAGAGAACCAAGGGCCAACATGTGGGTACTCTGTCACTGTAGGCCTTGGGAAGCACCACTGCCACCACTCAGTCACTTGCTGCCCAGCCTTGGAAGGGCAGAGCAAATGGTCAAATGGAGCTGGAGAAAATGGCTAGAGAAGACCTGCATTACTGCTGGGAAGACATAGTCTTGTCACGCTTCTGTAGCTGGCCAAAGCTAGAATAATTAGAATACTGCATGTGTGAGCTTTGAAGCAGGTTTATTTACTCTATTTTCACTGCTACCTTGGCAGTGGTGAGGTGATCCGAGTGAAGCGTGGGAAGAATAGTGCCACGGCATGAAATGAACGTGTTTTCCTCCAGTTTTAACCCTTGCTCCCTCCATCAAACACTCTCTCATCCTCCTGAAAAGAGTAGATGAACTGTTTGCAGACACAAAATGAGCAGGAGTGTTTGGGTCTGACATTTGAAAGGAGAAACCGTTGTGGTGATGATGTTGCTTGGAAAGTTGATGGGTGAGGCTAGCCAGCAAAGAACCTTTATGGTTCTTTTAAGATTTCTTTTTTTTCTTTTTTCCTTTTTTTTTTAGGGAGACAGAAAACAGGAAAGTCAGAGTTTCACAATATCTGTGCTGAAAGAAACAAGAGACTAGGTCAGCAAGTCCAAGCCCTTGACTGGAAATCCAGAATTTATGGTTTGCTAGGTAATCTGTATGGAATTTCAGGAGTGAAAAGGCAGTCACTGACCCATTCTGAGACTGCCTCTAGTCCTTGGGCTTGATCAGGAAGGAAGTGAGAGCCCTTACACTTACAGTGATCTTGCCTGGGGGCCAAGGCTGAGATCCAGGCCACAACCACATCCTGGAGTCCCAGGCTGGGCAATAACCATCATGTGCTCACCCCGAAGCTCTCCTGTAACTGGTGCGGCCTCACCTCAGCAGTGAAACGGGAGAGAGTGTTGGGTGTCCCAAGGAAGGTGTAGGCTTGGATGTGCTGATGCACCCGGTGCGCTGGCAGAGATGCCCACAGGAACCTTGCCAAAGCCTTGCCAGCACGATGCCTGGCTAAACCCAGAAATAGCCACTCTACATTTTTTGCATGCATAGCAACGTGGAAATTTGCTCCCCTAGGCTTTTCCAGGTATAACCAGAGCTAACATTCTCTGCTTTAGATAGTCAGCTTAGCGCTTTGGGCTTGTGCAGGGCTGTGACAAGTTTCAAAGCCTGGCAGGCTCTGCTCCTCCTACTGTTGAGTTCAAACATCTCAGCTGTATTTTACTCTGGAGTGTTTTTCTGGCCCGTTGTCTGAGCGGACAGGACAATGGGAAGCACGGAGCTATGTCCTCTGTCCGTTTGGATGTCTCTGTTCCCACAAAGTGCTGCGAAATGCTGAGAAGTAGGTTGTGAGTCTGTGAGCTTAGAACTGGAGAGAAGGGCAGGGTATGGAGTGTTTTCAGCAGCTCCAGAAGGAGCTCCCTGCATGCTCATCTGCATTAGCACTTCTTTCTTCCCTGCAAAAGACAATCACGAGGTGATTCTGGGTCTTATAGGAAGTTCATGAACTGGTACAAAAAGTATAGCTTTCTGGGGGTTTTTTATTTCTCACACTGTTTTATTCTTAGCAAGGAAGGCCATTTCATAAAATTTAAGGTCTATGGAAATACTCTGCTATTCAGGAAGGCATATAACTGGAGGCTAGATATCGCATGTGTGAACTGATTTGCCAGTGAAGTGCATGTGCATGAGGTGTGTCACTTCTAAGGGTTACGGCATTAAGGCGTGCACTTGATAACTGGTACCATCTTCCTTCTGACTTCCAAGTATATTCCACTATTTAGAATTCCACCCATTGCCAATAGAGGGAGGGTGAGGAGCAAAACAAACGCATGCAGTAAAAATTGATGCGATCCCCTAATGGGAAACAGAGTGACGATTCTGGGCAACAACCATCACGGAAAAACAAAGCTGCTCATGACCCTTTCAAGTGATCAGAATTGCAACAAACCTGTGTATTAAGTCAACATGTATTAATGGGCTTACTGGAGTCGAGTCTTTTTGAGTTCCCATGCTGGCGCTGCTGCGAAGTCTTTAAGTTTTTGGATGGCATCCGACCAGACACTTTCATTCTACACACTTTTGTTTACCTGCTGGTAAAATAAGGAGGAAAAAAAGAAAAGCTTCATTCATTTCATAGAGGTGAGATCCTGAAGATAAATCGGTGAAAATCTTCACAGCCCTCAAAGAACTGAAGTAAAAAAAAAAAGGCCCCTTCACAGCCTTCCAGTCCATTTTCTTTAACAGCCCCTTCTTTCTTTGGAAGTCTGCTGCTGCCCCTTGCTGCAAGACAGCAAGAAACCTTAAAGGCATGGGTGAGAGCACAGCTCTTGCTCAGACTGCAAATCTTCCAAAGGATTAGGGTTTTACTTCAAATAGAGGAATGTAAATGTGTCTGGCTCCATAGTGGCTGGAAATTTCTTGCTGGAGCCAATGTTGGGCCATACTTGGCGGTGATGAGACGTTTGTTTGCCCACCCTGGTTGGACTACAGCTCTCGGGCTGGAAAATGTTAAAATGGGCTGTGCGTGCTTTCAGTGTCATAAAGCAGAGTTGGGGGGGGGGGGGGGGGCTTGGGAGGAGGAACTGGATATAGGTGATTATTCCTCAGTGCTCACAGTTGTATGTACTAAGGGTGGAAAGCCGGGGGAAGAAGCTGGGTTCGTTTAGTCTGACTGCAAGGCTGGGAGTTTGAGCTCATCTATTTCTCCCCCCCCCCCCCCGCCCCCCCTCCGCCTTTTAGGTCTCACTGGTTCCTGGCATTTTGTCCACTTGTATATTCACAAAGCTATTTGGGGCTCTAAATCCCACTGAGGCCAGTGGGGATTTGACATTTAAGTGCCTTTGTGGTTTCAGGTTCTCTTTACAAATGCAGAAAGGTATCGTGCTAGCGAGTAGGCAAAGGAGAAACGTTAGCAGCAAACCCAGCAAATGTAGCAGAGGTGAGCAGTGTCACTGTGCACACTGCTAGTGGATCCTAGGGAAAGCTTTGAGCACGCCTAACGTGTCGTGCACGCACTATGAGTTCAACAAACCTGGATGCCTCTTCGTGTCCGCAGGCTGTTCCAGCTGCAGCACTGTGTTAGCACGTTGCTTTTGTGAAGGGCAGCAACACAAAATCATAGAACAGTTTGGGTTGGATGGGACCTTTAAAGATTATCCAGTTCCAACCCCCCTGCCACGGGCAGGGACACCTCCCACCGGACCAGGTTGCTCCCAGCCCCATCCAGCCTGGCCTTGAACACGGCCAGGGAGGAGGCAGCCACAGCTTCGCTGGGCAACCTCTGCCAGTGTCTCACCACCCTCACAGGGAAGAATTTCTTCCCAATATCTCATCTAAATCTCCCCTCTTATCAGTTTGAAATCATTACCCCTCATCCTATCACCACCCCTCCGATCAAGAGTCCCTCCCCACCTTTCCTGTAGCCCCTTTCAGCACTGGAAGCCACTTGAAGGTCTCCCCGGAGCTTTCTCTTCTCCAGGCTGAACAACCCCAACTCTCTCAGCCTGTCCTCACAGGGGAGGTGCTCCAGCCCCTTGAGCATCTTCATGGCTGAATGTCTCCTAGGTCACCACTCAGGAGGCTCTACCTGCCAAGTGGGAGCTGGCTTTTTCTGGATGTCCTCTAGTGTTTCCATGGGGTGTGTTTTACTGCCACTCTCCCACATCTGGACAATGGGATCAGAAGACAACAGCTCTGTAGAAGGGTAAGCAGCTGATTACTTCTGCGCTACCTACGATACAAACATCTGAGAGAAAGACAAATCTTGCCTGCAGGAACCTGAAGGCAGAGATGCACAGCATATGTTGATCTCTTCTCTCGTTGTCAGCAATGTTCAGAAACCTTTTGACAGAGCTCTGTTCTGAAATCTAAAGTCTATAGCAAAGTTACGGCAGTTATGAAACAAGCAGGGTTTTGGCTCAGAGCAGGGGAATTATAAAAGGGCATGAGACAACAAAAAGGGTCTGAAATTAATGCTTAGAGAAAGTAATGATGGGGCAAATGCAGCCAGGTTCCAACTGCAGACTGTCTCTAGTGCTTTAAAGACAAATAAAAAATTGACAGAATATATTCAGTAATAGCATCCAGCCTTCCCTCCTGTCCTGCTCTGCAAGGGGGAGAAGGGCATTACAGAAAAGCACAGGACCAGGGACTGAAAGGTGCAGGTTTGTAGCTCTGAATCCTGGCTGACTTCAGGCATGTGGCTTTATTTTCCTCCAAGTTAGGGTCTCTTGAATACAACAGGAAGAAAAACAGTGCCTTCTTCAGACTATGACTCAGCCATTAGTGTAGAAGAAACGCTTTGATCTCCGTGAAGGACTATCTCTTCATGAGAGGTGATGGGAATCCTATGGGCCAAGGGATGTTTGGCTTTGGTCAGCAGAGTTTCTGTGTTGTCCCTTTCTGGCAAATGTTTCCTTGGAGCTAGACATACCTCTCAACTCGGTTAGAAATAAGATGTTATGTGTTGTCCCCATGATTATAGATTCAAGTCATCACCAGTAATTTACAGCCCTAAGTGCTTTTGGGTTTGATTATCTGCTCTGATGTGCAATGGGAGACACAAGCTATCGCTCCAGTGATAGCTCCTTCACAAAGGGAAAACCAACTCCAGGATGGATAAACTTACCAGAAATATCCACATGCAGCTGTTAAAGCGCAGGTGTGAAAATAAAAGGGCCAGGCTGTGTTAGATAAATATCGTACTGAACTTAATGGGTAGATCGAAGATGCTGTAGGAAATTATGGCGAAATGATTGGTTACGGACTTGAACCAGGGACGGATCTATGTCAAATTAGCTGCGTAAATACTTTAATGGGACCTAGGCGTTGGCTCTTCAGAAGGTCTGCTTCAACAGTAGTAGAGAAGTTGAGAGACTGCTGAGTGGCTTTTGCCCCTTACCTCCTCCTCTTGGTTATAAACCATGAGAACTGGGGACCACTCTACTTGATGAAGGCAGAGAGCCTGGGGCCTGGAACTGGGTATCAGCACCAGGAGATGGTGAAACCATAAAGCTGTCTGAAGAAGCGCAATAATGCGCCACAAAATGAGGTCTATCTTTCACGCTGACAAGTGCTCATCTGGGCGAAGTTAAGTTTCGGAGGGCTACAGAAACGGTCAGTGCCAGATCTTTCTGAAAATGTGTTAACGCTTCCTCCCACCCAGGAGGCAGAAATCTGCTGCACTTGGCCAGCGTGAAAGAAAACAGAGCAAGGCAGTGTGGTAACTGTTGGGTTATAAAGGGACCTGATATGGCTGGAGGGTTTGGAAACCTTAGATTCACTAATGAAAAATGGAATGCTCTGAAGATCTTTTATGATTATGAAGGCATGGGTGCCTTTAAAACCTAAAGATTTGGCACTCCCAGAACATCTAGTTCTATTAAAATTTGTGAACAGCAGCTGATCTAGATGATAATTTGGTAAACAGCACAGTGTCTCTTCCCGCTGCCTCCTTTGTTATATGCAGCATATATCCGTACTAGCAAATGGATGGGGAAGGAAAAAATACCTCTCCTAGCTCAGGTCCAGGAGGCAGTGCTGTCTATAACATGGAAATCTGAATGAGAGGTGTTTTGGCAGTGGGTACAAGGACATTGCCCTCTTCTTCTCGGAGCTGGAGTGGCTTCAAAGAGGGAGAACACTGTCCTCATTTCATCAGTCACCTTAACCACCTCTGCCCTACACCAATTTCTTATATATCCCTGCCCAGCAGGCAGCAAGAAACGGCATAGAATGGCAAGCAGGAGATATTTGTTTAGGAATAAATCAAGAAAACCTTATTTCAAGCAGTGTCTCCTTTGCCATTTTTTCCAGGAGCCCAATGATGAAGTTGTTATTTGGCCCACTCTCTTCCCAGTAGAACTCATAGTGAACACCAAAGTATCTTTCACTCCTGACCCTTACTGTCCTTTCCAAAGAAACATGTTCAGTCTGGGGTTTTGACAGGCTCAGTGCTTTAGCCCTCAATGGCAGTTTGTATTTACGTAAGTGGAACACTAATATTTACTTAAGATTATACTGTATTTTTCATGACTGAAGGGAAGATTATGCTGCATGCTTTTTGTATTTAAGAGGTGGGGTAGAGGGAATGGTCCTGTGGCTTGCCTAAAGGACCAGAGACTGTTCTGCTTTGCATTAAGCATGAAAATTAAAGCAGAAGGGTGACTGGGACTAGAAACAAAGTTGTCCAAAAGCAGTGGAAGCGCACGCTCACGTGATTTCTCAGGAAAAGCAACGTGAAGGGGGGAAGCAGGGGAACCCTCTGGTTAGCTTAGACTTACCGATTTGGTACGAGGACCCAGGGTTAGCTTAGCATTAATAGATACTTCTGCCTAAATAAGGTTCTGCTGGTTCTTACCTGGGTTCTTGCATCTACTGCTCTCTAGCTGGGCGGGGGCTGAGCCAGGGGACGGAGCTATCATCTGTCCACGCTTGTTCCTTGTGTGGTTTTAAGCAACTGTCACAGATTTATCCTTTCTTCATGGAGGCAGGGAGTCTGCGCCATACCCCACTGGTGTCAGGAGGCTTCTTGCATCTGGCGCTGATTTCAGCCGTTTTGGACAAGGGGACTCCGGAGGATCCCAGGTGGTTGGAGGGAAGCAGTCTCGTCACTGGAGGCACAAACCTGGGTGAGAAGGGTGAGCCAGATACTTCCAGGTCTCACTTTTGTGGGCCTTGCAGACAGCACTGCTTAGTCACCCATCCCGAGGGAAGCTTGTCTGCGGGGCAGTGAGGCACAGAGGGCGGGGTGGCTGGTCAGAGTTATACCGTCCCACGGGTCCTGTATCTCATCTGCTGCCCCGGGTATCAGGGAACACCGCCTACTGAGATAACTTCTTTTGTGAAAAAACACCACCAGTCAAATCCAGTTCAGGTGACAATCCACTGAAAGGGGGATGCACCTGCATCTTTGCTGACCCCAAAGACTGCAAAGAGCTCCGCTGACTTCAACCAGCACTGATTTATACCAAATGAATATCTGATTACATGCTGAGGAATATAAATGATTATGTTAATATTTATATTCTGTCACTATCTGAGCATTTATATACATTTGATAACAATATACTATATATTTGTTATCCATTGATATATAACTTTAACGTGTTACAGTAACACAGCAAGAAAGAGCCGTAGAAACATTGGAATAGTAAGGACTTGCAACTCAGACACAAACACCTTTAACCCAACCATCATCAATAAACGCAACGTTTTGAATAAACGGATAGCAAACATTCCTTCCCAAAGTTAAAATATGTTTTGAAATCTACTCAGTACCTCTTTAAATAACATTTGTATAATCTAAGAGAGGAAATTCCCATATACTGAAGGACACAGATAGAATTTTATTCCAGGCAAGGGCAGGAAATCCAATGGTAAGCCTGAAATTCTACACTTAGCCACTTGAGCCGTTGTGCCTCACCAGTAACGTGTACTGTGCAGTTACAGCTACCTAGCCCTGTATGAGACGCCCCTGTGCCTCATCTGCAGAGGTTATGGGTCTCTTAAGACCGAAACGAATGGCAAACTGCAAAGAAAGTGCCTGGTGCTTAGTGCCTCACGTCTTTGTAGCATCTGGGCCTTGGTTCTTCGCTCCAGGCTGTCCCAAGCGTGGACCTTTGGTCACTTGCTAGCACAGGATGATGGCTGCTGCAAAGGCTCTGGCCTTGCTCTGTTGTGCAAAGGCAACCAGAGCAATATCCTTCTTCCAGGCCTGTAATAAAGTACAAGCTGGATTTTCATTGTTCCCGCCATCCAGCAGGCAGGAGTAGTTGCCAGGGCAAGTGCTGGCATTACCACAGACAACGGCTCTGCAGATCTCACCAGGGAGTTGGACCTTCCAGAGCTCGCCTTGCCATCTGCAATTTTAACCGCAGGCACCAAACCACTGGCACAAAGAAATATGTTGGCAACAACAGAAAATAGAGGCTGGGCAGCCGTCCCTTTAGGAGAGAGGCCCTAGTGTCATTCCATGTGAATAATTTTCCTTGCCCACACAAATGCACTAATGACATTACCACCAGGTATTAGCAGTGCCTTAAAATGGTTGGGAAGAGATTAGGGATAGGAAAGCGCCCAGGCTGGTGTGTTCCTCCGGAGACCACACAAGTGCTGTATATATGAACCAAAGAAACAAAACCTAAGTTGTCTCCCTTTTATATATATATTAAAAAAAAAATACCTGAATAACAGAACTGTGTGGTCTGGCAGTGCCTCCCGATCCTTTGCTTAACTTACAGGAGAAACAAATGCAACCTTCTTCAATTTTTATCACTTTGCTCACATTTATCTCCTGTTTAAGCTTTGGAGAGCAATCCTTGGAGTAAACCTTCAAAAGAAGCGGTGCCTTGTGCCTGGTGATTGCAACAGTGCAGGTTCAAGCAGGACTGATAAAGGGCAGTACATGGTTTCAATGCTTCACAGGTGGCCCTTGGCTTCTGAAGAAGTTAGGTTAGCTTCATGTGGTTTATCCTGCCCTGGCAATGGGTTGAAATAGATGACCCTCACAGTCGCTTCTTTCCTAACTTGCTATGAGCCTGAGAAACCCTTTTGAATACAACTTTTGTGTTTCTGCAGGTCGGGGAGCCTGAAAGAATTCTTCTGAAAGTGATTTGAATTCCTCCAAGGTGTCTTTCACCTCCCTAGGGCATTAACTTGCAGTGCAATTATGGGTGCTTGATTGTTGTAGTTAACTGACTTCCCTCTGGCAATCTTTAACAGGAAATATCATATGGTTTTAAAAGGTCAACAGGCAGAGTGTCAGAGTAGTCACCCGCCTTTACCAAAGTTTGTGGCACAAATCAGCCCTAAGCAGGGCAATGAAAAATTGGCTCTTCTACCTCATTCCTGCAGCGTTGACATTTCAGCGGTTTGGGTGCATCAGAAGCTGAGGAAAGAAAGGTTCCAGATTTTATGATGGTTTTGGTTCTGGTTCTTTATGGGTCAGCCTCTAGGGTCTCTACTTTGGCTTTTCATCTGGGGAAAACAGGTGGCCATACCTGCTGCTTTTAATTTTTCACCTTACTTTAGTATCCTCAGATGAGGCCTTTAGGAGAGACAGTCACTTCCTTCAAAATCTCTTAGTATGGAGAGAGAAACTGAGAGGTGAGTGACAGGTTCAGCGTCACTCAGGTGGTGAGCTACAATTGCAGGTTTTGTTTTCACTCAGTTCTGTCTCAGTCTCTACACCATCACTTAACTAGTCCCATTCCAAATATGTTAAGAAAACAGAGTCAGTCTGCCTGCCCAGCCTCTTGGCATGATCGTGTCTGACTAGTGGGAAGCCCCCTAATATTGGGGGTCTGCCAGCACAGCTCTGGCAACCCACAGCTGGCAGCCTTATTAATGTTTCTTTAAACAGCTTGTGCTTTGTTGTAGCATGTGCTTTACTTCTCCGTTTGTTTCAGCAGACAGGGTGCCTCCTTGCAAATAAGGTGGGTGATCTACCCCGCTTCACCCTGGGGAAGAAAGCCAAACTTAAGGGCATCTCAAAGTGCCTGCTATACCTCCTGCCAAGTTGCCTTTTCTCGGTGCATGGGGAGTACCCAAGCAGCTTCCCCAGCTTCCAGCACAGCGTTGGGTACTTGGAGGATTCACCCAGAGGCTCTATCAGAGCTCCAGAGGAACACTCATTACTTTATTTATTTTATTTTTAATTGGCCTTGGTCAGGTTTTGCAAGGGTGGTTTTAATTAGCCCTGCTCAGCTATTAAGCACCTGTCCAAAGCCCATCTGGCTGTGGAAAAGCGAGTTAAATAATTTGGGAAGGTCCGTGCAGTGCCAGCCAATTCTCTGCTCACGAAATGAGCTGCTTAGGCCAGCACTGGCACTTCTATAAAGGAAAGCTGGTCCCTTTGAGGTCCAGGTCTATCTGCTTTTATCACTCTGCAGACCTTTTGGTCTAACTCCCTGGCATTTACTTACAGCTGTTTGATACTTCCCCAAACAAACGATTTGAGCTCAAGAGAAGGGAAGTTCTTCTCTCAGACAATTTGCAGGCAGATGTATGCAGCTACGCAGGAAGACTGCAATGTGTTTAGAGCTTGAGGTCTGGAGAATCTTCCCAAAATCTGGAGATCTCTCTGACCTGAGCTGTATGTGTCTGCATAAATAAACCAGAAAGTTTGTGAAAGCTAGAAGGCTTCCTGCAATATATCCAGTATTTCTCCTTTCATTCCATCTGTAAAATACCTTAGGAGGAATATTGCCAGAACTCAAGGCCTCTGGCGTGAAGGTCTTAAGAAAAATTATAACAAAAAACTGTGGCTGAAAGTACCTCATTCCAGAGAGGTTCTAAAAATATCCAAAGATAAAAGACTAATAGGGAAAAAAAAAAAAAAAAGTCTCTGAAATTCACTGTCACTCCCAGAAAGTGTCCCAATGAAGCTCATCTTATTCCTTCTTGCTCCATTTTAAATCTTTCATGTCTGGTTGGCTTCTGACCCTCAGTTATGCTGAGAACAACTCTTCTGAATTTATCAAGCTGAAGTCAGTATAAACAAAAGTGAAATTAAATCTATCATGCGCAAATCCTAGTCCAGTGCAAAGCTAAGATATACTCCAAAAGACCTCTGTCATGCAGGCATGTGCAAATTAGTAAAGTGAATCCACACAAAAATATGTGTGTAAATTCAGACTAATAGTATCTGTGTGTGCAACACTGAGACTAAAAGTTTGCCTGGGATGTCAGTTATCGTTGGAGTGACATGAGAAGAAGACAGAGAGTTGATTCCTTGGAGACAGCCTGGGGCCAGCCGCAATTCCCAGTGAAATAAGATTAAGAGTGCACTGAGATACTGTCATGTTTGGCCCATGGCTCATGATTCCAAGAGTGCTGAAGTCAAACTGCCAGAAATTTGATAGTCTGGAATGTGTGCTAAGATAAATATTTCCTCATAGGTATTTCTTTTGTCTGGGGGTTACTAGTCAGGTTGACAGGCCTACAAACCAGCTCCCTGCTTCGGGTTTATCCCAGTTCTGCCTGCCAGTCTTCTGCAATGGATTTTGTAGCTTATCTGCTGAAGTCTCGGTCTCTCATTCCTTGCCTAACGAGAAAGGATGAGTGATGGAGCTTGTGCTGGTCATGGCACATTGTAGACCTTTGTCTCCAACAGACAGGACAATGGTAGAATCACAGAATGATGTGGGTTGGGAGGAACTCCAGAGTTTCAGTCCAGCCCCCACACAAAGCAGGGCCACCTTCTCCTATACAGAACTTGGCCCAACAGGAGCCTGATGTTCTATGCTCTGGACTCTTTTTGCAGCAAGCAGTAAAAGTCATAGCTGAGAAACTTTTTGATTTGAAACCCATTCCTTACAGCTTGTAGCTCCTGTTTGGTGGGGAGAATACAGGACTGTAATGTGACAGCCACATGTGCAGCAGAGACAAAACTGTAGGCTACAGTGTTTAAGACCATCATTGTACAATTCTCTGATATGCAGTTTTGTTCTGACAACGTGAGTTAACTTAAATGATACTGATGGCTTCATTTTTGCCCCATGGTGGTTGATTCTGTAATCAGTACCATCCCTAACTGAACTTTAAGGTTAATTTCAACTCGTATATCTCTTTATATTACCAAATGACCACACAAAACTTTTCTGCTTTTGTTCTGCTAGATGCTGTAACCACTTTCTAGACATTCCTGATTACTATACGCTGGATATATGCATATCCTTCTGCTTCAGAAATAGGCTGTCACTTGAGCTAAGGGGCTGTCAAATTGATCTAGCAGTATTTATGGATCCTGATGGGCAGTTCTGATGCTTTCCAGCCCATGCAGTGACATGTGCATAGTTAACCTAGCGTTCAGTCTGAGTTCCTCTATTGACATTTCTACCACTAAATGAAAGGTGTGTTCTGTGTTAATAGCCTTGATTGGGATTTCTTCAAGCAAAATGATTTGTTGGGATATAAGGATTTTAGATCTGCAAGAAGACAGTCATTAGCCCTGCAGTGTTTTTGGAAAGGATCCACTTGGCCTTGTCCTCCAAGTTGTGGAATGAGTGTGTCACAGCTTTCATTCTTCAGAAATATTTCATGATTGGCAAACCAGGCTGGTCAGCAGATCTTGATAGACAAATCTGTTATGAAATCCACACACATCTTGCAAGCCTGGACAATGAAAAGGGAGCTCTCTGCACTAAGATGCCCTGACCAAGCAGTTGCACCTAAAAAACTGGGCTGGGAAGAGGAACAGAAGGCCTGACAAATATAACAGGGAAAATGGGCAAATGCAGTGATGGATTAGAGTAGGAACTGTATTGTGTGGATAATCTGTGGCCTCCATACATGGTCCGTGGCTGCGCTCTGTGCTGGCTAGCTCTGCTGTGATTATTGCTTGATAAGGTTAGGAGGAATCTATCTCAGGTCCATCTACATGTGCTACCTTCTACTTTCCAGCAGCAGTGCTGCCACCTCCCATACAGGCAAGATCTTTTTTGGAGGGTTTTTTTGGTGCTCCTTGTAATCAATGTTCTGGACTCTGCAATATCCATGAATTTCAGCAAGTTCTTACTTCTGAAGAACACAAATTCTAGAAATACGTTGGTTTATAAAATAAAGTGGCTGGCTTGGAAGCCTTTAATTTATTTTATATTCAAAGATGCAGAATATAGAAAAAATGTCTGGCATTCCTAGAGCTCCTTTCATAACAAAAAAAAAAGCTCAATGCTAGAAAGTATATACCCCTCTGCAGTGCAGTAGGTGGAAACCCTGGCTGAGACTCAGCCATTTGTGTGAGCACAGCAAGCTGCTCTGTGCTTAGGTCCAACTACAAGTCCAGGTGCTTTATTGGCTCAGGGCTCATCATCCTGCAGGATGGAGCCTTAAAAGCTAGAGAAGGGGAATTTGTCTGGGAATTTCAATGGTATGTACATAATCAATGCAAACAAAAGAAAAAAATTTATTCTCTTGTCAGAAGCTCTGAAACAGTGTTTGTTCTAAACATGGAGTTGACCCACCACAGCCTCATCCTTCATTTCCTGATGGCATTTTTGTACTGTTGCTTGTGTTGGCCAAAACCAAGGAGGGAGGCAGGTGTGACTTCCACCACACAGTGGCAGCCACAGATTTATCACGTGCTGGGTTTCTTTCTTAAACAAACAAGAAAAGCCTCAAACAGCCTGCGGTCATGACGAACACATGTGACCTGTGGCAGGGGCTATTCTTCCTTCGTAAGCTGATGTGTTAGTGATGCAGCTTTTAAAGCCCTGATTGTCTTTTCTATAGAAATGGTTTCATATCAGGGAGGAGAAGGGAGGTGTAGAAGATGAACTGGTCCTGTTCATTAAGAAGAAGGTAAAGATTTGGGCCATTAATTTCCCAGCTCTAATATTAACCAGAGACTAACTCCATTTCTTCTTGGTGCTCAGTGTAGCTGTATCAGACTTCTCGCTGTTCCAGAGACCTGTACAGGCTCCTTTTCTCCTGACATTTCTGTGTGGTCTTAGTACAAGCTGATGTCTTGAAAAAAAGCAGAGGTCTTCATCAGATTTCGAGATGCTTGCAGCTAAATCTCAGGCAAATGGATAATTTCTTCTTGATAAACCCCAATGGATTGCTTTTATTTGGTGGGATGTTTTTTGTAGTCATGAAAGAAATGAGTGATGCATGCTATTCCTAGCTCTCAGTCCCACCTATAAAAGTGTCTTCAGGGAAGCAACGGAGCCTTTGTGAATGGTATCTGGGTCTAATTTATACAGGACTAAGAAAGGCTAATCATGAGGAAAGAGATATGTTCATAGCAGCTCTTTATAGATTACATAGCTCTACTCGTGACAGTCTAGCCTACAGGTGCTCTCAGCTTTGCAAACAGAACAGATGGAATATGACCAAATTTTGAACAAACGTGTGGTTTTACACACGTTTTCGTTGGCAGACCTTTCGCAGAAAGCAAATGGTTGATATTCACGTTAGATTGTTGCTGCTCTTTGAAACAAGCAGGTTAGGAAGCAATTCTTGTTAAGTTTTTGAGATGTGAATGCAGCCAACTTCAGTCAGTCCATCTGAACTGTGTGAAGCATGTGAATCTTCAATGGAGTAGCAGGTCACTCTTTCCCCCGGTTCTAGATCTGGTTTGCAGAAGAGACAGAACATCTTGAATCTCTTTCTGAAGCTCATCAGGCATTTCCAAGGGAAATTGTGAGGAAAAGAAAATCTGACGACTATCTGTGTGCACTTTGTGAGCATCAGATTCATTCTGAGACCAAGAAAAAAAAAAAAAACGGTGAAACAGAAAATTAATTGAGAGAAAGGAGTGTTCAGTGAACTTTTTCAAACTGCTAAAAAAAGAATAATTCTAGAAGACTCTTTTGCAAAAGAGTACACATACACTGATACGTGTCTGTCTTCATCCCTTCTTTGGTAAAAAACAGCTTCGTGGGGTGTGACCGTATTTCCTAATATTTACTTGTATCTGTGGATTTACTGAATGGCAGGCACTGAGAAATGGTAACATTTTCTTATTAACACTGGCTGCTCCAGTGCACGCAGCTCTGAGTAGTATTCAGTGGCAGCTAACTGACCGTGGAGCTCCACTTTCCATCTTGAAGTGGCACCCAGGCTTCAGCACTGTGGAGTTCAGGTCCCAATCAGAGGCCTCCAGGCACTGCCGCTTGTTGACATGCAGAGCGGTGTCTGAAGCTTGGTGCTCTCTCTGGTAACAGAAGGCTTGTCATCGCTGTTGGGAAGTGTAATTGCGGAGATCGGTATGGTTTGGTGTCTCAAAGAAAGCAGTAACAGGTACCTTTATTCCATCTAGAGGTGGTGCTCATGTTTGCCATTCTGCTGCTCTGTGCCAGCCAGTGGTGTTACTGAAAGGAGCCTAAGCCAGCGTGAAAGGAGCCTAAACCAGCGTGAAAGGAGCCTAAACCAGCATGCAGGTGGTTCCACTGGAGTGCGGGGGCATTTCAGGGGCTGCCTCTTGGCAACTGGAGAACAAAGAGGAATCAAAAAGTGCCCATTTACCAAGGGCTTCCGTTTAATTTGGGAAGTGAATTTAGAGTTGGGACTGGTGGTGCTGACTACTGGTGGCAGTCGGAGAAGTGCCAACACGTTCTCTGAGGATACATCTCAGATTGCCAACGTGAGATAAGAACAGACAATCCTGGCTGGCTGATTTTGAAGGCAAGGGTGCAGCACCAACCACAGCGGCAAGGCAAGGAGTGTAGAAATGAAACCATCCTTCCATCTCGGTAGAAGCTTTCCGGAGGAGGCCCTGTGCTTGAGGGCTTAGCGTTCCAGTCCAGGAGCACAGCAGGCATGGCTTCTATCCTTCCCCTGTCTTAAATGGTCAAGTCACATAATTTCCTTGTACCTGCTTTTCTGAATTCGGAGACACGAATAGCCCTTAGTTCATCGTGTGTTTTCTGATTCCAGGGTAAAAGGAACCGTAGAAGTATCTGCAGTTCTTATAAAGATGAAGTACATAGCTAATCAACTGTTAGAAGGGATCTTTTCCTACCATTCTTCTGGTAGTAATTTCCAGCTTTCATGAGCTCAATCCAAATTGGGTTTAGGGCTAATGCAGCTGAGGCTGGAGTCAAACCAGGTCAGAGCCAAAGCTACAAGCCAACAAATACTGTTTGGGAGCTTGTGTGTTGAAGTGAGCTTGTGCCTGCCTTTGCCCACGAGTTTGCACTCTGCCTGTGTGGTTCTGTGGTGGGCTGAGTTATGACTTCAGAAAGGACAGAGAATAAGTAGCTGAGAAGGAACAGTGTTATTTTTCCACAGCTCATTAAGCCTCTAATAAGCAACTTGCTGTGTTGCTTTTGGGAGGGTGTTCTGTGGTTGCTGAGGAGATGGCTAATGTGTTTATTTGTACGTTGCAGTTTGGAGAAATCCCTAAGTTGTCTGTCTTTCTGTTTCAGCTGGGGCCTCAGTCAGAGCTGACACTGTAGACATTGCCAAAGGTGGTGCAAGGGAAGGCAGGCAGCAGTGGGGAAAAGGCTTTCCCCTCTCTGTTATCATGGATACAATTCCTGCCTCACCTTGCACAGTATTCCTTATGCTTCACATGCCAGGGGCCTTATCCTCGTCTTCTGACAGGGGAGATAGGAGGGAAACAGCCTGCCTGGGTTGAAGCCAACTTCCCTTCTGTGTGTTTTCTGGCTGAATTGTTTGACTCCCTTTCTGATAGGAGTGCTACCTATACATCATTGAGAGGGGAATCCTGTCATGGGGCGATGACTGCTCATATGAGTGGGGCAAACCCTGCTTTCTTCACAGATTTACCAAGTCGCTATTGAGATCCAGAATGGGGCACTTGTGATTTGGGTGTGACAGTGTTAAGTCTGCCTCAGGGAAGGAAACAGTCTAGAAGGCTCTTCAAGTACTGCTCAGCCTTATCTTGCGGCTGCTAAAGGTCTATGCATGGCAAACCTAGAACAATGTTGTGGCCGTGGAAGCAGTCTACATCAATCTCTGTGCAAACCCAGGAGAAAGCTGTCCAACTGACAGCATCCAGGTGGATGGGGCGTTGTAGTGAAAGGACGACCTGCAAGGTCATCTTACCACTCCCATGTGTTTGCTGGATATCAGTGGGGTAAGCAGGTATGAATCTATTGCTTTCAAAGGATCTGCACCCTCTTGAAGTGTGAATTTGTGTCCCCATAGACTCAACTTCCCTGTGGTACTTGTACTCAATCCCTGCCCTGCACAAGTGTAGCCAAGGAACGGAATGTTTGGTGATGAGGTTAATGCAGCGATGTCGTCCTGCTGACTTGTCACAGAGGTGAACAAGTTGCTGAGGATGTTGTCGCCACACATTGTGGCCTTAAGATGAAGGAGCTTTAAACGGGTTGTCTTGCTGAATGGAAGAGAGCAAGAGCACATAGCTGTTTCCCAGGATAATCCCACATCAGTCCCGAGCTGCGATGCTGCTGTGCAGAGGCACAGCCCTCAGTGTTACCCTCTCCTTACCTCCCCTGGCTCCACTCATCACAACGTGGGTGGCATATCCAATCCCAGTAACCATGCTTTCCTGTTATTAGATTATTCTTGGCAGTCTGTAGGTTCTTCCCAACTGGTTCTCCGAGACAACTAAGAAAGAGCAACACACTCTATGTCATTTTGTCTGGGAGGCAAGGAGGCAATGTGGGGAGAGGGTGGGGTGTTGGGAAAAAAAGAGAAGAGCAGCTGACCTAGGGAAACTTAGGTCTCATATCAGCCGGCCTTGGAAAACATTTCACCCAGAGAATTTACTAAGGTTTAGATCGGCACAGCTGTGTGTAGGCTTGCTGAAGTCACTGGGATTATGGTACTTTATGGCTCCTGAGAATCCCAGTTGACAAAAGTTTTGTGGAAGATGCAAACTGAATCAAAAGCCGTGGTCTCTAAGAACCGAATAGGGGCAAATAGGATGTGATTGTGCTCCAAGAATGGGACTGGAGTTCATGCTGAGCTACCTCTAAAACTGCATCGATGAGGTACCAACGCCGGCGTAGAGGTTAAATCCTACGGTTAGCTGCTTGAGTACACCCTCAGTTTTCTGCCTGGCTGTTACACGGTAGGAGAAGAAGCCAGTACAGTCCTTGCTCCATCCCTCCCCACCCACGGTTACAGTCAGCACATCCAACTGCTGTCTTTGACATCTCAGGATCCATGACGTAAAAGAATGGTTCTTTTCCTCCTGCCCAGGTATTATCCAAGTTACATTCTTGCCCGATGAAATTCAAGAGTCACAAGTGCGCGAAGCATTTCCACCGCACATATACCTCTACCAGGAAAATCACAGACTGCCTCCAGAAACGCACACAAAACCAGACAGTGTCTGCTTCTGTGGCCCTTTCCTCTTCCAAAACATTCTGCAGATGTTAATTGTTACCCCATTACAGAGAGGGTGGTCCCTCCATTTTGCAGATACTGAAGCCAAGCTATTGAGTAGGTCAAATGATGGCTGCCAGTAGAGGTCCTCTCTTCTCATCCTTAGCCTTTCTGCATCCCGCATTTGAGCAGATGCACAAGCAAACTTCTTGGCAACATAATGCAATGTATGAAATCAGCCTTTTACTGTGAAATTGGCCAGTATTTCATGGCATAATGAAGTTAACTGACACAGTAGAGCTGCAATTTCACACATAACAACTCGCATGTTACTAAGCAAGCAACAGTAATTCAGGAACTGCAGTTCTTACAAAATGAGATCATGTCCATTCCATTTCTAACACAGAATTTCTGTCCTGTACTGGCCTGACACATAGGTGAAAACAGTCTACTTGTTTTGCGTCATTTTAGCAAAGAGCTGGGAATAACCAGTGCTCGGTTTGCAAGTTAAATGTTTCCAAGAACAACGACCAGCAGTTTAGTCCTAAAACTTAAACCAAAAACCTCTGCAGCATACTTATAATTGTTCACAACAAACTAAGGCGGTGCACAAGGCCTAGGGAAGAGTTTTATCTTCAAAGCAGAATTGATGTGGACCTGTAGTGCTGACAACTCTCATGGCTTTTATCCTAAGATACTGGCTTTTCCTCAAAGCTCCAAACTGTGGAATCATGTGATGATGTGGGACATTCCATGTTCATTTAAGACGCACGTGTGTTCTGTGTAGTTGGTTGAAACTGAACTCCACAGCTTCCAGTCTGAGAAGCTGTATAAAAACTAGCCAGAAAGCTCGAGTCCTAAAAGTCCCAGGATTTAAGATGACTTTGTGGGTAGAGTAGGAACTGTAAAATTAGTAACCGAACCGCTGCCAGAATGCAAGTACTTCTTGGACAGAAGGCTGCAAACACAGCCCCTGGGGCAAAGGCAGCTAATGGTATCCTGGGCTGCATTAGACAAAGCACTGCCAGCAGGCCAAGGGAGGTGATCCTTAGTCTCTACTCGGCATTGGTGAGGCCACATCTGGAGTACTGAGTCCAGTTCTGGGCTCCTCAGTACAAGAAAGGCATGAGCATACTGGTGAGAGTCTAGCAAAGGGCCACAAAGATGATTAAGGGAGTGAAGCATCTCTCCTATGAGGAAAGGTTGAGAGAGCTGAGACTGTTTAGCCTGGAGAAGAGAAGGCTGGATCTTGTTAATGTATATAAATACTTGAAGGGAGACCGCAAAGAGGACCAAGCCAGGCTTTTTTTCACTGGTGCCCAGTGACAGGACCAGAGGCAATGGGCACAAACTGAAACACAGGAGGATCTGTCTGAACGTCAGGAAATGCTTTTTTTCCCGTGATGGTGACTGGAACAGGTTGGCCAGGGAGGTTGTGGAGTCTCCATCCTTGGAGATACTCAGAAGTTGTCCGGGCACAGTCCTGGGCAGCCAGCTCTAAGTAGCCCTGCTTGAGCAGGAGGATTGTACCAGATGACGTCCAGAAGCCCCTTCCAGCCTCAACTGTTCTGTGATCTGTTTGTGGAGCAGACCAGCCTAGGCCCTGGAGAACACCCACCATCAGTCACTGCAGCACAGAAGAGAAACGATACCTCATTCCACAGAAATGCAACCATCAACTAGCTGATCACAGCCTGAACATCCTAGTGAAATAGTTCTGTGCTGACACAGCTCTCTGAGGTCACATAGCCAGGCTAACACACTGTCATAGTAGACATCATGTAGATGTAGAGAAAGCAGACAGAGTGTGATCTCTGAGGCCACATCCTAGAAAAACTTGCTTCTGTTCAACTGTGAAGTGGCACCTTGTTTCTGCCTTATTATTCAGTGCATGGTCCAAATCTCCTTTCTGACAGGACAATGGAAATTGGGTGATAAAATGATAAACCGCAAGTTTGTCTGGAGAATGAAGTTTTCCAGCACATGAGGGAATGATACGGTGTTTACCAGGAGGAGATGATTGGAGGCCAGTTAGACACAGAGTTCAGTGTCAAAAGATGATGGAGAACTGAGCACCATTTATGGAGGCTCTGAAAGGAATAAACAGGAAAGCAAACGTCAGAGAGGGAAGGAATTTGCCTTCAAAATGGATGGCCTCCAAAGCCATCTGCTCACAGTTTAACCACGATAATGATTTATTGTCTCCTTTGGGCTGACTTTAACCTCACTTGACTGCCAAGTGCAGAGTATGGGCCTGCCTTGCCCCAGGGAACACACAGTGCAAAGTAAAGCCTCACAAGGGAGATGACAGCCTGGGAACAAGCATAGGAAAGGAGGTGATTTTGCCAGGTACAGATCTTTCTCTGCCCTGGAAGGAATCTTCCCCACTTCATCCAAAGTGGCTTGTAAACTTCAGCAAGTGGCCTTCAGCAAGTTATGAGCAAATTGCTCTCAAAACTAAATGAGCGTGATCATGCAAAAATCTGCATCCCTCTGTCACTGGGAACTTAAAATGACGTTTAGAGGTAAAACAGTGCCATTTTCTTAGGCAGTTATTGGGGGGAATTTGGGCACTAAAGATAATTTGCTGACTTGCTTGCTGTAACTAATGTCTAAGTTCTAGGAAATTCTCCCATACATGTGGCTGTACCAACAGTAAAAATCAATTGCTGTGCGCTCGTAAACCGTGTGAGCGCTTCTGATAGGTACTTGGGTACATTCCTTGGAAGGGAAATTTGGCAGAATAGCAAGGTATTGGGAATTCAGTGCTGTCAGAACAGTATTTCCGACTTCTTATTTCACTCAGTGCTTATTACCATAGACTTCTTCCTAATGAGGAGATAGAAGTTTGTAGAAATATCTGAGTAAGGGGACAAGCCATGCAGTGAACTGGCATCCTGAGTTATGTAAATAAGAAAAGGGTTCATACTTCTACCAAATATATCCTAGTGTACTGACATAACTGGAGTAGTCAACCAGTATCTCATGCTTAAAAGCATATAACAGAAATAGAAAAGATCCATCCAGCAAAGACCAGGAGTCATAGCCAGAAGTATAGAACCGTATGGTATAAGGAGAGGTTAAATAGACTGTGACTGTTCTGCTTGGAAAAAAGATTAATGAAGGAGACAGTAAAAGTCTATAAAATCACTTAAAGCAGAGACAAGGAATAAGGTAGACACAATTTCTTGCAATCTGTGGCAAAGGAGCATGTAGACCCCAGTACTAGAATATTTCCCTGCATTATCATGTGTTGACAGGAAGATTTCAGAAATGTAGCCAACACCCTCAGAGAACAGAGTGGGAGAAGCACGTACGCCTGGCTTTGCCCAAAGTGAATCAAGATGATATTCATTCCAGGAAATTTGTTTTCATTCACTGGAGAATTTAATTAGCCATGGAAGGAACTCTAATTACGCTTAAGAAAAAAGTCTTGGGATGCATGTGACTGAGAGCCAGTCATTTTCTATTGTTTCGAAAGTAAACACTGGAGGCCTAGGCAATTTTTAGATCATCTGAGTTACAACGAAAATAACAAAGATGGATAAAGTTGATTCAAACATTAAAAAAAAAGGCAACCAAGTACTTCCCGTGAGCATGGTGCCTGCATCTCCTAGCAAGTACACACTCGCCAGCCAAACTACAACTTCACCGCGTTTGAAAGAAATGGTGATCGGATCGTACGTTAGTGATTTCCTTGGGACAATCCCTCAGGAATGTGGGTCAAACTTTTACTTTGTGTCTCTTTTTATGTGAAAGCAGGTACTCCTTGGCTAGCAAATGAGCCAGGCCCATGAAACAAGCAGGCAGTGGATATTTGAGGATGCTGGAGAGAGTGCAGCTCGCTACACATTAAAATGCTTATTCCGAGTCTTTATAATGAGATTAGGATGAGTTTACTTTAAATAGAAAAATCAAAGTCTAAGTTCCTCATTTGTTTTCCTGGCCTCACAATGGACTTGCCTCATTGCCTACTATAACCCTTCAAAAATTAAGACTTGAGACCCCAGAAGAATGATATTGCATTAATAACATACCACAACATTCAAGCTAATACCAGAAGGCTCAGCAGCCCTGCCCAGGGCAAGTCGCTTTCTTTTCCAATGCCTCGATGTTTTCTTCTGCAGCTGAGGCAGAAGAAATCCTTACTTGCCTTACAGATGTGCATGTGAGGCTTAATGAGGCTTGATTAATGTTATCAAAGCCCTTTGAGACCTCTGATAGGATAAGAAGCTTCCCAAATGCCAAGCCGTGCTCTTTCCAGATGAGTTAGGTCTAACTCAATCCCTGTGATAGCACACAGATGGTATTACCCTTGGTAATATTGCTGAATTTTGGCTATGAGGAGACCTCTTCAGTCCCTGGCTACAGAATCGTGTAAGACAAACATCCTGAGGCTGGTGACCATCTGGAAGACTCTGATTAGTGGTAACATCTGCCTTTAGTCTCTGGACACCAGATGGCAGAAAACAGCTTCGTAGATTGTCCAGGAAACCCAGGCTAACCCAGAAGATCTGTTCTTCTGCTAGTAGTTAAAGCAGCATTTTAAAGTACATTGCTCTGCAGTGTGTGCTACAGGGTCCTGCGAGCGGCTGCAATATCATCCAAGGTGAAGAGATGGAAAGTAACCTAAGGGAAACTTTAACACAATGTAGAGGGTAGTCCCATACCCTAAGTTATTCTCTGCAATGTCTGTATTCCATCTTTGCACTCAGAGTAGTACGGTGTAGTGCAAAGAGAAGGTACACAGGACGAGGAATTCACTGGTAGCAGAGAAGCGTGTTTATGCAACGTGCAAACACTGCAGGAGACGCGCATCTATTCAAACATCTTTTTCTCTTCAGCTTTCGGAGTTTCCAGTTAGAGCTTTATAAAGGGATGAAAGCATTAACCTCTGCAGCAAGAGAACGTTTAAAAAGCTCTGAGGAGTTAAGAGCAAAGAACATTGCTTACCAAATTTGGTGGCTTTTTAAACAGCTAAAACAAAAATCAACGGGAGTGGCTGGGGAAAGTCAAGGTTCAGGTAGAAATGCTGAGGAGTTACGCAAGGAAATAAATTATGTTGAACTCAGGTGCTAGTTTTTCTATCCTGGTTACATTATGGTTTATTTTTACATTCTATATTCCCTTTGGATTAATCTTTTTTTTTTTTTTTTTTTTTTTTTTTTTTTAATCCCAATGGCTGAGTGTCTGTAGGAGGTAAAGCGAGTTCCCTCTTCGGCTTGGATTTACCAGGCAATGTGTTATTTACAGCCTCCTCGATGACTTCTTTTAAAGTGCAGGCAGTTTTATATTGTGTTGCGGTGTGTTGGTAGCGCTGAAATTGTTTGGGTTTGAGAGAACTATTACCACCAGCCAGAGAGCAGAGCTTGGCTTCTGTGACTGAGCTCCAGAGCAGCCAGGCAGGCGTGCACGGGGCAGCGCGTGCTTCGTACACCATACCAGCGCGCTCGGACAACCCGCAGCTCTGGCTCCTGCCCTGTCTGTCTGGTACCTCTTCGGAGCATTTCAAAACCAAATCCAACCTTTCCTGTTTATGGATTCTCACATCGAACTGATGCCTCTTTTTGGGGGGTAGATTTCTTCCTAGCTTGGTGTGACTTATTATGAATTTCTGGGCTGTTGTTTTTAAGTGGCCCGAAGGTTTGCCCGTTTGTTTGAACCCTGTTCAAACTGAAGAGCTCAATTGCTGCTGAAGAAAGGAAAGCTTTGCTGACTTCTTCAAATTCTCCGTTAAAACCCTACTTAGCAGAGATGCTTGAACCTTAGCTGCAGTTTTGGGACATGGTGTGCTGAGATCTCTTCTTGGCGTGCTGACCAAAACTGTTGTATTGTTTGATTGGTTTTTCTTTTCTGTATCTGTGTGTTATTTTTATCTTAACCTTAGTTTGCAGATTTTGGGTGGGAAGAGGCTATTTTTTTTCTCTGAATCTGCTCAGCACCTAACACAACAGCGGCCATAGTAATAACAGACGATACTAAAAGAAATAGAGTGAAAAGCTAAAGGAACACTTAAAATTGTGAGACGAAATGTAGCTGTTTGCAGTCTATCTCCACACAGTGCTTCCTTCTGTATCAGCTCTCTGAGACCCAATCTTAAGCTGTGTTCATCAGGTGCCACCTTCCGTTAATGGGCACCGGATCAGTTGACGAATGGTCATTTCATTAATTATCAATTCCATTGGATCAGGCCCTCCAGAAGCAGGTGACCACAAATGTGAAGGGAAATCCTTCATGTCCGTTGAAAGCTGGAACGTGGGGTGGCAGTTATGCATTAGCTGCACAGTTAGCACTTCTTGGATCAGGCCAACATGGCTGGAGTTTTTCCAGGCCCAGAAAACTGATGCTTTACAGCAGATTGGATGGGAGCTGACCACCCACTTTCACTATGCTTTATTTACACAGGAACAGTAATCCGGATTGCCTCAGCAAGGGTGTGTGGAGAGATACATACACTGGCCTCTGTCTGTGCTTAGTTAACCTCTTCGTGGCCGTTGCTGGGACTAGTCCTGCATCTTAGTGTTGGAAACCCAGGGAAGTAATTCTGCTGCAGCAATGTTTATGGGGGAGAAACGCCACACAGCTGGAAGTTCCACTCTATTGGACATGGACCGCCAGACCTGGGGGTACTAGGGTGTTCTGCACAGCCTAGTTTTAGGCCATTCAGTGTGGCAGAAGCCTCGCTATCGCCTCACTGCCTCAGAACATTTGAAATTCTCTTTTGGTATGAAGCCTGTAAGATTTCAGTGCTGCTGGCCTTAGACTCCAAACCAGATTTGAACAGGACCCCAAACTCTGAAACTACCCACAGAATCCGCCTGGCTCTCAGTCAAGAGGAACATATTTTTTTGGCAATTTTTGCTTAGTACAGTGACCTACACTCAGCTCTCAACAACGTTGGTGTGAGTTCTGAAGTAACACCACTGACTGTGCAAGTCTGACTCCAGGTACACATGGCAGAGACTGAAATCAGAATCTGATTTAGCTCCTCCTTGGTGTTTAATCACAATTTTTCTTTTTTGAAAAGCCTTTCTGCCATACCTAGCGGAGGCTCATTAAGGGATGTCTTTGCAAACAGAATCTTTGGTTTGTGGCCAGATTTAGTCCTCTGTATTTTTTTATTCCCTCACATCTGCTTACGAGTGGAACCAAGACTAAACCTGTTCCAAATTAAAAACACACTAGTGCCCTCATACGTGAGAAGTGTGCACTACTGGCTGCACAGGGGAACCTCCTGCAAGATTTTATAGGGTCTTCCTTCTCAGTATGGCCTGGCTGTTCAGGATGCTTGTTCACTGCTCAAATTCCTGTCCCTTACGTTCCTTTTTCTCTTGTATTTTGAAATGAGTTTATTTCTGCGTTCACTGCAGAGATTAATTCTACCAAAAAGGAGCTGAATGCTTTATGGTTTAACTTTGGGAAACAGTTCATCAACAGCCATGGGCTTCCACTGCTTTGCTGTGGTTGGGCAGATGTTATCTTGTCCCCTCTTTGACTATAACTCTTGCAACTCCAACAGCGCAGAAAAAGTGGTTTGTTCTTGAGTCGTGTGTTTTGCTGTGGGTTTGGGGTTTTTTGTGGCCTCCTAAAAAACGGCTTGCACCCATCAGTGTTATTCCATCCTTCCTCCGTGAGCCTATGTCCCTGTGCAGAGCATGCTGTGACAGACCTGGGGACTCAAAACCGCAGAGGAGAGTAGGAAATGAATGTATAAATCGGAGCATTACCGTGGCGCCCGCTAGCAGTGCCATACCAGAGGACACTGCCTGTCATTGTCTCACCCATAAACCCCACTGGAAGGGGTTTAGGTTACTGCTGCAAGGTTTTCTGGCTTTGAATCTACCTCTGCAGAGGGTTTGGCTGAGTGGCATTGTAGAGTTTGAGAGGGGAAAAAGCATACTAGGTTTGATGACTGCAAGAAGATTTCATGCTCTCCGTTGTTTCACGGCTCTTGCAAGTAAGTACACAGAAGAAAAAATCAACTGGTTTCATTTAATATAGTGGAGCTTCTCAAAAAATCAGTCAGACTGCAAAGCAGATTAATCACTTCTGCTTCTTGGCAGACGAAGTACTAAATCAAATACTGGTTTACTCCCTCAGCACCCAAACTCCCTTTGCTAACAAATTATTTCTTATCAAAGAGAGCCCCCCAGACTCAGCACACACATGCTGGCAAAATCAATTTTATCCAGCGTACGGAGTGACAAAATTTATCTTCTGTTCCTCCTGATTATGAAATTTCATGCATCTCCAGTAGGCTTTGGCTCAGCTAAGAAAGCCCCATGTGTCAGCTACAGCGAGTGGAGCGAGCATGGGGTGAATTTGGCTAAATAGCAGATGATCTAACGGACCACGAAGCCTCTTCTATCCATAAGTAGTGAGTTCAGATCCATGCTGGGCCAGCAGAGGAGCGGGAGAAGAGTGAGCGGTTTCAGTCCAGCCTGCAAAGAGCAAATGTTTTTTTGCTTGCTGGTGGCCTTGGCAAAGCTACCCTGTCTTGAATGGGCTCTAAGCAGTGGATTATGTCAGCGTTCTTGCAAGCGGCCCCTTCGGGCCCTAGATGGAGAACAGGGCACGTAGAAAGCGCTTTGTTAAAGGATGCCGTGTCTCAGCATGTCGCTGGGAAAAGCCAGAGGAGAGAAAGGAAACGGCATCCGCTCCCTTGCTAGCCTGTGCCCTGAGCCAGCAGGACACAAGCTTCTCGATCCCCTGAGAAAAAGAGCAACGGGTCCGTTCACCCAGCGGTGGTCAGCAAGTGCTGTTGTGGCCGGCACTGTGACGTGGGGGGGTCACGGTGCCTGGGAGGGCTCAGTCCTGCAGGCAGCAGGGCGAGATCCTAAGCACCATCACGTTCACTGAAGCCTTTGGGCCTGGAGAGTGCTCAGCCCATTGCAGGATTACGCCGAGTACGCCCCGTCTAGGCTGACCTAGGATGCAATTCCCTGCTCTGTGATGAATGTCCCAGCCCTCTGTGGGTTGGGCTCAGGCTGAACATTGCTGTAATGTTGTCTTTGTTAGTTTAATTTTCTAATAACATATTTCAACGAGCAATGCAGCCAGACTGGAGCCATAACCCAGAACAGCAGTTGGCATGAAAAACACTACTGTATTTCTGACACTGGGGTCTTTTATAGCCAGGGTATGATGGTTTCAGCACCAGTGCAATTGCAACCAAGTATTAAATATCCCAATTAGTGCAATTCACAGTTATCGACAACACTGTTTTCTTTCCAACATTCCCCAAGGACAAGAGAATGTTCTGTGTGAATCTGAAAGCTTCAGAAAGAGGAGGCATTCATCGGCAGGGTGCTGCAGGGTTTAACATATGGATCTGCAGAGCTGATTTGGGGCCGGGCAGAGGCAGCACATGAGCTTTCTTAGTCAGTCAAGGCAAAACAGACCCAACAGCCCTACTTCACCATCTAAGAGGGGCATCTGTGTAGCAACAGGCATTGTAGGAAATGGCATTTGTTGGACTCTTGCTTGCAAACAGCAGAGCTGAGAAACGAGAAGAGAGCAGGCCCGAACCAGAAGGCATTGGCCCAGCAGAAGTCTGTATCGCTTCAGTATCCGCACGAGCCTCCAGACACAGGCATTTATTTTGTGTTTCCAGCTGCTTTGTGGAAATTAGAAGAAAGCGCTGCAAGATAGCCTTCGTAGCCATGAAACGTTCAAGGGAAAAGCACAATAATATTAAAACAATTTCTCCAGTTTAGACTGTAAATCCAGGTGTGTTTCTAGCTGTGCTCTTGCAGGCTCTAGTCCCTGCCAAACCTGTGCTCCCACCTGCAGTTTGTGATTGTTACCCAATGCAGCTACATTAAAACGCTGTTTGCCCAAGCTCATTTCACTAGTTTGTTCTAGATTTGCCCAGAGTTAAAAAAAAAATAAAAGGAAAATGAAATTCCTCACATTTCCTCCCCTCTCGCCTGGCTACCTAGTGTCATTCACAAATAAGGGCACGATCCTCCAAATGCAGGTGCTTACACTCGTTATTAAGCACACCCTGCCAGTGAAATGCAGGATTGGCTTCTGCAGGATTGTCTCCCAAGGATCAATGATTACTAAATGATCATTTTATCCCAGGTTCTCTCTTTGATTTTTTTTTTCCACCTTCAGTTTCTTGCTCTGTAAAGCCAGAGAGGAAAAAACTACAGCCGCAGAAAGATGCTGGATTTCAAGAGTTAAAAAATTATGGTTAAAAAAAAATAATCGTAACTACCTTTTAAGTAAACATCAGTGTTACTGATCCAGTTGTTTATGACTCTCTGTTCCAGCCCATTTCACTGACAAAAGCCAAGTGAAATTAGCATTTGATGCCTGAAAAGAAATGGAAAGCCATAGGCCTCCGAAGAAAGGGGAAGCAGTGGAATAAACAAACTCTGATTACAAGGAAGGGCTTGCGTGTTTGCTTAGAAAGAAATCAGTGAATCACAGGTTGTTTCCAGGCAGGAGAAGAAAGAACACATTCTGAATAATTCAAGGAATGGGGACACCGAGACACTTCAAGACCTCAGTGCTGCTGCTGCACGGGCTAAGGAGAGATGCCACAGCAGCCCGGGGGCCTGGGCAGGACCGTGAAAACATGGCTCGGTTCTTCCATTCTGCTCCTGACTGGCAATGTCAGCAAGTTCCTTGTGGTCTGTTAACTTTTAGGGAGTCTGAGCTGATTAGCATGATGCTGAACTCAAGCGAACGTGGTTAAAATGCCTTCCCGAGACAGCTGGCTGGTGTCAAGCTTGTGGAGCAGGAGACTAAGCTTGGATCTGAGGGATGACGTGTAGTTGTCACCTTGGTCTGCCTGTGCCTCAGCTCCCCTCTGAAGTCACTCCATGGCACCAACCTTTTTAGTAGACGTACTGTGAGGATAGGTCGAGCTTGGGAAGTTCTTTGGTAATGGGACTCCCATTTAGTATCTCAGCTAAATGGAAGGAGCCCCATTCAGCTCCTAGTGTTCACAGAAGAGCTGGCCTAGCGCTTCTAATCCTGTCTGCAAGGACAAGACCTTCCAACTAGCTTCCTACCTATTTAGTAACACCTCTGAACCTGTCTTTTTTCTTGACTCTGGATAATCCTACTCCCAACTGCTGCTAACTCAACCTCTTAAAATTCCACTTCCAACCTGCTCCTGGCTTGTGCCTCTTCTTTTGCTAGGGGTTCTTCACAACGGGACTTCCCATGCCATGAAGAAATCCCTGGTCAATATGAACACCAGCCTGAACATGGAAGGGGAATGCAGTGGGAGGAAAGGAAATTAGGGCCTTTGATCTCTTTATTTCATCTGGAAGGCATTGAGAGCCAAGTGCTTTTGAATAAACAAGCTGTCAGAGGTAGGGAGTGAACAGATCCACATGGATTGGGTGGGGTGCTCTCTGCACGAGCCGAGATGGAACTGATGTAAGGCAAGTGATGGGATGTTTCCCAAGCATTCCCCTGCCTGGTGATGTAATCTCACATTTATCATGTGCCCTGGCTAACGCTGATCTCTACACATGCCAAGGATGAGTGGAGGCAGACTTGCTGTCAATCCTAGGATAATTAACATTGGAAGAGACCTCTGGAGGTCTCTGGTCCAACCTACTGGTCAAAGAAGGGTCAGCTTTGGGGGCAGACTAGGTTACTCGGAGCTTTATCCAGATGGGTTTTGAAAAGGTCCGTACCTGGAGACTGCACAATCTCTCTGGGCAAGCTCTTCCAATAATCGACTGTTTGCATGATGAAAAAAATGTCTTTTAATCCACTTTGAACCTCTCTTATTTCAACATGCCCATTGTCCCTTGTCCTCCTGCCATACACCACTGCGAAGAGTCTGGATCTGTCTTATTGCTAACTTCTCAGAGGTATTGTAAGCTCATTATTAGCTCCCCCCCAGCTTTTCATCTCCAGGTTAAACAGGCCCAGCTCCCTGGGCCCTTGACTATATTGCTTCTTGGTAGCTCGTGTGTGGAGAAAGGCGGCTGAAGGTACGCCCCACTTCCTTGGCAGTGCAGGGAGCGTGTTCTGGCGTCCACAGACAAGGATTTATAGGCCTATGGGCAGGTTAAGGCAACTACAATGTGTGCTCAACACACCAAACAAGACGCAGAGGACGGAATTCCCAAACTAGGGCATCCATTTGCATGACCCACAGGTGGCTGGGTGCTGTGTAACACCCAGCAATCGCACAGCTCGTAAGGTAGGAAGCGAGCTTCTGAGATTGCATTGCCTTTAGTCACCAGCCTTCCTCTTTCTTCTCAGGGTAAGAAGCCAGACAAACAAAACTCTCCCCGACTCCCAATCCCACCATCTCTCTGCTATGATCACGCAAGGTTTACCCCTGCTAGGCTCACTAGTCTTCACCCTGGTGATCTCTGAAGTTACCTGTACAGCTCATTCGGAACCACTGCCTGGTGATCAGGCCCCTATCTGGGAGACACCGCCTTCGCTCAGGCATTGCCCACTTTTACAGGCTCCTACCCATCACCTCAGAGCAACTCCCTGGGCTAAACATGGCTCTGGGTCTCTTGTGGTTGTGCCCTGCTCTTTTCCAAAAGCAAACGGAGCACAGAGCTGTTGCCCGTACACTGTAATGAGGTTAAAGTTCCTCTTGTCACAGCTGGGATTAAAATCAAGGTCATTTTACCCCTTTGAGTTCCTCCTTTTCATCTCAGTCCATCCCCAAACAGGCATCTGTCTCTTCTTTAGTGACCCCAGCGCTTAGGACAGCTGGGACAGCTGCCTCGTGGCTGATTCCACCCACTTGCAATATTTATGCATTTCTTGCTGTCTCTCGCTCTTTGGGACCCTGCACCTTCCTGATCACTGCACTTCATTTGTCTCAGGTTTTAGAATTTATTTCGGTGACTCCAGTCCTGATGTCTGAGACTGGCTGAAAATAGTAACTCAGTCTGATCTTATCTGCAGCTATTAGAGACTTCAATTATATCCTCCCAGGACTATCTGCAACTCCTAAGAAATCAGATCTTGGTTATTGTTTTCTTATCCCTCTCCCTGTCCTCATAAACCTTCCAGCTATGGGGTTTGCTTTGATGAAGCTTTTCAGGAGCCAGATTGGACTTTTACAAAGTGTAAGATAATCAGGCACTTCCCTAAGCCCAGCCATGCCTGGATCCCAAAGGCCTTTGATGGCTTTGCTTCACAATGCCCTGAGAAGAAGTAACGTTATTATCAGTTTCCTGAGGGAGAAACTGAGGCACAGTGTAATTATTCGTTTCATTTTAAGAGCTATTTCTATTGGATTCTGTCTGGAATAATGGATACAGAGCACATTACAAACGCAGGGCATTGCAGACCATGGTTTGGCACACCTGCCCATGGCTACAGACTAATCCGATGGTAGGCTTCAGGAGTCCTAGCTAAAAATAATCGGTCAGTTCTTTCTTTATAATGTTATAAATTATAACATTATAATACATATTATAATCTTTATAATACAACCAACGTTCAGCACCAATATCTTACTGCTCTAGCACTCAAGGGCAGACGTTACTTTGCAGTTGCAGGAGAGAGAGGGTACTGGGAGTAACTGCATCTTCCAGCACCTGGATAAGGAGCTGGCTGACCTGACTTTAAATCCGCAGGCGTGGACAGCAGGCTGTCCTCTCCATTCACAGTGCATTGCCAGTAGCTCTTCTCCCTTTTGCCAGCGCCAGTGCCTCTTGCTGGGGCACCCTTTTGCCATTCAGTCACGTCTCCTTGAGGGAATCTCTCCTCTCTGTCTCTCTACAGCCTTCTGCTGCCACGGTGAGCTCTCCGCTATAGGGCAAGAAGCAGCAGCTGAGTGACCCACCACCCTGGAAAGCTTTGTGAAATAGTATTCTAGAAGGCAAGTCAGAGAAGAAAGATAAAATCCCGCCAAACATCTTACTAGCCAAGAGTCCCCGTGAAATCAGGGGTTAGGAAGGGTAAAGAAAGCCAGAACAGCTAAAAATTTTCTAACTTCTTGTGCACAGCGCCTCGTATTTGGGAAAATCCCTGTATGGCTGAAGATTCCCCCAACGTTCTTTGCAGCCAAACTCAGCAAGGTTTGTTTTTAGGAAGGGACACAGTGTGGCATTGACACAGAAGCCCCTTGCTAGGGACTATGAGAGGCTAGCTGCAAATGAGGGCAGAGACAGCTGAGAAAGTTGCACACACAAGTGTGCAGTGTGTAAACGTTGAAGGAACAATAAAAGGCGCTGAAATGGATCTAAGTCTGGCTTAGCTCCTGGCCCCCTTGATCTTAGCAGAGCCATAGGTTCAAGCCCGGAGCTCAGCACGGCACGTTTATAGGGGTGGTTTTCCAGTGCGTAGAACGCTTGTTTTATTGAGGTCAAGGCATGGAAAGAAAGACAAATATATTAGACAAGATAAGATCAGAAAGATTAGACCCAAACCTCCAGTTCTTAGCACCTCAATTGCTGGTATGTTTGCAATCAAGATCTACTATCTCTGGCTTGAGTCCTTCCCTAAAGTAAATATATAAAGTAAATATTTGTAACTCTTGTGGCTAGGATCTGTTCTGGATAGATGTTTTTGCAGTGTCTTGTGCTATGATGCTTCAAAGCCAACTGGAGCCATTTGGCACTACCCCAAATCAATTGATCACTAGCAACAACAACCACCTTCTCCTTTATTTAAAAAAAGAGCGTGTTATTAATTTTCCAGTCCCCTCTGTTGCTCATGTCCGGCGCACTTTGCACTAGAGGCTCTTGGCGCCGTGCTTCTCTACTTGTCCAGCACTTCAGATTTCGATGCTGCACATCAGCCTGCTGCCTGGAAAATAAACAGATGCTGTAGCAGGGCTCACATTCCCTGGATCTTGGCTGTCAAGCAAAGCAGGGAATGACACGGACCACCATAAGGTGGGGCTTGTGGCCTTACATGACTAGACGTCCTCTGGGCTCCCTGCCAGCTTGCTGCTGTGCTGGGCAGAGGTGATTGCCTTGGCATCTCCCGAAATCAGGGCCAGAGTGATCATGAAACAGTGGGCAGCAGGGGGTGGAGGTGTGGGCTTGTGGCTTTTTGAGTTTTCATCAAAACATGAATCAGTGTCTAGATTTTTCCACTTTTTTTTTTTTTTTCCCCTCCATGTTTTCATTGAAACTGATAATAAATTAAAAAAAAAAAAAAAAAAAAAAAAAAGAGGAAGAGGAGAGGATGTGGAAAGTATGGCTGAAATTTGGACTTTCTGCAATGTTTGTGAGCTGGGTATAAAAGCATAAGGCTATGACAGCTTGACAACAGTGCTGGAACGAGGCCAGAGCTGTACCAGTCCATACCCACTATGGCAGAAATAAGTATTCCTGCACTACGGCCTGCCTGGACAGAAACCCTGGCTGATCTGAGCGGGACCCTAGGCAGGGCTGCGACCGCACTGGGACACTGGTGTGGATCCCCACCACGGCCCCGCTCTGCCTGGCGTGCTCTAGAGTTCACGTACCTAAGCAGTAGAATAGGCAAGTCCAGAGACAGGGCCTGGTTCTCAGAGCTGCTCGGTATTTCCCTGGAAGTGCTGTTGCACTCACACGGGAACTGTTCCGAATTAATAAGGACCTTGGAATCTGACTCAGAACAAATATTTATTTCCCCTGCAGTAAAATGTAAGTATTGATAACTCATCCCTTAACCCTGCTTTCACAAAATTCTTTTAACAGTCCCTAAATTTCAGCTCCAAATCTTGGTTAAAGATAATTAGCACCCTATCCCAGAAAAGATTCACCTGAGAAGCTCCTAGATTCGATCAGTGTGTTGTTGGTAATGTTTAATAGTTTTCATTTCTACGTATTCTTTAATCAACCCCAAAATTCAAGGAGTCATACATAGACACTTTTTGGAACTGAATTCTTCTGGGAAAGGGTTTCCCTTAAGAAAACGAAATTTGACAAGTCAAATCAATTGTATTTTCAGCTGATCAAACCATAGAAAAACTTGATTAAAAGGAGGGCGGGGGTACAGGGACTGGGGTTTTTGGTTTGTTTTGGCTTGTTCTATAAAAAATGTCCACTTCACTGAAAAGCTATCTCTCTTCCACCTGCCAACCCTCCCCCCCAACAACAACAAAGTCCTTTGATGTAAAATTTTTGGCCAGTTTAACCACAAACATACATAGACAAGAAAAAGCCATCCGAAGATTTTGGCAAATCATAGCTACATTTTTTTCCATAACAGACACAGTTAGTTATCTTTCCATAATCCCAAGTTATTGTAGCTCCCAAATGGTGTCTAAACTTCGCTATCATAGGGGTCAAAACGCGGCTCATCATTTTTAGTTACTTTGCTTTCTCCATTTTGGGGGCTTTGTGGGCTTCTTACAAAGGTTGGTCTTTAAGATCTGGGTGTGGGTTATCCATCGTTAATTACATGGAACAATATGTTGGCTCCACCCTCAGTAATTCCTTCAGAATTCCATTTCTGAATTGGGAAACTTTTTTCCTTCTGTCCCCGATCATCCATTTGGGTCTATGTTAAACAGTAGGCACTTATTAGAGAAGACAGCTAGATTTTAGTCACAAACAACTCTTTTGACACTGCTTAGGTTCCTCCTTTGAGTCTTTTTTTTTTTCCCCTAACGAAGGAACACATCCCGTTATGTGCTCTTGAAGGCACACAGTGACATCTAGCGAGTGAATTGTATAGGGCAAGTAAACAGGAGAACCAAATAGGTTATCTTGCTTCAAAGGTCTGCTTCGATAACAAATTTGAACGTTATTTTTAATTATTTATGAAAAAAATGGAAGAAAAGTCTTATTTTAAATCTTTGCAGCACAGATGCAAAAAGAAATGAGTTCATTATATGTACGTGAAAGATTTTAATCTGGATGAAAATGCATTTTTAAACAATTGGAACACACTTTTTGATTGTATTGGGGAAAATAGATGGACAATACCCGCGTGGGGATGTTCCTTTAAAACAGCCGGGTCTAATCCTCATCTGGAGCTGATTTGTGGCTTCCCAGCTGACTCCCTGAGGTCAGTGATAAGGTGAGGACCAAGTGGCCCTTATAAAAGCAGCGAGAACAGCTCTGGAGGGGTTTTTTTGGTGTGGAGTGTTTGGGCTGTGACAGTGGACATCGTCCTGTAGAAGTCACATTTGGTAAATGGATTTTATTTGCTATTTTCCTGAGGAAAAAGGTAAGGTGGATGAGTTGAAAGACTTGTTTTGGTTCTTGGGCAGAAGATCTTTGAACAGTGCTCCTCTAACAACAGTTGGGCTGTTGCAAAAGAGGGTGGGTTTGGACTTAGAGGAGAGGTTAAGTATTTGTTGTCTATTTTGTGTCATGGGGAAAAAAAATCATGAAAACTACCAAACTTTCACACTTCTCTGAAAACTTACATTGACTATCTGGTGTGTGCATTACCTGCAAACCGTCAGTTGGTGTGACCCATTTAGCCCTATCTTGCTTGCTTCTCTCTTGCTGTCTAAGAACTTGCTCTGGGGTTAATAACCCCAGCACTTGACGAAATGCCATCTGAAGGGCTAATCTTTTTGGACTTAAAGGCTGACAATTACCATTGTAGCTGCTCATTGACAATCTGCTAAGAGTCCCCAGACATCCATGACTTGGGGAAGTTCCAGATGGAAACAAAACTGACTATTAGCACAGAGGACAGTTAGATGGCTTAGTTCTGTTGTCACAAACAGGATGAAAATCTGTTGGATTTGTGCAGTTCTGGCATGTCTGTTCTGAAAGGAAGAACTTATGATCAGCCTATGTGTAAGATTTGGAACGCTATCATCAGCTCTCTCCTTAGTAAGAGGGCATTAGCCTAACAGCACCAATGACCAGTTTCTACCTTCTGATCTGTGGCCAGCTTCCTACACGATCTCGGACAAGCTGCTTCACCTCTGAGCTGACTTGTTTTCACTCCAAAACTGAGACACTGTGTGCCCTTGGACACTGGTTGTCTCTAAATTTTTCTGTAATCCATGAATTCTATTTTTACGCAACTTTCTTGGTCACTGGCAGAAATCTTAATACAGATCTTCTTTGGCTGATAACCTGGGCAGCCTGTTTTGAATTAGCTCCCTTGACTTGCATCATTTATCAGTCTTCTCCTTATGTTCGCTTCAATAGCGACTTCACCATTTGTGTTGGATCTAAAACATCTGACATCAAGTAGCAAAAGAACTAATCTTAGATTCAGAGTTTTATACTTGTGCCTTCATTTACTTTAGATTGCTTGGCCATGGAATAATTTCTGAACTGGATTTCTTTGGAATTGGACGACTGAGTTTGAAGGAAGCTTCGAGCAATGAAAGCTCGTGCTGTCCCAGAGACAATAAAAGACACAGGGTGGCTAGGTCCTAAGCAGACCAAATAAGGCACAACTCATGGTGCCTCCCAGTAAACTTGGAGTGGGGGAGAGGAACAAAATCAACAAAGCTGGTCCAATCCACTGGCTCCTGGTTTCCTCAGAAATTTGTAAAGAGACCGATAACAAAAGATTACTCTTTGACTCTGACTCTAGCCACCAAGTGGGGTGAATAAGTATCTTGGAAAAGGAGAATAAAAGTGTTGGTCCTGACAAAGCTGAGTTGGTGTCAAAAGCTCATTTCCCTGTCCTTGCCCTGATGGGGCTGTCTCCTTGCTACTTGAGAAGTAGCAGAACAAACACTGATGACTTGCAGCCTACATTCTGTTTGAGGGACGCTACCCCTGCACCCCAGCGCAGTGGCAAAGGACGGATAAAGGGTGCTGTGCTGCTTTTGGCCCAAATGTAGATTAAAGCTGAGTTTGTACTGTGACCTAGACATTCAAAACCAGGTACAGATTAAGAGTGAGCTGGGGGGAGAATCCAGCATCATTTTTGTGGCTCTGGCTTTCTCTGACCTTAGTGCTCCTGCCTCCCAGCAGTATCTACTGGTGACAAGAGCCTCTGGTCACGGTTAGAGCGGAACCAACGCACTTCAATTGCTTCTCTGGCTGCTGCTCAGTCCTTCTCACTGACGTGAACTGAAGCATTTTTGTGCAACTGCTTAAGACGGAGCTGACCCTCTGTGCCTCTCAGGGGCGATAAAATGAAGGCAGCCACGCTTGCACCTTTTCTCACACAGAACCTGTACAGCACAATCACCTCTACAGCAAAAGTTTTATTAAAAATCACAGCACACGGATCCTTTGGCCAATAAAGGCGTACATGAAAGGACGGAAATACATATACAATATGCTTAGGCAAGTACCAAGAGTTGTTGTCATCACAGATAGCTTCAGGTTTCTAGCAGTTTATTTCCAATATAAATGCTGAGCAAATAAACAGCGTGCCACACCCCACCCCCAAACGGTAGAGTTGTGTGGCTGCAAAAAATGTGCAATTTCGTTCAGTTGTTTAAAACCTACTCAGCACAGTACCCCACGCTCACTCTGTTTCATAAAGGCACACTTACGTAGTATCCTTCAGCTTCAGATAGGCTACAAGGAACAGACTGATCCCTTTCCAAGTTTTACTAGACATTACCTAAATAGTCTGTATTCGAAAGTAATAACTGGCATATTATGTTGGCATAAAGTAGTTCCAGTTCCAAGGTAAAAGCATATCTTACATGTAGCAACAGGTTTGAGTCCTGCAGGCAGTGTGTTCTAAATAAAATACGTAGCAGTGAAGGTGTTGACAGTTTGTCAAGCGTACAGCAACACCAAAACCATATTTCAACCCTGATGCTGGAGCTGAGCTGAACAGAAGCGAATAGAAATGCAACTCTCCATCACCTTCCCGTGCCGCTGGGCTTTTAATCCAATCCGCAGAGCTACCGCCTTGGCCTCCAAAACATCAGTGTTGACAGACATGAAATACAAATAGAAGTGCTCAAAAATGAGGCATTTCAACTACAGAAAACGTAACATTTGTCAAAAGCGTGACACACAGAAGCTGTATTGGAGCAAACTTCACAAGAACAAGGCTAGACATTCAGAAAAGAAAGTATTTGGTTACAGGAACAGTAATTTCTAAGTTGGGTTTGGGTTTTTTTTGAAGTTCTTGAACCGACTATAGGAATTCTTGGAAGTTTAACGGTTGTTTTAGAGGGACTGTTAGTTCATTTAGTATGGTAATTAATGGTTTAGCTACTTATTTTTACACATAAAAGTAATTAAGTCATGTTGCACCTGAAAAAAAATCACTGGAAAATAAAATCAACTTTCTAGTTGAATTTATGCCATTGTCAGCTTTAAACATTTCAGTATCAAGTCTTGGATGTGATCACGGAGGGGGCACGTCATGAACAATTAACTTCTCTGCTGTAGATAGCTCTGGTAGAATGTTAAATGCCCGATTTAAAAAATATATATCTGCAATAACAAGAAGCTCAGTAGTGTTACAGATCAGCTCCATGGCAGACCTGAATGGATGCTGACATAAACTTCACACAGTTCCTAACTTACAGTGCGTAACACACTGATAGCTAGAAAAGCTGAGGTGATACTTTTTCCCCATACTAACAGTAATACCAAAAATGCAAAATATTTGTGAAGAGAAAACTTGGGAAACCAGCAGAAACGCCATTTAAAAAAAATAAAAAGCCCAACGTATCACTAACCTCTCGGCACGACGAACGGCTACAAAAAAAAGAAGACAAATCTGTTCCTGGATAACTTTGTTTTCACTAAGGCCCACACCAAAACTTTCCCCTCTAATAGAGCTGCTATAAAGACCTCAACAGCACCTAAACATCCTCCCAAATGCTGGACCCACTGAAGTCAGACTCCTCGCCCTGACTTTCAAGACAGACAAAGATTACATCGCGGTTTTCAAGTACAAAACCACCATGTACGAGGCTTCTGAGATGATGTCAGGCAATACAGAACCTAGTCCTGAGAAGGCATGAAAGACAGCCTTTAATTACTACTCTTAAAAGACTCGATTTGTTCAAAATGTGCTTTCTATTTCGCTGAGAAAAAATGGGCTCAAAAATGGATTTTGGACTGAAACTTTAAAACTTTAGCGACTCGCTCATGCAATACACAGATGTTTCTTGATTACTCAAAATAACATTAACAGGTCTTTCACATGCAAATTCTTTCTAGCAGAATGTAAAAAAATAATTCTGTACTAGTTAATGTTTTTCTCGGGTTTTTTTCCCACACATGTGGGATGTCTGCTCTCTCCCAACTGATTCGATTTGCTTTCAAAACACCAAAAAAAGTCTAAAACCTCCATCTTTTACTTTTGTGGAACTTCCCAGTTAACTGGGATTGAAATCGAAGTGCTCTATTTGCAGTAAGGGGGTGTCTAGTAAAGAAACTAACCCCCCTACCGAAGGACAAGAATCTGTCAAACCTTCACGTTAAGTTGTTTTGCAACCAGAGCAAAACACGGGTTTCCTGAAACAGAAAAGGGCGTAATGAAGCTGATCAGAGCAAGATCCAGGTATCAGGTACCTACGAGGGGTCACCACCATTTCTGAGCCGCATTGCAGGCCGCGCACCTCGGCAGGCAACGGGCTGCGCTGCTGCCACGAGATCTACCTGGGTACTTCGGGGCGCACGCTGCTCCTGACACCCCTGTAAGAAACTCTTCCAGAGAATTCCTTAACTGGGAAGTATTTCTATGCGGAATGTTTCCCATGGGGTTCAATATCAGATGGAGATCAGCGTTTCTTCACCGTGAATTTTGCTAGCAAGGACAAACGCTTTTTGCGGGGGGTGGGGATGGGAGTTGTGGGGAGGGAGAGTCAAAGTCAACCATGTAAACAACTTCCACGAACACAGTATTGGTAGGAATGGGTAAACAGTCCATTCTTACTAGCTTGAGAGACATGCAGCAGACTTCTGATCTGCAGTTCAGATCCCAGGACTTTAAATAATGGCTTGTGCACCCATAAATACAAGCACTGCTTGATATGTAGCTCTCATGGACATTACAGTACCTCCTTAAACAAATTCAAAATGACATTGAACTATCTTATTTTTCCTATACATCATACATTTTCAATAATTATAAATAAATACTCACATTACAAGCATTTAATCACATATATACACACAATACTAGCGAACCCCAAATGGCAAATAGCTATTTTTTAAAACGCTAAAACCAATTCGAATTTCCTGCAATCTTGTTAAATTCTTGTTTTGGAATAGTATACCTTGCCGAAAAGCACATCTGCCTATCTGTCAATACGTAAGCATGCATTAGAATGGACACATGCTAAAATAACTTTTTTTTTTCGGTATCTTAGTTTAACTTGTTTCAGAAGGAAGTCAAAGATTTGTTCTAATTTTCAAAATAGAGAATCACCATCCTCTGCAGAAGGCTGTTCTTAATCCTCAATAATTTAATCAAAACAAGAGAACAACAACAAAAAAAACCAGCCCATACGTGATTCCTTTGGTGTAAATGGCTAACTTGCTAATTTAAGAAGCAAAAGTACAGCGATATTGGCACACCTTTTTTTTTTTTCTTTTTTCCTTTGCAATTTGTCTCTTCCTGCAGGTGGGAACAGACACTGACCCAGGGAGAGGAGGAAATGAAATTGTGTGAAAGTGCAGTGTGCAACAAACAGTTAAACCGATAATTAACAATGCCCTTCAGGCCCCAAAGTAAAAACTCTGCTTATACTGAAAGATCTGTAGCTGACAAGGGTTACTGGAAGTCAGTAGCTCTGTAGTAGTACTGGGGAAAAAAGTATTTCTGTGTATTAGAGCACCTGCCATTCAAAAACGTTTGCTTACCTACAGGTTTGAAGATAAATAACACGGTGAAATTGTGTAAGTGATTTGTTCTACAGCCAAGAATGCCCTGTCTGCATTTACTGCTCACTACTGCATCTGATGCTGACAAGCTCTGTCAGCGCTAGAATTAGCTGTAGTGTAGACAGGACTAAGGGACACAATCCCACTTGCTGACAAATCCCTTGAGCAATTAACTTAGACCGCCTGTAAAATTATTTTTAGTTCCACTAAAAGGTGCTGCTGGAGAGGAGGAGGGAATTCACACAGTCTAGCTTCAGGCATCTAAAACGTGACTGTCAGGGGATTAGTCTCCTTAGATTGCAACACATCTCCTGAAAAGAGAGGCAAGGCTCTCCTCAAACAGGAGTTTGTGGCGTGGGGGAACCTATTTCTCTTGACTACATACAGAGTTTACCTTCTTAGCTGAGGTACACGCGTTAGGGCAATCTCATGTGAACTCTGAATAGCTTCCATTGATCTAATCCTGCTAATTTACACTTTGCAGAGGTAATCCAGACAATATAATTCTGAAGCCTGCAACATCTGACCTTGTCAGCGAGAGGACTTACTGTCGGATGGGGAAATGTTTGTCCATACACAGTGTGTTTGGAGGATGAGCTCAGAACAACACCTTCGCCTCACAACTGAAGGCTTTGTAGCGTAACTGTTTGCCCCCCCGATAAAATAATCTCTATCTGCCAAATACCGTAACTCATCCACCTTTCTAAACACAGACTTACTCCATAGCTGCCGGATAATTATGTACATGATGTCTTTAAAACAAAGAAAAGCTTACAGACAAGTTACACAGAAGGTCCAACACTTCCACTCTTGTAAATCGGAGCACTCGCCAAAGAACAGACTCTCTCCCTGCTCCAACACAAATATCTTCGGTAAAAATCGTTACCTTGACTTGACTGCTTGTGTCGATAACCAGTCACCTGCTCCCAGTGGCAACAGCAGCTGATTTGTGGCCCCATTAGAATATTCAAACCCTGCCAAACTGACACTTCTTCCTCACCAAGAAATAAACAGCAGATGCTGGTTTCACAATCTTATAGATAGCATAAAGGCCTGTCACGATCTTTAGCAAATACATCTTGGAATCTGTTAAAAACATTCCAGCAACTTTTCATTCAAGTTATCTCCCTCCAATTTTCTGTTCTATCCGTATTTTGCAACCTATTGTTTGCCTTCAATCCTGTCACATGAGCCTTTCCATGCTTTTTGTCATCTGTTTCTTTTTTTTTTTTTTTTTGAAACATCTCTACATCATGCCACATTAGTAGCTCTTAGGAGTTTCAGGGTTTCATTGATCGTGACATAACGAATCGTGCAAATACTTTTGAGTAATTTTTAAGCCCTATTCACCGGGGTTTTCCCCAAGTAATAGAAACCAAGCTCAGAGAGTCCATCAACATTCCGCCTTTTCCTTCCTCGGACTTTCACGGGATGCCATCCTTCCTTTGGCAACACTGTGAAGGAGGCACTCCCCAGTCATACATGTAGGAAAGCCGGAGCTTAACCTCCTCCTTACAGAGCTTTCCTTCTTTAGCCAGGGTCTGGTGCTTTTCCAGCATGTCCTCGATGCTTTGCTTATGAGTTACTATGTACTTATTGTTGCAACCTCGTGACTTATACTCAGTGTCAAAACGAGGGTCGTGCACTCTCTTCACGTCAATGGGAGCCAGCCACACCCCCAGGGAGACATCCTCACTCTGCCACATGTTCAGGTAGTCCCTGCTAAGACGCAAATAGCGCACCAGATCCGCAGAAATCACGTAACCACCACCCAGAGCATACGGCAGATAGTAGTCACAGAGCACCCAGGCGCTCTCTTTCCATTTGCCGCCAGATTTCACTCGACCGCGGCCGGAGAAGAAGCCCCAGTAGAGTCGACGTGGCTCCTTGGCTCTCAGCTCCTCGACGAGCACATCCAAGCGTACGAAGGTATCGTCGTCAGCCTTCAGGGCAAACTGGAAGTCCAGGTTCAGATCCAGCCAGACGTAGGTGGCCAGGACTTTAGCCGTCAGGTTCTCGTACGAATCCCGCAGCTCTGGCAGAAGGAGGAGGTCTCTGTGCCTGCTTTGCTCCAGCTCCAGGCTACGCAGCTCCTCGGCCCCCAGCCCCGCCGTGCCGATCACAAAGCGGCTCCAGACGTCGTCGTGGGGGGAGCGCCCGGCGGCCGAGAGCCACGTGCTGCGGATGATGCTGCGCCGCTCGCTGTACTTGGGGCCGCTCGTAATGAGCACGGCCAGGAAGGCGTTCTCCTCCGGGGAGGCCGCCGGGGCCGCGGGGGGATGCGGCCCCCTGGCACCCCGCGGCGGCAGGGCCGCGGGCTGGTTGTGCGGGAGCCCGCGGGGGGCTGGCAGAGGCCGGAGGCCCTCGGAGGTGCACTTGGCCAGGTAAAGCAGGACGACGGCGAAGAGCGACAGGCCGCCCAGGCCCAGGGCCGTCTTGTGGCGGCACAGCAGGCGCAGCAGCTTCATGGCCGCTGGGCCTCGACGGGGCGAGCGGGGGCCCGGCTGCGGCCCCTCCCCTCCAGGCCCCGCCCCCGCGGGTTTAGGCGGGAACGGCAAGAGCCTCGCCCCCGGTAGGTGGGAACGGCTTACGGGCACCGAGAGGGGACAAGCTTCCTGTGGGAACCCTCACCGCGCTTCGCCGTCCCTCAGAGGTGGTTTCATGTCTCCTTCCTTGCCTTTTCCCCTTCTCCTCGGGGAAGCGCCGGGCCAGGCCGGGAGGAGGAGCGGCCCCGGCCCCGCCCGCCTGCTGGGCCTCCGGTACCGCGGGCTCGGCGTGCGCAGCGGCCGCCGCTTCCCCCGCCGCTTGCCTTGTGGGGGGAAGGGGCAGGAGGAGTGGCCGCGCCTTGCACCACCTGACCGCACACGACGGCGCCTTTGCGGCGGCCATCTTGCAACAGGGCAACGCGAGGCCGGCGCGCGGCCATTTTGGTTGCGGGCGCGGTGCTGCGCCGCGCCGGCAGCTCTGGGGAGGGGTCAGGGCAAAGGGAAGCCGCGGGAAAGCGCCGATGAGGGAGGGATTGCGCCTCGGCTGGCTGTGCTTCCAGGCGTGCTGGGGGCTGTGGTGCGTGGCGGTGCTGCCTCGTTGTGGCACATAGTCCTGTGGAAGCAGTCGTGTGTGTTGGCCAGCCAGCCGTTGTTCTGACGCCGTAAGGGTTGGTAGCGGCGCGCTACGTACAAAAGGCGGTATTTTAAGGGCTCCCATGCGAAGCCGATAAGCATAAAGCCGGAGATGTACGTATAGCTGGGAAAAAGAACCTGACAGGGAATTAAACCGGACCTGACAAGGAATTAAAAAGGTTCCTTCACGCTTGGAGAAGGTCTGCTTTATTATTAATTGAGGTAAGGAAGAGCACCTGGAAAAATAAGCCCGAATTTTTAAACACTGGGAGTTTTTCCTTCCCGGGTCACGGCAACCGCACGGCGCTGCCCTCTGGGAGAGAAAATGGCTGCCGGGAGGGGCACAGGGCGCTTTGCTGCCCTACTCCAAGATGGCCGCCCCCGCGCCCCTCACGCACGCCCTGCGTTTTGACGAAGTTCCTACGCAGCCGCAGCCGCGGCCCGGCCCGCTCTCCTCCCTCCGCCCGTGCCGCCGGGGCGGGAGTGGGCTCGGGGTCCTCCGCGCCGGCCGACGTCCTTCCGCCAGCAGCCGCCGAGGCCCGCAGGGGGAGCGGGGCAGCGAGGCCCGGGCTGGCCTCCTCCGCGGCCTGTCACGGTTCTGGGAGGCTGCGTCCCCCTCCTGCAAGGCAGGGACCCCGGGCGGCGTCCCGGAGCTCTCGGTGAGTGCGTCTGGCCCTTGCTGGAGCGGGCTGGGGGGCAGCCCCGGCTGGGCTTCCCCCCCCCCCCCGCTGTCCGGTGGAGGGTCCGTGACTTGTGCCGCGGGCTGGGCGGGTGCTCCCTGCCCAGGGTTCGGCTGTGCCTGGCGGGCCTGTGGGTTTTGCGCTCCCGGTGCGATTCTTCTCCCTGTCCCTGCGGTTTGCGAACTCGTCTGTGGGAGCGATTTTCATCAGCCAGCAGGTCCTGACAGCTCCGCCCCTGGGGCTGCTTTTCCTGCCGGCTCTTTCCCGTGTGTTTCCAGCAACGCTTCACGCTACGCTATTTCTCATCGTATTTCCCTCTTCCCAAAAAAAAGACCTTTTACAGCTTTCAGCCTTTCTAAAGAGATCTCTGGTCAGCTGTTGTGCTGGCGTGGCTGTCGTTGCCCGAGCTGAGCTTACAGTGGGACAGTAAGTGCTTCGTGTGCTGGGTTGACTTCTCGGTCAGTGGTTGGGTTTCAGTTGTCAGGTCAGCTCGTGCTGCGGCACCTGAAGACAGTTTTCACAGCAGAACTAGGCCATTTAAAGGACATTCTCTTCCAGCGTCCTCTGGCAGATGTTACAGCTGTGCAGACTGAAAACTGACACAGATTAATTTCCTGTCATGTTTTTATTTGACAGGTTTTTTATTCTTTCACAGCAAACGTTTGTGTCCGTATGTGTAGGTTCTTCTGAATTTCAGGAGACATTAGCAACAGATGTTCTAGAGTTTAATTTGAATGTGTTTTTTCCCTTTTTGTTTCTAGATCATTTAATCCGTTCACAGTAATTTAATCAGCCAATACTTTGAATAAAAAGGAAGAAATGATGTCAAGACAGGCCTTTCTCTGCAGTTTGGGATCTCTGTATTTGTCCCTTCTGTTTATATTTCTTCTAATGGATGTTTATGCAAGGCCTGCAAATAATTCAGCCCTCAAAGAAAAGCCAGCTGACAGTAAAGATGAGAATGAGATCTTGCCCCCAGATCACTTGAACGGGGTCAAAATGGAGATGGACGGACATCTGAACAAAGAATTTCATCAAGAAGTTTTTCTAGGAAAAGAGATGGAAGAGTTTGAGGAAGATTCAGAACCCAGGAAAAACAGGAAGAAGCTCATGGTCATCTTTTCAAAGTGAGTTATCTACATTGCCAAGAACAGTGCAGCCTCTTTCTCTGATCTTTAGGGTAAAATTGGCAATTTTTTCTGTCGTATTTAAAAATTGTAATGATGAGGGGGAAAGCATCATACTGTGTTCACGTTATTAAGGTATTAACGTACCTGTATAAACCGTGCTCAGGAGTGAGAATGCCCGTGTTGAGAGTCACGATCAGTATGCAGGAGTGGTGCTGTGCTCTAGTAAAAGTTTTGACAAAACATACCGTTTCTATGTGAAAAAACCTACTGAGCCTCCTGAGGTGTGAGAATTAATATTACTTTTACCTGGTTTCCTGGCTCAATAAATAATCAGTCACACTTGTGTCTCGGATCAAGGAATTTGATCAGAGGGGCTTCCTGAGTGGTGGGATGCCCATGCAATGAACTGGGAGGGTGGGAGTTTGTTGCGGTTTTGTTCCAGCAGTAGTGTGCTCTAGTGCTTGCTGTAAGTTTAGTTTTGGATGGCAGTCTTAAGTTTCTTATTTATTGTTTGGTCTTATATTCCGTACGGATTTTGGGTTTGGTTCTCTTGTGACTTCTGCAAATTACTGCAGAGAGCCACTGGAAAGGCAATGGTAAAATTGGAAGGGGAGGGACAGAGAGACAATGGGGGTAAGATTGTGGTAAACAAACAGTGCTTTTTGTTCCTGAAACTTCCTAGTAGATGCCAGGTGTCTAAAATGCGGGTGTTTCAAATGAAATACGTGAAGGTTAAAAATAATTATGTCTAATTGCACATACCAAGAATTCAGAAATCGGCATGACAGCTTTCTTCATTAAGTTAGCAGTGTGGTTAACGAAACACTTAGCTCCTCAGAATTTAGAAAAAGAGAATAGGAACGAAACAAGAGAAGAAAAAATAAAATTTTTCTTCTGTAGCCTTTTTGAAAACTTCATCTAGCTCTTTACTCGGTGTAAAGCACTTGTGCTAGGTGAGGTTTGTGTCAGCTGCTAAACTCAGGTGTTTGGAGGTCAGAAAACATAATGGAAGTGGAACTCAAATCCAGGGCGTTCTTTCAGACGCTAGATGGCAGAATGGGCTTTATTCGCATTTTTGCAAGGGGGGGATTAATTTTATCAGAACAGATTAAGTTACATTGGTGCTCTTAGTGCTGATGATAGTGTGGGGATACTAGAGATAAAATGAGAAGGCTTAACAGAGCTTTTTTTCTGCAACCTTTTCAGTAACAAGGAAAAAATATCAATAACAACATTGGAGTGGGTTTTTTTTTCCTGTTGTTGTCAAGAGTAAAGGCAGCTAAAGCACCTAGACAAACCTGAGTGCCTTTTTCATTCAGAGTAGAATCCTTTATTACTGTGTCTGCTATTCAGACCACTCACCTCATTGGTAGGATATCTACAAATATTAAGATTGTGCTTAGAAGCTTTCATTTTCTTTATTGCTTTCATTTTCTTTATTGCTGTATGTTTATTGGAAACGTTCAGTGGTGGTTAGTAAATTGTCATGCACGAATTTCAGACTCCGTTCATTTCTGCCTGGCTGTTACGAAAGAGGTTGTCTTAGGAAGCTTAAAGCAATTGGATTCCACATCGTCTTCACTCAGGTGCTTAGTTAAAATTACATTCCCTCAGATGATCAGATTAGAAATGTAGAAAAACATTGTGAGGAATGTGTTGCTTTCTAGACATACTCTTCAAGGCTGAGTGAAGAGAGAAATACCGTGAACTTCTGTGAAAAGCTGGTAAGTCACAGGCTTCCAGATGCTTTGGAAATACTTTCTTTGAAGATGTAAAGAAAACACACAACATATTTTTAATTAATGACAGCTGAGATTCTGTGGCGTGCCAGTGAGATACACAGTAGTCAGTTCAAAGCATACATTATTGTCTAATAGGGTTACTGAAAATAAAGTGAAACATGGAAGAAAAGCTCCCCAAACCGTGTTTTTTCTATGCAAGCGAGCGATGTGTGACTGAAAGAACATTTCATAATGTTGTATTTCAGTTTCTGAAGTCACTCTTTACTGGGAGGACAAACCTTGCTTGTCTGCAGAAGTGGGTTTTTTTGTTTTTACAAGTTAACCGGTACTTTGCCCTATGAAATTAGGGCATGGTGCAGAAAATCCTGGGTGTGTCTTTTTGGTCATCTTCCCCTGCCAAGGCTGAGTGTTCAGGTACCTTCATGTCAAGAAACGCTGTGAGAGGGGCTCACTCGACATCCTTCCTTTTTGTACTTCTCATAATTGCCAAAAAACCACTTGCTGTATTCTCCATTTAAATAGTTTAAGTGAGCCTGGAATCTATAGAAAATTCTTTTGCTGTGTGGTGTGGTTTAGCTTGCGTAGGTGGGCGTTGATGGGAGGGAAGGAGGAATGATACTGATCTAAGGAAACTAGAATGTTAAATGTTGAGAGGAAAATGCTTTGTTTTCCCTTCTCATTTTTGATAGTACCTAGTCCACATCAAACCCCACACTTGTTCGTCTGGTGAGTGCAAGGTGGCGTGAGTGGAACGTGATCGTTTTACTGGTCTTACCACTGACACTGAAAAGTTGCTAATGCTCAGCCTGGGCGTATATAATGTGGAAAGAGGTGATACAAGTCAAGTGTGTTTGTGGTGACACTAATTTTGCTAGATCGAGGGCATTGGGTACTAGAATGCGGTTAGGTGAGCCTCGCTTCTAAGGACCAGTTTTCTTCTGAATTAAATTACCTGTCCTGAGCAAAGCTGGTAAATCCAAGTGCAGAAGAATGTCATGTGTGTGGCTTTCTGTGCTGTGCAGGGTGTTTTTGTGCTGATGGAGTTACCCCTGAGTTTGAAGGTTGAGTAGCCTTCTAGCCTTTGCACTTTGCTGATGTTTTCAACTATTTAGTGGCAGCTCTAGTTGTGATTTCAATTTTAAAATCTTTCGGTTAGCCCCGCCTTGATGGTCATTCATCAGGTCACAGGCTTCTGTTAATACACCTTCTGCTAACTGTGTACAGAGGTTTTGGTGTTCTTTTCCCCGTGTTTAAGTGTCATAAACTTATCCTTTCCTGAAGCAGAACTTGTTCAGACTCCCACAACGCTTGTAAGTGTAGTGCTCTGACCATAGAGCTGTGAGTGTTGGTGTTCCAGCTGCACACCGGGCAGGATCCACGCCCCCTTGCTTTCAGGTTTGTCTCACAGCCTGACACAGTACTGGTGTGCATTCTGTCTGTGGTGGGAGGATGCTGGTAGTGACAGCCAATGTTGACCAGCAGCAGGTAGAATAGAGTATGAGGAGAGGGGATGTTTTAAGCTTCCCTGGTTTGATATCTTCAGTTTAGATTACAGGTTTATATTCTTGAGTTAAAAAAAACTGTTCGTGCTCTGTGCCATTAAGTAGTGTGCGCACCTTGATTTGTGTTTTTCATAACCTCTGTATTTAATATACATCTAATAAATTTTGTGTACCTCCTACCACATAAAGAAGGGCTTTGTGTTGGTTTCTTTTCTGTAGCCCATTCTGAATGAGAGTTATCTGAGGAAGCATGGACAGCCTTGTTTTTATTGCCTTAGCAGGACTGTACCTTATATATCGTACAGTTGTAAATATTCCTCTCAAAAGCAAAGTGCTCTTTATAGACACTGAAAGGATTTCAGCCCATCTTGTACAGTGGGTGCCTGTTAGCTCCTGAAAATCTGAGTCGTTGGAGACTTTGTGTGAACTGTGGTAGCAGAATGAAGGTGACTTTTATGAGCTAGAAGAGCAGTGAATGGGATGTTTGTCACCCTTCTCCGTAGTTACAATGTGATTTAGATGGAAAGTACAGCTTGGAAGTAGTAAGTTTGATAGCTTTGATCTAAGGAAACTAGAATGTTAAATGTTGAGAGGAAAATGCTTTGTTTTCCCTTCTCATTTTTGATAGTACCTAGTCCGTATCAAACCCCACACTTGTTCGTCTGGTGAGTGCAAGGTGGCGTGAGTGGAACGTGATCGTTTTACTGGTCTTACCACTGACACTGAAAAGTTGCTAATGCTCAGCCTGGGCGTATATAATGTGGAAAGAGGTGATACCATACTTAAAACCACTAATGCTGAATTAATACAGCTAAGTGTTGTAGAAGATCAGGTGCTAGGGTTGTTTATTTGGCTTAAGCTTTTAACATTTAGTTGACATTTAAAGGCAAATCACGTATTTAATAACTTGAGTTTCAATGATAACACTTCACTGCTGTTAAGACAGTGATACAAACAGATAAAAAAGCCAGAGTCAAGCTGGGGTTTTTTTTTGTTGTGTTTTTCTTTGTTGGGTTTTTTTTTTTAATTGAACAAGAGTGGTTTTGGTATGCTTTAAATAGAATCCTGCCTCCTAAATGTTAGCGATGTCCTTTCAGTTTTAAATATCGTTATGTCTGTTTTGGATAAATACTTAATGATATGCTCAAAAAAACCTTGAAGGGGCATGTTATTGCTTTTGTATTTGTTCTTGTAAGTGTAATTTTTATATTAACTCCTTTTTCAATGAAGCGATGGTGTGGAATCGATGGTATGGCAGTATTGGTGGTATGTTAAGGAGAACAGTGGGTTGTCAGATTGGATGTTTACTGACAATTTTAGTCCGGTAGAAAAAGTTTGATTCTGTAGCTCGATAGCACCGAGTACGAGCATATCCTTTGGCAAAGCAAAGTCAGCCTGAAAACTCGGAAACCTAATGGAGAACAAATGTAGGTGCAGAACTTTTAAGGTATTGAGGGGGAGTTAATGCTCTGAGAGAATGTTAGAGAAGAAGTTTTTCAAAGTAGTGAAAATCTGCACCAGCTGGCAGTTGACGATTCTGAACCAATAAGAAATGAGCTAATGTGCCATGAGTGATGTATTTGTAGTTTCCTCTACTTAAAAAATTTCCTCAAAAACATAATATTGAAACGAGTTCACTTACAGCAAAGCGAAGCGTGGCTGAATATTTTTCACTGAGCAGTAACCTAGATGCTGTAGTTACTTAAATTTAAGTGTGAAATCAATGGCTAACTTGCTAGTTGTTTACTCTGTAGTTCAAAGAATGTACAACTTCTCGGAGGGTTATAAACATGCCCTTTTCTGTAGCAAACTGTGCTTGTTGTTGTGAATAAAGTAATGAATTTAGAATCTAAAAATATAGTACAACTCTACCCCCCCCCCCCGCCCCCCCCAGTCCCTAAATCTAAATCTTGTTTGCTCTTCATCCACAGGGTGGATATAAATAATGATAAAAAGATAGGTGCGAAAGAGATGCAGCGCTGGATCATGGAAAAGACAGACGAACATTTCCAGGAAGCTGTGGAAGAGAATAAAATGCACTTCCGAGCTGTGGACCCTGATGGTGATGGTAAGGTGAACGATCCCTCCGTCTCCTGATGACATCTGAAGTCAGTTGCCAGCAGCCAAACCTACTGGCTGCTCTTCAGATGTGCTGTGACAAAAATCCAGGTTCATTTGGACTGCGTGTAAACACAAGGGGTTTGACCCACCCAGAGGACAACAGAGCGAAGTAACGTGCTCCAGTCAGCGTGGCAGTTCTGGGGTGACTGCTCTGTTATTTCACTTGTGGTCACGGGAAATTGTAACAGGTTAAGTGGCTTTGCCAGGGATGGGGTGAGGACGGTGACATAAAGAGGTTATTTTCACAAGGCCTGACTGGTCCAAAGAAACATAAAAGTGGAACACGTGGTAGTTTTCATGTTGCCATTCATGAAGCTTGCTGCGAGGGCTGTTGTGCTGAACCAGAAGATTTTTGCTCATACCATTTTAAGTAACGAGACCAAAAGTTCATCATTTAACCATACGATGTCACGTCTGAAATACGGCTCTTTCTTTACAGGCCATGTGTCCTGGGATGAATATAAAATAAAATTTTTGGCAAGTAAGGGCTTTAACGAAAAAGAGATTGCGGAGAAGATCAGAAACAACGAAGAGCTGAAAATAGATGAAGAAAGTAAGTGCAGGCTGTTGGTGTGCAAGTGCAGGCTGTTGGTGTGCAAGTGCAGGCTGTTGGTGTGCAAGTGCAGGCTGTTGGTGTGCATCTGTTTTTCTTCTGTTTTTCTAAAACCTGAATGTCAAACCTGTTCTTAATGCAAGATGAGTGTTTTCGGTACGTGCTTAGGCCCTGCAAAGCACGCTGGAAGTTAATAGTAGAAGGTTGCCTAACAATTGTGTTGTGTTTCATCTGAGTTCTCTGTAGAGAGAGAGAGATTGATTCTTTAGGTTGGTGAGATTGAGCATTTCTTCCTTGTTACTTCTGAAACTTTCATTTGAATCTGGCTTGGTATAAACGTGGCAACTCTGAACAGAGTAATCTCCCCACTCCCCCCCCCATCTAAAAAGTGTTTAAATTTACTGTTAAGTAAAATACAAAGCCTTAGCCTTTCCTTGCAGGAATTAGTCATTTAAAAGTGGGTTATGTTATATTTTCCATTTATCAAAAAGCAACTAAAATGCAAAGCGGGCCTCTGAATTTTATGGCGGGGAAAATACCTGTGCAGCGCGTTCTACGGCAGTGTGGTTAACTGCAGTTTACAGGAATGCTCATCAGATAAAAGATTTGCTGAATAAGGGAAGTGTGCACATAATCATTTTTCTACCTAGGTAACCAGCCTTGTTTGGGAAAATGAAATTAGTGATCTACCGCTTCCTGAGGGTGATAGGCAAAGCTTATTTTCATACTCTAGTGCCGTGTAAAAGTGCTCTTTTTGGGTCTGTATAAGAAAAAAAGAACTGAATGTGTGGATCTTGAGGCCTGTTCCGAGTCTTGCGCGGAAGCACGCTGCAGTTGGGATGCCAGGCCACAACTAGGGACTCAGCTTCACTGAACTTAAGCAGGTAGCGACAGTTTCAACTGGTGGCCGACGGCTGGGTTTCCTTGAAGACTGAGTAAGAAAGGCAGGCAAGGGGCGATTGCCTTGTGACTCCTAACACTTGGGGTTGGCTACGCTGGAAACCCATAAGCAAGTGATTTGGTTATTCTGTGTTTATTTGTGTCCTCGGTACAACTAGAGCTTGCCATTTACAATCTTGCCCTAAGATTCGTATTAAGACTGAAGGTTTTCTTTACTCTTCACAAAAGAACAGTCCCTGAAGACTTACCTTTTAATTGCAACTAGCGGTTCAAAAATGTAGATGTGACTGTTGGGGTTTTTTTCCCCTCTGTAACTCAACAACCAAAAGCACGCAGGACCCATTTAAGACAGTTAATTAAATGAGTTTATTATCTGAAGACTAGTCTTTCAAGAGTGTTTTTGAAATTTGTGAAAAGCAAATGCTTCAGATTTGTGTGTGTTACTGTATTTTGCCGATAGCAGGGTATGCTACAGACAGTATTTTTTCCAGTGTGTCATTCAGAAAATGCCTACACCAGAAAAAGAATACTCTCTACAGGTGGTGTTTTCCTGTTTGGTTATGTTCAGGACCACTAGGTGCACGTAATACTCGCGCTGTGTGTTGCAGGGTGTGTTGTTTTTTTTTTTTTTTCTTTGAATCAGATGCATGGTTTTAGCAGAAAGTCATGTACAAATTGTGATTCTGAGTTGAGTTTAGGAAAAATTCACTGAAAAAGCGATGTCTGTCTGGACTAAGATGAAATGAAAGAAGTGGAAGTGTAAAGTGGTTTGGTGCCGATATATCTGTTTGTACACACATACTTCAACTTGGCCTTGCTCCTTGCAGCAAAAATATTTCCCTTTATTAAATTATAGTGATATCTATGCAGGGTTTAGGTCTGAAGTCAGAATGCTTTCTGATACAGAATAGACAAAGTAGCTAAAAGGAGTAATAAGTACTTGTGTCCTTAAGTAACTGAAGACTAAATGTGTTTCTTGGTGCTTGATGTTTCCAAACTTTCTTGTGTAGAGCTACCCTCCTGAATATCTCACCGTTCCAACAAATCACATTTTTAGACTGAAATACTGGATGATATGTCTGAGTCTAAGGATGTAAGTTCTCTGTGGGTAGGTGCTGCTTAAATTCTGAGCCCTTGAGAGGGTGAAGGAAAGAAGGGAGGAGCAGAAGCAGGGCTGAAGTCTCTTTGTAGCCTTCCTCGTGCTCGGCTTTACGGCTTTGCTTATGCTGCCTTTTCAGTTACGTGCCTTGTAAAGGGCAGCTGTCCATTGAAATGTATTGCTGTAAAAACTAGGCTTTGATTTTTTTCTTTGTTATAATCTGTTTAATACAGTTCTTAAGCTTAATTTGTATGTGTAGCTTTGTGGAGGGTGAGGGTGCTACCTGGAATTGTGGTGTGGCTGGACAAAAAACCCTCTGCACTTAAAATGGCATGAAGTGTGATAATATCACTTGGTGGTAGGTCACTGTGCCATTTTGTTCACTCAAATCCTGTGAGCTTGAACGTCCCTGAAGAGGTTGAAACAATACTACAACTAGTTTTGGTTTAGATCATGTTACATGAAGAAATGCAAAGTTGAAATAAGAAAAGTTGAATGTTGTAACATCGGAGTAAAAAAATGTGTCCCTTTGATCGTGGTTGGAACCGCTGTGTTGGTGAAGAGTCTTTTCTTACTGCAGTAGGCTTAGAAGTGCTGGAGAGTAGGATAAAGCTGTGTAGTGCTGTTAACCAGCGTGTGTCACACAGCGGTGCGTGGAGATAGTGAATCTGAAGGATGTTTTTAATTTGAAGAATGTTTTGGCTAGTTCAGTGCACGGGACTGGTTTGAAGTAGGAAACAAAAATGATTCATTCAGAAGAAAGGCACTGCTGCTACTCAGGCAGATGAAAGATTTCTGTTGATAGTGGGCTTCAAAATATGAAAATAAGAAAGGAGAACAACAAGTACTGAACAAAGTTGGATTATTCATACCTCCTACCAGAAGGAGCTAACGATGCTGCTAGGGCAATGCTTTTTGCTTGATACGTTGAAGTTTTGATACAGGTGTAGCTAAATCTTTATTTTCATCTCCTACTTTCAGTTCAGTTGTTTGGTTAAAGGGTCTTTCCTAGTGTTTCAGCACAAACTAGGTGAAACTAATTACACTTTGTTTCCCCTCAGCACTTGCTTTCTCTGGGAGTTGAACTGTAAAATAACTGGTTCACAGATCATCCTTGTTTAAACAATTGGGTAACAGGGGATGGATGGTATGTTTTAAGAACTTTAAATAGATGGAACGGGATAGCTTAAATCTTTTTCTTAAATTTCTAGCACAGGAGGTGTTGGATAACCTGAAGGATCGGTGGTACCAAGCTGACAACCCACCTCCCGATTTGTTGTTGAATGAAGAAGAGTTCTTGTCCTTTCTTCACCCAGAGCACAGCAGGGGAATGCTGAAGTTCATGGTGAAAGAAATCATCCGAGATTTGGGTATGCCACTTGAAAACACATCTCTTGGGAGCAGTTTACTTGCAAACCGTTTCACTGGGTAGATGTTGTTAGGTCGTGGCACTGTCTTGGGTCAGCATGAAGTGCTGGCACGTCTTGTTTGCTCTGTTCTACACATTTTTCTAATACGGTGAGTAAGACAAACAACCTGTTAGTGCAGATGCTGGCATCTCCGTGGAGTTGTCTGTGCATCTCTCAAGGCTAAATTTAGTCTCTGGTGTTAAGGAACAGCGCGTTATATGTTGGAAAGATACTCAGAGTCCTCCGTACAAAGAAGATCCACTGACAGTGCTTCGCACTGAAGTGCTGCTGCGTTGTCGGGTTGCTGCAGCAACAGTAGAAAAGGTTTGATGAATTGTAAAATATTATAAAATACCTTGATGTGGATGTTCTGTGAGGAGGACATTAATTGCTTTGTACTTCCCCAGTACAGCAGCCATGTAAGAATTGTGGCATACAGTCATGAAAGTGGAAGGACATGGTTGAGGTTTCTAAGAAAATAATGTGGTTTTTTTTAAAAAAAAAAATTCATAGGTATTGGCACACACTTTTTTTTTCTGTTGAGTCAATAGCGATGCATATTTAAAACTGCTAGTACACCTGGATCACAAAAAGAAGAGAGAGAACTGTGACTTTGCTAGTTATTAGCTCGATAAATATGAAGAGTTTCCAGTGATACTTGCGTGTGTGACAGGGACAGACAGAACAACTCTAGTACCCGGTCTTTTACGAGGGTTAATTTACCTGAATGCTAATACAAGGGGAGGCTGGATACAGCTCTAAGAAAATTTCTGTTGCAGTAATGGTTGAAAAAATAAACAAGAACTTGGAGAGAAAAAAAAAAAAAAGGCGATTTGCCACCTGGTGTGTCCTTCAGGTCCAGAAAAATTCTTTTTGTTTAGTATATTGACGAGTGTATGTTTCTTAGCCTTCTCAGACATTGTCTGTGTACCATAATACAGAGGGGTTTTGGCTAAACAAAGATATAAACGGTCACTTCTCTGCTAGAGTCAGAGTTGTGGGCTGCTGCAGCTGGGTAGACTGTACCAATGACACCTCTGACACGAAGGAATTTCTCACTTTTAATGGGCACGACGCAGATACTTTTCAGTTGCTGTATGCTTCTGTTGTAGATCAAGACGGAGATAAGAAACTGACCCTTTCGGAGTTCATTTCGTTACCTGTTGGTACTGTAGAGAACCAGCAAGCTCAAGATATTGATGATGACTGGGTAAAAGACAGAAGGAAGGAATTTGAGGAGGTCATTGATGCTAACCACGATGGTATTGTCACAATGGAAGAGCTGGAGGTAAGTCTGCCTCAAAGAGTTAGTTCTAGTGCTTTAAAGAAATAGTTGTTTTTTAAATACAGGATTGGAACTGCTTTAGAGAATATGAAGTCCAAAAATAGTTGAAATAACAGCACAGTATGTGTGTCTACTTTACAAAACTTTGGGTTATAGCATTGTTCAGTGCTTGGAGATTTTGTTATGCGTTTTGTTAAAGAGGAGGGGGAGTTTTCCTAGCATAACTGTTACTCACAGGTATACTTTTAGGGTTTTTTTGTCACAGACTCTTGTATGGATATGGAACGCATGAAAGCAAGTCACAGACTTCATTAGGTGTGCTGGTTAATGGGACAATGAGTCATACTTTCAGTTACAAAAGGAGTAACTGGCAGCCTATATATTCATTTAAAAAAAAACCAAACTAAAAATAAAACAAAGCAAAGAAACCCAACGACCAACAAACCATGGGGCCCCAGTAGCTTAGAAAATAGCAGAGATCTTTTTCTTTTTTTTTTTTTTAAAAAAAAGAAAAACACTGAAAGACTAAACATGAAATTATTATTTGCAAGTGTGGATTCAAGTTTGTGGCCTTTTTGGACTTTGGTTTACAGAAGTAAGGCTTTTTGCTAATAATTCTGTCTCCAGAAGAGTCTACCAAACGTGAAATATTTTGCACCCTGTATTTGTGGCAGTTTTGTGGCCAATGGAGGAGACTTGTGGCTCATTTCTGGCTCTTTTTTTCTTCTTTCTGGATGTACGAATGTACTGTGACTAGCAGAGTTCAAACTGCAGCATAGGCAGTGTGAAAGGAGGACCTCTAAAATTTTGGTCTTCTTCCCGAGGCAGGATGGATGTTAAAATTCCTAACCTTTTCAGTGTGCAAATAGGTGGGTATGAGCGGTGGTGACAGTATGGATGAGCAGTTATATTGTGACACAGGCTATTAATAGTCTTTTTACAGAGAATTTGTTTGTAAAATGGGTATTTTATCTGTGAAGTCTTTGTATATCTATACATACATAGACACATGCACATACATGGCACATCTGGGAAGACATTGAAGATAATCTTGAGTTTTCTGTGTCATGAACTAAAGTGCGCTGCTTGAAAACTTTCCGTCTATTTCAAGGGGGGTGAAGGAGCAAAATGCTTTTGTTTCTGAGACTTCTGGCCTCCGTCATGTCTGCTTGGTGGTTTAAAATGGAACAAGGAAGTTCTAAAATGAACAGGTTCTAAAAAGGTTATCTCCAGAAACAAGAAAATTTAGGTCATAGAGATCAATAGTGTGCCCCTTCTTAATTTTGAATTGGCACTTCTTCGCGAAAACCACCAGGTTTGATAGTGAGTTTAGTTTGCAACCGAAATGTCAAAAATATTTTTACTGTAGACACTGGCATAAACTGAGAAAATCTGGATTTCTGTTAGAACAGCCAAGGAAGCAGTACATGGAAGAACAGCTAGGGGAGAGATGTAAGCCTGTTAAAAAAATGTGCTAACACCTTTTTCCATGACTTGTGTTCACTTCGGGATGGCTTGTGTCGGTCTCGTAATTGCTGAAGCTCCCACAGAGCTAAGGTTCATAATTCTGACGTGTGGAAGTGTGTGCTTCGTGACTGAAAACTATTTTCTTGCTCATTTTAGGAATATATGGATCCTATGAATGAATACAATGCCCTAAATGAAGCGAAGCAAATGATAGCAGTAGCAGATGAAAATCAAAACCATCACTTAGAGCTGGAGGAGATCCTGAAATACAGCGAATACTTCACAGGCAGCAAGCTTATGGACTATGCACGTAACGTCCATGAGGAGTTCTGATCCTGCTCGCTTTTCCAGAGCTCTGAAGCACTTTCTTGCTTTCAAAAAAAAAAAAACCCCACCCACCAAAACCCAAAAGAAAAAAAAATCCAACCCCCAAACAGACAGAAAGTTACTTTGCTGCTACCTGTGTTCTATGCTGACAGCGTATTGTCCTAGACTTAAAAATACTTCCGTCCATACGTAAGATCTACGGCTCTCTTGCCTTTGGTGTGAGGGGAAAAAAGGTCTTTAAATAACGGGGCAGGTGCTGGACTGCTAGAGTTCACCCTGGTTTGTACAGTTAATCCAGCTGAAGTTACAGCTGCTTTTGGCTAACCCTGTTTGGTGGAGGCTTCTTAAATATTTAACTCTTGTTGCCCTCCTAGCTGCTGATCCATGGAAATCACAGATGACACTGAAAGATGTTGGCTTTTGTCAAGGGGATTGTGATTCAAATACGCGTGTTCTGGCCTCATGAGGATGTCCGTGCGTAGACTGATTGGCTAATCCTCCGGTATTTCTCTCAAGGCATCTCAACCTACTTGCATATAGTTGAGAATTTAATCCAAGTTCTCCCTCTATTGCTGAGCTATCTTTAGGAGCTGTGGGGAAGAACTTGATTTTAAATCTTACAGAGGAACTCTTCTGTGTATACTTAAAAAGAAAAGTGGTTATAGCCTGACTCGTGTTTGCAACTCCGCTGGGAATGTGAGAGACTTGAGATTGCTTATGTCTTAAAAAAATCAAATGTCGTTCTAAAATGAAACAGTGGGAAAGGTTTCTTTGTGGATAAAGATGTTGGACAGAGCAGTGGGATTTTCCTGGGTGTATGATTACTACTTCACTAAAATTCCTTGTTAAAACTAGTATAATTACTTGCCTCTGTGCAAATTAATGATGCTGAAGAGCTCATGAATGGTGAAGCTGGGGGGAAGTACAGGCTTTGCTATTGAACTGCTTTTGCCAGAGCAATGTACAGTCGGCACTTGGGAAGCTTTTTAATCGGTCTGATTTTGGGTAATCTCTGAAAGCGTCTTGCAACACAAGGGTCATATCCACTACTGTCAAAAATAGAAAACTTATTTTTACTCTGTTCCATCTTTACTGTAAAAATCCCTCTTTCTGAAGGGTTGCCTGAAAACCCAAGTGAGATGTTATATTTCATTAAATTTATTCTCTTAATATAATGTACATACAAGTATTGCTGTCTGTTTTCTGTTTCAGTATTCCCTTTTTTTGGTGTGTTTGGTTTTTTTTTGTTCGATGGCTTGTATCAAAGGCTTTTTACATACATATTTCTCTTTTTCATTAAATATTTTTCTCCATGCTTTGGAAATGTTGCTGTGTTTAGGTTTGTCCCTGAGTGGGGAAAAACTGAAATTCTTGAGGACAGAAAAATTAAAATACGATTTTGAAAGAGCTGTAAGGCAAAGATTATGGATATGCAGTCTTAGTTTAATCTTCTGATAATGTGAGCATGGAATCCCTTGGAAAACACCAGGTAACGCAGCGGTTCGCTAGCAGCTGCAGAGGCGTTAAACTGTGTTGTTGCGGTATTGGCCACGCACTTGATAAATCAGAAACTTGAGGAACAACTGTGAAAAGTTAATTTTTAATGTATGCGTGGAGTTCTGCACCTTAATGTGTTCTGTGTTTCTCTGCCAGAAATCGGGATCACGTGTTAACTAACAGCTGTAAGGATAGAGTGGACTGCGTGGTGAGATTTGGAGGTACACGAGGTTATTCCTGCCATTTTACAAGTTAAAATTATTGCAGTTTTAGAAGTTAAAACTAATCTAGTTTGTCTGTAGACTTATTTATTTTTTAAAATTCTTTAAGTACTTTATATGCACTTAATCTTTCTCAGATTCTTGTAGGTCCTTTCCCATAGGTGGTCCCTTACTTGCCTGTAATCCCTAAGGATTAGTGACTTTTTCTTTAAAGCCTTTCATTAAGCACTAATTAGGAGTTCCATGTTTGTGGGTTTTGTTTTGGGTTTGTTTGGTTTTTTTTCATGTACACAGGCAATCTGCCTGCTGTTAATAGGACTTGGTATCTGAGTGCTGCTACTATCTCCTGGACGTGGTTTGTCTTTCCAGAATTCAAAAGCTTGTATGGGATATCTGGGATAAGTATCTATAGTCAAAAATAATACATGTATATTAAATAAAAGCAGAACAAGTTCTTATTTCTGACCTATAGCGTGGTTCCACTCACCACTCTGAAGCTTTCCTCCTCTGAGGCTTCATCATCACAGCTGTAGTATTTTGTGAGTTTTCAGTTTAAATGTATATAGCAGAATTTTGCCTTGTTTGTGAACATCACAGGAGTTTGCATTTTCGGTTTCTTACTGAATAATAATTCACTTATTGAATAGATGAAGTCTGCTAGTGTTTGTGAAAGAGAATTGGGGGAAAAAAAAAATCTGGTTAAATATTGCTGAGGGGATGACTGAGTCACGAGGCGTAAAGCCACTTAAATGGCCTTGAGTGTAATCCTACAGCGGGAAGAGGCTTGGCTACGTCCTGCGTGCAGGCACTGAGTGTGAAGGCAGTTGAAGCGCAGCTGGTGTGGTTTACTTGCTCTGTCAGCTTTGCTCTTTTTTTTTGGAAAGAATGGCTTTAAGGTATAAGTTCTCTTCCATAGTGGTTGTTTTCCAAAATGCTTGGAAAAGCAAAGTAGAAAAATAGTTACTGTTTTGCCTTGCTTTTGTCTCCCCTTCAACTCTTAAATAGTCTTACAGAAATTTAAGGAAGAAAGGAAAAGCAACAGTTCTGGACGAAACATGCCACGGTATTGCTGTTCAGTCCTCCCAAATACTGCCGGCTGTTGGGATTCCAAGTGTACTTCTGTTCCAATCCAGTCTCCTTTGCGTTTGGATGTCAACTGACCGTAGGTCTGCTTTGTCTGGGAAGTCTAGCTATGATTTTTAAGCAAGGAAATAAAACGTCTTTGACTACTGTAGGATGTCTTGTTTACTTGGGCCTTTGCGTAAGAGTTGCTCAAGTGCCTTAGAACTGAAAGACCTGAAATTCAGACCCTAGATCGATGAGATCAAATTAGTAAAATTCTAATAGCCTGGGAAGCTAAACCCACTAATTCCTGGTGTGATTGCTTTTTTTCTCTCTACGCTGCGTGCTTGTGTTAGGGGAGGGCAGGGCTGCAGTGCCCGTGTGCTGCCGTTCAGCCCCCTCCGTCGCGGCCCCGTCATTGCTGGCTTGCACAGCTCCACGGAGGAGCCTTCTGGGGGGTTGGATTCCGGAGTTAACGTGCTTCTGTGGAACAAAATAGGCATCAAAAGTAGTTGGTACGTGAATGTGGCACCCTTTGCTTTCACAGAGCACGCCTCTGCTGGAAGCTTTTATTTCCATGGGAGCCAATGGCCGGGGTAACACCCAGTCTCTCTTTTGGAATCGGGAGCTTGCTCTTCTTCAGTGGCAGTGCAGGGAGTCTGGTGTGAAGAGTTGAAATGGAGACTGCAAACACTTCTCGTTCGTAGCTTTTGCTGGCTCCTGAGGCCAGTATCGAGATGACTGATGACTTGTGATTCCACACTCTCCCCGAGAAATGTATTGACAACGTGGGGTTTACGCATCAATAAAAGCCACGGGTCTGCCGTTCCTGTGAGAGCAAGGGGAGAGAATCTGTCTGTACTTTGCCTTTTAAGGAGCAAGCCCATGTGGGCTCTGTTTCATTTTACCTACGGCTCTCATCCGTAAAGGTTTTTGGGTGTTACCTCTGTAGTGCTTTAATACTCTTCTTTGCAAGAACAAGGATCATCTCTTCTGGCTCTCCTGGCGTTCAAGGGCTGTGCTTTCATGCTGTGCAGAGGTACGCACCGGGCTGGAGGCACTCTGCTTTAAGGCTAGGAGTAGAAATCTTCATAGCGCTCTTCAGCACGGTGTCTTTCTGCCTGTGAATGTTTGAGTTGTGAGCGGCAAAAAGTAGGGTTGTGGGGTGTGGGAAGAAGGATGGGGGCGTGGAGCTCATGCTGGGAATTTCCCAGCAACTGACATATGAAGTTGTTCTGGTCGCCAGCAGTTCAGAATCACTTCCCCAAGAGTTTGCCGCTGTCAGAATTTGGCTGGGGCAGTAGGGCTGCGTTATGGTCGCTGTGGGTTTTTACTCGGGTTTTTCTGCTGGTTTGTTCTTGCTGCTGGCAGCCGCTGTTAGCCGTTGCTTGGGATTGAAATGCAAAGAACATCAATATCCTTTTGGTGAAAGATGCTGCATGGACTGTGCCCCTGGTAAGTAATTTTCACGGGATGTTGGTTATACGGGCTCGATGTAATAACTGTCAGCAATAACCCCCAGGGAGTAGAAAACAGCTTGAAGGCTATTTCCATCAAATGTAGGAAGTATAACATGGAGAAAAAGCATTTGGTGAGGAGACTTTCCTATCAGTCTAGGCTGACAAAGATTATAACATACTGAATTTAGGAAAGTTAGCTCTTTGAAAGAGTAACGTGTTCTTTAACTTCTTTTGTGTCTCCCAGCTTCCTTAATGTGTCAGTCCGCTGCGTTTTAACTGTGAGAGTGTTAGCTGGGAAAAGGTGATAGCATTTACGTTATTGTCCTTTACCTGCCACATAAAGCAGCTCAGAAATCTTGCATGATAATGGGAAACTTTAGGTAATTAATTCTGTTGCTAAAGGTGTTTTTTAAGCTTTCTTTTATAGCAAGGTTTATACTACTTAAGACTTGGTGTGTTTTTTAAGGGAAAAAATACACTTGATTCATAGATAGAAATTAGCAAAGCGTAACTTGTCAGGAAACATACTTGTTTCTTCCTTTTTTATTGTAGAAACTGAATGAGTCTGAATTCTGGGTTTTGCATACATATGTGTGGGTTTTTTTCCACAACTTGAATATCTCTGAAGGCCACGCAGTATTGAGAAGCACACATGCAAAATATCAAACCTCAGATACTTTAATAGTCGGGATTTCATTACAGAAGTGGCTTAGTAGTGAAGAGTAGCAACAATTAGTAGGTAATAGTGCTGTTCTGGGGCAGTCCCCTTAACAGAAGGGATTCTTTTTAGTGCAGTCAGTATTGACTGTACTAAAAGAAGGGTACCTGTACACATGTAGGGGGAGTGTGGATCACGTCTGTTAATACAGTTGCAACTTAAAACCTTGCATACGGTTTTATGTGCGTCTTTCTATAGTTTATTTTCTCATAATTAAGTCTACTACACAAGATGGATGTGGCGTGAACTGATGCAGTAGCGTTACCTTCAAAGGTGCTACCTGGAATAAATTAATTTAAGATTTGAGGCGGTTTATTGCATTATTCTCAAAATTATTTAAATCTGAGTGTTTCTGAGCTCGGTGTAAAGAAGGGCGTACTTGTGTGATACAGATAATCCTTTATCTCTAAAGTTTTTTGTTCCTCCTTACGCTGAAAGAACTTTTATCCGGTTTTGGTTTGGTTTTTTTTTTTTTTGCATTGTTAGCACATCTGCTGCTGGTGGGGAAACGTTTCTTCATAGTCTCTTCCTGACTGTGTAGACAGTGAAAATGTAGAACTGTGTGGCCTATATTGCGGTCGGTAAAAATCTCCTGTATTTTGCCACTGACAGAACTCAATAAAATGCAGAGGAAATCAGAGTGAGCAAAAGACTTTGCTCATTGTTCACCTACAGAATGGGAAGATGGAGAAGGCAAAGGAAAGAAGCAGTCTGTGAGAATATGGACATGTTTAAGCTCAACTGTAAAAACGCCCGTCGCTTAGTTCCTGCAGCCTGTGCTGTATGGAGAGAAGCTAGCGAGACAGAAAGAACGTGTCTGGCTCCTTTTCCAAAATCCGCGGTTAACTTGCCGTTTCGGTTCGGGCAAGTCGCTTTGCTCACGAACCTCGTCATCCTGGTGCCTCAGGCTGAACCTCCGTGCGAGTCCTGTGTGTCGGAGGGGTTGGAATTTGTGGGTTCAGAGCTTGTTTCTAAACGCAGTGCGTGATGCACACGTACTGTTTGGACCAGGAGCCTGGCGCTGCCTTGCGCCTTGTGCTGTGTCCTGCTGTGTGTGAAATGAAGCTGGTGACATCTTTGATGTTGGTGGGTGCCGGTACAGAGGCACGTCGAAATACGACCGCGTTCTTTCGTGCCTAATGGCCTTTCAGAATGCCGACAGAAAGATACTACGGGCATTTGTTCTTAACTGCTTCACTAGTGAATTTTCTGCAAACCTGAGCAGTCCATTGCCCTCTTTTGTACCTGCTTGAGATTACTTTGGGGTGAGTTGCGTGATTTATCTCACAAGGGGAGGCAGGATCTGTCGTAAAGCCGTGGTATTGCACCAGAGATCAGACCTATTGCTACGCTAAAAACCTGCTTTTTTTTCCTAACTGGCATTGGCAGCAAACTGTGATGTCTAAAACATACGAAAAGCTGGTCTGGGGAAGTGATATGTGGAATCCACTGGGAGAATCATTTGGGGCATTGCCTCGATTGTCAGCAAGTCTTTAGGCCCCTGCTAGCCCGTTCTAGCTGCTTGATGTACAGCTAAAGTTAAAGCTTAACTTAAAAGTTTGGGATTCTGGCACATTGAAATCTGCTGAATGTTTTCAGCCAGAGTGGTAAGTGAAACTGTCACTTTCTGTGCACTCTTTCATTCTAATGCATGAAAATGAAGAGGATTTCCTTCTGATAACGATCAGCGTCGCCTTTGTTTTAGGTGAAAGAATGAGAAGCCGCTGCACCGCCACAGCAGACACAGTCTGTGCCCCCTGTCAAGACGGATACTTCAGCAACGAGCACAATCACAGCTTCTGCAAGAGTTGTACCATCTGCAACACTAGTAAGTCAGCTGTACAGTGGTCGTTTCTCGGTAAGAGTTTGGGAGGCAGTCAGGCTTCACATGCTTTCTTGCCTTGTGTGCTCCTTAAGGGCTGGTGTCATAAAGCCTGTCACTTGAGACAACCCAGTCCGAAGACTGGGTAATCATTTCGATAGCTGATATCTCCTGGTTGGTACTGGTGGTAGAGCCTTCAAAGGGAAGCAGGCTTGTACTGCCTGAAAACTGGTGTCTTCGGAACTGCTAATAAACTGCTCTTTGCAGTTGTTTCTACACACAACGGATAGGAATGGAGTAATTATTTTTTTTCCTCTTTCTTACCTTATTTCTTGTATCTCACCTGCCCTTTATTCTGTCCTTGCTAGGGAAGGGGAGCGTGGAAGTGAAGAAGTGTGAGAAGACCTCGGACAGAATTTGCATGTGTGATGCAGGTTACATGCCAGATGTCAGATACACGCTCGGAAGCAGTAAGTTAGCGATGTCTCAGACTCTCCAAACTCGTGCCTCCCCTTCAGATGAGATGGTTGTTATTTCTAGCATGAAAGCTGTTGTCACTTGTCTCATTGATATCTCCACACAAGTGTTCTAGCAGGGTAGCTGTGCAAGCTGTTGCTCTGTGATTCCTGAGCTGACAGAAACCTTAATGCTCTCCTTGTTAATATCCAGAATTAGCCAGCAGAGAAAACAGGAGACCTTGCCCGTTGCAGTCTAAAATGAATCACTGAGCGTGCTGTGCTACTTCTGACCCAATGACTGTGGTTTTTAGATGCTGTGTGGGTTTTGTTGGGTCTATTCTATAAGCTAAACTACTAGTATAACCTATTAGTGTAATCACTGTGTAGCTGTCGTAGTTACGTGGCTGACTGAACTCAAATTCTGCCTCTTTCTTCTTTTCCAGTATGCTCACCGTGTCCTGAAGGGTCTTATTCCATAGGGAGAAATGAAAACTGCCAACCTTGGACCAAGTACGTGTCACTGATCCAAACTTGTTCAGAGCAACATTTTGGGTTTAATTCTGTCGCAGCTGATGCCCAAATCATGGTGTGTAGAGTAAACCTGCAGCAGGTGCAGTGAAACCACGTTCCTCATGGCTCTCAGGAGCCTGGGGCAGTCTGTGGACTGATTCGAAGCATCTGCCTGCCGTCTGCCGTTCCTCTCTTCACCTGTGGCAATGACAGTAGTCTCGGCCTTCTTTTTAAAGGTCTGGAGGTTTTGAATAGATGCTAAGAAAAACAGAATGTCGGGGTTTTTTGAGTAATAACTTCGATTAGCCTAGTCTAGGAAAGGTGAAGCCTGAGTTTGTATTGGTAAAACGAGGATTGTAACATTCACTCACTTGTTCCATGGCACTTACAAAGTCATTACTGCAGCTCTTTGAAAAACTACACTGATTTATTTTACATCCAGCTGCAGCATTCTTGGGAAAAGCACTCTTCGACCAGGGACAAAAACCAGTGATGCCGTTTGCAGCAGCCGCGTCACACAGGCAGCTCCCTCTCAGAGCGCAACGTCTGATTTGAATCTTTCCACTGTGACACCCGCTTTGGCTCTTTCCACCACTAACCACCAGAATAATACGTCGACTCCAGTGCTCTCGCCATCCAGACCCAGCGTGATTCCTTTCATTTGCCCGGATGCCAACAGCCCCGCAGAGACTAACTGGGGTAAGGAGAGGGAATGACCAAGTCTTTGTGCTTCCTAGAGGTGGTTGGGGCTTTTCATCTGAAACTGGTTTAATTGGAAATGAAATCACTCTCTCTCTCAGAAGCCGTATCTGTGTTTTGCACAGTCTTTCAGTGAGACACACCCAGGATTCCAGTTTTCTTGCTCGTCTGCTTGGCAGCTGGGACTTCATGCTCTGTGGTTCAGGGCTGCTTCTGGTGTTCCATGTTCCTTCTGTTGAAGCTGGAAACTCCAGCTAGAACCATGAATCTCTTTCAATGTATTCTTCTTCTGTTTTGTTTTTGGTTTTTTTTTCCAGGTTCTTTATCACTTATCCTTATTTGTCTGATACTACTCATGGTGAGTGGAATGTCCATCCTCCTGTTGATTATCCAAGCAGTCAAAAAAGAGACCAAGAGGAAGCCTTGTAGAAACAACCATCGGGGTGAGTTTCTTTTTATAGGGAAAACGTGTAGGAAAGAGAATAATCAGGGCCCCCTACTTGAGCTTTGATAATTGCGTCGATCATAATGCAGTCTACCTGGCTAAGTAGCACAGTGTGTTCTGCAGTTAAACCAGCGGTTGATCCTCTAGTTAGTCCTGTTGCACTGGAGGTTATAGCGTCACAGATTGGCATTCTTACAGAGCGCAGATTCCCCTGCTTGTTGCCATGCAGAAGGACACTCTATGTCTCTGATTTTAACACCTCCTAGCTTTTTCCTCTGTTTAGTCCCTGCAAAAATGATATAACGATTTTGTGCAGGGAATTCTATTCAGTACAGAGAGGATCCAGAATCAACAGCCTTTTAAAGAGCATATTCCAAACTTTTTTGCCTACATAGATGTGAATTGTCTTGAAGCGTCTCCCGCAAACACAGGAAAGGTTTGACTGAGAAGAGCTGACCTCTATATTCAGGATTAAGTGGCAGCCTGGCGCTTGAGTCAGCCCACAGCTGCTTCATGTTCCGTTCCCAGAGCAATGGCAAAGTGTATTTTCGCTGTTCCCTACGCTTGGTGTTTCCTAGCGCTGGCTGGAAAGACGAGCGCCGACCCAAATGTCACTCATAGTTGTCCATGAAACTAGAAAAGTCACTGCCTTCCCTTTTCTTGCCCCTTCTACTTCTTTTTAATTTGTCTTTCAGGCTGTCGAATTCCTATCCAGGAAGAACAAATTGACTCCAATTCTAGTCTCATCAAAAACTGACTGTGTTGCATTACTGTTTCCTGCATTTCTGAGCCGATCGACTGTGACGAGTAACGTGACGGAGCGTTCTGTGGCTGTGTGTGTGGGTGTGTGTAACTGTTTAATTGCACTTCGGTTCCTTGAGTCTCGCTGAGTGGCCCCTTTGGTGTTAGGACCCAAGGGAGCAGCTGTTCTTAGTAGAATCACATGATTCTGGGGCAGATCCTGTGCACAGCATCCCTGCTGCCGGGACTGAGTTGGTGTAGTCCTCCGTGCGTTTCTAGCCAGTTCGGAATGTAGTGATAGGCAGTCGTCTTTGTACTGAGGAAAGTGTTTATGAAGCTGTAAGAAATGATTATTGAGCAGCCAGAAAAACAGGGAAACCACAAGACCTGCTTTATAACTGAGTTTATATCTTGTCTTACAACTCCGAGATGCTAAGCAGAGCGTGTCTCTCTCAGTGCAGGATTTCCAGTGTTTCGGTCTAGTTTCCAAATGACCTCTCCTCGCTTGAGGTGCAGAATCTCCCCTGATGAACCTAGCCCAGCTTTCTTTGGGCTTCCATTTTTTCAAGTTACTTATTCTTGGTCGAGTGGCATCTGTCTGGTGTGCATCCAGAGACAGCTTTCATTGCTGGTGACTCTCATGCTGGCCGTGCACCGGAATAGCACCAGAAATTCCGGTGCTAGCTGTGAAGTGACCGTTGAGAGATGGCTAGTCGACGTCACCCCCCTCTTCTCTGCATTTCTTCAGACGTTCCCACTGGGAAAATGTCATGTTACCGTAGTGAGCAATATTCCCATTGTCAGGCCGACAAATGGGATTACTCATGATCACCAGGTAGCTCCAGATCTCAGAGTGCTTGGAAATCTCCGTGGAGACCTTCATGTGTGTGGAACGTAGAATATGTGGATTGCCAGAAGGCAGAGGGAATGGTAATTTCTGATTAGAACAGTACTAGTGGAAACAGTAGTTCAAAACAGGGGGAAGGGTAGAGCACCGCTTGTCTGCACTGTAAACTTTAGAAGTTGCCGTGTATAACTAAAGGCTTGTCTATAAGCCCTGTGCAGCTGACAGGCTGTGTGTGCTTCCCCTTGGTGGATGTCCTGTTGTGCGGCATGCCCTGGTGTGTCTGTCGTCAGCAAGGCTGCTTCAGTCAAGCTTTGACACCGCCACGGTAAAAGCTTTTCGCTTAAACCACTTCTGTAGGACTTGATTGCTTGCTGGGGATGTAGGGAGAAACCTCCAAGCAAGTTTGGTTCCAGGCAGTGCTCTGGATTTGGGGAAAGTCTGTTTCTGCCTTAGGTTTAGGAGCGTGTGCATGGACATTTAGAGTTTTTCTGCTGATGAATGTTAATTTTGTGATGGTTTAGAAAAGAGTAGCTACTTAGATGTTCTCTGTTGATAAAAGGCAAGAGCTGAACTCAACACAGTGCTGACTATCCGGGCCTTCAAGGGTTCCATCTGAGCAAAGACCGTGTAACAGTGGATAGATGCCGAAACTATGCTCTGACCAGTCATCTGGATGATCACCTTGCGCGTGCTGTCAATGGAACCTGCGTTCAGAACTGAAGAAGTGTTCTCGATGTGGTCTCTGTGCAGTCAAAATACGTGGTTGGTTGTTCACTGTATGAAACGAATTTTACTTCTGTGATGTTTTCCACAAGTTAATTGGTCTGTAGTTTTGGAAAGCATTCAGATTTCAGATAGCAAGTTCAAAAAGTGTCTGAGAGAAACCTAAAGTGTTTTTGTGAATAGCTTTTGATGTGATTTCAATACCTTAGTGTAAAAGTTCAAGAAGAAGTAGACTTGAAAGTTACGTAATTCGGAAGTGTTTTTCAGTTCAAATACAGCTCCTCGGTAGGTCACTCATTAGAGATGGGTATTTTATATACACAGTACCAAAGCATATGCCAAAATATGCAACAGAGAATTTATTCAAGAATACAACTGGTGTCTAGAAACATGTTTTTAAACATATGTTTTCTTATATGTTATACATATGGCGTACTTAGCAATGATTTCCTACTTTAAGCGATTATACAATGTATATAAATATTTGTATTATATACGAAGTGTGATAGTGACTTTTTGAAATAAATTGTGGTAGCAGCTAGATGCACGTGTATGATGTGTCTGATTGGAGAGTACAAACGAGCAAAAAGCTACTCCGGTGCGTCTAATTCTCACAGAAAGCGGGATCACCAAATGGTCGATCCTACGGCTTAGCAGGTTTGAGTTCATGTGCTGCCTTGCCCCTGACTTTCTGTGCAACTTGAGAAAGCTGTGTTTGGTGTTTTTCTTCATAAATCCGGCTCGGCAGCAGTTCTGACCCGAGAGTTGCCGGGACATTCAAGATGATAAGGCTCAGCCCCTTTGAAAACAGAGCCCCTGTGGTCTTTGAAAGTGTGCTGCGGCCTAAAGGCTGTCGTCTCGCAGTGAATTGAGTGGATGGCGAAGCGGCCGTGAATGAATTTGAGAAAAGCATTCCAGGGAACCCCCAACAGATTCTCAGAAGCGATGCTTATCGAGCTTGTAGGCTGCGCTTCAGAGGCAGTAAAGCGAGTCCCGTGTTTCTGTGTAACTGAGCAAGGTGCAGATAACTAATGAGCTATCTGAAGTTGTGGGTTAGGTGATGAAAACAGCCCCCGGGAACAGATGAGCTGTTGCCGTGACAGGAGCGCTGCTGTGACAGCAGAGACCTCCTCTGTGCTGTGGGCTCCTCAGCCGTTTCCACGAATCTTTCTCGTTTTCTGCCCTCCGGCTCGGCAGCGCGGGAAGGCCCCCCGAGCGCGCGGCCTTCTCGGGCCTCCCCGCGGCCTCCCGATGGGGGGGATGTCCTGCGGACCAGGGCGTGGGGTCTCTCTGGCTGAAGAAGGACCTGATGCTGGCCCTGGCAGCGCGGAGCAGGGGTAGGGTGGCTGAGGACAAGTTGCGTTTGCTCGTCGACGGTTGGAAGAGCCGACAGACGGCGCGGTGTGCTGCGTGGCTGAAGGCCTGTGACAGCAAGGCCTCGCAGGCTGGAATTGCTGGCTGTTGTGCTGATGCGTACCTGTGAGCCCGTCTGTGCGGGCTGTGCTGCCCTGGAACTGTATCCAGTCACTCTGCCGAGACAGATAATCCTATCGGAAGAGTTAAACCGTAATAAACGCCTCCGATCCTATTCAATGTTATGGTTTTTTTTTTTTTAAGGATTTGGGTGTTGGTCGGTTGCCAGTTTGAACAAACTAATGTAGATAGTTCACCCTAAATAAAGGAATAACAGATTTTAATTGCCATGTTCAGTCTTGCCACTCTTCTGTGAAAAACTTCCTTGGATTTTTTTTTTTTGTTCCAATCCTCCCCAAAATGGCAGAAAGTAGTTAAAAATAGGCAGATAATCTTGAACAAATTGGTGCTGCCTTCTGCCCACGCTTTACTTCCTACGTGCCAGACGTGAAACTTTCCCTTCTCGAAAGTGTTGCGCCTGTGTCTTTAAGTTCCTGTTTTTCAACCATTCAGATTTCCCCTTTTTCAGGCCCTTGAGAGAGACACAGTCTGAGTTGTGCAGCTTCATCTAAGCTGGTACGGACAGGGCTGTCCTGGGAGTTTTTTCCAGTGTAAAGCAGTCAGCTGAGGTGTCAGTTGTTCTTTTATTCTGCAAACCGATGGTAACTCTGGTTTTAGTGTGAACCGGACTGGCAGTTGGAGTACGTGCTAAACCTGTATGATTTGTGAATTAAATGCATCTTGGTTGCCGTAGAGCCCTGATTGAGGAAGTGCCTTTTAAGCACGTGCAAAGGTGTCTGCGTGAATGTTGTCACTAAAATTTGGCCTCCTGTTTGTTTCAAGAACCATCTGTAAAACTGACTAATAATTCCTTATAATTTCATATTTCTGGGTGAGAATAATGCCATTCTTTTCATGAACGATTTAGCTTCTTTTAAATGGCACTAGCCATGAGTTACAGTCCACAGTATTTTTTCTCTCCTACGTGAGAGTCTATCGCATAGGGCTGTCTGGAGTTTTAATAAGGCTGTTTGTTTAAAATGGAGGTTTGTTTTTCTTACTGCTTTGCTGCATTCAGTTTTGGGGAAGGATTAGGACAAGAACAGAAAAATAATGATGTAAATGAGCTGGGTCTTGCAGTCCTCGAACGCTCCTTTCGGACTGCAGATTCGGCTGTTAACATGTATTTCATATTTCAGTAGTTGTTATAATGTAAAAAACCCAACAGGTTTGAAAGCTTGTGCTTTTTATGTTCACTTCTTTTGTCCTTTTTTTTGGTTTTCCCCTGCAAATATATGACGAGTTTCTGCTACTGTGGCTACCGCAGATCCTTTATCTCCTGCATTTTCTCTTCACGTTCTCCTATGACTGAGAAGCGCATCAAAGTGACTCAGGTTTGCCATGAGAGACTTAAGAAAGGTCACATCCGCTGAGAGACGCCGTGCCAGGTGCTATGCTGGAAAGGAAATACAGTTGGGTAACGTCAGGGACTTGGGGTTTTTGCCTGTGTCTGGTTTGGTTTCCCTCAGTGAAATGTCAGTTACGTTCTGCCTGGCCTCTGCGCCTGTGGGATTGTCTGCCAGGAGTCACCGCTTTGGTGGCCGGGCTGTGCAGACACCCCAGAGGGGTGATGGCGGGATTCGTTCCGCAGGCTGAGCTCTGAGTGCGTGCTGCGGGGTCCTTGGCACTGCTTGCTGCTCCTTGCAAAGCCCGGACTGTTTCGGGGTGAGAATTCGTCTTGCCTCGGGAGCCCACGTGTGGCTCTGCGTGACTCACCCGTGCTGCTGCCACCTGGTTTGACTCCCGTGCCCCCAGCCTTACCTGTGACGGGTTTGCAGGGCAGTAATTCTCCCTGTGTGCCAAAAGAGGGCAGGTATTAGGCACTGCAAGTACCCCAAGATCTGGAGACCCCGAGGGTAGCCAGTCCTAGGAACTGCAAAATCTCAAGGCTGGCCTAAAGGTTAGCAGAGCTGAAAGGAACACGACACTTTTGTCTTCTAGTTTCAGGCTGCAGATAAATTCTCTGCCCTTAAGCTTTTTTTTTTCTTACCCCAGCCTTTGGACAGTTCTATGGGGGCTGTGGCTACTCGTATGGTCTCCTTCTGTGGAGTCACAGGTGTCCCCATGCGCCTGCTGCAGTACTGACCTGCACCCCAGGCCCTGACTGTTCCTCGGCGCTTTCTGCAGCCCATCAGAGCTGCCGTTCTACCCTGCTACGGCAGGTCACTTCACCTCGTGTGAGTGACATCTCTTACAGCTCTCGTAACATAGGAAAGGGCTCCTCAAGTAAAGACTGACCGTTGTTTCCCAAGAGCGTGGACAAAGCCTGTACAGCAGAATGTGAATCCTGTAGCTGGCAGTGGGGTTTTCTACAGTGGGATGAAAACAATTTATGAGGTGAGGCTTACAAGGCAATTTATACATTGGTCTAACAAAAATCATTAGTCATTTAGAAATTACGTAGATTTCGTGTGAACAACCTCTTGTAGGAGAGCTGCATGGCTTCTTTGGTCACCCATGATGGGTAATCAGCAAAATCTCAGTGTCAGGAAACCGAATACTCTCCCTGGTAACAATACTCGCTGGTGACGTGAAGTCCAAGGGGTGTCAGTAAAGCCACTGGACTTGCAAGAACTAATTATGTGTTTGGGAAGTGATTATGCTCTTTTTTTTTTTTCATTTTCTTTTTTTTTCTGTTCTTTCTAAAAGGTTAGTAATTAGTACAGTTCAGCAAACTAGTGGCTCCAGTAGCCCCAAGCAAAAAGGAAACCGTAAAATGAGGCACCCGGTGATGTCTATAATATTCAGCTCACGGCTGGATATCCTTAAGGTGGGCAAAAGTAGAATTTGCAGCCAGTTCTGTAAATACTTTTAGGAATATGTGCCCTGAAGACAGAGGTACAAGTGAGTGGAAGGATCCACTGGTTCTTACTTCAGATCTCACCCTGGAGCGCTTCTCCTAGCGTTATGCGTGCAGGTCATGGTGGCACAGAGGAGGGAGAGGGTATTAGGAGACCTGTAACATTCTGTTCCATCACGGTGTGCGCTTCTGTTTCAGCCTTAATTTGCCCTGAGCTATGTACAGGTATGGGCAGGCGGGGCTGGAAGAGAGTCCTTTCTTCGGTGGAGGTTGGGGCAGGAGTTAAGTCACTGCATTTGGGGTCTTTTGCCATGTGTGTTTCTGTGCCTCCTTTCTTTGCTGAAGGAAGGAGAAGAAACCCATCTTCCCCAGGTCCTCCTGTTACAGCGAGGCCCCACACTCAGAACTGAGGTGCATTTCTTGGAGGCAGTCATAGAAGGTTAAGACCTCTTCCTCCAAGGCCGAGGACCTAGAGCCTGGCATGCAAGAGACGTCTCGTTTCAAACCCCAGCACAAGCCCTTGCAGAGTCTCTCTTCAAAGGGATGTTAGCAGCAGCGTTGGGATGCTCCTTTTTAGTGGCAGCTGGGGACTCTGAACCCCGAGGCATTTCTGAACGTCTCGGACCCCACGTTCTTCTCTTTGCCTGTTCAAGACTCTGCCATGTCTTCCTGTTTCGTGCAAAGGAGACGGCACTTCATGATACGTGTGCTCAGACAACCCCAAAGACCACATTGCTTCCAACAGCCTTTTAACCCTTGGGATTATAATTCTGACCACAGCTCACGTGGATTGAAAGGAGCTCTGCAGGCACAGAACCTCTGCTTGTGCGTGAAGACTGTAAGGATTCCTAATTTCTGAAAAGTCTCGGTTGAATACTGTCTAGTTAATCCTGTAGCTGCTGCTGAGTAAAACCACCGAACAGTCAGGTGATGAGGAGGTGAGAACTACTGCTTATTGATGAGTGAAACAGGCATTTGTTCTATCAATAGGTGCAGAGAGAGCTGGAAACCCTGTGGGATCAGGCAGCAGCGTGGAACCTAGCAGCGCTGACGTACGTCACGTACAGGACTGAGCAAGAAAGGGATTGACAGAAGAAATGTCACTACCTTGTATCAGAGACAGGTAAGGTTAGCTTTAGAAAACCCCCAAAGATTTTAAAGCTAGATAGTCAAGTTGTCTCTGAAAGGTCACTGCTGACTCTAGAGATTTAGACTTGGCATATACAACTTCTGTGTGTGATCTGACTGTAAATGTTCCGTCATCTGGCAGTATCTGTGCAGGGCTGTAATGCTTGAACAAGAACAAAATCGTGTAGAGACCAAGTCAGAAAGAAACAACATTCAGAAAAGATAGAAGGAAATAAATTATTAGGTCCTGTTCTGATAGACACCAGGTATCTGATAACACCCACACCGACCGCCTGCCTGCAGCCTTTGCCAGGCTTAGGGTTCCCTCGGGGACCACTAGCCGGTTGTCTTGGTAGGACCTTTGGAGGTCCCTTCTCTATTGCTGTGTGTATGTGCTAAGCAGAAGTCTGATGAATGTTCATATTTGGTATTTAGGCAGTGCTAATTATCAATGTCCTTCTTTGAGCTTCAGGGGAATGGCCAGTTCCTCCACCTGGAACCGCTGCGCTGTCCTTGTCCCTTCTGATAAACGTGGTCTATTGCTACTGCTGTGCTTCTAAAGGTGAAGAAAGTACGGCGTCAGGAGACCTAAGTGTGGTGCCTAACTTGGAGACCGGGTCTTCTACCACTCGAGTCTTTCTGTTAACGATGCAATTACCCGTCCCTGCTGTTGCTGGAAGTAACAGTTCTTCCTGTTGGTTATTCAGCAGCATTAGTTATCGGTAACTGGTGTGCCAGAAATGCCAGGGGGGGTGGCCTTGAGGTGTAGCTTCCAGAAGGCGAAGCTAAATAACTCTCAGCTCCTCAGGACCGCAGCTTTGGCATTAGAACAGCCGTCAGGGTCCTGACAGGGTTTGTCTCTTCCCCCTCGGTAATGGCAGTGGGACTCCACCCGGGGTACAAGTACACAGAACAGAGCCTCAGGGAGTTTCTGGGGAGCCTGGGCTGCACCCCTGGGCATGTCTCTCAGCAGCACACGGAGCTGATCCCATCGCTTCTTATTCCCGAGTTACATTTTGCTCTGCACGCCTCATGAATAAAGGATTTGTCAGGGTTACTCCTAAGACCCTTTGTGACATGCCCCGTGATTTCTGTCAGTGTGGCTGCCTGTTGTAAGAGGGTTTGCAGCCCTTTTATGTTTGTGGGTGCCTGTACACTATCTCTTGATGAAACTGGAAGCACCTGACATCAAAGGCAGGTGCTGCTGGGACGGTGAAGAGGTCTTGATTTCAAGAAATCTGGCTTTCCTTCGTGGGCCTTTTGTTCTTGCCTTCTTCATGCAGTTGAGGCTACACATGTCTTTCACAGCCTGTGAGAAGGACTTGCAGAGCCAGGGAAGGTGCTGGGCTGAATGGGAAGGTGTGTCCCCTCCTGTCCACGATCACTTTACGCACGCATCGAGGAGAACTAGAAGTTCCTGGTGCCGCATTTCCCTGCCCTACCAGCCTGTGTGGTGGAAGAGCCAAAAGGGAGGAGAAGGTGGAAGGGAGAGTTTGGCTAGCCCGCCGTTTACAAGAGTGGCAGCACTTGTTACCAGGGCAGATGTGGGATGCTGTAACCCCAGCAATCCTGCCTGCAGCCACAGTGAGGTGAGGGGCTTAGTGTGCTCCGGGTGTTCCTTGCTCCGTTATGTGAGGAGGAGGATTTTCAAATGGTGTTGCAGCCAGCCTGCCCTGGGGCGAATCTTAACATAACCATAGTAAGGGTTTTGGAACAAGTTCTCCTTGTTATTAGCTTATTTTTAGAAGAGCCAGGGATAAACATTGTGGTTATGCTGTTTGGGAGAGCTGGTGAAAGGAATCCAGGCTTGGAGGACTGAACCCAGGAGCTGGTGGTGTCCAGGACTCTCCGTGGCCAGCTGAGCAGCGGCTGCGGCAGGCGGTGGGTCTGTGTTTCCAGCGTTGGGTGAGCAGTGCAGGCCGTGAGAAGCGTGAGGAGCAGGGCTGTGTGGGAAGAGGAGGGGATCTCCTGTGTGGCAGAAGTACAAAGTAGGAGGCTTTTAGTTTCCGAAACATGACAGTTGGCCTTCTAGGGGCTTTATGTGGGAAAAACTGACGGCAGAGACCTGTGTCTTTTGCCTGCTTGCAGCTAGTTTGGATGTCATCTTTTGATAGAAAGATTGCACCTACCACATTTAAGAGTCCAAGCAGCTTTGCAGCATGCATTTTTAAAACCAGAAGGGTCTGCTGCATGCCAAACCTATCTGGTTGTTTCCAACCTGTGACAGGAACACGGGTAGATCCCCAAATAGACCAAAGACTAAGTGAAGAGTGTATTGACTGACCTACTCTTTGAGATCCATAGACGAATCTTCAGGCAGAAAGTGTAGAACGCGCTGAGGGAAGAGTGGTGGTGTCTGTGGGGGGGGTTTATTCAGGCTTCATTGGCCGTGTGTTAAACTAAGGCATTAACAGGGCAAGTGTCAAATGCTGTAGGCCTGGCATTTTCCAGAGGCGCTCATCTCTCTTCACAGGTCTGACTCTACCTTGTCTTGACCTATTTGTCGTCGCATGCAGCGTGGAAAAGAATCCGTTAAACATTGCTTCTGCGTCTGAATTCATCTGTTCAGTTGAGAATGAGGTTGGATTTTAAATACTGTCTTCACTGTGCACACATAAAAGCGACCACAAGCTACCGGGGTAGAAGCAAACCCGAGGGTACAGTGGAAATAGAAGGGGCGTGGGAGGGGAAGCAAGCGATCTGTCGTCACATAAAGCAGAGAGAGACGTTCCCATCTGCGTTTGTCTAACGCAAGACATCTTGGAGTTGAAACCCAGCGGCAGGTGATGATTTCGGGCAACACGTCTGTGCCTGTGTACGAGTTTGTAGCAGCTGTCTTTTGTCACCTGAGTCCCGGGGGGAAGGGGGTCAGAGGAGCTCTATGTCTCTCTAAAGAGCCTGTTGCAGCTATTTTCACTGTTGGTCCCAGGGCTGATGTTGCAGCCTGTGGAGAAGACAGTATTCCTTCTCCTGGTCCTGTGGTATCCCCATGGAGTTACGTTGGGTGTGGAAAATAGTTGAAAAGTCTCCTGATCCAGAGTGAAGGAAGTTGAAAGCAATTAAGAGAATGAGAGTCAGAAAATCTGAGTGGATGGATGGACTTACTATACGTTGCAATCTGATAGTTAATGCTTGGAGGTTTCTAAATTCATTAGGAACTCTAAGTCAGAATGAAACAGTCTGAGAGCGCTGAGGTTCACACGCTAATTTAATCTGCATTGGTGTTCGATTGTATATCAACTTGCAAAATCCTTTGAAAATCAGATTACGTGATGCTACATCTTGCCCTTAACCTGCTGCTCTCTTAGCAGAGTCACTGGTGCATGGTTGCTTTGCCCTGCTATTTTAAGAATTTGATGACATAAAAATCTTTTCCCCGCCCCTAAAGAAAGAGGAAGAGTGCAGCTACAAAGAGCACAGTGACTCCCCACAGTGTCAGAGGAAAGAGTGCTTTTGCAGGGAAGTCCTGATACAAGCCCACCCTAGCGTGCTTTTGAGTTGTGTAGCTCGAGATATGATTGAACAGGGAAGCGAAGTCGGTCGCTTCAAGATTCGAGCTTGCTTGCTGCTGGTGGTGTGCCTATGGCAATGGACACAGCAGGCTCTGGCGACCCCATGCCAGGATGGTGAGCTGAGAATAATCAGTAAAGACGAAAAGAAATGCTGCCCCAAATGCATCTCAAACACAGGTAAGGAAATGATGTGTTTGTCTCCTCTCTGTTTGTCAATATTGTTTTATGTCAACCAGGGTAATCAGGCGTGGGGAGCAGGCGTGTATGTGTGTGTGTATGTATGTAAATGTATCTTGAGCAACTGCATATGCAAAACAAAATGGCAAGGGCTTCCTTCCTGCCCTGAAATTCGTAGTGTGGTTTAGCTATAAACTTGAGCGTGGACTCCTGTTTCGGGTCGTTACGTGCTTGTACTCGTTATTCTGTAGTGGGAAAGGGAAAGCTGAGTTTCTGTGGGTTGGTCTTGCTCACAGGGAAGGAAGGTGTTCTCTCAGCACTGATTCTGAGCCCTCGCTCTGTTCAAACGTGGCTTCAAAGTTTGTTTGTGCCACTGAGACCTCAGAAGGAATGCAGGCAGTGACACTCTCTATAAGGCTGTCCTTCGCAATCTAAAGAGGAGGAAGCATCCCACTTCAGTTCCTCCGTTCTGCTGGCCTGTGCTTGTCCCAGAAGTAAACGCACAGGCAAGGTCTCAGGTGATCGCTAGTTTCCACAGCCCTTTCTAACCTGTATTCGTGCCTCACCTTAGGATGGTGGTGAGATGATGATGGATTTTCACTTGCCTGTAATTTCAAGCCAAATCAAGGCACTAGAGGTGGAACAGGCTAGCTGCAGGACTTTCTGGGTGACATTTCTGTGCCTGTTAGGCTGAAGGACAGAACAAGTGATTGTGATGGCCTCTTCCGTGGTCTCAGGACCCTTCCTAGTTTAGTGCTGTCCGTAACGGTAGCCAGAGCTGGACGGTAGGGAATAGGCAGGTGTTTGTGTGACCTACAGCAAGGAATGCACCTTCCTTTTCTGTTTGTCCTGAGACAGGGTTGCTGGAAGCCTTGCCTAGCTAGTGCTGTTTTCCTGCAGGTTAGCAACAGGATTAGCTGAGAAGTGACGTCTTTCCTTGGTGCCTAGGTAGGAGTCAGCCTCCCAGCTGTTACTAGCTTGAATATATCTGCCTCAGCCCACAAGGACACTGAGTTCTTTGTGGAAGGAGTGGGTGGACACACAGGATTTGTGGGAATGAGCAATAGAGTCCTCAGTAGCGAGGAGATCCCAGCGTATTTCCCTTCCCACTGAGGTAAAAAATCATCCAGCGTGAAGGAGGAGAGTCACTGCTTGGTGGGATCAACTCCAGAATCACCCACTAGTAAAACAGAAAGCAGCATCCCCAAGCCGTTTCCCTTTTGCTGCCAGATTTCATTAAGTTTTGAAGGCCAGTAAGAGGAGGCCAGTGGGCAGAGGAAGATGTGGGCAGTTCTCTGGTGGCCCTGTACATTCTATCACCAGCCTCAGGAAATAATCTTTTCTTGATCTTTGCTACTGACTGTGGGTTTTTAAGCACACTATTGAACTAGCCAGCATTTCCCTCTATATTTTTTTTTTTCTTTAAGGTTATACAGCTTCCTGGTTGAGCAGCACTTCTCGTCTAACTGGTCTCCAACTGCCTGAAGTACTGTTTGCTATTGTTTACTGATGGGATCAGTATATATGGTCAATCCTTTGCTTTCGTGAACCCCCAGGAGCCTCTCAGAATTAGAGATGATGTTTATTTGAGTGCAAGCAAAGCACATAACAGAACTCCTCTAGAAACAGAAGGACAGAGGGTAGGGAGGGTGCTGGTTTTATGGCTTGGATTTGGACCTGCTTCTGCCAACAAAGTGTAGGAAGAAGCTGCAGTTGTTAGGAGAGGCGTGGAAAGAAGCTCTAGCTTCACTGGCCAAGGATCTCTTGGGCATCCCTCCTCTAACATGGCTGAGCCTAACTGAGAAGAGCTCTGGCAGCGTCCTGAGAGCTGACTGCATGGCTAGTGAATGTGTAGTGCTGCTTTGGGGTGCTGGCAGTGCTCTCCTCGCCCCACAGTGCCTAGATCTGCACAAGGTAGTAAAGCAAACCTGCTGCCTTAATCCTGTCTACCACGACCTACACTGGTATTCCAGTTAAGAGAGAAGGATTACAGGGGTAAGTCATGCCATGCTCAGATAACCGTGGTGTAAAAAGCTGAGTGGTGCTGAATTTGAATACTTTGTCCAGCATGCATGGGAGTGACATCCCTCTGGTATCCATTTTTTCCACCGTAGCACAGTGAGGAACTGTTGCACCTGCGTCAGCCAGTGAGACTAATGGTTAATCTCTGGCCTCTATGACAAAGGCAAGTCTGACTTCTTTCTTCCTGACAGGAGACAACACCCTATGTCAAAATACCGAAGACCACGACTGCAAATGTCGTCAGGGATACAGCTGCGTTGATAGTGCATGTCTCTACTGCAAAAAACTGCCTGAATGTGCGGAGGGCGAGGAGCTGGTTAAGCTTGGTAACTAAAGAAACGTGAACGGCTCTGAAAGACAGAGTTCTGTATAAGGGGCTGGCTGAGCAGCAGTCGGTTTCCTCCACTTATAACCTGCTTTGGGAAGGCTCATGATGCAGAGAGAAACAGCATTTATACTGTGGCCTCTGTGACTAAACCCCTTGCTTCCCTATTTCGTAGCTCTTCCCTTCCTAGGTTTGCAACTTTGGCTTTTGGGCTCAGAATTTCAGTATTACTTTTCTTCCAAGCTGCTAGAACTGTCAGGAGAAGACTGTTTTACCCTGTGTTGCCTCTTAACTTCACACCCTCTGCTGCCAGATCAGACTATTCTGTACCTTTTCTGTAAGGGGTCTGCCCATACGCTTCCCAAAATGCAAAGGTGGCAAGAACTGCTGCTGCGTTTCTGCAGGGGGCGATTCGTCGCGCGGAAAGAGGAGGGAATGCGTTGTGCTCTGTCGTTTCTATCCCTGTCTTTCAGTAAAGGCACTGACCACTAATAATTCGTGTTCTCTTTCCTTGTAGGCATTTTAGACTTCACATTCAAATGTAAACCGTGTGAGCTAGGAACCTACTCTAATGTTAAGAATGGCTGGTGCCGTAACTGGACTGAGTATGTATTTATTGATACTTACCTTCTTTGGAAATAGACGTATTAAAATTCTCAGATGATTAATACTTAAATTAATAAACAAAATGGAATCAAAGATGGGATCACCAGTGAGATTAAATGATGAGGTTTTTAAATTCAGCGATATATGATGTTTCTCTCTGCTTTGGCTTTGTAAATAGTCAGTCTCAAAGCAGATCTCAAGAAAAACTGCTGTGTATTCAACTTGCTTCCAAGTCCAGCTCAAACTGATTCAAAATTATTCCAAACATGGACACCACTTGAAACAAAGAGACTAAAAATAATGTGCATATAAAAAAGCGCGATGCAATAGAACAGCCGTGACTTTACCTGCGCTGCTATAAAAAGGCAAAAAAGGAAACAAGTTGTGAAAAGAGTGGAGGGAAGGAAGAAAGGGAGCCAAGAGACAGGCTGGAGAGGAATCGAGGGAAAGGCAGGGACATTCTAAAAGTGACTCTTCTTCTTCTTTTAGTTGTGAAAGTTCTGGATTTCTAACAATCAAGCAAGGCAACAGTACACATAATGCAATATGTGGTTTCCCTGCTAAAGATTTGGAGAAAGGTACCTTCTCGCAATGATTTGTTTCTTTGAGCCTATGACTTTTCTCTACGCTTCTTCAGTTGGTGACTTGCTGCATAGTTATCATCCAGAGCTTGCTGCCATGAAACTTTCCTTTGAAAATTTCCGTTGTATTTCTTGCAGTATTAATGTAGGCGGAACTGTTGACCTGGGCAAAGGTTCCACCATTAAAGCACTGTCAGTAATAAAGGTGGAGAAAAGCCCAACGGTTGTCCTTAAACAGAGCACACTTGCTGGGCAGATTCTCTGAGCTTTCCATTGAACTGCTTTCGCTAGATTTTCTTAGGAAGACAATAGCTTAGTTAGTCATCCAGTTCCTTTACAAGATTGGTGGAGTCCACAACACCCAGAACTGAAACCTCGTGTCTTATCATGGGTCAAACTAGACAGGAATAAGTGGGCACAGGCTTTGCAAGTACCGAGTATCTTGCAGATAGCAAGCTGCTCTGCTCCTGCCTTCCCCCCCCCGCCTTAAATTTCCTTGAAGAACTTTAACATGTTTGGGCACATGATTTCTTAATCTTTAATACGTGTATTTAATTGCAGTTCCTGCTACAAATGGCTCTCTCTATACCACCATCCTGGCCATCCTTACGGCAGTGGCTGTGTTTGTTCTCATCTTGCTGACCTTCTTCTTGCACTTCTGCATATGGTCACTGAAGAAAGAAAAATACCACGTCGTTGACGGTAAGTGCACCTTTGTGGACTTCTCTGTAGCTTTTCAGCCGCGAGCAATGTGTCTGTTGGTCCAGAGTCAGAAGGGAATAAATTAAGTTGAATAGATAAACACGAATTTACTCTGTGATTTTGGGCAAGTCGCTTAGTTTCATGGGGTATCAGTGGGTATTCGCAGGGTATCATCTGTGTCTTTGTCCTTTCCTCAGAGGCTCTGTTAGTAAAGGTAACAGGCAGCTAACTGACACGTATGAAGACCTCTTGTATGTGCAGTGCTTTTGCTTATTCTCACTGCAGATCTGGAACATAACTTCTCTAGGCCGCCAGTGGCTCCACAACTGTCACACCACAGAGAAGAGACTTACAGCTGCCAGTTTCCAGAAGAAGAACATGGAGAAAAAACACCAGAAGAAAAGCCTTGCTATTTCCACTCTCAGAGTCTACAATGAAAAGAGATAAATTGCGATGTGCTGTGAGATGTGGAGCTGAGCTCAGCTTTTCAAAAAAACCACGGGAGGAGCTGGATCCGTAAAGCATTGTTATATACATAGCAACAAGGAGTGAGTTTGGGGGGAGTTTTGCTTTGTTTCTTCTCACAAACCTAGCATTTAGAAGCAGAAATACTGCTAAGTCAGGCTGACATTCCGTTCAGCTGTATTGCATTATTGCAAGTTTCCTGGGTGGTTGTTTGTTGTGTTGGTTTGTTGTTTTTTTTTTCCCCATTGATGCTCTTTTCAACTTTGTTTGGGACCAGGGACCCTTGTTGTCACTATTCCCCTTTGCATGTGTCTCTGTGGTGCTCCCACAGATTGATACGTGCGTAGAAGGCCGGTGTCCCACCGTCAATCCCTTCAGTGCCGCAGGAGGTACGGTGGTACCCACAGGGCACTCTCACAGCTTCCCCAGGCTAGCTGTATTTCCAGGGTGTGTCTTGATGCTCGTGTTAAGGGAATAAGGCATTGTGCCTAGCAACCCGCTCTGCTACTCTTCTTTCAGCAGACAGTGCCTTTCCCTCCTGCCGAATTGCCCGCTCTCAGTTGCCCGTTACTCTCAATCCATTAAATACTCTCCCCTCCAGTCCCAACAGAAAGCGTTGGTTACGTCCGTCTTATCGCACAGAGGTGCCAGCGTGAGACTGCCATGGCCACATCTTCCTGAGATTTTTTTCTATGCAAGTTCTGTGATCCCCTCAGCCCCTCCGGGGGCACTAGGGGAAGAAGGGAGTCACCTTTATCCTCCTCCATTGCTGTAACTCAGTCATCCTTGGTACCTGGAATACTGGGTTGCAAAAGGGAGGCTTCTGAAAGGCTCAAAGGAGGATCATGCTGTCTAGAGAAAGACAGTCGGTTTGATGCTCTCTTCTCACCGGGTTTATAGAGTAGGAAAACACAGTGGAAAACGCAGAAAACCCAACATTTGTTCTTGATGCTTTTTTTCCCCACCTCAGAAGAAAAAGGACCAGACCATCTGCTGGTGTATACCAGCATAACTCCAGTGACTTATCATCAGTGGAAAGATGCTCCCCTTACTGAAAACTGTACCACAGAGGAGTTTTTTGATGTTAGATTAGTGCTCCTCCAGTTTCATGGAGCTCTTACATGGCTAGAATTAATTGCTTTGCCTGAATTTAAAGGAGCCATGGTTTCAACTGGAGCTGGCTGCTTTCTGTGAATTGAGAGTGATTTCAAGTAAGAATCTGTCCTATGGCTTCAAGTAGTTCAAACTCACGTCTTTTTTTTTTTTATCTAATTATTTTTGTGTTGTGTGACCGCGATCACAGAACGGTGGGGGTTGGAAGGGACCTCTGGAGGTCATCTGGTCCAACCCCCCTGCTCAAGCAGGTTCGCCTAGAGCAGGTCGCACAGGATCGTGTCCAGGCGGGTCTTGAGTGTCTCCAGAGAAGGAGCCTCCACAACCTCCCTGGGCAGCCTGCAAGAATAGATTCAAAGCTCCGGATACCTTCGGGTTTGGCCTTCTGGTGAAGGTACCTGGAGTAGGCTCTTTGTGACCGAATCATCTCTGGGCAAAAATGCGTTTTGACTCGGCTTTCACATGAGAAGTTATAAATATCTCACAGTACAGCCGTTACGTCAGCTTCCTCATGATTTCTTACAGGTAATGTAAACAGTACAGGGTTTCTAAATTAAACCCCGACAGAATAATGACATTTCTGTTAATCACGCACTCAGGCTCCCAGGTCTGAATGACGTGCTGTTCTCAGCGTGTGAATGTCATGTGACCTTACGATGGCCACAGAGCAGAAGTTATTGCTTGTTGTGAAAGCGCTTGAGTGGAGAATCTGCGGAAGTGGGACACGTTGTGACCTTGGTAAGCTGGTCCTGCAGCCTCTGTGCTCCAAGGCAGGCTTGGCGAGACTGGATAGCAGCCTACCTGTTAGGCTTCCGTTGAGGTGACTCCATGACCTCTCTAGGCCATCCCGTACAGTGACCGATTTCAAGTCGGAGAAGGAGAGATGTTGTTAGTTAAAATTTATATTATCCATTATGGTTATGAGGAAGTGTGGACTCTTTGTCACCTTTTTAAGTGTTCATAAACTATCATCTCTCCTTGGTTTCTCTAGGCTCTTACCCTACTTCACAGGTTGTGGTTTCTCGACCTCTTAGTCTCCTTCTCTAAGCTCTTTCCAGTTGGTCTTTCTTGAGGCGTTCTCTGGAGGAGGTCTTGGCAAGGCTGAACAGAGCTGAAGGATTAATGTTGAGATTCAGGGACATGGTTTTATTGCTGAACGTTTCTTCAGTGATTATGTCAAGAGGAGGTAGCCTGTCTTTTTTGCCCTTTTTTTTTTTTTTCTTCGTGCGTTACAGAATCTTGTAACTGGGTGAAATAATTGTAAGGGGAAATGAAGGGCAGAGGGTTATCCTTATTCACTATAATGTATTCCTCCATAGTCCCAGTTTTAATCTTCTAGCTTCTCTGTTGTTGTGTTTACTGTGACTGACATCCCTATGCCTGAGCTTCCCCTTCATGTAGAATGAAGTGAGACTTCCCAACCCTAAAAGGATGTTGTGAGACAGAATTAGTACTTCTAATGCATTTTTGCCTTCTTTGATCCTCTTACTGTTAATTCTTGTGCTCCTGATAATTTTTCCCATAGGTATCCCTATGTGAAATTCACTTAAAAAGAGAGAGTTTTCCGTCATTGCTATGGGAAATGTGCAGATTCTTAATTGAGGTGACCTGGAGATTCAGCTGGGGAAAGGTGAAAGCTTGGATTGGATTAAGTAGGATAACTTCTTTAAAGCGTAAGATTGTCGCTGCCTTGTAAGCAGTTTCGCTGCGGGATTTCATATACTCAGAAGTCTTTTTCACATACTCAGAAGTCTAAACACTGGCTAGTAAAGACACTTCTTATGGCTCCTTCTATGTTGGCTATGTTTATTCTCTGCTCTGTATTGACCCTTCTTGGTTTTTTTTTTTAATGTTTTCAACGAGATTTCTGATTGTCACCTTTTGTAAAGGTAAAATAAACTTGAAAATGGAATGAAGTGCCTGTGTGATGTCATTAAGCAAATTGGAAAGGTAAGGTTTTATTCTTTAGGTTGTCCCTGTGTTCTTCAGCACACTGAGTTTTACTTTCCCGGTTCCCTTCCCCTCTTCTACAAAACTCTGGCTCTGTCAGCGATGTGCCCTCAACCCACTTCTTCTGTCATTGAACTTTAGGTTGGTGCACTTGCACTTTTTTCCCTTTTTAAGCAAGTGGCTTAACGCTTCCTGGCTGCTGGCTAAGCCACCTTTGCAGCTACCCACTGCCAAAATAGCAGGAAACTGTGGCTGACAACTTTTTCGGTTCCTGACGGTGGCGGAGAAGCAGCAACATTGGGGGCAAAAAAAAAAAAAAGATTCGACAGAGCTCACTATTTGAGGAATGAAAGGTTCGAGCGTCTAGTGGAAGTCGGTGCCTCTGGCAAGACGCAGCGCGTCTTGGTGAGGTGTACAAGACTTTCTGGGCTGTGGGTGTCGAATAGCTGACACTGCTGCCAGTTAATATTGAAACACGATGAACAGAGCCGTATTATTCATTGGAAATTTGCACAGTGGCCTTTTGGGTTTCTATATGCCTACCTTGAAGAACAGTTCCACTTCCTGCTTACCTAACCACCTGACTTTACGGCTGCTTATTGATGGGAAAAGCAACCAATTTCCTGACTTCTTAAAGCTCCAATTCAGAGGGAAAAACCCAAAGTGTGAATCATTTAAGCCCTGGAGAATTTCAGTAAAAGAGCTGTTCTTTGCATCAAAGGAAATGAAAGCTATTGGCTCTGAACCGTGAGCTTGTAAGAAAACACTGTATTTAAGTTTCCATTCAAAAAGAACGATAGCTTTGTTTTGTCACTGTGCAACTACTACAATATTTGAATCAGATCATGGCTGACTTTTCAGCCCAAATCCCAGAGTTTATGGGGTTTTTCAAGTTCTGATTTAAACTTCAGGTCGATCTCTGTAATATGGACTGTAGGTTAAAAAAGACTTGTCCTTCAAATCATTTACATCCAATGAAATGGCTATAACGGTGTTTTTCTTTTTGATGACTCTCTTATCAAAAGAGAAAATAAAATATCCCTGAAAAATATCCCAAAGTTTCTAGAGGGTAAGCGATCAAGCAGATTCAGAAATACAATGTTTCGTTAACGTTATTGTCAGGAGTAAAGAGTTAAAATACAATATATGGTAGTAGCTAAAAAAAGTTCCTTGACAGTGCCAAAAAAAAGGCAAATAGGCAAGCTCCAAAATGAGAACACCAAATTATGGCTTAACTGAAGCCATGATGTCTTACACTGTATGTAGGTGAAGATTAAAAGGTATATGTCATGTTTATGGACAAAAATGCAATTTTTTTTGGTGGGATGGTAGCACGTAGTCCTTGTTTTATTAGAAGTTGTCTAGCACTTATCTTAATCTTGTCTTTGACTTGTCCTGTGACCTGAGGAGTCTGATTGTAAGAAAAGTTCTTGAGCTGCCAGTGATGAGGGAAGGCTCGTTGCCGTTCAGTGACGATCTCTCTTAGACGTGTATTTTGTGACGCCGGTCTGGGCAGCGTTTGCCCTCACCGACAATCTTGATGCTGTCCCTGACCTCACGCCCTTGAGTCCATCCAAGAGGTAAGGATGTGGGTCACCCCGTTACCTGGGCAGCACAGCCAGGGCTGGGAGCTGGGTTTGTGCTGCCCCCACCGCTGCGGCCACCAAGCAGCCGAGGACAGAGGTAGCTGCTGCTGCCCGTGGGCTGTGCCTCTGCCCCGTGGCAGGCGTGGGCTGCGTGGAGGCTGTTGGCCCAGCGGGTGATGCTGCTCAGCCACGGCGCCGGGGTAGCTGATGCCGTGGAGCTCTACTGGCGGTGTCCGTATTTGGACGTAGGAGAAGCAGCTCCCAGTGGTGTTTTGGGGTTGGAGGTGGTGGTGGTGGTGTCTGTCTGTGCGTCCGTGAGGCTGAGGAGTGCCTCTGCACCCCTTCTGCTCCTGGGCTCACAGGGCTCGGCGTACCACCCTGAGAGCACTTCGCGGTGTTGCGTACGGATGCGTCCTGCAGCAGCCTACGCGTGCGCGAGGGCTCTGAAAGGCGGATAGCACTTCACTAAGGAACTTCTAGAACAATTCTGATTATACAACAGAGGTGGAAGAAGTCTCGTGCATGCTGAAAATAGCGCCTTTTCATTCTGCTCTCCATTCTACTTGCGACAGCCTCGCAAGCTGCCACGCGGTGCTGAGTGTCTCGGGCCTGGCCAACAAAATCTTCCACCATCTAAAAGCCAGCTCTTTTAGCACGCGTGCTTTAATAATACTCAGAAAGGGCACACCACTGATATTTTAAGAAGTTACTAATAAAACGTTTTTTGTGACTTCTTAGAAGTTGACATCACTTTGCTGTGCCTGAGGCTTCCTTGAGCGCCCCCAGAAGAAGGGGAAGTGGCCGGCACAGCGAGAACCGAAACTGGCCTTCAGGAGGGCAACCTCCGATTGCGCTGAGTTCTGGGATCTTCCAAAGACCGAGCTCTGAAGTTAGAACAAAATTTAGCAGCTTTTCCCTGCGTAATGTATATTATTTTCCTGATGCCAGATCCGGCATTCCCTTTCAGCATTTTGTGAGTCTGGTCTGGATCTGTGTTCCCGAATTTTGACTTCAAAAATGAAAAAGGGCACCATGGCAAAATTTCAGGGCAGGGAAATGGCACCTAGCAGAGGAGAGGAGTTACCTTTCTATCTTTGCTTTCATTCACCTTCTCCAAAAGTTTAATAAAAAAACCAATTCTTCTGAATCTACAGTTCTTCAAGATTCTCTCTGTGCGTAAATGTTTAAGAAACTTCACACTGTTAAAACAAAGATTTAAACTTTACAACGGTGTTTGATACCTAGAAGGGGCTTGCTGCTCTTAATCAGATAAAGACCTTACCACACAGTTTTAGGAAATGCAGGGTAGCAGGAGAATAAGGTGATTCCCTTCTATACAGTCATTCACTTAGACATAAATAATGATCACAGGTGTTTGGGGCCCCAGTGAGCTCTGGGGATTTCTTCATCTTTTGGCTGAAAAAAAAAGAGTGGAAGAGTAACAGGGTAAGAGAAATGCCTGAGGTATAGAAACAGCTTTTCTTGTACTAAAGGTTTCGCTCAAAGAGAAGGCAACTAAGGATACGTGCAGGCAGTGTTTTCTTATGCTACCGTGTCTGCTCGCGTCTCCTGCAAATTATTAGTGTTTTGAAACTGAAGAAGGTAAAACAATATTTTCGTGGGACTTCCTGTCCTTAATTTTTTTGGTCTCCTTTCCCAAGAAAAGAGAAATCAAGCAGTTGTGTAATTACACACCTCTTTTTCCAAATAACATTTCGACTTGTTGCCTACTTTCAGCCCAACCTGGCAGAGGTGTTCAGTTCTTCAAAGCATCAGGAAGAGAGACTCCTAATTTATGGTGCTTGTGGGCATACCTCTGTTAGAGATTTTTTTTTTTCTTCTAATATTGTTGATTTTTTTTCTTTTTCAGTGTACACAGCTTTCTGTTTTCTTGATTTACGTGCGGCCAGTATAGGTGCATAAAGGAAAAATTGGGATAGAACAGGGACCATGGGACCACACAAAGCTTGTTCAGGTGACTTTGCTGCTATACCTTGGATGCAACCTGGATGATTAACCTACAGGTAACTGAGAACTTCTGTTTGAAATTAAATGCTTGGTGGTTTTGGTTTGTAGCAACGCTTCCTTTTCAGTGCTGCATGTATGGAGAGTGGGGAGGAAATTCTTAAGGTGTTCAGAATTAGAATGAAATATTTTGAAATGGTCAGAATGAGTAGAATTGCACTGTGCCTGCCATTTCAAAGGAAGGCAATGGCTTTCCAAACCAACAGTTACTTGAATGCTGCTTTCTACACATATTTTATGTTCAGGTAAATGGGGTTTATTTGTAGTATTTACACAGTATTTTACAGTGTTTCTTTTTCTGATAAGAATCAGGCAATTAATATAGTAAGAAAATTGAGAAAGATCTCTCCTTGAGGCATATGTAGAGCTGAGGTCAGAATCACAAGACCCCACGTTGATTGCAGTGGCCTACTCGAAACAACAGCCAGTGGAGAGGAGTTTGTGTGCAGACCCTTATTCACCTCTCGGTCTGAAAGAAGCTTGGTTTCCAATTTCCAGTCTATTCTTACTCATTCTTGTAGCTTCTTTGCTTTCTGTTGGGATCATATTCCACATACCTTCTCCTTGTCATTTCATGCTAACGTCCTGCTGATGTCGCCGGGATTTCTTAGGGATGATTGGTGGTGGCTGGAGAGTCAAAGGACCAAGGATTTTCTCTGGCTGGAACATATTTTCAGCGTGTGAATATCCTAATCTGCCAAGAATTTCCATGCTAGATAAACATAGCCATGCTCACCTCTAGAATAGCTGTATTGGTTAATAAATACTCAGAGCCCAACGTCTCTTCTGCTTTTAAAACACCCACTCCTGATTCACGTTTCTCTCCTCTGAGCCCAGATAGGGTTAACCACTGTGCAGGGTGTGCTATATGTGCTGGCCAACAAAAAATGACTGACTCTGAAAACTAGAACCTAGATAAGGGCCTATTTTGAAGGACCTACCTGGAACTACCTCCTGTTTGCGTGGGTGTAACTTCCAGGGAACCAGGTCAGAAGCTGGTGGTGCTGCCGTGGGTATTTTAGGAGGTAGTGTGACCTAATATATGTCTCTCATCTTCATGAAATAGAGTCTAATGGCCTGCCTCCTCCCCTCAGTAGTTCTGCTTATTTCAGTATGTAATTTCCATTGAAACCTGTGCAAGTTGAGTGCTTAGTTATCAGTCTTTCACTCCTGGAGTATGTAGGTGTTTTGCCTGAGAGGACCCAAATTCAAACCCCTGCAGATGGAGTATTTTTCTTTTTTTTTTTTTTTTTTTTTTTGAACACCCACTGATGTTTTACTGGCCAAGTGGATGAGTCCTATCAGGAGAGAGATAGGCATGAAGACAACTCCCTACTCGGGTGAGTGTTTGGTGGAAAAGGAGAAGAAGAGTTGGGAGGATGACACGTCTTAGATGAATCTGTGGCTGGGAAAATCCCACACTTGAAAAAAGATATTGCTGCAGTAAAGTTCACTGAAAAATACCTTCTGTAGGTAGAAGAGGCATTTTTCGTAATCCTCTGCTGTGGAACAGGTGATAAGGATTGGTTCTGTCAGGCTTCCTGCAAGACATGAGCAGGGAACAGCTTGGGGATGGAAAAGTGTGCAAAGATTGCCATGACACACGGTTTATCAGCCTGTAGCGAGGAAAGCCACGGGGACTGTCCCCTGTGGGAAGACAACTGCACAAGATCACCCATCCTCCCCTCAAGGTGAGCCTGAGCACCAGCCTTGGTCACTCACCTCTTTGAGAAACCTGTCCCCGTGCTCAGTCACCCTCACAGTAAAAACCTGTTTCCCTCTGTTCAGACAGAACCTCCTGTGTTTCATAGCTCTCATCTTTCTTTTCCAGTTACATACCTGTAATTTCAAACTGTAACCTCCCCAACAGAGCGGATTTCTCCTTTGCCTGGATTCCAGTTAGGGGGAGTTTTCCCTTCAAAGAAGAAAAGAAAAAAGGTGCTTTTCCTTCGGCTCCTCCTTTTCCGCCTCGCTGTTCAGATAGTTTCGTCACCCGATGCTGCTCGCTAGTTCCAGCTCCTTTCAACTCTTCACTTATTTGACCATTTCCAGTATTTCCTCCGTTACCTGGTACGTGATTGCGGTTCTGTCCTTATCGACAGAGAGGAAAAGCAGATCTTCTGGAAACAGGATCAGCAGTCTTTCCTCAGAGTCCTGTGGAAAAGAGGCATCTTAGAGACAGCAAAAACATTCAATAACTTCCACTCAGTGGATCTGTCTCAGTCAAAGGCAGAATATGAAGTTTAATCACTACGACAATACATCAAAACCTTGGAACTGTCTCAGCACCCGGTTGCTCCTGTGCCAGCCATGGGTTTTATTCTTTGTATTTCTTACTCAGGTTGGATATTAATTGCTTAGAAAGATGATAGCATATCGCAAAGTGGTGAGGGTTTTTTTTTTTAGAATAGGTCAGGCACACATCTGCAAGGAAATGTTTAAAAACATTGATCTTGCTGTGTGATTGGAAAGGGGTGGACTCTCCCTCCCAGCTCTACTCCCTTGAAATTTGAGTGCAACTGTTTGAACACGCTGTCAGAAGCAGCTTTCAGAATCACAAATGCATTTCTTTTTGTCTCTTTAATACTGGGGGACTTTGACATAATCAGCCTTTTTTTTTTTTTCCCCTCTTTTCTTTTAAGCATCAGTTCCACGTGAGCCTAAACTCTCACTGATTCCAGTCTTCTTAAACCCACCCACCTGTCAGAGGGGTATAAATGTACATTACCCCCATGCAGCCACTAGCCACTTGCACGGTGGTCAAATACTGTATCCTTCCCAGATGCTGGATAGGTTTTCCTTCCCACTTCAGAATGGTGTGACACAACAGATGTCTCATCAGCTCCTTTTTCTTCCACTGTTCGTCACACGGCACCTTTATTTTATTTTATTTTTTTTTTTGAGACAGAGCAAAATGAGATAAAACCACAAGTATGATGATTTCCAGGGTTATAAGATAGCAAAAGGAAGGTATTTAGGATATATGCTTGGAAATTGGGACGAAAGTTCTGAGTTTGCTTAGGTTTCATACTGCTTGAACAAAATCACGTGTACTGTGGTTTCATGAGCAGCAGCTGAGGTGACCGAACAGCTTTAGCTATCAAAAGGGAAAGGTCTCGTTTTCCTCCTCCCCCTCAGAAGAGGCAGTTCGACTCATTTGATTTGAATTCAAGTTTCTTAGTTCAAAGCCCTTTGGACTTGACATTCAAGTCCCTTTATTAGGGGATATTTTCCTTTTCCTTCCAAGTCGTGCTGTCCAGCTAACGGGGGAGCGCCGTTCGATGCAGGCTCGTGCCGTGCATGGCTACACTGAGTCCTGGATGGATTTCTGCAATCTATATTGGATCTATATTGAATCCTTAGAGCACGACCACCTGGGCTAACTACCGTAAAATTGGCTTGTACCCACTAGCTCCCAACAGTTATGCAAAGAGTAGGGAACATCAGAAACCGGCAGCTCTTAAGGACGGGCGGGATGACTTTGTCCCCCCAACCTGAAGACGAGCGTGCTGTCAGCCACAACGGAGTTCCAGCGCTGCCCTAGGACCTATGCCACGCTAGACAGCAGAGGGGATGTTTCAAAACGGGGAAACCTTAGCAGAACTGGTAGTAAAGAACACCAGGGAGGGGGAGGAAAGACAAGCCAGCTTTCCAGTTGACTCTCCAGGAAGCTGAGCGTACCAGGACGAGGGCAAACCCTCTGGGAGGGCTGGCTGCATGGCTGTGTGTGAGTGCCCCCGGGCTCAGCTGTAGGGCTGGCTTCAGGGGCGGTGAGATCCTGCCATCTTGTGAGCCTTGTGGCTGTTGCAGCGCGTCGCTTGTGCGACGGCCGGTATGTATTGAAGAACAAGGCTTTGTTTTGTGACTGTAGCTAAGAGTAAACTGAGTATTATTTTTTTTAATCACTGTAGCAGTTACACCCCAGGAACAAAAACGATCGGTCACTTTTTCCAAAATCGCTTGTGAGCGTGGGGTAGCAGTTGCAATTTGTGTGTGGCCGGTTTACCCGCCGTAGGCTGGAGCAGCCTCCTCGAGTAACGCTGTTCAGTCCCAGCCTGCACGCTAAAAATCCCTGAAAAACCCTGTCCGCTTCCGAAGCTGCTGCTGTTGCCTGTTTTCATCCCCTTCTCTTTACATCTCTTCTGCATCGACTCACCAGAAAAGAGATGTTATTGTTGGGGCTGACGGGGCAGTGAGTGTTTGCCACCTTGATTTGTTGCCGGAGGTGTTGAACCCACGTGTCGAAGTCAGCTGGATTCTGGCAGCAAACGAGCCTGGATTCTATCATGGACCCTGTGCAAAGAGACATAACCCCCTGGGTCTGAGGAAGGACGGTTGTGATCTACCCGTGAGCCTAGTGGGTGCATTCTCTGTGCTGCCCTTCACTCTGTTAGCTTTTCTCTCTGTAGCTGTTCCACCTGTGCTCTGCTTTATCGTGGTGAAACCAGCTCGTGGCTCTCTTGTGTTGTTCATGATCCTGGTTGGCACTGGGACGATTAGGTACCGTCCTCGTTCTACATGCGGACATCAGCATTTGCCTCCTGTTTAAAGCAGAGAATAAGACTAAAGGGGAAAGTGTAATTTATATTGCCTTGCATGTGAGGAGTTCTCGTTAACCCTGAGGCATTCTTGGCTTAAGGCTGTGCAGCCTTGTGTCCACCTGTAAAAACTAAGATTTCCAATTCCTTCCGTCTGGCTATGTCTCATCCCTCTATGCTGCTATAGCAGATGCTGTGTGTGAGAGTCCAGTCCAGAAAGGCATGGCATATTCTCCAGCATGGCTGCATGTTGGAGAGGAGCCATGTCCCTTCTTCAGTAGTCCTTCATGTGGCTGCATAAGCCCTCTCATCTTCTAGCCATGTAGGCCAGTCCTTGAAGGCTGGAGCGTGGGTATCCCGGCTCTGTGACTATCACAGGCCCCTTCAGGAACCGCAGAACAGGCTTACCAGAAATTTCAAATGTGTGGCTGGTTGCACTCGCAATCTCTCTCAGACGCATCCCAGCAAGAGGGAGGAGACCCTGGTATGGTAGGGAATTGTGTTAGAAATTGGTTGGTAACAACAACTTCTCTGTGTCCTGCTGTGGTCCCTCTGATGTGCCGGGATGCCTTCTGCAAGCCAGGCTAAAGAATTTCCCATCCTTCAAACCTTAGACTTTAAGGAAGTCTGTGTAGGATGGCATTCACCTCATTGTCTGAAGACATGAGGAAATCGGGGGTTTATTCGTGTTTCCCTGCCTGTAAAATAACTGTCCTCCTTCATAAAGTGCTCTGAGGTGTAGGGGTGACTTCCACCAACGGACCAAGGCTGGTGTTGAAAAGTCCTTTGTATGAACTAGGTGGAGTTACATGAGGCCCTAGTTTGCATTTTGGATCCTGTGTTTTGTAAAAGGATGATTCCTCTTCTGTGTCCTCCTACAACATCAACCATAACTGATGGAGAGACTTAGATTTCTATCAAATCCAATGTTATATAGGTCAAGGACCTTCTTTCTGTAGATATGAATTTTCAAGTTTGGCTCTCTCTTTTTCCCCTCACATTTAGGATCCACAGACATATACCAAAGACAGCCCTCAGGAGACACTGCTGTGCTGAAGGCAGCTCTTCTGGATGTCTCTCCTTGGTACAGCCTGTCTGCCCCCCTGACACACTTTTCCTAATTCTGTCTCTCCTGTAATCTCTTGTTCTTCTGACCTTCTCTTGATACCTCCTGCTTGATGCCTTGTTCACTTAACTCACTTGTACAGAGCTGCAATCCCTCTCCCTGGATAAACAAATCAAGTGGTAAGAGGCCAGCTAACATTATAGATTCCAGGAGCAGGCATATCGATAGAAACTGGGACTTCCCTTTCAATCCCTGGAGCAGACTCGCTTCCCTGTTCAAAGTAAGCTGAAAAACGGAGAATTGTGAGCTACTGTGCTAGAAAACGTGCCAGAGCTCCACTGAACTCGGTGGAGTGCCTCCGTCTCGGCTGATGGGACCTGCACATGTTTGCTCCCTCCCCAGCCTTCCTCTTGGCAGGGCACCGAGGGTGGGTGCTCTTTTTGCCAGGCACGTGCTAGAGCTATCAGCAAAGAGATATTTAGGAAATCTTGAGTATGAGCACAGGTACAGCAGGCACGAAGAGATTCTTGTGCTTTACCTCATAAACCAATGCCTTCTTCGCACGATCCACCGAAAGAATCAGCAAGTGGAAGGAGCACAGCACAACGTAGCGTTCGCACATCTCCTGTTGAAGCAAGATCAATTCTATATTTCCTCCTAAATGTTTCCAACTTTTTTTTTTTTTTTTAAAAAAAGGAAATTCTATTTCTTCAAAGCTCTTCACCTTCCCTTCCTTTCTGCTGGCGCAGTGCTCTGCATCTGTAGGTACAGGCAGGGCTGACAGGCCGTCGTGCTTACTGACGGGTTGGTAACTAGGAACGGTGCAGTGTTTAACTGCTGGGCTGTCTTGCACTGGGTCACAGGTTGACGGAAGCTTTAGGTCAGCGCTTTGTAGTTTTATATCGTCTTTCCCTGAGTGGTCTCTGTGCGCTCTCTGAGCCAGACCACAGCACCCCTGTGAGACCGGGGGGTTTTACTCCTGTGTACACAGCCAGATGAGCAGTGACGTGCGGTTAAAGGGATGTGAATCTGTGACAAAGTTAGAACAGGTCTCAGCTCCCTCCTCTGACCTCGTCAAAACCAGGGCAGTGGCAATCACACTGCGTTAGCTTTGTCAGTCACCTCCGGTACCTGTGGAGAGGGCTCGATTGTTAAATGTACACATTTGCGACCACAATAACCAGTCCTTTTCTCTTTGGGGAAAAGAATACAAGAAACTTCTGATGGATGGTTTTTTTTTTCTCCCCAGGGAATGAGCAAAAAGTTTCGTCTTGCTCAAGGAAGTGGCTATGAGATGCATTCAGCTTTTACTGGCACTGGTGAAGAAACTTTAACACGTTAGCGTTAACTCTGGAAAACAAAGGTCAGGACAAATTGTAGCTTTAGTCAAGCACTGAGATTTGACAGTAATTCGGACAGGAGGTATGAAATCCAAATTTACCCCCACCTTATTCCTTGCATATTCCTCGGTGGTTGTAGTAAAAGGATGATTACCTCCATGCAATAAGTTCTCAGAAACACCAGGGAGGACCAAATGATTTCCCCAGGAGAGTGGATGTTCATCCCTTCCCAGCCACTGATGGGCTGTGTGATCAACAAGTTCTCTAGTTCCTCCCGTGTTCTTCCCCACAGCACTTCTGTCTGAAACAAGCAAACATTAACATGCGTTTCGTCTTGTAATCTTGCCAGGAACATCCTGTAAAGTAAGGCCATTAGAGATAGAAAAATGGAAACGAGAGCCGAACAATAATTATTTATAACACTAGCCAAAAGAGAGCAAGGGTGGTTTTGCAGAGATTTGGATGTTGACCATATATATGAATTTGCATTAATCACTTCCCCTCCCTCTGAGCCTCTTCTCTCACCAATGGTGATAAAACATGGTCCCAGGAAAAAAATCCAAAACTGACTTGTGGCAAACTTTCTTGCGTGTGAATTTGTAGAAAGAAAGCTGAAACCCTGTACCTGGGCCCCAAAACAATGAGAACTGTTGATTATTTGCTTTCAAAACAAAGGGCATGTCACAGCCTCTGGCACTTAACTGTAATGGGATACTGCATCAGAATAAGGGCATGGTGGGTGAGGTAGATAGGCATATGATTTCTTCCTTGACTCTACATACGAATCTTTGCTTGCATGACCCTGCTCATACTCACCTCTTCTGTTTCTGCTAGGATGGCGGGGTCGTTAGGGTGGAGAGATGCCTCGCTCTGGCCTTCTGAGTTGGACCACGTTCTGAAATGGAAGAGAATACAGAAAGGCGCAGAAAAACACTCACATGTCTTGCATTCTAAAAGAGATTAATGCTCAATGAGCAGACAAATTTATGGATTTCTGGCATAAATTTGATGTATTTTAGAATGTGCTATTTTTGGCAGGAATATTGGATGGTAACAGCTCAGTGAACTCTAGGAAAAAGGATGCAGCAGATGCAGAATCTTAAAGCAGGCATGCTGAGGAATAACACACCTGAACTTTTGGGGGACAGACCACTAAATGTCCCTTCATATGAAGCAGAGACTAGGTCGTAAGTTCAGCAAAGCACTTAGGCTCCTCGTTTTTCACTGGCACTACATAGAAAAGATTTTAGGGATGATGAAGACACTCTCAGTGAATGAACAGGGAAGGAATAACACTGTTTGTTGCAATGTGGTGAAATTATGGGAGGAAATGTATAATGTAGCTCAACTCTTGGCCTGAAATAAAGTATACTGAGGTGGTTTGGTAGCAGTTTTCACATATGTAAAAGACCACTAGAAAGAGGAGGGGAACAATTTTTCTGTGGTTTGTTTGTTTGGGTTTTTTTTTTGTGGGGTGCATGAGATAGAGACAATGCCCTTACCTGCACTAAAGGTTAGCTACTGGGAAGAATCAATGGCTTTTTTGGGATATTGCAGAACCTTCGTCACTGGTGGTTGTCAAGGACAGGTTAGACAAGTGCCTGTCAAGCAAGATTTGGAAGAGCTGAGGCTGCTCCAGAGGTGGAAGCAGGACTAAAGCCCTCCTGAGATTCTGTCCAGGCCTCTGATCTGTCTCTGACACGTGACAGTCTGAAACCCTCCGTTTCTGACAAAACATGAGCAGCGCTTGGCAGAGCCCCAGGAGTTTAGTTGTGATTGCCCACCCAAAACGGAGAGTGCTGCACCCATGGCAGGAAGGAATGCTTCCACCTTCAGCTTCTCAAATCCTGACCCTCTGTCTTAAAAGACTGCGACTCCTGGAGGGACGTGTTGAGGAGAAGTAAGCAGGTGCTACTTAGAAGATGAGCTGGATCTGACGCAGCATTGCTGTAAATTCTGGCTAGAAAAGGGGAAGGAGAGAAAGCTTTTTCCTTCAGGGGAGTCACATTTGGAAAGCAACTACAGCCTTTGAGTTTCAATCTCAAGCACCAACTATCTTTCTGTTTGAGTGGAGCTGATAGGCTTTTTTCACATCCTCCCCCCCCCCAAATTGCTACCTACCTGGTCCTGCCTGTCTTCAGCAGCTCCACCTCATCCTGCCCTGTTCCCGCAGACCCAGCTTGCCTGGCGCTCAGGCTGCAGCATCCCATGCTTGGTCGCTGGCTCCGCCGTCCAGAGATGCTCGCTTCAAACTGACGCCGCAGTCACAGGATCACGTGAATGTGCCTGTACTGCACTCCGCCAGAGTAGGCACAGGAGGGGAAGGAAACAACGCACGTACACTTCAACTTACTGCTCATTTAAATTCTTCTTGGGTTAGAAGCAGCAGCGCCTGAGATGTAAAAGCGCTTCCTGTGGGTTTTAAACCTCTCTCCCTTCCTCCCCGTCTCCTCGGTGCCCCAAGCGTCATTGTTTCCTGCTAAGATGGTGGCCCGATAGGACAAGTATGTGCCGCTGCTTGGCTCTCACCTCAACCAAACGAAATGCGAAAGAGAGTCTTAATATAATGAGGTCAAACGTGCAAAGCACAGAGGAGGTAATGAGTGAGGGAGCTGGACATACAGCTACAACTGATGGGGCAAACCGGGGAATTTCCACTCTTAAGCCTTAAGTTTACATCCTGTAAAAAGGTTGGCCTGTTTCTGGATTGCACCGGTCAGATTGACACTGTTTTTAAAAGGGATGAGTTTTAATGTGGTAACTGTTGTCTCATTTTCTGTAACTTCCCTATAATTTCTGGCTGGTTCAAGTGTTACTTTCCGCAGAACTAAGTCCTTAGACAAACAGTTACTGGTTTTCCAGTGGAGGTTGATACCTGTTTGTTAATAAAAGGCGAAAATGAGCAGGACGTGCACAGCACATGCAGGTTCAGCTTTTATTTTCTTTCTGTGTTTTCTGAACTTGTGAAAACCCTCTTGCTCTGCAACATTTCAGAGGGTTTTTCCATGATGGCCAAAGAGCTGCACGGGTGGTAAGGTTAGGACAGTTGTTGACGATTCTTTCTGGACAACAAGGCAACCTTTTTTCTAGAGCGACCAGGCTTCTTGGAAGACTTCTCCAGCATTCTGGCAGGGCTCTGACCGAAGCAGCGGGTGCTGCCTGTGTGTGGCCGCAGATATCGGCCTGTGCACGGGCCAGTCGTGAGCTTCCAGGGTTGTTTTTGGCCAAGAGCTGCAGCATCCTCATGATAGAGAAGCACAAAATGGCAGAGCGTCTCTAAAGGCAAAACCCTCCGGCCTCTGAGGCGCTTGTTGAAAACCTCGAGAACCAAATCTGGGAAAGAAGATGCAGTTGTGAGATGGTCTGAACACTCTGTCACCAAAATACACCCGAGCTGTCACGTGTGCGCGCGAAGCAGTTGCGTGCGTGAGAAGGCTGAGGGGTGAGAAGGGGAAGTGGCTTCCGACCTGTGATCTGGGAACTATTAAGACAATTCAAAAAAAACCCAACCCCCAACAAACCCCGAACAAAACCCACCGCGCTTTTATTGCGCTCACTTCAGCCAGCTTCAGCTCAGCTAGAAACATTTTAGGCAAGTGGAAGGAAAAATATTGTAAAACTGCTTACAGTGCAATACAGGGTAGGAATGCACCCCAAAATAAACATCCGTATGCCCGGGAAGGTAGTGGTGTCTATGAAAGCAAGAATAAGTAGCCTGTTGCTGATACCCTTCATGCAAACTCACGCTTCTCCTTGCACATACAGTGATATCACTGCAATCAGGGCTGAAAGAGGTTTTGGTCCTCCAGGCAGGAGCAGTTCTAGTTAATGTATATCAGAGTACCTAAGGATTTTTTCAGTCTTTGTGTAGTTCATGTAGCAGTTGCCAGCTGTATTTGGGAAGTACAGTGGGGTGCACTGGCATTCAAGCACCGCCACGGTGGTGTAAGGCACATTGTACAAATCAACTCAAATTCCTGCACAGGCAGAGCAACAGGCATGAGAAAAATATACAGGTGCAGTTTATAGAGACAAGTATTAAGATTTAGCCTTTTGTACTTAAATATATATATATATATAAAACGTTCTTTAAAATAATTATAACAACAGCAAAAAAATTTAACCACTTGTTTCTTTCTAATGTGTGCATGGCTAGAAAGACCATAGCTTTTCTAGGTCTGCATGGATTAGAATTTCCAGTGCCTTCTAAGTTTCTTATACACTTAGCAGTGAGATATCTTTATTCAAAGATCACTTTGGACCTACACAACTGCCATAAACAAACGGGAGTCTTTCCTCGGGCAAGCAGTGGAACGATATGATTGTCTGCTGCTGGCCACCCTGTGACTTGTGCCCTTACCAAGAGTCTCGTAGACCACAGCTGGGATGATGTCTCTCAGGACTGTGCAGTTGGTGTGCAATGCTGGGTTTGCATTCATCTCCAGAAGCCAGACCTGGGAAAGATGAGTGCCATCAGGAAAAGGGGCTGGGTCTCCTCAGGGTCACAGCAATGCCCTTTCCAGACCTGGTGAACGCCTCGAGAGGTAGGAGCACGAACAAACCCCACCAAAGTCCCATAACACAGAATGCAGGCAGGGTGGCATTTTCATAAGGACTAGATGAATTAAACAAAATCCCTTTTTTTTGCATACATTTACTTACTTGAGGACAACACTGCACATTGTTGTCTGTGTCCAGCTGATGGGCTTTAGATTAACTCATGCTCTGTAGGTGTGTGAAGGCAATGTGTTTCATAACATACCAGTTTCCATCAGAGTTTCTAATTGAGTTTTTTCAGATACCATAAAATAAAGTTATAAGGAATCTAGAATTCATTTTGATTTGAGGTGGACACAGGGTCAAAACGAAGTAAACATAGCACTGAGTTTTCAGTTAACCCTTGGCCTTGATTTCCTGGGTAAGCTTTAGTTTCAGGTAGAAGCCATATAAGACACTAATTTTACTTATCTATACTAGTCTCATTTCCATTTCCCTTTGAAATGCCAAGGTCTGAAGCTGCAAGCCACAGAATGTGATGGTCCAGTTACCAACCTGTGTGAAACCAAAGAATTGACTCACATGTAATTCTGTTTAACTATTTCTTTTCCCTACAGTGAGAGAAAATCATCTGTTCACTTCCCGCCTCCGCCACATGGTGCTGCATCCTGTATATAACACGCGTAGGAACTATTCAGCATTTTGTAAGGAAACATATTTAATCATGTAACAGCTCCAGGACAGTTTTACTCCCTTTTAATTGATTTTTTTTTTTTTTTTTTTTTTCCTGAGGCAGCAATGAGTTTGCTCACAAGTACCTGTGAAATGAAGTCGGAGCGTTTGGTAGATTTTGGCAACTTAATAGACTTCACTTGGGCACTTTATTTTGCTGAGAATATAATACAACAATAATTTTCGCTTCTTTGAAGTAGTTTATTAAACAAATGAAACGACTGGTAAGTGAGGGCAGTGAAATGCCTTTTTTTTTTTTTTTTTTTTTTTCCAGAGGAGAACCAGAACAGCTGCTGAAAAAAACCTGCTTTGCAGATGCCAACAGAGGGCACCGAAGCTACGTACATTTTTCTTGGCAAACTCATTCTTCTCAGTGCTGCTTTTTCCTCTTAAAAGTGCATCAGATTTTGTGCTGACAGACAAACTCGATGAACCTTTATAATTGTCTTGATTAGGTTTTGGTTTCTTGTCCTTCAAAACAAATAAAACTGACAAACAGGAGGAAGAAAGTTCTCTGTGGTATCTATCACGCTGTTCATCTTCTACATTCCCCGTTATTGTACTGCTTGGATGTCTCACCATTTTTAAATGCTCTTAACCTCTCAACGGCCAGGGCAAGCTAGTAAGTGTCCTTTCTTCTGTTTCAGGAAGAGCAGAGAGAATAAGGCCAAGATTCACCATATCTGTGTGAATATCCGTAACTGTCATCAGCATTTCGTGTAGAATGAAATTCCTGTGCTTCTCCCTGCCTCTGGCAAGCAGGTGCCTGGCTCAAAATTTCCTAGCCAACACACGATAAAGAGAGGAGATCAAAACCCAGAGTGTTGGTCCTCGATTTCCTAACCGTGGATCGTCCTTTCTCTTTAGGCTTTTCAAGAGATGAGAACACTGAGTGTCCTGGGGCTTTGATCAGGAGTGCTGCTCTGGATGTTTCTCTCTCTCTCTCTCAAGGGTCTTTTCCGTGCTAACATGGGCAGAGATAAGACTACTTGGTGTGCAGGAAAGGCAGGATTGAGCCAGAGTTTTGTGCTGTTTCTGATAAAAACCCCGATTTACTTCATTTAATTACGTGAGTCTTTGCTGGAGTTCACCGAATGGAAGCTAAACATCCTGCTGGGGTCTCAGGGAGGGAGAGGACATCGGTCCGTGCTCCCAGAGGGTCCAAGTGACTTGATAACTGAGAGTGAATGGGAATATATACATCTCTCTACATCAGAACTTGTTCTTAGAGAGGATGGCCGTAACATGCTTCAAAGCCCAAAGCAATCCACAGCAGGGCTCTCTTGTTCTGCGTCTGTGTAGCAGCAGACGTCCAAGGAGCCTGACCCCTGGCTGGAGCTTTAAGCAACACTGAAATACCAGAAATAGGAATAAACCAACTTGCTCTGTGTCCTGTGTGGACGTAGCTGAAGCCACACACAGAGTCACAAACCAAGCCCTGGAAGGGCTACTCCGATGTTGCCGACCCAGAAAGGGACCCGCTTCACAATAGTGGAGACCAGAGGCTAAGGCAGTGGGGCTCTGTTTTCCACAGCCTTAACAAGCTTTTATCAGATTTTTTTGTCATCGTGATGTGGGGTGGGCACAACCAAGTCTACACTGTTCGTGTGGTACCTCATGCTCCCGGGGTGAATGAAAAGCTACGTCATTCCAATCAAAGGAACCGTCCCTGGCTTTAACTAGGGATTTGAGTGTTATCTTCACTTATGTACTTCTATCACAAACTGGCAAACGGCTTATCAGTGTCCAGTCTGTTCCCTACTGATAGATAGCTGAATCCCTTTATGGCTGATAAAAAATTTACACATCTGTCTTCCCAGCACGCCTCTGGAGAGAAGCAGCCCTTTTGCCTGGCTGATGCAATGCTTTGTGAAAACAGGTTCCCTCAGCGTTTAAATGACGCTGTCCTGAGCTGTGTAGTGACTTCAGCATTTACAATGCAGCACAAGGAAGCTCCAGAAACCGGTAGGAAAAAAGCCAACAACAGCAAAACCACATCCGTCACTTTTTCTCTCTCTCAAAGTACTTCATTCTTTTCTCAGCTTACACATGAATATGCAAAGCTCTACAGAAAGCTGTGGTTTCTCAGCAGGCCCTGTTTTCATAGCCCATGCTTCTAAGAACTCTGAGGCAGGAAAAACACCTTCCAAAGACTGAATCAGGATGCTGCAGGGCCTTCAAGAATTATTAGGACTGATCCTCGGGGCATTTGTATCTCAGACAAATAAGGAAGAGGGAAATGATGAGCTATAGCACTGAACGCGTAAGACTATGTCAAATCAGCATAAAGCAGATTCTACACGTGTCATGAAATAAGATGACAGGGAGAATAAGGCTATTGTGTGTTACAGGTGGAGAGGACAGGGTGTCAGAGCAGGAATTGTCATGTCAGCCCCCAGAAAACTGGGGAGTTTGCTGTGCCAGCCACTGCTAACTGTGGGTTGAAGCTGTCAGTCCTGCGTCCAGCCGTTGTGCACTGCCTCTGCAGGGAGTGTACAGGTGTCTCTTGGTGCAGCACCGCACCAATGAAGAAAGTAGGTGTGTTGCTCCCCAGCAGGGCCGAGAAAACGTGGACAAACCTATGCTAAAGGAATGCCTGAATTTCCACGTTGCTCTCCCTCAAAGGGAAGCTCCAGCTTCCAACTGACTCTGTCGCCACGAAGTGTCGAGAAATCCTCATCGTTCTTATGGATAATACTCGTCAAGAAGCAGATTTTATTTACCTCTCCATACGCAAAATAAGTGGGGGCGTAATGGTCTTTAGACGCTGAAGATTTTAACTAGCCAAGTAGGAATTGCCACAATAGAGTGATCCTGGATCTTCTATTCTACTTAAAGTTTACACAGCCAGGGCTTTGCATGCCAACGTTGCAAAAGACAATTCCCACTGAAATCTGAGAAGCACCAGTTTCTGTGTCTCTGCCACTTACTCTCCCTTGCCATTGACTTCCCGCACAAAGGAGTCTATTGTTCGGGGGCCTTACCCACTGCTGCATGCACTAATTCCACTCTTTCATAGGGTTTGCTGTTCCCACTGCCCTTTGCTGGAATATGTTTGAGTTGCTTTCTGCTTTAGCAACAGCAGAATCTGCCAGATGGCTCTGTTATGTTTAGGCCAGGTGGTTTTGAGGGACTGTGCTGCGTTGAAAGCACCTCAAGCGCTGCCTTTAACATTTCCCTTTCCCTTTCTTCTGGCTTTTCTTGTCCGTGTTTCATTCACTCTTTACCATTTCAAGTTGTAATCCTAGCGGATTTTACAGACTCAGTGGGCTGACCTATTGCTAAGTGGTGAACCTGCAGTGAACATGGAGATGCTGATGCTGACATCTGAATCGATAATGACTGATTCTTCAGTGTGGTGAGGGCGAGTTCCTCGTTGCCTCTGGTGGATACTCAGCTAGCACAAATCAGTATACATCTCGTGATGTTAGAGGCATTGCACACTGGTTTGTACTGGTTGCTCATCTGGCATGTTTGGTTTCTGGAGAAAGAAAGCTGAGCGGGCATTAAAATTCCCCTACTTTTCTCTAGGAAGTCCACTTCCCTGTGACAATCCTGCACAGAACAGTTTCACTGCCGTAAGTACTTTTCTTCCCATCCTGAGCTGTGAACGCCAGGGTTTCTGTGTGCGGGAAGCGTGCAGGCAGTACAGGTGCCATGTCTTGATGCTGGACAATGGAACGGGAGAAAAAAAAACGAATCCTGCACCTCGTAGCTGGCTGGCAGCCTGACTGACTGACTGCTCCATTTAATTCCTGGCACCAGCGCCTGTGTCAACTGCGCCGTACTGCTGGCATCAGACATCTGGCCAATATCATACTTAGCATTTGACGATATTGTACTCATACCTTAAAGTTTTCATCAATTAAAAAGTCACAGCCGATGAGATCAAAGTAGCCCAGTTTGCGGTCCAGTTTGTGCTGGGCTGCCAGGAAGCACTGCAACGCGATCTGCTGCATCCTTTTCTGAAACGGAAGACAGGGAACACCAGTAACCGATCGCTGTGAATGCCAAGGGCATAGGAGTCACTAAGTCACAGATGTCCTTTTGGTTTAGGGACTTTTGTTCTTTCCCCTGCCTCCAGCAGAGCTCCTCTCTAGACTGGGAAGGATGCTGCATTTGGAGTTGAAATGCATGGTGGGGAATTTCTACATGAAGAGAGATACCATGAAGCTCTCTGAAAAGTTTCTACTTTGCTGAGAAGCTTGGCAAATTCAACTAGGTTGGCTTCCAAAATCATATTTTAACCAAGTTTTTTAGCTTTTTAATTATCTTTGTATTTGGCTTTTAACTATAGCATTTCCAAAATTAACCTGAGAAAGTTGTGTCCTCTGCCCTTTTCATTCCCACCCCAGCAAGTCATGGAGAGAACTGATGCATCATTAGACTCAGGCTGATGAAATGAAGTCTCAGGACTTAGATAATTGTTTCACTTGTTTCTTCAGTGAGACAGGAAGATGTAAGAAATCAAGCCAGCTGAGCCTTCTTATCTCTCCTCCATGATAAGAGAAGATCTGAGGCCCTGACATGGCTTTCATGTGGCCAAATCAGATGGAAAGTGAATGGTGTGTACTTTATTTTTTAACTCAGGACCACAGAACTGTGCCAGGAACATGAAGACCACCATGGCATTTTTATAGCTAGCATTTACAGTCACACTCTTTCAGCTGTTTGCCCGTTTTATTGAAATGAAACTCTTTGTGTCTTCACCTCTGTGTTTAGCATCTGCACGTACATGGTTACCATGGGGCCATCACTCCGTGTGTTTCCTTGGGGGGATCCAGTGAACTGTTGGCTTTTCTCCTTATTCCTGTCACCCTAATTAGGCAGGCTAGCATGCCATACACACGCTCACACTTACAGTAAACACAGTGAAAACCCAGTCCTTGGGGAGGCCATGGGTTTTTCTGAACTTCTCGTTAACGTAGCTGTTGAAGTGCTCCATCCGCCAAACTGTCTCGTCTTTCAGCTGGCTGTACAGGGAGTTCTTCTTCTGCATGTACTGAGAGGTGGGGAAACAGCAAAGGCAGATATGAGATTTCTAGCAGTGAAGAGTAACTGGGAACTAGCTTGCACGGCAGACATCCAGCCACCCTGAGTTGTTCCAGGCATCTGGAGTTGGGAAGAAGTTGGGAATCTGAGTTGGGAAGAACCCCAGGATCGAGTTGTGGCGGTGGAGGGAAGAGAGCCCCTCGCTAGCAGAGCTACACCTGAGCAAATACCCTGACTCTCATCGTACAACGCTGCCACGGGCAGAAATGTGCCTGACCCACCTGGCCGGTGTAGACACAATTACCCAAGGTCTCTGTCAAAGCAGCTTTTTCTCTGTGTGTGTGTGATATGGCTGGACCAGGGACTGGCAGACAAGGAGAGGTGCTTTCAGGTCGTGGTCCTGCTGTTCTTCAGACTAAATCCACTTCCAGTGTCTGTCTGTCTGCCTCACACTCCTCTAGAGGAGAGAACATCTGGGGGAGATGGATGTATTCGCAGAGGAAACCAAGGTGAGGGCTTCTCCCTCCCACTGTTTCATTAATCCCTATGTCAGCTGGAGTTTATCAATAATTTATCAATATTTACATTGTTCAGTCACAGGCAAGTCCCCTTTCCCTGTGAAACAGCGGGGCTTGGCTGCAGCTCCATCTGTGGGACGGTTACCGTGGGGTTGCAAAGCTGCTGGTTGATGATGCTGTCTCTGCTGCCCCTTGTCTTTTGGAAAAAGAGTAGGAAAATAGCTGATTGCAGGTGGGATGAAAGGGTAGGAAGGGAGTGAGAGCAGAATCAACAGTAATTTGAAGAAGTCTGGCCTATTACCAGCTGCTCCTGTAAATTTTGTTTCCCTTCTCCCAGCAGGAACCCAGATAATTTATGTTCTGCTAATAAACACCTGTCCTTTGTTTAATATCACTTGTGCCCTGGGATCCTACCCGAGCACCTGAATTCCCATGTGGATAGCTCTCTAGCTGAGCAAACAAACTATTCCAGGAAAACAAGTAGCATACTGATAACAGCACATATTGCAGGAGGCAGCTATAACCTGCTGTCCTGAGCTGCCCTTCTGTAGGAACCGTAGAACTCCAGCTGAAGTGGGTTTGTCTGATACCTCTCTAATGTGTATTTTGCTAATTCTCAGAACACAGCATGACACTGAGAGAAGGGCTTGAAAAGCAAATAATTTCCTTCCTTCTGATTCTTTTAATTCTCTTTCATCAGGGCCAGCTCTAGCTACTGAAGGATCACATTTGAAATAAAAACTCAGGTAGATTTGAGCAAGGAAGGCCTCTATTTTGTATGATAAGGGGTGTATGGAAGGACAAGCCCGAACAGTCTTGTTCTGTTGTAGCTCTCATTTGAGCAGCAAGACAAGCAAAGATGGAGATTTAAGAATGATGGCTCTTGAAGAACACATCTGTATCTTACATCATTGTGGTTATTGGCTTTAAGCACAGGATCAGCAAAATCCTTAGCCAAGATTAAGGCCCCTTTGCACTAGGTAGCTGCAATCAAAGGCTTCTTGCCCTGAGAAGTCTATGGTCTACAGATACATGAGAGAATAATGGCGGGAAAGAGAGGTCCAGGGAGAGAAATTGTCAGGTTAAGCAGAGAGCTGGTTCACGGCAGAGAGCAGAACCTGATCTGGTCCTGCTTCTGTTCAGCCTTGTTGCCATGCTTGACCATAGGCCCACGTTCATTTCCTGGGTGCAGGGATTTTACATGCATGAGGCGTTTATCTTCAGTCTCTCAAAAGTCTTTTTTGCTTCCCATCTCTGTCAACCACACCCTCCCTTTCTTCTGAACGAAGTGACCTTAGTTTACCTGATTGGTCAGGTGAACAGTCAGATCCTCAGAAGCGGCATCATAATTGACACAGGTCAACCTGACGTAACCTTGGGCGAAAAATAACACGTATGGCACCGTGCAGGCAATGAGGAGGTAAGAGCGGACATCAAACTTCTTCCCTTCCAGGAGCAGAGGCTGGTGAACGTACCTGCGAGAGCAGTATTTCAGCACAAGTCACCAACGGGCAGCCATAAGACACGGCAACTCAAAGCTCACCCCAAACCCCTCAGCCAGTTCCTTTCACACCACAGAACCTCGTCCCTTTTTTCGACACTGGTTTTAAGATGAGTGGCAGGAGAGGGTGCTCATAGGAGAAGACAGAAATGCCAAGAGCAGCTCCTTCCCGGAGGAACAGAAGCTGTGCCGAGTCTCAGGAGCGGAAGGTAATTAAAGATTTACTAATATTTACTGGAGAATATACCAAGTTTATGTCTGAACACAAAGAGCCCTTCATACAGCACGACTGCATTTATTGCCAGAGTGATGTAATCTGGGAATTGTTTCCCTTTATCATCAAACATTGCTGGACGTCTACACAAATAACAAGGATGTGCTGTTAAAACAATCAATGCTAACAACAGTTTCCAAAGGAATATGGAGCCTCGTTCTTCAGAGCATAAGCCATTCCTCACTAAAACAAATCAAGATGAGGTCTAAGATAGGGCCCAACCACTTCTTCCCCTGGCACTGCTGCTCGTGCATCTCAAAGACCACATACTGGTCTAACTAAGGCCCTTGGTCCGATTTTGTCAGGCAGTTGTTGTTTTGCTCCTTACTGTACTGACTGCTGCATGAGCACAGTCCAGCCTATTTCAGAAAGCCCGTAAGATCACCATTCCAGTTTACCATTTTACAGATCTCTCTTCCCCTTTTCGGTGAGGCCAACCGTGCCTTTGGTATGAAAAGACACGTTTGGATGACCGTAAGCAGAGAATATTGATTGCTTTGGCAAAGGAAGCTCTTGGAAAGGTTGCTGTGTGCTGCGTTCTCTTGCAAGATAAAGATGCCCAAGCCACGGCAGCAGAAGGTCAGGGAGGTGGTGCAGGGTGAGGGATTGATATCACCGCTTTGCCAGGACACGCAGTGATCACTTCATGGCAAAACGTGCTTTTTTGCCGTGCCAATACTGCAGCGTTGTCACAAGTGTATCACCTTGTCATTGCTGGCGTGTTGTGATGATGCCAGGCAAGACCATGCACGTCTGGGCACCATGAAGTTTAGGGTGCCCTGTATGCCGAGCTGTGCCCATTAAAGGCAGCATCAAAGGCATCTGGGAACTGCAGCTCCCAGGATAAATAATGAAAACATCTTTTTTGCATTTCTCTTTGCAAGTTTTATTCACTCAAAGGACTGAAGTGATTTAATTGTAATGCATTCCTCAATTGAGGGAGGGACACTGAGGCAAGGGGAAGTGGAGTTGTGTAACAGTAAGCAAGTAATTCTCTGTAGCTGAAACTGTTCTCATTACTTCTGCTGCCTTATTTTTCCCTTCCTTTTTCTGCTGTTCTGCTCCTCTACAAAACCTTCCAGCAATGGCTGAGAGATTTTATGTTCTACAAAGAAGAACCTGCATGGTTCCTTTATTCATGCAAGGAACACAAATTAAAACAACCCCAACCCAAAAGTTTAGTGGCTGCTCGCCACTGCCCGTTTACTGAGGTCTAGAATTTCGCAGCATTAAGAAGATATTTGGGAGGCTTTATTAGATTGCATGGAACAGATATTGCAGCTGTACAGTTTGTAAAATGCTAGCTTTTTGTATGAGAAGCTGCGATAATACCTCATTTGAATTGCTTTGCACAAGGCTTTATGTATAGAACTCATGCACAGAACTGTAGCAACTGGTCTTTTGAGGTAATTCTTAAATTTCCAGACAAGGATAAACTCAAATCGTTCTGATGACAAAGATCCACCTTGAAGTGACTGAAGCGAGGATGCAAGACAAGGAATAGCCTCTCTCCCACAAAGTGAAATCTCACAGGTTGATGAGATGTGATGTAACCACATTAAATACCTACGGGACCATTCAGCTCTCTAAGGCCACTGTGCTTAATCACACACGCTACTCACACACCAGTTCCCAGGCTTGGATCTCTACCTTTGCACTATTCTTGCCTGGGGGGCCTTGTACGGCACCCTCTTCCTGAGCAGGTCCTCCTCAGCGCTGTGGAGCTTGGCTCGAAGGGTGTTGACAGCAGCTGGATTTTTAAGCAGGAAAATTCCTCGACCTTGGTTAGAGCAACTCGGTTTGCAGATCCAAATCTGTTCTTCTGCGGAGAGAATGAGCCTATTAGGGCGATGTGTGTGGTACGAAACACTGATGTGCCCATTAGTGGGCTCTGAAAACTGATCACGTGCGTGTACGTACACAGATATCAGTTATTATTACTGTGTATACTTTTGTGAACGTTTCAGAGGATCACAGAGCTATCTAAATCGATTGCCACCACGATTAAGACAATTCACCTTTGCAAAGCTCAAAAAAGGCATTTCTCTCATCTTTTAAGTCCAGGCGAAAAGATTCTGGGAAGAATTCTTCCATCTTCAGTAGCCTATGGCAGAATCAAATACAAGTTGAAAACCCTATCCAACCCACTCCTTCCTCTGTTACTTCCAGAAAGGATGGCTGCAAGTAGAAACTTAAGAAATGGGGTTTTTTTCCTGCCTGTGGACACTGGTGTGTCTGTTTTATGTTTTTCCTGAGCTACCTCATTCCATAAGCTTTCAAGAATATATGTTAACCTTAAGACATTCTCCATTCAGTTTTATGAAAACTAGCTGAGATGGCTGCAGGTAACCATGGTACAGAACTGCCATTTGTTTTTTTCGTAGCTCAAAAATAAAGGAGCAGAAATGGCAATAAGCTTCTCTTATATTTACAGGGTCTGTGGCAGAAGAAGTTGTGGCCTTCCCAGTAGGACGATGTACCCAAAACAGGGGAATTACTGTGACTGTCGTCTTTGGAGGACCTGGCACTCCTGCAACTCCAGACATAGAGAAAGAAGAAATTCGGTCTCTGATATATGTACTTCTGGGAAAAGAAGTGGTTTTTCTAGAAGATAAGAAAGAAGCAAAACTCCCTATCCTTTGTGTCCTGCACTGTTATGCATCCAGAAGAAGCTGGTCCTTTGTGTATGTGCTCTCACTTTCTGTCGGCATGTTTCTGGTCAAGGTTCAAAGAGGTGAGTGCTCTTACTTGGAGTTAGAGTTCCTCCTGATCTTTTGCATCACTCGCTCTTGCTCTCTCAGGCAGCATAAAAGCCCTATCTTACTGGTGAGGACTCCGTTGTTGGGAATCTGGTAGACAAGCTGTTCACCTGTTATGAGAAAGGAAAAAAAAAAAAAAACCTCAAGCAGCAGAATCTGGAGGATGCAGCTGACTTTGCCGCTGTTGACTTCCACCAATTTGCTTTAAGGCAGTAGTGACAACTCACAGAGCAGTGAAAACACTTGCTGTAGATCTGTTTCTACCCAGCCTTGTAGGGGAACAAACAGATCTGATGCAGCTTCATGAAATAGTCCATCCCTTGCTCCCTCCAAAGGTGCCACTGCCCTCACACACCATTGCAGAATTGCTTTGAAACACAGCCTGTCTGCACCACTGCGTGTGAGGCCAACTGCTGGTAGGTGCAGCCTGGTGAACAGCCACCTCTTTGCCACCAGCGCTGGCAGGGGGGGAAAGGCGGCTGCCGTATGGGGACTGGTAGGGAAGGGGTAACACACTCCACGGGAGGGCCCACAGCTCTGTGCCGTGATGCTCAGGCTTGCCAGGGCACAGGTCTTGACCAACTCCCAGAGGTAAAAGGACTGCCCCAGGGGCTGTGCTTCGGGAGTTTGTGTCTGCGATGCAGCAGCACTCTGAGGGGGGCAGCCAGAGGCGCTGGTGCGGGCGTCCTTGATTTCGTGCTTTTCTAGTGGGAAACCTGGCTGGACCTTGTGAAGTCAGGATGCAGCGATGAGATGAAGGGTCGAGGGCAATTCAAGAAGTGGAGACGTTTTGCTTTTAGTGACCCTGTTCTCCCTCGGCAGAGATAGCTGGGCCTGGGATGTGAGGGGTGACCCATCTTGAGCTTTACTTCTCCCTGCAAGTGCACCCTTCCTTCCCTTCCTCCTCTCCCCACCTCCACTGTGGGAAGAGTCTCAAAATTCTGGGCATCTTCTGTGTGCAAGGCCTAGACGAGCGCTTGAGATGTGCCAGAACAGGCTGGTCCCGGGCTACAGTGCTGTGTGAATCCTATGGCAGCCGCCGCTCAGACCCAAAGGGACAGGACCGCGTTTCGGAAGTGATTGTGATGGTTTGTGTTTAAATCCCAGTACTGCTCATTTCTCTCTACTTAGCTCATTTCAATGGTATCTTTTCTCCCAAAGCTGTTCTCTTGTCTAAAACCCCTTTCTTTAATCACCATGGCAATCCAGCTCTGATGCCTCCTCTGAGGTCTGCCAAGAAGCTGAGGTTACCTGTTTCTCCTACACCCAGGTGACCTCCTCTGCCCTGGGAGTCACGAGTCCAGCGTTCTCCTGTTTTTCCCACCACCCTCTCCCACTCAAGGCCCACAGGCACCTCTACCTTCTTTGAAATGGTAATAGGTCTCTCGGCACTTGATTTCACACCATTTCAGTGCATAATCCTGTCTTCTGTTGTCATAGATACGCTGCCAGCCTCTGCTCTGGCAATAGATGCTCACGCTGCATGAGGAAAACAAGACAGAAAAGCAGCCTCCCTTCTATTAACAAATACTTAGTTAGCTCATAGCCCTTGAACTCCTACTAATTTTCTCTGGGAGCCCGACCTAACACGCCCAGAAGCCCCTGGGTGGGGGATAAGGTGGGAAGCATTAATGAGAGTCGCTGCTAGTGGACCTGCTGGTCTGAACTTGAGAGGGTGGGGGGAATAACTTAGGATGCTAAGAACGTTATGATTCAGCAGCTCTAATGAGAACTTGTACCACTTCAGCAGGTACATTTTTCCAATTAGGACGCGACTGGTAGCCATGGAATAGAAATGTTCAGGGGCCAGTCTTAATAGGGAGGCTCTCTGCTGAGGAGTTTAGAGAGAGATGATGAGTAGCAACAGAAAAAGCTGTTTGTAGACAGAGCTATGGAAACAGAGCAAGGAAAGTGCTGTTTGCAGCAGGGATGCTGTGGTGCTTGCTGGTGACAACATCTAGAGAAGCAGGCCAACATGCAGAACTCAGAAAGGAATGAATGGAACTTCTGCTCTGACAAATTTTCTTGGGCAGAAATCTCTTATTTTTCACTTGTTTTGCATTTAGCATAACAGAATGCTGATCAATAGCAGTGGTTCCTAGCTCTGGTGGTGATGCTCACAGATTTACTACGTGGTGTAGCTAAGTGATTTCTGAACAGCCCCAACTGAGAAACTTTCATTAACCAAATTGAAGGATTTCATTTCTTTGCAAAGACATAGTAGTTAGCTAATTTACCAGTGGTGGCCTTCTGGTGGATGCTTTTGATTTGATTTATCTTTAAATGGTCCCCTAGGTGTGCCACTCCAAAAGACAGCGAATCAAAGGAAAATCATTTGAGGCCAACGGATAATGGATAACATTGCATGACTTCATCTATGGTCATACTACTGCTCACACGTGTCTGCTGAGAGAACCTACTTACAGCCCAGCTCCATTAGATCCACTGATATAAAAATATGGTCCTGGTCCCACAGATCCTTTTGGTATCTCTTCTTCTGGCTGTTTTTCTTGAGGGACGTTTTTCTGGCTGTTTTTCTTCTTACCCTGTCTTCTATTGTCATTAGACTTGGCTTTGTCAAGCTCCACTTTAGAGTTGGTCGAAGTAGCTGCAAAATTGGAAACTGAGAAACTTCAGATGACCTGGGATCTTACCCATAAAATCCACCTCTAGGAAGGCAGCTGTTACAGAAGAAAATGCTGTGAGGTAAGGGACCACTTCAATGGGTTTTATGGCCATTACTAGCGGCATTGTCTTAAAACAATTAAAAAATTATTGCTACTGTAACCTGGTGGCAGGTACCATGGTATATTAAGTGGAAAAACAGAGGAAATATAATAAAATATGTAGCAGAAGGGACCATTCCAATCAGCCGTAGTCTGTCGATTCTAAATGGCACTCTCTTACTTGGCAGGCCTCTGCTTCACAGGACTTCCACAGACATCTTGTCTAGGTGGGTCTCAGTTCTGCCCTAAGCTGAGCACAAGTCGTTCCAGCTGTTGAGATGGAAAGCTGGGGGTGGCTATGGGAGAGTCTGACAGACTGCAAGGTCTAGAGAGGTGTGGAGGTACAAAGGGAGAAGGTCAAGGAGAGCCTCCTAGAAGTGTCGGCCGTACACTGTACATTGAAACAGGTGTTCTTTCAGCTGTGAAAGCCTATAGGAATGTTGACAAGCCCAGAATGTGACAGCTCTGAGGTCCCCCTGACAGGCAGCCACACAGTGGAATGGCACACGTAAACTGGTGACAATGACTGAAGGGGGTGGGAATGGGAAACACCCTGCTTCAAACTGGTAACTAATCAAGTCAGGCTTGCAACGGTTCTGTTACTCATTCTCAGACCCCAGGGCTCAAAAGCTGGTGAATTTGTAGGGGACAAGAAATTTTTTTCAGTACAAGGTTAATGGGATCTGCCTAACCAGCAAGTGCTGCTGGGTTATTCGTGGAGGAGAATGTCAGAGCTTGTATCTAGCTTTAGCAGCTGTGGAGAACTTTAACTTCTTGGCCCTCTAGGAATGATAAATGAAAAGCAAAAACATCACTTCCAGATCTTCCTCTGCCAAGAGGTTTGCCTGTATAATACACAGCCAAAGCTTTTCTTTTGCAAGGGAAAATGAGACTCCATGACCTTTCCCCACCACACCCACGCTTTGTCCATATTTCAGGTCTCTGATGTTCTTCATACAGCACAGACAAGTCTCTGGTGCAGTCGACAATCGCGTTCTAACGCATCAAGATGCTTCAAAGCAGGTAAATCAACTCAAATAACATCTCACCCTGACAGAGATACAGGCCCAGAGGTTCATGGTCTGATTTCTCAGCTGGTAACTCATAGGAATTGCGAGTCTGGCGCTTGCTTCCAGAACAGCTCAGGATTACTTATGTGAGTAGCATTTGGGATATTGATACTCAAAGCACTGGCTGCAAACCTATGGAAAACATACAAAGGCTTAATACTTCCAGGGGCTGAGAAACTATGCCTCTGGTGTCTCTTCAGCTTGGCCATACACAAAACTTTCAGGAACAGCAAAGCTTGTGAATGGAAGAAGTCCACTCTGTCCTAGTTCTGTTCCCACTGGAATTAGGTGGTGGCAGGGAAGGAGGGAGCAGGAAGCAAGCAGATGACAAGACTGGGGTTATCTGCTCTTTGGACTGCTCTTTTATGGTTATTATATCACATCCTGTGATCACATCAGTAAAACCTTCTATCTCAGTGACAAAACTCCTTTGACTGAAGTGGAGCAAAGGTGTTGAACGTTGCTCTCTCTCCTATTTTACAAGCACTTGTTTTATGTCTTCGTTGCACTCCACCCGTGAATGCAGGTGCGGTCCACAGTGAATGAACTCTGTGCCCACAGTTGCTGGATTTCCCAGCAGGCTCCTACACCTGGTTCAGTTTGCTTTGGAATGAAAGAAGTCGATTGCAAACTCTTTGAGGTGGGACCTGCTTTAAATTTCTGCTTCGTGTATTACTTGGCACCAGAGGGTTCTGACAGTAAAAACCTCAGCGCCGTTGCAAACGGCAGCATTGTCAGTGCTAATCCCTGGACCCCCGTCTTGAATTTCCTCCTTAAACTGAAACCAAACCAAACCAAAAGAACGTACTAAACAACCAGTTCAAACGAGGCACAGCACAACACTCACGACGGAAAACGCTGCCTCGGCAATGCCTTGCAGCCAACTGGAACGCCGTTACTGGTCCTGCGCTTGCTCGCTGCACGATGGTGGGACAGCTGCAATGGGGAGGGCTCCCCAGCAGAGAGCGGTGCCTGGCTCTTGGCTCGCATTTTGCCCTCACACCACCAGACACACCAGGCAAAAACATAACGTACTCTGTCTTCCTCTAGAAGAGACTGTCATTAGCGACCCAGTCGGACTTTTTGAAACAAGCTCTTTGAAAGTAGCTCAGAGACGGGGTTAATGCATTATGCATAAGCGTCAGGCAAGTTAAAAGACACGCAGAGAAGCAGCACAACTCAACTCTTTCCTAGACGAAACACATTTTATGAAAAGGTTGTACCACAAAGCGGTACCACCCCTCCAGCTACTGGTATCTTCCACGAGGGAGGCTGATCTCTCTCCTCTGCCTTAGCACGGTGTGTTATAGTGCTGTTCTCGTTACTCTTTGATATGGGAATGTAAATATTTATTTATCTATTTTTAACATTTAATTGCTCATTCATACCTCCTGCGAGAGCTTTTGGCTCTTTTATCATCTCCCTCCTTGCCTGGATTGCCAAGAAATTAACCAATTTAAACAGTCCCATTTATCCTGAGACACGGACACATGAAATATCCTGCAGTGATTGAAGTGCTGGTAAGGTATTCTTCCATTAGTCTGAGCACATACTTGTGTCTCCCTCTCTAATCTCTATACAGAGACCCAGGGGGTGGGAGCCTTTTACCGTCTTTTCTGTCTGATAATGGAATCTCCCAGTATTCAAGATGAACCTTCATTTCATTGAATCTTTTGACATGTATGATTTAAGCATGAGTCCCCTTAATCTTTGTTTGTTTGTGTGTTTTGCATCCTGAGATGGCTAATTATCAAAGAGGTAAGGAGAAACAGGGATTCAGGGGGTTATTCCCGTTGCCTGATTGCATGAATTTCAGGCAAGGGCCTTTTCACTTTTTATCAGAGGTGGGATTAGATGCTTGTTGGGACTTGAGCTCTTACGAAGGAATAGGCAGAGTGGCTCGGCTTGCACACCTAACCAGCAGAGAGGAGTGGGTGATAGTCCAGGGGCTGAATTTGTGCATCTGAACTCGGTTCTGTTGTCCTGTGAAGGAGCCTCTCTCTGTCCAAAAGGTATTTGTGGTGGGAAGTGGGGAGAGCCCTTGGGGAAACAGCCTTCTAACTTGTCACATAAACTAGCAGCATGAAATTAAACGGCACGATTCCCCTCCAGAGAGCCCACACAGAGGTTGTCTTCACACTGGGTGCAGCCAGTAAATTACATTCCTTGAGACAACTTTGAATTCGGCTCATTAATTTCTTTGGGAATTTTGTGTTGGTGGTGTCTGTATAAGCAGCTCCCGTCTCGTCTCAGCTCTGCTTTAAGTGCACACCGGGATAAACACACTGGCAGGGAGATGCAGTCTGCTTTGTGTCATTTGCTACCAGAAGAAAAAAAAAAACAGCGGAGCTTAGAAGACGGAGAACTTCGTTCTTCCCTTTCCATGTAAAGGAAGGTTTAACAGAATAGGAGCTGACTGATTTCTCTAGAATCCAGAGTTTAAATCTAGCTGAAATTTTCATTGAAGAAAGCCAAATGATCTAAACATCTTTCTAAAGACAGACATTTCCCTACAGATTACGTCTGTATTAAAAAGATTTTCATTTGAAACAAATTAGTATAACTAATTTTTACTGCCAGTGCGCAGAGCTGAGTTCAACAACAAATAACGTCAGAAAAACAACACTGTTGGTTTTCTCGTTGAAAGATCTGTGGCATTTCGGCCAAATTATCTCTCCATAAAAAAGTAATGATTTCTTTTCGAAAGGACTGCCTGCTAATGAATAGCTTGTATTTTTCTTCACGTTTTCAACAAAACACTTAAAATGTTAGTATAAAATATTTCAATGACACTAGATATTTCTCAGCCAATATCAACAATTCCTGTCTTGAATTATTTTAGAAGCAAAGGGATGGGCTTGTATTTTCACAGGGTTTAGATGAAAATGGTGTAAATTATGTGCGATATGTCTGTAATTTACGCCATAAGTAGTGGCCAGCACTTTGGCAAGTATAAGAAGGTATAATTCCCTTGAGACTGGCATCAACTGAGAACGTGGTCATAAGATTTGGCACAATTACTAGCTAAAAACAAGGGCACAAGATTCACCTCTGTCAGCCGATAAGGATCCAGCCTGTTGTTGGTTACTTCCTTGCATCATGGATTTGGTGTTCTTTTTCCTCCTGCTTGGCACAGAGGCCATCTCAGCCTGGCCTGCAAAAGGAAAAACCGTCATCAGCCACTTTGCCAGAGTTGCGAGTGATCTGGGACAGTCTGTGAGATGTATTTTTCTCTTTGTCATCATTTGCTCTGTGGATTGTAGATGCCATTTTTCGCCACCTTCCGCAGTTTTTTCATTTCTTCAGAATCTTTATTTTGACTTAGCCGTTTAGCTGGGAGTACATAGGCTCTGCTTTCCATCTACAGCTTCTTAGGGGTGGTCTCGAGTGATAAGCTTGTTGGTGACTGTGCTGGGGATGTGAGAGCTTTTGTATCTAATCTTCGTGCTCTTTCCACTTCCTTCCCATTGATAGCACTCAGTGTAGGTCTTGGGTTGCCTTGTACATTTGCTGTAAGTAACTGGGTGCTTTTTCTAAGTCTGCTGCTCATGGTGAAGCAGTGTTCAAGGGTTGTTTTCAGATATATCTGGTATTCTTTATCTATGGCATCTTCAGGCTCCAGCAGTTCAGGCTTGGGATAAAAGACAGACTTCTTCTCAGGAAGCTGGAAAGCTGAAACTCATTTTTCCTCTTTGCAATGGATGTGAAAACAGCAAATGAGATATTCTATCTGAAGACAGAAACCATAATCCCAGATAGTTGTTGGACATAGGGTAGGCAGAATATTTTTAGGAAGTTTCATGCTTGGAATAGTCAGTCGTAAAAAAGGCCTTGTTCTGTGTCAAGGCTGCAACTATTTTGTAGGAAGGATGCTTGCCTTAGAAAGCACAGGGCAACTGAAGCATCAGCTGGAATTAGAGAGGGAAACGTATATTTGCTACTTTTACTTACAAGAAAAAGTATCAAATAGCCTCAGGCGACCAAATAAACGGAGCATACCTACTGTGTAGTTTAAAAAGGACAAATGCAAAGGTGCAGTTACAGCAAGTATCTTTGTGCAGGAAGATATAACGCAATAAACTATAATATTGAGGTATTGAGTCTACAGTTACATATCTTTAAAGCATACTTCCTCTTAAAGGCTGTCCTCCCCCAAAGTGCTTTGTTGGAGTGGGTAGGCAAGGAAGACAGCAAAGCACGACGGTGTCAGTGACCCATTGGGTCTGTGGCCGTGTTGCAAAGCATCACAGTGCTGCTTCCCCAAGCTGCAAGTTTGAGTAATAATTACCTAATTGCACCTGGGTGGGGCTGGGATTCTCCTTCTGCAGTACAGTCAAAGACTGACTGTTCAACCCCGTTTGTTCCAGTGGAGTTTTTATTTTCAGCTGGAGGACAAAGACCCCTGCAGTTTCCCATGACGTGACATCTTAAAGAAAAAGGAGCTGTCTCAAAAAAATCTGAGGTTTAGTGGAAGGCAGGTGTCGTGGAAGCTCAGGGCACCTGCCTTTCTCTGAACCTCAGTCTGGCAAAGCCACAAGGGGAATTAGAGGAAAAAGGGTTCTTTCAGACTCCGGTGGAAGGTGAGGAGCGGGGATTTGGCATAACACACAGCAGCTGCCACCTGAAAGAGTCTGGCAGAGGGCTTTTGCCAGACTGTAAGATGAAGCTCTACGATCCCCTGAAGAGGGACAGGCAGTAAGAAGCTGTTCCTCTAACAACACTCTCTCCCTCAGCCTGGGAGGAATCCTGACAGGGAAAGAACTGGCAATGGGTTTTTTAAGTGGGGATTTGTTAGGCTTACATTAGGGTGATGACTCCAGCACAGTGCAGGGAGCAAAGGCTGCTCTGGGTGGAGCTGTAGAAGAAGAGGGAACGTGTTGGGTGGGGAACAGGAATCGTAAATGGTGCTTTACATTCAGGCAGGTTTGCATTGGCTAGTCCAGCTGTAGGAAGGAATCTTGCCGTGCTCTCTCCTGCACTCAAAATGCACGTCAGGAAAGGAATAAGGCTCAAGCATGTAACTGAAAAACACGTGTGAAGAAATCCTCATCATGCTGAGGAGATACTGAGCTTTACGCTCCTCTTTCAGCTGTCCCTGCTGTGGTGTTGAGCATCAAAAGCCGAAATCTTCCTCTCAGGCAAAAGCAGCTCCTCTGTTCTGCTGGCTTTCTACTATTTGCTTGTTTCTTATCCCAGCCTCTTCCTCTGGCTTCATTTTAGGATAAATGCTTCTCAGAAGTTTCTCTCCTCGTGTCGCTGAGCACTTACACATCACTTCCCCGTGAAGCCGAAGGACTTCAACGGAGCAAATAACTGCTTGTGAAGAATTAATGCACCCAGTGGCCTCACAGCTTGGGTGTCCCTTTGCATCCGGATACCAAGCTGTATGGAAGCTATTTTACACAATCCCCTGGCAAAGTAAAAGGATTTTAAAACAGCAGAAGGAAAGATCTGCAGTAAGTGAAAAGCCTCCTCCTTATGTCTGTCTGTTTAATGATGTATGTCTCTGTAGCACCTACTTAGTAACAGGTACTAACACAAACAGTGATTGCTGGTGATAATAAAGAGATGGTGCTGCTGTATCCAGAATTTACGTAAAGCCTTTTGTATCAAACAACAACATTTTAGGGCATCACCTTGTTTGTCTGGAGAGATAGTTGTTCTGCAACAACACAACAGAACAGTCCAGTGGTTTTACCAAAGTGTATCTGATGACAGCAGGTTGCCAAGGTTTGGTGATCTGATGAGATCTCAGAGAAGCAGCTTTGAGGATTTGCTAAATGTTTGGAGTAAGGGCCTGGAATATTCACTCCAAATATCATCATACAGATGCAAATAGCTGTTTAGCTTTTAAGTTGGCACTACTGTCATTAGATGACACAAAATGGCTTCAGCATCTTACTGATAAATCACTCTGTACCATACCTTCATGGGGACTAGAGAGGCATTATGTACAACCACAACTTCTTGCCTTTTAGCCCCTTCTTTCAGGGGCTAAACTCATATCTTAAGCTAACAAAAAGTAATGGAAATTCTAACCTTTGCTCAGCAGTTTCTAAATACTATAGCAGAGCCTTAACTGCTCCCTGCCCTGCCTTCAGTTCGGAGAACTTGCACTTGACTTCTAGTCAGGCCATAAACCTCTTCTAAAGAAGCAAGCCATCCTGGGATGGAGCAGGTTTGCGCTCTGGAAGAGTACAGACTGCCTTACTTCGTTGACTGAAGAATGGTGGATTTGCAACAGCAAAGTAGAGGCGCAGAAACCCGGCTTTATGCATATCGGGATTCGGTTGTGACTGCCTGGGAGGGTCAGGAAGCCTTCAGCGCTATAAACACAGGCTGATCCCCTAGCAACAGCTGCCTGGCTACTGCTGGTAGTCACACAAGGGGTTCTGATGTTAAACACGCAACGGGATTTCCACCACCGCGTGTGCTTTTAGATAAAGCTGTCCAGTGGCAGCGTTACAGGAGGGCTGCTGGGCAAATCGGCGTGTGTGTGTATCAGAGCAGAACGGCGTAACAGAAAAATTGGAAAACCAGTTCCGTTCTCTGAGTGGCTGCTGGCTGGCACGTTTTTTGCTCACTCTTTGGTGGCTTTCCTCAAGCCTTCTAGAGGTCGGGCTTCACCTCCGCTTGGGACATCCTTGCTCCAAAAAGCAAACCAGAAAGTCTGATTTCATTCTCTCCAGTGCACCATCACCAATAGGACAAAAGACTAAAGACATGAAAATATGTACTTTGGCTATAATGTAGTTTTCCTCTCTGAGGCAGCGTTTGCATAGCTCAGTGCTTTGTTGGACTTTGCTAACGCAGAGTTCTGGAGTCGGTCCAGTGCAGCGTGCGCTGTTACACTTGCCAGGACTAAATCAAATCATGAAAACTGGGAACAGGGCAAAATTAACATCCTAAATCCTCTGTTTCTTTAGCGAGCAGAGGCAAACCCTTCTGCAAAGTTCTGAAGAGCAACTCAGAGGCCAAAGGCAGCTGCTGCGGCAGCCCTGGAGAGCCAACCAGAACTGCTCTGTGCAAAGGTGAGGTCTGCATCAGGAAATACATCCATGGAACTGAAGTGGATCTGTAGAGAGAGGGAGTATGCCTTAACGTGTGCACTGTGGACACCAGTGACATCTGTTACTGGTGGGACAGGGTGAGTGCTTTCCCTGGTTCAGCTCTGTCCAAACAGAAACCAGTCTGTGAGCTCAGAGACCACCCAAGAGTCAAGCCGAAGCATGCTGTGTCAAAACACAGCTCACACTGATATAAAATTACACTGATTTATGGAAAAGACATAAATTTGAACATATTTTAAAAAGGAGGAATAAGCTAATGATAGTGTGAGATGCAGGAGCAAAAAATAACACAAGTTTTGGTGACCTCAGCTGGATATGCACAACGAGTAGGTCATCTCCAGGGTTAACATCAGAAGACAAAGCTTGGAAAGGTCTGCATTTACTGCCAGGCTTCCATGCTTCCAGCTGCAGACACAGCAGTCCGGTTACTGGCCTACCCGGAAAACTTCTGCCACATCTGCCAGCAGCACCTGAGATGCTGAATTCTGCTCTTGTGAGGAGAGAGATCCCCTTCCAGGGGACACAGGCAGCTCCTGGCCATCAAAACTGCAGGGGAGGAAGACTGAAAATCCAGCAGTAAAGCCGTGTTTTCTTACGTGGTAACTCCCCCACGCCCCCCAACAAAAAGGGGTGAGAAAACCCAATGGAAGGTGGAATTTGGCTCAATTTCAGTCTCTCTCTGGGTTGGCCCTGCATCCTCCAATGTGGACGTGCCAAGCCGGTGTGAATACTCTGGCACTCCTCTCTGGCAGCCACAGTGACCTTCCAGAACGTTCTCTCTATTTTCCTGTTCGCGCACAATGCCTCTGATTAGCTCCAGCACTCACGCAGAGCCCGTCGGGATCCTGTCCTTGCCTTACCTTCAGCCTTCCTGGATTACCTCTCACGGCCAACCCACCCAACCTAATCTCTCTGGTCACACAGGGAACAGCGCGGAGTGGGAGGACGGCGGTGTTGCAACCTGCGGCACGGCAAATACTTTCAGCAAACGTTACACCCTCTAGGAAATATTGCCTCACGGTTGGAAAAGGGGAGAGGCTGGCAGTTACAGAGCTGGAGGAGGCATTTCATTCACCTCAGACGTTCATACGTGCTGCTTCGGTCTTGCTCTGCGTACAGTGACACCAGACGTGCCTTGGAGAATTACCAGACCGAACTGGGTGTTTGCCCTGCGTTTTGAGATCCCAACACAGGCTATTTGCAACACACTTTGGACACCTATTTTCCTGCCCTTTTTGGACACCTATTTTCCCGCCCTTTTCCGTTTGAATCTCTAAGCGCTAGGCACATAGTTCAAAGAACGCTGGAGGTTTTCCTTTGGAAGGGAGGAGGCAGGGAGAGGGAAGGGGCATTCATCACCTCTCCCTTTTCTACCCACCTGCCTGTTTGCATGAAACCTGCACGGATGTAGGAGGCCTCTCAAACTGAGTTTTGTAGAGCTTGACTGATAGGTTTAAAAGTCATGAGAGACATAAGAAATGACAGAGACAAAGTGACTGTATAATCCTCAATATCTCGGAAAACCAGGCTTAAAAAACATGCACTGGAAAAGGATGTGTGCTGCCAACACAGGTACAGCTGGAGACAGCGCATGTTTAATTCAAGGTAGCTCTGTCACAGAGTTTCTGTGGCTTGATTAGCTGTACGAGCAACATTTGAGTCATCTGTTTTGGGAGTCAGCCAGCGGGACAGCTTGCTGCTGCATTTGGTCTGTGTTTTAAGTGTGTAAAGTTGGAATGTTTTGATGTGAAAGGCCCATTTTTCTGAAAGTCTTATGGGATCCACACGAGATACAAGTATAACAGACTAGTCCTGTGACTATGAAATATATCAAGATTTATATAAGGAATATATTTCCACTACAGAAGATGCAGGTAGGAAAGACAGGAGGTCTCGGAGGATCTGAAGTTTTCTCAGTTTTTGTAACCACCTAATGGATTGATTTCACACAGCGTACTCTGGAAGGAAGCAAGCTGCATAAACACGTGGCAGTATTTTTCTGGCTGAAGAAAACAATCTGAGCTTTACTGCAGGAATATTACGCTTTTTGATGCTTCTCTGTAAATAGATGTAATTTGAGGACAGAAAACCTGCTGTTTCAGTGGCTTATGAGAGACGCCTTAGGAGCTCCTGACCCGGGTCATGCCGGTGTTCAGGTGAGCAGCCTTATTCCGGCCAAAGCCACTGAGCCAAAACCAGCGCTCAGGGCTGGGATCAGCACAGCTGGGGCTGGGTACCAGTGGAGTTCTCACTGGGTGCTGCCGGCAGGAGAGCGGCACTATCTAGACAATCTCTTTCATTCAAAGATTTTTTAGGAGTGACTCATGTGCTGGTGGTGCATGTGCTCCAAGTGCCCTTTTTCATAGCGAACTGGAAGGTCAGAACGGCACGTCTCTCAGAAAACAATGTTTTAATCATGTTTGGAGGCTGCTTCCCCCACCGCCTCCCCCCTCTCTCCTGCACACACAATTAGAATCATTCCCAAAGTACCTCTGGAGCCGAGACAAGGTCAGCTCCAATGTGGTTTGTTTTTTTTTCCCAGCTTGGCATTGCTGTTTTTCAACGGTAGCAGTGTTTTTTTACAGCTTTACAGTGCTTCCAGGGGGGTTCAGCACCATCTGGGAGGCAGAAACCCACCTTGCAGAGGCAGATAGGAAGGATTACCCACGATCGTGTCCAGGTATTGTCTTGAGTGTGCCGTGGGGCTGCAGAGGTCAGAAAGCATGATCTCCCCTTGGTTCTGCAAGAAATCCACTGTGACAGGCAGGGAAACTCGTACACTCCTCTAGACTTCAGTTTTCTTACCTGTACGATGGAAAAAACCCAATACCTACGTGTTGTGGACTTTAACAATAATGGATAATTATAAATGGCTTTGATATGTATATTAAACAATGCGTACTTGGGCCTCCCAGTAGCGAGTTGTGTGGTCTCCACCCAGAACCAAGCTGCAGTCATGGCTTGTGTAGGTTGTATTTCAGTACCAGAGGGGAAGCAATAGGAAGCAGCGCCACATCACTCAGCTTTCCCAAAGCAGCGCAGCAGTCTGGCCCTGCCTCCCGCTGCACAGCAGGCGTGCAGGCCACAGACATGTGGCAATTAATGATTAAGCCTGAATTCTGAAACAAAGCTGTGGAGTCAGGAAGAGACAAGCCCTCGAGACTGCAACCTGTAAAGCCAAGCTTTTTGGCTGGCTGCTGTCGTAGTTCTCCACTGAGGCCACTCCAAACCACTCTGCCACTGTGGTGGGTTCAGCACAAGGGCCCATTTCTTGTAACCTGTCCCAGAAGCACTATGTATGCAAGGAGGCTGATCCAGCCCCTTCCCACAAGTGTTTCTTGCAGCACAACGGGAAAACAAAGCAAGTGAGATGTTCGCCTAAATCCCAATTTAATCCTACACACCTACATCAACAGATGCATTCTCTGCACAGTGATTTCCCCAAACCAGTTTCTCATAACACGACCAATTTTCAGTGTTGCTGAGCACCTACAATCCTGCTTAAAATCAACAGAAAAACAGGAGCTCATCTCTGCATGAAAGCGAGAGTTCTGAGAGGAAAGACTCTGTCAGTCATGGAAAAATGGATTTGGCCTGAAGTCCACTGAAGTCTGTGGAAAACTTCCAAGGGTTTCATCTTTTGATCAATATTTTAAGGAAACTGGGAATATTTACTAGAAAATGCACTCCACTTCTCTCCCTTTTCACCTGCCTCTGTTGCTTTGTTTTTGCTGCTTTGTTTTTGTAGCGAACCCTTTCTGATATTTTGTTCTTCTGCCTTGTTCTGATTTGGAGCTGCAGCTTCAGAAGCAGCAGATCACTGGAGCAACATTACACGCAGCCAGCCGTCCCAGCTTAAGCAAAATCCAACCCACCGTCTAAGGTGTGGCAGTGGGAAAAAGAAAGGTGAGAAAGTAGTAGAGCAAAGAGCCATTGTACACAGTCCTTCCCATGCTCAGGTTTCCCACTGCTCAGCTCCAAACCCAGTAGCACTGTTTATGTGGGAACCAGCTGCCTTACCCAGGTGTCTCCTGGTAGAGCCGCGGACGCTCGTGTTGCTGTGTGTATATCCTACACGTCACCGAGCGCTTCAGTCCGGGAGTCATGGCTGAGCACAGGCAGCGCAGTAGTCCTCTGTCCAAATTCCAGCGAGCTTCCACCCCTCCTCACCACAAGAATGGACTTTGTGACCGGTCCTCCCTTACTCTAGCCATTCGCCAAACTGCTCTCCTCTTCCAAAAACAGACCGAGGGCTCCACCTGAACGTGTTTCAGCTCTTTACCTCCTGACACTTCTACTTTCCACCAGCAAGAACACAGGATCTCCCCATAAAGATCAGACCTGAGGCCAGTCCACCCTTGTACCTCACCCCCAACAACGAAAAGAGCTTCAGTGGACAGAGTACTGTGGGCTGCAGGACACTAAGTTGGAAGAGGCTTGGCTTCACTGCGTGGAAAGGTAACCACTGAGGAGGCAGAGGTGAACTCCCAAGGGCTGGCGAAGCTGGGGCAGAGCTGAACTGCGTGCTGTCCCATGCTCCACTTTATTCTGGTGGAGCTGGATCACTCTGCAGCCAGGACCTCTACTGTCTTGAGAAAGAAAAAGAATAATATGTGGGAAAAGTTGCTGGAAAAGTGTCATACTCCCTGCTGGCTTTTGCTTTTGTTTTTTTCTGTGCTGTTTCTGCCTTGTTCCTCCCGCTCCCCCAGCTTTTCCCTTTTAGGTGACGAAGTGACCTGTTCTTGACACAGCATCCCAGGTAGACTCTGTGACCAACGCCGGTCCCCAGGCTTAACAGAAGACTTGCCAGGTGCTTTGTTTCTGGGGGGACCACGAGGAGCCCTTTGCATTTTTTTTTTCAGGTGATTTCACCCGCAGTCGGCCGTGCCACAGGCGGCTCTTTGCTGCTGCAGGGGGCACATGAAATGCTGAGCTTCCTCAAGAGCGCTGGAATCCCCTTCTAGTGTCTGAGGTGGCTCCGTGCAGATGATGGCTTGGTGAAGGACAAAGCAGGGAACCGTTTTCAATAAAAGAGGAGTGCGCTTTGGTGAGTGCAGAATGTTTGCTCTGCAGCTGCTAATGATGCAGAACCCCTGCCGTTGGTGGCTGGGGGGGGAAGAAGTGACTCTGGGCTGTGGGTAAGACCTGTTAATGTTTGTTCCACGCTAACAAAGGCAGGAATGCTGAAGGCAGGAGCAACAATTCTTTGCTTTCCTGCCCACAGAAGTCTGCTCACACATCTGCTTTCTGCCCTGCGCCATGGCTGGGTCTGTTCCAGCAAACTAACGCAGCATCTCGGTGCTTGCAACACAAAGCACCTCTATCCTGTGCCAGCTTCCATCCTCTACCCTGGCTTGCAGCTTTCCCATTATTCAGGCCCAGTTACACCCTCTTTCCCCTGTCTCCCAGAAAGGCAAAATCAGCCTCTGAAAGCCAGGGTCTTACTGACATCGCTGTGAAAGAGGGTTATGAGCTTTTGTGAGCACAACTTGGGCCACGTAACGAAGACCAAAGAAATAAAGATCAGCCTTTTACCTGGCACCTGTTTGCTTTGCCCATGTTATGTTGTGCCAGAAGGAAAACCAGAAACAACACAAGACTAACGCACAGAAACTGGCAAAGAGCTGGAGGAAGCAGTTATAGAAGAACTAAGAAGCTGCAGTGGAGTCATAGAGGATGAAAATAGTTGCTACAGGTACCCAAACTCGTAGGGCAGCGATAGTGAGCTGCTGCCACAAGTTTGGCGCTGACAGAGGCTTGGGCCGATGCTCAGGAGCTACAAATATTTTTAAATAAGCTCAATAAGAGAAATCAAGACTGCTCGCCGCCCCAGGTACGTGTGGAGATTGATGCTGAGGCTGTGCTCTCCTGCAAAGCAACCTCTCTGTTTTGGCCGCAGGGAGGCAAGAACGTGTCCCCCCTCAGCCAAGAACATGCATTTGCTGGGGCATCAGGAAGATGACCAGATTGTGTGGCTCATCTTTCCACCCAGTGAAATATCTAAAATAATAACTTCAGTGACTCCCTGCCACAGGTATATATACATTTTAGGTCATGCCTCTTTAAGCCGGATCCAACACTGAACAAGAACTTTAATGTTAAAAGAAACCCCAAAAACCAGTGTAAGGAACAAGGGCCAAGCTCTGATTTTACTCACAGGAGAACAAATCACATGCGATTTCATTGACTATAGGTGTGGTGCTTAGGGACACGGTTTAGCGGTGGGATCAGCAGGGTTAAAACAACGGTTGGACCTCACCATCTTAAAGGTCTTTTCCAACCAAAATGATTCTACTATTCTATGACTGATCAGCCTTCAGTCTCTTACCAGGCTATCCCACTTCCAGAATTCCTAGGAAATTCAAGATGGACACGAGCAGGAGTAGTAGTTATGAATGAAAAAGAGCATTTTCATTTTGATTGTTTTTTTAAAAATTAAACTACTGCCAAGGTGCTGCTTTTGCCTGTTGCTACAGCAAAGGGTGGCCATACTATTCAAAGCCCTGCTTTGCTTTTGCATCATCTGGTCACTCGATGGGTACATCAAACGCCAGGGAAAGGGCCAGGATGAGACTCCATGTCATTATGGAATGAAGCTATCATAACATAGTCCCCTGGGCCGAGTCACTGGCAGAGTGATGCAAGTTCTCAAATCCTCTGTGGCCTTTTCAAAGGCCTTGGGGTGCTGAGCACCCAAACCCAGTTGAATTCCAATTTGATTTGGGCACTTTGCTGCTGTGGCTGTTTCAAACCCACCAGCTGTAAATCCCCCAGTCCTGTCTGCACCCTGCTGCATCCCTGGGAAGCTGGAATAACTGCGGTGACCTGACTGAACGTCCCTAGCACACCAGCGCTGTCAGCACTTCCAGCGGAGGGCCAGTCTGTAAGGGAAAAGAGCTGTTACAGACCCAAAGCCATCCCTGTTTGTGCTGAGCTATATACCTTTGGCTCCCTAGGTGAGTTGCACCGTTCTTTTACTTACTGAGGTATTTTCTTCAAGCGTTTTATTTCACATACCACTTCGGGAGGCTCTCAAAAGCTTTCTAAGGACAAACCATTGCTTGGCAGGACGTTTCCTGAGACTCAACACATTTCTCATTGCCGCACCAGTCAGGGTAACAAGGCATGTGTCCTCTTTCAAAACCGCCTTCGGTTCGTTTCGGAATCCACAGCTGCTCAAGCCTGGACCTGCCTCTCGGATGCCTCCAGGACTCTGAAGCGATGCCAGCGAACCGAGAAGTCAGGAGGCTCCACCCGTCGTCCAGCAGCCCGCCCTCTTCGGGAGGCTGAGAGGGTTGCCCAGGTGCTCTCAGACATGAATTCCTGACGAAAAGTGATATTCCAACAGTCTACGGGCAAACCACGGCGATCGTTTCAGCAGCTTTACGGCCATCATGGGGAATGTGTCATTCCAGTTATTTCCTTCTGTGCCTCGTGAGCTGTTCAAACCCTGACAGGGCCCCATCTGTTGCTGTGATTTACTGGCAAAGTGTGTTGCAGTCCAAAAAAAAAGCAGTTGCTTCACGGTAGCAGACGGGGCCAAATTTTCGCGTGTGTTGTCAATCACGTTCCGCATAAACCGCAGGGACCATCCCACGGAGCCAGGCTGCTTAGCTGTTGTTATTTTTTTCGCTGTGGAGAGCAACCCAGCGGACTTCACCGGTTGTTTGGCACGGCCAGTCGTTTGCAAACCGTTTATACTGCCCACCCCATAGCTTCGGATGAGGAAAGATTCCCTTGTAGTGCTCCAGAACCCGGCTTCTCTTTTGAGATATGGAATTAGCATCTACCAGCTTAGCTCCTTGTAACATGAATGGATGCTGTAGGCTAGGCTGAAGAGACCCTTACTCCACCCTGGTCACTAAATACCAGTAAAAAGTCATCGTAATTTTGGCAACATCCACCTGGAATAGATGTGGACTGCTCACATAAGAAATGGCGATACGTTTTTGAGCTACATGCAGATACAGGCTGTAAATTCTGTTTTTTAAAAAAACCAGTCAGTATTCTGGTGGCTTTTTACAGACAGAGCTCGCTTCTGTTTCTGTCAGCTCTGTGCACCACTTACTTGTCCCTTACTGGAAAGGCACAGCCTGGTGTGAATAACCACACAGCTCGATGACAGATGAAGTTGTCTTTGATTTATCGAGTTTATGAAAGCGCCCTGAAGGGCTGGTTAGGTATCGCTAAACGTCGGTTACAGCTCTGGCCTTGAATGGCCTCACCAAGATCAACTCTTGCAGTACTGAAAGAATTATTAACGCTGCATGTCGTTTCCACAGAAATGGGATCTCATGGCTGCTTATGCAGTATTTCTGCAGGGAAGTGCACCTCGCAATATAAACAGAATTGGCTAAAACTATTCATACAGACAGTTAGAATCACGGTTGAACTCTCAAGTTGAACCTGTAGCATTTACTGGCAAAAAAAAGTACATTTTTCCGGGATCAGCAGTGGTTTGACCACAGTACCTGTGAATAGAGTAGCTGAATTTGGTGATGATAGATCAGAGAGAGCTACTGGAGGTATAAACTGGAAAAATATTGGGATATTCTCAGAAAAACCAGGAATGAGGGACACATCAGACTCACACCCACATTTCTCTGAAACCCCCTAAATATACCACATACAGTATGTGTATGCTGAGCCTTTGCAGATAGGGAAATTCCATCCAGGATTTAGTTCTGACTGAAACCTTAAAAAGATTCCAACGTGTTCAAAAACCAGATTCCTGATTGCTGGAAATTCGAGAGCTTAAGCAAAGCTGCTTTAATGTTTGTCACCACAAGCAAATGTAAAATCTCTTTGTTACACACAGCCCCAACGGTTAGGGCCAGCGCTAGGACAGAAATCGTAGCCAGCGTCAGGAGCCCAGGGCACGAGCAAATGTCCAGAGACTCAGGGAATGTGGAAGAAGTTGGGTGAAAGCTGAAGACCAGCAGAGAGGGGCGTGTGAGGAACCCAAACTGTGGCTCTGGGTGCCGGGGAGGGGGCACAGCTGAAGGGACTTGCTTCTCCAGTGATTTGTAGTGGGAGCCACCTGGCCAGGCAGGAGGGTTCCCACCCCAGAGCCTCACCAGCAGCTACTCCGGCAAAACGCTGAGGAGCTTCCAGGTAAGAAATGAGTGTCTTGAACTGGTCTGATCTGCTGCCTTGGAGCTGAGGCATCGGTTGGTTGTGCAAAGGCAGCGAGGGAGCTGGTCCTGGGGAGTTTGCTGGGGGCTTTGGTGCCCTGCCCGGTTCCTCAGCACTCAGGGCTGGTTCCTGGCTCGCTCCTTCTCTGTGCCAAACCTCTTCCTCCGACACAGCGTGGTGGCTCCTTCTCCCGCCCAGAGGAAAGGCGTGCGTTGGGGAGCAGCAGGCGTTTTTCCCAGTCTGCTTTATTTTCCCGCTCTGGAGCACGGACTCGCAAACGCTGGCGTTGATATGAGTAAGGAGGCAGCGCGGTGCAGCGACTGAGGGAACACAAGGCTGGGAAGAGGAGAGGGGGGAGTCAACCTCTTACCGTCCATTTAGCTGCCAAGTTAGTGCAGTATGGGAAAAAAAATAAACCCAACAAACCACACCCCGCTCCCCCTGTACCTGCCAAAGGGGAGGGAAAGGGGATATAGCAGGGAATGGAGGGCCTCTCAGTCCTGCCATGGTCATGTCCAAAATGTCTAATTTGCACCTATGGGAGAAATCCAATTGTTTTTTTAAAAAAAAGAAGTTAAATGCACGCTGTGTCTGACTCACTGTGTTCACTGTACTGCCACACTCAGCTCAGACTCTCCCCAGTCTTCTGCTTGCTTAATTTTTAAAGGTTATTTACAGGCAGTTCCTTTGTTCCCAAACAGCTCTAAAATGGCCCCGATTTTAGGACCTGTTCTAAGCAAGGTCAATCATGGTTGCATGTTATTAACTCCTCCTAGCTTGTTTTCAGGTTTCCCTTTATTCGGTGGTACCGGAGGCTTTTTCTCTCTCTCTGTGTGTTGAAAGGCTGGGCTCACCGTCATCAGATGCAGAGAGTGACTAACGAGCCAGGCTGCACACAGAAATCCAAATGGGCTTGTTCAAAGTGGCGTTTGGTACGCAAATAAAACCAGCAATCCAAACGCAGTTGTTTCTCCTCAGTGTTTGCGTAGCCTCTCCCTACCTTGGGCTCCCAAGTGGAGGGACTGAGGGGATGGTTTAATACAGCCCAGTAAGCGACTTGCATTTGGACACCAAAATTGAGATGGAATCTTTATCGCGTATCAGATCCTCTTGGTTCTTCCAACCCCCCCAAGACTTGTGGCTGTAACACTCCCCAGGATCGAACAGGCCATCTCCAAAGTGAAGCCAGTAGCTGCCCCAGGGCTCCCCCATCACTGCACCGAGCCTCTAACCTGAACTGGGAAATGGTTTTGATCCTGTGTGTTATTAAAGCAAGTTCACAACATCTGGTGGAGGGGGGGTAGCAGGGGAAATGCTGTCGCTTTGAAAAAGGTAGATAATTTGATAGACGTGTGTATTATTCGTGAAGCAGCTTCTTTAATACTCAACAAAATCAGATTTAGGTAAAATGATCGAATTGTGTTCATAGTTTCCACAGCCTGAATGTCTTGAACTTTGTTCTTGAATCGGTTTCGATTGTAACGGTTGTGCCAGGAGGTGCTTGTTAAACTTACTGCCTTGGGAGCTGACTCCACCTTTCCTTGCCGAAAATAAACTGACAAAGGAATATGAAAAGAGCTTCTCCCAAGCAGAAGTTTCTTAAGGGGGCTTGGTATTATATTTTTTCCTTCCCTACCACCTAAGTATCTAAATAGCCTTCTGCACTACGTTCAGGGCTGATATTCTGAAGATGTAAAGAACATCCATACCACGCTGAGACCAATCCTTTCTATTGATTGTGCTTTCATCATACTTAAAGGTGATAGGAAGTGTTTTCAATGCACTGCAGTTTTCATTGTTTCAAGACGACTAACAAAGTATTTGGAAGGGTTCAAGCTGGTTTTCCCCCTAAATGTTTTGATTCATACAAAATACTGGGAAAACTAAATGCTTTTTCTTTGTGTTTGCTCAGATCCTTGTTAGAAATCCCTGGTTTATTTTAGCTTGTTTTTAAAACTGTTAGTTGTAGAAGAGGAAAGGAGGTGCTGAAGTTTTTTTTAAGCCATACATTGCTATGATGCCAGTATGTTAAACTTTAATGTTAGTAAGTTAAAGCCAAATAAGAAGTCTGAATACTTGGAGTCTACAACAAAGTCTCTTGGTTATTTTCTTCTGCAACTGTCTGGACAAGTTATTTTCTGTGCGTGCAATTGGGTTGCAGCGCTGCCTTCAGCTAAGCGTGTGGGGGAGAAAGGGATGGTGCTCTTGTGAGGTGAAGGGTACAGCAGTAACAGACCGGTGACGCCGCTATGTAGCATATGACAGCAAACACAGCCAACTCTGAAACCCTTCCTGGTGCTCACAAGCACCAGTAGGAAGCATCAATAATATTTTTGTACTTATGGGAGGCAGGCAAACAGGAGGTATTTGAGGGCTGTGTTTGGTAAAATGCCATTCCCGCTGCGATGCTCTGCTTGATCATGCGAAGGCATAAGGGCCTGCTGGTGCAGAGTGTGCTCGCATGTTTTACCTGCTGGGGTGTAAAGCATAATGCAACAGAGTCCTCAGAACTTTTTTCTGTATGCCACAGCACAAGCTGTAGGCTGGTAAAAGGATGTTTAACGTTAGAATCACCTCAGAATGTTAAGCATGTTGAAATAAAAGCTTGAAGGTTTTGGAGGAACAGATAAGGCTGAAAAAAAATCCTTTTCGCAACTTTAAACGCAATATTTATCACTGCTTTTCAAAATTTCCCGAATGTTTTAAGTCTAATAAAAGGGAAGCAGACCAAAGTGAAAGTTTGCCAATTTCTTTTGTCCTCAATACAATAATTTGCTTACAAGGTTTTGTTACAAAATAATAATAATAAAAAAATCTACTGGGCCCCAAGACTGAAAGCAGAGATTGAGAACTCGTGTCTGCACCTAGAAACCAGAGATGCTCCTAGGTACTCTGTTGGGTGTTTTTGTAGCCTTTTGAGTATTGCTGAAGATACTGCAAGTAGCTGGAAGGTTCCTACTTGCCTTGCTCTTGTGATAAGTTCTCAGTCAACAAGTGAGATGGAATTGCACCAGGCAGAAACAGCTTGCTTTGGTTTTCGCCTTGTCTGAGCTCAGGCTGTTCCGATAACAACACATCTTTCTGCTCTTTGCTGCTCTGTTCGGATAATCAGGGTGCTCCCTTGTCAATCAGAGAAAGAGAAACGGTGGTTTTGCTGGAATAGATGTTGCTTATTTCTTTCCCACTGCTTTCCTCAGAGGGGGATTTGTTTTAGGATCTCTCCCCCGTCTGAAGTTGGCATCTGCCTCCCTAGCTCAAGAATCATGACAGGGTATTCAAGTCAAAAGTCTCCTTGGCTTGTTCCAGACCAGGAGGACAAGTAGCATTAAATACATATATGTTGAGGAGGGTTTAATAAGGGGGAATTTAATACTTGTATTCTGTAAGAGTCATTAGCTCCTGGCTTGTGTAAGGACCATTTTTTCTGGATAAAGGTTTTTTTTTAGGTGGACACCTATGGAGAAATTCCCCAACACCCCCCACCCCCCCCCCCTTCACCCCCCACCCCCCCCCCCCTTCACCCCCACCCCACACACACAATGGCAGGTCCTTTGTTTGGAAATCAAGGATATTACCCAGTACAGCTTGCCAAAACGTTACTGGAGTTGGTTTCAGTCCCATGTGGCCGGCTAGAACTTTTATGAGTGGGGTGAGGGTAAGGCATTTCGTCAGCATTGACTAGAACCCCAGCTCAGCTTCACAGAGGTGCACCCCCCTTGAATAGTTGGTCATAAATTGGGTCAGCCCAACACAGTCCCTCTGAAGCAAGTGCCGGAGCGGCAGAGCTCTGGGGTGCACTGGAGGTTCAGCTGTGTCGGTGCCACGTCAGAGCCAAACTGGCGGAGGGTGCTCTGAGGAGCTGGCTGCGTCCCCACGCAGAGCTGTACTGAGAAGCGGTTGTTGCTCTTGGACAGGGGTTATTAGACTGAATTCAAGCGTGGGGGAATACTGTTTACTTTCTTTAAACACACAGAAAGCTGTATTGCTTCAAAATAAATTCAACTCGGAGCTGGGTCGAGATTAAACTTTTTTATTAAATATACAACTAGCATGCCTAAAATTAACAACAAGCTCTAAGGCAGTGAAACAGCACATTAAATAGCCTCTAAGATATAAAAGGTATCTATACAACAGCAGCTAGTGAAACTGTTCTTCCTACTTCTACAAAGAAAACAGTCTTTATGTATGTGTTTATCCACACACGTGGATTCTAGTGATAAAAACAGTGACAGCGGAATATTCAGCAGAATAATTACGGTAAACTACTGGTAACAGAATATGTGAACACAGCATTAGGGACTAGAGACACACCTTCATCTCTTTCTTTGCCTTCTGAGAACGTTTTATCACACCTACCCTTTAAATTTGACTGCATAGGGCATCTCTAGGGATTTTTTTTTTAATTACCAATTTACCCAAGAACACATTTTAATGAAAGGCATGTAGTTCTTGTTTTCACTTCTTTTAAAGACAATTAGTAAAGGGTAGTGTTGCTGAAAGGTCAAATTTGTTTCATTTTGGGAAACACCATAACTCCAAAAAAACCCTTGACGTTGAGAATCTTGTGAGGAGAGAAACAGAAACAGTGAAGCTTCCCATAAGAGCCTGTAACTTCTGTGACATCCAGAGGGTGAGTGCTGGACAAAGAGAGGCATATAGAGGAAAGGAAAACAAGGAATCGAACAGCTGAAGTTCAGGGATAGCACAGGTAAAAGTGCAAAATGCAGCGGACTGGTGTCTTGATGAGACACTGCAATATACCAAAAGTAGCCAGTTTCCATAAAAATATTCTCCTGTGAAAAGGAATGCCATTCGTACCCTGCAAAATGAGACTTGCCAGCATGAGTCATTTTAACCAGGACATAGATACCATCTTCACCATCTGAGCAGTTTTGGGCAAGGCGATTTCCTAACTGGGAAATTCCTGACAATTTAGTGAGACTCGAACCACGCTATCTTCCTTCTCATGCCTCAGGGCACAGGATGCTCATCAGCTGAGGTCAGGAATACATTCTGTCATGCTGCTCCCTCTCCCCGCTGTTACATTGCACAACTAGGGGTCCTGTGTTAAGAAATCCGACAGCTGGCATCGGCTACTGCTGCTCCGCAGCGTGGGGAGGCTAAAGGCTGGGGAAGGGGAGCACTTCTCAGGGAGGCCACATTTCTTAGTGTATAATTTGCCTAACTCCAGCTCAAATAGAAGATTTGCTGAACTAAGGGTTTTGCAAACCCTTTTTTATTTTAAAGATACCTTTACAAGTACTTTTCTCTCAGCGTAAAAATAAAGCAGACCTCCTTCGAAGTTGCAATGCAGCAACAAGGTGCGCCGACCTACTGCTGAATTTTGCTCATTTAACAAATAATTTCCAAACAGAAGCAGCTACTTAAAACTGTCAGCAACCTCAGGTGACTAAATGGCCCAAGTTTACCCAGAGAAATCCTCTTCGTCTTAAACACAGCAAAAAAGCCTCAGTGTTTTCTGTATTAGGTATAAAAGTGGCTCTTTATGGTGATTTTAAGATTCAGAAACTATCAACTTCCTATGCCATGGCACCGGGAGTTTTTAGCCGTGCTTAATCTGCGCTGTCGCCACCATTGGGAGCAACGACGGTCTCTGCTTAGCTGATTCAGTTTTCTGATGTCTTTCTCAAAGCTACTGGGTTGTTATGTCTGCACCCATCAAATTTCAGGAAACTCTGGCAATAGGTCCCAAAGTTACTAACGTACAGGTAGGTGGGGAGTAGGGAAGCCTAATTTCTTAGGGAAGCAAGTTCAGAAAACATATCTTGACCTACCTATATGTTACGGACGTGCAAGCTTATACTCCCTTGAGTCATCTCTCTTTATACTTCTGCAGGCATTACAGTACACGTGTGGGTGTTAACGAGACAGACATAGAGCCAGTGCACTTGAATAAGCTTCCAATGTAAGCCCAAACTCCAGTGAGAAGGCCCAGACACCAGACTTCATCGATTCTTCTGACAAAGGCAAGCTTTTTTCTCCATATTTCTGTCAAGACGAAGATTTTTGCCAATGCAATTGACGGCATTACCAGACAGTATTAGACAAAAATAGCTAGATCTAACTTTGCCTGGTAAGACAGCAATCGGCAGGCATTCAGGCTAAAGGAAACCACCAACATCAAAGGACTTTCTCCAGATCCAGGACTAAAAAGATAGGGCAGGGAAAGGCTGAGGGCCTCTCCCTTAGCCAAAGCAATAACTGGTAAATTTTTAACTTGCAATACTTGCTGATTACGAGGCAGTACAATTATGAAAACACAACCATTTCCAGTTCACGGGCATGTGAGTTTAGAAAAATTGCAAAGAACTTAACTTACCACCAGCTCCATCCACTGCATCCATCCTGCTGTGAAATTGCTCACCATGCCCGTGTCTGGTGCAGCTCCGTCAACAGCAAGACCGTGGGTGCACGTGTTTCAGCTGCACTCTACACACTGTGCCCTCATCAGTATTAAAACCCCCTTCAGTGAGGCAACTTTTTCAGAATTAAGACTGATGCAGACCAAGCCTCAGAGAGCTCTTAAACCATCCTAGGAATCAGTACTGCCCGTGGAATTGCTCTCCTGTGAAACGGATTTAAGTGAGATGAGTATCAGTAGGAGAAGGAGAGGGAGAAGCAGATATTGAGGCAGAAGGGGATTTTTCTGGGTTGTCCCTGGCTCTCATGACTAACTGTGTCTCTCTGAGACAAGATTGAATGGACACTTTCCTAAGCGTACATCATCATGGGGGAGGGTAGGGGGGATTTCCCTGGTCTCCATTTCATTTTTTTAAGGTGACATTCCCGTGCCTGCCGTGGATACCCAATTAGAGTTATCTTCCTTTTTTATTTTTTTTTAAATTTACTCAACTCCATCCAAGGTCAGGACCCATACTTTGTGTTAAGAGGAGATGGATGGGAGGTAGGTGTGCGCTCCAATTCATCTTATTTAAATGCTTGTTAAAAGCCAATTTGCAGAGTCACTCGAATTTCACACCATTTCCTCAATCCCTTGTGAACCAGTTACTTATTAACACAGAGCCTAATCACCAAAGAATGCTTCCCTGCTTCTTCCTTCTCTCTCTTTTGTTTTTCTGAGAATTACAGCCTGCAAGGGCAAACACAAAACTGAGCTTGCCCCAGTGGAGTTAAAGCAGGCAGAGTCAGCTCCTTTCAAGCTGTTCATGCTGTAATAGAAACAAGCTTTAAGTTTTAGACCAATTGGTTCATTTTTCCTAGTGTTCCTGTGTTACCTAGTAGTTTTGGCAAGGAATCGTACACGCAGCTTACTGCAAAGTGCTGAAAAACATTTAGAGCTTTCCAGTGACAAGGGCAGAGAACGCAGAATTTGCCTGTGTACTACTGTGTTGCTATACCAGTCCTGTCTTGGAGTGAGGGAGGGGATTAACACTAAGTTAAGGACGAGGAAAATGTGTTTGTTTTCAAACACAAATCAGTACTTGGGATCTGTTTAAAGATCTGGGGTGAGGAGTGTGTGGTCAGTGCATGTGTAGCATTGCCTTCTGTTTCTCACAGAACGGAGCTGAAAACCAACAGGTACAACCTGGGTGCACCGTCCCACCTCAAGTTAGATCCCCAAGAGCGCTAAAATTTTATGGTCTTTCAGCAGTGCAGGCAGTATGAATGCTCCTTGTGTAAGGATGAAGCTCAGCTTGTAGAGAAGACTGCTAACGAGTTCTGACATGAATCCTCATCCTCTACAGATAGCCCAGGTTGTCCACAAAATACTGGCTTGGATTCCTCTGTCAAGGACTAGGAAGGACCTGCAGAGTAAGCAGGGACTGGCCCTGAATATGTACATGCAGCTCAGGCAGGAGGCAGTAAGTATCATTAGAGGAGGGCAAGACTTTTGCACCTAATTCAGCTCCAGATTTGGCCTGCAAACACACGTTTTGTTTTCAATATGCGATCCGCTTGCAGAATCACATCTTTAATGCAGCAAAGCAATATTTCCTCTAGCAGTGCTGAAACTTGTGCTTTATTACTAAAGATAATGGATGGAGCTGGACAGTCTGGCTCAAATATGATGCGGTAGGTCGCTAAGAGAATACTCTTACAGTAAGAAAAACTCTCCTCAAGCACTTGCTCCTCTGTTGCCCCAGGAAACTTGTTCAAATCTGACCTCTACATCATCTGAGAGAAGTACTTATATCCTTAAGGAGCCCCAGCTTCTAATCAAAAACTTGTCCGTTCTCACACTCAACGCAGCGGTGTACTTCTACGTGAGTTGCTGCACAGTTAGAATGAATTCCTGTGAGGCAGTAGCTCTTGGCGTTCCTCTGCTTGGTTAGGTAGAGCAGGGTAAGCATTTGGTAGTTGTTCCTTGCCTGGGTTGAATTCCTTTGTTTTAAGAATTATTGGTGATTAACCCACCTGTTCTATGAGCTGAAAGCACTGCCTATAACAGGGCAGGTTGTAAGGTTGGAAGTTCATCGGCCGTTCAACCATGGAAGTATAATTGAACTGTAATTGGGAAGAACGACCCTTAAAACCAGTATCCTGCCCTAACCACCTTTCACAGCCAAGCACGGCAACGTCACGAGCAAATCTTTCAGCCTGCAAATACAACACAGCTCGAACCACTGCTTGGAGAGAAGAAAGCGTCACTCTGCCTCTGGGAAGGCCTGCATCTTGTGTTAGAGCTGACATGTCCTGTCTCACCTCCTTCACAGCAACATCGAGGTTCAGTAGCACCTAACGGAGTGGTTTCCAGCAGCTTCTTTGTTGGAAATATTTATGATTATAAAAATACTTGTTAACATGATAGCCATCATCCTTACCCTCTCGTCCAAATGTTCCACTTTGGCCTAAATTGTGGTACAATGTCTTTCTGTGAGAGCTCCTCCTGGCGCATGCTGTTGTTTGGTTCACCCTTTAAACATCGTTACCAGACAGTGTTAGAGTAGATCCAAAAAATCCAGCACTGTCTAGTAAGATGCCCACAGAGGACCATAGTCTGTCCAGCAGATGGAGAAATGAAGCGTCTATTAATGATTCCACATTCTTCAGGCTGTCAGTGTTCCGTAAAAACTAACAGAAATGGCTTGAGAGAGATTGCCTTGCATCACTGGGTGTAAATAATTTACCAAATATGTGATGGGTGGAAGGAAGACATTTGATATTAAAGGATAGTTCAAAATTCATGGTGGATTTCAGGAGACAAAGATAGTATAAAAAGTTGATTTAATAAAGATCTAAAATAGAAACATAAAGTAAAATTGTATTTCAACACAGTGCAAAGGCAGTAAGACTCCTTGTGGTTTTGTTTCTTGGCTTCCTCACTCCCTCCTCCCTTTTGATTCACAAAGACACTGATTCAAGTCTCTCCATTAAAAAGACATACCGAAAACTGGTATATGAAGAAAACAGTACTAAAAGCAGCACAAAAAAAGTGACAAAGATGGCCTGGCGTTTAACACGCTTAGTTGCTTTTACAACAAATACTTTATTGTATTGGCTTTATTTTAAGGGATGCAGACAAATCTGAGTCTTAAACAAAAGTGACAGTGACAGGAGTACAGTTGTTAGACAGTTATGTGATTAAGCACAGTGAATACTAATGGTAAAGATGATAAGGTGTCTGTCTGCTTTGTTTTCCTTTTTTTCAGGTGAAGGGGAAGTTTGTTGCAGCACATCATGCAACGGAGAAGGTAAAAGTCTGGCATGTGCCTCTCAGCCTTGAGCATTTCCCTGTGCAAGAGCTCTGTGCCATTTTGGTACTCTAAGGACTCCAGATTTCTGACTCTGCATCGCCCAGGAGGAAGGCAGCATGATTTGTTTCATCTTCCTTTCTTTACCCCTTACTGTTAGTCTTATCTCTTGGGGTAGTAACGGCCTCTCACTGTGTGATAGCTTACAAGAGCTCTGACCTCAGATATACTGTGTAGGTAACATTATACTGCATGTAATATTTATTATAGCCCTAAGATACTCATAAGTCTTTGCAGAAGCAGCACAGCATTTCACACGGTGTTTGTACAACCTTTCTATCAAACTAAACCGTAAAGGAATATGTTTCATCCAAGCTGCACTTCAGCAAATCTTTCAGTTGACACTTCAGAACAGGGCTCAAGGAAACAACCAGCCTTCTCAATGCAAGTAATTAAAACCACAGCACGCCATACATCAGTAAGAGATCCGGGGGGAGGGGGTGGGACAGGGTGCTGCTATTGTTGCGTTTTGGTGCTTAACACCTGCCAGGTACACTGAACCACCTGCCCATAACGCCACGTGTCAGATAAAATAATACCCTTTCTCAGTGACGGCCTTTATACATCATCGCTTGCAGGACCTTTAAGATCTGATAACTGGGAAGTATAACTTCCTGAATAGTTTTCATTCTCAGTAAAGAACAAAAAGCCTCCACAAACCATTTAAGACAACATTCTCACTTAGACTAAGCCCGTTTAGATTAAGCGAGTTCTTTCTACATGACTTTAACTGGTATGATTGATTTAGGGAAAGAAACCTCAGAATAAGAATCAAGTCCATCATATTTTGAAGTGTGTTATAGTATTAGTCCACTGAAATACTGAAAACAATCAAAGGGAATGGGAGTTAAGTCTCATTCTCTCTCTCCTCCTCCTGCCCCCCCGGAAGTGACAAATCTATGTAAAAGTACATCTGTAGAGAAATGAAGTCAAAAATTACATAAAAGTTCAAAGTTTAAAAATAAAAGGCTTTGCTATTAGAATATTGTACTGGAGAACAGAGGTCTAGAGCAATTGCTGCGAAAAGGAAAGAGTAAGTACAATAGCAAAGCTGAAAAAGTAAACTCCACTTGATTTCGGCAATCTAGTTCTTCAATTATCTTCAGTTTTGATGAAATGAACATTTTGATTTTGAGAGAAAATTATAAACAGGAAAACTCAAATGTTACATTTCAATAAAATGTTTCCTTTCGTTCTCTGGAAAGCTACCATTGTTTAAATGAAGACATTTTTGGAGCAGAGTACCTACATCCCATCTTACCACTACAGAACTTAACATTTTCATTTGAATGTATTCTGTTGCTGCGCTATCAGACATGTGCTCTGTTCCACGTTCTGCATGGTTTTCTATTTACAGGCTCACTCTAGAATGAGGACAAGATTTTCTTATGTTTGCTTTTACCCTTTATTCTAGAGCCCGAAGCATTTAATTTTAATTTTTTTTATGCTTGGGGAGATTAGACAGTCAAGCATGGATTTCTCTATTGGCCACTAACCTCCGTTTCCAAATTCGCTGTTGAACTTTTCCACGTTGTACACGAAACACCATAATCATCATTACCAGGCAGTATTAGAAAAACAGAAAACATCCAATGCTGCCCAGTAAGATGGTAATGGCATCTCAGGATCATGGTCTACAAACAGCAGATAGATCACAAGCTAGAAAGCCTGACTCTTTGGAGTTATTAAAAAAAAAAGCAGCGGGGTGGGGTGGGGAGAATACCACCTGTAGCTGTCCCTCCTTTGTGATATCAGCAATTATTAAATGCTATTAGTTTGGGAGAGGTGGAAGCAGCAATGCTCTGAAAAGTCATGCCAGAAATATTTGTACAGGTCGTACGGTCCTGCCTCTTCCCACCATCGCCCGCCTCCCCACACACACACCTTCAGGATTGTCACTTACCCATCAGTGGTCTTATTTATCTTTACACCTAGTGAAACACACTTATGGACTGAAACATGTAACAGCCAACCTTACACCCTATCTGCTATTGCAAATTAAAAACGTGGGGAAAGGCAAAATCCAGGAAGCTCCGCAGGTTTGCAGACTTAGGCATATAACTCTTACCTTTCTTCCAGTACCTCTGACCATTTAAGCTTTATCTACGTTTTTATTAGACAATTCATATTCAGTCATCTTTTAATCAGGTTTATATTTGGGGAGTCCAAAGATCTTGCAGAGCATTATTACAAAGAAACTGTGAATATTTAAAGGCTAACAATGTTTGAAGCCTCTTACTCTTCACATCATCCCTTAAGGTTCACGAGATTTTTGTGTATGTAGTTTTTTACGATATTGACTCATATACACTAAAAAATAGGCTTAGTCCTCCAAACAGCTCTGGAGCAGCTAAACAAAGTACTACAATTTGCTCACCATAAAGGAACTCAGCATTGACATTTAATATCCTTGAAAAGCAAAGACTTGTAAGATGACAAACATACCTTCCAGCACATTCTGAAAGCCATTGGAAATCTCTGTTTGCCGGGCACTGCTGACAGATAAACCTTCCACAACCTACAGTATGGTGTTTGTCATTCTCTCCTTCCACCCCTTTCCTTCTTCACCTGCACAGTGGCTAAGCTTCTTAACCAAAACCACACCATTTTGACTAGCGATAGGGTACACCCATAAAATGACCTCCAGCTCAGCAAACACTGAGGGATGCAAAAGGTACAGCTAAAAGTAGGGGAAGAGAAATTTTTGTTTGGTTCCAGATAACTCCAGGTCAGAAAGGGTAAATTCCTGAATAAAGGGAGCTAGTATTTTAGTTTGCAAGAGCAACAAGATCTGCTTGCACTGGTGACGTCCAAACTGCAGTAAGGTGAAGGCCACTCCCGAACGCTCGGCAGCACAGTAGCCATTGGAACAGCAGGACTGCATTCAATGTAAAGGTGGTGAAAATAAAGTGAAAGATATCTAGAACAAAATGTGATGAAATGACAAGTCATCGTTGCAACTAAATTCCCATCCCAGCTTAAGGTATCTACACCGGTCACGTCTTTATGAACATCACCTGATAGTTCCCATGGGTCACTACGCTACATATCGTTTAACGCCTCCTCAAGATTCACTCAAGAGAAATTCCAGTCAAATTCTGAGGTAAAGAAGTTATAGGACAAGAGCTCTTCCAGGAGGCTGCCCCAGGCAACTTTTAAAGCCTCGTTAACGTATGCCCTGCCCTTACTATGGCATTTGAATACAAACACACGTTGGAGTCCCCTGACTCCATTTCAGGTTGACATTCTGCAAACAGCTAAGTAGACCACTGCAAAAAAACCCCACCAAAATCGCTGAAGGTGGGTTGGTTTTTTGCATTTTGGGGGTTTTGGTTTTTTAACAAGGTGACACGGAACCTCATCAGTCCCACTAAAGCAGCTAACGAGCAGACACCTCCACTTCAATGATACAACAGAGAGTGTCTTTCCCACATCAATAACATGGAACAAAGAAAGTCAACAAGAAGCAAAACTAGACAATAGCTCTTTGTCTAAAGTACCCTACATGTTAGATGTGGTAGCTGCAGCTGAAATAAAAGTAGGTAGAATGGAGGCCTTCTAAACCATAAAACCCCAGGCTGTGTTAAACTCTGTTCTGATACTTAGCACCCAGATCTGTTATCCTTTTAATATGTATAATCATAACATGTTAGAATGACCACAGTTTACAAAAATCCCAAGATGCTTAGTTATAACTGAGCCAAAATATTCTGTTGCACCTGACTTAGGAAATGTTAGCCCACTGACGAGAACAATTTAGAGGCTAAGATAAGGTTCTGTCTAATTTTACTCTTTTTGCCTGTGGTGTCTAGCTAGGGTGGGGTTTGCGAGCCTTTCTTTGCTGCCATATTGATAGAACCGTGAAGCAGAAGTAGCCAAAAGTTTGAAGGTCTCATTCTGTTGCTTCAACTTCTATTTCAGAGGGCTTCGTGGGGTTTTTTGCCCCGCTTTCTTTCCTGGCTGTGATGCCTCTGCAATCTGGGGATTTCCTTTTTCAAATGACAAAAAAAAACAACCAAACAAAAAAAACCCTTACATATATTTTTCAAGTAAGGTAGGTGCATTGAAAGAAAATTTTGCATGACTGTACTAGAACCATATCATAAAAAAGTCTCGCTTAATGACCAGAATTAAATAACTGATATAACAGGACATTCTCTGCTAGTGACCCATGGGTACTGACGTCATTTTTTTAAGAGCACACGCAATTTGTCTTTCATTCCTTGAGAAATGACTCCTTCCTATTTGGCACCAATACGGGAGGCTGAAGAGCTGAATTTTCCTTAAATCCTTAGAGAGTGAAGGTGATGAACACATGTAGAGAGGCCTGGATTGTCAGACCTAAAACTTCTAAGAAACAAAACCAGAGCATTGGTAGAAAAAGTCCATTCAGCAGTGCGGAATCACCACACCGAGAGGTTATAACTCTGTATTCTCGTCTCCTGTCTGTTGGGAGAGTTTTATGGCTCTATGAAGAAGATATTTTGAGGGGGATTCAGAATTGACATCAGTTTTACTGTTGCCACACTTAAACCCTTGCCATCCCTTTCACTGTAAGTAACAAAAAAAGGGCTTTTTTTAAGCTCCTTGGTTGGGATATTGATCCAAGAACTGCCAAAAAAAAGAGTTGTTGCTCTACAGACTCACAGCAAAGGACGCTGTTCCACATAAGCCACTTCTTCAAAAAATCTGTTCATAGACTTTCTAAAAAGTCATGAAACTTAGTCCCTTGAATGTGCACTGTAACACAATACATCCTACAATAGATCCCATCAATTCAAAGCAAGCCTGGGAGCATATATTTGAATTTACCAGTCAAGTTCTGCCCTCAAATACAACGTGTAATTCCCTTTGCTGCAAACAGAAGCTGCTGTGTGGATAGTTTGCCAGTGCTTCCTGTGATTGAGGTGGACAAGGGAATGTTTCTCCCTTGAATTTGGAGTAGAAAATACCCCAAGATGTCAGTGCTTGTAGAGAACATAGAGTTGTTTTTTATTTAAGATGTCCTCTTCAGCTGATAAAAGGGCCTTTGTTTAATCTTAGCATTTTATACAACAGAAACCTTGGAAAGCTGCCAGGAAACTACTTTCTCACTTAAAAATAGTGACTGCAAAAGGAAAAATGCATAAATATTTTACATTAGCATTCAAGTGCGCTGTCATCGCCCCACCTTCTCATGACATGGGATGGAGCGATGCTAAGTGTGCCACAGACTATCAGACCTAGTGCGAGATGAGAGGCTGTTAAGCCCTCATCCTTGCCAATTTTCTGAACTCAACTGGAAAAGGCCCTGATCTACCAGATCTAGCTTGAGCTCGGACCAATGACCTTTATCAGCCCAACCCAAACTAAATTTTCTATGATCTAGTATTTCTGATGACATCCCAAAGATGCCATAAGGGCAATTCACGGCAACGACCATTTAATTTCTGCTTTACTGAGAGCCAACCCAACGGCAACAGCATGATCCTGCTGTTTTTCAGTGGTGCAGGAATATTTCATCCCGATGCAAAGTATTTTCATCTGTGGCCTGGCTAGAAGGTGACACCTCCTGCTTTTATGAGCCTGAGAACAACACTATACTCTAGGCTAACCAACCGCTGCCCTGAGGCATTCAGCAGCAATCCTGCCCCTCCCGGGTCCCAGTGGATCTTTCCCTAAGCCAGTTCCTTACTATTGGAACCTTTCAACAATTTCAGAGCTGTTGCACTGACCCAGATGCATGTTCAAGCCAAAAACCGTGTACATAAACGCCACAAAGTAACGCTTAAAAGGTACAAGATCCAAATCTTGACATGAGATTCAACAGGACACCTCCTTCTGTGTCCAGATTACAAAACAGTGCCAGTGCACTGGTACCCAGTGAGCATTATTCTACCATCTCTTGTATCCCTCCTGCCCACCAGAGGTGGAGATCACCTAAAATAAAGAGCTAATTCAATAGGAAAGGAAGGTGATGGTTCATTCTGCAATAGATGTAGGCAAAAGGGAAAGTCAAAAGGGAAATTAGGAATTTTTTAGGACCTTTTCCTTTCAGAACTCTTTCACCCTCCTGACTTTGACACATTTTGCGACAGAGAAAAAACCTTGAGGTCGAATGAGCTCTAAGCTTAACTCTAGCTCTCACTAGAAGTACCCTTCCTTCTCTTAATGCTGCTTGGAAGGTCAAAGTTTCTTCCATAAAGCAAAGTGCGTACTTTAGATGGGTTTATTGCAGAAAAACCACAAGGCACATGAAGGGGGCAATGGCCATTTTTCATCAGCACTACACAACAGTCAGCACAGTCTGTCAGTAACCCTCAGCCCAGGTGTTCAGGCAGTTCTCCAACGACCTGGAGAGAAACAGAGTTGTCCATCTTAATTTAAAGCTCCTTCCCTCCTTCCCTTGCCTTTTGCAATTGCGAACAAAAGGCTAAGTAATCTCTGAGGGGGTGCGCTGCTACAAATGCACCTGTTCTGGAAGGAATTAAATTGGATCAACCCATTCCCTTCACAACACGCCGAGAGAAAGACAAAAAAAAAAAAAAAGAAGCAGTACCAGTCTGGATTGAATTCACTGTGGAAAGGTGAAAGGCCTCAGTCCATTATTCAATTTCCTACACCTCCTCATAGGAATGGAAAAAAGGTGGTTTTAATTAAAATCCTTTTCTTATATATCATCTCCTTCACTGACAATTTTTACAATGAATTCATTCTCTCTCTGGAGACTGCGTGCTGGATGGCCATTTACAACCTCCATACAGCAGGCAAGTGCCAGAAACCAGAATCCTTCGTGTGGTACGGCTGGGTGAAGAGGTTTGGGCCGATTACGTTCTGCCTCCGCTCCCCACAGCTCCTGACAGCACAAAATGCAAGTCATGGCCGTGCCAGGTGTACCTGCCAAGGGCAGGGTTTGACTCACGGTGCAGGACTATGACAAGACAATACTGTAATATTACGCAACCAGAAGTCAGAGCAGACCTGCTAAGTCATCCAGTCCTTCCTGCTTGCTTCACCAGTAACTAGCTCGTGATAGACCTGGTCTCAAAAGATGCTTCAGGGCTGCCCTAGACTGGGCTCCTGAAAGCCCTTGCATTAACCGTGTTCTTTGCAATGTCCTCCAAATCTGTTTCCAGTGAAAATACAGACTTTTTAAGTGATGTACAGGGTACCAAGAGTGCACAGTTAGCACGCCATAGGTCAAGCTGCCGCCTCCAAAAGAGTTAAAAGCACCACCTTCACAAACGTGTCAAAACTACATCCCAGGGCTACCCTGACTTCCAGTCAGAGCCTCAATCGTGACTTCTTAAAGCCTTATCCTGGACTGACATCCACGAGAGCCAAATACCTGAAGATTAAATCAACCAGTAGAACCTGCATCTGGAGTTAAAAAAAAAAAAAACACACACAACAAAAAAAACCCACCAAAAAACCCACAAAAAAACCCCAAACACCACAAAACAAAACAAAAACAAAACCCCCCACCTCTGCATAAGTTTCATATCAAAGCTGGGAACCAGTAGCATGCCATGATAATTACAAAGGCACATTTTCTTAGCTGTGTAACGCAGTTCTAACGAACAAGCCTTATGCCTTGCTGTTGTATTAATCATTATTGAACCTGACAATGGCTGGTGAATTTTATTTTCAAAACCTTGTCTCACTTACGGCCTGTCCATCATCACTGTGCAATGAAAATGACGTCTTTCGTGGGGAAAAAAAAAAAAAATTAAAATCTAACAGACAAAAAACTGTGAAATATTTTCCAAACTCTAAGTCCTTCATAGGGCTCTTTCTGGAACTCTTTTAGAGCTAATCCACTAAAATAATAATCCTCTGCTTGGTTTTCCTGACTGTTGTCAATATTACGTCACAGCACAAGAGAAAGAGCCTTTGTGTCGTCTTCTGCACAGTACTGCATCTGTTTAACGTCTTTTCCCATTAGTACCATAGGAGATACTTTACATATAAACTTATAGATAATGAATTCAAGGAAAACTTACAGTACATCTAAAAATGTGGCGATTTAGTGCTTATATTAGCAGGCAAAAGACCAACACCAAATCTTGATCTCTGCTAAGATGTTCTAAATCTACAATACCGAATAAAGTTAGAGTTTGTACAGCTCCTCATCATAAAGCTGAGCCCAGAAAATTAACTTTTTTTTTCTTTTTTTTTTATCATGGGCTTAGTACATGGAGTAGCTGCTACTTTGAAAGTTTAATTGCAACTAGTATGAGTTAGGAAAATGATTTTACAAAAATTTGCTTAAATGGTTGAGTGTAATTTTGCGTGGTATTTTATCTGAGAAATGTGTTTGGATCTTCGCTTCAGCATGTGCAACTCTGTACACAGGGAACTTTCACAGTTCTTTTTCTTTACTACAGCAGACGCCAAGAATTTAACAAACTAAGGCATGCTTTGCTTAGTGATCCCCAAGAAGGCTACTCAGACACAGCCAGTGCTAGATAATCAACACACCATAGCCACCTGCTAGCCAAGGCTATGCTTGCCACAACAAACTATAAGGCACAGAACCCCCCAAAAGGCACGGCATACCATACAAGTGAGCTATGGATTCTATTAACCAGCTCAACCTGCAGGAAGACAAGTCCAATGGAAGCATTCACTTTAACACACGCTTTTCTCAGATGAATCCTCGTTTCATACCCAACAGGAATTCTAGATCTTTTGCTTTTTGAATACTAAATCCAACATGTTTGTTTCTACCTAGTTCAAAACATAAAAATATTTTGTTAGTAATGCTTATTTCCCATTGGACTAATAAACAATTTCAGCTCATTTATTAAGTCTGGTTTGAGTCTGACTGGTTTAATACCTAGCAAGCACATGAGTTATTACCCAAAAAAGCAAAAATTTGTAGACTATCCAGCCAGCTTGCTCTTACATTACCATCACCAGAAATACATGATTCATGCCCACCAGAGGCCTGAGAATTAGGGGAATTTCTGGTTCCGTAGAAGACGGGACTTGCTTTTAGTACACTCAATGAAGTGTGGCGATAGCACACAATTAAAAAGAAATAAATGCTTTGTCTGGAGAGAATAACGCTAAGTTATTATGGCAGAAGCAGGACAAGTCTAAGATAGATCATAAAAACCGAAATAAAATCTCCAAGCCAATTAATCTAGCGTATACCTAATACATTGAGAAATAAATCCTTCCTTTCACCTCCTTTCTTCTCCCCAAGATAGTATTTTACAGGTAGGCTGGCAAACAGGGGGAAACTACACTTCAGTCATACGCAGAATCTTTCAAAAGTGGCAAGTCTAGAAGAGAAGGAATGAAAAAGGCAGGAGAAGGAGGGAAACATGGAAGAAGGCGGTTATACCCTTACCGTTGTGAAACGTCAAGGCACAAAATGCAAAGTAAAAAAACCCACGGTGCGACGAAAACCCGCCAAGAAAAAACCCCAAGTGCCCCATCTCACTTCTCCGAGCCCTCAACAGTGCGCTTTCCCTGGCTATTCGGTACCCATGAAATATAAAACCACCCTAATGGTCGCCCAGGTTACCGACTTCATTTAGTTAATCATCACCATTATTACCAATGTTCAGGCCTTGAGAAAAAAAGGAAAGAATGACTGAAGAGGAGTGGAAAACAAGGAACTTAAATGAACCCCACCCCCATGGTTATTCCTCTTTTTTTTTTTTTTGTTTTTTTTTTTTGTTTTTAACCAGCACTAGTAATTAGCTTTGTACCTAGATTACTTTTCTTTCTCCTCCCCTTTTCTACTTCCTTACCTGCCTCCCCCACGCACTTCTCAAGTACAAGGACAAAGTTCCAGCAGCCTTAAAACAATTGGGTATCAATTATCCTGCAAGCAGGAATACAGAGATGCCCATTTTTACCCAGGTAGCTGCAGGCCTGAAAAAGAATGCAGCTCCGGTGGGAGGGGGGGAAACAACTTGTTAGTTAACCTGTAGGGCTGAGCCTTAATCAATAGTCAACGACGATGAAAAGAACAAAGCACGTGAAACTTAAGCCTTTATATCTTTGAGCTCCATCAGATAAAAGCTAAACCTGGAGTCTGAAAGGACAGACAGGCTTATTTGAAAGCTTAAAAGCATCAGTGCCAGCCACGTTCTGTGCTAGAGTTCAGACTGCTTGTTGATTCATGATTACTTCTGCCACAACCTCAGATTAAATAGAATTAAGACCCTAAAACTGACTAACCTGACTCTAACAGCAGAGACACTGGAAAAAAGCTAATTAAAGGGAAATGTGCACCTCAACTGTAAAATGCAATTTCCTTGGGCCACCTTCCCCTGCCCAAGACTTGGTAAGAACGTTCTAATTAACTCGCTTTGCAAACAAAGCATCTGATTGCACTGATATTTTATGTCCCGTGTGCGTTTTTGTAATTCTAAATTTCATTATGTGCCTTTTTAGTAGAAATGCAGAAAAGTATCACTTCAGCCTTTCTCTATGGTTTTTAGACTAAAGACACTAAGAAAATTCTATTTCCTATATAAGTAAACCGTCAGAAAAGAGGGGAAGCCTAGGAGAATTTTTAAAGTTTTATGAGTATCATAGTGAAACAATTCTCAAACACTGTCATTAACTGGTATATATTTTAACGTGTCCTTTCATTGATTTACAGTCTGATTAAATGAAAAGCGTTGTCTCGGGGAGGATTTTTCTTATCTTTCTGAAATAAAGAAGTACTACTCAATTTTTACACAGCAATATATACCAGTAAAACTGTGTCACCAGGTCAGATTGAGAACTCTCACTCCTTTGAACTCACTCGCTGCATGGACTAACATTTCAGTTCGTGTTAAACAGGGGCAGGCTCCAGACCAGGGCCGCCCAGTATAACCATCAGAAGAATTTAGCCCCTACTCCATTTGAAAAACTGTATCTGGCATTTAGAGTCCCATGCTGGTCGCCCCCAGATCTCAGTGACTTCTGTAAGACGCCAGATTTTTAAGTTCTGGTTTTTAGCTTTTCTGAAATGTATTAAAATAGCCAAGGTCGTGTTGATTACTGCTGCGAGTAAGTTAATTCATGTGAGAAATACCTGTGCTTCACTGGGATCATCACTTGCTGTGCAGAATGGGAAGAGGAGACAGGACTCTGTTTAGCTAAGAGTTTCCAAAATCCTGGCATTCATGTGATTTTCCACAATTCTGTAACATTTTGGTTGCCTGAATTTAGTTGCCCATATACCAAAGAGTGTCTTTTAACAGCCCAAATTCTCTTTCAGTAAGAATTTATAACAATAATAATTCAATAGTTCAATTCATTAATTTTGAGAGCAATTTAGACACCCACAAAGCAAAGGCGATTTCGAAAGTCTCGTCAAGTAACACCTTCAGCTCTGTGTAGGCACTTAACTCCAGACACCCACATTTGCAAGCTGCAACATCAGTTCAAATTTTAAAAGGTATCAAAACCAATTAAAAAGACTGAGATCATTCCTGAATTTGCAAAGTCGAAATTAAATGTTTAGGCCTGCCAATAAAACCTTGTAGCTGGCTTGAGTATTTTGGTATTTGCGTACAGATGGAACAGCACACAATTTTTCAATATTAATGCTGCTCTCTGAGATTGAAGCAAGCATAGACTAATCTCCTGTTACAGAGGAGCCTAGAACAAAGCAAAATAGTATTTAAATCATAGGGTTTTTTTAAATAAAAGTGGCTGGATTTAAATACTTGCAATTACAAGAAGAAAAGATCAGCAAAAAAAATAATAAAATTAAGAATTCACTTCACTGAAAATGAGGGGGTAAATAACCTAGCAATATTTCACACATTCCTGACAAAACTTTTCAGAAAAGAGCTATTAAAGACCTTCTTGGAACTAAATAAACCGAACAGCGTTTAGATCGTGACAAGCTTCACCTCCTTATTTCTGAAAAGTTAGATACTCTGAAAAAAATCTCAGCCGAAAGACGAGATTATTTCGAGCTTTGTGCCTCACAGAACTTTCTAGAAGGCTGTTTTACTAAAGGGGTGGAGGGAACGAGTGAGCAAACATTTTCTGCTGACTCCCTCAGTGTCTACAAAGCCTAATGCCTCTTCCTGAATCGGGGCAGATGAATTATACAAGAAGCCTGCTTGCTTACAAAACACCTCTTACTCCTCATCCAAAATTATCACGCTCACAGTATCACCTACCAGCCGCCAACCAAATTATAGAAGACGAGAAGGGGGTTTTTAGGTACCTCAATCTTCCAGTCTGAGAAAGCAGCCCAGCTCTTGCAGCCAACCCACAACCAGACTTCACACTTCAAAAATGGAGCAAACCACTTTGTTTTGTCTTCTCTCTCTTTGGTGTCCGACTAGCCAGCGCAAGTAAAGGCTAGTCACGGCTGGCACAGGTAGCTCCGTAACGAGAGCGAACTAGCACGAGAGTGGAGAGAAGACTTAATTATGCTCATTTTGCCGTGCACAGAAAAAAGCCTCAGGTAAGAAAAGAATAAACAAAACGAACCCAAAATGGCTCCTCCGTGCCATGAGCGGAAACCGATGACTAAAGCAGAACAAGATCTTTCCTCGACCTCCCCTTCGTTTAAACAAAAGAGTCTTTTGAAACATTCCTAATCTGCTTCCTTCGCTTCCCTTCCAGCACCCTATCCGAGGAATCAATTTTGACTCCGAAGTAGCAGAAAAACTAAAACTAGAGGGATTGGGCATTTTGCGGTTGCAACAAAATGCATTAAAATGCCAGTTCATTTCAAAACTGATTGAAAAATGGGAATCATTACACAGAAACTGAAAAGGAGCCGATAGCACGCTTGCGTTTAGAAACGCCACTGTTGTTAGTACGGAGGCTGGATCCTCTTTGAAATGCAAGGGTTCTCTTTTCAGAGAGCCCCCTTGAATTTCATTTCATTCTCGTTTTATTTTAGTCACAAAACCCCTTTTCTAAAGACGTCTTTTTTTTTTTTTTTTTTTTCCAAGCTCACCATGACATCTCAGTGAAACCAGCTTTCCCCCACTGGCTCCCTCCTATTCAATTTCTTGGTTCTGCTTTTACCTGCCCTGACTGGTTTGGCTAGTTGTAAAATGAACGTTTGAATTCATGTGCTGTTCTCCCCTCCCCCATAACCCTGAGCAGACAAAACCTGATATGTATAACAAAACCCTCTTTAATCTACCTGGGGAAAGGAGGAGGAAGAGAAAAGAGGACAGAGTCCTACAGAAAGTTAAGCTGAGAGGAGAATATTGATGAACAAGTTACAAAAGGCATTAAAGAAGTCATTCTTCGTGCTAGTTAGATCACTTTTTACCACAGTACCTGGACACTATGGCTTACCAGGGCCATGAACACACACACACGCAAGAAACTTCAGTGCTGGAAGCACAACCACCTTCTCCCAAACCAAGATCATCAGCCTTCAAGTGGGTAACAAAAAGGACGAAATGATCATCAGGAGAGCGCGCACAAGAGTGTTCATCTTCCGATCTTTCCGTGTCCTGGAAAAGACGAACTCGGAGCGAGAGGCTTTCGCAGTGAAAATCACACGAAATAAATGAAGACAAAAATATAACTGTACCTGGAAAAAAACAACACACTTCTAAATTGTATTAGGCTACTGAAATAAAACCAAAATTTTTTTTTAAAAAAAAAAAAAAAAAAAAGGAAAGCAAAGGATTAAGTCGTGCGTGGTTTTCTTGGCAGCCCAGAGCGATGTTGCTTGTTTAAGCTGGAATTGAGAAGAGACGGCGGGTGTCTAAGGCTCGTCTTACATGTAGTCCTTCACCCCTCCCTGCGCAGGTGCATTCTTTCCATCCAACCAATCTCCTCGCCTCTAGCCATTAACAGGTGTGTCCTCAGGTTTTGGGAGCGGCCAGGGCGAAACCAACTTGCGCTGCAGACGTGCTGTGCGGGAGACCGGCCTCTCGAGGGGTATTGCCGGGCTCACCGCCTCTGCCATGGCCTTAACAAAGGATGAATTATTTACCAAGCGCAGATTCAGATGTGATACTGCTGTTCCACAGTATAGCTCCTGCTCTGCACCCCTAAGATTTGCCTAAGAGCAGAGGTCTACTGGTGACCGAGAGTTCAGGATGAAGGGGCGTTCTTCTCTCACTTTAAACCCAACCTCCAGACACTCTTCTATTGCAAACCGTGTTCTTTCTGCCAACTACCATACTGCCAAGCTGATATTTTAAAAGCCAGCTAATTGTTGAGCCAGCCAGAATATGACTCCTGTTGAATCAGAGATTAGATGATTTAACTGGAACTCTCCTGGGTCGTCTAACCTGCAACAGCATAGCAGGGGCATCGATGCTGGAGGACACCCACACAATTTTGCTGGTAAATTCACAACAGCTGATTTTTTTCAAAAACTTAGCAGAAGCTGCAATCCCACCACCATCTTGACACGCAAAATAGTCTCAGAAACTAATAAAAAGTCCAACTAGAACTCAGGTCTCCCAGCTTACAAGATAATAAGAGCAAAGGCCTACAACTAGATTCCTATGTCCATTCATGGGCACCATGATTGAGATTACAATCATTACAGGACACTTCAGTCCAGATCTTTGTGTTACTTGCTCCTAGATTAGTCAGGTAGAAATTCGATTTTTGGTGTGGACACATGGAAGAATATTTTTTTTAAAAAAGTCCCTATTTTGGCTACATCATGTGCTATCATGAGCCATACTTCTCATTCTCTGTACAAAATGCTTCTTGGATGTTGACAAGTGGGATATCTTCAGTGCCATAACCTAGTTTTTAAAGTATTGAAGGATATGGAAAAGGAGTCCAGACAGAGCTGATGCTCAGTTGTAAGCTTGCTTGGTAACAGAGCATTTAAAATAAAAGAAAGCAAAATTAAAACCGTGGCTTTCTAAATACCCTTTTCATCCCCTTTAAGGAAGTTTTCAGAAAATTCTTGTCAGTGTCATGAAAAAAGAAAAACAAGTGAAGTGTTTTCTCCTTGTTATGAAGGAAACACACATATATTTCCCCTGAAAGATGTAGTTAATGATACAACAAATTATCATGTTAATTAGCCCAACTGGCAGAAGAATTCCCCCAAGACAAAACTTATCCTCATAACTAACTCAAGAGAAACCTTGGAAACCTTTAGTTGCAAAAGACTGATTTCTCCTGCAAGGGTATTACACAGTTTGCAGTTCGATTATACTGTCAGCTGTGCTGCTGAGCAAGCTGGCTTGTTCTTTTTCATCTCGCCTTGCTAGAGCTGTAGCTTCAAGACACAAATTTTTGCCTGGGACAAGTCTAAGCCACAGCATTTTGGAGTAGAAACTTATGCCTCAAATAACAGAATCTGCATTTGTGTACCCTCAAAAGAATTTGAATCTCAAAGTTAATTAGCTTTCCAAATACAGGATTTCTATGTCCAATGCCTTGGCAGGCACAGTTAGCATAAATAGCATCTATAAACTACAGAAAACTAACAGCCTCCTAAAAATACACCCCACTGGGATACACGCACTGCAACTGGGAGATGTGACAGAAGTCTGCGGAGGCCTGTCTGAACAGTTGTTGGTAGGTGTGATGCTAGAGCAATATCGGCCACAACACGGGTAGTAAAATCCTGGTGCCAGTGTCCTACATTTCTTAAAAGATTAGCTCTCATTGATCTTTTCAGCTGTGTCTTGACAGTGATTCAACACCCAAATGAATAAACCCAGCACAAGTTTGTCAGCGTATGCTGCAACACCATCCTGTATTGCAATACAGATACAGCCTGCGTTCAGATCAGGCCAGGCCATCTGGACATTTAGGATATTTATTTGAGATTTTAACCTGTTTGGATGTCAGGGGCTTTGATCTATTAGAAACCACCCTCCTGTTCTCTCTCTGAGGCACCCATCACTAAAAATTTTGAGACAGTTCACGAATAGTCAGACAACCCAACCAATCAACAATACTTATTTGAGGCACAAGCACACCTATTTTCTCTTGCGTCGATAAATGGCCAGGATATGTCTTAGCACATGGATTATATTCTGATTCAACCGCTCTCTGAGGCCTACATCTGTTCCTGACCTCTCTCTGCCTGTCTGAACAGAATCTGGATCTCTGATCTCCCTGAGGCTGGCCAAAACAGATTCACATTTCTGCCCTTCTGCACTGCCTAAGTCACCACCCCCTTCCATAAAGCACCGTGGGTCACCATCTCTGTCTGGCCTGTTGTACAGGTGTCTGCCCAAAGCCACCCTCATTCTGACATTTTTTCCTATGTCCTATTCCAGCCACCCCTGAGTTGGAGCAACAGTAATTATAACCCACGCAGTAGCAGTCTAAGGATCCCTAGGAACTCTTCCAGACAAACCCATTTTCCCACAACCGCACTTTTCTACCCTCCATTCTTTTCTTATGTTGTAGCTGGCCTTGAGAGACAACGTACCAACAACAGAACTATTGTGACAGAATAAGGCAATCTTCTCTTTCCTCAGAAAGAGAGCTATGAAATGACTGCAAATGAGCCTCTCTGTTTAAAACCTCTATATTTAAAAAAAAAAAAAAAAAAAAAAAATTTATTATCAGCAATAAACAGCACCCTGGCCTGGGTTAATACACAGGAGCCGTTCGATTGCAAAGACAGCGTATTTACATACAACATACTTGTTTAATGATAATCCTAAACACTTTTCTACCCTATCAATCCCATCTCTATGTACCTATTGTGCCTTGTTTCAAGCCAAGAACGGTAGCCCATCTTTTGCACACTGTAAGGTGCAGGCCAGGAAGACTTATCTGGTGTCTGTATCGAGAGAGTTAGGGTAATTTTGTCTACAAAGTTCTTTGATGTCTCTAAAGCTCCCACTTGAAAACCTCGTGTATGGTAATGCAGCTGACCACTGATCCGTCTTTGTTAAAAGTCTTGACTGTGTCTGGATATTTTTCAGCCCAACAGCGCAGTGTGTCTGCACCTCACAAAAGTCATGATGTTGGCTTGAAAACACCTGTAAAGAATAGGTACGTTGTTTTTTATTTGAGGAATTTAATGGGAGAGATTAAAAGAGCTGGAGTGGCTTGCTCAAGATCGTATAGAAAAATCTGTAGCAGAAACAGAATATCCAAGCTATTATGTTCCAGCCCAGTCCTTTGATTTCTCATACCCTCCTCCTCTATTCCAGCCAGTACTTCTATTGACAGCCAGTGGATTATACTGCCATACAGGACTGTGAAATTAAAAACAATTTTCATTTCTGTTCTTCCACAGTTGTTGAACTCTGAACCACTTATTTAGATTAGAAATAGCAACGTACTGGCTGGACTCAGAAGTACCCAAGTTTTCAATAAATAATTCACAGAGCAAGGACGTTAAGTAGCAGCAGCATTTCGTGGGATACATACAATGCAGCAAAGGACTAAGCCATACAATACCTTCTGGTGCTTTATAATGATCTGGTCAGCTGAGATTCTCTTATAATACACCAACAGTAAACAGATCTTTTTCTGGTGCCTGCAGAGGTGAGACTTCCTAAGGGCTTTATGATCTTTGAACATCAAGCTTGAGATTTCATTCGTGGAACACGGCCGTGATGAATTTATGCTGAAAGTGTTGGCTCTGCACTTTATAAAGCTCCATGAAGTACAGCAGAGAAGATCTTACTGTGTATCTTTCTTCTTTGAAAAGATTAATGTGTGACTTATTAGACTTACTGCTGAAATGTTCATTTTTGTGGTTATCAGAACAATTCAGCTACATTTGGGCCATCAACGCTCAACAGCAAGCCAAATTCCCACGTTAATAATCCTTCCTCAAGTAAATGCAGGTAAGCTAAAGTGAAGAGGAATCTTTCCCAAATGCCAGTTGGGTGAAAACTGCAGGATTTAACCAAAGAAAAACAACTATACAACAGACTGGGGTTAGAAGAACTAGCATTGTTAAATACTGTGTCCTGGGGTACTCAGTGACTATAGCCAGCAGTGTAGCTAATTCTGCTTTCACAATACAAAAATCAGGGGACAAGCTAGCATAGAATGTCTAAGTATTAAAAATTGAGATGATAAACAGTGGAGAAGAAGAAAAAAAAAAAAAAAAAAGACCAAATCAGACACAGTGAACGTAATTACATCACAGGATGTCACTGACACCAGAAGTTTGGTAGGAAACAAATGATCAAAACAAAACACTGAAGCCATAGGAGAATGCCCATGGCTTTAGACTGGATAGGGAAAGGAAGAACGCAAACATTCCTTGCCACCTAGTACCAATGTAGCATTTCTTGTGTCGAAACCAAACGTCTCCGATCAACAAACCCTTTCACAGCCATTCTTCGTCGTAGTTCGTTCACCTTTTTTCAATAAGCTCCTATTAAACAGTTCTTCAAAACAGGCTACAGAACACATTGGACTTGTGACCCGGTATTACGATTCTTTGTTCCTAGTGCAGCTCTGCATAAGGGGTCACATCGGTGCAGATCCATAAAGGTGTTTATTTCTTTCATCTGAGGGCTATAGCCATTAGTATCACTTCCTCCATCACCTCAATCTCTTTCATCTTCTTACCTGTACTCAGAAACTCATTGCACAATCTATAGAGTTAAAGGCATGAGATTAAACGTGTGGAATTTGTTTGTGCAGCGAGCCCCTGCACTCAACAGCGCTCCTTAGCCCAGCGCCCGAGACAATCGCAGCAATACACATTGCCAGAATTACTAAATTCTGTGCAGATGGGCGAGTCCACTAAATGGTAGGCTGATACGCGAAACCCAACTGTGTTTGTGAGAGCAAAGTTCAGTTCAAGGCACCACCTGTCAGGTCAGGAACAGGAGTCATAGCAGGAGTAACCTTCCATGTCTTAACAAGTTAAGCAAGCAAAGGAGGAGGGGAGAGGTGTACTGCTCTCTGCAGCATTTGGAGAGGTGCAATAACCTGGAGGGAGAGCTTGCATGCAATCAAACCCTCCACAGCTAAAACATGTTCTGCCAGCGTTAGTGTGTAAGGTCACAGGTACGCTTCACTCTTTCTTTACTGCTCTGAAGACGACACAGGCGGTGGACAGGCAAGTCAGACTAACCTGTGTTTATTTGAACATGGAAAGAAAGTTTTATAATCTCACAAGCTTTACCTTCTCTTTGCCCCCTTCTTTGCAAACACACTAACTTAAGGCCAGCCATCCAACCCGCCAGACTTAAGTTATGCTTCCCTAGGGCACAAGCTGGTGAACAAGCAAAAGGTAAGATATCACACACACAAACACACAAAAACCACCGCAAAGTGGCATTGAGGAGAGTCCCAGGAGAGGCCACCAGCTGCCCCATTAATCAATGCACAACACCCTTGAAGGGGCCTGGTTTGCAGTGTGGTGTATCTCTGCTAACAGCTAGAACAACTGGTCCTGCTCCAGTCAAAGCAAACAGAGAAAAAAAAAAGCCTAATGACAGCGTATCTGAAATGATGCTAAGGCTGTTTCTGAATGACACACAGCACCGAGTCAGGCAATGAAACTGAGCCTCAGGTGATGATTGTGTAGCCTTTCTGCTCACCTTTTAAATGATCTTGGACTCAGCGCTTGATCTTTGAGAATCCAACTTAAAAAAACCTTCCTTGAGACCTTGGCTTGCAGAGATGCTGAGCTACAGCCTTCAATGAAAGCACCACATCCCCTTCTTCCCTGTCACCAGAATTTCAATCTGATATCTGAATTGAAGCTATACTGTGGTCACCAGTGAGTCCCAGCCAACCCCATTTTCCTCTGAGGTAAAACTAAAGGAGGTCACTGAGCTCCTAAACAATGACTGGAAAGTTTTCTACCTTTTCATTCTGGCTAAGCTGTCTGCCACTCCTCCCTGCCTGTTACAAAGTGCAGCAGCTTGGTGTCAGGGTTTGCCTGAACTCCCATCTGCCTACTCCCCATTTGGACAGAGCTGAGTGAAAAGAAAAAAGGGGGGGAAAAAAAAAAGGGGTGTGTGCGTGTATAGAACAAAGTCTTTCATCTTCATAGCAGCAAGATCTTAGATCTAAAGAGTTGGGGCTCTCAGCTGCTTTAAATTGAGGGTTATGGCTGCCAACTGCCAATCTGAAGCTACGTATTAGTTTTCATCCAATCCCGCGTTGTTCAGGCCATCGCTTTTCTTGCCCTTTGTTTCCTCTGGGATCAGTTAAGTGGAAGCAGGTGTTTTCCTACCCTGCTAATCTCTAGTACATTCAGACAGGCCAGCAACTGCTCCTGTGTCCCAGACAGGTAAACGGAGCCCAGGCACTTAGTTGCCGTGGAAGGTAGCCGTGTTCATGGCTCCACTGCTAAGAGTTTTTCCTTTTGTGTGCAGTTTCATTTCATCTGGTTTCCCTCCTCACAGTTCCTCCTCACACAGACCTGCGTTCTTAAAATGAGGTGAGGTTTTGAGCTGCTTTGGGAAACATTGATAGTTAATCCGTTCACGGAACAAGGCAGGGTCCTGAATGCAATATTGACGAAGGCCACACCAAGAAGAGAGTATTAACTATCTTCTTGCATTATGTCATAGCCCTAGAGATGATCAGCCCAGCAGCGCTCATGTAACACACCATTTGACAAAATGTGACGGTGCTTATTTTGGCAGCACGAATTTGCAAACGCCAAGAGCCCCCAAATGTTTTACAGACAGACCCCCCCGCACAGTTCTGCTCTAATCGCAAGCGCACAGCAGCTGAACAGAAGCACTGTCTTTCCAAGTTGTGCAGCCATAGCTAGCGTGCACCCCTGACTCATGCTGGGGTTTAGGTTTTAGGATGTTTTGGTGGCTGACATGAACCAGTTCCTTGTGCTCATTGCTGCTGGAACATCAGTTTAGCGTAGCCGCTAGGTAAGTGTAGTTATGGTGAGACCAGACCACAGGCTGGTCAAGTTATGCTGAACTAGTGCTGCAACAAGGCTGTTAGATCAGCAGAGTCAAGGATCTCATGAACCTCCAAAGGGCTGTGTGGACATACCCACAGTACCACAGTCTAAATGAAGGCAATAGCTGAGAATACCACAATATTTTACTGAAATGATTGACTGACTGTCCCAAACACTATAGCACACATTATAGGTAAAGAAAGGGAGAGAAAAAGCCAGTTATCTAAGACCATGAGTGAAAGAAGAAAGGCTTACGTGCTAATTGCTTATCATGCCTTTCAAGAATTAGCAGCAGCAGCACTTTTCCAGCTGTCACAGCCCAGCAAAGAACCTCTGAACATTAATCTAGTTTTCTTCTCCCTGCCCACAAACTGTATGTTTTTATTAGGACAAACAGAATTCCCTTTCCTTCCAGACATGCTTAATATGTAATCAGGAACCCATCAGGCAATGAAGCAGCGTCGACATCTCTGTCCACACAGAGAGGGTTTCAATTCTAATACGCACTCACTCGTTCAGGCGGCAGTCACCGACGGAGCAGATCTTCCCTGAGCGCATCGCGTGACAGTGCAAACAACAGCCCTGACCTCACCACCATCTCGTGCCAGGAGTGAGCACGAGCAGGAGAGTCAGCACTCTGGTTCTGCCAGTGCGTTGCCTCCAAACTGCAGCTTGTTGCGCCGAGCTAATGGCATGCGGGCCTCTGAATCACCAGCCCACAGTGCACCTCCGTGAGTAAGTGTCTTCCTTCCCCCACCACTCCCATCGCACTTCCATGACTTGTTGTAACGACTTTATACGTACCTGCTGCTCCAAATCCTGCGCCCAGGAAGCTGATGAATCCATGGAGGGAAAACGGCCTAACAGCAAAATCACCCAGTCCACAGCACGATTCAATGCTTAACACTGGCTCTTAAGTTAGATCCTCTGCAAAACTACAAATGATACAAGAAAGGAAATGGTTAAAGACACAGTTCACTGCAGCCCAATTTTAACATTTCTATATTAAGTAAATAAAGCTAACATAAAATTCAGGTCAGGAACTATTTGTTCAGGGTCAGGTGACTTCAACTCAGCTAATCGGCGAGACACACCTTACCTTTTGAACACTCTCCCACATCAGATCTGCAGTCAAAAACAGGTTTGCTGCAGATCGAGTCGGTGAATTACAGCATAAACACCCACAAAAACTAGAACAATGGACAGAATTTTCGCTCCTAAACGCATGCAAACTCCAGATTACAGCAAGAGTAGGGATACACCACCCCGAGGGAGAAGAATCTTGTTATGCAGAGTCAGGTGCAGGACCCAGAATATATCGTAAAGGGCTCTAACAGTTAGAATATACCACAGAAGACTCAGTGTTTAGATTAGGGACAAAAAAATCCACCTACCTAAAAGCTCACTCACTTCAGATGGTGTTTCCACACTGCCACACTCAGACCTGCTCGCACTGAGGATAGCAGGTATTTTGTCATTGACTTCAGGAAAGCATGCCCAGGCCCCCTGAGTTAGCCAGCTTTGGTACAACTTACGCTGGCCACTTCCTTCCCAGTAAATGTAATTTAAGGCTATGAGCCGCAGCATTGCCCAGTTCTTTACAGCACTTTTTTATCCTTTCTGCGAAGTTAAAGCCTTGCTGAGCCTTCCTCCCCTAGGACGACAAAGAGAAGCTCTTTCTCCTCAGTTTGGAGCGAGGTAGTTCTACAAGTGCGTGTAGTATCCTGGCAGGTAATGACTTCTGATACCTGTATTGCATTGTTTGCTTAGACATTGCACCATGAAACTTTCGAAGCCTGGGCCTTCTTATAGGAAGAGATACCATCCGGAGAAACAGAGACTTTACTTCAGCCTTTCTCAATTCCTCTCATTCTCATTTCCACGGAGGATATTTTCTAGCCCGCTGTGTCTCACTGACATTCCAACGTATCTTTGTTCATTCTGTCTGTTTAAATAACCCACTGTCTTTCTACAGTTACTCACATTTTCTTCACATGGGGTAAATGTTTTTCTGCTTCCAAGGTATCTATATGAAATTGCCCACCTTACGTCCATCCTTCTTGTGCAGGTTCAGGTCTGTCTTGGCAAAAGAAACAGAGGATACAGAGAAGGTCATTTGACCATTCAGATATTGATACGCCAGTGTATTTTTTTATAAATATATACATTTTAATTTTTTATATATATATATATTTGTATATATATGAGTAACTTGAGGTTTTTACTGCTTCCATTTATTTTCTGTTCATGTTGATAGCCTACAGTTTGGAAACTGAGGTAGGACAGGGCCATATTTCACCATCAAAAGCTCTACTGAACTATGAAGACAGTGTTGAAACAACCGAGACAGATGCTTAAAAATCTATCACGCTTGGTTTTGAGAAGTCACCTGCTCTTTTCCCAAGTTCAAATGCTTGTGGATAAGCAGAAGTCCCGCGTGCAATTAAACCTTGGTTCACACCCACAACACAGACAATTGAAATTGTGAGTGATCAGCACTTCGTGGTATATTTCCTACTTGCAAATATTTAGAAACAAACTGGGAGGAAATACACCTTGTTTCTGTCCTTGTAAAAAGAAAGGAACTAAACAATTTCCCTGATACATTCAAAGCTCCGACCCTACAATTTCTACCAATGATGAAACGACGAGGCAAAATTCATCTCGATTCTGGCTTAATGTATGCAGCCCTCACCTCTGACACACAAATCCATGCAGTGCTGAACAAAGATTGTCTTCCTCAGCAGCTTTAAAAATCTTGTTTCCTGGTATATTTTTACCCAGGTCTGATACAACAGACTGTCGTTAAAGCAACAGACTCCTGTGTAGCAAAAACAGATCTAACACCCTGATTAACCTCATGCTTTAAACAGCAAGGATCAGCTGCATTTAGCACTGACTGCTAAGAAACACTTTATAACTGAAAAAAACCCCAAACCCTGCTTTGCCTCGTTGGACAGGCAATGCTGCTGTTTTATTTTGTGTAATTTCTCTGGGTTGGGCTGAATACACGCATAGAGCACTTGATTACCCAGTCTCAGTTGAAGAAAGGTGCCTTCGTGCTGAGGTGGGGTTTCACTGTACGTACTTCATGTGCTGATGCCTGCATCTGTTGAGTGCAGAAAGGCTGTCCACCTAGTTAGCTTTGAAGAAGTCCTTTGGTCTGCAAGAGTAATGAGTGGCCTAATTTAAGCCTCTTGATTCTGGTTGCGCCAAGGTGGAACTGTCCTAGCATCAAGCGGAATGAGTAGACACGATGCTTTCACTCCTCGTCTTAGGGCTGGGCCAGAAACCCCAGTACTCACCTGCTTTATGGCTCAGATGCAACGTTCCCCAAGAAGTCATCGGTGTCCACAGAAGTACCAGATCCCCATCCATCTCCTACACTGAAAGAGTAGTCAAGTGCATAGACAAAAAGCCATGGAACAGCCATTTCTTCCAGGCAGAAAGGGAACATCCAGAGCAGTGCAGAGAACACAGTGTTCGAAACAGAGTCGCCATCACAGAAACGGGACAGTATAGACCAGAAGGGTATGCAAAAATCAATTTACTAGTAACACACGTAGGAACAAAACAGCATCTGTAAAAATTAGGTTATTTAGTGAGCTTTTCCAGTCTCTAACAATATTATTACTCTATGAGTATGCAACGCAGAGACAATTTCTGTAAGGGTCAGTCATGGGTCACTGTATTCCGTTTTGCTCCAAGTGATGCACATCTGTTAGACTTGAGAGCATCTCACAGTCACGAGGCTGTTCCATGGTGTGGAATAACTCAGATTTCCATCACAGAGTATGGTCATCTACCTGTGTGCTCAGAAGACTCAGCAGTGCTTCAGAATTGTTCCAAAGAACCCACACGACTTCAGCCCAAAGTTACCAAATACCTTTACTATCCATGTGACACAGGCAGAGGGTTTAAGTTATGAGTAATTGGGAATATCAAGCCCAGATGCTGTTTTGTGGCAGGTGACAAAGCTTCATAAAGTTTGTCAAGAGTCTGACGTGAGTTTTGATCTGAACCTGTCTTTAATGTAAAAACAAAGAGTGGGGAAGACCTTTTTCCATAGCAATCAATCCACCTTTTCAGCTGCCTGTATCCCTTCAGTCTACTGCAACACAAGACACATTCATGCAGTGTCATTTGTACATTTACCTGACGGCGTGACGCTCCTGTTCAGCTGCATGAAATGAGGCGATGCCCATGTCCCTTCCTGTACCTAAGTTCCTCCTGTATTTGAATGTAGGAGTCAGGGTGTGTCAGAGCCACCTGCTTGAACACAAATGGCAGGAATTACTCATTCAAATCACAAGTGGCAGCGATGTGGGTGATGGTAAGCGTGCAACTGCAAAGGAGATGCAAAGAAAGTCACATTACCACCTCATATAGTGTGAAATATATGCAAAGGTCAACCAGACACCAGCATTACCTCATGCCAGAGAATGGTGTACCTCAACTACAGCTGGCAAAGCTTCAAGCTCTGCCTTTTTGGGGTTTTTTTTTGGGAGGGTGTAGTGATAGCAAAGCGACATATCAGATCCCTGTAGGTGAGGAGGCCCACAGCACAGGAGGCTGACTCTTGGAATGATGAGCGCAGTCATCCAGCGATTAACAGCCTTGATCCTGTGAAATGTAAAGTGTGGGGGGTTCTCAGTAGCTTCAGGGAATACAAATTCTGCAGTGTCTCAGCTTTGCCACTTTCACAGGCTGATATCTCCCACGAGCACCACCCAGGGAGGCTGACCCCAGCCACGACTGCGGCCCAGACATGTCATCTCTCCAGAAAGTCACTTCTCTGACAAAAATTCTGAGCATAGCCTTGCTGTATCAGGACGGCTGTTAGCTACATTTCCCTTTGTAGAGTTGGTTTGTGTGTAGACTATTTCCATTGGGATTGTCTCAGCTCCAACCAACTGTCCAGCTATTCAATTCAAACCAGCTTTCCTAATCTCTGCTACTCACATCTGTTTGACCAACTCCTCTTGCTTGCTCCCCAAATAAAGTGTGGATGATGCCTGCAAAAGGAGAGCTTGTGGTACAACTTCGGTAGCAGCACTGCAGTCCCATTAGGTCTTCTGGACCCTAAGCAGCCAACAAACCGGCGAGTAAAATGACATTTCAAAACCAGATCAGCTTTGCATGGATGATTCAAATGAGGAAACCGACTGGTGCTTCACTGACTGCACCTATTTGAATGCCAAATAATACAGCCATAAAAAACACAACAGACTCGCTCAACTAAGAAGATCCTGGGACACTGTAAAAGAAAAAATACCACAAATTATCACTAAAGACTCAGCAGTAGGACACTGATGCACAGTGACCCTTCTACAGGTTCTTACTTGAGTGTTCAATGGCGAAATTGGTCAGGAAAAAAAAAGCTTCTTGTTTAATCAAATTTTACACTTCAGAAGAGATGGTTTTCCTTCCTGCTCCAAGGTGGGGGACATGCATTTCTACCTAACTCTAGACTGGGCTCTCTTCCTGTTGAGATCTGGCATCCCATCGTTTCTCTGGTTATTTGAATCCCTTAGAACTTCATTTGATCAGGCCTCTGGAAAGTGTCAGTGAGGATGAGGTTGCAGCTATGTCTTTGCAGACTTTTGCAAGAAGCTACACCAAAGGCCATATTTACCGTCCAGACAAGGCAATAATTGGCAGAGCCAAAAAAAAAAAAAGCACCCAGGATACCAGGATAGCAGAGGTCTGAGCACACCTGGCAGTTTCATACGCTGTCAGGCAGCACAGTGTGCTCCAGGACGTGCCCCGACAGGCAAGTCATGAGGCAGCCCTATTGACAGGAGGCAAACAGAGCAGCGAGCGTGCCGAGTTCCCAGCCACTCCCCAGACAGCTCTGCCCTGGTTAGCTTGGGCTACCCATCCTGAGGGAGCGCAAGAATCTTTTTGGTCTTCCTGGAAAGCAGTGGGCAGCTCCAGAATCCTGGTTAATGTCTTCCTGAAAAAGAAAAAAAAAAAAAAGATCTGGATGGGGAAAACCCAAACACTTTGTATGAGGAATCACAGGGTAATAGCAGCCATTGGACCTTTTGGTCTATGTACTGCTAGAGCCAAAATGTGTATTAAAGCAGAAGTAAATAGAAAGGATTATTTTTGTTAGATTAATCAGAGCAGTAAGAATCTAAAATGAAGTCCCAGCAAGGCAGAGGTCTGCTTAAAACAAACAGTAAAGAAAAAAAATTGCATCAAAAGGTATTTAAAAAATATTTTTAATTAACACAAATGTATCATTTTACAATACACATTCAGTATTAGAGATGTAGTTAGCAAAAGAGAAAATGACACTTTCCACCTCACCAACAGAAGACCAACACTAATTTTTCTTTCCCATTGAAACAATTTATCATCATATGGGAAAAGGTACACTGGTTTTATAAATCCCAAATGTCAGCTGGTCCCAAAGACATTACACTGAGGAAAACCGCACTATTTTTCTTGTCATTACATGGATTTGTCATTCTAGAAACATAGCTATTTGCAAAAACGAATTGTTTAGCCCTACTTATTGGGCTTTGTTCTAGACTCCGCTGGAAACCTACTGTACTGTTTTGGAAATTGCTGCAAAAACTAGAATGGTCATTTGTCTGCCAACATGGGAAATCTGTTCTGGAAGAAATATCTTCACGTAGTTACTGTTGCCACAATTTTTGAGCACTAGGACTCTCCAAGGGGTCCAAATACTGCATTTCCCAACACCCCTCACGCCCAAGTAGTAGCTGTTCAGAAAGAGAACTGTACCTGAAAGTTTCCAAAGATGTAAAACCTTGAGAGAGTTATCAGTAGCCCTAATTTAAACCTAAGAAACACGAGTCTGCCCATCCAGAAAACGAATAAACGTAAAAACGTAGCTAGTTCATACTGAACGTTTGCACAGAACAGCTTGAGATGAAAAATGCTGCAGCAGCACGGAGCACTGGCGCTTTACAGTGAGCTTCCTTTGACAACACCATCAGGGAAAGGAGCAGGAAAAGAAAAAGAAGAAAAAAAGCTTTTTACAAGGCAAAAAAAGGAGGCAAACTGTGCCTTCCTGACAGCTGGCCTCGTCAGTGGCATTAAGTACAGAAAGGAGGCAGGTATTATTCAAGAGACAGCAGTGGCAGGGCTAGTAGGAGATCAGTAGTCAGCACAGGAAATGTTTTTTGAAAAAAACCCTAATTATGGTCCTTCTCTCCCAGTCTATCCTGTGCTGCACTGTAATTACATGAACAAAGCTGAAAGAGGGGCCTCTTCTCAAGACAGAAGTTGAGATACAGACGTACGAGAGCACAATCCAAAGTGTGTTTACAGACAGTGGAAATGGTGCCCACACTGTCTAAGCATAGGAAAAGACAGACAAAAATAGACAAAACAAGAAGAAGCAGAAAAGTTACAGTGGCATCCTGTGTCTCTTTCTCCACGGTAGCTACTTTTGCTTTTTTAGACATTTTTTAAAACCATACATAGCTCATTTTTTCCTTCTAAGTCAGAGGAAACAGGAGGGGGAAAGGCATGAAAGGAAGAATAGAAGCCACTCCATCACTGCAGAAGCACATCTTCTGGTGCCAACAGAAGCCTAAACACACTGAGGCCAATGCATCTATTTAAGCATCTATCTCTTATTACCTACGACTAACTTCAATGACTGCCTGGATTTTGACAGATTTCAGTCTTGGGCCAAAGCAAAACTATTTCACTAAGAGCTATTTTGCTCTGTTATGTGATCAGGCCCTTCAAGAGAGCTGCAGAGTGCTACCGTTGGATGGCATGGACTATCTTTGCTGGTGCAAGGAGTGGAAAGGCCAGGCTCCTCCAATACCAGCATTTTCCTTCTGTAAAACTTGAACTACAAGCACAAGCAGCATTATTCCAGCTTTGAAGCTAGAAGAGAGCTGCTGACAGAAAAACCTGCGAAATGACGGATGTCTTCTCACATGCTGTCAAGTACTTACCAGAAACTCACTTGCATGCAAGTAAGATAAAGGTTTTTGGTGCTAACCTCATCAGGAGTTTCACCGAATCCTCTTTCTACACCAGAGTTATCTTACCATAGAAGAGTCTGCTCTGTTGCTTCTCCAAGACCCAGGTTTGTTTTCCAGTGGACTTCTGTGCATCTGCAGGAGGAGTGGGCACCCCAGACTGTCAGGGAAGGTACCCACCTCGTGTTGGGCCACCAGCCAGGATGCCTGGACCCAAACGGACAGGCACCTGCCATATAAGTCATGGGGCTCAGAGCCTATCATGGATGTGAAAGAATACAGCAGGACTTAAAGATCCACAAGAACGGAGGACCTTAGTGCTACACAAATCCTCCGTAGCATCCTCCTTCAAAGCCGTAGCAGAACCTGGAGGGCACAGCGCAAACAAGGGGTGATTCAGACGTCGCCCCTCACACTCCCAAGTTTACATCTATAGGACATCACACACATGAGGCTTGACTCAGGCAGTGCCCTACCTTACGTGCCATTTTCAAACTGCCCCAACGTTTCCATTCTACAAGGCTTACAAAGGGTCAATCCAGACTTTTGCATCTTGCCAGCCTCGAGAAGTTGCATAAAGCCCCAGTCCCCATTTCCCACTCCTAGCAACGCTGCTTCTGTGTCTGACTTCACCTACAATAATTGGTCTCTGAAGGGCGAGAAATGGCAGTAACTTGTGCTGCGTTGCAAGGTGTGGGAATGGAGGAAATGAACACCAACTCTTTTTTCCGTCCGAGTGAATAATGTGATTACTGGGGAGGGAGAGGGGGAAGGGAGAAGGGCTGAGCCTTACATCAGCTGTGAGATGGGGTTTTAACTTTTTTATTTTTTTTTCCCTTTTAAGACAAACAGATGGGGAGACGATTAAATTCGCAGCCTCTACTACACAAACGTACATCACGGCAGCTTTTGCCAATGAAAGAGTTAAATAACCTGCTACTTAAATTGTCAACACTCTTATGTAAAAAAAAAACAAAACAAAACAAAACCAAAACCCAACTTCTCTAGGGAAAAAGAAGGCAGCAACGTAACCCCAAGTGATGCCAGCATTGCCAGCATGTTGAAACCAGACAGTCCGGACAGTAGCCACACAGTTCATTAAAATGGCAAAACTAGGCAGTTATAATGCATCTTTTTTTCAGTTATCAAGTAATTACCACTTCCAAATCATTTTGGTTTGAGACTCACCGGTTGAGGTGTAAATAACCTTCCATATGCTGCTGCTTATTCCAGACTGGGATATGCCTGCACAGAGCCATGCTTTTCTTATGAGAACTACTTGAGAAGACAAGGTCATCAACATAGCATCTTATTTTCTTGACAGCATGCTGCAGCAGGCATGCAACTGTATGGGACCAGCTTTGCTGTTTGGTGCAGGGGGGGAAGCTACAGTACCCCATCACGCATCCAGAAGCAGCCAGACGTGTTGTCTTAACTTGTCTTTAGTATCCTTAATACCAGCATTTAGAGTAGTGCACAGGACATTTCCCTCCTGAAAAGATTTTGTACTGAGAGCAACCAAAGTCACCAGACAGCAAACGTTAAGATAGCGAGCGCTGCTTGAAACCTCTCCATCACCTAGTGATTCTGGAGACACTTAACAGGGACCAAGCTGGAACAGAGAGATGCAAACCCCCCTAAACACAAATGTTTAGATTACTATTTCCTGAAGGGAAAAAAAAAAAGGGAAGGGATTAATTTTATGAATGTTCTCTTTCTTGTGAACCACTCACCAAAACTGCTCCTAAACGTTTATGGTCAGTCCTGCCCTTGCTTGCAACGGGACTTGATTCAAGATTTTTTTTGTTTCCAGCCATTTCTTTCACACATTACACCCGAACCACTGCCAGTGAGCGAACATGTGCAAACATCAGTCTTTGGTTGAAGTCTTGGTGTTGCATAGCCTGTAGGCTTTTACGCTGTGCTTAGAGTTCAGCCTGTGCAAGTATCCATTAAACAAACTATTCCAGGACTCTCACTATTCAGGGTAACTTTTTATTTCTACATGTAATGAAAGATCTACACGTAACGACAGGTTAATAGTTTTGGTCATTTCTTATAAGTGTTGTCATATCACCCAGAATACAAGTGCATCTTCGAGCGCATTTTCCCTTCTGCCTTAATTAGATTTGAGCAGGCACATAAACAAGGATAACAACTGGCTCCAAAACTAATCATGATTAATACTGCAACAGTTCTGAAACTCTAGAAATTCTCCAGCCAGGAAAAAAAAATAGGGGTGTGGAGTAGCACCGATCAGTTTATATGCCAGGCTAAGATACAGAGCCTGTTTTCATCTGATTTTTCATTCACGTGCCAAGTTAATAGAGCAGATGGTACGAGCAAATTCCACAGAACTATGCTTATAGCAAACTTTGTAAGAATCTCGTCTTGGGCGGTGGTATCAAACCCAGAAAAATCTGGGAAAAGACCAAGCAGAAAAAAAGTAAGGGAGAAAAGCCATAAACAGCTAACTCTGAAGGGAAAAGGGTTTGTGTCTGGATTTTGTTGATTAAAACAACACGGTTAAAGCCAGTATTTAGTGACTGTAACTTCTAAAAATGCTTCATTTGGTTTGCTGAAGCCAACAGGTTTGGGGCCAATAGACTCAGTCCAGGTTCTGAAAAAAATCCCATCTGATGCTGCTTATTTCTAGAACAGTTTCTAGAAAAATACGTTCTGTTCTTCATTAATTTGCTGGCACTGGTGGAGCCAAACCCTTAAGTTCTTAAAACACCATTTGAGTTCAGCTGAGAAGAAAAAGGGTTGCCTTAAAACTGTTATTTTTCCTGCAGAAAGACGTGATTACAACTTAATGTTTTCAAAGAGTTGTTTGTGTACTGTGGTGGGATGCCTGTTATCAGCTACGGAAACATCTACCCCTCTCACTGCCACCGGTAGATCTTACACCACTTCATGAAGGAAATTAACATTCTTCCCATTTTACAGATGGGGAGGTTGAGGTGCAGATGAATAGCAGCTTCCCTGAAGTGACTCCTTCGGACAAAAAGCCAGGCGCTCCTGCCCTGAAATGGCACACTGTGTCACTCTCAGACATAGAGAGACAAGAGTTTAGCTTCTGAGTTGAGATTTACCCTACGCAAATCCAGACAGACTCCACTTAAGTACAACATGAATCCAAGGGAAGCGTGAGGGGGAAAAAACATCCCTTTCCTTGCTCTTGACCAGTCAGGGCTGCGTAGCTGTCCGTGCAAGTGAGACAGTCCACATTGTGCTAATACTATAAGGAGGGTATATTTCCACTGAACCTGCTGGGAACGCTGATGTTCTGGTGTGATCCAACAGATATTTGGGAGGTTCAGGTCAGGAGAAAGTACTGTCCTTAACTCTGAATTTCCTGGTTTACTTTCCAACTTTGAACAAAGCAATCTCTATCTCAAAGGTACCTCAACTCATGAAGAAACAGCTAGTCAGAACACGTCTTTTTCTCTTGGCACCCTCCAAGATAGCCCCTATAGAAAGGGCACCAGAACACTGTTCCCAGCAGAGCAGCGAGCATGCCACTGAGCACACTCTGAGTCATCCTTCCCACCAGGGAAGTTAGTAGTAAAGGGTGTTGGCCAGCCAGGAAGCTCCCTGGATGAGTCACTATCAAAGACAACCGTACCTAGATAACCTTGGCATGGCCTTGCTTAGTTTGGTTCATTAGACAAGACCAGGTCTGTGCTGCTACTCCTCCCATCGTTCTTCTTTTTGAAAACTGTCTACTAATGGCAGGAACTATTGAGCTAATTGAACGCAGAGATTTTAAAACTGAAAGTCAAGAGACATCTAGCTGCATTTAAAGACTGGAAGATTGTTATAATGAAAATAATTGCAATAAAAAGAACTAAGAGTATGAGGAAAAGCAAATATTTGCCACCCAGCTGGAAAAAAAATCAGATTTTGGCAGTTTTGCTGAAAACATTTTGTGATTTTCAGTACTGTAAGCATTTTCAGTGCTTACAGAGATTCCAAATTTACAAAACACACCAGCAAGAGGCTAAGAGATCCTGCCCTTTGCTGCACAGAACTCTCTGTCTAGAGGAATCCTGCCCTTGACTTGTCGCTGAGAATTAATAGCATTGCTATCACAAAGGAGAGGCAAATCTTTTGGGATGGAGACATGCAGCACTGCTGCTGCATAGGGCAAGAAGCCAGTGACCTGCTTTCTGTGCTGCAGGGGAAGTTAGCAGTGCGGGGTGGCCCTGTATCGGCCCTGACTGGTGTGCCCAGTTCTACTTTGAGCACTGATTTTTTCTCCCTTGTGAGTAAATTTGCTAAAATATTAATGGCTGGAATTAGATATCGCTTTCTGGCCTGTTGGTTGCTTAATCTGAGGTGGTCTTGGCCACGATGGTTGTTAATTACTGATTATCAAATGGAAAGCGTGATAGGGCATTATTAATCTTTAGGTAGCTTTAACATGGTGTTTGACAAATTGAAAGTAACTTTTAAAACCAGCTCTCTCAGAATTAGTCCTGGTCCAACTTACACCCCAGTGATAAGCTGTAGGAAAAATCCTACCGAAACATCACACACCACATGAACAAAACACCATGTGTTTGTCTTCCTTCTTTTTTCCCCCGGAATTCCTCAGAATCAGTGAGAAGGGGACAGGTAGCTGAGGCCTGGCAGTTCACCTCTCCAAGGGTAGGAGAGCACGATGCAAGCAGCATAAGATACTGCACCTTTGCCCTAGACTAGAGAGGGACAAACATGCAAGTGTTCTTCTGGAAAGCTTTGCCTGCCATCAATGGCCAGTTCTGAGGTTGTCTGCAACTAAAGGCAAAAGATTTCAGTCTGGATGATGAGACAACTACCTTTAAAAAAGCTGCTCCCTTGACAGATACTAGGGAAAAAACCTTGGTAGATGTGTACGACCAAAGTCCCAAAATGTTTACAAAATATTTATGGATATGTCCCCTATTCCTATTCTTCTCCCTCCTCATATGCAAGCTGAATCTCTTTCCTCCCACATCACCCCAACGTTTCTTTCTGTAGCTCCCATCAGGCTGAGCCAGAGGGCGATGATAGCGCTGAAGGCAGCCGAAGCCTGCCGCACTGGATCGCCTCGGCAGGCTCCGCAGTTCTTCAGCTATGCCAACCCCGGGAGCGCTGTGTTCTCAGCCTGCCTCCGAGACACCTGAAATGGCCCCATGGCTGACGTACAAATACTCCTTTGTGCATTCCTCAGAAAACAGAGGAAAGCTCCCTTGTTCTGAAAATACCCTGACTTTACTGGTCAACTTGCAACATACTTATCAGCGAAAGATGTCAGTGACATCTCCAAAGGTCTGCTAGGGATGGTTGATTTTGCTGTTAGCTGATGGCAACGTGTAAATGGCTAATAATGCTGCTAATGAATGAGCTTGCCAAGAGATGTCACCAAGCCATCTTGCTACTTACCACCCCTCACTTCTTTTGCTGCTCACGACATGTTGCTGGGAAATGCCCCAAACACGGTTTGACGTTGTGTAGCACGCGGAATTCCCATTGCAATAGAAGCTGTAAAGGGGGTCACCAAGGGGACTGTATCTTTTTCTGGCTGTTCTCTTTGCAATGCACTGGGATGATCATGTTTTATTTCTAAAGCAATCGTTTCCTTAAGGGCCTTGCTGCAAGATTATTAAAACATCAGGAAATACGTAGATTTCTCTTTCACTACTCCATCGGATTCCCTGTGTTCTTAAAAGAAACAAAGGGAGGAAGTAGGATCAATAAAACATAATTCATTCTGCTCTTTTTCTTTTTAACCAGTTGCTGATAATTTTCACTAAATGGGCAAATTGTCCCAATAACAGCTTGTGTATAACGATAAAGCTTGTGTGTGTTGCCTTTAAAGAAACTCAGTTTTAAATCTGTTGTCCCAATGATATGGTATCTTACAGATCTTTAAACTCTTAAGAAAAGTGAAAATTAACTTTTTTACCAATTTATATTCCATTTAATTTCATGCTGCTGAAAGGGCTAAAAACTGTGATTTAGAAGAGTTCTGATAGGTTCAAAACCTCCTTCTAACCTGTAGTTTATTGATGAGAACAAAATGAAACTCAGAAGTCATAGATGAGCTAATCTACAATTCAGACTGCAGAAGAGTGTTTTATTCTATTAATCATTTAGAGCATGACTGATTATGCCTCACTGTGGCTGAACTCATTTTTTTTTAACAGATCAACTATTCAAACTTCATATGGCTGTAGCCAAAACACCAAGGCCAGCAGATTTGGTAGAGGCTGGTATGTTCCTTACTTGGCCCCGAGTCTACTCAGTTAATGTCTGCCTATAGGTGATGCTGTTTCTTTTACTCTGGAGAAGCAGCAAAGATGCTGTTTGTTCAAAACAAAGGTAGGCTGGGACTGCCAGCTGTCCCATGGCTGAGCTAACTCGAGACTTTTCAGAAGAGCAGGCAAAAGGAAAAGAGAAGAGCTCTTCTTCAGAGGGAAGGCAAGCTGGAAAACAGCCTTGATGCTCTGGAGGCTCCCAGACAATGGGAGTTTATGGAACGTTTCCACGTTTAGGAAAAGTCTGGCCTCCTCCTACATCCCCTGTCTCCCTTCTTCCTCTTGGAGAGCTTGATGCCCTGACACCTCTGGAGCAGTTGCTGCAGTGTAACCCTCCAGGGCCTTGGCAGAATCGGAGCAGGCACATGGGGCCACGGCCCCCCTGCTACCCCTCACAGCCCATGGTAGGCAGTTGCCTACTTTGCCTGCGTCAGGGGGCATTGGCCCAGCATTAAGAAGGTTGTTTTAGTTGAGGTTGGGTGCTCAGCTGCCTGAGCCACTTACAAAAAGCCCACGTGCCCTGAGACTATCTTTTCCAGACCTCGGATATTACGGAGAAGGAATTAAACAGCACCCCCTGAGAGGAACTGCACGCTGAGCCCAAACCAGGCGGTGACTGTAGGTCAGTACAGCTATGGCAGGATGCTCACCCAGCACAGAAATTATTGTCAGTAAGTCATATAATGTTGTTTCGTAAAGAGCTTCCAGACAGATGTAATAATTTTATGCTGCGGTGCTTTTGGAAGTATTTGAGGCCAGAGGTTGACTTGGATTGTTGGAGTCCACATGCTTCAAGCAGAAAAGACAAGCCCTTTCAAGTCAGCGTCTGAAACAAGAGACAGTATTTCTCCATGTACCCCACGATCCGAATCCTTCCTAAACAAGGAAAGGGCGGCGGGGTGAGCAGGTGGAAGAGACTGATGGCAGAGAAAGAGATGTGAAATTGCTGTCTGACCTAATGTTTCTGTATTTTAACTGTAGACCTTGGGACCTTAAAAAAAAAGTAGCCTCAGTTACTGAATTTGAAAAATACACCTTGGAACTCCCAGATTCTTTTTTCATAGCACCCATGACTTCAGTAGACGCTGGAAAGCTATATACCTTAGAGGATGTCAGCCCTAAGGCATGAAATCATTACGGCATGTGTTTAGGAACCAAACTCTCCTTCAAATCAACGGATGTAAACTCTGAAACGCTTTCAAATCTGGCATATGGGCTTTGATCACTTCTACAAATTGACTTCAAGTTTCTAAATCACTTGGACGCTTGAAAATTAGACTGAACATGAACTTGATTGATGGTGATGTTTTCAACTTGCTGATTCAAACAGCTACTCTAGATGAAAAAGGAATTTCTGCTTGCAGAAAACAGGAGGGAAGCGCTGGGAGAAAAGGGCCATAAAACAAATTAACTCAGGGCCTCCAGGCATTGGCTCAAAACATTTCATTCCTTTGAGATGAGGTACCTTTGGGGAAACAGAAGCAGCAAAACAAATGACAAATGGAAGCCAAGGGATGCAAACGATGAAACATGAAGAATGCTGTAAAGAAGTTAGACAGTATTTGAGGACTGGATTTTTGTCTTGTACGTTATCCAATTCTCTATGCAGAACAAGCCTTCAGACAAGTCCATCTAAGCGTTCGTGCTGGAAATAATAATAATTCTTTTTTATTTTTTTTGGCATTATTATATCAGATCAGGATGTTCTCACACACTGGAAGCAGTGCATTACAGGATGGGGAATGCCCCCTAGGCCTTGATACCATCGCAACTTGCTGCTCTAGTCCTACTCACAAATTTTTGCGTTCAGCAAAAAGTAGGGAATATAGAAACTTGCATCTACTGGCCATGCAAGACTCTGAAATCTGCACACGCCGTGTAGGAGAGGCAATAGCAACACCTGACACACAGGGTGGAAAAGGCACAGACCTAATCCTAAACTGGGAGGTAGGTTAGCAGCTAACCCTCAGTCAAAGGAGGAAACATCAGCTGACAATATTGTGAATCACCTACAAAAAATGTAGGTCACGGCCTCAAAAACAATATCCAAAATACAGCCCACAAGGAGTTTGAGAGGTTTGAGGGTATGAAGAGTTCTGGGAAGCATCTCCTTACTCAGATTGACTAATGAATAAATTTCTGCAGTAATGCATTTAGCCAGTGTAAGTCTCCTGTGGTTGGTTACATCACCTCTTACTGGCTCTATAACTCATTAACTTGCAGCTTATCTCTGCAACCCTTTCGGTGCCCCTAATGCCAGGCAGCGTGTTCTCCCGTAACATCCACTGGGCTGAGCGTGATGTGCCAGGCACGGCTGAACTGGAGAAACACAGCGGTCCTGGGCTGTGTCAGGGCTAGGTAAGACCCACCAGCCCCCTCCTTAGAGGAGTCCCACAGACCTCAAACCTTTTACCGGCACCTCAAGCAGCAGCTTCCCTGATGGGTGACCTTGTACTGAAGCCTTACAGAGGCAGAAGATGCTTGAATGGCAAATGCTGCAGCACAATTATGTAAAGGAAGAATGAAACTAAAGCTTAGAGTAAAAATGTGGAACAGAAAAAGCAAATCTGCGTCACTGAGGGAGCCCCCCTGCCTCCCAGCTGCCAAACACATCCATTTGCTGCTACGCCTTCAGTCGAAGGCTCCTGCCTGGTACAAATCAGCACTGCTTTCTGGTGTCAGCAGAACTTCGCCGTGTTACAGCCCTCGGCCCAGTAGATAAGACACTTCCTAAGCACTTCTTGGGCTAGTGGTGCAGCAAAGGATGTTTTTCAAATACTTGTCTTTGTAGCTGGCCTGATAAGCACTGACCCAACCACAATACGGTTTGTTCAAGAGCTTCCGAAAGCAGCTCTGTTGCTGCGACCACCCCTAGCACCCACTTTCCAACTCGGGTGGGAAAGCTGACCCCAGGAAAAGCGCTGCTTCCACCCTCCACGTTTACAACACACCTCAGCAAGGAGGACTTACCACCACATCAGTTCCGCCTCCTTCGTTGGGGAGAACTGTGCAGCCCTTCAAAATGACAAGGTCGGGAGGGAAAAAATATAGAGTCACTGCTTCTTCAGCTGACATTAATAGTTCAAATGAACTTGCTCAGTTTCTTTCTGAAGCAGAAGGTAGGAAACTGTTGCAATGGGTCACAACTCGGTGGTCCTTCCCCTGCTCTGGAAGGACTGAAAACAGCACTGGGCCCTGGCTGGAATTTCAGTGAGGAATGGTGCAGAAGGAGCAAGTGTCTCTATCTCAGACCTTGCAAGATTGTGTACTATCTTTTTGATTTTTAAGAGGGATAGCAGGAGGAACAGGGAAAGGGAGAGACAGGTAACAGTAAGAAGCGAGCATGACCCACAACTGATAGAAGATTGAGCCGCACAGAATTCAAGAGCAGTTTTCTTTTTGCTTGGTTTCTTTGGAATTTTGTTTTTTTAAACTTCTTGAGGATTTGTTCCATTATATTCAGACTATTTTCCAGAAAATATTTTAATATTAAAACAAACATTGGTGTGCTTATGCCTTCATTTGCAAATAAAATCAGAGCTACTGTAAATCACAGAAGGAAGGTGTGATTCCAGGCTACACTATTCAAATCACTTTTTGGTTATGAAATGCTGATCACTGAGCGTTGATGAGTTCTGATGGGAGCTGTTGACATTCTGTTGACATTTCTTCTACATACTGTCTTTGTTTCAGAGACACCTGACAGGATATTAATGTTTAATTATGCAAAGCGTACCCTTATTTCCAATGTTAATTATTAGAGCCACTGATTTCTTCAATGACTTCTCAAAGCAAAGTTAGAGAAAGATAGTCACAGGAAGACAAGTAAAATGTGTGAGTTTTAGGTCCTTTCATTGAAAGGAAAAGTTAATCTCTTTGCCCCTCTGAGTTTAAAGACAGACAAAATACACTATTGGCTCCTAAAGCAAGAAGCTAAATATTGTAGAACTTGAAAGCTGTGGCTATATGATATTCCTTGGAGGCATTTAACTCCACACTTACATGTTAAGGTTTTTTGGTTCCCTTTCCCTCCAACCACCTGAAGAAGAGCCTCTGTTTGCCGTTGTATAGGGTCCAATAGCTGAAGAAGCTAATTCCAGCTCAGACACCAATGCTTCAGTGCTTCAACATCCACACCATCCAGTTAAATACGACATTGCTACCAAAACTGGACCAAAGCACACGAAGTGTTCCCCTTCACTCAGACACTTCAGTGCGATTTGCCTTATTCAGATATACTGTACATGTTTCTGAGCATTCCAGGTGCTGTTCCAGTGGCAATTCCTTCCAAATCACTGTGTACCTACAACATCCAAGCGTTAACTATCCAGGCTAGTCTTATGAAAGAGGTGCTATTAAGCAGGGCAATAGGGACTTCAGGGGTTTGGGCTGTTTGGGGGTTTTTTGGCATACCTATCTTTCAGATATCCTTCAAGTGGAGCAGGAGAAGTGAAATTCACTGAAAATGGAGATGAAGTATTTTAAAAGTTCATTAGGGATAGATAGATCCCAGTCTTTAAACAGCTTTCTTCCCTCCCTTAAAGACTCGGTGGCTTCCTGATCAAATATCTGGATCTGTGCTCAGGCTGCAAGTCTTGGCTACAGGTCAGGTATAGGTTCGGCTGCCCCTTCCCCACACACCAAAACGATTTCCAAATACTCCAGTGTTTAAAAGTCTACCATGGTTTGAACATGGCAGAAATAATCACTCCATGCTCACATTTCATGGGTCCTGATCCAACTTCTACTGGCATCCCACTGTTGATTCTGTTGGCCCAACACAATGGCATTACAGGTACAAAAATAACCAAACATCTGGCTCCCTTCTAAAAAAGCGCACTTGGGAAAGTAAACCAAAGTAAGCCAGGTGCTGTTAACCCCAGCACTACGATAAACTGCAGCGAAAAGGGATGATTTAATAACCAAAGCAGCAGAAGATAAGAAAGCTTCAACTCCCACCTAGTCCTTCAGTGTCATAGAAGAGTGCCTAGACCACAGCACCCTGAAAAGGACTGGGAAGAGAGAGGGGTAAAGCCCACAGCACGGGAAGCAGGTTCAGTCTGCTTCATGATCTCTAGTCACAGCGACTCAGGAGTTAAACAACTGTAGGCGCCTGCACCTTTTATTTGCCTTGGATTTGCACCAAGTTTGAGTCATCACGTTCAAACAGGAGGGAAAAAAAAAAAAAAGAACACCCAAACCCGAGCTTCATATTCCAAAAAGGGCATTCCCATACCAGGACACTTTTAAGTTCTTACCAGGGGAAGGAGCCTTTTTGAATTAAGGTGGGTACATGTCTGTCTCCTCTTCCGAAGGAAAAACAAGATCTGTTCAGAGCACTAAATAATCACAAACACAATTTAGAGGCACTGGTGTCTAAATAAGACAGGACCTCCGGATATGTTATGTCATATCTGCCTCTACAGAAAGATTTAGCTTTTCTGTAGCTCCATTAAACTCATACTGTAGGTGGGACTGAGGACTTTTATAGTAGCAGACTATCAAAGGAACGTAAGGAATGCAGGGTGTAAACAGATTAGATCTTTTCCCCCCTCTTATAGAAAGACCTAGGTTTTTTTCTCTTTCCTCTGAAGCTTTAGAAATTTAAATGAAACACTGAAGCATGCATGTTACTCAAGTGCACCCTGTCCTCAGTCCAGGATTCAAAGCCAACAATTCACAGGTTTTTCCTGTTTAATCAGGGGTTGTGCAGGAACTTAACCAAGCTTTGGAACCGGATCCACTGGCAGTTTGGGTTGAACTGGAAAAAAAAAAAAGAAATCGACCTACAGCACATTAACCCCTCACTTTGCTATTTCACCCTTTTTGAAGTGTTTACCCTACAATTACCAACGATATCCACTGGTCATGTCTCCACTGGCTGGATTTACTATCCTAATGGTATGGAGTTTGCTGTACTGGATAAATAACAAGAAGGGACCAAGGGCCAGGCTTGCATCCAGAGTCAGTTTGGATGATTCTAGGAACGTTTCTCAGCAGAACCTACATCAGCTGACATCTCGCCTCAGTTATACGAACTATTTCACTAGTGATTCAAATAACAGTCTTATGAAAGCTAATGCACTAGCAGAAAGGGGATACATGCATCACTAAAGAATGATTTACCCATCCTCTGTTTCCTCTCTGTACTGGACTCTTTTCATTGTTTGACTGCAGGTTCACATTTCAACGCCTCACTGCTTTTCCCAAATCAGTATTGCCCAACGTTTGGCCCTTTACGTGTGATAGGTGGGATTCGTTTTCTCATTTCTATACTGCAGTTCTAAGCCTACATTCACATGGGGAGGCAGTCAGCCTCTTGCCAAGATGGCTATGTCAGTGAAGGAGAGACCAAGGACTAGTGCGTGATAAACTCGTGTAAGGTATATACCCCAGATTCAGAGCTGTAATTGAAGTTCTGCAGGAGAAAGCACAACTACTTTAGGCTGGGAACACAATCCTTCCACAGAGCTCCACTAAGACACAGGCAGAAGGCAGTAGATATGTCTAATGCAAGAACTGAGGCGAAAGTTAAGGACAGCAGAAGTAATGCTGACCGTGATGGAGATATACTGGCAAACCCGTAGCTAGGTGGGAAACCAGTAGTTGAATTTCTTAGCTAATTGATCCAAACGTTCAGCTTGTGACTGACTACAGCATCCTTTGTACAAATGCTACAGGAGCTGAAGTAGGCAGCCAATGAGTGATAAGTCTGACGTGATTAACTCATTTGAAAGCTTAACCTACTAAGGAAGATCATTAGCACATATATACAAAGCAAAGCAATCGCCTGGAAAAATCAAATATGTACCTTATGAGTTAGAATATTAACAGAAAGCTAGGGAATTATAATGGTAGTAAAATCAAAGGCTCCATCTGAAGAACCTCATTATCATAATTTTTGAACTGTGTTCATGTTGCTCTTTTGCACATTCAACAGCCCTTGACATTAAGTAGTGAATAAGTATTAATTAACATTCCACCCTAATCAGGGCAAGAAGGTTAAACACTCTGCTGTCTTCATAGCTAATCTTTAAAGAAAACTAAGAATTGCCTGAAACTCTGAAAGGGGAAAGATTTCAAGTGTGTATCCTGGTAGTAGTGATTGGAAAAAGATAAAGAACAGTGTGAAACCTTCCTTCGCTTCTCTTCTTTCTATGTATAATTGGAGGTAAACTTTAAGTCCGCTGAAATACCATTTAATTGGGAGGGACTGAGTAGATGCTTCATGTCTTCTGTTCTCATTCCAGGAAGTTTTTTAGCTAAGGATTCTTGAAAGCCGCACAAATTTCCCTTATGTACTTGTTTATATATCCTGCCCACATCTTCGTAACAGATAGGTTACGCACGGTCTCTTGATCTCTGTTCTTAACATGAGCACCCCACTCAAGGACTAATATAGTCTAGTGTTCCTCAGCTCCCTAATATAGCTGTTGTTTTAGGTGAGAATCAGGGTAGAAATTCCTATCAGCACTGCAAACACGCACCATGAAATCAAAGAAAAAAAAACCCCACTGTCAGACACTCCCTCTCCCCTCCTCTTCTCCAGGGTACAATTCAATGGAGAACTCTATAGGGGAAGCTTGTGTAAGTTTTTTTAGCTTTGTTGTCTTCTTGGAAGTTTTGCAGCACATAGTTTATTCTGCTACTAAGCTCAGCAAAGCTTTAGCCCCTCCAGAGGGTTAAAGGGCCATTTTCTCAGGAGCCAAAGCCTCTTTTGTTTTAGACTAACTGATTTGGTGTTAAAATCTGTTGAAAATTCAATTGGGGGGGCGGAAAGCCACTGGAGCAAGAGAACAAAAAGTTTGAAAATGCCCTTATCACTGGAGCCAGCTTTCACACATCTCAGTCTTTTTAACCACTTGGCAGCCAGGCAGAGAGCTTCAGAAGGTGATCAAAGCAAAGAACACAGCCTTCCACACCAGATTCTTTCCCCAAGGCCTATAGAACGTCTCCCCACAGATGGACTAACTGGGAACAAGAAAAAAATGGAAAATGCTTTTTTCTCCCGTTTCAGCTCTAAAAATTTGCATACTCTACCCAGAGACTTGAGCCAAGCCTGATTTCTCTGTATGCTGACGGGAACAGACATTTCAGAGAGAATTCCTACCTTCATCACAGGCTGCAGGGAATCAATAAAGTGCTTCAACTATCTTGTTTTCCTGATTTTATGTTCCTTGCTAACACGCAGAACGAGCATATCTGGTTCAAAGCAGACTGACAGGAGGCAAAGCAATTGTTTGGAGGCTATTCAACGCCATCAGACCTTGCAACAAACCTATGGTGTATTTTCATTAGTGAGGTTTCAGTCCTTTCAGCAAAGGCTGCATTAAAAAGCAGTCCCAAAGGCAGAAGATACAGAAGGAGTAATTATATGGTGCAATCTTTGCCTAACTCAGCCCTGCTACTCGGTCCAAGTCCAGAAGCAGGCGCTAAGGTAGGGAAAAGATGCTTTTAGAACACTTGTTTCCCAGTTAGGTGAATGCAAACACTGTAAGGTTCGTGTGAGTCACTGCAATCTATCAGAAGGGCTAGTCCCACCAGGATAACGCAAGAGTGACATGAATGCAGTAACCTCAGACTGAGAGTGCAGATCTATACAATCAGGGAGAAGAAACCAAGGGAGCTAATGCTCTGAATTGCACATCCCTGGCATGAATCACCAGATTCAGATCAGTGGTTACCACAGTCAAGCCCTTCTCCCTAGCTCTGCTTCTCCTACAACAGACCCAGCATGAAATCAGAGCATCCTTCAATCTACACAACTGGAAAACTAGGAGTGACTTACTGTAACGAACTGTTCCGTTAATATAGCACCACACTCAGGTTGCTTGAAGTCCAGATCAACAGATACAAAATGGACAACTTTAAACCTTTGATGCCATCAACGCTTCCTGGAAAAAGGAAGTTATGACCAACTGGGAGCCCGTGCAAGCTGTTAATTCCAGAAAACTTGTGGTTCCTACTCCCCTGTTTGTGAAACTGAAAAAAAATTACAATATACCTGTTGTTTAAATATTGCTGTATTCCTGGTCTTACACTAATGGGAAGCCTCTACCTAAGCTCCAAGTTTGTCTCCTAGTATTTCAATTTTTACCATTCTTGTCATTTGCAATGTTCCTTATCTCTCAAGAACGGAGCATCTTTATAAAAAGATGAGCCCCTGTTTGTTAGCATTCAGAGTTGGAGGTTCCTCTAAAAGGCTGATGAGATTCTGAAGACACAGGTAACACATCTGTAACATACAAATAGTCCCATGAGTAGTTCTGATACCATGACAGACCCAAAAGTTACACGCTGGCAAACAGGTGCTCATAGATAGGGAACTGCGTGGATTTTACTTGTAATTGCAAACTCCATCCTACTATATCCAACTACATCTAAGAAGCAAAAATGTCCTTACACCTCATTCTTCTTTATATTCCCTGAGCTTATGAAACCAAAGACCAATTTGGTTTTAATTACTTGAGTACAGAATAGAGTTATTTTCTATGCCGTTACAATACTTCACAAAATAGGTGTTTCTGAGTTGATAAAACAGTGTTTCATAGAGGAACTTCTAAAGCTTCTCTGTCAGGGCATTCACTTTCATTTTGATTTCCAATTACTTTGTTTTGTGATTAATTTTATAGCAAGTTTCACACTGTTATCTCTCACAACATATATTGTTGTCTCTTTTCTTTTCATAGAGCATCCGTCACTCCTGTGTTCTGTGGAAGAGACCAACACCAGCTTAAAATACCAAAAATGCTCTTTCCAGCTGTGGTCGTGTGTTCTAAAGCCTTGTTTCTTCATGTTGGGGGGGCGCTTCCCAAAAGAAGGGATTAAAATATGATCCAGGCATAAGAGGGAATGAATGCATAGTAACATTTTTCCTTGGGAAGGCAGAAACTGCTGGTTTAGGTTTTAATGGGTAGCTGTTAGAAGCAATTAAAAGCAAAGGGTCTGTGAAATACACAGATTTACATCTGTGCACGGAAGGAAAAGAGAGCGCTTGGGTTTCTAAATCTCTAGGATTTGGGCCAATGAACTGCTCAGCTGAGCGCACAACACATAACAACGTTGATTGGCGTTGGCCAAGAAACTGTTACGAATGTTCAACCTGCTTTGGGTACAACGAGGCAAGGCTCTGCACTAAAAAAAAAAAAAAATAAAAAAAAGCCCTACAGCTAAATTTTAATAATAAACACCAAAAGGTGAAGAACTTAGAGGCTGCAAACACTTGAAGAAGAAATATGTAAGTTTTCTTTGTAAGGAAGGAGTGCTACTCAAAGAGGCAACTCCCTGTGCTTCCTGCACGGCTAGCGTAGGCTCCAGCCAGCGTCTGGTCTCGCACCAAGGCTGCTGACTCAGAGCAGAGACCCATGCCCCTGCGATTGGCTGGCCACTGGGAATCACGAACTACACCAGTGAGTTATCAACCAGGGCGGAGGAATGTCTGACAGACACAAGACTGGGTTTTTAAGGCAGTTTCCTCGTGTAGTCTCTTTAACCCCTGAAGGACAAGCAGCAACAACCCGTTTCTGCACCCTGCCACCGCAGCACAGCAAAGACTGTTTCAGGTGCTTTGTAGGACGTCAGGTCTCTCCCATTGCTCCTTGCCTTGCCAACAGTAGCTGGTAGTGCTTGTACCAGGAGTCATTTCTGCCCTATGGGTTGTACTCCAGCTGGTAGCTGAGGATCAGAAGTCGTCCTTGACTCCAGGTTTGCTGCTGATGCTGTGGTCCCAGATGCCTGCCTTCATGGGCCCAAGAACCGTTTCTGTTGCCTTTAAACTTAGGAACAGCTCCTTTTGGGGTTATCATTACACTTTTCTGGAATCTTAGCTGAGGGAAGAAGCCATCACTTTTTTCCCAAGCAGACAATAAACTCGACCATTAAGAGGCACTTGGCAAACCCAACACATCAGCTCAGTTTTTCTAAGTGGAAGGTACTGTCCTGAGACACAATGCCACCAGCCTGGAGTGTCAACAAGAGTCAGTTCTATGTTATCATATTCATTTTATTGGTGAAAATAAGAAACATTTGTTTTTATCATACTGTTCTGCTTCCCCAGTAGGACTAACAGTCTGCTGAATTCGAGCAGAAAACTTGTCAGCCCAGGGAGGCAGCTTTGCAAAGGCTTGGTAGTGCTTTGTGTTCCATCTAAGTTTTGTGTTGTCCCTCAGATCCTACTTGCGGTTACTTTCAGGTGGCCACCAAGCACCCAGATTGAAGCACAAAGTCAGTAGAAGGACTCTCACTGAACTCCGTGGATGTTAAATGAGGCTGAGGCTGCATTATGCTCAGTTCGGATAAAACTACAATATGAATAACAAGAATTTCTATTTTTATACCAGTGTTGATGCAAGAGGCTGCATTCTGGTTCCATTCACTCAGTATCATGCACGTATTAATTTTGATGTTATTCTTATATCACTATATGAAACCATGTTGCTATATAAGATGGTATAAGACAGTATATACGTTCTGTAAGACAGTATAACATGGTTTTCAGTCTGAGCTACACACGCATTTCCACAATCACAATACCTTTGTGTGTTATTATTCAGATTATAGTATCGCAGCAAGTATCCCTGTGGACCAAGCGGTGTGTTCACCTGAGCACAGACAGGAAAAACAGATTCCTGCCTACATTAGCCAGTTGCAACAGACCTGGAGACATACGGCTTCCAAGGCACATAGCCCCAAAAAGAAAGTCAGTTTATACTGCCCCTTGGATCCAGAAAACTATCCCAAATTCTGCTTCTCTGTTAAAAGAAAGGGAAAATATCTGTCTCGGGTGTTCCCAAGACACATCAAGGGATGTCAGAAGATGTGTCCCTGTGTACCCCCCTGCCCCCAGGCCAGTTGCTCAGCAAGGTCAGAAGTTCCCAAGTGCGTTTCTCCCAGAAAACATTTTGCCATTCTTTTGAAATGTGGTGGTTTACCTCTCGCTGCCCTATAAATCATTAGTGCTAATTATCCTTTTCGCTTGAGCCAAAAAGAAAACAAAACGAAACACTTTTTTGTTAGAAAAGAGATAGCAGGTATTGATCAAAATCCTGATCCAAATTCCAGGGAAGTGGGTCAGAGCTTTTCTGTTGCCCTCTATGGGCTTTGGATGCACTGTGCTTTTAGACATTTTTATTGCATATGGCCTATATATATATATATATTCTCCACATAGCCTAGGATCCAGGGGGGTGATTTTATCTAGAGAGTTGAAAACTTCAGTAGTCCAAAGTAAAGTTTTATCCCCTACAGCTGGACCTGGCCCCATACATTCAAGCAAAGATCCCTGACGTCCCAGCGCAGACAGAATCCCTGACGCTACTTTCCCACCCCAGTTCAACTGAAGGCCACACCACTGAAAAGGAAGGTCACGACACCTGAGGGCAGGTTGTGGCACAGCCTGCCTAGAAATAACGTGAAGAGACCCAGCAGCAGAAAAGCATATAGGAAAGAAAGAATGGAAATTAAGGAAGCCCTGCAAGTCCAGCACATCATCTTTACATGTTGTCATGTTCAAAATAAATACATGAGGATTAAGCAAACATTTTCTCAAAAGGCCTGGCTCCTTTGACATTGTGATGTGCCTCCACAGTACCTGTGGCCCTGCTCCTGTTGTGGAACAATAGGAAGCCACTGTGCACGAGTTTCCCCTTGTTAGACTGTAAAGGCACCGTGATAACAAGGGTCTTTACCGCTCTATCTAAGAAAGCCCAGAAAACCTTTACAGGTATGCCCAGATTCCCAAAAGAAGGGGACAGACACTTGGTTTTCTGAAAATTTCCCCCTGAAATAAATGGCAACTCTTCCCATAGTGTTCTCGAGGGCAATCTGAACTGACCTTAGGGCTTAATTGTTTTTCAAGTTGCCCTGAACTCTTGGCATCGTGTCAGCGGGGGCTGCAAATTGTTGCTGCTATGTTCTTTTCAATGGTTGTATTTCAAGCCCAAACCCACATTTGTCTCCCGCGTTTTGCTCTAGTATGAAGCTGGATTTGCAATTCACAATATCTAGTTTTGCTAGGATTTCAGTATCCTTTTTTTTTAAAAAAAAAAATAAATAATAATTTCCCTTCCCTGTGGACGTTGGACATTCACAGACATATAAAGTCTCCCACAAAATAAGAAAGAGTACCTAGTTACTAGTACCTAGTTCATTTTCAGACAGCAAGCTGGAAATACTCCTACAGCTTAACCTTTGCAGGCATTTTACTTCTGCTTCAGAGCTGTACCCCTCTATCCAGCCACATTTTTCTTTTTCAGCTATCCACTCCTCAGAAAGAACACAGATTTTGTATAAGGCCTCCTTTGGTGAAAGATTCACTGCATACCTACTTCCACAAAACCTACAGAGCAGGTTTCTGTAGTAAACAGTGTAAATCTCCTGACTTCGCTGCTACCACTTGTACAAAAAAATCCAGGATCTCTCTGAATAGGAAATGGCTTTCACAGGCTGGCTGATGATTACGGTAATAGGACAACAATGGAAGTTCACATCCCCAGGTAAATATCCAAGATACGATTACAAACAATATCAATCACTACAGATCCGTGTTTTTAAAAGTGTTTTGTCTTTTTCTTCCACTTCTTTCTGCCTCTCAAGCAACCGTATCAGTGGCTGAGCATTTTCAGGAATTATCAGAGAGCTAGGAAGTAACTTGCAGGCAGCTCTTTTAATACACAGGTCAGCACCAAGAATCACCTTGCTACTAATCACTGTCTCAAGAAGTCAGCTTGCACCAGAGAACTGTTACCATCCAGCCTTACTTCACTTGATTCAAGTGTTTAAAAATTCGGTATTTTTTACCCTTTTGTTCCCAAACCATTTTCAAAACTGCACCAAAACACTGCAGCGCACAATTACACCTGTCTCTCAAGAAAATCCTTCATTAAGAGAAGATAAAGTCTAACCACTTACTTGTTGTCCCCAGTCCTCCTTGTCATTTAAATGTGAAGAAAAAAAACAACACCAAAACACCACCATGTAGCTTCACTTGGCGTTGTTCACATTAACAAAAAAATCCAGTCAAATATCACCTCTAAGTTCACACAATACCTTAATTAAACAAAGGAAAAACGAGGTGGAAGATGAACACCCCGATGGAATCTCGGAACCGTAGATTTATTCCACCAAGTGCTTTACAGTGTCTGTTATCTCAGCCTTGGCTAAGCAAGAGAATGCTGGTGAAAATCTTTGCCTGGTACAGTACAGAGCCTCTGTTTCACAGGCCAGGAATTTTACATTGAATAATTTTTAACTTCAGCACTGGGAGGAAAAACAGGGTCTCATACACTCTGTCTGCTTGATTAGGTTTTATTTATTTATTTAATGGAAAGAAAACTCCTAATTGGGGAGGGAGGGGGAACACATGCACTATCCCTTCCAGCTGCTGCCCTGGGGTGGAGGGAACAAGGGGAAACGGTTAGCACAAAGATGATGAACTTTTCTGGGAAAATGATAAGATAAACCACATAGCTGAGAGACCGTATCTTTCAAGAACTGTAGATTATGTGAATTCCCAGTTTATTTTCTTCTTTTTTTTTTTTTTTTAAAAATGTAAATTTACTGATCTGTGGCTAATACAACCTAATCCACTCAGAACTGCTAAAACAACAGTAGTTAGCAATTCTAATCAACTATATTGTTATTTGTATTATGTTACCTCTGTAGAGGGCCAGCTGAAACTCAGGCCCCACTGTGCTAGGCACATTACCAACACAAACTAGGAGAGTCTACCTTAAGTCACAAAATAAATATGCAAAAATCTGGGACAAGAAGCAAAGGAACAAGTCACCTCAGCTGGATGAAGAAGTTATATATCAAACAACGGGCGAGCTGGGAATAGACCCCATCTCCCGAGCTGTACCCAGACATTTAAAAGATCAGATTTTTCAACTGGACTGATGTTCAGATAACTTTGTGTAACGTGAATCATTCAAGTGCCCTTTCAGCTGGCAACGTGGGCCGGGAAATTCAGAGAGTTACAGCAGACTGCAGCTTTCAGTAGGGCAGCACCGAGAAGGCACTGAATCCCAGGTCCATGCTCGTTCCGCTACTATGTGATATTTCCAAATGATGTTTTTCTCCTTCCAGGGCAATGAAGTCCTCAACCAAAAAAATCACAACCCAATCCAATGCCCACATGGAACAGAACAGAATACTTCATTCAAGGCTTTAAGATTCATCTTTTTCATCACCCCCGCTTTCGGCTTCAAGTCCGTTTTACCATCCTTCTGGTAAGAAATGTCTATTCTCACAACAAAGCCAAATACAGAAACTGCCTCGTTTCCTGCAGGCAGAAACACAGGCAGACACACTAAACCACAAACCTGGCAATGCCAGCGGAGCCCCACTGCAAATATCGCAGTCCTTTCATAAGGCACCGTGTTATTATTGTGTACGTCATTGTTGTGCCCAGGTTTGATCTCTTTTCTTCAATGCAGCAGCTGCCTTTTTCCACACTGAAAGCTGTGGAGTTAGTAATATAGTTGCTGAGCACCTGCGCAATTAAAGCTTCATTAAAACAGACAGTTAAAATTGCTGTGTCTGTTGATTACATGTCGTTAGACCAGAAAAATCAGTTGAATAAAGCCTGTGAGTTGGTCAGGAAGAAGCAAACAAAATTCCATGTTTTGTTCCCATCTTGCTTTCTGTAGTGAACATAGAGAACGTGTAATTCAGTAAGTGCAAGTGTGTGTCCTCATTCGTGAACTGGAAATATAGCACAGCCAGCTATATTTCAGAGGAGAGGGAAACATTCTCTTAAATTGTCGGTGCTCTTAACTCCAAGGAACGCTTCTGTATTCCTGTTGTCACACACATCATTTATTGCACAACAGAGTGAAGCAAACACCTGTCTAGGATGGATAAACAGGTATGTATGTAGGTATAATACAGACTGCTGGGTTTCATTGTTTAACGGCACCGAAAGCATAAAAGCAAGAACCTGGATGAAAAAAAATGCAGAACCTTCCAGGTGGGTGATGCAGCGCTTCTGGAAAGGGAATTGTTCGGAATACAGGGATATTGGGTAGGCGGCAGATAACAGCGTAACTTACAGCTCTTGTGTTTGCAGAAGCTGGGGCAAGGGCTTGCTTCTAAACTCGGGTGTGGACTTTGTCTTATGAACAATGAAATGCCTTACCGTCATGGCAGTAGGTGGCATAACCTAAGAGTCTCAAACGCTTCAGAAGACTCCCTCCAGCCCCAGGAGAGACTGGCATCATTATTTTCAAATCACTCAGCACCACAGTTCGAGATAAATAACGTGTAGAAGCAGGATTTGATCAAAGCACAAATAAAATAGAAGAGTTTAGGAAGCATTTCTCTATCTCAAACACCACACTAGCAGAAACATCAAAGTTTGAGCCTATAGACAGTTTTTGTACATTTTGAAAGTTATTTTGTATTCGTATTGAAGCGTGACTTCAAAGACACTCCTCACATGCAAGTACAGACAAATGTTCACCGTTAGCCTCAATGGAAACTGTAAAGATTGACCGTTTAGATCTGAAAACAATAAACTTCCCCAAATTCAACTTCCTGATAGCCATTAAAATTTGCATCGACTCAAAAGAAAGGCCTGCTGGGGAAGGGCTGAAAGACCGGCTGGCCTGTTTTTCAGGTAGACAAACAGCAGCATGAATAACAATGTACATGAGCTGGAAGCACTGAAACAAAAAACCTGCAAAACATCCGTGACTGACGCTGCTGAATGTAAACCTAATCACACCCATCTCTGGACAACTCAGTCACACGCACACCGGTGTTTCTTCAACAGATGCTGCCCATAGCAATTAGAAACTATCACTAAGCAACATCCATCATAGCGAGTTCAAAGTCACAGCTCGCTTCCCCACCCACACAGTTGATGAAGGACAAACACCTTGTGTTTCTTTTATGGCTACAGAAGGCATGGAGGTATTTAAAATCATGCTGACACGATTAATTACAGGAGCTTAACTTTCCTGATACGTAGGTCCCAGAGCAGGGCTACTTTGGAATCTTCACTCTGGAAGAAGCAGCTAAGTGACATTGGTAAAAGGCGTTTTCCACCTCTCCATCTGCAGCAGAGCAGCAGGTACAGCCAGACGGGTTTGGCCTCCAGTGACATGCAGCCTCCGTGTTCTCCTGCAGCCATTAGAGCGGCCTTAAAGCTGCTCGGGATCACTGTGGGAAACAAACAGGTCCAGCACAGATTCCCTTTGTCTGTGGATTCCTCACGTTGAGCATAGTTCACACAACCACTGGGTTTGCACAGCTTGCACCAGGTAGTTTATTTCTTACACGTGCCTCCTCAATTACTGCCTTCGTCATGAAGCAGAAGTACCAAACTTATCCATCGGCTCAGGTCTTGAGCAGACTGAATCACAGGCAGCCTACCTGTTGTGTACAGCAAAGGCAACCCAGTAGTTTTTATGTAGTCCTGGAGTGTGGGAAGTCCCAGTTTGAGGTAAAATTAGTGCTCAGAATTAACAATAACCTTGCAAAATTTGAGAACTGATTGATGTGGAAGGCAGCTGGCAATGTCCTCCTTTTTCAAATGCATGCAAAAGCCTCCAGTGTACCTCAAAAAAAAAAAAAAAAATCTTTCTTTCTCCAGCAATCCCCATGTCACAAGAAAACCTCAGACCTGTATTTGCACAACACTATCCCTTCCAAAGCAAACAGACACCAGCAAACTGCAGCAGGCATTTCATATTGAGATGCATCAATAAAATGTGATTTATAGCATTGTCACAGGAACGTTTTGTGCTTATCAAGCTCAAGATAAGATAGGAGGCATTGAGAAAGGCTCATTAAAGCACAGTCTGGCAGTCAGCACATTAACGAACTTGCTTTTCAAAGCTTGTTAGCAAAGAGGCGACCGATACAAATGAACAGCTTGCAGGAGTAGGTGTGCGTTGAGAGGGGAGGATTAACCTGCTGGTGATGATTATATGAAGTTTGGTTACAACACAACTGCTATGTTCAAAAAGTCCACTTATTTTACGATCCTGAAATATTCAAAAGCTCCCATGAGAATGAGGAGCTCACCATGCTCCTCCCACCCATACCTACTTCTAGTTCAAAGTTTAATCAGAGTATTTCAGAGACTAGGTTTTGTTTTTTCTCCTACAGGAGCGCCCTTAAGTGGTACTTGTGCTTTTCGGGAGCGTACAAATACAATACAGAAACGGCACCAAAGTTAACCACCGACGTTTGGCCTCCTGTAGCCTTCAGAGGAGGCAGCAATCGCACCAAAAAGCCAGCTGGTGGATGGAGAACTGGCTGGCACTGGGAATCACTGCTGTTGGGACACCCAGATGGGACTGAGCAATGCTGAGAGGCAGGTGTGACAGCACTAAGAGAAGGGACTCTTTCAGGTCCAGGTGGGGTCCTTTGTTTCTTATTCCAACAGCAGCTAATGCTGCAAGCCAAAAATTAACCTCTTTGGAGAAACCCCAACCTTATAGAAGGAGAAAGGTTTCATTTCTCTTGCAAAGATGATTTTATTCGGTTTTAATTTTTTTTTTTAGTGTTCATGATTGCCATCAACCACCAAGTTTCCTGACACTCAGAAATTTGACCAAGCCAGCAACACTAAAGTGTCTCCTGGAACACGATTTTCCCCCATTCTTCTCACCCCAAGGCTTTGCTGGAAAGGCAAGTGCTTGCTGGGCAGGAGGAGGGCACTACGCCTTGGATTCTAACACCCTCAAGTGGCCACAGCAACAGGGCGCTACTTGCTCTGAGCTTATGGATTTCCACTGCCCAAACATTGGTGAGGGCAGGGAGGTTGTGCTGTGACTGCAAAAGGGGGAAAAAAAAAAATAAAGGAAGGTGGGGGAAGAGACAGACTTTTCCCAGCAGAAAGCCTAAGTGTTTAAGGTAGGGGCAGCACTGGTGAAAGCAATAATCTATGACAGGGAAGGTCTTGATCAGCGAAACACAAGATTTGTACCAAGACAGAACAAAGGGAAGAACAATCATCTGTTTGGAAAGAGGCATCCAGTGCGGTTCTGTCTACTTCAGCAAACCGACTGGTGACCTCCTTTCATAGCCTTGTCCGTTTTAATCGATAGACTGCTATGCCTTTTTCCCCCTCTTCTGTTGCGTTTTCGAGCCGAAGCGCTCATCGAGGCTGGCGGATTCGTGGGAATTACAACCATTTCCTACATCTCATCAAAGACACATCGGAAATCCGTGGAGCCTGCTGCCGTTGAGGTGTGCCAAAGGCACTTTGTTGCGTTGCAAACTGTAAAAAGCTTGTAGCTTCACGACCAAGGCGCAACTTCATCGCAAAGTGACGCCACCGCATTTACCCTCGTCCTACCTAGAGCCATATAATGAATCATCGTAAGCGTTCAGTGAAATTAAATACAGCTACAGCAGTCGATGGCTCTATGTCAGCTTACCCCAGCAGCAATGTGATATTCCACGCGCATCAAAAAAATTAGCAATTAATTGCTCAAAAAGTTCCCCGAGATTGATAGGGGGAGAGAGGAGCGAGGAAGGGAAAAACCAGCTCATGGCTTCCATGCGCTTCCCTGGGAGACCCAATTAAAACAAAAGAAACCCGAACAAACCCATGCCCTGAATCCTGCAGCCAGTTCCTTTTCAGCTGGGGTGCTGTATTTCTCACAGGATAAATGGGCATCGTTGTATACCTCTGTTCAAACGCAGAGTTATTGACAGCTGTGCCTGCAAATACCTGTCCAGTGTGAAAAACACCTAAGAAGGTAAACTATGGCTTAAAATATATATTTAATCTGTACCTGCCCAAGGATAAATGGCTCATGTACTGCTTACGTCATTCAGGGAAATCAAGGCAAGCTGACACTGAAGTTGCACGCCCTACCTAAAATTTAGATGTGCTGTAATGGTTTACTTTTCTTGAAAAGATACTTCAGAAATGCTTACAAGGACTTCCTTCACCTGCCAGCTTTTCACCAGCGAAAGAACAAATACAGATGCTAAGCAGTCCTGCGGCTAGTCCTACCGCTGATCAGTTATAGGACTTGTGGTTTCACCTTCTCCAACTCCATTCCTTCTCTCCATCAGCAGTTTGAGTCTCAGTTAGGGATACATCCAGCATGATGTCACATCTGAAGCCCAAAAGACTGCTACCATGCAACTGTAAGTATAAAAACCAGGCACTCGCTGCAGTAATCACAGACGTTTACCCAAAGAGGAAAGTAATAAGAATACACTTGTTCTTCTGATTCCATTACACAGAGTCCTACTCATAACGTGTTTGCCCAACATTTAAAAAAATTGCCTATTACCAGCAAAGCAGCACGAATGTGCTCTGTCCCAGAGCTCACGAGTCCCACTGCCAGCCAGTCAAATAATAAAACACAGCTCATGCTTGCATATTCACCCATCTCTCTACCAAGTTCTATTTTTGCATTCCCTCTCAAGGCTTATTAGTACCCAGTGAAATAAAAATACCTTTAAAATAGATAACATCACCAAAGAAGACCACAGCAGAAGGTAATGCATTTTCTGCTGTCTGTGATGCTTTTATAGTAGAGGAAACCCTAACCTGTATTTTCAGAATTATTTGACCACGTCAGTCAACTTGTCAAGTCTGAAATACCCTTAAAAAGGGCTTGATACGAAGAGCATGTTAACTATTTTGGAGTCTTATACACCACAGGGGCAACAGTGACCTAAAGCATTCAGCTCCACCTACCCTGAAGTATGCAAGCCTTCAGCCTCTGAACCCCCTCGAACACCAGCAGAATGCTGAGTTAAATCCTTGAGGTCTGCGATATTCACCCATAAACTGCTTCACTTTCATCTCTCTGCCCTTTGACTTCTGCCCTTCAGCGTTTTCCCTCCCTTCACAAACCATCCTTATCATTGCCTTCCTATTTTTGAGCATGCATTAAGATAAGGCAAACAGATAAGTAACCTCTCCCACATAGATTTACTCGCATAATCTGATAATTTACTCCAATTAGAGCACAAAATACTTCGGTCTCTCCATCCTGTTTAACCCAATTTGTAAAGTAAATATTTGCCTGGTGGTAGCTCCTATTGCAGAGGGCACTGGGATGGTACACAAAAGACACCAATAAACAGATTATTCTTCATCTTGCTTTAATTTGAAAGTGGCCTGCAAATGTAAAAGCACTGCAGAAGTCATCACAAGAGGAAATAAATCATGGGAGCAGTTTGCCTAGAAACACAGGGGATTCCTCCGTTTGAAATCTTTGGAATCAGGGCTGGGTGTCTTCTTGGTAGACAAGTCCTACTGCAACTGGAAGTTAAGCGGGTATCACTAGTTCAGGGTTAGGGTGTGCTGTTGAAAAGAGACCAGACCAGCTGACCATTATGTTCTCCTCAGATTCAGCATTTCTAGCCCTCGCTACAGCTCCAGCAGTGAGCAGAGCTGGCAGGAGGAAGAGGTTCAAGCAACCGAGTAAGATGACGGGTCCTAGTGAAACGGGTGGTTGTCTTGGTTTTGGTGGAAGTTTGGTAAAATGACAAAATACATGCAAAAAGCATGAAGCCAGGTGCAGTATGTCAGGTGACACAGGATGTCACCTGGTGCATTTTGATGGTAACAGTTCCAATTTTTGTTTCCTGATACCAAGAGGCGTATTTTACATACGCTGCTCTTCCTCTCCTTCACAAAACCTTGAAATCTCACAGAACTTTTGCCGTACGTGCTGCCTGTCAGCCTCTCTCGTATGCCTACTGATCAGCTGAGGATAAAACCACTGCAGTGGAGACCACTGCTGCCAGAAGAGTTTTTGCAATAAAGAACACAGAGAAACTATATTAAAAAAAAAAAAAAACCCAAACAACTAAACAACCCAAAATTTAAAAAAACTGCAGCAGAAACAGGCCTTCAAATAATCCTAGACATAAATACCCTTGAGCTTTAGGTGATTTCAAGTTTGGAGCAGAACCTCTGAGCAAACAAGAGGCCATCTCTCACAAGATGCGCGGCTATTATGCTCTCTGCATTTAGCTGACCCACCCACCTGAAAGAGTTGTCAGCACAAGGCCAAAGGGAAGAGACCTGGGCTTGATGTCTGCCTTTTCCCCACCGGTTTTCAGATCTGTTGTCCAAGGCAAAGCACAGACAATAACACTGATTTGCAGTTGTTCCCTTCCCGCTTCTCACGACGGCAACACTCACGGCACTAAAATATCTTCTGAGCGTATTCTGTCATGTAACACACGGACGTAGAGGGAACCAGAAAAGAAATGCAAGAGGGTTCTTATTCAACACAAAGTTGAATTAAATCATGCAGGTTTAAACAACCGTTGCTTTCCAAAAGCGGTTAGTTCACGTGAAAGCGTTGAAGATCGCAAACAAAAGTTAGCTAAAAGTAGAGAAGAATCATTTTTCCTTGTAAGTGAGGTGGGCTGAGTAGATATGAAAGCTGAAAGAGCAGGCTTTGTTCTTCTTACGGAGATACATGAACCCAGTGTATTAGCTCAGCGTTTCAGCATATTCAGGCGAACTGGTTGGAAAAGGCTAACTTTCCCTTTCTCCCCAGTACGTGCTCAACAAAACCCTCAACTTCACATGCTTGTGAAGGACAGGAAGAATATCTTCTCTTATCGTGGCTGTTTTAAAAGATGTCACTTTTTCAAAAGAAACAACGCATAGGTGACCTTGTCTAAACAGAAAGGCACTTGTGTGGCCAAAGCCATCCATGCTGGTGCAATTCTTGGGCCAGAGCGAGAAGGCGAGTGCTCCTTAAATGAGAAAAGAGAAGAGCTGCCTGAAGGGCCATGTCCCACTCCCTGCTCTTCCATGAACTTTGGAGGGCCTTTTGCTTTCGGGTTGCGCTGGCAGGAGATGGCACAGTCGCTAAGCACCTGCCCAGGGACAGCCCCTGCAGCTATAGTGTTATTAAGGCTTGCTGGTGCCTGGTGGTGAGGTTTGTGAGCCTCAGGTGTGCAATCCAGCAAGACACCACCTCTGTATGGGTCTGTTCCTCAGTTAATCACCGGTAGACAGCAGAGTTTTACTGGAAAACGGCAGAGCCTTTAGAATTTCTTACAAAACTGTCTGCTGACAGACGGGGCACGGGTCTGTTACCTGGAAATAGTGCAGCTTTAAAAAAAAAAATCTGATTTCAAAAAGTTGTCATGCCAGACACTTTCTGCAGTAATTATGCACCTTCGTTAAAAGTCAGCATCTGCATGTTGGCCTCCTTCGTGGCTCTTTCCACTATTCTGCACGCAGGGAACAGATAGTCTGTTTTATCTGCTTTACCATTTGCTTTGGATTTAATATGGAAGCTGAGTTGGTCTCACCTGCACAGCTGAATTCATAATGTAAGCAATTCATTGTACAATACAGCAACACAGGGTGCTCTGGTCCATTCAGCAGATATCTAAATATCTCAGCATCTCGTATCAGGTGTATGTTTGGATGGCCATACCTGGAAGCTGCTCTTGAAGTTACAGAGCAAACCAATCAGCCAAACTTACAGGGTGCAGGGTATGGATTTTCAAAAGCCAGATCTGACACCACAAAGGACTTGAGGATATTGTGTTGTTACCTTCTGAAACAACTTCAAAACAAGCCTTAGATAGCAGCCACTTGGGATAGGGCGGGGGGGGGAAATATCCTCCTGCCTGCAACAGCAGACAAAGATCCCTGTTCAACCAAAGTGCTTAGGGAAAAGAAAGCAACTCCAGACAAAATATCTTTTAACAGGCTTTAAAGTCCATTTTATGCTTGCAACTGGGAGGAATAGCTATGAATGTGAAGTGATTAGTAAACATCCATATCCATTACGTATGAAGGCAAAAGGCAGAGCAAAACAACTGTCAAAACTTTGCTGCCTTTGTTGCTTTGTATGACGTTATTTGAGCTAGATAATCATTCGCCCAAACTCAATCTTAGGTCTTGAAATTAGCATATGGCAGGGAAACAAGAGTGAAAAGCAAAATGTTTATGCCCAGCTTTATATGCAGGGAAGGCTTTGTCTGATCAGAGCGGAGAGGTTGGAAAATGTAAACATAGTAATTAAGGCACTTATTCTAATTGCAGGCAGTTAATTGTACTGTATACTGCCTAATTGAACCACTCGCTGAACTACAAGCCCTACATTATTACAGCCTCCTGACAGATCACTGGAGCTTACTTGGGGAGAGGTGTTAATCCCCTCACCTATTCATTAGTCTGACTTTTAGGGATCCCCTACTTTCACATCAACCTTTTCATCACCAATCAATTCTAACTGCTGCCATCCTCTTCAGTACGAGAATTACTTAAAAGAGCTAAAGAACAGTGTCCATGGGGTTAAGGAAACAGATGTGAAATGGGATTTGCAGAAGCATGTTTTATAGCATCAAAATGAATGGTGCTGTATTCTCCTTTCTCTACATTACATAGCACTAAAATGAGAAATACTTTGTGAGAAATTCCCCCAGCTATTTAAGGTTATAACTCCATGTCTTCCAAAATCAGTTTTAATACTTCCTGAAAGTGGAAAGAGAATTCAAAGGAGTAATATTGCTTTATAATAATAAGTTAACAAAGGCTTCCCTGTCCAGTAAGGGCTGGCATTTTATCACCGCTATAGCATACCAGTCCCAGCATCACAACAGAGGCAGAGTAGCACCCCTATAAATCGTATTTTGCTACAACGACTCAAAAACACTTTTGAAAAGTTCACAATCCTCTTCCTCCAGTCTCCAGAAAGACGGGCTCTGCTGCCCAAGGGGTTGTCTTCCCAAAGACAAGGAGGGCGGTTGGGGAGAAAGAAAAAAAAAATTAAAAAAAATCACATTGATTGTGCAAACACACTTGTGTTCCCTATCCTGAAGTCTGAAGACACAGAAGTGCCAGCACTGCCGCAGCACAGCGGCCGCACCTTTGCTGCTGCCATCTCCTGAGGTCACCGTGTCAGGCACTGTCTGCTCGTGGCCTGAGCGGCCCCTGACGTGCCGTCCCGCTTCAAAGGGGATTCCCCAGCTGTGCCAGGGGAAAAACCAGAGCTGAAAGAGCTTCTGCTTGGACACAGGCTCAACAAGATGCCTTCCCCGAGCTTTTACCCTTAGGCCGCCACATGAAGTGTTTTCTGCGCTACTGAATCCTCCAAGTATTAAATAACCACACGCTTTGCTAAACCATTCCCAAGAGTCAGTGCTGACAACTGTGGACCAGGTCTGCGGGACAGAGACTTGTTTTAACTGTTCTGCATTTTGACTTTCAAGAGGCAGCCGCGTTCAGTCTCTTAACAAAGATGAACTGGCTGCCAAGTCCAGGGCAAGACGAGCTCCACGGCAGATTTGTTGGTCGTGGTTTCGAGGCAGAGCAACAAATGTCTGCTTCCTGCTCTGCATAAACACCTGTACAGTGGAGGGATGTCCTTATTCTTCCGCCTTCACTTAATCTTTTAGATTATTAATTGTGAGAGTCCACATATATTAACTATTTCATATTCTGCAAAATTCCCAACAATAAGGTAATACGCAAACAGGGAAACATCAGCCTGGATTCATCATCAGGGAAAAGGTCCACAAGACAAAGTTTGAAGTGGCTTTCCCAGCAAGATTCTCCCACCCTCAATCCACCCTCTGGCACGCGCAGCAAATACATGGGGATACCATGGCAAAATCCACTGTCCAAGCTGCTGCAGAATCCCCTCTGTGTTCATCGATGCTAAAAAGAAGTGGAGCAGCAGCAGGGACACTGAGGCTCTTAAAGTGGGTGTTATCAGCCTAACATGCACCGTTAAACAGCGATATTAAACATTTACTTCCTTATAAAAGTGTAATTACCACAACCCCTGTGTACAGAGAACTGATTTTAAAGACAGCAGCACCAAGGAAGAGCTACTGTATGCAGATGTCTGGTTTTATGGGGTTTTCCTTCACGGTGCTGAACAGCAAGGGCTTGGCTAACTATTTACCAAAGCCTCGTGTAATATCTTCTCAGTTTAGAGCCCCGATAGTTCAGTAGGCTGTCTCTCACTACAGAGGATTACACTCTTGAAAGAATGAGGCCAGAATAAAAGGTAAGGCAAGAGCAAAGCGCTGGGGCTGGGGCAGCAGAGCAGTAAAACGGGCCATTCGCTAAAGCCCACCACCAGCATATCAAGAGTACCGTGGCCAACGCCTTCCCCAGCCTGAAACAACCACCGCCGAAGAAAAGAGGACTCCTTCCATTTCTGCCACAGTTTTGGGTGTCCTAGGACCTCAGCGTGTAGGACCGGAGCACTCAATTCGTATCGCACACACACACAAGCTGGATCCGAAACCTTTACTGGGAGGTTTCTGCTTCATTTTGGGGTTGAATAGATAGCAGTCATCCAGGAAAGCTGGGCAGTGAGCAACCGGCAACTCTGCGTGGCTGTAGGCATGCGGTACTGGCACCCCTGACAGCTACCCTCTGTTTGGGGGCACTGGATCCCTTCAGATGGAGCATTCACGCTCTAGATTGCCCAGGCTGTTCCAGTAACCCGGCAAATGAAGTACAGGAGCTGTGGATTAGCCGCACCTCAGTTGTCACGGTCCCGTTGCCATCACCCCGTTTCACACAGCCCTCTGCAGCGGCGCAGCTGTCAGGACAATACAGAATTCCTGTTGCTCAGACCCAAATCTACTCGCCTCTTGTTTAGAAAAATCCTGTTTTCCACAGAAAAGCACACTCGGAAGAGATTTTTTTTTTCCTTCCAAATGTGCTTTTTGTTTTGCAGTTTAAATTTGGGGCTTTTCACATCACATATATTGATTTGCTTACATCCTCATCCTCTGCTGAATAAAAATTCAGTTCTAGTAACTCTTCAGTAACTTATATTCACTGCGTTTAAGGGACCTTTAGTCCTGCTGGGGCAGATGTTCACATCATGGGGGAACACAGACTCATAAACTAAAAATGATATTCACCTGGAGTGTGCTTGCACTGTTACCAACCACACTTTCAGGGCTCTGCCAAAATTTAGAAGCCAACAGTGTTACTGAGAATTAAATTTAAAAAAAAAAAAAATAAAAAATCAACACTGGAGATAAAGAAGGTTCCGTCAGAGAGCAGTTCAGACATTTGTCTCCCTTTTGGAATTAGATAAAGCACTCTTCCCTGATGAATCTGAAGTGGGAATGTGGATAATTCATGGAATTACACGCTCAGTTCATCTTAATCACTGTTCAGCTCTGAATCTCCTGAAAGGATATTTACCTGTAGAACCAGATTAGCTCTCGCTGTGTTATCTGAGGGCAGCATATGCTTTGAATTAGATTCTCAAATATTATCTCCCCACTTGTTCTCTTTGTTACAGTTTCCAATTGAGAATTTCTCATGAAGTAGAAGATTTTTGACAGGTTGCAAACTGAAATTAAATGCAATGTTAGGGCTTTTTCTTTCCTTATTCACCATAAAGCCCTTCTCCTGTCATCATGACAGATAATAAGATTCTATTTAGCACACTCTCTCTTAATCAGAAATAAATTTTCCTACTGAAATTGTATTGTAGAATGAGGAAATAATCGGTAATGAAAAATAAAGCAACCACCATTATTTTACAACTGTAGTGTACATATTCAAAATTACTCATAGCCAAGCCAATTAAAATGTCAAATTCTGCTGAATGGATTCTTGATCTGCCATAACAATGTCATCTGGAGAGCACAGAAGGACTGGACTCTTTTTGATGTTCATCACTTTGTCTCTTGCTATTTCACTTCTGTGAGGTGCCAGAATGTGCAAAGAACCCCCTCTGGAGAGGCACCCGGCACATTCCAAAGCCAAAGAGGTGAGTCTCTTTTTTTTTTTTAACAATTCCTGAACTGGCAAAACTCCATCAGCTGCTTCTACTCCCGCCTTAAGGGAGCAAACAGACAGTGAAATTTCGGCGACAAATACACCAGGCTAGCGTGCACACGCTTCAACGCAGAGCAGAGAGCGGTGGGACTGGTTCAGCATTCGTTCTGCAGATGTGCAAGTGTAATTCTTGAGATTATGCCATGTGCCACAAGGTGTCACTCATATACCACTTACTAGCCCAGGAAGCCGCTGCAGGATGAATCCTCTCTTCAGAGCATGTCCAAGTTTTGACAAGGAGCAGTTTTTTAAGGAAGGGTGGTCCAGAACATGATGCATAGGATCTCTGTTCTGTTCAATGACAATGATACCCCAGTGCTTTCTGAACTAATTTTGGAACAAAACCCGTTCCTGCCATCAGAAGTACATTAAACTTTGCCAATTCCCCTCCAAAACCCCCTCAAAACAGTACTGGAAGTTTTCAGTGTAGCTGACCAGAGTTCTTGTTGGTTGAAAAGAAGAAACATGGAAACCTGAGCTTTCAGAAAAAGCTTCTACAAAAGTTTTGCACATCCAACAACCGCTATGCTGCAAATAAACACAAACAAGCCTACAAGGGAAGTGCTATTCTGTATATTAAGACTGCACAGTGCGCACTAACCGATGAAATCTGGTGAAGCTTCGTGAGGAAAAAAACCTCTGACAGCTGGTCCATGCCAATTACAAGACAGCTCTACATCCCCAGAAGTTTACCAAGGAGATACTTTAAATCAAGGTAGTTTGTGCAACCACACAGGCAGGAAGCTCAGGGAAATGGAGAAAAATCTCTTACAACTTCATGCATGAATAGGCTTTAAGAACCCCTGCCTGGTTTTTTCCAGAGCCTCTATCAGCTGGGAGCAGGGGCAGCATTCCTTTATTCCTTTGTCACTTCGGTGCAATCGCTTCCTATCACACCCTGCTCTCTGCCTTAGTGCTCTTAGGCGCTCTTTGGAAACACTAGACACCATCTCCATCAGGTAGTAGAGTGCGTTCAGCTCCGATTACAGACTGCCTTCTCCTTCTCCTGGAGACAAAGAACCCTCGAGTAAGTGGCACTCGCTCTGAACTGCCTGGGGCTTTGAGCAAGCGCTGCCCAGGGGATGTTTAGAGCACGGAGCCTTTGACAAGCCTCTATTTGAGCACGCAGCACAATGCCAGCTTTGTCCGACTGAACAGGCTTGCCTTTCTTGCTGCCTATAAATATAACCGCAGGATTCTGCACCTCCCAGGAAAAGCAAAGGCCTCGAAGGCCGGGTTTGAGGGCAGAACCAGAAAGAAGCCCTGTTATGTGCTGGCAGAACAATGGGGAAGGGGTGGAGCAACAGCCATGGGCACGTCAAAAGAAGAGCAACCTCTCCTCTACAACATGCCCCACCTCCTGCTGCACGAATGCGAGATGCATGAGCTCTGGGAGAAAACTCTGCCTCGCTGGTGGAAGTAACCCTCTCGAGCCCTCCTAACTCCTCCTAACTTTGCTCTAAAGCAGAGCAGGACCAAGCCCTGAGGTCCGAGTGCTCCACAAAGCGCTTTAGCACCCGATCCATCTTCTGTTGAACAGACCCTGGGAATCAAAACGGCTGGGGTCTAAGCCAGAGGGCTCGCGTGGACAAAAGGTCTCGTGCTCTGTAAAAATGGGAATTAGCTCTCTTGCACGGCCTGATGAAGGGCACCAGGAGCCTAAGGGAAAAAACGTGCTGCATGAAGTCCTCAATACCTGACACCCTGCTTGCACGGGCCATCACCTGCCTTCCACAGAAGCCCAGGTTCGTACTACAACGCATGTTAGAGACAGAATTGGCTGTTGGTATCAGCCTGCGGTTGTTATTTTAAAAGAAAGAGGCACCAAAGCCCTATACACAAATGAAAATGTGAACTACAATCACTAGAACTGGTTTCTCGCACACATCACAGCGTTTACACCCCCAGCATCACAGCCCTCCTATAGTTCTCACGTAACGTGAACATAATGAAAGACTCTTTCCTTTTACTTACAGTAAACACAGTTAGCACTAGAAGCTTATCTTCCAAGAACCCTTGCTTCTCAGATAGACATGACCACACGAACACACACTCCCTGTGTCTACCCCCCTGCCCTTTTAGGCAAACTGTTCTTAGAGCCCAAGAACTGCAGATCTGGCTGGAACGTGATTTTGCTGCTACAGGACAGGTCCTGTTTCCATGCTGGTCGCAACCAGCTTCTTGTTTACTTGTATAGGTCAGGGGTTATAAAGAAAGCACGTATCTCTTCAAGCCATCATTGTTAAAGAAAATTCATTCAAGAACTGACGCAGTTAAAAGTGCTTGAAATGTAAACAAGAACAATTATCTCCAGCCATCTCTTCCCTGGGATTTAGCTGTAAAACTTGTTTTCAGACTGATTTAGCTCTTTTAACAAGAGCAGCATTCTTAGAAACGGGTCATGAGCGAGAGCACTTGTGAGCAGAACCAGCATTTGCTTTGAGCTATATCTAGTTAGGTATTACGACATCAGAGAAGAGTCTCACCTCCAGAAAGGGCAGAAACTTCCCTTCCAGCAAGCGTTCAGTTAAGGTTTTTCATTTTGTTCCTGCATGAGGACTCTTGAAACTAAAATTAATTCTGGAGAGGCAAAATTCTCATTCACCTCCTTGTCTTTAAATTGTGCATTTTTAGCAAAGCATAAATATCACAGGGAAAGTATGTAAGGCGTAAAGGGGCTCTTGTAGCTGGCATGAATCATGATTTTCATAAATTTAACTTCAAACAGTTTGACAAGTGTTCCAAGTCAGTTCTGAAGGAAATGGAAGCCTCCAGTATAAAGTTTTTAATTAGAATCTAACTTTTGGGACACAGAAATCAAGTGACAGTCACCATCAGGTACCCCATACATCGCTGGATAGAATGTTATATATATAAAAAAAATTAGGCAGGGGACTTGTTCCCCACTGCTTAATTGCAATAATCAGCACGAAAAGTCAGTGATTTACTCGTGAAGTTCCTTAGGGGAGAGTGAGAGCTTTCCAAAGGTCACGGTCCTGGACTTTGTGTCAAGCAGCAATAGAGAGCTGTGTGGTGTGCCATAAAATGGCACATCGGTAACACATACCTTGTCTTCAAACAATATTTATTGGGATGCTGGTAAAAACAAGAATAATCAGACAGGCCTCACAGATAGTACCTGAGGCGGCAGGAACCGCATTGCACAAGAAAGGGGTACGGCGGCGATGCACAGCAGGTTAAAGAGCTCCTTGTCAGCAGCAGGGCTGGAAAGCCAGCATCAGTCTCGGAAAACCTGGCCTTCGGGGGGTGTGTGCACCAGCTGGTCACAAGCCTGGGACACAGTGACAGGCTAGAGGTTCTGTGTTAGCACGGAAAGCTGGCAGGCAGCGCAATTTGCCCACATGCCATTTGCTAAGCCAAAGACAACCGACAGGGTTCTGGTGTAGAAGAACGGGGCGTAAGACTCCCGCATGAGAAGTCCACCTAAGGTTACACATTTTCATGATACGATAACGCAAATGACTGCCAAGTAGTCTAATAAAAAGTCTTGAAAGGTTCAGAGGAAAATACATTTCTATTTGGGTGATATGCTGCTCTGCACTGAAATGTTTCTAGGTTAATCCGCTGCTTCTGCTAACTCTCTGTGAAAGCATGTTTTGCTGGCATTACTTCAAAGTATGACAATTACCGCATTTAGATGAAGTTTTCAGAAAGGTCCTGCTCTCAGTATTGTTAGGGCTGCAAGGCCACAAATGCACCACTGAACTGATCCTTCCCCATGTGCATTTGTTTCAGGAAGAGGCATGCAAGACTCCCAGGTTGTAACTGGACAATAAACACAATCCAATTTCATCATTTTCCATGGTGAGACCGAGTATTCCAGATTCATTATGGGCACACACCAGTCTCACAGAGCCACTCAAACTCTTCAGTTTTCCTTGCCAAATACTTGGAAGATTAGCAGAGGTACCGGGTTATCATCCAGATACCAATAGCCCGAATCTACCCAGAAAGACAGATATAAAGGACAAGTCCTCTTCTGTCCTTGAGCTTGTCTGGCCTCAGTAAAATACACTCACAAGGGCATTTCTGCTGTTAAAGGCGAAATCTTTGTTCAGTTACATAAATCCAGCGGACAGCTAGAGAAATCCTCTCTGTACATGCTGTACTTTCAACACACCAAACAACACCTGTCCTAAGACCGAGCCTGCACCTAATCCCTACTCTTATGTCTGAAGTTGGGTCCCATCTGAGGCATCTGGAGATGCTGTTTAGCAGCCTGGCTACATTATAGTAAGCCTTCAAAACTAATTGGCACTTGTTTGCTGTGATAGAAGAGAGAAGATTCTAAGTGTTGCTAATACAGTTGTGCTTAATTTATAGCGATGGACGTTTTAAACACTGAGAGCAACAAAACAGCTTTGTTCTAACGTTGAACAACAAGCCAGGGGAATGCAGGCAATGCTTCAAATCCAACAAAGTAATCTACAAAGAGCAATATTATAAAGAAGCTACAACAATGCTCCTCATTTTGGGAGCCCATAGAGTTGAATGCATGCGATAATAAAGTGAGCGCGTCAAATCCCTTCTGCTAAGTCACCCAGTTCCCTCATCATAGACCTACTCGTGTGAGATCTACTGAGAATTTGGGCTGGGGCATCTCTTAAGCGAGGGACGTGGCTTTTTGTCCTTTAGACGGAGTCAGAAAGCCAAAGCAATTACACTGAGTATATGGGAGAGTAAAAATCTCCTTTGTATCTCAAAACAGTTATACGTTAAGTCCTGCTTTAAACTTGCAACCCATGGGTCTCAGGAGTCTGATGTATGATCTGCATGTTACCTATCACTCTCCAGACCTCCTGCCCGCTTTTCAGCTCAGCACCAGAGACCATTCTCCCAACAGGAATCTCTGTCACAGTGCACAGCAGCCCTCCACAGAGTGATAAGCAACTACGACTCCCCAAGAAAAAGCCGCCTCCCTCGAGCGTTTGCTTTGTGACCTGGCTCCCTGTGGAGCAATATTTTAACTACTGTTTTTCTCTCCCACACCCCTGACTTCTATAGTTAGCCCAGCGCTGGATTTAGCAAGCTTCAGGATAAGTTGCTCTTGTTAACAGATCTTCCTCTTCACTCTCTTTCTTCACCAGTACTTCAGCATTCCTTTGCAGTTAAAAGAGGTCGCAGATACGTTAAGGAGGGCAGGGCCACAGGCTCACAGACACAGCTATTGTGAGAGGACACTCTTAGGCATCTATGTCTGAAGCTGTTCCCATTTACTCCTCACCCCCTGAGTTTTCAAAGGGTGCTTAAATCCCGTATTTGCATTGCACTTTCTAACACCACGTAGCTACAAAGGCTAGATACCACATCACACAGGCGTGTAGAACCCGAGCACTTCCCAGCCCTCTCCAGTAAGGCTGAAAGTCACGCTGCTCTTTTGTTCTCAATTAACTTGTCCAAAGCCAACGAGGAAAGCCTAAAGGAAAGACTCTTGCCTTGCAGTCGCAGAACTGTCCCCCTGCTCACCTTGAATCTGTGCAGAAAAGCAATATGCTCTCATTCATTCTGGATACTGGGTACAACACAGTAACTCCAGCGCTGAAGCACAATGGAAGGGGTAAGAGAGAAGGGGGGGGGGGTGAAGCCTGCAGGCCACATTTCCCATCTCCAGCCTCAAGCACAAATTGCAACACAAACAATAGTTTCAAGACAATATTCCTGCCAACAGGCGTGTAAACACTCCTCAACGTCATCAGCTCCTGAAAGGTGCTGCAATCTTGCACCAATGCTGTCTATTACGAGCACAGACAGCTTGATGCAGTTCTCCATATCCACGTTTCTTGCCCAGCCTAAACCCTTGCCCCATGCTCCAGTGGGCTGTTAAAATGATAAAACTTAACTGGCACATACACACACAAAAAAGAAAAAGTATTGTCGAGAGCAGATTTAAGCTGATGCCTCTCAAGAGATAACAATTAAAATGCTTCCCACGTTACAAAAGCAGAACTGTGATAGTACACTTGGTAGACTGGAGCAATTCCATTTGGAATTTCTTGGTTTCTCTGGGTAGTTACCTTTTTTTAAACATTGCTTCTTTTAGATTGTATTGAAGTCGAATTTCTTTCTTTTTTAAAAAAATTATTCTTAAATAAAAAGGAGGGATAAAAGCTAATGCTCCAAAGGTTTTCAGCAGTGAAATACTCAGTGTGGTTCAGAGCAGACCCTAATCTATCATGCAATTAACTTAGTTAGGTTAGCTTAGTTATCTGTGCCATCCTCCTTGGAAATTGATGAAAAAGTAATTAACAATGGATGCTCACTTACAGCTGCTAAAAGGTGATTGACAGCCCGTAAAGAATGGAAGTGCTTCTGTGTACAGAGCAGCACCAATATGAACAGAGCCTCCTGCTTTGCTAGCACGAAAATTTGTGCCTTACAGGCGATAAAATCCATCCCACTTGGTAGCCTACCTGATCTTTCACCATGGCCGAGACAACTAAGACTACTAAGGAGGCAGCAAGGCATTCACAGTTCTCGTTTTCACAGTGTGGGAATCTGGACCCTGTCTGAGATTCCCAGACTCGATACCTGCAGAGGTATCAAACATTAATGCTGCGCTGGCTCAGCCCAGGTTTGGGCTGGTAATCCAAGCCATCCAGCACTGCCAGTGATTTGCAGGAATGAAAAGACACTCGCTGCTCCTTTCTATACCATATATCACAACTTGTTGCAGGGCCAGCAGAACCGCTAACAGCGCCTTCATGACAAACTCTGGAGAACCAGAAAGGCAAGGGAAAGATTTCAACACTGTCAACGAAGTGCCCGAGTCAAATGAGCATATTACAGAGCCTTCCACTGCCTGGCTACAGGCTAAAGCCAGGACACCCAAATCAGGTGTCAGGGATTTTTTTTCTTCTCCTTCTTTTGTAATTAGTATTAAATTAACTATCTCTGAACAACTCCTTCACCTAATCTGAAGAACTAGAATATCGATATCTAAAGGATTGACTGATACAACTCCTGGTGCTAACGAAGTTCAGCTATTTTCTGCCTTATCAAAATAAGATTAGAAAATGAAAATTAAGCTCTCCTCCGGTCATATATTTGCAACAGGATGTACTTCTCCATTAAGTCTTCAAGATTGAGAATATTAAACCCAGACAAAGAACTACACCTTTACTTTCTGTGCGTCATATGTAGATTCCTACCAGGAGCACAAAACCATCATTGGCATTGGGCTGACCGACCTTCCCAGGGAGTTCCTTAAGAAAACATCACCCCATTTTATTTTGATAAAGCCTGTCTTCCTAATTATGTAAAACATAAAGGAAGCCTAACTGCAAAACAGCAACCCTTTCAGAGTCAGCATTGCCAAAGTAAATAAGTTCAGAAAGGGTTTACAGTCAGCAAGACGTGCTTTCCGGGGATTGGAAAGAAGCCTTGAGCCCTTTTCCCCAGGAGTATCTATGCTTCATAAAGCCAGGCCCACACAAAGACACCACCCAGCTGGAGATAGATCCCAACCCAAAAGAAAGTCCAAACAAAGCAGTGCGTTTGGAAGAAGAGTGACATCACCCAGCAGTAACTTCCTTGATGCCACCCATCAGCAACACGTCACAGAAGAGCATTCGCTAATTATGTTTTCCCTCCTCTCCCTCCGCGCTCCCTCACCCTACGAAACGCAAGTGCAGGCACAAGAGATTGTACAGAAAGCGCAGCCAAATGCAAGAAAAACGGGGGGTTAAATTCCGCTGCTGTTTCTTTTAGGGGGAGGGTGGGGTGGGGAAAGGGTAGTGGAAGTACTTCAACTCAAAAACATTTCCATCCGGGTGGATTTAGGACCTGCTTTACAGCTCACTGCAACCCGCGGGCAGCCTCGCTCGTCTGCGGCGGGACAAGCCATTAAAAACACCCAGAGAGACACAGAGCAAACCTGCAGGGAAGCTAAAACGCGCCACCGACCAGCGCTGCCTACCACGCCTAGGGCTGTCTCGACTCCCCAGCCACCCCACAACCACACTCTGTAGCTGCTTGCAGTTCACACCAGAGCCAAGGGAAGGTTCCAGGCAAGCTCGGGTCGAGGGAAGGCAGGCAGGCAGGCTGAACCCACGTGGCAGAAGCTGACGAGCCAAAGGGACGGGCACAAAGGTGCTTTCAAAGCCGCTGGCAAGCCACCACAATCTCTGCTTGTGTTCTTTGAAGCCTCCCGAGATATCTCCCACCCCTTCCCAGCCTCCCAGGTGACTCAACCACCCTCGGCACGGATGAGGCCAGGCCACAGAACCCACCCCAGCACTGAGACCGACATGGCGGGGGGGGGGCACAAGCTAAGCTCCCCGAGCAGTTTTTTACCTGACCCGCTCCATGCTCCGCAAACCGGCCTGTGCTGCCCAAGGAGGCCTCGCCTGCCTGCAGCCCCCGCAGGGACCACCTGCACCTGAGCGACCTGCCCCCACCCAAAAAACCACTAACGGGCCCAGGTGGGGTCACACCTGCAGCCCCCCCAGCCTCCAGCTTCCCTCCGTGCACCACGCTCAAAGAAACAGGGCTGCGGACACCCGAGTGAGCAGCGAGCCCCTTGGGACCAGGTCCCTCCCGTCCCCAGGACTGTGGCATCCGCGCAGGTTTTTTTGAGGATTGCTCCCAAATCACCGATTCCTGGAATTCTCGAGGCCTGCTTTGCTCAGTGACAGGTTGCAGAGCCAGCAGAGCCCTGAGCTGAGTGAGCAGGGCAGGGTTGGCAGCCAGGCAACCTTGACGGCCTCTGGGACAAGAAGCAGCCGTCACGTACGGCACCGAACGTCGCTCGGAGCCTGCTACAGCTCCACTGCCCTGCCTGAAAAAGCCGTACACGTCCAACAGGCAGTGTGACATGGAGCACGCAGGCTGCCTGTGCTCAGGCGAGCACGGGGCGTTCAGCATCCCAGATCCTCCTCTGCTTGGCCTTCCACTCGTAGGAGGGTTGTCCTACAGTTTGGGAAGCTCTACTTCCGCACCCCCGTGGTGGAAATCTGCACGTAGGGCACTCCAAACTCTTCAAGTCTCAGATTAGCCTGTGCAAACTCAATAGAAAAGCCAGAGCTGTTTTCTGGGTTGATCTTGCTTGGGGATCTAAAAGGTGGTGACCCAGAAGGCAAAAAAAACCAAACACAAACCACTGTGTCCCACTCCCCCCCACCAAAAAAAAACCAACCCTTAATTACAAAAGAGTCTGATGAAGTTAGTGTCAGGTAAATAGTACTTAAAAACACCTACAGAAGGATCAGGACTTGGCTTGTGACACCAGCCACTGGACTTAAGGAATCAGGGCGTGATCAAAGTCAAGATATGAGATTTTTAGTATCATACCGAATTGCAGCGCGTAACACCATATTCCATCTCGATAATTGTCTTTATCGCTCCAGCAATAGAAATGTAACTGTCTGGCCCGAGAAAAATCTCATCCTCCCCTGCTTTAACTGGCTCTTTAGTTAAGATACAGACCATAAACTCTCATTAAATGAGCATCCAGTTCAAGTAATACTTAACCTTCACTGGCGCTCTTTGTGTTTTGTCGGGTATCTGACCACTAGAATTGCAGGTTCAACCTATTCCTTTGAGAATGAAGATGTGTTTTACTTCATCCAGTTTGATGGCACATACATGCAGATTTATTATCACCATTTGTATCAACTGCTCCATAACTGAAAGCTGTTTGGGAGCTTTCATCTATTTAGTTTGTCAGCAGAAGCGACCGAGAAAGCTAAGTCAGCGTGGATGCTGAAGGCTTAGTGAGAGCCGAGTGCTGTAGAGCGTGCTTTTTCTCAGCTGCTCAGATTCAAAGCACAACATTAACATAATCAGAACCTACTGCCTTTTTGACTTCTGCTGAACACAGAGAAGGTTCCCAATGGTTTAATTTCATAGGTATGTGAAGGATTACGGTACGGAGACTTGGGACATGTAGCTCTCATTAGACAGATACGTAAACCTGCGTATTAGCACCTGCCAGCTCTCTGAGCCAGCAGGGCAGAAGCCCACACTGACTCAGGAACTCTTCCCCCGCAGAGCTCGTAAGACCCCAGGCCTCTCAGAGGGATGTTGGCGCACTTCCCCGCTATCAAGGCTGCAGGGCTTTTGGAGGAGAATTTGTTCAAATCCTGCTCACTTATAACGGGGGCAGCAGCAAAGCTACCGAAGGAACGTGTGCAACTACGTAAACTTGCCCTCATCGGATAAGGTTGTGCTAAAAATAATCCAGTGGGGAGAGGGGTCCCAAGACCTGAAGAATCCCGTGTCTCAGCCATAATTTCCGCACGGCCAAGATCGATCTGTGGTTTGCTTCTAATTTTAAAGGTCGTGGTCCCGCCAACACCACTGAAACGGCCGACTACCATTTTTGTCTTTTTTACTTTTTTTTTCCCGCTCTGACGTGCGCTCAGCTTTCACACAGCAAGGGGTCGTGGGGATGGGGGATGCCAATCTCAGCCGTGTTCTCGGATGCAGTAGACATGACGCACCTCTGCTGGGAGGGCAGCAGCAAAATCCACCGAATGAACCCATGTCCCGGTTCTGGAGGCCTGGCACGCGGGCGTTCACGTGCGGGGAGGTGCACAGCAGTCAGTCACGATTGGGGCTTGGTGTGAATCGGCAGCAGACGCTGATGGAAAGCATTTTTCCCTCGTTGTACCATACCTAATGGCAATCGCCCTCAGTCACGTAAGGTCCTGAACTTCACTACTCACGGCTCGTCTCTCAGGACGCTCTAAACGAGCAGTTCATTAGGTAATGTATAAAGTTGCAGGCAAACAAGATGCCTCCCCGTAGTTAACTTATTCCTAAATGGTTATCTTTGGCACCATTACTGCTAAAAACATTCCTGTAGCTGTTTTAAGCTCTGCCAAAAATAGTTTGAGCAGCATTTAAAATTAGCTTCATTTTATGTTTGTGTGTGTGTACATATTTGAAATGAACTCTTTTTGCATGTCTCCCTTCTCCTTACCCCCACTGAAAGTTTTGGATTTCATGATGTAAGCCTGGGAATTCTCCACCTCACAAGGAGCACGTGGAAGCGTTGGTGCTACCTCCTGCCCTTTGTAGGTTGTATCTTGGGGGCCTGCAGCGTGAATACAACGGAGATAAGAGAGAGAAAGCAGCAAAATGAGATTTCAGTTTGCAAGAAAATATCATGTTCTAGGAAAGTACAGTTACATATTGGTATTTAAAGGGGAGTAATTGCCACCAGAAAATCATTGGAGCTTCACAGGCACCGACATGGAGTTATAGTAATGGGATGGGCCGATGGACTGTGCTGCAGCACTGTGGAACAGCCTGGGCATTTGGGGAAGCTGAGCACTCCACTCCAAAGGACTGCATTCCTGTGGGGACTGGGATTTTGAAGCAGAAAAGAACATTACAATCTGATGGATGTAAAATTGCAACAAAAGAGATGACTTATTTATAAACAACGCTCATTACAAAATCACTGTGACATGTCTAAAACCTCACCCCTTCTGTGTTGGTGCTGGTACAGAATGCAGCAACCTTAATGGTAAAGGCCTAATCATTTCGAGCAAATACCTCAGAGCTGCATCACATCTTATTGAAACTATCATTTAAAAAGACTTTTAACACTTTACGAAGGGACATAAATCACCGGGCTCTGAAACAGGAAGTGCAATTATCTGAATACTGTTGCTTCCAATCAGTTAGCAATAAAAACACGCCAAGGCCATTAAAATGATAAACACTGCATCATTCCATTTTTTTTTTTTTTTTTTCCTCACCAGGAAGCATTAAAAATAAATGACAAAAAATGCAAAGCAGCCTTTAGACATTTCAAGAAACCTCACGGTGCCGGCAGCCAGAGCAACACAAGCACCCTTCAGATACGGCGGTATCTTAAGTGCATTCTTTCAAACAAGTTAAAACGACAACCGAATTAATTGTGAGTACAAGCAGGTACCACGTCTGTTTGCTTGTTTGTTTTCTCAAAGCTACTATCACACCATTGTAGGCACTAGCTTGGCACAGCCGCGCTTTCCTGCCGAGCTCAGCCTTTCTGCGCAGTCACACACGGCTGTTTCTCTCCCCCCAGTTATCTACAAATCTCAAGTAGATGAGAGAGCCTCCAGCTTTGGTATCAACTTAGGAATTCTCTCCTGCTCTTCCATTCTCTCGGCCCATGCAATTTAGATCACATCCTGGGTAAATGTAGAGGGACGAGAGTGAAAACCTCATTGTTCCTTTTTCCCCAATTAGCCCCTAAGTTGTCATCGTCCCTCCCGGCTTCTTTTTCCACTCCCTTTCAGTTTCTTTTATAGCTTATCAGCTTTCAGCCTTCAAATCCTGCTGTAAGGAAGTCAGACTTGCGCCTGTAATCCCCAGGTGTATTTCCGAGCAACGTTCCCAAGAAGCTTTTGATGGAGGCAGGGGAGAGAAGAGGAAAAAAAAAAAACCCGCAGAGAAAGAAACACACGAGACAACTTCAGAACCCAGTTTCTGGGAACTTTGATTAATACCTGGGGGAAGGTAGGTTGAACCTAAGTCATTGTGTTTGCACAAAGCTTCATCACTTAATCTAGCAAACTCCGGGCGGTTTCACACAGCAAAATGCTTCAGAGGGTCTGCATGCAGTATCATTCCTGTTTCGCTCTTCATGCACATGACACCAGCCTTCTGGAGGGCCTATAACCGGTAACAGCTTTAGGGAAACGCGAGGTTTTAGACATACAATTTTAAGAAACGCTTGTCGCAGTCTTCCATCCACCATGCACTCGCCTTCAGAGGGTGTCACACGGATAAGGGAGACAGCTCCTCTCCAGCCTGCAAAACAGTCGCAAATTGTGCCCTGTCGTTGTACAGCCCCAGTTCTCTTACTGCCAATTTTACCTGCTCAACTCAGCCGGGCGACTGCTGGCAAGGACACTTCGTACTTGCTTATCCCAAAGGCTGTTACGTTTCGGTGGGCATGATGGTCAGAGTCCATTTAACCGACAAACCTACTTTTGAGTCTTCCCGTCCCAGGGGGATAATCTCCCAGGTGGATTTCTCTTTCTATGTGACACTGTCACCTTGGCTTTGACAAAGTTTATTAGACTTCCCACTGCGCCGGGCATTAAAGCATTCGGCTTACCCTGCCTCATCAGCATACCTCAGGAAAAGCAGCACCTTTCTCACACATCAGGCTACTCCAGCGAGTGTTTTGAGGGAAAAGCGCGTGACTGAATTTAACTACTAGTAGTTCAGAGCGTGTGGCTCAGCATCCCCAGTTCCTTCGGCTCAGCTCTCGTCATTATCGATTGTTTTGGCAACTGGAGTTAAGAACACAAGATCCATTTGTACGACAGAAGTCCCATAAGAGTACCAAATTCCCAGGGAGGGAAGGGAATGGCGAAAAAGAACACACTTTAACTTAATGAGAGATCAGATGGGGGGAAGATACCCAAACCCAGACCACGTAATCTCCACTTCAACTGACAAGAAATTATCCCAATTATCTCAACTTCTGGTACATTTGGCACCGTTTAGCAGGCTCCTCTGAGTTTTTTTGCTGCTCCCACTATCTTCTTTGGGGGGAGGTTTGGGGGGTTTTGGGTGGTTTTTGGGGGCTAGGTTTTTTGTTTTGTTTTTTAACTTCAGTTCTGCTGGAGGTAACATGCCATATGAGCTGAAACAACGCTCTACGTCGGGTGGTAACTTTGCTCCCTTCATTCTGTGCTTGAAAAGGAAACACATGAATGACCTCCACAGTCATTAAAAAAAAAAAGCTCAAATATGTTTATTTTGGCACAGTTTAAAAATATACAAATACATTAAATATCAGGGTTCATTAAAGCCAATTTTTTAAAATATAGATAGGTATGTATTATTACTTTGAAAGGAGATGGAAACCAAAACACCACATTATATATCTATAATTTGACAGTGCAAACAAACGAGAAACTGTTTAGACCACGAGTCCACTGTGTCAGACAGCAATAACAAAAGCTGAACAGTTCCTGAAACACAAAAGAAGAGTTAAAAAAAAAAAAAACAACCCACAAATCTGCTGCATTTCAAAGAGTTTGCTGGGGGCAGGGGGGAAGGTGGGGAGTACGGGAAGGGGAAGCGAGATGTTATCGTTGAGAACAACTTGACTGCACAGAAGTTAGAGCACTAGACGCTCGAGATTAAACTAAGTCACAACATGCACTTGAGGGTAAGGTAGGGTTCAGACAGCACAATGACACAAATGATCCTTCAATAATTTATGTGTGGAAAGAATTTATCAGCAACTAAGCAATACCAGAATGCACTATGGTCGACAGATTCGCAAGCAGAGCCTCCCTGCTTTCAAAGGTGCAGCTTCTTGGCATTATTTGCATAGTTACTCCTTTTCCTCAGCCGTTAGGAAAATATTCAGCAACTAAGTTGAGGAAAAACCTCTGACCTCCAGACAGAATTTCTACCTGTGGAAAAATCGCAGCAGCGCAGAGATAAAAAGACATCAACACGACAGAAACAGAACTGCCGCTTCCTGAACTTGGAACATAACGAACTATAAAGCACATTTCATAATGAAAGCTGAAGGCTCTCATAATGGCATGTCTGCTGTCTTCAGTTTTGTCCAGTAGAACAAAAATTGTGATAGAAAAAGAATCTTAAGTTTCTCCATACAGCAATTCAGAGGGGTTTTTTTGGCACGAGGGCCTTTATACGGTTTGTTCTTTATCCCTAATCTTTGCCCTAGCTTGTTTGGATGCTACAAGAGATCTCTTTACCTTGTAAGGAGAGAGATAAAAGTAAATACAGCTGCCCTGAAGCTTACATAAAACCAGGTCTATTCAATAAGATAAATATATCTCCTCCTATCCCAGTTCTTTTAGCTTTGAATAGGCTTCTAACCACAGAGAAAAGCAAATCTGGATCACAAAGTTTGGACTCTCCATATGGGTGTCATGTCAGCTCAAGACAGTTATGTTCACATTTATCCTGAAAAAGAGAACCGACTGTTCCAGTTTATGCTCATGCCAGTGGATGCTGATGAAGAGCTTCCAAGTAATTTATTTTAGGAGCACAGACCCATAATGGAGCGCCAGCTAAACCAAAACAGGCAACAGAAACACAGGTAGGTGGGAATGCACAAGCTGCATAGTTAGAATTTCACATATGGTGACGGCGACACTTCAACCAATTTAGCAACCTCAGGTTTTTCCACTTATTTTCCAGCCACCCACTCTCACGCCCGTACCACTGTGCCCTTTATGCTGATATACGTGCTCACACGGCAACAGAGTCACCCGTGCCAGGGAAAAAAATTGGTGGATAACCTAGCCAAAAACAAAAAATTAGTTTATAGCTACTCTGATTTCCTGATCAAGTGACTGCTCAGCCACGCAGCTGGCATAAGATGGGCAACAACCACCATCTGAGAGCGGGGGCTATTTAGGCTGGCGCTTTCAACGGGGAAATATTCGTGGAGCTCTGTCATAAGGTGCTGGCCTGCAGATGTCAGGCATGTGAACGAAGGGCTTGACCCAAGAAACCCCTTATTGCATTGGCAGAAATTCACCCGATCCCAGTTCATCCCACCACTCGCAGACACATCTACCCTGCAGGAATTTCGGTTTCCCTTCAACTGCTGTGTCGAGGGAAGGAAGCTAGCAGAGATGGTCTTTGCAGGACAGACAGAGCAGCCTATCAGTCACAAAGCCATAGCAAATGGCTCTTTATCCCAGGAAGGAGCCCGAAGCCAATTGGAAAAGCTTCCCAACAGATTCCCACACTTGGGATTGGACCCATACTGACCACAGCCTTCAAAAGCACCAAGAACAGCAGTATCTGGCTAGTGGGTCTATATTCACAGTTAAAAACCAGGGTCAGCTATGCCGTAGGCTGAAGAGGATGCTCCAGGAGGCATCTTTTTTTTTGCTTCAAAAGGATACTGTGTGTTCACTGTGGGTATATTTGTCCTACAACGTTAAAGCAGCGGCACTTAGTGTTCACCTTTACAAGTGGGTCCTTCAAACCAGTCCACATCCTTGAGTAATCCCAGTATTTTGCGTTGGCCTGCAGCACTGAGACGTTCAGCTCTGGGGACACAGCACACATCACAACACAGGAAGAAGAACTTGCCAAAACTGTACCAAAGCAAGGCAGATTCTTTAAAAAGACTTTAAAGACGGCATCTGTAGGAGACAAACGGAATCACAGAGCTGGAATAGTGCATTTCAAGACCGCCAAAGCAGGTCACCGAACCGGGCGCAGCCTGCCACCAGCATCTTGGCGTTAGTTCATTTCTCTGTTAACATTTGGCACAAACACTTTGACGCAGCAATTTGGCTTCCACTTAGGTCAGCTGCTTGCGATGTTTTCCTGGCACTTCAGTGGATTCAGCAAAGGTTTCTTCGACACCGTGCACACTTATAAAGTCCTCAGGCAAGAACGAAGGCTAAACATTGCTGACCCTGGTTTCGGAAGAAGAGATCATAGCAGCCGACGTGGACGTCACGAGTGACCGTTCTCGTCTGACGTATCGTGGCTTCCGAACTGAAATGGTGGGCACAGAAACAGCGTTAGCACCTCCTGTAGAAGCACGCCTTTATCATCCATCCCTCACACCACATGCCATCCAACAAGTCCCGAGTGACTGAAGTCACTCTGGACCTTAAAAGAAAAAACCAAACCAAACCACACCACAAAAAACCCTACGTGGAGCTGATGCAGCAAAAGTCCGCAAATGAACTTTTCAAACAAGCTTCTAATGAGGTGCTCGTTACAAGCTGGCATTTCCATTATTTCTTCCATTTTACAATACATGCAGCTTTCCATTTTCAGCCCTAACAAACCCCCCCCACAGCTGTACTTTCTTTTCAAATAGATGTATCAGTTAAGGTAAGGAAACTGAGACTTTTCACAAGCAACACGGCCTGTCAGTTTAACAGCCAGACTCAGACCAAGTTTGGAACATATCTACAAAAGTTTAAAAGCTAAAGACTGCATTAATAAAAATTAAATTTTAATTACACCATCTTGATTTAAAAGACCTATGCGTACATGAGAAGTGAGACCAGAATTTTTCCTGAGCTTAGAAGGCCACTATTTCTTAAGTTTTTTTAGAAGATTTGGTCTGTCTCACTTTTAAGTCACTGCAAGTTCTGCCATTGTCTTGAAAGTACATGGATCAAGCATAGAGCCAAGATGTTTTACTGTATTGCCCTGGCCAAATAAATCCACTTTCTTAGCCACTCTAAATTCATTTTGTGTATAGATAGAAAATTTTCTGTCATTTGCAAAATATATCCTTTACTACCTACTTCTTTTTGAGCTTCGTTACATGGTCAGAGACACCTAAAAGAATGCCTTGACTTGATGAGGTGTAATCTATTGCCTTTTCAAAAAATATGCATTTTGAGAGAGTCATATTTAGATATTTCATGCTTTATTAGGCTCTCATTGCCTCACTAATAATATAAGAGCAGCACGTAGTATTTCCTAGAAGTAGCACCAATTTAGAGGCCCCACAAAAAGCAAGTTTTTGCTCTTTGATTACCCAGATCTGGACTAAAACAGCAGGTTAGAGTACAAACTTCTTAGCAACATCTATAGGTTGAAACGATGAAAAATCAGGGAGGAAAATTGAGACAAGCTGATTAGATGAAATCTTCCCCAAGAACTAAATTTCTGCCTGAGCTTCACACGTGTTAAAACCCCACCTTGCTAAAAAGAGCCAACCTACAAACACCCCCCCCACACCACGTACGCACAAACCGGTGTATTCCAAACAGTCTGTCATTTCCAGAAGCTGATAAGCTTCAAATCAGCAAGCCTGCAAATGAGCCAACCTGGCATTATCAAGAAGATTCCAATCCTGAAAATAGTTCCCAGGCTGAATAATTTATTTTTGAGCACTTATGAAAAAAATATTGCACCTACTTGTAAGATTTCTCTATTAGGATAGAGAAGTCGAAGATCTATTTTAGGAGCTGTCAACGATCTATTTTAATATAAAGTACTCCATCAATACTGTATGCCTCCATTAATTGAAGCAATAAATCCTATCAAAAAAGGGGTACTAGACAGATTTCATTGGATTTCTGTCCCCTCAACAGATTCCACAGTTCTACACCAGGCTTTACAGGTAATTGTTTTGACTTGGCTGTGTGTTCTTAGCATATCCACTTTGAGATAGTCTGCCTGCTTTTCGATAACGAGAGGCATAAAAGGGAAGCCAACAGGTAAAAATATTTGTAGCAGCCTACCCCAGGGAACAGTTCCTCACCTGAAGAAGCTGGGGGAGGTATCATGGATGCCTGCATAACAGAAGAATGATCATGTCAAACAAAGCACCTTTTGTCTTCACAGTCTTTCATTAAAAAATACAGGAACAGTTTTGGGTTCCCATAACATTTACTGTGCTCATAGTCTGTCTTGGAGAAAGTAACTCAAGAGAAGCCATACGGTCAGTACTCATCTTTCACCTTTTTTTCCCAGTTTGGACAAAGAACCCAAAACATCTTTTATTTTATTTCAGTCTCTCATACATCAGATTAAGCAGCTCCCTAATGAACTGTTAAAACATTAAGTTGTTGTTTACTTCATGTTTTAAGCTTGCTTGTTCCTACTGGAGAGACAGAATTTACTTACTGTTTCACTAGGCTGGAGAACAGAGGCTAAAAAAAGAGAGAGAGAGAGAGAGACTAACCATCATTAATCTAGAAGGCTAGAACTGCCAATTTTCTAAAAATACATGCATGCAACAGAACAGTTCTATTGTTAAAAAAAAATAGTTTTGTCAAAGACTACCAAACCAGACCAGAACATTCAGAAATCCCATTAGCAGAATACATTGTAGGACCCTTCAAGATGAGAGAAAAAGGGTTGCAAAGGTCTCCAAGGATGACTTATTTTGCTTTCAAAGAAGGTAGCCACAGCAGTATCTCTTTAATATGAAGAAGCTTCAATAGGTGAAATGTTGCTTTGAGGCAGTACAAATGGAAAACAATTGAGCAGTGAAGATGCAACCCTTTTGCACAAGAGGTTGCTGCCTTTATGGGCCACATGGTCATCATCATCCAGACAGAACGAAAGCTAACATGATATTAAGCCAGAGAAATGTTTCTAACGCTTCTCCTTCAAAGGAGAGCACCGGTGCTTTAGCCTGCTGGGCCAGGGTGAGCTATCAGTACAAAATGTGGAAGTCAGACCAGTATCACTGAAGCCTCAGAGGTCTGCTGTCCTGCCAGCTTAGAAATGTCAGAGCACGACAGCTCTTGACCAGCTTAAAAACTGAAGGAGAATCTTGTACTAACTAAAATTTACTTGAAGACACGTGCAAAAGCAACCTAGAGGTTTCAGTCGGGCAGTTGTGATCAGGATACCAGCAGTTCCTGTGGCACTGCCGTACTCTTTTACGTGAAATGATAGCACAGAGATGTTCCATGAAGTTACTATGCCTAGACACCACATTCTTAGTCAAACAATGGAGTTGTGTTGTCCCACCCACCCCCTTCTTTTTCTCTTTTTAAGCTTATTTCTATTGTGACAGTCTAGCTTGAGCTTGGTTCTGTAAGACAGGAATTAAAAATAACAGGAGGTCTGTTTGTTTAGCAGAGCTAACCAGTAAACAGCTTGCTTTCAACAGAAGGAGCTCTAACACAGCAAATGCTGTGCTAGAGGTTGTCATGGGAATCAAAGCGACTGCACAGAAGGGGCGAGACAGAGTCATAGATCAGGCTCAGTTTCATGCAAAACACCGGGCAAAATGGAGACATCACCTTCCCTGTATTTTGCTTACCACCTCCCAGCTATTGAAGACCAGTAAAATGTGGACACATAGAACAACTTCACAGAAAACTGAAGCATCTGGAAGAGCCAGATGTCTACACAAAGTCTTGGTGCCCTGTGGCTGAGCACATCCCAGGTGTTCTCTCCCTAGCTTTTCTGGAATCACTTTGGCACGAAGTCAGGCCACTGCATTTTAGTTCCATGCCTTCATTTCTCAGTAATAGGAATTGCAGGAATAAAGAATAAAATTAATTATAAAAAGAAAAGCTAAGGGGTGTTTGCTTTAAAAAAAATAATCATCAGGCAGTCAGCTCTTCCAAGCCTCAGTAAATCCTGCATTTAGAGGGCAAACACATTTGAATAAGTAGTGCGATACTGACGAACCTCAGATTCCATTCCTTTTCTCCTGCTGCCGAGAGTTCCCTTCCCTCTAAACCAAGAATAAGCAACAACTGCTTTTGGTAAGGCTTTGTAAGTGTCTGGCATTTGGGCATTGAAATAAGCAAGCAGGAAGTTCTAGAAAAATGCCCTCTGTGCAAAAATCACTGATTTTTTTATTTTTTCTTTTTGAAATGAGATATCGAATATTCAGTGACAACTAGCATCAAGTATTGTATTCTGGCAGATCTTTAGAAGCTACAAAACCCAATAGCTGGGTTAGCGAGAGACTGTGTGTTACGTGCACCTGAGCAGACTTAGACTGAGAACAGACATCCTCTGCACCGCCAGGAAAACACGACACTCTAAACACATAGCAGGAAAAAAATTGTTCATTAGTTCGCATTGCTTTGGATGATCAAAAGAGGTAGCAGGAGCTAGATTACGTTAGAACACTGACACGAAGAAATTGAAAAGGTTTTACATTAAGAATCTGAGCAAGGGCCAAAACTTGAGATATTAAATAGACAATTAGAAGTATTTTACCTTTGTTTCTTCTGTAGAAAACATTAGGAAGTTTATTGGCACGTTTGAGGTAGAAGAAAGAAGCAACAGACAAGATCAGGAATAAACTGATGAAAAATGTCCCTAAGATGAGAGAGGCTGCCACTTCTGGGCCCCCTGTACCAAAAAAAAAAAAAAAAAAAGAAAAAGAAAGAAAAAGAGAAAGAGAGAGAAAAGACTATTACTCACTAGAAATCTCTTCTAATAGAAGGGTTAAACAAAAGGTAAAGATCAACTTCCTGATGTCCACAGGAGGAAAAAAAAGGTGGGGTCTTTTTTAATATACAGACAGGCCTCACTGAAACATTTGCAAAGATCTTTCAATGCTCGTTTTGTTACACGAACAACTTCCCCAACCCCACCTGCCAAACGTCAGGCAAGCCTCAGTCTCTACTTTCCTGGAGGTAGCCAGGAATTTTTAATGTTTTCATCCTGTTTCTTTTACATAACTTTCAAAACTAGTGCTGGAGGCACTCAACATTAATAGTGTTCTTCTATTCCTTAAATGAAATCTCCTAAAGACAGAACTAGTCAACCAGCGATGTAGCACTGGTCCAGTACACCCATTATTATGTTTTCCACACGTGACTGATACAGAAACCATCCCAAGGAGGCAGACATCACCAAAAGGTGCCCTCCCTCACCTCTATTCCACTTTCCCTGCCTCGAAAAAATGCCCTGCATCCTTATTCTGCTGGTTTATTTATTTAAGATTATGATCCCAAAGAGCAAGTGTTTTCAGAAGCAAAAACTGTTCTTGTTGCAGACAAACTATACATCTGACAAGCTCTGCTTGAGAAGTCCACCTTCTGAAGAGCACTAGATACTTCAAGTCAAGTACACACCCATGACAAACGTTAGAAAGGGATCAGCAGCACCCGAGTTCGACGGGGCTGTTCAGCTTTCCTTTTTCAGAGCACTCACCCTGTAACACTAAATCACTTCATTTGGCACCCGATCTCTTGCTGAAATGTGCAATGCTGCTATTAAGTATTCTCAATTCGTCTTATTCTTACCAATGTGGAAGAAGTATTTTTAGGAGATTAAATGGAAATGACTGGCCAGCAGTGATAAAATCAACCTACAGAAAGGCTAACCGAGATGTAACAGATGCGTAACATGTTGCCTCATCCCTCAAACCCAAAACTGTTGCACTGTAGGGTTCAAAACTCAAGTTATGGGGTTTCAAAAATAACCTGCACCAGAAAAATCACCTCAAGAAAGCTAGGACAAGATGAAAGAGCCATTCAGCAAAATAGTTGCCTTCAAATTCAGCTCTAAGACTTCTAAAAGGTTTTTGTTGAGAACAAGCCAGAAAAAATAAAAACGACTGCTACATTTCGACTAAAACCTGTGCTACAGAAAAACGTATTTTACAACTTGTTTCCAGTGTCATGTCATGAAGAGGCTGGTATGGAGTGAACTATCACAAAGCCTGCACTCAATAGCTATTCCCATTTACTCACCCATGTTCTGTATGAAAGGAGTTACTGTGCTTATATTCATTTGGAAATTCATTCCTCTGATACCAGCTGTAATCAGAAAGAATTTTTTGAAGTGAAATCTGACAAAAACTACAGATTTGTTGAAAATCTTAGTAAAAGGCTATTATACTTCTCAGTAATTATTTGAAACTGCGTAAGACTCCTGATCTCTCCCACGAAAAATTAATTCTTTAAATCACTTTCAAGAATTTTTTTTAAAAAAAAGGAAGCAAACAAGCATCATCATAATTTGTCCAAAAAGAAAATAATTCACTAGTGCATTTCCCAGAAACTTGACCTAAGTTTCTTATCTCTTCACTAAAACTATTTGCAAGGAACTGAATGGTTCTCACCTCTCAACCAGAGCACCTGTACAAAACTAACCTAGCTTTCCTAACACAGGTTTTTCAAATAACTCAAGTACAGTTTGAGCTATTTTGTGCTCTGGAGAAGTTCCCAGCAAACGCCCACAGTAAATGCCTTTTTCTTACTGTAAAGATTGAAGCAGCCACAAAATTCAGTATTCACTGTATGTTTGATAGACGTCCTACCCTGGAAGTTTAATCATTTTGATGTTTAGGATTTTTCTTTTTTATTTTAAGAACTTCCATTGGGCAGAATAATTACTTTTTCTTTTTTTTTTTTTACTGTTGCACTTGGCTTCGCAGATCAGCTACTCTAATACACAATGAGATTTTGATTCTTTTCCTCCCTTCCTAGACTCTGGAATGGTTCCACAGCACTCTGCAGGGTTTCTGCAAACTACATTTCAAAGTTTCCCTAGGTTTTGTTGCACATTCAAAAGCTCAAAGGTATATTAGGACTTTGGAAAAAGGTTGAAGTCTTACAACGGGGGAGGGAACTGCAACATTTGATGCCTTCTTGAACAGTCTTTGCTGGACCACACACGCAGGAGATCTTGGTACCAAAAAACACCCGTCAAAAGAAAGGGATGATAAAATGACTCACTAGTTCTGCATTCAGTCAGATTGGAAACAGATGAAACAGGAAGGGTTTCATTCTTGCATTTAATGCAGCTGCTACTACCATCCTCATTCCATCGTCTGTAACAACCTGCGTAAGAATAAGATGCACAGAGGTTTGAAAACAACAAAAAGCGACACTGGGGATGTTTCCTAGTCTTCAGAAAGAGATAGAGGCCACAGAAATTCCCTCTGTTTGGTCTGCTGGTTACAAACATCTCCTGCTTTCTATTATATTACACAAGTTAAGAGGTTTCATTTCAAAGTGTTTATGCCAGAAAAGATATAACCTTTCAAGGGCTGAAAAGGAGAAAGAGTTACGAGCAAACGCTCCCAGAGGGCAATTTCAACATCGCTCCCTTTGCTACTTCACATGTTTTAGTTTTGAGAAAAAATGGGAAGTGCCTAACAACCTGCGACTACCCTCAGCAATACTAAAAAAAAAAAGCAGGATTTTAGTGTTTATTTTCAGAGGTCATACGCTGCCAAAACAAGATTTAATGCCATTTTAATGTATAGTATCAAAAATAGAAGTAGGCAGGGACAAAGATGCTAAGAACCAGCAAGAGCATACTTGGATTAAAAAAAAAAAAAGATACTGGCATCCCTGTAGTCAATCACTTGAAGCATTGCAAGCTAAAAATAAGAATACTGCCATAACTCTTTTTCCCATGCCTCAGTCCTCTCAAGTACTGTACTATTTGTTTCACTTTAAGAAGAACCCAAGCCTGGTTAAACTACTCCGTGACAGATGGCGAGTGTTTTATACCAGTCACCCTGCCGTGCAGGCTGGAAACCGATTAAACTTTCATCTTGGCCTATGTCTTCGATGTTCAAATCTCTGAATTTATGATTAAATGTACACGCCGTTACATCTTTGTTAAGGAAAAAAAATACTTTAGGGCACATCTTCAATAACAACTTAATATAAAAGAATAAATCTGTGGTGGTTTCACTTGAGGCTTAGACTTGAGACATGAAGATTAGAAGGATATTCCTGCTCGATCATATTACAGTCTACTTTTAAAGGAAAAAAAAAAGTACTGTTTTTTTTTTTTTTAGAACTGGCTAAAATCCAGTTCTGTAGAACCTTGAGCCAAACTGGTATCAATTATCCCATAAAGCAAACCATTAGTAAGGTGCTGATTTGGAAACAGCTCTGCTGCTACGTTTTCCTTAAAGAAAAGCAGCAGATTTGATGCCCAGAGTAATAAATTACATCTGACATTTAATCTAAACACAAACAGACCCGACGTAAGGGCAAAAAACTTTCTATAGTAATAGGAAGGATCAAAGCACACATCTGACACCAAAGATATCGATAGATTATCGGTTTACAATAAGATTTAATAGAACACAATCCCATAACTTGGAGACAATCGTTTATACCATATCTAGGATCATTTAGAAGCAGAAATGAATGCATCAAATGAAGCAACAGTTAGAGACGCTAACGAAGGGGCGAAAATAGATGGGCTTAAAATGCTTTAACAACCATCACAAGGAAATAACCGAACCCAGAAGCTGACCCCAATTTCTAAGTCACTAATTCTCCGGTTCCTGTGGGCTCTGAAGCCATTTCACCGCTTTTACTCTCTGATTTTAAATAAAATGGCATTAAAAATAGACCACCCTTTGCTACTGCTGGAGAGTGACAAAAGAAGTTTTTAACGCCGTTTAGAAGAAAACAACCCTACCTAAGTGGCACAAGGAAGAGCGCAGCATTCTGTGCTAACAAAACAATGCTGAAGTCATTCTTAATGCTCCCTTAAATAGGCATTACAGCATTTTTGTCTTTTATGCTCATTATATGGGCTTTTAGGGCTCTTAAGCATTTACAACAGCTTTTACATAATCCAACTGCGCACTAAACAAAAAGAAAGAATAATCTTATTAATAGTCGTCTATTCTCCTTACCATGCCAGAACAACGTTTGTCACTCATAAGAAGCATTACCTTGTGTATACAGAGGAAGAAAGACTTCAGTACGTACATTATTTGTACTAATTATTTTTTTTTTTTCACTCCCCAATTAATCAGGTGCTGTATTTTGGTGTTAACTGTCAAAAGCGAGCTGGAATTTCATTTAAAAATCACACACTATACCTGGACTGCACTGGTTGGTTACTGGACAGGAACTGTTTGAATCCAACATATCCACACAGCATTCTGTTTCTGAAACCTAAGAAAAGAAATTACACTACATGTCACACAGCTCTTAATTTTACTAAAATGCTTTAATAAAAAAAAAAAAAAAAAGAATCTACAGAGAATGGAGAGGAATAAGCTGTAACTGCAGTCAAAACTTGCTGTAAGTTTTTCTTTCTGCATTAAGCAACCTTACGAGGAGAGAACAAGCTAGATGCACCAACAAGCTGATTTTGACCCGGCAGCTGCTACCCAAACTAACACTTTGAGAACACATGCACACTCTACTGTTGACATTGGACAAAGCCTCAAAAATATGCTTTAGGAATATACTTGCTACATTCTTCAGTGAAGCACAGTTATGGGGGGTGTTATCCTTCCCACAGCATCACACAAGTGCCCTAACAGATTTGCTCAGAAATACTACTGGCAAAAACCAGTTTTCACTGAACGCCCCTATTGCAAGTGACGATAACATCTAGATTCAGCAGAGCAATCCAGCAGAACTACAAAAGCTTCTTCCTTCAGCATTTAGTATAAAAGAATAACTTCACATATCCTGACAATACGTAGTTTATCCTCCTTTTTTTGCTGTTTGTTTGTTTCTATAAAAGCCAGTTTCAAAATTATTTACAAATTACAATAAGCTGTGACAAACTCTGAGATAAACAGCTGCCAGAAACTCTCTGGTTCTTTTGATAGATATCAGTAACATCCCATATTGACTTGGGCATATCCACTGTCTGCATCTGTATAAGAAAAATAAGCCACAAAACTCCCACATCTTTTAAAGTTTTGCAGGCACATCCCTCTAAAGAAACAAGTCAAATCAGTCTTAAAAAGAGGTGAAGTGTTCTTGGTCAAAAGTAACGAGACCTGATCTATATTCAGTCATAGAAGTAGCTTAAATGCACCTAACATTTAACAGCCAGTATTACTCTGCTTACCAGCAAAACCCATCAAATCCAGGGGTGACAAAATCAAAGCTATTAGGAGAAACAGTTGGGACTGTCAAAGCTGAAATCAGTAGGCTGACTTCACGCTGACAGCGCACCATGGGGAGGTAGACTAAAGTAAAGAACCACCTGTAGATAACATCCTTACACCCAGTTTCATAAAAAGTTTTGTTGGCTGAACTCTCCCGCAAGCAGAATTTTATTCCCTGACCTTTTTCTGTGACTTGAAGCAGTGTTTGCTTCAGAGCTTCTCAGCCATTTGAGGTTAACTGTTGGGTATCGGCGTGTTGGGTTGTTTGTAGTTAAACTGCCAAGCAGCTTGAAAAGCATTAATTTGATCATCAGGGTGCTTTTTCCACATGGTGTGAGGTGTTACCGGTTGCATCCCCGCTAGCCTACAAGCACATGACTAGGAAGAACTCAATGCTTTAATAGGCAATTAGCCATCGTAGCAAACGGACCCACAGCAGAAGTTGCAGTTAACGACCGCTAGCAGTACAGGTCATTTCTGTTGAATTAAAAAGCCTTCTAGAAACTGCAACGTGAGAGGAAAATAATCCGATCCTTCTGGTTTTATAGCACCTAGTGGCAAAGAACCATGAAGTACCTACCGAACTTTCAGTAGATTTGCTGGCAACTTCTGCTACGAGTCTAGTTAAGAGAAGGACGTATGGCACCTCCATGCCCAGGAAAGACACAGGTCTAAATAAGAACAGGGAAAGAAATTAGAATGTCTTATTAATGACAGAGAAGCTACGCTTTCCCTTCGTCGAGGAACTTTTGCCAACACATTCCTTTTATTTGAAAGCCCTTTAAACGAAATATGCCGGGGGAATGACTTACCTTGGTTCAAGATACAAATTTGAGACACAGAATTTTCCCCTCCAGCTGCAGAGGGGCAGGTTTCTGGCTATGGCAGAGCGTGGTTGCTAAGAAACAAGGAGCCTTATCAGTCTGCTCCAAACTGGGCCATGCAGAGACTATTCCACACCCAGGATCTAAAAATCAATGTGATTGCAATAGAACGGTTACCGCCTGGCACCGCCACTGATAAGCCTCCCCACAGCTACAGGCTCCTCTGGCTGCAGCATTGAACTGTGATGGATTTGTATCAGGACAGAGAGCACACGCCACTCGGAAAAGGCAATACTGTAATTAATTTCCCCCATGACAGCACAGTCACGAAGCATTAATGAAGGCTGGCTGTTAATAAGTAGTATTTCTCGATTGCCTGAGAACAGACCGTCTCGAGGTGGAACAGAGTATTTTGGACAGTCTGCTCCAAGCCTTGCTTTTTCCTCCCCTCCTCTTTCGCCATATAACTCCGCACACAACCTAAAGGAAGTCCACATCTCTTACATTAAATTGTTTGGATAAACTAAAAGGCACTATATCATGCTTGATCTGCATTGTTCAGACACTCCCTATGTCAATATTGTAATATCTGCCTCTTCTCTAGGCAATATAATGTTGGAAGCCACATCCAGTTCTCAGAACCTGCAGTACCTGCAGCTTAGTAGCTTTAGGAAAACATAGTCTTTCATATTATAAATAAAAGACGGGGACAAATAAGGGCCTCCAACCAGAGATTAGTAAGAGGAAAGTGTCCGAAAAAAAGCCTTCAACTGGAGGGGAAAACTCCTTTAGCGACTCATCACACAAACTGAAATTTATTACTATCTTTGTTAAATAAAAAAACAGCGGAGGAGTTTTGAACTACTGCAAAATACATACCACGAGCCTTGGCAAGTTGTTTTCCTGAAGAATAAAATGATTGAGCAGTTCCTATGATTAATTTCCATGTGGTTTTTAAAATCACTTACCCACAGCCTCAACTTCAAAACAAGATTAGTTCAGCTTGGTGGGAAAACTTATTATTATCCCCTGCTATCAGCTGAAAGCTCCAAGATCAAGGACTGAAAATCCTGAAAAACCGAACTCCAGTCTTACTGCTACAACTCATTTCTACAGCGAGTGAGGAGCGGGGCAGAGCAGGAGAAGCTTGCACTGTCACGATACCTTCCGATTTAAGCAGAACAACGGACGTCAAGCCTGTCAGCGTCAAGCTGCAGCATCCATCACGTCACCGGTTCACGTTTACACACACGGAGACAACACGACACCTACACTAAGAGGAAAAGCAGAGAGTCAATATAAGCAGAGGACGGTGCGATGGGAGCTGACAAAGGCCGAGGCAGTGCCCTGTTAGCCTTGCTGCGAGGATCATAGGAGCCAAGGAAGGTGAGCAGTGAGGAGCCTTTGTGCGTACAGTGATTCTCCAGAGTGAGACACTACGAGCTACTTGGCTTCGGGAGTGGTACCGCCACCACATCCTGGAGTGAAAATCAAGGTGGATTAGAGCAGTTTACACATGGCTGGAAAGTGATGGCACAGCCGAGAACAACAGGGAAAATTTAGCTTTGGGAATTTCACCCGAGGATGGAAAGGTACATTTCTAATCTACCCCTAAGCTTATAAATTGCTGACTAAAAAGCTTTAATGTTGTTTTTCAACAGTACATGAGGTGACCAGGTACCTCGAACACAAACATCTGTTTTAAAGAAATAGGTGAAGTCACCTCAGAAGATGAAAAGAGACAACCTATGGGCAGCACATCCCCCCCAAAGCCAAGAACACCTAGCTTATAGCTTTGATGGTAACGGTTTCTTCTTCAGCACATTTGAGCAGAACAGAAGCTCCTTACAACTCAGTAAATGATTGCTGATGTAGGCATTGCACTTACCTAGCTTGACAGAGCTTTCTACTCGTGTATGACAGTATAGGAGTACTTATATAAATGCTATGAATAATTCTGTCTCAGATCACATTGGGTGTAACTTTAATATGCACATTTAACCTTTTAAAAACAGGGTTTTTTTCTTTTTGTGCTTTTCTGTTGCAGTAAAAGCTGAGTAACACAACTTCAGGGTTTTTCAAGGCAGTCCAGCAGAGTCTAATGTTAAAACAATCCTCAGGATGCGCGTATGGGTGGATGTATTTTAAACAAACACATAGAGTTTGCCTTGTTACCTATCAGTTTTCTGTAATTTATCTTCAGAAATGAGATGTTGCTTCTTGGTTGAGAAAGACTTTGTCTGGGGAAAAGAGAGTTGGTAAAGACATTTGCTGATAAACTCTTCATTGTTTCAGATGCCATGCACAGATTTTTGCCAATACCTGATTATTACAATAGTTGTAAATACTAAGAAAAGGCGGGTAACAGAGGCATTTGTTTAAACAAGTATATTCCTGTTATCTAGAAAAATACTCACTTCCAAGAACAGGCCATTCTAAACAAGAAAACATTTGTGAAACTCGCCACTTCTAAGTGCCCGATCCTCCTCTTTGTGAATGCCAATAGCTATACAGCATGAGCTCAATATTGGTTGTATTTCCATGCCTGAAATCAATCAAGATGCTAATTAACAATACTGTGTCATTTATGGGCAGATATTTGTTCACAGCCAGCAGTGATACTAACGACCTAGAACATCTGCCCTGCAGCTGTTCCAGTAGAAATAGGACACGAGATCCATTTGCCCTCAAATCATCAGCCAATATTTTTTATTTCCTGTGAGAGAGAGACAATATCTAAGCTTTATATAGAGATATATTTGTTGTTGGTTGGTTGTTTTCTGTTTGAACCAGTTTTAACTCCAGGAAAAGGAAAGCAGAGATGAACGTGGTACTTTAAAGCTTCCAAACATACGAGGTGTATATTTACTTAATTTACATTTTACTCCAGGTCCCAGAACTGCTTCTTCACATCCTGCTGGATTCTCTGTCGGCCAGTAAAGATTAGAAGCCTAGTAACGTAATTTATAAATAACATTTGTCTGAACGAGGCAGAAATTCAAGCCATGAAGGTAACACTAGAATGGGTTTTTTTAGGATAATGCCCATGAAAGATATCAGACAGACTTAAGTGTCCATATTCTTTATATGCAATATTACAAAAAAAACCATATATAGCGTTCCTAAAATCTAGCTGTGCAACCTCAGCAAAATTGGAAAGAGCTTGTGACTAGTAAGTCAAAGAATAAATCAAGTGCAGAACTTCCAAATAAGACAGTAACTTCAAGTAGGGATTTGTGCAGTTAATTGGTCTCCCTGTACAAAACCACAGAAGCAACGCAACTCATTTTACTGCTTTCCAGCCACAAGTCAGTCGTAACAGTTCTGTTGCCAACCTGAACAACATTTTAACTTGAGAAAGGAAAAAGCCCCAGAGCCTCCAAGGCATTCAGCGTACACGAATACTAACCACGGCTCTGAATGAGATAGCTGAAGTTTTAGTTTTCAAATTAAGGACGTGAATTCGACCGGGATCAGACACCCACAGCGAAAGTATTTACAAGCCCATAGAATATGTTTCACGTTTGGCAGCGTTTTCTCTTTAGATTACAGAAAAATGATAATATCATGCACAAACTGGAGCCCAAATTAGAAAGTATTTATGCCTGAGATACCAACACACAGCTTCGAGAACACAGACATTTTAATTAAAACAAGTATTTCACACCAGAGTTCCACATTTGAAACAAATCTCAAATCACTGTCAACTTGGATCTCAAGTGCTACAACGCACAAGATAAACACATCAAGATTCACCAAGGGAATTCTTCCTCTTGTTGCTTGTAAAAAAAGAGCGTGAACAATTCATGAACACTAAGCACTAGAAGACTTTTTCCTCCCACTCCCGGAAGCAAGTGTTCCTTCATTCATCTTTATGCCTACGTTTTCCATACATCCAGCTGCGTATTTATTATTTCTGCTGTATTATCAGTATCTTTCTTGTTTGAAGTGTTGCTGGAGCACTGTTTGAGCGAGGTAATTTTTTTTTTTCAGGTACATGGAAAAAGATGGCAGCAAAAAGAAGCACCACCTACATTTCAAGTGGCTTTACAACTCACTCAGCAGACCAGAGTTTGAAACTAGATAGATCGCACTCTTTCCGCCGCCAAGGCTTCTGAATTCTGATGTGACCTTGAATTAGTCCTGATAAAACAGCCATTCCAGAAAAGTCAAAATGCAGTCTCACCGACTGACTTGTGAAGGCCTAAACTGTCACTTACCAGCTCCCTCAGAGGTACGCACTAGCACGCTGCATCTTCCTCCGATCACACCGAGCGCTTGCGGTGTGTGGTTTACTGCTAATTTCTCATTGACGCTGCAACTGTTTCACAATAAACCTGCACAGCAGAAGAACAGATACGGGTGGTGCTTAGAACAATCTTTTTTTAAATTAAAGCTGAAGGAGGACTTGTTTTTCCAGCTTTCTTATCATGCGCCCATGAAAAGAACTACTATCCCTACCCTCACATCAAAATGATTATGCAATAGGCCAGCCACTAACAATTAAAAACACACCTTCCGCTCCAGACAATGAAGATAAGCTATCTGCTTTAAGCTAGGCTTTGCTTCAAAAGCAGTTACATACCTGGCATGTGCCTAAAGCAAACCCCAACATTTACTGTTGTTCAGGCAACAAAAATTTGGCAGTAACACGTTCTGCTGTTACAACAGTGGTTGCAGCCCTAAAAGAAATGAATCCTAGTGCAATTTGGTTGCTAATAGCATAGCTATACACTACAGGGAAAGATGCTTTGGGAACTGAACATATGCATGGCCTGTTTAGGGTTTGTTTGTTTTTTTTTTCCCCCTAAACAGCACAACAAAAATCTGTTATAGAGGTACATAATTCCTTGACGTTTATCCAGAAAAAAAAAAAAAAAAAATCATCAGACACCCACAACCCTAAATAGCCTCAGACTGCCAAAATCTGTAGTAAACGGAGTTAGTTTATTAGGGGAAAAAAAACCAAAAACATCCGAAGTTTTATAGGACCAGGAGAAGGCGACGAGCCGTTTCCAAACGCATCTTCAAGGGAAGAGGGGTCAGGATCCAAGCAGCCTTGAAAAAGCCGGGTGAGAAGGAGGAACGAGGGACGCTTTGCCCTACACGGCGACCCACCGCCGCTGCCCCCTCACCCCCGGCCCCGGCGAGAGGGTCGGGGTTTTTTTCGGCGGGAACGCGCCCTTCCCGCCGCCTGCACCGCCCGGTGCGGCCATTTCTGCCGCCGCCGCCCACCCCCGGGATGCCGCTCGGGGGCCGGCCCCAACACCCCCCCCCCCCCCCCCCCCCGGTATATCGGGAAGGGGGGGGGGGGGGGACACCGGAGCTCGGGCCGCGCCTGGCGGATCGCTCCCGCCCGAGGGCGCTGGCCGGGCCCGCTGCCGCGACGCCCCCCCCCCCCCCCGCCTCGCCTCACCTGCCCGGCGGCGCCTCCCACGCCCCGAACAATGGGGCAACGCCCGGGGGGGACCGACGCCCTCCCTGGGGGCTCTCCGCCTTCCTTCCCTCCCGCCGCCCCGCACCCTTCCGCCGCCTGAGGGGCCCGACCGCTCTCCCCCCCCCGCCCGCCGCCGCCGCCGCCTTACCTGCGGGAGCAACCTCCGGCAGCACCGGCGGCAGGTTCCCTTTCGTACCCCCCGCCCTCAGGCGGCGCCCTGCCCGCTCCTTCCCACGGCGCACTGGGAGTTGTAGTTCCCCCCCACCATTGGCCGACACCCGTCTTCCCCGACCGGGCCCTTCGCTCGGAACTACAAGTCCCAGCAGCCCCCGCGCCGCACCCTACCTGTGCCCTCCTCCCCGCAGGTAAATTCCCTCCCTCAGCCCTTCCCCGCAGCGTCTTCGCCAGCGCCGCTCTCCTGCGCGCGGGGCCTCCTGGGAAAGTGAGTCCCGCGGCCGCAGGGAGGCCGGGGGGGAGGCGGGCCCCGGCACTGCGGCTCCCGGCGTGCCTAGCGCGGCCGCGGCCATTTTAGGCGTTGCTGGGCGACGCAGACGCGCCGGGAGGGAAGAGGGAGGCGCAGGGAAGCAGGCGGGAGGCCGAGGCCTCTTCACCCGTCCCTCGGGTCTTCTGCCGAGTCGGGGGTATCACCATCAAAGGCTTAAATATTTCATTAAAGAAGTCTGGGGGTAAGGGACACAAGGAGGCCGCGGCACGTCTGAACTCCTCCCGAGCCTTTACACCTGACTCACGTCCTTTGATATCGCCCGATATCAAAGCACCAGGATTCCAGAGAAAGGAAGGTGTGAGGAACGCAGGGCAACAGGGTGACACCCACCGCAGAGCCGCTCACCAAAGCATACCCTGGTACCGTCACATCTCAGCCCCATTAACAACCGCTGCTGAAATGGGGCAGAAAGGGCAGGATCTCTTGGCAAACCGACTTGAAACGGGAGGCAAGAGAAAAGCTGCGCCTCTGATCCGACATCTGTGCCTTCGTGCAACCAGTCAGCTAGCTCTTGCAGAGGAGAATTAAAATTTGTTCCAAGTTTGAGGTGGCAGTACGTTCTGTAACAGATTTAAAATACAAAGATTATAGGCAACGCCAGATGTCATTTGGGTAAAGATATCAATGCGGATTTAAATAAAAGATTTTAAAATATTGAAGTTCTTTGGAAGTTGCTCTCTCCTGGACTATACACGAAATATTTTTTCCAGTAAGGAAGGAACTACCTAGTTAAGTGTAATAAAGCATAAAAATATTTACCAAGAAAATTCATGTTCGGTTTTACTGAATATTTATAGAACTCTAGGAAACTAGTGCAGCTCTTTGCAAATTTCCCAATCTGGATACCTTGGAAGAACTGCAATTTACTGTGTTCCGTTTTGGTTTTTCCAAAGTAGGTGCAGTGTTTCAGAGCAGAACCTAGAATCTCAGAGAAAGACTTGGGTGCACTGCTTATTCTCAAGACTGAAGGAGGCAGCAGGAAAAAGCTTTCACTGAACTTTTGATAGAGCAATCCTAGAGTTTCTCCCACAAAGTGTGGGTATATATGGCATAATTCAGTACACCTTGCTAAGGAGAGATGAAAGTGGAGAACGTGGGTGGACAGACTTGTTTGCTTTCTGTTCTTTGTGCGTAGCACCCGATGATACACAGAATTCAGCTTCTGATGAGCATACAGAGTAGCTGAAGCGCTGAAACTACAGGCAAATTGTTACTGGTTTCATCTGCAGTTACACAGAGCTTTGAGGCGTAATTTGCGCACTAGCAGAGCAGTTAAAACAACCTCAAACACCCTTGGGTTCAGTGAGTTACTGGGCGCAAACATACACCTAAAATTAAGCTATAACAAAGTATTTTGACTTAAAAGTCCTACTTCATCTCAATACCAAATTCATCCTCATCTCTTCAAAGATTCAGCCTTCTGCCCTTTATTCTGTCCGCTAGCTGTACAACTTACAACGACTTCATAGCCAGGAAAAACATCTCTCCCCTTTTCTTAGCTGTGCGTTGTGGTTTGCGTTACTTCGCAAATGTCACTTGAAATTTGTCCTGCAGCTTTGTAAGCTTTTTGTGATCCCTCCCCACCCCAGCCTTCTCTCGGTGTTCGCAAAATAGGACACTTGGCTGAACGCGTAGTGTGACAGTGTGATTGGAATTTCTCTTGCCTAACAGAGTCAATGCATGTAAGAGGCTGTGATTTAAATCCTATGAATAGTTTAGTAGTTGACACCCAAACTTATTGCATTTCTTCATAACCATAGTTATGCTACAAAACTCCGTATCTTTCTCTACAACACGCCTGTGCAGGATGAGATATGTTACTTCCAAGCTTACAGATGGAGGAAGGAAAGGTAGAAATCGTGAGGTTTGAATTTAGGGCCAAAAAAAAAAAAATCTTAATTTATGAAGGAGAAAAAAGTTCTGCACACAGACAGGCACAGCCAGGCGTTCTGGTGATGGGGTTTGGGGTTTTTTTTTTTTTCTTTTTCATAATCCAGAGTGCAGTACTGCTGCGAAACAAAATTGCTGGAAAAGAATTGTAGAAGCTCACAAAACAAATGAATACACTAAATATCTTGTCTTTCTGGCTGCTCCCGTAGTTACTGCCGCTGCAGCACTGAAACTAAAGCACAGTCCTTCGAAACGAGGTTGTTGCTCACGAGCACATATGTTACCAGAACAGGAGAGTAAATCAGTGGGACACACGGTTCAAACAGCTTTCTGCACTGACCTTCCAGTCAGGGGGTGAGGGAAAAATGGGAGATTATGGAAAGTTTCAACCTGTGTAAAAACTGTAAGCTACTATGACAATTAACTGCAACCACATACGGGATTAACAAAGTCTTTTCAAATGTGTCTACCGTACCTCAACAGTGTTTTTAAAATAATCATTATTATATTGAATTTTTGCGTTCAGTTCTGTTTATTAAGGTTTTCTCACACAGCGTGTCCAGACATCTCTTCAAAGGGATGTTGGCAGACATGACTGCGGTGGTTTTAACTGTTGCGTGTGTGCTTGGCAGAAAAGGTGTCAAAATCAACATTCCTTTAGTAAACAGAGAATTAGAAATTGCTTCAAAATAAACAAAACAACTATTATTGCACGTTGCTTAACGGAAAAGATCTAATCTATCAACTCTATTATCAGGTTATGAGAAAGGAGGGGAAAAAACACTCTTTTAGATGATATTATCAATTTTCTCCGTAGGGTATTTCCAGCAGATCCGTATAATATGGTGGCATCTCCAGAAGTTTGTATGGCTGGGAGGAAACCGCACTGTTTCGGCTCTGTTTAGGAGGGCCTTCAGCATCCTGCCAGTTTAAGCCCAGCCTTGCCTTTGCAGGGGTTATATTCATTAGATTTCTGTACTCAGCTTCCTGACTTGCCTCCTTCTGCACACAACTGCCGCTGAAGTGTTCTGTCACTTCCACCGCCCGACCGGTGACTTTTAACAGTCGGTTGAGGCAGTTTCCCCCAAGAGACCAACCAGAAACACTCTCCCTCGGCGTGTTACATAGCGGCGCTGAAGCAACGCAGCAGATTAACCACGAGCAGGTGTCGGGGCAAAGATTTTCTTCCGGCAGGTTCTTGTTCTGTGCAAGGGCTGCTGTGGCAGAGAGGTGTTCCGTAAAGCTGCTGAAGGCACACTAGCAGGTAACCAGATTCCCTTCATCCACGGCACAGACATGACCAACTGCTGTCTGAAAGGGTGCTTCGATATTTTTGGGGGGAACGGGGATGAGAATACAGGTTTCTGTAGAAAGCTGGATGCCTCTGAGCATACTCTATTCCTTATTTCTTTGGCCAATGATATTTTTTCAGTAAATACCATCTCCTTAAGGAAAATGCTTGGAATATTGACTCGTGCGGAGCATAACACCATCTGTACCGATGCTGACAAGTTTTCCCAGATCTGACCTACTATACTTCCAGTAAATTAAAGCATCAGCCCTCAGATGTACTTGCTCCTATTCCAAGTGCCCCAAATTAGTCATGATCTCTAATCTTCTGCTCTGGAATTCTGTCTGTCAGGCTGCTTGCCCTGACAGTGCCGCTAAATGACATAATCTCAAATATCCAGGGTTTCTCTTCACCCAGCCAGCAGTGCTGGTTTCATATTGACAGTTTCAAAGGTCTGCTTTTGATCAAAGCAGGAATAGGAAGGCTTAAGCCTTCTCTCTTTCAAATCAGCTTTGAATGATAAAAGTCTGCTGGTAGATTTGCATTAATATTAAGGAAAAGCTCAAAAGCTTTCTGTTTTTAAGAATACACAAGTCATTTGTAAAATTTGTACTAGGACTCCAACAATGCATACCAGATGGTAAATGATACTCCCTGTCAGAAATACATTTGCGCATCCTGTACTTTTCCTGGAAGAGTACCTGGGTGACACACAGCTAGGCAGTCAAGCAGAAAGTTATTGCTCTTCAGCAGATATGACCTACATAACAGAAGTAAAAACATTAGTTGCCTTGTCAAGAGAGTGGCTGCTAGCATCGACGTAATTTTATGGTCTGCTAATCCACGGGCAATATTTCTGTTAACTGGGGAAACATCTTGATATATTCCTGACACACGGAGCAACCCTTCAGGAGCGCTGTATTACCGGTGTAATTGGATAGATTGAGGCAGTCTAACAGTTGTCATTCTGAGATTACCTAACTGAGAAATATTAAGAGGATTCCCTGACTCCTCATTGTCTGATTTACAGGAATTAAAGACCTCCTTGACAAACACCTTTCAGACAAGCCAAAGGTATTTCACATGTTAGCCATTTGAACTAAAACCTGTGATGCTCCTATCAAGCAGAAGCCCTTTGCTTCAGATTTTCTGCTCCCGATACACCCTTTAATTCTTTCATTTGCTAACTTTTTTGGGGAAGGGAGGGAGGGAGGGGGCAATTCTGGACCAATTTCGTGCACAGTTGGAAACTAATATAGTACCATCAAAGTGGCTTGCTTGACTACTATTGTTAAGCTGGGGGTTTTAGTACTACCAGGAAGAACCTGCACATCACTTGAAGCTGTATTTTATTTACAAGTTTCCTTTAAAACAGTGCTCTAGAAAGGAAAATGAAAGCACAAACTGCTTTTTTTATGGTAAATCCTTAAAAGGCAGCAAATGAAAAGCAGTCATAGACTTGATGCGTACAGGAGATGTTTCCAGAGTTCAAAAGAAAACAACAGATGGGCATAATAGCTGTCTGGTTTACAGGAGGGTGTGAGATAAGCAATTCACAGGCTCGTGTAGTCTGATAATGAAAAAAAGGCATTCGAAACCAACGAAGAATTATGCTCATGTCCAAGGTTGCTATAATTTGACAGAAGAATTCAAGTTATTTTTTCCCCCTGGACTAGATCCGCCCTATATCACCTTCCTGCCTGTTCACAGAAATACTGTTCCATGTAAAATATTTTGTGAGTCTGTGTTTAAGATATACCAGCTGAAATTCAAGTTTTGTCCTGAGAAATACAGCTAGAAAGAACTGGGCGTAAAAGCACATGAGAACAAAAAGCAGTCCAAGAAAGTTTGATCCAGTGTTAATCAGAATATCGCATCGAAACTGAAATTGTTCCTGTTTAAAAAAAAACCCCAACCAAACAACAAACCAACAGCAAACAAAAACCCAACCCCCAAACCATTAAGGTCAGAAGGGCACCATCTCGTCCCTGTTGATGGCAAACCTTCTTTCTGTCCAAAATATGGAAACCAATGCTCTGTAACTATGTTTACCACAAAAAGTATTGCCACGCTCTCACGGGTAACCACCTCTGCCCTTGGGGTTTTACTGACACCGGTGGAAAGCTGGGAGTTCTTGTGAGCGTACCGCTCGTCAGAGAGCTCGATGTCTTTGCTTGGGGAATGACACTGCTTTATTCCAATACACAGGTAAAGAATAGAAGCTTGAAAACTTCTTACAGCGCTTTTCAACCTTCTCTGATTTTTCAATATTTATTTTTTTTCCTCTAGTGGAGGTGTAGAGTCCTTTATGAAGAATTCCTGTACAGGAGAACGTACCTTCTTTTTTCCTAGCTGAACACTGATGTGCAAATCCCTTAGCAGTGATCTACACCACCTCAGCTCTCTGCAAACCACAGGTTAGGTACCACAGGCGCAGCAGGTTTATTCTGCAAGGAGCTGTCATCATTAGGGCTTGCTTTTTTGTGTGGTTTTTTCCCCCTTTAGTCTGTTGCTATTTTGCGTGTGCACGAGGACTAGCAACCTCCCAAATTCTAGAGCTGTCCTACCACTTTGGAGCACATACATATTTAAATTTGGCGTTTCTAAGTCAACTACTCATTTGCAACAGAGGTTTTGCCATGAGGCAACAGTCGCAGGTTGACAGCAGAGTTGTGGCGTGCAAATGGAAAACCTTTCAGGCTTCATCTGGCAGTTAGACATGCTGGGAGCTGTCACCACCTCTGTCTTGCCTTTCTCCTACTCCTGCAGCGTGCTGGTAAGACCCGAAAGCTGCTGCCTTCCACCTGTGACTGCTGTTCCAGACTTTATCCCCCGTTCTGAGCACAGCTATCGTGCCGTATAGTACTGCCCAGGGTACGACCCTGGCAACAAGAACCAGGCTGGGAGGAACCTGAACATCGTTACGTCATGACTTGGACCATTCCGTCCCGAAACAAAATGTTATTCGTTAGCTTTGTCCTTAGATGTTAGCATATATTTTTAGTAGTTTTATTAAAAACCCCCAACACTCTCCCATATTGCGGTATGACGCTCCCGTGTGCTTTTTGACCAGGTAAACGTCGATAGACAATGTTGAAATTTTGACACCATATAAATGACAACTGTAAAATGCAGCTTTTAAAGGCATAACCTCATAGTTGAAGGTCAAAACGTGACCAATAAAGCACTTTTGAACTTTCTTTGGTAAGGAATTATAATTTCTGGTTAGAAACTTAAGACCGTAAATATTCTGTAGTTTAATCCTTCTGTAGTTTAATCAGTCCAAACACCTATATGTCACCAAAGGACCATAACCTCCAGAGCAGATTGTCACATCCTAAATATTAAAGACAGCGACAGCCTGGAAAGAAGTATTGAAAAGGACTATCCAAGTACAGAAATAGCCTATGGAACAGAGCAATTTGTATAGATGAATGTAATACTGATAGAAAATTCAGTAGATTCCACTGTATTTAAACAAATTCCCCACCACCACCTATTCACCAACAGAGGACAAGCTGGCTTTCCACTGAAACTGTCTCTGTGTGGACATGAAAGAGATTCAGGGCGATGTATATGTCTGTTAGCTAAACTTTTCTAGTACTAGAAGTTGTGCTCTGCAAATTGTACAACTCAGGGTTTTTTCCTCTCCTTACTTTGTTATAAAACAAAACAGTGGCTTCATATGCAAATATTTGTAAATCATGCAAAGGTAGGAGGTGGAAAACATAAATATTCATCGTTCTTAATGAAACATTTATTTCTGCATGTTTAGTTGAAGGGAAATCTGTCAAATATGATAATTATATGAATTACAGCTAATAAGGTTTAAATCTTGTTCAATTTCCATGGCTTTGCAAACATTATCTATACCTTTCACACAGGGAGAGGGGGAGGAAGGGAGAAAAGGGGGGTGGAGAATCACTCTTGAGGCTTTTATTGAGAGAACAAAAATTAAATATAAGGTATATAAATATCTGTGAAAGTGTATTAAAGTTTTAATGCTTCCAGTAATATATAGCTTTAATTACTATCGCACTGAAAAGAGATTCTCAGTGATACATTGACTTCCATTTAAGTTTTATTAAAAAGTAAATTGCATTCTGCTTTGGTAGGATTTTTCATTTGGCTTGATAAGCACAAAAATCAATGGCAGTGAGACTATCTTAGCACTTTGAAGAGATCAGTTTATTGCAGAGGTGTCCCAGAATGTTTGAAGCTAAAGCATCCAGAAGTGCTGTTAAATACGACCAGCGCACACAGCGTACCACCAAAGCCACTGCTCCTCAGGGAGTTTGGGCTACGAGGCCGCTTGGGCTATTGGAAAATACAACTGTTAAACAAGGTGGACATACATCTGCCACGTGCATAATTGTATCTTCCAAGTAATTACCTAGAGCAATGGTTCAGCAGGTAGTAACCTTTTTTATATATCTAAAATATATATATTGTTGTTTATAAAAATCTTTACATATGGGTGTATATGTAGAAACAGAAGAGATCATGGTCCTTTCAATAGGTGACATATATGGTCCCATACACAGAAGCAACTCCTCTTTCCTTTTGCACCGAAGGAGTCTCAGGCATCCCAGGCCCGTCTGAGCAGTTATGAGAGCGGCACAACTTCAAAACCTGTCAGGAAAATCTGCTCTACGCCCCTGAAGAACCTCTTCATCTGGACTGATGCCGCCTCCTGCGTTTTCTCACTGCCTTTTGCATTGTCACCCTTCGATGCATTCCTCCTTTATCAGCACCTTTCACATCTGTGCTCTGTTCATCGACAACTCCACTGCCGAGTCACAGAAAAATCAGCTCACATCGCAATACTCACAAATTTTCCAGAGTTAGCTCAAAGAGCACTAGAGCAGTGGAGAGACCAAGCTCAGCTTTAGGATTTCTCCAAAGGACCCGAGAGAAAAGTCAAGCAAAGAATAAATCAAGACACAGCAAAACCTCGGTTCCCTCGGTCCTCCACAGCGTTCAAGAGCTGGATTGTTTCTGAAAAAAGAAAAATTACAGCGCGGGAAGCAACAAGGAAACAGATTTGCGCAACAGGATTTCCTGCCAGGAGGCTTCTGTCGCAGCCTCCGAAACTGGGCAATTTGCTGGCTCTCCTGCTCACGGGAGGATGGAGTATGAGGTTTTCTGCCATTTATTAAGCTCTCCCTGGGGGCTTTCGTTTTCCGTTCCTGAGCGAGGAGTTGGTGCTTTGTAAACATCTTTCTCATATCCAGGAAATTCACGACATACTTCAAAAGGCATGCGTGTAGCTGCAGAAAGCGGAAGGCGTCCTTTTTTTTGGTTGCTTTTCTGAAAGTAATTCCCATCGTTTTTTTTTTTTTTTTTTTTTGAGAACAGCATCACATGACACCCAGCCTCAGAGCCATATCTCTGGATCTCTCCATTAAAGCTCAGGGCAATTTTCTTTCAGATATTCTCACAGCTGAAAGCTTAACAGAAAAAGCTATTACTTCTTCCTACAAGACTTCCCTTTTGCATTCCCGGACTCTCCCACAAATTCAGCTTTAAGCTGTTGTCTTGAATAACAAGAGAAAGCCATTGCTATCTTTAAAACTTATATTTTGATTTAAATTAGTTCAGCTTGTGGCAAGAGAGGCTTATAGAAAATAACCTGTTCACTAGGTTTAGCTACCCAACACACATAGTAGAAAGAAAATTCTCTTTGAAGAGTCAGTCTTGACAACTTTGTGCTACCTTCCATAAGACTGCTGAGCGACATAGCTTCCATTAAAGAGAATTCACCACCAGCTCCCACCCTGCAGTTCACAGCCTGTCAGGTAAGACATTAATGGGCAGCAAAATTATAATTAAAACTCACTTCCTTCAAGTTAATCTTCCAGCTCTTGATTAGCACTATTCTGTCTTCAGCTCCTGGGAAAAAAAAGCACCAAAAAAGAAGAAGAAAAAATCCTTCCCAGCCTTGGGCTTTCCTATTTATACCCCAGTCCTCCCAAATTAACACCTACTCAATGGGCACACCTGCAGGAGCTTGCTAATCAGATCCCTGAGCAGGAATTTTTTAACCCTATGCTCGCTTTATCATAAGCAAAAGATTCAATGATTTCTCTCTTTTGTCCTCCCTTTTATTAAATCTCTCATTCCATACCTCCAGTTTTCTAGGTCCAGAAGCAACGTGTCATCTCCATGTGCAGCAGTATTTAAATACTTTCTTTTTCACAATAAATACAAATAAATAAGTAAAATAAACAAAAAATATGTTCTGCGAGTATCTGAATGTTGACAAAGATTCTACAGGGAAAAACAAATAACTAGACCCCGGGAAAAGCATAAACAAGAATAGGGCAAGCCGGTATAACGCAATAAAAAAAAAAGTAAGGAATTCATCTGCCAGTTTGTGTTTAACCCTTCAGGGAATGAAACCAAGGGCTCACCCTAGCATAATTTTTAGCGTTCTGTCTTGAGAACTGAGGGTGGGATGAGTGACGGGGAAGGTATGCTCTAATCATGGCTCTGACAAGCTCTTCTGTGCCCAAGGCCACAGCTCCACAGGGGCCTGGCAGGCACTGGCACCTTGTGGAGTTTCCACCCGCTGTTTGTTCCCATCCTACACCAGTCATGAGCACTGGGAACCCAGTCCCCTAAACCAGTCTGCTCCTCCTTTCCCACCGTGGTATTCCTTCCCCATCCCCTGGGGGCACGGGAGAGATGAGGCAGCGCCTGTTTACCCAGGGCTGCGAGGCCGGCGTGTAGTGGGCATCCTTGGAGACACGGGACGTGAGCAGAAGAACCCACAATTTTCCAGACACCCCCTCATGGCTGTAAAATCCGTACTGTGCAATACTAGAATATGGCACTTGTGATCTCCCGCTTGCTGGAGGCAACCAGGCTCCGAAGGACATCTTTAGGGCAGCGCAATTTAAACCGCCTCAGCACACAGTCGACGGCGTCGGTTTAAAGAGTAGCCTGACAACCGGCCATGTCTTGTTATAAACACAAAGGCAGAATGGAGGGAGTTGTATTTTTGTTTCCTGGGGGTGGGTGCTTTGGGGAGGTAAGCATGGGATCAAAATCTCTGAACTGAAGTGCTCCATATAAAAAGGAATTTCCTAAACAAAAGACGCTTGGAGCCTGTGTCTGAGCTCTCAGCTTATGCATCGAAGAGCATCGAAGAGCTTTTCTTTTCCTTTCTCTTTCACTGTAAATGCTGCAGGGCCAAGCCAAGGCTTTCCGTGAGCCTTACAGCTCACCACCTGTGAGCACCACAGTGACAAAAATAAGAACTACTGCACTCTCTCTTTGTTACTAATAATAAGACTAAGTAGGATGTTCCGTAGTTTAAAGAAAAACCATGGAGATGACCCGTCTCTTCTGTAAATGCTTCATCTGTCTTTTCTAAAGTGACTAGGTAAGTGGTGCAGCACCATCTATCCCACTGACCAGGCAAGAAGATATTATTTTTATGACATCGCAGTCTCTTTCCAGGACTATAATTCTCCCATCAACTCAGCATTGCGATTGTACTACCTTTGGAACATGAAAGGGGTAGGTATTGTTGGGTGAGGAAGGCAACTGTATGTCATTTGAACTACCTCAAGAACATTTGAAATAACTATGAATGATGCACAAAATAAAAAGTATAGAGCAAGAAATTGTTACAATATATTTTGTTGTAGAATTCTTGATGATAGAAAATAGCAAAAAAGCAAGAAATGGAAAGACAAATCTTCCTTATGTTTGAGAAATTGAAGCCCCGAAATTCCCACTTCCCTTCAGACGCCAGACCTGTCAGTATTTAACTTTCCTTCTGTAAAGAGAGCGCAATGAACTTAATAGGAGCAGTCATGGATCTATCAGTTTACGTTCGGGTATTAATTTGAAAATATTAGGTTTTATCTAAATTGCGACTCGAAAAGTTGCCGTTGAATAGAATGCCAACCATTTTCCAGTCAGGGAAGAAAAAGAACAGCAACTGGTTCCAGTGCTTTTTAAATTTTTGTATCTATGTGAAGAGGTGCGTGATGAACTGAACAGCACTAATGACACAGGCATTTAGCCTAGCCAATATGTCCACTACTGGACCAGTACTGGAGCCGTGAACCAAACCCTTCAGCACTGGAGCCACACTTTCAAGACCTGCTTTACGCAAGGCCTGGAGGACTGAGACACATTTATGATGCCACGGATCTGAAGAACTACAGGACCCATGAATTCGTCGCGCATCTCACAAAGCTGCAAAGCTTTATTGGTTTTCTTCCCCATTGTCTGTCACCATTGTCACAGTTCACTGAGACCTTCCCAGGGTTTTTCCTCATCTCTGTCTCCCTGATGTCAGTTTTGATCAAAAGCCCTTGTATAACGCAGAGACCTGTCCCTCCTGACACCTGCATCGTAGGCAATATTTATTTCCCTAGTTAAATCTGTGATGAGCCTAACTCAGTCTGTTCACAGGTCAGGAAGCACTAGATGTAGAAAAGACAGGCACTCAGGAGACCCGAGGAAGCTTGATGCTCCTAAAAAGAATCATTTTATATCATAAATATTGATCATTAGCAAGAATGGCAAGAGGGATTAGGGAAACTTAATTATTTATTCCGTGTTGATTGTACAAACATTTAAGATTGCACTGAGGAAAAACAAATTGGCTCACAATTAGTTTAGCCGTTAATATCATATCCATTGCTAAAACACTCACTGTCTGCATCAGGTACGTTAAAAATTCATCAAAGTCCCCCCAGAGGAGCTCTTCTCTCACTTCATGTGCTGATCAGTGAGAAATATTTACTCGAGGACTGACTAAAGCCAGGTGTTGACCTTCCAGGGGGGTGTTGCCTGGGTAATTCTGTACCTGGGAGAAGGTCCCGACAAAGGGTGGGAAACCTGCAACACGAACTCACGGTGGGAAGGCTGGAGGCCGGTCCTTCCCTGGCGTAAGTTCAATCAGCGTATCTGTTCTGGTATTTCCCTTTCACAAAAGGTCCACAGCTAAGCAAGAGAGCTGAAACGTCCTCACTGATGTATTTCACAGAGGTGGAGCAGTGGTAGGAGGGATCTCTAAGGCGTGCGGTTCACGTAGTGTCTTGAGGCACGTACGTCCATATGACATCACTGAAGACTGGATTCAGAATCAGGTCTCTGGGGGTTTGCTACCTCAGATCCACGATCTAGAACTTAACCTTTCATCCTGCTAACTAGGTGGAGGATTTCTGTGGAGAATGTACAGCAAGTGTATTTCAATTTTAAAAGAGTTCATTCTTCTGTCGGAGCGTAGTTTTTTACTCAGAGGGAGTGGCAGGGCACGATGGCGAATTTGTGAGAGCCGAAGGTCTGTTCCTGGAAGCTGCTGAGCACCCTCATTTTCCACTGAACTCACTCTAAGTAGCTGCTGTTTAGCATAGGATTAGGTTTGAAGGGAGCGAGTGTAAAAAACCCCACAAACATTTTCGTTTTGCACGTAAACTAGAGTTAGGATCTGTATTAACAGATGGAAAAAGGTTTGTGAATACAAATGCTGTTGTTTTCCTCTGTGTTTTGTTACATGCATAAGGGAGCCTGCCTTTCCATTATTTGTGTAACTGTGTGTGTGCACGGGTGTGCACGGGTGTGCACGCACCGAAAGCAAGAGAGCTGCCCCAGGAGACCGCGAGGCTGCTCAAGTGCCAGTCTGCTTCTGAACCTTGGAGCCTCAGCGACTGTGGTGAGCACACTGGGGAACTCCAGGAGCGGCCCAGTATAAAACCCACTTGTATCCATTATGGATCTAGTGAGTTATTCCCTAGTTTTGTTCTCTCTAGTCACGCACTTACGGAACACCAGCTTTTTGACTCTACCAGTCCCTAGAGTGACTTGGAGCCTGAGGCGAGAGCTGCAAAGGGATCTAGTGTCCTACTTTGCTAAAATAGTGTAATAAATATGTATATGGGAAATAGCAGGAATATATTAAAAGGACATCACTACGATGGCTCTTTCCCTCTGAATCATTAACTGAAATGATGTCTCTTGCTGGAACGCCGAGCCTGAGTGTCTATCCAGCTCAGATCCATATGTCAGAAAGCGTTTGGTGGCAGAACCAGACCCAGGGATGAAGTTGCAAATTAAAGTTTTATGAAGGCACAAAGAACATCCTTATGTTCTTTTTATATCTCCATATAATGGTAGTGGTGTTAAATTAGCTGATGCACTAGAAAGACATTTTACCCTTGTGCCAGCACCGACTGCTTTCCACTTTGCCTTATCTTACTGGAATTCAGTTTACATCTCTGCATCTACAAATTCATACGAGTACTTACGTATGAATTTTTATGTATTCATATGTATTTGCAAATTTATATAAGGATATGGTTTGCATTTTTGGCTCGCCATATTCTTCAAAATTGAAGTATAAATTGCTCTCTTCAGCATGGACAACTCACTAAGGTATTTTTCTTACTGCACTTCCAGCCAGTCTCACTTCTGGGATATTATCTCATACTCCCTCAAGCAGTTGAATGATTAACTGCATACATTTGTAACACAAATGAATATCCAACTGCATATCTATCGACAAGAACTAAACCTATTATGCACCAGCCATAACTGAAGTGTCACACTTGAAAATGCATTCAACCACTGTCTGGAGAAGACAACTCTATCAATACTTCAGAAACACAAGGAATGCAAACCAAATATAGATACTGTATATAAAATAGGGGTATAGGATGATCAGAGTGTAAAAAGAACAGCTACGATGGCATGTCCTAAGTTTATTCATCACATCCACCATTTCTATGTTGGGTAGGTGGAGGGCAAAAGGAACAATTTCTCTCTGAGGCTTTAGAGAAAGAGGAAAAAGAAAAAGATAAGAAGTATTTGCCTGCTGCAAGGTTTTAGGACTATGAAGTGGCTGAGGAATAATTAATCTTCTGGGATGGGAAAGGGAAGGAGACAGTAGGTGGAGTCCTGTGCTTGCTCAGTGTAGGAGAAATACAGTGCCACTGAGACCAAGGGGTGGTGGTGTCCTTCCCGCAGCTGGAAGTCGCGGAGGTTACCACGTCCGCCGTTCTCCTCGCTTTGCTGAGCTTTACAGAAAAGCGCCTTTATTGATTTCCCAGGTCATACATAGAGACTGTGGGATTACGTCCATGGGCATAAGGGGAGGAAGACTGCTGGTTCATCCCTGGGGGTGGGAAGAACATGTCAGAGAAACAGAGAGCTTAGGGTCACGCTTGTCCTTGGAGATTGCTGAGAAGGTGCGTCAATCATCTGATCATCCTCAAGTTGGTGGACTCCCGCAGGGTGAAGCGAGCAAAAGGGATCAACTCAGAATGTGCTATTTGTAGCCTGAAAAGACCGGTACTAGTAGAGAGCTCTCAGGGTGTGAGCACTTACCACAGACACCACAGAGAACCCTGTCCCTCATCACCACCACCATCAGATCCTTTTTTGTAGTGATCTGATGGGCAGCCACACGCTGGAATTCACGTCTGGTGTACCAGAAAATGTCCCTGGTCAGATGCATTAGTGTCCCAACACCCCCTTCCTGCTGGGGTGTGCTCTGAGGAGTGCAACCAACCCCCACCATGGGGTGAGGCATCTATTCCTCTGTAGAGATGCTGCACAGATACAAGTGGAGCTGAGCCCAGCTCACGTGTGGCAGGGGAGAGCTTTGGCAGCAGAGGGCTTTGCCAGCAGAGGGCAGGTGGCTTGTTACGCGAGGAACAGTCACTGGAGAGAAGCGAGGTGTCCCTGCAGACATTCACTCCTCAGCTCTGACATCACAGGCCATTTCCCAAATTCATCATGTCACCACACCAGGCCGGGAAGTGAGTAACGCTGCCGGAACATGACCTCTGTGGGACAATCATGAGAGCAATTAACAACGTGTCGGTGAGAGCTTGCTAACATCGTCCTCCACCTCGCTTCTATTGCCATCTCCTCTAGTCCTGCTGACAGTCTCCCTCATCAGCAACACGCTATGACGGCAGCTGCCCCCGGACAACTTGTTTTAGGGCTGGCAACAACAACAGCTACCTTACTGGTCCATGGGAAGAGCATCCCATTTGTGTTTCAGGAGAGTAATACTTTGATTTCCGTGCACTTTACATGCGCTATATCTCAACTCCAGCTGCACTTGAAGCCACTTAGAGCATCAAAAGGAGCTTGGGAACATCTAATGACCCTTCAGCTAGGCCCACTCCTTTTAAGGGCCACATTGCGGGTATCACCTTAACTGAAAGGACTGCCACTCTCACTGAATACTTCCAAGGACCTTAATTCTGGTGTGATTTACTCTTCCTTTGAGCCACTGTTGATATCAAACTTTCCTTGCAAGCCACTATAGAAGTAGCATAGACGTGGAAAGCCAGCAGTCTCCTAGGCATGGTATCATGGATCACCAACGACTTATAGACCGGTTTAGCCATTGGTCCAAGTCACTTCTTCAGAAATAATGGACTAGAAAAAAAAACCCCTGACCTTATGTCCAGGGAATGGATGCTATTCTTGCTAATTGAGAATCTAGCCGCGAGTCGCTGAATCATACAGCCTCAAGCCGCCAAAGAGTAATAGTCACATGAGTTATAGAGTATCAGGAAAATTGCTATGTTGCATCTGTGCCTTGTAATGATTATCTAATCATGGTGCCTTCCCGGTGACTACAGGAAATGAAGAACAGTGCAAAGTTAGGTGCCAGGAGGATCCAGTGGATGAGATTAAACCAGAGAGGCCCACAGTTCCAAAACTTGGTAGTCAGTAAAGATGGGCATCACTTAGAGGACAGGAGTCACCCAAGGGGCACATTTTTCCTCTATTTCCACATATTTCCTCTAAATCTATTTTCCACATATTTCCTCTAAATCAATCTATTTTCCACATATTTCCTCTAAATCAAGCTGCCTTAGTGGACATCTATCAGTGACGCACAACCCTGATGGTGTTTCCCACTCCACCGTCTGTTTAAAGACTTATCCCCCTGCTCTGCCAAGCCACTCTGCCGTGCTAAGGGGCGCAACTTGTCCAGCCATTGCTGCTTGCACAGAGGGCACAGCAGCATTTCTCAGTGCTGTAAGGGCTTCCCGTGCACCACAAAACTTCCCCAGCTGTCAAATGAGATCATGTCCCAGATAAACGTAGTTATTGGAAGGCTCAGCTCACTGTATCTGTGAAGCGTCTTGAGATTGTCCGATAGAGAGTTAGAGAAGGATAAAATATAATTATATTAAAAATATCCCACAGTGAGTTCCCATCTAGCTTACCTGATGAGTCACCAAGGCTGTTTCCTGACAGTACATAATACATATTTTGGAAATTAAATAGCCCAGTCTAGCCTTAGGTGCAAGCTACTGCCCCAACGATAAGACTTCACAAGCACCTGGTTAGGCAGCTAGCTGCACGTGAAGCCAAACAAATAAAGGAGATCCATGAGTTAGCATGGGAAACATCACTTAATGGTGCTGTTTACCACCCTGGAGCATTAATTGCATAGAGCATCAGGCCTTCTGACTCCGAAGAACACTGTAGGATCAAAAAGTGATGCTAGCCCGAGGCCAACGAACTGTTTGCTAGGACAACTCAGGCAGCACTGGGTCTCACCACTTCTACAGCATCCGATTAAGAGACGATGACAGCGTAAGGTGGAGAGCTCAGCTGCTGAGACGGACCTGCGCCAAAAGTCACTGAAGGTGGGGGGGGGGGTGGGTGTGAATGTGTAAATTTTCACTGGCTTTCAGCAGTTTGGGAGCAGGCACATGAATGTGTGAGCTAATAGAAAACATAGTGCCCTCCTGCTGTAAGCATTTAACCCTGCAGAGACTTCTGTTCCAAGGCTGTTTGAGTTAGACAGGCTTGTTCTCACCCACTTAAAACCAGGACACCTGTCCTAATCCATTCCCTTATTTTTTTCCCTTGAAAGTAGCTCCATGAACCTAGTAGGCATATCTTTTGCAGGCAGGAATAACACCACATACGCTGGAGTTTTGTCCTGCAAATGCTGAGTCCAAAGCAGTTTGGCTTTTGACACCTCTGTGCTTCTGCAGCCACTGCTCCCTTGGGTTTCTCCCAGCACAAAAGGCCTTCAAAGCCCTTCCAGGTTTTATACGTGGCCTTAAGATGCAGCCCAACAAATCAGAGCTGCAAACAATACCCAAAACATGAATAAAAGGGTAGCACACCTAGATGGGCGAAGTGGTATGTAATAATGAGAAACTAGCTAGCCTTGGATGAAGGGAGAAAGAGATCAGAGGAAACTTGTTGCTCATTGCTTGGTGGTTTTTGATTTTGATTTTTTTTTTTTCCCACCCGTCTTTACTTGGTGGCTTTAGTTTATCTGCTGAGATGAACTACACAGAGAATGAAAAGAGTTACATACTTGGGCAGTGGGGGAGGTAAAAAACAAGCCAAGGAAACAGCCTGAAGCTATAATCAGCAGTCTGGTTTTGTTACTCCACAACTTTGTGTTTCTTCACTAAGGAGCCTGGTTTGCAAGTCTTTAAATGGTCATGTCCTCAACCAGTTGGTAGTTGCTGTTGGAAAGAATGGTTTTCACTAGAAACCTTCCTAAATCCCCCTGAAAAGAATACATACCCTTTAGAAGAACTCATCTCTTCACCCACAGTCCTGGATGAGCTGGCAACTGATACTGATGCTGGCAAAACAAGGAGAGGTGATGGTGGGAAGGGTCCAACAATTGGAAGCTTCTGTGTTTCAATCACAGCTATTTGAGGAGGTGGGACCCCACATCAGGTCTCTGGCTGGAGCCACTGCGACCAGCCCTATGGACTTGGCAACACCCATCCCTTCCAGGTTCCCAGGTAAATACACAATCCAGACAAAGCCTATGACCAAAAAGGAAGCCGTATAATTCCTTTTCTTGATTTTATTTCGTTTCTCTGATTAGTTATTTATTTAGGAAATGAGCCACAGAAGTCCATGGAAATTAAGTGTTTTGCTGAAGGTCACAGTGTTTACACCAGAGGTAGGTGTCTCCTACATCTCACCCCCGTATTCCCGTCACATCAACTTCATTCCTGCATGGTTTAGCAAAAAATCAATTTGGAGCAAGTATTTGCAGACTGCTGTTTGCATTCCCCTGCACCTGTACACAGAGAATACCTTCGAGAGGCACCTGAGGTGTGCGCGTGTAATGCAACTTCAAGGAAATAACAGTATTAATAAAGTAACTGTTTCTCTTTAGTTACCACTGTTTCTTTAAGCGCAAACATGACAGTATGTGCTCCCACAACCGATCGCTCCCCGTTCCTCTGGGATCCACCCAAGACCAGCTGCAGCTCCTGACATGCACAGTCTATTCCTCCAAGCAGGAGATAAAAATAACAGCAAGCCTCCCACTCACTTTTGGAAGCCAAGCCCCGATCATCCGTCATCCCAGGATGATGCTGGGTCTCGGCACGCTCAGCGCCTCGCATACCCCGTGGATCCTCGCAGAGGGAGGAGCGTGCGGGCAGGTGTGGGGCGGCCCAGTTTGCCCCAGGCTCTCAGCTTCTGGGCTGGGCTCAACCTATTCCACGCAACAGTCACGTTGAGGCTGATGGGAAACCAGCCTCGGAAACACCGACGCTCTGAAACGGCGGTAGTCTGCCCACACTGCAGTTCAGCAATCCTGGCCTTGTCAGTGGATAAAGGGCTTAAAATGTGCCTCTGTCTGTCTTTAGAGCACGATCAAAAAGCGAGCCGGTGTTGCTCCGCTGACTGCCGGGGCAGAGGGTCTCAGCTAGACCCAAAACAAGGACTTTTGTTCCTCAGTGTGTTACGGAATGTAACATCCCCTGGTATGTTATGGAAACGTTGTTAATTTTGAGCCCAGTTTACCAAAGCGCTTATACAAGTGACTAAGTGAGCAAGACCTTTAAAAATACGATTTACATCCATTCATCAAACATCCTGCTTTGTCAGCTCTAGACAGGGTTTGCTCCCAGCCTCGCTCATCCCTGAACGGCAACATAAATAGATGGGGGAGTGCACCGTGCTGGCACTGCATGATCAGTCTAGCGCATGGATTGTTATTCCTATGGTATATGCACACCATACCGTGCTATCCCATCGAGATGCAGATCTGGGAAAGTTTAGTCTTAACGTGCATTCTCCATTGAGGTGTTTGTCTTCTGGAGTCACCCGTGGAGCTCATCATGAATCCACTGGAGGAACAATGCTCTAGACCAGGTCCTTCTAGCTGTGGAAGGATCCCAGCAGTTTAATCCTAAAACTTGGGTCATTTCAACATGCTTCTCTTCTTAAAAGCCTCCTTTTGGATTTCAGCTCAGTGGAACTGAACAGTGTGACCTAAAGTTGAGGAATGTGGAACCAAAGCGAGTTGCATCTGACTGCCACTAAATTCTGTGGGATTTAGACACTTCTCTGTCCCAAGAGATGAATGCAGTTCCACACACTTTTAGAGTGAAGTTTCTCAACCATTTTTTAAGAAGGGGCTTCCTGATACCAGACCACCTTTTCTTGTTTTTCCACAGACCACCTTGTGTTGTTTTTTTGAAAAACTGCGCCAAGAAAAGTAGCATTTGCACCAAAGAAGAACTAGACTAAATTTCAAATACTTATCTGCTACTTCCTCCCCCCTTCCACCGCCCCCAACTTGTTTCCTTATCTGCACACGAGTGTAAATTTGTTGGTTCTTTTTTCTGGATCGGATGTCCTTTGAACCACAAAGGGTTTGCAGGTCGAGTAATATTGACCTACGTCAATTACTACCAAAAGCTGCGAAGAATGAAATTCCTTCTCTGTGACAATCCAGACAGTTTTATTTTGAACAATTGCACAGGAGCTTGAAGCAGACCTATGATTGTATAGAGTGGTTCAACTAACTTATAAACAGCTTTCAGGCTTTCAAACTTACACCGGATTTTTCTGTTGCAGCAATTTTTTTTCTCGACAAATCACGAGAAATTTGACTGTCAGAATCTTGTTTCTGCTGATAATTTAAGGCACTTTCAAAACATTTTTCCTTCATGAAGAAACAAAGAGAGCAATAACTGCTATTTTTCGGTGTCCTGAAATTTTCATCCAGAAGATTTGCTGCCCTGTGAAAACGCGGCCGGTTCATCCGCGCAAACTGGACCAGATTTCGAACAGCGATTAAAAAAAAAAAAAAATCCTCAAAGCTTGTCGAAAAACTGCAAGCATTTACCAGAAAGCAGAAGGCCTTCCCCAGCTGAGAGAAGACGAAGAAAGAAGCATTTCTCACCTCTCTTCCCTAGGGCAACCCCAGACAGGTGTCCCCGGCAGCGCTGCCCCTTATCAGGAGCATTCCAGCCTGCCCTGTTTGTCACAGAAACCGGCTGGAGCGGGAGCACGCTCGCAGCCAATGGAGTGATTCAGTGGTGATGGGGAAAGGCAGGTGGAGCAGGTAATTCACCTCTAGACAGGAAGGTATAAAAGATACTTGAATTACAGCGGCAGGGCCACTTGTACGCAGGGAGCTGTTAGAGGTTACTGGTCTTGCCAGACCTACCGTGCTGGGAAACAACTCAGGAAGCTACCGGGGAGCTCGAATACGAGAAGGCGGCTTATAAACACAAAAGACCCTGAGCCTAAGACTATCCTCTGGAGAGAAGACTCTTCAGGGGTAGAAATCAAGAGCCCAGAACATGCTTTTCTCCTTCTAAACCACACTCTGAACAGGTATTTATCGACTTTAATCTGCTGTACACCTCTTAATTTGCTGTGTATTCAGTCGCTCTGAGTTAAAGATACCATTAGGGAATCATAGTCCAGACAGCGCTGGCCACTGTCTTAACTGCCTGTTTGCTTTTGTCTGGTTTTATGGTGTGGAAAGAAGTTTTCTAGAACTTGTTGGGAAGTTAAAAGTACTGAACTGCTTAGTTTTAAATCTGAGGTTATGTGTCCGTCCTGGGTGGTTTAGTTATTTACTGTTGTTCCCAAAGTTTCTGGAAAGCCCAGGGCAATAGCTGGGAAAGCGAGGTAAGGAGCTGCAGGGTCTGAGGAAATGCAGTGTGACCATGGGGGTCTGAACAAATGAAGACGTTGTCTTGTATTTAAAAAAAAAAATAATAAAAAAAAAATAATGTGTTTGTGTGGTGCACAAAAAAAAAAAAAAAAAAGGGTAAAAAAAAAAACCCCAACAAACAAACAAAAACCCAAACGCTAATTATATGGAGATTCCACACTGCATGTCTTCAGTGACTGCAGCTTTAGGGACTGGCTCTCGTTTAGCAGCAGTGCCCAGGAGAAAGCTTGGTCCCTGCATTAGCTGTTGCCCAAACCCAGTTCGACTTTCTGAGCATCAGCACTATGGCAACGCACCAAAAGGCACGCGACGCGACCAGAGGCTGACCCTGTCCGCTCTGGCAGAGCGTGAATTAAAACCGTCCCTCCCATGCCTCCGCTCCGTGTCCTGCTCTTCATATCTTCCCAGTTTAAGTCTGATCAAGGTGCCACAATACACCAAGGTGTTGATAAAAATAAGCAGACTCTAAATTTATTAAAACTAACAGGCATCTGTAGTGTCATGATCATCTTTAGCAAAGGGAAAAAGGTGGGCAAAAGCTCGTCTCTTCATTTAAAAGCAACTGTTGTGAGTAAACTTCCTCAAGTTTACTATCAAGATACTGCTGTTGCTATAACTGTCATATTACAAACCAGGAAACCCCCCCACAGAACAGCTTTTTTCACATAGATTATGAAATTGCAGTTTGCATAAGCGAAGGCTCTCTCTTTCTGAGTTACCTTCTGTCACTGGCTTCGCCGCTCGTAATTTCTGACAAATACTGCAAGCCAAGGGACTGCAAAGAACTGGGTGTAGGGGAGAGACTTCTGCAAAACAGAAGACTTTGTAAAAAAAAAAGAAAAAACAAACCTCAAACAAAAAACAAAACCCAAACCAAACGAAGCAAAAAACAGACCAGGGTTTTCCCTCATCTCCGGGCAGATTTGTAATTCATCAGCATCTGCCGGATTGTGCTAAAACATGCATGGTAACCTGTAGCCAGGAAAAAAACCCCACATTTAAAAAACATTACAACTTGCTGACAAGTGCAGATAGACTGCGACTGAAAATTTAACTTGAGGAGAGGTTTAACAAAATTTCTTCATTTAGAATAAGAGAAGGAAAAGAAGGAAAGTTCTTAAAGTTGGTTTCAGCTCTGGCAACACTACCTTAGTGATGGGAGAGGGGAGAATACTGAATTTTAAAATAATGGAGACTTTTTTTGTGCAGTGTGAGGAATACATGGTCTCTCTGATACTCCAAATTAGCCTTTTATGCTGAGACACGGAGTCCCTAGCCCATGCTGGTGAGCCATTGCTGGATCGACTGGAGACCTATAATTACAGCAGCAATCTGAACGTTTCTGGCTTGTCATCGGTAAATCTCCCAACACAAAGAATCAAGCCTAGCTAGTTCAGTGACACATCCTATAAAAATGTTCCCCAGGCATATACCATTGGGGCCTTCGCTGGGAATTTCCTCCAGCTAAACGCTTGCTTTCAGGTAAAAGTGCTCAATAGCTGAAAAGTCAATATATCTGAATACGAGGGTGTGTGCAAGGCTGCATGTCTAGGCTGGGATAATTCAAATTCAAGGTCGTACTTAGGTTGCTGAAGGCTGGAGTAAGTTGTAAATCAATTTGCTAGAACTGGCATATTAGCCACGCAACTCGAGGCTCCTGCTTGCACACCACAACAAAGCCGAGAGCACACGGCAGCACGCAGCAAAGCTTGGGCCGTGCTGGCACTCCTCCAGGGCTGAGGACAGGGAAGAACTGTGCCTCCCTGGGGAAACCAGAGCAACAAGGAAACAGTGGAGAATTCCCCTCGCTCTAGCACCAAGGCGGTTTCCTCCAACGGTGCTTTTCTTGCTGTATCATGCTGACAAGACAGAGATGCTTCTTGTACGGCTCAGGGCTGAGGATGGAACAAACTTTGCAAGATAAGTGTGTCCTCACCTCCCTTGGATTCTCCTGGGACACGAGGGAGTTCAGATCCCACTGTGGATAGACAAAACCAGGCAGCATCGTTGGGTGGTGCCTCACTTGCACCATGCAGAACCATGGTCCAAGGCCCAAAGCTCTGTCTGAGCACATCAAAGAGAAGAGATTCAGCAGCCCCCCCCCGCTACCTCCACAACTCAACAGTGTTATCTGTCTCTTAGGCCTTGCTCATGCTGCCACCATAATATCTGAGTGCCTCCCAGACTAATAGACTGCCATAAGTGAGGTCCCTACTTGACCTCATGGAGTCTTCTGCTCTCCTCCCTGCTCAGGTGTCGGGGAGCACCAGCTGGGGTAGGTTTTCGTTGTGTTTTCTTCTGCCCAGAGGGAGGCATGTATGGGGAAAGGCTATATACCATCTGTAATGCCATGGTGGTTGTGGTGAAAAGGCTTTGGCTGCACGGTGGATCTCTGCTGGCCGCTTGCTGCTTTGCAGGATGTTGAACTTCACCTTCGGTATGCAGCTTCGAACAGGCTACCTGCGTCATTCTCATCTCTAGCAGGGATCTATTCCCGGCTCAGGATGCAGTGGAAGTCATGAACTTGCTCTTTGTTCCTTTTAAGGGGTTAAACATAGGTCTGGTGATGGGTGTCTTCACATTGTTTAAAATGAAGGCTGTGGTTTTCTTCTCTTCTAGAGTCTCCCAGGGCTCTATTTATTTCCCGGGGCTCCGTCATGTCGTGCTTCACGCAGCTGTGGCACTCCAACACGCCAGACTCTCCCAGCAGCCCAGTCCCTGCATCTCCAGGTGAAATCCCCATCCCCATCAGCCCCATTGTTGTCAGCTCCCCAGGAGATGGCAAGAGGAAGGCGAGGTCCCCAACTGACAAGCCAGGCTCTCCGAACCCAACGTCTCCGAAGCCAACCTCCCCTGTCGAGTGCTCCATTTGCTTCAACACCTACGACAACACCTTCAAGACGCCCAAGCTGCTCCAGTGCTCCCACGTTTTCTGCCTGGAGTGTGTGGCCCGCCTGAGCACCGGGCTGCCCCCAAACCAAGCAGAGGACCAGCTCCCCTGCCCCTTCTGCAGGCAGCTGACCAGCATCCCTCTGGAAGGTGCCCCAGCACTTGAGACCAGCAAGGAGCTCCTTGCCACGCTGCCTCCTGAACTCCAGCAGGAGAAGGTGCTCTGGATGGAAGGGACCAAGCTCTGCTGCCGCCAGTCATCTGATGACCCCGAGAACCCAGACTCGTGTATCTCCATCGATGTCGCCATGAGCAAGCCAGAAAGTCCAGAGGCCCCCCCGGCAGGGTTAGCTGGGAGGCTGTCCCGCTGCGACATGTGCGATGACTGGAAACGCATAGTCCTCCTCTCCGCCTTGATCATCATCCTGTTCTGCATCATTCTGTGGCCAGTCCAGTGCGCCCTGAAGACGGGGAACCTCCGCTGCTTCACGAGGACTGTTGCGATGAACAGGCCAGAGTATCTTCCCCCTAAACACACCACCGTGGCAGCGCCTGTGACACAACTCCCTTTCCAGTAGCGGCGAGGCAGCCCCTCGCTCCCAATCCAGTGGGGCTGTCGGCTCCCTCCCCGTGGCACATCGGGGAGCAGGAACAGGGCCTGCTGCCCTGACGGCGTTCCTTGGATCGCTGGCAGACCCCGTGGCCCACTCCCCAACTCCTTCTGAGCCCGCACTTGAACACACGCATCCACCTCCAGGAGCTCGGCTGAAATACTTCCCTGCCAAGCCGGCTCCAGTCCAGGGATGCTCCAGGAGCTGCCTCAGCATCCTGCTGTCAAACTCTCCATGGAAACCAGAGCTTTGAAAGGAACAGCCAGGTTTCTAGGACTGTTTGCCTCGAGTGGCACATGGCCGTGTGCCGTCTTGGCCGGGTACCAGACGACAGTGGGTGCAGCTCCCCAAACTCCCAGAGGGAATAAAGGGCTATTTTTGCAAACTGAAGGATCTACATGATTATTCTTAACAGGAGCTGGGATTGGGAGGGTAAAGACATGTCAAAGTCGCATAAACAAATGAAAATTATCTTTATGCCAGACGCTTGAAGCATTTCTGTTGCGTTGGAGGTGCAAGTGCTGCCTCCTGCTGACAAAACACGGATCTATCACTGCTACCCACCTCCTAGGTTGTGCTACCCTCCCGTCGAGCTTTTGAACAGAACAGGCTAGCCCTTCTACTCGTTTTTCCTAAGAAGATGCTTAAAAAAAAAATCACTCATCCCTACCTGGAAAGTGATTTTGAACACACTGTTCTGTTAGGCACGCCGACACAGCAGTGTAAACTCAACTAACTTCATCAGCAAACTTCATTCATACTTCTCCCAGGCTGTTGCCAAAACAATAGAAGTTCCATCTTTTGACAGCTTTACCCTCCTAATCTTAAAATGTGTCAGTATTAAGACACAGGCCAGTTGCTTACACTATATTTTTGTTTAATGCAGTGATCTTCTGACAGCGATTAACAAAAGTCTTCATGATGAAGGCGACTTACAGTTAAATGTTTTCTATTCAAACACGTGGATGTAAGACAGTATTGTATGCAAGTACCATATATGTATGTATTAAATTATGTTTTATACAATGCAAGGTGTCAAGTCGTAGCAATTACTCCACATTTCCCTTCTCACTTGCAGCTGGAGGTGCTCCCTTAGCAGTCCCGAGTCCAGCTGCATTCTCAGGTCATGGCAGCTACACAGCAGGTGGCATGTCTGTACTCTGGCCCGTGCCCCAGCTGTCCCACTGCTGCACAATCCTGCACACACAGACAGCTTCATCCTGTAAATTCATACTTACTACCACCTAGGCAGTGTAGTCCCAGGTGTGACTTCTCCCTCTGTTTACCTGAAAAACGAGAAGCTGCAAAGACTACTCATCTTTTGCTTCTTCCTACACGGATGAAAGACGCTTCCAGTCTCCCTTCCCAAAAAACCTAATTTGAAATAGAAAAGGCTGAAGCAGCGGCAGAAGTAACTCAAGGCTGTTGCTATGCGAAACTTCCGTGGAAAGCTGCTGCGCGTTCTGTATCGGCAACGCCTTGGTTATTCAGCTGCCGGCCGGCATTATCGCTGCCAGCCACGGGTCTGCAGAAACGACTCCAGGCGCTGTAACAACTTCTGCCAAAGTCACTGGGCTTGACAGGGATTCTCACTTGTATCGTCCTGTCTGTTCCCCCACGCTTGCCACCGAAAGGATATCTTCACAGCGCCAATTTAAGTGCGTTCTCGGAAGAAGTGACCCACCAAGACTTAAGGCAGAGAAGGCGCTTCCATTTTACCCAAGGTGCATTTGGGACTAAGCCCAGCAAATAAGCCACTAGCAGAGATGGAAGTGCTTTGTCATTACATCTTCGTTACCATTCAGCTCCCACTGATGAGACCCAAGGGCAGGGGAGAGGGAAATAACATCTTCAGCCTCACAAAATCTATTGTTAGGGCGGCAAACGGGCCACAGAGATGTTCTCACGGTTCCAACTGTTCCTAGTAGCCTGCCACAGCACCCTTGTGGGGGCTGTCCCTTTGCATTTCCCCTTCTCAACGTGTGCTTGGAAACAAAGGTTGAAGGTTTAGCGAACACGCAGCTGAACCCCTCACTCATGCATAGTCAAAAGGAAGATTCAAAGCAAGTGAAAACAGGGCCCTCAACAGTAGCATTTGGTGATGGGAGACATTCAGGATGCCCTGTTGTCCACACCAACTGTCAGACACTTTCTCAAAAAGCAAACTACTTAAAAATAAAGGAGAAAAAAAAAAAAAAAGCGCCTTGAGAATATTCAACATTTATTAAAAGTGCAATAAAAAGAAACAGTTCTCCTGTCCCTGTGACAAGGGACCAGAAAGACCAGCCAGGAAATACAGCCAAGGTATGTCATTGTGCTTTTTGTTCAACCCCCTCTGCTCAAGACTTGGAGCCGGCACTCCAGGCACTAATACCCCAACCACGCAGCAAGTCCACCCAGTTCCAGCGACCCAGGACTTCAGCATCAGCCCCACGCGTGCTCTGGAGGTTCAGGCACTGGCACGCAGACCCGAGGCTCCCCCCCGGAGCGCACCTTCAGACCCGGATGAATCCTGCAGGAAGGGGTTCTTTGGCAAGAGCGTTTGCAGGTCTCGAGGCTGGAACAGCAGGAAGGGCTGGCAGTCACAAGTCAAGACTTCCCAACAGAGCTGGAATACTCCACTCAGTGACACACTCATCTTCACGGCACTGGTCAAGTCACAAACACTCCTACAACACCCCTAACTCAGCAGACACAACATTTGCCTTGTCATATAGTTGCGGGAGGGGGGTGGGAAGAGGTCACGCAGCCAGGTAACGGCAGAGCTGCATCAAGCTTAGAGGGGCCCAGCTCAAAAAGTTCAGGCCAGATTAGCACCCCAGGCTGTTACTCGCTAGGGGTGGCTAAAAGCACAGCGCACAGTAAAAGCTGCTCTCCCCCTCTCCAGCACCCATCAGCTAGGTGGGATTTCACTCCGCTCGACGCTCAGACCCACGCGGACAAAGATGGAGATGCTCACCTCTGCCTCTCAATTCTGCTGCGAAACCCACGGGCAGAGCAGCTAGCAGGCTCTCAGGCACGCACACCACACCCCCAGCACCCCTGCTGTATTACAGGGGTTGCTCGGTGTGCTTTGGCAGGGTTGCATAGAAATCTAGAACCGGTCCAGCCAAAAGGAAGTGAGAGAACAACCAACAGAGGTACAAATACCTGGGGGTCCAGGCAGTGCCCTCTATTTCTCACCCCCGCAGGCACCAAAATTACTTCAGGATTTAGTCTAAAAACACTTCTGTCTTAGAAATGATCGACCTAATGAAAACATTGAAGTGTACTAACGTTTTACCGACGCCCTAAGTGGGCAACCCTGGGAAAGCTCCTTAGCAAACAGTCATTCCATTCCTTTTAACAATTTGTGGTAAAAAATAAGAATCTTAAATTAAAAAAAAAAAAAAAAATTAAAACTGAGCCTTGATGCCCTAATGAATGTCCAGAGGCACTTCCACATAAATATCAACCTACTGATACAGGGGAGAATGGGAGAAGATCCTTCTCATGAATAAGTTAGGTCAAGGCATGTTCTTAGGCGCAGACTCTGCTTGCTTCTTACAGTCAGCTTCTTCCTCGCCGAATCCAAGGTGCTTGGGGAAGGCAAGACGGGCAAAATAAATTGTCCGCAACTGCAGAACTTGGAAAGGGTGGACGTAAACACTGGAAATCCTGCGTTCGAAAACAAGAAGGAGAAGGGCGGCGTGGTTTACAACTGGGAGAAAAGCACATTGAGAAGGTTGCAGAGATGCTCCCAGCGTGTGAAGCCTCTCCTACTGGTTTGCATGCATAGCCCAGTCTTGTTCCCCCGAGTCTGACGGCTTCCTGACATAACAGTCCAAAAAGTAGACCTCCCCCCTCGCTGGTGACGTTGTCAATGTGTTGAGGGAAGCTGCCTTCCCTCACGCAGGCAGAGCCACAGAGATCTGCACAAGCTGAGCTGAAGAGGAGCTGGGTCAAATGCAACGTCAACAGCCTGTGGTGACACTCTCAGTGGATCAAGGGAAGCGTTCCTACCTGCACGGCCTCCATACAGCTCACCTCCGGCTCCTTTATCGCCCTGTGTTACTCATCCCTGAAACCTTCGGGCTTTTGATGTTAAGGTTCTCGTAGACGGAAGCTGACTCATCATCAACCCTGTCAAGAAACAAAGCCTCGTTATTAACCGCCTCGCTGCTCTGGATCTTTCCCAGAGGCAGGTGGCTAGTGGGAAGCGGGTAATGGGCCCAGACAAGCTCCTTTTTTCCCCTCCCAGCCTTGTAGAAAGGACAACAGTGGGTTTGCTGCCATTCTCAATCCCTGTTTTCTCTCCCTCTGGCTGGGCCACCCCTCCTAGGTTCAAAAAAATCTTGGGGATGGAGCTGTGAACCTTCCTCCACATGTCAGCCTTTCATGGATGCAAAGTTTCTGCAGAATCAGTGGATATAGTTCCTGGTATTTCCTACTCTTACTTTCTCTACATACCCGATTTCTCTGGATTTGCCAAAATCTAATGGAAGGAGAGAGCTGCTCCAAAGGTCAGATCCAAGTACCTCCAAAGCAGGTTTGACACCCAAAGCTGAACTCACAGGAGCTCTCCGGAGCCAACAGCACCGACCACGTAGAGCTCGCCGTGCTCTGCTCAGTCCCGCACAGTCCTCCCCACCCTCATCTATTCAGAGCTGCAGTTTCAAAGTTGGGCATTTCACACAGGACACAAACATTTCTAGAGTCCAGCAGGGAAGATCCCAACTGGCCAGATCCAGCAGGAGTTGGAAGGTTCATGATGCCAGCGAAGGATCCAGATTTCCCTTCAGCGTGGCAGGGAAGCAACGTCTTCGCAGTTACTAACGTGCCGCAGGACTAGAGTCCGGCTCTGCCAGCACCTGCCTAGGGGGTGCCACGGGAGCCAAGCAGCACCCTTCCCTGCCTCCTCCTGCCCTCTCCTGGCTCCCAAGGTGGCCGCTGCCTCAACCCCAGCCCAGAGCACCCCAGCTGCTGGGCCCAGCTCTGGCTCTCGCTGCAGAGGCAGCTCTGGGCACGGCACAGGGCCGAACGCCTGGAGAAGAACGTGCGACATCTCCTTTTGCCCTCTCCAGTGGAATCTTCTGTTCTGCATGAGCCCAGCAACAGCATTTCTGCCTCCACTTTAACATCCACTCCTCTGCTCCTGCCTGGCCATCTCCTCTTTCAAAACCAGTCCTGCAATTCAAGGTGCCCAGCAGCTCTGCTACTATAACTGACGTACGTCCCTACCCGCTCACCTTCAACTTACAACCCCCTCTCCATTGCTCACCACTATCCTACTTGGGGCAAGAGGGAAAAACATAACTTGGGGTATTTTATCTCTATCTATGTAAGGAACTCAGGCTACTTAGCACATGCTCCCTCTCCACACGGGTGCAAAGCCACCTCCCTCTGCTCTCTCCTTGCCTTCCTTCAGATTTTGTTGTCCAAGTCCCTCAGGAGCAGCAGCATAGTTTCAGTCTCTAGCTGGTTCTCCAGAGGCACTACTCGCTAAAGGCAAGGATCTGTTTCCTCCCCTCCTTTCCAAAAGCGTGGCACACAAGCAAGGTGGGCCGCTCCCACCACTGCTGGATGTGCGGTGGGATCACGCGTTGATTTTTAGCCATTCCCACACGACAGCCAGCAACTGGTCGGGTTTCGGGTGTGGGAGAGGCAGGCTGGCAAAGGACAAAGAGTGGGGCCTTTGCTCCATCCGTTCTCTCGACGGCTGCAGTGGTTCTTAGCCCTGGCAGAGAGACATTCAGCTTACACTGACTGGGTCCGTGGTGAAGGGGGCTGCCCTTTGGCTCTGCCTTTTTCCATAGGAGAGTAGCCGATATTCAAGTAGTCTCGCTCTTTCCTTTTATTCCTCTGAAAGGGAAAGCAAAGACAATAGAATCCCACTCAAAGCAGACTCAGAAGAAAGCTTTACAAGATCCTGTGTGCCCAGCAGGAGAGCAGCGGGTGTGGGTTTATTTCCACGTGTTCAGGGCAGTATTTGAGTTCCAGGGAGAAGGTTGGGAGTGGAAGTGGCGTTTGGCGCGGGCCAAGTTCTACTCTCGCTTTTCCACCCAAGCCAAACAGGACTCACCTGTTCTTCTTCCAACCTCTTCTGCTCAGCCTCAATGTACTGCTGAACAGCCATGTAAACAAACTTGTACTGCGCCTCGGTCTGCACCATGCCCGAACGCTGCCTGCGTACCATCTGGATAGTTTTGGGGATGTCAATGTCGCAGTCCAAACCTGCTCGAAAGCGAGAAGATGAGGTTTAGGGAGTGGGAATTAGGCTGAGAAATTATTTTCTTAAAGACAACTTGGAAAGCTTTCAGTACCTCATCGCACACAGTGTCAGCGAAGCCCCAGAATATTGTGAAAGGATTCGGTGCGTCTCTGTGCGTAGGAGACTTTTTATTGTTATTTTTTATTTTTTATTCCTGCCAGAGCACCTTGGACTGAGGATGGCTGAGGCAGGGCTGACTTGCTTGGAGCAAGGAGAAGGGAATTAGGTCTGTTCTGTGGCAACTTCCTACAGATCCAGACTCACCGCCCTTGCACAGTTTATGAAATAGATACAACCATTGCTGAAGAGGGTCCACCTGCCCCCAGGCTCCTGGACCAGACCCAGAGAGTTCCATAACAGCTCTAGAATTTCAGGTAAGGGTGACAGCCCTTCTACACAAGAGAGTTTGGGGGACTTATTTCTAAAAGGGCTACTGGAGTTACACCCTCACTGAACCTGTTTCCCCCCACCCCCTCCTCAGTAAAAGAGGGTCGTCCAGGAGACCTGGAAATCCTGGCCCCATTGATTCCAGCCAGAAGACACTCCCGTGCTGTGCTGCTGAAACCTTCTCCCTTACTAGAGGGCTGTCCATGTGCACACCCATTTGGAGAGGGTTCACATTTCGTTATGACAGAGCTCCGTTTCTTGGCTCCCAGAGAAACAGGGAGCTGGGCACCGTACAAAAGCCCTTCTCACCCTGCCTTCAGGCTGAGCCTATGTCCACTGTTTCCTGGACAAGTCAAACTCACTGCTTGGAGATCTTGTACCCACTGCTTGCCCAAGAGCAGGGTTATCCCCTAACTGGTCAGAACAAGGCAAATGGTGACAGCCACGAGAGAGACAGCGAGACGTACCTTGCCTGTGAATAATATCCACTAGAATATCTATCACTATGATGGTGCCTGTGCGTCCTATTCCAGCACTAGAAAGAGAAAAGAAAAAAATCATTGCAGGAAGAAACATTCCCCGGAATTAATCAGCTCAGCTCCCACACTCATCTGCATGCCTGGTCTATCCTGGGCAGGTTTGGCAGGGCTGCTGCAAGCCAAGCCCATCCAAATGCTGACCCTTAGGAGACCGGAGTCTAGCAGGGTGCATCAGAGCTGCCAACTCCAGATCAGGCCAGCTCTTCCCTGTGCTGTCACCAGTGAGGTTCTGGAGGAGGGCTATATTTTCACACTTATATCCCAATTGCCCACCATCAGCTCATGGGATGACCCAGCTGCCGGTGTAATGAAAGAGAAGAGAGATATTTTCATTCCCTATCCTCGCTGCAGCGCCCTGCTGACAACCCACTGGTCCATACCTGCAGTGCACTATGATCGGCCCCGTGTCCGGAATGCTTCGCTGTGCCCGATTCACTTGGTCCAGAAAGCTCAGAACCCCTCCTGGTTCATTGGGCACCCCGTGGTCCGGCCAGCTAAAATACTGATAGTGCTTCACCAGCCTCGGGCGCTCATCCTGCAAGCAGCAGAGACCCACCACCCAGTCAGAAAACCCCTCCTACTAGGAGGCTTCTCCTTCCTTTCTTTTTATCATCCTTCCCTTCTTTTTATCAAAGCTGAGGCAAAGCGGCCCAGAACTTAAGCAGTGGGACCGTTAAGTAAAAAAAACCAACCAAACCCACCAACTCAGCCCAACCCAACCCAAAGAGAAAAGCCACAGCTTGCCCCCTGGGGGTTCCAGCACCAGCCCGTTCCCAGCACAGCGGGCAGACGGCAGCAGAGGACTCACCCTGTCAATCCGCAAGATCTCCAGCTCCCGAAGGTAGTAGCCCTGGGCCTCCCGCTCGCTCACGTTTCGCACGCAGATGCACCCGTACTCCTTGCTGCAACTCTTGTCTGGCCAGTAACGGAAGCATTTGTTCTGCAGCAACATCAGAGAGTCCTTAGTCGAGACTGAGGAGCTGGCGGATGAACCCCTGAACACCTTGCTCAGGGATGCTGCGGGTGTGGAGCCCCAGCGTAAAAGGAGAGTTATATACACAGAGCATTTCCTTTGAACTGGGACGTACTGGAAAGGGCCATTCCTATACGAAGGACGTGATCCCTAGGGGGAAATCTCCCTCCTCAGCTAGCCCCAGCCTCAGGTAGGCACTGCTTTGCCAAAGGCACACAGCACCTGAGCTGTTGGTCTGGTTGTTGCTTAACTCCCGAGCCAAATCTCCATCCCAAGGGGGTACACAGTCTGCCTACAGCCCTCCTGTCCTCCAGCCCATCCCCTCTTTGCTATAGCAACTCCGCCAATACAAAAGAAGCTTTGTGAGTAGAACTATTTTTATCTCAACCCGGCACTAGGTCGCTGCAAGCACAGCCTCCCCCTCACTCCTGAGCCAAACTGACAAGTGCCAATCATAATCCTCTCTTTTATAGGGAAGGCTGTTGTGGTAAATGGCTTTGCATGGAATTTCACTGTATTCCTTGGATCCTACCGACCCAGCTCTTATCGAAACACATACAGGCAGTACACAGCGAGGTTGTGTGACTACTTTTGTCCCTCACACAGCTTGCGCCACCCTCCTGCCGCTTTCCAGCTTGCTGCAACAACGCTTTCTCCCTCCGCCACCTGCAATTCCCCAAAGCCTTGAAGCAAAGTCATATGAGGGACACCCCATTAACATTTATTATGGGACTGGGAAGAGCAACGTGGTCTGTTTTCTTTCAGGAAGAAGAGCTAAAGCAACACTAGAGGACAGAGGAGAAATGAAACGAAAACTAGCCAGGGACAACTTAACTAAACACTATTAGTACTAGCAGCAGGTAACTCTCAGGCTTGGGGACAGCACCCTACAAGTGCTCACCCTGCCCCGCTCCACCTCCTTGGTTGTCATGACAATGACGTGACTGTTCTCTTGATACACCATGGCCCAGAAGTCATTCACTGTCGTCTGCAGGCAGCCCTGGGTGGCTATATAGATCTTGCAGTGCTCTGAGTTCCTTCCATCTTCAGGGATGCTCTAAGGAGCAAAGGAGAGGGGGGAAAAAGAAAAGAAAAAAAACCCCAACAATGCTGGAGCAATTGCTTTAGCAGCAAAGTCAGCCATGCACGATTCCTGAGCTAGCTGATTTTCCTCTCCTCATCAGCCCTGCAGACAACAAACCGCTCTCACCAGCAGCTTCAACACTCACCAGCAAAATTGTCTGCCCGCCTCCAGGGACCTTTAGAGTGCCACAATGCACGTTACTGTGCAACAGACTCTTACCATCAGGCAGCTGCAGAAGTTGCAGGTGGATGTGGCTGGAATGAAGCCACCTTGAAGGTTTCCCAAAGGCTGATGCTTAAGTGCCAGAGCTGCATTGCTGGAAATACAGCTTCCAGCAGCTCTTAGCTTACAGATGACCATTATAATTTGACCTCAGAGATAATGTTCAATGAAAAAGAGTCTGGGTCAGTCCCCTAGGACCCCCTGAACAGGTAAGGAGGGGATTGAGACAAACTCTTAGATAGGGGCAAATAGGACATGGTAGAATGATGAGATACCTTGGGATACAGTAGAAAAATTCTACTGTGGCCTGGACCCAGTGAAAGATACTGGTCCTGACAGGCCATTCCCTCTAGACTTACACCATTACTGCACTTAGCCACCAGAAACATAGCACTGGGCTGAAGACAGCCCCCACAGGGTGTCTTCCCTTTCCCAAGTACCTTGATATAGTTGGCATTGATGTAGTCGGACCCAGGCACGCTCTCATCTACGTCTCGGAGTGCCACCCGTGTGGTATCAACTGAAGGAGGAGAAGAGAGTCAGAATGAACACAGGAGTGAGTCACACACACAGAGGCACAGAGGAGCTTTGCTGCAGGGCAGTCACAGTGGCTCCCAGCAAGGACACCCCCCCCCCCCAAGGCTCTTACTATGAACTCACATGGGTAACTACTGCAAAAGAGGGTGTAAAATGCTCTCCTAACGACACGTAGCAGTACTGCACTCTGCCTGGCTCACAGCTACCTTGCCAATCTAGTAACTTGGATGGACATTAGTGATACGGAGTGTTGCAGGCTAACCCGAGCTCAAGTTTTCCAGTATTTCCTTCGGAGCCTCCAGCTCCGGCACCACGTGACTTCTGAACCACACTTGAGCTCAGAAGCATATTCAGACTCCCAGCACAAATTGAGGAGCACAATCTACCAGTTTCCCCATGCAAAAGGGAAGGACCAGGTTAGAAAGGGGCTGGAGAACGCCATGCACTAACTCCCCTAGGACAGCATACACCTCTTTCCAACTCAGCTAGGATCAGAAAGCCCTGCAGGATTAACTAGCCTCAGAGAAGGCTGCAGGAATTGTGGTGAAAAAACCCAAACCAGTGTTCGGTTTCGGCCCCTTACAGGGAAGGATGTTCTTGTAGCGATTCTTAGCCTTGTTCTCTGGTCGCTGTCCCTCCTTCCTGGGGTAGAGGAGCTTGCACTCTTGCTGCTGCAGCATCTACGGAGCGGAGTACAAAAGAACAAACTGTTCTGGGCAGACAAGGGGAGTCAGAGGCAAAGGAAGGGCTCTTTCGACTAGCTGCTTGGCTTCCTAATACTGAGAAGAGCAGAGGGAGTGCTGGCAGGAAGGGAAAGGGAGCCAAGAAGCAGCTTGATGAGAGAGTTAATGGGGGGAGAAGGCACAAATCCCTGCAGGGAACAAGAGGCACGCAGTTCTAGGGTGAGAAAGGAGAAACTGCTTCAGACATGAGAAAAAGCAAATTAAAAAAGGACCAGGAAGTAACTCAGCTGAACACAGAAAAGAGGGAAAGGAGAAAGAGTGTGGAGAAGAGGTCCCCAGAGCTGGAAAACCATGACACTCCCATGCAAACACGATATTCTTCATCCTCAAGCAAAAGTGGGACAGAGCACAGGGGCATCCTGTACCTCAAACTCTTCCCAGAACCCTTGCTTGGCCTTCTCGCTGTGATCTGCCATTTTGTTCAGCTCCTTCACTCTGTTCTCAATGTTGGCTGCATTGATGCGCGTGGCGTTGAACGGCTGAAAGGCAGATGAAGACAGAATAGAAGTTGCTTTTAATAACAGAAAGACAGAAAACTTTAAAAAAAAAAAAAAAAAGGCAGTTCCCAACTCCCTGAGGGTATCAGCAGGTGATGAGTCCATTCCTGAGACCTTGAGTCCAGGGCCAGGGACCTCTCTGGCAAGCGGGAGCCTGGACAAGCACGACAAGTAGCCACTGGGATGTTCTCGGGGCAGGGAGTTCCCAAAGAGCAGGGGCAGACCTGTGCACTCCCCCAAGAGTTTGGGCAAGCCCAGAACCAACAAGGACGTGCTCGAGCCGCTATTACCTGCTTCAGATGAACCACAGCTCCAGATTTCTCCACCATGGGGTTTTTCTTATAGTGCTCCACCAGGTCTGTGAGCGTGTCGAACCTCTCTCCTCCCCCCACGTCGTACTTCCCATCCGGCTGCAGGAGGAGACGGCAAAACCACAGCGAGACTCGAACGCACAGCTCCCAGCTGGGTCACCCACCCAGCACCCATCGCAGGGGCAGCGGGGACAGCCCCTTTCCCACCTGGTAGTGGATCATCACGTGGGTCACGTGTGGTTTTCGGTCCCCAGTCTCCATCTTATCCTCATTTGTCAGCACCGACAATACAAAGTCTCCTGGTTTGCTCTGGCTCTCTCGCACCAGAAAGCTACCGGGTTTCCCCTTCTCCGTCAGAAGCTTCTCTGCCTCCTTGCCAGTGAGGTGCCCATGGTACCACCTAGGGAGCAGCAACGGAGAGCAAGGTCAGCTCAGCAGCGCACAGAGCGTTGCCTTTAGACAAGAGCTGCACTCACTGCCGGGGACGGTCTTCGTGGGGAAACCCACTTCTAGGCTCCCAGTCCCACTGCCCGAACCCACTGACATGACAGAAGCTTGAGCTATTTTAGGAACAGCCCCCAGTGACTTTCCTCCGACACTTCGCCATGTCACATCAATACCTTCGCCTGAGGCTGGAAGTGTCAGGACTTTGCTCAGTCCTCCACCCAAATGTGAAATGGCATCAGTGTATTAAACGGCCACGTGATGTATGACAAGCACTGTCATCTAGGGGTAGGGCTCCGATGAAGCTCTGAGGAACGCGATTCTGGCAGTTGTTACTTGAAGGCGGCTACATTTTCCTTTGGTTTTTTTTTCAATATGGAAGAAAAAGAACGCTTGGAGTCAGCAGGCTGTAGTCAGACAGTACCAGACACGAGCACACGCAACACCGACCAGGAACGAGATGCTTTGACGCAGTTTGGGAACGACTTTCAGAAGGGTCCTCCTAGCTGTAGCCACTGCTGCCCCCCTCCCAGGTCACTAACCTCAGCTCAGGTCTGGCTGCGGGAGAACAGAAGCGCCCTGGAGTGGCAAAACCGGGTTCTCCACCGCGCCCAGGAGGCTTCTCCCCGTCCAGCCCTGCCTGCAGCCGCGTGTCTGGCCAGCGGCGATGACAGCAGCGTCCAGAGCTTTGCGCTCAGCTCTTCCCAAGCCTCGCTGCCGGGCCGTGAGTTGCTCCACCTCTCCGTCTGCGTACATCTCGCACGCACGTGCCGCTGTTTCTCCATCTAATCTCTCATAATCCTTTCTCTCGGTCTGCTGACACGCTTACACCGCGGCCCCAGTGAAACGCAGGCCATCTTTGAACTGGCTCGGTCAGAAGCCTGCAGCAGCCTCGCCACAACGCCTTGGGGTTAAGCACACAACCACCTGCCCGTTCCTGAGCTCATCCTCGGCAGCTCCCCTGGACTTTGCCGCACGGCAAGGCGGCGTGTCTCACCCACCCGCGCGGCAGCTACCCGGGCTAGCGCTCTGCTACAGCCTTCCATAAATACAAATAACACTTTGGAACGAAGCAGAGCTGCTTCTTGCCTCGGAGCCTTCGATTCCCACACGCCATCAACACTCAGCAGTGGCTCTGGGCAGATGCCACAGGTCCCACTTTGAAGACGCTGGCTCCTGGCCCACCAGCCAAGCTGCCAGGAATTTAAGAGAGGCTCAAAATAACCTCCCAGGGGCGATGCAATGGCATCACGTCATGTCTCAGCAACTTTGTCCCAGAGGACAAAGTTTATGGAACAGCAGTCAGTGACGCTGGGCCTCTCGAGTCCCCACTCGGCACGCTGCAAAGACAGCCACCTCAAGCCCCACTTGCTCTAAGGAGCAAGACTCCTTCCCGCAGGCTTGAGAAGGCTTTAGGATCAGGGGGCTGCACAAGAGGTGCTGCTGCAGAGGGCAGAACGGCCCACCTCTGCCGAGGTACCTCAGTGCCTGCTTACAGCACTGCTGCTGTAAGGCCCAGGTCTTGGAAACGCTGCTACCCTGAAGCATCCCGCTATATCCCGACACCATCGTCATTTTGTATATTTGGAGGACTCGGACCTTTTTTCCCCTCCCTTCTCCCTGATGCCACCCGATGCGCGGTCTGGAGCAGAAAGAAAAACTTTCACGGAGCTTCCTTGCCAAGCCAGACTTTCCTTGGCGGGAGAAGAGGGGGAAACCCAGCTCAAGGGGGGTTTCCACTTTTCCAGAGCTTCTACTAACATGAGCGGCTGCCCGGCTGCTTTTCCCACTGCAACCTGGAATGAGCAAAGAAACCTCCCTGGCAACAAGGGAGCACATGAGCTGGAGGGACTTCCCAGCACTCACATGACAGCGTGGAGGGGAGCGCCTCTGCTCCATTTCAGGAACCGAGACCAGTCACAGCTTCGCCTCACCCCGGCTGCTAAAGTTAGAGTAACCAGGAGCCTGCCCAGGCATCGCCAGCCGCCTGACTAGGCATTCCCCTTCCCAACCCACCGTGTCAGCCGCTGCATATGACACTGGGGAAACTGAGTGGGAGGAAAAGGGAAAAAAGGGGTCACTGGAGTGTCACAGATGAAGAGGAGGAAAGAAGGTCACTAACTGGCTGGTGGAAACATCTTGAAACAGCCCGAGGCAAGCCGCTTCTCGCAGCGAGTCGGCCATCGCCATCCCTGCAAGACAGCGCGCTGCTGCTAGGACGAACAGTGGTGACAGACTGAGATGGGATGGGGGAATTCTTTTTACAGGGCATTTCTACCCAGCGTTCTGCAGACAAGACACTTGCAGGTGTCTTGTTTCTTTTAAAACACAAAGCTGCCTGACTCCTAGGATACTTGCAGGACCATTTGCAGATAGACTCATACTGCTCAGTCTGGACGGGGCTCTGAGCGACCTCACCTAGCTGAAGATGTCCCTGCTCACTGCAGGGGGGTGTTGGACTAGATGACCCTTAAAAGTCCCTTCATATGTCCCAGAAACGTGCAGCTTTTGGGTCGCGAAAGCTAAATCACACCCAAACACGCTCTGTTTCGGGCTCCTTTCCAAACCCAGGCCAGGTGCAGCTGTCCAGTCTGAGCCATCCAGAAGACAGCATCACCACCACCGGGAGAGGCTGTTGGAGAGCGTGACTTACCTCTCCGAGGTCGGGTCCTGGCAGTTGAGAGGGTACTTCAGCTCGATGACATTGCTGTTCTTCTCCCGCAGCAGCCCCTGCTGCTCGGTGTAGTACTGCACCAGCTCTGCAAGGGTGGCAAACTTCTCACCTCCGTACAGGTCATAGTAATCCCCTGTGTTCTGGATCTTAATGTGCGTCACCTCATCGTTTCTTCTGGGGAAGGAAGGCAAAGAAGACTGTGAGAAAGGAAACCCAGCACCGGCCTTCGGAGTCCAGCTGCCTCCTGAACACCACCCTAAGCTGCACCTTGTGCTCCCCGTTCACTCAGGTGCTGCTCATGCCGGCCACGCTTCTACAGGAGGGGAAGGGATGGATGCTCCTTGGCCAAGGCTGCTCAGCCAAGAACTGACTCTGTACCACACCAGCTCCCAGCCCGCTCTGCTTCCCAGACAACCTCATACAGAGGGGATGAGTAATTCCTCCTCTGCCATCCCTTCTGCTCCCTACACTACTTACTCTCTCAGCTGGATGAGGCTCTGACCTCACTCTGATTTACAGTGAACAGCTTTCTATGTATAGGGGTACGCACTATCATCTAATCAGCTTCAAAAACAGGAAAAAACCCCACCCAAAGCAATATATTGCCTGATATTTGCAAACCCTGTAAACTGTAGTGAAAAGGTTAATGCTTTCCCCTCTCCAGTGGTGCCCTCTGGGCTCAAGCAAATATGGCTGGCTGCCTTTATCAGCCTGTTCCAAGAGCCCCCTCAACCTGGCAACCAGCCTCCTTCCTCAGAAGGCCACACTAACCTCCGAGAGGCAGGTTAAGTGCATTTCAAATGCACTTAGCAGCAGCTCCCCCTGAGCCAGGGAGACACGGCTGGAAACCCGTTGCTTGATGGACAAGCTGGGTCAGAGAGGGATTCATAAATCCGGGCAAATTTCTCGTTCCTTACCGTGCTGAGCTGCTCCCAGCCTCTCTCAATTTGTTGCCAAAGCAACCGTGACAGCGAGATGCAGGGGACTCAAGGTGGTACAAGCAGCGTACGGGGTCAGATAGAAAAGCCATTCCACAAAGTGGGGAATTAGAAAAGCTACAGTGGTTTGTGCATGAGGTTAAGTGGAAGGAAGAGCTGGACGGTGGCGGGGGTTCCGGGGCTCTCAGGAGTGGTGCTGCCCCCCTTTCTGCTCTCTTTCTGCAGCAGGGTACAGCCCCCTGTAGCAATGCAGTGAAAGACCAGGTGTCTGGATGGCACTGGATGCCTAGTCCCAGCTCCACAAAATCACCATTTTCCCTGGGCTGTAGGCACTGTCTACCTCAGAGCGTGGACCCCACCTCTGGATTTCAGAGAGAGGTTAAGATCTGGCCCTCAAACGCAAACGGTGCCAAAAGGCTCCGTCTGCCTTGGGGGATTCCGGCGCAGCTGCAGGAGCACAGCCCGGCTGTCAGCTGGATGTGGACACCGGGAGGCGTGCCAGCCTCGCTTCACCCCACTTGTCACTCGTGAAGGTTCCTGGTATCAGGCTAAGCCTGCACAGGGTTTACAGCGGCGCCGTTTTATTTGGATACCTCTGTGCACGTTCCTCTAGCCCAGACAAGCGCTTGGAGCGGCACCAAGGTGGCCGAGTTCTCCTCCGGCAGCAGGGATCCAGCTGCTTTTTCATCCTGCCTCGCACGTGCAAGATGGACACCTGGCTCCTCAGGTAAGGGGAGAAACGACCTCCTCCCTGGCACCTCCTCTCGAATACTACATCGAACTATGCACCGCAAGGTCGAATGCAAGTCCCCCTGGGAGGACTCTGTTGACTTTACAACAGCTCCCTCTCCCAAAAGGCCTGACAGGAGAGGACATCGAATCCCACGAACCCGGAGCTGTGCACCTGCAGGACTGGGGGATGACTGGTGAAGGGCACACAGAGCACTGGGAGAAGTACAGCAGCCTCTCACAGCGACGGGATGGTCACTGCCACCCCTGGGATGCACTCGTGCTGCCCAGAGGCGTGGCTGCCTTTAATCGAACTTCTGCCACGGGTTTTGCCATTTCCACAGATCTTGGGGCTTTGAACAGCCACAACTTTTGGCACGTGAGGGGCTTGTGACGTGCGCGGGCAGATTAAATGCTGACTGTCCCATGAGATGTGTTAGAGCACACAGCAGCAGCAGCTCAGCAGCAAGACGAGGCCAAGCTGGAACTTGGCAAGGAGATCTCTGTGAGCAAAGCCTCGAAGGGCCCACAGAAACATTAACAGCAGCGTGCTAGCACAGCCACCGCGTGCCCCTCCTCCAGGCCTGCCTTCGTTAGAGGCATGACTTATGATTAAACAACACCCTTAGCCACATTCAAGCCACAATCACCACGTGTCATGCAGTTCTCCCTAAAACACTGCCCTGACAGATGGCCCATTTACTCCAGCCCAGTTGCTAAAGAGGACTTGAGTCAACGTAGAATCAGCAATTCCAGTTTGTGCTCACACAGCCCTTCTTGGATGCTTTGTCTGGCATGGAGGCGACTTCCAGTCAGCGCCAATTCAGTGGCAACAACCAAATGAGCGTGAACAGAGACAGTATCCACAGTGTTACCATCATCCCACGTTAACAGCACAACAAAACCAGCAGAAGACTGACAAACACGTCTGAGGTGTGAAAATCCGCATCTGGATCCTGAACAGTCATGCTACACCTTGACAACAACGGCTCGGAGACAGAACCCAACCATCTGTAACACAGGGAACCGATGAGTGGCACTCCTGGGTAGGGAGACACGGTTAACTCTTCCTGGTACATCTGGTAAGTGCAGTTCTGACCTGGCCTCCCACGCCAACTCCAGCTGTCCTCCCGGGCAGAGATTTCAAAGTTTGGCAATATTTGCATCGAGGGTATGAGCAGAACGCACTAGATGGAAATGAAAACTAGCTGTGAAATTCAGATCCCAGCCAGCTCCGAGAGGAGTTGGCACTTGAAACGCTTCTGCCATTCACACCAGCAGCTGGACGTGAAGAGCCTTTGTGCAGCACAGAAGGCAGCAGACCAAACCGTTTTTTTTTGCCACTTGGCCTGAGGCTCAAAAGCTCCCTTCTCTCCACAGCTCCATCCCCACATCCCAACCCTGTCACAGACCTACAAAGGCTCAGTTCACAGATCCAACCCCCACCCCCAAGGCCTCTGAGCACTTCAGGGATGAAAAGCAGAGAGATAATCAGGGTCATTTATCCCACCAGCCCTCAAGGTCATGCTAAACACAAAGGGCATTGATCGATCCCCACTTCCTTCCCATTTTCTTCTCTGAAAGCTTGCGTCACCTCTGCAGCTCCAAACTGGGCAGCAGAACTGGACTGCACAGTAGCAGCACCCATTAAACCATGCCCTCGACATGCTGGCTGGTGAAATAAAGCACAAAGGAGATGCCCAGAGTACTCAGCTGCCCTGTGCTGGAGGGCACGGCTACTTCTGACTAACACACGGAGAGCTCTCACACAGGGAATGCAGCACTGTTTAATAGCAGATGGCAGCTTTTTTGGCAGCTTCAGAGTCAGCAGTCAGACAAGTGAGAGTTGCCTCCATTCCAAGCTAAGCTTCTTTACAGTATCAGCACAACTCCTTAGCTAGATACCCAGGAGGGCTTCCTGATCCAAAATATTCCAGCTTGTGAAATCTGTGTCCATACTGCAGCGACCACCAGCATAGATGCAGTCTGCTCTTCACAACAGAGCACAGTCAACAAGAAGAGAATGCACAAAATACCCAGACAGACCCTTTTTTGTAACTGAAGCCAAGAGAACCACTTTAAATGTCAGAAATACCTTTGCCAGTTGCATCCCCGAAAGTCCTTTTTGCTCATGTGCTTTTCCTGCCTCTGTCAGACAGAGAAAGCCTAGAACTTCTCATCATGCATGTACGACCCCTCTGACAAGCTGCAAAAGGCAACACAAAAAAACCCCAAAGACTCTCTATGGAAAAAAAGTGTGTCCCACAGGGTTTAGAAACTTCACTGAACGGTTGGCTTTCAAATAAACGAGAGCTTGGGCTTTCGGAGGAAACTCACTATCCACCAACACAACACAACCGAACCAACTGACATTTGCATGCAATTTCACTTCAGCCACGTGAATTCTAGAGATCAGGTATGGGTTTCGAATTCTTCATATCCGATTCCTAGGAAGAAGCAATTCAGCTGACTGCCTGAGCCCTACTGCTCACTTAAGGCACTAGGAGCTCCAGAAGGTGCATAAGGACCGAGGACATCCAACTCCTCGGTGAACTCACACATCGGCACTGTTTTCCTATGGGGCATTTATGCTCTTTTGCATTCCTGAAGGTGCTTCCCGCTCCAAAGAGACACAGCCTTTTGCCCTGGGAGGGGATGTGAAGCGTGGACCATTTGCCAACCATCTGCCATCGAAAGGAGGCTTTCAAGGCGCTTCTCTGCCTTGCCAAACTTGTAAATAGCAGCAAACACGAGCACAAGTAAGCTGAAGGTATCCATCCATTAGTAATACATCTCTAACTGATCGATCTCCTTCCAAAATAATTTCAGGCCACTCCAGGATAAGAGACATTGTTGTCAGAGGAGAACATGCTTTCTTAAGGGAAGGGTCTTGTGACAGATGCACTTAGCCAAGATTTGATGATCTGACGTTCAGTACCTTCTCAGAGGCTCTCAAGGCGACTCAGGGCCCATCACTGGTTTCCTTGCTGTAACGTGGAGTCAGTGCTTCCCTTAGTTGGCTGGCCTACCTTGGAAGAAGCAGAATCATGCCCACCTCTCACTGGATATTTGTGAGGGGTAGGCCTGGATAACAGGCCCTTCGTAATGCTGGTAGGTGCTATTATGATGAGACACAAGCACAACTATTTTAGAAAAGAGCCTCTTTCAAGCTCCCTTCCATCCTTCTCCAGGTCCAACCTTCCTCCTGGGCTGCAACTGTATTGTCTGCAGGCAGCAACTCAACCCATGTAACACACCTGCAGTATGGATTTACTCCTTTTCACAGAGAACATATTCTACAGGATAAAATCCTCCTTGATTGTATGTCTTAATCCAGAGTGCATTTGTACATACCTTTTGGGAACAAAAAAGAATGTCCAGTTACACACAGGAATGCTCAGCGGAAGAGTTAATAGGGAAACCACTCTGGGAGACTGTAGCTCTAATGAGTTTGTACCCAGAAACACTTTGTACTGTATCCCATGAACGAGGATATGATCTGTTCCCATAAACCGTGACTCAATTACCAAATTAACAGGGTCTCTGACGGATGGTTCTTAACTGTCTTCGCATTTGCATTACTGTCGTGGCCACAGGCCAAGCACCACTTAGGCAAACTTTCAACACGCCTTTTCCTTTTGTTCAAGCTATTTACCCAGACCCGGCCAAATCTGTAAGAAGCTGTTCACTTTCTTCAGAAGTGATTATAAATACTTGGTCTTCTGAAAACACGCTCTGGCAGATCCAGACAAGCACCCAAGGCTGGAAACACGGGGCATTGCCTGTGTGGCCTCCCGTATTTCTCCCCCGACAGTCTTCACTTCCAAAAGGAGGTCTGTTTCGTTAAGAATCGCGATTAAAATTTGGAAGGCTCAATATGCAAAGCAAACCCAGTACCAGGGCCTTCTAGGAAATGAGATGTGACAGCGCACAAGGCAGGCAAGGAAGCGTTTGTAACAGCCACTCGTCACAAACAAACTCTACTTGCATCCTCCAAAACTACCCACTAACTAGCAGGCTCTGCTCCTTCCATCCTGAACAGCTTCCACAGCTCTCCTGCAAGCCCCCCTCCGGTTTACAGCCCCTTCCAGGCCCAGAAGCTGAGGCATTCCTCCAAACAGTCCCCATTCAGGTTTCGTGAGCTGCTCTAGAGAAAGCATAAAGTGTTGGTGCGCTGTCGTTACCGTCGGCAAACACTAGCACTCACAACCTGCAGGAGCCCACCCCTGCAGCGAGGAATATCACCCACATTACGTGACCCACTGATACGGACCTGTCTTACTGTCTGGGTTGAGGCACCGCTGAAATACCTGCGAAGAGCAGGGCTGCAGCAACTGCACAGGACAAAACGAGGCAGCGGGTATTACTACAGCCTTACTCAAAATGACTCCGTCACCATTACACTCCAGCTGCAGCTGCCAGACCACGTTCCTCCCTGTTGATGTGCTCCTCGTATTTGCTGAAGTGCCCAGAGAATAAGATGAGCCGATAAATCCGAATTCAGCATCTGTTGCTGACGTACCACCAGCACACCAAACAAAGACTTCTCAGAAACGCAGCCCTGTTGGCACCAGGCTACGGCCACTACTCCCTGATCCTCCAGGTGGAACAAGCTCTTGGAACTTATCTGCAGAAACGTCCCAAGAAGGAGCATGTTTCAGAAGGGGAAGGGCTGATGAAAGGAGCCAGGTTTGGCAGATTACAACCTGCCAGAGGTTTAGACTCAGAGCTGAGGATTTTCTTTTGAAGAGTTTTTTCCTGTTATTTTAAGACCAGGACAAACATCATCCATTCATTAACTGTATAATGGCCTCTCTATATGGCTCGCCTCTTTAAGGAAAAAAGAGCTGGAAAAAAAAGCCCAGTGAAGACTTGTTGCTGTAATGGTAGAGGCTGAAAGTGTGCACAGAGAGAAGGAAAGAAAGAAAGAAAGGGAAAGCAGCCACAGAGTTTCATGGAAACCTTCTCATAACTTCTGCAATATTATTTCCTAGCCTCTCTTCAGGGACACATATCTGGATACACACCAGCACACGGTCACTTGGTGTGTGGTCTGGTCAGCCAAAACTCCATTGCCTGCCTTCTTTTCAGCCCACATCCTCTCTATAATTAAAAGGAGCTGCATTTTCCCTCAGTGGCTTTCAAAAACCCCTTGAAGAAGCTGAAGGGGGGTTGAAAGAAGGAGGAAGAGGTTTTGATTGTGTTTCCTAAAGGTACTTTCTCCTACTGACACCTCTATTTTATGTACTTTTTCAAAGATATCTGTACTGTTTCCTTTGAAAATCTTTTCTTTCTCAGAAAGGGGAAAAAAAAAAAATAAATATATATATATGGACCTGTCCAGTTCAGATGAAAAAAAAAGCTCTGTCAAGATACAATTCTAGGTGAGAGTAACAACACGCTGTTCCATCTGTGCGTGTGTAATTTAACAGGGAAAGGGGAAAAAACACAGCGGGAAGACATCCACCCAAGTTTTCAGCTTTCACAGCACATAAAGCTACTCATTCTGTACTCTATTAGGTGTCACAGCTCTAATTCCCAAGAACATTTATGCACACGTTTTGGGGCCATCCTCAGTGGGAAAAGAGCTTACTGCTCAGACGAAGTGTAAGCAAAACTGGTCTACCTAACCAGTGACCATGTCCAAGCAAATTTTCCATGCCTGAGACTATAGGACGAGCCTTGCATCAAGACATGGACCAGAGATGAGATGAGCCAGGAAGGAGCGAGGACTTGCAGGTAAAATTATTCAATGAAAGAATTCTTTCCTTGTCTTCTGTTTGTGATGCCTCAAAACTCGGCACAATGCCACTAAGCTTGTGTGTCACGTTTAATGTGCTTTCTTGGTATGTGTCACAGCTTTGGGTTACTCAGAACTGTGAGAGTTGGTCAGACTTTCCACTGAGTTACAATCTGTCAGTGGGTTGTGGTGATATTGTTCAAGACGATGATATTAAGGCAGGCTGTATTGCTCTGCTCTTAACCTGCATCTCATTACTGCAGGGCGCCCTTCATGCATTAAGGGCACTAATTGGCTTGATCTTACGGCCACAGCAATACTGTTATTAAACATTTACTGCTAGACAAAGGTCTCCCTGCAGTAGGAAGTGGTCCAAACCCCCCCGATAATCTGACACTCCCTTCCTCCACCCTTTCTGCTACAGAGAAAGCAGAAAGGGGTAAAGAAATAGCAGCAATAATCAAACTGCTCTGGGACTTCACGGGCAGCCGTAGCTGTTCCACAGGAGGCCAAGCTTCCATCCACTCAGTTTTACACGAGCCACAGCTAGAAGGTGGCAGGCAGGGGACCAGCACACGTGGAAGGCAGCAAACCACAACAGCAGAAACACACGTGGCCTTTGGCCGAGGCACAGGGACAGAGCGAAGGGAAGAAAACGAAGCAAACTTGTGGACTGCCTCCACAGCACAAGGCACGAGCGCAGTCATGCAGGCGGGGGAACCGGGTCTCCCGGCAAAGCAATTTACCCTCCTATTTCGGGGTAATTATGCTGCTGCCTGGGCATCTTTCCACATCAGGACACTGTTGCACAGCCATAACCTGCATCTGCTTGCACACTGCCTGGCTAAGCAGGTGCTGTCAGTACTTCACTTTACGAGCAGACAACACCCTGACTCACAAAATTACATGAAAAGAGACACTAAGCTCACATGAAGATAACCCTCTGTTTTACACGTATTCTCCTGCTGTCATAGCTTGCTCAAGGCAGCTCTCTGTGACTGAGTTTATTTTCCACTCTAATTAGAAGCACTTCCTGCCTCTCTCATTAACTCACAGCCACTTCTGATCACAAGATTACCGGGGAGCTAGTGAAGTCAGATCCCAACACTCCCCACCCAAGCCAATGCACTGGAAAAGCTGGACGTGTTCCCTTCCGCAGCACGAGAAGCTGTGGTTGGTCTGAGCCATCTGAGAAGCAAAGGGGTCGGACTGCTGGGATGCATTCCCAACACAAAAGGCAGCATTTTGGAAAAAAAAAAAAAAAAAGATAAATAAGGCAGCTACAAACCCTCCCTCTTGCCAAGCTAAGAAATGCCTTGGCAGAGAGGGGTGCAGGTCTCTGGTGACAATTGCAAGGGTCGGGGGGAAGAACTAAGGCTGAGAAGGGTTTCATCTGAGTGGTTAAGGCAACAAGGAGAGGGTAGAGTATCTCTGGAGCCAGACAGCAGCTCCCACAGCACCTGGCTGGGTGGGGAAGAGGTGCACGGGGAGGGACCGGGGCTCAAGCTGTGCTGGGGTTGTGTTCATGTCCTGTCAGATGTCAGTGCCCTGCCATGTGTCCCTTCTGTCCTTTGCATAAGCTTCTCTAAACACAGTGTTGGCCACAGGATTTATAATCTCACTAGTTTCCTAAACAAAATCAGGGTTGTTTGAACGAAACAGAAGACACCACCCAAAAAAAAAAAAAGGGAAGGGAAGGGAGAGAAGAAGGGAAGGGAAGGGAGAGAAGAAGGGAAGGGAAGGGAGAGAAGAAGGGAAGGGAAGGGAGAGAAGAAGGGAAGGGAAGGGAGAGAAGAAGGGAAGGGAAGGGAGAGAAGAAGGGAAGGGAAGGGAGAGAAGAAGGGAAGGGAAGGGAGAGAAGAAGGGAAGGGAAGGGAGAGAAGAAGGGAAGGGAAGGGAGAGAAGAAGGGAAGGGAAGGGAGAGAAGAAGGGAAGGGAAGGGAGAGAAGAAGGGAAGGGAAGGGAGAGAAGAAGGGAAGGGAAGGGAGAGAAGAAGGGAAGGGAAGGGAGAGAAGAAGGGAAGGGAAGGGAGAGAAGAAGGGAAGGGAAGGGAGAGAAGAAGGGAAGGGAAGGGAGAGAAGAAGGGAAGGGAAGGGAGAGAAGAAGGGAAGGGAAGGGAGAGAAGAAGGGAAAGGAGATCCTTGTTACAAGTGCCTGGAGAAACCTTTGCTGAGCTATTTCCCTGCAAGGCACCAGCTGGATGGCACTCACGGAAGGTTCATGCCTTGAACCCACAACCCGCTCCTTTTATCTCAGGGACTCACTGGGTCAACGTTACGCTGTCTTTGTTTCTCTTTAGTTCACCTTCAGAGCGTTCAACCCAGTGCATCTGCTCCACCGCATCGTAAGGGGCTACGTTCACAAAAACCATCGGCAAAACTGCAGCTTTCCTCCCTGCGATTGCCACGTTGTGTCCCAAAGAACACAAGAGCATTTAAAGGTGATGCACATGATACTCTCTGGGAACACAGCCACTGTCAGGCTGGACAGCAAGCTCACTCCCTTACAGAGGTGCTCCTGGGATCCCTTACAGACACAAGAAAAAACAAGTCTCTCCCAAAGGCAGCCACGTTAAGTTCCTTTGAAATTGGAGATGATTCATTGATTGAACATACTCTCCCCAGAAAATAAGCGGGCTCGTTATCTTCCCTCCTTTGGCAACCACGGCTCTGGAAACACATGCCACAAGCACAGAGCCAACCCTGGCAGGACAGGGGCACGTGCAACCCACAGGAATGAACAAACTGGCAGGGGGAAGTAGCGCGTGGCTTTTAGCAGAGCCTCTGCAGTGACGGGGAGAGTTCAGTGACGGGGAGAGTTCAGTGACCCTTTTACTTCAAGTGGCACCACAACGAGGTCAGCTCTGGGCAGCACCTCTCCCCTTGCACATCCATTAATCAGAGCAGGGTGTGCTGGAGAGCTCGAGGCAGCCCCTTCCCTCCACTCCTCGCCTGCTGCTGTCTGCTTACCTGACAGAGAGGGTGAAATCTCCCGGGTTGCTTTTACTGGGTCGAGCCAGAAAGCTGCCATGGACACCCCTGGTCAGGAGCAGCTTCTCTGCCTCAATTCCGCTGATGTTGGGATGAAACCACCTGCAAAGTACAAACGTGACATGTGAAACGGCAATTCGCCTGAGCCTGCCCTGCCTGCCTTCCCTGCCGCCCAAGGGGCGGACACTTAACCTTGCACAGAGCCCCAGTCCTACCTAGCAGCTCACCCGCCTTCCTCCCCACCACGTCACAGTAACAGCTTTCGTTCCGAAAACCCCTCCATTCGGATGGAGAAAGCCTTCTCGGACACCCATCGAGAGAGGTCTCTTTCCCAAAGGACTTTGTCCTCCTCTCCCTCCGATCAGGCAAAAGCAAGAGCCCTGCAGCACAAACAGGAGATTTCCTTCTCTGGAGGAAACCACTGGCTCAGAAAATAGCTTTGATTTTTCATGCTGCAGGTCTGATCCTGGCCAGCTGCTTCCCACCTCTTACCCTCTGAGCTGTCATATCGCTGGCAAACGACCCGGGCCCATGAAAAGACCTGAGGGCACCTTTGGTATCTCTCATTTCAAGGTTGTTATGAAGAGGGGATCCTCAGAGCTGGAGAAAAGAAAGGCTTTCCTTTGAGCCTCTGCCTGGGAAGCAAAGGCACGCTCTGGTCTGCAACACGCTGCGGCAGCGACAAGCCCTCATGCTACGAGAGGATTTCTTAAGCGCTGGCGCAAACGCAACGGCAAGCGCACGTTCCAGGATCTCCCTCTTTGCCCAGTCCACGGGAGACAAGGAGCCTGCTCCAGCCTCAGCTAAGGCAGCTTAGACCCTTCAACTTCAGGGGAAGCAACTGCTTTTCAACTCCTAACCAGTCATAGCTCAAGCTGCGGTGCCGCAGCCACCTTTCCGAAGAGCACAGAGGAAAACGAGCCCAACCGCACAACCGCTGTGTCAAAAGCAAAGCTCTCCACGTGGGACCAGTGCATCACCAGGGAAGGAGCAGCCAAGGAAACGCCGCTGGAAAGCAACAGTGCCGTTGGTGTGCATGTGTAACAGGACACAGTGGAAAAGGGAAAGAGAGACAGCTCACCCGAAGGGGAAAAATGTTTCATCCCCTTCTGTGCTCCTTTAATGTAATCTTTGTATTTTAAGTGTCATCAAACCATCTACTGACCTCATTTCTGACGCTATTGGTCTCGATCTTGACGGAATCGCAAGAACTGGTGTTTCCCCAGGCTTTCATGTCTACTAAAAGCGCATACTAGACCAATGATTTCCCACGTGGCACCAGTTTTATGACTCCATGTTTCAGAAGCCACTGAAAATCCACTTTCTAAATGCCAGGCTCCTTTGAGTAATCTCACAAGTCACACAAAGAGCACCCCGAACTGAGAGTCACTCCGTTTTGAAAGTATTGCTCAGTCTTAAATCACGCTCCAGCAGATATTTCTGCATGGGACTGCTGTACTATTTTTTCATGAGCAAAGAGGAGAAGATGAGCCACAACTAACAGGGTACGATAACAAAGCTGCTTACCGAGTGTTTCTGGGCAGCACCAAGTGCAAGAGAACAGGCTGCACACTCAGAACTGCCTTCAGAGTAAAGGATGACACCGTAAGAGTTCCTGCGGACAGGTCTGCAGCCTCACTCTGAACCCAACAAGTCAAAACTGCAACGCTTCGTTTTCCAAGCAAAGTGAAATGTGGGTTCTCAAGAGGAGCCTATCTGGAAACATTTAGTAAGCAGTTTCTTGCGTACAGCTGTCTGTGGATCAGATTAGCGAACACGCTGTCCTTCCGAAGGGTTTGCAAGTTTATCTTGATCGTTACAGAGAAACGCATAACCCAGCACCTCGCTGAGGGCCTGCGTTAGGAAATACACCCAAAGACTAAACCTACAAACATAAGCACATGCACACTCATTCGAGTGTGTTTGTCTCCGAGATACACACAGAAAAGGTCAAGAAATGTCACCATCTCCTCCACAATTTGGGATTTCCTCCCTCCCACCACAAGCCAAACAGTTTTGATTAAAGATCCTTGAATTCTGGAGGAGGAGAGGTCTATTAGGGAAGGGTCATGGAAACAGATGGTAAACAGGAATCCCAGCGTTTCCAAGCCTTGTATTCCTGACATCACCAGAGTGACACCCTTTCATAAATCCACTGTCTGCGGGGCCAGCACTTAACTGTGCCACAAAACTGCTACTTGGCATAGGAATGAAAGCCTCTAATGGAGCTTAATGGAGCCCAGGGACAACTCAAAGCTGCCAAAGGCCACACAGAACGCTCCCACAGAATGCCTAATGGCAATAAAACCCGCACAATATCGCTAGCCAGAACACAGGGGGAAAAACCTAAGGAAACATCTCCAGTAAAACAGTGGGATAAGAATCCTTGTAGGGACGTACCCATAACCACGAGCATACACCGGTTCTGAGGACACCCCGGTCAGTGTGACAGCACGGTCTGCCCAGGGGTGCACCCTCCTCAAAGGCTGCTCTGACACCAGGAACCACACGGCCCCACGCCGCCCCTCGCCCCGCTATCACACAACGCTCCCAGGTAAATACTTGTTCTCCTGGGATGCCGTACCTCAGCTGGAGCCAGACCTGCGTGATGCTGAGGGCGGACAACTTTGTGTGGGTTGTCAGCGTCGGGAAAGGAGCAGAGGTGCTGAGGCTGTACATCTTCCAGCATCTGAGGCACTGGGCTCCCACAAGGAAGGAGGCAACAGGAACAAAAGGACCTTATATCCAACCTCCCTCCAAGGGGGAGGATGAGTGCTTGGGAAGACCATAACCCTCTTCCTTTTCCACCGCAGCAGCTGTTGACCACAGCCACAAAACAGAGCTGCATCAGTCCCTTTTCAGCATCTTTTTCTCAGTGAAATACTGAGAGGGGATAGCAGGGGCCACTCACAAACTCTCTGCAAGCACCCAAGGGTGGGACAGCACTGTAGAACGAGAGACAGGGAAGGAGCATATTGGGGGAAAATTTGGGGCTCTGTCAACTTTGATGTTGTCTTTGTGTCACTAAACAGAAACCTAAATGCTAAACGACCTTTCCTGTAATGACTCCCACTGCTTGGACAGGAACCAATTCATACAAGCACACACAGACAGCTTGTTATTTAGCTTGCAAGAAGCCCAAATGATGAGCTGAGGAGAAAAACTTTGCAGCCCTCACAAACAGAAGAGGGAGGAAAGCCAATTTCCAAATTCAGCAGCAAAAAAAAGAAAAAAAAAAATAAAAAAAAAAAAAAGAAAGAAAAATAAGGAAAAAAGCCCTCTGCAAGCATAGGCACCTCTCCCGTGGATTTCCAGAACAAAGAAAACCTCTTTGCACAGCTCATCTTCCGAGGGCTGCGCATGGGTGGGAACGTATTGCTTGGCACTACCGTGCTACACGCCTGTGGCACGAAAAGGGTATTTTCAAATTCAAGGTCATCTCCATTTGGGGATACCATTCCCAAAACCGAGCACTTGCTCCCCAGAGGCTTTTCTGCCCGGACTACGTGGGAATTCGCAGAAACCACGAGGTTTGTTGCGGCGCACATCCTCACCCTCTCGTGCAGCTCAGAGAGCTACAAATGACTCAACCCCCACCTCTCCCGCTCGCAGGGTATTCTGGCACACCTATTGCCAGGTCCCAGCTCACTCCCCGGTCCTGTGAGCGGGGGAATAAAAAAAAAAACAACAGCAAAACTGAACTTAAGGCTCCTTGGTTTGTGAAGGCTGCCCAGCCCTACTCGGGGTACACCAAGAGCCTGCCCGCTCTAACGCTCTCTGCCGCTTCATCCTGTGCGACAACTGCCACAGCCACTGCATAGCCCGAGGCGCTTTTATCAATACAACTTGTTTTTCTCCCAACCCCAGTAAGCTGTACTTGCAGAAAGCATCCTTAGAGCTGTTTTTCATTATGGCTTTTACTGGAGTACATTTGTTGGTAAGCAAGACCAACCCACAACAGAGCAGACAAGAAGAAAGCACCAACCCACACATCTCTCACTAAACGGCGATACTAAACCCTGCAAGCAGCCCCCGCCAGTCCCACAGACTGCAAGCTCCAGAGCTTGTGTCAGAGCAAGCACCGCTCACTTTCAGGTGAACCCTCGGCTTCGAGTCAGACCTTTTGGATTCACAGGTTGTTCATAGCAAGATCTTCAATACCCTCAGAAATAAAACAAATAAAGGATCCAAACCAGATCCCCAGCATAGGGGGAAAATAAAAATTTAAAATGTTGCATTATTAATATCACACCATTGTTTTGATGTCGAGCATTACCGTGCAGCAGGGCATTTAGGCAACCGCTCAGCTGTTAGCGCTTTCTGCAGAACTGAGTCACCCCTAAAGAATTGCTTTAAATAAGAGTGGGGATCTAACAACTTTTCATCTCTACCGCTACAAGTAAATATACACTGTCTGCTTCAGGCAATACTGCTTTCCTGCAGAGGAACGCATTTCCTTCCCATCGTTCAATCCATCTAAAAAAAAAAAAATTAAAAATAAAATCAAACTTAAATTAAAAAGCCACCCGCAAATGCCCTTCAGGAACCAAAGCTACACAGAGAAATCTATTAAAATAAACAGAGACAATGGAGAGACTTGCATGGGCGCTAAGTCCCCAACACAGACCAACAGAAAGATAGTGCTTGGGCTGCTGGGAGGGACCCTGCATGGCGGGAGGGGGCTTGGTGTAGGGTTCAGGCCAGGCTGACCAGAGCACAGCATGTACAGAAGCAGAAAGGTCCAGTAGCCACAAGAACCCCAGAAAGCTCGTCGTGAGAAACCCAGCATGACTGGATTTACCCACCAAAGGGCAAACCTTAGGTCGATGCCAGCTGCCCTTCACCCACGCACGACGATAAACTGACTGATGCAATAGCTACAGCCCCTTCCTGACCCTGTGGGTACCCAGACAAGCAACGGGGCACAGCTCCCCAGGTAAATCAGACACAAGGGGCCTCCTTGGGTGGGAGCAACATTCCAGCAGAAGCTCTGGAAAAGGAAACCTTTCTCCCTGTTAAAAACGATCAAATAATTTCTCTTTAATTACTAAAGAGTCGTCGTTTCCATACAGTATTACTCATTTCCTCCCTAACAGGAGCAGGAATGCTTTCTTCTGCTGGAACGCATCCTTGTGCCCCCGTCTTGGGATAAAAAAGAACAAATAGTTGAGCAACACCGCTACGCCCTCAGAAATCTATAAAACGAGGCATTTTTAAAAGCCTAGCTGGGAATCCCAGTATTCTAAACAGCTCCAACAAACATCCCACGGAGAAAAAGCACCATACCTGAAATGGTACTTCTGAAATGATTCGGAGGCTGCTGAGTGAGGCATTGGGGAAGCAGCATCCCGATCCACCAGCAGATGAACTCTGGAAAATGACTGTCTCGGGTATCACAGAGGGATACAGCCCCCAGCTAACGCTTACGGAGCTGTGCTGAGGCCTAAGATCCTTTAACCTATTGATAAACAACGAAGTTCCCAAGTGAGGTCCCAAAGGAGATGGAAGCAAGTTATTCAAGGTCACTACCTTTTCTTTTTCCCTTCTCTGACACAGCTCAAAGACGGTACAACATGCATCTTGCCCAGAAGAGAAAGCTGCCAAAAGTGAACACACTGGCTGCTGAGACTCATAGACCGGCAGACACGGGCTGTGTACCCCAAAATACTACATACACCAGCAGGCACAGGGTGTCTACCCCAGAATACAGCACACATGAAAGCCAGAGTCACCGCTGGAGACTTGAAAGCACTTCACGCCAGCGGGCATGTGCCCAGGGTTTCACTGCACTTATTTTGGGGCATCCCCAGAGAAGCCAGCCCCATGTGGGCATCCACTGCAGCCCCCCCCGGGTTTGAAGGTCAGTTTAGCCCAACGTCAGCAAGCGAATTTGGAGCGTTTGTAACGGTACAACTTCTTATTGTTAGGCTTGGAGAGGATCAAAGCAAATGTGGCTCAAGGGACAACGCCTACGCGCTGTGCGTGTGGTTAACACTGTTTGGTTCAACTCAAGCTCCAACCCAGCAAGCTGAGGTGGTTCAAGACACTGGAAAAGGTGGAGGAGGGGACCAACCACCACCAGACTCCCCTTCTGCTGTGCTACAGCCTCTCGACACCAGCCAGGAGCAAGGGAGAGTGTTCACAGCAGACAGTGTCGATACAGGGCAGACAGACACACCCCCCCCCCCAGCTTCCCCATCCAGAGTCACGCCACCTCCCACCGCAGGGATGGAAGGGCAGGATGAAGACCCTGCCCTTGGAGGCAGCTGAGCAAACAACCGAAGCTTCTTCCAGCAGAGAAATGAGGAGGGCGACTTGTGAGATCAGGCACAGTTTGGGGCAATGCAGTGCTTTGCAAGACTAAGTTCAGCAAACGGGGAAGAAATCTTCAGAGCCGCTTAAAGGTTCCAGACTCTTATTATCCATTTAAAGAGAACATAAAGATCCATCAGTTTGTTGGGTTTGCACACAACAGAGAAACTCCCTTCAGTGCTGAACAGCAAAGGATACGTTACCAACCGAGCTCTCACAGCATAGCTGAAGCAGAAGTGAGGCTGAGACAGTCGCAGAAGCAATTAGCTCTCTGCAAGGTTATTAATCCTTAGAGTGGGACCAGGAGGTGCAAATTCTGGGCTGACTGAATGCTGCTGTCCTGTTCCTGCAAGAAACCTCTGGGATGTTAGAGGAATGCCCATGAATTAGGATCCCGGCTTGGAGAACAGAGAAGCAGCTTTTTTATGGAGGGAGATTTACTTAGACTGGGACTCAGACCTCGCTGCCTCCAGGAACACAGCATGCTCCGCACAGCACCGTTTGCTCCCTACAGCTTGCCTGTCGTTGGGGAATATCAGGCCTACACACTCAGCAAGGATGCTTGGGTCTCTCAGCTGCCTGGCAACTTGGACAACCAGGTTACAGGAGGAGACCCAGAGCTAACAGTAAGATTTAGACACATTTGTCAAGAGGAATGCTACCTGCTGAAGAGACCAGCTCACTGGTTTCCAAGAGGAATGAAAAAGGCATTCCTCACTTGCATGTTTGGGGCTTTCTGCAGACATGATTCAGGATAAGAAGCAGCTACACCATGGCAGCTCTCCGAAGAGCAGCAGAAACTTGGTTCTGTGAGTAGGGTGTTCCTCACAGACCACCAGCTTGAGCCGAACAAGGAAGCTTGTACTGTCAGAACTTATCAGCAGACCACATGCTGCCATCAGCTCTTCAGTTTATAAACCTCCCGAGGCTGCAAAAAGGAAGAGCAGACCTTCTAGAAATCACTCAGGACCCCATGCAAAACAGAGAGCATCCAGAGCATCAGCAGGGCTAACTTCAAGTATTCCAAAAAGCGGTTAGATTTGGACTGTAGGGTTTGACATAAAAAAAAAAAGAGACAGCAGAAGCATGGCTGCATTCTCATCAAAAGATGCTCAGAGTCACCTTTTCTCTGGATTCACAAAGGCTGAAGGTTTCCCCTGCCCAAAACAGAGATGTTCTGATACTTGCTTGGTAGGAGTAGAGACTCCAAGAAAGGTGCTCCACTTCGCAGCAGGTCCAGCAGCCGCGCACCGCACGGTGATACGGACACAGACCAAACAAGATGCTAGAACATCAGCCACCAGCAAAAATCCACAGCAAAGCGGATTGCATAGCATGGCATGGCATTTCCCAGACCATCTTGGGGAAAAAAAAAAAAAAAAAAAAAAAAAGACGACAGATTTTTCCTAAAAGATGGAAATAAACAACTCCATGTTAGTTGAGGAGAGGTGATACTTGTCCTGCCGCATTAAGGCTTCATTTAACAAACTGTGCATTTACTACACCAGCAAGGCTGGTGTTGGTTTCAACTGAATTATTAGCGTTTACATCTTCATTGAAAGCTGTTCGACAGAGGCATGACTGCACATAAAGCATTTCTCAAACCTGACAAAGCTGCAACCGCCTCCTTTGTTAGGTCTAGTCTGGTTCAATTCAAATCCCATCAGAAGACTTATTATACCAAGCACAGCCTCAAGGGAGTGAATTAAATAAATATACCCTGCAAATCTACTCAGTTCTACACCCAGGTAAATATTTTCATTTTTGTAAAGCAATTAGCATCATGACAGCTAACCGTGCCAGTGCACATCATCTAACATCCCTCAAGACTTTTGCAAACAACTTTAAAACAAACAAACAAACAAACAAATCCTTACTAAGTTTCTAAATCAGCATAGCTATTTCCATAGTGGGTACAGAAGTCTACATTGCGTTCTCTGGGGTGCAATAGCCACTTCTATATTAAACAGTTTGCTTCCTTCCCTATGTATTTTACAGAGCATTCTCCTAATGGATCTCACACTTTGGTGAGAATGGTTGGCTACTTCCTCTGAGAAGGCACACATCTTATTTTGACCAAATTCCAGCAGAATCTAGATGCCTGACATCCTGCGGCTCATTTAAAGAGCCCAACTTCTGCACAAACCAAGTTCTCACCACTAGCACAAAGAGCCAACTCAAAGCAAACAAGGTGTTTATGGAGAAGGTCTGGGCTGTTCCCACAAGCCGTGCTGTTTACTCCAACACTTACAAGATAAGGAACAGCACAAGCAACAGCGAAGACCAGATGGACTGGTTGCTGAAGCCCTGACCCCGAACAGAGGTCGGCGGGATTGCTCCCAACAAGCAGATTCACAGTTTTCACCCACTTCTCAAATTATCTCAGAGAGACAGTGGCGCCTCCAGCCTCCCCGATCGCTCTCACGGGCAGGACAGAGTGCTTTCAAGCTGCTCCATGTCCCTTTGCCAACAGGTTTGGACACCCAAAGAAAGACTCCAGTGATAAACCTGGGACAAAGAGACACAGAAGCCTGGGTCATGCAGCACAAGAGCAGGTAAGAAGGACAAAATCCTGCCGTGCTTTTAACAGAAATAACCAGCTCCCCCACCCTTTTGGCTGAGCTGTTGAAAAGGGGGCAATATTAAACAGCAAGGATGAAAGAGTGTGCTGGGTTGGAAGAGACCAGAGACCCTTCCTTGCTGCAAAGCAGGAGTCAAGCTCCCATTTCAGGAGGGGTTGGTAGCTTTTGCAGGCAAATTCTGTAGCTATTCAGAGGGTTTTGTAGACATCTCTTTTAACCAGCTGATGTGCCCCACTGGATTTAGACACCGCAAGAAAGAGCAGATGCTTGCAACCCCCTTCGTGTGCAGCAGCCAGCCCAGGATGAGGATGCCTGCGCATTTCCAACCACCAGCCCCCCCTCCTTCAGAAAGGCCAGGTTTCCACTGAAAACCTGTGAAAAAAGCTGGACTTTTGCTCAGTGGGTTTTTTTTCCGTTGTTCGATTTCGAGGCATACGGTTAGTGAACGTGTGGGCATGGAGGGAATTCCCCAGAGAAAACACAACCAGAACAACGCAGAGCACGATGTCGGAGAGCAGAGACGAGGCAAAGTAGTCCAGGAGAGGCTCGGTGACGTGACAGCAGTGGGCACAGACAGCTTTGGGGTGCTGATTAGCCTAACTGTGTGCGTTACACACGGTTGGGTCCTGCCGAACTCTTCTGCCAGGCTTAGGTCAGAGAGGGTCTCACCCAGGCCCAGCAAAACAGCAGATCCAGAGACACAAAACCAGAAGCCTTGGCTCCTGCATACCAGAACCCAGGCTGCTCGCCCACTGGCAAGCCCCAGTGAAGCCCCTGGTGCTGTTTTCAACACCTACCAACACCGCTGTGTGGGATGACCAGCGCTGCTCAGACTTCATGCCTTCCTGCGCCGCTGCAGACCCCCTCGGCAGGGCAGACATCAAGCCCTGACCTCCAGGGGAAGCCCTCCTTTCAGACCTCTGGAGAGTCACCTTCCCTCCGTAGCACCTGCTGCCTCCTCAGCAGCTTTTTGAGCCAGCTACCACGTCAGAGCTCAGTATCAAGGCAATTTTTCCATTTCATCCAGCAGTGTCTGGGCCAGCCCTTCTCGAGACCACCCCCCAGCCCACTGCCCTTCTGCAGGACGTGCCACTGATGCTTGCACAAGAGTGGGTGTGAAACAGCCTTGGCTGCAGCAATGGAAACCTCAGCCTACAGCTCTGCTCATTAGGCGATGACCTTCACGAAAGGCAAAGCTTTGAGCTGCAGAGCAGCGGCGTACCTAACGCTCCTCTATGTCGCATTCAAAGAGGGGTTTTAACTCACCACCCACGTTCTGGTTTGAAACTCAAATCCTACAGTCAGAAAGGGTTTCATACACAGCTCTTCAGAAGAGCTTTTCCATAAATGTCACCTGCAAGACAGTGCACTGGGCAGAGCAGCTCCAGTCAAAGAAACTGGTTTTAGCTAGGGATTAGCAGTGGCCTCTGACTACATGGGTACGATCAGTTTTATGATTTTGTCATTTAATTCCAGTTTCAGTCCTGTCCCTGGAGACCTGCGACCCACAGTTGCCCTCCTGGAGGAGGGGGTGGCTTTTGCTGAAGCAGGAACAGCAGAGGACGCCTACAAAACCCCGAGACAGCAGTAAAAGCACTCCAGGAGCTCTTTCCTGCAGGCCTTAGAGAAACAGGAGCAGGCAACACCCTCCTGGCAGGGAGCTGGTACAGACAGTTTCCATTTACTGGCTCTGGAGCCTCAGCTGGCATTAATTGTTAATTAATATAAATTCACATCTGTCCTGTCTCCCTGACACATGCAAGATTCTGCACTCATCTACTCCCTATGATTCAGTCCCTTCATCTGAGTTATTCTAGTCCATGCTTGTCATTGGCACATCTTCCTCTTTTCACGCGCTGTCCCATTCATTCACCTTCCGAGCCATCCACCCCACCTCCCCCACCTCCTAAAAGCAGCGACACATACATGATCTGTCACAGTCTCTTCGCAAAGGGTTTCAGGTTGGGTAGGTGTCTAAAGCAATGATTTTGCCTAAGAAACTAGATAGCTTGTTAAATGTGGCTGACATCAGAACAGAGAGAAATCACTCCAAGGACAAATACCACGAAAAAACTCCTGTCACATAAATATCAGCCAGGTAAGGCTACGCATCAGGTCCTCTGCCTGGGATGGATGCACAGGCACACACATCATCCAGAGGAGCTGGCATCTCTGCGGTCCCAGATCCTCCGCTCTGCAAAGTCGGCGAGGTTTCACTCTGCTTTAATGCGAAACTGTTAAAATTAGCATTTTGACTGATGCTCTTTCCACTTCAGAAACAGACCCCACTCTTTTCTCATACCTCACCGATACCAACCAAAGCACACAGCTACAGTATGCCCTCCTTCATTCCTGGAGTAGCCAAGACACAGTCTGGAGTGACCGAGGTGCAGCCGAGTCCTTCTCTGAGCTGCCTTCAGGTTCAAAGCCTGCAGTGACAAGCGCAGGCACAGAAGCCCTTCATTCAAGCACGTTAAGGTACTTCTTTTTTACATCTTAACTCCCTTTATAGCACAGTCACGATCAGAAACGAAGCACCACCGTGACAGATATTGCAGAAAGCTCTCAAAGGCTGCTCTCTTCACAATGTCTGGGAAGAGCAGCGTGGGAGAGGCCCAGAAGTAGCGTGGCTTGCTGAAGTTTACCCAGCGAGACCACAACTAGGACTGGTGCTTCATGCTCCTAGTAAATCTAGCCTTCAAGCTGAGCCTAATTCCCATTAAGGCTGACCAGCCTGGAAGGACAACACACCGTGCAAAGAACCTGAAAGGGACTCAGAGCTTGCAGGCTGACCCAGTGACTGTCCGTGGCATCTAGCAGTGACCAGAGCTCCACCATGGCTCCCTCAGCCCCGTCTTCATCGCTGACTGCTCGCTCTGTGAAAGCGGCTCTGCCCTACGCAGGCCAGAGCACGAGCACGGGGGGAAAAGAGAAGTCTGTGAGCACAAGTTCACTTCTCTAAAAATGCTATGATCTAAGATGCAAAGAGTCAAAATGCAATCCCATGGTCACCTGTTCTCTCTCTGGGGAAACCCAAGACTATTCATCAGGTCATCATCTCAAAAACCAGCAACTTACAAAAGAAAAGCCAGAAACTGCAAAGGCAGACTTTCCCCGCGTGGAGAACGCTGCTATTCACAGTGCACCACGCACGATCTTTCAGGCTCTGTGTCAAGGAAGCCTGGGTGAACTTTACAGACAAGAGGTCATGTTCTTACCCTCCTCACCAGATATCCAGAACGACAGCCTTGCTGGGGGGAGGGGGCAGGATAAGAGATAAGAGACTGCCACATTCATATTTTTCCTTTCGACCCAAACAAGCACTTGGCAGACAGGAGGCTGTGACACAAACCACCTCAGCCAAGCACCCTCCTACGGACTCCTGGGGCTCCACAGCGGCTCTTTGTCCCAGGCAGCACACAGCAGCCATGGACACCAGCCGCAGGCAGAACATCTCCCAGAACATCTTCTCTGCATCCACGTTCAGCTACCCCCAGGGAAACTAGGATGGTTTCCTGCAGACCGTTCAGCAAGGGCCTTTGGCACACAGGCTTTCCCATTCTTGACGTTCATCCAGGCACATCCCTCTTCCCAAGGGCATTGCTGTCTGGATCCTTCAGCTCTACTTTCAGAGACACAGCTCACCCTGGCTTCAGGAAGGATGAAGATCAGCAGGTCTAAAGGGGCCGGCAGCTCACGGGAGATGCTGATCTCACACCTGCTTGTCTCGGTGATCCTTCCAGCGGTCAAGGTTAGTCTAGGCCATATTCAAGCTGAAGGGGCTACAGAGAGCCTGATCTCCTCCCCCCCTGCCCCACACATGCATTAAGCCGGAGCGTCTGAAGGCTCTGCCTATCATAGGGACTTCCTCACAGCCCATCCCACGCTGCTGATATGGAAAACCTCTTTCACCATCGTGTCTTGCACCCCCCAGATAAAGACTCTGCAGTGACAAGGAAAGGAAGCCACGGGCAAAATTAAGATCCAGGGCACAAAAATACATCTTCTGCAGACAAAAAAAAAGGACAGCGTGCTCCGAGGGAGCGGAGCCAACAGTAAGGCACCGGAGCATGAGTGTGTGACCCAGCCTCCAACGGCAGCACGGAGCCGAGCTGCGTTACACACTCGCATGGGTGCACATCAAGGATGTGAAGGAGACTGGCACCTGCCTGCTGACTTGCTGTCTCCTCCTCACCTCGTCTCAGTGAGCAGCTGCTGCCCAAACTGCCATCTCACCCCCACCAGCCCTCTGGGAGGCTGCAGTAGACGAAGGGCTTGTTCACACGTACAAGAAATGAGAGGGATTACGCGTCGTCGTTCTGAAGGTCTGCCATCACTCAAGGTCCACTGTTTCGCAAACACTTGGTCTAGCAGCTCTGGTCCTTAGAGCAACGACAGAGTTTTGTTCCAGTCAAACCAAGCCCCCTAATTCTGCCTCGGGGTGTCAGATCTGAATGGACTGCCCTACCACCACTTTGCAGCATGGCATTAAACCCCCTGTGCTTCCCCAAAAGGGCTCTGCAAAATTCATAAGCCAAAGTACCTCAGCATCTTGGGATACAGCAAACCTGGCACGTTAACACTTACCCCTAATGTAAATCTGTCAATGAAGTTGCCCCGTTCTTGAGCACTGAAATGAGACATTAGAGTATTTCCACTCATTGTACATTTGATTTAGACACATGGCCACCTCAAAAGTTGGTTTGGCTGCTCAGGGAATGAACTACGCACACAAACACAGCCCCTCTTCGCTGCCAAGAACATGCATCAGTTATGGGATACCCACATGATTTGGGAAGAGGCATGTTGTGTAAACTTTAACTCAAATTCTATGACTAGCGTAGTAACAGCTCAGGGCAGAGACTCCAGGGTAAGCCACCTGTCCACCTTTCCTCAGAGGATGGTCTTTGATAAAGGACAAATCCTAAACCTGCCACCTCTCCCTTTGAATCATGCCAGCAAAGGATTTGGCTCTCAGCCTATCACCGAAATTTATAGCTTTGTAAAATCCAGATGTGAAGTAGCTGGGGAGGGAAGACCAGCGATTAGCACCTCTCTGGTATCTGCAGAGAAGAACCAACGGGACTTGAAGAAGAAGAAAAGACCACAAGAGGTTGGAACAGGCACCAGCTGCTACCCTGGGAAATGGTGCGTATTCCCACGGGTAGCAGAGGACTTCAGACACCCAGTGCCTTTACAGACATTTCCAGCCGGGAGCTCAGCAGCAGGCTGCTCCAGGAGGACAGCAGGCTGCAGCAGGCGAGGAGCTGTAACGCTACCCGAGTGACGTACCCACAGCTACCCCAACCTCCACGCAGTCTAGGAGCAATCGCATGTCCAACAGGTGCTTTCAGGAGCCAAACCTATTCCTGCCCAGTACCAAGCAAGCGTAAAAATCCCTTACAGGACACGCACCCTGGTGATTTCCCCCATTCGGATTCCAAATATTTGCTCGCTCCAGAAATAACACGAATATTCAGCACGCTGGTTCCTCAACAGTGTGCTCCACTTCCAGGCATCCCCCTGCCCGTGGTCCTCAGGTCCTTCCCTTGCTCTCTAAGCCAGTCCCCAAGCTTTGGGAACCCCCCTCCAGCGTGCACAGCCAGACCTCGGTCAGCAGGGTGGTGAGAAGGCAGCTGCATGGGTTTAGCACATGCTACAGAGAGCAGGAAGCACAGCACGAGACCCAAAGTGCCGGGAAAAAGACATAAATTTTGCCTGACAGTTCTCAGCTTCCCCAGAATGGGAGAGGCAGACCTAGTTTTATCAGGTCATTTCAACACCCAGTTGTACCCACCTGCACCAGCAGGCAACTGGCAGCTGGGGCTCTTCCAAGTTGCCCAGAGGATTTACACCCGTGTTCTCTTAATTAAAAAAAGGTGTAGCCAAGTCCCTCAAGCTGTTCTGAACGCATCAGCCCCAAAGGTGTGCGAGGTTATTCTTTTCAGCTGCAAATTTTCTGATTTAATTCTCTAAATCAGCCTTATATTTGAGTCAGCCTTTTATACCAAAAGGGTATTCTACTCTTAGGACCACCATAAACACCAAGCTACACTCCAACCTCAGCCACAGAAGGCCTTACCTACTAGTCTCAAAAGCTCTAATAGTAGGAGAAATCTCTTTTGAACTCCCTCCATTCACGGAAGTTTACTGGCCTGTATAGTACAAATGGTTTTGGTCTCATAAAGCAAGTTAAAATTAAATTGCAGGCCCACCTGCCAGACAGTTGGGGCATTAAAAATACATCTCACCAGCCAGCACCGAAACTAGCCCAGCTGCTGTCTGACTGACAGGCTTCCTCCTGGAGCAGAAAAGTATTTGTTTAGCTGCTTTGCTATGATCCAGTGAAGCAGAACACGCCCGAAGAAGAGACCAGAAAGGGAGAAACCAGTCCCTTCTGCGACAACGCGAGAGAACAGCATTGAAACGAGGTTAGTGCAAAAGCCTCGGGGTGCTCTTGAGCTACAAGGGGACGTAAACGACCCACAGGCTGCAGCGAGTTTCGCCATCCGAATCCCTGCAGAGCGCTGCAGACCGGCCCACGCCCTCTGCACGCCCATGGAAGGAAGGAAGGAAGGAAGGAAGGAAAACCCAAGGCATGCTCCGTGTTACGCTCCATGGCAAAGAGCCACGACTGCTTGCACAACGATCCCATTGCGTTTAACGACCTCAAACGCAGCCCAGTTCCTGCCCTGGATCCGTTCCCCCTGTTTCCAGCAGACAGGACTGCTTTCTTCACGCGTGCACTTGCCTGCTGTGCCTCCCGGCTGGCAAAGCCACCGGTTCACCCTCCCTTCCCTGCCCCAGCAGCCCTTTCACACGCAGCTGCTTTTACAGTTCATGCCCCCTATAACCCTCACTACTTTACAAACTGTCCCTCTGACCGAACGTTGTCATTTCACGCTGTTCATAAGTAACTACCAAATTCATCTAGAGGTGTCCAGCACCTTGAAATTACAACGCTCCGACGCAGGCAAGCTGGTTATCAGCCCGTGAAAGCGTGCTCAGCTAGAGACACAGCAAAGGCAGATGGAGAGATAAGCGAGTAACTACTAACATAGCACTGCTAACAAGGTAACACAAGATAAAAATCTATTAACATCACAAAATAACGCACTGCTCACAGCAGGGACAACCTCTGCCAGGCTGCAGTCAGCACCAAAACCTCTTCAGTAATCATATTAACAGTAATCATACAAACGAAACTGCTAACACACCGTTTCCCAGTGCTGAAGCCAGCACAAGGAGAAAGTTACCATCACCCATGTGCTGCAGAGGCATCTGAAGGGTAGTTTCCACCGGTGCTTCTGCAGAGAATTTGCTAGTCTGTGGCTAACAAGCACTGTTAATCGCTATTCCCACTCTAATTGCACCCACACCTTCGTAGGTGCTCTCTGACTGTTATTAGCTCACATCCTCCTGTAGCACAAGTGGAACCTTTCTGTGCAAGCTAAACGACACAGGCGCCCTCCATGCCTTCTCCCCTTCGCTTTGATCCCACTCAGAAATATCAGCTTTGTTAAAAATAGAAGCTAGACACACACAGAACAGATATCCTACCTCACCATAACTGGTCAAGGCTCCTGACCCGGCAGAGTAGGCAGAGAGATTCGTTAGTCCACAGAAACCACAGGACAGCTCAAAACGCAGTAAGGTTCGTAGGGTATGGGAGGTGGGGAGAGCTTGCTTTAGGATGCAGAAGGCAGTTTGCTGCCCGATAGGAACGTTCCAGCCTCCAGCATCCTTCAGGAGGGTTGGCCAAGGTGGCGGAGCCTGGAAAGTTTCAAGTGAAGAAGTGACAGCTAGTTATTTACCAAAAACCAGCCCAGCTTATTCTGGAAGGGAGTAGGGGTGGAGAGAAGAAAAGGAAGTCATCTCGTTCTCTTATCGGTACAGAGCCGGCAGCTGTGGATTGAGTGTCGAGAAGGGGACTGGGGAGGGTAACCACACATGGTACGTGACGACATCTGTCTGTTTATGGGCAGCCAAAGTAAAGGAAAAGAAAGAAAAAAGAACGGCTAATAGTCAAAGTTCTGTTCCGTGGAGCTCCTGCATCTGAACAGCACTTCCCGTGAAATCTTCCTCCTCCAAGCAAAGCAGCGGGAGAGATTTCTGCTCCAGACCTTCAGCGCTGAGCCACTCTCCTGAAACACCTTCAGCGTGGCCGGGAGGGGAGAGCACCAGCTCACGGATCCGGGCTCTGCTCCTGTCAGGGACAGGACTTCCACGCTCCTTCGGGAGGAGCCTTCAAGATACTCGGATGCCCCAAAACATCTTTGCGTCCCTGCTTGGTTTTTTTGGGGTTTACCCTAATTTCAGCTCAAAGAGCAGTCCCTTCGTTTGGCTCTGACCCGGTTCCTCTGCCCTCCAAAGCAGGGTTCATAACCCTTCGCTTGTGCGCCTTATCTCTCTGCTCTGTGAGCGCTTTGGGGAAACCTACTGCCCTGCTCTCCACGTTAAACAGCACGTACTGCCGGGCCCCAAAGACAACTGTACCTCGAGCAGAAGCATTTCTACGCAGCCCTTCTGAGCTCGCTGCTTCGGGACAGTTGACAGGAGCATGTAGACCACATAGCTGTAAGGCACCCCAGTTAGAGTCCAGTCCCGTTACGCAGGCATGGAAAGAAATAGTCACTTCCTGAGGGTGATGCAGAACAGAACCCAGTTCTCTCTCCTGACTAGACAGGGACACTTATCTCAGCCACTCAACACAGATGCCTGAAGCCCAAGCATCTCAACATGTCCAGGTCCGGGGTATCTCCCTGTGGAGAGACAGCAAGGTTTACAGGAAGAGATAACATCTTTTATTAGATCAGATGATATAATTGGAAGATGCAGACAAGCTTTCAGGCACACAGACCTTTCCTCAGGCCACGCTTGGGTGGAAAGAACTTGTGTTCTGAGTCCTGCAAGGAGCCAAAGGCTGCGGTGACAGAGGACAATTCCACTCCTCCACACAGAACCTAAAACCGCCACCCATCTCCCTCTCCTGGCTCAGCAAGCTGGGGAGGAAGACCACAACACCCAGTCCTAGCAAACTTGGGATCATTACAGCCCTGCAACCACACGACTGGCCAAATAGCCCGCTCCTGCCTAGTTCTTTAACATCCTTGCACCACCAGCTTCATAGAGCAGGAGAAACAAGAGCTCTGAAGGCTGTCCTCCTGTGGGCTGGCAAACAACTAAATCTACATCAATCAAGGTATTAAATAGCTGGGAATGTGGCTGCCTCTGCAATCCTGAGTATTCAGTCCATTATCCCACAGACACTTAGCACAATTATGGTTGCTCTGTGGCTAGCCTTTAATGTGTCAACAGAGCAGCTGAGGCACGGAGGAGATTAGAGATGAGCAACAGCCTCAGCCACAGAGCAAAGCCGAGCACTCTGGAAGCCCTTGTCCCGCCGCAGCGAGCTTGGAAATGCTGGGCAGGACTGGGAGCTGCGCCCATAGGACCTGCTGGTGGTCCCGAGGAGGGGCAGCTCCGAACAGCACAGAGCTTGGTCCGCTTTTAGGGTTTGTCCCCACCCAAGCGGCTCCTCGAACAAGAGCTGGGCTTGTCATCCTGCCAAAGGAGGAAGAGGAGCTCTGAGGCTCAAGAAGGACGCTCACTTCCAAGTCAGCACGAAAAGCTGACCACCCCAGAGGGAGACTCGGAGCAACTCAGGGGCGTCATTCCTGCTCACGGAGAAGATCCAGGCAGCCCTCCAGTAGTGCCAAGCTTCCCCATTTGCTCCCTGGGTGCCTGATGCAGCTGGTGGGAACAGCCCTCAGAATAACGCTCCCCACAAGGGCATTACACGTAGTTGGTGCTGCGGATGAAATGTTTTGCCCCAGGACATGCAAGGGGTCAGCAGCAGGGCAACAGCAGCACTCCATCTTCCCTTCACTCGGCTCAGTTCAGTACCTCCTCTGCACGCTCTGCTACGATGGGCAGAATGGAGGCGTCCAGGCTAGAGGCAGAGCTTCGATGTTTTCTAGGTTATCTGCCACAAGACAGCACGGACACCCTTACTTTCTCATGCCAGCGTTGTAGCATCTACGACAACGCCACCATCCTGAACACACGCCATCCTGTACAGCAGCCACCAAACGGCATCCCAAACGAGCAATATTCCTGCCACAGCTTTCAGCGGGTTTGGTGAGATTCCGGCATTCGGCAACAACCCACGTTTTGCTCCACCCTGAAGCGAACCCGGGCAGCGCACACTGCGGGGATGTCGGAGAGTAAGAAATACCAAAAGCCACCTCCAGCAGGTACGCCGACGTGCCAGCTTGCCACAGCCGGCGCCTGCGAAGTGCTACAGAAGCGCTACCACGCACGGTTGAAGCGCCACAGGAGAGCATCGCAGATGCTCGCTCAGCCACGAGGCAGAACCACCTCCAACAGCCCCGCTGACAACCTCCCCGCTTTCTCCCTTGCCTGCGCCCAAACCCCAGCAGTTTTCAACGTGAGGGACACCCCACGGGGGCTGATTTTGCACGAGGGCAATTCCTTGCTTTTCGCCGGACGGATGCTCCCCCGGCACCGAGGGCGTGCTTCTGCTTAGTCAAAGCAGGACCAGCCGAACCGCACAAGGGACCGCCGCGCGGCCACAGCCCCCCGCCCTGCGCGCACCACCGACTGCCCCACTCTCCATCCCGCCGCACATCGCTGCTCCCGGCGGCGAGGGCTCAGACAGGGGCGCAGCTGCTCCTCTGCAAACCGCCTGCCCTTGGTTCCTACATGAAGGCTTTTAAGCTCCCATGGACCCCAGATGGCCTTAAAGTACCAGAGAAGCTTAGCGTGGCACAAGGCTGCGCTGGCTCTGAGCCCCCGGCTCTGCTTTTTCATCCTTCGGCCATTTCTCTGGGTCGTTCCCTACGCTCAGCAATATTGCTTTTAGTAATATGCAAGTCCTGGAAAAGCAATCCTAAACCATGCCTCCTGGCCAACCTCGCACAGACTTCTAGATCCAGGAGGGCTCTGTGGCCTTCTCTTTGGGATATTACTGCATCTCTTCTCATAGAAACCAGCGCTGCGCCAGCAGGAAAAGAACGGCTTCACAGCTATGAATCCTCAAAAATCTTCTTTTCTACCTCTGGGAAGGGCATTGCTTGGAATTGGCACTTGAGCTCTCTTCTCATCCCTCAAATGCAAGCAAAAGACAGGTTTTCTACTGAGATCACCCTAACAGCCAACAGGCAAACTCTTCCGAACATACTCAACAAAATATCCAAGGAATACTAAAAAAAACCCCCATCCTGTCTCATCATCATTCCAAGGCTGAAGGCAACACTGAAAACTAAGCCATGTTCTGCCAAGGAAGAGCTGAACTGGCGTCTAACAATCAAGGGCATCAGTGATTTCACAACCAGAACAGGACTTTACTGCCAGCACTTCCATGCAAACCTGTGCTTTAAAATACACACCAGTTTCCTGCTGAACACTCATACACTTTTCCTCTGCTCATGTAGGCAGACAGCACAACCCGCCGATGGTCAGACATCACAGATGCCAGAGATAACAGCTGCAATGAGACAGCAAAAAGCAAGGGGGGGAAAAAACAAGCAGGTTACACTGTGCTGGCCCTCCGTGGAGCTGTGTCTTCCCTTTCCACAATACATACACCCTAATGTGTTTAGAAATACTGCCCACGGAGCTCTTCTGTCATTATGGCCTTGGAGCTCAGCACTGGGAACAAACTAACATGGGACTAAAACTTTTGACTCGTGAAATTCAGCGATAGCCAAACCGCGCCAGTCCCGTATACAGAGACCAGGTTTTTATCCCGCTCCTTTGTGAACCGGGGACACGACAGCAAAGTGTCGAGGACGTGCATCTTCCACGCCTGCTGTGAGCTATTGCTGCGAACTGCTTCGCAGCCCCCTGCTCCCTGCAGCTTCCCCGCACTCCATCGCCCCTGGGCTGAGCGAGCCAGCCTGCCACCACGCAAGATAGCCATCGCAGGGCTGGGAGGAGAACGCTGAGCAAGAAGGCACCGCTGCTTTCTTCAGCATCACCCAGACTCACTCATTTCAAGTCTCCTGTCTACTTAGCACTCGAGAAAAATCCCTAATTGAGCCGTTGAGATGCTGTGCTTAAATATAACCCCCCGGACATTTATCGGTTGGAACTAGATTGCTAGAGCTAAGGCCAGCTGTTTGCATGAGATCCCGCGCTGTTCTCCTCAAGCTTTTTCCTCTACACTTTGTTAATGTGCTTTGTTGTTGCAGTAAGGATTCCTCACAGAGTTCAAACTACATCTCAGCTTTCTCATGTACTCACTACCGGACAGTATGGTGCTTTCCACCGCTTTTCAGCCATCCCTTCAAGCAGAAACCTCTTCAGCGTTCTCTTCTCCCCAAACAGGCTCACCAGAACCCTCTGCCATGAGCCAAGCAAACCCGCAGCAACTGAGGCGAGAGCTGTCCTCTGGGACAAATATTTGTACAAGCTGAAGAGGAGAAACGGCTGTCTGCCTTCACACTGGACAGAGTCGCTGCCCAAACGCCCGTGCATGAAGTAGGGGTGACAAGAGGTGGTGGGAAGGTCGCCCTGGCTGCTGTCACTGCGCCTGCTGGGGGAGCTGATCGTTTGTAGGATGGCTCATCACACAAGAGGGACCATGTGCAAACAGCCTGCACTACTGCTCGTCCCGAGATCCCCAGCTGGCTGCTTCGAGACACTCACCTAAAAAACAGCCATGGGCAATTCCAGTCCATTTTCGCTTACGCTGGTCCCAAGACCCTTAATCCTGTGGTTTATGCCCAGCTCTGCTAAACGCCAAACTAGAGGTTTAAGGTTTGGAGAAGTCTGTTCAAATCCCAGAGCTGCACTGCATCCCTCTTCTTCCAGAGGCCAGGAGGGACACCAAAACCGGCCAGTTTCAACCCAGTCAAACACCTCAAAACCGTGCCTTCCTCACTAAATTGCGCTCCTGGAAGCACACCGGTTCCTCTTAGCTTTGACCGTCGAGATGACAACACCGCCAAGTTTCCACTGCTTTAAAGCTACAGCAGCAAGAAATACTGACCCCTCCACCCCCAAGCCCTACCCAGAGCAGGACTGAAACTCTGGTCTGAGACACAGATGACGTTAGCCAGTGGGTTGATTCAACCTGGAGAGCAAACGGGCATTGCCATTGCAGCACGTCCTTCCCCTGCACAGGCTGGAATAAGCCCTGACTAAAAGACGTGCCAGGGAGTGGGGACTGCAGCCTGTACGGCAGGTTACGACCAAAGGGCAAGGAAGAGGCTCACAATCCACGTGTAGCTGCACCTAGGTAGGCGCCAAGACAGCCTCCCAGGATAATCCTGAGCCCTGCCTTCTAGGGAAAGGCTGGAGAGAAGGAACTCACCACAAAGCCCAGCTCAGGTCCAGCAGCTGCCCACAGGGCGGCGGTTACCCCTCAGCGCCCAACAGCAGCCCCATGCCAAAGTGTCAGCCATGGGTGTTTTAAGTTCCTTTGCTCCATCTGGTGGTTAGAAAGTTCGTAAAGCTCTGTAGGGCTTCTCCCTTCTCGCATGGTCTGCTCATCTTCTGGGCTGTCCATGGAGAGGCTGAAGGGAAGCTTGGGATGAGCCGCTTTGGTAAGTGCAGGGAAGCACTTTGAGAGAGCAGAAGGCTGCTGGATGCTCCTGCGAGGGGATCACCCCCACGTCGGGACAACCAGGGTCATTGTGAGTGCGGGAACCTGCAAAGTCAGTCGGGATCCCATGTGCAAACCACAAGGACGGCCACTAACTACAGCAGGAGTCCTCAGGCACTCCAGAGAAATGTTCTGAGAGCAAGTAAAGCAGCAGGGCCAGAGGCTCTGCACTGTCCTGCACCTGACAGCATCAGGGAGAGGGAACAGTTTGGCTCCCCCCTTTCATATTGGATGATGGGAGTCGGGGAATACTTCAGCATTCAGACCTGGGCTATGGGCAAAAAAAAAATGCGCTCCACTCAACCAGGGGTAAAACGACTTATCGTTAGGATGATGCCAAGGGCAGAAACACCTTGACCCATTCTCCCAGACGCAAAGGACAAATGAAAACCAACCCCCAAGGCAACACAGACAGCCCAGGAGCTTCCACCATCAACCAGGCCCTTCCTCATTCAGCAGATTCATCTTCAAGCACCCCATCGAAATACACAAATAAACAAAGAAGCAAGGCAAAAGCAGAACCTTATGCTACAGCATCTCGGCTTCCCCAGGCTCCCTCCCACTTGGCACCAGGGCCAGCAAGAGGAGAGGAGATTCCTGCTGCGTTGCCCCTACCCTGACACGCCACCTTCGCCTGCCGCGATCCGCCTGAGCCCGCAGCGTCACGTGCGTTCTTGCCGAGCCCAGAAATCCTTGGCTTTCAGGATTATATAACCCGGCGAGCTAATTAAAAACGAGGGGGTTTATTTCGGACCTGGGCAGGGTGACAAGACAAAAATATAGCCCACGGCAGGCCCATATCCCCTTTGAAGAGACGCCAGGGCTATTTTTTACCTAGATAGATCATGAAGAATTGGAAAGCAAAAAAAAATACCACAGCTATATTTAGAATTTAATCAGTGGCAGGGCTTGTTACACTTCTTAGAGAGGAGATGATGGAAATATTTCAGGAGGGTGGGAGGAAGGGGAGTAAACAAACAAACAAACAAAATACCCCCTAAAAAAACAAACCAAGGACAAATATAGCCCTAGCAACTACCTCACACGGTAGGGATGCTGCTCAAGGGTGTGAAGGGGGATTTTTTTGTTGTTTTGAAATCAAATCTTCGTCACCTTCCCACCCTCTTGAAATCCCCAAGGCCAAACAACGTGTCCCAAGGGATGGGCTCTCCTCTGCCTATGTCAAGTATTCACGGTTACCCCAACTCCCAAGGCTGTTCAAGCCGTCCCAGCCTGTGCGTAACCTCACCGTTACCGTGGAGGCAGCATCTAGCAGAGAGCCCCAGCACAGCGCTGGTGATATTGCCGACTGCTTACTCTCCTGTCCCTCCGAGCAGGTCTTCCCTCAGTTTCTCCAACTGGAATCACTCCATTTAAAAAAAAAAAAAACAACCAAACAAACACCAAAAAAACCTTCAAAAGCTCCTCGGAGCAGGGGGAGAAGATGCATATTCCAATCTCCTGCCTAGGTCCTATTGATATTTTTAAGACAGGTCTTTTACCACCATTTTGTCAACCCAATCACTGCCTTTTTACACCCTTTTGGCACCCGCAGGGCGCATCTTCTCAAACCCATCTCCGTCTCAAGCCAGAGAGCCCGAGCTGCTCAACCCTGCTGCCACTTGGGCAGAGGTGAGCTGCACCCCAGAAGGCGAGGAAGAAGGAAACGGGATTTTCAATGCGGGGTGGGAAGGGGGACCAAAGAGCCTGGGGCTGGCATGGCTGTGCCACCCTGGAGGGAGCACGGGGCAATGGGAGGGAACAGGCACCATCTCCTTGGCGGTGCCACGCAAGGCTGCCCTCCCTCAGCTCCTCTCTCCCTCGTCTGGGTTAAAATAGCCGGGGCGAGACAGTTCCCTGGAAAGCTGACTGGTACATTCAGTCTGACCAAAAAGGGAACTTGCAAAATATATCATTTTGGAGGGGGGGGGGGGCGGGCAGGGGGAAGCCACATTCACTTTGGCACCACAGATGTGAACTGCAGTTTGCAGCTTTACTCTCAGTGTTGACACCCCAGGGACAGAGCTAGGGCGCAGCCCAGCGTAGAAGCTGCAGCCCCGTGGGATGGGGGGAGCATGGTCAGGTATAGAAGAAGGCTCTCTGGCCCAGCTGCCTCCCCCCTGACAGATGGAGGGCAGCCTCTCTCCTCCTGCTGACTCCAGACAGCTGGTTCCCCACTCTCACAGCTCTCCTCCACCCCAGCACAGAGTGGCAGATTTCTTGTTTAGCCTTGGGTCACCACAGCTGCTCGCAAGGAGAAGCTTCTTCCTATCTAGCTGTTCTGGTGCGGGCTATTGCAAGCCTGAAATTTATTTAAGTGGGAAAAAAAAAAAAGAAATCTCTTTTGTAGCACCCACAGGAGGTTAGCAAACAGCTCAACAGAGCCATGGCACCATCCAGATAAATCTAATGACTCTACACTGAGAACGGGAGGAATTTCCAGACCTTATTATCCTAAGGGCACAGGAGGGTTCTTGTTCAGCTGGATAGGAAAAAGGCAAGGGCAAGGTTGCACAAAAAGGCCCTTGTGCATCAACAGCACAGATATCTTCTCCCCCAGATAATACAAAAGCTGACACCAAGGCACGAAGATTGCCTGGACTGTAGGAGGAAACTGAGAACTCAGCCTGGCAGTGGAGGCTACTGCCAAAGATGCTGGAAACCTGCACAGCCACTCCATCTCCGTGCACGAGAGGGACCGTGTGGAGGTGCACACTGAGACTGCCCGCGTCCGGCACGTGCCTCTCCCTGCTGTTGGTGCCCTTTCTCCCAGGTCAGCAAGCAGTCCCACATCCTTGCTTGCCTTTTCCTTGGAAAGATCAAGAGCCACCAGCCACAGCAAGTACAGGCTGGGAACCACCCCCGCCAGCTTTGTGCACAGGGAACCTTGAGTAGATACTTGCTCAGGGACAGGCTCTTCACCTGATAACGTAATCGGGACAGTTGCAGCAAACACCAGCCCAGCCAGAACACTCAGCTCGCCCTCTCCTCCCCCAGTGCTTCTTTCGACACCAAGAAGCTGCAACAAGGAAGATAAACTTAATCACTCCTTGCTGTGAGAGGCTTCCCCAGCTCCAAGCCCTGGAGAGTGGGGCTGTAGGGAACGCTGCTGTGATTCACCCTGGGCACGCACGCTCCTGCCAGCAGCCGTGGCTGGACCAAGTGACCTCCTCAAGGCACTTACTGGGGTGCCTGCTCGCTGCCCCTGGTGCTGGGGGCAGAACAGAGCTCACTTGTCTCCCAGATGGGTCCGTGGAGGTCCCGCAGCCCGTTCTGCAGGGTAGATGGAGGGCCCAGACAGAGCAGAGCAGAGCAGAAGGGCTGGGGCTTCAGCATGGAGACACCAAGACCATCCCACCGTTAACAACCACGAGGGCGTTTCACAGAAGATGCAGCAGAGGATGAGACTCATCGGTTTCTCTTGTCCACGTGGAAATGCCTCGGACTTGACGCAGAAAACCTCCTCCAACACAGCGCCCCGCTCCTCCCAAGGCCCGAAAGCCTGATACTCACAGTCACACACTCCCAGACCACTTCGCAGATGCTTTTACTGCAGCTGGATCACACCAACATCCTTTCCACATGGGACCTGCCTGGGACACCTGTGACAGCCACAGCATCTGCTACAGGAGAGCAGAAGCTCAGAAAGCCCGGGAGGAGATGCTGAAGCGTACCCCTCTTCCAAGCATGTCCCTCAGCCCCCACGAGCAGGCAGGGGTCCTTGGAGAGCACCGTTCATACAAGCAGCAGCGTGAGCTGTTTGCAGAACACCCGCGCACGCAGGAAGCACACAGTTCCTGATTTCCAGCTTGGTTTAATGCGAAGAATTTCCTTCTTCCCTTCAGACTCATGCAGGAAGCCTGCAAACGGACCAGCCCCATAATCTGATTAGGCCCCATCCTACGCACATTTCCTGGAACATGCAATCGGGCTGCGGGAGCCGCTCTCCATCCCTCCCCACCGCTCACGGCGTAAGGCAGCAAGGGCAGCCCTGCTCCAACCGCTGCTTTTGGTCGAGGCAGTGAAAGAGCAACGGAATAAATCCATTCCTACTGCAGAAAAAGGCCTAATCAACGCTTAGAGAGTTGCAGCCTTAGGAGTCCTTCTCCTCCCCACACGGGCTTGTTTTTAGCTTGGAAATAGGTGTTAGCTTTGTTCGTCCCTCAGGGCAGGTGAGCGAGACATTTGGGGATGAGGAGGCATCTACACGGCAAGGGTGGGAGGGTGAGCACCACGAAGACACTGTCATCTATTCATCACCTAAGTCAGTGACCCAGCTGGGAACAGAAAAGCTCTCAGTGCCGGGTTCCCCACTTGTAGGACCCTCCTTAAGAGGGACCAGGCTGCTGGTTTGCTCGTGGAGTGACAAAGGTGATGGGCACCAGGGATAAAGGAGCCCTTTGGTTAGGCCAGTCCTTTCGAAATTGAGGAGTAAGTCAAAGCCCCCATCACAGAATACACGCCTTAAATGGCATCAGCGAGAGATCCAGCACGTAGTGGCCAACATGAAAAGCCAGCCCCTGGGAAGAGCTCCGTGAGAAGCAGCGTCTGCCTCGCTGAGCACAGGAAAATGCCAATGCCCCCCTCTTTTTTGCACACCAAGAAGCATCTCCAGCTGGGCGCTGGGGCTGACACACGAGCCAGGTTTTCTGTGGCGATGCCAGCGGCACCGAGCCCTGTTCCCCTTTCCGAGGAGCAGCGGCTCCCAGCCGCAGAGCCACAGGCACGCTTCTGCCGAGCCCCCACAGCGTGCCTTGGCCAGCTGAGCTGCTCTGGGGGCACAAGGGTCTCGCTGTGGGGGCAGCTCAGGTGCTGGGGACACTGGGAGCAGCCTTCCCCGTGCCCGCTGGCTCGCTCGCAGCGCTCGTGCAGCTCCGTGCTGGGCGAGACCCGGACACCTGGGAGAGTCCAGCTGGCTACTGCTGCTCCGCTGGCACAGCTCCGCTGGAGCACAAAGCTCCGATTCATCCATCCAGGTGCCTCCAAGGCTCCTGAGAAGACTCATCTCCTAGAAACCCCATTAACTGAAACCCTGATGGAAGCAGCTCCGGTACCACCCAGCCACAAAGGAAACTCGCCCTCAGTCTAGCTTTGGCAGTACGAGCTGGAAGACTGGCTTCCTCCTCGGTGCGCTTTGCCATACCCTGCCGCGGCAGACGGCGAGGAATTCTCCTTGGCAGCCTGCAAAAGAGATACAGCTGCATCCGAGAAACGCGTTCCAGGGCCGAGAGCGCTTCGTTTGTCTTGCGACCACAACGAGAGCAGCTCACTCTGCCTGGGGGCGAACCATAGGATACTGGAAAAATCACCGAGGGCCCGATCCAAAAACCTCTCCTAGGCAAGGCTGGTTTTCTGTCGTTGAGCTAGGGCATTAACCGTTCCTATTCCCCCCTGGAAACGGGGAGAGAACAGTGTATTTATGCATTTCAGGACCTGCACTGAGGAACTTGCCCTATCTGGAAATAAACAGTAGGCTGGGGGTTTGGAATTGAGGGGTAATTTAAGTTGCTGCCAATGTTCTCACCCTCATTTACCATAGTAAAACCTGACAAAAAAGCATGCTTGCTCCTCTCACTGCATTTCCCATCTCTCACCTCCCCACCCATCCAGGCAGGGTGCATATAGGCAGTCCCAGCACACATTTGCAAGTCCCCTGAGCAAAAGCCTTTGAGCTCTGATTCTCCCAGACTGCAGCTAACAGAGCCTGTGTCCAAAGGCATCTTCATACAGCCTGGCCAGAGAGAGAGAAAACCAGGGAAAACCCAAGCTGAGACTCAGGAGCAAAGGAGGGAAGCAAAAGGCACCAGTTGCCTTGCTGGGAAGTTCTGGTGAAGGCTGCTTATGTGAGCAAGCCACCACAAACGAAGCCAGGGTGTGAATTGGAGCTGCTGCTGTGACCTGTCTCCAGCTGCCCAGGCTGACTGACCCTTTTCATGGTGACGGACCCTTTTCACGCTGGAGCTGAGCACGAGTCGGCCCCCCCCCCCCCCGAGCCAAGTGCTGAAGTACCGCCTGAAGAGATGGAAATGAAGAGATGGAAATGAACAGCTCACAACAAAACCGCCAGAGGACATTTCTGAGCTTACCACTCGGGACCTGCACTTCAGAGACACCGCAGCAGCCGTGGGCTTGAGCACGCTCCCGGGAGCCAGCGAGATCCGCAGCCATCCCGGTTCCAGCCACCGTTGCCCTAAGTTCTGCCCGTGATGTGGTGTTGATGAACATCCAAGATGCCAAAACACTGACCTGGTTTTGCTTCCTGGACCAGAAGTTACCCCGCCACCACCACCACCCCAGCTGCCAAAGTAAGCAGCTATTGCAAACACTCAAGGTTAGTATTTACATTTGGATTCAGCGCAGGAAGCATGTGTTTTCTTACTGGTAAAGGGAGTGGGAACGCTGGGACCGCAGGCAGCTCAGCTGGCCGGGGGACTGGCATCATAGTCCCTGTCACTGCAGCAGATGCTCAAGGTTGGACAGCAAGCAAGGTTTCAGGATACAGCTGGATGCATTTGATGCCTTGGATGCACAGCGATACGGCCCGCACAAGCGCGGTAAACCATTCTTGGAGAAATCACATGCAGGACTTTGGCCAACCCCGACTTATCAGCCATGCTGGAACAGCCACCGCTTCCCACGCCGGTGGCGGCAGCAGCCCTGCTTACACTCCTCATTACAAGCGATCCGAGACTTCAAAGGGAACCACCCACAACGTGCCATAAAATCAGGGCGGACAAAGTAATTCAGCTCAGCAGCAAGCGAGATTTTAAAAAGGCTCATCTGAACGCGGGGAAAAAGTCGTCAAACAAATGTACTCGGCTCTGGATACGGGATACCGCTCGGCAGCTCTTCGTCAAGTCTGCTACAGAAATGGAAGCGTTTCACCAGAGCACACCACTAGCCTGCTCATTCATTGCCCCAAAAACTGGGAACTTGGTCCCTTCGGTCTCAGTGGTCCCTTCCCAGGGCAGGTTCACCCTTATGGTGCTGTAAGCCGCCTGCCAGGCCATGCTTAACTCCATAACCTACCACACACAGGCACCGACTCTGGGACAGTGCCACTCAGCACTCAGTCCTGCAGAACTGGGGCAAACTTTGGAGAGACAATCAGCTCCCAAAGCTGGCATTTCCTCCAGACTTTCCCTTCCTCCCAGCCACAGCATCCCAGGAAACCGTAAAGAACGAGCCTGCCCTACAGACCAGCGCAACGCACAAGCCAGCTGCCACCTACCAAGCGCTCCAGACTCCTTTCTGGGAAAAAGAAACAGGGTGTTTGGGATCTGCAAGCTACGGGTCAGCAACGGGGATGTGAGGTTTATCCACCAAGATCTCTATGTCCCAGCAAAAGGCTTCTAATCGCACCCGAGCTGACGCAAGCAGCAAAGCAGAGGGGGGACGGCGGTTACTCCTAGACTCGTGGGCTCTCGCTGTTGTAGAGGAACCATGATTTCTCTGTCCTTGCTGGAGGGTGGTACGTCCCCGACCTCCAAACCTTTCCTGCCCTTGAGAGGTCACATGCCAGTAAAGCTGGGAGAGGGAAAGAAATGGTCATTCTTTCAACAAGCTGTTTTCTAAGAAATAACGCAATAAGGCCTTGGCAGCAGCTTGGAGCTCGGTATTTGCAACAGCTTTGTGGTTTAGGCGGCCGGCAACGAGCTCGTTTTATTTCTGCAACGGGGCTCGATCCCCCTCATGTCACATACGTGCGCACCCCCCCCCACGCTGACACAGGGCCACTGCTCTCACTACCGTCGCCTTCCCAAAGGCCACAAGCAGTGTCACCAGTCCTTGGTACCTGTCCCCACAGCACGGCATGGCCACCATGAGAGCTCACCCAAGAAGCCAAACACCCAGAAAGAGGTTTATTTTGCCTTCCATGAAAATACTAAGCACGCAGGTGGCAGGTCACACGCTGTAAACCCAAGTGACAGTCCACAGTCACACTCGCATCCACACCAGCTCCCAGGATTTCCAGCTGGTGACAGCCTCGCCGCAGCCCCTGATGCAAAGCGAATACACAGAGGTGGTCCTTGAAGGGAGGAACCAGCACCTCAGTTGGGATGGAGCTACTGAGAAATCGCCTCTCCTCGCAGATCGCCCTGCTTCCCAGTGCCCTCTTTCAGCACAACAGGCCAGCTGGATGCTGCCTTTCAGCAGCTCCACACCACCAGCCTTTCTAAGTCAGCCTGTAAGCCTATTAATGACCAAGTGCCCTGAATTCCGGGGGTTCCCATACAAGCCTGAATGACCTGCAAGGAAGGATGCAGGTACGATGCTGACAGTACACAGAGGAGCCACTATTTAGTACTTTAGCTGGACCATCCTTCGTGAAGAACCACTCGAGCCTCTCAACGCTCCGCCAGCACAGGTCACGATCTCAGTAGAGCCACCTGGGCAGAACCAGGCCACACTCTGAGCCAGAGGGGGAACAGCATCAGCCAGGGCTCAGGCAGAAGAGAAAGATGCCGTACAAATCTGGTAGGCACCCTACATCTTGCTAGGCAAGAGAAGAAAGGCTGGGCTCAAGCCAGTCTTGCCACAACGCGGGGAAAAAGGACCTGAGCAGCGTTACAGAACCAGGAGCAGCCAATCCAGCGCTCCAGTGCACCGGTGCAAAGGATGGGGGGGCAACAGATGCTGGGAGCAATCAACCCCCAGCCCAAAAGCCAGCCCACGCAGCCCTCATCCCTTCTCAGCGGCAGTACGACCAGCCAGCCAGGTTTCTCAGGACTCTTGCAAGGGCTGAGCTGGCAGCAGCATTGCAACCAGTCTGCTGTCTCTAGCAGTCTGCTGCCCTCAGCAACTGCCCGACAGGGTGCAGCTAGCAAGGCATGGGCAGTGCAGGCAAATATTGACTTGCCCGTGGGTGCAGAAAGCACTACTAGAGCAGAGAAGAAACTCCACGGGCCCCAAGTCCCAGCCCTCTGCTTTTTACTCCATCGCCCATCAGCAAGCGTGTTTTGTAACTCCACGTGGCACCGCCCAGATGAACGCTGCCTCTTCCTAAACTTCTTCTGCGTGCTTTGAACCAGACGCTTACAAAACACGGCTCACCGCTTGTCCCGGGGAGACAGCCAGTGGCTGGATGGCAAAAAAGAGACCCAAAAAAAAGCAACCAAGCCCCTGAACCCTGGCGTTGGAGGAACGTGCGTGAGGAGAATATGGAGTTACTACATGTTCAAGAGGTGGTTGGGGAAACCCTGCTCATGACCTGCCCGTGTTCGGTGCTGTACCAACCCCAAACAAGCACTCCCTGTCCTGTAACCGATCCCGCTTCTCAGCTTGAAGGGACCGTCAGCTGTACGGCTGCTCCCCAGCCACCACCCCTCCTCAGGGTTTTTCAAAACACACTTGACTTCTACTACCAACAAACGCCTTTTCAGGTCACCTTAAGGCTGCCTTCCACGAAAGGAGGGACAAGAAGGAAGAAACCCCAAACCAGCTATTAAGAAACCCCTCTTGCGTGCGACCAGCACCCTGAGCTGGCTGGGAGAGAGACCTGGACGGCTATTGACCCCTTTTGAAGCCAGAGCTTAGAAGGAGGAACCGAGAAGGGACAATGCCCCCAAGTCACACGATCTTCTGCCACCACCACCGAGAAAAAAAAGAGAAAAAAAAAAAAAAAAAAAAGACTGAGCCTTGAAAAAGCTTCTTTGGGAGAAGCTGGGGGAGGTACCGACAACACACCAGATGCACCAAAGTTTTTTGGTGGGTTTTTTTTTTTGTTTGTTTGTTTTTTTCCCAGCCCACAAAGATATTTCAAGCAAGTTTTAAAGCTCGGTCCCGTTTCGGCTTCCCCCCCTCCCCCGCCTCCAGCATCTCCAGCGCACGTTGCGGAGCCTCCTCAGCCCAGACGCCCGGAGGACGGAGGCTGCTCCCGCCCGCACGGAGCGCTCCGCCGCCCGGGGCGGGGGGCACCGGGGCGCCCCGAAACGCCCTGCGGGGGCCACGGAGCGGGCTGGCCGCAGGTGCCTGGGCAGGGGGGGGGGGGGCCGGGCTGCAGCCCCCGCACCCCTCCCCGGCACCGCCGGCTCCCACCGCGGTGGGGGGGGGGGGGGGGGGTGGGTCCGAGCCGGTAGCCGCGGAGTGGCCACCGCCGCGGGCAGCCGCTCGCCCTTACCTGCGGGAGGTCATGGCTCCGCCGGGCTCCGCCTCAACACCGCCGCGGCCGCCTCCAGCCCGACCCCGACCCCGACCCCGCGCCGACTGCCCGCCGCGCCCCGGCGGGGCGCCTGGGCCACGGGCCGCCGGGGAAACCCCTCCCTGTGACGCGGGGGAATCCCCGCCCTCGGCCCCGCCCCGCCCCGCCCGCCCGGCCGTGCCGCGGAGGCAGCGCCCCGCCGCAACACGGAGCCCTGCTCCTGCTCCCCTGCTCCCCTGCTCCTCTTTTCCTTCTTCCCTTCCTCCTCTTCTCCTTCTTTCCTTCTCGCCTTCTCCTTCTCTTCTCCTTCTTTCTCCTTCTCCTCTTCTCCTTCTCCTCTTCTCCACTTCTCCTTCTCTTCTCCCTTCTTCTCCTCTTCTCTCCTTCTCCTTCCCCTTCTCCTTTTCTCCCCTTCTCTTTCTCTTTTTCTCCCCTTTTCTCCTTCTCCTTTTCTCCCCTTTTCTCCTTCTCCTTTTCCTCCTTCTCCTTCTCCCTCTCCCTCTCCTCCTCCTTCTCCTTCTCCTCCTCCTTCTCCCTCTCCTTCTCCTTCTCTTTCTCCTTCTCCTTCTCCTTCTCCCTCTCCCTCTCCTCCTCCTTCTCCTCCTCCTTCTCCTTCTCCTTCTCCTTCTCCTTCTCCTTCTCCTTCTCCTTCTCCTTCTCCTTCTCCTTCTCCTTCTCCTTCTCCTTCTCCCTCTCCTTCTCCTTCTCTTTCTCCTTCTCCTTCTCCCTCTCCTTCTCCCTCTCCTTCTCCCTCTCCTTCTCCTTCTCCCTCTCCTTCTCCCTCTCCTTCTCCCTCTCCTTCTCCCTCTCCTTCTCCCTCTCCTTCTCCCTCTCCTTCTCCCTCTCCTTCTCCTTCTCCCTCTCCTTCTCCCTCTCCTTCTCCCTCTCCTTCTCCCTCTCCTCCTTCTCCCTCTCCTCCTTCTCCTTCTCCTTCTCCTTCTCCTTCTCCTTCTCCTTCTCCTTCTCCTTCTCCTTCTCCTTCTCCTTCTCCTTCTCCTTCTCCTTCTCCTTCTCCTTCTCCTTCTCCTTCTCCTTCTCCTTCTCCTTCTCCTTCTCCTTTTCCTCCTTCTCCTTTTCCTCCTTCTCCTTTTCCTCCTTCTCCTTCTCCTTCTCCTTCTTTCTCCTCTCCCTCTCCCTCTCCTCTCCTCCAGCAGCAACCTCAGGCAGCACTCAGTACCCAAACACGATTGAAGGTCTAGATTTTGGTGTTGAGTTCACAAAGACTTGAGAGTCACACTACCAAGAGAACAAAACAAGCCACCAGCCACCGAGCATCTCAGGCTGGCAAGGCTTGGCCACGTTTGCTGTTATCCCTAAATGCCCCCAGGCCAGGGGCTGCTTTGGAGGGTACAGTGTCCCCAGAGTGGGCTCTATGGTGAGCTGGGGATGGTGACACCCAAATCTTCCATTGGGGTGAGCTGGGGTCAGGTGTGCTATAGGCATGTTACACACTTTAGACAAACAGAGCAAATTTTGCCATCAGAAGTGTAAATTCAGAGGCCTTTAACAAACTCATGTCAAATATGTTGCTTCACATAAAAGACAGAAATTAACCCAAAGAAATGCCCTGAATCTGGCACCTTTCATCAATGCTGGGTGAGAAAACAAAGCCAGCTGTCCAAGAGAGAGAAAAAACCAGGATACAGCCAGCGACACACCCCCCCCCCCCCCCCCCCCCCCCAGTCTACCCGTAGTGTCAAAAATAGCAGTTTTATACCTATAATAAGACTCAGCGAATTCCATGTCTATTCGGGGAATACCCAGAGAGCTGGCAGCGGGAGCCAGCTTGCTTCTCAGCGAGGAGGACTGGCGGGTTGCATAGCTTTCCTGCGTGCCACTGGATTGCTCACGGGGCAACAAGGACCACAGAGGCCAAATAGCAACTCTGATAACAATGACCCCTGTCCTCTCCTTCCTCATTTCGCCTGCCATTAGGGCTCCTTGTTACTGGGACCTTCTTTCATAGCACTGAGACTTCATTGTGAGAGACCAAACTGTGACTGCTGTGTGTCCCGGTCTCATATGGTGGTGGGGGGGAACAAGACCCTTTCTCAGGGCAATGCACATGGTCAGGGAGGGACTGCTGTTCTGTTTCTTGGTTAAAAACAGATCAAAAGGAAACCCCTGGAACAGATCTCCCGCCTTCTTGTTACGTTCTGGTTTCTAGACTATGCAACTGGGATGTAACTGGTGAAAACGGTCCCCTCCTGCGAGATCTCAGCTGTCCTGTCTCCTGAAAGCTTTGATCCCATGGAAATACCCAGCAGAGAAATCTCGACTCTGGCCTGGGAGCTCTCTGCAGCCAGAACCTCCCATTTTGTTGGTGTTGGGATGGTGCCAGTCCCTCAGGGGACCTGCTGCAACAGAAGCGCACCATGGGCGCAGGAGCGGTGCTAGCACGGTCTGTGTGACCCCGTCTGCTCTCTGCCCTGCTCGGTCTCAGCTGGTGGCTGGCTGGGAGAGGCTGTAATGGTGGCTGGGCTCTGCCCTCTTACCCTTCCCCCAGCAAGGACAGATTCTTCTGGCTGCCAGGCAGTTGCTGGAGGTGCCTCCTCCGCCATCTGCCCCAGGAGCAGCAGCCAGGCTCCTCTCTGCCCGGCACAGCTAGCCCAGAGAGCAGGAGAAAGGAGGTTTAGCCACCCTGCTCAGGAGCTCTGGAGTCCGGTATTCCTGCCCCAGCCCTGAGGCACTGCCTGCTGCAGGCAGAACTTTTAGCTCTAGTCTATAGGTTCTTCTGGGGATATCAACAGGGGTGGGAGAGCGGCTGGAAATGCCACAGGCGGATAGCCAGGACAATACTGGCAGCATGGCTGGGAGCGAAGCAAAGCGAGAACAATCCTGGGGAGGCACAATGTTTGTCTTGCAATTACAGAGCGTGTGCCTGGGCTGGAGAATCCCCAGGGGACCAGGGCAGAAAGTCCCCACTGCGAACAGGGTTGACGTGCCCCCCCCTCAAAATGTGGCCACTGCTGGAGGCGGGAAGCAGTCACACAGGAGACTCAGGACAAAGCTCATCAGGAGCCTTCGTGTCCAGGCTGATCTGTGGGTTAAGACACCAGGCTTTCTGCGGGGAGTTAAGTTCTGGGAATTTACGTTGCAGAAGATGGGAAGGTCTGGGAACAACGCTCCCAGGTGCCTGCAGTGAGGAGAGCTATAAAGATCCCATTGCAGCTGCATCAGTCACCCAGAGGAGCGCCCAGAGCTACTCAGAGTCACCTATCGCTTCCTCCTGAACCGTTCGTTGATACAAGCACAGATTCACACGCTTGCTCTTCCGTTTGCAGGCTGGAAAGGGATAGCTGGGTACCAGGACACGGCCACATCACATAGCCCTCCAACAGCTGGTACTGGGACTGCAGAGGAAGCGACTGGGATTCCAGCCCGATGGAAGGGAACTCCCCAAGGTGCTCTTGGGCCAGACACCGTGAACTAGTCCCATTCCCTCAGGTCCACGTGGGGCCAGGACGTGTTTTGCTAAGAAACGGCCAGGACCCTCATGTTACATCCACCTGAGAGACGGCCGCTCAGACAGCCCAGCACCTCTGCGTGTGCTCAGCTTCGGGAAGATGTTTTTTGCACTCCCAGCCACAGCAGCTCCATAAATCCCTAAATTCAGGGCACTTAAATAGCCCTGAACTGTAGGCACTGTGACAGGCTGCTTTGATGAGGAGCCAGAAAGACCATGTTCATGGGCCAAGCTGTTGACTTACAAACACTGCAGCCCCTTTTCTCTCTGAATAATCACATTTTCCCAGCCAGAGACACAAAGGTACATTACAGAGCAGGCTAAAACGGATCGTGACGCTGCTTTGGCAGGTCAGGAGAGCGCAGGGAGTGGAAACTACCAGCCTGAGGCACAGGCTGCAGCAGCAGCAGAGCAGGGAAAGCAATCCACAGCTCCTGCTCCCCACCGCACATGCTGCAAAATGAGGCCAAGCAGCCGTGGAGCTGAGGAGTCCAGATTTATTAACAGCCCCAGGGTTACAGGGGAAAAGGATGTGGGCCACGAATAGCACCCAGCAGGGATTTAGGTCTGCTCTGCCCTATCACAGAAGGACTAGCCCCCACCAGCCTGGCTAGCGGCAGCGCCCTCAGGAACAAGCAAGCTACTCAGCCTCGTGGCTAAGCACTCGGGAAGTGGGCAACTGTAGGCAGGCAATGATACACCAGCTCAAAACCCCACAGGACGGCCCCGTGAGGCCGCTCACACGATTGCCACAGCCACACCCCCACTGCCCTTCGCTTCCCCCAGGTTCCCCCCCCCACCATCAGCTTCCCCACCATCCTGCTGAAGCCTCAGCTCAGTGGTTTGAGAAGAACAGAGTTAAGCTTCTAGACCCAGACTGAAGCTCCTTGGCACGGAGAGGCTCACAACTGGTTGTCATGGTTGGCTGTTCCCAGAGGGTAGGGCGGCCAGAGGAAGCTGAAGATGGGCAAGACCATCCCACCCCAACTGCCTCCCTCCTTCTTGAAGATAGCGCCCGTTTGCTTTTGCTCCCGGCGAGCGCAGGCCGGGCAGTCAGGCTCTGATGCGCACGTGGCGCGTTCCCGAGAGCACGGAGCAGGCTGCTGTCAGAGCAAGGGCTGCCAGAAAGCGTGGCCAGGCCAGTTCCCCTGAGTCAACGCTTGCTGCCTGCCCAAGCGTGCCCCCCAGTGTGGCTCCCGTCCTTCTTTCCTTCCTCTTTCCCCTCACAATGGGGTTTTCTAGCCTGTAGCGAAAAAGCCTCGTCCAGCTGCCAGAGCTCAGCTTTTCCTTCTGGCCAAGACAACGACAGCTTTTTTTCTCCTACTGCTTTGCAGCAAGCTGGCAAAACGTACTGACTTCGCAAGTGCGTGCCTGTCGTGGCATAATAAGGTCATTGTCAAGACGATGACGCTGCACCAGGAGGCTGATCTTGAGCAAAACATGGCCCCAGTTGGGAGTTGTGCAACCCCCGTGGCCGTTCAAACACTGGCCTCGTTGTTCCCCATGGCGAGTCTTCGGCGTCTCATTGTCCACTGCGAAGCCGGTTCCTACGGAGCTGGTGGAGACACCAATCGAACGTGCATCGCTGCTGGGTGCCAACGTGATTCCGTTCGCTAAACGAGCTGCCTCCCAAATGGCAGGAAACCCACCTTCTTTTCTCACCTCACACCGCTTGGATGAACACAAGCTCTTGCTGGAACCCAGTGCTCCACCTCCCACCTTCTCTTCTTGCAGAAAGACGAAGCTGCAGAGATCTGAGAGGCAGGGCTCCAGCCAGGTGGAGAGGCCCCCGTAGGAAGACCCGTTTAGAGCAGGAACTTCGACGCTGCTACATCTCAAACCACATCCTGCTTGCGTGCTTACGACTGCCTTTCCATGGCTCCTCAGCTTACAGAGGGTAAAACCCAGGGGAAACTGCTGCCATCAGCGAGAAGCGGGTTACAGAGGCATCGCTTCAGCCTTGTTGACACGGCGCGGCGCCAACGGGATACAAAGCCTCCTTTGAAAACGCTACCTGGGAAGAGGCGACAAAAGCACGCACGGCCAAGAGGGAAGAGCTCGCGGATACCCGTGTAGGTGAAACCATTCAGAGCGCGATCAGACAGCCACAGCGAAGGGGAAGTAAAAGCACACAGGAGTCTTCCTCCTGCAAGCGCTGGGTGGATGGGATTGAGGTTGGCATTCACAAAGAGGCGACAGCCAGAAGCCACAGCAGGTACCTGCATGAGCCACTCCAGTTCAACGGGAAGTATGGAGATACTGGTTTGACTTCACACAGCATCTGCCCAGCAGGTGGATATACGCCACCGAGCAAGCGTGAGGCACGCAGTACAAAACAAGAATAAAAAAGCAACAGGCCCCTTAAAAACATATTTAATAGTTTTCAAACTTTATTTCATGGTGATTGACGAAAGACACAAGTTAGTAATGGTTATATCATGCTGCTCCTCTACTGTGCATTGCCCTTCAGAATTCATACAGCAGTTCACAATGGTCATTAATTTACCCTATAAATGAAGCCACATGGACATTTTTTTTTTAAAAAAAAAAGGCAAAAAAAAAAAAACCTCAGAAAAAAACCAAACCTCAATGTCATCTTTTTTTTTTTTTTTTTTTTGTACATACATGTTATAAATGCTATTAAAAATAAAGCCGAAGTTAAGTGCACAGCCCCTAGGGAGCACTGCTGAATCTGACCTTGGTTCAAGATGCTTGACAACGAGGACGCGAGGTCCTGTTTTAAGGCATTTCCAAGCCCCAGCAAAAGCAGACAGAGTTCTTGGTTTTGTTTAGCTGTTTGTTTGTTTGTTTTGCAGTGACCCTAGCTTCATTTCATTTCGAGAAAACGAGCAGCTTCCTCTGTGCACGCCCCTCTCCCTCTGGAGTCGGCACATCCAGCCCTCGGTCTCAGCCACGGCAGTTGCAGCGCCCGCGTTCTCAAAAGGCAGACTGAGGGTCTCGCACTCCCCTCCCATCCCACCCCACCCAGCAGTCCCAGTTAGCCCCTGTCTAGCTACACCTCGTGATCAAAATACAGCGGTCCATCCCTTTCACAACACAGTCACAGTACTCCCCACCAGGAACCACAATTTATATACAGTAGCCACTTAAAATGTGGTATTGCCACACACACAGCCACACACACACGCACACTCTCAGCGCAGTCTTCATCCCACGGAGGGCACAGCCCCCCGTGAAATATTTAACCACTGGATCTGAAGAGGAATGTCAACAGATTAGGCATAAGTTGGGGCGGGGAGGAGGGATGATCAGATTTAATTAAAAATAAAGAAGAAACCCAAGTGGTTTTACACTGTGTTCTTCCCCTTTGTTACCTCTGTGTTCAGAGCTCACCCTGAGAAAAGCGATGTGGCTTTTCACGGCTCAAAAATCCAGTGCCGAGAACCACCATTTTTCAAGGGCGCACTACTTCGTAAAGGTAGAAATTCAGGGTGAAACTGCAAAAGGGTGGCACCCTGGATCTTCATCAACACTTGATACCCGGCGGGATCCTTTGGATTCACTCTGTACGCTCCTGGTTTTACACAGAGCAACGCCAGCTGCTGTCTCAGGGTGGGAAAGGGACACGGTCGTGTCCCAGCGGTGGAAAGGGACAGAGATGCTACACAGCATCAGTAAATTCTTCCCACGGAGAAGGAACCTGAATGGAGCGGGTTATTTCTTTCACAGCTGCAATCCGTTTGCTCTCCTCCTGCTCACAGGAGATTCCGTGTTTGCATACAAACGTGTGCTGGTGACACACGCCCCCAAGCACAGACACACTCATTCAGAAACACGCATACTGGCTTTGTAACTGGCACCACAGTATTTGCTTTCAAGATTAGCACAGAGGAAGAAAATACTCAAAAAACCCCCTCCTCCCAAACACGGCTGCCTCGACGGCTGACTCCCGTTTCCATCGAGGCTATTGCTGCTGGGCTGGCAGTATCCAGAGGAGCTTTGATCACGGCGTGGAAGACCCTGCATTGCACTGGGCATTGCAAAAACTTGAAGTCAAAAGGTAAAACTCCACTTTCTCTTCATGGGAGAGGCTCTTAATACCAGCTCTACGTGAGAGATTCACACGCTGGCCAGCTGCAAGCATCCTCACGGTAGACAGAGGGCAAGTCATGCCCGGAGGCTGGAACACGGACATGGGTCATGGAAGGACACATCCAAGACTTATTTTAAGTGAAAAGGGACCCAGTCCCTGTGCCCTCGCAGCCCGTCTGACAGCGCTGGAAGAGGGAGAGCACTTCCAGCTCTTGGAGACGAGCTGCAAGTTCTCACTGGTGCACAGGAGGGCAACGCTTGGTACACAGAAGCTCTTGGGAAGAGCAGCCAGGGCAAGCAGGTGGTTAGGACATGTCTGGATAAACACAAAGCGTGGAAATGAGGTTTCACAGCTGCTTCTGCACGTGTCCAAGAGGAGGAGGGGGAGGAGAGCCAACAGAGAAATCAACGTGTCCCCCCACAGCACCTCTCAGTCCAGCAAACAGTCATAAGACAACCAAAGAGCAATGCTTTTCTGCCTGCTCGGAGCAGACCTTGGTCTCTCTTCCAGTGCATGGCATCCCTGATTTTAACAGAGCATAAAGGAGAAAAGCACTTGAGATTCTTACACACATAAATTATAGTGAGAGGAAGCGGGGGGAGGAGGGAGATAGGGTGAACAGAGGGCCAGGAGAAGGCTTGGCAGAGCCAGGCCCCAAAGCAGGGTGGGAATTCCCGCTTCTCTGATGGCCACTTCCCCGCTCAGCCAGCACTGCAAAGGGGATTTTGGGGCCAGGCCTGAGGTGGGAAGGCAGCGAATCCACGAAGGCCACACGTCTCGCCAACACCAGCATCCTTTCCCCCCGCGGGCGCGACCAACCACCCAAGAACACAAGCGAGGAGGGGGCGGGGGGGGGGTGGGGTGGGAAAAACACAACAACCCGAGAAGAAGCTTCAAGTATGAGTAAGATTTACAATGCAGGTGCAATGGGGAAGTTCTTCTGTCACTTCTTGGAGACTTGGTTCAAGGTTTGTTCGTTGTTGCTGCTGTTTGATTAGAGTCTGACTGACCTGGATAGACTGCAACCGAACAAATAACCCAAAAGAAAAAGGTGTTTCCTCCCCTCCCTTTCCCCCCTCCCCCCCAAAATATAAAAAGCAATAAGTTTACAAAAATAGAAAATAATTACAGCAATAGGCAGGAGGGAGGGAAGGAGAAGGAAGGGTCCCTGGGGGTCTATTTGGCTGAGCAGTGTAATATCGTGGGGTTGTTTAAAGCGTCCTCCACCAGATGCAGTTCTTGGCGGTCGACAATCACGTCCCTTATGCAGCCAATAAAGCCCGTGCTGTAGGCCTTGGGCAGCTTGTGAGCCACGCTCAGCTTCTCCAGTCCCCCTGCAAGAGACAGCGCAGAAGGTCGGGTGGGAGGATAAAGGGCACGCTGCTGCGCGGGCCAGCAGGTGAACATGTCGGTCTGTTGACTTCGGGGGCCTCTGCGCCCCCCCCTGCAATCCTGAACGCTAGGGCTGCTACGGCTCCTGCCTGAGGAGGAGCCCAGACCTTAACTTGGAGATGGAGAGCTGAGATCATGCAAGCTCCTCAAGAGATGAGCGAAGCCCAGGACCCGCAGTGTCCCCTATCGCTAGGCATCCTGCCTTCATCCCTTCAGGCTCAACGAGGACTTCGCTGTCCTCTCAGCTCAGATTAGTACTGGTTGTAGTTAAGCACAGTTATCCTACACTTGGGGGTGGATTTCTTGCCTATTTGAGCTGTTGCAGGACAAACCTAGCCCGTGTCTGTGCCGACAGATCTGCCACAGGCAGCGTGACATAGATGCAACGGGCCAAACTCTGTTTGCAGGATCAAAGTATTTATGTCAACACAAAATGGAAGTGACTCCGCTGCACTCAAGGGCACGTTCTGGCACGTCTGCTTACCCTGTTAGGCAAATAAAGCAACAGCTAAAATCTGGGTATTTACAGATTTCCAGACAGAAGCACCCTTTGCTCAATTCTGTACCTTGGGGAACCAGAGCTGCCCAAGCAAGTAGCATTTGGGAGGCTTGTGAACTAACGGAGGTTCCTGGACATGAGGGAACTGGGCAGGTAGGAGCGCTCCCCGTTTGAAGGAGGAGAGAGTGCTCCATGCCACGGGCGTGGACCCAGAGCTGCAGCCCAGCTAACGGCTCTCTTCAGGGGGACACGGTGGCACGGAGAGGACTGGCGTTTGGTAAAGCCAACCTTTCGTCCCTCGGCTGTCACCGGCATCCTGCCCTAGCAGGCAGGGAACAAACAGGGGACTTTTTTTAGGTCAAACTTGTCAAAGCCACCTGGGAGGCAAAGGTGTTGCACTGAAACAAGAGAGGGGGCATCAAGCTTCCAGCTCCGGGCCCCTCAGCAAGGGGCGCAGAGGAGGTTCACCCGTTCCACACCGACTTACCCAGCCACAGGGCCCCATCTGTATCTAGCTGTGTCGCACCGAGCGGAGAAGAGCCAGCAATGGGGGCTTCGTTGCCGACTTGAAGGGAACCTTCTCTCTGTACCCTGCTCCCGGGAGGGAGGGAAGAAGAAACAGAAGATGATTAGCAACTTTAGAGGGGAAAAAACCCCCAGAGCTGCCTCCTGCTTTGTGCTAAATCCAGTCGCTGGGCACCATCAGCCCTTCTCCACCCGGGGAGCAGAGCTCTCACTCAGACAGAGTGGTCCTCAGTGCAATGCCAAACAGTTGGCCACGAGTGCTGCCCCCCAGCATCCCCTGGGCATCCCGCAGCCCTGCCAGCGGCCCGAGCTTCCTCCAGACCCATCCGCAGAAATCCCCGGCATGCCAGCCGCGTGATCCGCTCACCACTCCCACCACCAATAAAAATAAAAGGGGACGGCTCGGGCTCAACACGAACAGAATGTCAAACCCTCGGCCAGCTAAAATAAAAGGCACGAACCTTCCGTACCTCCTTGCGCCTGCCCCTTTGACATTTCCAGGCGTGCCGTGACACGCACCCCCTCCAACGCGGCGCTGCCCACATGCCTCTCCTCTATTATTATCCAAGAAAACGAGTGATCCGTGGGGATCACAAGGCAGGGAGCCACGGCCATGACTCAGGCTCCCTAGTTCACAGCTTGCCCATCCCCGAGCATTCCGCCACGGTCCTGCTCTCCCCCTCCCGCTAGCCTTTCACACCTGTATGCTTTGATATGGATCCACCGGTTGGTGTTGACTGGGACGGTGGATCGTAGGACAACTGGCTTGGAGCCGAGGTCGTAGGTCATTTGTACGAAGCCATCCACTATGGCGAGGGCAATGTAGTCCGATCGCTCCAGCCCCTTCCCGCTCCACAGGATCAGCCCCTGAGTGGCTTCTGTTTTGATGCTTAGTTCAAAGTGGTTGGATTGCAAGGCCTTCTCGCTGCACGGGGAGACGGGAGCAGGGGAGAAGACAGGGCAGAGTTAAAAACACGGCGGCAAAAGCAACAGGCAGCCAGTCAGCTCCTCGGAGCAGCCTTCTCTAGATCCCAGCCAGCTAGCTCACCCGCTGAGGAGAACCTTCAACTGACTCTTGGCATCAGGCTACGCATGGGGGGCTCAGTCCCTACCTGCTGCGCTTGAGGGGTCACAGCCTCTGCAATATCCCAGGCCTGCTCAGGCGGCCTGGTGCATGGGGGTAGCAGATGGAAAGCTCTGAACTGGGCCACAGGATCAAAGAAATGGCCCTCTGGAGGTCTCTAACCCAGCTCCCACTCGGAGCAGGACCATTGCCAGCACTATGGCTCTGCCCAGCTGAGCTTGGGAACACCAAGAGTGGAGCTCTGACCTGGATCTCCCTGCTGACCTGAGCGAGGGCTGCACAGGTCTCCTGGGGATGAAGTGTTTTCCCCAACATCCAGCTTGAACGTCCAAAGACGCACTCTGGGGCTACTGCCTCTGGCTTTTGCCCCCTCCATGGAGCACGAGGTTCAGAGACATCAAGCCCTGCAAGCTGTGACACACAAGTCTTGGTTCTGCCTCCTCGTACGCAGGCGCTGAAGGAAGAGGTCCGTTACACGGGCTGGCCCCAATCTGCTCAGCAGAAGGGTTTTGCCCAGAGCTGCCTTTGATTTGGGAGAGGTCAGGACAAAGAGGGCTCTGTTGGCCAGATCAGGAGGGCTGTGGGCAGCAGCTGAGCTGGGGTCAACACCATTTCACCATCCTGCTGGCAGGTGTACGAGGTAAAAGCAGAGCTGGGGCGCCTGGGGAGCACCACTCCCTGTGCCATCACCACACAGCGATCAGCCTTGGAGCCATTTGCTCTGCCACTGCCTCTGCTTGACCAAAGCCCAACAGGAACCCAAGGCTGGGGATGGTGAGACGATGAGCATCCTGCAGTTTGAAGGGTTGGAGACTGTCCACAGAGGCGGAAAAGCTTGCTTTCTCCTAGACGCGGTGTCTTTTCCCGAGGGAGGAATGAAGGAAAGACAAGATTTCCCCCAGGTTGGCATCCCCATCTTTGCTCGGTCCCTTTCGGAACAGGCAAAAGCGTCTTGGCAACAGGCGACACCACATGGAGTCGCCATCCACTCTCCTGGGATGCTCCAAGACACGCTGCTGACACACGTGCACACATCAACCAGGCAACACGGGCAACACAGACAGCTTTTTATTCCCAAGGGACACCGTGTCCAAAGGGCTGGACGAGGGCAAGGTAACTCGGCCTCTCCCCTCGCCCGCGGCTATCGGCTGTCTAGGTCCCCCAGGAGTGAGGGCTAGAGCTGGAGCCGCACAGGAGCTGCTGCTCCTACGCTGGAAGGACAGGGCTTCCTTCGTGTTTAGAGCTGTATCCCTTACAAATAAAAAGCCAAGGGCATGGACACACAGAACACGCACAGAGACAGAGACATGCTGAGGCAGCAAGAGCAGAGCACGAGACACAAGAGCTGAAAGCCTGGCACAGACTCACCTGGGCTCCGCAGGATAGTCCAGCGCTTCAGGACTGAGGCGCAGGAAGAAAGGGGAGCGTGCGATAAGCGCGGGGCAGCGGAGGAGACCCTTCCTTCCCACCCCGCTCGCAGACAGGGACAGCCCCGCTCAGCAGCGACAGCTCTTCACCCTACGCAATGCCCGAGCCGAGAAAACTGCCCCAGCACGAGCAGGGAGCCTCAACCACCGTCCTTGGGGCTGAGTCTCCTCAAGCCAGTGAGGCAAGTTGTTGCTTAGCCAGGGTGAGCACAGTAACGCCAATGAGTGAAGACAGCCCTGTCCCAGCAGCGCAGGGACTCTGCAACGCTCTCCCAGGTCAAGTGTTCCTGCTCGTGACCCACGCTGCCCCGCTGGGATGTGTATGTCCAGCAAAGGGCCACCCGCGCTGGGACAGAGGGCAGCGCTGCTGGGGGAAAGGAGGTTTTGGTACGCGGCCCTGCCAGAGCACCTTTTCCTGGGCAGACCTGCGGGCAGGTCTCAGGCTGGTTCTTTGGGGCGCTGCAGAAGGGGCTCCCATCTAGGCAGGTCGCTGAAGCGACGCGTAAGGCTTCTGAGTCAGCCTTGGGGCACTTGGGCAGCGGGGCGTGCAGGAGAAGGGGAAACCCAGGGCTCCAGCTGTCCTGCTGGCACTGCTTGCCAGCGTTAGGGGCTACAGGCCCGGCATTACAACCAGCTCTAACTAGAGGTATATATAAAAATATACATTCAAACCTCCCCCTCGAAAAATGTACGGGCATGTCATGGCCAGCAGAGCCCAGAGAAGCAATTGTTAGTCCTGCCCAATGCACACCCCAGCGTCTGCGCGAAGGCAGAAGAAACTACTTTTTATGGGCAGCCCAATGGCTCCTTCAGCCCTGGCAGGGCTAGCGAGCGCTGCTGCCAAATCCCAGCAGAGGGATCTGGGGAGAAGTGCTAAGCTCCCTTGCAGGATGGGGCATGCACAGCCAAAATAGGCTGGCTCAGGCGCGGAGGCGGCTGGGAACGGTGACCTTCCCTTTGCAGAGCACTGGGAGAGGCAGGGGACGAAGGTGGCAGCTTTCTGCTCCTCCGCAGGGATGCGGCTCGTGTCCGCGCAGAGGGACAGCTGGACACTCTGCCACGTGGCAGACTTGTCGTGCAGGCAACTACATGCCTCTCATTGCTGTAGGACACTCTCTAGCTTAGGAGGATGCTTGGCTCTTAGAAAGCCCTTTCCAAAACACCGGAGCAACCCCCAAACTGTTGGGAACGTGCAGCTGACGGGCTCTGCGGCTCCCCATGCACGCATGCACGCAACTCAGCTTCCCGAGCCTCTGTCTGACCCCAGCTTGCAGAAAATGAGGTGAGATGGGGATGTGACAGGCAGGGATTACTCAAACTCTCCCCCACATAGCGGGGAACACAGCTGCACGAAGCAGCGCTTCTCTTCCACTCCTGCCACTCACGAAGACGGACAGAAGCAAAGCAACAGCCCGCTCCAGGGAAGAAGCCCTGCTCCCCACCTGCCTACCCAGGCCCTTCTTCTGCCCTTCTGGCTGCACTGCACGTTGTGAGGGACTGCCCAGGCCACGCACCCCTGGACTGGGGAACATTCTCCTAGAACCCAGCCTCGCCTCCTTGCTACGGCTCATGCTGGAAAAACCAGGGCAGGATTAGCACTCCTCACTTCCATCTCCAACACTTTTGCTGCTGATGGAAGAGGTTAAGTCACAGGAACTTTCCTCCTCTATGCTCATCTGCTTAAACTAAGGCTAAGTTGCTGGGACAAGGTCTGACTACAGCAGAGGCAGGCAGAGCAGCTCCTGCTGCGTCTTGGCCCCTGCCAGAGCTGCAGGCAGTACCTGTGTGCTCCTCGCCCTGAAATGGGAACGCCTGCCCATGGCAGACCCCTGGGAGAGCGCCCGTATTCCTCCTCCCACACCTGCCCTGAGCTCCCCCGGTCCCGGTGGCAATGGGAGATGTGGTGGAGGGCAGATGGCTGCAGGGAGGACTGTACTTACGCGGGGATCTCATTGGTCAGGTGGCTTGAAAACAAAGAAACAAGGACGTTGAGAAGAGATGGACAGACAGAGACCGACAAACAACAGCTCAACACAAGACACCCTCCCCGGGCAGGGTGTTAGGGCAGCGGGGAGTCTGAGGGTGCAAGAGGCAGATGGACGGAACCTCCCAGTGCCGTAGAACTGGGAATTAACCACCGGGGCTGTAGGAGCGCAGTGCTGAGGAAGGGCATCGAGCCGGACTGCAGCAGACCAAGAGTCTCCTGTAGGAGAAACACCCAGCCCAGAGGCTGAAGAGGACCCCAGTCAGCAGCTGCGCAGCAGGCTCTGCTTATCTTGAGAGAGAAACCCCAGGGACCAGTACAGCCACAGAGACCACAAGGTCCCAACACGTACCCCTAGCCCATGGGGTCAGGGTCGAGCAGACGCTGGAGAAGGCTAGCCAGACCCCGCAGCAGCGACAGCCCGTCCCTGCTGGCAGAACCGACTCTTGCTGCACAAACAGCCAGGCAGACAAAGGAGCTGGCAGGCAGGCGTGAATTAAACCACAGGCAGAGCTAGCTCTCCCCTCAGCACAGCCCACAACCCGTTCCTGAGCACGGGGGCAAAAGAAAGGCACCAACCAGGAGCAAGGCACAGGCCACATTAACCATCTTCACGGGGTGCACTCCGTCAGCTTCATCCCACTCCCAAACGAGACTGTGCTAACCCAGAAGGTGGCCCACACGCTGCAGAACCACAGCATCCAGACCTGAAGCTGGCCAGGCACTGCTGCTGTGGGGAAAGCCCTCTGCCCACAAGGCAGCTTTAGAGATGAGGGCTGGAAGCGACTGCTCACGGCCCCAGTTTGGCTTGTCCCTCTTGGAGCACTGCGCTTGGACTTCTTCGACCCTAGCTCTTCCTCCTCCTAACAGCCCTAACTCCTTGTTCTGACCTTGGTTCAGCTCAGCAGCCAAGTTACCTCTTTGTCACGGCATTGTGGTACTCCATATATGTCCTACCATCAAAAGCAATGGCCTCTGCATCTCCAGCAGCCTTCTCAATGATCACTGGAGGTGGGAAAAAGAAGAGCTGTCAGGCAACGTAGCACGGCCCCTCCGTCCTTGGAGACGAGGAAAATCCCCCTTTACACTGAGCATTCCTAACAGGACGAAGGCATGCACAAACCTGCCATCCCCTGGGGCACGTCAGCACTGTGGCAGTCTAAGCAACTCCCTGGAAAGGTTTGCTACGGCTTCAGAGCCCGTGAGTTTGGACCATCTCCCTGTTTTGCAGCCAACTATCATGAAATCTGCAGCCTTGTTGGCTTCCTGCGGAGGAACCTGGGTTTGGTGATGGCCCAAGCGCTAAACTCGGGGAGGCAGTATGAAAGAAACCCTGATCTGGAGACAACTAGGCATTGCTCAGGCCCCCCCAGGGGAATCTGCCCCAGCACCAAACCACGTTTCCCTGCCCCAGGCTGCCTGAAGTGAGCAACAACAGGATCAGAGGGCGCTGACAGGAGGCGGCGACAGGGCTGGGCGACCTACCCGCGGGCAACAGCATTTGCCCCGCCGCACGCAGCGCAACGCCTGCATTTCTGAGAAACGGCACAGCCCCGACTTCAAAACAGCTCCAAACCCCTGCCAGCCTGCAAGTGCCACCGCTTGTTTCCCCGGGATCCCTCCCAGCAGCCAGAACAAGGACAAGACCTTGGCGTAAGCGGCGCACTGTCCTGCTGCCACCGGCTAATCATCGAGGCAGCTTCATTGCCGCGGCTGGCTAGTGGGTGAGGGTCCACGTCCAGCCCTACCCTGGCAGTCTCACCTTTCTCACAGTGAGCCCCGGAGAAGCCCCTCTGGCAGGCACACTCGTAGCTCTCTAGCCGGGGGCTGCAAGTGCCTCCGTTCTGGCAAGGATTGGGTTTCTGGGTACAGGGGTGGCCTCGGAAGGGGGAGATCTCAATGGCGCTGCGGATGTTCTGCTCCTTCAGCACAGGCACCCCCTTGACGGAGATCTAGCAGATACAAGCAGCGGGAAGCACAAGAGTCAGCCTTCACTGCCCCACTTCTCCGTGGGGCTGGTGGGGGCACACAGACCAGTATCCTGGTGGGGAAGGAGGAGCTGGGAATCCAGTCCCAAGCCCCACGTGTTCCTGTGACGCACGCCCACCTCCCCTTCTGCCACCCACCATTGCCACTTTTCAACTGGGTGTGCCCCCCGCCATGCACACGGACCCACACGCTGGGGCAACCCGCTCCCAGGCTCGGCCTTGCCCTCCTCCAGCGATGCCAGCACAGACGGCACATCTCCCAGTCAGGCACCCGGCTGCCCGATAAGGCCTTACCCTTTGCACAGCTCCATCGAAGCTGGTGGAGATGGCAGCTGCTCGAGCTAGCTTGCTGAAATCAGGGGCTCCCCCCACATAAAACGGCTCCTTCAAGTTCAGGAAGGTGTGAGGCACCTGGGGAGGAGAGGGGAGAAGGTGAGATGGTGAAGAAGTCAGGCTAGCCCTAAGCTGGACGCCGGGCACTTGGCCCAGCTCTGTGGAGACTAGAGGAGGCTGCAAGCAGGGCAGTGCTGCAGGCGGAGCAGGCACCCGTGCGCAACCAGAAGCCAGGCTGGTGGGAAAAAAAAAGCAACACCCGCCTGTTCCCTGGGCTCTCCCACTCCCTGCCCTCCTCCCTTCGAGGCACGGGCCGTGTCCTGGGGCAAGGCTGGTGCGGGGCACCGCTGGCCACTTTCCCCCCGGAGGCTGGAGCAGGAGAGCCCCTCGGAAAGCATGCCAGGACCCAGCACAAGCGAGCAGGACAGCCCTGCCCTAGAGCAGGCAGGCAGGAGGTGGGCTGGGCAGGGAAAGGTGGGCTGAGCCCAGCATCCCACTTGGGTCCCCACCTTCTTCTCCATTCCCTGTCCTGCTCCTGCCCCAGCCTGGCCACCCCGAACACCCTGCAGCCCTCTGCCTCCCTGCCTTGCCACCGGGGACCCGCAGCCGGCCACCGGCCATGGCGTTGCCCGGGTGAGCCCCCGCTGAGCACAGGGAGCAGATGAGCTCCATGTTTCTGGCAGCAAACCAGGCTGTGTCAAGGGCGCTGGGAGAAAGGGGCCTCCAGCGAACCTCCTCGTGCCAAGCTGCCAGCAGGCACTCAAGGAAAAGATTTCCTGTGGATTTAATTTTGGGGAGATGCTGTTCTAACGCTCTCAGGCGTGGAGGTCTCCCATTTTGTGTGGCCCCCAAAACCAAGTAAACAACTAGAGCTTCAGTCTCGCCAGGGCTAACGTTTAAACCCAAACGCATACCAGAAGGGTTCAGCTTGGGTTTATCCGGCTGCTACAGGTCCCCTACAGCAAATGGCTAGAGGAGGTTCTGCTGCACCCCATGTGGCTGTGTTTTTGGAGGAGAAAGACCCCCTCCTTGCCGTCACCCTGCAGCCCCAGCTGCACAGCACGGAAAGTCTCCGGTAAGTCTTTAGCCACATGGTTCACCGGGCACACAACGGGAGCGATGTCCCTTCCTGAGCCCCTGGGACAGACCCAGAGGCACAGCAGTGAGGCAAAGATGCAGTTATATGAATCACTAGCTAATGCTTTGTGGAGTTAACACAAGAAACATGACCGGATTAATTGAAATGCTGCCGAAACAAGATGTAACAACTGGCTGGAAATTAATGATGGGAAGAGGAAACAAGTGTCTCTAATCTATAGAGATCCTAAAGCTGCTTGGTCAGATGGGGAGCGGGTGGAACACTGAGATCTGAATGGAAAACAAAAAAGAACAACGTGCCAATGGCAGATGAGATGGAGGTGCAGTGGGTCATACTTATCTTTACCTTACGGGATTTCTGGGATCCAGACAGCAGGGGAGGGAAAAATACAAATGAAAATCAAAGGCAGAGAGAGAAAGAGAGAGAGAAAAGGGAGATCAGTGGGTAACATCACAACATGCAAGGCTGCAAGATCACCGCTGCAACCAGTGCCTGGGGTAGCCAGGGAAGGGGAGCTGCAGAAGGCAAGAGGAGGGGCCGCTGCCACCCACGGGTAACCTTCGCTGGGAGGGAAGCCTGAAAGGACGAGAGCGAGGGGAGGAAGAAATCCCTTCTTTTGCAGGAATGCTGTGCAATCTTGATGCTGCACTTCTAGGTGGATCTTAAGGATCGGTTCAGCAGCAATTGGGGCTTTTCCTGCATGATCAGCTTCCCTGCTGGAAAGGTGGATGAAAGGAAGGCCAGTGGCCCTGCCATGAAACCCCAGGGAACTGCGGTTTGTGCAGAGACAGAAGTGCAGAGGGGACAGGGCACAGGGAGAAGTCAGAGAGGTCAACTGCCAGCTGGGAAACAGAGGAGAGAAGGCGCTAATGGATTCAGCAGCAAGAGTGCAACGGGGCTTTTGCTGCCCCGTGGCTTCCCCCCGGCTGAGCTCTGCGCTGCTGGCACCGCGGAGGGCTCTCGGGAGCATCGAGGGCACGGGCTGAAACCCACAGGGGCTCAACACAGCGGCAGCACGGGCTGCAAGGGTGCAGGGACAGTCGAGGACCTGCAAAAAAGGGGAGGATGTGGGGATGTGTGTGTGTGCGCGTGCATGTGTGTGAGGGGGGGCTCAGTCAAACACACCCCTCAAAGCAAGGTCCCAAGAAGCGGGGTAGGCGTGTCGCTGGCAGCTCTGTGTGTGCTGGGGGACGAGGAGGGAGGAAGAACTGGAAGAGGGGTGCAGTGGCTGTCCTACAGCACCAGGGCCAGGCCACAGAGCAGCTAAGGCAAGCTCAGCCCCGCAGCATCCTTTTCTCCCCAGGTCTTGCCCACTCCTCCTCCACCTTTACATGCACCACAGGGATGGAAAGGCCACAAGCCTGGGAACTTCTCAGCTCGTTTCACACATGAGAGGAGCTGGACTGGAAGTCCAGAGAGCTCTCCCTGGCCCATCAACTTACCGGTGACTCTCCCATCACCCTCTCGCCGTTGTTGATCCTCATTACCCCTTTGCGCCCATTCCTCTCCAACAAGACACTTATCCAGGTGTTGAGGGGAACTGGCTCTTTGCTCCTGGTGGTGAGAAGGGTGGAGAAGACACACGGGTGAGAGCTCTGCCATCACCACCTGCAAACACAGCGTTGCAAAACCTCCCCTGACCAGCCTGGGCTGCCCAGGCCACCACAGCTTGACCAGCTTGGGCCACCCCAGCTCGTGGCCGCACAGCCAGCCCGGCATTAGCCCGGGGAAGAGGCACAAGCTGGGGACAGGCCCAGCTCTGCCCTGTCCCACAGAGGGACAGCCAGCCAAGAGCCGTTACTGCAAACAGCCGAGGCCAGTATGAAGCCCTCTCCTCCCTGCTTCCTTAGTTTTCTGGGGAGGGGGAGCTCAAAGCCAGTGCTGGATGCCAAAAGCCACCACTGTCCCTCATGCCTCTGTTGTCACCACCACCCTGACAAGCAGCTCCCCAGCCCACAGCCCACCCTACCTGAGCACAGCCGCCCCTTTGCCCAGGTCGTATCTGTACTCCAGGTAGCCATCGTGTAAGGCCAGGGAGACAAAGTCCCCTTTGCCATCCGTCTTCTGGCCGTTGTAGAAGATCATGCCGCTGGGGTTCTTGGCCAGGAACACAACTTCCATGGACATTTTGTCCCTGAGGAGAGAAGGATTATGGATACCCTCCAATCCAGCTGCCCACGCGCTCTCTTCCTCCAGCCCCACGTGCCAAGCCCCCAAGGTCTCTGCCTGCCTGGGACTACAGGTAAGGCAGAGAGATGCCACCCCTGTAAGGCACTCTTGCCAGCTAAGAGATACATCTGCCACGTTCAGGATGCTGCTCCGTGGTGCTTTTTTACCCAGCCTGTTGCAACACCAAGCACCAGCACCCAGGGCACGGTACTGGCTCAGTCTGGCTGCAGGGATTCTGGAGATGCCAGTTCCACCCGACAAAACCTCCAGCAAGCAAAAGGGAAGACCTCTAGGGAGAGCCAGCACGTGACAGGCGAGGCTCAGAGCATGAGCTCCCTCCCCCAGCTCAGCCGCGCAAGCGACGCGCTCGCCTGCCCCTCTCCCGTTCCCTGGCACTTACTGGAGGTCAGGAACGAAGGTCTGCAGCCCGTTCAGCTCGAGGTAGGAGAAGCCATTGAACTCCGGGAGGAAGGGCATGGTGTGGTCCTGCTCTGTCACTGGGCACAAACGAGGGAATGGTGAGGAAGAGCAGGCAGAGCAGCTTCAGCCAGCGCCCCAGAGCCACAGCAGGCAAGGCCTCCTGGCCACCCAGGCTGGGGAAATCACCACGTTCAGTTCCACCCCCTTCCCCAGACCCGCTCCTCTGCCAGCTCCCGTCCCACCTAGCTCGCAGAAGTCTCCTTCCCGGCCCATGGGACAGGCGCACAAGGCACCTCCCTCTGGCAGCACCAGGCAGGTGGCAGAGACGTGGCAGGGCGTAGGGTCGCAGGGATTCCTCTCGTCGGCACACGTTGGGCCTGCAGCGGAAAAGGCAGGCGGTCACGGAAGCATCTCAAACCAAGAGTCATGAAGCGCAATCTGGCCAGAGACAAGCGCCTCTGATGCCTCCTGATGCCCTGACAGCCTTTTTTTCCTGTCCAAGGTTGGGTTCCCACGACCCAAGAAGCCCCCCGCAGTGGACCCCGCGAATGGCAGATGATACCTTTGCCAGACTATGCCCCTGAAATGCAAGTGGAAACTTTTTTTGTGCATGAGAACAAACAGATCTTGGTCCTTGTCTTATGTGCATGTGAATAGGTCTAAATTCTAAATTTCTCAACTTCACTGGATGCGTCTTCACCCTACACTTCTCCCTCTAACCTCCTGCTGACACTTCCCCTCCCCAGCGTAGCTCATAACACGAGCCCCAGACGCTCTGGGAGCCCTCAGAGCCAGCCAGCAGGCCCAGGAGCCCCAGCATCGCTCTGTCTGCAGCCCCCTCCCCGTACCCGTGTAGGTGTGGAGACACTCGCAGTGGAACATCTCTGCCTCCTTGACGCGGCAGATGCCACCGTGGTGACAGGGGTTGGGGTGACAGGGGTCGTTGCCGCACTCGCCCACCCCGCTGCCATACAGCACGTCGCTGCCTTTCTCCCGCAGGTCGTACATCTGGTTGTTCACGTCCAGGAGGCGGATGCAGCCCTTCAGGCCGGCGGTAGCTGCGGTGCGATCCGCCACCCTGAGGGGGACAGAGGAGAAAGCGGGTGGGGGGGGGGGGTTTGTCCCCCGAGGACAAAAACGCAGAGGTCCTCCAAGCGTCTGGGTCAGGCTGCGCTCCCCAGCGGGGCAGTTAAGAGCTCCCCACCCCAGGCCCAGTGAAGCCCCGCTCCACCACGACCCTCCAGCCACCGCCTGGAGCCTGCTCGCACAGGGCTGCGGCCACCACAGACGCAGCAGAGGCTGTGACACCCGGGGCAGCGGTCCAGCGCCTGTCACTCACGCAGCCATTTGATCCTCCGGCGCTCCCCCGATGAACAGGTCTGTGTCGAGGTTGAGCCCGTCGGTGCCCGTGGGGCTCTCCCCGCCGACGTGGGGCTCCCCGTCGACAGACAGCATGCCGCTGCGGCGGTTGCGGTTCACCACTAACTGGTGCCACTTGCCAGGCTCGACACGGACCTTGCTGGTGATGATGCCCGTGCCAGAGCCTGTGTTAAACCTAGAGCAGAAGAGGGGGGGGAGGTCTGTGTCTGTGCCACCCTGCAGAAAAAGTGACGTCTGTGCCCTGGCACGGGGGCTGCTGCAGCCCAGGGAGAAGTTGGGAGCACTTGGGAGCGCCCCCTCCCTCTCCCCCTCTGGACCAGGCGGCGCTTGGAGCACACAGATGTCCCCCGCTGAGCATCGGGACTGCCTGCCTGAGAACTCATGTGGATTTTGTGGTCCTTTGAGATCTGCCCTCCACCTCGCCTTATTCCAAATCTGCGCTTTTGGAGCTGGAAAAATCATTTCAGCTCATATTTCTAGGGACTTTCCCTCTTCTTTTTTTCCTCCCTGCATTTCTTTCTCCAGTACAAAAACAGCACCAAAAAAAGACCTCTCGCTTGCTCAAAAAAAAATCAACCTCCCACCCCTTTCGGCTTTTCAAAATTCAAACTGAAACACAAGTGAATTAACTTTGCTGAAACGTGCTACAGGGAATGAGTCCCCTTAGTATTCCTGTTATATTGGGACAAACTCTTCTCCTTTTCCTGCCCATTTGATGCTACTGTTTCTTAGCCTACAGGTTTGAGCCCAGCACCCTCCCAGTGTCCTGCAAGGACCATTCTGGTAAGAGTGGCTGCTCCAACCTCCTCCACACCACGCAGGGCTGAAGGGAAGGGCACCCACCTGAGCTCCACAAAGCCGCCAACCAGTGCCAGGGAAATGAAGTCTTTCCCGCGGTTCTGCCCGTTGTAGAGCAGCAGCCCGCTGAGCTCCACGGTCCTGAACTCCATGGCGATGCGCACAGTGTGGTATGCCTTCATCATCTTGAAGGCCAGGTAGGACTTGCCACCAAAGCTGGGGATGAAGTACCTGATAGCTGCAAGAGCCGGGGGCAGGGGTGGAGAAAGGAAGAGGGGATGAAGTAGAGGAAGGAACAGAAGGATAGAGAGCAGATAAAGGCCTGACGCGAGCCTGTGAACATCTTCCTACCCGTACAAACAAAGAGAGCTCTGGTGAAATGGCAGAAAGGAGCTCGCTCTCTCCGCTGAGCCCATGCTCCTGTGCGATTATCCCCTGTCACCGCCTCCCAGACATTCGTACTGGTAGCAACCAACTCCTCTTGTGATGGCATGGCCCCAAAGACTGCTCCTGGGCTTTAGGGATCTGTGGTATTGCTCTCCCAGTACTCAGCTTCACTGGCGTCCCAGTCAGCTCCTCCCAGGTAAGGACCAGTGCTGTTGGTCCTTTCCATACCCAGCTACCCCATCCCCTGGGCCACCGGCTGAGCTCTGCTGCACACACAATTCCTCATAACCCAACTTCCCTGCTCCTTACGTCATTTTAATCTGTCAGAATCCCATGACAGATTTACATTCATCACTCCAGGCTTTTATTTGCTGCAGCTGAGATTTTCCAAGGGATCTGGAAGGCCAAGCCCTATCAAAATTAACAGGACTGGACACCCACATCCAGCAGCAGCTCTGAGCGCTCCACCTTACGGCTTTAGCCACAAAGCTTTTCAGGAATAAGCCCTCACAAACACCCAGAGCCTCCGTCGTGATACCAAACTGCCAGTGGGAGCTCACAGTAAGTAAGAGCTGCTCTGGTTAAGCACGCTGCCAGTTAGCAGCTGCTTGCTAAGCAGCTCTGAGCGCCGGGAAACAGAGCCTTAATGATCACCACACATCTCCTGGTGTTTGAGAGGACAGCCAGTGCCCGTCTCTCTGTTACACTAACTAGCAGTCACTAGCTGCGGGAGCTGCGAGAGGAGATAAAAAAGGAGAAGCTCACAATCCCCACGCTTCGGGACCGGTATATCGGAAGCGGAGCCAGGAAGAAATTGCTCCTGGCACCTTCTTGCCCTGCAGGCTCGCCTCTTACAAGGCATAGTGCATCTGCAGAGCCAAGAAAACCGGTTAAATCGACCCCTGCGGTGCCTCCTGCCTGGTGCTGCCAGCGCTAGCGATGGGGCTGGGTCTGCCTGCGCCCCCACATCCCTCCATCTCCCAGTCAGCGCGGTTCGCTGGGGCACGGACAGACGGAGGGACGTACGTTTCTCACAGACGGCTCCCCCTTTGCCTGCCGGGCAGCTGCAGGTGAACTCCTTCCCGTCGTCCTCGCAGGTGCCACCGTGCAGGCAGGGGTGAGAGTCGCAGGGCCGCGAGGGTTTCTTCGTGGTGGTGGGGGGCTGGCGGGTGGGTTTCCGCCGGGGGGTGGTGGCGGGGAGGGTGGAGGTGGGTCTCTTGGTGCTCACAGCGCCCGTCATCTTGGCGCCGGGCCGGCCCCCGGCGTCTGGGCGCAGGACGTGGACGGTGGTGGCAGCGGCCGCCGTGGTGTAGCGCCGGGTGGTGGCGGGTGCCACGGTGGTGGCCGTGGTTGTGGTGACGGTGGTGGTGAAGAGCCTGGGGATCCAGTCTGGAACACAGCAAAAAGCAGGTGGAGGCTGGAGCTTCGCAATCCTCTCTGGGGGGCAGGGAAAGCCGCTGGGGCTTTTGGGGTGAGATGGCAGCAGAGAGGCTTGGACAGGTGGCTCGCCCAGGCCACCGTGTGCCCCAAAGCCCAAGAGCCCTCGCCCCTCCGCTCTCCAGGCCCCAGAGCTCCTCCTGCACAGCCTGGATTACGAATCGGGCAGCTGCCTGCACAGGGTGTGTGTCTGCACAGCGTCCTCCTCCGCAGCACCGCAGTGCTGCCCTGCTCTCCCACCCTGGAGTGGGGGTAGGCATCCTCCCAGGCAGAGCTGCACCTTTCTTTCCTGGAAAATTGGTGGTTTGGGTTTATCAGCATGAGATCCCACGGCCTGGGCTGGCCACCCCTCTCGGGAGTACCAGGGGGAGCACCGGGAAGGGCTCATTTTTCACGAATTTCTCCTGAGTTGAGAACAAGTTCCGGGCACAAGGACTAAGCCCTGAGCCCTGGCTCTGGAGGGCACTGTCTGGGGAAGCATTTGACAGGTTACTGCTACAGATCAAAGGCCCTGGCGAGACCAGAAAAGCCAGCCTGCCCGTTCGAAAGCCTAAAGCAAGCGAGGGGGACTGACCCCAGACAGAGGGGGCTCACCAAAGTCCATGAATTTGACATGCTCCTGCTGGGGCTTCTTCACCAGAATGGTCTTCTTCTTGGAAGCTTTGATCTGCTTCAGCAGGGCCCCTTGGACATCAGCTGCTGTGTAGGAAGTGGCTGATGGTAGCCAGGAGGAGAAAGGAGAAAGGCAAGAGTGAAGATGCAGGCTGACCCAGCCGTTTCCCTCTCCTGACCTCCCCACGATGCATCTGAACCATTCCTTTCCCTAGGAAAATGCTTCCAGGCACCAGCTTAGGGTGCACCTCCTCCCAGCTCTTCTCACAGCATCTGTTCATTTCGCTGGACAGAAGACACATCCCCAGCAAGTTTTAATCAGGTTCTTTCATGCTCCTTGCCACATGCTTGTTTCTCAGGCCAGCAGCCCCACTGGGAGTGCCTGCTCCCTCCTCAAGCAGATGGCGATGCCACAGTGAATCAGCACCGGGAAGGCTCTTACCTGGATCAAAGTGGGACTCCACAATGACACGGACAGCACTGCTCTGCCCCAGGTCTCGGACGCGGATGCTCTTAAAATCCTTCTTAACGTCAGAATTGCGGAAAAGCTCATCCAGCTAGTTGGTTGGAGGTGAAGGAGAAAGATAAACTGATTAATGGCGAGATCCTAGGACATAGGTCCTTTTAGTAAAAGATCTTGAGTCACAGCGAATCTCCTTGGTTTCAACCCACACGGGTTTGCATCCAAACCTTCGCAAGACACCCCACGGACACATGCAGAGAACAGGGCTCTGTTCTATAGGGTGATAATTTCAGATGGTCCCTCTTCTTTATGGTCTGAGTCAAAGGTAAGAACAGGATGCCGAAATAGCGCGGGGAAAGTGAGCTATCCCCATCGTACCCATGAAGAGCAGCGGAACAGAGCCAGACCAGAGACACCTTGCAGTTCATGCAGGGATTTTTCTATTGTGTGGCATCTAAGTCTTACTGATCTCTTCTAAAGCTGTGTAAACCTGCTTAGGCACTTTGGAAAAATCCCGTAAGGCCCCATTCTGCATCCTTAAGTACCTGACTGCCTTTTAAAACTTGGCTCTCAGGCACCGCAGGATTTGTCTGAAGTCACATGAAGGAGACTGATGGGCTTAGAGCAAGTCAGGGCTTTGCTAGCTATCTGCCCGGCCTCGTGTTGGACCAGCAGTCGCCCAGCTAGAGGCCACTGCTTCCTTCCCTCGGCCTCAAGGCAAAGACAGAAGAAAGGAATGAACTGACTAATGGCCCCACGGTATAACTTCCCCCTGGAAATTCAGGCATAGTGATCTCAGAGGGGTAAAGCAGCACATCACACCCATGGGCGTTCGCAGGTAAGCTGCAGAGGGATGACGGGTCCCTGCAGCACAGGGCCGTGGCAGGAGCTCTCGGCTCAGCCACAGATGGCCTCGGAGACAGAGGGCCTGTGCCATGCCTTCATTTCCCCCAGCCTGGGAAAACAGAAACCTTGTCTTCTCAGGGGGTGAATGGATGAGCCAGTGAATGAAGCCTTTGTATGCATGTTTGCATCCTCAGATAGAAGCCACTGTCGTATTGGGAAATATTGCTATTGTGATACAGAGCTGCAGGAACCATATGGTCCATATGCCAGGCACACATCTGCTTATATGACTGTACCGAGGGCTTGCCAACTTCTAAGTGCAGCTTGGAACCAGCTCTAAATCTGTTAATCTCCTTGCAAAGATGCTTTGTATTTGCTGTGCCACACTGCAGGCTACAGTATAATGTTGCTACCCCACCCAGCGCTTCCTTGGCATAGCCATATGCACACATTGCCACGCAAAGTCCACCTACTCCCAGAGCTGGCAACGCAGGGAGGAGGGGGGGTTCTCCTTAGAAGTGGGAGGCTGGATTTACACAAGCAGCTTCCCAGGGTGTGTTGCTGAATTGGAGGAACAAAGGGGTTTTGGACACGTTTTTGTCTCAGGGCTTTTCATGCAGATAAGGACGCTTTGGGAAATCCAGGGTGTTGAGGCAGAACCTCTTGGCTGAACAGCCCCACCGCCAAGATCAAGCTGAAAAAGGATCAGTTTTGACCCAGCAGATAACAAAGGATGGAAGCCACTGACACAGCACGTGGTAGAGGCTAGTAACACATGTAGATTAAAAGGAGATCAAATTCACAGAGGCTACCGCTTAGACAGAACTGGTGCATCATCTCCTTTACACTCTTAAGTGCCCACCCCATAAAAGCACCGGCCCTGGTGATAAGCCACGTTCACTCCCAACTTTTGCAGGTTAAGCTTATCTCAAAACACCACCCCCACCCCCCCAAAAAAAAACCCAAAAAACCCCCATGGAGTGGATGCTCCTCCAAAGCACCCAACACATTTTGCAGAGAGGTCTCTGTGCTCCCATTTGACAGACAGCAATGACAGGCCACGGCCTCCCCAGAAGCCGTCATGAATGAGAAGGCAAAGCAGGAGGAAACCCAGAGCAGTTCCCATGGTGGGGACAACAGAGAGTGTCTCCAGTTCCAGAGGGTGGTGCTGGCACAGGGACTGCTAACACGCACCCGGGGAGCGCTGCTCAGAGAGCAGAGAGCGCTCGGTCCCTGCTTCAGCGGGGTGGCTGGAAGGACGCCCAGCAGGCAGGCAAACCTTCCTGCCCAGCGCTGGCACCTCGGAGGCCAAAGGGACACGAGCGAGCGAGCGTGCCCCAGGTTGGCTCCCCGTGGGAACCCAGACACTCGAACGGACAAGCCTGCTTACTAGCAGCAGCTCGGAGAACGCCTGCTCGCTTGAGAAGGGGAGGACCATGTTTGTGGAATTGAACATTTGAGGTTTAGTCATCTGTCCACCACAGCACAGACAGTTGGGCAGGGTCCTCTCGTCTTTTGCCAAGGCCAGAAAAGCCCTAGGCAGACCCTAGATGAAGTGCAAAGAACTCACCGCGCTCTCAATGCTCCTGGCCGTCTCCCCAAAGAGCTCTGACTTGGGGTCAGCCATCTCCGGTGTGTAGAACAGCTCCTGGCCTTCCACCTCCTCCAAGATGAGGACGCCTTGGAAGACTTTGGTAGCTACGGAAGGGAGGGTAAAGAAGACAAACGCCTTTAGTCGGCTTGTGGGCAGGTGACAGGCGTGGTGGCTGACAGCCGCAAGGAGCGTTCGAGTCCCTGGGTGGGGGGAGGAAAAGGGTGATGGCAGTGTGCGGGTAGTGCCAGTGTTGGGGTTAGTCTGGATGGGTCTGGGAGAGCGCCATGGAGGATTAGTATCAGAGGGTGCTGGAGCAGATGGTAAAGACCAGGCTGGAGATGGCAGCTTTTACCATACGGTTTCCTCTGAGCTCCGGCCCGGAGAGCAGCCCCCCTGCACCGGCTGAGTAACAAGAGAAAGACGTTAGCCAGAGCAGCACAGAGTCAATACGGCAGGATCAGACACGTGCATACACACAGGGGGCAGAGAAGGGTGAAATGTGGACTCTGGACAAGGAGAAGAGACCTGTGCTGGGAGAGGGAAGTACAGACCCTGCCAGCTAACAGCCTGTGGTCAGCCTTGCAAAACCAGACCGAAATTGCAACAGGAACCCAAGGTGTGGTTCCCCTTCCAGGGGAGCTGTAGGAGTGCAGAGGCAGCTACAGAAAGATCCTCGCTGCGGGTAACGCTACGGGAGGTTCCCCAGCAGCTGCCCTTTCGTGGGTTAAAAGGGGAACGTGGTGTCCAGAGGAAAAAGGGGATGTCCTGCTGGAAACCCCAAGGAACAGGGTCAGTTAAGAAGGACCTCAGTGAGCAGTGAGGAAACATGTGGGAACAGCCCCAGAGCAACCATTTTTAGGGTGACGACGTATGCACAGGGCAGCCAACACTCTGATCAAGCACGGGTAGCTCTGTGTTTCTTCAACATGGACAGTGTGAAAGAAGGGACTGTCAGGAGGCAAGACAGATCCCACCTAGGTCACGAGAGCAGTGCGCACCCCTGGGAACCACAGCGCGACTCAAGAAGCTCAGACCATCCCCCCCACTAGGAAAGCCCAGCAGGGATACCGGGGCTACAGCTGCTCTCCCTGCTTGTCCTGGCACCAAACTGGTCCTGGTCAGCCCAACTCCCTTTACAGCCATCGACACAGATAAAATGGGAGTCTAAGAAATTCTCTCATCCCCCTTTAGTGCCAGTCACGAGCTCTGCAGAAGCCTGGGTAAAACACTGGCCAAAGTTTTAAGGCTATAGCAGTCAAGGAAGAAGTGAAACAAACTGCAGAGTGTCCTGGCTCCCACCAAGGACTAGGGCTGGCTGCTGGGGGCTGTGGCAGGTGGGGACAATGTCTGTCAGCTACCGTGGCTCAACATGTCCCCATGAACATCACCTCAGGGACACGCCAGCCCCCAGACGAGACACAGGAACCGTGCTCACCGCCAGCCGGGCAAGCCCAGCACCACTCTGGGCAGCTCTCAGTGGCATCCCTCCCTCTCCTGCACCTTGCCAAGAGCTCACCCTGACCCCTGACCACCGAAAGGAAGCCCAGAGCCCAGCCCCTCAAGGACAAACTCACCGGGACAGTTGCTGCCTTCCGCATCAGCAGCCGCAGTCTTGCCATCAGAGCAGCATCCCAGCGGGGTGTTGTAACACGTCGCCCTCTCGATGGCTGGGGTGGAAGTTACCTGGCTTTCCTCCACCTCCTCTTCCCCTGCAGGGCATTAAGAGGAGCATTCACCAGCAGGAGGTAAGACCTCACCTCTGTGTCAGAGAAGAAGGCTGAGGCACAGCTTAATTTCGCTGTGAGAGGAAGGATATGGTTTGACCCACAACCAACCTGCCAAGCCGAAGAAGCGCACACTCACCGGCAGAGCCTGCCCCACTAGATTCCTGGTCTCCACTGATGCCCATCTCTTGGTCTCCACTGCCTTCTGCACTGCCTGATTCAACGTAGGCGGGCTGGGTGGTGGCCAGGACCACCGGTGCGGTGGAGAGAGGGCGCACGGTGGCCTTAAACACCCCGTGGGTCATCCACGGTGTAGTGGCTGGTCTGGCAGTCGTGATGCGCCTTGTTGTAGGGTGACCTCTTTCAGTAGGCCTGGCTTCCAACAGCAGGGAGCTGGTAGCCAGCTCGGTGGGTTCTGGAGCCTGGGTGGTGAGCCGCAGCGGCGGAGGAAGGATTAACTTGTCCAAGGGCAGCGTGGGCAGCGGCGTGGGTGGCGAGGTGTGGCTTGTGTGAGTGATGGACTCTGAAAGGAGCAGCGAGACAATGAAGCGTCATGGCACAGCGAGGAACTGCAGAGGGAGGCAGCCAGACCCGGGTCCGAGAGCTGGCACTGCCCCAGCACCGAGAGCAGCAGACACTCACCGTGGCACTGCCCCACGTGCTTCACTGTGATGACCTGTCCCTGCCGGCAGGCGATGGTCTTCAGCTGGCACTGGTCCCCGTACGTGACGCCATCAGACCCACACACCTGGGAGGCAGAGAAGGAATGTGAGCTGCAGCTCTGTCCTCCTCCAAGCCCTGGGCAAAATAAACTGGTCTCTCCATGCTGGAAGCAAGAGGCTTTGCAGGGGTCCCTCTGAGGCTGCAGAAGCCCAGGAGCAGAGCAGCTCAGAGGTGCCAGACGGGGGACAGAGCACCCAGCTCTGCTGGGAGACGTCTGTAACTTGCACGTCACCCTTCCCCACGCACCGACGAGTGACCAAACTTGCCCGCCTGCTTCTTGTCGAGGAGGGAAAAAGACACCAGACTCCTGCGCTGCCTGCACCAGCCCGACGCAGCCAAGCTAGCCACACGCTCCCCTGCACGCCACCCAGCCCCCCCCACGGCTGCCTCTCCCGCAAACCTTGGTCATGTTGGCCTCCGAGCAAAGCGGGGATGGGCACTCGCAGTGGGCGAAGCCGTTGACTTCCACGCACGAGGCCCCAAACTCACAGTTCATTTCCTCGCAGGATTTCGGGGCTGACGGGTCTGGGGTAGGGAGAGAAGGGGGGAGAGATGACCAACAAAGCACATACCAAACATACAGAAACAGGCTATGCTGAATCAAAATCCCTCTCTCCTCCCAGCGGGTCTGAGCTCTCCCAGGGACTCGCCAGAGCTGTTCAGACCAGTGGACAAGACAGACTTTCACCAAACAGAGAAACAGTCCCTCGTGCTGTGCGTGAGTGCACAGATAACAGGAACCCAGCCAGGAATGGAGGCCAGGGCCCCTTTCCCCCCAAAGCACGGGCATGCAGGGTGGGAGGGAGTCATTTCTTTCACAGGCCTGTGTGTTGCCCTGCAGCAGTACCCAAGCACCCATTTCTCAGTGCCCCACGCAATCTCTCTGCTACGTGGCTCCCTCACCTTTCTCACAGCCAGTCATGCCCAGTTTGCTGCCATTGGGGCACTGGTTGCACTTCATACCAGTGATACCAGTCTTGCAGGAGCACAGTCCAGTCATCTGCTCGCAGTCGTCACGCACTGAACCCACCGGGTCGCAGTTACAGGCTGCCCAAGAAGGGGGGAAAAAAAAAAACCAAACAAAAAAAAGAAGACACTGTTTTGCTGATGGATTTGTGGAGCCGACAGCAGACTCACTCAGGTCCTCCAGCAATCCAAGGAAGAGCGAGGAGAAGGGTCCAGGGGAGGACCATAATGCTGCCTGCTACCTGCTACTGACCCCACACGAGCTGCAGGAACCCGCCTCCACCCGCCACCACCTGACCACTGTCCTACGGCTTGTGACCCCACATCTGCTCCACGGACACCCGCAGGGCCTATTCACGCTGAGCTCCAGCTGCCCTGCAGAACATCTGGCCGGGGAGCGGGCCCGCAGAAGGAGACACCGTCTCCTCGCCCAGCTGCACCCTGAGGGGAGCCACAGCATCTGTGCGACGCTCCGGGCCACCCCGTCTCTCTCGCAGGGAGCAAGTCATCCAGCTCTGCAAAAACAACCGCTGGAGATGACTTAGAACAGGAGCCGTCGTTAGGGGTGAGTGTTTTAAAGAGCACGGGTACCCCGCCGTGCCCGGAGCCCCGCCGGGGAGCCGTGCCAGCAGGGAGCTGCGTGGGACGAGGGGTGACAGCCCAGCCCTGCCCGCACTCACGCGTGCAGCCGCTCTTGCTGTCGGTGACGATGCCGCGGAAGTTCCAGAAGCCGGGCTCGCAGCGGTCACACTTCAGACCCCCCACGCCCGGCTTGCAGGAGCACTGTCCTGTGGCGGGGTCGCAGGCTCCCCCGTAGGAGCCATAGGGGTTGCACTGGCAGGTGCCTGCGAGCCAGAGAGAGAGAGACGGCGTGAGGCTGAGCCCTGGCCAAGGGGGGACACCGGGGGCTGCATCGGGGCGGAGGGACGGACGGCTGTGCCACCGAGCTGCTCAGCCAGGGCAGGAACGTGGTCTCACGCTGGGCAGGAGGAGGTTTCACCAGCTGCTCTTGACATTTCTCCTCTGCCCCAGCTACGAGGGGGAACGAAGCCTCCAGGGATTAACCCGCTTGCTTTGCTGTCATCAAGAACTCCTCTCTCATTAACATCAAAGGGGAAGGAAGCTATTAGAAGTTTATTATTAATTCATTAATTAGGAACTCGATGGAGGGAAATGATCCGAAGATAGACAGAGAGACGCTCCCTTTATCCACCGGGAGCAGTGGAAAAGGGACATGGGGCAGAGCCGGAGAGAAAGGGAGACCTCAGGAGCAGCAAATAGTGTGCATGAGCACATCCCCGGACTGCCAGAAGCAGGGAAATGGCATGTCCAGAACAGGCAGCAATGGATAAATCTGCCCCAGGGGCTTCAAGCTGCTGGTCAAGCGGTAGCTACCTCCTGATGTATGCTTGCTGCCAACACAGGGACACAGGTGGGACAGAAACTGCTGGGATACTGAATCCCAGTGAGTCGGGAAGGGCCTGGAGGGCAGGCGACAGGACTTCCATCAGAAACACAGAGGAACATCACCACCACTGGCAGGGCGATGCTGAAAGGGAAATGCTTGTGTCCTCCCTAGCGTCGCTCTGGCCGGCTCCTCCCTGCTTTGCTGGCCGCTCTCGGCCACCACAGACCACACGCACCCACCTCAGCCCGCAGCCTGCCCTGCCCATCCCCTGCCACGTCTCTGGACGTTTTCTGAAGGCTGCTGCTTTTTAAATCATACAGCACATTAAACAGCGCTGCGTCCTCACCAGGCAGGCATTAGCCAGGCCCAAGCACGGTGTGAATCGTGTCTCCACGGGGTAATGTGTCTCCCTAACAGGCAGCCGCAGCCTCAGCTGGCAAGAGTTTGCTAATGCCTTTCAAAACACACCTTCTGCTCAAGTGCTGGCTCCGATAATTATTTAATAAATATTAATGAACCATTTGCCAGCTCAGCTTCCTGCACAGTGCGGTCACCTGCTAGTCACTGGTCCCAGGGTGGCCTGCAGAAGGTCCCTAGGTGAACCTGAAAAGCTCTGCTCCACCTCAGCCTGCAGCGCAAGGATACAAGCAAGGGTTTTGTCACTCAGCTCTAAACCTCTGGCAATGGGTTGAACGCACAGAGGGCATTATCTAGCCCCAGGGGCACCTTCCGGGGCATCCAGCATGGACAAGTTCTGAACCACCACCCTGTCTTCCTGCATATCAGAAGGACTTAGACCTGGAAGTTGACTCAGAGCATCACCAGTAGATCTAGGAGGCGAAGCACCTCCATGTGAGCATGCTGTGAGCCTGGAGCTGGGATAAACAGAGGCTTTTTGAGGCTGGGAGGTCACTAGTTAGCTAAGGAATAGGGAGAGTCCACCTTCCTATGTTTCCCCTGGGATGAGACCCCAAAGTACCCCCTCCAGCTCATCCCTCCTGCCTTCCAGGCATCCTTAAAGGTCCTTCACGCCTGCCCAGGTGGGAACACAATATTCACTCACTTGGGCATCCAGCTGCACCCACTCCGAGCGCCAAGGTCATGTTGTCTGGGCAGCATCCGTAGATGGTCTGGCTGCAGTGCACAACCAGGAGAGGTGGCGGGGTTGTGGCAAGGGCTGCAGAGGAAGGCAGAGAGGTACAGGTCATCTTTGGCACGCAGGCTGCTGCAGGGCTGTATTGCCAACGGACGGCTCAGGCAGCTAGCAGCATGCCTGCAAAACCACACGGTCCTTGCAGAGATGCTGGGAACGACGAGGTGAGGTCCTACCCTGGGCCAGGGAAAGCACAGGGCATGAAACGGGAACGATGCCGGGGGGATCAGCAACCCAACGCAGACACTGCTGTGTCCTTAAGCGAGCGCTTCCTTGCTTAGCCCCAGGGAAAGGGCACGTGTGACTGCAGGGCACCAGCCTGGGGACCAGCACACACAGCTTGTGTCAGCCTAGGGGGGCTGGCTGCCTTCGGGGGACTCACCGCGGCAGGCTCCTTGGCTAGTGACATAGAGATCCTGGCGTTTTTCACACCGTGTCTTCTTCAGCTCACACTCGTTGGTGTAGGTCACACCATCAGAGCCACACACCTGCCAGGACAGGGAGGGGAACCGCTCAGGGCAGCCCCCGGCACAGGAAGGCAGGTTCCCTATCCATGGGATGCCCTCTCCTGCCCAGGAAGCACGCGGGAAGGCCACCAGGGAGAAGAGAGGAGGGGAGCCAGGACCGAAGCAGGCAGCGCAGAACTGCTCGGCGTGCTTACCGGGCTGCGTGGCACTGCCAGGCAGGTGAAGTCACACACACAGCGGTCATCCTCTGCATCCTCGTCCCACCAGCCCCCGTACTGCCGGCACCGGTCTTGTTCACACTCGCTACCGTCGCCGGAGCCCGAGCCCCCTGAGCCGCACTCTGGAGCGAAGGAGGATGGTGGTGAGAAAGGGCTCACACCCAGCAGGGCAGAGCTAGGGGAAAGCAGAGGGGATGGGACCAAAGCCCTCTCCTCCCTGACACGAGGCTGCGCCCTGGACAGGGGAAGCAGCCCACTGCTGCACAGGCCCGTCCACATCACAGCAGATTGAATCTCTCCAGCACAGGCAACCCCAGAATCCTGAGCCCAGATATATTAGGATGTTTACGCCCAGACCTCAAAGAAAATCCCTCTCCCTCGGAGAAAGCAGATTCCCCCACCGCTGTCACAAGATTGTACTAAGCCTCCCTAATGAAAACCCCAAAGGGATGCTTTTAGCAGGTGGCCTGAGGTCTTCCTTCCTACAGCAGCACAGCAGGAGCAAAAGCAAGGACCCTGCAGCTACCAGAGCCCTGCAGGCTACCTGGAGATCAGACAGTTAATAGCCACGCATAGAGGGAAGGGCTGCCACTTGACTTAGCGAGGCACAGCTTTGATCTGACTCTTCCCCCTTCTCCTGCCCTCCCAAACACATCGTGCAGCAGGGAGGTTGCTGCAGCTAATATAAACATGGAAACCAGAGCAGGGGAAGGGATGGGGTTCGGGTTTAGTTTGAAGTTCAGTTAGGCCGATATTCTTAACAATATATAAACTCTGTCCCTAGCCTGGCTGCCTCTCTCCATAAGATGCTCAGAGCTCCAGCAGCAAGAGAGAGATGTTGCTGATTTCAAAGGCTTCTCAAAGGGGAAGCGGGGGGAAGGCAAACCTGGCCCTTTTTATTGAGTGATCAAAGGCTGGGATTTGGCATTACACAGAGAATTATTTAAGATCTTTTCCCAGAGGGACATCAACCTGAAATTCCCCAAGGAGGGCTGTGATCAAACACCATGTTATGTCTTCTCCTCTCCCTAAGCTCTGCCATAGTGCTGAAGTCCTTTCCAGCTAGGCTATATCTGCACTGAGCCAGAGAATCTCAGCTCGCCAGGGAGAGGTTTATGCACCTTCTGTACTCGGATTCAGCCAGCCTTAACCCACAGCTTTCCCCCTACGTGGGAAAACTCAGCAGATTCTTACATCTTAGCCTGCCCAAGCCAGGTACACCCAACACCACAACCTTCCCTGGTGCTCGGTGACAAGCCAATAGTGGCCACAAGCCAGGCCCTCGAGCAGCCCCCGGGGCAGAGGGAAGCGGAGCAGCAGCCAGGCTCCCCACCCCAGGAACGGCTCTGTTTTCCCCCAGCCAAGGCCCACTGAAGTGTGAAACGAAAGCAGCGACAAAGTCCTTGCCCAGCCGATTAGGTGGCATGGTCTCGATTAGGTGGCGTCACCTCGTTACTGTTGGATCCAGAAAGACAAAAGGAAAAAGGGAGGCGGCAGGCAGGGTGCTGGGCGACAGCGGCCAGCCCTCCACGAGGGAAGGAGAGCGTCCCTGGCATGGGACCTGCTGCGCTGGGCACGCTGGCAGTGCCACAGGGCACTATGCCCGAGCTCCATGCAGCGGGGCAGCCCGCTGCGGGCAGCCTCGGCCCTTCCTCACCCTTTCCCCCCCCACCCCCGTCTCCACACCCGTGCAGCCAGAGGAGCGGCGGCAACCTACCCTCCTCGCACGGCCCCGTCCTGGCAACCTCAATGCTCTTCTTCTGCTGGCAGGAGGCCACCTGCAGCTCGCACTGGTTGTCGTAGGTGAGGCCGTCGCTCCCGCACACCTGAGCGAAGGGCTGCCGCTCGCAGCGCGGGCACACGCACTGCCCACCCACGCACTTGCTGCCGAAGGAGCACACCGTGCTGCCGCAGGACTCTGGGGGGGATAGAGGGAGGAACCACAGTGAGACGTGGTAGGGATCTTTGTAGCCAACTGCCCGCTGTCCCAGAGCTGGGGACCGCTAATGCCATGCCCTCAGTGGCAAGGAGAGAAGTCCTCCTTCCCCACAGTGGTTTGTTATTGCTTGAATTCAATGCTTATTGAAATATATATTTCAAGCGTGCAGACTCCGTAACCCATCGGTGCCAATTCTGAGCATCTCCCAACAGCGGCCACAGCGGTTGGGCCCAACAGCTTTTTCTAGGAAATCCCATTGACTCTCACGATGTATTCTGACTTCAGCCTCCTCCTGCTTGATGTGCCCACAGAGCACCGAGAGTCATCTGCCACACTCAGTCATTCTTCTCTCCTAAATTTAGAGGGGACTTCCATGCACAGCTCAGCCCTGGAACACCAGACCCAGCTGGACAGGTTTTATGAGGCTCAAAGCATTGCTTTTACTGAAGTAGCATTTGTCCTAATGAAGAACCTAGGCAGGGCTTTTAATTCATTAAGAAATTAGCACAGACAGTTCCCTGGGCTGAGGAGTGGGGAGGAAACACATGAGCAAAGACGAATTAACCCCAGGGGATGGAGGGAAGAGAAAGCTACTGAGATGAATTGTGCGATCAAATAGACTCTCAATGCCTTCCATTCTGGTGGTAGCTATTAAGGTGGTTTTAGCCCAATTTCTTTGCTTGGATCAATGGCCATTAGCCCAATTTCTTTGCTTGGCTCAGAAGGCAGCAGACACCACCTGTGACACCTAGCTGGGGCTAAAAAGGAGAAGGTGCTTAGGAGACTCAAAATGCCCAATTCTTGTGAAGCCAAAAGGGAAGACCACGCCAGACGAGGTGAAAAGCCTCAAGCAGGGTCTCCAAGTGACCAGCCAGGTACTGCAGCCCAGGGCCAGGCTGCTGGGTGTCCCTGGCCAAGCCCTGTTCCTCTGGAGCTGATATCCTCCTGGGAAGTCCTGAAAACAACCAGTAAAGGCACCAGGAGTAATGCTAGGGAGACCTTCCACACATCCCGACCCTGGGGTTTCTCTGGTGCCTCCCAGGACTGGCAAACCCATGGGTTGTGAGAGCCAGAGATGACTGGCGAGCCTTGGACTGCCACGGCCAGGCAGCTCGGCGGGGCTCGCACGGACAGCGGGGCTGAGCATCCGCTCTCCGAAATGCCACCAGCAGGAGTGAGACGAGGGAAGAAGGGGACTTTGCCAGACTCACTGCAGTCTCCTTGGGCAGCCACCAAGATGTTCGTCTGCTGTGTGCACGCCCGGACGTGGAGCTCGCACTCGCTGCCGTACGTGTTGCCATCTGTGCCGCACACGGGCTGCGAGGAGGGAACGCACTCGGTGGGGCACACGCACCTTCCCGTCTCCGCCTCGCAGATGGCCCCGAACTGGCACTTGCCACAGCGATCTGTGCAGACAAAGAACGAAATTGGTAGGTTAAGGCAACAGGTCAGGCGGGCATCGCTGCCTAATGAAGTGCCAGAGCAGAAATAAAACCCCACCGCGACCTCCTCCCCCAGGTCGAGCCTCTGCAGATGCCAGGAGCTGGAGCCCCAGAGCAAGGCAAGAGCCGAGGGGAGGGGCAGCAGGAGATGGGAGACTCAGACTCGGAGGCAAAAAGGCAATAACTACTCATAAAAGCCGTCAGGGCCAGGAGTAACCGCGATGAAATGCCACCGGAGCCGTATATGCCGTTATAGCTAAATACGAGGCGGGAGAGAGCGCGGGGCTGAGTGCGATTACCAGGAGTGATAAATCAGACCCAGCCTTGGGAGGAGCAGCGCAGCATCCCAGGCAGCAAGCGGCCAGTCTCCCACGGGAGGGAGGCGGCAGGATTCACACATGACAAATCAGCAGGGCGGGAGGAGGCGGGCGGCCGGGAAGGGGGATACTCTCTTCCCCCGGTTTATCAGGGCGCCAGCACCACTGGATGCGTGTATAACATAGCACCCGTTCTCAGCGCCCTGCCACCTCCCCCAGCGGGACCCTCAGCTTGCTGCAAACATGCCCAGCACACACACACGCAGGCTCGGGTCAGAGCAGACGTTTATCTTCGTAATAACTCACTTGCAAAGGAGCTATCACTCGTTGCAGGAGAGACCGGGCTCCAGCCAGCACATCTCCTGACTCCTGGGTATTTAGTGATTCACGGCTTCATTTTCTCCTTCAGACAAACACCCCTCTTCCCTCCCTGCCATTCAGTTCGTGAGGAATTTGGCTCAAAGATAGTTTTTCTTTTTTTTTTTTTTTTTTTTTTTTTTTTTTCTTTCACACAGCAGCTGCTGCCTTTGCGTGGGGGAGGGAAGATGCAACAACCCCCTGCTTGGTCTGTGCAGACTGTTGGCCGGCAGGTTTCTATCTACAGCACAAAGCTTGGGCTCTGCAGGTTGGGAGAAGGGCTGCTCAAGGCAGCCTGTGTGCAGACAAGGGCAGCTCTTTCCTCTAAGGTGAGTTACTCAAGCGCGTGTGCCCCAACAGCTGAAGTATTTGCATCCGTCCCTGTTTCTCCTGTAACTGTGTGGAGCTGGTACAAGTATTTTCTTCTAACCTGAACCCCACTGGGCCCTCCGCTGCGCTGCAGCAGGGAGCTCCGCAGGTTGGAGGGGTAAGACAGCTTATGGAGGAAGGTCTGCTGGGTCAGGGGACAGTGCAGGCAGCAGTGCCAGGGCCGGCTCGCACGGGTAGACGACTCCCATCTGCCTCACCCTAAGGCTTTCCCCACTGCCTGGCATTCCTTGGTGAGGAAGGCAGCGTTCAGGTTGGTTCCTGGATTCTCCTGCCCTCCTGGCTACGTGGCAAAAGCACAAACACAACCCAAAAGCCCCCCTTCTCCCCGTGGCCAGGGCCACGTTCGTGCTTAAGACACCGTCTCCTCCCAGCAAGCAAACCCAGGCTGCGGCCAACAGCACGAGGAGGAGGAAGCCCCAGAGGTCGGCTCTTACCGCAGGGTCCTTTGTGTTTCACTTTGATCTCTCTCTTGAGGACGCAGGCCATGGAGTCGAGCTCGCAGGGGTTGCCGTAGGTGCGGTTGTCAGTGCCACACACGGGGTCGTAGCGGCCCTGGCACACCTGCTGGCACTCGCACACGGCCTCCTGGTTCTTCACCACGCACGTGGCCCCAAAGGTGCACTCCACGCTCAGGCACGGGCTGGGTGTGCCCAGGTCTGGAGAGGGGAGAGGAGAGAAAGGCACCGGTCTCAGTCTGCTGCTTCCCCAGCTCCCCCAGGGCACTGTGCACAGCAAGGCATGCCAGCATCCCCAGCCTCAGGCCCACGCCTGCCTCCCCCAAGCCGTGGCAAACGCACAGAGCTCCTGCCCTTGGCACCAGCCCAGCCCCTGCAACCTCCATGCCACCCCGACATGCCCGGCTCAGCATCTTCCCCATGCTTGGCAGAGGTTAGGGATGGGAAGCAGGCACAAGATCTTCTCCCTGAACGCCACGAACAGGACTCCTGCCTCATCTCCTCCATCCCATCGCCATCCTGTCCTGAGGGGCCGGCCAGAAGCGAGAATCAGCCCTGCGGGTTTCTGCACCAAACCCCGACGTCTGAGTCTTCCCAGCAGCTCACAGCCAGCATCGAGAACAAGCATCACAGGCTGAGGAAGAGCAACACAGACCGAGGCCCCTCGCTGCCAGGAGGGGAGCTGGCACTTCTTTTCCCGGGCAGCAGCGGTGCCACGAGCCTGCCTGCGAAGTCGGATCTGACTGACCAGCTCTGCAGCAGAGGGCAGGGCAGGAGGCAGCAGAAAGCCACCTTCAGGGTGGGTCTCAGTGCCTCCAGGACACTCACTACATCATCACGCAGCACCAGCTCAGTAGCCAAAAAAGCTCAGACAGGGATAGTTCGCTTCACTGAGGCCCACATCCTCAGAGCCACCCTGTCCCCTGAACAGCTCATCCTAATACCCGCTGCGGCAACACCCGGGAAGACCTGGCTGGAGAGGACACCGCCACTTGGCTTCACCACACAGCCTGTCTCTCTCCTCTCCCCGGCAGCTCAGCTCCCTTCCCCTCCTCTTGCAAGCCGGTGCTGGAAAAGCCAGGGAGCTGCTGTGGGGCAAGATGAAGAGACCTGGTGTCCTTGCTTTGGCCTGGTCCTCAGGCACTTGGCTCCAGAAGCAGAGCCCTGAGGCTCCAGAAGCAGAGCCCTGAGGCTCCTTGAGGACGGGTGATGCCCCACAGCATGGGTTGCAGGCTGCGAGGCAGCAGCCCCCTCTGCTCACAAATTGGAGCTGCTTAATCAAAGTCAGCCAAGCAGGTGGCACCTTCCCTGCAAGACGCCTGGCAGTAATGAGGTGAGCCGCCAACCCTGATGGTGACAGCAAAGGGAAAAGGCTGCGTCCGATGCCCTGCTACAGCTCTGCAACTGCTCTCAGGGAAAGCCCTGCGGTTCCACCCCGTTCCCTGCCCGCTCGCTGAAGGCAGGCATGTCCCTCCAGGAATGCCCTCCACCATCCAGAAGCCGAGACAGGCAGCTAAAAGGGGCAGGACTGGCCACGCTGCTGGGGAGAGACCCAGCGCTGCCCAGTGACCCCTTCTTGTGACTCAAGACAAAAGCCCTGAGGACCCGGGGCAAGGAAAGGACACGGATTTAATCCATACTGAACACTGACAAGGACACATGACAAAACAGATGAGGGGAACAGACAATGCGGCCACGACGAGATGGGATGCAACAGGCAGACACAGCGCAGCCCCACCAGCACCGAACAGCGAGGCAGGCACGGAGCTGGAGGGCGGTGGGAAAGACAAAGCCCTCCAGAGCCTGCTGGCGTGGCACGGGGTCCATTTTCCTCCCCTGCTAGGACCAAGGTGGCATATCTGCAGAGCAAGAGCAAGGCTTGAGCCCTCAGGAGCCTGGCTCCGTGCTGTCAACCAGCGGAGAAAACGGCCCACAGCATGGGCACAGGCAAGCCTGAATTTTGGATTTGGCTCTTTGGGAAGCACCTACCAAGTCAAAACTTAGAGCCAAGGGTCTCTGCAAAGGAACAGGGAAGAGGGGGACGGTTCAGGCACACGGCCACTACTTCAACCCAACCTTTTCAACTGTGTCTCCAGCTTCCCTGAAGCTGAAGAGTTTGTGAGCAGCTCCCAAGGACCAGGAACCGCTCCCTGTTGTGCTCAGCCCTGTGATGCTGCTCACATCACCTGCTTGGGTTTCACTTGCTTTAAAACAACATCTCTACCATAATCACGTCCCCCCCCAAACACACCGAGACACACGCCTGCATGCAGAAAGCACCTCTGCTGGACACAATTAGGCAAGAAGGATGCAACGAGCCAGGCACGACGCAAATACATTCGCTCATTTGAAATTCAAACTCACGCTCTGGTCTTGGGGAGCAAGGGAGCAGCGAGTGAGAGTGCAGGGAGGTGCCAGGCCTGACGGAGAACACTGCCCTGACGTTACTTGCCCTTCTTAAGCAGGGAAACCTGCCTGAATCTCAGCCTGTGAAATTTCACTCACACCCCTGGGCACCTGCAGATGTCAAAGGAGGTTTTGGCACCAGTCTTGATGCGGGTGGATATAATGAGGACCTACTGAGCAAGGACCTTAGGCTGTGCTATAATCAAGACCTGCTTTGATTTCTGGCCCTTCTCCATCTTGTAGGCAGGGAAACCGAGGCACACACCAAGAAAACTGCTCATTCAGCACCCTGACTGATACAAGGGCACGATCCCCCACCTGCTGCTGAGCTTTGTAGAAACCTAACCAAGCCCTGGGAGCCGGGGACACCGAGCTCTCCTGCAAGCCCCACGTGTGGATGGCTATGGAGAAGAGGCTCTGAAGCTGGTTTGTAACCCAGCACAGCCCATCGATCTGTGCCCAAGACACCCAGCGGGCTCCGGCACCAGCTCCACAGGGACACAGCAGGGGTTATTCCTAGGAAAGAACCACATCTGAGCACAGACACCTCCTCGGGGCTTCCAAAAGGTACATGGTGCTTTGCTGGACACTGGGCAGGGGAGCCGCAATCCCTGCAGAGCCCCGGCCCCCTGGACTTGCACAGACAAGCGTGACACACACTACGGAGAGCAAAGGGACAAGCATCACAGTCCCAGGCAGGCAGAAGTCTCTGGGAAGGAGGAGGTGGGGAAGAAAGGGGGGTTAGTCGAGGGCAAAAGGAGAGGTAAGATCAACCACGAGCAGTCCAGACTGATGTATCAGCCGAAGGGGGGCTTGCTAAGGAGTGGGGGGCTCACAGCACCCACCTCTGCTCCCACTCTCATTTGCCTCGAAGGGTCAAGCCACAGCAAACATCGGACAAGACCCCACTGCACTGCAAGGCATTTCCATTCCAGCAGGAAGTGTTTGGGGCGAGGGATGGGAGCAAAACCAGAGCAATCTCTCCATCCCAGGGGCTCTCAAGCAAAACTAGAGAGGTGGGGAGCAGTGAGAAGAGGCCAGGACTGTCAGTGGCTACGGAGAAGGGGAGAAAGCCGACCTCCTAGCAGAGATGTCCGGGTAGGGAGCAGAAGGGTGCTGCGAGGACACAATTCCTTCCTCCAAACAGGCAACACTGTAAAACACAATACACAGGCGAAAAAGGAAAGAGAGAGAGAGAGTGGAGAGAGAAAGAGAGCCGGGAGGGAGAGAGCAGAGAGAGGCAGGGAGGAAAAGACAGATGCAACTACAGACACCTTCCCTCCACCTCCTGTCCACATCAGTCTCGTCCCATCTCTTCTTTCTCAGCTGCACCATCGCGGTGTCAAAGCAGAGAAGGATTAAAAACAAGGCCTGGACTGTTTTGTTTGGCTTTGCCTCCTTTGCCTTGTTGCTGGAAAAAACAGCGGCAGAGCTTATTGTTCGTGAGACAGGTACGTGTGAGAGATTAAAATATTGCAACCACACTAACGGCCTGTCTCTCCTTTCCTTCTCTTCTTCCCAGCTCCGTGCATCTCCTGCATCCTCACAGCAGAGGCAGGGACGAACTCGCCAAGCTCCCTGCCCAGCGTGCGGGAGGCGGACAGAGCCTGTAGCTCCCTCAGCCCCTGGTCTGGCCCACTGCTGAGTGCCCCACGAGTCCTGTCCCAGCCTGCGCTGGTGGACTGCACCCTGCCTCCCAAGGAAGCCTCAGCCAGGAGAGAAGTTAGCATCCCCAGCAGTGCTCACGCCGAGAAGACCTGTCTTGACACACAAGCTGGCAAGCAACATCATCACCCCGTCCCCGCTTCTAATTCTGTTTCTCATCTCACATCGAGCCTGAGCTGCTGACACAGAGGAGGACGTGCTTTCTTCCCAAAGGGCAGCACCGAGCTGAGAGAGAAGATGCTTTCCTAAGCGGATGGGGAGGCCAAAGGCTTGCCCACACCTCACGGTGGTTTGCTACAGGGCTGCCTGGAGATGTCACGTGGACTTTGAAATCCTAGGCTTCGGCAGACAGAGCCCCGGCTTTGTTTTACTTCCCCCGGATTACGAGCTTTGTTTGCTCCTACCCCACGAGGATGTAGCTCCTGAAAGCAGATGTGTGCATCCGCCGTCCTCGCCTGGAGGAAGAGGAGTTGAGGGGAAGCTAAAATAACAGACTAAGATGGAGAGAGGAACCACAGATGCACAGGGACCATATCCTACTGTCCACCGGCCTCACTCCACTGAACGTGGTGGAAATGTTGCATGTCTGACAGCAGGGTCACTAGCAGCACGAGTTCTCTGCTCACCCTAGAAATTCGGGAAGTCTTAGCAAGGACCTGACTAACGCAGGTACAGGGAAGGGTTTGTACAGAGCCCAGGGCACCAGGGCCCGGCCACCCAGCTGCAAACAACCACCTCCTGGTCCCGCTGCCCCAGAGCTCTGGCAAAGCTCCACAGTGGCTCAACAGGGTAGGAAAACGAGACTTGCCGCCGTGCGTGGCTTCCTGGCAAGGCTTCTGGTTGCCATCCAGCACCAGCTCCCCGCAGCCCAGGGAGACAGAGGACTGAAAGGTGCCTCTGTTGCCCTCCCTGTAGGGAGAACTTGGGGAACTGACTCCTAATCATTCAACCACCAGAAACACAGGGAAACAGCCGATTTAAAATAACATTGTGATTACATTAAGTGTGATTTTGGGAGCTTGACAAACCGTTTTCAAGCAGCTGGGCCTGGCAGCATTAAAAACCTACTGCACAGGAGCACCTAGGAGCACAAAGCCAACAAAACAGACCCACAACATGGGGCTTGATTTCCAAGTACTACAGAAGGTTTGATACAGCTGATACCTTGTAAAACATCAGCTTAAAATAACAGGACACAGTTCTAGATCTAGTAAAAAACCAATCTGAGCTGAAACGAAGAGTCCTTCCAGCTCATACGAATCAATTCAGTGACTGTGTTTAACCTCCTTCATCTTCTGCACAGTAATTTTAAAATTGGACGTTCCCAACATCCTAGGGACCTGAAGCCCCATCCTATCACATACGCCTGAAAAAGCATCCATTGGAAAGGTCAAAAGCTTCTCCCAGAGACGACAAAGACACGGTGAGACCTCCAGAGAGCGGGCGTGCTGAGAAGGGTTCCTTACGGAGAGTACCTGGAGCTGAGAGAAGCAGGCAGGCATGGAGAGGGAAGCATGGAAGGAGCTGAGGGGCTGGCACTACCCTGGGAGGAGAAATGAATGGCGTGGGCTGCACAGGAACTGCGTGGCGGTGAATGTGCACCTGGCCGTGGCGGTGAACGAGAGAAACCAGCAGGACATCACAGTTTAAACAACACAAACGCTTCTTCCCCGTGTTACTGAGCACATCAGACAGAGACAAGACCAAGGAGGAACACATGGGCACACACACACGAGGACTGATGACTGCTGGAAGGAAAAAGAACAGGGAGGAATGGATATTCAGGGCTTGTCGGCCGCAAGACTGAAGAGAGCCTGTGGCTTGCTCAGACGCTGGGCCCCCCAGTCACAACTTACCTGCAGCTTCCCCGCACCAACGCGAGCACCACGGCCTGCACGGAAAGGACTGACACAGGCTGAGCTCAAAAGTGGCTGCTGGGGGCTGGGAAGCGAGAGGTATGGGGGTACCAGCGTTCCTGCGGGCATCCAGCCCGGCGGCACCAGTGCTTACCACAGGGTCCGCTGTGCTTTACTGGGATGGCAGCCTTCTGGTGGCACTCAGCTTTCCGGCGCTCGCAGTCGTTGCTGTAGGTGCGGCTGTCGCGGGCACAGACAGGCCGGTAGGCGCCATCGCAGGTGACGCGGTCACAGGAGCAGCGAGCGGTGCCGCGGCGGTTCAGGCAGACGGCGTTGAACTTGCACTCCTCCTTGCATTTGTCTGGGAGGAGAGAGGACAGCGCCGCTTGCGCTCACCACGGGGACAGGGGAAGGGTGTCCTCTCCTTGCCAAGAGCACGGCACGGAGGGGGAAGGTCAGGAACCCACACGCTCCTGTTCCCCAGGAAGCACAGAGGTACTTACCCTGATGCTGGCACTGCCCTGAACGCACCTTCTGGATCTCCAAGCCCCGGATGGCCCCCGAGCGCCCCATCACGCACTCGTTGTCGTAAGTCACCCCGTCGTCCCCGCACACAAGCTCCCTCTTTGGAGGACAGTTCTCAGGGCGGGAGAGCAGGTCTGCCCTGCGGGTGCGGGGGTTCACCCGGCAAACACGGTTCATGTCGTTGAGGACGCCTTTACACGGGTCTGCGCACGGAGCCAGAGCAGACAGTCAGGCGCACTCACGCTCTGCCCAGAGAGGCGCTTCCCAGCTTGCCCTCCTCCCTCCCAGCTGGCCCCCAGAGCCCCCGTACCTTCCCCAGCGGCGCTCAGCGTGTGCTGATCTCTTCCTTGAGACTGGGTATCTGTAGGGCTCTGCACATGCAAGGACTCATTTTTTTACTGAGCTGCCCACACTGAGGACACTCGCCCTTTCCAAAGCGACTGCTGGATGGAACGAGCTCTGCCTTCTATCCCATCCCGAGCTGCCTTCACTCCCTGCTGTCTAGGGGACAGGGCTCTCTCCCTCAACCCAAGCGAACCTCCCAAGCCCAAGGGGCGTTAGCTGGGCATTGCAAGATTCTTCTTACTCCCATCCCGCTCCTCCTCCTCTTCCCGAAGTGCTGGAAGAGCCCCGAAGGCAGGCAGGGCCACACTGCTGCCTAGCCCCACTGCTCTAATCTAGGCTTATCTGGATCAACCTCGCTGATAAGCTGAGCTCACATTAGCATACCAAAGACATGGGCAAAGCAGACTCTTCCCTAATCCCTATGCTAGCCCTAGGTTTTTCTCTCCCTTGCCAAGCACAGTACCTGGAGAGTGCTGATTCATTGTCTGCAATTGCAGAAACACGATTGTATGTTTTCACCCTTTAATCCTACCTAGCCTGAACCCTAGGCATTGACCACAGTCCCAGGCTGACAAGGGGAAGAAACAACACAGCACCTTGCTTCCCCAGCCTCTCGCAAGCAGGCGGCAGACCTCCCTTTCAGCCGCCCCCACATCCCTTGGAGAAGGCTGGCCTGGGACAGGGTCACAGCTGAAGCCTTTCGCTTTGTCCGTTGTAGCATGTGCAGTAATCGTGGAAACGAAGCAGACAAAGGAGCTCCCGCAGGACCTACCCAATCCATCTCCCATTACCCCTCCAGCAAGAGCTGTCCCGTGCTCGCTGCTGCCCTGCGGTGACACCCGCAGACAGCCAGGGATGTGCTACCTCCTTGGAGGCCTCCGCAAACACCAACAAAATCACAAGAACATCTTGTGTGGGCTCAAGGAGCTGTGGGTAAATAAGGCTGCTCTAGCAGGGCGGGGATGTGGTACAGTGGAGGAGATGGGGACTGCATCAGAGGGGCTGGGGACGAGGCAGGCGCACAGACATACCTCAGGGACTGCATGATGAGGATATTCGAGATGTACTCTGCCTGCACTGCTCATCCCCACTCTCTCCCCTACCTTGCAGTACATCCTCAAGCCTTACAGCACACCCAACAGAGGCCAAATACCTTCAAGTATTTTCAGGTCCTATAGCCCAGCCGCTCAACCCAGACTGCCCGAGTTTCTGCTGATGCCCAGCTAAAATCAGGAGGACCTCGAAGGAGCAGCGAGGCTCAAAGCCTATTCTTCGCCCTAGAAACCTGGAGCACCCAGGGTGACATCTCTTTCACACCTCCCACTTGCACCCATCTCGCCCTACTTGGGACCGAGCAGCGAAAGCGCAATTAAAGCTCTTCCAGGTTTCCAGCCTGCCCAAACACTCCCACACTCCTTCCCCTGGGGACAAACACTGGTCTGGCACGTGTCCTGGCTGATCTCATGGTTTTCCTAATGAATACAGTTGCTTTTAATTACAAGTATCCCCAGCCATCATTAGCCAAAGAGGAAGCCATCCTTGGAGTGGCAGGACTGTGTTTGCACTCTGGGATCTGTGCCTGTCGGGCTCCTTTAATTAGAGGGAGCTGCCTGCCCGCGAGCCCTGGGACGTCGGCTACCAGCAGGCTTCTTGCCAAAAGCAGCAGCCGAGGGGACTCCAGCCAGGGGAAACAGCAGGAGGGAAAGGAGGTGGCGCAGATGTTGCGCCTACTCTCTAGGTCAGTGGGTCCCCAGCAGAAACACCCACAGCCAAACGCCACGGGGGGAAGCGTCGGCTTGGTCTGAGTTTCAGAAGCTGTCGCCCCCAGACCGACCTTTTTTCTGCCCAGCCCGTGTTTTCGAGCTGACGACAGCAGCCGTGCGGGCAAACTTTTCCCCGCAACCCTTGCCATTTCCCACTGGTCTGCCCTCAATACTCCTGATGCAAGAGGAAACATTTTTAAAGCAATACCCCCGGGGGGGGGGGGCCAGGGGACTCACCACAGGCGCCGTCAAACTTCTTGAAAACATTCTCCTGCTTGTCGCAGGCGTGCTTGTTGAGGTCGCACTCGCTGCGGTAGTCTTTGCCGTCGCTGCCGCACACCGCGCTCTCAGGAACGCCGCTGCAGGACGACGGGCAGACGCACTTGGCCGACTGACCGTCGGCGGAGCGGACGCACGTGCTGCCAAAGCTGCAGGTCACCTCTGCGCAGGGGTCCTTGGAGCCTGAGGCGAGAGAAGAGGGGGCACGGCATAGGCGGGAGCGCGGGGGCCTCTGCTCCCATGCCGACATCTCCCGCTCGCTCCTCTCACGGCACAAATCAGCCCGACACACCACGGTATCTCTCCATCGGCCTCAGGCCCTCCGAGCGCCCAGAAACGTACACGATGCCGATGGATGTCCTTCCATCGGCTTCAGTGGATGCTGGAACCACGTCCCTGGTCCTGAGCAGCGAGCTCATCCACCCCAATGGCCATGGAGGCAGGCAGAATCGTGAGGCTGTAGGATCAGCCCCGAACCCACGGCACGCGAGGAAGGGAGCTCACTCCCCACCTGGCACTTCAGGCAGAGCCCTTCCTTTCTAAACCTCTCAGCCTCACTGCTGCGAGGTGCCATCCTTCCCTACACACGCTCTCCGAGAGCCTCTTGCTCCAGCAAATGAGCAAAACAAGGGTCCTTAAGGCACCTCCTGCAAACTGTAATTAGAGGAAGAGCTCAAGAAGCAATTTCCTCACTGACGGGGAAGGGCCAAAATGTATTTGCCAGCTTTTTCTTTTGCCCTTTATTTGTCACATTTTTATGATTATTATTTTAAATAAATCACTCGGCAGTCTCTCCCCTCTGACAAGAGCCCCAGCAGGAGTGCCGGGTGCAGATCTACTGCAAGCCAGAGTGCCGCGTGAGAGAAAGGTCAAGTTAATTTACTCTGAGATGAGGAGACTGGGGTCTCATTTACACAGCTCCTTGCTCACAGCTGGTGAATGCCAGGCTGGGGAAGGGCTTTCATCAGCCCACCCAGCCTGTGCACACGCTGGGTCTCCCCAACTTCTAGCCGTGGCAGACACGACCCGCTCTGGGGAGGCCGTGTGGTGCAGCAGGCAGAGCTGCCTGAGACAGAGGGCTGTTCCCCACCGGGCTGCCACACACCTCCTGAAGAGTAGCCTTTGGCCATCGGTTTGCCTGCTCATTAAACTCTGCCCATCACCAAGACAGAGCTGGTGATTCTCTCGCTGCTCCTTCCCATCAGACCTGTCCCTGTGCCCCTGGACATCACCAGCACCGCAGCGATGACGTGAACTCGGGACGAGTCTCCCTGGCCTCACACGGTCACCTCCTGGAAGCAGGAGAGCCTGCCCTCGCACTCACCACACGGTCCCTTGCTGATGACTTTGATCCGCCGCTGTTGGTTGCACTGGGCCTTCTCCAGCTCACACTCGTTGCTGTAGGTGGAATAATCAGAGCCGCAGACAGGAGCCACCACGACGGGGCAAGCTGTCTTCTTGCAGACGCAGGAGGCCTGGGAGGGGTCGGTGGAGCTCCTCTCGCACACCGCCCCGAACCCGCAGAGCATCCCTCGACACGCTGTGGGCACAGGCATGGAGAGACAGGTAAGCTCCTCCGCAAACAGGAGGGGTGCAGCCCAGCACCCGGGTCCAGGCACCCACCCGTGCCTCTCCTCTCTCCCCTGGCAGAGCTGCTCACACCGCCCAGGCTCGGGGATGGGCTGCAGCCCTCCGGGTGACCAGGACTGCAAGGGCAGTGCCAGCGAGAGGAGGATGCTCTAGGCACAGCGAGGTCCTTTCCTGGGCGAGGACATCACCATCTCAGCATGCTGCCTGCCAGGAACCACGCGGTTCAGTTGGGTCCCTCTCCAGGGATACCGAGGGTGCGTTTGAGGTGTAGGGGGGCCAAGCTAACCTTGCTAGAGGCACCTACCCCAAAGCCCCGTGCCTGAGAAGAAGGGCTGCTGCACCCCGAGCCCCCATCTCCCGCCTGAGCCCAGGGCACGGGCACTAAGCAAAGGCACAGGTCATCTCAGCGCCTGCTCCATCACACTGGTGCCGCGCAGAGCAGACGGCACAGAGGCCACGGGGAAGGGCAGCACGGGCAACGGAGTCAGTAAAGCCTGTGACCCAGAGAAAGCTTCCCCTGAAGGGACGTTGTCCTAGAAGGCAGAACCCTCTTGGCCCTCAGGCACCACACCACCATCCACACTGGCTCTACCGCAGTCACTCCTGAGTGACTGAGCCCTGCGGCCAGGTAAGGTAGGATACGTGCTTGGCACCTTCATCCCACGGAAGGACAGGGAGGGAAGAGGCTGGACGACAGCATGGTCCAAAAGGAGTAACAAACCTTGCCCTCTTGCCCTCTCTGTGCCCCTTCTCGCTCCAGGTTGCCCATTCCACTCCTTTCCAGCATGAACTGGAGAAAGAAAGGTCTGTCACCAGCTCTGCACCGCAGCAGGGAGGTCGAGGCCAAGCTCACGAGCAGGGAGGTGTCTCCAATCCCACTACAGACACGGAGGAATGTCCCCAGAGCTCCGGAAAGCACTTGCTCTGCCCAGGGCTCCTTTGCTCAAGCCTTTGAGAGCCCTCCACAACTAACCAGCGAGAGAAAGGGAAGTCCAGGAACGGAGAAGAAAACGTCCTCGCCTGTCCCAGTGTGGGACAGCTCATCCCACACACACACACACACACACACACACACACACACACACTGCTTTATTCATTGCCATTTATGCAAAGCAGCTGAATCAATGGCTGGTGTTCCTCTAAAGGAGAGGCACTAATCTCTTTATCGCATCCACTGATCAGAGCAGCCAGCACAGACCAGTTCAGCATCTGAATTGCTAATGTGGTAGGAAATGTAATCCTTCAGTCAGAGGGAGGAAGGGAGAGGCCAGGTGTCTCCAGTGGTCTGTAGGTGAGACAGCAAGAGGTGCCAGAGCTTTTCACCCAGCGCTCGCTGCCACGGGCGCACCCGCCGCGCCGCCCTGCCGAGCGCCGTCCCTGCGCCGGCACCCACCGCACCGCTCCTGCACCCACGCACCGCGGGCACCGCCTGCCGCCCCCCGGGCGCACCTCGCCGCCCCGCGCTCGCCTACGCACGCGGCACACGTCGGAAACGGAGACTGACCTACATAACGAGAGAAAGCGCCATCATAAAAGGCAAAATAAAACGCTCGACAGCGGCTCATTTACACTTCAATTCCCGGGCGTTTGCCTTTGACTGCCTTGAGATTTTTGAGCTCGTGTGCGCAGCAACAATGCACTACTAAGAGACTAATATCATCAAATAAAAAAGAACTCTCTTTCTCTCCTGCCCGATATCTAAAAGCAATTCATCATTTTTATGAAGCGCCCTGGATAGTCGCTCCTACTCTTTCCATCGCTGCTCTTTCTCTCCCTGTCTCTCTCTTTCCTAAAAAAAAAAAATGCAGATGAGCCTGTTGAGCTTAGATTAGAGGGTGCAGGGAGGTGTGCAAGTGAGGAATCCGAAATGCAGGACAAGCGGGGATTCATCCCGTCCCCCCGCCTGGAGGCGCAGATCTGTGGAAGAGAACTGTAGCTGTGTAGCGTATAATCAGCTGCTGGTTGCAAGGGAGGCAGAGATGGAGCTGTCGTCGAGGAGCTGTCTTAGAGACCAGACCTCCCGCTGGGATGGGAAGGGAAAAGAGGGCAGCTGGTGTGCACAGCAGATGCAGAGCCAGCTTGGAGCAGAGTCCGACCAGGGGCCTGCTCGAAGGCAAGGGAGAAAGAGGCGCCTGTCTGAAGGCACTTGCCTTCAGGACACACCAGCCCAGGTTCAGCAGCACACTTGCAGACAGGGAAAACAAGGTAGGAAGCGCGTCCAGGACTTCAAAGTAGGTGTCAGGGACAGCTGTCTCCTTTCTTGAGCTCTTCTGATCTTGTTTTTGCCTCCTTGTAGAGAAAGGAGCCTCACACATCCAAGGCAAGAGCTTCCAAAGCAAACAGCCTACCCAGGTCTGGTCCCACCCGAAGCGAGGAAGTTTTCAGTGGGACCCAAGTCGCTCGGCAGCACCGAGCACTTCAAAAACCTTGTCCTAAGACGCTTGCTGCTATTTTTGGGTGCACTTCCTTCCCACCCAGCTCATGCACCCACGGCACTTTTGCCTTCAATCCCCTGCGGCCCATTTCTCTTCCCAGGCCCCACAGCAGCCAGCCAGCCTGTGAACCTGGCAGGAAAAAAATCTTTCAGCACTGGACAGGACTTCTGAAGAAATTAAACCACGGCTCACGGTTTTGAGTCTTCTTCAGGGAAACTTTTCAAGCTGTTCGTTCCAATTTGGAGCTAAACTGCGTCTTGCCACCTTTTAAGTGATCCTCCCTGTAATTGTTTTGCCCACATATATTTCAGAATCTCTTAATCTGAAGTGGTAAAAGCAATGCTAAATGACAAAAAGGCCACAAAGTATTATAAAGTTAATTGGGTCAAGCCACATAAAGAAAACTGATATTTTGTCAGAACTGAAGTTTCACTCCTGCCCCCAGAATAATAAAATCAGGGACATAATAGGCTGATATGTGAGCAAAAGAGATTATATAAAGGGTATTTATTATCCTCCCGTTCCGTATCAACCGAGTGTTGTAAAAGTGAGCCTTTACAGCACCGGTGTTTGACAGACACCTTCCCACTCCCTGCCAACAAGCTCCATCCCCAGGAGAGAAGCTCGCACACTGCGGTGCCTCGGAGCTCATCCCGACTCAAGGGGATGGCCCGGTTGCCCTGCGGACACCCAGGCAGGATGGAGAGGAGGGGTATGGCAGGATGCGACCCCCAAACGCTGTGCTTCAGCTTCAGTCCTTCCTGCAGACGAGGACCCAGCCTCGGTGAGTTTCAGTGATCAGGCTGAGAAGCAGACAAAGTGAGAAAGAAAAATGCTTCAAACCAGAAACAAATTGTGACAAGCAAATTGATTGTTTAAAGTTTCTTTCACTTCTAACCATCGCTGGTGCTACTGGTGAAGAAGCCTATTTGTTCACAGCAGACAATTCTGAAAGCTCAACCATCCAATGCTGTGATGCAGCTGGATGATGCAAGCTCAGAACACCGAGAATAAAACAAAATGCCTTAATTCCCCTGCCAGACCCAGGAGATGAAACAGGTTTATTATGCCTGCTAAGATGACTCAACCCAACAAGCTCTGCAAAGGATGAAATTCAGAGGGAGCTTTCTTCTTCCCCCAACGTCTCTATCTCCCTTTCTCTCTAATTTTACCTGGGAGGGCTCAAGCAGTGTAACCATCACCGACACGGAAGGACTAAAAGTTGGGAAACCAGAAGCAAAAAAGAAGAGGCTATCAGCCCAGTTCCAGGGTACTCAGCACTGACCAAGCCCTCACATCCCATTCCCCGTGCAGAGCCGCTACAGACAGAAGCGCCGTGCTGGGTGCGGGCAGAAGGCAGCGATACGGGAGGCACGAAGCGCTCTTGTCCTAACGCTTGCACATGGCAACCCAACTAAACTCCAGGCAGCAAATAAAGCTTACAGAAGTGCAAGGACCTCTTAAATTCGATTCCCAACAGCAGTGGTGAAGACGGCGCTATCCAAAGCATCCCACAAGTGAGGGGCTCCAGGCCCCTCTCTGTTCCCAGCACCGCTATTTCAGGCACCCAGGGGCTGGGCCCTGCTCTGCTGGACGTCAGGCCACGACATAACAAAAGGACCAGCCTTGTCTTCACGCCTCCGAGCTTGAGGCCAGACAGGAATGCAGAGATGGTGCTCGCCAGCACGGCGAGGAAATCATCTACCTGCCCACCCAACCGGGACAAGCACCGTAGAGCAGGGGCAGGCAGAGGGACCGGGGCTCTGCTGCCTGCTGCCCCTCTAGTGACACCTCTACAACGTCACCAGCACAGTGACCACACGTTTTCCCACCAGTTTTCCCACCAGTGTGCCTTCTACATCACCCAACAGATAGGCCAAGGCAGGGCTTGGTTAAGATCAAGCCCTAGGCGTGCCTTATCCACAGCGACGCTGCAGGTGGAGGCTTTTGAGCCAGCTATGGGGCAACACGTCTGCAGGGCGGACACTGGAAGGCAGTGGGGAACCAGAGTCAATGTGAGCTTGCAAGAGATGGAGCCCCTGCTCAGGAGGCTGCAGCCTGTTGTGCCTGTTCCCCAGTCACAGAGGGGAGGTGGGATTTCTCAGCACTCGTTCCAAGTCTGTGCTTCAAAACTGCCTAGGAAGCACCCAGCAAAGCTGTGCAGCGAGGTCAGGGAGCAAACTGGATCTAAAGCAAAGCACAGCTCTGGTTAAATCATCCTGGAGCTGCAGAGACGGAGGCGCAGCAAGGCATTTGGCAAACAATGAGAGCAGCGCTTGTCTGGAGCAGAAAAAAGCTACAGCTCCTAGGCTGACCTTTCCCAAACCTCCTGAGCCGCCGAAGATGAGGGAGGGAAACAGCTAAAGTGAGGTATCTATACAACACTTGATCAAGCCGTACAGAACAAAAGGGAGGGCTGGGGCTTATTGTAACCACGCTGAATACCAGCCAAGACTCACCATGTCTCTTAGCACCACTGGAGCAGAAACAGAATAATAAATAACAATAACAACAACAACAATAATAAAGTGCACCTCCTGGAGAGGAGGAAAAGCAAAAGGTGTTGCTGCAAATAATTCACGGTACTGTGCTTCCCACCCCAACTGAGTCAGCATGACTCCACGGGCGGACAGAGCAGTCTCCTCTCCCTCAGCAACCCCCAAGCCGAGCCTGCAAAGGCAAGAAAGGCTTTCAGAAGAGATCAAGGCTAGGGGGAAAGACCTGACTGGATTCAGAGCCTTGGCTCCAGCTCAGGTTATGCTCTGAGGCTCTACCTTGTGTCCTGCAGTGATTGCCTGGTTCAGGGTAAAGAGCACAAAGGGATGCTAACGAGGTTTCCCTGCTCTCTGCCTAATTGGGGAAGGTGAGGGGCACGCCAAAGTGCCGCGGCCTCTCCTCCGAACAGCCCAGAGCGGAGGAAGGTCAGGGCACTGCTGCAGCCTGGAGCATTCTCCGACAGGCATGGGGAACGTGCCGGGCAGCTCCCACCCCACAACAGCTGGAGCCACAGCTGGGCTCTGCCTGCCTGCCAGCTGCCTCCTGCCCCCCTCAGGGATGAGCAGACGGGGGAGTGAACTTGGGTGCCTCTACTGTGTCCGCTCTGCAGGGTAGACCTTGCCTGGCTGGGGTGGGGCGGGGGGTTTTCACACGAAAAGCTGGGGCAAGAGGGGATGGCTCCTTCCAAAAGGCAGCAGGGCAGGGGCACCAGCCAGGCATAGCAACCAAGCGGCAGAAGCCACCTATGAAAACGCCTTCCCCAGCCTGCCAGTGCTTCTCTGGACCAACGCACGGGAAGCCAGGGTGGGATGCCTGCATCGATGAGCCACGAGCGAAGAAAAGAGGAAAGGAGAGAGAGGACATGCTGAGAGAGGAGCGTCTGGGAGCCTATCAACGCTGGCAGCTGAAACTGGGGTGGGAAGATTGAGAGTCAGGGTTGCAGAGCGCTTCTTACTGAGGTCCGGGCCAAGAGCTGCTGGCATTCATCAGAACCGAGCTGCTCCTGCAGGAAGAAGAACGACTACCCATTGCACCAGGTGTTAAGGACACCGGTTCGGATCCAAGCGTCCCACCCCATCCGTGGCACTTCCTCAGGCAGCCCCTAATTAGCACCAGGGAGGGAGCGGGATGCTTCATTACCAGGGAAGCCCCTGCCAAGGTTCAGCTCAGCATTTCCCCGAGCAGCTTGTGCGGGCACAGGTGGCTGGTACTCCACGTGTAGCTGCCAGGGCAGATGGCACCAGCTCCACCTCCTCACGTCTAACAGTGCCTGCAGATGCCCAGAACGGCTGGAAGGGCAGCTGAGAACAGGACAGCTCTGCTGCGGCCAACAGAGAGGGCCAGAGCCACCGCGAGAATGGCTACGAGCCACACACGGCTCTGCTCTGCAGAATGATGCGGGAGCTGGTGTGAGGCTGCAGGCAGCTCGGGAGGAGACTGCTGTGGAAGCAAAGGCTCTGCTTGAGCTGGGCTGAAGAGACTGGGCAAAACAAAGATGCTGCACAGCACACACACGTATACTGGCCCATCCTGGAACACCCCTGGGCCAGAGCTAGCAAGACTATTCTGCCAAGCGAGAGCCCGTGAGAATACATGTATGCAAAAGGCTCACACTGCGCCTCAGCAACCCCCTCTCTCCCCAAGCAAAGGCTTGCACAGTGCCCTCCTTCAGTCCCCTGCATCCCAAAAAAAAAAGCAACAGCCAAGGCTTCCAAGTTGCTGCCCTCCCCAGCCCCGAGACAGCAGCACCCTTCACTTCTCTCCCAGTTGCCAGTTCTGGCCCCACTGCCATTTGCACCAAGTGCTCCAGGTAGAGCTCTTGGGCCAGCTTCTCAATCCATCCCAGCCTTCTTCCAGGCTTCCTGGACCGGAGCAGCGTGGACAAGCAGCAGGGAGGTGGCAGTCAGCTGCAGCCAGGGAGGGTGGAGAGCAGCTTCTGCTTCCAGCTTCAGAGCTTCCAGCTTCAAGTCCCCATCCAGTTCTGCACCTTGGCTCTCTCATTTACAGAAACTGCAGACAATAATAATCGCCAAGCCCCCAATGTCAGTAGGTAAGTAGCTCAATGTAAGCAGTAGGGATTAATAACAAGCTGGCTTCATCAAGTGCTCTGAGATCTTGAGGTGAAGAGCTCTATCTAATAAGCCCCAAGCATTCACATTAAAATGTTTCTCCAGCTTAATAACAATAATCATAAATGTAATGTCAAAATTGCTCTTTTCCACTGTACAGAAAAGACAAAAAATGCTACTGGAGCAGCTTGCTGATTGCTTATTGCACCCTGCCAGGCCCTCTGCAGTGCCTGCCTGCTCCACGTCCCCTGGCAGTGCCCAGCCATGCAGCCGGGCCACCGAGAGGAGCACCTGAGAGGGGCTCTGGTGGGCACACAGTTTCCCCCTCCAGGACCAAAGCTTTCTCCTCAGCAAGAATCTTGCCAAGGGAGGAGGAGGAGGAGGAGGAGGAGGAGGGCCCTAAACACCCACAGAGGATGGAGACGCTGGGATTGCGCAGGCAATTCCTGGCAGCTCCCCCCTCCCCAGCCAGGCCTGCCTGCTGAAAAGGCAGAACCTGCGTTTGCTAGCCTGGACCTGCTCCAGATCCCAGGGGAGTCCATCCCTTCTCCGAATGGACCGAGAAAAAACAATCAGAAAAGCACAGCCGGAAACTTGATTACAGCTCGTGGGTGGAAGACAGGAGGGTGGGATGTACCTGCTTTCATGGCTTGAAGTGTCTCCACTGACAGGAACGGGGTAGGAAAGAGGAAAGGCGAACGATGCACGACAGCCACGCGGCCGCGCTCTGGACAGACACAGCCATGAATCCCTGCAGCAAGGGCCACAGGCAGAAGATGGAGCGAGCCAGACCCTTCCCTGCAGCACACCCAGGATGGTTAGGGCAACCTGCACCTCTGGGGACCCGCTGGTAGCTGAACCCCTGGCACTCGGTATTCTTGTTCATAGGAGGAGCCTGAAATTGGTCCGTACCCAACGTGCAAGGCGGCTGCCTTTTAATCTAATGCTACTGGATTAAAAACTCTCCCTCTTTGGAAAGCCGTGGGTGCTCCCCCACTAAAGCCATTTAAAGCAGACCGGTCAGAGGAACACAAAGCAGAAAGCAGCCCCGAACTGGCTCGGCTTGGCAGCAGAGGGAAAAAACCTGTGATGCTCAAACGCGTCTTTTCAATCCCTAACGCACGCCGATGGGCACCGAGCTGACGCGCACCTCTGCGTCCCACCTACCGCCATTCCCCAACTTAGTCCCCACGGACGAGGAGGTCACTAGCGGGCCATGGTGGTGACCCGGCCTGTCCCAAATCCTGCCTCAGAGCAGTCACCGTTACACACCTACGTTAGAGGGGCAAAGCCACCAGCACGGAGCAGGCAAGAAGCCATGGAAAACGCCGCGCAGTGCCCTTGGAGCCCAGTGGGCTGCCGGAGCCTGCCATGGACAGGAGACAAGAAGCACAAGCAAACATGCCTGACAGCAAAGGGCGAGGGCACGGGCACAATAAACCCCAGAGGCTGAGCCTTCCTTCTGCAGAAGGGGCAAGGCCCCACCATGCCGGCCTAGCCAGGCCTGCCCCGCTGCCATCCAGCACGGAGGGACGGCGCTGGGGCGAAAGGCGGCGAAGAGGAGGGAGGGCCGAGCTGCTTTTGGGGCCTCCTTGTGCCGAAAGGGCCGAGGGGAAACACGAGGCCCCGGGGACGGAGCAGCGCGTGTCAGGACAGCGAAGGCCGGCATTAATTCTGCATGAGCGCGAGGGGCCCGTTGCCATAGAGATCGGCGAGGCTGGCGCTCCAGCCCAGACTCTCGCCCGTGCACATTTACTCCTCTTCCCGGGCTCACCCCTCCCTGCCATCAATATTAATCGTGTCGGCCAGGGCTTGCTTGGTGAGGGAGAAGGAGCCACCCGCCCTGCTCGAAGGCCTCCATGGCGGGGCTGGGAGAGCCACACGCAGGCGCCGGCAGCAGAGCCGGGGTGTGCAAGCCACAGGCCACCTCGCAGGCCACGTCAAGATAGACGAAAGAAACGCAGATTGTGTGTCGTTAACACCACACTGCTTAACCCAGGCACTTTTGTTTAGAGCCCCTACCCCCGGCACTCAGAGCTGTATTAGGGATGTATTAGCCCCAAGTCCCAGTTTTGCCCATCTTCACCCAGTTCATGCCCTGTCCCTGCCTATGACAGGGGACAGCGACTTCACGCAAGGCCACGGAGACGGATCTGGAAAGCAGGGGACAGCTTCCCCGAGCAGCAGCAGGCCAGGGGCAAACGCTGGCTAAAGGCACTGCCAGCACCCCTGCATGCAGCCCTCCGGGCACCAAAGGGGACGGGGAAGGCAGCACCCCTCCTCGCTCATCAGGATGGGGCACATCTTTATTTCCACAGTTTAGCCACGGAGCTGAGCTACACTGCAGCTGCAAATCTGGGGTGCCTACGGCCACAACAACCTCTCCAGAACAAGTCCCCAAACCACTTAAAGTTTTCAAGCCAACACGTTCTAAGGACGGAAGGTCCTTAAGAAGCTGAGAGAACGACAGGCATCCACCATCCAGTTTGAGAGCGCCTGTGACGCTTTCAGCTCTTCAAGGATCTTGCTTGCACAGCTCTACGCATGACAGAGATCTCTGGGAAATGAGCTATCTCCTCCCGAAACCACAGTGTGGTAGTTCAGCACCCCGAAACGCACTCTGCGCTCCTGTGTCACGCAGGGAGGGAGCGAGGGGAAGCCCAGGAACGCGGTTGTCACCAGCCACAACCTTTTACAGCCCAGCGAGCAGCAGAGCAGTGGGCACCACAGCCCATCCTCAGCCGGGAAAGGGCAGCCCAGCACCCCGCAGGGCTGACACTGGTGGTGCAGGCAGCACGAGCCAAGGCAGACAGAGGAGAAGCAGGAGGAGAACTGACTACACAGTCAAACTGGGGGTCAGGAGGGGTGGGCAGCAAGGAACAAAGTTGATTAGTTGGAAGATCTAAAAGCAGAATCATGTGCTGGTGGCAAGGAGATGGTAGTGAGCAAGGCGAAGGCGGTGCCGGGGGCGGGCAGGGCAGGGTGGAGCAGGGAGGAGTTGAAAGCATCATGTTCTTGAGTTTAAAACATCAAAGTCACTCTTGCAAATCAAACATCACCATCTGAAAAGACTCTCTCATTAATCTGTCACGAGCCCCCTGCAAGATCGGCTCTGAGCAGACAGTCACGGCTCCCAACCGCTGGAAGAATTCATCAGCCTCCATCAGAGAGAGCAGCAGTTTGGAAACGCTCTCCCCAAGGGATGGAGATGGATGGATGCAGCCAGCCTCAGCAGCAGGCTCCCGCCGCCCTGCCTGCGCACCCCAGCGCCCACAGATCCCCCCCAGCCTCGCCACGGAGCAAGCGGCCAAGAGTAGGCATCTGCCCCGAGGAGCCGCGCCGCAGCAAAACACCCCAAGCTCAGCGCACACAGAGTGCGCCCAGATGGGATGGCAGCCTCTACGCAGCCCGTGCGAGGGAGGGAGGCAAGGGCAAGAAGGAAAAAAAAAAAAAAAAAAAATACTTGGATTGTTTTAACCTGCTCCCACCTGCCTGCGGAGGCCACGCTCTGCAAAACAGCGTGTTTACAAACGAGGAAGATCAGAGAAGAGCTCGGCAAGGGAAGGAGGGCTGCAGCAGCCTCTGGAGGGAAAGACGGCTCCTCCCCAGCCACAGCGGGTCCAAAGCCAGCGCTCAGCTGCGCGGTTGCCAAAGCCAGCACGCTGCCCTTTGCCAACCTCCCCCAGGCCCCAGGCTGCCGGGCACTCTGCACGATCTACTCACGCTCTTTACAAGGAGCTTGCTCATACCTTGGGGCTTTCAGCCAGCTTCACGCCTCCCGCTCTCCTTTGCTCTCCCTCCGCGCTTCATACGAAGTATTAAACGTAGCGACTGCATCCCTAACCCACAGGGTCCGCGCTGAGCCTGGCCTCCCCTCGGCTGCACGCTGCCTGCCACCGCACACGAGCCTGCCCTGAGCTGTCCCTTCGCTTAGGCAGCAGCTCTGCACCAAGTGCCCTGTCCAGGAGAGGCCAGATTCAGCCTTGGTGACCCCAGCTGAAGCAGAGCACCCGTTTACACAGGACAGACTCACTCCTGTGCTGCCCCAGCCCCGCAGCCTGTCCCCAGAGGGGCTGGATCCCTGCTTGTGGCAGAAGGTGCTGGGGTCGCGGGCGCTGGCCAAGCACCGTGGAGCACACGTGGCAGCCGCTCCTGTTCTCAGCAAACACTTGCCTGCCACCGAAACAGCAAGACTCCTCGTGTCACTGTGACCTTGGGGCACGTTCCTACAAAAACAACGGTCACTTGGCAAGAAATCCTCTGCTACAGCACAGCCCCAGGCAGTATCTGCAGTGGGCTAATTCGGGAGCTGGTAGCGATGCACTAGCTCTCTCTGAAAGGTATCACGCACCAACTTCAGCATGACGTGGCCAAGGGGAAGAGAAGACAAAGGCAGAGAAATGCTGTTTCTTTGTCACAACGCTCCGATACTAAACACCAGAAGGATAGTCCTGGGAGACACGAGGCAGAGATGTGGGGAGAGTGAAGCAAGCTTGGGGATCGGCAACCTTAACAGGGACCTGATACAGGGAAAAACAACAGGAACACCTTAGCAGTTCTCCCATCTACTCCTCCTCTAACACTTAAGCCACGTAACATGAAGGTGCACAAATTGATCCCCAAGAGAAAGCTCAAACCTCACTGTAAATGGAGAAGAAAATGCTCTCAAGAGATCAAAAGTGGTGTCTAATAACTGCTGCTACCTTATCTACCGCTCAGCTTTTGAAGAGCTATGTTTAGCATCTCTCCTCTCTCCAGAGCAACCCTGAAGCAGCCTGAGCTTGTTCGGCTGAAGCACACTTCGCTGAGGGGCTCAGGGTCCAAAACCCAGGCAGGGCAACAGCCGTTCCCACTGCAGCAGCAGGCAAGCAAGCTGGGCCGGGCCGTGGGGCGAGTGCACGGGGATGAAGCTCCACAAGCAGACCCCAGTCCTGGCTCCCGAGCTGTTGCCTCACTGCCATAGGGTGCAAATATAAGCAAGGAAGGGGAAGCCAGAGATAGAATGATGGCGACTTCACCGTGGGACCCCCTGGGTTAGCTAGGGGATGGATGGCATGAATTGCCCAGGATCCTGGGGTAAACAGAAGAGCACCCTGGGCCATTCCCCCACCCGAGGCAGTGGGTGCAAGCGCCATACTGGTGATGCAGGAGGTCAGTGTTTCAGCCCGTGCTGCAGCAAAGTCTTGGAGAGGGAGTAGGCGCTATGTAATTAAAAGTGAGCAGCTGCTGAGAAGCCTGGTACAAAAATTTCACCTTGCGCAGAGAGAGTGATTTTATTTTCCCCCCCCTGTTCTGTGACGGGTGACAAGACTTCCCGCCACGCTCCGACGCTCCCAGTCCCTCCTCGCTCAGCAACGCCAGCCTCGGCCCAGCGGCTGCCACAAGCCAGAGGTGCAGAAACACCACCAGAGCTCACGCTGCTGGAGCCAGCGCCGGGCTGGGCTCTGCCCAGTCTGCCTCGGGACAGGCTACCCGAGTGCCACGCAGCGGGGCACGAGGTGTTCGGGCCGGGGGTGCAATCCTCTCCCTGCTCCCCACCACGCTTCCCCTCGCAAAGGAGTCGTTCCTCAGCGTAACAAGGCTCGCGAGGGGAACGCCGACAGCACAATCCAGCGGGAGAGCATCTCCACTGAGCTGCCGCGGCCCTGGGGCAGCCCCTGCCCCAAACACACGTGCCTCCATGGAGCACCCCTTCCCCACACACGCCTCCTTTTCCACTTCTCCACACAGAGAGGAGAGGCCACAGCAGCCCAGTAGCCACGGTGGGCCTGCAAGGAGCACCAGGAAGGCTTTAACCTCAGCCCCGCTGCCCGATAGCGTTCGTCAGGCAGGGAGCTGAGACGGGTGGACACCACAGCCCGAGGCTGTAGCGAGACGGATTACTGCTGGAGCAGATTGCTTTCCCCCCTCCTGCTGCTGCAAGTCAGCTCCCCACATTTCAAACCGCCTGCGTAGGAGAGGGCTGGGGCCAGGAAAAGCACGGGTGTGAAAAGCAGAGAGTGTGGGTTGGTCAGAAAAGACCCGGGGGGCTGCAAAATGCACCTGTGGGCAGACAAAAAAAAAAAAGACGGGTCTGCAGCACCTTCCCTACGAACCGAGATCAGCCCCGCCACGAAGCCTGCGCTATGAATTCATTTTGCAGCATCCGAGTCTTATATTGGCTTGTGTTAAAAGAGACACAGGCTGGGATTTAGCAGCCAAAGCCAGCAGGGTGCTCCTGTACCACCAGGCACACAGCGAACAAAATTGAAGAGCTTGTGTTTTATTTTAAGTTCTATTTTCATGGCTTTCTTCCCAGGGCAGCCAAGTGTCCCCTCCCCTGTCCCCCTGAGCAGACACAGAGCTGCCCAGGGAGCAACCTGGCTCCTTCAAGAACCTAAAAGCCCACAGCTACCTCCCAGTATGCTCTCCCAACAGGGACTGGAAGGGCTCAGCATGAATTTGGCAGAGGGAGGAGGCTGTGGACAGCATAGACGTCTCCTGAGGCACGGGCCAGCCCCAGCCTTCTCGCCTCCAACACACGGCAAGGTTTAGCTTTAGGGCTGCAGGTAGGCTGGGGAGCACGCGTAACGAGGCGGAGCAGGCAAGGGGAGGTAAGCACCTTACATGCCTTCTAAACCCAAGGCAATTATTTCCCCCTCACTACTTCAGTGCCAACAGGTTACCGGCCAGAGGAAGCTGTTCAACAGAATTACAGGATGTTAATTAAAAATGATCAAATAAAAGGAAGGAGCATCTTTTCCTGATGAAGTATGAAACAGGAGGAGCAAGACCAGGGCCTCTGATACGTGGCTTAGGGACATGGTTTAGCAGTGGACTTGGCAGCCTTAGGTTTACGGTCGGACTCTATGATCTTAAGGATCTTTTCCAACCTAAATGTTTCCACAACACGTGGTGCCGAAGCGCACCACAGCCCTGCGCAGCCCGGGAAAGCCCCCAACCCACACATTGCCCCCTCCCGTGCCCAGGCATCACCTCCTCAGCTGCCAACACATGCAGACCCAGGGCTGGAAAAGAGCAGAGAGGTCGTGAAACACCACTTCCCAACGCCGCTCGGACATCCCTAGCGGAATGGTCCCCTTTGCAGGGCGGCAAAGCACACGCACCCTCCAAGCTCTCTTGCTGCCTCCGTAATAAAGCATGGCTAACGAACCCTTATGCGCAGCTCCATTGTCGACTAACACACACTTTAAAGATAAGGATGAAGCAGAATCCGCCAAGCGAAGGACACCCGGTGGGATCCTCCAGTCAGACTGTGGGGGGCTCAAGGAACACAAAGGACTGAGCAGGAGAGAGAGGGAGGGCAGCGAGGAAAAACTGGTTCTGTGAATTGGAAAAGACCCAGGATGGTTCAGGGCATGGGCCACAGGACAAGTTCAAAAGTTCAACCCTGAGGAAGACTCAGACCTTCATCCCCAACGACCACCAAGGACCCCCGATGGAGGTGTCACTTGGGCGGACTGAGGCGGGACTACGGGAGGAACTTCTGTTAATGAAATAATGACAATAACCCAACCTTTTCTTAGAAATGTAATGAATAAACACGAAAGCTGTAAATATAAGGCAAGAATCCTAACGCTTGGGTGTGCAGGGATGGAAGGAATCATCCCCCGTGCTGCCCGGTGCCGCCATAAAGAATCCCTGCTGGATAACACCGAGTTGTTAGTGAGTTTTCTCGGCTTCACCTCAGCACGGCCAAGGTCACCCTCAGCCTGCCCAAACTCATGGAGCCATCTACAGCTGGGGAGCATTTCCCATCACCCCCCTAACACAGACCAGACGCTCTGTAACACACCATGAAGGCAGAGATGGCCACCAGCAGGAACACGGGGAACCAGTCCTCGCAACGCTGCAGGTGGCTGGCTCTCTTCATGGCAGAGGGGACGCTAGCTGGAGCGGGAAACAGAGCAGGACCTGACGAGGCAAAGCCACAACAGGGTGCTGAAGAGAGGACATCCAGCAGCCAGGTGAAAGACAATGCCCAGCACCAAGAGCACTGCGAGATTCATCTGCTAACTGATTCCCTACGCGGACTCGAAAAGCCACCTGCACCACCACTCTCTCTACCTAACCCCACGCCTGGACCAGTTCTGCAGACCCTGTATTTATGGTGCTGCCAGGCACAAGAAAGCATTTTTCCAATATTTAATTTCTCAGATGTCCTCATTTCATGCACCACTGCTGCTTTTATGTATCCATAAATAAGTGCTTAGCGCTGCTCCCTGGGCCTGGTGCGACGGGTTTGGGCCAGCATCACCCTATCCACGCTTGCCAAAAGGAAATGGGTGTCCAGCCCTCTTCAGCCTTCTCAGATATCTCCAAACCCAGCACAGACAGGACCCACAGCTGCCTGGTGCCATTAACACATCTGCAAAGGCGCACAGACGCCAGAAAAAAAAGGGCTGGCTCCCACCACCCTGGCGACCCATCATGATTCTCCCCGCCCGCGAGGGATGCTTGCTCCAGACAGGCTGAAGCAAGATGTAGCTCTGAGATTACGACGCGCTCCTGCGCTTGATCCAGAAAGCTGCCGGGGCCAAGAAGAAACCCAAACCTGCCAGACCAAAGAGCTGGCGATAGCAAAAGGGGCCAAACAGCCGGTGCTGCACCAAGAGGGCTTCTTTCTCCCTAGCAGGGCTGGGAGAGCAGCACGAACAGAGGGCACTGCCTGGACCCTGCTTCCCCCGCATTGTTCTGCTCCCAGCCCCTCGCCTCTGCTCGCACCGGGGAACGGGAGGAGGCTTGCCCACGCCAGGAACGGGAGCGCATCATGTGTGCGGGCACGGTCAGAGCCAAAACTGCCACCAGCGAGGCAGGGCCCTGCTCTCCTCCCCCAGCTCCCACGTGAGCAGGGCAGCTTTATGTCCTTGCTCTCGGCGCCAGAGCTGGCTGCTCTTGGCTGGGCCATCGTGCTCCACGGCCACCTCGCTAACAAGTACCCCAGCTGAGAGGGCTTTCCGCGCCCCTGCGGAGCGCCCAGGATAGGAGGAGGGTGGCAGGAAGACATGGATGATGGGGAGCTGACCCCCAGAGCCCAGTGCCTCAACCTGTTGACCCACCTGAGCAGCCAGCCCAGCTCTCACCAGCCTGGCTTCCCAGCTCCAAGTGGGCTTATTGTTCTCCCTGCCCTCCGCAGAGCAAACAACAAAAGCAATCTTGCCTCCCGCACGCAACCCCACCAAGGGATGCTGCAAACAAACAGAAACCAAACCTCTGAATCACAGATGTTGCAAGGAGAGGGGAGGACGTACCCTCCAAATCCTCCCCCACCATTTATTTCGCCCCAGGGGATGCAGGAAGGCACAGCCCACCCTGCCTGCCCCCTGCCCTGCACCTGCCAACCCCCCCCCCTCCAGAGCACTCCTGCCCCGGGGGGGGCCGCAGCTGAGCCAACAGCCACCCCCTCTCCAGCTCCCCACGCAGACACTCCCTGGCTCCTGCCTACTGCTGATGAGGAAGGAGAAGAATTACCCAGCTTGGATGCCACGGGCCGGTCCCTCAGCTGGGGAAGAGCCTTCATGGAGCCCTGCGTTTAAGTCAGCCAGGCCTTAAGACTCTATAGAGCTTAACAATCCCCTGCCCAGCTGCGGGAATGCCAGCAGCGTGGGAGATTTTGGGAGAAAGCAGCGAGTTAACAGCATTAATGGCCTTGTTTCAAAATGAAGCAGAGACCACTCTATAAATCAATGTGTGGCTGAAGAGTTTTCTAGGGTAGAAATTGGTATTGGAAGGAAAGCGAGAGATAAATAGCACATGAGTGCTAATTAGAGACACCTCCCTGCCGGCTGGCAGAGTCTTTCACCTCCAGCATCGCCAGAGCACCCATGGAGCGGTCGTGGCTGCAGCACCTTTTGTGTATGCAGGACAGGTCTCTGCAGAAAAGATGCCCGGGGTGCAGGAAGCCACTGCCTTCACACAAAACCTGAGGTCTGATATTGCCAGGGCAGACGACGATTTCTGCCTAGCTTTGTGCCACTGTTTGGAAGGGGAAAGGACCACAGCAAACTTTCCAGTAGCAGGGTTTCTGGGCAGAAATACCAAGTTTCAGATCCTCAGCTGGTACTGGTGGGCAGCGATCCGTTGGCTCATGGCACAAGCTGCTAGCTGGTGGCAACCTACAGAGCTGTGCAGACTTAGAGAAGGTGAGGAGCTGGCCCAGAAGATAAAGAGGTGACAACCCTCAAGGAGCCCAGCTGGAGAAGAAGCAATAGAGGAGCTCTGTTGTGCTTGGTGCTCCACAGCTGAGACCCACTGGATCCTTGCCCGCCACCTTTGTCACGCCACCAGGTACCACCGGGGGAAAGGAACACGGTGCAGCGAGGCAGAGACCCTCCCCTGCCTGTCCCTCTCAGATGCAGCTGGTTAGGGGAAGGGAGAAGGGTTCGGCAGCCCCCCAACCAGGCCTGACGGTCGGACAGCCGGGCGCAGTTCTCACTCGTGCCACCAAAGTCACCCTCAGAGCAAGCCTAGGACGGGAGAGCAGTTTACAAGCATAACCTTGTCTAAGTCAGCGGACTACGCACAGGACCAGAGCCACGTCTCCAAGCCAGCCCATGCCACGAACACCGCCAGCGCCTCCAGCACAGCCCAAGCAGCAGGGACCAGCCCCTTCACCCCAGAGGGCACCTCTTCCCCACGCTCCCCTGCTCCCCTCTGCCCAGAAAGGCTTCCCGAAGACACCACGAGGCATTTGCAGCGTATCAGACTTGCACAAGGAGGTGCCTCGTTTGGCAACCCACCAAGGGTGGTAGTTTTCCATCTCCTCTGCGGACCAGAGATCTTTTGGAGTATGTCATCTGGATGGGCTGGGCTGCTAATATTTTGGAGCCCTAAGCTAGGAGTTACACCTACGTTCGTTTTTATTTTTGCTTTAGATGTCTTCTCTAGTCCAATTATAGATTAATCACATTTTATCTAGCATCCGTTTCTCCCCCGCCTCCTTCCCCACCCCCATCAGAGAAGGAAAAAAAGAAAGAAACAAACGTGTTATTAATTGGCTGCTGTTTTCTGCTGGGTTCTTATCTGTGCACGTGAAACTAGGGAGGCTGGGGAAGGTGACTGAACAGCCTGCCAGCAGAAAGCAGAGCAGTTTAAGCCTCATTTTCAGAGAAAACAGAGCTCCTACAATGACATTATCTGAGCCGATGCTTCCTTGCCTGCAAGAGCTTTTAAAGCCGTTGACCGATAACATCACGGCCTCAAAAACCAAAGTTCCTACAGGTCTGTGAAACCAGAAGGCTTTAGTAAGCCCAGACAAAAGGTGCGAGGTGATGGCGAGTACACTGCTCACCAGACACCCAGGAATCCATAGGTGAGTGCCAAAAGCCCAGGGAAAATACAAGTCCGTAGGACACCCAGGTGCTGTCCCACCTGCTCTGCCAGGGAAGGACCAACAACTCTGGAAGAGGATGAGGAAAGCACCATACTGCCTCGTGACTGGCAAGCTGAAAATTTGGAGGTGGGGAGGGAGTTGTTAGGAGAGCCCAGACGCAGAAACCTGTGGGACGCAGGGAAGGACGGGAAAGGAGGAGGGGCTGCATTACAGCCTCCCAGAATTCACATGCCCACACCCTTTCTGGCCAGGGCAGTGGAGACGCCTGATGTCCAGCTGAACACCAGCTTCCAGTTTGCTCTTGATGCTGACAAAGCGGAAACCTTTCGCCAGCTGGAGCACAAGCCCAGGAGATTTTTTTGGTAGCATTTACACAGTGTTAATAGCCGACTGATCCAAGACTGGATGGACTGGGACGATTCACTTTTGGCTGCCCAGCAGCAGCAGTAATTTAATGAACAGTCAACAGCATCTCACCACCACCTCTGCCAGCATCAAACCCCACCTCTCCCGGAGCTGCTCAGCCCACATCCCACGTACGTGCGCTGCAGAGATTCCTACCTGCTTTGTGCCCATGTAACCTCCTGCTGCCACGAGCCAGCACAACCCACTCCAGCCCTTTCCCAGCAAGACCGAGACCCACTAAGGGGAGACACCGTGTCCACATCGCTCCCCTGAACAGGCATCCCTCCCTGCTCTCAGGGCAGGGCAGGGGGTGGCAGGGAGGACATTGGCTGCCCAGGCCATGGTGAGATGCAGCTTCAAGCTCCAGACCCCACAAGCTGAAATTAGGCACCTCCCTCACTGTCCTCCCCTGGGTTGCTCTGACGCTACACCAAAAAAAACCAGAGGGACCAAGGGAAGCAGAACACCGTTTCTGGCTATTTCCTCATGCTAACGGCCCATCACCTTCTCATGGTCTTTCCTTCACCTGCGACTCTGCCACATACCATGGACACACATGTCATTTGTGCTTCCCCCCCGCCCCGTTCTGTGCTTGCAGAGCAGCAAGCCTTTCCGCACCTCCTTCTGCTTCCCCCTTCCTCTTGCCAACATCCAGGAAGACCCTTAAGGGACAAACACAGAATAGCCACTGGATACAACAGTGCTGCTTTTAAGGATAAGCTCCCTTTCTCCAATCCCCTCCCTTCCACGGCCTCAGCAGATGAACCAGCAAAGCTCTGCAAACTGCTGGAGCACACGGAAGATCCCATCTCTCCTTCCAGCCCTTCCCTACAGCCACCCAGGAACCCCTCTGCAGGGAAAGGGCCTCCCAGGGAGCAAGAGGGCACAGTCACTCTGCCCTCCCTCCTCACCCCAGAGAGCCATGCTCCAGCACCTCCAGGGCAGGGGCATGAGCAAGCTGCAGTACTGCTCCGGGCACAGCGAGCAGCCAGTCAGCTGCAAAATAGATCACTGGGTCACCACCAGCTGCGGGAAGCACGAGAAGCTCAAGCGATTTGCTCTCAAGTGCATCCTGAGCGCAGGAACCGAGCTCCAGCAAGCGGCGGCGTACTCACCATCTCGCGGCGTCGGTGGCGTCTGAGTAAAATAACTATTGGGCTTGTCTGCAAAGAAACAAAAAAAAAAAAGACAGGGCTATCAGCGATTCCCTTTCGCACACCCTCTCCTCCTCCCCCCAAGACCTCTGTCCACACCTCCCCAGCACCTTTTGGGCCAGCATTTCATTCCTTCACCACACATGCCCTGCGCAAGCAGGTACCAACTCCCAGGGAACACCTGGGAGGTCCTGTAGCAAGAAGGGAGCAGCAGGAACAGGAGCCAGGAGTCCCGGCTCTCCCGCTTGTATCGATGGAGCATCTCTGGCTTGGGATCTGGCAGCAGCTCTCTTCTGCCTGGCAGGGCTGGGGCTTGCCTCAGCCCGTCGTGTGCCATTTCACCAGGGCTGCGATGCAAATCGCGCTGCGTATCCCCTCGCACACCCGCACCCGCCGCGGCACTGACTGACCCGTTGAGCAGGACAGCAGCGGGAAATGCGGCAGCTTCCAAGGCAAGAAGGCAAAGGTGGGAGGAAAGGGGTCGCCTGCGGCAGCGGAAGGTGAAAGCTCCCACGGACACGACCACAGATCCCAGAGCAAGGTGGCACAGCCTTGCCACCAGCCAGCCCTCTACGTTTGGGTAACCCCCGATCAAGCAGGGAGGGCGAGAAGAGTTCCAACTCAGGGAGTTGGCTCCACAGCCCCTGCCACCCTGAGCGGGGAAACACCCTAAAGCCAGCAACAAAGCAGGCTCTGCTCTCTATGAAGTGATGTGCCCAGGGCAGCAACACCAGGCTGTAGCAGAGGGCACACCACTCCTTCCAGGCCAGGCTCTTTCCTTACCGTTGCCTGAACCCTGCTCCCACCAGTGCTTTTTAAATGCATTCCTGTGTTTTACAGTTTTACACGGCTTTTTTCTCATCACGCACACACCAGGGGAAACACTACATCCCAAAGCTAGGCTGGAAGATTTGCCTGCCCTCTAAAGGTTTTTCTCACAGCAGGTGTTTGGCACTTTCCAGCATCAAGGAGTCAGAGGCACCGCTGCACGATGGAGCTCTCCACCACAGGCTGCGCCTAGAGAAAGCCAGGCTTGGGGAGGGGAAGCACTTGCGCAAGGAGGAGGCAACAGAGCACAGTGCCCCGAGCAGCCGGCAATACATGGATGTACCTACACCCAGGTGTGCAACCTACTCAGCCACACCAGGGATCAGATCAACAGCCTAACCTCAGGGCAAACCCCTCCATCTTGCCCCAACCCTTTGCTGATTCTTCGGAGCAAATGAGTGCATAAAGAGCAAGGATCCTGGAGCAGCCTAGGAGACACGTCTCCCACCCATCGCACACAGCGACAGGGCTCCCGGGTTCAGCGGTGTGTTTGTAACAAGGGAGCAGAAGCAGCCCCTGGCCAGGGCAGGACTCCCAGGAGCCCATCTTTTGCCCCTCACTTCCCAACTTCCCACACCCCCCGGGCCGAGATCTCCGCCTTGCAACCAGATTGACAGCATCCCCCCGCCACGAGCATCCCCCTCACTCACACCTCAACCAGCAGATCAGGAGATGCAGTATTTTGGGGGGGGGGGCGGGGGGAATGGGACACAGAGGGTGCCGGCACAGCTCAGAGCACGAGCGCACCATGCACGCTGGGGAGCTGGGGCTGGCCCACGCAAGCCCACCTTCGCAGCTCCGCTCCGCAGTTCTGGACCAACATCATCTCAGGGAAAACTGGGGCAGAGCTGCGGAGCAGGCTGTCGCCTCCCCGAATTCTCCCCGGACAGCAGCAGGCGAGCGATGAGCGCCTGGGCGCAGGATGAAGACCAGCCGGCGGCTGGCAGCACTGGGAGGGTTGTCCCTGCACCACAGCCCTGGCACGCCTGACCTGACCCCTGGCCTCTCCCTCCCCTGCTCCTCCCACACGCCCCGAGACACCTACAGTTGTTGAGGAAGAGCAGCACGGCAAATCCCAGCGTCGAGGTGGCCAGGAGGATGAGGCAGATGTTGCACGGGATCATGAAATACCGCACCACCAAGGAGACCTTGTGCTGATACATCCGGTCCCGCTCCAAAGCCCCCGGCGCCATGGGGTACTGGCAAGCCGTCATCCTCGGCCGTCACGCTCTGGGCCAAAGCTCAACCCAGCAAAGACCCATCCAAGGCAAAGCAGCCACAAGGCTCACATGGATCCCTCTTCTCCCCCCCCCCCGCCCCCCTCCTCCCTGGTTGTCTTTGGCAGCGGCAAAACCTAAGTTTTCCCAGAGGTTTCCATCCTCTGCTCGCAGGAGGGCAGGGCAGGCCAGCAGCACCTTCAGGAGCAAGAGTTTGTCCCCACATTGGCCATCTCAGAGGCACAGCCTAAGGGTCAGGTCCAAGCCCGCTCCAAAGCGACACGCACGGTCCTGTGCTCAGCAAATCCCTCTTCCAGCCTGGGAGGTGTCAATCCACGCCTGCCTGCAGAAAGCAAACTGAACAACCCCAGGCTAAAGCGCCGAGAGCTCAAGTTCTGCAGCCGAGCCCACCGAGACGGAGACAACCTGCTACCAGCGTGGGAACGGCGGGGGATGCCGCAGCACCAACGCGCGCCGGCTCCCGAGAGCAGGGCTGGCACGGAGGCGGCACGAGGGGTGCCAGCATGGGACCCCTCTCGGGCTCGCAGCTTCGGTCAACGTCCGTGCCCTCTCGGCGGGGATGAGAGGGGAGGTCTCGCCACCCCGGCAGCCTCTCAGCTCTCCAGCAGCCTCGCTCCAGGAACGCTGAGCTTCCTCTGCTGGTCCACGCTGTCTCCTCCAGGGCAGGTACTGCCACGCTCTCCGGCTTCTAACCCTTTGGGGTAGATCCCTGGAGCCAGGCGCCGGGGAGCAGCAAGGGTGCTGGCTCAGTTGCCCCACGCCGAGGGCAAGGGCTCCCCTTTCCACTCCAAGGCTCCTTTCACAGCCGCTGCGCATCCATCCCCGCTCAGCTCCGCATCCCTCCGGGGCAGCCGGTGCACCGCTCTCCCCCACCGCCGCTCCTCCTTAGGGGAACCGGGTTCCAGCTCCCCGGCACCTTCCCAACCCTCCAGCCAGCAAGAAGGAGCCGCAGCCTCGCTTCTCCCTCTCGCAGAGCTGCCTCCTCGCCGGCGGAGAGCACCGCTGCCCAGCGCGGACACCGTCACCGCCACGGCGGTGGCCGGGACAGGCCAGGTCCCCTCCTCACGCCGCTGTGACATGCCAGTCCTTCCCGGAGAGATCCCAGCTCCCGGCGGAGCCCGGCATGGAGAGAAGCGGCACGGAGGCGGGCGGGGGGGGGGGGTGGGAAGCGGCAGCCGCCCTGCCTGGGTGGGTGGGTGGGTGGGTGTGCGTGCAGCGGGAGCTCGGAGACCTAATTCCAGCGCTCCAGGTTCCCCCCACGCGTGGAGAAAGGACCGCGCCGCATCAGACAACGGAGGCAGGAGGACAGAAACCCAAGCCCCAGCCACCCCCCACCCCCCCCCCCATCAGCGCCCGCCCCACGCCCCCAACTTTCCCCGCCCGCTCCTCTGCCCCGCGGGGGGTCGCCGTCCCCCCCCCCCCTCCTCCCTCCGCTGCTACCGGGGCTCCACACCCACACACCCCCAACAGCTTCCCCCCCCGGCTCCGGGTGCGGCGGGTGGACCCCCGGCAAGCGAAGGGGGGGAGCGACCGAGCCCCTCCCCAGCGCTCCGGCGGCCAACAAAGGGGAGGCGAAGGGGCGCGGCGCAGACAAAGAGCAGGAGGCGGAGGGGTCGCGCTGCCCCGGCTCCCCCGGGACTTTTGGGGGGGGTGCGAGGGGGGACACACGACCCCCCCCCCCCCTTCCCCGCCGCGCTCCGCGACCACCAGCGCCTGCTGGGCACCCCCCCCCCACCCCCCCCCAAGACCCCGGGGCGAACCCGGGCGAGACGGGCGGGGGGGGGGATGGATGGAAGCCCCACCGCTTCCCCCGCCCCGCTTGCCCATTCGCCCACTCGAGATGCTGAGAGGCGGGGAAAAGCCAGTCGCCTTCCCCAGCATCATCTCCCCCCCCCCCCCCCCCCCCCAAAGCCCCCAGCAGGGCTGCGAGAGAGGGCCGAGACCCCCAGGGACAGCAGCGGCAGCAGAGCCCCGCAAAGAGCAGGAGCAGCCCCCTCGTTACTAATTTCTAGGACCTTTATTCTAGAGGGAGGGAGGGAGGCACACCTTGCACAGAGGCAGCAGCCCCACCGCAAATGCCCCGGGGAGCAGGACCAGGCTGCAAGACCTAGCTGGAGCTGGAACCCACTGCGTGCTCTGGTTTTGCTGCAAGCTCTGGGTCCTCTGAGGGCTCTAGGTCCACGCTGGCACTGCCAGTGCCCCAGCTGGACCAGGGGGACAAGAACACAGAGGTGTGCTGGGACAAGAGATGCACTATCAAGCTGCGCTGCTCCCTTCCTTGCCTGCCTGGGGACTCCTGCCCTCGGGAAGCCACAAGACTCTGGTCACCGCTTTCCCTGGGCAAGGTGCTGCCAGCAAGGACAGGAGAGCTGCCAAGAGGAGAGCTGGGCTGAAAGCCAGAGGGAGGTCAGGGCCAAGAGCCAGATTTCTTGAGTGAAGGTCCAGCAACAGGGCAAGAGCAAACAGCAGGGCACGGCAGCCCTGCTACAGCCCGAGCGCTCCCGAAGGCAAGCGCTACCTGGTGCCCACAAGACAAACAAGCTGGGGCTCCCAGGGCCTCCAGTCCGTACCTGCTCTCCACAGCACCTCTCCAGCCTGAAGACGGAGTCCCTGGCAAACCACGGAGCTCCCAGCAAGCTGTTTCCTTGCCCCTGGTACCACGCATCTGGAGCGCCGTGACCTGCCACCTCATTTCTAAGGTGCTGTGGTCCTTCGCGAACAGGCTGAGCTCTTCCTCACCACGGAGGAAAAAAGCAGCTCTAGAGATTACGAACACGAGAGGAAGGCTCTCCCTTTACAGAGCAACCTGAATACACATCTGGGCTGACTATACACAGCCCTGCAGTTTCAAAGGCTGGTTTATCATCCCAGCCCTGGGACAGGAGGACTCTTGCGGCTTCCCCTGTCCCCCAGGTGCTGCAGCGGGGCTGTCTGTACCCTGCTGTGTCACGTCCAAGGCAAGGAAGGAGTCCTCGAACACCCGTCCCATGCTCACAGGGCAAGACGAGCACCGTGGAGATGTGGCAGCGGGTAAGCCCGCTGTGGTCAAACTGGGAAGCTCATCGCAGAGAAGCTGCTTGGAGTTCCTCCCATCTCCCCCTGCTCAGCACCCATCGGGAAAGCTGCCACAGCCAGGAAGGGAAGCAGAGCTCTTCCTCCCAGCCACCACGCAGTCCCGGGCCATGGTGCTGCCCACAGCTCGCCAGCACCCTCCTCTCCTCTCCCACGGGGATGGACGGGTGTTGTGGCTCCACACAAGGCCACTACAGCCGGTCTACCAGCGACTCCGGCTGCGAGGGCTGCACAGCCCTCTCTTCCCCACAGAGGTGCCCAGCTGGATGGACAGCAGCATTCCCACTCCTCCAAAAGGCAACAACAACCTGAGACAGGAGAATAACCCCCGCTGGCGGCACGTACCCCTCCCAGCCCCAGCCTGCTCCTGCTCCCCCTCCCTCCCTCACCTTGGCAATTCGCCTGGAGCCCCAGGGACACAAACACTAAAGCTGAATCCACCCACTCTCCCCTCCAGCGGGGGAGATGCAGAGGAGACTGGGTGGTCCTTCAGCAGGGCATCTCTCAGGCACCACAAGTCAGCAGGTTGCAGGGTGACACTCCCTTGTGGGATTGTCACAAGCCGCCCTACAGCTGCACCACAAAAGCCACGCTGCTCCTCGCTGCTGGAGACGTAGGCTGGGAGCATCCTGGGTGTCCCAGCACCGCAGGTGCAACTTGCCAGGAGCAGTACAAAGAAGAAAAACAGAGAAAGGAGGAAAGAAATCCAAGTCACGTCCCAGACATTGCTCCTCTTTAAACCTGCATGGCTCCCTCCCCTCCCTGGGGACTCACAGAACATGATCCCAGCTTGCTGTGAGGCACAGGCTGCATCCTAACCACCCTGCCAGGAGGAGAGCCCACACGAGCAGGGTGCCTGATGGCCTCACGTCTGAGCAGTAAGGCAGATTGACGTGCACCACGGGAGCCGTTCTCCCCCCCAACACGCACAGGGGCTGCGGAAGAGCCCCTGAGAGCTCGAGTCCTACGGGGGCTCAGCGGGAAACACTGCCAAGCCATCTTTCCCGAGAAGACCCCTGCTAGGAACCCATCTCAGGAGCTCCCTCACAAGCAAAGCCCGCTGCCAGGGAGAGCGCTGATAAGCCAGGTGGAAAAGGGCTTCTCAGCCAGCACCAGAAGCCCCAGGGCTGCGTCCTGGGACATGGCATGACACCCTTCCCTTCACCAGGGATGAGGCATGAAGACCGGCTGAGCAAGTTGGTGCACCCTGGGAACGGACAGAGACGCCTAACCTCACCCCACGCGGAGCCCCCCAGCCATCCAACCCAGCATTTTTCCCCTCAAAAGGCAAGCTCACGTCCCTACCACTGCTGTCCCATTTCTACTACCCTCCCCAGCTACCACATTCCCCCTGGGAATATCCAGAGCATCACACAAGAAGCCAAGGCCTTCCCAAAAAAACGAGCAGAGTGCCCTGGTCCTCTCCTCCGCTTGGTCGCTGCGTGGTCAGCTTGGCCTGGTCCTGCATCCTTCTGCTCTGCCTCGGGACACAGATGCCAGACTCCTGCCCGATGCCTCCATCAGGGCACTGCCATACTGACACTGGCCCAGCACACCCCTCTCCCCTCCTGGCCTGCTCCAAACCCCCCCCCCATCCCTGGGTAGGACTTCAGAGCCATGCTCCCCTGGCAATCCCAGCGCTTGCAGGCTAAGGCCAAAGGCTTGGCTTGGAATAAAGAAAGAAAAAATTCCCCAAAGGGAAGCGAGGACATTTGCATCCTCCTGTGCGCATGTTTACACATGCAAATCAGCCACTGCACAGTCCTCCCTTTCTTCCAAGGTCTGCAAGGACTCTGTCCCCTCCAGCCATTTGGGGGCCACTTTCAGGGGCAGCACTGCCTCAGATCTGAACAGCTTTTGTGTCCTGGAAGAGGCAAGTTCAAACTCCAGCATGTGCAGGTCGGCTCATCACCCTCTTGGCAAAGACAAACACTGGCACCTTTGCCCCTTACGAGTCTTTCAGATGAGACTTTATAATCAGAAGAGCCATTTGCACCGGGGAAACATCACACTTGCCTGGTCTACCCATGTGGGTCGCCGTTTTTGTCCCTTTCCCCAGAGCTGGCTGCATGCAGACACCCCTGTACAGGTCTGGCATTTCACAAATGCCCTCATCCTGTCGCACCAGCTACAGCATGCAGGGACAGCCGCTCTCCCACCCGCTCCCTCTGCCAACCACACACGCTCAGCCCTTGCCTTTACACTTCTGACACCAGCACACGAAGGACCACGCAGGAAAATCCAGCAAGACCTGACGAGGTGAAAGAGCACACCAAAGCCACCTTTGGCTCAGAAGCGAGCAGCTTGGAATTGCTGACCAGTGAGCCCAGCAGCACTGAACGCACACCACCAGCTCCAGGCCACTCTGAAGCGGAAAGGGTGGCTGTGCACGAGCCATAGGGACAGCTCGGTCCCCTCTGCTACCGCTACATCTGGCTCAGTCCACACTGGGACAGCCCAGCCCTGGGTAGAGGGGACTCATCCCTCCGCCGCTCCAGAGCAGTCCATCCACCGCCCATCATCCCCACTCTGAGCACCGCTGCGTGCCTGTGTAATTTCTCCCCTTCTTCCTCCTTGGGACTGGGAGCAGCCTGGCTAGGGCTGCAGGTGTTCGGAGAAGGGCCAGTCCCAGCCGGGTGCCAGAGGCAGAAAGTCACCACATCTGCCAGGAAAGAAGAGGGCGGGATGGGGGGGGGACAGCCGCCCAATTTAACACCCTCAGACACGGCCGCTATTCCTTTACTATAGGCAAGAAAACGTGATCTTGGAGCTCATCCATACTCCCCCCTGCCCAGTTTTCTAAATGAAAGTGTTCAAACGCATTACGGCCTCCATGTGGTCACCAGCCAGTTGAAAGCCTGGTCCCATTAATGGGTTTATTTCTGGGCTTTCACAGCGAGGATGTCATAGCTGCTGCCAAAACGCAGCAGACGGGCAGAAAGGGCTGGCCTGGGTGCAGCTGGCTGTGCTCGGCGTGGCAGGACGGTAGTTTTATCCTCTTGCTTTTGAAGCACAGAGCTGGCAGGAGACACGTACTCCATCTCGGGGCCTGGCACATCAGCGCTGGGAGCGGCACGACCCCTGCACGCTGCCCTGCATCTCTGCGCTGACCTCAGATGGCCGGGGGGGAGCCCTCTCACGGGACCCCGCGCCCTCAAGCCACCCGTTACTTGGGAAGAGAGAACACCAGCGGGAAAACACCAGTTTAATTTCCCTCACCTCCCCATTTCTGCCTGCCAGATACCTCCCTGCGACACCAAAAAAGAAAATATCAGTCCTACTTTGACTGACAGCTGTCAATCTCTCCCTCCTCACTGAGCTGGAGACCTTGCAGAAGCCCCCAGCTCCTGCTGTTGCCAGGCTGATTCCCCCACCTGGCTCCCTTCTCGCTAATCCTGTTTGGCAGGGAGCTAATTGGGATTTATCTGACAGCACCCAATGCCTAGAGAGCCATTTTGTGCTTCCTCCGGGGAGGAGGAGGAGGAGGAGGAGGAGGAGGGAGCCTGCAGAAGGCGTTTGCACATTCTCCCTTCCCCATCCCCTCCTGCAGTTTTACAGGCTAATTACCAGCATTACAGAGAAAGGAGCAGGAGGGGGAGAAAGTGGGGATTTTAATTATTTCATTTAACACTTGGCAGGACCCAGCTTGACTCCTGCTGAGCAGTGCTTGGAAATAAAGAGCTTTTAAACCCTATCAATAGGAGACAGGGGAACGGGTGTGGGAGACTGGGCCGGGGTGGCCAGCCCCACAGCTAGGTTGGCATGTGTGCTGGGAGTGGAAATGGGTGTTAATTTACACCGTTCCTAATAAACAGCCGTGCCAGGCGGCGCTGGGCAAGGGGTGCCTGGCTGCCTCTTCTGAAGACGGGGGTGTGTTTTTCCCCACTTAATGACTTTGTCCCAAAACAGACCCCCTCCTACCATGCGACGCTGGACCATGCAGCTGTCTTCCAGATGTGCTTAGGCACGCCTGAGCATGGAGCAGGCCGCACCTGCTGCACGTGTGCACCTCGGGGAAACACAGGTCACCCTCTTCCAGCACCGCAGGCCCTCCTCCAAGCTGGCAGTCTGCACACCGCAGCCCCCACACACGCTGCGTTGCAACCGCAAGGCAGCCCCGTGAACAGATGTGCCCCCCCCCCCCATGCACCGCTCAAAGCCCACACCTCTTCCACCTAGCCGCCCGTAGGCAACGGTGCATGGGTTCTATGATGTCTCTGCCTCCCCCTCTTAAAAAAAAAAAAACCCCGAAAATAAAGCAATATTTGCACACAGAACCTGGTGTCCAGATGTAAAAGGACAGCGCCGCCGCCCAAAAGCGGACACACAGCAAAGCCAAAGCCACCCAAGGGAGGCAGGTGATGCACCTCAGGCTACGCCACACAGCTCCTCGCTGTTCCAACCCAGCGCTCTTCGCCCAGCCCTGTCACCCTCTGCCTCTGCCGAGGGAACCCGCTGCCCTGGGTGACGGCTCACGCAACCCGCTGGGCTCCCGCTGGCACCCACTAGCCCCGAGACTCCTTGTCCCCTGCGAGCCCAGCTTGCAGGCTCCAAAAGTGGCAGCTGAGCTCAAACCCACAGCCCAAGAGGACTTTCCAGACCAAGCTAGGGATTTCACACCTTCAGCAGCCACTGCCTCCCTCCTCCGTGGTTCCCAGGAGAACCACGTTGCCCCTTGACTCGCTGCGCTGTCGGGCCAGCTGCCTGCTGCAGGGCTCGCATTCAGGAGCGACGCTGAGAGCAGCGCCTCTGGAGAGCATCAGGGTGATACGGGGCCGAAGGCTCCTCCGTTCTCCCGATACGCCGAGGGTGTCCAGGGCAGGGTGCATGCAGCACTACAGCCCCACAGCCCCGGAGATGCAGCCCACGCTACCCGCCCGCAGCCCTCGGCTCCTCCGGCAGGCTCGCACTGCCACCTGCCGCTCTCGCCAACCCCTTCGTGCTGCAAGAAACTCCGGCTGAGAGAGGGTGATGGGGAAGCGAAGCCTCTCCCTTGCTGGGGGACAAACAGACCTTCCGAACGCTCCAGGGGCTACAGGCTGCCCTGAGCTTGCGTTATCCCACAGCTACAGACTGCATCAACTCCCTCCACCAGAGCAAGAGCCTTGCCTGACTGCTGGAGCGGCGGAGAGTGAATTGTCCAAGCCTTCAGCCTCTCTATGTGCTGACTGAGTTGGCTGAGCTGTAAGACGTCACTCCTGCCAACTCTCTTCCAAACGTACACCAGTTGCTTTGCAAGCTGATGTAGAGTTGCTCATCTGCAAGGGGGCGGGAGGATCAGCTGGTGTTGCAGAGTTCCTCCAGCATATGATAACGGGGGGGGGGGGGGGGGCGTGCAAACAGGAAAAAACAGGAGAAAACAAATGATGAAACAAACCTACAGCACGTTTCTGGAGCAAACACCCAGCAGGCTAAAATTAGCCTGTACCCCTGGCACTCTGGATACCTTCCCATCGAGAAAGCAGCTGTCACCGGAGTGCTTCCAGACAAGGACTGACATCCTTCAGCAACAGGGGTGGGGGGTATGCCTCATTCTGGGTCTGCCCAAAAAAAGCAGTATTGGCTGGAGTTAGGGTACTGCCAGGAACCTCATACAAGCCTCTATGTACTAAAGTACTAAAGTACTAGAGTACATAAAACTAAAGTACTAAAACCACATCATCAGAGCCCAGCTAGCGAGAAAAAACCCCACGGCAGTGAGAACCAGCCATGCAGAGAGCATGAAAGTGGAGGTACCTCACTAGAACACCTCCATACCTACCCACCAGCCCAGCACTCAAGGAGCTGAGGAGCAGCAGTGGGGGAGATGCAGGAATGGCCAGTGCACACCCTGAGCAAAGGTGAGACATCCTGACAGCAAGCAGCGTGGGTTTGCCATGCCAGCTGTACAGAGTGCCGCAGGTAGAGGGAGTGCTGGGAGCAATATTCAGGAGAGAGAGCCTGCCAGCCTTCAGCCAGAGCTGCTCCGGAGAGCAGAAGCTGAACGCCACGCCACAGGGCAGCCAGGCAGCTCTCAGCCATCTCCTCCCAGCCAGGGCTCTGCAGAGGGGTTCAGCCGGACACCTTTGCCCTGCTCCTGACCCTGAGCAAAGGGTCCTCTCAAAGGACCTCTCCCAACGAGAGAGTCTGGCCACGAGAGCCCACAAGGTTAGAAACTACACCTGCACCCTCGAGTGCTGCAGCTCTGTACCAGTCAGCACCAGCACCCGCCGTGGAAGCACAGCATGGGGCTCCCACGGAGCAGCTCCGAGACAGGCGCTCGGTCGTGGCTGTGTCCAGCACCCACCACAGACAGGAGCATCATCCCCGGGCTCTGGCCCAAGCTGTCTGGCGCAGCAGAGCTTCCGTAACCGCTTCCCATAAAGCGGACAAACCACCAGAGCCGCTGAGCGGTGCAAGACAGGCCTCCTGGGAACACACAGAGCCACACTGACCAGCGAGGCGAGAGGCAGCAGCTTCGTCCCCTCCCGCCGAAGCAGCAGGGGAGGACACGCAGCCCATCGCCCAGCTCCATCGGGGTGGTGCTCAGACAAAGCCAGGGCTTCCCTAGGGAAAGCAAAGCCCCCCCCCCCCCCCGAGCTGCACAGGAAGGTAAAAAGAAGAAGAGAGCTCCAGCACATCCCTAGAAAGCAAACGTGCCCAGCAAAAAACGTGTGTGCTTGGACATCCCCTCGGGGGAAGAGGGCAGCTGCTCCAGTTGGATCGGGAAAGCCGGGAGAGCCACAAGAGCCCAAGGGAAGGAGTGGAAGGGACACCCCCTCCCCTCTGATCAACTACAGCCCTGCTCGGAGATCGCTCGCGGGCATCGCAGAGGGGCTTGCACGTCGGATGGGGACACAGCAAGGGGGAGGGGGCGAACCCAGACCCTTCTTTTCCTGCCCACCTGCTGCCTGGGAAAGCCAAAAAAAGCCGGCGGCATCCAGCTACCGCCCTGTCGGCCGCACGCAGCTGGCAGTAAGACGTTCGTGCCCGCGTGGCAAGCAGCGGACAGCATCCAGTCAGCGGGGGCTGCTGGCAGCAGCAGAAGGCACCCAGGAGGAGAGCAGAACGCTAGGAAACGTGCAGAGCTCAGCTTTGTGCATCTCAGGGCTGAGAGTCGCAGAAGCATCAGCCGGCAGGGGATGCTGTCGGCTTGGCTAGCTTCTCTCCTTGCTCCTCCTGGACCCAGAGAGGCGCAGGGTTTAGGTGGCTTTCAATAAACTTTTACGCCCCTCTGTTCCCTCTCCAGCACCTCTGCAGCAAGGGCTCATTTCCAAGCAAGCCCTTAGCCTACCCCTCCCGATCTCTCCATATATTATACACCATGAGGGGCACAAAGCAAGGAGGAAACACAGCAGCAAGAGCTTTGAACAGCTCACCAGTCACAGCTGGTCCAGTCCTGGTGTAACTCCCTTTTTCCTCGCTTCGGGGAGGTTTGATGCAGCCAGCCGCAATGCCCAGACCAAGGCTAGCCGAGCTGCCACGGCTCCGTCCCGCCTCATGTCACACCAAAAAGCCAGCTGCTTATCCAACCACACACGGGGGTCAGCAGCGAACCCAAAGCTCTCAAGATGAGCACAGCGTGGGCACCAAAGCTGGTGCAGAGAAGCGTTTTGATACCTCTACGCTCAGGCCTGTCCATACAAGCCAGGGACAGCTGCCTGCCCACGGCAAACACGGACCTGGGACCTTTTGCCACAGCAGGGTGGCTGCCCGGGCACGCTGGAGAGGGCCAGCAGCACAGGGAGGCACCGCACTCGCCCCATCCTCCATCCCGAGCCAGCGGGATGGGCACAAAGGTTTTGTGCGTGCAGGGGGAGGGCGGGAGAGGAACTGCCAGCCCCAACCGCACGCCAAACGCCTTCCTTACATACGCTCTGTATCCACAGCCACCAAACAAAGGAGCTGGCCACGAAGCTCCCAAGATGCCAGGATTCCCAGCATCAGGGAATCACAGGGAAGCGGGCACCCAGCCAGCCGGCAGCCGGGTACCCCGCACACCCTTTCCCTCGCCTGCTAAGGGTGGCTCTCATCAGCCTGGGCACGCACATGGTTTGTTTTAATGTCCGGGATTCAGCATTTAAAACAAGTGTCCATGCGGGTGACGGCTGAAGAGACGAGCCACTGCTGACACAGGCCAGGGCAGGCGAGGGGACCAGAGGAGGAGGGACAGGAACACCTGAGGGGCTTTGACTCCTGCCCGCGCTTCACTTGCTTTCGCTAGAAAGACGCCCAGAAGAATTGTCTGTGGCACGTTTGCCCCACACTTGCAGCTTCACAGCTCAGCCAGCACGGGGGGCACACGTAGCCCCTGCCCTCGACGGGCTGGCAGCAGTGCTCTGCCCTCCTTCATCGATTCCATCGGGTCCAGCCCGTCCCACAAAACCCCCCAGGCCAGGTCAACGGGCAAGACTGGCTGTTTTACCTCCAGTACGAGCTGGGACAGCGCTCTCCCCCACCCTCCCCAGGAAGCTGGTGAAGGTGAGAGGCTGAGGATGGAGTTGGATATGAGGCAAGCACTAGGTGAGAGGTGTCCTTAGATCACAGTTTCGCGCCCTTCGCGCTCCAGAGGCTTGGTGCCGCAGCAGCAGCAGCCGTCGCTCGCTCCGTGCGAGGCCAGCGGCAATCCAATCGAGCCCAGGCAACAACAGCAGGCTGAGCAACGTGGAGGCAGAGGGAGAGCAGCCCTTCAAACTGTGATCTAAAAGCAATAGCTCCCTTTGAGGTGAGTGCACGCTCTGCAGCCAAGAGGCCGTGGGGACGGGTGCGCCTGTACCCACCTCCAGAAGGTTTCTATTGCTCCAGCACATCCTGAGTGGATGGAAGAATGACACGGACTAGCCAACGAGTCTGATGGTGGATGGAAAAAATGGTATTTTTTTGTTGTTGTTGCATGACGCACCACCACTTACCAGCAAGAAGCTTCCTATGTTCTTTAGAAAGCAGGGGAAGGGGAGGAGAAAAAGGAGAGAACAAAACAGTTAGAAACAAGAAAACAGACAGCTAACCCAAAGCTTTCCTGCCCTCCCCCAAGCCCCCTCCTCCAATCTCCACTACTGACACCACCTGGGCAGCTTCCATCCATCTCTTCCAGCCCTTTCCAGGCAGCATCGGGCACTAGCTCCCAAATCACCCCAGAGGATCGTAGACAGCTTGCTGGCACCTGCATCCTGGGGAGGAATTCCTTATCCCTGGCCCAGCAATCCTGCACCTCACATGGAGGAAGCAGGAGAGAAACAACAGCTCACACGTAGCAGACACAGGCATTTTTTTGCCACCAAGCTGTGCCTCTGGAAACCCACACATGGCCCAGGGCTGGGCGCTGGTGGCTGTGAAGGACCAGGTGCTTGCAACACAGGAACATGCTGACAGTTTGACAGTTTCCCCAGTAAAACTCCAGTTCCCCCAGTAGTAACCTTCATTTCAGGAGCACCGCTTGTCCTCTCTGAGTTTATTTCCACCCCCACCTCCTAAACCCATTGATTTAAACATGTTTTCATGGCACAACGGGCTCCCCAACCTACAGATATCCAGAAAACAGCAAGATCTTGATGTTACTGATGATACTGCGCACTGCAACAGCCTTAATCATGCACAGCAAAACAAGGGAGAAACAGAGAGCCCCAGAACCAGAGCATTAAATACGTGCAAATGACAACAAAAACCCCCATCAGGAACATCTCGGCACTGACCCCTGACTATCAGCCACACAACACAAGCACGCTGGATTAGATACCACAGTCGATTTGATCCACGGAGAAGCCTCCAACTCTTTCCTTACAAGGACGGCTAACGGAGGTCCTGAAGAACGTGACAAGCGCAGCCCAAGCCTCAGAAGCCGACGTGCATTAACCGTTAAACTTCATGGGTTGCCTTGTCAATAGGTGATTCTCTGAAACCAAACTCACAATGTGGAAACGCTCAGGAGCTAAGCCTGGCGCTACCTGCGGCCACGCCAGCTTCCCAATACAGGCTCCCAAGGACCAGACGTTTCCCGTTCAGCTCAAAGGGGCACAATCCTTTACCATCGCCGCTTGATACCTCCTATCCGAATGCATCACCTGGGCCAGAACTACTTTGGAAGGCTAAGAAACCAGAGCACAAGATGAAAACAAGGTTCCCACCACACGTGATGAAAGAGAAGGCTAACAGTTAAACAGCTGAGCATTTTAATAGTTGTTACTCAGCACAGCTTATTTATCTGCAAGTTATCCGTGGCAGTACAGAAGTCCTGTAACCACTATAGCATTCATTCTAGATGCCTATGGAAATAGGAGCTGTCCTCACAGCCAGGTCCTTGTCCCACCAGGACACGGGTATCTCCTAGTGTGAAATGCAACTCTTAACCCCTCTTTTCTGTCCCACCCAGACCGCTCTGCCTCCTCACAGCGCCACACAATAGCTACTAGATATTTAAGAGCAGGGTGGAGTTGGGAGTACGTGGTGCTCCTCGTGTGCTTTTCTCAGGCTGGCCTCTCAAGGAGGACAGACAGGGAGCCCCAGGGGGAAGCCTAGCCAGACGAGTGGGATGCAAAGCACGAGGTGGGTGACTTCCCAGGGAAAGGGAGCGTGCTGAGCCTCCTAGCAGAGGAAAGGAGGAGGAGGAAGGCGAGGATGCAGCTGGAACACAGAGCCTCACCCGCTGCCCCGGTACCCGGGCTGAGGGGCGCTGAGGCCTCCCCCCCGTGCTCTGCATGCCATGTTAGCAGCAGCTCCCACAATGGGCTGTGGGACATGGGTAATGTGACGCTGTGAAGAGCCCTGACAGCTCATTGAGACTATGAAGGGAAAAACAAAGTGAGCATTGAGGGCTGGAGACGGCCCCATGCCAAGGAAGTGACGTGCAGCCTTCTCCATTGGCAACCGCGAGCCCTCTCGGCTATAACCTGTTGGGAGATGTAGGGAAGAAAGGAAGAAGGGAAAAAACAGCTTAAAAATATCCCAAAGCAGCACGGTTATTTTGGGATTTTAATTTCTAAAAAGAGGAAGAAAAACAGAAATGGAAGCCAAGACCTCATGGCCAGCTCTGGCGCAGACGAAGTACTAGTGCCTGGCTGCAGGGCTGCAGCACTCCCTCCCTTCCTCTGCTCTGATGCCTCCAAATTAAAATTACGTGGATTGTGCTAGCTCTGTCACATCCCTTTGCCACCTGCCACTATCCTCTTATTCTGGGGAGGGGCAGGACACCCCCTTCTTGCCAAGGCAGCACCTCTAAGGAGCCCTCTTGTCCACGTGAAAGGAAGGCACAAGAGCAGCAGCAACACTTTTGGGACAGCAGAATGGGCTTAGAACGGGGACAAGGTGTGCTTGGTTGGGGTTTCCACAAAGCTGCCTGCCCACCCCAATTTCAGGGCATTCGGCTCGGTCCCTACCCCTTGCCAAGGGAAAGGACGCGAATGCCAGCGTGGGCATCGTTAGGTGTTGTGTATTTGGGGTGGGGGGACATTCCCACGGAGCAGGGGGAGCCTCAGGTCCCCCACCTTTGCCGTGGGGGTGTAAGGCAGCTCACCCAGCTCAGCCTGGTCACCTCGGGCACGGCGGCAGAGAGCCAGCAGCTGCGTGGGAGCAGCAGCCGCCGCACAACGTGCATCGTTTACTGCACGTGCAGCACTTCTCACCCAACTGCTTCGAAGCAGGCAGGGCCCTTGGCCACTGGCACAAGGCGTTGCAGCCCCAGCACCCCTGGGGTCACCCCACCGTGCTCCTGCGAGGCAGCCCGGACCACATCGCCCAACAGGCGGGGGACAAGTGACCTGCCCGAGGCCACCAAGCGAGGAACTGTGGCAGACACAGCCCAGGCAGAATGGAGGCCAAGCTGGAAACAAGAGCTCGTTTCCCACGTGCCAAAGCACGGCCTTCCCAAAGCAGCACCTTTTCCCTGCAGGTAGGTCCAACGGGGGGTGGGGGGGTGGGGGTGGAGATCCTCAACTTTGTGCTGGGTAATGAAGTGTCACCGCCTGCCTGCTCGATAGCAACCGAAGCTTTCACAGGCAGATCCCAAAACCTGACGTTCACTGGGACTGTACCAGCAGCTGCTTTTCAGTCAGGGGAAAAGCAGGAGCGAGATGGCAAGAAAGAGAAGACGAAGTTGCCTAGCCAGGACCCCCACAGAGCTGCCAACTTTAGGAAATAGGAATTGCAGCTTTGGACCACCAAGACAAGAGGCACGAAGGCCTCTCCAAGCCCAAATCCCACCCGGCTGCCTGGGCTGCAGAACCACGGGGAGGAACACGCGGGCTGAGGGCTGAACGGAGAAAAAGGGTCGTGTCCCCTGTGAGTGCTGCTAGCTCTAGTTTACAGGGTAGGGGGAACAGAATCCCAGAAGGGTTAAGGGACTTGAGACACACCTACTCAGGCTGGCGTTGCCACAGCAAGACTGAACACTTGACCCCGTGGAGCCAGAAGTCGCCTGTGACTCATGGAGGCCGAAGGCAGCCCGGGACTGCTCTTTGTTCAGCAACAGCCATCCACCCACCCAGCGCTGCTCCAGCCCCAGTGCCACCGGATAGAGTCCCGGACACCCCAGCACCGTCCCACCCCCACGCACTGACCTGCAGAGCTTCCACCCCACAGCTCCCGCTCCTTCTTCCCAAGGCTCTGGAGATCACACCAGTCTGGCAGGGCGCACGGGTTCTCCCTCTCACTTTTAGAACAAAAGTGCAATTGAGATGAGTAACCCCAGAGCCTGACCTGCCTTTCAACTCCAGCAAATTTCACTGGGCTTTGATTTTTCCCTTCATTGTGCTGCGGCTCAGTGAAGCAGCTGTTAACATCAAGACGGGAAAAAAAAAGTTTATTTTACTATATATTAAATAAAACAACAAAGAAAGGAGAGCAGGAGGCTCTGTTCCAAGGTCAGGCGCTTGACTGTCGAAAGTTTTCCCTCAATAGAAACTCTCGAAGCAGGGGAATACACCCGAGCTTTGCAGAGAAGCAACGCAGAGCAGAAAGCTGGTGCTCATGCCCTGCCTGGGGAGAGGCTGGAACAAAGCAGACCTACCCCTCTGGAGCACCCCAGTACATGCTTTTAGACTTAGTCCTGCCAGGAATTGAGCCACTACGTCATGAAAAGTGGTACTTCTGAGAAACCACATGAGACTTGGACAAAGTCACCCAACATGGCTGTTAATCAGGAGACAGCTCAGTTCCTGAGAAATTCGACCAACGCATATCCCAGACCATTTCCCTACAGGAGAACTCACCAAGGCAAGGTGCCCTCTGGGAAAACCCAGCTTGGAGATCCCAACCTGAAGAGGAGGGCCCTGTAAGTTGGCCTGGCAGAAAGACAACGGCTCAAACATGGGCTCAACCCTGGGGCTCTAGGCAGGGCAGGGGGTTGCCTCTGGATGCCCCAGACTTAAGAAAGGACTCTGCAAGTCTTCCTTCAAAGCGGGAACCCGCTGCATGCCAGTGAAAGGCACGGGTGGTGGATATCGCCCATCTGCACCCCCCTCTCGGTCAGGCACCAGTGCACCCAGCGGAGGAAGCTGGACTGCCCGCAAAGCCAGGCTCTGAGGGGCCAGGAGGGATCCCTGATGGATCCCAGGAACCCGACAGCACGGTGTTTTCTTTGCCCTCACCCTAACGCCCCTGACCAGCCCGCCAGCGAGATACAGGTTGGACTGTCTCATTCCCAAGGAAACAAGCCAAGGGTTCCCACGCCACCTTCCCGCTGCTCGGTGCACAAAAGCAACACAGACTTCCTGAAATCCCTCTCTCCGTGACCCTCCCTACTGTTTCTCTGCATCCTGCTCCAAGGCCACCCTCTGCACTGAGATAACGAGGCACTTGCTGCCAAAACCAGCAGCCGGAGGGGCCCAGGATCTCTGCAAATCTGCATTCAAACAAAGCCCTGATCTGAATGGTCAGAAACTGGAGATGAAGCCCTGTGGGTCGGGCTTACCTAATCCACCTACGGCCAGCATGGGATCTCTGGAAGAGCTCGAGGCCTGGGTACCAAGGGCCCACTGAAAACCAGGGGCACCCAGGCACCCGCTCAGCCCCACGAGAATGGGCAGCTCTGCTGCACCTTCCCCATCCAGTGACCAAGACGAGGGGCTGGAGAAAGCCAGAATAGCCAGAAACAGTTTCCAACAATTTAATATTAAGTCCTGACACAAAGAAATCCAAGCGATCACACACTAAAAAAGAACATTTCTCCATTTTCTCTTGCACTTGGCACTTAATTCAGAAATTTTCTTAAGTCTGGGGCACCCAGCCGTCCCTGCTCTTGTAAATTACACACTAATTAAACACATTACACTCGCTCTCAAAAAAAACATATCAATCAATTGGCATGCGATCAGCATCCAATAACTGCTGCTGCTGAAACGCAGCCTCCCTGGAGAGGTGCAATTCTGTGTGTTAATTGTTTAGGTTTGGCAAGAGAGATGGGAGCTAACGAGCAGCCCAACGGCCACCTTGGGAGGAGGGTGCTGCTGAAGGGAGAAGAGGAGGCCGGGATTTTCCCACCTTCCTCCACTCCCAAGCTCTGAAGAACAGTCCCCAAAACACAGCCAGAATTGGAACCAGATGTGTAGGAAGTGTCTCATTAGCAGTAATTGCTTTGCAAGGATTTGAGGTTTCCCCTCTGTGCCACCACCAAACACGCTTTTAAGAAGCTGCCGTGGGCTGGGTACCAGGACGCGCTGGTGGGGGCGAGGGAAAAAAAAACCCCACAGGGCAGAGTCTCGACTACACTAACATTTTTATTGAAGCCAGGGAAAGTTTACTCAGACTGGGCTGGCTGCAGGCGTCAGCCTGCTGAGTGGCAGAGGATCACCGCTCCAGCAGATTAAGCTGAAACAACTCAGCATCTCAAACCCCCTTTCTTGAGTGCGGCTCATCACGGCCAAATGATTCATGCAATAGCCTCCTGATTAGCTCCCTTGCACCCTCCCTGCTTTCATAAGGGGGAAAACAGGCACGAGACACTCCAGGCACTCGTCTCCTTCCCCACAACTCAAGGCTGATTAGAGGATCTGGCAAGGACTCTAGGCTTCCCTTACCCAGCCATCCCTGCCGGTAGTTTTACCTGTGGAGTGATTCTCCTTGGATTACAGGGCTGGACCCAGAACAAACCGAAGCCAAAGACACAAATAAGAAAAGGTCAATCGGGTCCTTCCAGAGCTGTTCCTGCTCCCTGGAACAGGGAGACCCAAACCAAGGCAGGATAGCCATGAGCCGCTCCAGGGACTAGATGAGACCTGAGACCCCCTCTCCTCAGCCCTTGATGCCTCTAAGTCCCTGTAGCATCCAGAGGCATTATTCTCTCCGTGCTGCAGAAGTTTCCCACATCAGGTGACAACTTACCTCCTATTCGTTTTACTAAATCATCCCTTTGTTCTCGTGCTGAATTTCAGTTTCTTCAAATAAGAAATTCACAAGCAGAATCCCCGATTTATAGCAGACTATCTTCGTAATTCTGCCTTCCTGCGCCCCACACAGCACCAGCTTTGATCACACCTCAGAAACACAGAGTGAAGAGGACACTATTGCTGTCCTCATCCCCTCCCGGGGGGGCTGAGCTGGCACGCAGACCCTGCTACAAGCACCCGGGGTTTATTATCCCAAGATGGAAAACCCTGGGAAGCAGCACCTCATGCTCTAAGCCCCCACCAGAATCACCCCTCCACGCCTCCCTCAGTGAGGGGAACTTGCCATGATAGGAAGCTGAAAAGGAAAGGGTGTTACCTGCTGCCCACCACACAATGCTCCCCAGCACCTCACTAGAGAGAGATGGGCAAGTCCATGCCCTAAGCAACTTCCCAGTCCCCACCACTGGGGTGGCGTGAGGGACCCCAGTCCCAACCAGGGTGGCTTGAGGGACCCCAGTCCCAACTAGGGTATCCTTCCAGGAGGAGACCCTTACTGTAGGGCCACTCTTCCACCCCGTTTCCTTCCCCATCCCAGGCAAGACAAAGGACCCAGTCTTTCCTAGACATAAACTAACTTAACAGCCACCCCCAGGGACAGGCTGGAAGAGCGATTCAAATGTCAAAGGAGGAGTGGGCACCCGCATTATTTTTGGTGAGACGAGCATAATGGAGAGCCTGCAAATCTCCCGTATTCCTTGGGCTCCTTTCTCCAGTCCCTTTAGCATGCTGTATCCCCTCTCCTCCCCACCTCCCCCCGCCCCAGTGCCAGCAGAGCTCAGATCCCAGTCTCCAGGGCTAAGACAATAGCTGCTTATGTTCTAAACCAGCGCTGCTTTCTGGGAAGGGAGCCAGGCCTGGCAGCTCTCAGCAGCGGGGAATAAAAGACGTGTTTGTGCTACGGAGCCCCTCTGCACCAGTGGGGCACCCTCAAAGGGAGGCAAGGCATCAGCCTGCTGGGGATCCGAAACCGAAATGCAGACAGATGCCCTGGACTCAGTGAGAGGGGAGAAAAAAAGACCACAGGACCACGAGAGAAGCGAGCGAGCTGTGCAACCAGCAGCAAGCAAGGCCCTTGGCCACGGGCAGATGCACAGAGCGCCAAGACTGCAGCGCATCAGAGGCTGCCGAAATTGGTGTGAATGGAGGATGCTCTAAACACCGGGGCCACTCGAAGCAGGAGGCAGGGTCACGGCAGAGCACAGTCGCCACCAAGAGCAAGCTACGTGTCACCAAGGGCCTGTCAAGAGCACGAACAACAGGGATCGCCGCCGCAGAGGAGGAGGGGAGGCAGGCAGGCAGTGTTTTGCCAGGAGTTTCTTCACGCTCGCTGCTGCCAAGGCTGAGCACACAGTCCCAGGGGATTCTCCTTCTCCGCAGCGTGGCACTCTCAACGCCTGGACTGCAGGCTGGAGAAACATGAGGTGCCCTTTGCTCCCTCTAGAAGTCCCTGGAGAGGCAGAAGGTCCCACCCTGCAGGGCCCACGGATGTCCTAGTGGCACCCAAGCCCTGGCAGCAGCAGACCAGACCCATCCAAGAGCCTGAACACGCCTCTGATGCTTTCAGACCTTGTGTAAAACTGGCCGGGAGGCGACGAAACCACACACACTTGTCCTCTTCGCCACCAAAGCCACTTCCACAGGCTCAGCCTTGGCTGCTGCGGGGTGGAAAGCCCACCACAACAGAGGCAACCCCTGCTTGGCTGCTGCCCTTTGTGGAAGAGCCCAGGGCCAGCGGGGACAGAGCCACGGGCAGGTATCACGCTTGGTACGAGCCACGGCTTGCTTATACTTGCCCTTCCCTATACTTGCCCTTCCTAGGTCTGCAAGCAGGAATGCATTTCTAAGGCCAGGACTGCATCCCCTGCCTCCATCCAGCCATCCAGCACTCCGGGAGCAGCCATCCCACCTGCTGCTAACAGAGGCATCGCACAGGACCGGTGAAGCTAAAAGCACACGGTGCCTTCCCACACAGGCAATTTTCTGGGTCGAGCAGCAAGCGCAGCAGGCAGCCTGCAACCCCGTCAGCTGCCCAGTGTGGATACTGCCCCCACATATCCTTGACAGCACAGCCTTTTGCCCCGCTGGGCTCTTCTGGTACCTCTACCATGCCCCAGGCAGTACATAAGTCATTTCCTCACACCCTTCCTCCTCAGCACTGCTGTCAGATGCAATAACCAACACCGGTGTCTGTAAAATGTCCATGTTTCACTGCAGTGGAACAAAATGCAAATCAATTAATCTAAAGAAAAAAAAAAATATCGAACTGGCCTCCTCTTCTCCTTTCTTTTTACGAAGCTTTAAAGTTGCTTCTCGACTGTCCTGAATAATTGACGTTAACATGAAAATTTAAAGTCTTTCAAGATTTCATTAAAATTCATTCTCTTTCCCTTTGGAGAATTGTCATTGCCAGAGTCCCATGTAGGGCAGACAGCACAAGCAGCTGCCTCCGTTCACGGCATTTACCTCCGTTCTCTCTGGCTAAAGAGAATTCCCTCTTAATTGTTTAATAGAGACCCTGAAACAGCGTCCTTCACTGCTCCCCATCATCAGCCGACTGACTCCCACCCGACTCCAGCAAAAATCCCGCGTTCACCCTACCTCCTTCAACCCATTTAAGCTCCACCGTTTCCCCACCGCCCCCCTCCTGTCCCAGCAGCCCACAGCAGGAGCACAACACGGTGCTGAGCCAGCAAAGCAGCTCCCTTGACCCCTTCCTCCCACCGGTTAGGTGGTATCCTCCCTCCCCGGCTACTTTTGCTTCTCATCGTGTATCCACTGGTGGGCACAGCGCTTCCGACGAACGAGGTCTTGCATCTCCCAGCAGGAGGGGTCCAAACAAACCCTGCAGGGTAAGCCAGCCTCTAGCAGAAGGCAGCAGGCAGACACGTGCCTCAAGGGCAGCACTGCCACCACTGTCCCCTTCCAGGATGCCCGATGCTGGTGGCCGCGGTCCCTCTCAGCGCGTCTCTGGTGGGAAGACAACTGCAGCACCGCGGGAGCACCCCAGCAAAGCCGACCACCGGGGCAGCAGGCAGGGGAGCCCGGCTTGGCGGGGCTGTCGGGGAGACGGGGCACTACAACGGGGGTCCTGCATCCAGAGAGAGCTCCACTCCCAAGCCCGCTCCCGCTGCTAGCCTCCTAACAGCAAACTGCCACGTCCAGTTAAGTTTCTCATGAAGAAACATCACCCTAGCCCAGGAAAACCTAAAGACAAACGGCAATCTTTTTAGAAATACCTATTTTCAAACTGCGGGACTCTTAAGCTGTCTTTAAAAGGCCAAAATGTGCTTCCCCAGAGCATCTGCAACGCAGGAGGGGTGGCCTTTGGTTGGGCCATCAGATAACGCACACAAGGGACGCAGCAGAGACCAGACACAAAAAATTAAGGGCTGGAGCTGGTGCTAGTGCTCCCAAAGTGATGCTGAGGCTATCAAACCCTACCGGGTTTTTCCTGCGAGAGCTGTTTAGCTGCACCCTCGGCAGCTGCCGGCAGTTCCCAGGCCGCTGCTCTCCCAGCACGGCCGGGCTCCGGAGGCTGCACAGAGAGGGTCAGGTTTCCTATTAAATCACAGCACCAGACTGGAGGCCCTGTGACCAATTAAGTGTTATAACCTTCGGCGAAGCTCTCCCAATTTACCCCACTTGACCAACTGACCCTGGAGATTTTGAACAGCCTCTATAAATCCTATTGATCTTCACTGAAGTCAAACCCATGTGGGTTTTGTTTCCAGAAGGGAAGTTATCAGGGAGCGAGAATGTTGTACTTGCACTGACTATTAACGTCACACTTTCCTTTGAAGCGCAAGCTGACTCTTTTCTCCTCTTCATAAAGGAAGAAGCTGGCACTTCAGAACAGACAGACGCTCCAAAAAGCTCCCAGCAGCAATACCAGCACTGAGGGTTCACTTCTTCACATGCTCATTCCTGTGTAACCCTTATGGGGAAAACCACTGCCCCTCCAGCTGCAGGGAGAGCCAGGGCAGAGGCTGTCTTTGCTCTCAGGGCTCTCTTCCCACAGCGGGGCTAGTACATTCCCTTTTCCAAGAGGATGTAACAATGAGAACCAAACTACAGCCGTCTTGCCCAGCAGTCAGTGCCGAGGCCAAGGACTACAGCGTGAGTCCAGGCTCAGGAGACGAGGCAAAAGACAGAACACGAGGCAAGGAGGCAGCGCTCGGGTTCGCAGGGCACTTCTTCCCTGATCCACCAAGACAGGCCAGGTCCAGGCACACAGGCAGCTGGGAGGAGAGCACATCTCCCACCACTGTCAGATCTGGACCAGGAGTGGCAAACCGTGGGACATTTATAGTCCTTTCCAGGTACATTATGTACTTCAGGGTACAGCAAAATCCAAGAGCCAGATCCCAGGACGCAAAACAGGCTCTAGCTGCAGAACGCTGTGAGCAAACAGGGCTATTATAAGGGATCATTAGCACAAAACGAAACAGGCTGGGAAACAGCATGGCACAAAAGCCCACAGCCAGGTAAAGCAGGATTAGAGAGGCAGCAGCCCATCACTTCAAGCAAACAAGTTTCGGGCCAGCAACAGAGGCCAGCAGAGCTGGCAGTGAGGCTTAGTGAACGACTGGCAGCTGTCTGCTCCAGAGCCTTAGGTGTAAAACAAGGAAAAAAAAAAAAACCCCACAAACCTCATTAAAAACTGCTTCGCCTCTGCTTCTCTAAGCCAATGTACAAAGCAAAAGCCTGACAGTACCCGACAGCACTAGCGCCCTTCTGCTTCAGAGTCCTGCAGCTCTCGGCATTTCCTCTTGCCTGCCCCTAACGGGCTCTCCTGCAGAACTTCGGCAGACCTCGAACGGCTCTGCATCGTTTCTGTCTGCAGGAGGGCCAGGAAGACAAGCTGGGGTCTTTTCTGTGATTGTGGAGCATTAACAGCCCTGGCAGGAAGCTGAGAAAGCCAAGATTTGGGTTGTTTGTTTTTTTAAATAGAAGACTTAAAATTGAACAGAGAAGAAAGGTTCAATCCATCTACATGGGATGTCTGGTGTGGGTCCCGGTCACGGAGTGGGAATGTGGGAGCATCAAGAGAAGCTGGTCCTGTCACCTTTACTGGGATGGAAAGCATCACTACCAACTCTGGCTGCTGGTGCAGCGACGAAGGAGAAAGACAGCCCCCCGCCGTTTAAAGCTTCCAGGTATCCTTATCTCCATCTTTATGACCCCTCCCCAGGCACTGATGCCTAATCAAGCAGCTGATCCTCAGGCACAGCCCATCCCACTGCTACAAAACGGAGGTTTTATTCACACTCCTCTAATAACAAGGAGAAAGCGGCAGCGGCAGTTTCTCTTGTGGTGGTGGGCAAGTGGGACAAGCTCTTTCTGACCCGTGTGCTCTGCTCACCCCTGCCACCCGCACAGGAGAGCTCCCTCCAGGCACCCACACACACTTACTGCTGGCTGGGCTAGCAACTGCCCAGGGACAGGCTGATCCAAGAAATCAGGCTGATCCAAGCAACCAGCCTCCCACACACACGTACTCCGCTCCCTTGAAGCCGTAAATTCCCATCACACAAGACATCCTTGTGTGTCAAGACCAAATGCGTCCCAGCCTCCCCTGCCCCATTTTCAGTCCAAGAAAGGAGATAAAATGCTGTTCTTACCTAGTAATGAATAATCCAGAATCCACGTGGGAGAGGACAGCACATGCAAAAAAAAAAAAAAACAACACAAAACAACAAAAACAGAGCAAAAACAGTTGGTCAGACCAGAGTGAACTCTGCCCACAGACTTGCCAAGCAGAGCAGCTCTGCCCCACTCCTCCCTGGGCAGCACAGGCCAGGAGAAAAGCTCATCGGACTCGGAGCGAGGGAGGGCTCACCGTGCTCCTGGGTCTGGCTCCTCACCCCCCGCACGACAGGTTCCCCACCCCACTCTCGCTCACCCCCAGAAGGCTGCAGCCCCCTCCCCAAGAGCAGCCAACTGCTCAGCGGACCTGCAAAGCATCATCCCTCACCCACTCCAGCTCCAAGCCGGAGAAACAGTCCAGATCAAAGCCCCGTGAAGAACAGCCTGGATAAAAGCAAGGGAGAAACCCTGACCCCTGCAGATCTGCAGGGACTCCAGCAGAAGGCAGATAAGCCTTATCAGTGGCACGGAGGACAGCAGAGTCCCTGGGTCCTGCCAGGCTGCTGACAAGCGGCTCAGGGAGCAGGTCTGACCCCCGCAGAATGAGGCTGCACCTCGAGTCCCAGGAGCAGCAGCCTACCCACACCTCCTCTTCTGTGTGCTACAACAGAAGATAACCCAGTAAGGGAGAAAGCAGACAGATTAAGTGGCAGAAGAGCACTCGCCGTTCCCCTGGAAGGGGAGACGCCCGAGCAGTGCTTGAGCCAACCAGACAACGAAGGAGGTGCCCGCTAAAACCCACACAACGAACGTACTTGGTGGCAGGGAAGAGGCAGGGTGGTGAGGAGCACCACTGGGTAACATCAGTCAGTGCAGTGTGAAACGGGTGACACACCTCAAGGGAAAAGGATCCATCTGCCAAAGAAACACCCAAGTGGCATCTCTCAGGAGCCCTGCCAGGACGGAGGGGTATTGCCAAGGGTGCAGCCCAGGACACTGAGTAGTCAAAGGATGCACAGACAGTGAGGATAGGGAGGAAGAAAGCAGCAACCGCACTTATTTCTCTTTTGGCAACTCCTTTCAGACTAGATCTCCACAAAGCCTCAGACCTCTCTGTGCCAAAGGCACGCACTCTGCAGCGCAGCACCCAGGGTGTTACTCAGGGTCTTGGCAGAGACAAAAAGAGACAGAGGCGAGCAGGCGAACAGGCTCTCCTGCCCTGCAGGTCCCAGGTCCGTCCGTCTTGCACCCCCACGTTCACCAGACACCTAGCTCATACGGCAAAGGCCAGCAGGACCTCCAAAGGCTGTGGCTGGCAATTCCACGATCACCTTTTCCTCTACAACCTCCCCACAATATCGGTTCCATACAACACAGGTCACTTCTCCTCTGCCACAAGGGAGACACCTGAAAGGCTCTGTGGGGGGAACACGCAACTATTGCAAGAGTCTTATTCTGCAGTCCCCTCTGAGGGCTGGGATCAGGTGGACAAAGCTCAGGAGACTCAAGGGAGCCAATGAACCACAATCAGCTGGAGGAGCCGAAAGCAAGAAACCACTGCTGGCCCGCACTGCATCAGTCTCGTTTCCTAATAATAGGCTTTAATCTCCTAATTGGGCTGCAGCAATGCTCTCAGCCCAGGGACAGGGTTACGCAGATGAAGTCACCTGGATGGATCCAAAAGAGCTGGGCAAGGAGCCAGGGCTGGAAAAGCCCCAACGCCTCCACCAGCACTCAGGACAACCCAGCCCTCTCACTCACCCTCCCCTGGAGACAGAGGGATGTCGCTCTGCTTAAATCAGGGGCGAAACCACGGGACAACAGGGACTCACCTGAGGTGACCTAAGGATGTAAACGGTCGGCACAAGAAAGGTTTGCTCCCGATTGAAGAGAGCAGCTTGCTGTTGATACACAATGCCCCCTCCCCACCCAGTGCTGGCATATAAAGCGAGGGGAACACACACAGCTCTTGTGTAAGCTGCGCAGAGAAGTGACAATGGAGGAGGACTTGGGCCTGCACTTGCTGATCCTGCCCCAGCCCTGATAAAGTAGTTTGGCACCCTGATAAGTGCCCCTGCTCTCTCTCTCAGGTGACCACTTATTTGTCCGCTCCTCCCATAAGGACACGTCGTGTCCCTGCTTCGCTTGGCTGAGAAGATGCCTGCAGATGGGCAGCTCAACCTCCCTGCAGAAGCAAGGCAGACCCAGAATAACTGTCCCCTGGAGAAAGGCAAGATCCGGGACCCCAAACAGCCTGGGAAGCAAGACACCAGTAGACGCTCCTCTGTGTTTAACTGAAGGGCCAAGCCAGAAGGTGGCCTGGCTGTTCTCTCCTTGCAGAACGCCAGGCTGCAGCAGGGAGGTGGCTGGTGCTGCGCCCTGGCTGTGAGGCACTGCTCTGCCCAGCTCACCCACTCACCCAGCCGGTTTTCTCCGAGCTATGGTATGGCATAAAGATGCTCTACAGGAGGAGCCACGTCCCGTCCCATCCCCATACCAGCAGGCATGCCCTTAGGGCTGGGTCAATCTCCCTCCGTTTTAACAAAGTCCTAAGATGAAGGTGCAATTTGTGCAGCTTCCCGCCTCTGCAAACGAGGAGATCCCCCTCCAAAAGGGTGCCGAGACTGAAATGCAAGTTAGAGGCACTCCAAAATTCCCTTAAGATCAGCACGGGGGACAGCACAGACTCGGGAGAGCAGGTAGAAACGACACCGCCTGGAAGGGGTTTGGGAGCAGCAGGCCAGGGGAAAGCACATACCCACAGCACATACCCTGGCTCCCAGAGTGAGGGAACGGGCATCTCTTCCCAAAGCGGTAAGGCCAAAAGGGCAGCGAGAGCCCGGCAGAGCCGGGGAACAGCAGCAAACAGCTGCTGCCAACGCTCTCGCCAGCAAGGGTTGCCAAGGCTGCTGGGCTCTGTGTATCCAGCAACAACCTTTGAAGTCAGGGCAGAGGAATGTGCCCTGCTACTCTCCGCCAAGGCAGGGCCAGGAGAGACCACGCTCCCGCAGCCACCTCTCTGCTCTTCACCTGCTGCCCGGCCCCGGACCACCCCCACGGTACACAGAAGCAGGGGTCCACGCTCCATCATGCCTTTAGGCAGCGAGCCACAGCAGACCAGAAGGAGCAAGCGACGACCGTAAAGCATCTTGTCCTCTAAGCACTCGCTTCCCAGGAGAACGGCGCTTGGGAGCCGGAGGACAGCGCCCACCAGCCTGGCCAGGTCACGCTGTTTGCCTCATGACACCAGGTGACGGCTCTCCCCTCTCCAGCCCCACAACCCTCCCGTCTTTAAACTGCTCTGACAGTCCCTCCTCTGGGGGAGGGAGCCCGCTGCACACATCCTTTATGGATTGAGGCCACGGGCTCCTTCTGAACAAATTCCAACAAATTTTGGGTGTCGATTCCCACGTAGGCAGTTTTCTGCCTGTAAACAATTATTCCTGTAGTTTGACACCCCCATAGCGTAGTCAGACCATCTGTCTGAACTGCAAGGCTGTTAACTGCTGTTAAACTGCCATTAGCTGCAGATGCAGAGCTAGCGCTAGGACGAGTTTAAAACCACCACCAAACCCCTGCAACGCTCATACAAGTTAAGATGCAGTTGAAATGAACCGGCAGAGCCAATTATCTGTCCCCTACGAGCATCAAGGGCCACGCAGAGCCCACAGCCTCACCACAGCCCGAGCTGTGACCTTGCCCATCCCGAGTCTCCCACGTGGCGAGGCCGGTTGGGTCGCACCCCAGCGGGGAGCAGCATCCAGCACGACACCCGGATCTCCCACGTCGCACACAGGCATGATTCCTGTAACAGGTCAGCGTTACAGTGGTCGCTTTCCAGCCCTGCTCCAGGGCAAAGAATGTAACGCATTAAGATGTAAGACATGCAAGATTTACTGTGAAGGGAAAGCCTTTAATCTGAGGCAGGCTTCAAGCAAGTGCCAGCTCCTTTCAACTCTATCCTCACGCTGGTGGAGGACCGGCTGTCACTCGGGAGGAGCGCGGCAGCCAGGGTAGCGCTTACGAGACAGGGCAGTGCAGATTCCCAGCCCCACCAACTGCTGCGGGGCTGCTGGTCGTACAGGCTGGAGTCAGAAGGGTGCGTGTATATACGCTCAGAGGTAATGCCATCTCACGGCCCATGCTATAGGCACCGTGACGCACGGAGAGGCAGGCGTGAGCTCCACGCGAGCCAAGTGCAGCGAAGCCACTTCTGACAAGGACTCTGGGCCACGTGTTTTTGTGCCCCACGATTGCTCTGTGCCACACAGAGACCAGCCTGTCTGGCAAAGCAGGGAGCAGAGCCCCGGAGTCCCACCTCACTTAAGTCCCATTATGCCCCACGTAATGGGGCACAGAAGCCACAGGGCAGGGTGGCTGAGAGGAAGAGAAACTCCTTGGAGAAGCCAGCGTTCCCAGCACAAAGCTCTGGCCGTGCTGGGCTGCGTCAGAGGTCCCTCTGCAGCAAGGGCAAGGCGTGCACCCCTCCTGTTCAGGCAGAAACAGTGTGGGTCCCACTAACGCTGTGCACATCCCCAGTGCCCTTCCACAGCCATTGCAGTGTCCTTCCCGCTCCCACAGCGCATGGAGCTCCCAAACCTCGCCTTCCAGCACCTGTAGCTATGGGAGGCAAGTGGGACCTCCTGCATAAAAGCCCCGGTAGCCCAACCTCTCCTTCCCTGCAACAGGAGCCACCGCCTCACCAGGCCAGAGGCGGCCAGACCCACACCCCCAGAGCCCTCTGCACAGCCAGACTAACCCTCGGCAGAGCGGGAAGCACCCACCCTCTGCAGCCAAGCCCTTGCACATCTGCATGCACGGGGTCAGAGCGCAGACCGCTGCGGTGGGGGAGGAAAAGCCCCCGCTGGAAAGCGGAGCAAAAGGCACAGAATATGTGCGAAGGAGCCCAGCCAGCCATCGGACTCTGCTGGGGGAAACAGAAGCCCCGGAGCAGTATTTTCTCTTATCGCGACAGATGCGACGGGCCAGAGGGTCCCTAGGGGCTGGAGGCTCACTGGCCGGGTTCACAGGGCAGGGGCTGCAGCCCACACTGCTGCTTCCCTTCATCCTCCGGCAGAAGGACACCAACCCGCTCGGGGGGGGGATGGAGGGGGACGGATTTCCGGGGGCAGCGCTTCACCAAAGGGTTCCCACGCTTCAGCTGGGCAGAGGGGGTGGGATGTCCAACGTGCTCCCTTTGGGGAACAAGCAAACACTTCTCACACACTCCCTCTTCCCGCAGAGGCACAAGCGGCCGCTGGCAGACAGGGAGCGGGCAGCTCCCTTTGGGCACACGAGAGCCCAGTGCTCCCAGCGCTGCCACCAGTTGCCTCTGCCAAGCGTGATGCTCCCAGAGAGCCGGGCCAGGCTCTGCGGGAGAACGTAGGCACGCTCGCCAAGGGGACACCCACCCACTCTGGCACGGCCGCTGCCCCTTTGGGTGGGAGGGCAGGCAGCACAGCCGTAAAGGGCAAGGCAGGAGGGGGGCATAAACACAGCCTTCAGAGGCAGCTTGCCCACAGACCAGCAGGAGCAGTCCAGCTGCCATCTTAAAGTATCTCTTTCCCTTTGTTTTCTTCACTCTTTTGGTCTCTCTCCCGTAGGTGGGGTTGTAAAAGCCCAGCCTGAAGCCCAAAGGCAATGCTCCACGGAAAATAAGCATGTGGGGAAGCCAGGCTAAATCCAGATGGACCTGCAATTCCTGCACTGGTCTGCACGACAGTAGCACATGGGTGGGCACGATGTCAAGTTAAGGTGAGTTCAGAGCAGCGACACCTAATGCAGAAGGCAACACGCACACCCTATAACCCCACCGGCAAGGCTGTTCCCAGAACGGCACCCCTGATGCTTCCAGCTTTTCTAAGGCTACACATCACCATCCACGCACCCTCAAGTCACAGCCAGCTTCTCCCACCAGTCCTGCCCCGCTCCCTTCTGGCTCCACGGCATTTAAATCCAGATGCCACAAGCGGAGCTGCAGGACGGGACGCTGCTGAAAGCGCCACTCGCCGCCTCAAGAGAGCCGGGCTGCACTTCCACAAGGCCTTTGCAGAGTCTAGAAAAAGACTCCCTTGGGCAAAGAAAGTGCAAGTCCAGCTGGCTAGGAGTCTAACTGAGAGCTGTCTGGGAGAAATTATCAGTCTAGAAAAACAATTCCAGCCTGGGTTTCTTTAGATTCTCTCCTGCTTCAGTGCCTGGGAACTGGGTCCCAGCCAGCAGCTCTGAGCTCAGCAGGCAAGGGTTCTCATGAGCCAGAAGAGCATGAAGTAGATCAGCTGGTGTCAGTAGGAAGCTTGGGATGAAGGCAGAGTTTAGGAGGAATTTGGCAGATATGCCCCTCTAGCTCGAATCCAAAGCAGAGATGCTCCCAGGCAACCAAAGTTTCATCCACTAACGAATCTCCAAGCTTTTTCTATCCACCATCAGCTTCGCTTTCACCTGCAAATGGAAGGGTCGTGTTCTGTCCAAACCAATCTGCCCATGCCGCTATGAAATGCTGCTGAAAACAGACAGGCTCCTAGTGCTACACCCCCAAAGAGCACTCGAGATCCGCACAGCCGCCGTTCCGACGCAGCCCTCTACAGCAAGCGCAGCAGCGAGCGCCGCAGCACAACCAGGCACCGAGAAAGCTGCTGCTTCTCTCCCCTTCGCCGAGCGAACACGGGGTTACCCTGGGGAAGGCTGAGCAGGTACCCGGGCCTGTCTCTTCAAGCGAACCCAGGGCAGACTCCCCTGGCAATGAGACTAGCGAAAGGAACGGCAGCTTGAAAATAACAGGCTGTGTGCCTGTACTCGTCATCCCACCGAGGGAGCTCAAGAAATCCCTCCTGCAGTTTGTTAGCCACTAAAGCCTGACACGAGCTGGCCTGGGAACTGCCCTGCCGAGGAGCGAAACGCCCTGCAAACCAAGGAGCTGTCAAAGCCCCAGCGAGATCAGAACTCGTGGCAGGACCCTGCAGGGAAGGATGAGGAAGCAAGACAGCTCCTTTCCCAGGGGACGCGAATTCAGCATGCTCGGGGAGAAAGAAATCAAGTCCATCTGAAAAGAAAAACCACACGGTGTGAGATTGGGAAGTACAAGTTTACCCTGCGCCACATCAGACAGACAGCTCCTGCAGAGCACCCTTCTAGGCTTCTGTGAGGAAGCATTAGTAGCAGGCTGTTTGGTTTTTAACTCGTCGCAGGCTTATGACAATAGCAGTATCAGCTAGAGGAAAACCTCGTGGTTCGCTCGCCAGCTCCGAGAGAGGACTGCAGCTAACAGCCCAGGGAAACGGGGCACAGCCCTGCCCATCCCTGCTGGCAGCAGCAGCAGCCTGGCACGGGCAGCCAGCTTGCAGCGGGGAGGCAAACTGAGGGAGCACGCCACGAGGGCAGCCACATAGCCTGAGCTACCGTCGGGAGCACATCTCCTCTCTGCTCGGGGAAAAAAAGACCCAAGAAGGTGGCAGATGAGCCACAGCCAGCGCAGGGCTTGATGAGCAGAGGCAAGAAGAATGTCTCCCTGCAGGTGAGGTGGGGAGAGGCAGGGATCCAAGCCCATCAGCACCGCCAGCCACAACTCACCACCCCAGAGCCTCCTGGCTCCAAGGAGTTCAGCCCAAAGAGAGACCCATCGTCTCTCCAGGGATGGGAAAGCTGCTTGCCTACAGCTGGGGTAAGGCCAACCGATGGACCAACCTGGATCTGCAAGACCCTCTCAGGTCCTGCCATCCATCCCTCGTCGCCCAGGCAGCACCTCAGAAGCCACGAGAAGCAGGATGCTGCCACGCGCAGGCTCTCCAGCCCAGGGCTGCACAACCGCTGGGGCCAGCTCCAGCTTCTCCCCACGCTGGCAAGTGGCCCTTGCCAGGCTCAGCAGTGCCAGGCCCCGTAGCCCCGCACCTGAGCAACCTGCTCCCTTTGTTCCCCAGGCAGACAGGTCCTGAGGGGTGCCCAGGCACCTGCAGCTCTCACCCTTCTGCCCCGCCGGGGTCCACGTTCAGCCTGACACAAGGACACGCGATTTGATGTGGGGGCCAAGAATTTCTCAGGGAAATCCAAGGGCTCGGCTTTCACAAACCAGCAAACGCCTCAGATCCTTTTGAAATGGAGTCTAAACTCAAATATTCTTTTTTCTATTTACTAGAGACACTTCTGGAGGCAGAAGCTTCTCTCTCTCTCACATTCCCAGGTTTGAAGGCTTGCCCAGGACTCTGTCAGTACCTTTAAGGCTGGCCTGGGTTATTGCTCAAGATCCCTCAGTGCGTGTAGAAGCGAAGCAGGCACTTGCTCCGATGGAGGCTCTTGCTTTACCATAAAGCAGCACCACCCCTAGGCTCAGCCAGCTGCGTACTTCCCCGAGTAAGTGGGTGGGAAAATCCAGCCTTTGATGTTCCACTGAGCGGCTCCAAAACAAAGATGGACTACAGGAGATAAAAACACCAAACAAACTTCACAACAGGATATATCCGGTAGATAAAGTGGGAAAGAATTTCATTTCCATGGAAGGCAGACTGCATGTGGTCCACAGAATAACCAAATGGCAGCTGTTTTCCACTCCCAGCACACGCTGCCTTTCGCGGACGTCGCACCAGCAGAGCGCAGGCTGCCCAAAAAACCTGCGTTAGGGCTCCAGGAAAAGCCACCCTGACAAAGCTGCTCCCAGCGTGCAAGCTCAGCAGGTAGCAGCAATTCTGGGCAAGGCAGCTTCCCCCACAGCCTTATCTCAGCCTGCCCAGAGAGCTTTCCCAGGTACCTGCAAGCTGGACATGATCCAGCTCAGCGTTCACATGGTCAGCACAACAGGCATCAGACACAAGCAAGCAGGCTGGGAAAAAAAAAAACCACAAACACAATCCGAAGAACAGCGGCCATCCATCGCTAACGTGGGTTTTGCAGAATCCATGACAGACTGGCACGGACCGAAAGAGCCGTGGCTGCTCAATCTAGCGGAACGGCATGGGAGGGAAGAGGTGATCAACTGCTTTCAAGTACATAAGCAGCTTCTAAGCAGAAAAGGGAGCAGGCTGTTCTCTGCGTCAGGGTGGACAGGTAAGATGCTCTGGTGCAGGTTGCTACCATTGATTCAGGTTTGCTTTTCTGGGATGGCCCGTTTCCACCCTATTTCCGTAGCCATTTCCCCACCTTTAGTGATCTTGAGCACTGAGAAGCTTAACAAGCTTGGCTCCATCTTCCAGCAGCCCAAACCACGACACCCTCCCAGGCAGCACAGCGAAGGGAGGAAGGTGCCTGCCTCAACACCACGCTCCAGGCAGGCGTCTTCTGGGTTGACGGGGCAGGGCAGCCTCACAAAGCTGCTTTTCTTCCCAGCTCCAGCAGGCCCATGGCCACCCCCTCCCCACTTCCTCTCCCCATCCTCTTCCCCCCTGAAAAGAGCCCCAGAGCTCAATAGTGACACAGATGAGCCCAGCACACGGGGCTTTGCCGCTGCAAAGCCCAGCTTAAGGCAGCGGGGAGGGAAGAAAGGAATAATGAGCCACGAGCCTCATTTGCAGTCTGGCAGTGCCACCTCTGCTATCTGAGCCGCAACCAGAGCCCTCTGCCACCACAGCTCTGCAGTAATTTAAACACGTAAAACTGGCAGAAAACTGGCAGAAAAAGGAAGTTTTTCCAAAGCCGAAAGAAGGGCTGCCATGTGGCAAGGCGCGACGGAGGAGCTTTGCGCAAACCGCTGCCAGCCCTGCCGTGGCGGGCCCAGGGCTGCGCTCAGCTGAGACAAGAGAGGGACCAGCTGGCGCAGCACGTCGCCGCGAACATCAGGCCTTGCCCAGGAAGGATGCAGATCCCTCTGCTATCCACTGCTCTGATCCACCTGTCAAGAGGAGGCTGCACGCAGCCTAGATGCCAGCGTTACGCAGCGCTGCTCCAAGGAGCACCGTGTCCCCTCGCGTTACGTCTGGCCGCGCAAGACAGACCAGGGGGCTCAGCCTTGCAGTGCCTGTTCAGTGTAAGGCCACGGTTCTTGCGAGTGTTGTGAAGAGACAAAAGCCTCCGCTGCCAGAAGCGGCGGGGCCTCTGCCGCTGGCACCCCTCTCGTCCCGGCTCTCCACTCACGTGCTGCACTGAGTGCCTATGAAAACCTCTCAAGTTCAGATTTTGTGCGCCAACGGGGGCCCCTAGGGAAGCCTGTGAACCAGCAACCACCTGAGTTCAGCTCAAGACGGCCAGCATATTTGGAGTTTGCAGTTCTTCTGCCTTGAGCACGGTCCAGAGGCAAAGGTGGGACACCTGAACCACCTAACCTGAAAGATTGAGTCCAAACAGCAGAACACAAGCCACAAGTAGGAGACCTGACCAAGTAAAGCAGAATTCTGCCCTCCCTGCAAAGCACCTCTAGGGGCACAGGGTAGCCCTCCAGCATCCTCCAAGGAAACTATCTCCAGCCATGCTATTCCACCAAGCAAAACAGGGCTTGCTCCGAGAGCTAAATATATGCCTCGGTCCCTAGGGGTTACTAACAAACCCTGGCAACGGGACTGCAGGATCCCTGATAATATTGTAGGATTTGCCCAGCCCTCTAAGAATAACTGCACTGCCTATGAGAACATCACAGGAATTAGCTCCCTCCTGCCCATTACACCCCTGGTACCACACAGGAGCCAGGAACCCGCTGCTCTGGGGCAGGGCTGAAAGAACACGGATTTGCAGGCTAGTGCAGCATTGCCTCAAATGGAAAACCGCTTTTTCTACAGGATTAGAAGTTTCACCCTGAGCTTGCTGCAGAGAACAGTGCAGCGCTGTGCCTGGCGCAGTCCCGCCTGGGTGTCAGTGGAAAATAACCAGCAGTCCTCTCCGTAAAAGAGATTAAAACCTTTTTTTTACGTGAACAACCACCACCGAGGGAGGGAAGGGGAACTCTGCGGGAAGCACGTGCACGCAGGACATCATGCTTCTGCTCCTCAGGCACGAGCTGCTAAGCCAGTAGCAGCCGCCTCAGAAGGCAGAGCCCAACTCTTCCCCAGCAGGGACTGCCCCGAGTTTCCCCAGCCGTTCCAGGGCAGCGCTGCCTTTCCTTGCTGGAGACCCACAGGCACTCAGCAACACCAGCTTCGCTGCAGCTCCCCACCCCACAGCCTCCCATGCCTCCCGTGGAGGGAGAGGGGAACAGCTCCCAGCCTCGTAGCACCCAAGCAAGTTCACACAAGAAGCCCCCGGCAAGGCAGGGATACCAGTTGCTTTCCAGCAGCCTCACACCCTAACCACCAGACCCAGCTTTGCACCAGCTCTGCTCTTCAGCTGGGCGCCTTCCCCCAGCCCAGCAGAGGTGCTGCCTCCTTCTCACATCCTTTGACAAGCTCTGGCGTCACCCAAATTCTCTCCAAGAGGCACCAGTGCTGCAGGAAAGCTACTGGAAGTTACTGGAATCATTAAAAGCGGTGTCTGCCTCTGCATCTAGGGGATGCATAGCTGGCATTCCAGGCTGGCAGAGCTCTGCCGCACATAATCCACCTGACCAGGGCACATGCCAGAACAGGTTACGCAAACAGATCACACACACACACACACCGTGAGGATGAGCGGTCTTGGGCAGGGAAAGGGGAAAAAGGCTGGAGAAGGTGCTGTATCTTCCCTACATGTTTCAGGGTCCTCAGGACAAATCCTTCTAGCTGGAGTGCAGAGCAGTCCGACCCTTCCAGCTCACCACTGACAGAGATTTGTCCTTTCTGTGCACTGCAGAGGGAGAAAGAAGAGATTCCCCCCATCTCCTCATCTTGCCCCAGTTCCCCCAGGGGCAGGAACAGAGCAGGGCTGTTCTGCCAGCGCTGCCACCCTCACCTGGGCACCGTGACCACAACCTAGGGCACATACTCAAACAGAACTCACTGGGATGTCGCTGCATCCCCCTTCCTTCCGACCTGTAGCATGCAGCAGAGCAGGGAGAGGTCCGGCTGAGGATGCGGCACTACCCATGGCCCACACGGCCAAGCCATCACCCACCCGTGGCCAGCCACACAGGGGAGGACAGGCCCAGCTGAAGGGAGAGCAGGCCAGGAGGGGACTGGAGAAAGTGGCAGCTTCTCCAGCAAGTTTTTGCAGCACGAAGACCTGCCCAGCCTTGCGCCCGCCCTACGCACAGGGAGCGCCCAACACACAGGCAGGCGTGCAGCCTCCCCGCTCCTCGCAGGCTGGGGCACACCAGGCCACCCCAGGAGGGAGTAACTGGGGGACTGGGGTTACAGCCCTGGAGGGGGATTGAAGCCTTTTGCAGCTCCTAAATGAGAGCCTGGCTTTGCATTCCCCTCCCTGTGCCTGGGGACAGCAAGCAGGCAGCATGTGACAGCCATTGCTCCCACTGCAGCTCATCATCTTCTTCCAAGCCTGATGGTGACGATGCTGGAGGAGAAATCAGAATAAGAGGGGTCACTGGGACAGGACCCATGATCCCTCTGGTTCACATCCTGCTGACAGCTGCTGGCAGCAGATTATTTAACAGCAGAGGGTCAGAGCCAAGCAAGGGCTGAGCAAACTTGCCTATACCATCCCACGATCCGGAAAAATTAGCTCTTCAGGGACTTCCTCAGCCAGAACTGGCTTAGCTTACACCATTGCCAAATAACTGATTGACCCACCCATCACGATTTTGCCTAATCCTTTCTCAGCCCCTTAATATTTCTGACTCTTGCACCATCCATTGGCAACAAATTTAGTTCAACTTGTCTCCCTGTAAGAGTGGCCTCCCTTTGAGCCTGCTGCCTAGCTCCTCCTCCTCTCCAGTCTTTACCAGGAGAAAATTCACCTCCTATACACCACTCTGCATCGTGACCCTTTACACCAACCCTCCTTTCTGAAAGCCAAGAGGCCCCAGCACCCCCATGGGAAGGGCCACAGTCTGCCCAGTCCCACCGAGACGTGCCAACAGCGATGTGCAGAGGCCAGGGAGATGCACAGTGTTTAAGGGATGGGGACAGTACTCTTTGAAAGCAAGGCTGGAAGCCCCCTCAGTGGGCAACCTCTGTTAGGATCTTTCCTCTCCCTGCCACGTGCCCTTATGCCCAGAGCCACCAAACCTCCCTGGTGCCACAGCAGAGCGGGTGGCCCACCTCCAGCCCCATGGCTCCCTCCTCCCCTGGCCCACAGCAGCAGGAACAGGGCACCGTGCACTCGGTGTCCCCAACCAGGCATGGCAGCGAGAAGCCATACTGAGCGACCAGAGATTTCCCTCCCCCTTCCCAAGCTTGCAGGGATCCAGAAATTCAGCACCCAAGATGGAGCCTGCACCAAAAGCGAGGGAAACAGACCCCAGAGAGCTACCAGAGACAAAGGGCAACCTATGGAGACGGGGTCTCTCCCTCATCCGGGGGGGAGTTACGTCACCCATCACCCGTATAGGGACATGCATCTTGGTGCCATTGTTTGCAGGCAACCTCACTGCCCAGGAATGCAGCGGCCCGTGGGGGCAGGGAGACATGCCAGAGGGTGGGAAACGCTCGCTGCAGAGGAGCTCCGCTCCTCCGCACATCTATTAAACAAAGCCACAAGTGACCTGGCTACTTATCTGAGGAAACTGCCAGCCACCCCTGGAGCAGAGGGCTGCTAGACAACAGCAGCTTCAGCGCCCAGCTCCAGGACCCCATGATCAGAGCACCAGGTCACACGAAGCGTGCACAGATGCAGGAGCCACGCACTCATCCCGGGCCTGAAGCTTCCCCACACCTAAATCTGCCTTTTATCCAACCCACTTAGCTATATATCCTCCGAGACTTCCAAATACTAAGCTGATGCTCTCCTTGCCGCAGAGATGCCCTGCAAGAACTACCTGAGCTTTGTTTCATGGCTTACTTGGCGCTACCGAGGAAGGCATCCCCCAGGCTTTCATGACCCACTAGAACTGAAGAACAGGTTGCTCCCTGCAGAGAAGCAGGGTTGGGATAAGGGAGAGGGTGAAGCAGGCTATGGGGTGGGCATGGGGCTGCAGGTCACTTGAGAGACAGAGCCTGCAATCACTGCACCCCCAGGGAGAGTCCACCCCAGCAGAGGCTAGCAGCAACCACCTCTATACAAGCCCCTGCCTCCATCAGGAGCGTGTTTCTGCTCCACTGGTATTCCAACCACAAGACAAAGGCAGTAAGAAATAGGGATTTCTGCAAGTTTTGGTTTCTGTGCCCCTCTGCGCTTAGTCTAGGACAAGTTTGCTACGGAGGGAACTGTGCTGAAAGCAGAAGCGCTCACCTAGACGGAGCTCAAATGGCTCCTCATGACAGAGTTTCCCCATGCAACTGCCAGGAGCTTCCACTGATCCTAGTTTATCTCTTAGATAAACAGCATCAGTTAAAACAATTTGCTCAGGGATTTTATTGCTACATAAACAGACAGCTCAGTGTAACAAGGAAAGCTGAGAGAGAAACTGGCTCTAAGCAGGAGAGGGACAAATAAAACAGACAAAGAACCTGTTTTCTCAAAGGCTGGCTTCCCCAAGAGCAAAACTGCCCCAAATGAAGCTACAGCCTATCCCAGGCCAAGCTCTCACCAGTCCCAAGCCACATGAATGGCTCCCACAGCCCAGTCAAAAGGATTTGCTTGGGTAATAACTGAGGAAGAGAACTCAACTCTGACCCCATAGCCTGGGTAGATGTGTTCCTGAGTAAAGTTTTCAGGTATCAACAGCATGAGGAGTGGCAGAAAAAGGATGAGCCCGAACAAATCCCCTTGCAGAAGGGATGAAGCCACAGTACAATCCTACACCTCCTGCAGAGGAAATAACGTTCCTTGGCCACCACGGTAAAAACGCCAAGGAAAACACTAAGGAGGATGATCCCAATTTGTAGAAAATGTGACAGTGAAGGAGCTATTCGCTCTGGGAGGGCACACAGGGCAGAGCAGATGCTTGCCCTGGTCCATAACTGGCCTGCAGCATCCCCCAGCACAACTCGGAAGCCATCCAAGAGTTACAGGATTGGTCCCAAATTCGAAACAAGGACCTTCCTGCTCTCCTGCATAACGCCAGGCGCTGCGTTTTCCCCAGCAATCGTGTACTAGCGCCTAAAAAAATCAGTGCATGCCCTCTTCTACCAGGCCAGCCACCAAGAGCAAGAAGGCTGCAGGAACAGGGATGCAGGGAGAAGACGACGAGCAACGAGAGACCACGCCACCCACGCCAGGGAAGGATGCCACCCCTGCCCGCACCCCTGGGTGGTCAGGGCCACCACCGCCATCGCCCCAGCACAGCCGGGAACGCCGCGCTCCCCCCGCCACCCGGGCAGGCTGTTCCTCCCACACCTCGCTCCGCAGATCCCGCCAAGCAGGGCTTCTCCTGCCAGCCTACCTGGCTGAGCTATGACTGGAATGCCGCTCCTGGCTTCCCGCCCGGCCGCTGCCCGTTAGCGCAAGAGGGGATTAAGGTTTTAATCGGCAGAAAGGTGCAAGGCGGAGGGCTGGTACTGCGGGCAGGCAGCACCCAGCCAAGCCCAGGGAAGCACCTCTCTCCCAGGCTGGCTGCACAGAGGGACAGGGAAACCCTAGGAAGGGCTCTAAACCCACCCTTGCCCACCGTCTGCCTCTGCTCTCAGAAGTGTGCGACACTCCACTGGTACCCGGGGCGGGGAAATATGCCCAAGGGATGAGGCCAGGGTGAGCCCCAGCCTGCCCTGACCTGGGACACCGCTGCAGGCAGTGGGTCTCAGCACTGCTGTAAAGGCAACGGAGGAGCCAGCCCACGGTGCTGATAAAGGCAGCCCCAGGTAGCAAGGCACAGACCCCAGAACACGCTCTAACCTTTTTATCACTCCTCTCCTTTCTCCCCAAGCTCGGCTGAGTTTTGCCTTCCACGGGAACCAGGAATCTCACCACATCAACAGAGCTGGAAACACACCTTATAGCTCCAATGTGATTTTCTGTGTCCGTGCCCATCACTGCCAGCTGCTTCCCTGGCCAGCCAAATCAGGAAAGTTCACTTGGAGCCATCCTGTCCAAGGTGTGAAGCCTTAAGCAGTCAGAGGATTCATTCAGACCACTTTTACACCCTCACCAGCACTTCTTTGAGGCTCACATCTCCTTTGTACTGCAGTTCTTCCTTGATTTTACAGAAGTACTTGAAGGCCTGAACTGACCCAAGGCCCCAGAGCATCATTTTTCTTCCCAGAAACAGAGCAAGATACGGTGCTTCTTGGCCAAGGAGAGCAGCTTCAGAGCCAAGACAATCACAATTTGGCAGCTAAATTCGAGTTGGCAAGCAACGTATCGGTAGACTTCTCTCCCCGCACCCCTCGCCCTCCAGTGACTCCTCTTCTGCAGTTTGGGGGTTCAGAAGTACTGCAAGTGCTGGAAGGCCACAACTTACTCAACCCTTTGGTTGCCAAAGCTGAGCACCTGGCAGTTTCTGTGCCGGTAGGAGTTAACATGCACACAGACAGGCTAAAGGCTTTGGCTACAATCCTCCACCTGCAAAAAACATTGCCACGGCACAAGAGGCTGTCAAGAAGTTGAAAGACTTAGTTTTCAGAGCGTGAATTTAGCCCCAGATAGGGGCTTTAGTTCAGTAGCACGCACACAGCAGTGCAAGTGCAAACTCTGAGCATCCCTCCTGGCCTTTGGGTTCTGCAGCATGAGCTGTCCTTCCAGTCTGCAGCTGTATTTCAGAGGAATGGATTAATTAGAAGACAGGAACCAGCTCTAACCACGCTCTCCTTAGCTAAAGAGCTGAGGAAGTCCAATTTCCATGCCTCTTCTATTTTCCTACCCCTCCAGACCAGCAGGGATGCTAGGATTTCACACAGGCAGGGAAAAGAACGCACCAAGGTATACCACCCCAGAGCACGTTTGGCAGACCACCTCAGCACCATGACCATGACGTGCGGCCCTCACAGCAGCTCTGTGCTCCCTGTTGGTGTAGACGGAGTCAGGAACAAGCTGGCAAGGTCCTGGCGGGCAGCCTGGAAGACCGAAGGAAAAGCTGGCCAGAGGAAACTCAAAGCACATCGATGCTGCCAGTGCGTTCAGGGGAGGGCCACAGCAGGGAAGAGTCCCAGGGAATCCACAAATAACAGGAAAGAGTCCACAGCAACTCAGTGCGATGGCAGGGAGGATCCTGAACAGCACCTAAAGGGAGGTGGTCCCCCCTGTCATCAGCTCTCCTCCCACTTTAGGTGCCAATAGCCAGGCTCTCTGTCTGTAAAGCTCCGGTATTCTGGCTGCAGCGCCAAGTGTCTGCCCCATCCATTCAGAGCCAAGATGCAGGTGGGTGATCACAGTTATCCTGAGTCTTCCCCTTCTGCTGGCAGCCCCCTCTGAGGACTCCCAGGTCCCATTCCCTGCTTGGTCACAGATTTGCTCTGTAAACTGGAACCATATTGCTGCTTACCTACCATACCTGCCTCAGTCTGCAGAAACGCAGAGAGCACCCAGGGGGGTTAAACGGCTTGTTAACGTGGGCCAATTGCTTTTAAAGCCCTTAAAGGAAAGATAACTGCTTCACACTGTTCTCCAACAAGCTCTGAGCCTTCCGCGCTTCCCTCTCTCCCCAGGAGGAGCGGTTTGGAGGACAGCAATTCCAACCCAAAGCACTCCTGCGTGTCTGAAGAGAGCTGGTCTCCATGCTGGTCTGGCCCTGCCCACCTGCAACACAAAACTGAGGACTAAACACCCAAAGAGAGGCGATGCACTTAAGAAGTGCAGAGATCAGCAAAAGCTCCCTCAGCCTTTCTCTGCTCCCCCTGTTTTTATCTATCACCCACAAATCAAAAGACGCTGAGGCACAGCCAGTCCTCCCGTTCACTTAAGCTAATTAGCATCCCTGCAAAACGGAGAGAGCACAGCGGTCTAATATTAGACAGAAGATGCACTTACAGCCCATCAAGATGACACAACATCCTCTGGGAGTGTGCAGTTCTCTTCCAACATCCACTACCACGCAGAGAAGAAAAAAAAAAAAAATAGGACAGGAAGAGGCAGTTGGTCTTGGAAGATGTTAAGGTTTGTCCTCTGAATCGGGAGAGGGGCAGCAGAGCTGTTTTAACCTGCTTCCATTCTCCTGAAAAGGCAGCCCCAGGTGAGATAACGGAATAAGCAAGCTATAGAGGAAGGCTATAAGCAAAGCCCAGCTGTGGAAGAGCACCTCTAGTCCATAAACAGTGAGAAGCAGGGCTGGTCCTCTTTCAGGGCAGAAATCCACAAAAATCTAGCTAGCTCCACACGGCCTCAGCTTGAGGAGAAAACACACCGCCTCGTCACTCTAAGAATGACACACGCAGATCCCCGTCTGCAGCACGCCAGGCGAGCGCCAGCCACGGCTCCTGCTCCACCAGCTGCTTGAAGACAGAGGCCACGGGACACCGTTACAGCAGTTTGTGTTGCAAAACACCTTTTACCAGCAGGCTCCAGCGTGATCCACGCGAGATCTCTGCTGCCTGGCACTACCCCTGGGATGGGACGAAGCAGTTGTGTGCCAGTGCAAGGCCACGCAAACAGGCAGCACGTCTACCAGCCAGAGAAAGCTGCAATACGGACCTAAGGAGGCCACGGGGAATGAATTAAGAGGGCTGGGACCTGGCCAAGGCACAAGAGCTCACACGGAGGTATGGGTCAGCTCAAGGCCTCAGCTGCAGCGGTGATGGAGGTCGTTCACAAAGCAACCGAGCAACAAGAGAAAGTGGGCGAGATGTTTGGGTGGGAGAGTGCAAGCTTAAGACCAGCCATTCACAAGGGCTTGAGGCAGAACCGGGGAGAGAGCCCGGCCCACGCCGCGGCGCACACCGGGCCACGCCGTCCAGCTTGCCACAGTTCAGGAGGGAGATTAACAGAGATTGATGTGGCTGCTGGACACGGGAAGAGCCAGGGGAGTAAAAATTAGAAGCCAATAAGAAAGGGCGGTTTGAAATCTCACATATTCTTATTCACTTTGTAGTCTCTGCCACAGCCAGACTGAAATTAGCCAAATTGGGTATGAATTATTGAAAGCACTGGAGTCCCATTTCCTCTGCTAATCAAAGGAAATTATTCCAGGGAGTTGAAAACGCGGGAAGAGAAGCAGTTTTTCAAGGAAAAAAAGAAAAAGGCACTGCTAGAATGTTTTTTTTAAGGAGGGAGCAGCTTGCAGAGAGCACTGTTCACCTCCTCCAACCCACAGCTCATCAGGGAGAGGAGGCCATCCATCCAGTCCTGGGGCAGCGGCCGCTGTGTCCCCACCCTGGCCACACAGCACATCAAAGAGCTCTCCTGCTCCTGGAAGTCATCCCGAAAGAATGCAGGATCTTTGCAGAGTGTTTAATAAGATAAACAGACCGAAGTCCCACTCCCTGGTAAGGATTAGCGCGGAGCAAGCCTGGGCGGGTGCCGGCAGTCGTGGCAAGCGCCTGGCAGCTCCAACAGGCAGATGCCCGCCGGGTTCACGGGCAAAGGCTGGCCCGCCTGGTGCTGCCCATCGCAGCTCCGGACAGCCCAAAGGCTGGGGCAGGTCAGCTCTGTCTTCCCCACCAGCAAAGCCCAGCTTCCAGGCTTCGTTGGGAAACCAGAGGAATACTGACCCGTTTCCCTCGCATCCCTTCTGCTGGGATGGCTTCTGTGGGTCCCTGGGTTGACCTGGGTGCCCACATGCCCCAGCTGTTGGCCAAAGAGAGTCCGAGACAAGCAGTGCAAGCCCTGGGTGTACCAAAGGGAGGGCTTTGCCCACCTCGAGCAGCAGGAGCCACCAGCCTGCGGTAGAAACAGAGAGTTGAGTTCTGCCCCTGCCAGAAAGGCAGGGCCCGCTCAGTCCTAGGTGGCTGCATATTGGTTACAGCATTCAAACAACCTAAATTCATACATGCGACTGTCTGGCTGCCTTCTGTAAGCAGCCACGCCTGTACATTTAATTTACACTTCTAGCACACACAGTGTGACAGGCCTGACTGCTCCCTCCCATGTTTGATGCTGCGCAGAGATACAGGGCAGGCAGGGAAGCGAGTGACGGGGAAGGTTTGGACAGAAGCAGTTCAACGCCTTTTGTTCAAGTTACAGCTTTGTGGCCTGGTGACACAGTGACCAAAAAAAAAACCCCACCAGCGTGTAAAGGCTCACACAGCACAGGCTGTCTGCAAAGCCTGGTCCCACAGCCTTCAGCATCAGCACACGAGCTAAAGCAGCGGGGGCCCAGGTGTTGTGCAGGCTCCCAACCTCCCATCCAGCTGGAGGAGGGAGGGAGGGAGGGACACAGCTCCCCATTTTACATGGGGGCTGCAGGATAGAAGCAGGGGGTGTCAGGGAGAGGCAGCGAGGCAGAAAAGCTGCACCTAAGTCCTGCCTTGGGTTATCAAGGAGTCCCAACAACAGTTCTGCAAAGCCAGGAGATGCCAAAAGGATGAAGGAGATGCCAGCGCCCTCCAAATCTGCAGGCATTCAGTTTAGGAGATGCTCAGAGGGAGAGATTCAGAGCGATCCTTGTCAACAGGAACAGTGACGGCCGCCAGTAGGAAGTCTCACTCCACTCGCACCCACTCCCTGCCACCCCGGGGGGAGAGCAGCGGGATTTCCTCTCCTGCACGAAGCCCCCGGCACCACCACCAAAGCTTTCCCGTGCTCACGGAGGAGCTCCCTGCAGCCACCCCCTGCCTGGGAGCACCGCAGCACAGCTCTTACCGAGTCCCCCCGAGCAAGGCTGATGCTGCGCAAGCGTCCTGCGGTGGGAAGCACCAGCAGGAGACTACGGGGACCGAGAGGGGGGTGTGGAAATGTTTCGGGCTGGTTGCCTGTGGGAACTCATAATACCTTTCCCACTCCCACGTCCCTTCCCTTCGCCACCCTTCCCACCTACCCCGCGTCTATACAAAAAGGATGAAACTGAGGACGCTGCTGCCCTGTGCGTTCCCACCAGCCGGGAGGTGATGTACCAGCCCCAGCCCAGCACCAAGCCGTACCCAGCAATTCAACCAGAAAACGCCCAGCAGAAGGAGGCGCAGAGCCTGCCAGAGCCTGCAGCAACAGCTCCCCTCTGCAGCGCAGCAGACAGCAAGCCACAGTCCCCCCCCCCCCAAGTTACTGGCAGAGCAAACAAAGGGAAAAGCAGAACCAAGAGCACATGGCCAAGGCCCAGCACTTGTCATAACCGCGCAGCCAGCACCGCCAAGAGATACGCCGTCTGCGCCGCTGACCGAGAAGCCCTAGCTGATCCCGCGGAGAAATGCGGCAGGATGTGCCAGAGCAGGGAAGTGGGGCCAAAAGGAGCCTTCCCAGACCAGTAGCCTCCCACACCAGATTAAAATTCCATAGGAATTTGCTAAACAAAAATCGACTCTTAGCTACCGCCGTAAACCCGTGGGATGTTCTGCATTACTACCATGCAAGGGAGGGAGGAAACAGACCCTTACGCTTGGCCCACGCGCAGGGCCTCCCACGCTCGCGGCGAGAGCGCCTCCTGCAAACGCTGGCCCATGGGGTGGGCTGGGTTCTGCAGCATCGGCCATAGCACCCGGCTCCATCCTCCCCTGAAGCACCAAGACCTCCCCCCCAAGTCAGTCCCTGCTCTCCCCAGTGCCGGTCTCTGACGTGGCAGCCCTGAGAGGACGTCTGCTCCGGCGCCAGCAGCCGGCCGAGCTGCCCGCTGTGCCCACACTGCCCCTGCCTGCAGGTGGGGAGGCAGGAACGGGCCCCCGCGGGTGTTTGGTGGTGGATTCTCTCCTCTCCGTTTACAGCTGCTGGCTAACTCGCTCACCCTCCTGAGACTGAGGTGTTGATGCTGTTCTCATTATCTTCAATGCAAAACAGAGCCAGGAAGAGGAGGGAAGGAAAGAAAAACCTTCTTTAAGAAGAAACCCACACACTAACCCTCTTCCAGCCCCCTCCCTCGCCTGTTCTGAAGCACAATGAGATGCCAGGGGTGGATTAAAGGGAAATAGTTGCAGGGGTGGGAAAGGGCTGCAGGAAGACCAGAGCATGGGAAGTGACCACAGCCCAAATCACCTAACACAGACCCATGCCAGCGATTTCTTTGCTGAGAGGAGCCTACTGTGCATGCCTTACAGTCTGTAAGGAGCCTGAAAAGAGAATTTTGCATGGGCTGGTTTACAAGAACAAAACGTCTCAGTTCTACGGAGGCAGAGACCTAAAAAGAAAAAGAAGACAGAATAAAAGTGAACAGGCAGAAGACAAAACAGAACAGACAGTGTAACTTAAAGGGAGATGCTTTCAAAGCAGTCCCGATCCCAAGTAGCCATGGGAGGAAATACGGGAGAACCGAGGCTGCAGGACTGGATGTGATTCTTCCACGGGAGCAATTAATAGGGTTGCCAGAGAGGTGAAAAGTCAGAGGAGAGTTCTGGACTGGCTAGAATCAGAAATTCAACAGGAGCTAAGTGACATTTTAAAACATCTGGAACATCTGCAGCACACTGCATGTTGAACACGAGCCAGAGCAGCCAGCTTTATTACGGGCATCTATATGGAAGAGATGTTCAAAGGCCCGTACGCCATCCTCACGGCAGCACCCCAAGACACCACATTGACTCCCTCCTGTTCCCAAGCTGGATAACATACAGCACCCAAAGGTGCCCATCCCAGCACAACACCCACCCCCCACCTCGCTGCCCACCCAGCAGGAGCAGCCCCAGGCCCACAGCCGCACCAGGGCTGGAGGAGACAGAGAAGCCACCGAGCGCCGTGGAAGCACAAGTGCAGCCACGACCACTCTGGGCAGCCAGAGGGTGGTCCAGAAAGGGTTTGGGATGGTCAGTCCTCAGCCTTGGTCTTGCTGCTGGACTAATTCTCCATCAGGGAGGCAGAGTATAACCCACGCACTGCTCCCAAGACAGGCAGATCTGTCCTTCCCAAAAGGCTTAACGTCCCCGTGGCTTGGTTCACGGGCCCTGTTTTCCACATCACCTGAGAAGCTGAGGGGACACCGCACTAAAGCACAGAGCAAGTTTTTCTTGAAGATGCGTTGGACACGCTGCTCTGGCACGAGGGCCTCGAGCCACCGGCAGCACCTCGTTACAATGGCAGGAACCTACTGCACCCAACGCTACCAGGTTTCACGTGCGCTCTACTTGTAGAGCCAAGGGCTTTTCCCAGGAGATTCAAAGTCCGCACACATCTCCAAAGCCAGCAAAGCACCCTGAGCTGGGGCAACTGCACCAGCATGAATGCAAATCATGCCACCAGCAAGGCCCTGTTTAAAAGGAGCTCTGGGTTCTCATTAACCGAGGCCCTAACAAAGGTTTAATATGAACTTCCTTCCACCCAGACGGGCTCAGCGTGGAGTCAACACACAGCCCCTCCCACGCCATACACAAAAATCTTGATTTTCTTCGAGTGCAATTGTGATCAAAGCGAAATACGAGACACACACACACACACACACACGTACAGAGGAAAGATCTCTCGGGGATTAGTCAGCTGCTGAACTCCAGAAGAGCGTGCTTGGCGGCATTGTCAGGGGAGGGCAAGGAGAGGAAAGCACTGCACCTAGCACGGCGCCTGCTTTGGGGAGCTCCAACACCTGCACAGCGACTCCAGCCCTCTTCATGCAGCGCCAGCATTGCAGACACAAATACAGCAAGGCTGTGGCGTATCAGACCGATTCTTTCCCTGGGAAGCCTCCTCCTGATGTCTTGAAGAACAAGAGGAAATCCACTCCTGGTGCTACACAGCGCTGCGTGCTGCTCGGGGCCGGCTCCCTTTCCACGCATTCCCCCACAGAGGCACCAGCAAACGTCCTCCTTCACCCGGGGACCCGGTGCAAGCCTGTGTCCCAGCCTCCTGCGCAAACCCCAGAGCTGCTCTTCTGCCACCAAAAATCTTCCCTCCAGGCACCCTCGGTGCTGAGCCGGTTTGCAGAGCTTAGCCAAATCTTGCATTTTGATGACAGCTGGTCAAAGCATTTTTACTACAATTAAGTGTAATCAAAACACGCTGTTTCTACTCTAACCTGAGCTGTTTCACAGAGATGCCCTAGTTTGAACTCGCCTCTTAGACAGGAAAGATTTTGATGTCTAGGATTTTTCCAAGCTGGAGCGACAGGAGATGAAGATACTCAAAACATGAATGTTTTTCCACTCAGCTGCCACCATTCTTCCAATTCCTTCTGCAAAAGCACTCAAAAGTTTGTTTTTAAACTCAAAGTGCAGCAAAGAAGAGTGTTCTGGGCAGCTCTGCTTTGAACCCTCCTGTGGGGAGCTGATGGGAAACAAGTCCTGGAGCAAAATTCTCAGACTCGGAGCTCAGAAATGGTTCCCAGGGTGGCAGAGGCAGGTTCTCATGGCTGGTTTTACATGGCCTCCCAGAAGGCAGCAGGGCAGTGGCACTGGGCAAGCCGAAAGGGACTTCCACAGACCTCAGGAGAGGCCTGAGCTTTAGATGGGGCTCGAGGGAAACCAAGGCTTTGGGGGTCAGTTTGTTCCATGCTTTCTACAGCAAACCTGCTAGCACCCAACCTACAGGATACTCACACAACCACCAGCCTTCCACGATGGAAGCAAGCCCACTGGATATGACAAGGCAAGCGAAACAGCTGCCAAGACAGCCAGATGCCAAAATAAGAATCACTGCATCTCCCCTGAGCAACACTTTTTGACCTACCTGAGACATCAGCAACTCAAGGTTGCCTTGTTTTTTTTTGTCATTCCACAGCAACACAGTCTGGACGGTCTCCATCAGCTTGGAGAAGCCAGGTCCACCACACATGGCGAGTTGTCTGCAGGCTGTTTTCCAGCCCTCTCCAGTCCCCACTCTCCCCACGCCAGCCTGGTGGCCCTGAGCCACCGGCCAGGCAGGCTGATCCCACCTCTGCAAGCCAACAGCATCCTGGTGAGCCATTGGGAAGAGGAGCCTAATTAATTAAAGGAAGCAAGCTACGCAGCAAGCGATCTTCAGAGAAGAGGGAAGCCCCAGAAAGAATCATCTGCTACCCACCATCAGGAAAGGTTATCACAGCCAGGAGGAAAGATAAACCCACCATAACTGTATGGACCTGCAATTTCAGCAGACAGGAGCGAGTTTAGACACGTCCAGCTTTGGCACATTCAACTCCCTTGCACAACAGCATGGGAGCAACACCAAGCAAATCTTTCCTGCAGTGCTGCATCAGGGGGCATGCTCACAGACCAACGCATCCACCGACAGCCTGGTGCACCCTTCACACCTCTCCCCTCCTGGGACCAGGGCACCAGTACAGCTGGAGTGACAGTCCCATCACCACCCCGAAGCTCTGCAAGGAAAGCTGTCCATGGCTAGGAGGTGTCCCCAGTGGCAGCAGGTCCCAGTTGAGCTCACCAAACACAGCCAACCCCAACACACCGGGGCTGTAACAAGCATTACACAAATGCAACACAATTTTGGATCTTCCCCCGCTACAAACAAAAGCGGGAATAGGTCCCAATTCTACACTGAATCTATAGTATTAGGAGGAAAACTAGATCTCTCATCACCTCCCAAAGGTCTCACGGGACAACATCCTTCACTACAAATGGGAACCACCTAGCTCAGCCACCCCAGCTCACACCCAGCGTGTGCAAAACTGAGCATAGCACAGAACACAGCAAACTAGTGAGGACAGAATTCTTCCAAAGGCTTGCTCAGATTTAACACAACCAACCACGCACACACTCTTCTTTCTCCTCCCTCCCTCTGCACTAGGTGCAAAGGAGGAGCAGGACTGATACCTTTCAGGTGCAATACAGCATATATATATATATATGCACGGGCAGAAAACCTTCAGTGTCCCTCCCGCTTACAAAACCCACTTGAGACGCGTGCCTCTTGTGAGCCGCGTTGCTGAACTAGCTCTCTCCCAGCCTCAGAGTCCGGTCATTTACCCCTGTCAGCATTCACAGCTGGAAAAAGGGGTTATGGCCTCTCCTCTGCACGTCCAAGGGAAGGAGGGAGCCAATCTGCATGTTTATTTGTTGTCTGTGCAGAATTCCTGCATTCCTTCCCTTGTTTACTCATCTGCTCTCAGGACATACTCAGACCCCAGCAAAGGGCTTTTGGGGCACCGCATTCCCCCACGAGCTCAGAGCTCTTGCTGGAACACACGACAAGCATAAGGGGGTGGAGGGAAGAGAGAAGCCAGCAAATGGGTTATTACAGAAGTATGTTTTCAAAGCGGCAGGGCAACAAGGGCAAGACAGACCAATCCTCTCCAGATCTGCTCTCCATAGAGGCACATCTCCACACGTGGAGGTCTAAGACCCTACTGAAGAGCACATATGGGCTGTCTCCCTTTCAGCTCTTCCCAACAGCTGTGTTGTTACACCCAGAGCAGCAGCGGTAACTCAGCCACCCTCTTTGGCACGAGCATGTCAGTGCCGCTCACGTTGTCCCACACACAGCTACAAGTCAGCCCACGGTCCCCGCGCTGAGCATCAACGCGGTGCACACATACTCCATGAGCACCACACAATATTACAACCCTCCTCATCTGAGCAATTTTGGGAGCAGACACAAAGGCTCCAGCGAGACTAATGTGCAGGTGACACAGGGTTTCACCACAGCAATACAGAAGCACACTCCCCAAAAATCACTCAGCTGCTTGGCTTGGTTCTGACTTAGTTATACCTTGGAGAAGGCAAGCTTTACCCCCAAGCAGCACTCGGCTGGCTTCTCAGATCCCTGCAGGAGTCCGTAAGTCTGGCTTAGCAAACAAGGAAGCTCCGAGGCAGAAGCAGCTAGGGGCGATTGCCATGAAGGACAGGCCTTCACCACAGCATTAACCCATTATTAGCTCTAAATCTACAGGAAAATCTATTTCGGGTGTGAGGAGTCTAAATTCCCCGGTAAGTGCCTGCCACACGCTTGTGTTAGGACAGAACTTGCAGTCAGGATGCTCCCAGCCACATCAGGCTCATTGCAGAGGGCACTGAGAACCTGCATCAAAACTGGAGGGAAAAAAATATAACATAAAATAACTTCACTTGCCTGTACCTTGATTGCAAGCACTGCCTCTGACAACAAGGTCAATGCCACACACCGTCCCCGTGACAAGCGAGTCCACAGAGCAGCGTGGCTCTACCCCAGACACACGCAGAAGAGCAGGACTGATCTGCCTCATCGCCAGCGAGACCATTTGCCAATCAATCACTGACAAGCCAAGAAGCACGAGGAGTCCCAGAGCACCCCCCGGGGAAAGCCCAGCACCCACACTCCAGCCTCACCTTCCACGCAGTGCTCCACCTCCTCCAGGTTACGCAGCGTTATCCGCATGAGGCTGGAGTTCAGCATCAGCTCGTTGCGGTGCGCCGGCCACATGTACTGCGGGGCAGGGTTGACGAAGAAAATCCGTGTGTCCCCCGTTGAGACTTGGTTGTCGCAGATTAACGGGTCCCCGAAGCCACCAATAACCACCTTGTTCCCACCATCCAAGAGGATCTCATGAGTGACGATGTCTTTGCCTTTCAGGTAACGCCAGACTCTCACCTTGAACGAGAGGGAGAAAGAGCACGTGAGGCCATTTCACAGGCACCTTCTGACGCGGTTAATTCTTATCATGTTGTCACAAGATGCACAAGAGTGGGTCAGGCTGGCAAAGCCCTCCAGCAGAGCTGATTTCATTAACCATCCCTCCAAAAAGCAGAAAACACATGGGCAACAAAGACTAAAGCACTCTTTCTGCCAAAGCTGAACCCAACTCTTCAGCCCAGGCACCCCTGGCCCCTTCCCCACCCAGCAAAGGGGGACAGGCCCTGTGTCACAAGGGGACCCTCCGCCACGCTGGCTCTCCAGCGAGGGACAGAGACCTCGTCCCTGGGCACTGGGACACGCTGTCTTCGGTGCAGAGACCCAGGACCTGCCTTCCCTTCCCACCTCTCCTCCCTCGGCTTTGGCTGAGCCCAGAGCCTGCTAATCAAGCGCGCCGCCAGCCCAGTCGTTGCTGTTGGAGGCCCAAAACAGCCTGATGGAGAGCTGCCCAGTGACAAACCCCACCACGAGCCACCTTGACTCACCTCCCCAGAGGCCCACGAAACCATCACCAACCCCAGGGAGGGCTCAGCATCCCCACCCCAAGGGCAAACATCCAGCAAGCCCCTGGCACGAAGGACACCGCAGGTTGGCGAAGGGTAGCGATGCCCTCTCCTTTGCGATCCAAGCCCTATCAAGGCCAGCATGCAAGCCTCAGCTTTGCCAGAGGATTCCCCCTTCTACTCCCAGGCAGCATCATTCAAGGTGACAGACTCCAGCTGGTGCAGTTCTCCCAGAGATCCCCTGACTTGCAACAAAAATCTCAGTGGTGAAACGTATCGAGGGAGAAAACACTACTGGATTAAAAAAAAAAAAAGCTTTGAAGGAAACATCAAGTGGCTGGAAGCCCGCAACCAGCGTAGGCTGCATGGCTAAATAGAGCCCTGTCCATCCACAGAGGCAGCTCTGAACGTTGGCACAGGAGCAGGAAGGGCAGGTGGGTTGGGTGAATGAGAGAAGGGAGTCTTCTGGCTCTGACAAGGCACCTTGGGAAGACAAAAGGCTGAGCAGATAACACTCCATGCAGAAATGTCAAAGGCAACTTACGCTCCTATAACCGACTACAGAAAACCTTTGCGTTAGCAGACTGGATTTGCTGAAATACGTGGAGGGTTTGGCAGTAGGAGCCCATTTCCCTTTACTCATCCAAGCTTCAGGAAGAAAATAAGTCCTGGCCACAAGAGTCAGCCCTGCTCTCCCCCCTTCCACTGCCAGCGGTTCTAGAGCAGTCTCCCTGGACCTCCGTGCTGGCTCATCCCCCTGCCCAAAAAAGGCAAAATCTGCACACAACTGCAAGCCAACCTCTCTTTCCAGTGCCACGCTCCCTGCAGCGAACTGCCCAAAGGAAACACCCGCACAGGAGGGAAGCAGCAGCCCTAAAATGAATCTTTAGCGCCCGTGGGACACCAGAAACATGTCCCCAACGGCTCTCGATCGGTTACAAATCCTCCTCCTGCTGCTGCGATGCTATTGCAGGGGAAACACGACACAGGCGAGTCGGTGAGTTGCATGGGAGAGGAACAGCTCATCAGAGAGCTGCCCGAGGTCTCAGCTTGGAGCCAGGGTGGCTGCTGTAGCACACTGGTATTACCGTGACCACAGGCATCCCTGGCCTGCCATGCTCAGAGCGTGCTTTTATCGTGCTCCCTGCCAGCATCTCCCCTCCTACCGCAGCCCAAGCGCCCAGTCACCTGCGTTCTCCAGCCTTCACGGCCCAAAGAGCACTTCAGCACAGCGTGCCAAGCACCAAAGCGGTCAAGGAGGTGGTGGCTCAGAGATAAGGGGGCTCTTGATCCCCTCTCCGAAACGGGCAGGCACGTATGTACTTAGAGAGCGCAATTCTGAAGGGAACGCAAGGGACAGAAAGGATGGTCACCTACGTGTGGGCAGGCAGGTCTCTCCAGACCTTGGGGGACACTGGGGGGGGGGGGGCAGAGAGGCAGACAGTTGTTCACACTACAGCTTCTACGCTTGACCCAGGGGTTGCAGTGGTGTGGGGGGAGTGGTTATACTTGAGGAGGAAAGCACAGAGTAGACATTATCCCACGCGAGAATGAACCATTTTTTGTTATCTGCAACTGCAGCTCCCTGGCCTCTGACCTGCAGGGCCCTCCAAGTGCGTCGTGCTGCCCTATGGGCTGCTTCGAGAGCACTCAGACACAGACTCTCACTCTTTGCCAGATCCTCCATCCCATTACTCAAGAGACTGCAGAAGAGACACACAAAGAGCTGACACTGCAGAGTTCAAGCAAGTGGGTAAAAACACGATGGGGGCTAGGAGGACTGCAAGTCTCATGACGTTTAATCAATCTTGTAATTTCTTGAAGCCCCAACTCCAGAGTTTCAGGGCTGTGAGCTCAGCGCTACCTCAGTCCTGATCAAGAGGCTTCAAGGTCCACAATGATCTTGAGCTGAACTCCCACACACTGTCCCTGGCACGACTAGGAGCGGGCAGCTACACGTGCTGGGGCAAGGGAACAGGGCCATTCCCACCACCACAGGAGCAAGCAAGCTGGGATGAGCCCCTCCTGCTCAGCACAACCTTCACCTGTCAAGGAGAAAAAGGGGATGAGTTTAGCATTGCTGTACTCTACAGGCGCAACTGAAGGTTAAGAACAAAAGTTGAGGAGTGTACTTTATTCTCACACCCTCCTACTTCTCACACCTTCTCCTGAAGGTGTAATATTTGCCCACCGTGGAGAAGGACTCTGGACCTGATGGGTCCCAGCTCCCACAGCAGCCACTGCATATTACTGAGGTGAGCCCTGTTCTCCTGCATACCTGAGATCAAAAAACATCCCAGGTATAAACACCGCTGCGACAGCTCCTCTTTGGAAGACTGCACATGCCTTGGCTGCTCCCAGACGCCGAGAGGTTAGCTGGAGACATAGTACCCGCATGCTTTCACACTCATTTATCTCCCAGCACGAAGGCAGGCAGCTCCCCTTGGGCCAGCGCTAAGAAATGCCACAGCAACCAAAGGACAAGCAATAACTTAGACGCAGGCCACCAGCCCTCCCCACACAGTCCACGTCCAAGCTGCTGGGCAGGGTTAAGAAGAGGAGCTGAGAAAGCCGTGCCTTCAAAGCCACGGGCACAGCGTATTTCAGCCCGAGGAGGAGCCGACTGCTCGGTTGTACGCAGCCCTGTCAGAGCCGGAGCTCTTTTCTCGAGAGAGATGGCAGTCAACCAGCAAACAGAGGGAGCTTCAGATGGCAAGGAAGGGGAACTGTGACAGGCAGCTTTCCTCCCCTCTGATCTCACAGGAATCCCAGTTATCGACGCAGACATCTGCTCCACCACATGCAGGTGGTGCCACCCCATGCAGCCCCTTTCAAAGAGCCAGTCTGGGGCCACCTGCGATCCACGGCACCTCAGGTGAGCCGAGCAGGCAGGGTGCTAAGCAGCACAGCTTGCCCGGCTTTAGCGCAAGCCTGCGCTATCGCAAGCCTCCTGCTTTCCCCACCCGGGACCAGCTGTTTCTCCAGCATTTCGCGGCAGCAGCACAACTCCCTGGGGTTGTGCTTCTCCCCACAGTCAAGTTCAGACACCTTCCTGCAGCCCCATCAGCCCCACCTCCTCTTCCTTCGGCAGCAGCCTGCAGCCCGCAGGGCAGGCGCTGGCTGCAAGGAGGTGAGTGCACCAGCAGCCAGGGCAGAAACCCAGGAAGGCAAAACAGACAAAAGGGGGGGAAAAAATAAATATATATATATATATACACACACAAGAGGCAGGCAGAGAGCACCGCCTGAGGCTTGCGCTGAAGGGTAGCAGTTGGGCATTTTCACAGCTAGGTCTAAGGCTGAAGCCTACCCCCTTCTCCTGAAGCAGATGGTAATCTGAGTTAATTAGCATTGTTGTTCTACTCATACACCTCAGAGCCAGGCCATAGCATTCACAAGCAACATCAGAGTCCACCAGCCTTCTCCCCACCCTTATCCTCTATAATGAATGGATGCGAAGGCACCAAAGACCAAGCAATTACCTGTAGGGCATCCCATTCATCATCACACATAATTAAGACTTTGTCACTGGTGACTCACCAGCTACATCAAGGATTGGGGAAGAAAAGGGAGAGAGAAAAAAATGGGGCTGGAACCTGGTTCCAAGAGGTCCCTTCCCTATAGCAGACTCACTCTTTTGCCAGCGAGCACATAAAACACTGGATTAAGACTGTTTTACAAGACTCCTGGCAGCTACAGAGAGGCAGAGCGAGCACAGCAAAAGCTTTATTTAAGCAGATCCTTGCAAGGGTATATTTTAAATGCAGAAAGTAGAAGGATTGTCCAATAAGCCATGGGAGTCCATCCCACAGTAGGGAATGGGACCACCTGTACCAGCACGGGCACCGCTAGCGAATTCCTGCCAGGAAGATGCTTTGAGAAACGCCAGCCTTGGTCTTGTAAAGAAAGATGAGAAGCTCAAGCATAGTCTCCTCAGAAAGAGAGCTGTCACTCCAGACAGAAGTAAAAAAGGGTCACCATTAGATTTCAGCAGTTCTTAGAGGAAGGGTCCTGGCATCAGCTCTGCCAAACCCTTCCCTCCTGACCACACGTCGTCCCTCTCCCCTTCCTTCTCGCTCTCTGTGCCTTCCTCCGGCAGAAGCCGGCTGCCCTTTCCCTAGGAGCTAGCCGAGCACCAAACCCACCTCCCCCAGCCACTTCCACATCCAACCCTGGCTGGAGAACAGCCACCCTTACCCCCCAAAATACGGGCTCTATTGTTTGGAACAGGATCCACATCCTTTTCAACGCTTCCTAGAGCACATATAGAACCTGTATTTGTCCTATAAATAGGAGCTCCCTTCATAAATATCAGGTCAGACCAGAACGAGGCACATCAGAGGGCTCAAAAGCAGGAAGGGACAGTGCCAACACACGGGCTGTAAATAGGATGGACAGCAGCACGGCAAACCTGCGCAGAAGAGCAAGCCCAGCACCCCGGTTCCCAGAGCAAACCCCTGGGTGAAGCAGCACATCAGCCCCTTTCAGAGTCAATTCCAGGAGTTCTGTCAACCTCTTCCCCTTTATTATTCATCTCCTCCAGCAGCAAATGAATGGCTGGTAGCTATTTACAGGTGTTTATCTAACATTAACTTCACATTTCTTCTGAGTTGTAATGTGCTTATCTTCATCTATCAAAGGCTTCAGCTGGGAGGGTTGAGAGTTTAACTAGGAAGAACAATATGCTAAAGCAGCACTCACAGATACTCACATGCCTGCTCCCTTGCAGACCACCCAGCACCCATAACACTTGCTATTTTGGGTGTGGGCTCTAGGGAACTCCTACCACACACTTGGCCCTTGCCTTTCCTCTTCAGATAAAGAAAAGCCTGACAAGAGATAACTGTGGTATTTGGAGGTAACCCCAGGGCCTAAGGAACAGTTACCAGAACATGACAGGGAGGAAGTGGCCGTGTGTCTTCTCACCAGCTAACCTGCAAGATCCTTTCTGCACCTGGAACCAATTCCAGCTCCACAGGGAATGAGGGTCCACGCAAGGGCAGCGGGAACCAGCGGTCAGGTTTAATGCCCAAACCGCCCTTTTGGCATCTAGGCGCTTGGTAAAAACCAAACCAAAATGCAAGCGTGTCTAACCCTGCAACCCAGCGTCAGCAGAATCCACAGCAACCTCAATACTTTGAGAGATCCGAAGAGTGAAACAGGCCAACAGCTGCTGCAAAGCTATGCATTTACAAGTCACGAGCGCTACGCGCTGCTAAGTCACAGTTAGGCAAGATTTATCGGCTTTCAGGTCCTTAAGACACCCCCAAGTCCCATTTCAAAGCTTTTTTTCCTGCAAACACACTATGACCATACCGTTAAAAATGACACGGAAAAGACTGATGTGTAGGCAAAGCCACTGTTCTAAGAAAATTGCTAAATGTCACAGCATGAGCAGGACAGCAAGCAGCACTGCCACAATGAGATGGGATGGGCACTTCCATCCACAGTAGAGGAGAAGGTTTTTCTCCTTTCACTTTCTTTTCCAGGACTGGAAAAGGATCTTGGGAGCACGTTCTGGCCTTCAGGTGCTGCTATGACACTAGTAATCGGCAGAAGCAAAATCCCACTGGAGTAAGGAGCACCAGCCTTCTCCACAGCATCCCTTGGGATGGCTCAGGGAAAGGTGGGCAAGAGACCCTCCTCCCAAGCTGAGCTGTGTTTCAAATAAAGCCACCACCAGCAGACCAGCTTCCTCCCCACACATCGCTCCCGAGCTGCTCCTACTTGGACGTGCCAGCACCCTTTCCAAGGCAGAGCTGCTGAGCGAGTGCATTCATCATCCCAGGAGCACAGGCAAAACGGTTTTCATGGACCAGAGTCTTGGATATCACACTAGCCAGACACCTTGCTGCCTGTCTGCAGGGGGAAGCAAGCAACCCATTTCTTCAATGAGCATTTCTGCCTCCCCACTAGCCTCGCCGGACCACCTCCTGCCCGCTCGCACGGCGAGCGCGAGGTGGCCCACATCCATCCAGCCATATGTGCCGCAGCACACCGGCTGCTCGCAGCAGCTTATTAGTTTTCGACGTAGCACCCAGGACGTGCCAGACACTTTGCAAACATACGGTCTCTGCACTCGCCTGGAGGGGCTGTGATTTAATTTACGAGAGCAGGGTACAGATTGTACCGAGGGGCAGAGCGGTGGGAGCAAGCGTGAAGCAGTGGGCACCAGCTGGACAACCAGAAGCTGTTCCAACTAGTTTACTGGGCTGAGAGATGCTCCAGAACAGAGGGCAACGCCATGGTATGAAGTTCACCTTCCCCTGCCCCGGCAGACCTCTCCCACCAACGCACTGCTGAGCATCACCCCAGGCCCTGCTTAGCCCCAACCGCAGGCAGGAACCGCAATACTTTTTAAGGCTGGGCAGAAAAGGGGACGAGGAGAAAAAGCAAGGTAGCAGCATGTCCTCGCAAGTGAGATTTCCTGCCCCGGGAAGGGTTAAGCCATGCAGCACGTTTTTCTGACAACCAGGCGGATGGTATTTCAGGTTGCTCAGTGCTTTACCGTCTCTCAGCTTTGGAGAGGGGGGGAAAGGGGAAAAAAAAAAAAAAAAACAACAAAAAAAAACATAGCCAGAGGCCAGATTCGTAGTTAAACAATAGCTTGAGCTAGAGGAGCTCAAGATGCTGCTAAAGTAAACAGGGAGCTCCGCGTAAAGCCAGCAAGCGGCTCCGAACACCTTCCCCAGCAGCTTCAACCCTACCCCAGAGCAGAAAGTTGGGAATCAGCTCCCGCATCCCGGCAAGGAGGGAAATGCCCATAAAAAGCAACCTTGCGAGATTCCCCTCGCCACAGCTGCGGGAGCTGCAGCGGCGAAGAGACTCCGCAGTCTAAAAATACATAATTACACACCAAAGCTCCGGCGCGTACAATAAAAACCACATGCGCCCGCCTGCAAAAAAAAAAAAAAAAAAAAAAAAAGGCGCCTGTTGGGGGCCGAAACTTTCCTTCCACTCCCCCCCCCCCCCCCCCTTCGCTTTACCTTGCAGGAGTAGGTGTGGTGGACGGGGTCCACGTTCATGATCTCCTCCACCGTGCCCGTCAGCACCACGTTGGCCTCCTCCTCCCTCCGCTCCAGCTCCCGTTCGGGGCACGTCGCCCCGCCGCCGCCACCGCCCAGCGCCAGCCCCAGCAGCAGCCCCAGGGCGACCGCTCGCCCCGCCATGGCCCCGCTGGCCACGGGGTTGGGGGGGGGGGGGGGGGGGTCCGGCACGGCACGGCACGGCCCGGCACGGCCCGGCCCGGTCCGGCCCCGGGGGCACCCCGACGGCTTGGGCAGACAAAGCGGCCCCGCTGGCTGGCGCAGAGAGAAGGGCTACTTTTGTTCCGAGGAGGTGAAAAGGGAGGAAAGAAAGAGAGGGAGGGAGGAAGGGAGGGGAGGGGAGAGCAGGGGAGGGGAGAAGGAAGAAAATCCCAAGAGGAGGAGGAGGAGGAGGAGATATCTCTCTCCCCCCCCCCCCCGAAGCCGCGGCCGGGGAGAAGCGCTCGGTCCTTTGCCTTGCCCCTGGAAAGAAAGATTTGCATGCAATCTGAATTGCTGATAAGGGGGGGAGCGGGGGGGGGGGGGGGGGGGGGAGAGGTTGAGAGAGAGAGAGGAGGAGGGAAAAGAGGGAGGAAGGCAGCCGGCCCTGCTGCCGGCTCTTATTGCGGAGCTGCCGCGGACGCCACCCCCAGGAAAGGGAGCTCGCATCAGGTTAATGGATAATCAGCGCGCCAACGTGAGGAGACTTTTAAAGGTGTAGGGACCGCTGCCGAGCTCCCCCGCCCGCCTCCTCCTCCTCCTCCTCCTCCCGGCGCGGCAGCTGCCGCCCTGCCCACCCCCACCCCCCCCCCTCCCCCTTAGCCCCCTCCGCAGGGGTCCCCGGCTCCCGCATCCCCGGGGATGCGCAGGATGCAGGAAGGGGGGGGGCGGACCCCGGTGTTTCCCTCCCCGCCACCCCCCCCAGCTCACCCTTGGCTCATCGTTGGGGGGGTGGGGGGTCCCGCCAGGGCGGCTGCTGCTGGTTTTGCCCTGTGGGGAAACTGAGGCACGGGTTGGTCGTGCTCCGCGGAGCTCCCGGGAGTGCTCCCTCCCGAGATAAATCGAGTCGCTTGGTCCATCACCGCCTGCTCAGTTGACCGGAGGAGGGGGGGGGGGGGGGAGATGGCGCTCAGGGCTTCCCACGCCTCGCCCCACGCGTGGCCGAGCCACTTCTGCCGTGGGATGGCCTGGGTCTGCCCCCTGGAGCGCTGTGACCTCCCGCCCTGGCTTTCTCCAGGGACCGGAGGGCAATTTTTCCAGATGTCACGTGCAATTACTGCAAATATCAAATGAAAAGTTAAGTGGCACCAGGGGAGGGATATTGTTTCTCCCCTCCATAAATTAGCCACCCCCCAGAGGCGTTTTACAAGGCTGTTTTACTTGATGGCCCTCAACAAGCCGCGTTGGTGACCCAGGGCCAAGCAGGTGAATCACCGATGGGAGGGTGAGGTTTAACCACGCCGATGCCAGTAGAGGACACGACGTGCCCCATGTCCTTCTCAAATCACAGCAGCACCCTGCGTTGTACAGCTCCGCAGGCGACCATCCATCCTGTTCGTCCTCTGTGTTTTGAGCTGTTTGTGCTATTTGCCCCTGCAACCGTGCGTGTGCCAATCCTTTTCCTCTCCCCTGGAACACAAACAGAAATTAGCTACAAGATGGGAATAAATGAATCTCACTGAGTGCTCAAGATGCTGTCCAAGCCTACCTTCTACCCTGAAGAGGATGAAATACCAGAGATCACATAAATCTGTCTGGAGATATCACAACTGCCGTGGGTTTTATAGGGAAGGCATACGGTACATAGTCTGTCTTAAACCGCGCACTTGGCATTTCCACAGTGACGTTGGTCTCAACACTGAGGCTGTTCTGGTAACCCCCGCACCCTCTCCCAGGTCCCCTTCTGCTCAAAGATCCCATTTCTGTCCCATAAAACAGTTCAGCACGGAAAGAAGGCTGCCTATTCAAAAGCACGTGGTGTTTAAACACCTCAGTGAGGACTTGAGAGACACAATTTTCGGAAGAAAGTGGCCCACAGCAAACCTGGCTTCGCCTGGTGGGGCTTAACCCTTCAAAACCTGCCAGGCTTCTGTACCACTCCCGTAGAAACCCCAGGGAGGAATGGGTCCCTGTGCTCTCCCCTGCCAAGAAGAAGGTGCTGCAGGGCAAAGGGACCCAAAGCAGGATACACAATGATGGGTTTTCTAAAACTTCACCGAAACGTGTGGTTTCTGGACAAGGGAGCAGCATTCAGCTGCAGCGGGAAGACTCCATCACAAGCCAAGAGTGATGCAGAGTCCAGGCTTCGCAGTCATCCCTGTTACACAGACAAGGTTTTGCACAAAGGACTCCATTATTACACTGCTGCTATTATAAACTCCAGCAATCAGCTAAAAATATTTCCGTGCCTGGCAGATTATTTTTGCTATTTTAATTATTAATTTTTATTGTATTCCTCGAGCGCTGCTCAACTGTAAATCACAGAAACACCCTCAGTTCAAGGTGGAAGAAACCAGCTGCAGTGCTCTGCTCCCGCACTTTGCAAAGAGGAGAGGGGAAGAATTATTTACGCTGTGTTTGTACTATTTTCTGTTTGTTAGTTCTCTCCTTCCAGTCCCACCCCGCCATCTGCTTTCAAAGCTGTGAAGAGAAAAATGGATTTCACAGGCTTTTCTGCTGTATTTGCCCCTGTATGGTCAGTCCCTTGAGTGGATTTACTCAGCCTTGTAGGCTTTCTGGTGGAGGTGCCACACAAGCCCCCCAGGACCTCAGCTCTCCTTTCCATGTGCAAGTTTAATGAAGTTGATAAGGAGAACACAGTTGGCTTTTTCAAAGGCCAGCACCAGAAGGCGAAGCGAAGGAGGGCAGTCGCTCCGAGCACCCTTTTAGGGACAAGAAGCGGCGCGGAGCAGCACATTCCCGCACGATATGGCTCTGCTCTGCCACCGCCGTGCTGAAGCCTCACCCCGACGAGGGGAGAAACCAGCCAAGAAGCCGATGGTACTGTGGGAAAACCGAAACAAACTATTTGGCAAATCAGTGCACAAAATAAATAAACTGTGTAACTGACAAAAATACATAAATCACTGGGGTTTTGTCCAGGCTCTTTACAAGACAGCTATTGTAAACCTGGGGCTCGCAAAAACCTCCATGAACTACGCTTGCAAGCGAAGTAGCTCAGTGAGCCTCTGAAAAATGGAGAGATCTTGGAAAACTGACAGGGATTTAACGCCGTGTTTGCTTTCCGACACCTCTGCGTGCGTTTGGATGGCATTTCCAAGATTTGCTGGCAGGAGGGGCCTAAATTTTCAGAGGAGAAGGAGAAGGAGAAGGAGAAGGAGAAGGAGAAGGAGAAGGAGAAGGAGAAGGAGAAGGAGAAGGAGAAGGAGAAGGAGAAGGAGAAGGAGAAGGAGAAGGAGAAGGAGAAGGAGAAGGAGAAGGAGAAGGAGAAGGAGAAGGAGAAGGAGAAGGAGAAGGAGAAGGAGAAGGAGAAGGAGAAGGAGAAGGAGAAGGAGAAGAGCCAGTGGTTTTGTGAAACCCTCTGGTGCAGGGAGACCATTGCCAGCACTGGATGGCTGAGCAACGCTGACCTTTAGGCACCTGTTTAACTCCCAGCCCTCCGCGAGCTTCAGCGATGTCCGCGGCATTTCTTACACATCTGAAGTTAAGTGCCTGGGTGAGGCTTTGCCTGATCAGGGCTTTTCCTTCCAGCGGTAGCAGCTGTCACATTTTTGACAGGACTGTAGTTTTTTTCGTGTCCTTTGAAGATTTTTCCAATTTTAACAACTCATGGCACAGGCAAATGAGCTTCTTTTAGGCTGGGCTGAGTAAGTCTGTAAAGGTCTCTCGTTTATTGCGAGTTATTGCCTCCTCGAAATGACTGTGCAGGCACTCCTGCTGCACTCAGCAGTTTCATGCCAGCATCTCTCTGCTGTTTGACCCTGAAGCACTTCCCTTTCGAGATATTTGCTATCACAGCTCTCCGCCGAGGCTATCACAAGTGTCATACCTTCGTTCTCCGGCTGCTTCCCTTGCTGGGGCCCTGGTGCCCGTGGGCAGGTGCTGGGTGCTTGCTGAGAGCAGATCCTTTAAGGTGTATCAGCTGAGGTATCCGAAAGTCGCTGCAGTCAAAGTATCGGTAACCGCAGGGTAAATAACTCCGTCTGCTCACCTCTGGGTACAGCGAGGGGCCGAGAGCGGAGCTCTTTGTTCACACTGGTGTGGCACGCACGTCACAGCAAGAAACCCGCAACGTTTTAGGCCGAGCCTTCCAAGCAAATAAAAGACCTGTGCGAGTACCCTGGCAAAGCAAAACAGAGCCCCAGCGCTGGTCAGAAATACTTCCCCAGGGGTGAGAAAGTGTCCCCCATTCCTGCTTGGGCTGGCCCTCGATTTCTTCACTGGTTGCCTCTATGCCCCACTGGCTGGTTTTTCTGCTCAGAGGCTCTCCATCTCTGATAAGCTCCAAGGCATGTTTTAATGTGGGTTTTTTTCCCCCCTTTTCTCTTTTAAGTTAATCCCTCATGGTGGTTTCTGACATTGTCAAATGGCTTTTGTGTACTGTCAGAAAATCTCTTGATGTAGCTACAGAGCAGCTGCTAACAAGTTGCCCCTGGGATCCTACATCTATGAGGCTGTCTGCCTGTATAATGATTTCCAAATAAGTAAATCTATTAATGAGATCTCAGTGGGAGCAGGGCTGAGGGCTGGGGAGCAGCTCCCCGTCAGAGGACCCGCGCAAGAGGGGCTTCGTGCCGCAGCAGGTCCCGGCAGGTTCGCTTTGGCCACGATGAGCACCGCAGCATCACCAGGGGAGTCACAGGGAGCTACTGTCCCTGTGCCATCGTGGGGGTGACAAGCCACCCGGATAGCAGCTGGCACTGGCTGCAGCGACCTGTGCAGCGACCTGCACAGCCCTTTCTCCTTATTTATGGGGGGGAAAGCAAGGAACAAATGGGGATCTGTCGCACGCTCCAGGTAAGATTCCAGAGATGAATTCAAGAAGTCGGTCTCTTCCTCCCCAGATCAGGATGGCAGCCTTCCCGTTGAGTTCAAAATTCCGAGCTAGCCCTCTGGGTTTGTCAGTTTTGCCCCAAGATTTGGAAGCTACTGGGATCCAAGCTTTCCTCAACAGCATGCTCCTAAATCTTCAAAACCGGGGGAGTATGCTGAGATTTGCACAGAGCCACACGACTCCAGGAAACGGAGTAGAAAACCCCAAACCACTGAGTATTGTGAGCGCCGTGGTGTAATAACAGGTTGTGAGAAACTCAGCCTGGACACATGCGACGCCCACGCCCTGGTTTACGATGGCAACGAGCTGAAGGGCTGCCGTCACGCAGGGAGGCGGTCGGTTGGTGCCCAAATACAGTAGATCGGAGGGGAAGAGGTGTGCTGGCCGTGGCACTGGCTGTGCTCTTCCCTCGTGCTGGAACCAGCCCTGGGATCTCACGCAGACGGGTGCTTTTCCCTCTGAGTCAGCAGCGAGCCCGTGCCCTCGCTGGATACGAGGGGCAAGCTCCAAACTCACGAAGATGGGCTCGGTGTAGCGTTGCGGGAGGGACTGGGTATCAGCACAGGGCACGCACGCACTTACAGGTGCCATCTTGCTGTGTTTTCAGTGGTCGTGAACCTCCAGCATGGTTTAGGACTTAACCTAGCAACCTCTCAGCTTGGAGGTAAAAGCATCCAGTGAACCACAATGACTCTTTTAATCCAAAAAAAAAAAAAGAGAAAAAAAGAAAAAAGCCAAAAGAAAATTCAGCGTGGACTTCAGAGCAAATGATCCTCCATTATCAAATCCCATCTTAAAAAGTGCATGGGGCTAATTGAATTACTCTTGCTGGATTTCTATGTAGCCATGAAGTCTTCTTAATGTGGATTGATAGCATAAATCTGTTCTCCATTGAGGAAAAAGTGAACACTGGCCCCTGACATCTATCTTTCTTTCCAGAAATCCCATCTAACTGGACGTCTCCCTAGGCCACTTCCAAGAGAAAGATGTCTCTATCCATTACCCCTGACACGCAGCAGCAAAAGGAAGTGAGGTCCGTTCACATCTAATTACTCCCACTCCTGGATTTATTACAATCATGCCAGGATTAATTGAGAAAGTAAAAATGCTTAGTTGGGTGATCAATCTTCTCCGAGTTACTTACCTTGTCACTCGCTAATAACTGTAAAATAAAAATGCCCCTTTTCGCTGCATCTCAGCAAATGGATTTCTATAATACATTGCTAGGAATCTTTAAGAGGCATTTGAAAGCAGTAAGGAGACAAATTGGATTAGCTGGAGAGAAAGTGCAACCGAAGCATTTTTTTCATTACCATAAAGCAAAAATTTGAGCTTTCCGACGCTCGGGGGGCGACGCAGAGGCAGCGCCGGGTCCGTGGGCACTGGCCGCCCTGCGGCACCAGCACGGTGTAACACGGTGCCCTCGGCGTGCCAGCGGCAAACCCGGGGTGGCGAGGGCTGCGGGAGAGACGGGGTGACGGCAGCCACCCTTCTGCGTGCGCCCCGCCGCAGGCTTGGGCCAGCGGATGCCACAAAACCACCCATCTTTCGGGAGCCCTCCTTTAGTGGGACGCGTTGAGGGTGCCGAGAGGCAGGACTTGAGCTGAAAGAGAAGGGATTAAGATTCAGGGCATGAAGGGAGCGGGCTTTTTCCTTTTCCCCCGCCTTTTTTTGAGAACCCAAGGTTTTAGCACTTGGTTCGAGGGCCCTTGGCAACCCCTTCAAAGCTGCTGGTGGGCCGGAGCTGCTGCCCACCTCCTCTCCGCTGGGCTCCTCTGACAAAAGGTCTGCGTGGTGCCCAGCGAGGCTGCCAGGCTGGAATGCCCACGGGCCAGCAAGGAGGGACCGAGCCCTCCCGGCTTGTGGTTTCACACTCCCCTAAACCCGTTTCGTAGTTAAAGGCAGGATTTATTGGACCAGACTCACAGGGAGATAGAGGCTTTTGTGTTGAATTTTATCCAAAACAGTTAATGCAGCTGCTGCTGTTGCCATTAGCATGGGCCGAAAAAAAAAAAAAAAAAGAGGGGGGAAAAAAAGAGAAAAAAAAAGACATTGAAACTCTCAGCTCTCAAAAGATTTCTTCTATCTGAAAATCAGTTTCTTAGTTCACACACTTAGAATGACCAGGAAATATTTCATCCTCTCGGTGCCAAGCTGAGAGAAGCCAGCACTGGGGCGATGCTGCCTCGCATTGAATCTCCCAAAAGCTCTCCTCTGCATTCATTATTCTGTGCACACAGGCGGAGCAGGGACTCGGGCTGAGTTAACCTCTTGCTGCCTGCTCTTCCACAGGCAAAGGGAAGGGATGCTGCTGAGACAGAGCAGGGCCACCCAGCCCCTGGGCGCTGGGCAAGTCGCTGCCCTTCTTTGTCCTACCTGGGAGTGTGGAGTTAACATCGAGGACCCTGTCCCAGAGGGTGAAGGAGAGGCTGCAGCTCTGTGTGAGTCTTGATGGCCCGTCAGGCTGGTGTGGGCAGGGCAGGGCAGGCAGGGGGGCACCGCAGGCAGAGCTGCCAGCTTTCTCCCTGCCAGGCAGAGCTGCCAAGCAGCCCCTGGCATCGCTGCAGGCAACCGGCAGCAGGGGTGTCCTGCTTCAGTCCGCCTCGCCTCGCACTGGCCGTTCAACTGGAGCAAGATCCCGAACGTCACTTGACATCCTCCTCCACCAAGTATTTATTTGTGGCTGCAGGTCACGGGCTGAGCGTGCTGGGGCAAGCCCTGTGCCGTGGGAACCCATGCCCAGCTTAACACCTCCTGACTTCATCGAGGTCAGGCAGGGAGAGGAGGCAGGAGACCAGGGAGCTGAGGCTGCTGTCTGCCTCGTGGCCAGGGGATGAGCGGGATGTCGGTAGGATTCCCTCCCCAGCGATGTAGCAGCCCAGGCTTTGAGTCCTCAGGCCCCTGGAGTGCATTGCCAAGCAGTTGCCAGCCGAAGGTCCTGCCGTACCCAGCAGCGCGGGCAACGAGCGTGAAGGAAGGCAGCCCGCCCTCCAAGTGCCTCTGCTCAGCTGGTGCCTAATGGACTCCACAGAATTCTCCTTTCCCCAACTCTGTCTGCTGGATGCATTGCACAGAGCTGAATCCAAAGAAAAGGCCTGGGTGTCATCAAAAAGTGACAAGAGAGGGAGAGAAAAATTAGCCACACGTGCCCAAGCAAAAGGGGAGAGTCAGCATCTGCGCTGTACCAGGTTGGAGCAGGAGTGATAGATGGCCAGAACACTCCCAGCAGAGATCAGGCCTCTCCCCAGCACCCGTAGGGACTGGCCGCCCCCCACACCTTGCTGGTTGGGATTTGGCAGACCCCTGGTGTTTAAGCCTGGCCAAAGGAATTGCTGCTCCCACAACACTGCGGTATTTGAGAGCTGAGCTCCCTTTAACACCTTTCTTTTCACAACTGCTCCGTGAAGCAGCTTCTGCACGGTCCTGTGTGCTCTTACCCGTCTAGGAAACACCAGCAACACCAAGCAACTGGCCCAAAATGATGAAAGAAAGTCAGAGGCACAGCACCAACCAGAAGGATGCCTTCCCCTCCAACCGCCTGCGCTGATCCGGCCTGAGGTGAGGAGAGCCCAGAGCAGGGAGAGCCTCATCCCAGCAGGGTTGCAGCCCTTCACACCCCACAAGCTGCTGCACCCAAGGGGAGCCACCAGCTCCCTCCGGCTGGCAGGGCAAGAGCTTGTCTAGTGGATGCCCAGCCACGAGGCGACTGCGGCAAAAGACTCCAGGCAACGTCCTGCCTCCCCGCCAAGGCGCCTCGGCTTGCTGCAGGGAGCAGGAGGCGAGCCAAGGAGCCGAACAGAGCGGCAGGGTTGGGGACTGAGCCTCCATATATTGTGTCATCTACTTAGGGCCCCGTCAGGGGAACCACATTCTGACTCCCTTTGGCAGCGAGAGGCAGAGCCTTTCAATTAAAGAAAGTGCTCCGGTGAATTGCCGCCTCATCCATTAGGCTCATCTGACTCAGGCACTTCCAGACTGTCTGCTCCCCGTTGCACTTCATTTGGGAGATTAGTTTCTTTAAAAAAGCAGAAGAGGAAGAGGAAAGGATGAAGTCTGTGCAAGGGGAAAGAAATGACCCCACCATGACAAACCGAATCCTGCAGCCCCAGGCAGGCTGGGCTTTTAGCCCTTTAACAGCAGAGGCAGCTCGTGGCGGACTGGTGGCAAGGTGCAGGTCAGTGGGGAAACCCGACCGTGTTCTCAGTCAGGTAAGGCAGGCAGGGAGACAAATGCCCAGGATGCCGAAGTGGAAGGCATCGCGAGATCATGCGTGGGGGTCCCCCACCGTGGGCACTATCAGCTCCTCCGGCGTGGGGTGGTGCAGAGCCGGCAGGTCCCGGCCGATCCTTGCAGCAGGGTGCGAGTGACCACAGGCGTCAGAAGCGACTCAGCCCCTCGGTGGGCTGACAAGGCATCGTTCCCAAGCCACGCTGCTCTCCCATCTGATGGCTGGGACAGAAAAAAAAACCTCACGTCCTGTTCTTTTCCTGAAGTCATAAAAGTTTTCTTTGTTAGGCAATAGCTGGAAAACAGCTGCTGCTGAGCTGAGGGCTTGTTCAGACACATAATCCTTGCTGAGGAGCCAGGCCATTTACAAGGGTGAATAGCTCTGTGCTAGGATCTTAAAACTGAGCAGCTCCTCATGGCCTGGCTGCATCAATGCGCCCACGCTATCGGCTGCCAAGCTGGAGGCAGCCCGGACAGGGCGTCCATTCACCCCCCGGGCGGCCAGACAGCGGCTACGGCCCTGGCAGGCAGCTGGGTCCTGGGGGCACTCCTGACCCGGCACTGGCACCGTGGGGAAGCCGGCAGCTTCTGCTAGCCATGGCTGGGCCCTGCTAGGAGATGGCAAGGGTGGAGATTTGGGCAAGGAGGAGGTGCTGGTCAACAGACCTGGGCTGAGGATGGGGCTGGAGGAGCTGACTGCAGCCACCAAAGTTCTGCCCCTGCTAAAAGGGGGGCTCCGGACTTTTCTTGCCCGCTTCCAGAGCTCTGAAGAGCATTAGATGCTGTGTTTCAGAGCTGCCAGAACTGGTGCTGACCCCATCTTATTTACTGGATGGTCAATAAGGCAAAACAATGTGCCAAAACAGTGCAGGAATGGACCAGAGCCAGAAGTTTTGAGTCCAGAGACTTTGGTGGTGGGGAGGCAAGGGAAGCTAATCGGTCTCCTTGCTCTTGGTTTGGTAGTTCAAATCAAAGTTCAGGCCTGGGACCAGAGGTTTGCCCAGGGCTTGCTTATAATCTAGTCAAGCAGGATTTGTTCCAAGCAACTTATTCTATTTTGGCTTTATAATTCAGTCAGTCAAATCCACTTTTGGAAACCATTAGTGCCCTGGATATCTCAAGCAGGAGATGGCTCCCTCATGGATGCCGATAGCTACAAGAGAAGCAGCAGCAGGGCTGACCCCGGGCTGAGGAAGGCTGGCATAACCCATCCAACTCCTCCCTGGCAAGGCACTATCATTAATTATACTTACATTTGTTATAGCGAGCATGGCCAAATCAGGCTTGCTGGTGCTAGCCCCTGTACACAAACAGCCTCACAACTCTCGGGCCTTAGGAATCCTCTCCCATCACCCTGATGCCCTGCTATTACACGACCTGCTTCACCTCAAGCCAAGAGCACCACTCCAGTCAGGACTAGTCTGAAGCCAAGTTGCTCTTTCCTCCTGAGCTGTGTTTTTCTCCCAGCTCAGGCAGTCTGAGGGATGTCAGCCCCTTCAGTCGCGCCAGCAGGAAAGAACAAGAAGAGGTGTGGGGTCTGGAAGCAACATCTCTCTCCCTTCACCTCTCAGCAGTGTGGGGACAAACGCTGCCAAAGCCAAGGGAGATGCTTCACAATGAAACCAAGCCCAGTGGTGGTCCTGGATCGGGGATCAGGAGGAACACACGTTGTGGCCTGCTGTGGCCAGGCAGGACAGCTTGCTGTGACAAAAAGCAGATGTAACTCCAGCATCCTGGGATCCGAGGACAGAGGTCTAGGCATGAGTCTGCCTCTGTCTGGACCAGAGGAGACAAAGCACTCTCCAAGAGAAGTCCCCCTCGCTTCTCTCCCACTTGTTTTCATCAGGACCTTCCACTTCATTCCTCTCCTGGCCAGGGAGCTGGTTCCACCAAAAGCAGGTCCCTCTCACAAGTGCTATCCCTGGGTCAGCCAACGCCTGGAAGAAAATCAAGGCTGAATTTGCAAAAGTGAGACAGGAAAAGAATGTTCAATTAAAAACACAATAGCAGCAGGGCTGACCCAGGAGAATTAATATAGCTAAAGTAAAAGGCTGGCTTGAGGCTTTGGCAGCAGGAAAGCTTCTATGAAATGAAATGCTGTAAACCTTTACCAAGTGGGGAACAATAACCGTGCCAAGGTGCAGTACTTTGATATTACTCACACTGATTGAGTTATTGACTGGCTATGGCAATGCAGCCTCAGTGACAGAAACAAGGAAATCAAGTCCTAAGTAATTAACGTGCTGGCACAGGGGGAAACTCAGGAGAGAAGGGAGGAGCTGGGAGGACAGGAGTTTTGCTCCCTACCACAGCATAAGCACCAGCCCAACCTCCTTCTGCTCCCGAGCAGGATTCCCCAAATAATGATTCCCCTCAGAGCAGCACACGATGACAAACGACATTTAAGAGAATCTCAGCCTGTTCCCTGAGAGCAAAGCCCAGGGCAAGCACGAGCGGCTCAGATCTGTCTCCAGCGCTGTAGGCAAGGGGCTCTCAGGGACAGGTGAGACGGGGTGCACAGGGGCAGCTTAGCGATTCTTGCCCTGGTCTCGCTTTGGGCTGACGAGACCCAGACATTAGCGTAACGCTGGTGTTGCTCTGCCTTGCTCCTCTGGCTCTGGCTGCCGGGAGAGAAGGGCGCAGCCCCTCACGTAGCACCCAGTCCTGCTCCCTTCCCGCAGACGGGAGGTGGCTTTTCCAGCTCTAGTGCCCTGTGCTAGGGTGAGCCTTTCTGGGCTGCCATCCAGCTGCGTGGCTGGAAGAGAGAGACAGTGCAGGGTGTCCCTTTGTGAGCGAGCTGAAGCTCACAGGGCCCTGGGCCATCTGCCTTCCCAGTCAACCAGCCTGTCTCCTTGCCAAGAGCTGACCCTACAGCCCGCCGGGCAGCTGATGGCCATGGGTGGCTCTGAAGCTTTTGGTCCTCTGCTGAAAGCCCTTCTTTGCCCTTTGGCACCCCCCTCCCAAGCACAAAGCCGTATTGATTATGGGCTTGAAGTGGTGAGGTGACTGAGTTGCCCTCCTGTGGGTTGATCCCTGCAGGGCACAGTGGGAAGTGTGACTTGCTGCTGCCCGGGCAGTACAGACACGAGCAGAGGCATCATCGGAGGTGGGATACAGCCCCAGGTTGGTCTGTGCTGCTGACCATCCCTGGAGGTGTTCCAAAAGGCACTTTGGGACATGGTTTAGTGGGCATGGTGGTGTTGGGTTGATGGTTGATGATCTTAGACATCTTTTCCGACCTTAATGACTCTATGATTCTATTCTCTGGTCCATCCTGGCGCTCTCAGGCTCCCTGCAAGGCGGGCCTAAAGTGTTACCTAAGCAAGCCAGGCAGGAGTCACCATCCCAACAAAAACATCAGTGCAGTTTCTTACCAATCGCTCCCCTTGCTCGCACGAAACCGTGGAGAAAAGCCGGGAAGGAGCTGGGCTTCGGCAGAACAACACAGCCAGCCGCAGACTGGAAGAGCCATCCAAGCCCAAACCTGGGACGTGCTGTCCTCTGCTCGTTTGCCCAAGTGAAGATCCTTCTCCCCAGCGTTTCCCTGGCCGGGGAAGGTTCTCTGCTCGCCGCAGCAAACGCTAGAGGAAAGTGGCCTCTCGTGGATGAAAGCTGCGATGCACCGCGGGCCAGCAGCGGGGCGCAGAGCATCCCGCAGGAGGAGCAGTGCCCAGAGCCCCCTGGGATGGCCTTGAAGGGGTGGGAGAGGCATCCTGCCCCCCGGGACGGGAGCAGGGAGCAGGGAATCCCCCTTGGCCACGCTGCGGTGCCCCGACCCAAGCTGCGCATCCCCCGGGCTGACTGGGAGGGGGGCAGATCCCTGGGAAGAAAAGCCTCGGGCAGATGAGGAGATCGCTGTAAAACCTCCTCAGCTCTCCCGGCAGAGACACCCGTCGCCTTTTCGATGCCAGCAGCGGGAAGGGACCGGCAGGGGGCACGAGTGGCCCGCGGTACCGGGATGGAGATGGAGCGACGCGGTGCGGCCGCAGGGGGTGTGTGGGGGTCCCCTTCCCGGGACACCACAGGGTCGATCTGTGCCGCAGCCCAGGCTGGGGCTGCTCTTTGCTGGATTTGTTCTACACCACCAGGAACACCTTGTTGGGGGTATGCTCACCGCGCACGGCTGGGATTTATTCTTTTTCCCCCCCTCCATCTCCCAAACTTCGTCGCCTTTTTGCATCGGTGAAGCTCCAGCGTCGGCTCGCCCGCAGCGGCAGCAACTTTATTAAAACATCAGAAAGGACAGACAACCAGCAGGAGACAAACTGGTGGAGTCAATGAGCCATACTGGACAGGGCGTGTTCGGGCAGCTCTAGCTGAGCATCTCCTCCCTCCGCACTCCCAGATCTGCTTGCTGCTTTGTGGAGAGGAGGGGCTGGCTTTGGCCGGGTCAGAGCAGAAGGACACAGCGTTCAGCAATGGTTTTGTCCTGAACAGCAGGATGGTGCTCTGGGAAGAAGGTTTCTGCTGATGCAGTTACCACAGGGCATCTTCAGCAAGGATGATCCACGTTGCAGCAGCAGTCAGCGGGGAGACAGGGTACACCCCCAGCATCCTCCTGTCCCAGAGAGTGCCCAGCACCTCCGAACAGCCTGAATGCTAGAGGGTGGTCGAGGCACAGGGCAGGTACATGAGTGTCTTGCATGTCCAGAGTGAAGCCAAGAGCAGAGCTCATTAAAGCACAGCTCACAAGACACTGTCATAACATGCGCCTGCCCCTCGCCGGGGTGCACAGTGCCTAAAGGAAACACACAGGGTTGCAAAACACAAACGTTTGGCACAAAGGAGCACTTTGCTGTCGGTTCCAGACCGTGGTGACATTCCAGCCTGAAAGCCCCTGTGTTGGTATTTCTAGGAACGCGCCACAATTTCTTACCCTTCTCTCCTTCCCTGGCACAGCCAGCTGCCAACTAGCATGAGGGACCGTGATCCCATGAGAGGGGTGATGTGATGGAAAGAGGGGGGGTGATGTGATGGAAAGAGGGGGGGGTGATGTGATGGAAAAAGGGGGGGGTGATGTGATGGAAAAAGGGGGGGGGTGATGTGATGGAAAAAGGGGGGGGTGATGTGATGGAAAAAGGGGGGGGTGATGTGGTGCCAAACTCCCGTGCTGGAGAAAAATCAGGCCTCAGTACCCAACTTGGATCCCACACCCCGCCACAATGTAGGCTGGCCCCACTATTGTCCAAGGGAGGCAGAAGGGGTTCATAGCAAATATTATTCCCCTGGCTGAGATTCATCAAGTCAGTGGCTCGCTCATGGGCATAGAGTCATCAAAGCGTCCGTCAGCGCTAACCGGCACTGACAGCCGCACAGCGGGAACAATGGGGCCATAACACTTATTAATCATATCCCTCCCCATTGAACCCGACCCATCAATCAGTCGCCTTGGTCTTGTACTTTGAATTCCCCGAGCGGTGAGCTGCCGATCCCATGGCTCTCCCAGTGGGGGACCAGACGGAGGGACACGCCGTCGCTGGGGCAACGCTTGCCACCGTTTCCTGTTTCCCCAGATGTCTGCCATGTGTTTCCATAAGAACCGGGATTGTCCCCAAACCAGATGGAGCCACGGGGCGCTTTCACGGGCACTGCGGCAGCTGTGGCAGCCCCTCGCACACAGATGTTGTCGTGTATCCTCTTATCCGGGCTGTCCCTGCATCCTGGTGGCCGTTCTCACTGTCTCCGTTCCCGCTGGCCTCTGCAGCAGCGCACAAAGAATGAGCAAGCGCCTCTAAGAGCCTCCAAAACACAGTGACTTCTCACCACAGCTCACGTCCAGCCTCTGTCCCACCTGCAGATCTCCAGCTGAGGGTGCCACAGAGCACTGGGATGGGGATACCGAGATGTCTCCGACGCCCTTCTCTACTACTTCCACCCACGGTGGGAGACTGGGTATCCATTCTATAAAGCCTTGGGCCTTTCTGAGAAACTGGAAGTCTGATCCGTCAAAGCTTCAGCCCATCTGCAGCAAATAGCCCAAGGTTAGGCTGAGTAACACATCAAAGTGTGGAAGTATGAAGTCTGATTAGAGCTTTTTCAACACAGGCATCTGGGTTTGCCTTTTTTTTTTTTTTTTTTTCCCTTGGTCCCTTGGCTTTGGAACCATTCCCTCCATGTGGTAGAGACATATGCAGAACACACTGCATGGGAAATTGCACATGCTCCCCATATGGATGGCTCCAGAGCTCCCCAGGGAGCCGAGGGCAGTCCAGAAACAGTCGGAGCGCGCTGCCAGTGCTACTGTTTGACTTACTGAGCAGGGCTACGGCCGTCCGCTCTCCACGCCTCTGCGCTCAGCCTCAGAGGCTGTGGGGAATTCGCAGCCCGTTTTACCGCACGGAAGAACGGCCTGTTTGCCACCCGGCCATCCACCTTCCTTTGCGCTTCGTCCTTTGGGCTGCCGAGGCTCTGGCTTGGAAGATGCTTCAAGCCTCCTTCCCCGTGGCCGTGGGGGCAGGCTGGCTGCAGAGAAGGGAAACACATTGAGCAGGCTGGGGGCAGGCAGCTCAGATAAATAAGAGATGTCCTTGCTGGAACCCGTAGCCAGTTGGCAAGCATTCCTTTTTTGTTATAGGCGAATGATCTGGCCTCACTGAAGGTATCTCACCATCCACCCCTGATGACATCCCCTAGGTAGAAATCTGTGCGTGTGAACGTTGTCCCTCCTTTCTGCCTAAAGCCAAACCAAACTGCTGGGTCCAAAGCTCAGAACTCACGAGACGGTCCTCCTGCACCCAAAAGTTGCGCCTTGGCCGCGTCTCCTGTTGGAAATGCCCCAAGAAAAGGGTCCCCAGAGTCCTGCTAAGGTCTTGAGGGCTCCTGAGAGCAGCCCTGAGGGTGCCCAGCCCTCTGCTCATTCATTAGGGAAAGGCTGGTGTCCCCGAGGGCAGGGCTGGAAAGCTGATGGCCAGGGACCTGCGCAGCCTGGGCTTGCAGTCTGGTTCCATCTCCAGGTTACTGGTTTGCTCTTTCTCTTTCCTCCAGCTGTTTGCTCTGGAAGGACAGGACCCAGGGACAGCCTCTCCCATGCTGCGTGCAGTGCTGATGGAGCTGGGAAGTCGCACCCTGCTCCTCTTAGACTGCCTGGTGGCCAGCGGTGCCTGCTGGCAAGCCGCCCCTGGAAGAGGCTGGCTTCGGGCGACGCTTCGTCGGCTGAGAGGTACAAAGAAAGCTCATTTGCAGCCCTGAACAGTGTAAAAGTTGGGTGCAAAGCAAGCTGAGGAGCAGGCTTTATCACCCAGCACTGCGTGCACACAAGCACGTGGCCAAAGGGCTTGTGAGCCCTCGGTGGAAACAGAGCTGCTGGACCAACCTGGCTGTGCTGCCACGCTCGCCTCTCCCGTGCCCTTCCCTGCAGACCCCATCCCTTCCCAAAAGAAGCCCCCCTTCCCCTTGATCTTCAAGCAAGGCCGTTCCCACGTTAACTGGCCTTTCTTCGCGCCTGCGGAGCAGACGGTGCGAGAGGCCAGCGAAGCAGCGCCGCCCTTGCCCTGCGCGCAGGATTAGGGCTGGGGAACAGGTGGCTAATTCCTCCCCCCCCCCCCACACCACCCCCTGCACAATGCAGCGTGGCGACCCAGGCAATGCTGCTGCTGACCCAAGGGCCACAGGAACATGTTAACAATTTCCAGGTCAGCGGAGGGAAGGAATGGCAATTTTTTCTGCTCCAGAGGATAACAGGATATGGTTTTCACGGCCCCCACCACAGCCCAGAAGGCAGATTCAAGGAACAGTAGCGTTATCCTCGCCTTCCTTCACCTATCCCCCAGGAAAGCCGGACCCCTCCACATCCCCGAGCGTGAGCACAAGCCCTGCACGCTGGTCCCAGGGTGGGAAAGGCCCCACGCTGCCCCCACACCAGCCACTATCTAGAGCGGGGCAGACGTAAGGCAGGGGCGGCGCATCCTGAACATCCCATCCACCCAAGATCCGCCACCCCTTCCTCCCAGAGACCTCGTGGGGCTCACACCTTGGTGGTACCCAGGCACCGGCTGGTGGTAGCATCGTTCCTGTGGAGCCACCCGCTGTGGCTGCAGCCACCCCTCTGGCACGTACCTGGTTGTGCTGTAGCTTGCCAAGACTCGGCCCCCGTCCCCTGTCCCTCTGCTTACAGCAGCCACGGATTTCTTCAGGTCACATTCCCGTGGAGCCCTTGTAAAAAGCTCTTCCATTTCCACAAGCCCTTCATGCTTGAGCTGGCAAGCATCAGCGAGGCCAGGGCTGAGCCTGGTCGCTATGTCTCCCTCCTTCTGGTTTCTTCTTTGGAAGGAGCTCTTCTGGGCAGGCAGAGCTGAGAAAAGCAGAAGAAATTTCCTTAGAGAAGGTGAAAAACAAAGACAAAAGTAAACATGACTCCATTTCCTCATTTGGCTTTACTCTTACCCTGACTTACGCCAGAACATCTGCGTTTGCTGGGATTCATGAGGGTCCTGTCCCTCTGGGCAGCCACACATGAATGTTATTATCCCGTTGGCTGTGAAATAGCTTTGTAATACTCCTCAGCAGCAGCAATAACAAATACAGTGAGGCTCAGAAAAGTCCAGTTTGAGGGTGATGACAGCTGACCCCGGGCACCACAAGTCCTTTCCTTAGATTTGCTTCAAGTCTAACGTATGGCCACACTCTTTGCATCCCTTCCTCAGCCTGCAGGCACGGTGGGACAGGGGCTCTCTCTGACCACAGTCATACAGGGCTTAGCCTGGGGGGGTAAATCAAGGGGTTATTCCCATCCGTATCAGTCTGAGGCTGCAAGCCATGAAGGAAGGGCAAGGACAGCCTTCTCCTGGCACCAGGACGAGCACGTGGAGCCTTTCTGCAGGGCAGGATCCCAGGGGGACTATAAGGACAGACACTTCCCAACTTCTGCCTCGTAGAACCCACTGGGAACAGCTCAGCAACGGTTTCCTCAAGCGCTTTCTGAAGCAACTGAGCTTAACCAGTGCTGCTGCTGCTGCTGCTGCAAGGTCATGGCCTGTCCCTGCCCTGCCTGATGCCTGGCTCAGTGGGGCTACAACACCTTTACCTCTCCAGCCCTCCGGCAATCCCACTCTCCAGAGTAACGTGGGAAGAGAAAATGGCAGCGGGAGAAGGCGTAAGGAGGTGTGGGCACCCTGGGTCCAGCTCCCAGCTCTCTCTGACCTGCTGTGCACCCTCAACTACCCTCCTCTGGGCCTCTTCCCCCCACCTGGACAGCAGGGGTGATGATACTTGGCTCCGTTGACTCCTGCAGCAAGAAGAGGTGCTGGAAAAGGACAGAGGAGCAGCTCTCCTCCCCTGCACTGCATTCCCACACTGGTTTTCCCTCTCCCTCTTTTTTTTCCCCTTAATGAGATTAAGTGAGAATAAATTATGCAGAGCCCACCCCTCTCTCCTCACCCCCACCCCCAAGAGGCTGCCCTGCATGGTTTCTAATTCGCATCATTAACAGGGGTGGGGGCAGCCTTGCTGCCACAGCGCTTTAACAATCAGAGCTGTCAGCCAGGCCCTCGGTGCTGTTAAAATGTCCCAGGGCTTTTGTCCCCCTGGCAGAAGGGACCCCCGGACTTAAGGCCGCTTTCCCTTTGTGCTGGGAACAGGGAGCGGGAGGGGAGGCTCTCCTTTCCTGCACTGTCTCCCTGGGACCACCAGGAATGAGAGGGCTGGTGCCACCAAAGCCACCTTCTCGCCCAGGTGACCCCTGGCTTGGGGGGGGGGGATTTGGCCACCTTCTCACCCAGGTGACCCCTGGCTGGGGGTGGGATTTTGGCCACCTTCTCAGCCCAGGTGACCCCTGGCTGGGGGTGGGATTTTGGCCACCTTCTCAGCCCAGGTGACCCCTGGCTGGGGGTGGGATTTTGGCCACCTTCTCAGCCCAGGTGACCCCTGGCGGGGGGGGGGGGGGGGGGGGGGGGGGTGGATTTTGCCACCTTCTCAGCCCAGGTGACCCCTGGCTGGGGGTGGGATTTTGGCCACCTTCTCAGCCCAGGTGACCCCTGGCTGGGGGTGGGATTTTGGCCACCTTCTCAGCCCAGGTGACCCCTGGCTGGGGGTGGGATTTTGGCCACCTTCTCAGCCCAGGTGACCCCTGGCGGGGGGGGGGGGGGGGGTGGGATTTTGGCCACCTTCTCAGCCCAGGTGACCCCTGGCGGGGGGGGGGGGGGGATTTTGCCACCTTCTCAGCCCAGGTGACCCCTGGCTGGGGGTGGGATTTTGGCCACCTTCTCAGCCCAGGTGACCCCTGGCTGGGGGGGGGATTTTGTTACCTTCTCACCCAGGTGACCCCTGGCTGGGGGGGGGATTTCGCCAGCTTCTCAGCCCAGGTGACCCCTGGCTGGGGGAGGGATTTTGCCACCTTCTCGCCCAGGTGACCCCTGGCTGGGGGTGGGATTTTGGCCACCTTCTCAGCTCAGGTGACCCCTGGCTGGGGGTGGGATTTTGTTACCTTCTCACCCAGGTGACCCCTGGCTGGGGGTGGGATTTTGGCCACCTTCTCAGCCCAGGTGACCCCTGGCTGGGGGTGGGATTTTACCCCCGGACAAGCACAGGCGAGGGATGGGAATGCTGCCCGCTCGCTGCCGGCTCCCGTTTCTCTCTGCTCAGTGTTTCTCCATGGGATTTCAAGCTCGGCTTGGCCTCGCTGGAGGATGAATACAAGCAGGTGGCTACCTCTGTGCCCCACCGGCTGGCCTTCCCCGGGCCCGTCCCGGGGGTGGCACACAGCAGCGGCCATCCCTGCCACGGCTCCTAATGAGCAGCAGAAGGGGGCACGTCGGGAGCGGATGTGTTAACGGTTTCTGGTTCAATGGAGGGAAAAATCCCCACAAAGGAAGGTGTACAAATATTGTGGGAAATCTATTGGCCCCTTAATATTTGATGAAGGCCCGGGCCATTCAGGCAGGGTGAATTCCGCAGCAAGGTCTCATTCAGCCGGCATCAATGGGAAACTTTTAATTGAGAGGCACTTCATTCAGGGCCTGTGGGTCATTCAGTGTGAGGGGCTTTCAGGGAGAACAGAGAGCCATGTCTTTCCAAGTTGCACCAGAAGAAAAGCCACTGTTTCCTGCGCTGGGAGCTTGAATGCTGAGGGCTCTAATCCCCCCAAAGGGAAAACTGATTCCATTTTTTAAAATTCATTTCTCAAATGACAAAAAGGGAGGAAGGACAAAAAGGGAGGTGGCAAGCGGTGGGGCTGGGCAGGGGGGGTGCTGCCCTGCAGGGGTGGCTCCATTGCTGGGAAAAGAGACCGAATGCCCCTGGATGCCCTTCCCTGGGGAGCAATCCCTCTCCCCGCTCGGAGGGGTGGCTGCCCTCCTCCAGCACCCACCCAATCCAGCACCCAGGCACCTCCGAGGTTCATTTGCCCGGGGCCACAAAGGAAAGGAACGTGTCTGGGCTTAAGGGAGGTCATTCTCCAGCCTCGGAGGTCAGCGCTGACATTTGTCCTGTACAGACAGAGGGGATGTAGGGGAAGGAGAGGGAGAGAAGGTCCCAATCACTCAGGGACTCAAGCTTCTGCCGAGCCTTTTATTTGGGCCACCACAGCAGCAGCCCCGACCCCGCTGTCGCAGCAGCTCCCTCGCTTTCTTCTTTGAGCCCCAGCAGCTCGGGAGTCTGTCAGAAGGTCAGAGCATCCAGCCCTGGCCCTGCACAAGCGAGGGCCAACCACCACTGCACGGGGACGCAGTTGCTCTCCCTTCGTGCCCCATCCCCAGCGGCGCTGGGTGCCCCAGCTGGAGGATGGCAGAGGGATGCTTATTTGGCAGGAGTATTTTGCATCGTTTCAGTCTTTTCTCTCCGTTTCTGGGAGGGGTGGGAGATGTGTTGCAGGAGGGAGGGGGGGGGGGGGTGGTATTGCTGCCAGAGGCAGCGGCCGGTTCCCTTTTTTGCAGTGTGGGGCAGCACCTGAGAGCAACCAAAGCGACAGCCAAAGGGCAGGACAGGCATCTCTCCCCCAAGCAAAGGGATACAAGGGCACCGTCAGCCCGTCCGTGCAGCCAGGCAATCTGTCTGCCTGGGCACACTGCCGCCGAGGGGCAGGAGGTTAAAGCTTTGATGCACGTGAGGAGGCAGCAGGTGCCTTTGCTTCAACTTCTAAGAGCTTTGGAGCAGGATTCAAAAGGCAGCTTCCTCCATCCTACCTGCTGCACGAATGGGCGGTGCGGAACGACGTGTCAGGGCAAGGAGGGAGTTCAGCTGCTCGGCCCTGGGGTCAGGATGTCCGTGGGGGGAGCCCCGCACCCCACCAGCGCTTTACTTCACAGCTACTAAGGATCTGCTCCGAGCACCAGCACCGAGAGCCTGGGGAAAATGCCGTGACCCTCCTCCTGGCTGGGATGGAGCCTGCTTTCCTCAGCTCTCCTTGCATCGGGGCAGGGTGCCACCCTGCTTCTGCGTGCCAAGTGGGCACCCCAGGGTGCAGTTAGCACCTTCGGAGCCCTGCACCGGGCAGTGAGCTCACCCTCCAGGGTCTCACCTACTGCCCTGGCCACAGACATGGGGACCTTGACTCCGTGGGGCTGTTATCCCTCCTCACCATTGATCACCTGCATTTGAATCTGCCTTTGGAGCGTAAGAACACACACGTTTTTAGGCAGCACGAAGGAATACGGCCATCTCGTTGCTCCGGCCCTGGCATCACCTACTCTGGAAAATATCGGAAGGTTCACAGAGATGGCAGACCTGCAGCCTTCAGATGCCCCGGTCTTGAATGCATCGTTTGGGTACCAAGCGTGTGGGAAGAGTCAAATGAGTTAAAAAATGGGAGCCCTCATCTTTCCACGTCCCCCGCCCTCTGATTTGTTTTTTGAGGGTGCCTCCTGGGACACGCAGCACCCTTTGCATGACCTCCTTTCTCGTCCCTCCCCCTCCGCTCCCAAGCTATAACAAGGCATTGCAATAAGTTATAGCGGCAGCTGGGTTAAAAATGTGCTTTTCTAAGGCTAGGTGTCATAAACTCACAATAGGCTGGGCTGAGGGGGACACCCTGCCCCGCCGCTCTGCTCTTCACTCCTCCGGCTCTAAAGAAAGATGAAGAAGGAATTAAAGAGCGGTTGGAGGGGAGGGACACTCCTCATTATGTCTCCTACGCTGCGGTTTCCAGGGAGACAGCTCCTGGTGCTGCATCCCTCCTCCATCCTGCTGCGGCCCTTTGCAAGTTACAGTACGGGCGGCTGCTGTTTTCCCTCTGTTCCCAGCTGTCTGCCAGGCGCTCTCGCAGGGTCCCTGCCCCAAGGTGGGCTTGACACCATATGGAAGAGAAAAGAGCCCCCTGGTACATGTAACCTGCTTGGAGGAGGAAGGGAAGGGAGGTCGAGTTCACGCCTGTAAGGAGCCACGAGGGACCGACACGCACTGTCGGCGTGAAGAGGACCGAGATGGTTTCCTAAGAGGCATTAAGTAGCATTCCTTCAAATTTTCTGGCTGAAAAGTTTTCCTTCCAAACTTCTTTGTATCAGGAGTTGGTGCTGTTACAAATACCTGTTTCTGTGAGGCTCTGTTTGTGTTTTCATCACGCTGCCACCGGCTGCCTTTTCATTTGCTTGCTTATTTTTTGGCAAAAAGCTATTGCGCTATCCTTGGAAAACTGTCCAGATAAACTGGGCTCTTGCTCTTTTTCGTAAGCGGTGCAGAGAAGTCAGTAATATTTCCAGCACTGGGGGATACGATTGTGATGGGAAGTCATTAAAATGCCCGGAGATCACGTGCTATGATCTGTGGTCTTTTGGGAAGAGCAGCTGGTGGGAAGCGCGTGGCTCAGGCACCCTGACTGCAAGAGCGGGCGTCGGAGTCGGGGCTCCTGCAAGCTCTCTTACCTTTCATGGCCTCGCTATACCTACGCGAAATGAGTCTCTCCATGTCTCTGGATACGCAGGAAAAGGCAGGTCAGGCTTTCAGGAGCTCAAGGATTAGGAGTAGGCGACATCAGATGTGAAAGATGTAAAAGGGCATCCCTCTACTCTGGAAAATATCGGAAGGTTCACAGAGATGGCAGACCTGCAGCCCTACCTGAGCTCTGAAATCTGCTTTGAGTCACCGCAGCAGCCACCAAGTGCCTGTCGTGCAGGCAAATCCAGGCCCCTGCATGGAAACGCAGAAAGCCAGAGCGTGCATTAATTATACATGAATTAAATGTAATTTACTGGTTGGTTTTTTTTCTTTCTCTGCATCCCCCCAAATGCCAGCGCATTGGTTTGAACTGCCCGTGCGGTGTGTCACTGTACGGCAGCCCCCACCGAGAGCTGGGCATAGCTTTAGTGCAGAACAACAGCAGGACACCTTGGCATGGCTGCGGCCACCGTGGTTTCGAATTTATTGCGTGCCCAGAGGTAAGGTTATATACGTTCACACAGAGCAGTAGAGGCGTGCCTGATTTATCCCTCATCCATACTCGCGTGGTTCTGTAGAGAGCAATAACAGATGCCTGAATACAGCGAAGTCATTAGCGGTTACTGGTGCATCTTGCACACACACCGGTTTATGCACCTATTAATGACACCCAAACGTACAGGGGAGGGCTGACTTCTGTGCCGCAGGCTCAGGAGCGTGCCGTGCAGGAGGGCAGCCCAGAGCGTGGCTCAAACCCCACCCGGGAATTGTTGCTTGAACCTCGACCAGCTGCTGCGTCGGGGGCTGCGACCTCCTGCGTGCCGTGCACCTTCCCCTGCCTCGCAGAGCTTGTGGGCACCCGCGGAGGGGAACCTGCAGGGGCATCCCAAACAGCCCCCTACCTGCTTCTGGCCACTCCAGGTGCCACGGGAAGGAACCACAACTCCCAGCATGCCCAACGTGAGCCCAGCACGCCCAGACAGCCCCCCCCCCCCCCCCCCCCCCAGCCCCAATTCCTTTACACATCAGCACCCAACCGGTTCACGCATGAGCACCTATTTTGTGCATGCACGGGAGCCCAGCATGTTCACGCATGACTGCCCACCTAATTTACGCATGGGGGCCCAATTAGCACGGACACACACAGCACCTGACGAGTTTCACGCAAGAACACCCAATTCATTCATGTTTGGTTGCCCAATTACGTCACGCGTGAGCGCCCGATAAGTTCACGCAGGAGCCCTTCGCTCATGCCTGGCCTCCCAATGAGAGCACGTGTGAGTGCACGCTTGCAGCACACCTGAGCACCCGGTTCATTTATGCACGAGCACCCACTGGCATCGCGCCTGGGCGCCCAGTTACGCCGTGCACGAGTGCCCAGTCGGCCCTTGCATGAGCGCCCGCTTACCGCCCGCATGGCCGACCCATTATTTCATGCATGAGCGCTCTGTTAGCGCCCACCTGGCCACGTGGGATTACCTCATGTGTGAGCGTTGGGTTGGACACACAGGGCGGGTTTCAGCGGCTGCGAGGGGACGGGCGGGAGGAAGGCACGGACGGCACGTTGCCATCACGGTCGCTTCCAGGCAGCCCTGGAACAAAGGCAGAGCCCCGTCGCGCGCAGGAACATCAGCCCGGCGGAGCGCAGGGTGAGGGGGGTCAGCCACGATGGGAAGAAACTCGGGAGGAGACGTGCCAGGAGGTGCAGGGAGATGCTGGAGGAGATTCAGAGAGAGAGGTGGTGGAGGAGACCTACTCAAATATCCAACTCCTGGGGAAAGTTTAACTAAAAAGGGCAGAGGTCTTCCCCAAAGAAGCTAAAAACCATGCCAGCTTGCTCCAGATTTCACTTTTCTTCCCTTTTTGTGGGTGGGATGGCGGAAACATATTCTGGTGACCAAGTGACAAATGAAGCCTCAGTCCCCTACATCCACAGACAGGCAGAGCTCACACGCCGACCCCGAGAGCTCCCTTTGCTTCCAGCTGTGACGTTGCAAAGAGGATCCATCATTTAGCAACCAGAGCATCCACTGAGCAGCTCTGTCCAGCTTTTGTATTTGTATTTGTATTAGAAATCTCTGCTTTCTCACTTTTCCCTCAAAACAGCTTCGCCACAGCTCCCAGGCAGGTGTTAACTTCACTCTTTCTTTGGGGATGCTCCAGCGGGAAAGATTCATCTTGTCCTCGCTGCCTCGGGACCGACATGAGGCAGAGCCACCCCGGGGTCAGACGGACAGCCTGGCCAGCATGCGCTCGCCCCACCTCCCCTCACCAGAGCTCCCTCCGCACAAGGGGATTGCAGCTTTAATGAAGTCAGGATTTACACAAGATAAGCTGGAGGTGACCTGTCTGCGTTAAGCGGGCTGACATACACCCGGGGACTCCCACCAGTTTTTGTCTTACAGCTCAGCACACCCAACCCAAGCGGGAGTTTGGCCTGGGGGGGTCGACAGAGAGGACTAAAGGCAGGAGCCGTCCGTCGGCCAAGCACCGAGGGCAGCCCAGAAACCTGGGAAGTGCCTCCCTGGCCAGGGCACCTCGCTGTGCATGGGGCTCAAGAGGTGCTCCAGGATGTCCCCAGCACCAAGCTGGTCCACCAGCCATGAGAGGAACCTCTGGGTGAAGAGAAAAGTCTCTTCAGCCTTTTTTTACTTATCAACACTTGGGCTCAGAGCCCTTTTTATCCCAGAAGGTCTTGGGCCATGTCCAGGGCCCTTAACCCAGCCCCCACAGCAGTCACCAGTGGCAGAGGCTGGTTAGGACACCCTCTTGACTATTAACACTGATGGACGGGGCAAATCGCTCATCAAATCTCTCCCCCAAAGCAATCAGCTTCTCTTCTGCTGCCACCACAAGGGAAAGCCCCCAGCTGCCCCAGCTACTGGCAGCGAACGATTCCTCTCCTGGCTAACCCGTGTGGGAGAGGGAGCGTAACGCCCCAGCCGCGGTGAATCGGTGCCTGCCCGGGTACCGTGCAGGTAGACAAGCCTGCCCAGACCTAAGCAACCCTGCCCAGGTGCTTAAGCAGAGCTCCTGGATTTTAAACTGGGGTGAGCCCTGAGTCTGGGCTTGGCCAAGCCCATTAGACCCCCTGAGAGGCCAGGCCTCGGTTTGGACCAGTCTGCCCAGTGAGAAATCAGCTGTATGGCCAAGAAGCGTGTGCTTCTCCAGTCACTCGCCCCCAACGTCCAGACGCTGGAGCAGAAAAGCACGAGGAGTGGCAGGGCAGGCAGATGCAGGGGCTGCTTGCCCGGGTGTTACCTCGATTTTGGCTCCCCTGGAAGCAGGTCACGCGTCCTCTGCAAGCTGCCGGCGATGCGAAGGGAGAGGTCTGGGCGAGCTGGCTGGTGATGGCCACCAAAGCAGTCACTGGAAGGAGAACGAGAGCAAAAGGAGACAATGCAAGGCTGCTGGAGCAAAAAGGTGCAGGGAAAATGGAGAGATATGAAGAGCACGCGAGATAAAAACAGGGTATATAATCGCTAAAAAAAAAGGAACGAGAGAGTATGGAGGAGGGAAAGTAAGGCGAGCAAAGGAAGGGATAAAGAGCTGTGCCAAGTATTCCCCGTCTTGTCCTTTAAGCCCTAAGCTGATCCAGCGGAGGCAGGTATTTACAGGACGGGCTCAGCTTTCCCAGCTTGTTCCCAGTCTTGGCACAAAGGCCAAGAGCAGACGAAGAAGGAGGACAGAGAATGGCAACAGGGCCCATGAAAGCCCCCCGACAAACCCCATTGACGTGGCGGTCCTGTTCCCATCTGTCAGCAGCCACTCAGTGAAAGGGTGTGAAGGGGAGGGGGGCAGGCGGTGTGAATCAAGGGCTGACACAAAGAGGAAGAGACTGATTATGCTGTTATTTCTCTACTTTCAAACCCCATTAGGGGACACGCAGGGCTTTTCTCAGGGTCTTTGGGATGCTTAAGCTGCCCATTTAGCAGCGGGAACGGTCCAATTAAAAGAAAGACAAAGGAGGAGCCCAGCCTGTCTTAATTGAAATGGGTTTCAGTCTAATGAGGATTAGGTTCAAGAACAGACCTAAGGGAGCAATCCAATACCCATTACCCTCCTGGACTGTACCACCGCCAGCCTTTTAACCATCCTACTGCATGGCAGACCCGGCAGGCTAACAGCCTGGCGTGATGGGAAGGAGAGCAGTCCCTTTCCCAGCCCCCCCAGTCCCAAGGGCACCAGCCCAGGCTTTCAGACCTTGCACTTGCCCTGCTATTTGGATGGTGAGCATCCCGAGTTTACCTGTCCCAGTGCTGTGCCTGGCAGGGAGGACGGCCGTGGGCCTGAACGAGGAGCGTCGCCCACCTCCTCACACACCCTGCCAGCTCCCCTGTGCCCTGCAGAAGGGGCACGCCACTGGGAACTTCACGGGGAAGCCCAGGCTCTGGGAACAGGCCGAGGGAGGGTCGACTTCCCCAGTCCAAAGCTCAGCCTTGTTCCTCCTTGGCCTGCCTCCCCCTGCCCTGCAGCTTTCTCACAGCAGAGCCCGTAGGCAGTCAGGGCTTCCCCTGCCTCCCAGCCTCCTGCCTTTCGCTCCAGCATCACCTTCAGCCCACCTAATCCCTTTTTGCTGGGAGCTCTACCCTGCAACCACCCACACCTGCATGGTCAGGAAAGTCCTATTTAAATCGGGGTGGAATGTGCACACTGCTGCTTCAATTGGCAGGTTTTTTTTAATTACTAAAATCCTGCAGAATCTCAGCTCTACAGCTGGGGCACGAGATTACACATATAGAAAGCTTTAGCATTGCCCAAATTAGGTTGGATTTTCACAGGGATGGCAAAAGCCCTACCTCTCCGGCGCAGGGTTTTCCCCTCCTTCCTCTCCCCTGTTTCAGTGCGAAGTTGGAGAGCGCTGAGACAGGACAACAAAAAGCCAGCAATCTCTCTCTCTCTTTTTTTTTTTTTTTTCTCTTTTAATTCGTGCAAAACCTGGTTCCCCCGCTTTTAAGGGCCGGCTGAACAATTTCGATAGGCATTTTTCCAGCAGCCCTCCTACCCCAGCAGAACAAGGCGGGAAAATTACAGCCCAGATGTTACAAAAACCCCAAACACCAGCCAGCTGCAAGCAGCGTACACCCACAGCACGATGCCCTGAGCTACCTGCCCTGCGGTTCCCCCACCAGCAGCACGGGGTCCAGCAGCCACCAGCGGGTGCGTGTCCCCCCTCTTCACCCGGGAGATGCTGGGGACCAGGACAGCCGCCCTCCCCGGGTCACCCTTCCACCTCCGAGAGGGTTTCTCTCCCCAGGGCGGGGGGTGGCTCCCGGCACTCTCACACCCATCCCGAGGTCCCCGATCCCGGCTCCATCCCCAGCTCCTGCCGCCGGCGCCGCGCGGGGGCACTCGCAGCCCGATCGCGCCGTCGGTGCCGCAGCCGCGGGGGCGGCCGCCGGGGCGGGGGGTGCGGGAAGACACCCCCCCCCCCCCCCCGCAGAGCTCAGCCCGCTCCGGATGGCACCCCTGGCTGTACCCACCCCAATCCATCCTCCTCGGAGAGAGGACCCCCCGGTGCCGGTTGGAGGCGGGGGGTCGCCCCACCGGGAGCTCCGCCTTGTGCCGGCCCGGAGGGGCAGAGGGTGATGGGGAACCCCCCCCTCCAGGACCCAAACTCTCTCGGCCTGAGCTGGTGCAGCCGTTTCACCTGCGGGATCTTCGGAAGTCGCTCGTAATTCTCATGGCAAGCCGAAAAGGCAGCCGGCGGTGGAGAGGAGGGGACCCAGCGAGACGGGAGGGGACCCAGCGAGACGGGAGGGGGGCTGCTCACATGCTGCTTCTCTGCCCGTAAAACCCCAGAGGGAACCTGAGCTCCTCTGCTGATCCTCTGGTCGCACTGGGATTGCCTGCCTGTTGAGGCCAGTTTATTGCTGGCAGTGGCTGATGCTATCTAGCCATGAACAGGAATAAGAAGGGCAGGACCACTTATTGCTAATACCCTACTCCATGCTGCTGCCAGATCCTGTAAGGGTGGACCAGCACAGATCCCAAGGCAGGCAGCAGGATCACGAGTGCCGGTATCTCAGAGCTCCTCTCTCTGAAGCGCATCTGTTCCTCTTCTCGTCTCGCACTTCCCCATCCCCACACCTGCCCTCCACCCTCTCGCTGGCAGCTGCGGAGGGAATTTGCAAGGACCCAGCTCTCCAGAGCCCCAGGAAGGAAGGCTTTAGTGATCATCTGGATTCTTGTGCGCTTCACCTCTCAGCTGCCAAGAGCTGGGAGGCAGGGAGCAGAAAGCAGCGAGCAGGCTTGGGCAGCCTGGGAGGCAGCTGGGATGAGAGGCGCATGATATTTTCCATTTTCTCATCTGAATTACGAGCTCCAATAAATAACCCTGGAAATCTCACAGAGCCCGAGCGCTGGCCTCCCAGGTATCCCATGGTTTGAGTCAACAGAGGTGGAAGCAGGTGGCATGCACGATTTATCATTTCCTGGGGGGGGATTTCTTGCGGTGACTGACAAGTGGGTCCTTTCTGTTATTGTCGTTCATCTCTGTCAGCCCTCCCTTATCAGCACATTGCTAGGTCTCTCTCTGCCTCTCCCCCCCCCCGCTCCCCAAGCATTAATCATTCTAGTGATGCTGCCCACGCCTCTGCTGGAACCAGGTCGTGAAACTCTCATCCCACCCACTTACCACAACCCAGCTCAAGTCACGTTTCAGCCTCCGGCAAAACCATGTGGGGCTCCGCGGGGCTGGTGCACAGTGGGAAAATCCTGCCTGCTCTTTAACTCGTGCTGCCCCAAGGCAGGCGTCCAGTCCCCTCTGCCTGGAGGGGGGTCCTGCGGGTGGGAAAGGGCCAGTTGCAACGCCGAGGTGGCGAGGAATGCCATCCGCACGCCGAGACGCCATCCTTGCTGCCATCAGGCCGCTGGCGATGCCGAGGCCAGACTACAAGCGATTATTGTCTCTGCGTGTGGCCACAAAATGTGTCTGAAGCTGCTGCCTGTTAAGTAGCTGCAAACCCAGAGCTGAAGGCAGAGCTGGGAGCAGAAGGGCAGGCTACCCGGGACCTCCCGGGGATGAGAAGGGAATGAGATGCTCTGGGGTTGCCAGTGGTTATCTGGGACAGGGGCCCGGAGCGCTGCCGGGAGGGGGAGATCTGGGGCAAGGCTGGCAGCTGCCTGAGCCCCACCATTCTTCTCTCTCTCCTCCCTCTCCTGGCAGTGGGCTTGGTGTGTTCTGCTGGGGATGGGGGCCAGGGAGGAGTGCGTGAGGGGTGCGTGACGCAGGGAAGCCTGCGTCGACGCGGAGGGTCTGCTTTAGCATCTAGGGGTCTATGCCAGCGGGAAAAAGTCCGAGTCACAGATGCGAGAGACGTGCCCAGAGGACTCTGGGCTGCTCTTCCCCCTTCACTGGTGTGGGACATCCCTGGCTTTCTAGTGACCAGGCAGCTCTCTGCAGCTCCAACTGTCCTGTACGTGGGAAAATCCCCTGCCTCAGCTCAGGGGATAAAATAAACAGAGCCGGGAAGCCGGGATGTCCTCACCTGGGCCTGGGCCCCCCTCTGGAGTGGGAGCTGGAAAATGAGATTAAAAGTAACGATTTGCTTTCCCATGCTGAGGGGAAAATAGGGACAAGGGATTAGCCCCAGAGCGAACGTGTCACATCACACCTGCTGGTGCACAGCCGGCCGTGCGCAGTGCCGGAGCGAGGGATGGGACAAGGCTCAGCCGTGCCGACTGCCCAGCTGCCCTGCCCCAGCCCCTTATCCCCGTGCCAGACCCTGGATCCCAGCATGGCCACACTGGGCAATGGGAAAAGAGACTTTTGGGGCAGGTTGTCACAGCACTGCCAGGTGCTGCCTCCCCCCACCCAGCTCAGGATGGAGCCTGGAAAGATGAAAACATCCTGGAAGTGCGAGGAAAACCTGAATTTTAAACCTAGACTCTAGCGCTGCTCTGGGGCTGAATGGAACCACAGATGCAAACGTGCATTTCCAGAAAAGCTGGGTCCAGATCATGACCTTGTGGCTCAGGTTTTGCTCGGGCCAGTCTGAAGGAAGCAAGGCTCCTGGCGGTGAAAATACTTGCACCGCATCCCTCATCCCAGATTCTTGTTCTGCCCATTTATCTGTCCAGAACACAGGGCCAGCAGCGTTCCCAAGCATGTGGGAAGGCCTGGAGAATGTCTCTTTCCAAAGGGGGTATCAGGCTTTGCATTAAAATACAGCAAGAAGCTGAGAAAGGGCCATAAAAGAAGATGAATGATGTGCAGGTGCTGGCTGGGATCCCCTGGAATGAGCCACACTAAGTCCCCAGCTCCACTCACCATCCTGTGTGCTTTTCCCACTGGCTTCTTTAGCAGGGACTTGGGGTTTGGTTTTGGTTTGTTGTTGTTTTCTTTTTTTTTTTTTTTTTTTTTTTAAGTGTGTGGCTCGTGTGCTGAACGCGCTGGGAATTTCCCCACTCTGGTCCCAAGTTCATGGATCCAGCTGCAAAGATACTGAACGTTCTGGTCCAGGGTTTGCTTGCTCAGGTCTGTCTCTCATTTCATTGTTAAGCCAAGTGAAATGTGACAGATTTAAAAGTGAGCCTCCAAGTAAAGCTTGGTGGGGAAGAACCTGTGGAGGTTTGAAAGCTGAGTAGGAAGTAAATGGAGCTGCAAAGCTAAGCTGGCGCTCTGCAAAAAAACTCTGCCTCTTCCAGACCTGTTTTAGTTCCAAACTGCTGCTGGTCACAGCCCTTAAATTGCTGTCAAACAGAAATTTTGAAACTCTAGGACATGGGAACGCAGCATCACTGGTAATATAGTGTAATACAAACAGTACAGCAGGGCTAGATGGAGATACCAAACACCGCAAAGAAATGAGACACTCCGTAGCTTTTCCTGAGCGCTCCCACCTGCACTACCATCACGCTGAGCGCTCCCCAGCACCCCCATCTCCCTCTCCCAGACATTCCCTGCCCGATTCCTCCCAGCAGCAGAGGCTTGAGGATGCGGCCACCCAGCAGCTGGTGCTCGCCATCCCATGGCCAGCTCTGCGGAGGGAGGGTGTCCCCCTGCCCAGCCGGCCTTGGCTTGTGCTGGGGATCCTGGAGGAAGGCTCCTGCTTGCCCCAGCCCAGCTGAAGCACTGGCCTCCCAGTGCCGGCATGCTCAGCCCACCCTGTCCCAGGTCTGCTCACGAGCCTGGCTGGGGCCATACCCCTGCAGCCTGGGCACCCACGGGAGCGGGGGGAGCAGCGGGGACAGGAGGCTATTCCCCTGGCTTTCATTAAAGGTTAGTGAGCTGGAAGGCCAGCCGAAATGCTCTTGTGCCTGCTAGGTGCAGAGGTGACTGGTGACAGAGCTGGCTGAGGCAGGATTTCCAGCATTAACAGCAAAAGCCAGCCACGTTCGGAGCAGCCGATCTGCTCGGTGGGCTGCTGCGGGCAGGCTGTGGCTGCCCAGCCAGGGCTATCGGGTGTGACCATCCAAGCGTGCCTCTCCGCAGGGTGACAATCACGCTGCTTTTCTCCTCAGGGCCTCCCTCTCTTGCCCCTTTGCTTCCTCCCCGCCTGCGCACGCTTGCAGCGTCTGCCTCATCCCGCTCCGCTCTGAAGCAGAAGCCTACAGGCAAGGGCGAGCCGTGGGAAAGTGGAGCCCGGGCTGCCTGCTCCATGGCAGGGCATCCTGCCCGCTGCACCCAGCTCCCGTCTCCTGCTGGATGCCGAAGATGGGCTGGATGCTCAGCCGGCGAAGCGGCCACCAAAGGCAACCACCAGCCCGTGGCCAAAGCAGGCGATGTACCCGCAGCCCGGGCTGGCCGGCGGAAAGCCGCAGGCGTACGCCTGCGTGGGGACACGAGAGCAGCCGGGCTTTGGCTTGGCCCTTCCGCGAGGCTGCCAGCAAATGAACCCCGCAGGTCTTCCTCGCCGCCCATCTGCGTGGGTTTGCAGAGCAGACGGCTGCAGCCGAAGGGATTATCAGCTGCTGAGGAAGCTGCACCGGGTGGGAAGGGGCCCTGATCCCCTATCGCTCCGGCAGCAGCCCTGCCACTGGTTGCCTGCCAGGCTGGGAGGGTGGGTAAGGCTGACTCAGCAGCTGGATGGAGCCTGATAATGCAGCGTTATCGCCCGAGACCCGATTTGGTTGATTGTTGTCTTGGGTGCTTTCCAGATCTTGATCCTTCAGGGAGCTGCAGTGACTCACTGGGCGCGTCGGGAGGAGGGCACGCTTCCTGCAGCGTGTTTCAGTGTAGATTGCCCCCGTTTCAGTAAATGAGTAAATTTTATTTATCGCAGTCGTGGTGTGCTGCCTGCCACCACCACGCAGCCGAGGGGAGCGTGCCTGCCTGACAGAGACATTTCGAAATTGATGCTGACACGAGCCCATATTTCAAGCCGCAGCGCAGGCGCCAGGGGATCAAACAGCCACCTCCCTCTTTCCATTTGCGGAGGGAAGGCAGGGATGTTGCGTGTGTCCCTGTGTGACATTTATCGCTGAGTGAAGGCAGAGCGGCACCACAACACGTTCTCAGCCCTTTGGAGCGTCTCAAGAGGGTCTCGACCCTTCCTGCACCTCCTTTCTACACGCGGTGCTGCTCTCTGGTGAAAGGGCTGGAGGTTTGTCCTGTGGCTGGCTGCCCTTTACCTGCCTCCAGGCAGGGTTTGCACGTTCCGGTAGCGAGAGATACACACAGAAATCCTCGAACTGATGAAAGCACAGACCCCCCCGCCAGCGCAATTCCCTTCTCAGGTATTCTCATATAAAAATGGCACTGCTCCAGGATAAGACAAGTGGTCTGAAAGCTCTCCAGTTTGGATAGCAACTGGCTGACTCACAGTCAGGAGCAGGTTTGCTGGGAAATTGGTTCTTCTACACCTGCTTACAGGGGGCAATATTCCCCCCTGCTGAAACCAGCCAGTCTCTGATGCCCTTCTGTTGGCCCGCCTGCTGCATTAGCCCTGTGGCTCCTGGGATGCAAACCCCAGCTCGAAAAAATCCCCTGGGAGGCATCTGCCCCCTGGCCAGACATCAGCAAGAAAAGCCTTCCAGGAAGGCTGGTATTCGCAGCCCCATCCCTCTTGCCCTTTTTCCCACAGGGCAAGATCTGAAGATGGGTTTTTGCCTGTGCTGAGCACATTCCTGCTGTTTCCTTATCAAGTTTCATCTCATCGATCAGAGGAATGACTGCTGGCCAAACTCAATTTCTTCTTAATGCATTTCTGGTGGAGAGAAGCATCCTAGCAGGAGGTGCCCAGCCAGAGCCTCCCCACTCCCCTCGACTCAGCTCCACGCTCCCCAACCGCGCAGCATGTGTGCCCACGTACTCCTGCATGCCCCAGGTAGGGTGGCTGGCACATCTTCATCATCCTTGCTGTGTGTGGCAGTACTATCTTCAAGTGCCAATCCTGAAGAAAGTCCTTATGGATACACAATTATTGTGCTCCCTCTCGCTTTTTCTGTCCAGCCCCATGCGGGATGGTGAGCGCAGAGGTTGTGGAGCTGCAGCTACAAGGAGCCACAACGGGATGGCTAAAGGGGGCTTGTGAAAGTGCTGGCACTCAGCAGCTCTCACCCCTCCTTGAACCCTGTCTGGGAAAATGGGTTCTGCCTCCCAGAGCAGCCTCTGTGAACTGCTGCGGTGGAAACCACAAGCCAAACCCTTTGAAGATCCCCTGGGCTCAGCCAGGCGATCTGTTCGGTCTCCCCAGAAAGGACACAGCTCCCGAGAGAGCTCTTTGCAGAGCTCGTTCCCTTCCCAGCTGGGTCAGCCAGGGTTTGCTAACCTACACCTTGGCAAGATCAGCGCTGGAAGCTCACAGGCAGGAACATGTCCTCCTCTCCAACAAAACCTGTCAAGCCCCACAGGACTGCCTTGCAGGTCAGCAGCTGAATCACTTCTTTCTAGTTTCATGCCTGCTGGAGCGAATCTGTAGCACAAGGACAGAGCCGGCCCGGCTTGTCTGAACATCCCGCCTTCATTGTCCTCTCAGAAAATTAACCTTTTTTGTGACTGCCACACCCCTCCACCCCATTAGCCAAGTCATTGCCGTGGTGTCCCTGGGGACCTTGTGAGCAGCTCTATGTGTAGCCTCGGAGACTAGAGGCGTGGGGTGTTGCAAAGACATGATTGCAGGGTTCAGACACAGGCCTGGAGACCACAGAGCCTGGAGGACCAAGCTCACCTCCCACAGCAACTCACGCCCTGACGAGCAGGTCATTTACTGCTCTGCTGAGACACCTCGGAGGCCTCGTTGGTGACAACCACAGCCAGAGACAGGATGCTGGGCTGAGGGTCACGGAGCGAGGAGCTGAGCCCTGCTGCAGGCAGAAGTAGCAGTGGTCCTCCCAGTGCCGCTTGGATCCACGCTCCCAACGGGCTGGGAAGGACGAGCTCCTTGTCCCCACGCCTTCGAGCTGGGAAAGGCACAGGAGCAGCAGATTGAACGGCGTGGACTGAGCATCACAGGGCCCCCGGGCTCTGGTAAATGAACATTGCAGCCTGAAACCCGCAGCTGCCATTAGGAGAGGTGTCTTTAAAAACCTCAAAGCACCAATGCCTGATAAAATTTGGGAAATGCAAACCAGATTGGGGGGGGGGGGGGGGGGGGTGTAGGTATTTTTGCATCCGGCATCCCAGGGCAGACGTCATTAGCAAAAGAGCGCAACACAGATGTTCGTGCAGCAGGGACAGCGGCTGGGGATTGTCTGTCTGCAGAGTGTTTATCACGAACGAAAGGAAGGAAAGGGAAAAGGAAAAGGAAAAGAGGAAAAGGGGAAAAGGGAAAGGGAAAAGGGAAAGGGAAAAGGAAAAGGAAAAGGAAAGGAAAAGGAAAAGGAAAAGGAAAAGGAAAAGGAAAAGGAAAAGGAAAAGGAAAAGGAAAGGGAAAGGGAAAAGGAAAAGGAAAAGGAAAAGGAAAAGGAAAAGGAAAAGGAAAGGAAAAGGAAGGGGAAAAGGAAAAGGAAAAGGAAAAGGAAAAGGAAAAGGAAAAGGAAAAGGAAAAGGAAAAGGAAAAGGAAAAGGAAAAGGAAAGGAAAGGAAAAGGAAAAGGGAAATGGAAAGGAAAAGGGAAAGGGAAAGGAAAAGGAAAAGGAAAAGGAAAGGAAAAGGAAAGGAAAAGAAAAGGAAAAGGAAAAGGAAAAGGAAAAGGAAAAGGAAAAGGAAAAGGAAAAGGAAAAGGAAAAGGAAAAGGAAAAGGAAAAGGAAAAGGAAAAGGAAAAGGAAAGGAAAGGAAAAGGAAAGGAAAAGAAAAGAAAAGGAAAAGGAAAAGGAAAAGGAAAAGGAAGAGGAAAAGGAAAAGGAACAGGAACAGGAAAAGGAAAAGGAAAAGGGGAAAAGGAAAAGGAGCTGCCACAGACTCAATCTCAGCCAATCTGCTGCTGCTCCACTGCAGAAACACCTCTCAGGACCCCACTCTCTACAACAGGTCCAGTCCTTGGGCTACTGTCCAGTGACTGCTGAGAGAGCAAAACAGGCCGCAGGTCGCGTTTATTTTGCTGGAACAGAGCAGGGTGAGGTGACTCGGGTTTGAGCACCCTTAAAGCAGACGTCAGATGGCAATAGCATCTGGCTTCTCGTGACCCCGGCTGATCCGGCTGCCGCAGCGTGGAAGGCTCCATGCTCTCATACCACCTGAATCCTGCAGTTAATGAGCAGAGATGTTCCAACTTCACGTCCCCGTGAGAGGATATCAGATGCCACCCGACCAGCAAGCCCAGGAGCACACAGCCAGCTGTGCCTCTGGGCACCATCCAAGGGCTGCCCCTGCGCTTCAAACAACTCCAGCATTTCCCAGGGTGTCTCAGCACCCCCAGGCACCTCTCAGGTCTCTGCTCGTTCCTTCCTAACATTTCTTGGATGAAGTGTTTATTTCAAGCGTCCATGTCCGCTTCACCGTTATGGAAGCTCCCAAAGCTCAGCAGCCAGGCAGATAAGGACCATGGCACTCCACCTCCTAATCAATACCGAGCATCTCAAAAGAAGCCTTGAACCCCCTCAAGACTGATGACATCATTAGTCGCGTGTTGCAGAGAACAGCGAAGCCGATCCATTTAGTCCTTCATCTGGGAAATGGTTTGCAGCATGGAGCTGATGGAAAATAATGGTTCTAAATCGCTGTATTTCACGGTGAGGAATGCGTGCTTAGGACGTTGACAATAGCTGCAGTTTTACTGCTGTCCTCTGGGAAGAGGTGAACCTCAGGTACCAGGTTTTAATCAGCAATTAACATTCACTGCCCAATGAACGAAACCGCGTTCAGCCTCTGAGCCAGAGAATCCCTGAACTCCGTGAGTCTCCACGTCTCCCTCCACCCGCCCGCCTGGTCGATAGCATCGTGCCGGGGCTACGGCCACCGAAGCCCCGCTAATGGCAGCCGTGAAAGCAAGGAGCCGCGGAAATCAGCAAGTCACTTTTGCTCAGCCCTTGAAGCTTTGGGTTTCCAGCGGAGACACAAGCCAGAGCTGAGCCCAGGCTGGGTTGCAGAGCTCCCGAAGGTTCCCTCCAGAAAGGCCGCTGCTCTCACACGCCCGGACCTGCTCCGAGGCGTGCTGCTCTAGCTCTTTGGCTGAAACAGCGTGGCAGATAAGCAAGTGGACGTCAGGACCGAGGTTACAGCCCGTCTGTTTACCACTTCACCGCCCGCACACGCAACAAACGGCAGTTAGGAAAAGGTGGTGAAGGCGGTAATCCCAGATTAAAAGGAGAATTTAAGTGCTTTGGTCAGTGGTTAGTTGCCACTCCGAGGTTTCTCCGGATAAGCTCCCGTCTCCCAGAAGCTCCGGCCTTCCTGCAGTGCTCTCCAGGAAGGCAGGAATGCCTTCCAACAGCTCAGTCAGCCCCTGCCGACACCCTCATGCAGGGGGAAGGTGCAGGCTCCCTCGCACCCCTCCGAGGTGACTGGAGTCCAAACTCCGCGTCCACAGAAAAGGCCAATTGCAATGTGTGAACTGCTAATTTGTTCTCAGTGGTGCAGCCGTGGAAGGAATTCCAGCTGAATAAAGTCCTTTCTGCTCTGATTAATTGTCCCCCTTGGTTATGAACAATGCAGAACAAAATAGGGATAATATTCATGCTAGGGACATGGGGAAGACAGTCACCCAAATGCTGCCATTAACGAGTCCAAATCACCAAGGCTGATCCTGAATGCATTAAAGTCATGGAGGAAGTCCTGGGAGGAAAGAATGTCCCCTATTAGCCAAGCTCCTAGTGTCTCGGGTATTACAATAGCGGAGCGATTCCTCGCTCCTCACTGCCTGCTGCTGCCCTGGGTTCAGTTAAATGTCAGCTCAGCATCGACAAACTACAAATTACCAGAGGGCGTGTAGCTCTTTCAGTCCCACTGAACCCTATCAACGGGAAAATAATAATGTGTCCCCCAGGGCTGGCTGGGATGGAGGCACATCCCTGGCAGGATGGGACCGGGATCGCTGCCTCCTGCTCCAGGCAAGGGAGGAGGGAGCAGCTCCGGCCCCTCCAGCCTGCCCAGAAAGCAGGGAGATGTCCCCCTTCCCAGGAAATGTGGGAGAGCCATCCTGGAGGAACCTGACCGAGCGACAGGCCAGCCAAGCAGCAGCATCTCCAGCCCAGCGACAGGAGGGAGCAATGCAACGCGCCTCCCCCAAAACGCAGAGGCAAGTGCAGAAAGCTCGGCGCGAGCTTTGCCCCCGCAGCAGCACTGGCGCCGAAACAAGGCTCAGTCTCACGAGAGGGACCAAGGTTGTGGCTGGAAAGCTTTTTGTTGTCCTCAGTCCCGAGATATCGTTCGGTTTAGTTTCTCCAGAGAATTTGTTTCGGAAACTGGCAACTATGGGTGAGCGGAAGCCAAAGGAAATAGTGGCTGTTTGTTTTCCTCGTGGGGGTTCTGGGAGAATAAACCCGTTCGTGATGTTCTGACACGCAGGTCAAGCAGAGGCCCCCTGGGGCAGGTAACAGAAAGGCGGCTGGAAAGCTTGGCCAAAATTTTCCAGCCTTCCTGTAGATGTGGAGTCGCCAAGATGGAGCTGGGATCCCGAGAAGTCGGCGCCTCTGGCTGCGGTCACTTGCAGGGCTGGTGCCCGTGGGGACCCGTGGGGAGCCGGAGCTGGGTGGCCTGCCATGTCCCCAAGCCCCCAGCTTGGTAATAAAAGTGCACAATTTAGAGCAGCCCAGGGTGGCTCTCAGGAGAAAAAAGAGGCTCCAGGCAATAGCTGGTCTCATCAGGAAAGCGAAATATGCTGGCCAGGGTGTTGATACACTTATTTTGCCATTGTCCCTGGAAAAGGAGCCATAGTGCTTCCCTGCTGCTGGTTTTAAACTAATTACATTCCCTTTAAAGCGGGAAAATAAAAGGCACTTCGTTTACTGGGAAGCCTGGTAGCATTTTACAATTGCCGCCAAAGCGCTGAGCTTTTAACCGTGAACGCTGCTTGTGCTGCCCCTACCTAAAATCGCCTTCGGGCAGCGACCTCCACGGCAGGGGAAGTGTTCCAAGCAGTTGAAAAGCGGCGTAAAGACTGCGCTTTATTTTTAAATGCTAGTTTTCAGCGAGTAATCTTTCATTCTGGGGGTCTGCCTGCTCTCCCTGAGCCAGCCCCTCTCCTTACCCTCACCCATTGTTCTGAGCTGTTTGTTTTCAATAGATGCGTTTTTAGTGGATTGCTAGTATTTTTCCCCCGTTCTCAGAGGAGCACCCAAAAATGCTCTCTGACCAGCTCACCTCTCTGTCCCACACTCTGGCTTGCTCGGGGACATGCAAAGGGACGATGGCCATGGGTTTGCTATGCTGTGGTACCATCCGTAGGCGTCGGGCTGAGATGTGCCATCCTCAAGCAAGGCAGCTGGTGGCTGGGAGGAGGACAGATGTCCCTGCGTCCTCCCAAGGCGTGCAGTGGCACCTGAAGGCAAAACGTCAGGACCAAGTCCCAAACTTGCCACTGCCGCCTGCATGTGGTACCCGGCACAGGCAGGGACAGGCTGGACGTTACCCAAGCGATCTTCCCAACCATTCCCGCTTCGGAGTCAGTATGGTTGCATGTCCCTCCCGTTCACGTTGCCTACCCGATTCGCTTCCTATTCCAGCCCTGGCCAGACACAGGTACAACCGTTACAGAGACCTCAGACAAGAGAGCAATCCCCAGCACGATGCTTGAGAGGAGGCAGAAAACCTCTTCCCGTATTTGCCTACTTTTTCCTCCACCTTGGCCCTTGGAGCCAGCTGCTTTGAGTTCATGGTTGCTCCCAACGTTGCAATCCTTACGGCGAGTCTCTAGAGACCCGAACCTTGCTGCTCACCCGCGGCAAGAAGGAGAAACCAGGTAAACAGCAGCTTTGGAAAGCTCCGGTGAGCGGGCATGGGAAAGGGAAGGCTTTGTGGAGAAGCTGGGGGCTCTGGTCGAGGGCATCTGTCACACAGCGAGGGCTTTGCCGCAGCATTCCCATGAGAACCAGTTCCTGCGCTGAAATGCCTCAACCTCCCCTCCCTGCCTCTCTCCCCTTCTTAATTGGTTTGCAAATGTTAAATGTTTTGGCTCTGTGTTCAAACCGCTGTCTGGCTCCTGTAGATACAGCCTAACCCTAGGAGTTCACCCGGGGCTCCCGGCCCCTCCAGCTCCCCCTCTTTGCCATAGCAGCAAGCCCCCGCCGGGCTGGCCATTGTGTCCTCCTCCCCTAGCCGGAGCACCTGGAGACCTTCTTGTAAAAACTTCATTTGCTGGGGAAAGCTTTGATTAAAACAGCCTGGCAGGGGGCTCCCCCACTCCCGAGTCAATATTGGTTTTGGAACAGATGGGGGTGACGACAGGACCGGGGGGGAAGCGGAGCAGCCAGAGCCACAGCCCCGGCGGTGCCAGTGCCGGGACTGGGTTTTGCTGTGCGTGGATGCCTGCGTCCCGAGAGCCTGGGGAGTGGCAGGAGGCCCTTAGCAGCGCTGCCGAGATCAAAGTGGAGCAGCCACCGAGAGGTGGAGCAGCCCTGTGTGCTGGAAACCTCGGGGAACAAAAGCATCAAAGTAAATCAAATGAAACTAATTGAAGTGCTTTAACATTAAATAATGAGCGCGAGGCTTTCATGAAACGCCAGCTTCTTCCCGTCAAAATCTAGGCACATGCTTCCAAGAAAACCAAAGCGGCAACCCTCCCCAACAACAACAACAACAACAACAAAACCCCGAACCCAAACATCTCGCACAAAAGGGCAAGATAATTCCGGCTGGGTGGCTGCGCGGTCCTTCCCGAAGCACAGAGCCCTCCGCTTCCGCAGCCCAGCAGCTCCCGAGCGGATGGTGGGCTGCAGGCAGCCCATTTTCCCAGACTTCTTCGGTCCCTGGGATGGAGGGAAGCACCTTCTGCTCGCCCTGGGCACTTCACGGGTGGCAGAAGGACGTGGGCGGCTCAGGACGCTCGGAGCTGCTCGGCTCAGCATCGCTGAGGGCAGCTGCCACTGGAAGTGCCGATGGCTGAAGCCAGCCCGTGCCTGCAGCACACGCTCCAGGGACGCAGGCCTGCCCGGTGCCACGGCTAAACCTCAGGTCCGGCAGCCTCTCAGCTTCTGGGGAACACCTTCTTTGCAAAACCAGACTCCGAGACGTCTGATAATTGCCGGGATTTAAGGTTCAACCTGGGCTCCAGAGGTTCCCAGGACAGCCACAGCAGCAACTACCATGACCTGTGTGCCATTAAGAGCGAAGGGAGGACTTGGCAGGTCCACTCCACGCTGGCTGGGAGCAGAGGGCTCCAAGGAAAGACCTCCGACTATGGCTCACCCACTTCTGCGGCTCACGGTCGCTGGCAGCAGTAAGGGCGGGCACTAACGGCAGTTTCTCATCCTTCTGGCCAGGATTTAGGATTTGTGTGTTTGCAGTTACTCCCAGCTAGGCAGTAGGTAGAGCTGGTTTTCCCTCCCTGCTCCCTGAGAGCGGGATGTGAGCAATGAAGCAGGATCAGTTGTGGGATCTCTACCAGCCCTCATTGCAGAGACAAGCATGGTCGCTCTCCCTTCCCTGATTCCTTGGGTGCCCAGCCCTGCTCTTCCCAACAGTACCTCTTTTCCCCTTCCGAGAGCTGCTACCAGCCTTGCCCTGGGAAGAGAAAGAAGCAGCAGAGATGGACTAGACCGACACCCATCAAAATGTCCTTGTTAGCCGCTGGCTAAACCGGATTGTGGCCATGATGAAAGAAACCCACATGAAGACAATTAGACTAAATTATGTCCAGTCGCAGAAGACAAGTTAGCAGTGAAATGTGAGGCAGTCCGACTCCAGCCAGGCTCAATGTCTGGCTTGCCCCATCGCTGCCACTCATACATCACCGATCAAGGGAAGCCCCTGCAGGTTGTTTTAAACCAGGGCCAGCAGGAGGTTGGGCTAATGAGTAAAATCTGAACATTCCTTAAATTTCCCATCCATCCCAAGTGAGGGGAGGGTGGAGGAGGGGGATGGGGACAAAGTGCCTCTCTCTGGAGAGAGGCTGATCCTAACAGAGGGACAAAACGCTTGTGCTGGGAATGGGGAGTTGCTAATCCCGGGCCTGACCCATGCTAAGCCAGCCTTGGTCTGCGCCGCAGGGAGTTGAAGGTCTCCTCAAGACGGGGACCCAAACCTCCTCCCCTTTCCCTCCCTCCCTCCCCACATGGAGTCCAGTCTGTGCTCAGCTCTGAAACCAAACTGGGGGGGGTGACTGGGAGACAGCCCGGTCGCTCCTGTGGTGGGAGCAGGGTGCTCCGTGAAAGCCACTTTATCCACCAGAGCCTCCTCCTCCTCAGAGCATCCCAGGAAACCACCCCAGCTTCCAGGCTGGGGGCTGCCAGGGGGCCATGGGCTGACCCAAGGGCTGCACGGAGCAGTAACGGGTCTTTTCAGCCTCCCCCAGGAAAGCAGCCCCGGCCCCTGTTATTGCATTATTCCCCTGAAGATGACTTACTCAAGGAAGAGGCTGTTCAACACCCAGCCTCATCCATAGCAAAGCCAATAAATAAACCTCACCCACCTATTCAGAGCTCTTTAAAAGGGGGATGGGGAGGAGGGGTAAGGTAATTAAAAGACATCAAAGAGATGGCAGGAAGAAAAAAGGCATTTGAAAGAGGGAAGAAGAGGGAAAACAACCATTCCTGGTCAATACAATTGCAGTGCTTCAGAGAGCTGCTTTAAAGCACAAGCATGCAAGAGCCCAGCTCAACTGCACGTCTCTGCTAAGGACACACCAAGCTTTCCAGCAGCACTTGGGATCCTGGGGCTGCAGGGTTTGTGTGCCAGCCCCGAGAGCTTTAAAAGGACCCCAGTAAACGAGTTCTCTGAGGTCTCTGTCTCCGGCCGGTCGCTTGGCAAGCTGAGGCAGCTTTTTAAATCTTGGCTTGGCTTTTGCAGCCAGCAGTCACGGCCAGGTCCCCTCTTTTAGCGTCCCTGCACAGTTACGGCGTCAAGGGCTGGAGCCAGCCTGCTGCAAGGCAGGCAAAGGTGACTTTTGGCTTCCTAAGGGTGAGAGAATGGCCAGCTCTTGCTCCAGGAGAGCAGAGGTAGGGAAGCAGGGTACCATTTGGACCGAGAGCCAAGGGGAAGAGCCGTGGAGAGCCGGGCTTGCTCCTCCTGTGGTTGCCGAAGGGAAAGGAGAGACGTGGGACGATGGGAGAAGGTCTGAAGCTGTCGCTGCTGCCAGAGTGCTTGGGAAAGCACCTGGGTTTCTGCTTCCTGCGGGGCCAATTCCAGCAAAGCTGCTCTCTGCTGAAAATTTCCTGCCCTGGGTTCCCAAGCACTTTGCTCTCATGCCTGTGAAGGAGCACCTGACCCCAGCCTCTCCTCATACACACAGCACTGGAAGAATTTGAGAGGCGTCTCCTGCTGACTTCTTGCAGGTATCACCTGATACCAGTAGCTCCTTAAACCAAGGATGCTCAGAGGACAAAACTTTCTTTATTCCACAGGCGGTGGCGCGGAGCTTCGGAGGGCAAACCCTCGTATCGGTGTGCAAAGCCCACTGGGGCTGGGTGTACGTATCCGGTCAGACTGGATGGTTATACTTGTCCTTCAGGCTTTAAATCCATTAAATATTTTTGGGGGAAAAAAAGCAAGTAGAAGAGAGGAAAAGACACAAATTTATCAGTAACACGCTTCTACCTTTTTCTTCACTAATGAAATCAGCATATGGTCCCTATCCTGAAGACTAGCCGCCTCCTCTTACTCGGTTCCTCGCGCTCCACCACCCTTTCTCCCTCCACTGCTCTTCTGTGTGTCTCCGTCTCCATCGCTCTCTCCCTGGGATTTTAATTACATTCATCTATTTCCACTCACTAGGTCTGTCACTTTGCAGCAGGACTGCTGTAATTATATTGTGGGAAGCACCGTTCACTTTGCTGAAGCCTGAGCGGATTAAGGATCCTCCGCGCCTTTTCCCACCCCTCTCTGCCAGGTACCTGCACAAAGATGACAGATGGTCAGGGGCCATTTATTTCCCCTAATGAGCTGGTACAAAAGGAGATGGCTCCCAAAACACATGTATATTTTCAGTTAACTAAAAATGCCCCAGACTCCCAGGGCTTTGCCTGAAAGATGGGAAGGGTCTGAACCCAGGCAAGGAGATGGTCAGCAGATGGAAATAGGGGGTTTTTGGGCGCTGCAGGGGGAGCCCAGCTCTGGGTTCAGAGGAGCCTGGACTGCGGGAGCATGTCCTGCCCTGCGGCCTCCTCAGCACCAGGGTTGCTTGAGCTCAGTTGCTCTCCCCTGTTTGCTCTCAGGGGCTGAGAAAAGTTGACTCGTAGAAGGGTATTAAACAAAAGCTCTGAACTTTGCCCGAATGATGGACACCTCTTAAAAGCAAATCTTGTGCTCCTCTCAGGTGATGAGGAGAGAGCTCTCTAGCCTTATCTCTACACCCCTGTTAATGTGTCACGAGCTCCAGTGCAGTCGAGCTTTCCCAAGGAGCATGAGACACAAGGCATGCTCAACGGTGGTCCAGCAGAAGCTAAGACAAACATGAAACTTAAGGCTGATGCAGACGAGAGAAGGCCGTTGGTGGGCATCAGAGGATGTCAAAGGATGAAGAAGATAATTCCAACCATAAGCATGTGCGGAGATCACAGCAAGAAAAGGGAGCATGGCTGCCCGTAGCCTGAGCTGATGTAAAGCACCAGAGCTTTGAAGGATCCGCACAGATTTATGCCAGCTGAAAGCTGAGCCTCAAAAGTGGATTCAGTTTAACCCTCTGGGAGCTCGCTATTAGACTGCGGGGCACTGGAGATAAACCAGGCACCGCATCCTCCCAGTTTGCTGTGGATGGTGCCTTGATCCTAACCCAGCTGAGGCCCAACAGTGATTTAAAACACAGTCATGCAGAGGCAAGGCCTGTCAGCGGTGGGGACGGAGGAGTTCCCAAACCTACACGTGTGGGTTGGCCCATTTCACCCCCCGCTGCCAGCACAGCACCCAGTGCAGGGGTTGTACCCCCCCGCCAAAAACCACCACCCAGCCAGCTGCCTTCTCATCTGGACTCTGAGGTCACATTTGCAAGTTGTCCTTCTCTTTGCTATTCTGAGGAAACAGAAGCTCGATTGTCCCCATGGTTGCTTAGCCGTGAACACAGCAAGGAGGTGACTGTGGAAATGGGGGGAAAGACACACAGGGGAAAGCTTTCCTAACTCCCTTCTACGTGGCCACCACTTGACCCTGCTTTCAAGGCGTGCGCTGGGCAGGCATTGCTTCCACTGACTGTTTCCCAGGGGAGAGAAAAATAAATGAACCTAGAGTTCAAATTAAATCCCATCAATGGAAAAGCGCTTGCAGGGCTGAACCGCGTCTCTCCCAAGTGTCTCCAAGTTCCCCTGAGCTCTCCTTAAGCCCACGAGGTGCAGGTGGAGCCAAGACCTCAACTTGCCTCTTCAAGTTTTCCCATTTTTATCTGAGCATGGCTCGTATGGGAAATACAGGCTCCAGTGCTCAGCGTTTCCCGAGATCCCCCGGTGAAGGCAGGCACCAGGTTCCGGAGACTGATCTCCACACGCAACTTTTTTTCTGGGACCAGAGTTTCCTTTGTGCCCACAGGTCTTTGGCCACAGTCACGGAGAGCAGCTCCATGGAGCGGGCACAGCGGTAAGGGCTGCGCGGCTGTTCCAGAGGCTGCCTGGGGACATTTCCCTCCAGCCTGTCTCCTCTGGGGATCTGCAAAACAGATGCCTGAAGCAGCAAGCCCAAAACCTGCTCGTGAGGTAATGCTCGTTCGCAGCTTCCATCTATTTTCAAGAGGTGGCACCTGTAAAATAGGCACCATTCAGAGCTCCGAAATCAACGCTGCGGCTGCTGCAGTGGGGCCCTGGGCTGCCGGCGACGCTGTCTTAGAGATGAAATGTGCTGGTAAAACCAAGGGTCTTGACCTGCGGTGGTAATTAAAGATCCCACAGCAGTTTTTGCAAGAGTAAGGGAACTAGCCCTGCTGTCCTGGCCAAAGTCCAGCTTGGGTAATTATATTCACCCCCTCGACCCCACCAGGCTGGGTCCGTGGCAGCTGTGACATGACATAGTGTGTGCTGGGGCTTCAGAGCCCAGCGGGAGCCCGGCTGGCCACAACTGGGGGGACCTGGGAGCAAGATAAAAGGTGAGTTGAGGGTATTCAGCACATAACCCTGCTGCTAGCTCATTAAAAGACAACATTTGCAGGTCCCCTTTAAACTGTTTATCCATTATTGAAAATACCATATGCTACATGTCCATGAAGATCAGCTTTCAGCCGCAAGATAAGCTGCGTCCATTTATTGTTCTTCCCTCTCTCCCTCCTCCCTCCCTCCCTCTGGGCTTTTAATTACATCCATCACCTCCCACCCCTCTGGTGGAGCTGGCTTCATGTCTCACCAGCCCAGCGAGGGAACAAGGCCCATTTTTTTTTCTCTTGGAAGGGAGCAATTGTTTCGCTTCCCGCACACAAGTCCTAGAGCGAGAGACATTTAGCAGCCGCTGTGAAATTTCAGCCAGGATTGGAATTTATTTTAAGACGCCGGCCTTTAAATTTTTCATTAAACCTTTTCCCCCTGCGATGCAGCAGGCTTCTGCAGGGACCAGGGGAACGTCGTGTTTATATGCCTGGCACGTCAGGAGAGGACGGAGGATTTCACACCACCCTGGGCAAAGGCTTCCCAGCGCAGCACACGCTGCTAACAAGGCGGCCCTCCAGCAAGAGCCGCTCAGAGCCGAGCCCTGCAGCCCCCAGACCCGGCGGGGCACCGCTGCCTCTGCAAACACCCCCCCCCCCCCTCGCTCGCATTTCCAATGCCACCCGTTTCAGCCAACACACACGCTTTGCTGGAGCAGGGCTACCTTGCAGGAGCAGCCCCTGCAAGCTCCCTTTTCGGCTGGCCCATTTCCAGCCGCCCACGGTGGCCCGGCCAGCGGGCTGTGGGCTTTTTGCCTAGCAGGGTGCTGAGCCCACGGCGCGGTGCTGTAAGCTGGCAGCCAGTGCCAGAGCGGTGGCTCGGTGTGCTGCCTGCTGTAGGGATTGCTTGAAGCATGCTGTTAGAAGACCTCGGGTTTTGTTGCTCGTAACGCTGCCAGACCTCAGGTGCCTAAGCTGAATTTTTCCGTGCTGGGTGTCTGCAAGGAAAGGAGATGCCTGCAGCAAACTCAGAGGGGATGAAACTGCCTGGAGGAGATCTTCCTTCTTCTCCCCATGTGTTCCTCTTGCATTTACCTTCCAGCTCCTGCTGTAGGTGAGCCAGGGGCTTGGCAAACATCAACCAAGCCTGTGCACAAGCTGACCCGGGGCTCCTACAGAGACATGGCTCACGACCGTGGTGTTAAAGACAGCAACGCGCACCGAGGTGCTGAGATGGGGCTGCCCACGCAAGGTGGAGCACCGTTTCTGAAGTGCCTGACTTTGCAGCCTTAACCAAATCCTCTCTTTTTGGCATGCAATAATTTTCTGGTATCAGCTCTTTTAGATCATTGGCTGGTCTTCATGTTTCCCTGAATATGACCTGAAAAACCGCTGCGAGGGAGTGCAGTAACTCCCGACCGAGCAGTTTCAGCAAAACCAAAGGGAAAAGCCTGACCAACCCCCAATTAGACGTCCGCCGGCCCAAATTCAATTGCTGTCAGATTGGTCATTTCCCCGAAGAACGATTGCAAACCCAGGAAAGCCCACCGCAGGGCAGAGTCGCACATGGATGGGACCAAACCCCACTTCCACACGACACAGTCCAGCTTCCCGGCTCTGGAAATGCCGCCACGGCCGAGGAGCGTGGTTTAAATATAGCCTGGTCCCGCCTACGCAGCCAGATCACGTTCACAGGGTTTAATCTCCCTTGCAGACGAAGAGGAGCTGCAAAACCCGGCAGGGCTCCCCGCGCCCTTCCACGTGAAAGACCCCTGTCCGGAGCCAGCTCCCCGCGCGTCGCCCTGCAGTGACGAACCGATCTGCCTGCGCCCGAGCGCTCCGCCGGGGTTTTGCATGGCGGCAGGTTTCAGCTGCAAGCTGCCATCGCATTTAACGTACAGCAGCGAGGTGTATCATTAATTTATTAATTATTCATGGAGCGCCAGACGGGCATGCAGGAGATCAGACAGGAAGAGCTGGCTCCCAGCGAGCTCCCAGTCTCGCCTTATGTCAAGACTTGCTCTTCAGTCACAGGCACGTTGTCACGGGCCACCTGCACGTGAATGGGACAATCTTTGTTAAAATCCCAATTAGCACATAATAAGGTAGGCACAAAACCTGACTCTCCCAAAGCCAGACAACCCCCACTTCCTTTTCTTTCCCTTTTTTAAACAAAATGTTTCCTGTCGTTCAAACTTGGGGGTAAGAACGCGGCTTTGGGTTAGTGGCTGGGGACTTCGGCAGGGGGGAGCGATACCCACTGGATGCGCCGAGCCCGAGGCCACAGCCCATCCCACGGGGAGCCCAGGGAGCCCCTGGACTGACCAACCGGACCTGCCGCGGCTGCCAGGACGCTTGGCAAGAGCCCGGCAAGCGGAGGTCCCCCGGTGTCCCTTTGAGCTGGCCAAATGGCCCTGGCATTCTCCAGAGGGGCTGGTTTTGTTGTCCATCCTGGGGAATGAAGAGAATCATTCAAAGGCCCTTCGCAGCCAGAGCAGTTTCCCTTTCATCGCTGGCTTCCAATTGCCATAAACCATTAACGTCGGGCGATAAAGGGCGAGCGCAGCAAACAGGCCAGGCAGCAACCGCAGCCCTTTCATCCACGCGTAACCTCGAGGGTGCAGACTCGGGAGCCTCCTTCCCGATGATCCAGCTGGAGCAACGACAACGCTCTTTGTCCGGGCACATCGGCAAGGACATGGCAAGGGATGGGTGGAGAAACCTGCATGGGCAGTCCTGACCGGTCAGAGAAGACGGGCTGGGAAATGGGGGGGGTGGTCTACAGGATGGGTTCCTACCAACAAGTCGGTGCGCAAAAAGGCAACCTCGATGCTTCGCTGACCCGGCCGACAGGGGAGAAGGGTGCTGGGGTTGCTGTGAGCTGAGGTCGGTGGCGTGCTGACGGGGGCTCTGGAGCTGGCTTCCGTGCGGAGCCGTGGCCCTCCCCAGCTGCCTCGGGGAATCGGCCTCGAAAGGAGTCCGTCCCACGCAGTGCACCGCTGCGCCAGGGATGGGTGCGGCAGGGTAGCCCTGGTCCGAGCACAGCACGTCACCGCTCCGTCGGCAGTTTCTTGGGGTCTCACAGATCAACTTGTACTAGGATCTGGGCTACTCGCCTCTGGATTTGTCCATTTTCCTTCCTCCCATGCCTCGCACACGCTGTTCCTTAGAGCAACCGGTTAGGTTAAGTGTAGGTGTAAGAATGATTCATCTGAGTTCTACTTTCTTCAAAGTAAAAATCCTAGACTCATTTTTCTCGTCTTATTTTCAAACAGGTTTTAGTCCTGGCATCACGTCTTTAGTAAGAATAACAGGCGGAAACTAGAGCAAAAGTTAATATTTTCCCTATTCAGATGAAGTTTGGAGCGCTCAGGCGCAAAGCAGGGAGAGAAAAAGCTACACGAGAAATATCTGGAGGTAGAACATTCTCTCTGCGATGCCGAGGGGAGCAAATGTGTCCTAAGACCGTGAGCTAGGAGAAGGGGCTGTTTGCAGGGAGCGGGAGGCGTGCCAGGTTGGGTGTCCTGTCTCTCCCGCCCAATTAAGACAACTCTTTCTGCCATTCAATGCAATTTTTAATATAAAGCTGATACCGTGAAAAATTACCGTTCTTCTTCCTGGAAGACAATAGGGTATTTTCCAGGGAGTTGTTTCACTCATTGTGTGCATTGTGGGACCTTCTTTGCTTATTTTTAACTGGGGCAAGTTTTATCAAAGACATGAAATGACTCTAAGTCACGGTGACAATGGCAGGGGGATGAAGTCACAACGTTAATCTTCTCTGTGCAACTCTAAAGAAGTGGAAACTTCCACTGAATGCCATGAAATCCTCTCCACAATGAAGTTGTTCAGAGACGCCAATCACAAGCTCACGGCGAAAACAGAAGTGAAATTCTTCTTGGAAGGGAAAGGTCTGGCGTGGTGCTAAGAAGAGGATCTCTAGATGTCGACACCCGTGCCTATATGGGTTTTTTTTTCCAAGTGCCAATGCAGGGACATGGGAGAATGAGAGTGTGGGCTCCCTCCTCTTCCCGGCTTTGACGGATGCCCCATCCCTGCGCTTGCAGGGATGCACGGGACGATGGGTCTCTGCAGCGCTAACCCCAGCCTTCGTAGCCACATTCGTCTCCAGCTGAAAAGCAAAAGAACGATCGTCGAGATTCTTTTTCCCAGCCACGGTGCATCAGAAACCTTTGAACGATGCAGATCCGTCTTGTCTCCCGACCTCCGGAGCGGGAGCGCTGGATGGAGCGGGAGCGGCAGCTCTCGCACCCGGCGCGGGGTGCTCCGGGTCGCACATGGGCGTTACACCTGCATCCCGCCCGCTCGAGCCTCCCAGGGATGATGGGGGAACCTTTGCTCGTGGTTTCAGTGGGATGGAATCAAAATCCCAAAGCGAAGGGAGGAGTCCCGCACGCAGCTGCCTCGCAAAACGCCTCCCATGCGGATCAGGGGTGTGTTAAGGCCCCAAACAGGTCTTTTCCTGGTGCCCGCCAGAAGAAAATTGACATGAACACATGTAAAAAGCAGTCAAGAAGCTCTTGCTTTGTTTTCTGTCTTCTTCTGAGCTCCTTGTGGGCTTGTTTGAGGGGAAGGGTGGGCTGGGTAAAGAACAGACACCAAAGCGTGTCCTAGCACCCAGCGAACTTCAGAGGAAAACCGCTCATTTCATTAGCGTTGTAAACAAGACGGACTTCTTCAAAATATTTATTTTAGGAATCAAATTAAATGTTCCAGCTATTTGGGAATTCAATTCTCTTCTTTCTGCGGGTGCTAGTCAGGGCTCCCAATGCATCAGTGCACGGCTTTAAAGGCATTTCTCCACTCTTTTGGATTAGTGACCCATTCTAACAGGTCTTCATTGACGGGGAGTGTGGGTCTCTCAAAGAGTCCATTGGATACAGCTTACAAAAGAGTTTAGCCGGAGATGAAGAGTTTACAAAAAGTTTGTAGGAAACCGTGGAGTCCTTTTAAAAGAGAATAAACTGCCACTGCTGTGTCTGGGTTGAGTTAATCTGATTAGGCCAAGCTCATCAACAGGCCCACTGAAAAGAATGAGGCGGGGGGAAAGCAAGCTGTGGACGGGGCCAGGAAAAAAACTAGGGACCTTTTTACTAGAGAAGTCAAACAAAACCTATTGTTGCAGAGCATGCTTGCCTACAGATGGCAAAATGACAAATCTTTTCAAAGGCAAAGCAAATATAATTGATGGCTTTTTTTTTTTTTTTTTTTCTCCCTCCCCCCCAGGTATGGGAACAGACACTTAATAAGATTAAGGGAAAACAGAATGAAAGGGGCTGTGAAATACCGCAGATACTTGTCCTGGTTGATTGGATGGCATAGGCCTAAGGAGTTTACCTACTCTACATAAAACCTTGAGAAAAAAAGGCTCTACCACGTATCATTTACACTCCTAGGTCCCTTAGGAAGTGTACGTGCACCATACCCCCGCCCCCGGTTGATGCTTGTGCTCTCCCAAATTCTGGGAGACGGCAGCACCCCACCAAGGAGCGGAGGAGCAGACCAACCGGACAACAGACTTGCCCTGGGAGAGGCTGAAAGCCTTGGGAGACTGTTCCATCCCTCCAGCCCTGGCTCCTGCCCTGCGACCTCCCGCTCTGCCCAGGGCTGGGGAGGGTTGCAGCAAGCCTCCAGCTGAAGGGCGGCTGCTTTTGGCCAGGAGCAGAGGGAAGCAACGCAGACCCCAGTCCTGCCGGCGTTCAGCCGCTCATTTCTCCACGGAGGGAGGAAAGAACCAGCAAAAGGGCAGGTTTTCAGGTCTCTGAAGCTGGAGCCGCTCTGAGTCACCCACTTCTGCTCCCCACCGGGCACCCTCCTCGCCTGGCTCCTTCCCCTCACCTGAGGATGCCCCTGCCCGTGTCCTGCCTCGCTCAGCGCAGGGCTGGTGACAGCAGGGGTGGGCAGGAGCAGGCAGGTGCCACCAGCGACGTGCACCCAGGACCCGGCAAGCTGCAGCGGAGCCCCCACGGGCCCGGGGTGGGGGGCTCGGTGCCGGCGCGGTGCCGCGTCCTGCGTTCGGCGCCGGGGCCGGCGTGAGCTTCCTCGCCTCCTAAGGAGGAAAGGGGCCGGGCAGGGTCAGGCACCCCGGGCACAGAAAGGGGATGATGGCATCACCGCACCGTCTCGTTTTGAGAGGTTTATTGTGGACAAATTAAAAAGCCTAATTTAAAGTCCTGCCGGAAAGTTACATCACCACCATTACCTTCTCAGGAGATATTTCAGGCTCTATATTTAGACCAGCTGGAGTTGAGCTTGCCTTTAACATAGGCAGCTCCTTAGCCAATATAATTAAGAACAGTATCAGTGGAAGGCATGTAAGGAGATTTTCTCCCCAAGGCCACCTAATACAGATGTAATTGACTCTATTTTCTGCTTTCTGCACACAGATTGCCGCAACTCAGCCCCTATTATCCATCAACAAATGAACAGGATCCAGTGAAAGGGACCTCTTCAACCAGGACTGGTTTTAGAGAATGGAGCACTGGGCTGTGTTAAATCTGGACACAACGTGGCTTCGTTCCCTTCCTTTTTATCTCCGCCGCCTTTTCAAGATGTTTTCCAGTTAAGGGTAAGTCAGCAAATATGTGTTTGGGCAAAGTGTTGGCACTTGCTAAAGAAGAGAACATCTGTCTCAATCAGCTGGTCTATTCTATCGCTGCAGCTCAACGGAGGCTCTCAGCACTGAAAGACAAAACCAGGGCAATGTCTTCAGAAAGGTTTTTTGTGTGTGCAGTTGCGATTTTCTTTTGCTAAAATTTCCAAGGGCGGGGAAGGAGGAAGGGAGGTGAGAAAAGAAATTAAACCCCATTTGCTTCATAGTAAAAGAGCCCGAGAAAAAAAAATCTCCATTTCTAATGTTGCAAAATTCCTGCCGCGTTACCGTCGTTGCGTTCCCACAGCCAGTTTCGCAGCCCTGAAAAGGATGTCCTTAATAGCAGCAGGCACAATGAATAATAGTTTATTAGCGCAGACAGTCATTTTCTTAGAAATATCTTTGCGTTTAGCTGAAAGAACCCCGACGTTTCCTCGGAGCAAAAGAATGCCCTCGGTTTATTCTCATTGTGCTCCCGTGCACGACACGACGGTGCAGCCCGAGTGGTCAGCACGTGCCGGACGCAAGGAACGTGCTCTTCTGGAAGGGCACAGAGATCCGAAAGCGTGAAACCAAGCAAAAAAGAGGAACCTTTTGCACGCTTCGAGGCGTGGTGAAGGAAGAGCCTTTGCCTTGCAAGACCCGGCCTCGACTCCAAAGCTTTGCGAAGGCGCCTGGGCCCAGCCTGGGCTCTGTGGATAAGGGGGAAGTCCGAGCCTGCGGTTTCTTCCCGATCTGAAGCTGTTTGGGAAGTGACTTTACCAGGTACCAGCGAGTCAGGGGAGGAGCAGAGCGCTGCAGAAATGGGCCACGGGGTCGGAGGGGAGGCAGGCGTACCCAAACCACTGCTTGATGTTTCCCCGAACCCCCTGTTGGGGCTTGTTTGGGGGATTTTGCGAGCCATACGACGCTGATAATTAATTTCAGCTGATTAGAGCGGTAAGCTCCAGAGGGACAAGAGAGGCCGTGGTAGGTTTGAAAAGGATGCTCAGGGCAGAAGGCTGTACTGTAATTTGTTACACATTATAGCCTGCTAAAGAACCTCCTCACAATCTGCCAGGCCTTAATGTCTTAATTTCTCCTTCAGCATTCCCTTTGACACACTATCCAAAGTGATGTATGGCGGGGGATGATTGCATGGGATCAAGCAGAGGGAAATCCAGGAGGGATTACAGCCCAATCCCTGGGCAAACAGGCGCTGGAGTGGCTTGAACACAGCCACAGCTGTCTGCCCAACAATACCCAGAACAAACAGTCCCGGGGAACAAGGCACGGCCAGGGGCACAAGCAGGCAGGATTCGGGAAGGAGACAAAAACCTGCATTCAGCCCCCTGGGACCCAGGGCCTTTTATGAGCCTTTTCACCCCAGCTGCAAGCTTTTGACTTGTGCTTCAAAATTTTAGAAGCCCGGCTGTAATAAAATTGGGTTTAGTGATCAAAGAGAGCTGGAGATCCAATGCATATCCGGGCTGGGCAAGGGCAAGTGGAGACGGCTACGAGCGGTTTGTCCTCTTCTGTTCTCTCTCATCTAATCAAATACCAATATTAGGATTAATAACCTGCTTCACGTTGCCAGTTTTCAGGCAAAAAGAGCCTTTAAGCTGTTTTTGTAAAAACACGACGTGCGTGAACACGATGGTTTTTTAGGGGATCAAGCTTAAATATATAGGCCATGCCCAGAGAGGAATCAGAGGGACTTTTCACGTAAGCCTTAAGAAGGAAAATCCCAGGTCTCCATCCAGAGAGAGTTTAAAGGCTTTCACTTTCCCAGCGTGTATTCAGGACAGGTTGCTGGTGACACAAACTGTAAAACCCAAATTATACCAAGCCAGAGCAGTATTAACTGCAAGTGAATAATTGCGTGGGAGTAGGATTAAATGCAAGTGAATAAATGCAATTCCCGTTGCACCGCAATTCACCTGTCATGCTTTTTGTTTCTTTGGCATCTCCTACGGACCTTGCCAGTGAACTACATCGACGATGAAGCAGGACATAAAGAAGAGGCGCACGACCTGTGATGGAGAAAAGCTGCTTGTAAGGAGAGAAGCCTTGGTGAGGAAGAGGGTCTGCCCACCCTCTGCCCAGCGCCACTCTCTACCCTGATGGCCCCACAGCCCCACGTTCCTCCGACACCCCGCAAGGCAGCCGAAATCCCCGGGGACTTGGCACGCTCTGGCCAGTCCCGATGGCCCCTCGCACACCTCCTGCACCCAGACGGAAAGCGGAGCCAGCTGCAGACAGGACACCCCACTGCTCCTCAGCCCCCTCCCTGGGCAGCTTCTGTGCTCCTTAGACCACGGCTGGGGCCAAGGGGGGAGGTTTCCAGGCCCTGCGTGCCCACTGCCAGCCTGGGGAACCTCCCCCAGGGGTGGGAAGCTGTGAGCAGGAGACCTCCATCTCTCTCACCCGACTCGCACGGAGGGGGAAGGCGGGTTGCTTGTGTCCCATCCTGTCACCATTGTGCAGGCTGAATTACCACTAAAGGGACGTAAAATACTGCAGAAGGGGGCCTGCTGGGAAATATCCCTATCCCCTTTAACACCGCCGCCTGGACAGCCCGCTGAACCACAAAGCACGAGGGGGGCAGGACAGGGGCTTAAGGTTCACCTCCAGAATCTAATTAACGAACCAATTCAGCCAACGCACAGCACGGTATTAGCGGGCACGTCAGTGCTCCCAGAGAGTCGTGGCAAGAACAACGGTTCCAAACTGCACCTGAGCTTTTCTCGCCGTTCTGGGAAGGGTTTGCAAGCAACCCCTGGCTCAGGTTTGGAGCTGCAAAATTATGGGCGTGTGGGCTTAGGTAGGAACGAGACTCGGTGCAAAGCAACACAATATCTCCAAGATACCAGTCCTGGCAGAATTCTGGCTTAATCTGAAGTTACTTAAGGAAACGAGAGTCTTTCCCCAGATTTCACTGACCTTTGAAACCCAAACACGTTTGAAATTCAAGGAGAAAGGCTACGTGTTATGTCAGAGTTTTAGAACGACAAAAATTCTCCCAACTTGTCGCACGGAGAAGAATCTCTCTGGAGAGGAGCACAGTCAATAATCGCTGCTCCCAGCCTGGGAATTGCATCATTTGATGTAGATTCTGTTGAAAAAATTGCTCATTTAATAGTGGTGGGGTGTTTTTTTTTTCACTGTAATTATGTAATTAATACATTCTGAATTAAGTGTCAAAGGAGGGACACTACTTTTGTTATTAGTTATTTCCTCACAGTCTTTTTACACGAGTAAGGGAGATTGCACAAAGGGCTGTTGTTCTGCATTTTATTGGTCTCATAAGGAAACAGATCCCTGAACCTTTCCAATGAGACTTATAAAGCAAACATTTATGATTCTTCAGTAAGACAACATGCACCTCGGTGCGCTTTTTGCAGAGGAATAGGCTAGACTTTGTGGGCATTTAGATAAGTAGCGCTTACCCAGAAAAACAACATACCTCCCACATAGCCAAAAAATCACAATTCAGCCAAGAATTGCTGTTTCTGCGGTCACGTGTGTGTTAGTGTGATAGAGGAAAAGGATCCTGAAATAAATGTATTCCCCTGGATCCTTTGATGTCTGCAGAAGGAGGATGTTTTTTCATACAGTACGCCTCGTGTGCATTTCGCAGCCTGTATGTGGCAAAACCACCTCAAATTGTACCTGAAATGAAAAGCCCAGAGTCTGATGCAGCGATGAGAATGGAAGTATTTCTGAGAGTTTTTCTTCCCTTTTTTTTTTCTTCCTTCCTTCTCTTTGGCCTTCTGGGTCCCTCCACCTCCCCTCTTAGCCGTGCCAGAGCAGGCGAACAGACGCGTGTCGCTGCCTGCCTGCAAGGCCCACGCAGGGCTAGCCCCTCTGGGGAGGAGGCTTGCCAAGAAGCCACTGGCTTCCTCCCACTCCCCTGCCCCCGGGGAGGTGGGAGTCCTGGACACATTCCGGGCGCTCATCCCACTTCTGGCATCCCTCGGCGAGGTGGCAAGCCCTCCATCGGCAGGGGCGGTGAAGCCGGCACGGCGCCCGGGATTGGAGCTCTCCCACTGCCTCACACCTTCGGCTCCGGCTGGCAAGCGCTCCGGTGCTCTCCTCCTTCACGCCACCAAGACCGAGAGCAGGATCCCGCTGCTGCTCCACCGGCACAAGATCCCTTGGCCCCCAGCTCGTCTCACGGGGACCTCCCGGGCCACCCCATGCCCTGGCCGCAGAGGTTACCCTCCTGCAGCGCTGCAGCCTGCTGGTGTTTCCACCCCGGGGCCGAGCTGAGGCCACGCAACTCGCTGCACTTGTGCTTTCCGACCAGAAAAAGGCTCTTTTGAAGAGCCAGCGCTCGCCCTGGGGGGGCTGGTGGAGAAGTGCACAGCCCCAAGCTGGGCTGCAAGGTCTGGGGGGGGGGGGCACCCCAGGGCCCCAGCTCAGAGAAGACAAGGGGGTGGCAGCGTGTGGAAGGTGGCACTCCCAGGCTGTCCCCGCGTCCTGGCCCCGGCTGCCACCGCTCAGGTGTGGAACCGTCTCCGCGGCCGGTGCAGCAGCAGGAGCAGCGTCAGGGAATGCACAGACGACAGCCCCGGCTGCAGAAACGGTTAAGGCAAAGGGAATGATTCATTGGAGCAAATTAAAAGCAAAGCACGAGCCGGGCCAACAATAGGGATTAAATGTAGTGTGTGGTTATGTTCTCCTCCAAAAAAATTTCCCCAAACTAAGCCAGGTCGTGTTTGGTTTTCAGAGGGAGACTCGAACGCGATTTCACGCGAGAGTTTTCAAAATTTTAGCAGCCGACTCTTTTATCCTTGCTTCAGAATTGGTTAAGAAAAGGAAAAAGGGCATCATGCGTTTCAAGATATCATTCTGAATTTCAGCCGTTGGTCCATGGGAAGCTAATACCCAATTTATGATTATTAAAAGATTTAAGCCCGCAGCACAGGGATTTAATACATACGCTACGTTCTCTAAAAAAGGTCTTTAAATAGCCAGGTTTTGAAACTAGCCGAGAGCTTGAAGGCTGCTTAATGATCGCAGCTCCACATTAAAGGAAGTTATTTGGACGTGGGAGCAGAACCGACCGATGCTGTGCCGGGCACGGAGGCAGCGAGACCACCCCGGCCCCCCAGAACCCACAGCCGGCCGCGGCGGGGCTGCTCGTGGGCACCGCGACCCCCGGCAAGGGCTCGGTGCCGAGTTGCGGGGTGCCGGCTGAGCCGCTCCCCCCAGCATCTCCGGAGGGCTGGGGGTCTCCCAGAGCCCCACGGCCCTGCTGTCACCCTGCCCACGTTCACGGGGGGAACTGAAAGGAGCTTGGGGGGGGGAGGGTGTTAACCCACGAATTGGGCATCTCCGTTGGCATGATGACGTCAGGTGCCTGCATCACGCTGGCTGGGAGCAGAACGCTGTTTTAACGAGAAACAGCACAGAAGTGGGGCGAGAGGCCGGGTTTCCCCTTGCCGGGGGGGGGGGGGGGGGGGGGGGGCACGGCAGGGTGCTGCTAACCTCCAAGCCCCCCAAACCGGGCCCGGTCGCTGCACGCACAGGCCTTGGGCAGGGCCGCTCTTCCTCGCGGGAGGGGGATGGGGGGGTGTCTCAAGACTTCGGGGGGGGTTCTCACCGGTTCAACCGAGGGAACGGGGTACGGAAAGGTGACAACCTGGGGGCACGCGTACCCGCACCACCCCCACCCCCCCTCCGCGGTTTGCTTTCGGCTCCCCCACGCCGCACAGGGGCTGAGCACACCCGGGTGGCAGAGCCGGGAGCGGGGCCGGGGCAGGAAAATAGCGAGCCCAGCCGCCGGGAAGGGCGAGCGGCGGCGTGGCGGCGCGGTTCCCCGCGCCCGGCCGGCGGCCCCCGGGCGCGGCGGCGGGGCGGGGTTTTCCCATGGCCGCCCCGAGCGGGGCGCGCCCGGCGCGGGGAGCCGGGAGCCGGGAGCGCTCTGGCACGTGCTCCGGCGGGGAGGGAGGCGGGAGGCGGGAGGCGGGGGGGGGGGAAGATGGGGGGGGGGGTAGGGGGGGGTGAAGCGCACGGCGGGGCCGCGTCCCGGGGGCGGAGGCACGAGCGCCGCCGCCCGCCGCCCGCCTGATTGACAGCGGGGGCGGCCGCCAGCCAATGGGAGGCGAGCGCCGCCGGCAGCTTCACTCCCCCCCCCCCCCCCTCCCTCCCTCCCTCCCTCCCTCCCCCCCCCCGCCCATTGGCCGCCCGCCGGCCGCGGCCTCGCGTGCCGCGCCAGCCGCCGCCGCCTCCGCCGCCTCCGCCCGCCGCACGGCCCCGGCCCCTGGCGACATCGCGGGCGGGGCTGCCCCGGGTGCGACCGCAGCCCCCCCCCCCTCCTCGCTCCACGGGGGCTCGGCGCCCCCCCCCCCCCCCCCCCCCGCTCCGCCTCCGCCGCCAACCTGTGCCCGGCGGGGCGCCGGGCGGTGCGGGTGTCACAAGCAGCGCGCGGGAGGGAGGGGGGGGCGGAACGGACGCCGCACCGCCGGGCAGTGCTCGCCCTGCGCGCCGGCGCCCGGGGCCTCCGTCGGGGTGCGGGGCAGCCCCCGGGGGCGCGGGGGGGGGGGGGGGTGGGGGGGAGAAGCGGCGGTGCCCGGGGGCAGCCCCGCCCGCCTCCCCCGTCCTCCCCACGTGGGCGCGCGCTCGGCGGCCGGCGGGCGCGGGGCGGGCCGGCGCGCGTGACGGACAGGCGGGCGGAGCTCTGTCCAATGGGAGCGCCGGCGGTGAGGCGGCCGTGCGCGAGGCGAGCGTTCATTGGTCGGCGGGAGTGTGGGAACGGCCGCGGCGGCGGTTTCACACGAATGGGGAGCCGCCGGCGGGTATAAAAGGCGGGGGGGCGCCGTCCGCCGGCACTGCCGGCCCCGCCGCGCCGCAGCCGCCGCACGCGCCCCGCGCCCGCCGCACGCGCCCCGCGCCCGCCCGCCCGCCGCCGCGCCATGCCCGCCGATACGGGCATGGAGAAACCGACCGCCTCGCCCATCGCGGGGGCGCCGGCCAGCGCTAGCCACACGCCGGATAAACCGCGGAGCGCCAGCGAGCACCGGAAGGTAAATGGCGGGTGCCGGTCGGGGCGCAGCAACGGCGGCGGCGACGCTGGATGGCGGCGAGCCCGCGGCCGTGCTGAGGTCGGTGTCGGGGCTGGGGTGGCGGTGGTGGTGGTGGTGGTGGGGGTGTCGGGACTAGGCAGGCACCGGGGGTGCTCACCGGCTCCGCTCTCCCCGCAGTCCTCCAAGCCCATCATGGAGAAGCGGCGCCGGGCGCGGATCAATGAGAGCCTGGGGCAGCTGAAGACCCTCATCCTGGACGCGCTGAAGAAGGACGTAAGTGGGGGTTTGGAGGGGATTTGGGGGGCGCTGGAGGGGAGGTGGAGGAAGGGGACACGGACGACCCGCGGGCAGCCCTGACGGTACCGCTTTCCTCCCGCAGAGCTCCCGGCACTCCAAGCTGGAGAAGGCGGACATCCTGGAGATGACCGTCAAGCACCTGCGAAACCTCCAACGGGCGCAGATGACCGGTAAGCACTCCCTAGCCGCCCCCCCTCCCCGGGGTGGGGTTGCTTTGGGGGACCGGGGACCATGGGCTGGAGATGTGGGGGTTTTTTTTAACCTGATGCTAACCTTCCCCCACCGCCCCCCCACCCCCCCCCCACCCCATCCTTCTCTCTGCTTTCCAGCTGCGCTCAGCGCCGATCCCACCGTCCTGGGCAAGTACCGGGCTGGATTCAACGAGTGCATGAACGAGGTGACGCGGTTCCTATCCACCTGCGAAGGGGTGAACACCGACGTGCGTACCCGCCTTCTCAGTCACCTCTCGGCTTGTCTGGGCCAGATCGTGGCCATGAACTATCCGCCGCCACCGCCGTCCGCTCAGCCCGCACATCTGGCACAGCAGCCTCTGCACGTCCAGCTGCCCCCTGCAGCAGCCGGAGCCGTGCCCGTGCCCTGCAAACTGAACCCCGCTGAAGCCCTGTCCCCCAAGGTCTATGGGGGCTTCCAGCTCGTCCCTGCTACCGACGGCCAGTTTGCTTTTCTCATCCCGAACCCGGCCTTTCCTCCCAGTTCCGGACCAGTTATTCCCCTGTATGCCAATGCCAACGTCCCGGTGTCCGCAGGCAGCGGTTCGGGGAATGCGGCCGCCACCCCATCAGCATCCCCGGTGCAGGGGTTGACATCATTTGGGGGCAGCATTGTTCCAGCGTCCCAGGCGGGAAGTCCCATCGGAGAGCGCAGTGAATCGGTGTGGAGGCCTTGGTGACTTGCCTAAAACAGATTTCCCTTCCCCCCCAAAAAAACCAACTCTTCTCTTGGCTCCGTTGTATGGAGCCCTGTTATGTCTGGGGTTTTTTAAGCAGATTTAAACAGAAAGGAAAAAAGGACCTCGCTATGAACGTGCTATTTATTATTTTCAGAGGTTGGGATCTCGACTTGTATTTTTACTCCTTTAAAATGCCTTTATTTGAGATACTTTTTTTAAAAATAAATGAGAAATAGTTTTGTAACAAATATTCAAAAGTATAATGCCAAAGTTGTTTGTATCCTGTTTGTCTGTGTGTGTGTGTGCCTGTGTTGAAGACTTCCAAAAAAGAGAAAAAAAAAAAATTGCAGGTGTTTAAATAAATAAACTCTTTGAAATAGATTTATTTTTTCCCTCCCCCCTTCCTTTCATTTTGTTGGGTAAGAATGGGCAGAAACAAGCTCATCCTGGCTGTGCAACCCCCTCAAAATAGTAGGAGCAAACTTTGTGGCCTTAGATAAGGCTGTTGGAAGGGATTCCTGTGAAAAATAGTTGGGGGAGGGGAAAGGTGAGGGGTTTGAGGGGGGTCCGGCAGTGTTAAATGTCTCCTGAGAGCTTTGAGAGTGTTGTATTCCCACTCAGAAGAAACAGATTCCTAAAAATCTGCTCCTGGAAGCTGAGGAAACTCTTGCTGCTCTTCAGAGTTTGTGCCTCGCCACCTTGCTGTAGGGATTGCCGGCGTGGGGGTGGTGTGCTCAAAAGTTACTATCTCGCCTACAAAAGAGGCAAGAGAGTCTGTCCCTATTGTGGGGAGGGTAATTAGAAGGTATAAAGGGTCTCATCGAGTATGCAGCGGGCTCTTTGGGAAGTTGGGAACCCTATTGAAACGCCTGGGAACTCGGAGCTGAGGGTTAATGTGTGTCTTTTTTTTTCTCACCACTCTCATTGACAGGGCCAGATAGACTCTGATACTCAATGCTGTTGTAAATTCAATTGCCTGGCCTCACAATGCCCACCTCATAAAAGAGAATAACTTGGGGTTGTGGCTTTTTTTTTTTTTTTTTTTTCCAGTAAGCAAGGGAACTGAGGAAAAGACAGTTTTGCCACCCATTCTGACTCACCCCCAGTACTTGAATCCTGGCCAAGTGGAAGCAATTGCAGCCTCACACACACAGAATTAACCACTTCCAATTGTCACCAATTAATAAGGCTGTGGTGTGGAGAAAGACCATTAAGAGTGAATGCACGGTATGGAAGGGAAAGCTTTGTGTGCTTTGCTCCAAATTTATGAGGTGGGGCTATCGCGTAATCTTTGAGAGAAAAGCCAACAGATGACATGTGTGCGTGCCAAAGCCACGTCCAGAGGCGTAACCCATCTTGGCTGGGCTTTTTCCAGCCTTGAGTCCGTGGGATCCCCGTAGGCAAAGCTGATTCTCCCCGAGACCTAGGGTTTCTCTTGGCCGTTGGGTCGCGGTGGGACCGGCCGCATTCCACCGTTCAGAGAATGACTTGATGTTTGCAGACCGTCCAATGACTACGACAGGCCCAGGGGTGTTTTAGAATTGCAATTTCATCTTTCAAGGTCTAGGTCTATTAGCAAGCAGGTTGCAGCTTCTGTGAGAACGCAGCGTCGGGTGTGTGTGTGCGTTGGGGGGTTATGCACAGCAGGTTATCCGCTTCTGAAGGCTTTTTTACACCTTCATGATATTTCGGCCACGGTTAGATAGGGAAGCGCAGGCTGCTTGGAGCCTGGTGCTGATCCAGTCCAGCAATTCCTCTGCACCAAAGCGTGGGCAATCGATCAGTGCTGAAAGTCCTCCATCCCACAACCAGAACTAGGTATCCATTTGAATCAGGAGGTTCCCAGGAGGTTTTGTTATGCAATCACAGACATAAAATCATGTTACAGCGATTCTCTTCCATCCCCCACAGCCAGTTACTACCCCTCCTCTTCTGTCTGAAGAAGGCTTGGAAGAGCAGATGAAAGCCTGCCTGTCGCCTGCGTGTAACTGTATACCTCCCCGGGGCAGCACCATGTCTCTGGACTTGTCCCTCACTGCCCAGTCCCCTCCAGATCGCCCCTAGGTTCAGCGAATTTCTTTTATTGACAAGGCACCCAGGCTAAAAGCGAGACTGCCGAGAGCTACACTGCTGAGTTCAGGCACAGAGGGGGGGGAAAAAAAAAAAAACAACCCAACACCCACCTCTTTTCTGAGTGGGTTTTGAAGGATTGCAGCAGTGCAAACATGACACACACAGCGGCGTTCCTCTGGGACGCTCATCTCCCGGCGCATGTGAAGCAGTCATTCACCGCTCTGCCTCTGAAGTGAGACCCTGCAATGCGAGCACTACAAGTAAGGCTACCGCTGCCTCCACAGAAACACCGCAGAGCCCCAGTGATCAGCACCCTACTTCTGTGTCCAGCACTGCCACCCGCTCTCTTTTCGGCCTCAGGCCTCTGTGCCCGGGTCCCGTGGGACAGAAGCTGGACACGAGGCGCACGGCACCAACAAACTGGCGTGCCAGAAGCTCCAAATCTTTCCAAGGGATGTCGTTGCCGTTAACTCCAGAGCGCTTCAGAAGATGTACAACTCGAGTTCAATCTCTGTGGCTGCCCTTGGGCCGTATCCAGACCTCACATTTCTGCAACTGCTCTCCTGGCTACTCCTCTGGAAAGGGAAGGGGGCTGCCCTGCTCCTTCGAGGCTTTCTATACATCTGCTTTTCCAGATTGTGTTAAATTTGGTCTTTATCCCTTTAAAGGTGCAGTAAAAGAGTGGAGTGTGCTGCTGCTGAAAGGTGAAAGTCCGAAGGGATGGACGCAGTGCCAAAGCGATAATGGTTAGGCAGAGTGCAGGCAGCCAGAAGTCCAGGGGCGCAACGGCATGATCTGGGCGTGGAGGAGCAAGGCGAGGTGGGAGGAAGGCAGCAGTGAAACCCAGCCGGCCCGTGATGCCTCCTTCAGCTGAACTTCACTGCAACAGCTCTGCCTCGTTCCAAGGGAAAAGATACGGCGCTAGCCGCTAACTAGCCATTTCCAGGGCTGGCAGAAGGCTAATCACAGCCGGGAATTCAGTTCCAGCTGCAAAACTCGGTGAAATGTTTAGCGGTAGTTCAGCTGTGTCTCCATAGTACTGCAGCCCCAACAGGCATCCCCTGAGAAGCACCGTTCAGTGCAAGGAAAGAGAGTCTCCTGCAAGGCCCCGGGCAAGAAGCAAAGCCCCTTTCAGCTTCTGGGCTGGCCCAGTTTACCAGCTGATGAAAAAAAAAACCAAACACCTGGGAAAAAGCACCCGAGGCTTCAGCTGAAGTCTTTTTCCCTTCCCATCTCCTGCCCTGATGCCTTTGCATTCCTCTGCTTACAAGTTTCCCAGCGAGGACGTTTTCGGGGGTTATCCTCCTGCCTGCGCTCTGCTCCACACAGTTTCCTCGCCCTCCAAGGGCAGCTACATCTCGTTCTCTGCTGCTGCTTAGTTTTTTCCCCTTCCCCACCCGGGAGGGAGCGATGCAGCCCACAGCACCGGGCAAACCCAGCACTGGTGGGAGGCCCAAGGCCTGTGGGGTGCAGGGCGGGGAGCTGCCCGCCCCTCCCTTTCTGCGTGGGGGTCTTGCCCTCCATCCCATCCCAGTGGCAGCCTCACTGGAAGGCGGCCGAGGGCTGCGTGAGGGTCCCGGTGGTGTTACAGAGGGGTGGCGTGGGGCTCCGGGGTCATCTCCCCGTTATTCCACACTGGGAGGGAATTCCACACCACAGAGGGAGAGGAGGGTGTCCATGACCCCCTCGGCCCGGGGTGGCCAAGGCAGGCAGGCCGGCAGACACCGCCTCGTCCTTTTGGATCGTGCATCCCAGAGACCCTCCGAGGAGAGAGCGCGGTTCCTCTGGCTCAATGGATGCAGCCAGATTTACTCAGGCTGTTAAGCTGATTAATTGAAATGAAGTTCCTCCAGAGAATCGGCGTGTTCTTTGAGGTCAGGGTCACAACACTGAGACGCTTAATCAGATCTTTCCATTTAGCCCCTCTTAGGCAGGCTGGAATGCAGGCTCTTTCAAAGCAAGGCACTTGGCGCCAAATTTCTGCTCTGCTATCTTGCCTCTTCCATTACATTTAACCAGCACATCCATCATTATGAAATAAAACCCAATGCTACAAATCCAGCTCAGGTGATCTTTCCACAACCAAAGCCGGCAGGAAAAAAAAAAAAACAAACCAACACCCAACTCCTGAGCTTGATATTGCCGTTGTTTTAAAAAGCGATGCAGAACGGTGCGGAAAGGGTAACTGTCACTCTGTGTCGGTCCTTTCGGAGGAAGGGGGCAGATGTTTCTGTGCGGATAACAAATTCCTTTATCTGACTGAAGCATTTCTCTGGGGAAGGTGGAGGAGGTTATTATAAGGTTACCCTGAACTATTGTTAAAGAAAGGGGGTTTTCATTGCAATTCAAGAGCCCGTCATATTACCCAGAGATAAATCACTCCTGTATGGCTATGGAACAGCTCTTATGCAACAGAGAAGCCAGATCCCACATGTATTAAAAGCACTGAAAGCTTGTCCATTGTATCACTGATCGGCCAGAAGTTAGCATACCCAATTAGCACGTACACTTCTGTGGACCTCCTCTGCTCCTACTTCAGTCCCGGTAAGCAGGAGGACATTTCTTACATCTAAGGCATTGATAACGTCATTGTTTCTATTTCTTTAGTCTCTCAGATGATGTGGGGCCAGTATCTCCGTTTTGCTGTACAGCAAGATGTTCGTAATTTCGGTGGCAAGGTTAGAAGCGCAATATGTGTGCGTCGCATCTTTAAGCAGAGCTGCACAAGCCATGAAGGAACCCCCCAGATCTTGGTAATGCTGGCTGGGCGAGGGGGGGTGTCCCCCCCGAAATCCTCCCAACCCTTTCCCATTCACTACTCTAAAGTTCAAGACAACAGCCACAAAGCCTAGTCCGTATTGCAGACACCTATGAGATGTTGGATCTTTATCAGTCACAACCAGGCTCTGCAAAAGCTGCCAGGGCTTTAAGGGAGTCTGATCTTCAACAACTGCTGAGTTTTGCTCTTTAAAAATCAGCCTCTTTAAGGCACCTTAAACTGAACAGCAACATAAAGAAGTGTCGGTCCTTGATAAGCTGCCAGTCCTTAGTGTGAGTTTTTAAAGCCCCGATAGTCCGGTTTCAGCTTCAGTTACTAGCAAGTGCAATCCCACTGGGCTCCTCTGGCAGTTGGAGACACCTCTTTGCGAGGTGGGACTGCCCCGCTGGGCTGGCTACAAACTGGGCGGGAAACGGCAAAACTCCTGGCTCCTCCACGAGTGTTTCGTTTGGATAAGGTTACTTTACGTTCTTTTAAGTGACCTCTCTCGCTTCAGAGATAGCACAGAAAAGTCTACGGAGTAGGTAGGGGTATATTCTACAGCCATTTTCTACCAATAACTACCCTGTTAATGCTTCTTGCACAGTCAAAAGAACGACCATGCATCCGCAGTTAATTCCTTACTGCATCAGAGAGCAAACAAGTCACGTCTGTCTTTGCACTTCTTTTTATTTTCTGATTTGTCAGCAGACAGCTCTGGGTGAGCCATCCTTTCCTCCACAAACCAGGCCTTTCTGGCTACTTGCGGGTTCATACACATCTGGATGTCTACGTTGCCCATGCAGAGATGAGCGGTTTTTATTTCTGAGCTTTTCCGAGACAAATATTTGTAAACAGGCTTGTTTTCAAAGAGAAAGATTTCAAGGCCAAAACGTAAAAATAGACCGCAGCAGATGGGAAGAAGGCATGAGAATCCACGTAGGTTTAACAAAGGCCTAAGTCAGGGTCTCTGAGCAGCCCGTGTTTCTTTGACAGCGTTTGGGTGCTAAAACAGCTGACAAATCCTGAGTGCAGAAGCGCTGCTACCGATTCCCCGTGCCTTATGGAGCGACAGGGCCAGGTGAGGGACTGTTGAGCAGCGTGGGTGGGATGGTGTGAAGGTAAAAAAGCTTTCCACAGGCATCTAAAATCAATTAGCAGCATTTAGAAGCTATATTTAACTCTGTTTCTGAAAGCAGGCAGAGAACTTGGTTTATAGTTTTCTCATTAAGGCTGTTTACATGGCTAGAGATTTTGTTCTCCCCCCTCCCCAAATCTGGAGAAGATAAAACAGGCATGAAGTACTCTGCTCACAAAGAGGCAATTGCTAGAGCACGGATTTTCTCTGGGAAGACAAAGCAGCATCAGAGCGGGTCAGAATCCAATCTTGCGGTTGATATAATTGAGCTTAGAACCTGTCCCCTTGTGTAGGAGGAGGACGAAAATGACACCAAAGTTCCACCGTCTCTTTGTGAATCATAAAACGAAGCCCTGACGTGCTGTGCCTATCACAGTATTTTTCACAAGAGAACAGAATAAGCCACACTGACCCACCCAGATCTAGTCAGGGTACGGGCATTTTGCATCCTTGCTGTTCTCCTTCCGTTTCCCCAACAACCTTCTCCCCTCGCTGCTCCTACCATGCCGCGTCCTGTTGTTTGGTACCGCACCGATGCCACGTGTGCTGCGAGGAAGGCTGTGCTGAGGGCTGAGCTGCTTGGGTTCTGCAGGGTCCCCTCTTGTGTTTTGCAGTCCTTCTGCGTCCTAGGTCCTGGGGCAAGAGATGGAGAAGTGAGAAGGTGGAACAATTCCAGACAATTCCACAGCAAAGGTGGTGACGTGTGTTATTGCTGCTGTTACCTGCCTGTGGAATGGTGACATCAACTTAAACCTCCAGTCAAGGGACGGGACCCAGCTCTGCAAGACGCTGACACCCAAAGAAATTAGAGAGGATGTGAAGAACGGCCATAGCCAGCAAGTAACTTTTAGTGTATTTTGCTTTGTGAACAGATTTCCCACTCTAAGTCCAAGTGGGAATTATCTTTCCATCACCGCTGACCATCAAAAGCTTCATCGCTTTCTTTGCGTAACAGCTTTGGAAAGACGACAGCGCGGAACAGCACACAAAAGCTATGAGACGACACAAACCGCTGCTTAAGATTCAAATAGACTAAGACACATCTATTGCCTGGTTATTTTTAGCGGGGACCAAAGTGCAGTGACCTGGCTGTGAGGAGGGTAAATTCAACTGTCTTGGAGCAACTCAACTTGATCGGAAAGAGCAAGCTGTTGGTGATTGTTTCACCTACCAATGTGACCTGTGCTACAGACCTCACTGTCTTTCCCCCTCCTGCCAAAGCGGACTATCCTTCAGTACCAGCGTGTTTACAAGCTCTTGAAGTGCCCTGGCCCCAGGCCAGAGGAGAACTGAAGCTGACGGTGCCCCTTGCACACATGTGATTCTGGAAGCACAAGGTCAGCCCACTAGCAAGAGACACAGCGACATCCTTGAGAAGCTTTTTCTTCTTTCCCGTTGCCATTCACTTACTACTGTTAAAATAGCTGACAACACGTGTTAGTGTAAGGCAAAGTAATGCAACTTTGCTGAAAATGGAGGTCTGCCCTCAGAGGAGCGTGATTCAGTGCCACGGCTATGGATCTTGCTTGCGTCCTGCAAGCGAGCGAGGTACTTAATTAAAAATAGGCAGCCCAGAAAACACACAAAGAGATTTGTTTCCGTAATTTCTCTCTCTATATGTGGCCTTTGAGGGGCAGGACTTCAAGTGGCTCAGTCCAGAGGGGAAAACCAAAGCGCTACTTAATGCACCACGCAGCTGTGGTGTGGATGCAAAACGGGCTGTAGAAAGCCAACAGCGGCACTGCAGCTGCTCCCCAGGTCCATGCTCCCTGCGCGTGCCCTTGACCTGCAGGGGACCAGCGCCACCGGTGACACCCGCCCTGCGTGTTCCGCAGCACAGACCGCTGCGGAGCGTGGAGAAGAGCACTGTAAATTCACACCCGTGCCGGTAACTTGTGCTTCCCTGCCCAGAGTCAGGTAACGGGGCAAGGCTGGAGTACCCGCGCTGCTCTCGGGAGGTGGGAGGATCCCCACGGGTTGGCTTTGCTCTGACGAGCGGTGCTGCAGCAAGTCTGGGGTCCTGGCTGCGTATCCAGCGGCTGAAACTCAGGCTGTTGTGGCTTTGCTGTTTACATCTGAGCTAGTAGACTAAAGCTAGCTCGTGTATTACAGACACATTCCTGTAGATTTGTTCCCCAAAACCTCACTGTTGAGGTCCTTCTGGCTGCTTCCCTGAAAACATATTAAATGGGAGCTGGATCACTCCAATAGCAGCGGGGAAATGAATCCAGTTTCCTAGATGTGAATTGCTGTTTGGAGTTTGGCTGGTCTAAGGTCAGGTGTCAGTGACATTAGTCCCATCCTAGATGAGATGCAAGTTTTACGAAAAGACGCGGATCAGTGTCTGTCTTAGGACAGATAACTCTGCTTTCAGCAGTGAAACTGGCAGCTCACTTTTTTTCTGTCTAATGGTTCGTGTGGAGGCTACATGGTAGAAAAGATCCAGTCCTACTGAATTACAGATTGTGGCTTTGAAGGCAGATTCTGCTCAATATAAATTGAGCTCTTGTGCCTTAACTTTTATCCTAAACGCTCTCAAGACTGTGGGATTCTCTCTGAGCTCTAAGGTTTCAGCAGCCTTTGCTGTGAAATCTCAGAGGACCGGTTGTGCCCTGCTGTTGGAGAATTGATTTCCCACATGAGCTGATTTGTCACTAAGAGCAAAGCTCTCAAGCTCAGAGTCCTACTGCTCAGAAGCAGAGCAGGGCAAGAGTTCAGGCGGTTGGTTGGGCCAGGGTTTGAGGTACCTTTCCCTGGGGTGCAGGGCTTCACAGGCGAGGTATCCCTTGCTGTTTGTTTTCCACACATCTTGCTCTTTGCAGAAGGCACAGGGGGCTCCAGCTGCCTCGTCTCTGTTTGCTCCCCGCACCCTTGGGCGGTCGCTTTGCCTCCTCAGAAGCAGAAAGCACCGATGTCTGCAGTATTCCTACCGTGGTGGTTAGCCCGTGGAAAAGGTGCCCAAAAAAATGCCTCCAGCCAGCGGGTGTATTACAGACTGACCCTTTGTTTTCAGTAGGGACTAAGTCCTGTCAACACCAGGTCTCTCTCCCGGAGCCATGGGGAGTCCTGCATGAAAGAAAAAGCTGCCAAAGAACGAGCGGATGATGCCTCACCTTCTGCAAGGGAAGGTTACTTATCCTTTTTTGTGTCCTGGGGGAACGTCTCCCTGCAACGCCGTTTTAATTCGCAGAGAACGCGTCAGGTTTGCAGCGCGGCGGCTGAAATCCGTAGAGCAACCACGCTCCCACCCCCACCACACCACACCCCCCCCCCCACTCGGAGAGCGGGACCACGTGCGCTTTGCCAGAAGTGTCTGCTTCGCTTCGCGGGAACGCGCAAACGGCTGCTCTAGAAAGGTGACAAGGGATCTCTGCCAGCCTGAAATTACCGCGGATTAGCGAGAGCCTGCCTCGTCGTGTGCCTCCACCACTCGCAGCGATTCAAAAAGGCACGGGTTTTCGCGGAGCGAGGCAGCACCTCTGCGGCACAGGGATTTCACAGCCGGGCTGGTTTCAGGACGTTCCTCGGCGCCGGGGGAGACGGCGAGGCTCTGCCTGCTGCTGTCGGCGGGTCTAGCGCTGGTTTGGAGTTTGGGGCCAGCTCGTGGGTACCTGTCCGGCAAGAAGGCTGCCATACCCGTGGCTTTCGGAAAGAATGGCTGCTCATTTGAAAAGGAGTAGGACCACCGCTGACAGCTGATGCCCAGGGCGGTATAGAGCAGGGCACCCCTCCCTCTGCACACCCTGCTGTGGGGCCGAGAGCCCTCGAGAAGAAGGAAAGGGCATGGGCTGAGGTGAATTTTAGGCTGGCCCATTTGCTCTTCTTCCCCAGCCCCCGTCTACCTCTTTATCTGTCTGTTCTTCTGTTTACCTAGCTAGCTACCCACCCATCTGGATTTATGTATCTAGTAGATACTCTAATGCACATGGGATTGTATAAAATCTCACCCCTATTCAGTGTTCAGTGGCGTTTGACTAAACTGGTCAAACTTTGGGCTGGTTCTTACAGAAAATGAGTGTCAAGTATCTTTTTCCTCCCCTCCACCTCACTGGCAATCTATATACCCAAATTTGGTAGCTTTCAAAATGTAGCAGATCAAAGTGTTCGTGAATGTTATTTTTAAGTGGAGAATTATAAAGCCAGTTGTGGCTTTAATTCTGCATCTGCTGGGTTTAAACTTCTCCTGAGCCAAATGAAGTTGTTATGATTGAGTTGCGACTATAAACCTCACTAATTACAGTTCAAACAAACTTTCGGGTCTCTTCACCAGGAAATCAAAACATGAGGGTTGTGTGGGATGAAAGAAGCTATTTTTTATGATTTGCCTTTAATATCTCTTTGATACTCAGTGTTATAAGCTGACCTCTATGTTCATAAACTGACATATGCTTGGCTTCCAAAGGTGTCTCCGTGGACAATTCCCATTCCTGGGGTCACAGAAAAGTCCAGATATGGGTACTTCTTCTCTGTAGTACCCAAGCAGGGATGCAGACAGAAATACCTCCCAGGTACTGTGCAACAGGCTGATACATATTAGTGCAAACACTCTATTGGCTTTAGCAAGAATCGAGATCCAGCCCAGAGCTGCTGGTGCTATAAAACAGTTAGAAAAGTTTGCAGGGGACCTGAGATCAAACCCTTCCTGAGCCCAATTGACTCGAGGCCATGAATTCAGTAGCGTCTGTGCTTCCTCGGAGGCCATAATTTCTATCCCAGAGGACACGTAGCTCTTCTATCACACTTTAGATGTAACTTCAATTCCAAATCTGAACAGAGAGACTTTCAAAGGTCCTTGGGAAGAAAAAAGTAACGAAAAATGTTGTTTTGGAAACAATCTTTTTGTCTAAGGTGTGTCATAATAATATACCTCATCGTTAAATGTGAAATAGTATTTGTAGCGTAAAAAAAGAAAACAGAGCTTGAAACCCTAAACAGTTCATTTAGCAAGTCACTGTATTTTCATATGACTTTAAACTTTAACTGTGGACGTTGAGTTGTGACTGATTCGCTCCCGAGTTCTCCCTCTGTTGCGCGTGCAGCTGTTCTCAGAGGTGAACTGCCCTGCTAACCTTTATCGGGTCCTGAAACGTGCACCTCTTTGGGATCGTATTGCACCGAAGGCCTGACTCAAACTTTATCAAGATTAACTGGAGTCTTTCCATTCCACTGATTTCTATGGCCAGTGAACTAGTATACGAAAACAATTAAGTGGTAACCCAAACTTCCATTCAGAACTCATCCCGACCTCCTTTTGGCTGGCGAGCATGGGTCACTCTCTACTTATCGTTTCCTCTTTCCACACAGTTCTTTGCAAAAAAGGATTTAGGCTGGTTCTTACAGAAAATGAGAAAGCAAGAAGGCAAATGTGAGAGCTCTTTTTGAGCTGTCACAGTCTGTGTAAAAATTTGCTAAGCCACTACATCTTGGGCCTTTCTAATGAAAGGCCTTCAGAGACGTGCTCCTCTGCAGTGATTTTCTTCCCATACTCTGCTTCTTTGCAAACCCGCTGCCCCAAATTCCTTCAGAAGAGTTAGGACAGAAATGAATATAGCCTGGTTTTATTTGCTGACCCTCCAGGATTCCTCCGACCAAGGTCCATCAGCCTCCACCCCCTTCCACTGTCAAATCCTATATCTCAGCTTAACAGGGATGCAGAAGAACGCGTGTGTCTGAGGCTAGCTGAAAAATGATTTGTTCGAACCATCTCATAATATATGGATGATGGAAGCCTCCCACTGATGACCTGTCAGGCAGCACTCCAGCACTGGGTGCTGGATGGGATGACACATTCACAGATAACAAACTTTGCTGTCAATCACTTGTGTTGTTAGACGTGGACTTGACGTGACAGCTATGGCTAACAACAGTTTTGATTGACATGTATACGAATTGCAGAATATGGAATGCGAATAGAAACAGGACTCATCTCCAACTGGACATAGCCCTGGTGCATTTCAAAACCCAGGGCAAAAAGCAAGCAAATTTTAAAGCACCGTGGGCAGAGCACCTTGCCATGATGCTGTGCTGGCCCTCGCTTTGGTTACCTGCTGGGGAGCACGACGCTCAGGGCTGTTTCATCGTAGCTGCTAACTGCGCCCTGACGGAAAGTCCAAGGGCTGTCGGTGGTAGGTAGACCAGCGCCAGCCCGGTGTTGTTGTAAGACAACCCTGTGCTGACACCGCAGGCGGCTGCAAAACGCAGGTTCCTCGCATCAGTCGCCCGCTAATGAGCTGTCTCCTAATCTCACTGCTTAGCCCCAGGACCGGCTGCTTCCTCGAAAACTGAAGCAGCCATCTCTCGCCACCGTGGAGGGCAGGGGGCCATTCTGGTGGCTGCTGCCCCGCTTACTTTTGCATGTGGTGTAGTGCTGCCGTCTTTGCCCTGCTTCTTTGCGCCTGTACCTCTGTCAGCGGGTCTGACCTCCCTGTCTGGGGCCAGCTGTATGGCCAGGGGTCCCCAGTTTGGAGAGCACATCGTTCTCTAGAGCAACAGATGCCACTGCTTCTTTCTGGCACCAGAGCTGGTACCTGAGCGAACGCAGCTCAGGAACTCCATCCAAAGCTTTAGGTTAAAGTGGGGAGTGTAAGGCCAGAAAGGATGGACGTAGCCAACAAAACAACTTCTGCAACTCTTGCTGGCAACAGCCCGTCCTCACCTGGTTGCCACTTCTAAAAGTCGCACTCAGAGCGTGCGTTTCTCCAAGCACGCAGGGCTGACACTTCGCAGGGCTTGCTCCACGCTTTTCTGCGCCTGTCCTCTCGGCTGCCTTTCCTCTCCTCTCTGAACCCTCTCAGTTATTTTAGGCGAGTGACGGAATCCAGACAGGTCTGTCTCCCAGGAGGGGAGCAGAGGGCGGTGGAGCAAGGCAAAGGAGGGGAAGTCAGCTGGTGAATCAACAGCAGGCCAAGGCATGCTCTGGGACGTGGCTTCAGGGAAGTTATTCATCTTGTAATTCACCCTTGGGTTCTCTTGGCCTCATTTTCCCATCGCTAGGTCTATTATTTCAGTCATTGTGAAGGTATCCTGTCGGAGCTGTCAGGCTGGGAGTGGCCCACCTCCCCGCTGACAGAGGGCAGAAGGCATGGGAAAGTGTCAGCCTGCCAAGATTGCACGCTCGGAGCAGAGGCTGCTCGCCTCACGCTGGAAACTTGCCGGTGGCAGATTGTTAATGTCATTACAACACTTACACAGGAGCAGCAGGTTTCGCCTATCAACCTGCTGCAGGCAGACGAGAAGAAGAACGGGGAGGCGGGGGCCAGGGGGAAGGGAGTGGGCGTCCAGAAAAGAAAGGCGGCGGAGAGTCGCTCGAGAGTCTGCAGACCTGGTGCTCTTTCTGCCTTCTGCCAGGGAGTTTAACAGGATCCACCCGGACCTCACGTGGAGGCATCCGGGGCAGAAGCCCTTTAGAAATGCAGCAGGTGCTGTGTGGAAGGAGCTCGGGATGGATTGTCTGGGCTGGCTTCCCCAGCACACCTGCCTCTTTGCCAGCGCTGAAACACAAGCCTCAAACGGAAGAGAGATAAAGGCACTGGGCTTCCTCGGGGTGTATGGGGAGGCCGGGCGCTCTCCGCAGCTCCTCTGCGGTGTGTAGATCCATCCATGCCCTGCCAGCTGTCGGGGCCGTGCTGCAGCGAAACCAGGGAGCGTTCTCCCCAAGGCGTGAGCCAGATCCTGGCTGGTGCTGAGCACCCGAGCCTCTTTCTGCAAGGGCTGCAGGAATTCAGGCCGCTCAGAGGAGGCTGCTACAACCGAATGTCCATCCTCTAAAGCGACAATGTACAACCCCGCTGTTGCGGTCTCATGAGATACTGTACTTGGGGCAGGTTCAGGCCACAGGTGGGCTCAGGATTTAGTGCATCGAGAGGATTTAGGACACGAAAAACCACACAGAATTGTAGTTTCTTTTCTCTCCCCTAAGCCTGATCTTTGCATTCGAAAGGACTCAGCATGGGACAAATCCCAGGGCTGAGCGTCCAAGTTGGGCTGGGTCCTGAGCTGTGGGGCTGTGAGACCCACATCATCTACCCCCAGCAGCCTTTTCATTGACACTCCAGACCAGCTGCTCGGTTTAGGACTGGAATCAGCAAGCTAAAGAGTGCTCTAAACAAGCCACAGTAAGGAATTTGTCCCAAAATGTTATCGGTGACAGACATTTCTGCAGCAGGAGGAGGGATGTGGCACTGTCTCCATCTCTCTACGCAAGCGGCACTTCAGTGTTTTACTTGTTTATGCTGTTGTACCCTAAGGGCCCAGCTGAGATCAGAGCCGTACTGTGCCGGACAGTATGTGCACAGCCGAAGGGGACAGTCCCGGCCGCCAGAATAGGCAGAGACCGAGCAAAAGCAGAAAAGGAAACGACTTAGTGCCACCCACGAAGGTAATGGAAGAGGCAGGAAGAGAGTCCCAGTCTCCCCAGTTCCCCCTCTGAGGACACTCTCCATCTCTTGGGAAGAAAAAGGAGGACACTGAGCCACCAGTGCTCCCTTTCCCATGCCAGGACACAAGCTACAGCTTCCCTCCCGTGCCAGCCTGCCGAGCAGCCCAGGCACCCAGCCGGGCGCTCCAGAGTCACCCTCCGCCAGGGAGATGAGTCGGGTTTTGAGGGCAGCCGCAGCTCTCAAGCGCGCACAGCCACGAGCCTGCAGGTTGTGCGTAGATGCAGCGATAACCAGAGAGCAAGGGATGGTGCGTGGGACCAGCGCCTGGCACAGGGAGCCCTTCCTCCCTCCCTCTTCCAAGCAGGTCTGGGTGCAATGTGCATCGCTTCAGGGGAGATATGTGCCTGCACCCTGCTCCAAAACCCTGGGAGCCTTCGGGGCAGCACTTTGAACGTTTAAGCAGGTACCTTTTCTTTTCCTTTGAATGCTTAGCCTCTTAAATCAAATCTAACTCCGGTTCAGTGCAAGCTGACGAGGGAAATCCGGAGCTGCTTGGGGCAAAAGCTAATGTGTTAAGCACTGAGATATAGTCCAGATGTAGAACTCTCCAGGGCCACAACGGGTCTTTGAGCTGCTTGTTTGACACCTCTGGTTTAGACATTAAAAGTCCCACCGGGGAGGAAATCCTCATGGCCTGAGTTATGTGCTATTTACGGATGGGGCTCTGGGCAGCCCTTGAAAGAGCTTGTAATAAAACCTGGAATAATAGTAAATTATTAGCATGGACTAGGAAAGGGGCTTTATTTTTTGAGGCAGCTGGTTTTATGGATATTTTTTAATGCTGGATGAAGATAAAAATCCTGCTGCCTCTGAGGAATAAGAGAATGCAGAAGAGGCAGAGAAGTGTGTGAAAGCTCCAGGTCCCATTTGGAAAAGCACTCGGCAGGCAATAAAACCATGTTTCTCAAGCTAAATTGTTTGCATGTGATAGCAGAGGCTTTTCGCCCCAAGTCAGATCTGGGGCTCACACAGCAGTTACTGGCTGGATGCTTCAGCTTCCCACGTGGAGTTCTGCGAACGTCTCTCCGCTCTTCTCTGGGTCCCAGGTTTTTTCCTTCTGTTGCCCACCTATGAAGGGCCCTCCTCCACGCTCTTCTTTCCTGACTCCCCACTTCTTGCCCTGCCGGGTGACCTCCTGCAAATCACTTCTCTTCATCCAGAAGCCCTTCAGGGAAAGGGCTGCTTCTGCCACCGCGGCCGTGCAGGACCGAGCGCTGCTGGCCTGCGAGCCACTCCGCCCGCTGCATGTCAGGAGCGGCCACGGTGTGAGTAACCAGGTGTGGTACACCGCCACCCCCACATCTCCCGCACCTTTCCCAGCTCACGGGGTCTCTTGTCTCCTCCAGCCGTGCCTTGCACACGTCCCAGCCGCTTCACGCTGCTGCCAGGCTGTGTGACAGCGCCTCTGCTCACCATCCCAGCCTGGGGGACCGGCACTTTGCAGGAGCACTTATTAGCTCTGGTATCTGACCGCCTGGGAGCTATGGGAAGGGGATTAAGTAGTTGCTCATGCCTTTCCCAGCTCACTTTCGCCATCCCAGGAGTGAATCACAATGGATTTTATCCTTTTTGACTTTTCCCCCCAAAAAAAGGAACTGACCCTTAGCTTGCCACAGAAATGAGTGATTTTTCCCTAAGCACACTGCTGTGATGACAGGGGTCTTCACCCTCACGTGGGGCTCTCAGCTAGAGGAGAGGCGTTGAAGCTCTTGGCAGGGTACAATGGTACGGCAAGCTTTCGAGCTGTAACTGCGGTGCCTGGTGAGCGCCTGCCAGCCCCAGCCCCAGCCCCGTGCACCTGCCGCGCTCCCAAAAAAGGTGAGCAGAGCACTCGGGATCCAGGCAGCAGCCTGACAAACGTAATTCCCACTCGTCCTTCAGGCTGGTAACACAAACCCTCCAACTCCGGGGCTGCGTGGCTGCGGCACGGGGATGAAGAACCCAGTTCGTACGGCAGCCGCACCTTCCTTCGCCTCGCCGGCTGCCCAGAGCCAGCACGCTCTGTGCTTGCCGGGAGAAGCCAGAGCCCTCATCAGCTCTTTGCCCGTGTTCACATGCATTACAAACACAGCTGTCATAATTCTCCCTAACCTGAGCACTTTAAGGATGGTAACACAGTGTCTGCACGACTTTCCTTTCCCCTGATATGACTGGAAGTGGCAGGATTTCTCCTGCCCATCACTGGCTGCCCTTGAGTTGTCTCCTAGACATGTTGCTTTTTTTTTTCCTTCCAGGGCTTTATTTTTCTCTTGTCGCTCTGTTTGCTTGTTTATTTTCCTCCCCGCTTGGTGTTAGCCGTTGAGACAGAACATCCAAAGCAGCTACAGGGCTCGTTCAAAGAGTGACAGAACTGAAAGGATGGGGTTTTTTCTACTGGTGAGAGATGCTGCTTTAGAGCAGTCATTCTCTTTATATCAAAGAGGACACATCCAGTGAATGCTGTGGACTGCACCAGTGCCAAAGACTTGCAAGGGAGTGTAGTGACAGCTACGTGCCCACACAGCCAAGCAGAGTGTGGGGGAAGGTGTTGAACGGCCGCCTCCTCACCCACCCCGCTCTCCGTCCCCTCTCTTCCCTGGGATATCACTGCACAGCTTCAGGAGACTCCACGAGGCCAGGCCGTGATCCTGGCTACTGCTGGAATGGACTTAATGATTCATGAGGAAGCACAGGAGACCTCAATATACACGAGTCCAGATTTTCTAGAGGGCTCTGCTCACATATAAGCACCAAAGTAAGGGCCAGGAAAGCACTACATCCCAAAGTTGTCCCCCCAGCAGCTTGGATGCACAAGCTGTCTGGCCCACAGAGATGAAAAGAGGGAATCTGATCTGCTTCCCAGGGAGAAAGGAATGAATCAGCTCTCTACATGAAGCTCCCCTCAGGAGCAGTGGAAAGGAACCAGTGAAGAAGAGCAAGGCTGAAGAAATAAAGGGTTTTTCTGCTTAGGATCTGCACCAAAATGACTCCAGCACTCCTCAGCTGTCCCTAGACAAAGCAACGTACCACAAGGGAGGGTCACAGACTTGGCTGGTACCACCCATCACGGTTTCACAGACCTCACTGTAGTTTTGCTGGTTTAAAACACTCAAGGCCCATCCCATTCACCGTTTCAGCATTACACTGAAGGTTGTAGAGGAATAACCCAGAGACTTTTAGGACGTATGCAGAGGGACCACCAGTAAAATGCAGCCACCACTGCTGCGGTGGGACCGGTATCCAAAAGACACAGTAACACTGCACAGAAATACAGGGGCAAGGGGAAGCTTAGCGGTGTCCCAGTGGGGTAGCAGGTCTGCCATGCTTCGGAGTGACTCCGAACAGCCCCTGTCTGAGCAGCTGCCTTGAACCGATCACGGAGGTGAGATGCCAGTGCCCAAACACTGATCCCCCTGACCTGCTGACTCATTTGTGCTCGCGCTCCAGCAGAAGGGACCTGCTCATCTTGCCCATCCAGTCCCTACGCAGGCGTGGCTGCACTATTTGCTCAATAATTACTGAAATAAAACCATCATTAAAAGCAACTCCTTCCACCTCGCTATGTATGCGGCTCCTCTCGCCGCTGCTGGCAGGAAGTTTCCTGCTTGAGCAGGCTCCTCCGCTTCCACACTGGTTCCTCCCAGCTCAGGGATGTCTCCAAGGAGCAGCTGCTCTTTAGGATTGTGCTGTGTCCAAGCAAGGAGCAGCCCTGGGAGCTGAGCCTCTGCTCGGAGTGCAGCTCAGACACCTGCATGCTCCAGGTTTGTACCTCGTGCTTCAATTCGTGAACAGTGCAGCTGACAGGGGAAGTGACAGTGCTGGGAAGGAAAAAAAACAGAGGAGGAAGGATGGGGCTTGTAGAGTGCCAGAGGCATCAACTCAAAACTGGCTCCATCCCCCCTCTTTTATTAGAAATAGGGGCAGGAGGGAGCAACAAGATAAGTTTAAAAAGTTACATTTTTCAAACCTATATCTTCCACATAAACACAAGCTAAGCCTCAAAACAGGTTAGCGAGCCATTAGAGCACGTCTGTGTTTTCCAGCTCAGAGCTCTTACTGCATTTGTGCTTGGTGCTGTAAAAACGCCATAGCCCGACTCGGTGAGCTTGGAGCTGACCCCCAACTCGCTGAAGCCGACAGCAGTAAGCTCAGCGGCACGCTTTGGCGTTGGCACGCTTATCTTATGCCCCGGACAGCAGGCTCTCGCAGCCTAAATGCACTCTACACCCTGGGAAGTGTCTGGAGAAGCAGCTTTTAGGGTGACATAGCTCCTTGTGTAGGAGCTGCGACAGCAGCTCTGAAACACCTGTCCTAAAGACGGGCACTGGCTTTCATTTACCCCCTCCAGCCCAGCCACCAAGCTCTGCCACAGTGACACCTGCTCCATAACAGCGGAGAAACCCCAAAGCAGAGAGCTGCCTCCCAAACACCCCCCTGCTAATGCCTCCCCATGCCCCAGCGGAGTGAGTGACCGGAGGGACAGATAAAAGTGCACTGGGCTCGCTCAGGGCACGCCTGGCCAGGTGCACGACCAAGCGTGACGCACACGAGGACCCAGCAGTGGGAGTGACAGAGGTTACGATATTGTTCACATGCTGGCAAGCACCCGGGCAGCAGCCAAACAAGAAGATTATATGGTAGAAGGAGACACGGCCCTTCTCTCTGCCTTTGATGTCGTTTTTTTATTGTATTTCGGGCAGACACTGGAGACAGACGAGTCGCAGAACTCGCAGAGATTAATTTGCAGGCATCCTGTAGAAAGATTTTCTTTTGGAAAACAGGTATTTCACCCTTTCTAAGCAGCGAATCCTTCGCGCTTTTATTTCCGTATGGTACTGTAACACCTTGCGACATTCTAGTGGCTGCAGACAGAGGCAGAGCTCCTCTGACAACTCGTCATGATGTCAAATACCTGGAGCCCAAGAGATTCGGCTCAGGTGTATAAAAGAGTTTATTCTGCCTCTCTGAAGCAATGGAAATTCAAAAATGGGACACCATGGGATCTTGCTGGGAAAGGCTCTTGGAACACTCAAGCCCCAGAGAAAGCAAGCTGACATTTACACTTATGTTTAAAATACACTGAACTAACAAGGATTTTTCTAGGAAAGAGGGCAAATTTGGGTCACAACTCCTGTTTGCTCAGAAGAGGGTAGGAAGTCTGTCTGTTTACAAGTATGGATTTGTTTTTTCCTGTAGCATACACACACGCAGTGGTCTTGTAGCCTAATCCTGAAAACTTTTTTATTGGAGAGAACACTTGCTATAGGAATTGTCCTGCAGGATACACAAAAAATATTCGGACTATAAAGCTTTTACATGGATATGGAGATAGCAGCGTGCGTCTGAGAAAGAAAGTGTGAGGAAGAATCATTTCAAGTGCTTGCAACATAGGTTCCTAAATTCAACCAGCTCATAGAGAGAGCCCAGACTCAGAGATGAAACCCATTATTTTTAATAGCACTAAGCTGATTTCCATGAGGAAAGAAATCATTTGTACTGCTCTTAGAACCAAAAATAAATATTTAAGTATTTTCCATAGAATCAACAGGCATTTAATCCCTCAAATTGGAGGTTTGGACAAAGACTAGAGCAGCACGTCTAGCAGACTCTATGGAGGACTGCAAATGAGTTTCACAGACAACAGTTTGCCTTGCTTCATCCACAATTTCCTGTGCCCACCTTGGAGACTAAATTAGACACACTTGAAGCCCTCTCTTTAAAGAGAAGGGATTCTTCTCTGAATGGGAGCAGCCATGCAATGGGGAGCTGGGAAATGCCTGGGATTTCTGGCTTAGCTTTTGATTCCCAGGGCGGCTCAGCTCTTCCTAAAGGCAACATGTCAGAACGTTGGGTGCACGTCTTCCCTGTTTCATCTCCCACCTCACGAAAAATGAGGATAGCTGGGACCTCCACCATATCTGCTGCCAGCGTCCTTTCCTAGAGGGGGAAAAATAACTATTCCATCCTTTGAGGAAACAAAAGAAGGTTTGTGTCTTGCTGGTTGCTTTAAACTTAGCAAAAACTCATTGTGCAGCACTGTATTTGATTCCCCAAGGCCTGTTCACGTCCATTCAAACTAGAGGGGTGCACTAGTGACAGGAATTTACCAAATGTTTGCTAAATATAACCAGTGTTTTGTGCTGAGGCTTCCAGGAGGAGGATGCTCCTGTGGATAAAGCTCAGGACTTAGGCTCAGCAAAAGAGCATTTTGCTGCCACTCGTCGCTGGTGCAAGTGCCAGTTAGCTGCAGCTCTCCAAAGCCATTTAGGCTCAGAGTCACCTTTGCTGGGTTACAGGAAGAAATGGTTTGCCGTGACAGAGCAGTGAAAATCAGCAGTACCGTGTAAATCAGGTGCAGGTTGGCTGAGGTCAGTGTAATTCCCCAGATGTGAAACTAATCAGATGTGAACAAGGTCATCTGATTTCAGAGACTTGGCCATGCTGTTGTGGATCCTGGCTAAGCCTCCTGGACACTCCTGTTCGGGGCACTTGTTGGTACTGCTACAGCAATGAAGCGACCTTGAAAAATAATCTGCCAACCCCTGTGAACCCGCCACAGGCTTCAACACGGTGCTGCATGTGCACTGAGGGCTGGGTACCTCACTTATTCTTCCATCTCCGCTTTGCAATTTAGGCCCAGAGAAAACAAAAGCCTTCGCCCACCTCTTTCAGCTACACGTCCTGGGAGCAGGACAGCCGCATTCAGTGAACTCAGCACCTTTATGCCTCTGTCTCTCCCTGGCAGCTCTTCTGCCTCAAACCTTCACCTTTCTCTCATGCAGAACCTAAACTCTTTCCTATCTCCGGCCCAGACAACTTCTCACTTGCAATACTTCCCACCAGAAGTACCAAACTCCAAAACAAGGCTGGAGAGGAAAGGTGCACGCTTCGCTCTAGAGGAATCCTGATGCACTCCGAATAGCCCTTTCTTCTCTTTTGGCAAGTCCATCCTTTGGGGCTGAGGCCACTTCCTAGCCGGCATTTTAAGCTCTTTGCCAGCACATTTGCCATCACTGTTGGCTGTAAAAGTTTGAATCCAACTTTTGTCAGCCCAGTCCTTAGCAATGAACCCAGTCACTCCAGCTGAGATCTTCAAACACTCTCCACCATCTGACTAGCTAGCAGGGGTCTGCGCATCTGTCTCCGTCTCACATATTTGCAGATGGCTTCTTGCCCAGACCAGGATCCCAGGTATCAGCTGCAGCAAGCTGGCCTGCTCCGTGCTCCACCGGGCTGCTGTGCGTGCTGCCCTGAGGCTCCAGGAGGGGAGAGAAGTTGCAATACCACGCTGCAGCTCGGACCGTGCTGCCAAGCGATACCCTGCCTCATCTAGAGGGCTGCCACACTGTGCTGACCTGCACAACACGGTCAGGCTTACAGTTCAGGTGGGGTAGACCCAGCCTGCATCCCAGTCACGTCCTCGAGCCCTGCTGGGACCTCCTTTTTGGAAAAGTCAGCAACGTAAGAGGTACCCTGATCATCAGAGGAGGGTTGCTCGTCACAGTAGCGCAAGAGGGGAGACATCAACACCCCGCGTCACTTATTTTAGTGGCCCCTGCGAGAGCTGCCTCCCTCAGCTCTGCGAGAAAGAAGTGGTCAGCAAGAGCATGAAGGCTGACTGGGGAATCCCCAGCGACATCCCAGCTACACAGCCCACAGAGAAGCACCAACAACAGACTCTCCTCCCCCAGCAGGTAATTGGAGTTACTATTTGCTGTGAGGAGCAATCCTTGAGTTATTAGGGTTTAACAGCTTGGCTAATTCACTTTTAACAAAGCTTTTGACCCAATGTGCCAGGAAGATTGGGGCTGGTCTGGCGTTCTCAAGCACACTTCAGAAAGGAAGGAGCAATGAAATGCAGAGCCATGCTAAGAGACGGTGGCCGTCCCAGCACCGAGCTGCGTTAGGGCTGAACGCTGTCTGACCAAACAGCCTTCCAGGTGCAGTAACACAGACAGGCACCGTGGAGATCCTTCCAGCCCCTGCACTGGCTTCTTCAATGCTCTGGGCTTCCCCACCCCAAAACTGCTGCGTAGGTGCGTGCGCTGAGCAATTTTCACAGCTTCGATGGTGGTTCCTGGGCCAAACTTCTTTTGCTAAACCTCAAGTGCATCCTCAGAGTGCCCACCGGAGTGCCATCCTGACTGGTGCGGGTACAGCAGACGCTAAGGGGAAGGGACACTTGCGTCTTCACCCACTGTGAAGAAAGCTGACTCATCAGCGACTGACCACCATGAGTACGGAGCTGAATTTGGATTAACTTCTCTCCCCATGAGGAATACAGTGACATAGCTAGGAGAAAGATGGCCAATATTGTCCTTAAGAGCTAGCACCCCTACGAGCATTGCCGGTGTTAAACTGAGCCAAGCTGATGTGGACCTCACAGAGGGAATAAGCATCTCTGTGGCTGCATTGTCATCTCTTTGCAGAATGACTTTCTCCACTACAAGGGAAGATGTGTTCAGCAGCCTGGGGCCCACCAGAGGTATTGTGCTGCTTACAGACTTTAAAATAAATAAATCTCGATCCCTCAGCTACAACCCTTTGCAGCATCAGTGTCAACCTCTGTCTATCCAGGCCTGGGTGAAAACATCCTCCAGTCCCGGTCTGTCCCAGGCCTGTTCACAGCGTTTGAACTTTACTGACATTGTCGAGACGCAGAGCCCGCAAGGCAGCAGCTTTGCTAAATGACTTTCTGAAGGGACCGCGACCCAGTGTGGGAGGGTGAGGGCAGCCATTTGGAGAGCAAACAAGAGTAGAAGAGAGAAAAAGGCAGTTTACGACAGGCACAAATGTTAAAGCCTGCGAGAAACATAGAGAACATTAATCCATTAAGGACCAAATGGATGCCATAAACCAGAGATTTTTGTTTTATTCCTTTTGCTTTGATTATAACTTCACATTGCTGAGCGTTTACCCAGCCTGCAAAGGAGGGACTTAAGTCTTGGCCTTCTGCACAGGCCTTGTAAATCAGAATTCACCAAGGAAGAAGTTTCTTATGACAGCACCTTCCTCACTGTACACATTTCCACCCCTTTTCCATCAGAAATCTCCCCTCATCCATCCCTTAAAGAGTATGCCTAGCTGGGTGCTGCTGCATCTGCATTTTTAGGCAGCAATTCCAGAGACTAAAGAAAGACTAAACCGTGCAATTCCCACATGTTGCATGCTAGCCATTTCCTCCCTCTACATTTATAGCATGCGCTATTCTTGATTAGCAGAAGGGATGTTGGAAGTACCTTGGGTAATTAGCTAGCGAGAGAGAGAAGGATTCATTCCTGAACTTTGAAGCAGCAGAGCGTGCTAAATGTCAGGATGTGATGTTGTATTGGCGTCACTTCCTCTCTTTCAGTCTCACCTTACAACCTTCCTTTTCTCTTTAGCCGACAATTAAATCATTCTGCAGAGGGCTGGTGACAGGGTCTATTACCCAGATCCTGTTTAAAAATGAAACTCGCTGGACTTACGGGCTACGATGTGAAAACAAATCCATGACGCTACAGTTTCATCATGCAGGTGAATGCCTTTTGCAAGATTTTAACCTTCCCTTTTGCTTTCTGTTATTCTCCTGCTCGGATGCCACCAGCTAAATAAGAGCAATTTTCTTTCATATGCAAGGAATGGCAATAAACTTGGCAGGAAAATCACTCCTAAGCAAATGGTAGGCCCGTTACGTGGAAAAGAGAGGGTGCTTTGCTGTAGTGGGCTGATGTATTGCTGGTTGCCTGACCTCCATGGATCCAAGCTTAAGAGCAGGATCAGACTCCTTTAAAAAGGGATTTGAAAAAAAACAAGCCAAATCAAAATGGGCTAATAGATATAATGAATAAAGAATTTTCAGCAAGGTCTTCCAAGGATAAGAGCTAGTTTTCCCCAGGAGAAGCTGGTAGCTCTCAAACTAAGGCATTAAATCTCAAGCTAAGCTCAACTCTGGCATTATATTAATGAAAAATGAAGCCAAAGAACCCCTTCCCCACCCGCCCCCCGCCACCTAAGGGGATTGGACCAGTTTAATTCCAACCAGTTTTAAAACCATATGGTTACCCTGATGCAAAGCCATTCACCTGCATCTTAGGCATGCACAGACACCTGCAAGGAACGGGGTAGAGCAACTTCCCCAGTTACCAGAGATGAGCTAAGCTCTGTTCATTCGCTATACGCATTGCTGCAAGTTGCTAACGTGGCTCAGTTCAGCGGCTATTAGCCGCTTTGCTCTGTCTGCACATTCCCTCTGGCAGGGAAAGCAAAATGGTGGGAGAGGCTAACACCCAGAAAGTGTAAAATAAACTCATTTCCAAGCGCCTGAAACGCAGCAGGAAAGACCTGCTCTGGGATCTGGAAGGCAGGAGATCTCCTTTAGCCCGGCTCCTGCTCAAGCTGACATTTCTCCTCATCTCCTGAAGAGCAGCCTCTGGTATAGACACGTCACATCGCACTGCCAAGGGTTTCAGTCCTGAATTTCAGGAATTCCCTCTCGGTTTATGCTCCAACTGCTGTAACTTTTCTGAGACAAGAGGTACAGGGAACACGAGGCTTTTCGCTCTCTCAGATCTGATGGACTTGATGCATGCAGACTACCAAACTGCCAGGAAATAACTTCCTCTCGTCGTGCAGCTGTAGACAGACTCACACCCCGGAGATGAAAGGGAGAATGCAGCTTATCTCCAGTCCCCCTTTAACACCAGTTTCATGTCCACAGCAGAATACAGGACGGCTTTGAAAAGCAGAAGACGACTAGGGGTGGAAGGCAACGAAGAACCGACTGATCTTTTAATATCACAGACAGCATCGTGTCTCATAGTCACATTTGGAAAAAAACCTCTTCTTAAGAAAGAAACAGTGAGCACGTTATATTGTGAGCATTACGTAGAGTTTGGCAAATGAGTTGCAGTGAACGGTTGAAGAGATTTTTCATTTTTCCTGGCTTGTGGAAGGTTTTCTTCCGTAGATTCATTCTTTTGAAAGAAGTATTTCTTCCCTAGTTTTGCCAGCTCCCGTTTGTTCACAGCCCAGTCCCCCTGTGTTTTTGCCAGCGAGCTGTTCAACTGGCACGTCTGCTCACGTGGTTCCCTTCCAGTTCTCCGACAGTGCCTGCACGACGTTAGCGTGGCAGCCTATTTCTGATGACGTTTGTGTGCCTGACTTTCGGATGGATAATTTATCAATTATCCCTGCACATGGCTCTCCTTCGGACGACTGTTCTGGGAGGAAGAACACAACAGACAACTGGATTACGTGTCCACGTGCAAGTACCGTTGGCTTGTGGATTCACTGCCTGTCGCAAGGAAGGGCTGAGCAGAGCTCGCAGGTGGGGCGTTTATATGAAAACAGGTTTTGGAGTTACACAGTTCACGTTTTTGTCAGGGAGGGAAAACAGCGCAGAACGATCCAGTTTGACACGCAAGTCACCTGGAAAAATTTGAATTTGGGTGTGGGGGCAAATATCCCCTCAGGTTCCTGGCCCTTGTCAGGCATATTTCATGCTGACTACCATAACAGAGATGATCCAGGGCTAGGTGGACCCTCAGCCTGATCCAGCTTAACCGTCCAAATGCCAGAGCACGTTTGTCCCACTCCTGCCCGGTGTTCGTGCTGCTCCAGTGTTCACGTTCATTCAGCTTCCAATCAAGTGGAAAGCAAACATCTCTGGGACATGGAGAGCCTTTTCTTTCTGCCTTTATTTCTTTTCCCTCTCTCATTCTTCCTTTTGCCAGACTCTAGTGATCAACGTCCGAGTTGGTTTTTTTTTTTCTTTAAAAAAAAGGACCCCAAACAAGCGGGGGAGCGGGCTCGGCAAGTTGACTTGGCCAAGGGATGAATAGCCAGCGCGAAAGGGGGGACGGATGGCGCGGCTGAGCGGGGCAGCGTGGTTGCCTATTGTGGGGCTGCCCGGGGTCAGGCCGGACCATATGTCACCATTCCTGCGCGCGGGGCGGCGGGGTCTCCATGGAGCCCCATCAGCTGGGCCCATTGTCCCCGCGTCCCCCCACATATATTCATGGCCTCGCAATGCCATGCCCGGCGACAGAAACAAATTGATACATACAAGCGCCCACCCCGTCGGGCTCACATGACGCATTCGAAGCAGACAATAAAAGGACATTTCAGACTGTTTAAAATCTTGAGAAAGGGCCGGTTTCCATGGCGATGGGATGGGAGGCCTGTTGCGGCCCATTAAACTCCAATCACATGTAAATTTCTCCCCAGGCCTTGCTCCGTATTCATCGAGCAAGGGGGGACCGCCAGAGCTGCAGAATAGCCCCCTACAATAACCAGTTTGTTTATCAATTCAGGTGCCGTTTAATTGGCTCCATTCAGCCCCCTCTTTGTTTAAAGTAATAACCTTTACAAAGCCCCACTGATTTATAATTTCCAGCACTCTATTAGATAGGCTTCTTTAAATCCTTCGTGCCACCTCATCTCTGGGAGGGAATAAATCAAGCCGGGATCCTTCGCGTTGGTACCCGCTCGTGGAAAGGCCTGTAATCCTGGAAGAGCCTCTTGGCAGCCATTCCGTAGCGTGGCTCCATTTAGGCATGTCAGGGCCGTGTTTGCAGAAGGTGGTACGATGGCTCTGACCTCGTTTTAAACTTTTGCTCCTCTGCAGCACGGAGGAGTTGCTGCGGTTTGTTTAAGCGCTGTTGCCCTGGAGGTTTGCAACGGGCTAAGAGTCAGAGCGAAAACATCTCGAGCCCAAGCTGATGGGAAGCGTGGAGGAAACTTATTTTAGCAGTAATGCTCTCCATGGAGGAGGAGGAGGAGGGATGGTTTCTTCAGATAGCTTTTAGGGGAAGTGAGCACCAAAGAGGGTGAATCGAGCGGTGTGGAAGCTCAGGGTCTGCTGGCATGGCCACGGAGCAGGCACAGAGGGGCTGCTAAAGGCCCCTTGGTGCACCAGGGTGCTAGCAGGCAGCCAAGGGAGGCACAGAGTGCTCAGTGCATTCTCGCACACTGCCCCAGAGTGCCTCGACACCAAGAAATATAGCCTAATGTAGCCAAGAGGTGCTAGATAGGATGGGGGAGCGTCAGACCCTTTATTCTATGAAACATAGCCCAAACCTCCTAAAACATTCTCCAAAAAACCTCCTAGGGATGCCATCCCAGACAAACCTCCCAGCCAGAAGCAGCTCTGGGAAGAAGAATTAATTGGACCCTTGAGACAGACAGTTGAAGATAAAGCTGAGTCCTGTGAAGACTTAGTGACTTGACTAGTCATTACTAAATTTACTCTATCATCCTCTGCTAAGGAAAGGGACTCACGTGGCGAAAAGCATATGGGCCATCCAGTCACGAAGGCAGGCCACAAATGCTGGCCAGAACTCTAGCCTCGTTCAATCTGCTGCACAGATGCTCAAAGCAGGGGAAAGGGACATTATCCCACTAATGGTTACTGTTATAGAGTTAAAATTCCTGTTGGGGGTGGGGGGCGGGGGCAGGCAGCTTGCATCTGACCAGTTTTTGAGTCTTGATTGGAACAATCGTCCATCAATAAAGCAAAAGATGAGCCCTTGGTGAAAGTCTGGCACCTCAGCACCCTGCACCTCCTATTCAATAGATTCTACTGAAACAGATCACTTGGAGCAGGGGCTGACAACATCTCGTGAAGGCAGATTTAGCCAACTTGTTGTCTGAAAAAGCAGTGCAAAACACCTGGGACGCGTGCTTTCCAGGTCTTCTTCAGAAAGCCCTTCATCCTCGCTATGGATGAAGGAAGCACAGAGTCAGCCCTGCCAGGAGCAGGACCTGTTGTGGGAAGCGTGGTTCTGACAGCTGACAAAACATGCAGGAAGGTGAATAAAAGGTAAATTGAATGAAGACGCCACAGCGTTACTGACGGAGCATATGATTAGGGTTGCTTGTCACCTCCGTTGGCTCCTCCTTCCTTGGGGACCTGTGCATCCTGCAAAGGTTATGTTCCGTTTCTGAGCGGTGCACATGAGGGGAGGGAATCGCTAATGAAGTTGTCAAGCTAATGCTACACTCACCCCACCTTACAGCATGAAGTTGCTTCATTTCCTTGTATGCAGCATAAGGTACAGTTTGCAGCGGTACCATCTCACGGTACTGGGCAGCCTTCTCACGTCCTAGTCTCTGAAGCCAACCGATTGCACAATAAGGTCAGCTTTCAATGAGTAAATTGCTAGTTCATCTGGCCACAGAGGAAAGCTAAAAACACAGTCTCTAAAGGCACAGAAAGGAGGTAAATAAAAATAACATCAAATACGCCTAAGCTTGGTAGTGGTTGGGTTTTGTTTTGGTTCTTTAACCAGCCATCACTACTTAGAGCTTGATTAAGGAGCTTCAACATCTGAGTAATTAAAAAACTTCCCAATGGCTTTTTACTTGCATAGTGGATAGCAATAAAAGCAGGCTGCTGACTTACACCAGTGTACTGGGATCCCATGCTTTGACCAGAGGATCCACTTTTGCGGGGGGGGGGGGGGGGGGGAAGAGGGAAAGGGAAGCAGAAGAGAAGGTCAGGGGTTAAATGGCAGGATTGGAAAGTTTTTTGCAAGTGAAAAGTGGGTTTTGCAAACCTGAGAGTAATCCCAATGGTTTGCAAAGCTTTCAAACTTGCCCCCCAGCTCATGGAAAGCTGCCCCTCACTGTTGTTTAGTCACAGGGCGAGAAGGAGCAAATCCATGAATACATTATCCTCTAGACAATGAGCTCACATCCCAATCTTTATTTTTCAAATGAGACTTAAAAAAAAAAAAAAAAAAACAACCCCAAAACCTGACACAAACATGAAAGCCCGCTGATTTTTTTTTTTTCTCTTCACTCTTTTCTAGGCTCCGTCATGCAGAGAAGCTGCAGAGAATATCCCCGCTCCGCACACACGCACGCATCTCCTCGCTGATAGCGAGACATGGTCTAATTAAGAAGAAATCTACACAAACCCCTTACAAAGTCTGAGTGGCAGGTTATTATTGTAGCAAAGTGCAACCTCTGCCATTTTGTCAAGAAAGCCCATCAAATTAGAGAGAAATAAGATGTCCATCTGTTTCGTGAATGGCAGCGCTGCGAAAAAATCAGATTCCCACAAGTTCCTTAAGTCCCAATTATTCCCAGATTATCTTTTGAGATCTGGAGATCTCCGTTGAATAAACCTGTGGCCTTGTTACTGACAGCCTGGTGCATCTCTAAGGAGGGCAGTACGGAATCCAGGCCCCTGGGTTAAGGTGTCAATCCCTCGGGTGACCCCGGGGGTGAGGGATGCTGCGTTATGGACTGACAGCAGATAAACAGTCTCCGAGCACCCTCGCCTTTGGCACCGCAGCCGGGTAAACAGAGAGGACAGTCGCCTTAGAAAGTTAAAGAATAACGAGGGAGGAGGAGGGGTGGGGAGGAACGCGGGGCTTCATCCTGGCTTTGGGGACTTCAAACCAAGAGCGAGGTAAATAATATCAGAAGGGAGAAAGGCAAAAGTCATCACGCTGGTTACGGAGGTGGCTTTTCAGCTGCGTCAGCAATCAGCGCTTCCTTTCACGCAAGGAGACCAACCTCATAAAGGCCTTTCACAGATGCCGTGAGGGCTGTACTTTTCTAAAGACACTCTGCAATCGTTTTCGTGGGTGCCCCAAGCTTTGTTGTCTTCCCTGTTCCAGCCAGCCAGCAAGCTGCTGGGGACAGATCCACCACAGCGCTGCAGATCTGTGAGAACGGAACAAGACCGTCCTGCTCTCTTTCCACTAGTCTTTAGGTGGCTTTTCTTATACCACAGCGCTCCCTAATTTCCCCAACAAGGCTGTGGTTATTGCCCCCCTTGCTTTTAGGACTCTTCAAAGATACAGTTGACGTTAGTCGCAGACTTTTGCTGTGGAATGCTTTTAACTTCTCAACTCTCTCAAAATGCATTTAGTTTAAAAAGGAGAGTGAAACGGGGCACATAGAGTAAGAGTTCCGCCTCTAACATGCACCTTGCTCCCCTCCCTTCTGCTTCACCCGCAGAGCTTGATCCATATTTTGTTTGCACCAAAGCGGAGACCACGTTCTCTCGAAAGTCAGGCAGGCACAACAATGCCTATAAAGGCAGGTTGGTGTCCCACACGACTAAACTCATCATCCTCTTTCCATCACGGGGCTACAAAAGGAGATAAGAGACTTTTGCAGCCAACGCTCATGTGCCTTAGTAGATCCATTGGCTAGGGGATTCAGGGTCATGGGAGACAACTGTGCCCCCATGCCTGTGTCCACATATCCTCACTGTAAATGGGGCAAGAAGAATCCACATTTCTCCTCCCTCTACTTCCAAGCTGCCCAGACAGCATGGATGTATATACAAAAACTTTTTGAAGCCTTTTCTTCTTTTTTTTCTTTTTTTTTTTCCTATTTCAAGGCTTTGATTGCAAAATTGTCTTTTCTTTCAGCTCCAGGAAACTCCCCATCCTGAAGGCCGTGCTTGGCAGATGAGGGGGTACTTCACAGCAGATACTGCAGGCTGAGCCCTGGAGAGAGGATGGGCAAGGAGGGGGTGGGGTGGCTGGGAGAAACTCATCACCTTACTAAATTGGTCTAACAATCAAGGCTTTCCAGAACATTGCTGGGAGCATACATACTTCAAATCTGCATGCATTTCCACTTCAAACACCATGCAGAATCATCCTTGTTACTAAAATTGGTGTCCCAGCTCCCAAAACGAAAGCTTCTCCAATCTCTCTCCAAAAGCTCTGTTGAAGTTTAAAAAACAAAGCAAAACAAAACAAAACAAAACAAAACCAGAGGCAAAAAAGGAAGCCCCAAAGCTTAGTCATGGTGTTCCCTGCCTGGAAACGTTCCCTGCCAGGTTACTGTGACTCAAGAGCAAAGCACTGAAGCTCTCAAGTTGATGAAGTGGGAAGGTTTCACCACAGCAAAGCTGAGTAGATGCCCACGTTTCAGTCCAAATGGATTCCCAAAAGCTGGTCCCAGTGTTCAGCCTGAAACCTAGGCACACAGCAGCCGAGGACCCAGACCTTCTTCCTTTTACCCACATCCTGGACAGTTTTCCAAGGACAATGCAATAGTTTTTTTTTTTTGCCAAAAAATAAGCAAGCAAATGAAAAGGCAGTCGGTGGCAGCGTGATGAAAACACAAATACAGCCTCACAGAAATAGGTATTGGTGACAGCACCAACTCCTGATACAAAGAAGTTTGGAAGGAAAACTTTTCAGCCAGAAAATTTGAAGGAATGCTACTTAATGCCTCTTAGGAAACCATCTCGGTCCTCTTCGCCTGGCTGCTACACGCTAAGACTTCACAAGCACCCCTTGGGATCCAGAAGGAACGACAGGATCCAGTTTCGCTGCCGTGCGTTGGCCTGTGGGAAGCCTCCCACCGAATTTGGTGGCCGGGGGATCAGGTTTCCATCCAAGGCTGGTTCTGGCTGCTGGGGAAGGTGCCGAGCGGCGAGGAATTAAGGCAAAAACCAGAGGGAAACAGTGCAAAATGTGCTTGTGAACCGCCCTGAGAAGCGAACCGGAATGCGATGAACGCAAATACCCAAGGGAAAAGCAGCTAGGGAAAGGCAAAGAGATGGAAGGCTCACGATATTATTCTAGGGAGAGGTTGCCCTCCATAACCACTGGCCTTCCCTGGAATTTACTCCCCCTTGCTGCACCCTGCAGCAAAGCAGAGCTGTGGGACTGTCCCAGTGAGGTCCCTTCCACGTATCCCTGATGGGAAAGAGTCAGGGGGTCTCCGGTGCCAGCCACACCTCTCTTCTTCAAAGGCATTAAGAGCGCAAAGAGGAAAGAAAAAAGAAAACAACTTTTTATTGATGACCCAGATTGTTTTTTAATGTTCCTGGGGAGGGCAAAAATAAACAACAATCTGCTATATTGAAGTCGGGACACCTACCAGGTCAAACTATGCCCGTATTAAATTGTGTGATGGGACAATTTCCATACAAATGCTGAAAAGAGGCAGTTGCAAAAGAGAAAAGCCAAAAAAAAAAAAAAAAAAGAAGAAAAAAAAAAGCCCTCCACAAGCCACAGACACAAAACTGAAACTCTTGATTTCATTGTGCGCTTGTGACAAGAGCAAACCCAAAATCAAAGAGTTTCATGGTCATTTTTCTATCAGAAAGTGATGTCGAGTGAATAACTTATTTACATGCCAATGTGTAGCACTGAAATGGCCCAGGATGGGAAAAAAACAGGCCCTCTGTTATCAACAATGATAGCAGCGGATCCTGGGAGCCACCCCGGGAGGAGGACCTTAACGAGGCAATGGCTGCAGCAGGAGAATGGCAATGAGTTTTTAATTGGTGACACATTATATTTATCAAACTGACAGCAGAGGGGGAGAGCAGCAACCTCCTCGTTGTGTGTTTTCCTTACACGACTTCCTTTGAACCCATTCACGTGTGAAAAGAATTTAAAGGTTATGGGGGGAAAGGAGGAGGGGGAAGGGAGGGAAGAAACCCTTGTAATAATCCAGCGTCATCCTGAATGATAACACTGAATTATTCAGTAGGATCCTTAAAAGGGTGGCTAAATCAAGGCTGAAACAAAGCCGGAGTGATGCCATTGTGCCGGCTCCTACCACTCAGGGCCTATTTAAAACCGGGCAAGAGAAGGGAAGCAGGGGAGGAAAAAAGTCCTTTCAGAGTCATTTAGCGAACCAGAATGGACTCTGTTTCATGGCATGGCAGAGTTATTAAGAAGTGTTTAATATTTGTAACCAGATCCTTTTGTCAGCTCAGGGATGCCTGGGAGAGCCTGTGGAGCAAATCAGAGCCCTCATAACCTAGACTTGGTCAAGGTTAGGAGAGGTAGGATTTGACTGCTTGCTTTCCCTTCTCTACCTTCTCTTTCTGAAGCGTTTACATCCTTTGGCCAAGTCTGCCTCAGAAGGAGTTAGGGCCCATTATCCTAAATATTGCCGTGCAGGATCATTTTTGGATGCAGAGTTTCCCTAGTTTCGCTCCGGGCTGGTGTGCGTGAGCAACCCAGTAACGTCAAAGAGGACACATGATGGTGACAGCCCAAATGCCGGTTTCCCAAAGCTTTCTTCCCGGATGAGGGAAAACGCTTTGATTCTTTTTTTTTCCTGACCCAACTTGGGCTCAAGCTTATTCTGGTTGCAAAAGAGTGGCACGGTGTTTTCCTCGGAGCTGTTGCCTGGCAGAGGGAAAGCGGGGAGGCTGGCGCTGCTTTGTGGATGTATTGCCACAGCTCCTTAGCGCCCCTCAGGACGTGCCAGAGGCAGGGAGCTGGCTGGAAGACCTGCTCCGCAAAGGCAGCCCCAGAGGCGCTCCCTCCCCACGGCCAGCATCACTGCTCGGTGGTCCCATGGGGCACCAGGAAAGGTGACAGGGTGCCCACCAGCCAGTGGGCTGCAAAGCCCAGGGCCCAGGTTCTCTGCTGGCCACACTGCCTGCCCTCGCCCCAGGCCACCGAACAGCCCCAGCCCGCCGCACAGCCCCAGCCCTCCCAGCCCCACTGGCTACTGTATTTCAGTCCGGGCCTCTCTAAGTAAACAGATTTTTAAAAAAACCACTGTACCTGCCTTGAGTGCTAACTAACAAGTGGGAGAGTTTCTTTCTTTCTTGCCTTTGTAGTGTTCCACACTGGACAGCAGCACAAGTAGCTTCCCCCACTACTAAACCCATCCCTTCCCCTTTTAAGCCTTTCCTTTAATCATTTGTTGACCCAGAGTTTTAGTGTCCACATTTGCTTTTTTTAAGCCCAGATCAGGTAGAAGAGAAAGAAAGGGACAAGAAGAGCTAATGAAATATTTAAGATTTTCGAGGGAAAGTCTTGGAAGTGCTGACAAAGGTTTTGTTTGTTCCCGTCTTTTGTGAGAATTATTGGAGATGAGCCTGGAAGCAGGTTGCAAAAAGAGCCAGGGTCACTCCATATTGACGGGAACTGTGTTGGCATTGGTCACAGCTGTGCTGCCTTGACTCCCAGCTGAGCCACCAGCCCCCCAGCCTTTGTCCCGCATTGTGAGCGGGACACGGCGCCAATTTTATACAAAGTTGATTGCACGGCCGCTTTGTTCCTCCCCCACCTCACACACGTATACACACACTCACACACATACTCTCACCCTCTTCTTGGATAAAAAAAAAAAAAGGGGGAGTGACAATGTGATGAATTCCTTCACTGCTGGGCCACATAATAAACTGAAACACTGCTGCCCTAGCTTCAAGAAAAAAAAAAAAAAAAAAAATCGTATCCCACTGCTTTCCTCCTTGGAACCTGATTTTTTCCCACTAACTGCTCCCTGATTTATGGAGCCTCTCTTGTGTAGAGCATATGTGGCTCCGGGCATTTGGCATTCGCTGACATTTCGCTTAAGCAACTGTGAAAGGGCAAGTTTTCCTTGAAACCGAGCTGCAGAAGAAACACATGTAGCTGTTTCCCCTCCCTTCTCCCGCCGCACACTCCTGGATGCAGCAGGACCGCAGGCAAGGGACCTCGAGCATCCCTCACGTGAGCGGATGCGGCGAGGAGGGCGCCCAGCTCACTGTGCAGCATCAGCCCCGCAGGTCCCCGTCCCACACCGCAGCGGCAAAGCTCAGTCCTCGGCTGCCCTTTCCATCCAGGATATCGGTGCGTTACAGCCCTTGCTGCAGCTCGCCTGCCTGTCAGCTCTCAGGGGCGCTTCTCTGCACAGAGAGCTGAGCTGCCAGGAGGGAAAGGGGCTCCCTCCAACGCCACGGGGATCAGCAGTGGCAGAGCACAGCCGAATTCTGGGTCTCTCCACTCCCTCCACGAGAGTAGGGAGACCTGTTCCAACGGGAGGATGGTGCACTCGCCAAAACGCAGGGTATTTTCTCTTTTTCCTCATAATATATGGATGGCCGTGGCTCTTGGCCTGTGTATTCCCACCCTCCTCTCTAGCGGGGTCCCCTGCTGCCTCGACCCCTTTATACTGTGTCACGTTTCACCTTGGAAAAGAAACTAAACAAAAATGTTATTGAACAAGTGGGTCTGACAGCGATAAACCTTCACGTGCGTGCTTTCGAAGCATCACTGTAAATAAGCCGAGTGGCAGCTCCCGACCAAAGGCAACCAAGAGCCTAAAATCAAAACTGGAGAATCTGGGCTTTTGCTCATCCTGCATCTGGCGCTCCTCTGCAGTGGGCTTTACACCAGGCACTGCTTGGGACTGCAAGTGATGGAGGGTCATCGCCGAGATGGGGACACTGAGGCATGGAGACTCCTTTCACTGCATCAGGCCAAAGCTCTCTGTTCAGAATTTACTTTCGGAGCACGATTGAGAATTCCCCAGCACCTATATTTACCTGGTGGCCACACACCTAAGCAAAGCCTTCACCAAACACAGCCCAGGACCCATCTCTCTCAGCTACAGCTCTGAATATTTGAAAGCGCTGAACCGCAATGGCTGATCTCTGCAAACCTGCTGAGCTTTACACCTCGGCCAGCTCGCCAAAGAGAAGCTCCTTTCCTCCTTTTTGACAACCATACAGACATCCCATCCCAAATCCTACACGGAATGATCACTCCAAGGCATCTAGCAGGTTCTGGCAAAGACTGTCTTGACTTTGCAGCAGGTACAGCTTCAAGCACGCACTCAGGTTTTTAAGAAATTGGCTTGAAATTTCCCAGGACGCGTTCAGCCTGTTTGCTACTATACCTCCAACAATTTAAAGCAGTCATTACTGCTCATTCAGTGAACATCCTGAGCTCTCATGGTAGACAAGCTCACATTTTACTACAGCTCATGCTCCATTTCGTATAAAGACGCAGTTTCTGCAGTCATACGACTGTGCGAGAAGCTCAGGTTTTGTTTAAAGTGATCAAAATATGGCCCTTGTGGCTACAGACAACAGCTTGAAAATGTGATTTGAGGAAACACCAGAGGCTAGAAAACTGCAAGGCCAACCGAACCCCGCATTTCTTTCTTCTAAGTCTCACAACTTTAAATTTCGTTTCCCATATAGGACTGACTCGTGTTTGTCTGAATGCCTAGGGACACCAGTATCATTCTTATTTAAGTGCCTTGAGGGCCAACACACGGGATAGCAGGAGAATTCCTGTGAGATCACTGCAAAACTGGGGGTTAGCCTTTCCTGAATTTGCCACTGTGCTGTTTTCCATGATAGTTTTACGTTAATCAAGCATGGGATTTCCCACAACTGCATTTGCGACGGATGCTTTCCATTACACAATATCCAAAGATACTTTATGCTACATTCTGGTCATCTTCTTCATGGTTTGAAGCAAAGAATTCAACCATAAGCAATAAAATGCAATAGTTAGTGAAGACAAGAAAAGTGCAAAGGCAGAAGAAACTCAAAAGAAACCAAAGGAAGGAACCCCCAAACCATTGCTGGCAAGAACAAAGCAGACATATCCTAGAAACGTATGTCATCATAAAAATGGTCCAGATCAGTCTACAGTACTTTTCTGTAACCTTCATAAATAGTGCCTGTCAGGTTTACTGAATCTTTTTCTTTCTCTGGGAGCTATTTGTAACTGGAAGATCTCAAAGTTCTTTCTAAATGTGGATATATCATAATTCATCCCCATTTGGCAACGAGCTAAAATTGTGTCAGCTACAGCAGGATTGCTGATTTATTAGAAATTTGGAGAAACACTCTGAGCTGGGAACAGACAGGTCGGTGTCACATACTGCCTCAAAAGTAGGCAATATTAAATGCACGAAAAGGCTATTTTTAAAAATGGCATCTGCCAGTTGTAAAAATCACTTGGAAATATTCAGCAATCATAGGAGAGAGGAAGAAGTCTGAAGGAAACTAAACACTGCTCACAACCACCAGCTCTCACCTGCAAACAGCCGTGGATCAGTCTGGAAAATGCAAATGCGTCCCCGTGTGCCATTTAAGCGGAAAAGACGCATCATCGTTAAAAAGTCGGCTAATGACTCTGAGCGACACGCAGGAGGTCTGATCTGCATTATTACCTGTCATACCTGCTTATTGTGACAGACTGTCCCAAGGACTCAGCTGCACTGCACAGGGAAAATTAATGTACCCCGAGAATATTTTAAGATCTGGGCTCAGAAAAAAAAAAAAAAAAGAAAAAAGAAATCATGCTCTTTCTGGTCCTTGTTCTGTAGTGAATCCTGTGACACTACTCCTTTCTGATCACGTTATCCCTGAGGCTGGTCCAAACATCCATCAGACCCATAAATCTACAAGCGTGGCATGGTTCAAAATAGGAAAAGTCATGTGAGTTGGACGGGTTCCTTCCACAGGCTCTTTCCTATCGGCAGACTCACGAGCAAAGCACGTGTTTTTTCAAGATATCTTGAAGAGCCCAAGAGGGCCTGGGAAGGGACACCACCTCCTCTTCCTCACAGCGCTGGAGTCCGGCAGGCCCAGCACCATTCGAAGCAAAGGGTTTGGCAGGGCTAGCAGCAAGGATGCTGTCTGGGATCCGAGTTCTTTAACCACGCCGTTCCCCGCTGGTGGAGGAAGGCCTGGACCCCGCCGTGTTCTGTAAACTTTACAGACCCTGCTCCATTCTCTCCTCACCCCTCCTGCAGCCAGTGCTTCTTAGATGCAGGATGCCCAAGAACCTCGGCTGTCTGCACCACCCTCCCCCAAAAAGCTGCACTCTGACCAAAAAAAAAAAAAAAAAAGGAGAGAGAAAGGAATTTCATAGAAATGGCATCAGCTAAATATTCCTTTTGTAAGAGGACAATTCACAGTGTCTCCTGGAGCTGGCACCCTTTGCCCCCGCCTCCCCATGGCTGTAGCAGCAGCGAGCAGGCTGTGTGATTTCCTTCGCCTCCAATGAACTCTGACTAAGCTTTATTGAAGGGTCAGTGACTAATGGCAGGTTTGTGCGCCAAAATGAAAAGGCCAAACGCAAGGCCTAAGAGTGGCCTGGAGACCTGAATCCTCCAGGGACTTTATCTGGGAGAGCTCGGAGGATTTTCTACACTTGTCTGATTCTAAATGCCTCCAAAAGCTTGCTCACGGAGAGAGCTGACACTTAGAATGCACGTGGAGCCGGGTAATGAAGGAGCCTTAGATCCTCTATAATAGACAGGGTCAAAAGGCCTAGACCAATTATACAGGCTTTCCCAAAATCTTCTCTTCCTTGATCCCCCATCCTCTCCCTCTGTAATTTATTTGGAACTTAATTTTACATAATTGTGTCGGGGTTGGGAGCCGCCAATGTCGAGCGGTGCGTTCGTTTATAGAGCTTTGGGTCTGCTGGTGTTTAAAGACATTCGTGAATTTGCACAAACCAACGTAAGCAGCGCTCAGCCGAAGTCATATAACATAATCCTTTCCACAAAACGCAGGCTGAGCCGCAGCACCCCTCCTCATCAGCTCTCTGTCACCGACTCCTCCTTGCTGCATCAGGGATTTGGGAACAGATCCCCAACAGCAGATATTAAAGCAGCCAGGGTGGACCCTCCCTGCCCGAGACCTGCAGAAATGACACAGGGAATCCTGCAAAAGCCTGATGTGCACGAGCTGTGCCAAAAACACTTTGAGCACTGTAGTCGTATCAAGTCTGCTGCTGTTACCTTGGCGTTGTCCCCATCTCTTCCCCTTTCGAAGCAAACTGCTTATTTTGCCCAATCCCGGTATTTCAGTGTATGCAAGTTGTTTGTTTTTCAGGTGCTGCATTCTCCTCACAGCAGTGCCATAGGACAGACGAGGAGCTGAGGCACCCAGACATTGCATGACTGCCCAAAATCCAAGCAGAGTGTGGCAGGGCTGGAGCGGGAGGGGGGGACTCTGCACAGTAATAACCTGTCCCTGTGGCACCCAGCCGTGACCCTGAGGGACAACAGCGCAGAAGAGAGAGCTTGTTTTGGAGGATGACACTAAAACGTGTCTGGGAGCCACACCCTGCAGCACGAACAGCAGCGTTTGAACTCCAGTCCGTGTGCCCAGACTGGTGGAAGGGCTGCAGGTACACGGCTCTGCCTTGCCCCAGGCGACCTCCTCCTGCCGTGCTGTCCTCCCAGCCCGCTCCAGGCTCAACGAGTGCCAGCACCGCTCCCTGCCTCAGTTTCTCCGCTTACAATGTGGCAAACCCCACACTGACGCACACAGAGCACACACCAGGGGTGAACTTGTGTGGTGCCACCACTGGAATAGCTGCTTACAGTACGCAGCCACCGACCACACTGCAACAGCTCCCCTGCAACCTACCCCAAACCTCCTGGGGGTATGTTGTAGGAACAACAGCCCAGAGACCCATGATGGGCTTAACCAAACACCTTAAACCCCAGACAAAACCCTCAACTCCTCCCTCACCAGCCCCTGGGTTTAAGCTTACCTCTAGTGCATCAGGGGCGGAATTCTTGAGTCAGATTTTACGGGAATCATAGCAGTCACTGGTGGTGCCAGTGCCGTTTTCTGACCGTGCTTAACACGGGCCTGGTTCCAACGGGCAGCCACCACAGCCCGCTGACCGAGTCTCCACTCTTGGGGACAGAGCGGGTAAACAACTACAGCTGAAGCCAGTTGACTAAAATAGTAATGGAAAAGCCAGAGGGGCCAAATGAACTTCTGCTGTGAGTTCTCTGGGGCTGATTGAACAAGGATGGAGCTGGCCTGAGCTGCTGGTATAAGGTGAGAAGGAGGAGAATATGCAGTTGAGCAATGTGCCAAAACACGTGGAGATGCAGCTCAGAGGGTGAAATCCCGCGTGCCAAAGGACAGCGCGAGCTCTAGACCCAGCAACATCTCAAATGCGAATTCCAACCAGGGGACAGATTTCGTGGGCTCCTGAACAGAAACTGCCATTTTGTCCTGCTCTGAACAAAGCCAACCTGTCACTCAATAAAACCAAGGCCAGAAATGCATCTTGCTGCTTTGTTTCGGAACAAGATGATTTGTGCATTGATATGAAAGAGGGGTTTTTTAATTATTTTTTTAAAAATCTAATTTCCTTCTAGTTTAACGGAAGAGTTTCACAAGGAAGCTGGCATGCAAGACTTCATAGTAAGAATAAACAAGAGCACTTTAGAAAGCTCTTTCAAAGCTGCTGGCTTCTTTCCTCTTCCTGATTATCAGAAGGCCGAGTATTCAGGGAAAGCAACCTGCTCCTAGGTCTTGTTTCAGCCGGGGATTTTACAGCATGAAGTGGTTTTACTCCAGGTTGCAGCTCCTGGAGTCAAGTGATCTTAGGAGAAAAATCAGCTTTCATTTGAAATAAATAAAAAGAAAAGCACGTCTAGACCCTTCATTCTTATAACAAATAGCCTAGTGTCAAAAAATGATCTGTTTCTCAAATGCTATACTTTCAAGGTGGGTTTTTGTGTGTGTGTGTGTCTGGCTGCTCAATCTACCATTCTGCAAGCAACACTAGAAGGGAAGTCCCATGTAAAATGAAAACCTGTATATTCCTATATAATAGATGCTTAGATATCGCAGGCGGATCACCAGGAAAAATCTTAGGGATCAAAGCTCTACTAGAGGAGGTGAAATCTCACCATTCTGTGATCTGGTTCTTTGTTGCTGCCATCAGTATTGGATGGTGTGATGGCAACTGCAACACAAGGGAGGTGAAGGACTACCTGACAAGAACTGGGCTGCAAACCTTCACTTCACAGAGTGCAGCAAAGAGCTATTGAGAAGGAGTATGTCCCTGTTTCTTGAAAAGGGTGGCCAGAGTCTCCATTTACTCAGCAGCATGTGGTATTCATACAAGGTAGACTTGCCACGTTGCTCTTGACAATCCAGGTTTTTTCAAATGGGAAAGCCCAGCAGCTCACCAAAGCATAGGGAGACAACCAAGTGTTGCAAGGGATGCTGAAAGGCAGAGCTAAGTGGCCTCAATGAGATGACATCCACCCCCTTACGTGAGAACTGGCTCTGGGCCAGCATCTGCAATCACGGACCTGAGGATCTAGTTCCGATGTACTCGTGAAGAGGAAAAAAGCACAAATTTATGACCACTGCTAAACATTTATTCTGGTAGAGGCTAGGAACACAAGCAACATCAGGGCCCCTGCAAGTAGACAGAAGACATCCCTCCTCCAAATAATGCACTATTAAATAAACAAGAAGAGAAACTGAGGCCAGAAACGAACTCGCTTGCTGACAGTCACTTGGTGGGTCAACAGCGGAGTGCAGAGCCCAAGCGTTGGGGCTAAAGCACTTCTTAGGACAGAAAATGCCACTGGTCGGAGGCTTGGCTGCTCCAGATGCATTGCAGAGCATCGCTCGGGTCAGCTCTCACCCCTGGGGGAGGCCGAGCGGAGCAGGGCCAGGCTCCCACCAGATTTCATCCCTCGCTAAAGCTGCCCGCATCTAATGAGCACGGGATCCCAGCGAAGGGATCCCTGTCACGCCCTGGGCTCTGGCAGAAACGAGCGTGACCGTCTGCCTTGCCGCCGGGTGGGAAGGGGGCACGGCGGCAAGCCGCCGGGCTGGGGCGGTGGGTGCGCAGCCGTCAGGCGACGCTGCCCGGGGGGGCTGTGTTTCTTGCCTCTTGTGTGGGAGCTGCTGTTTCAGGCCCGGGCTGGCACGCAAGGCAGCAGAGTTAGTTGTTATTAATGATCCTTCTGGCTCTCCCCGGTCCCACAGAGACATTCCGGCTTTAATAAGCCACAGCTGGAGCGAGGTTTCCGGGCCGGCAGCTGAGGGGGAAAGGGAGCGCGGGCGGGCGGACGGGCGGGCGGCGTGGAGCCTGCCGGTGTCCAGCTCACGCCTGCCATTTCCCGGAGCCGGGGCTGGCGGGGAGGAAGGAGCCTCGCAGCCCCCTGAGTACGGGAACCGCTCCAGGGCCCTCCCGTCTCCTCCTCCTTCCTCATCCCCGGGGCAGGCAGGGAGGGAAGGCTCCCCAGGGGCTCCGGGGGCTAAGAAAAGCCTGCTTAAAAGCCAAGAGCTAAGGGGGAAGTCAGTGGAAGGGGAAGAGGAAACCTCTTCCTCGCTGGAAGCAAAGGGAGAAAATGGCAGCATGCCCAGAGGGAGCGAAGCCCCCAGCCCCGAAGCCCCCAGCTTGCTTGACGCCCCGCTGCCGTTTCTCGCCCCTAGACCGAGTCGAGCGAGCCGGGACATTGGCAGTGACCTTGGGGAGGAACCGTGGCCCATTTCCACCAGCCGCAAGAGTCGGCGAAGCACCTTCTCCTCCGCGCGTGCAGGCGGCGCGGGGGCCGGCAGCCCGACCGACCTCGGCGCTGGCCGCGGCCCAGCCTTGGCAGGCAGAGCGTGAGAAACCAGGGGGCGACACCCAAGTGTCATCACAGCTGCAAAAACTGCTGAGCAGAAAAGCCTAATTACAAAAATATGCGCCCGGAGGCTTTTCCGTGATGAAAACAGAGCCGCGTTTTACCCTCGCCTGCCAGAAGTGCAATGCGAGTTATTCTCTGCTATGCAGTGTGGGATTTTTAACTAGGCGGGGGGGGGCTAGGGGAGGCCGAGGTCTCCATAAAGCAGGGTTGTCATCGCCAAGTGTGGCATATCTGGGAGATGAAGGAGGAACATAACACACCCCATTAAAATTAACAAAGCCCTTTTTCTTCCTGCTTTTATTTTTCTCCCTTCTTCCCCCCTCCCCGCTCTGGCTTCTTGGCTGCCGCTATTTACAAAGTGACTTCAGAAACTGATAAAGCACTTTAACCGCAGCCAAATACCATCCTGGCCTCACATGGCAACGCTCAAAGGAATGCACCACCACCGCACAGGCATGACATTAAAATGGAATCTGCTTGGTTGACGTGTGCAAAAAAAAAAAAAAAAAAAAAAAAAGAGAGGCATGTGCCACCGTGTCCCCAAGGCCTGCTTCTCTATGCCCTTGACACGTGTCTTAGAGGCGGGCAGTGCCACCAAGTCCGTGGCTCTGCACTAATTTAACCTCGGTGTCAACAGAGGACAGAGCCAAAAAATCAGGACTTCTGCAGCGCAAGAGGCGATCGCATCCGTTGTGAAAGCAGATGCAAGGGTCTGTCCCTCCTCCAACACCTCGTCCTGGCAGGGAGGAGGGACACCAGACCTGTCAGGCCATGGGTCTGCGCTGGGCTCAGCTGGTTGTTCTGGTAGCTGCGGTGATGACAGTGGGGAGGACCCTGCTAATTGCACATCAGCGCACGCGGGAGATTGCTACGTGGGTGAGGAGTCTGATGCGACCTCAGCTTCACACCCGGCACGCTGTGATGTGGATCTGAGGGGAAACGCTCTTTGCGCCCACCTGGCCACGGCTCCGGGCATGTGATAACCCACACCTTCCCCCTGGAAGGTCCTGTGCGTCTTATCACCCTCCGGGGCCCGTGGGGAGCGGTGACACCACATCACGGCTGTCCCCGTGGCAAAGATCCAGCATCGGAGACCCAGCAGCACAGCAAGCTGTGCCTTGCTTCTTCCTGAGCAATTCTCAGCCAAAAGAGTCCACGGACTTCCTTAATGTCCCCATTGCTTTGCAGCAGACAGTCTGTCAGGGCCAGCTGCACCTGCGAAATTGTCCCCGTCCCCAAGCTGCCTCTCTGCTGGAGGACACTCTCCCCATGACTTGCTTGAATTCCCAGCTGAGAGGGGCTTACTCTAACGCCTCTGGCTCTGTCCCAAAGAGAGCTCACATCCTCTTTTCTGCCCCTTCTCCTGCAGGAGGGAAGTCACAAACCCTCAGGTTGTTCTCAAAGTGGTTGTGCACCCACACCCCAAAAGTTCATTTACACTAGGAGGTGTTTGGGCCTCCAGGAAATCTCTGCTTAGTACTTGTGCACTTGAGTAGCCTTAACTTGAAGCAAACAAAGGTTATGGTCCAGGTGTAAATATAAAACACGTATCTTTATTCTTTATCTAATCAAGCTTACATTTTTATCTTTACTGCTACTGGTGTTTAAATGTTTGTACTACTTTTTTAACTAGCTAATGTAAAAGGGACCATAAATCTGAGACAGACTTCCATTGCAGCGGTTTTCAGTTCTGCATATTCTTTCAATTAATATCAAACTTATTTCTTAGAGTTAGTAAATGTGCCCCAAGACAACCATGGCCATCATCAAGGTGATGCTTGCTGACGGTGAGATGCCTCAGAAATAGTTATTTACTCGTCCCAGACACATTTTGCCCCTCTGTCTTCTAGAACTTGGTTAGGTCACATTAAATACAGTGAAACAAGCCTGACAGCAGTGGCATTAGCAGAGCTTTCTACAGGCTGCCAACTGTTTGCCAGGCTGCAGGTCGAAACCAGGAAGGTGTATTTATTTCCAGAAGCACTGTAAAGACTGTAAGAAAAAGAAAAAAGACCCGTGTAAAAGTGTTGTCTGAGGACTGGGGAGATGTGTTGGGTTGACAGAACTACATACCCAAGCTGTCCCTTTGTATGCAGAACAAGTAACAAAGGCAGAGGAGAAGCTTTTCCAGTGGAAGCCCTGCTGTGAAAGAGGCCACCTCCAGGGAGGAGAGTGGAGTCTCAGGCTCTGTGTTCCTCTCTGCCTTTGGCTTCTCTGCTGGGACTGTCCATCACGGAGCCCATTAGCAGCCCCTGAAATCCCCCTTTTCCATCGGAAAGACACGTGTCCTCTGGGAAACGGACTGCAGCTGTCTGCCTGTTTCCCACATGCAACCAAACAGGCATCACCAGCAAGAGCCTTTGGTGAAGCCCTGGCCCAGGAAGGGCGAGAGTGGGGTGAGCTGCTCTGCGGCGTGACCGCTCCTCGGAGACAGCCAGTTCCTCCTTGAAATCACGCAGGTGGACTCCCCCACCACTGTGCTCCTTATCGATGTGCCAAGCAGGCAGAAAAGAGTTGACCTCCCATAAAATCACTGGCAAGCCAGGGTCGTGGAGGTGGTGTTTGTCTGTGTCAGGGTCAAAGCGAAGGGGACAAATTCCAGCCATAAAAAAAAAAAAAAAATATATATATATATATTAAAAAAACAAAAGTGGAGAGCATTGGTGTTGGCAGTGCAAAAAGAGAAGTCAAGGTACATGCCATGAGTCACCTGCTTGGAGCTTTCCAAAGGAAATGAATGGGTATTTCAGTACAGAAAGCAGGCAGGGTGCGGGGGAAGCCTGCAAGACGTGTCAATCTGTTTACCAGTGGGCAGTCCTACCAGATCCAATTAAAGGGGAGGTTCTGACCATTGATTGCCACATCCCCATTGCCCTTATCAGTCTCTTGTGTGATACCATCTCTGCTTGCAGTTCAGGTAGCCTGCCAGACAGACAGGGAGGGGCAGAAAGGCAATGGGAATGATAAGCACCATGCGAAGGAAACGTGCTGTCTCCCACTAGTTCTCTCCTGCGCAGGGACTATGTGGAAACGGGACCTTTCTCCTGAAGAAGCCTGGAAATTACATGTATCCTGGTCTATGTGCAGGAGCAGGTTTTTCCCTGCTTTTCACCCATCAGCCTGGCAGAGCTGGAGCAGATTACAGAAGAGCATGAAGGGGAGACGGAAGGGGAATTCAGTTTCCCCTTGTGCAACTTGAAGAGTTATTGTTTGCTCCAGGAGCACTCAGGGCAGAGTGTGGACTACATGAGAGTAGCACATGTCCCTCCAAGAGCACATCTGCATGGTCTTTTGCTTGGCACTGTGCTAACTGAGGCCACAAAGCTTGCGGTTTGGAGCTAGTTCATGTCTGCCTGGCTCGGAGCTCACTCACAGAGGCCCTATGGGATATATGCTGCTGGCTAGTGCAGCAGAGAAAGAGGGAAAGACCCTACAGCGCAAGCTGCTTCCAGGAACCAAATCCCTCTACCTCTGCCGAAGGAGTATGTGTGATGTAATGTGTGCCTTAGGTCTCGGGGACCCAAGATGCAGTTTTTACAGTGCCCTCCCAAACCCCCAGATTCTCAGATCTGATCCTTCGGAGGACAAAGAGGTGGCATTCCCATCCTCAAGCAGCACAAAGAAGAGAATTTGAACAAACCCTTTATTTTAAGAATCCAGGCCTCCTCATGCAGTAACCGGGATTTGTTTCGGAGGCTGAGGAGGAACCATGGGACCTTTCCTGCCCATCCAGTGCTATAGCATTAAGAAACCGAAACCATTTTGCTGCACCAGCTTATATCCCGTTTCACCAACTGATGGGAGCAGAGCTGGAGATAAAGGGGAAAAAAATCTAGGGCAAAACCAACCTCAAACTCCCCCTCACCTCTGATTTTGTCAGGCTGATTAAAGTTGCACTGAGCCTGGTTGGTGTGATTGATCCCTCTGCATAATGACTAAAGCTGACCTATATTATCAAATCGATACCTTGAACAGGCTCTTTCCCAAGGCTGGCAAAGACAGCCAAAGCTTTCCAAGCCACCATGCTACCACTTGGACAATCCTGCACCCCACTTTCGATCGGGTGCATCTGGCAAGCAGGGGACTTACTTCAGGAGGAACACAAAAAAATGCATTACCCAAAGTGAACCCACACCTGGCAGTTACGGAGAGGCTGTAATCTGGAGGGCGAAGTTTATTTAAAACCCACACACTAAACTAACCGTAGAGGCTCTAACCTCACCCTGCCATCCAGAAAACATTTGTTTTCAGTGGCCTGTAAGCCAGACACACTGTTTACCCCTGGCTTGGACTTCTTGTTCTCACCTCAGTGCCAAGGTGGCAAGGTTACACCAGTTTGTACATTGACTGCAAAGAAGAATCCTGCAGCAAAGTTTTTGCCCGAATCACTGATGCTCCAAGCAAAGCGAGCTCTGCCCTGATCCCTTTTCCTGAGCAGGCCTGGCTCCTGTCCGGGCATTGGGAATTAATGATGTCATGTCCCTTGTCTGGCTGCCCAGCCACCATCCCATCCCATCCCATCCTGTCCCATCCCATACCGGTGCAAACGCAGCAATGAATCGGGTGGCTCAAAGCGCTTTGAAAAGGCACTGAAAGAGGAACTGTGAGTGCTCTGGCAGGGAGGGGAGCCGAGCGGGGAGAGCGAGGTGGGAGCACCAGTCACATAATGACCACTTTCTTTGTGCGATAGGCTGTCTGCTTCGTGCCTGGGAAAGGCAAGCCAGGCACGCAGCCTGCTCTGCCACCCACGCAGCCCGGGACTGGAGCTGCTGTCGTGTGTCAGAGGAGAACCTCGTCAACCTCCCCGCTTACCCCACCTCCTCCTCCGCTTGCTCCTCGCTGCGCCTCCCGCTCTCCTCCCTCACCATCGCTGTCACTCGTGCAGCACACGCCGGGAGGGGTGCAGCACCTACTCGGCCCTTAGACCTGCCAAGGTCCACAGAACTGGGCACACCCCCCTTTCCCAAAACTCTTTGTGCTGAAATTTCAGAGTGGGATGGAGTCGGGGCGGGGGACACACACACACACACACTTCTCCATTGTGCCCAGCTCATCCTGAAAGCACGATGTATATTTATACGTTTGCACACATCCCCTCCCCTTCCTTCCTTCTCTCCATTGCTATTTTTTTCTCTTGCTCTGTATTTCTATCTCTGTCAGCCTCCCCTCCGGCTTTGTGAGAACAAACATTGCACCGTGGCTAATTCCTATCTGCATGCTCTAGCCAAAACACAGGGAGCCGGTAGGCTGGATAAAACTAATGGTCGGTTCAGCGCAGTCTCCTATCTCTGACGGTGAGCAGCACAAGTCGACAGAGGATGGAGTGCCCCTAAAACACCCTTTCAGAGCAGCAGCCTCCTCCTGGATAACCTACTGCCCTCGACCAAAAACTCCTACACGTAGACAGTGCTGGGTTAGTTCATGCCCCGAGCACAATGCTTCATCCTGCTTACTGTAACGGGATGTTTCCTTGTTATTCAAGCAAACACCTAATCCTGGCGATGGCATAGGAGTACCTAATCCTCGCTCCGTCTAATCCCAGCTGCTCACTGCCTGCTTGGTGCTGAACAATCCTGCACGGAGCCTTTTACGTGGAAACGAAAGCCAGAGAATCACCTAGGTGTAAGTGAAATGCATCCTGTACGGGCTCTTCTCGGCTCCTTCTGGGTATTCCTAGATGCTGGATGACGTGTTCCCAAGGGTTCACTCATTTTGGGCACCCGACTGGAGGCGCTGTACAGACCTGTGCAACTGAGACCCTGCAGTTTTAGGACTCATGGAGGCACCCAGGTACCCGCGGGAGGCAGGATGAGGATGAAAACTATTCAGTCTGCTCTCCTGCAATGCAGCGGCGGCTGCCACGGTGCCCCTCCAGCTGTGGGGTTTTAAACGTCTTGTGCAACCCAGGGCATGCTTGGCTGCATGTGCTGCAGCCTGGAGAGCAAGACATGGGGGCCAAATACTCAAGTCTCACACTGAGAACATGAGGGGTAATAGGTCTAGGCAGGGGATGTTAATTCTTGAAAGAGCTGGATGCAAATAGCAGTAGCTATCTTCAAAGGGAGGAGAGATTCAGATCTCTGTGTCCCTCAAGGTACTTCAAGAATGGGGAACTGAAACTCATCAGCCCTGGCCTGACACAGCACAAGGATCAGCTCAGGCACGGTCGGCTACGGGCTGGCGGGCTCGGCCCCGAGTGATTGATCGATCGCCTGTTTCGGCCGCAGTCTGAAGAGGTCGAAGCGGGAGCCCCCCTTTAATTGCTGTCTAATCTCCCCTTCCCAACAGGCAGGACACTGCCCAGCCCTCCATTTCAGCAGGTGTGTTGAAATAAAAGTGACAACCGATTAAACAAATGACTTTTCAAAAGAAGCCAGCGAGCTGGCCTGAATGACAGGAGAGGCTCTAGGGTGATGCCTCTTTGCCCACCGTTCGAAGAGCCTGCCCTTGGAGAAGTTAAGCCCAAAGCATACGGAGCTGGAGAACCTTGGGAAGCAGAGCGCTTTGTGCTTTGCTTCAGTGCTGTCCCATGAGAAAAGGGGAGCCTTGGGTTGGTTTTTTTTCCTCTTTCTACCCCTTCTCTTATTTTCTGAAGTTAAGCCGTTGGTGTGAATGCATCAGCCAGTATTCCAGAAACCCAATTCATTTTCCAGTGACATGAGTTTGCCTTTTAAATACAGATACAAGACAGATTTTTTCTTTTGCCCAAGGAGAAGCGAAACGTCCCTCTCTTCACTTCTATCTGTTCGTTATTGTGGAATGTCAAAGCCTTCCGTGCAAGTGTCTCCAGTGGATTTCCCGCACCCACAAGCGGTGCCTGGCTCCCCGTGGCCACGCCAGGCCTGCTCCAGAAGTGCGCAATGCCCACAGCTCACTGGAGGAGAGAGGAAGAGGCAGCCCCAGTGTGTTTAAGATTTTATTGTTGCAAGCTGCTCCTGTCCTAGCCACATCCGAGTACAAAGGCCAAATTTGTCATTCCTGATATAAACTTAGATGCTAAAAATAAACAAGACAGCTTAGAGGAATGAACTCGCACCGTGTCCACTGCGGAAGCCAAAATACTCTCTTCAGATGGCACTGTCCCCCCGCCTCACTGGTAAAACAAACTGCTAGGACTCAAGACTCCTAGGTTTATTCCCCACTCTCTCTCTAACTTGCCATGTGGGCTCAGCATAAATCACTTCTACCCTCTCCGTACAGCCACCTTGTAAGTGCGTACAATAACCTCGGCTTCCCTAGGGTGTTGTGAGGTTTAATTGCTTGCAGACTGCTCTGAGGTCCTCGAAGATTTGCAGAAGCACAAACTAATATTAATGCACAAACTCAGCGCACACATTTCACATAGTTATCTATCCTGCCTGGCTGAACTGCTTCCCGGCATTTTGCTCAGATGATTTTGCTTCATTTAATCCATTTTAATTACCTTTCGCTGATTGCTTTTGCCCTTTGTTTCAAACATTTCAAATTCCTAATTGCATCTCTGGGTTCTCCCATCAGTTGTTGTCATGGCTGGTTCTTATCAGCAAGGCAGGGGTTTTCGTAGTTTGTTTTCAGATGCTCTCATGTACTGGTGAGCGGCAAGGCACGCTGAAACCCAACTCGGGTCATGTTTGTTTGTTTGCTTTACTAGCACAGGAACTAAGCAGGTTTTCACAGTTTCTCCAGGAAGGGCCACCCATTTTGTGGTCTGCACTTTGCTAACAGACAATTTAAGGCTTGAAAGCAAACAGACGATTTTGTCTGCCTCCTGTCGTAAATTAGTGGTTCCTGTGCTTTTTTGGGGGCAGCTGCACCAGTTAACCAGACTGAGACCTTGTCTGAACTGTTCCTGAGTTTCAGCCCAGGGTGGTTTCGGGGATGCTCCAAACCCCAGGCTCAGAAGGAAGCAGCCCAACCTCCACTCAGCATCATCATTCAAAAGCAACTTAAAAGCTGCATGTGCCGGCAGAGGAAACAAGTATTAACCCCCTCGTCCCCAGTAAGACAGACGCCTGGGCCTCTACTGGGACTTAAAGGATGAAACCAAACCTATGGCAGAAACTCAGCACTTGTGAGTGAAGGCCAGTGTCCACCAGACTCGATATGGAAAGGAGGAGGCGAGGGCAGCCTGTCCTTTGCTCTGCAAAACCCAGTCTGGGGGTCAGAGCAGCACGCAAGGTTTAAAACAGAGCGAAGCAGAGCGCCGCCAGGTACCACGGCTCACCAAGCGAGGGGAGAGAGAGAGGAGGCCAATGCCCCTGGAAGCCCTGCAGCCAGCCCTTGCCTGGCAGCACACCGCTCCTGGACCTTGCCTCGGGGAGCCCGCAGCAGCGAGGGCACTCCTGGCCCAGCGTGGGCATGGCCAGTGGCACAGCCGTCCCCTGCTTGGGGCCCAGCTCTTGGTATCAGCTTGTTTCAGGCAAATCTCTTACGAGGGATCATGGAGCAGGGGCTGCAGCCCTCGGGCTCGGGCCACGCAGCTCATCTACCCCAGCACGAGCTCACAGGACACACAACCAGTGGCTTTCTTGTTTTACCGGGGGTCCCTCCAGCGCGGGGCAGGGCACAAGGGTGCAACTCCTCGGGGGGTGGCTGCGGCGATGCACACCCGCGAGGCGGCGTGGCGCGGCGGTGCGAGGCACGCCCAGCTCCGGCGTGCCGCGGGGGTGACGCACGCAGAGCAGGCAGCCCACGCCGGGGCACACGCAGCTTGGGTCACGGTGAGCCGCGCGGCCCGTGGCCCTGGGCCGGGCGTGTGCCTGCCCGCCGCCGGCAGGGCGGGGAGGGCCCCGGTGCCAAACGCAGAGCGGCGAGTCCCTCCCGGGGATGGCCGGGCTGGGCTCGCCCTGCATCGCTCTCGTCCCCCTCGCGCCGCTCCCCCAGCTCTGCCGTGGCCAGAGGGACACGTGGCTTCCTCTGCTCGGCTGCCGGTGGTTTGGGCGACAGCTCGTGCCCGGTGGCGTTAGCACTTCTTGTTTAACGCTAATAATAGCAGCCATGTGCGTATGATACCATCCACCACGGCAGGACCTGACCGGGTTGTAACCGCATCCCGAAGCGGACAGGCCATAAAGGCCACCACGGAGCAAATCAGGGACATTTCAGTGGAACGTAAATCCATTTCGGAGATTTTCTGAGCTTCCTTATCCACGTTTTATGAGTGTGGTGGCAATGAACTTCGTCCTGAGCTCTGCGTGTGCTGTGCTGACGTACCTCAACCTTCATTCTCACCTGACAGTGCCCCAGCCCTACAGCTCCCAGCCAGCCCCCTGCTCCGTGGTTCCCCAGACCGTGCCTCCCGTGTGACAGTTTCTTCATCAGCTTTGCCCCTGCCATCTAGGCCTGGCTCTTTCCGTGTGTCAGCTAATGTACTTCTGCTCTTTGGTGTTTATCCTGTCACCTTTTTAGCTCCTTCACCAGCGTGTCCAAGGTGGGGTTGTCAACTGGTACATGCAACAGCTTGCTTCTTGCCACTGTGACTTGCAGCATCTGTGTCTCATGTGTGGATTAATCCCGTGTCTTTATTTCCCCAAAGAGAGCTAAACCTTTATCTTTGCAGCTCCTTCTACCCTCTGCTCATACTATTCCCTTCAAAGCAGGCATGACCTTGGTGCCTCTCTACCTAGTGTGTGCAATGACTCGGGTTGTCAGCCAATATAACCTAAGAAGCACGGAACCATCAAACTAATTGTCACTTGTTTCCTAAAGCAGGATTTTCACTTAGCTTTTTGGTGATGAGCGTATGGTGAATACAACATTTCTGCTTCTTATTTAATGATCCGTTGACAGGAAAGATCGAGTAGGCAGAAATCTAAATTCTGGATTCTCTCCAATTTTTTATCCACAGGAGCCCAAGCCTTTCAGCATTGGGAAAGCAGCAACAGGAAACGAGTCAGGGGGAATTTTAGGAGCTGTTGAGATGGCTGCAGTGTTTTACATTCCCAGAACTCAGCAGGCAGGCAGCTGTCTGGGCTATTAATCCTTTCCAAGTTTCTCTTTTGCCCCACGAACACATTCCTATTATGCCCGTAGAACACGCAAGGCATGGTCCCATCCTCGCATGAGCCCCTTGCACACCGCGATGGGGAAACACCAGCAGCTGCGTTCCATCTCACTGAAAGGCAAAACGGGACCTGTGCGCCTGTTGCGCTTGCCTACCACAGACTTGGATTAAGCCTGAGCGGTTTCAGGGTTCCCTGCTCCCAGCTGGATTTCCCGTGGCAGCAGGCTGTGAGGAGCTGAAGGGAAAAGCTTGGAGAGAGACACCATTTTTTCCTCAGGAAGGCACAGGAAAGCCTCCCTGACCGAGCCGGAGCGAGCTGCGCTGCGCTTTTCTCAGCTGGATGTTGCTGTTACATCCGTGTTTTTCTTCCTCCTTGGCCCAGCTGCTGAAGCTGCTTTCCAGACCCCCCCCCCGAGCAAACTTGGATACTTCACAGGACTGTCTCCTCGCCCCATGCGAAAGCTGGCTGCGTGCATCCCCGGGGGGCTGTCTCCAAGAAAGCTTTGGAGCACAGCACCCCTCCAGAGGCCATTTGGACAGCCTGAGCATCGCCGCGTCGCACAGGAACAGCCTCCACCTCCACACGCAGACCCTCGTGCCCTGGGGAAGTTCCTTTCAGGTCAGGGTCAAGACACATCAGCAGGGCTGTGTGAAGGAAGCCGCTGCATTAATTAGAGGAGTTCTGTGGGTAAGCGGAGCGTGCCAGGCCCAGCAGACTGTCACTGGAACCTTACACCAGCGTGCAAGGCAGACGGGCCTCGGTGGAAAAATCTTGGCATCCAGAGGTTACCACTGCAGCCTGGCACGCTGTCAGCAGAAAATCCCTGCTGGCTGGTTTCTACCTGCTGAAGGAAATCTGGGCAGGAGAAAAGCCAAACCTCCTCCCTTTTCCACACTCTGTCCCATCCCGGCCCCCGCCTCCCCCACCGCCCGCAGCCGGCGCTTGCAAGCACCCCAAGCGGAGGCCAGAATTCCTCCCACAAAATACGGCTGGAACGCAGCCACGAACTGCTCAACCTAAACACAAAGGGGAAGACAAGCCTAAAATAAACACGCACGCACACAAGCGCACACACGCATGCACACACACAGCGCCGGGATGTTCAGGGGAGGCAGGAGGGGGAAGCGGCGGTGGGAGGGTGGCTGGGTGGTGAGGAAAAATTTCATGCTGGCCTCTTTAAAGGTGTGTTATTTGTTCAAGGCTGTCCAAACATTTGCGGAGCGCTGGCAGGCCCGGAATGTGTGCAAGAGCTCCGGCAGCGTGTCTTAGGCGTGGGAAAGCTCTGCTCTCCTCAACCTTTACAGGCTTGTTCCCCCTCAGGCAGTGATTCAATAAAACCCGCGCCAGAGATTTATTGAGCTGATAATGACAGCTTCAGTCAGCAGGCAGACACCAGCAAAGCTGGGGGAGAAGGGGGAGAGAGACTCCCAAGTCGCAGAGGAGGGAAGAGAGATCCCAGCGCCTTGCCTGGATGGGGCAGGGGCTCAGCGTTTCCCAGGGGTGGGCTGGAGTCTGCCCCTTGGGTACCAACGAGCCGGGCTTTCGGGACCCTTTCGCCAGCGTGAAGCCCCGCCAGGCGGAGGGGAGGGTGTGCCTTGCAGGTGTGCAGGATTCCCTGGTGTGGGAAGCGGCGGGAGGCGAAGCCGGCATGCTTCCTCACCCGGCCCAGGCGAGGTCAGGGATGTGGCCACGGGATGGGCTGGGTGCCTGCCCCCCCAGGGGGACACCGTCCTGCACGAAGCACCTGGCCGAGCTAGCCGCCTCCGGAGGGGCTGTGCCGTGCTCGGCCCCTGGCCCGCTGGGCAGGTTGCTTCACCTCCCTCTCCACCACCACCCTTTGACTGTTTAGCTCTGGATAATTCCCCAGCCTAGGAAACACCACTAAGCTGAGAAGGGCAAGCAAGAGGCTTGAGCTGCTCAGGGGTGTTTCTAGCAGGCTGCGCTGGATGCACGGGGAGTTGTTCTGCTCTTCATGATGGCCGTGAGGGCTCACTTAATTAAAAGCCTTGCTGCTGGTCTGGGTTGCCTAGCCCAGCTTGTGGTGCTTAGGGATAAAGAAAACGCCCTGTGAGAGAGCTCTGTGCCACTAGCAGCACCATTTCACTGGCCACTGAGGCACTGGCCCACTCAGGCCAAGCGTTGCTTTCCCTTGCCGTTTTCTCTAGCAAAACCCCTGGCAGATAAAAGCATGGAAGAGCCCAGGGCTCAGCGCCCGTGAGAAAGGCCAGCAATCCCACTTTGCACTTTCCTGCTGTCCCGCAGCATGTTGTGGTCAGCCTGGAGTTAAATCCTGTAAACACACCTGTGGTTATCAAGTCCGTTTTACCAGTGGGAAACGAGATAGAAGGGAAGTGACTCACGCTGCGAGGCAGCAGCGCGGCCAGGAACCAACCTTTCTGACTCTTTGCCCGTGATAACCTGCGGGCTTTGTGTGCCCGCACATACGTTTGGACCAGCAAGCAGCCAGGCGATAGGTGCATGTGAGGAACACGGTGTTAGGACTCCGCTCCGGCGAGCCCTGAGAAGCCCCGCTCTGGTTTTACCGGGGTGCAAAGCCATTTCAACGGCAGGGCCGCGCAGCGCAGCGCAGTCCTTACCTTGGGAGGGCCGTTGTGGCCGTTCTAACAAAAAATGCTTCAAGGAAAATCCTTCCCGAGATAACCTTCAGTCCTGTGTGCAGCAGGCAGGGAGACACGTATCTCTTAGCCTTGGCAGTCAGGTAGCTGAAGGCAATGGAGACATAGAAAAATGCGGCTAGCTAGCATTGCTGGGATAAAAGGGAACTCGCATTGCCTCTCTTATTTAATTATTACCGTCTGTGTTCTTTCTGGCATTGCAAACGTTTGGGAACTTGGCGGCTTATTGCCCATATTAATACAAAGTGTTTTCTCTATAGTGAGAGTATTCTGTGGTGCTGGAGGGGGTGGTTTTAGCATCACGCCCGAAACAGCGAGACTTTCTCAAGCGTTAGGTTCAAATCCCAGCAGGACCTAATGAGAGCTTCGTGTTGCTAGACGCAGAGAGGGAGTTTTGCGGGTGTTTCGGCTGAGGCCACGGCTCTGCATGGACCTTGTAGTTCCAACAGCCCTTTGCAATTTGGCTGTCAACAAAGAGGGCAACTGGTTTCTATAATAAACACCCGGGGATAGATTTTCAAAGAGCAGAGGCCCTGACTCGTTTGGGTGTGTGTAATTTGTAACAGAGAGCAAATTCAAGTGTCTGGATTGCTGCCTCTTTCTGGCTTGCACTTGGGTCTAACATTTGGAGTTGGCTTTGGTGGATGCAAAGGAAGCCGTTCCTCTGACAGTACAAGCCCTGGTATAGTAGAGCTTCCCCGGTCTTGCTGTTCGGTGTCTTCAGGATTGCAATTACAGGTGATCTCCCAGCTGGGAAAGGAAAGCTGGCTCTTTGCTCTTAGACAGGAACAGCCTTAGCTCTTACCCTTAACTTGCCTTCTCTGACCGTAGGTATTGATCCTTTGCAGCACCTGTGGTTTCACCTGCAATTAAAGCAGCACATTTTTGTCCTGACTTGATCCTGCTTGGCCTGTAAGGGCCCTTCAATACCAGTTTGCTCAGAGGGAGCTACCTCTCCATAATCTCAAAGGTGCTGCTGTCTTTGCCCTGGCTTGTTCTCTCTCCCTCCCTGTGATGGAGTCCCCAGCTCTTTGGTGGGGTGCCTCTGACCTGAGTAGCACCCAAAGAAAAGGGCAACAGAGGTAGGATTCTAGCTGCTGGGCAATCCCATAGAAAACTGTGCTGTATTGCAACTCCAGTTGTTACAGCCCTCCAGGGAGCCAGGGATGCCAACTGATGAGAAAGCCATATAGGCACCGCATTAAGACACTGGGAAGATGCAGAGTTGCTCTCTAGCGTTACACTGGATGTGTTCTAAACCCACACGTGAGTTCGAGGGGAGGCACAAAGATTGTTTGGAGGAGGGAAAAGCTTTGCTTAGAATGAGAAGTGCAGTCTTAGGTCTGCAGAGTAAGTACAGCTCAACCAGCGACTGGCACAGACTGGGCTCTGCCAACTGCAAAAGGGACAGAGTAGTAGGGGCGCTGAATCTGCAGGTGGGGTCTACCAATAAAGTGTATGTCCCCCCTTCATAAGCATCCCACTCCTGGCAGGGGAGGCGGCAGGGGGTGCAGAGTCCTCTCCTTTGCCCTCGTCTCTTCCTCCCCAGAGCCCAAGCCAGACCTCGCCACGTTATGCAACCCTGTCTGGAGCCCTGCAAACAAAACAGCTGGTTGCTCCGGAACATGCCGCTCTCCTGCTGACACCAGTCCAGTCAAGTCATGGATCAGATGACTGCTGCCCAGAAGCAGGGCACACTGTCCAGCTGCTCAGTGTATCCTCAGACAGAACTAACTGCAGCCAGGACGGAGCTCTTCTCTTTCCGTGACCGTAGTTTGACTGAAGAGAGCACCCAGCTGTCTTCCCGGACCTCTCCAGGGGCTGGCTGAGCACAGCACGTGCAGCGTCTGCTCAGCCACAAAGCCGTCTTTCTTTCCCAGCAGTGGCACGAGTCGCTCCGGGAAACGTGCGCTCTTGGCAAAACAGCCCCTGCTCCTGAATCACTGCCTGGCACAGCTGCCTTCAGCGGGGCGACTTCCTCCTTGGGTGGCAGGTACCGAACAAATCTGCTTCTCTCGGCGCTGCCCCGGGAGAAGCCGCAAAGATATTGCACACGTGCGTGCAGGCACGCACCCCTCGCCTGGCTCTTCCAAAGGCGCCGCGGGATCCCCAGCCTCTTCAGCATCTGTTCCACATCACCTTCCTAGTTTTACAGGCTCTGTGGACTCACTCCATCCTCTCCCAGATGTTTCCAGCCTCTACATCCCCTCATGGCATGAATACTCCTCATAGCACCGAGGAGCGAGCGCAGATGTTTCAGTTCTGGAGCGAGCTCTGGTACAGGGTGTGCGCGAAGCTGCGCAGCCGAATGCACAGGCTGCGGGCAGGGGTTGAAGCTGGGAGCTGTGGCGTCAAGCAGCAGCCTCTCCAAGGAGCAACCCTTCTGCGCTGTAAGCCCAGTTCCCCACCCTGCCCAGCTCGGGGAGCAGGCGCACTGGGTGTCAGCACAGGTCACCTCGCTCTCCATAGCCAAGGCAGCTGAGAGGCAGACGCCCACCATAATTTCGAGGACAAAGTCACCCCCGTGTCGTGCACAGCTGACTGCAAGACTCCATCATTTCCTCAGGGGCACTCACCAGCACCTCTCTCCTTCCCCAACCATCTCCTTTCCTCTGTGGGGTGGGCATCTGCAGTGGCTCCACTGCTGAGAGGGGTGCAGCACGCCGCGTGGGCCAGTTCCGCCGCGGGTTGGACCCACGCAGCAGCGTTAGCACCAGGCTGACAGCAGGGAGGGGCACTGGGAGCACAGATCTCAGGGATAAAGTTCGTGCTGTTGAGAGACTTCATCTTTACTGGTACATTATCGAGCCTGTTGGCTTCTAACACACTCCCGGGATGAAAGCACAAGGGGAGTGATTGTCCGAGTATTTACCAAAGTTTAGGTCCGATAAGCCCTGTTGATTTTACAAGTGCTCCTTGCGGCCCCGGGAATGACTTTATGGCTGGAGCTAGCAGGTGGAATACTTCACAGTGGAGAGGAAGGAGGGCAGACACAGCAACCAAACCCACCATTATCCACTTGTTCGCTGATTATTTCTGTGCAATTTAACTCCTTGCTAAGCACCCCACGTTCCCCCAGTGTGCTGTGTGCTTTCTATCACCTCCTTGCCGGCTGCTCACTTCAGGTCAGGAAAGTCCTCGTCAAATTCCTACCGCATACATTTTTCCTGAGACTTTCAAATTAAGGATGGAAACACGTCTTGTGTCTGTCACTGAGATCTCCTTGTCTATGTCTTTTGAGGAAGTGGTAGAGCATCTCTTACTAAAGATTTTTAGAAGTAGACCAGAAACCAGTCAGCACCAGGGTCTTGTATGGTGTGCATGGGCATTGATGCTGCCTAAGGATCTGAAACTAGAAAGGCAAAATAGCCTTTTGCATGGGCTGACAGGGCACTTCTCTGAGCTCTCTTCCCCTTAACTAGCTGCCTCTACATGCAGCTCCAGGCAGCATTCACACCGATGTGATACCAGGGCATTTCTGAGGGCTAAATGTCGTTGCTGGTAGGAACCGATGCCACAGCATTTCAGTTTACACCCCTTGAAGAGCTGACCATCATATTTTAGAGCGTTCTGCCTGCAAAACACTCCTCACCACAGAGCATGTGGCAAAGGAAGACTACAGTGCTGCTTCAGATTTTCAAGTAATCAGGGGTTATATGCTGTCACTTTTGCATGACCTTTCTGACTATCTTCAGTCCTCCTCTGTCCCTTCTCACTGTAGCTCTTTGTACATAGGCTTATATTTTACAGGTGGAAAAAAATGAGCATTAGTTTTTTACGGGCTCGATAACCCAACCCAACCCAACCCAACCCAACCCAAGCCAACACGTCTCAAATTAGGGACAATATAAACCCAGGCAGCAAAACAACGGGGCAAACCTTTGTAGCACCTGGGAAACAACCAGCTGTGCAAGAACCTCCCTCCCTGGAGCAGGTGACCTCACAGAGAGAGCTCTGAAATGAACAGAGACTGCTGAAGTCTTCATTTCCCTTCATTACTCAGGTTCGGCACCAAAACAATGAATCTTTCTGTAAATGCGTTTTACAGGGAGAGGCACCCTCACTGGGGTGAGGATGGGAGCTTAGATTTTTCAAATAGAAATAGTGAGGGGTTTGGCATCCTCAGGAAGTCAGAGTATCTTTGCTTTTAGTATCTCAGATGTTAGAGGAAAGCATTTGAAGTCAGACAAAATAAATAATTCAGTTTCTATATTAGCACAACAGTTTCCTCTCTACTAGCTCTGCCATTTGCCTACGATTCTGGAAAGCAGCCTTCTTGAAGATGGCATTTAAGTGTTTTCTTAAGTGCTTTTAGATTCAACAAAGCTAAGCGCCTGTTTAAGTGCTGACTTGAGCTGGGGGAGGCCTTCTTACATTCCTGCCTCTTTGATAAGAATTCAGATAACATACATGTCTGCATGTGTGACCCTCAATAGAGCGTCTCACCAAGATAGCACATGAAATCTGTGTGTATTTGTGTGTGTGCATATATCTGCCTGCATTCATATGGAGATGTTTATCTGGCTATTAAAACAAATAAAAGGCATCTAGTTGTAAGTGCCCTCTTCCCGAATAACGCTGATAATTACTGTAAACATCCCCAGCGCTGGAAGGCCCTGCTTGTTTGATGTTAGGTGACAGGGCCTGGTTGCCCCACGTGCTGCTATCTCCTCAAAGCCTACCTGCCTGCCAAAACCGCAAACGCTGCTGATACTCCAGGTATCGGCCATCCTGGCTGCTGTAGCAGCCTCCAGCTCTCCAGAGCGGGTCACTGCGTAATTAGCGATATTACTAATGGGTAGGAAACCTGAAGCAGCCGGTGACGTCCAGTCCGGGTGGAACAGTGGCCCTAGGCTAGGACCTGCTGCCAGTCCCTGGTGTATGACCGGATCTGCGGCTCCCGCAGCCCGCGGGGGGTTATGACCCGAGAGCCAGGCTCGCCTTCCCAGCCCTGCCGCCGAGCAGCGACGCCAGAAGGAGAAACATCTTAGCTGCCACGCTGCACCCGCTCCTCAGCCACGGCGAAGAGCTGAGAGTGCCGCCGTGGCCGCCCCTGTTCGAGCCAAGCCACCGAGCGGGGGGGGGGGTCTGGCACCATGGCTAATCTGCTTTAACCGGCTCATGGAGCACCCTGGTCGTGCTGCTGAAGAGAGGAAACGCGGTGCTGGGCTTTCTCTTTTTTTTTTTTGGCGAGTATCTGTCGAACAAAGCGCCTTTCTTCCCCGGCAGACTGGCTGACCTAACACAAGGGGAATTGTCCTCCCCGGCACAAAGGGCGGGGGCGGGCGCCGCCGCCGCGGAGGGCGGAAATGGCCGGGTTCCTCGCTGGGCTGCACCTGTGTCCGCGGCCTCCAGCCCCCCGCCACGCCGGCACGGATGCCCGCGCCGCCCGCCGCCCCGGTCCTCACCTGCCGGGAGGCACGGGGCCGCGCCGTGGGAACTCTCCACCCCTCCGCTCGCTCGCGGCCAGACCTCCCATGGGTCCTGGGGCTGGGCCCGGACGCCCAGGTTAATGAATTGCACCCACCAGCAAGGGCGGTGGGAAGAAAGGGACTGCTCCAGGGAGTCGAGTGGTGTCAGGCCCTTAAACACGTTCTATGCCCCGTCTCTTTATCAGCAGCCACGTCGCCCGGCAGAAGTTGCCTAATCCTGAAGTGGGAGAGAAATCCGCCCGCTCCAGGGCGGTTTCAGCCACCGTCGGTCCGGAGCGAGGCAGGGGCACGTAGGCAGGCTGGGAGAAGGGGCAGCGGCAGCCGTGCGCGGGAGGGGAAGGCTGTCACAACCGATGAGAGGCGGGTGGGTGGCGGTGTATTTGTCTCATGACAAAGATGCCCTTGTGCCCCCCCAAGGCCAGAGCAGAAGATGTTGATGGGAACTGTCTGTCCCAGGCCGAGAGAGCGCCACCATCTCCAAGAGCAACAGGGAAATTGTAACCAGAGCTATGAGCATCAATGGGAGCGTTCTGGTTGCAGCCACAGGGTTTTAAAACCCTCTGACCGCTACGTAAATCTACTTGAAACGAATTCCGCTGAGACCTCTGGTTTCTGCAAGGTTCAGCCTTCAAAATGCCGCAGAACGCACACAGTTCTAGCTGAAGCCGTGGATGGCCCACAGAGAGCTGGGAGCCAGAAGCATCCTGCAGCCACACTTCTCCCTTCACCTTCCTTTTCCCCTCCTGCTCCTCCTTGGACATCCTTGTAAACCAAAGTGAGGAGCATCTAGCTGCAGAGGCATCCAAGCCATGCAACAAGGATCTCTGATTTTTCCTTGCACTTTGGGTTGTTGAGGTGCAGCTTTTCCATTCAGTCTCATTCGCGGCCCCAGTCCAAAGTCAGCTGTAAAAGGATGGGATCACCCTGCCTGCAGACCTGCACCCTCTTCCATGGAACGAGCCAACAGCAACCCAGTAGAGAGCCTGAGATCTTTGCCCTTTGCCCCATGGGCCCAGTCCAAGGGCTGCTGGTGCCAGTGGCGAAACCCCAACAGGCTCTGGGTGAAGTTCAAGCCCTGGACATCTCCAGCTGACCAAGGAGACTGCTTGAAAATGCGTGTGGCTCATCAGGACCTGCCCCTGGGTCCTGAGGCAAAAATAGGAGGATGGAGTAATAGAGGTGAGCTCGTCGCTAAGACATCCACGCAGGGGCTGGGCACCCCGCCCTGAGCACAGCAGCGGGCGTTGCTCATTTATTGTAACCGGCGTGCCCCGAGACAGGTCCCCAAAGGGTTTGCTGGAGGAAGACAAGCAGAGGGGGCTGTGGCACGGGGTCCAGAGCCGTGTCTGCAGCCGTGGGGCACGCTGTGAGGTGCTGCAGGCTGCCACGGGTCCCCGGGCTGCCCCCTGCCCCTCACAGCTCCCCGGGCAGAGCGACTCGCTGCCTTAGGGAGCCGGGCATGATTTCACCCAGCCGACCTCCACCCAGCCTGCCAGCTCCCTGGGCATTCACGGGGATGGTTTGGGTCAGGCAGCTACACCCGTGCCGAGCGCCTGCTCTGCGCACGGCCTGTTTGCAGTGGGCATAAAGATCTGCTTTGCTTTGCTTCTGTGGTGGCAAGTGACGGGCCAGGGCTCTGTCGAAGCTCCTGCTAGCGAGCGTGGAGAACTCAGCTAGGCCAGCGTATGAGCGGGAAGGTGAAGTATCGTGGTATTTTCTGCAATTTTTTACAAAAGGAGCACGGAGCAATTGTATAGAGGTTGGGATGGAGCCAGGGCCTCGGACTGTTTCTTCCTGAAGCCCCGATGGCCACTGTGACCACACAGGGTGATGTCTCAGAAACAATATCCAGGAATCCAGTGGTTAATCACAAGTGCCCTGCATTGTTCCTCCTTATGCTTCAGAGTCAACAACCCCAATGCACTCCTCTGAGCTCCAACCAGATCCCCTCCTCACTCCCCTGCGGTGATGTACAGGGGATGGGGAAGTGGGCAGAGGAAGGAGGGAGACGCCGGAGACAGCCTCTGTGGCCATGTCCTCACCCAGTGGCAGCAGTTTCCGTGTCAGGGAGTTCATGTCCACAGAAGAGGGAAGCCAGGGTGCCTGCACATTCCAGCGTGCTGCCTGCCCTGCCACACGCTGCCTCTGCCTTATTTCCTTGTGTGTGTGCGTGTGTGGTGTTGCCTTTGGCACCCGGGATGATGTTTACACTTTGCATTGAGAATAACACAACTTGATACGAATCTGGCTTGGGAAAAATAAAAAAAAATAAAAAAGGGAAGAAAGACAGAAAAAGCAAACCCCAAACTCTGCAGCTGAAAAAATACTGCAAGCTCCCATGGCAGCCAAGATCAACAGCAAGGACAGGCTACTACTCTCTAAGGGGGATATAGACGGGTTTTGCTAACCCATTCCTAATTTGTGATGAAAATAATCACCGAAGGACAGCAGATCAGCGCCTGCCCTGCCTGTCAGGGTGGCTCACCCTGGTGCCAGGAGAAGGGAGGGTATGGAGCAGCTGGAGTCCTTGCAGTGAACCAGTCTACTTTTGGAAACACTGGCGGTGCTTCCGAAGGGGTTAAACGGCAACTGGTTTCTGTTCCCCCCAGTATGAGCAGCTAAAAGCCTCTGGAAGATGGGAAGGTTCCCCTGGGGGGCTGGCTCCTGTTCCCTGTCCCAGACCCTGGGGGCCAGGTAGGGGTGACATGGGGTGCTCTCCACAGCCTGCATCAGCTGCTAACAGGCAGGTGGGTCCCAGCCCTTGAGCCTTTGCATCATAACGTGGGGAAGCGAGGCAGAGCTCAGAGATGCTGATCCCACCCCTTCTAACACAAAGGCCTTTTGCAGCTCATTTGTGGTTCTGTTGAGGACTTCTCAGGGCACTGGTGCTGGAAGACAGGGAAGGCTTTTTTTTTTTTTGTTGGCTGTCAGTTTTCCTTAAGGCCTGAAGCAGTGTCATCTGGATGGAGTGAGGAATCACCAGTACCTTCCCCCTGCCCTGTCTCTGTCAATTGTCTCCAGGACTTTCCGCTCTCGCCCACCTTTCCAGTTCAGCTCTTTTTCAATCTCAATAGCCTTATTGGCATGACACGGTTTGCAAGTATTGCCAAAGTCAATATATCAAATGTCCGTCCCTAGGAGCAAGCATTTCTCAGCGCAATTACTCCCCAAAGACTCATCGAATGCACAGGCCACGGCTGAACACTACGGTTTAATGTCCTCATTAAATAACGATGAATAACCACCCCACCCCCCATCAATGTCATTCTGGTTTCAGAGTACGCAGCCTCTTGGGCTCGGAATCTCAGGGCCACATGGGAAGAGCGTTGGGAGTTCATTCCAGCATTTATTTGGATTACAGGCGCCCATCCAAAACCAGGCCCCTGGTCGTGCCTGGCATCGCACATACAGAACAAGGAAAAGTCCCTGGCCCAAAGAACTTGGACAATGCAGACACATAAATGATTATTCACTTTACTGACATGCGAGGTGCTTCGAGACTTGCCCAGGGGCACGCAGTGAGTCAGCATCAGAGCTAGGGATTAAACCCAGATCTCCAGAGACTAAACTGCAGAACCAGTTCTCCCTCCAAGATGTAAATCCCAGCTCCGCAGGCCTTCCCATGGAATTTGCACCAGTGAGGCTACTGCAGGCACTCAGGAGACTCGGAGCAGCTCTGTCTCTGGCTAGGCAGTTCCTCCTCTGCTTCCAACGAGATGTGACTGGTGCAGTTCAGCTCCAGAGCTACCTGCATTTCTGCAGGGGCTGGCAGAGTGCCCGTGTGCTTACCGTGTGTATATAGCAATTCTCTGGGCACTTTGGGATCCTGGAAGAGGAAAGCCATGCACATGCTGTCAGCATCTTAATTCCGCTTTTCTGCTGCTTAATGTCTCACAGACAGGAGAGGGCTCGGATCCACGCTCAAATTACCACCGTGAGATAAATCCCCTGCTCGGCTGAGCGGAGGTAACTGACGTGTGCATGCTCTTATTCAGCAGCAAATGCAGGTTAATTCAGTTTAGCTTAGCTGGCAGCGCTGGCAACCGAAGCTGGGTTGTGTTACACAGCGTTTGCCGCAGGGGCAGAGCTGATGGGCAGGGAGTTGCCAAGGCTCAGCTGGTGCATGGTGACACAGAAAGCTTCGGGACTCGCTCGTGTCTTTCAGCCCTTCAGACGGATTCCCTGTATCTGGCCTTAACAGATGAACAGGCAAGAGGTGATTCACAAGGCTCAGGAAGAAATCTCTCCTCCCAGGTAACTGCTGGCAGCAGTTTACATGTGCTTTTAATTTTTATTTTTATTTTTTTTGCAGCTTGATCCTGCCCGTTCTTGGTTGCTGGATCCTGCACCAGCTGAACCACAGGTCTGAACTACCTAAGAAAAACACAGCCACACCAAAACTGACAGGACAAAGTTTAGAACATGTCATGACAATTCCCTGACCTCTCTTCTTCCTCCCCCTGCTGCCCCAATGGGAGCAATTTCTAGCTACCCGACATTTTCTCTGCCGATTTTGGAGTAGAAAAGGTGGGCAGACCAGGTTTGTCCACACACACACACGCTGCATCCAGATCAACTTCATAACGCTGAGACAGGTAGCTGTGTCCCAGCTGGGATCAGCGACGGCTGGGCCCATGGCCTGACATCCTCCCTGCTCTGGTTCTTGCTCCTTCACAGACTTGGGGATGTTCAATGGGCTGGGAGATAGTCCTGAAAAACAAAGCAGCAGCCTCATAAAGAAAAACCTCCTATAGAGGCATTTCAGTGAAGATTTCCCCATCCCTGGGCAGGGAGACAATGGTGGGAAGGAAGTCGGAGTCGTTATCGTCATTGTTTCAAGGTTTAATCAGGCCCTTGGGGATTAGCACCTCAGCACTGAGGGCACAGCTGGGTGGGAAAGGGCTTGGCTTTGTCCAGCGCGGTGGAGAAAGGCTGTTTGGCTGCTGCTGAGCTGCAGTTTGAAGTGTTTTGCATTCTCCTGTAGCCAGGCTTGTTGGGTCCTGTGGTGGGAGGCATACTGGCAACTTCCAGGCTCTGGGCAGCAACGAAAGGCTGAGACTTGCTGGGGAGGTTCCACACCACAGACTGGGGTAGCCGAAGGGGCAAGGGGGGGGAGTCCATCAGCCAGGGCCCCTCCACCTCCTGCTCCTGCCTACGTCAGAAGGACTCGACAAGAGGGTGTATTTCCAGAGAACCTGTTTTCCAGATCCCCTGGCATCCTTCCACCACTCTCAGTGTATGCGTCATCATTTTATGAGGCTACATCGTTCCCCGGGAGCCCCTTTCCCCTCCCCTTTCTCTCTCTCTCTCTCTCACACACACACACAGAGATTTTATTTATTTGTTTATAACACTTTGCCTATCCCCAGGATGCCTTTCATCTGCAAGAGCTTAACTGTTTCGGTGACAGGAGGGAGGGCAGCAGCTGAGGGAGGCAGGGCAGAGCCATCCTCCCTCTGTTTCAGACAGCCTGGACCCGGGCAGCGCCGCTGGTCCCAGAGGTCACTCTGCTTCCCCTGCTGCCTTTCTCCTCTCCGCCGCAGAAGCAGGCTCCTTGCACTTAGCTGGTCCCCAGAGAGCTGGGCTGGAGGGCAGCTGGCATGGCTTCAAGAGCATCTCTTGTGTCTGACGGGACTGCCGCTCCTGCAGACGTGTGGCTGAGAAACAGCCCTTTCCCAGTGAAGCACATCCCCTGGGGCCTGCTCTGGAGGCTTGATCTCCCTCCTGGGACTGGCCCCTCCATTAGCAGGGGACAATGACTCTGAAGGAGACAATAAGTCCAGCCCAAGCAGCAGCTTGGCCACCCTCAATGCTGTGGGTGTTGCCTCCAGACACCAACTGCTGCCCTTGGCTCTTCTTTAAAGGGCTCTGAAAGACTTTTTGTTCATGGGTTGAGAGCAGGGCTGTGAAGTGGTGGGGCTAGTTCCTTCCACACTTGATGCTTTAAGAGAGGGCTTAGCTCTTCTGCCCCTTTGCTGTGCCCATTTCCTTCCCCTGGCATCAGCCCATTGCATCCCAGTCCTCCTGCAGCCCTCTCCCATCCACTCTGTCACCACTGTCCCTTCTGTCACGATGTCTCATCGCCAGGTGACATTTCTGGCTCCAAACCAGGGCTGAGCTGTGCATGCAGACCCCAGGCAGAGGGAGCTCTGTGGGAGCAGGCTGGATGGAGATGTTCGAAAACACCCTTACACCCAAAGCAGGACCTTGTGCCTGGGCGCATGCAGGGTAGGGGAAAAGCTGTGTCTCGCCGTGTGCGACCTAAGGTGCGGTCAGCCTCGGAGAAGCACAAGCAGAGGTTCTGCAAGTGCCAGAAAATTGTGATATACGCTGAACAGGAGCCAAGGAGAAGTGTGGGCACAACCACAGGCCCAACACCAAGCTCTGGAAGGCCAAGGGAAGCACCGGCCTTTCATACACCTCCAGATGCAGCAACCAGCCCTTAGTGCTGCTGGGTACGCCTACCCAAAGGACGTGGCAGGGAGCACCGTTTCTCCAAGGAAAGCTCAGCCTGGAAGATGCATAGGTAGGGAAAAACCCAGCTACAACTGCCACGTGCTTTGGAGAGGGGCAGAGGAGACCAGGTCCGACTCTTGCCCAAGAGGTGTGAGTGGGTGAGGGCAGGGTCAGACTTCGCGCTCAGTATTGCCACTTCCAGGGGAGTTTTCAGCACCCAACATGCGTGTGTTGGTGGGGGGGAGCTAAATATCCCAGCCTGGCAAGTGTCAACAGCAATTAGTGTTTCACACTTGGCCTGAGAGGGGGATAAACATTCACAAGTAACCAAGCAGCGCTGGGCTGCCTGGGAAAGAGTGCCAGACAGGGAGGAGGGGAGGAAGCAGAACAATGCCTTCTAATGCCGTTGCTTTGTCAAGAGAAGTTCGCAGCTTGGTGGGAAAGATGCTCCATCCCACACACTTTCTTGTCTCCCCCTTGTTGCTTTGCAGTTATCGACTGGGGGGGGGGGGGCCCAGGCATTAGTGCTTAGCTCCGTGCAAAGCTGCATCACTTCAGAGGGAGGCCGATGTAGCGTGAGCTTAGCTAAACCAGTGCAAAAGGCGGTGGGAGGGCTCTTACAGCCACACTAACCAGGCTGCCACTGAGCAGGCAGAACTGAGATGAGCACACCTTGAACGGTGCCTGGCGTCAGGTACAAAAAACAGCTTCACTTTTCTGTCCTGGGAGTGTGGAGCAGGTACAACTAAACCAGCACGAGAGGAGGTATATGTGCAAGGGCAAACGCACATTGTCAGTAAACCAGTTTGCCACCTTCCTTCCAGTTGAACTGATGCAAAGTTTGCTTGCAAGGTTCTCCTCTTGCTTCTGACAGCGTCCGTGCGCCATGGCTGACTTGCTCCTGCTTGGCGCTTGTGGGATGAAAAGAAGTGCTTCGCATTTCGGGAGGTGGGACGTTCGGGTTTCGCAGAACTGGCATTTTGCTGCTATAATGGCCAGTCTTTTTATCAGGAACTGGCAGAACTGAGGCCCAGTTCCCAGTCACACCAGCCGGCAGGCTCTCTCACAGTCCTGCTAACTGGGGTAGGACGTGTGCAAGCGTGGGCTCTGGGAAGGCTACTGAAAGCGTTTTGCAGGCCACCTGGTGAAGCCCTATGGACCATGTGTGGAGCAACACAGACCTCGGCGGTGGGGTTAGAAGGCAGCTCCCTAACGCTAAGGAGCTGCCACCATACCAAATCGGGAAATAAATACCTCTTCCTTCCAGCCTCCCCACTGCCACTGCTGCTGGGGTGTTGCTCACGTTTCCTCCTGGCACTGACGGATAAAACCCCTGCTGTGCCAGATGTTGTCCAAGCACTGCTACAGGGGAAAGCCCCTGTCATCCAGCCGGACAAGTTGGGCAACAAAACGAATATTTATCCCTGTTTCAGCACTGCAGAGCAGAGGCCCAGGGAAACTGAAGCTGAAATGATGAGTATCAGGGGCTAAGTGGCCGGATCTCACAGGAGAAGAGGGTCTGACTGATTCCATCCCCTATTCCAGCCTAGGTAGCTCCCGGAGTCACTGTGGGAGACTGAACCAGACTGTTTTCCTTCTCGGCGAGAGGCAGAGGCTGACTGGTTCTGTCTGCAAGAGCAGCTCATCTCCTGCTGCTGGACTAGACTGGCTCTCTCGGGAGAGGATCTCAGTGCTGAGTGGAGAGAGGCTGTAGGCTTTGTAGCTGCTGGCGTCGGGCTGTGCTGTGCCAACACCAGCTCAGGTAAATGTGTCTCCTGAAAATCACCCTTGCTGAAGCTCCTGAAGCCGGTGGAAGGGCCGCCCCTCCTTTCCTCCAGCCTTCAGCTGCACGGAGCAGTGCCTGGCTCCACGCAGCATCCCACAAAGGCGCTTTGTTGACTGGATTAAAAGGCAGACGTTCTCTTTCTGGAGCCTGGCAGCAGCAAGTCCTGCCTGCCCTCCTCCGGGTGCCCTCCTCCCCTGGCTCTCCACCCGTGCCACCAGCCTCCGTGATGAGGAGAGCTGCAATGCGTGCTCTCTCCTCCTCACGTGCGCGCACACGCGTGTGCACAGGCACGCTGCGAAGGGGAGCTTCAAAAGAAGGATGCCTTCCTGGCTCTGAACCGAAGCGGCTCCTCGGAGAGCCACTAATCCCACCCAGGGCAAGCAGAGAGCGCGACAGCTCCCGGTGACGCACCTTCTCCGGGGGAGCGCGTAGAGGGACGTTAATGAGCTGCCAGCCTCCGGAGGCATTACCGCTGGCTCTGCGTGTCTGGCACTCGCAGCCGTGGCCTCCCCGGGAGTTACAGACGGCAGGCAGGCTCCCTGACGGTTGTGCTCCTATCGGCAAAGGAGCTCTTCCTCCAGAGAAAGAGCGGAGTCACATGGATCCCATTAGACCTGCGCTTAACACGAACCAGAACCAGAAACAACCACCAGCGCCGCCCCCAACCCTGGCTCTGTCAGAGTCGCTGCACGGCAAAAAAAAAATCTCCTTATGAGATCAGGCCGAAGCGTTGCCGTGCCTGTCTCCAGAGCCCTGTGCACAACGAGGGCAGGCAGGGGCCACATGAAAAACGTTGCTTGGGAAGAAGGAATCCACTTGGGGCAACTTGCCAGCTTGTCAAACGCTTGCTTTTTACTTTATGGGTGGGAACTACCTGTGCTCCACACATCATGATGGCCAGCACTGTCCTAGCCCCCAGGGTCCCTGGCAGGTGCCACTCTGTGATGGCTTTGCTAATATCCGAGGGAGTTGAAAGCAAACCACCAAGTGTTTTTTCTCCCCGCCGCACCCACCCTCATTCGTGCAAATCCACATGAGCACAAAAGCCTCCCAGCTTCTGTGTCTGGGGCCGAGAGCTGCAACGGGTGCGATTGCAAAATCTGGATGGTTGCACCGTCTGGCTAGCACACGCCACGGTGAGCAGGGGCAGGCACAGGTCAGCGTCCTTCAGTGGCACCTCTTGGCAGCCACGCTGCAGCCAGCACCAAGCCCTTGGTACAGTGACCGTGCCAGGTCTAACACAGGCCACCCCTTGGGGGGTGGCCCTGGCACAGCGCGCAGTGGGGCTCTGTGGCACGCCGAGCCCTGCAAATGAACCCAAGCAGTTTGCCACTGTAGGCTCAGGGTGATTAACTGGAGTGTTAGGCAATTAACTTTTTCACACTTGCAGCCTCTAAACTCCTCCATAACTCAGAGGCGACAGACTCAGTGTTTATTTTCTGCTTAAAGAGAAGTCAGTTGCAGGTTCCAAAGGAAAACAAGCGTTCCCCAGATTTATAGTCAGGCTTCAAGGCAGATAGTAGGACAAAGAAGCCAGTGAGTTTTAAAAGCTGAAGGCCAGGTCCTTGTCTGTAGAAACTGGCAGCAAGAAAGTAATTCTATCAGTGCAGATCTGGTCCAGGCCTTGTACAAGTCGTTCTCCTCTCGAGTCACCATCTTTGTCCCTGCCTGGATGGACCCAGAGCTGCACATAAAGGGCAGCGGTGCCGATGTGGCAGTCTCACGGCACGGTTAGAACCAGGTTAGGTCTTGCTGCACCCTTGAGCCCCAAGAGCAAGGCACATCTGCTCATCCGTCACAGATTGCCTTTGTACCTTTTTAAGCATTTGGGGGCACTTGCGATGTGTCCAGTGGGAATCCTGCATCCGTGCTCCCAGCTGGGAAAAGGTCTTTGATTATGTCATTAGGCAGCACAGAGCTGGGAATTGCACGTGTCCTGCTGGAGCAAGCCCTAGGACGCCATCAGATCACCCCATCAGCCTGTTGTTTATGATGCAGCCTTCTCTGCATCTCTTCCCTGCCGCAAGAGAATGTGCCAACGCAGACAAATCAACGTGTATCTGGACTGCAAGGTTCCCAACGGAAAGCAGAAGCCTCTGCTTCTGCCGCTGCCATGGGCCAGTGGCTACCTCGTGATGGGGACTGGGCGAGAAGGGAGGAGGGCCGAGGATGGATTTGCATGCAGGTGTTACTCATCTTTATTTAACTTTTTTAGCTAGGAGATATTTTGTATGCTGCAACAGGCGTGTTTTTGCATAAAACTGGCGCTTGGTGACAGCCTGTATTTGCATCATGAATGAAGAGGGACACTGGGGACCAGAAAACTTGAACCAGAAACAGGGCTCTGGCTCAGTAGTAAGGGTCCTGATGCTAAGAGATGATTAAAGGAATTTGCTCAGAACACCCATATTTTGGTTGGAACCAAGAGCATCTTCCCAATCTGCTGTAACAACTCTGTTTGCTACACAGTGGTTGTTTTTTATAGTAACATCTCCAAGGTCTCGGCCTCATTATCCCCATTTTAGAAATGAAGAAGTAAGCAAAGGGAGGTGCTGTTTTGAGTAAGGTCTCCTGGGAGGCCAGCAGCACGTCACAGCTTTCCTGAAGGTCCCAGCCCTGTGGCCTTCCCACCAGACACTGCTGGAATTGTCCTGTGAGCAACCCATTGCTCACAGGGCAGCTGACAGCTTCACAGCTCCGCAGTAACTCCCTGACCCACAGCTGCTGCCTACAAGTTGACAGGAAAGTCCGTCTGCTATTAAGGTTAAAAATGCTGCCCATAGGGAGAGCAAAGTCTGACATTGCCTGCAGCATACTTCTCGCCTGGAGTTATTGCCTGTGGATTAGCAAAGGTCAGGGTTTAGTGCTCCAGCCCTTCCCAGTCTCTTCCTTAACTGCAGGTTAGGGCTACACTTGAAAATTGTGTTGATTTAGCCTGATCTGTAAGTGCGTGGAAAAATCCCACCCAGTCTGGGGGAGCCATGGGAGCAGAATTCCTACGGCAGATGTAATCATACTGGCAAACGGAAAATACCCCACCCCTTGGCCGCAGCAGCATGTTAGGGGAATTAATACGATCCCTATGGGCAAGAAAGCTCTTTATCAGCAAACACTGTGTTCTCCTGGTCCTGGCACCCTCTCTCCAGCAAAGCTTGATCCCAGCATACCCTCCGCTCCTCCTTTTTCTGTCTTCAGTCTTTTCATCTCTTTTCTTTCTCCCGCCCATTTTCATTTTGCCCTGACAACTTTTTTTCCTTGCAGAATGTGGGAGGGATGAAGGCTGCGGATAATTAATAACCTCAGCACTTCTCAGCTCTGCCTTCCTTGGAGAACTCAGAGATTCCTTCTCCCTCCACCTCTGCCTCCCCCTGCAAACGCTCTCTCACTTCCAGTCATGTGCTGTCTGTTCCCATTGCCTGATAAATTGCAGCTGGCAGCTCTTGCTCCAAAAGGCTTCACTTATTTCATATGCGTGCTCATGGGTAAGGATTCAGTCTGAGGTAGGGACAGGGCAGCTCTTCCGGAGACGGGTGTCACTACAGTTTATCCGCAGGCAACCCCCGTTTGCAGAAGCTGCTTCTTGATGTGGGTCTGTGAGGGCTTTCCCGAGATCTTGGGTAAAGCCACACTGAAGTAGTAGAGACTTCCCATCTCCCTAGCCCTAAGGATAGAGGAATTGCTTCTCCTGCCTCTCTCTCTCTCTCCTGCTTTCCAGCAGCTCTGCAGGTTGTTCAGACTCAGGGCAAGGGCAACAGCTCCCCTTATTTACTAGCTCCTGTTCTTTCTTTTGTGCTACCTCCTGTGTTTTCCTGCTGTTGAGTCCGTTGGAAATAAGTACTTTGTGTTGAAAGAGAGATCATCTGGAAAGGCAAAAGGCAGGACCTAAAGAAAGAGGAGGCTTGGGGCAGTGCCTCATGTGGGGAACAATTCGGTGCTGCTGCAGAAACTACCTGAGCAAACAGCAGGAAACAACAGGGAGAGGCCAAGGAGAAGCTGCTGATAACCTCTAATCACTTCCCAAGAGCTGCATGGTAAATTCAGTGCTGGATCCATTTGTGTTCACGAGGGAGCAGCCAGGCAGGTGCTGAATTGCTCTCTTTCTCTCTCTGAAGCATGATTTCTCCGAAGTATCAATTTTGCAGAAGCCTGGTCGCCAGAAACCTTGCGTTTTTTGCAGAACTCTGGAGAATACGCTCAGGGACTGGGTCAGTGCTCCTCCACAGTGTGGATGCCACTGCCTTCTGCAACTGAGGCCGAGGCCACGGCTTTCATGCAACTGGGCAGCTTCATGATTCCCTCCTGTGTAGCCAGATCAATTTGGCCGTAGTGCAGGGGTTTGATGTTCTTAAGGCAAACATTGCATGGACAGAATAGGAGCCTCTGGCATTCCTGCAGGGTGAGGGATGCTGGGGAACGTCCCCCTTTTGGTTCAGAAATGTCCTGGCCCACAAGACTTGATCCACACAGCTGCAAGGCAAGCAACCCCTTCACCCAGGCACACCCTTGCACCCCACTCCAGGGCCTGGGGGATAGGCATGTGTTCCCTGGGGCTGTGTTGGTGAGCAGGACTGCGAAGCTGCTGAGAGCCAAAGCTGCTGAGAGCGGTGGCGTGAGCCTTTTGGGCTGCTGGGCTGCCACAACCCCCTGGCTAGGAGGGAGGTTGAGACCGGCTGGTTGCTCCCAGGAGGGGCACAGAGCCTGCCCTCGGTGGCCATGGGACATTTAGGGCGGAAAGAGCATAAGTCTCGCAGCCCCTCATGAGCTGTTCCCCTTCCCCATCGGTTTTGAAGCTCAGGATGGACAACTCTCTCAACTGCAGATGTACGCTCTGTTTGTTTTATTTTGGGCTTTATTTTATCTCTTGCTCTCTTTCCCCTTTCCTCTTCCCATTCAAAGAACTTGAGGCCCTGTGGCTTTTTTCCATTTGTGGGCTTACTTTAATCTCTGCTACAGCGTTTTGTCTCCTTACCTCCTGCCTGGTGCCTGAGCCGTAAGACAAAGAGGTGTTTACACTCGTGGACTGCCCAGGCATTGAGGCCGGAGACAAGCAGCACAGCGGAGGGCGGATAGAATTGAACATTTTAACATTTTTTCCATCTGTCCCCAAAACTAATATTGACCCAAGACCCCCCGTGTGGCTGCTTTAGTCAAAGTTTTACCAGACATAGCAGCTACTAGGAGCGCAGCATCCCCGGAGCTCAGGTCTGAGGGGAGTCCAGGACATGGCTGCTCCCCAGAGGGGACCATCCCACCGGGATGGCATGTCCCCTGTCCGCACAGAGCCCAAGGGATGCTTTGCCTCCCGGCAGGAAGGATTTGGCACTGCTCAACCAGTCCTGAGTGGAGCCAAGCAAGAGAAGAGCCGGCGGCCTTTTTACCCAGCCAGGGATGATCCACCCTGTTTGCAGGAGATCCCCCTGCTTGGGAGCGCACAGAGTCGAGGGGCCGGAGCCCTCCATACCGGGAGGCAGATTTTCAGCTCCAAATTACATTCAATTAAGGAGCGCTAATGGGGCTGGATTTGGCCTGAGCAATAAGGGAGCGGGGTCAGTGCCGAACAATATCCTGTTGACATCGCTTCTGAGGAGCAATTCACCGCGCGAGAGGAGAAGGGGCCTTGCTCCTCAGCACAAAAACCTCAAAGAGGGCTTTGGCCTCCCCTCCTGCCCCCCCCCCAGCTCCATTATCTGACAGGGCCGCCGTGAGGCGCGTCGTTAAGGAAGAGGTGGAGGGGAGTGGGGGGGGCCCGGGGGGCCGAGTAGCCATTTTCCCTCTGGCTCGTCTGCTGGTGATAGCACATCCTCTTGGGGAGGGGGGGGGGGGGGGGCCGTGGGGGGCCTGGGGTTTGGATAACCTGCCTCATTAGTGGCTGTATGACATCATTATCTCACATTAGCGACACTCTTCCAGAGGTAATTGGGAAGCCTCTGGAATGGCCCCGTGACCTTTAATTAATGCAATGGGGCCTTTTCCTTGTGCGATTCCTCACTCCGCCTCAAGCAGCTGCTTCTTGTTAAGATGCCAGAACAGGGGAGCCCTGGTCCCATGCCGGGATTTTCTAAGCCTCTATCCCCCAGGGGAGAAATAAAAAGGTGCATGAACAGTCAGCTGCTGCCTGACTTGTTTCAGCCTCTGTTTTCACCAGCCCCTTGCCTGCTCCCGACTCCAGGCTGCTGCCTGGGCAATTACCTCCGGCTGCCCGGCGCGGAGCTGATTAGCTCGGCCGAGGCTCCCTGTGCTGAGGGTACCCCCTCAGCGGTGCCCGTGAGGGCCTCTTGCCCCACTGAAGGACAGGGATGGGGGAGACGGGGTGGCCCAGACAACAAGGCCGGGTCCTTTCGCTAGCAAAGGAAAAAAGGAAGAGCAGCTCTTTGTGTACCGCTGGGGAAAGGGCTTGGAGGAGGCTTGAGGCTTCCAGAGGTCCCCGAGCCGTGCGCTGTGAGGGGGTGCTGCTTTTAGGTCAGGTAATGGTCACAGCTGCGGACAGCACTAGCTTCAGATGGGGTAGATGCAAGGTAGAAATGCTGTATTTCTGCAGTCGTCTTGGCTATCGAAGCGAAGCGGAGTCCTACGCGCTGCTGCGAGAGAGGAGGTATAGACTGTGCTCCTCCCAAGCCTTTCATCTCCCTCCAGCTTTAATTCTGGTGCCCGCTCCTGTCTTTGCAGTTGTTATTGTCTCTCCAGCTTGGTCTTGACTGCTAAATCAATGGCCAGAGATTAGTCACTGGCAGCCCCAGGTAGCACAGAGGTTTCCATTAGTGCTGTGCATCTGGGCTGTCATTATTATTAGCACTGGTACTAGAGCAGCGTCTGGAGGCTCCGGTCCAGAGTGGTACTTTGTTGTGCTTGGCACAGTGCAGAAGGGAAAAGGGTGCCAGTGCTGATGTGCTGAGCAGGCAAAGGAGCTATTGCATCCCTGTCTTACAGCCAGGGCACTGAAACACAAGTAGAGAGAGAGTGAGGTCCAAGCAAGGTCACACAAAAAGGCTGGGGTGACCTAAAATACACCCCAGACCTTCACATCTACTTTCCAGTGCATGGGTCCTGGAACTGCCTTCTCTGTGCCCTCGCTAGTAAAAAATCTGACTGGAGCTGAAAAAGATAGTCTTCCTTATCACCCCAGGCCAGGATGCGCTACATTAAGTTCTTCTCAAACAGGCACAAGAATTTTTGCAGCATGCAAAGGAACTAAATAGCTCAGAAACACCCAGTCCCCAGTCAGAACCCAAATAACTGGTATGCAAATACAAATGCAAGCTGCACATCCACCCCACTCACGAGGAATAGGGGGAAGAAATACCTTATTTTCGGTAAGAAGGGGAGGAAAAAATGTGCACTTAAAACAGGATTCCCAGATGTGGTGTGAGGAGACAGGAAGACGGGAAGAAACCGCTGCTGTGGAAGGGTTTTGCTGGAGCGTTGTTTCAAAGACTGGAACAGTAACATTTCCTCAAAAGACAATAGCCTGATAGAAGGAGGTGGGTTTGTTTGGTTCTGCTCGGAGGCAGATTGATCCACGGCCAGCACACTGTGTACAGTATGCGTGTGCTTCGGGGTGGTGGGCTTTGTGCTGGAAAATACGGACCTCTGAACATGGGGTGGTGCAGCTGGAGCTGGATGCAGGAGCAAAGGCAGAGGAGGCTGCTGTAAGGAAGCTGCTCTGCATTCACGAAGGCAGCACACCCATCCAGCTCAAGCTGTGTGTGTGGGAGCTCCCAGACCTTGTTCAGGGGAGCAAGAACATGTTAGGGTGGCCGGCACTGACCTGACTTGTGTTTGAACAGCCACAAACAGGGAGCAAGTGCAGGTGAGGGCCACGGGAAGACCGGTCCTCTCCGTAAGATGCTACTGTGTTTGGATACGCCCGCTTGCATGTTCACAGCAGAGTTAAACGGTCCCAAATAACTCTCTGTCCCTAATCGCTGCCTAGGCTTTGCAGATAGGGCAGAGGAATCATGCCCAGATGTTTCTGTTCCCTGACCACAGGACTACAAAGGCATCCTACAGCTAAGATCGGGACTTGTGAAGGCCGGTTGAGCTGTCCCAGTCTAGGGGACAAGAGCAGCCTATAGGCCCCTGGTGCCAGCCAGGCTCTGATTTCTGATTTTGCCACCAAAACTGGGACACTGGTGATCACTGGAACATCACGTCCCAGCCCTGCGCTCCTGCGTCTCCTGTCACCTTGTTTGACTGTTCTCTCCACGTCCCGCACAGCTTTTCTCCCTTGCGCTGGGCTCCCTCAGCAGAATCAGCCCCCCTCGAAGGCAGGCAGCAGCTCTAGGTGTTACTGGGTTGTAATTAAGGCTTCTTCCTCTGTCCTGACTCAGGGTTTACACTTGCGGCTCTGCCCCAGCTGCTGGGAGGCCTCCAAGCACACACACTGCCCTAGGCACTCGAATGGATAATCAAGAACTGTTGTTGTGGTACTGGCCCAGCTCTAATCCTAATTTTGTCTCAGAAACCTCGGTAATAACCTTCAACCTGAGAAGATAAGGACCACTGGTTGTTATTCTCCTGGCCGTGATTCTCTGTGGGGCTTTTGTATTCAAAACGTGGAAACAAATTAACTCCCTGGAAAGAGCTATTCAGAGGATTGAGGCTTTTAATTCACAGGTGACCGAAGGCAGCATATTTCAAAAGCAGGTGAACGATGTAGTCAGGTCCTTGGGAGCCTTCGACTTGCAGGGAGCTTCAGCTTTTTTGACAGTGGCATTTGGACTGCTCAGGCTTTGGGGACCAGCCTGCGCAGCGCGATGTTCTGCGGTGCTGCTTGTTGGCACAGCTCGCTCCCCAAACAGCTGGCGCAGGTTTCGCTTACCCCTTGCTGCACTAAGCGGTGCCGGCACATCGGCGGGTGCTCTGAAAGCACTTTCCGTGGGCAGAGGGGGGGTACAGCTCTCCGTAACCATCAAGTGTTTTGGGATTCCCGCTTTACAGCCTCGGCCTTCAGAGGGTTAATGTCATCGGCTGTCCAAGGCTGATTTAATTCAAGCCAGACTGGAGGGCTGTACAAGGCAGCCTCCCCTGGAGCTGGAGCCTTTGCTCCGGGACTCTCCCGCGCTCGGAAGAGAGGGTGAGTGGAGCAGCCGTGTGCAAGGAGCTACCGGGGTCTGTTGTGCTTGCAACCTGACCTCTCCTTTGCACTTTGAAGCTGCTGACAGTGGGTGGGCTGAGATCAGTGGAGTGGCCGATACGCTGGGAGTTAGAATAACACAACCACGATGCCCTGTTCAGCTGGGAATAGGATCTGTTTGGAAGCGGGGGGGGGGGGGGGGGGGGGCGCAGAGCAGGGGTGAAGAACTCGGGACCTTGAGGACTGACAGAGTCCTGCAGATGTGGAACAGTGTGCATTTGGGGCTGGGGTGGGAGGAGAGGCCCTTTCAACCCAAAACATAATTAATCAGTGACTTAGACAGAAAATGGAGCTGTGGCTGCAGGTCCAGCTACCGTTGCCCTTTCGAGGCCCACAGCCAGAATGGGGAGGGGAGAGCTTTGCCAAGTTGACACTGTGAGAACGTCTCGGGTCCTTCTCTCTTTCCATGCCTCGTCCCGGAGCTCGCTCTTGCTCCCCAGGGCCAGAGCCAGCGTGCTGGCCAGCACTGCCTTCACCTCCGCTGTTCCAGCCCGAAACAGCCTCTGTCCTTCACATCACGATGTTGGGTGCAGGAGAAAAAGAACACCAGAGAGATGTGACACCACCTCATGCTCCCATGAGTTTTCCTTCATGCCTTTACCACACGGGCCTGAGGACCTCCTCATCCCACACTGGGATTGACCAAAATTCCTTTTTTTTTTTGCTAAGCACAGATAAAAGAGCTGGTTAAACCTCTAGCAGCGAGCTGAAAGTAGCTGATACAACGGCATCTGTCTTGCCCAGAGCCTGACCCCAGAAGCAAGAGGCTCAATCTCACTTGCTCCCGTGCTGAGATGGGGCAGCCCTCGCTCCTTCCAGTGCTACCTCCCAGCAGCGGAGGGAGCGGAGGTGGAGCGTGCTGGGCTAGGGGCCGTGGGAGCAGCGGGGGGGGCAGCCTACACACAGAGGGGTCCTGCCCTTGAGCCCCCCGCAGCCTCCCAGGAAGGCCAGGAGAGGAGATTCCCCCCCAGCTCAGCCTGCCGGTGGGAGTGTGAAGGAAACTGGATGGTGGGGAGAGGAGGCAGGTCCTGCTGTGCTGGTGGGGTAGGTGTAAGGGGTGGCTCAGCAATGCCCTGGGCTGCCTGCACCCCTCTGTTCTGCATACGAAGGAAAGCCCTGAAGGAAAGGCCTGAGCCAGCGCTCGGGTGTGGTGCCGGCCATGTGGGATGAGGAAGGCAGCTGCTTTGGTGCTAGGGTGGAGGTGCCAATGGGTTGTTTTGGTGCTGTCTGGAGGGTTTGGTGTGGCCCTGGCCTCAGGCCGTGCTGTGACCCCACGGCTGGGAGACTACTGGTATTGCTGCCTCGCATTGCAGCAGCACCTCTGAGCCCCAGCTCTCGGGGCGAAGCACCTCAGGGGTGCAACGATGGGCCAAGGCAGAACGGGCCTTACCCCAAAGCGCTCCGGACGGGTTGGTGACTGCGGAGACAGAGCTGCCCGCTGGCTCCAAGATTTGGCCACCCGCACGTGGCAGCTGGTGACCTACCTGCGTGGATCACTGAAGGTCTAACGTTGCAGCACAAAGCAGGACAGGCTTGCTGCAGAGATTCCCAACATGCACAAGGCAATGTTAGCAAAGACCCTGCTCTTCCAGCCTTACAGAACACGGCTTTTTCCTTTCCCCTAGAGGCACCACACCAGCTGGACGGGATGCTCAGGAGATGTTAGCTTCCCTGCACCCTTCCCTTCCAGCCTGCAATCCTGACTGCTTTAATGCTCTTATGGTCCTGATGTCCTGGACATCTAAGACCCCTTTTTTAGGATTAACATAGACCTGCGTGTCAGGAGGAGGTTAAAAAACAAGGGAAACTGCTAACTTTCTGGCTGTAAGTGACATCTAGTGGAAATGGCAGGAAAAATGAGTTCCACAGGTAAAACCCTGATCCTATTGGATTCAATGGTGAAACTGTGATTCTTGTAAGCTGGAACTTCAGCCCAGCAGCCTCTTTTCAGGACTTGTTACAAAAAAAACCCAAGTAGAATAGCTCTATTTGTCTGGGTATGACTGGCAGAGCGCTTGGCGTGCTCGGTTTGTCTCACATCAGCGAGCACCGTGGAAAGTGAGATGGCCGTGACACGATAGCGGTCACCTGGACTTATGTCTGCTGGTCCCGAGCCAGAAACACTACAGCCACCACCCACCATGCACCGTTACTGTGCTCTACTTCAGATTAGAACAATGCAGCGGGCTAGCTTCGCACTGCCAAGCTTCATGCCAGGTCAGGTTTTGCCTTTCCTCTGAACAGCTAGCAACAGCTCCTGTGGCTGTAGCTCATCCTGACGGGGTCTCTGGCTGTCCACCACGCCGGGGCAGGGGATGGTGGCCCCACACGCCCCCTTGGCTGTTCTGGCAAAGCTAGAGGGTTGCAGAACCTGCCCCTCAGGGATGGTGAGTCGAGGGTTATGGACATTGGGCCCTTCTGTGCCCTGTGCCTCTGAGGCAGCCGTGTGCCCTGTTTGCCCTGCCTCCTCTTTCTTGGCAGTGGAGGTGGCTGCCTGTTGCCACCCCTGCCCCTGCAGGAAGGGTCCAGCCAGCAGAGTAGATGTGGCCTGAGGCTATTCTTGTGTAGAGCAAAGCCAAAGCTTGCGCGGAAACCTGAAACCCAGTGAGACTTGGATTAGCAACCCGAAACTCAGGCCAGGATACAAGCCTTTTGGAAGAGCTTGGCAGAGTTTCAGGCAAGTGCGGGCTGAGTTTCAAGTCAGCTAAGGCTGACCTTTGAGTGAGCCCGCTGCTGGCTGCTCGGGAAGCATGGGCCTGAATTTTAAGAGAGCCTGGGGAGTGAGTTTCAGGAAAAAAAAAAACCAACAAAACAGTTAAAGGGTTTAGGCAAAAACAATGCAGCCCTCTTATGGTTTGGGGGTGATAATTCCTAGCCACTCACCTGCCCCTAAACCAGCAAAACCAGACGGGTGGTTACAGCTTCACCGCACTCTGAGTTTCAATGCAGACTTAACCCCTTCCTCAGCATGGAATAACTGTTACTTCCAGGCTTTTTCTGGGGTAGATCTAAATTCCCTCTTTGCTCTCTCCCCATCACAAGAGAGGTCTCATGGCTGTAGCAGTGCAAGGTTGAAGCTGTACCTGAGCAGCTCAACATTCCCTACTCCTGGACATGAACAGCTGAGCTATCCGTATGGCAGTTTGTACCCCACAGGAATTTATGGAAGGGGAGAAAATAATGAGATCGGGGGAGATCACAAGAGGGAAAGGCTGGTGTTGTGAGAGCAGAAGACCAGAGTCCAGGGATCAGCCAGAGACGCGCAGACAAGGCCACGCTATATCAGTGACCGAGGTTGAAGGATGATGATCAAGCCAAAGCAGAAGGAGGCATGAGAAAATGGCCACAAACAGAGCTGGCAGTGGGAAGGAGCAAGGGACAATGTAGTCTTGCTCCTGAAGCTGTGGACATACTTCTTTTCCCATTATGTTTTTTTTTTTTTCCATTGCTTTTCCTGCAAACTCATCACTCTCTTCCTCCCCTAACACACAGCATGTGATGGGTCTAGATCAGGGCAGGGAGGACGTGTTTGTAATCAGACCCACATTTCTCTCCATTGTCTGCATTGTCTCAGCAGTGAATTCAGCCCAAACCCCCATGCTCGTGAGGTTTTAGTGCTGATTTTAAAAGCTCTGTGAAGGTAGAATTTTCCCAAATGGAGTTTCCTGGAAAGGAAATTGCTTATCTTAGAGTATTATTCCATAGAGCTTTGATAGCTCCTTTCCCCCCTGCCAGTCTGTTGAAGTCCCTTTACACTGGGAGCAACGAATGTGGAGGCTGAAAGCACAGAAGGGGTCTTTATGCCAAAGGAAGTGCCCCTCCACTTTTCTTGCCTAGCTCCTTTTTCCATGCCCTTGATTCTGACTCTTTCTCCCCCACTGTGCCCTATGTTGTCAGGCAGAGAGGGGCCTCATCTGCTGCTTTATTTCAGGCCCTTCTCTAATTACACTTTGACATTAGTTATTTATATAATGTCCTTAATACCAAAGCGTCAATACTGGAGGTGCTGGGAGGTGGTGGGGAGACCTGTGCCCCCCTGCCCGTGGCTCGGCAGGTGGCATCCACCGGTCACGTTGGTCTGGAGGTGCTGGAGCAGCCCTGAAACACCCCAGCATCTGGCATCAGCTCCTCTAGAGCTGGAGCCAGGTATCCCACGGGGTCACGCACCACACACCAGAAGGTAATTGGACACGGTCTGTCCAGGCTGCAACTGCTGGATGCCCTTCACAGACAACGTAACGCCCCTTCTGCAGCTTGCATGGCTCGGGGCAGCGTGCCTTGCCCTTGAAGTCCAACGCTGCACTTTTATGGCCCACCCAGAGGAAGGCAGGGCAGCGCTAGCAGACACGTAATTTCCCCAAGGACGGTGTGTGGGCTTTACCCTGGACAGCTAAATAAGTACTTGGATGTCTCCTGCACGGAGACTTGTTTGTGTCTCTGAGGCCAGGGTGGAACGTGTGGTGGGGTGTGTGCAGTTCCTGTTGGGTTTGGTGTGTGGCTGCTCCAGCGTTGGTTTTAAATGTGACAATGATAACGCGGGCCGCCAGCCCACTGCTGGCTTCCAGTTCCGTCTCGCTGCCTCTGTCTCTTTTATGTTCTCTGCTGTGGTTTGCAAGGCAGAGTTTAAAGGCTTTTTTCTGACTAACCCTGGCTGCCGGACTCAAAGGGAAGGAAGTCGACTGTAGCCAAGAAAAGGAAGCCAGTTGGTTTCCCTTCTGCATCTGCGAGCGCGTGTGAGGGGGAGAGGGAGAAGGGTGTATCCAGATGAGAAACGAGATAGGATGGGAAGACAGCAGACCCCTTTCCTTCCATATTTTCTCGGCTCGACAAGCTCCCTGTGTGCGTCAGCCCGGAGCACGGAGAAAGGAAGCGTGTCCTGGTCAATATTTACCCGGTGGCGTGGGGCAGTGTGCCTCAGCTCCGGCTGCCGGTGGGCTGCACGCTTCTGGCTCGCTCCCGGGCAGTGCAGTGCGTGAAGGCAGCCACGACGGGGAGCTTCCTTCCCGCAGGATGGCCAGTGCTGGTGGGGCAGGGCAGGGCAGGGCAAGAAGCCCAGCTGCCCTCCAGCCTGTGGGGCAGGAGCTGGGTGCTGGCCCCCGGCTCCCTGGAGAGTGCAGTGGGGCACGGCCGGCACCCTGGCCCCGCCAAGGACCCTCAAGGTGGATGCAGAGCACGTGGATCCTTCTTGGCTCCTGAAGCATCTACACGACTGGCCATCTCCAGCTTGGGGTCTACAGCAGCCTGGTGACCAAAGGGGTGGCCAGAGCCTGGGGGCAGTGCTGGCCCCCCTCGGGGCAGCAGGGCCTGGAGCTGGGCTTGGGCTCCTGCTCGCGGACACGGTGCTGCAGGCAGCTACTTCAGGGCATCTATTTCTGGCCCCCCGGGACAGGGGAGGGCATGCAGTGGGAAGCAGGCTCCGGGGCTCGCAGGAGCCAAGGGCTATTTCTGGCTCTGGTTGCTGACCCGCCAGGCCACCCTCGGCCAGTCGCTTCCCCTCGTGCCAAGGCTCACCCTGAGACTCCAACCCAAGGCTCCTTCTGCCACCTGCACCAGATGCTCCTGAGCGGTGTGGGACGGCTGCCACAAGCCATGCAAGGTTTGTCACAAGACCGTGAACCTGGCTGTGATCTTTTGATGTAAATCTGCAGCAGTGCCCTAGGAGTGCTATCAATAGGCGAACGATGCCCCTGAGGCATGTTTTTTGTGACCCTAGAAATGGGTAACCTACAGACCAAGGCAAAGAGGTGGGTATGTTGAAAAAAGAACAGCCATTGCCATCCAGATGTCACGCTCTGCCTCGTGCTAAAGGCTGTGAGCTGGGACAGCCTGGGCCCCTTCTCTGCTGGCCAGTCCACGGAGCAAGCCCAGGCAGAGGGCAGAAGCGAGCAGTGGGCATCAGGAGTCGTCCCAGAGACCCCAGGGACAGAAACGCATTGGCTGGCACCCTCACGTCTTCCCCACCAGCTTCTATATATGGGCCTGCCCTCTCCGAACCCATCACATTCGGATCTCAAGTGACACACTGGGGAGGGAGGGGGGGTGGTGGCTATTTTTAGCCCCTGAATGGATCTGTGCTGGAGCCGAGCTCTCTGCCCCCGTCAAGGGTACAGCATCATGTTGTGCTGGGAGGATTTTCCTGCGTGGCTCTTTGAATGGCTCCATCACCGGCTTAGATTGTGGTACAGGTAGGAGGCAGCTTTGTGATCTCTCTGCTTCTTCTCCTACTGCTGGATCCCCGCTGCTGTTTTGGGCTCTGTTGCATCTCCCTCCCCAGAGCCACCAGTATGGAAGAGGCTGCTGTGGCTTGCTGAAATGCCCTCGTTTTGGACTGTGCTTCACGCATGATGCCGCGGCAGCAGGAATGCTCAAGAGCGTAAATCCCCTACTTTTTTAAACGGGTTGTAGGCAAAAGGAGTAGGAAAGGGGTATGAGAGGTGCGATGCTGCGGTGGAGAGAATCCCAAACCCTCTGCTGCTGGGCTCGGGGAGCAGCGGCACAAGGGACCTGAGGGGGGTAGTAGTGGTCTCTCTCACTGCTGGCTGGGTCACGGTCCAGCACAGAGATATCCATCCTGCTGAGTCTGCCAGGACCTGCCCTTGCCTCCCACTGCCTTCAGCTCGAAACGAGTGAGGATGAGTGAACGCAGATGGCAGGGAAGCAGGGCAAGGACCTGGGGGGGAAAGTGCCACGGGCATACACCTTGGCTGTACCTGCTGATGCTGGTGCCCCCTCCTCATGCCCTGATCTCCCCTTGCTTTGCTGCTGCAGGCATGGATAACTTCGAGTACAGCATCCAGCTGAACGACAGGGAGTGGGCTGAGTTCTTCTTGGCGTCGGAGGAATGCAACCTAGCGCCGGCCGCCCTGGCCACCGCCGAGGAGCAGTGTCTCAGTGACATTGAACAAGGGGACGGCGTGCCGGGGAGGGACTGCCGCGCCAGCACAAACGGGCAGATCGCGGCGAGGGTGGGCAGCAGGCCAGGGCCTGGCACGGGAAGCTCTGCCCCACGTGGGGTGCCCAGAGACGCCTCCCTGAGCTGGCCTGCCGGCGGGCACCTCTCTCTGCCGGAGCTTCTCTCGGGCAGCGAGGACGAAGCGGACCTGGGCTCGGTTGGCAGGTTTCTGTGTGACAGCGACAAGCCCGGCTGCCCGTCGTCCGCTCCAATGCCCAGCGTGCAGGGGAGGCAGCCCCCCTGTCCCCCCGCGGCCGCCCTTGCCAGCCCGGCCGAGAGCAGCCCAGGGCTGGAGGCAGCATGTGAAGCAGCAGCACCGCCGCCGGCATCAGCGTCGGAGAAAGGAGCAGCCAGCGACAGTCAGGCCATGGAGCCCGCCAGCCACCCAGCTGGAGCAAGCGCCCCTGCACAGGGAGGGGACGCAGGAGGGGAGCAGCCCCATGGCAGCCCAGTGGCGGCAAAACCAGTGGCTCCAGCGCAGGGCAGCTCGCTGGCACCAGCTGCCTCCCCGGAGGGCTTGGCGAGGAAAAGTCCTAGCGGCGCTTCCTGCTCGGAGCCTGGGCTACGGGGACCCCTGCGTGACCACCCCCCGAGCCCCCCAGCCCTGGAGACTGCACCCAGAGCACCCGGCTGCCCGGCGTGGGAGGAGGCGAGTGGGGAGAGAGCGGGTGCGGAGCCAAGGTCCCCCACCGGCTCCCCGGACGTTGTGAGGCGCAAGGTGCCAGGACAGCTGAGAAAGAGCCGCAAGCAACGTGGAGCCAGCGCCATCGAGGCAGCCCAGGGGGACAGGGAGCCTGCGGGGGCTGCAGCACAGGGGACTGGCGTACCCGTGAAGGCACCTTTAAGCTCGCCACTGTCCTCACGGAAGAGCAAAGGGAAGGAGAAGGCAGCCAAGCCAGCTCCGGTGAAGCTGGGGAGCGAGGAGGCAGGGGAGAGCAAACGGCTGGTGCCCAGCCCCGCCACCGATGAGGGCAATCCAGCCGTGAGCACTCCCCCGAAGCAGAAGGTGAAGGAGCCGGGGACACAGCCCCTGGGGAAAGCGAAGGCCACCAAGCATTCAAAGCCAGGGCAGGCTGGTGGCTTGGGCGTACGTGACAATGTGCCGGTGATCCCTGCCAGCGCGGCAGCGGCTCCTCCGGGAGAGGCATGCCAGGAGGTGTCGCAGAAGCCTCTCCATCCCAAGAGCGTGGCAGCTTCTGGAGGGGATGCTGCTGAGGGAGCTTATGGGGAGCCTGCAGCTGAGACCCCCAGGGAGCTGGGGCCCCCTTGCTTTGCAGCCGGAGCCTCTGCAAGGGCAGACACCCTGGACGTGACTTGGCCTGAGATGTACGACTATTTGTTCTGTGACTCCCAAGGGGAAGAAGAAGGAATGGAGAACTCAGTGGAGGGGGAGAAAACACCTTTGGAAAGGGAAATATCCTTGCCTGAACTGTATGAATATTTATTCAACGAACCAGAAGGAAACAGGAAAAAAGTCAAGGGTAAAGACAGGAAGCGAAAGAAGTTCAGCAGCGTGGACCACACTCAGCTGCAAAATGAGAATCCCGACTCATCTCCAGTCAAAGACTCCCTGGTTATCTCAGTCCCTGAGGTGTATGAACACTTCTTTCCAGACAGGCCTGGGAACAGGGTGGGCTGGACAAGGATTTTCTCAATCACTCCATCTTCCGAGGTGAAGAGAGCTGTGGGGGCTTTGAAGTCCCTCCTGCAAAGTCCAGTGCATCTCATCAGAGGCCAAGCCCCAACCCCCCAGGCTCTCGTGCGGAGAGGATCTGGAGAGAAGCTCCCGCTTGTCCCTCTGGCTCCGCTGGGAAGAGGCCAGATGCAGCCAGAAGGTTTGGACATGGCCCTTGCACTGACAGGTAAAGCACCGTTACCCCCTGCCCGCTGCAGAAGAGAGATGTGCCTCTGCCTTGGGTGGTCTTCCCTGCTCCCACCACCCCTCAGGAAGCCTGGCAGCCAGCTCTGGCCCTGCTGCAGCCATCTCCACTCCAGACACAGTGTCTTTAAGGCCGCCTTACAGATGGGAGCCTTTCGGTGGGCTCTGCCAGGTGTAGCCGGTCTGAAAGCACACTCCTGGCACATTCAGCTTGCCACGGAGCAGCCCTGGGCTTTAGCAGGGAAAGCGTGGCCAAAGCCACCGCCACGACGTGCTGTGTCACACTGGCCCGCTCGTGTGATGCTGGCCGGGCCCCACAGGCTGGCTCCTAGCGCTGCAGGAGACGTGGACAGGGAATCTGGGTATATTCTGTGCATAACTTGCTTTGCTCCCCGCCAACTCCAGTCCTGGGGCAGAGGCGGTCATGGCAGCATGCATGCCACAGGCTGAAAGTCAGTCTGGCCTGAAGTCCCTGTCCTAGGTGATTCAGTTGTCCTTCTGAATGGGTATAACTTACTGTGGATCTACCCTATTCTTTTGCACTCTGGCCAAGGGAAACTTGCTGAAGCGGAGAGCTGCGTTAAACATGGCTGGTGGTATTGCAAGGTCTGGTAGAGATAGGAATCCCCCACCCTAGTGCCATCCAGCTGCCTGCAGAACCACCTGCCTATATTTCTGATGGCAAGCAGAGCAGCAAAATCCTCTGTACCAAAGAACTCGTGCCCCTGAGAAAAGGTTGAGCTGCTGTCCTGTTAAGGCTGGGCTGATAATTGAGCTAATATTGGTGGGGGAGAAGGTGTGCATGGAATGGAACATGGCCAAGGCTTCCAGCTGGAAGAGGTGAAGGGGGACTTTAAAACTCAACGCTAATTTGAGAAACACCCTCCAGAGACCTCAGAGGTTGTCTGAACACGGGCTGTTACTGGAGGCAGCTAAGAGAAACAGGAATAGAGCAAATCTGACCCACTAGGACAGCCAGCGTATTTATCTTAAAGCTTATATGATGCTTACAGCCGCAGTGCCTCATAGATAATATTAAAACCAAACAATGAGTGAGTCATCCCAAAAGGTGCCTCAAAATAGAGCTTCCAGTCTGTTTGCACGGGAGAAAAACCCCTTTGCCATGGTCGTAGATAATTAATAAGCCAACTTTAATTAAAAGCCTGATCAAATAAACATAGGAGCAAAAATAACCTACTCTTGCAACACATCTTCAAGTTGTGCCAGGCTGGAACTCCAGCAGAGAAAGAAACGCAGAGCCCTCAGGGCTGTCTCCCTCCCTGGACCTTGCAGGCGGCAGGAGTGAGGTGGGATCTGCAGAGAGATGCTGAGCACTGGCGCTTCTCAGGGGTGTGCGTCTCGGGGCATTGTCTTGCAGGAAGGGGACCTTGCCCAGAGGAATTGCTTCCACCCCAGGAATTGCTCTCTCCTCGTTCTGTTCCCCAGATCCACTTCCAGCCACCGCGTAGGGGTGTGCTGGGAAGATATGCAGGGAGGCGGTGAGGAGGTCAGAGGTCCTGGAGGCATGTGGCTGCTGGCTGTGCCTCCCAGGCCCATGGGCAGCATTAATAAATATTTGCCTCGGGCTCTTAACAAAGTGTAAAACTGAGAGGGGTGAAAAATGTGCCCCTCTCCTTAGGAAACGTACCCGAGTCCTAAATAGATGTGTTTGACTTGACCAACAGTGAAAAAAGGTCTTCTGGGAGGGAAAATGGGTGACAAAGATGTATTTCTCTGGGGAGTGCAAGGGACTCACTGCCCCAGAGGAATTGAAGCCTGCTGTGGTAGGGGACGCATTGTAAAACCCTAAGCCTTGTGCTCTTCTTCTTGCAGGGAGGCCCGAGGCTCCGCTGGCGCTGACCCACAAAGACATGTGCCTCGTCTTCTGTGCCTTCGCATCCTGGGCAGTGAAGACCTCCGACCTGCAGGCTCCGGATGCCTGGAAGACCAGTACGTACAGTACCCAGCCTGGCGGGAGAGGGGTGGGAAAAACCTCGAGGAAGACAGGGCAGGGAGAAAGGCAGGGATGCTAACACACCTAACGGTGCCTGTGGGAAAATGCAGTCATTTTCCTGCTTTTCCAAAGTGTCCCGTTACTTTCTAATACCTTCTCTCTCCTATAGAAATGGCAGTCCTGATTCCTACTTTCTTATGTTGTCCTTTCCCCACACAAAGTGACTGCTGACTTGAATGGAGCCATAGGACAATGCGGTACTCCTAGCTTTGGCCCCGCTCCATCCAGCCTCTGACAGGGACCAGTACCAGTGTGTCAGGGGAAGAGAGGCTTCTTTAGGATCCCTGCTGGCTAGAAGCTGAATCAGGACCTCGAGTATGCAGGTTTAGACTCCTTCATCTCAGCTGGAACACATTTTTTTTCCTAATGTGCTGTAAAGGTATAATCTTTTTGCTAAATACAGCTTAGCTGGAGTATTATCCTGGTGCACTGAGTCCTGCAAGTACACGGAGCTCTGACAGTTCCTCTCCTCTCCAACCACAGCATTTGAATAACTGGTGCGGAGAGAGGAAGCTCGGGCAACATGAATTAGCTGAGCTGTGGCTCAGGGGGTGCGAGTCGCTGGATGAGCCGGGCATGGGACCCCTGGCTGCAGCAGCCGAGTGTGGGGTCCAGCCCACGGGCACTGGAGAGCCCCTGTGATGGGGTGAGACGCCGGGGCCAGGGCTTCCTGCTGTTTGTCCGGGGGTGGAATGTTCCCCACTAAGGTCACACAGGAAGCTGACACCCTAGGCTGAGAATAGCTCGTTAGCTAAGGTTGCTCAGGCAATCATCACAAGGAGCTTTTGGCCTGCTCCTGCTTGCCTTCTTAGTATTAGACGGTAGACGTGGCTTCAGAGAGGGTACAAAAAGCGGGATATGGGCCCCGTGCCCTCAGGATTGCATAACCCAGCGTGCGGCAAGCACTGGCCAGGAGGGGAGGTGAGAGACAGTCTGACATCCTGGACTAGCAGTTCTCTTTTTCTGGCTTTTTAGGGTCTAACAAGTTGAATTTCCCTGTCTATGTCCCAAGCTAAAACACGTAAATCAAGACCAAGTCGGAATTTAAACTGGGAAGTCCAAAGGCGTGGCTTGGGTTCCCAGTTTTGCCTGGGCACAGATCAAGGGAATTTGACCTCTCTTATAAGCCAAGCCAAAAACATTCGCTGAAAATACAGAGAAGAGCTTGATGCTGTGTATCATCTCCATTAGCTATTTTTCATATCTCTACATTTTCTGATTCTGGGTTTGGGGTATTTTCTTCTTTTTGGCTGGGATCAGGGTATCCACAGACAACCACAAAATGATATTTTTCTTGGCATCTTCCTGGTCCGAACAGAAACAGAAAATGAAGGGACTGTCCTGAAGCCCTGGTGAGATTTCCTACTGTGGCCCTCTCAGACCCATTACGTCTCCACATGAACCTGTGTATCTAACCACCCCCCCATCTCTACCACACGCATGACGTCTGTGTTGCGTTTCCCTGAAAAACCAGCAGTTTCTTGTGAAATGGTGGTGTGGTCTGTGTGCCCAGACTACAGGACTAGATGTGGTCAGCCAGGCTGTGGGCAGCTCAGGACTGAACGCTCTGGGAACAAGCACAGCATGGTGGGGATGAAAAGCGAAAGCAGGAGGGGACTGAGAAAGGGAGGGGAGTGACCCCCTCTAGGTCCCATGGACCAGAGTGAGCCAAGTAGCTTGTGATCTTCAAGTTTGGAAAAAGATCTTCAGGTTTGGAAGAAGCACCCAGACTCACTCTGGAAATGTGTTGGGCTCTTTTCCAGTGTTCCTGGCAAGTTTTGGCACGCTTTCTGCCATCCGCTACTTCCGAAGGCAGGTCAGAGAAGGACACCTCCGGACCTAGTCTCAGCGCACACCAGAGATGCTTCCCGAGGACAGGCGAGGACAGTGGAGGCAGAGGCCGGGGATTTTGTTCTTGGGCAGTGCGAGAAGCCTGGAGCCCAGCACCAAGACTTCTCTGGACCCATCCCTAAACGGGACAGGACATCACAGGAAGCAGGATCCTTCCGGTGACAGTCATTTACGACACGGTAGGCAGTTTGTACCTGTACTGGACAGGAGAGGAGCCCAGCGTGGGCTGGCTCTCTTCTTTCTTTGCACACTTCTTGCATACTTGTGCTATCTCCTAGGAGTAGTCACGGCGTCTGTTCCAGGGCGCTGCTTGTCCGTCCTCCCTGCTGAAGTCACCTGGTGGCAAAGGAAGGCACTGAGGTGGTGGAGGGAGGAAAGAGCAAAAGAAACCAGGAAAGTGCTTCGTTCCTATGAAAGGGTTGGGGTATACGTGAAGGAAGAGAGGAGAGAGCTTTGGGGAAGAGCTGCCTCTGTCCAAACATGGCGCTTTGCTAAGCGTCTGCTGGCTGCACGTGGCCAGCAGCTCAAGGGAGATGGAGGGGCCACTCACTTGGCAAGGGCCACGTCTCCCATGACCGGTTTGGCTCACTGCAGGAGGAGTCATCCTCTTGCACGTCACTCCAAGAAGTCACAGCTTGGTCTAACGGTTCAGGAGGCTGAGATAAGGTTCTGCTGGATGTGGCCGCCTCAGCCCTGCTGACCCAGAGCTGCGGGTGCGGTGTCTGTCGCTGCGGGTGAGGAGCACCCGCTGCAAGGACACATCTTGCTCCCGTAGGCAGAGGACGGGCAGGTGTCACACAGCCAGAGCCAGGGGAAGGGGCAGCCAGGAAGGGCCCTGCAGGAGGCTGCACGGGACAGAAAGGGGTTGCAGAGGCAGCAGGGAAAGGGTCTGAGCTCACGGAAGCCTCAGGAAAGAGCCCTGACAAGGACAGGGGCATGTTGGATGGGAGGAAAAGGTACGTGTACATGTTTAGCTCTGACCCTCACCAGATGAAGGGTCTAGGTGTATCACTTGTTCCCTCCGCTGCCTCCCGTCCTAGAGACATAGAGTTGGCTGGGAGGAGATGTCGAGTGAGGAGGTGCCGTGGCTGAGTGTGTAACCTTGTGGGGCTGGAGGGGACCCAGAGGGAAGGTGAGGTGAAAAATGAAAAGGAAGCGGTTCAGGTTCTTCCCTGTCTCTAGTGCCTTCCTGATCACTCAGGGGCATTATTTGTGAGGGTTCTTCTTCACTCCCAAGTCTGATAACAGCACGAATGTGAGATTTGTTAAGCATTTAGGGACCAGACCCACAAAGGTACTGGGGGGAAATCTGCCCGGAAAACCTGTGTGGATCTGCCTATGAGCTTTATAGGAACAGGCTGTGGCAATGTTTGTCTCACGAAACGAGAAGAGGTTTAGCTCTTTCCTTGTAATGCAGAGTGCCATGCAATTTTAATGTGTGTGGGGTTGTACTTAAGACCATGTATTATTGCTGATAAGAGAGCACACTGCACAACTGTCCAGTGAGATATGTAGCAGTAAATAGCAAGAGAGAGAGATGTACAGGCTCTATATGGACTATAGTAGCTGTATATCCAGTAAGAGGAGTTTTGTGGAGGAGGAGAACAGCTAAAATATGCTGGAAGCTTCTAATAAAGATCTATCTCATTTAACACTTTTGTGTACATTCCTGTGTCTACATTATGTGTGAAACGTTGAATGAATACCGAGTTTTAAAGAATAAGACATCAATCCATTATGTGGCTGTTGATACAAAACTGTAGGAGTTGGTGTGCTGGTTGAGGAGCCCTGGGGGACAGAGTATGCAGGGAGATGGGCTGCTTCTCCTCTTCTCTGGCTCAGTCCCCATGCCCACCCCTCTGAGACACACCTTGGCTGTTGCATGCCGTTAACAGCCCGATGCAGAGACCTCGGTCCTCACGCTTGTCTCAAAAGCCCTTGGGACCCGAGCAGCACCTTGCCAGCCCTCCAGCCAGCTCCTCCCAGGGCCCCCTGAACAGATCAGTGAGCACAAGCCGACGCACAGCAGCAGCTCCCAGCTTCGGTCCATCAATCCTCGTCGCCTCTGCTCTCCCCAGCCCCCCTCGATGCAGCCAAGCTCTCCAGCCTGAGCTGCACCCGGAACGCCAAGCCCTGCAGCCTCAAGCCCTGAAAGGTTTGCCCGGCAGACCTCGCTGCCTCCGCCGAGCAGGAGCACGGCAGGCACAGGGGAGGCTGAGGCGTTCACATACGCTCGGTTTTACTGTTTATCCAGCCGTAATCCGTTAAGCGCTCCCCGCGTTCTCAGTGGCAGGTGGAAATACAGCAGCCTTGGCATGGCGGGTGGGCAATGGGGGAACAGCTGGAGGAATCGGGCAATTTCATTAGGTGGGGCTTTCCTGTGGGAGACTGTCGCATGGAGCTGAGCAAAGCAGAAGAAGGTCAGAGGAGGGCAGCAAACAGGTTCGCTGGAAGGAAGGGGTCTCTGGGGCTGCCGGCTCCTATCTCAGGGGGCTCTGGCTCTCCCTGCCTAGTTCCTCACGCAGCGTGAAGTCCCCCGGGTGAGGGACATGGCTAAATCCTGAACGGTCACCGCTGACTTCTTGTTTGGTTTGATTTTTTCAGGTTTTGTATTTTCTAGCCCTGTCACACAAACCTGGAGGAAATAATGTTTTCCCTTTGTTTTGCAGGTGCAGGAAAAGTTAATTTCCCTCCCAGCCATGTACAGTACTCCCAGGTGCAATTCTGGCAGTTAGTAAATGGCTGCACTGAAAGTCAGGGAATTTAATACTGGGCAAAACGGTTGGGAAAGCTGTTCTGGTTTGTCTCAGTGTCTCAGCGACTGCAAAGTTGGCCTGAAGATCTCACTGGAATTAGGGGAGTCTCTGGCCAGAAACTGTCATGTTGAAGACACTTTTGATGACCTTAGCCCCTCCAGGGAGGTTTGGATGGGGCAGGGCTCTGTGCTGGGATGTGGGGAGTCTGCGTGTACCTATGTCAGCCAGATCTTTTCTTAAGCAATGCCCTTGCCTCTTCCTCATCTTCCCTGGGGAAGCAGTTTTGTTCTCAGCCGCTCTCCACAAGCCAAAGCTGCAGACGCTTGCTGCAACGGGGGTGCTGCCAGTTCAGCTCACTGCTTGTGTGCCTTGAGAGGAATGAATAAGCTCAGTCACTCGAGGCTGGGCTGGAGAACTTCACCGTGAATGTAGAGCTGCTGAATCACTGCCGGGAAGAGACTTGCGTGTCCTCTTCTGCTACCGTTGCTTGAAGGCTCTGTGCACGGTTTTTGCAGGAAGACAACTTGTTCTGCTGCTTGTGGACAGTCAGGCTACAGTTGGAGGCTACTGTCAGCTTTCCTGACCTGCACAGGGCAGATGTGGCACTGACGGGAGGCTGCAGGAGAGCTGCTGGGCAGACAACTCGTTTAGGAGTGTTTTGGGTGCAAGTAGTAATACCAGATACGATCCAGAAAGGAATCAGACCTAGATATGGGTAGCGCTCTGCACTCCCAGTGCCCCACATCCATAGGTGAGCCATGCACAGCCAAAACACTGCGTGTGGAGTGGGAAGAGTCCTGGCTGTCCCAGCTTTTCGGGCTGGGAAAGGCACGGTGGCACCAAGCGCCTGTTTTCCCCCTCCGAGGGACACGGGGTATATCTCACTCTCTCGATGCCTCTATCCTAGTGTTCAGAAACTGGTGCTAAATTTCTTCCTGGGAGAGTTCAATACTCACGTTATGCTGTAGGTAACACGAGGTGCCTGTCACCTCTACCAGCAAGTGCCCTTTGCCTGTCTGTGATAATTGGCGTCTGATCCTTTAGAGCTTGGGCTTGGAGGCGCAAATGTGATTTGGCACCTCCCTCTGCTAAAAGTTACCGAAGGTACCAGATGATCCGTCAGGTTATAGGTGCATTTCACACTCCTTTTGATCTCTACTGGAAGAAGTGGATGAAATAAATATTTCAGAAGATGGATGTTTTCAGCCCGCCGCAGAAGTGAAAGGAAATACTGAAAGATCTTGTCGGTATCAGGAGATCAGCTCTGGGAGTGCCTACTGTGCTCAGCGAAGCAGCAGTGTCTCTAGTGTCCTTCAAGGGAGCCAGCCTGGACTTGCCTGCAATTTTAAGGCTTGGTTTGTTCTCTGACCTTTCAAGCTCGCTCCTCTCCCTCCGTGGCGAGGTCATCTTGCCTGGATCTCGCCCCGGAGGGAGGAGCCAGGAGCTCACCATCTTTTGCCATAGCAGCAGCCACCACAACAGAAACGACCTTGTCGGTGCATCCTTGCTGCCGCGAGGCTGTTCTCCCTTCACCACAGAGAGAGTCAGCGCTGGAGGCGGGAGCTGTGCCATCCCACCCCGCTTCTTGGCCTTGCACGTAGCTCCCACATCTGACACCTCCTCGTGCCAAGCAGATGAAAAAGTCAGGCAGGTGCATCCCCAAGAACTGCCTCCGTATTTCATCCGGCCTTGATAACTTCACATGTCACCCGGCTGCCGGAGTCCCGGCCTGGGAGAGGGACGCGTCTGTCCCCCCTCTTCTGCAGCAATCGCTTTTGCCAGAGCAGCTCCTTCGCTCTTCTTTTTCCTTCCTCTCTCTGCGATAAAACCAGAGTGAAGCTTCCCTTGGACACTTCCGAGTCACGACTGTCTTCCCCCCGCGCTTCGGGGAGATTTCTGAGGTCTCGTGGTGCTGTGCCAGAGCCAGGAGTGCCAGCACAGGGAGGCAGCGGGCAGAGCCAGAGGGAGCAGTGACCTCCCTCTGATCGAGGACTGATAGAAATGCCAGTTGCTTCAGTCGGCCGGCCACGAGAGCATGACATATTTTGGTGGATTCCCCCACCCACAGGGCAGTGAGGGAGTTGCTCGTCACAGACTGGAGCAGATCCTGCACATCTTCCACTCCAGGGCACTAAGGGAGGCGCTGGGTTTTCCGAGCAGGAACGGGGAGCAGGTTTGCCCAACCTCGGCTGTGGTTTCAGGCAGCCGACAGGAAAAGACACGTTCATACAAAGTGCTCACCGAGGAATTCCCAAACCCCAAGTGTCTTTGTAAATACAATAAAAAGATCGGCAAGTCCACGCACAGCACAGGAGTGGGAGCTGGCCGGGTGGGCTGCTCTGCTGCAGCTACACCGTGCCTTCAGTTATGGGGTTTTTTTTTCTCCAAACTCCTGAAGCCACAGGAGCAAGTCACAGGCTCCGCTTTTTTTTTTTTTTTAGAAACACCTCTCCTCTGTTTATTCTTTGAGCAAAAGAAGTTTGAAATTGTGGCTTGGAAATCAGAAAGCAGAGAGCAATACAGCAGCCCGTGGTGCTTCAATAACTGCTCTGGTTTTCCAGCTATGGGTTCAGAAGCTGGGGGCCCTGATTTGGGACTTTTACCACTTGGAGGGAGTCGGGGGGGGTGGAGAGATCATTTGTCAGGGAGTGAATTGTTGGCAGCTAGTGTCATCTCATGCCTTTCATCTGCCTCTGTGAATAAAGATGCAGCTATCCTGTGACCAAGCTGAGCAGCGGGATGTGTACAGGCTTGCTGGCAGCTCCAGAGCACGGGGCCCGCATTTTGTGGGTGACCTGCTTCAGACCATGTTTCTGCAGCAGCCAGGCTGTGAACAGCAAATACATTTTTTCAGGAAATGAGAGGTATTTTGTGTGTTTACAGGTACTACAGTTTCCATTTTAATGCAACCTGCACTGAGACATGTAAACTGCTTTAAGTAAACCCTCTATTTTAAAATCCTGAATCTGATCAGAAGGGTGTTGGAGGAAAAGCAAGAGCGTGGGGGTTTTCACGGTCACAAGGCAGGTGTCCATGAACAGAGCTTACAAACACAGCCCTGTTCCCACCCGCTACGGAGCTGCCCAGGTCAGCATCTGGATAGGAAACCATCAGGGGAAAACCAATAGCCAGCAAAACCAATGACTCAACAGGGAAGCCAGGCTGTGCTGAGGAGCTTGAGTGTAGGTCTTGACCAATTTGATGCTTCTGGGGGCTGGTCTGGAAACATTTTAGGGCTTGTACACACAGAGAAATTGCTCTGCATTAATTATGCCAGCCTAGCAAAGCTGTACGACCTTCTAAAGTAGGGACAGCTAGAGGGAAAGCAGGAACAAGTCCTTCTTCTAGGGGAGCTAAACCCAGCTGGGAAAGGGCGTAAGTAAAACTCCTTTAGTTGCTTGTATGGCAGGGGCTGTGTAACCATTTCGGTGGCAGTTTGTTATCACTTAATTCCCACTAGTGGTCAACTGGACAGCAGCACTCAGGGGTGGGATGCTCGGGTCCTGTTTACACCCACAACCCCACTCTCTGTTGGTGCAAGCCCCTGACGGGGCTCACATTTCATCCCGAAACGCTATGTTCTGCGTCGGGCAGCAGCTGGAAGGAGCTACACTCTGCCCCAGAAGTACGGTAGGAACAAGGCAATAACTCGGGGAGAGATGCACGACCACAGCGATGGAGTTCAGGACCTGAAATAAGAGCCAAACAGACCACAGCAGCTGCACACAAAGGCGTGCTGGAAGCGTGAGAAACGAGCAGCCTGCACGTTGAAAGGGCAGCGTTTGAAAGAGTGACAAATTTAGCCCAGATGTAGCCGGGGAGGAAAGTTGCTACTCTGGGAGCAGGTCTAAAACTGCTTTAGAAGCTGTCACGTCTCTGCCGTGTTTTGAAACCAGGATGTCTCGCCTCGCTACTGGTGGCCCCGTGCACGTGTGTGTAACTGTCACCGAGCAACGTGATCGCACGCTGCAGCTTGGGAGAGCTGCTCACCAGGGGACAGATACATCGGGCTTCTGCAGCCAACACATCTACCTCTTGCTTAGTTACTCCGTTTCTTGAGCGGCTCTGGCCGCAGCACAAAGACCTGCCACCTTTCCAAGGGTTAGGGCTTCCCAGCAGCCGCTGCCGTGGGTCGCTGTCTTGCCCAGAGCAGTGTGCTCGGGAGGGCAAGCCCTCTGCCTGCCCTGCTGCTCCCAGCCCAGCAAGATGACTGAACTTTAAACTGAGGGTCAAACCCAGTTCCTCGCTGGAATAACTCCACAGAGGCAGCCAGGGCACCTGGTTTTCTACCCAGAGCAGATGCAGGGACAGAAGTGGCCACAGGCGTCTGGATGCAGTCCTCAGCCCACTCATCAGGACGACACCTCCTTGCCAAGCAAGCCCACGCCGTGGCCAGCTCCCCTTCCCAACTGGCTTTGTTAGAAGAAAGTGGCTGCCACGAAGTGAGGTCAGGCTGACAAAACCAGAGCCGAACCCCGCACCACGTGGCAGCCCGTGGAGGGCTCAGCTCCACACCTGACCCTCGTGCGAGAGCTGGCTGGTGTGTCCCACTTGGTTCACCCGGGTTTACCCCGAGCTGGAAAGCAGACAGCACAGACCGTGCCGAGTCACAGCATGGCACAGGCTTTTCCAGCCGTACAACCGCACGGAGCCGTTTGGAGCCACCGATTTTTACAGAGCACCTTTCCAAGACCCCCAGAACACAGGGCTGAAGCAAAGTCCGATGAGCTTTGGCATTAAACCTCTAGCCAGGTCTCCTTGCCTGACAAACACAGGGGAGACTTTGCTCTAGGATTAGGTGTTGACAAGTGGCTGACCCAAACTAGAGACAGTCAGCACTCTGGAAATCCTCCTGGACCCAGGGCCCCAAAGTCCTCAAGGGAGGAAGGGCTTTGGAAAGGACAGAAGCGACAGCAAAAAATCACCTCCATTAAACCAGACGATGGCAAAGAAAGAGAGAAGAAAAGTATTCCAGAAGTATGTGTATTGCGGTTGTCCAGTCTCACAGAAATCCGCTAGGGAACTTTTACAGCGATAGGAGGGGCTTTTCCCTTTTGATACAGTCAGGTATCACTGTTGAAAACCCAATTAAAAAGATCACGGTGACCATCTTCAAAGTCAACGTGTTCAGAGGAGCTCATGAGCATGGCTGCTTCCCAGCACACTACGTGCTTTTGATGTTCCCTGGTGTAATTTTGTTCTGAATAAATAGATCCTTTTGGGGTTATTAGATACAAATCTTCCCAAAATAAAAGTAAAACTGAAATAAAACAATAACACCTAGAAGATCCAAACCAACACACACACACGAATGTGCAGACAGCTGCCCGTTCTACACTACTGAATGTCATCCACAGCTAGAAAATTAAATAGGTCTTCAACTCAGCCACATTTACACATTAAATACATATAATCCACTCGAACCTTGCATGTAAACTTTGTTGGACACCTTCTGAAAAAAAAAAAAAAAAGTACAATGTAATACATAGATATTCAAGTACAAAGAGCTCCCGGATTGTTTTGTTTGCACCAGTGAAAGAACGAAAATAGAGATTTTGTTAACATGTTTGGTTTGCAGCCTCTTCAGGGAACAAAGGTTAAGAATTTGGAGCCTCAGGTAAAAACATTTGGATTTGCTGCTGACCTTATATGTGCTAAAGGATCTGGCCTAAGAGGCTGGAAAAGGATAGCCCTGAGACTCTGTCCCCTGTTGTTTGTGTTCTGGTCTTGCTGCTGCTCTGGAAGGGGGAAGAGAGAGGTTGTAGCCCACACTGGCATTGCTCTGATCACTGGAGTGTTATGGCTGTACCGGAGTCGGCTTGCAGCGAATTTCCTTCCTTCCCTCCCTGCCTAGATAGTCATAGGCAGCATTTAGTGTGAGCCCAGTAAGGTGCAGAGGGTTGGAAGGAAAGGATGCAGTCCCCTAAGAGGAATCTAGGGCATCCTTTCCAGGGAAGACCTTGGTAAACACAAGCCAATTGGCACATTTGCTGGCAGCACATTGCTTGATTCCACCTGCCAAGGTGTCAGGCTCATAATATTGCAGGCGGCCCCCGTGGTTTGGAGCCAGCACTGGCAGAAAAGAATTTTTTGCATAAAGTGGAAATAACATCCCATTCTGCCCAGATCTGGACTTTTTTTTCTCCATCTCTTGTCAGATAACGCTGATCTTGCAGGAAGACAATCCTCTGAGCACAGCTGTTGCTGCCAACCTTATATACCATGCATGTCTCATGCATCTTTGCAGACTTCAGAGCAAATAGGAGGAAGGTTTGGCTTAACAGCTATTCTCAGGGATCAGCGGATCCTCAAAGTGACCAGCTTGAGGGCTCTGGTAAAAAGGAAAATGATCAAACTAACCCAGCCACCAGCCAGCCCTTTTCTTTGGCCTTTGAGTGACTGCTCTGTCTGAACACCCAGTCTCTTTTATCTGAGGGAGCCTGACCAGCTTTTTGTCCTTCCTTTTATTTTCAGGGGGGCAATGCTTTTCCCCAGCCAGGGCTCCCCGAGCCGGGGCAGCCACAGCGCACGCTCCTTAGCACAGCACACAGGCTGCTCCATTGGGTCTGCAGAGGCTGTCACCTTTGTGCTTTGCCCCCATCCTCAGATTTAGGGAAGGAGTTTGAACTCTGGACCTGTCAGGACATGGGAACCAGCATTTCTCAGAGCAGCACCCTTCCCTTTGCTTTGTACACCCCAAGGCTCCTCACCCTGGAGGGAAGCCCAGCAAGAAAAGAGCCCGGGGGCTTTTCCTGGGGGGGTCTTTCCTCAGGCCTGGTAAAACTGCTGGCTGGGTGCTGGGGAGGTGTGCAGGGTGCCTGGCTCCTTCGCCTCGGCTTCCCAAAGATTGTCATAGCTGAAGTCGCTCTGGAAGCTCTGGAGCTCGGCATAGTCGTGGTAGGCTGTGGAGTCTGGCAGGTCGTAAGCACCGACGTTCCCATCTGCGGAAAAACAGAGCAAAGCGCTCAGAGAGCTCGCGAGCAGCCCAGCAGCTGCCTTCTCCTTCGTCAGCAGAGAGTACGCACGAGGGTCAGCAAAATCGCAGCCCAGGTGCAAGCAGATCTGGGCAAAGAAGAGAGGAAGTGTGCCGCAGGAGAAACCACAAACCCCAACGCGTGATGGGCGGCCAGAGCCGGCGGGCAGCGAGCGGAAGCCAAGACAACTGCCTCCACCAGACAGAGGCAGGCAAGGGGCAGGGTGACAGACTCGGTCCCACCAGACAGAGGCAGGCAAGGGGCACGGTGACAGACTCGGTCCCACGAGACAGAGGCAGGCAAGGGGCAGGGTGACAGACTCGGTCCCACCAGACAGAGGCAGGCAAGGGGCACGGTGACAGACTCGGTCCCACGAGACAGAGGCAGGCAAGGGGCAGGGTGACAGACTCGGTCCCACGAGACAGAGGCAGGCAAGGGGCAGGGTGACAGACTCGGTCCCACCACGGGGAAGCAGGAGGAAGGGAGGGCACACGTGAGTCCCCGCGCTCTCTCGCAGCCCTGCTTTGAATGACACTTATGGAGATGGACACCGGCGAGGCAGGGTGGGCTGCAGCACCCAAGCAACCTCCCAAGAGTCTCACCTGGTGGCTGCAATGAAGAGCCCAGAGGTTCCTCTCCCAGAGAAGAGACCTGAAGAGAACGAGATGCACTGATAAGGATGACTGAGCACTGCAGTCCTGGTACACCAGGAATCAGCCCTCTATTAGTTCCCCCATCCCTGCTCCCCAAGACATCCCCTGCCACCAAGCAAAGGGCTCAGAGCCCTGCAGTGACCGACCACTCTTCCAGCCTGGAGAAAGGCAGGCTGAGACCCCTGCACCCGCGTGTATTCCCCTGCACCCTGCACAGTGAATCCCTACTAGGATTGCATTCACAAACTCACCTCTTCAAGATAAGAAGCATCCGCAGGAGGCCGCAGCGGGAGCCAGCACGAGGTGCCGGGCATGCTGTAACTGGGAGCTGCAGGCACCTCTCTGCGGGGACTGCTGGGCAGGGGCTGGCAGTTCCTCTTCTGCAGGGAGCGATGCTGGGGTACCGGGACGGCTGGGCACCCGTTTGCCTGTGCTGAACCCGTCTGTCTGTGACACTGCAGGAACTTAACCAAAACAAACTCTAGATTTGATACCTGCCACGGAAAGCTGGGGAACACTGACTAGCTGCCCCCACACCTGTAAGCCAGCCCTGCTACGGACAGACTTAGGCAAACCAAGGTTTTCTGCCTGCCTTGCAACTTCTACTACGCTTCAATCCTGAAGGCCTTAGATGGGAAAAGAAGAATGACTCAATGACCCCCAGAGGTAGTGGCAGTTGGCCAGACGTGGCAGGATGAAACCTACTGGTAGCTCAGGGGGCGAGGAAGGACTGAGAGCAGCCAGGAAGAACTCTCCGAGGGAAGAGAGGACTTCAGCAGTATGGGAGATGCCAGCCACAGGCTCAGAAATAGTCTTTTGCCAAGAGATGCTCAAAACTAGAAACATAGCCTTTAATAGACACTCAGTTATCACAGTTGGAATTTTTGGGGGTGGATAAAGTGGTCTCCATGTCTGACTCATCTCTAGTTTCTGTAGACTGGATCACATCTCAGTCTCTGCCTTTGTTTTGTGGTTTCTGGCTTTTCCTGGGATTGTTGTGACGCTGGCATCCAGTGATAAGACAGGGGAAACCTGTTCCCCTCTGACTCTGTCCCAGCTTGAAAAAATGAGAGAACTATGCTGTGCCCTGCCCCACCCCAAAATGCGGGCCTCCCTTTCCACATCCCCACTCAGCCAGCAGGAAAAGAAATGGCCCGAGGCACGATTTCTGGAGCCAAAAGCCTGTGTGCTGAGTCAGGGCCGTAACCAGCAGCAAAGGCGCAGGGTACCTCTTCCAGGAGGCTGGAGCCTGCCAGGCTGCGAGCGCTGGGGGAGCTGGGCGTATAGGGGTCAGCGTACAAGGGGGAGCGGGGCACGGGAGGCTTCTCCAGGGAGCTGGAAGCTGTCGAGGGCTGACTTCCCACCAAGCTCCATCTGTTCAGCTGGAAGGCAGAATGGAAACAGGAACATGACTCTTCCCTACTTGCGATTCATCCCCAGGAGAGATGGGAGTGGGGAATCCCCCTGCAATTAAAGTCCCAAACTGCTCAGCCTGAGGGATGGCGGGGCTGACTCCCAGCTGTAGCCGTCTGAGCTAACCAGGGGACTTCCCTGGGCGTAAGGCAGATGCACACTCATTGAGGGGAGGGAAACACGGCATCACACACTAAACCCTTCATGGACACATGCTGGAAAGCCCTCAGAAGAAAAGGCTGTGTCCTATGAAGTAATAACACTCCTACTTGCACTGGTGCTCGTGTTGCCTCAGGAATTAGTGCCCAGCATCTCAGGGCTCCGTTTGCCGTGTTTCACCTCACCTCCCGTGGGCCATTTTCAAACAGAAATGGGTTTCACGCCCACTTTAGAGCGCCCGCCAGGACAGCTATCGCTGCAAGCAGCACTGTAAGGAAAATGCGAACCACGCACCAGTTCCTCTGCTGCTCGACCCTTCCCCAGCAGGAGGGCAGCCCCACCGCGCCCCAGCCCCCTTACATCGCTCAGGTCCGGGTGCGGCGGGGGAGCCGCGGGGCGATGCTGCGAGCTGTGCGCGGCGTACGGCTCGTTGTACACCGAGGACAGGAGTTCGCCGTTGGGGTTTTCGGGAATGAGGCTGCAGATGGTCCTCTCCGTGTCCTGGCTGGGCAGCGGCTGGCCGCAAGGCCCGCATTTGCCCTTGGATTTTCTAGCGCTGCCCCCCCTCCGCAGGTCCTGAGCGGGCAGCCCCATGCTTGGCCAGTTGGCCTGTGCCAGGCACTAAAACGAGAAGACAGACCCCGGAGCGGGCTCTCCTCAGACCATCCCCAGATACGCAGACCCACCCGCAGCCGATGCAAGGCTCTCCCCTGCCAGGGCGGCTGCTGCTGCTGCGGGCATCGCCCTGCGCTCGCGCATCGGCACGGTCCTGCAGCCGGGCTCGTGCCCCACGCGTGCACCCGCCCCCCACCCCCCCGGTCATACAAAAGCTGCGTGGGGTCAGAGCAAAGACCTCCACCCACCCACAGGCTTTTACTTGGTGATTTCCCGACCTTTGCACAGTCCCATTTGCCCTTCTGCAGACCAACAGCCCCTAACGCAGAGTGGGGGATGGGGATGGGACTCTCCAGCAGACTTATCCCTTATCAGCAGTGACAAAGCTGGGCCAGGGCAAACACAGGCTCCAGGCATGGATTTGCGCACAGCAAACACTGACCACCGGAGCTCAGCCCATCCAGGCACCCGGAGAGACCGCTCTGCCCCAAGGCAGTGTCTGTCCCCACATGTGTCATAGGCTTTTGGGGGGGCTCACTTACGTGGAGAGGCTGGGAATAGCCAGGGGAGAGGGGGTCTTCGAGCACCCTACTATCAGGCATCAGCACGAAGGACTGTCCATCAGGGAGAGAGCCGCTGTTCTGGGAGAGGTGTGTTAAGGTGGCCACTCTCCCTCCCGACGCCCAGGAGTTCGTACGGCCATCAGAAGTGAGCGACCCTCTCCCGCTGCCGGCAAACTAGATGGGGGAGAAGAACAGCGTATAGAAACAGCCCCCTGCAGGGCCACAGGCACGTCCCTCCCCAGCCCCATCTCCCGCCCGAGCATCGCTGGGCCAGCCCAGCCCAGCCCTCTGTGCCCGCACGCCGGGGCCACACCTGGATGTGGGCTGTGCCGCATGGCAAGCAGCCGCCCGGGGCACGCAGGCTGCCCTGAAGGGCTGAGAGGGCGGCTGAATCCAGCTTGCACGGGCCACAGGGGCAAATTAGGAGGGCTTGCAGCAGGGAGAAGGGTGCTCAGGCCCCCTGACCCCATCCCGGCTGCTGTGCTGGCGGGGTAGGTCTCCCCTTCCTTGCAAGATCTTCTTAACGTCCTTGTGCCAATGCCTCACTGCACAACGCTGTTACAGTCTGTGGCCAGTGGTCCGCTTTTGAAGGAATTTAATATAATATATGCCTAGATAACATAATATAGGGCTTCAAAATAGCTTGCAGGGATCAGAAACTTCATAACAGGGGACCTGAAGCAAAGTCTGCTGTGTCACAAGAGTACTCGCACGTGGCCAGAGACAGGACAGACAGGAGGCCCACGAGACATCTATTGATTACCATGCAAACCCACAACATCTGTTACCTGGCCGGGGTGTGGCAGCTTTGATCCCGAGAAACTCTCTGATCCGGAGAGGGAGGAGTCGGCGTTTCGAAACTGGGCTGTTTTGAGACAGTAGAGCCACTCCTGGTAATCGTCATAGCTGTGGCAGATCACCCGGATCGAATTGATTAGGCGGCCTGCAAAAACGCTGCTGTTACCGGGTTTGATCGACAGTCCGTGTTGCTTCCTTCAGAAACCCACGGGAATCCCCTTGCTCCATCCCTCCCCGCATTCTCACAGGATTTGGAGACCCCGACACCAGTGCAGGGACAAAGGGAAGGCTCTGCCTTCGGTGCTGACCGGGTGCACCCGGCTGAAGGTAGGACAGGGGCAACGACAGCCCAGATCTAAACGAGGGGGAACCTGCGCAGCCGCGCTGTGACAAGCGCACCCCCGGTGCAAGAACTGCTGCTGGCTCACGGCCTCTCCTTGCCAGCAAAGCCCCTGCAGCACAGCCAGGGCACAGACGGTCTGAGATTTCCAAGCAGCTCAGTTCACAGAGCTTGGGTGCCGACAGGAGCGAGCACAGACGGGAAGATGGCCACGGGAGCTCAGCGAAACCAGCCCAACACCTGAGAACTCCGTGGCTGCTGCCAGCACACCCCTCGGCATGCTGGACACGCACCTTCAATTAAAAAGGAGGTTTTCTCGTTCTCTTCAAAAAGCACTTGGATGGCATTGAGCGGCAGCTCACCCTGTTGGAGAGAGAAGCAGGTTTAGGGTCGGACAGCTGAGCACAGCTCACGGCGGAGCAGGGAGGACAACGTGGCTGTTCCTGTCTGCTTGAGGGCTGGAGCCTCTGCAGGCACCTGGCCAGGAAAATGCTGCTTCCACAGGGGCTTTCCCATCAGGGAAGCCAAGAGGCTTTAGGAGCCCGCTGCAAAGTTTCGCCAGCTTAGCTGGGAGCACGAGGAGGGGAGCCCCCAGCGCAGGGCCGGCGGTGAGGACAGGGTGAGGCTGGCAGGAGCCTGGCTGCTCTTCGTGTGGCGTGGGGAGAAGGTGCAGCTCAGCCCTGCTGCTGGCAAGCCCCTCGGGGTCCCCTGTGGGGAAGGGGAGGAGGAAGAGGAAGCTCAGAGCCTAAATCGCCTAGGCCAGCTCTGCAGGAGATGAGAGGCACCCGAGGTGATGTTAATCTAAGGACTCGGTACCTCTATACTCTTGTAGGTGTGGGACACAGATACGTTGGAGAACTCCGTCTCCAGCAGATTGACTCAGCCTTGTCCCTCCCCGCTCACAGCGCTCTCTCCCACCACCAGCCTCATTGCAGGAACGAAGCCTCCGAAGCCAGCGTGGCTGCGCGAGCCATTCCTGCAAGCTCTGTCCTTACAAAGTCCCTCCTGAGATCTCAGCTTGGAAAAACACTCCTTCCCTTCTAGTTCTCTTGTCAACAATTTCCCACAGTTTTAACGGCCGACTTCTCCAGGAAGTTTCGCAAACGGGGTCCTGAATGAGGTTTTCAGTGGCTGGATTGGGACTTGCAGCCTTGCAAACAGGAACCCTCACAATCCATACTCTGCAAAGCCTTACAAAGACAGGGTTGAGCCCTGTAAATGCCAGCTGGTGAAACGTGAGCGCTTGTGCTACACTGCACGGTTGTGAATGCCGCTCCGGTGATCAGAGCGGGGTTTGCCCCTGGCAGGCACTTCATGTATGTTCCCGGTAGCAGGGAGCTGCAGCAGAGAAGCTAAAGCAGCCTGTCCCTGGAGAAAACCGGAGTTAGAAGATACCATGTGCTATTGCTCCTAAGTGCAATAGTAGCTTTGCATGCACATCCACCACTGTCCTCTCTGCCATCACTCCGTGTCCCTTGGCCATCCCCACGTCTGCCACGGGCGTTGGTCTGTGCCAGGCCCAGCTCTCCTGTGAGCTCCGTGGGACGGGCAGGAACAGGACTGCCTGTTCCAGACCTCTGCTGCCTGCTGCCAGATGTCCTTTAAGTGTCCTCGCTGACAGTTTAATACTCCATGATGGGCAAGCTGGCAGAAGGGCCAAGGGTTTGTCAGCACTGAATTAGGATCTAGGTCTCCTCTTTGGGGCTCCACAAGCTGAATTTTCCTTACAGAAATGAAATAAGGACAGTCCTGGGAGAGCAGCTGAAGCAGATTTTGCACAGGAACCAACTCACAGATGAACTCGTTGCTTTACTTCTCATCTCTCTCATTCTCTGAGCAGGTGGAAACGATGTGACATGGTTTCTTTGTTCCTTAAGCCCCTGTTCACCCCACCTGGATGTTACCCTAACCCGCTCTGTGGGCACGGAGCATTAGCCAGGGGCAGCTGGTGGCAATGGCCCTGGGAGCAGCTCCTGGCCAAGGCGGCAAACACAGGGTCTGGGGAGTGCTCAGGAAGCGAAAATCCCACCTCATGCTGCTCTCCTCCATGCCTGGCAGAGGAGGAAGCACAGAAAGCAGGAGCGAAGCCCTGTCATTTCGCCAAAAGTCCTCTCGAAAGGTGCAATCAGTCAGGATCCATTTGTCTAAGTTTACGGGCTGCAAAACAAGGTGTCTGGCAGAAACTCCTCATCACGTCCTCTCACTGCAAAGCTGTCCCAGCTGCCCAGGCTCTGGGGAATGTGGCCGACGTGACAGCTCTGCCACAAGGGAAATGTGGAGCTCAGCTGGGCATCCGTGGTTTGTGCTGGCCGGCTGCCTCTCTGCAACAGCCTGTGGGCACACGCAGGCTTCTGTGGTATTTCTCCTGCACCAAAAGTGATTTATGGGCTGAGCAGCACGGGATGGATGACCTTGGGAGGGAAAGCTCGTGCAATGCTCTGTGACTCGATTTCCCCTGTTGCTGTAGGTGCTGCAAGGCTGCATGCGGAGGGGGACGGTGCCGCCTGCTCCTGCCGCCCCTCAGCTCTCCGGCACGTTCGAGCAAGCCCCCCCTGCCACCGGGGATGACCGCATAGGGCTTCCCCCCGGGTGCCTGGTGCTCCATCCTCCCCTAGGCAACAGCCCCCTGTGCGTGGGAGGGGGCTGAAACGCTTGGGGTGTAGAGCCCACACAGCAGCGTCCCACCAATAACACGCACGTTGGCTGCAGAGAGCCCCTCCAGCCTTCCCCGGGCACGGCGTGAACCTGCCCCCCACCTCAGCAGCTCCCCGTTTCCTAATTTACACCTCGCCCAGGGTCTCTTCCCACCAGCGTTGAGCCAGAGCCTGCTGCTTTGGGTGAGCCCCATCCCAGCAGGCTCAGCCCCTGCCTTCCCCTTCCCTGTCCCACACACAAACTTGGCAGCGGCAGCTCCCGTGGTTTGTACGAAACCGAAGAACAAAAGGGCCGGGCTATTCCTTCGCACACAAATTGTAGGGCTCAGCGTCTGCTCGCCGGGAAGGGAAGTTAATTTGCAGAAGCCCTGGGAGAAGGCTCCTGTGCCCTGACATGCCTGTGGAAAATCAGGTTCCCACCGCAGTGTCACAGGCTGGTGAATCACCTCCTGCCTGCGCTCGGCTCCTGCCATCACCCCAGCGAGCGAGACGCCCAGGGACCAACACTCATGCACCGTGGGAAGGGAACGTTGCGCGGACAGGGCAGACAAATCTGGTTTAACGTTTCAAAAGAGATGAGTTAATCTGAGAGCCCAGCCCAAGGCCCCCTTACGTGGTGCCCTGTTCCCAGGAGCCGCAAACAACGTGTTCCCGAAAACAAGCTCTGACTGAGGTGTGTCACCCAAGCCACCAGCTGCTGGAAAACACCCTCCACTGTTGCACTGGAGGTGGAGGAGAGCTCTGGCTCTGGCGTATGTCCCTCCTGACACCCCTTCCCGTTGCAGGCACAGCCATCTCCTCTGGCCTGCTCTATGCAGGTCGTCCCTTGAATTAAAAGCAGCCTGCGTGGCTGGGGGCCTGATGTGGACATGGTGAAACCACGTGAAGAAGGACCCCAGTGAGTGCACACTGGATTTCGCATGCCCTCCATCTCTGCAGGGTTTCCTTGTCACTGGCTCCTCTCTCAGTGACTAAGGAGGAGGATGCTCCTCTGGAGGAGCAGCTCGGCTGCGCTCCGCCATGTGCCGGTGGTGCTGCACGTGCAGGTTCACAGACAGTTCAGCGCTCTTTCGGGCACATTTGTTCCAGCACGGGAAAACTGGGCCAGAAAGCACAGGGCTGTTTAATACCCATTGCAATGGTGGCTAAGATGGATGTTGGCAAACAAGCTGAAGGGCCATTCAGACTGCAGGCAATGCGAATGCAGCTCCCGGGGCCCACAGTGCCACTGCCCGTCTGTGCTGAGGCTCACAGCGCTGCTCCTACAAGCAAAGACACACCAGGGGACTAGAGAAGCTCATCTCACATCCCCTGGGGCGCTCAGGCCTCCACGTCGTCCTCGTTGGCCCTTCCGCCGACGTGCCCAGACGTTGCTCAGGGCCCTTGGTCCACCAGCAGCAGCCTCTCCTCTCTGCCCGCCAGCCAACTCCCTGCCTTTGCCCTTCCCTACGAGCATCAGCTGTGCTGCCTGGATGCTACCTGCTCCCGACGGAGCCCTGGGAAGCAAAGCCCCCGCAGGGGCACTCTCTGGGGCTGTTCCAGCTCCTGTCTCAAGCAAGCAAGCCAGGCTCTCTGCCAGCGTAACCGCACAGAAACATGCCAGCCTCCCTCCTCCCAGAGACTCAGATTCCTTGCCAGCCAGCTCCTTTCCCCCGGGGCTTTTGTAGGAGGGCAAGGTGTTTCTCATGGGAAGAGAGCTTGCACCATCCCTCTGCCTGCTCACCTGCCAGCTGGCAAGGGCAGCAGCGTGGAGGGAAAGCCCTTGCCAACACAAGGAGCACAAGGGAACCCAGGTGGAGGGGAGCAGCAAGCCAAAGAAGTGCTGCAATAGCCGCTGTGGATGGGCGAGAGAGAGAGCAGGAAGGTGCTCCAAGATGAACTTACCTTAAAACAGAGGCTGTTGTGCTCTTCAGATACGATCACCAGTGTGGATGGGTAAAGCACCAGCAGCCGGTCATGCTGCTCCTTGGAAAGAAAAGAAGAAGAGGGTTCCCCCGTGAACAGCCAGACAGGGCTCAGGGCTGGAGAGGGCTTTACTTTGTCTCTCTGACAGCAGCCTGAGGCAAGGGCTCTGGAAAGAGCCAAACTGCTTCCCTGCAGCTGAGCTCCACGGGAGATTCCTGCCAACTCCAGCTGCCAGCCCTGTCCTGCAAATGCTTATGCACGTGCTGTCCCCACCGCTACGCCACAGGAGCAGTAACAAACCTTTTCCCATTTACGGGGATGTGGGTAAAATGACCCTTCAGGGGCCTGTTGGATTAGCAGCAGCAGGTAGGCAGGAGTCTGCGCTAGTCACTCCATCCATCGCCTTTTCTGAGCTGTGCCGACAGGAGGTTGCTCCCCAGAGATGCATCCTACCTGGAAAGGCAGATGCTGAAGCTTCACTTTGGAAACACAGAGGACATCGCCTAGGGATTCCCGCTGGGTCCCTCTCCACTCCTGGACAGGCATGTTCTGCACGGACCACCGCAGCTCCTCCTTCCCCATGGAGCTCTGCTTCCAGTCGTTCTAGGGACAGGAGCAGAACTGAGAAGCAGGGTAGACATGTCCTCCCCTAAGAGTTTAGCTAGCACACAGCCCATCTCAGGACACTTTTCAAGGGTGGCAGAAGCAGGAAAGTGTAAATAAATCTGTGCAGGAGCCAGTTTTCCAGCTGGGATTGAATAATCACACTTGGTACCTAGTCGTGTGTACATTGTCATCTGTACGTTGCCTTTCAAAGGGATTTTGTAAGTGGGGAGATGGGGACAGGGAGGGAAGGAAAACACCCTGCAGAGACTGGAAGAGAAGACAGATCTCTTGAATCTGGTCTTATTTTCTAGGTCCCGGTGCCAGTCTCCTCCTCCACATGTTTTGTAAACTCCGGATAATTGCACAAGCAGACAACCGTGTGAGAACTCCTCTGAACCAGACCCAAACCTCTGACCCTTCAGAGGCGGTGGTGGTGGCGCTTTTGGGTCACAGGTCTCCCTTTCAGCACACACCCCCTGTCAGCCCCTCTTGCAAAGCCTTTCTTTTTGCACCCTTCCCTCGCACTGCACAGAAGACGAGCCCCGAAATCAGAAGCCGTGCGCACACACGCACGCACGCAGCAGAAACGAGCTGTTGTCAGGCCTCAGCAGGACGGAGCACCTTTGGGCTTGCCATTCAGACTGAAATCCCTCCCTCACCCCGGCATGGGTTGCACAGACCTAGGGCCACATCGACACAACGACGCGGTTCCTCCACAGGCAGAGGAGTTCCCCAACAAGAACGTGTCTGTCAAGCGTGGGTAATTAGTACGTCTGTCCACGGTTATTTTAGTGGTGGTGGAACAACTAAAGGTGAGGTGTATTGCCCAGGGTCAGCTCTAGGCACTGGCATCAGGCGGGTGCCTCGGGCAGCGAGCAGCCACGGTCACACAGAAGCCCTTGCCACGCTGCTGCGCTGGCCCAGGCCAGTGCTCTGGCACGGCTGGTGGTGGAGTGGGGTTCAGTTGGGATCAACGCATGCGAAGGGCTGAATTACGGACCGTGCACGGCCCCGGGAGCTGCTGAAATTGGTACAAGTGGCACAAAAAAACCCCTGTGCACCATGCCAGAGGGGCAGCGCCCTGACTGGTCTTGCGAAGCACTCAAGCAGCTGGCCTGGAAAAAAGGGGGTTAGGCCAGGAGTTAACCCCACATCTCCTTCCAATGTTTTGAAAGAGCAGCAAGCACAGCAAGGAGCATTTGGAAGTGGACCCAGAGCCCCTCTCCCTTTCCATCCCCAGCCTTCTGCTCAAGCTCTCCAGCCCGGAGGAGGCACCCAGAGCCCCATGGGGCACTCAGGATGCTGGAAGAGGAAGGTGTTAGGGGAGTGCTTAGAAAAGTGGTGAAAATGGCTGAGAGAGGCTGGCTGCAGAGATTGTCCCCCCCGCCACTGAACGCAGCAGGAGCAGCGCAGCCTCCACCCAAGTGGCCCAGCTTCCCTGGTCGTTCGGTCCTGAGCCCACAAGGAAACGGCTGCGCACCTCACCGTCCCGAGACACTAACCTGAGAGAGGAAGGGCAAGCCGAGGCTTCCTCCATTTAGCTGGATCTGCTTCTCCAGGTGATAAAGCCACTGCTTCAGCTCTGACTCAGTAGGGCAGAACACGATAAGGGGATTCAGCAGAGGACCTAGGTATGCCAGGCACAAGATGAGCTGAGCAGATAAGGGCACCAATTACAACATCAACACGTAATCAGCTGGCCAGAGCTGTTATGCTCGGCACATCACACCATGGGATGCCTGGGAGCACGTTGAATGACAGCATTCCTTCCCGCCACAACCTTGAGCCTCACACCGGGCTGCTGGGGAGCTCCCCGGCAGGGACTGCTCCGGCACCTTCTCACTGCCTGCTCAGGCAGCCACATCTAGCTCCGACCAGCAGTCCCTCCTCAGTCCAAAACCAGGCCGAGAACAAAAATCAAAGGCAGTACAAAAGTCAAGCTTGAAATCAACAGATTTCAGCGTTAAAAGCCCCCGACAGTTTGTGAAAAGCATCTCTGCGGGCAGAGACTATCACAACATGCTGCTGCAGACAGCCTAACTCAATGCAAATGGTGAGTTTGTCTATTAAATAACTATTTCTATTAACTTATTTCCTAGTTTCACTTTGGCACTCAGCATGTAGAACACCGGTAGCTTCCTGACACTGTTTATTTATTGCTTCACCAAATATAGCCTGTGCCAGACAAGCTGAAGCTGCTCTCAGACTCCTCTTGAAGGGAGGAACAGCCCTATATCTTGTGGATTTTAATGTTTCCAGCTATCATTCACTGAGTAGCACGAGCAGAAAAATCTCACACACCCTCTGCTACTCACTACAGACATAACCTGGTGACGTTAATAATCATTGCTGGCAGGCTGCAGAATGTATGTTATGATTAATAATTTACCAATGATCTCATACGAAACCATACTTGGTGCATGCTCAGTAAGATCTGGCTTTGCGGGACTTGGAAGTATTCAGATAAGCCAGTGCACTGGATAAGCGTGATACTTTGCCCTTCTGTGGAGCCTTTCATCCCATAATTCCTGCATTATTTATGAACAACAGTCAATTAAGACTTTGAAACACCTCTGTCTGTCAGGAAACGCACTCAGATAAAGCAGAGGTGGGGAAACTAAGGCAGAGACTCCCTGAGTGCCTTTCCATAGGTCACTGTTTAGATCCATGACAGTAATTAGGTGTCAAGCATTACCGGGCACCCAAGTGTCTATGTACCACCGTGGCTCTGGAATTCTCTTGCCTCGGTTTCCCTGTCTTTACAACGGAGATAAAGTGATTCCCTACTTTACAGAGATGCTAGGAGGGCATAAAGGTGCTAGCATCATCTGGATATTCTGGCAGCTCTGAACACTTCTCTGGGCATCCATTTATACAAACAGCAGGAGTTCTGCTGGCAGGGCATGACCCTTAGCATGGCACCGCTTGCTCTGCCACCTCCTCTAAGGCCAGCCTTCCAGACGTATCCTGAGGGTTGTTCGCGTTGCCACATCTAAACAGGGCCCCAAAGGAAGAGAAAACGAGAAAAGAAATCCCTGCCTAAGCCGGAAGCATGAGACATGCCTGAAGCTCGTGTGAAGCAGAGCTTGAAAGGCTGCTGCTCATTCAGTTCCTGCCATCTCCCTGGGCCCCAAGGGCACGTTTGTGGCAGCGCCGTGACACAGCGGTGCTGAGCAACCTGTGCCAGCCCTCGTGCTCTTTTCTTCTGCCCCTGTCCTTCCTCTTTTCTCTGTGAAGGCTTCCAGAGGAACATCGGAAGCGAGAAAGCCCCTTCCCGAAGCAGCGGCGGTTTACTCCCACCCAGGGAGATGTCGACTGCCACCAAGTCTCTCAGTCTGGAGACACTAAAAAGCTGCATCGTTTGCGGGTGAGGCAGAGGTAACTCAAGGTGCTCAACAGCTTCGTTCGCACCACAGGCTGTGCGAGAGGGGCCGCACAGCCGAGGCGGTGGCCAGCCGCCCCCCACGGCTCTGTGCCACCGCACCAGGGCACGGCTCCGCACGCTGCCGCGCGGCGTTCACGCACTCCACCTCCACACTTCCAAAGACCGTGCCAGCGCCTTCTGCTGTACTGAACTACCCTAGAAAATGCAGTTCATGGGGAACTGCTGATTTCACAAGAGAATGGATGTGTGCCTTTTGTGTCTCAGAGTCATGAGACTAAACACTTCCACCCTGACCCTGTGTGGGGCCACGCACAAGGCTCTTACCCCCTCCGTGCCTTGATTTCTCCCCCTCTAGCAGAAGAATAAAATTGCTCCACTGATCTCCCAGCAATCCCAAATATCTCCACTTCCCTGGTTTCTTTGTGTCACTGCTTCCTGATACATACAGCATCTCTGAGAGAAAGGCTTTGGTTTGTTCCTTCCCTAAGCAGGACGCAAACCCAACAAAGCTTGAGGCAATTTTCCACCCAGCCACACTCCTGCATGTTTTAATACAGGCAGAACAAGTCCATCCACCCCAGTGCAGACGCCCCTGACAGGTTACGCCTGGGAGAAGTTTCCCTTCATTTTACAGACTCCCAAGAAGGGTTGGAAAGCTCTGCCGAGTACAGTGTACCAAGACCACAACTCAGCAGTCCTTAAAATTAAAATGGGTCTTTTGTACCAGCTCCTTTTTATAATTTATATTTTTTTTTTTGTTTGAGTGGCCATTGTATAACTTTCTCTCTAACAGAGGACACCAGAGTACGTAGACAGGGGGCCCAGGACACAAATGAGTTTTCTTGGCTCTGTATCATTACTGGGTTATCTACTCGCTTCTGTGTGCTTCATGCTTTAACTGCTACTCTTGGGGGCTTGTGATGGCTGTAATTCAGCAATAACTAAGCCCAAAGAAGCCTCCAGCCGAGCTGCAGACAGGTCGTCACCCCAGAAAAACTTACGTAAAGCAAGACCACTCAGAGAAAAGTTTAAAAAGCTTGTGGAGGCAGGAGCGCTGGTGAGATAAGAGTTGGTGAAGTGACACTGGGGCCTGGTAGCACCAGCCTGGCATTATTGGTAGCAGCAACTCACCTCTGGGCACCGTTGCCCACCCCGTGCGCCCGAGCCGTGCCGTACATCAGCACGCACAGCGCTGGGCACGTGCCTGCTCGGAGTCGCTCCCTGCCCTCGGGGGTTATATGATGATGAGAGGTGGGTGAAGGAGTTTTATTCCAGTCCTTCGTTCAAATGTGGTGCACAGAGAGCAAATGACTGGGCAGAGGTGGGAACTGTCACCCTGTGTCCTGAGTACTAACCAGCTGGAGCACAGGATGATCCTTCCTCCGCACCCCCTAACCTGTCCCTTCCCTGCCTGCTGCCCTGGGCATCTCTGTCCAGGCATTTAGGAGCAGGGAAGCCTTGGAGGGAAAGATGCAAACGCTGGGAGGAAGAGCTTCAGCTCTCTGCAACCTCTTTCCACAACGTGGTTCTTCTCTGGGACTAGGTCAGAGCGGGACAAAGAGCAGAGACGGTCGTGATTCATCCACCCGCCGTTCTCTGCTCAGAGCAAACAAAGAGGCACCAACCTGCAATGCGGAAAGCGTGATCCTCCTGCCCAGTGCTCTTCCCGTGCTCAATTTCACACACGTTCAGCTCTTTCAAAGGCAGCAGTCCCTGCATAAGAAGAATGCACCGTTATTTTGGGGGAGCAGCCCGGCAGGCAGGCTCTGCGATCAGTGCCCCTTTGTCGTAGGAGAGTGAAGTCCAGACTCGGCCCCAGCGGGTTGCTGTTGCTCCCAGTGGAGCTGGGCTGCAAAATGGTGCTCTGAGGGGAAACATTTGGGACGTCGATCCAGCGCGTTCCCCAGAGGAAGCAGGTTCAGCAGCTCCCCGGGCTCCGTGGGGCCAGTACTACAGCCACCCTCTGCCATGCTGGCAAAAACGCTTTCTTTGCATTCCAAGCCTTTCAGTTTTAAGAGAAACCTCAGCAAAACAACGCTGGTTTAACACAAGCAAGCCAGAAGTTGGAAATGACCAGAAAACAAAACTGAGCTGTCTGGTTTCTATACTCCAGTTCTTCAGGGTGCCACTATAACGGAGCACAGGAATAGATGACAAGTTTGTGCTCCCTGTCTTGTGCTTTCTAAACAAGGACTGTAAAAGATGCTAATTGCTGTAACATCTAGGGCCCAGTACCGGCACATTAATTCCTTTTTAATACCTCTAGAATTAACAAACTGAGGAGCTGTTTATAAAGTAGATGGGAGATTTTGTAAGACTGTTTGTGTTCTGACACGTGTCTTTTCAGCTGAAGGCTGGCTTGCTGGATGACTTGAGAAATTGTATTGGCATACTGCAAGAACCTCAAGTCACCAAGAAGACAACAAATCATTTCTAAAAGGGACGAATTTTACGAACATCTACGAATCAGCCATGCTCAGTTTCAGTCGCTCATGTAGAGGGAGAGTGCATTCAGGGCTTCCTCTTTGTTCGGTTGTGATTTTTTGGGCTGCATGTGCAAAATAGCCTATTGTTTGTAATCCACCAGCATCATCGGGTTAAAAGACTGACGAGGGTTTGCCAGGCTAGCTCCCCAAGGCTGCCCTCAGTTTTTTTTCATTCCACCCTCTCCCACATGCCTGTTTCTCTGCCCTGCAGACAAACTTCCCCTTGGCTCAGAATCCAGGGCCAAGTCCCCCACTGGCATTGAGGTCAGTGGATTTTGAGCAATAGGAGCTCTGACCCCTGCCAAGGCACAGCTCTCTGTGCTTGGTGCTCTACACAAAGGTAAGTCCAGACAGCCTGAACGTCTCTCGTCCCTGGTGCTGCCTGCCAGCCCTGCACAAGCCCCTGTCCCAGTCTCTATGGGGTCCTTTATCTCTGCCCACAGGCAAGGCCAAGGACCCAGGTGAAGCTGAGGGTGTCTGGGTACAGTCCTTGGGAAGAAATGCTCTCTTTCCACAGGAGCTTGGCATCCATGGGAAGGGACTTGCTGAGATCACCTAGAGGAGGCCAGTGACAGCCCCAGGAGCAGAGCCCCCAGCCCCATCCTGTCCCATCTGCCCAGTGCCCCCAGCTTGGCCATACTGCCTGACTCCCCAGTGCTTGCCCCAGCGTGTCCAGGAGATGCCCTACCTGGTAGGTGAGTCCGTTGGAGCCCATAGACTGGAAGTACAGGTAGGACTGGAACAGCTCCAAGAAGCAATCATTCACCTCCTGCAGAAAAGACACGTTTTGGGGCCAGCAATCGCTTATCCAAGGGCCACCACCACCTCTGCTGGTGGATCTGCTGCCAGCCCAGCAGCTGAGCCCAGAAGCATGGCCCAGGTCCCCATTGGGATGAGAGCTGGTGGATGCCGGCCGGTACCCATGCACCATGTGGCAGCAGAAGTCCCTGGGCCACACAGTAGCCCAAGGCAATTCTCTTTCCCCACAAAGAGGTGCCGTAGCTCACCTGGCAGTGCTGGAACTTAAACTTGACTTTGGAGTAATAGATCATTTTGCCCAGATTCCTGACAACCGTTTTCCTTCGTCCCTTCTTGAACAGGCTGGGGAACCTCTGGTCCAAGTTTTCTTTCTGGTTTTCCTGGTTCTGAATATTCTGTACCAAGGATTCAGGAAAAACAAATCAGAGCTGGTGGGAGATGGGGGTCTGATGTCTGAAAGAGACATTCCCAGAACATCTTCCCAGAAGGGCTTCCTCAGAAAGGCGCCCTGGGCAGGCGCCCGGGCTGGGCTGTTTGTTGTTGGGTCTCCATGCCAGCATGGAGCTGGGGTTCGGTTACTGCTGGGAGGCTGTCCTCCCTAGGCAGGGGAAGAGACTGACCTAAAGGCAGGTTTTCTGGATTGGGAAAGAGGGGGTGCAAAGCACATCCTACATTTAGGGTCTTCCAACTCCACAGACGACCTCCTGCCATCCTAATCAAATTCACTGGAACAAGGATCGATTAAGGCTAAGCAAACATAGTCTGCCTTCCACCGGGGTTAGTGGAAAGGTTTTCTTCACTCTAGTTCCACCTAGATTCCTCAGCTCTCCCATATATGTGCTCAGATCCCTCGGTTTCTCTAGGTGGAGCGTGCTGTTTCAGGTGCCCAGACAGTTCTGAGGCAAGAGTCCCACAGCCATAAAAGCAGCTGCAAGGCACTGAGTCGTGAAGCTGCTCATTGTCAGTGCAAAAAGCTAAGTAGTGAAGCCAGCAAGCACTGCGGGAGAGCAAGGGCTGACCTGAGAGGAGGACAGCACTCAGGGCTGGGGGGTTCCCTTGTTTCCTGCATTCTGGTTATATGGAAACTCTTCCCTCTGTGCACGGGAGCAAACCCACACCCCTATGGCACTTCTCACAGCCCGGGGCTGCTGCTGCACTGTCTGGATACTGCGTAAATCCCAGGGGTGTAAAGCTCTCCTGGCAGCTTCTCTGGGAAGAACACTTTTATTTCTGGGGGTTGGGTGATTTCCGTGAGGAGAAGGGAAGGGCTGTATCCCAGCGAGGCCATTGATTCCCCACAGGTCTACACCCCACTGGCATGCCTGAGTCTTAAAAGTCAGCTTTGTCAGACACATCACTAACTCTGGGTACTCATCCCCAAGCACAAGAGAAAGGTAGGCAGGAGACAGAAGGTTTGCCCTGCTGCTCGGTCACCGGGCTGCGAGGCCACCTTGGTGGGACCCCACTCTGAGCACTGCTGGGTGCCTTTCCTGGGGTCACCTCCAGCGAGGGCATGGCCATACTGGAGCCGGGAGACAAGGTGTAGTGGTGGCACGTGGCTCCCCGGGGCTCACACGCTTCTGTCCGAACAGATTTTCCAGGAATGAGCAGGGAGAGGGCTGCCGGGGCTCCGCAGGGTCCGAGGGACAGCCTGTCGCCCCGTGCGGCCAGCAGCCCGACCCGTCTGCCCGCGTGTGCCCGCTCCCCGCACGCCGTGCCAAGGAGACAGCTGCGTAAGCCCCGTGATAAATGGAGAGCCAGCAGAGCTAACCAGATCTGTCCTGCTGGGGCCTCCGTGAGTCACCCCTCCGGCATGAGATCAACCCCTCTCCTAACCACGGCGGGGACATCGGCAGAGCTCAGGCCAGAGGGGAGCTGGTGAACCAGTAGCCGGAACCAAATGCTGTCGGGACCCTTTCACCTGCAAAGCTTGGGGTTCCTTCCAGGGCCTCACTGGATTTAGGTAACTCTCTTTAGAACACAAGTTAACCCCTTCTCTGCTCAAAGTCTCCCTCCAGCTTTTCCAACCGGCTCCACGCAGTACCCATGAACACGTAGCCAGGTCCTCCCCTGGAGGTGGGAACCTGCTGCTGCCAATTAATGGTCTCACTGAGAGGCAATTAAGCGTAGGAAAACATTACATTTGTGCTACAAGCCACTGTCAGAACAAAGAGCAACTGATCACCTGACAGCTGTGGCAGCAATATCAAAACACCGCTTGGATAAGGGCAGCAACAGGGAGTGGGGAGAGGATAAAGTCATGAAATTACGGACACAGCAATAACCAGCCATGCCAGCTACCGGCTGCGTGGGTGATGATGCTGCCTGGAACACGGCAGCACAATTCCCCAGTAATAAGTAAGGCTCCAAGAAGTAAAAGCAACCTGAGAGCTGGGAAGCCAGCAGCAGTTTTGGCAAAGAGCTCAGCCAGCTCACAGGGATCCTCCCAGGGTCAGGAGGGAAAGGGAGAGCTTCCACTGCCACTGTTCACGTGGCAAGGAACAAATTAAATGGAATACCTCTCCCAAACAAGGATCTAGCAACGCCAGCTTGGAAGGGTTTGCAGCAAGACGGGAAGAGAGCTGGATCTGGTGGCTAAGCATGGGGCATCTCCAAGAGCACGGACAAAAGGGGATCACGTCGCTGAAATCTCCCGTCTCCCTTTCAGCTGCAGGCTCCCACGCAGCAGGCCCCGTCCACCCGTGCCACACCGGTCTTTCAAGCCCCAGAAGTCTTATCATTCACAACCAGGCATTGTGGTTTTGCAGGAAGAAGTGGGATTGTTCAGGTCTTTGTTGGTTTTGTTGTTTGGTTTTTTTTTTTCCCCACCAGGCAGGTCTCTCCTGGTTTTTTTCTGCCAATTTTATGTCCTTCACTGGAGTGCCACTGTTAAACCCCAAATGAATACAACATTGACACGTGTGCGAGGAGAACTGCCCTCACGGCTAGCAGGATTGCCACAGCTAGATTTCCACAGGTTCCTGCCCACATCCCAAGAGAGCAGCAGCAGGGAGCTGGACATCATTGAATCCAACACCGCCTGCCTGTGCTGCACCAGGGGTGCAGCGATGCCCACCTCCTCCCTGCTGCTTTTCATTCTAACGCTCTCCAAGATGGTCCCAGCCGCAATTCCCGTGTTCCGTGCCGCAGAGCTGGAGCTCAGGGAAGAGCCATGAACTCAGCCTGCCCACGGGGCAGGGTCAGACCCCAGTTCCCAGGCAGCGTGCAGGCAACGGCACGGCCGGGCGGGCTGGCGGGTGGCATGGGCAGACAGAGCAGCCACAGCTGCCACCTCCAATTCTGTGGGGTTTTTTCCTATGAGGCCACTTACACTGGGTGGCACAGAGGTGGCATCAGGCACCATCCTGCCCTGGCCACAGAGGGAGCCTGGGGGACTGGGCACGACCTCATCTGTTTCATCCAGCTGCAGTTTCTACAGTTTCTTTGTCCCCAACTTGGAGCGGTGGGCTGATGAGCGCTGGCTCAGGCTCTCTCACTCCAAACAAAACCCCTTTGTAAGGTGGATGGTGCTTCCCATAAACTCCTGATCATCTCCTTGGGTACAGCGGCAATTTCCCAGGATGCAGAGGAATTGCCTAAACCCAAGCTCTGGAGAAAACAGCTCCTGCTGAATCTCAGATGTCTTTGGGCTCAGACCTTCGAGTGTGTCCCTGCCCTCTCTGAGACAGGTTTATAGCTGCCAGCATGGCCTGCGTCTGGCTATCGCCCCAAAAGAGGCACTGGGAACCCCACGATATCCTGTGAGGTTCAGGAATGAGAGCTGTCACAGCCTCCACCACGAGCATCACTTATCTCCCCGGGCCCATGCACCCCCCCGAAACCATGGGGATGCCTCAGCGTGCAGCCAAAACGAAAGGGAACTCGCATTTATCGTCCCTCTGAAATCCTCCCCAGCCAGCTGTTCACTCCCCTGGCTGGGCTGGGCTGGTGGCAGGCACTCTCCTCCCCCAGCCCCATCCTGATGAGCCGTGTTTCCGTTAGCTCAGCCATCCCGCTGGGTTTGAGGCAGTGCAGATCCCTGGAAACCTGGTTTCTCTCAGGGTTTGGCGAAGCAGCGGGTCTCTGGCAGTGCAAGTGCCCTGACATGTTCTCTCGCTCTCTCCCTCTGTCTCGGATGCCTCATCCTACAGGTAGAGCAGGTTAATAATTAACCTGCCTCAGCCCCTGCAGACCCCTGTGACTCCCAGCTGAATCACTAACCCTGGCAGCAGGAAGAGCTCAGCCTTGTAAGGCTGATGCCCCGGGGCTCCGAAAGCTGCTATTTAATGATAAAAGAAGCAAATGAGAAGCACCACTCTTCTCACACATCCTCCCCCTTCACTTTTGCTTAAGCTTCGCAGAAGCTCTAAACTGGGAAGTGTGGGAAGCAGGACAGAAGGCTGGTGGGAGCGAAAGGCGCTGGCTTTGTGTGCCAGCTGCCCCTAGCAGGGTCCAGAGGGTGCCTGGTTTTCAGGGATGTCACTTGCCCCAGTCCCAAACTGCCTGCCATGGCCAGAGGTTTGGCCACCCCATCTCCTCTGAGATTCCATCAGAAGAGCCCGGTGGTGATGGCTCCTCTCTAATCTGGCCCCGCAGTAGCTGGTCACCTCCTGCTGTCGGAGGTGTTTCTCCTGAGAAGACGGGAGTGGGAAAGGGACTAAGCCAAGGCTTTCTCCAGGCCACACAAGAAGCTTGTGGCTGAGCAGGGAGTTTGAATCCTGTCTGCCCCAGGCGAGGGTAACATCTAAACAACCGCTCCACCCTCCTTCCTTCCCTGAAGAGATCTCACACTCTTTTGAGCTCCCGAACAAATAATCTCTCAGTGACCTTTGTTTTGTCGGCTTGCAGGATTCATTTTCCAGGATCTGCTAACATGACAGCTCTCCCTGCTTCCCCAAGGGAACTATCCAGGAGCTATCCGGGACGTGGTCCCACCAAGGGCTGCCCAATCCTTTGGGATGGCGGCTGAGTCCTACAGGGAACCATGCCCGTGCCACGTGCCCATCACTCTCATTCCCAAATAACGGGCAGGACCGTGAAGCAGTCCCAGTTCTGCTGTGCTTCCCACCCGTACAGTTCGGGACACGTTCCCCACGAGAGAGGAACTCACCCATGGCCACCTCACAAGCTGGGAGTAGGATCCGAGTCCTGCTCCCTCGTCAGGCTCGCACGAGGAAAAGCAAAGGTGTTTTGGGCCGGAAAGGGCCAACCTGGGAGCAGCTGAATGGAAAGGGACTGCGGGGTCCCTGCTTGTGAGGAGCAGCCGCTTGAATCTCTGCGGCAGCCCAAAGTACATGAGCAGGGCTGCTCAGAAGTGGGTCCTGCAACACACCAAGCCTTTGACAAGCGCCTCATCACCAGCCAAATGCACCTAGCCAGCAGCTCGAAACCCAAGAGATAATGTCCTGCTGCTGACCTCTGAAATTATGGAAAAGTCATAAAATCATGGAATGGCTTGGGAATTGATAAAGGAAGCAAAGACCAAAAGGAGATGTGTATGACCAGCAAAACTAAAGGGATATTCACAGAAGAAATGCTTTAAAAGGAGGCAAACCAAAGATTCCTAGTCTGTCTAGCTGTGAGCTTCTGCCTCAGTTTCCCCTTCCCCCATATCCACATAGCCTATTTGCCATGCAGCGGGGGGGGGATGCACGCACAGTACAGCGCCGAAACCCTGGCCCACCCAAAGGGACTGAGCAAACGTCCTGGGGTTCATCGTTTCACCTCTGCTTTCCCTGAGCAGTGCTGGGAAATGGGCCACATGGCCACAAGGCTGGTACGTGCCTGAGACAGACCTGCCCTTCCTGATTACCTTCCCAAGGCTTATTGCTAATACGCTGCCTGCTCCGTCTCATTCCAGCGTGGGAATGAATCATCCTACCTTTGAATGCTCGCTCGAATTTTCCCTTCCTTCGCAGGCTACCCAGAAACAAAAGAACCAACAGCAAAGGGGTGTGTGAGATATTCCCGCCATGCTGCCTGCTTGGCTCTCAGCACAACCTTCCCACCCCGTCACATGTTTCGGCCGATGGCAGGTCCCCTCAACACCTACGTGGGGGCCCTGGGAGCAGCTAGCTCTGGTGCTGGGAAGGGCACAAGGCTCGTCCCTTCCTGGGCTGCAGGTGTGACCTCCATCTCCTTGAGACAGACCTGCTGCTACCCCCAGTGCCAGACCCACCGTCCCTCTTAGGCACAGCGCTGTCCTTGGGGTTGGCGGGAATAATCTCTGGGTTGGTGGGAATAATCTCTGGGTTGGTGGGAATAACCTCTGGGAGCAGCGGGGAGGGGGGGTGGATGTGTTTGTACTTGCCTTTCCTGGAATATACTGCAGGATTTTGTCTGTGGTCGTCTCTCTCTCCTGCCCTCCTTCTATACCAAAAAAGCTGGGCAGTTTTTTCTTGCCATTTTGTCTAGAGAGGGGAGAAAAAAAAACCAAAACACACATGCAAACGCAGATCTAGGCTGATGCATAGTGAATCCTGCCCAGAAAGAAGGAAGCCAGAAAGCTAAGTAAGCAATTTGTCACGGGCTTTCTAAACATCCCGGCCCAGCAAAGGGCTGATAAACAGCCTGGGAGAATTGTAATAGGCTTTGTGCTGCACTTGTTGGGGTTTCTTTGCTTTTTTACATGCTTTTGCATAACCAAACGATCGGCTAGGCTCATCTGTGTCTCCACATCAGCGGAGGAACCAGATGTTCCATTGCAAAACACAAAGACCAAATCCAGTCCTGACAACTATTCCACAGCCCCTGCAGTGGAGATGCATATGTACACGTGCACCAACATATATTCACAAAGAGGTTTTATTTCTATCTTTGTGGTTTTCCTCTCTCTTTCCTTCCACTCCCAGCAAAGCCCCCAGTTTCTCCTTGCACGCACACCATTAACGAGCAGTTACCAATGCTGTTTAAGAAGCACTGGGACTGCTTTGTTGGAACTTCCCAGCAGTTGCTCTCTCTTTCAACCAGATTGCAGCGTTTAGTTCAGCAGAAACCAGGCTTATCTCCACAGAGAGCCATGAGCGTGGGAAGCCGGGAGTCGGTGGGGACGGGAGGTGCTCTGGGGCTTGGCTGCTCCACCGCAGCTCCCTGATGTCAGCGCTCCAGGCTCCAAATTCCCCAACTGATCCCCTCTCTTTCACCCCACAGTAGCTCCACAGACTCCTACAGGTTCTCTCCCAATTTATGGCAGCACAGGGGACCGAGGAGACAGTTCCAGTGTCTCCTCGAGGAGAAACCCCTCAGCCTAGCAGAGTTCACGGGGTTTGCCTCAAAGCCCAGCACATACACTTGAACCCAACATAGACGGGGTCGGCATGTTCACGAGGAATCACCCTGGTTCCCAACAGAGCTCCTTTCCAGCCCAGAGTGCTCAGGATGGGGAGGGCTCTGCTTCATGTGTGCGTAGATCCCGGCAGCAGCACCGGGACCACACCGATAGGAGAAAGGCAGCACGCCGGGAAACTTGCTCCGCGCTCCCTGACAGGCTCTATTTTGGGACAGCCGTCCATCGCTGTGGTACCTGAGCGCTGCCCTGGCCAGCCCAGCCCCAAAGTCCCCAGAGGATTTCAGGGACATTTTCTGTTGTGTCTTCCTTCAGGGTTACAAACGCTGGGATGGGCAGAGCGTTGGGATTTGGGGCTTTCCCTCTAAAGGCAGAGGAGGGCGAATGTTGTTTTTTCACAACTCCAGGCATCGTGTACAGAAAAAATTGCAAGCGAAAACAAGGAGCGTCAGGCATCCTGTGCCTTGCCCTGCCCGTCCCGCAGAGGGGAAGTTTTAATTTTCAGAGTGAAATGAAAGAAATCACGTTTCTCCCGGGGGCAGCGTCCCTGGGATACTCCACCGGCAGAGCCCTAGAATTCCTTCCCAGGCGCTTGTGGCGAGCTGATGGCGTTTGGCACTGCCCAGCACGCTGCGAAACCGTGCAAAAACCCGATTCTGCTGAGCTCGTACATAACTGCTGGGTTTCCCGAGCGGGGCTCAGCCGCCAGCCCGGTTCTGCGTGGTGCATCGCACGGGAGAAAGCCGGCGGGGAAAGCCAGCACCGCTGGAAAAGCAGCCCAAAGTGGGAAAAAAAACCCCAAACCCAAGGGTACTTACTCTTTTTTCAGCGAAGGCTTCCTTCGGAAAGAACCTCGGAGCGTCCCAGGGGCCTGAGGAACACAAGTTATGTTCCCCATGCCGGCAGCGACCGGAGGCGCCCGGGAGCGGCGCGGAGAGCCCGGGAGGTCCGTGGGTGCCGCCGGGGCAGCCGCTCCCCTTTCCGCCCGCCGGGACCCGCGTGGGTGCGGGTGCGGGTGCGGGTGTGGGCTCTGCCCCGCTCTCCGCCGGGTTTCCCCGCTCCTGCCCCGGCCCCTCTCCCCCCGCCCCGCTCGGGGCTGGCAGCGGCGGCACGGGGAGGGGCGAGCCAGGTGAGCGGCAGCAGCAGGCAGGGCAGGCAGGGCAGGCAGCAGGCAGGCAGGGAGCAGGGCAGGCAGGGAAGGAGCAGGCAGGGAGCAGGCAGGCAGGGCAGGCAGCAGGGCAGGCAGGGAGCTGGGCAGGCAGGCAGCAGGCAGGGCAGGCAGGCAAGGAGCAGGCAGGGAGCAGGCAGGTAGGGCAGGCAGGCAGGGCAGGCAGCAGGCAGGCAGGGAGCAGGCAGGCAGGGAGCAGGCAGGCAGGGAGCAGGCAGCAGGCAGGGCAGGCAGGGAGCAGGCAGGTAGGGAGCAGGCAGGCAGGGAGCAGGCAGCAGGCAGGGCAGGCAGGCAGGGAGCAGGCAGGGAGCAGGCAGGGAGGGAGCAGGCAGGTAGGGAGCAGGCAGGTAGGGAGCAGGCAGGGCAGGCAGGGAGCAGGCAGGTAGGGAGCAGGCAGGGAGCAGGCAGGTAGGGAGCAGGCAGGCAGGCAGGGAGCAGGCAGGCAGGCAGGGAGCAGGCAGGGCAGGCAGGCAGGGAGCAGGCAGGTAGGGGGCAGGCAGGGAGCAGGCAGGGAGCAGGCAGGGAGCAGGCAGGGAGGGAGCAGGCAGGCAGGCAGGGAGTAGGCAGGGAGCAGGCAGGCAGGGAGCAGGCAGGCAGGGAGCAGGCAGGCAGCAGGCAGGGAGCAGGGCAGGCAGGGAGCAGGCAGGGCAAGAAGCAGGCAGGGAGCAGGCAGGCAGGGAGCAGGCAGGGCAAGAAGCAGGCAGGGAGCAGGCAGGGAGCAGGGCAGGCAGGGAGCAGGCAGGGCAAGAAGCAGGCAGGGAGCAGGCAGCAGGCAGCTGCCCGCAGGGGCACCGTGGCATCCCCCGTGGCAAGCGGGGGGCATCCCCCTGCCGCCCCAACCGCCCCATCTCTGCCCAGTCCCATCTCTCCTTAGGATTCTCTTCCAAGCTTGGGGATTTCTCGATGACGCCACGGTGGCCTCAAGGTGGGCTGAATGCGGCCTCAGGCCTCATTTATCCCTGGAAGGAAGAATCGAGCAGGGAATTAAAACCGCAGCAGGGCTCAGGCGCGGTGAGCGACCCACGGCGCACTTAATATTCCTTAACTGGCAAACGGGACCGAGGTGGAGCCCCTGGGGAATGCATCTGGGGTGTTTTTCCAAAAGGGAATCGATCACTGTTCAGTTGAGCTGGGAGAAAAAAAAAAAAAAAAAGGATGGAGAAAGATGATATTTGGTGATTATTGTTCAAGCACTCTGCGAGGTGTTCAAAAGGCTGCGCTCGGAACGGTTGTGTTAGTTAAAAAGTTAGTTAAAAAGCACCTAGAGGTGAAATGAAACAAATAAAATATAACAAATAAACAGGTAGTATATATTGAAATCTAGGAATTATGGAAAAGTCATAAAATCATGGAATGGCTTGGGAATTGATAAAGGAAGCAAAGACCAAAAGGAGATGTGTATGACCAGCGAAACTAAAGGGATATTCATAGAAGAAATGCTTTAAAAGGAGGCAAACCAAAGATTCCTGACCATGATATAAGCCCCACATTGTGTGGAAATAGAAATAATAATAGTGAGGAGTTAATGACAGTACAAAAGGTACAATAAATATTTCTGTTCTGTGGACTGTAAAAACCAGGCAGGACAGTCATAGGAAATGACCAAGCCCTTTTCACTCCATGGTACTGCGGGAGGCTGTTGAAAAGCAAACACAAAACTTGGATGCTCTGGATCGGAAGGTCCAGAGAAATCGTATCCAAGAGTTTTGCAAGATCTGAACAACAAAGGTCCTGGATCGCTGCTGGTCGTTTGCAGTAAGCTTTGCAGGCCCAGGGAATTCGCAGAGAAATTGCCTAAGTTAGTGGGGATACCAATATTTCAACGGGTAAAGAAGACCATCCCGGTGATTCTGGGTTTGTCAGTTGACACGGATTCCTTGGAAAATGATACAACAGCTGTTAGGGAGTTGGATTAACTTTAAGAATTAAAAGAGGAGAATATAATTAACACAAATCAACTCAGGGTCTTGGAAATTAGATTTTGTCAAACTAATTTAATTTCTACCACATTTGGAAAAAAAAAAAAAAAAATCAGGTTTCGTTAATATAAATAATAGTGCTGCTCTAAGAAACTGCTATAAAGCCCGTGATGTGACACGTGTGTGCAACTTTCTAGTAAGACTCTGAAACTCTAAAAAGAGTGTAAGACCCACGGATCTGTTGCAGGCTGGTGAGCCAGGGAGAGTCAACAGCAGCTGCGAACAGGGCCTGTTCCCTGGGAAAAACGTTTCTGCCGGCTGCTCCAGGGAGCAGGTTCTGTCTCCAGACTGTTTCAAGTGACAGTCCAGCAGCTCCATCTTGCTACGGCAGCAGCGAGGCTACAGGGATGCAGCGGAGCTGGGAGCGCCTGAGCGAGGAGCAGCCCTGCGCCAGCCGGCTGGCAAAGAGGTAACAAGGAGAGACGCAGAGAAAGTGAAGCAGGACAAGTCGAACCTAGGAACAAGGCGCACATTTTTAACAGGAAAGGTTATTTCTTACCAGCACAACTCCCAGAGGACTGTTGTGATGAAGGGATTTTTAAAACCCCTTCTTCAAGGGGTTTTTAAAACCAGGAGGGGATGTTTTCCTAGAATATCTGAATCGAACTGGGATTTGCTGTGTGAAGCCTTATGGACATACTGGATGTGTTAGACTCCCTCTGTTTGCATCTGCCTTGTCTCGGAACTGAAGTCACCCTGCAGTAACAACATCAGCATGTCCCCAGAGAGGTAACTGTACAGTCAGGCAACACTTGCCCAGAGAGAGCTGCTGATGGCGGACGTGCAGTAAAATTTCTCAAAGGCCTCCACATCTCTGACCTTTAAAAACAGCCTCTTTATCCCCCTCCTCTTTCTGTCCTGTAATCCATCAACCCTTCATGGCCGAGCAAAGCAATAGCACATCCCTCCAGAGGGCCCCTATCAGAAACCCCGTAGTTTTTATGGCGGGGTGTCTTTGCAAGCGCTGTTCTCTCTGCACAGCTGTGAAACAACTCTCCAACAGCAACACCACATCCCAGCACCTCCCGGCAGAGACCAAAAATTACAGCGAACAGCAACAACTGTGTTTTATTCAGGAAAAGTATGATTCCTCTTAAGATCCATGGCTAACACGGTCAGCACTGTGACCAGAAACGTGACGGTCCTCCAACGCCTGTTATAAACAAAACCTTACGGCTCAAAATAGCGATATAACTGCCTGTCTCCTGCTGTGATTGCAGGTCCTGCGAATGCGCATCATCCTGCTCACTGGGACACCAGTGACACCACCACGGCTGGCAGGGCTGGGTGTGACTGGTGGCTGAGGACAGCTCCCTCTCTTCGAGTGCTGGGCGCACGGGCTCTCCCGGACCCCAGTTACTCTGCTCCCAGGACAGCCTGAACTGGGTGAGGAAGCAATTAAGCCCCAGACTTTGGAAAGACTTTTACAGCACGGTGGTTATTTATAGATGCCCAAAACAGAGCCCAGAGAGCAGCTAGAAAGAGGACACGGCAGGGCTATAGCCAAGACTGCACCGCACCACAGCTTAACTGCAGGGCTTGCAGCGCACACGCACGGGAAAGTTCCCTTTCAGGCCCCAGGGGAGGTTGCCACGCGGTTTCTCATCGCTCTTTTCACCCCCTGCCCTCCCACCACTGCGAAAGGGGCTCAGTATTTCCCCCACAGGCGGCCGTGACTGGCAGCAGCTAGCGAGGGTGGATCTGATCTGCTGCAGAGCCTCCCTGCTGCTGACTGGGGCCAAGCAGCTACTCCTGCCCCGGGCAACACCTGCCCCCAGGCAAGATGCGTGCGGCAGCTGGAAATAAAGGAGGATGCTTCTCATCTGGTTTTCATTTCCATCGCTGTCAACAGCACTGGAGGTTGGGAGTCCTAGGGAGACCCAGACTAGAATTTAACGGCGGGGAGAGGTGTAAATCAGTCTGCTTCTAAAGCCCCTATGCCTCGGGCTGGGCTATTCCCAGCAGTCTCCAACACCATCAGCATCTTTGCCCTGCTTTTCCTCTGGGTTAGGGTGAAGACAGCTAGAGCAGCAGACAGCCCTAGCACAGTGCCTTCTCTGGGAATATGAAGCACCTTGTCTGCAGGACAGCGACCTCCCCAGCCAGGCACCCAGCCCCAGCCAGCTGAGCACAGGGCCGGGACCTGGGCTAAGAGCAGCGCCTTTTAGCTCACCTGCAGCACAGAAGTTCCTTCAAAGCTGGCTTTGGCTCCTCTGGCCTCCTCTAGTAACGTCCACAATGGCAGGGCCAGTCCGAAGCGGCTTCCAGAGGGGTGCCTGTCCCTGTGCAATGCCTCGAAGCCTGGAGTGGCTGCACCCCGGCAGATGAGAACTCATGCGTGGCTGCTCAGGCACAGATGCACAGCAGCCTGCCACGCACGACCTCTGCCTGGGGCTCCTTCCCTTCCTCTGCACAGGGCAATACAGGGAGCAGCTCCCTGCCTCCACAGGAGTGGGGCCAGGGAAGTGAAAAGGATGCAAGAGGCAAGATCCGTTAATTCAAGAAAACATCTTTATTGTACACGTTGGCTTCTATTGCTTGTATCCCCTCCCCAGTCCCATGTAGTGCAAAAAATTCAGAGAAACAGAGTTCCACATAAATAAGTCGGATAACTTACAGAGAAATCAAAGTGACGACGGTTTGACATGGAGGAGACCGGGTCTGCCTACCAGGAAGGCGCAGCGAACCTCTCCCCCCCAACGCTGGGGCAAGGGCTCCTGCCTAGCCTGGCCGTCTCACAGCAGACTGACACCGGGGTCCCTGGGTGAAAAAACATCAACACACCCAGCCTGGAGCCCCCCCCCCGCTCAGGGGTGCTCCTCCGCCGGGAGAAGCTCACACGGGAAATCGCACAAATAACGTTTTGGGTGAGACACCACTAACTAAAACTGGCAGAGAAGCCACACACAGTTGACAGTTCTCCTCCCCTCAGACAGGGTACTACGCACAGACAGACAGACACAGACGCACATCCCCTCCGAGGCCTCCTCTTCCTCAGCAAGGGATGTGCAGCACCAGAAGCAATTCCACCCTGGGAGCTCCCAGGGCAGATGCTGACACCTCGTGTCCACACAGTGTGGGTCAGGGTGCTCCGGACCCCCGCAAGCTGCTGGGGAATTATTTCGCCCTTTCCTTCCTTCTTTGTCTTTTACAGGAAAGCAGTGAGCACCTGCATAGTTAGTACATCAGAGACACAAAAGGCTCCCTCCTCCCCAGGTTTCTGCAGAACAGGCTCAGTGGTGATATTGCTCAGGACCCAACCGGTGGGTGACAGGAGTCACGCTGCCTGTTTTCCCCACCCTCAAGAGGCAGGACAGCATTGCCCACCGTTTGTGGTGTAAATCGCTAAAGATTACAACCGAGGCCAAGGGCACGGGGCACAAAAATTCTCCCCAGCCTGCTACACTGCTCGCTTCCCCTCTGCTTTTGCCTGCCTGCCGCCCCCCCCGGCACGCTGCAGCCGCCACAGCCCCACCAGATGCCGAGCCACTGCCACGACGACTCGTTCCTTGTTTGAAACCAGCCCCGTCCCTCCCTTCAGCAGCTCCTCTCCGGCCCTGCGCTGCCCCTCCTTGTCCCACAGTGGTCCCTTCAGCTGGGCTCCGCTGTCCTTTCACCATTCCTCCGCACGTCAGGCCCAGCACCGGCACCTTTCGCTCCTGCCACGGCCGTGGCGCTTTTAGGCTGATCCTCCTTCCAAGAGGACCGCAAAGCCAGGGGCTCCTTGAATCCGCTGGTCCATACAGGTTCAGCAGAAGACTAAAATCCTGATGTTGCTTATAGGAATGGGATGGCAAAGGGTTGAGACCTCGCTCGCGCGTGCAGGCGCACGCACACAACAGAGCAGACGCCACCGACTTCATCGTTACCTCGAACAAAGCGGATTCAAGTGGCCTACAGCCCTTCCACCAGGTTGACCAAGATGCAACCTGCATGAGCAGAGCCTGGCCATCCGCAGGGTCCTCTGCAATACAGAGAGCCGCCAAGCTGTGGCAGGCTGGGGCAGAGGCTTGGCAAGTGAGAGGGGGATGAAAAGCGGATTCAAAGCCTGTTCTAAAAGCCAAAAAAGCCTCCTCAGCTTGAGAAGCCCAAACTGTCCTCGGGGAGAGGCTGGGGGGAGAAGCAGCCCAGATTTTCAGAAGCTGCTGGTAATTTCAGGTGTCCAATGTTAGGCACTGTAAGTGGGCTTGTAAAACACGCAGGCACCTGTCCAGGAGAAATCAGATCGCTGTAAAAATTGGGGAGTCCCTGTCTTGTCTCAAAACTCTCCTTTCAGCCCAAAGAAAAGAGAGAAGAAGAAATCTCTAGCCGCTTGAAAATTTAGGCCAACAAATACCACCACAAGTGAAATCTGAACTCTGTATATGAGAAACGAGAAGGAGCGGGGGGAAAAGGATAAAGGAATTAGTTCAAAACAGTTACACCATATTTCCAACGCTACATTTGAACACTATTGAGGTACCAGTGGTTGAGTCATTCCTCTATAACGTGGAGAACACCTGATAATACGTCTCAGTTCACGGCTCATACACACACCCTACAGCACACGCATTGAAAACACCACCCAAGAGGTTCCATGGCACAGGTGGGTCTAGGACAGGCCTGTGACTTACAGTACTACTTCATTCGACCTTAAGTTAATTAAAGTAGTTGCTTAATTGCCAGGGAGTCACTAATTGCAAATGGTCCCTTCCATGCTGTTTTCACTGTACACACGGTATCTCACACACGCACACGCCCCCGCACATCTATAGAGAACATCTTCCAGGACACAGTCATCATCTCATCAACAAATGAGAAAAGTAATTGCATCCCTTCTGCTGCCTTAAAAGCAGATGGGATGGGGAATACCGGGATAGTGTAAAAAATAAAGGGATCTGAAATAATTAAAATATTAGCATTCAAATAAAAAAAGGCAAAAAATTAACACCCAAAAAAGTAACGCCAGGCAATCCTCCTCATGTAGAAGGCTGGACTGTTCTTGTTTAAGAACCAACACCTTTCCATAAACCCAGAATCTGCTTTGCAGAGAGGGGAACAGCAAACAGGCCGATCCGTTCCCAGCCGAACTGTGAACCGGGACCACGGGCAGAGAGCGGGCCGCCGCACAGTCGTTTCGACCTGGGACAGCAATGGCACGGATGCAAACCAGGTCATTCAGCCCGTCTGCCTGGCTGGGGACTCCCCCCAGCAATGCTCAGCTGGGATCTGTGTGAATGAGGTGGGGCCAGCTGAGCACGGAAACACTGGAGGGTTCAGGATGCTGCATCCAGTTTTGTCTCCGAACTTCACCTCCTCCAGGCCCTGTCCCTTAGCTGGGCTTCTTTTGTTTGTGTATCTTAAGGCATCAATTAGACACCATTGAGAACCATACAGTGGCCTCAGAGTCTTTTAACAGTGCACAATAGGCTTGGTAAAGAGTTTGGCTACAGTGACATTCAGAGGAGCGGTTGCACATTCAGCCGTGTCCTTGGGAGGAGTGCTGTCCACCTCTGCCACCCCACAGGACTCCTGGAAACCTCCCAGGCTGGCTGTGCTCGTGTGTGTGGCACCGGCTGGATCACGGGAATCCAAGAAGCAGCAATGGTTTACAAGTTCCCCCTCCCCAAAGAAAATATACGCCCTTTGGGTGAGTGGTGAGATGAGTCTGAACGGAGCAGAGAGCACCCCCTCTCCTCGCCCTCTAGAAGGAGGGTGCTCGTCCAGGAAGCACATTTCTAACTGCTGTGGGTCGTGCTGATCCGATGTGTGCCCCAAGAGCGGGGATGGCTCCGGGGGTTCACAGGAGGGCTGGGGCTGGAGGCAGCAGCCAGTACCTTCGCTTTCCTCCTACAGCGACCGGCTGCCCCGCGGGGTGGGCCATGCTGGCCTAGCACCCTGCCAGGTGCCCCTGTCCCCTTGAGGTAAGGTAGGTCCTGATTTTTTGTCAAAGGCTCGTCGAAGACACCGACAGGGTGGGCGAGGAGGGAGGTGGGAAGTTGAGGAGTTCCAGCACAGCCACCCCGACGCTGCTCCGGCGCGTGAACATGCAGGAGGCTGCTACCCACTTGTTGGTACGGGGGTTGTACTTCTCGATGGAGTTGAGGCTGGAGCTCCCATCGTTGCCACCCACTGCGTACAGCCACCCATCCATGGCCACCAGGTCGTGGGTGCTCCTGGAACAACCATGCAGAGACCACAGGCGTGTGAGGCTCGAACACGGCATACGTGGGGTGCAGGGGAGCTCAGCACCTCGGATGAACTGGCCAGAGCTCTGCCACCCCACAAAAGGGAGTGCCCAGCCTCACAAAGACCCAGTGAAAATGAACTACTGGGGCTCAAACAGTCCGTCAGTGGCAGAGCGCAGCGTAGAGCCTCAGCTCTTCCCCGTCACTGTGATACCCTCCTCCCACTGGAGAAGCACCACCTCTAAATAACAGGCCCTGGGAGCCTAAAATCCTTGGACTTCCAAGCCTTAAATCCTCCCGCAGCCCAGCAACATCTCCTACGTGGCCTCAAGCAGCTACCCCATCTGCTTCTTCGCAGCCACAGCGACTGCGGAGAATAAATCCCTCTGCAGAAAGCACCTGCTGCAGAACATCCCTGCTCTGCCCTCCTGGCACGCAGGCACCAGTCCCTCGCAGCAAGGAGCACGGGCTGCCTTTGTGCAGGCAGCACAGAGCCAGCCCACTGCGGCGTTAGCCAAGCCCTGGGGCACGGGCAGCATTTTACGGTTTGCAGTGCCAAGCAAGGCAAGGGTCTGGGTGAGCCGGGATCCCCGCTCCTGCCTGCAGCAGCTGAGGCTCCCCCTGCGGCTCGGGAGTTTGGCAGGGGCAGAGCTCCTTACCTACGGATGTTCATGGGCGCCACGCTCTCCCACGTGTTGGTTTTGGGGTTGTAGCGCTCCACGGAGTTAAGGCAGCTGGTCCCATCGTTGCCGCCAGCCACGTAGAGCATCCCCTCCAGCACGGCCACTCCGGCGCTGCTCCGGCGGCTCAGCATATTGGCAATGGGCGTCCAGGTGTTGACCTGGGAAGAGCCAATGTTTGTTCACGAGCCAGAGGTGCAAGTCATTTGCCACGTACCCCTGCCAAGCCAGCCCCGTGATACTAGTCCTGCTGTAACCACACAGCTCCTGACATAACAGTCCTCCCCCCAAAAGACCCCACTTCATTCAACTCTCCTTCAGGAAGAGCTGCCGGCTCCAGGGCAGACCGCTGCCGACAGGAAAGCACAGCCGCAGCTGGCAGGAGTCCTGCCATCCCAGGGGCCTGAGCACAGAGATCTCTGTGCCAGGCCACCAGCCACGTCACAGCTGAATCCCAGCCCAGTCACAGGGGTTGAGCTGTATCTGTTTCAAATCCGTACAAGTCACAACTGCGGCTTTACAGCTCATCCAAAACCTCCAGGACCTTCTCTTTGATCTTTTTGCTGCGATCTAGCCCGCTCTAACAGAGCTGTGAGACCCCAGGCCCAACACATGTCCCCTGCCTGCCACAATCCCCGCTAACTGCTGCGGACGTGCATGCAGCTAGGACCTCAGCTGGAAGCTGGAACTCAGGGCATGTGCAAGAACTCTTCTTCCCAGAGAACCTGAGCTGGCCTACAGGCAATGGGGATAGAGAGTGTTCTGGTGGTTGGATCTCAGAGCTTGCATGGCTCATTTTGCTCTGGATTGCACCCCAAGTACTCTGGCCTTGCAGAAGAGCTGGGGAGGGGGCTGATACCCACTCCATCTCATAGCTACAAACGGTGGCTCAAGTCTCCAAGGAGACAGGTAGGTCTGTGCTGCACAGGCTTATGTCAGCCCACCTTCTGCTCCACTGCTGCTGCAATGCTTTGCTAGGAAGCAGTCACACCTTAAGCTATGGCAGCAGTTTGCTGAGAGACCACGGATACCTTATCTTTCCCTGTCTGCTAAGTTCTCTAGCAACTTGTATAACCCTCAGCTTTCTGCAGGGTCCTTTCAGGCACCCATAAGGAGGGGAGAAGGAAAAGGGTTATCAGGCACGCTCTCTCGTGTATTTACCTGGGGCTCATACTTTTCTACTGTGGCTAAGTGGGATGAGCTGTCATATCCCCCAACGGCATAGAGGTTTCCTTCTGCAAAGACAGTCACACACACAGAGGAGTTAGCTAAAGAGCAGGTCCCAGCCCCAGCACAGCCCCCCACAACTCTTGCACAGGGTGCCCATACAGGTGTCAGCTGAGTCACGGTGCCTCCCGCTCCCCGGGCGGCCAAGCTCCTCTCAGCAGGGCTCCCCCAGCTCCCTCTCTCCCCTTGCGGCACGCAGCATTGTGAAATATTCATTGGGCAATTTCTCTGCCGCGCTGCAAGCTTCCCAAAGAGCTCGCTTGCCTGCCGCTTCTTGACCTCCTCATTATGGGAGCTACAAGTGCTCCCTGCCAGAGCAAGGGGTTATTTTTAGCAGTGGAGGCTGGAGCAGGGGAAAGCCAATAAAGGCTGTGGCAGGCAGAGAGTATGAGCCGGTGATGGAGGGGAGGGAACCTCTGAGTCAGCACCGAGAGCTGAAACCAGAGAATAGGGCAGGGGAGAGGCAGCACAGGGACACCGGGACACCCCATGGGAGTTCCTGGGACAGTGGGGAGCATCATCCTACTCTGGCAACCCCAGGGAGGTCCAGCACCTGCTAGGGTGGAGCAGCGTACTTACATTAACCCCATAGCTGTGCTAAACAACAAAGCGGCCAGTTCTCACACTGCATCCTCCTTAAGGATAGAACTCATTCAGTGGAGTCAGGAGACATCACAGCATTGCACCTAACGTTGTGACACCCTGGTAGAGACAGTTTTGACCTTGCACTACTTCTTGGATCACCAGTAAAAGGACTGTCCTGCTTTCATAATGAAGAAGTAATGAGGTTGTCTCTTCCTTTCTAAGGATCAGTGATTATCCACGGCCAGCCCTCTTGCTCCAAAGTAGAAGGGGCACAAAGGAGCTGAGGAACAAGCTGTGGGTCTCCTCAGGAGTTGCCTCCAGAATGTGATGAAACCAAATTACTAGGGAGACTGAGGAGGAGGGAAGAGGCAGGGAGCATGTCAGGACAGGGCAGAGGAATGGCTGGGCTACCCGGACTCAGAGTGATGGAATCTAGGAAGAACAGGCAGGAACTAGAACAGAAGGACATCAAAAGAAATGACCAGCAATGTAAGAGAGAGTTTGCAAAGAAGTCAGTCGGGTCCTCACGCCATCACCCACCTAGTGTTGCCACCCGGACGTAGCGTCTCCTGGTGCTCATGGCAGCGATGGACGTCCAGGTGCCTGTCAGAGGGTCGTACCGCTCTGCGCTGCAGCGGGCAGGGACACAGGAACATAAGGTGTGACACTGGCAAAGCCCAGGTCAAAGCTCTTTGACACAGGCCCTCAGGGGCAGCTCCCAAGGAAGCTTGGGAATAGACAGGGAAAATGGAGGGAAGAACTGACAAAGGCTGTGTTTTGTTGTGGCAGAGGGCTACAAAACGGTTTTTCCCCTGAAGAAACTTTGCCTGGGCCAAAGACACTGGAAGACATAGCTGGATTGCAAGACACCTACTCTGGGGCCAGCTCGTCTGTCAGGAGCAGGCCTTGGGGGCTCTCCAGGCACCCAGCGCCAAGGACTGTGCATGCAAGGGCAGTGAAGGAGCCTGTAGCAAGGCAATCCCCTACCTGTTCAGGCACGAGGCCCCATCGTACCCCCCAGCAGCATAGAGAAGCCCATGAAGTGCTGCTACACCCAGGCAGCTCCTCCTGGTGCCCATGGACACCTCAGGTTGCCAGGAATTGGTGACAGGATCATAGGACTCCACTGTGGCCAAATCAGACGTCCCATCATAGCTGAAGGGAGGAAAAAAAAAAAAAAAAAAGGAGAACATGTAAGAGCAGGGAAGCCTGGATTGCAGGTGAGGCTGTGGACTGGTCCTACAGCTCTGGAGCTGACCGAGAGCCTGCCTTGGGTTCATGTCACCCTCTTCTCCTCTCTTCCCCCCCCCCCCGCCCAGCTTTCTCAAGGCAAAGTTCACCAAAGCACCTGCTGAAAGTGCAGAGCCCTTAGCTGAGCTCTCCCGGGGGTCTGCAAAGAAAGCAGGGCTCAGGGGGCCCCGCACAGTGGGGCACAGTTGGGCTGGGGAGTTAGCTGGCTCTTAGCCTGCAGCACAGGGAGGAAACCGCACGAGTCTGGGACGTAGCCACCGCCAAACCGAGAGCGAACAAGCTCACTGCTCCGAACTGCAGGGCCAGGGAAGTAGTCACTCCTGCAGTCAAGTAGCCCAGAGGTACCGGATTGCTTCATCCAGAGGCCGGCCCTGGGAGGCTCTGCTGGCCACCTCTGCTCCCCACTGCTGGCTCCATCCCTGCCAGCCCCCCCGCGCGGGGCTGCCATGCCCTCCTTACCCGCCCACGGCATACAGCTTGTTCCCGATGGCAGCGACGCCCACTCTCGCCCTGCGAGTCGACATGGAAGCCACCATGTGCCACCGGTCCGTCCGCGTGTCGTAGGCCTCGCAGTCCCCGTGGATGGCGAACAGGCTCCCCCCACCTGCGCACGGGACGGCAAACGGAGCAAACGACAGCCCAAAGGGCCTGGGAAGGGGTTTGCGGGGACGTGAGCGCGTGGCAGGGCCTTACCCACGGCAAAGAGCACGGTGCTGGCCCCCTCGCAGCGCCGCGGCCTCGTCCTGCTGTTGCTAAGGACCCCTCGCTGCTCCGGCATGAGGTGGTACTTGAGGGCTTCGATCAGCAGGTCCTTGCACTCCGAGTGATGCCGCACCAGCAGCTCCGTGTCCACGTTGCTCATGAGGAAGTCCCGGCTCAGCAGGGGCAGCCGCACGCACTTCATAAGCTGAGGGGGAGAGGAGTCGGCAGGGTGGGAAGGGTTCACCCCCGTGCTGCCCCCACGTCTCCCCTACAAACCCTGGGGGCCCTGGCAAAGCTGACTCCAGCCGGAGATGTCATCCTGCTCGCTTGGCAGAATAGGCAGCCGGTGACAAAGGGCACCAAAGCACATTCAGCCTTAATGTCTCTGCAGAGCCAGGAGCCCTCAGCCTGGCCATGACACGTCCCCCAGCCACCCCAGATCCCCACCCTGCCCCTCTGCCAGTAACCACAGCCTCTTCCAGCACTCATGCTACAAGTAACAACCCTCGCTGTGGGGCTGCAGAGCCCAGACACCACTCTCCTCCGCCCAGCACGCCCCACGTCGCCTGCATTGCGCACAGGAGGGATGTTTGAGTGCACACAACCAGCAAAGGTGGAGACAGAACTTCTCCAGCGTCAAGTCCTGGGGTAGGTGGAAACCCAGGGGAAACCCTGAGGCAGAGTCTTCCTCACCCTACCCCATTTCAGCCCCAGCCTTCAGGAGGACACCTAGGGATGCTTCCTCCCACCTCTCCCACCCTGGAAGCACGAGAGCAGCGAGATGACAGGATGCCAGGGCTGCTGGAGGCACCGACAGCCTCTGCTGCAGTGCGAGGCTGCATCCGTGAGAGGGTGCCCACGCTGTGCCAAGCACTGGCAGCCCCGCAGGAAAGCGCTTAACCAAGTCTTCTCCAGTTGCACTTTTGGCATGCAGGAGGCTCACAGATCCGTGCCTCCAGGTGCAGGTGCAGAAAGACAACAGCGTGAGTTAAAAGAAGTCCCCGCTCAAATCTGCGTGAGCTTTCTGTTTGAGGATGCACAGGAAAGCTCAGGAAGGCTGCAGGGCAGGGCTGACCTCTCCTGCTGCCCACATCCCCCCCAGGGCTCTGCGTGCCCAAGCTGCCAGGGGTCAGACAAGGCATCCCCCTCGGATTTGTCAATAGTTTGGACTTCACTCCGGAAAAATGAACTTTCTCAGCAACACCCTCATCTATGCCTGGACTGGAAGTGGTATGAGGACCTGCTGTCCCTGCCCTCTGGCCACCCTGCAGCTTCCTTCAGCTGTGTATCCACCTGGACCAGGCACTCAAGAGCTGGTGGGTAGAACCAGGTCACCTTCCCCAGCAGACTCACCCTGGGGACATGCTGTCTTCTGCTGTCCACATCATGTTTGACCCAGCTGAGCACAGCCCGGTACACCTCCTCCTCTGATGGCACATTGAGGCTGTCACTAGAAATGAGGTCCAGCACCTGCAGAGCGGGGTGGAAAGGGCGAGTGTCAGCCGGCACGATTTGGGGGGAAAGGACAAACTCACACACCCAGGTAACTGGCCCAGCAGAACAGCACGGCCAGAGGCAGAGCCCCTGCCTCCTGTAGATGCTGGCCTTTGAGGGGTGTACAGCCAGTCTCTCTCACTGGACACAGAAGGATCCAAAGAGCAACTGGGTCTCCCAAACCAGGCAGGTGCAGCTGCGCCTCTCCTCTCCTTGCAGCACTGTGCTCTGCACAAACAGCTCTGCCCTCGATCACCCTCCTTTGGCTCATTGCCCCCCTTCTGTGCCTGAAGCTGCTGCAATGCCTGACACTTCCAATCACCATCAGTGAGCTCAGGCAGCCCACTCTGCTTGCACTTGTCCCTTCAATATTTCATGGGACACCGTCGGGTGCTCTGGCTGTCCCCAGCACACTCACTTCACCTGTCAAGGACTACAGAGCTGGAGCAGATGGAGAAACGGACCCTCCTCTCGCTGCCACGCACCCCACTTCCCCGAGAATGGATGAAGGGAGGTGTCTGTATCCTGATGAGGGACCATACAGGGTGGGGTGATGCAGAGCAAGGACTGGGAATGCCTGCTGGCCAGGGCATCACACAGCACCCCGCAGACAGTGATAAGCCAGGGGCCATACTGGCACCACACGAAGAGCAGCAGGAAACAAGAGCTGAGCTCTGAATTAAACATCACAGCGACACGACCAGGGCAGCCAGGACTTACTCCTTGGACTGTGCCCCCAGAGAAAGAGCAGTGTGCTCAGTGTGCTCCCCTCCCATCCCTATTTCACATGGGGTTAAGCTCTCTGACAGCACTCTTGCCACGTATCGTCTCTCCACTGAACAGAAAGAACCAAAGCACAGAATCTGGGTATGTTCCCCTGCCAAACTGTCCCCTCAGCGCAGGTTCCTTGGGCTTCTGACACACAGACTCTGCCTTCCAGGACAGAGCATGAAAAGCCTTGCATTACCCCTACCTTCATACTCCCATCAGGACCTCACCTGTTTAAGAGGCAGCAACATGAACTCCTCCGTCTTGGACACCTCCACAAAGTGTTGGAGGACATACTTGTGCGCAGACTTGAGGAGGTCGCTGCAGGAGTGCGTGTCAGCAAAACCCCGGATTCCCAGGCAGTTGGATGGGTCGAGCTGGCTGAGGAGGAACTTGCAGCAAGCATCCCGCACACCATTGAGCTGAAGCAGGCTGGCAGCAGGAAGAAGTGTCTGGCAGTGGAAAAGAATGGGGGAAAAGAGAGTTTCCAGGGCAAGGAAACCATTTTCACCCTCATCTCACTGCAAGTCAATAGCAGAACAGGCTGACTGACCACCTTCAGGCACACAAGCGCATAAAGGACAAAGCATTCTTTGTTTCCAACAGGACTAAGCTAAAGAACAGCAGAGAAGGACACCTGTAACTCCCCACAGGGCCAGGAAATGGCAGGAGAATGGCAGATGCTCAGGACTAGGCCTGGCCATTGCGTAGTACTTTGAGGAGCCATTCTCAGCCACAGAAGTCACAGGAACCACACCTCTGGGCACAGGGGAGCAGATGGACTCCCTGACCACTGCTAGATGCAGGTGTCACCACAGAACAACAGTTTGTAGTGTTGAGCAGAAGGAGAGAAGAGTCCCCAGAAGGCAAGTCTCGTACAGAATGACTTTGTGGAGAAGAGAGGTTTGGGGGGAAGTTCCTACCTGCACATTCCCCTCGCCCACCACAATCTCAGCCGTGTAAGCGTATTGCACCAGCTGCTCCAGGGCCTGGGGGTCAATGTCGTGCAGCGTCACATGGGTCTGGCGGCTCTCACTCATCTCATCTGGGGCGACACAGATACTAGACATGAACAAAGTCCCGCAGCAGGATTGTTTCCCCCGCAGGAAGACTGGATCATGCGTGGAACAAGCAGCATCCACATCGACAGCCCAGCATCACAGCCCAGGAAGGTCTCCTGCCCACCTCTTAGCAAGGAGGAGCAGCAGTATATTCTAGGGAATGGGGTCCACCTCTGCAGGATGGGCATCAAGATACCTGTGCAGGGATCTACAGGCAAAGGGCTTCATGGAAGGCAGTCAAATGAGGAATATTACTTCAACTTGCTCACAGAGATGATATACAGGCACCATATCTCCACAGGCAGTGAGAACAGGGAGGAGGACAGAAAGGGAAGGGGTTTGCAGAGAGGAGAGGGTTTGAAAAGCAGGGAGACCCTGGTCATGGGGAAGAGAGGACACTACTTGCTTGTGAACATGGCGTGGAAGTACGGGCTGCACGACGCCAGCACCACCTTGTGGGCCTTGATCTCCTTGGTGCCCACATGGAGCACGATGTCGCAGAGCAGCCCCCGCTGGCGCATGCGGTTCATGCACACGAAGGCATCGTGATAGTGTCGCTTGGAGTTGTGGGAGATGCTGTGGCCGTCGCGGTTGAGGAGCTGCACACCCCCTTCCATGGCTGCAGGTGGTAGACGGTGGGCTTTCCCTTCTCACTGGCACTGACGTGGGGGAAAACAAAACATTACCCAGGCAGGAATAGCTCTAGCCCCAGACCATTCCCATGGTCCCCAAGTATGCCCAACGCTGCTCAAAGACCCCGAGCCGGAACAGCTCCCATCTAACCAAGCCCTGCCAGGGAAACATCACCCTGCTCATAAACCAGCGATGGGGAAGAGACAGTCCTCGGAGGAACACAAATACTACAAAGAGATGCTGAGACACTGCTCTGCGACACTCACTGCTCCCCAGCTGCGTTCATCTTTGGATCGATATCCTCCTTACCTGTCTTCAGAAGGGTACTGCTCTACAACATAGGCACTCACACTGGTTTTCCCTGAAGCTGCACCATCTGCCTAACGAGGTGCATTTCCACGCAATATCAGCAGAAGCATCGATCTTAGAAGTCTCACCAGGGCATGCCAGTCCTGCATTGATCAAACACAGCCTAAATAGACCACTAGAGACAGGAAACATGACAATCCTGATTAGCCTAACAAAAATAACCAGGGGATCCCATATCCTAACAGGCAAGATGGATCTTATGGACCACAGCTCTTCGAGTGGTGGCTGTTCCCTTCCAGTTTCCAGAAGATGCTAGGAGATCTGTAATGAACGTACCTGCCTTCAAAAGTTAAGCTCAGAGAGCTGCTGTCTTTCCCGTGCTCACACAATTCAGGAGGATAAGGCAGAAGGCAAAGGTGATTGCAGCACAGAGCCCTGCAGCCCCAGTGCAGAATCCTACAGACCAGGGGTTTGACTCTTCCTGCCATTTTATATTTCAGGCCTCTTTTCGGAGAGAGGCTGAGGATTCCCAGGTGGTCAGTTAGGGAACAGAAAACACACACCTTAACGTCGTGATCTTCGCTTCCCTCCAGCGTCCTCTACCCAGGCGTGTTCAACCTCACCACAGCCTCAAGGCTACACCAAACAGTCCTGCTCCAGCGCCGCAGACTCCTGTTCTGCGCCAGCCTAGTAGGCAGTTTGGGCAAAGCAGAGCTCCTAGATTCCCTGGAAGCAGCCCCGGCTGAGACTCTGGCTGTCCTTCAAGAGGTAACTTGGAACATCGGGTAGTTTTGGCTTGACAAGGCTGACAGGAGGGACAGACAGCAAAGACCAGAGATGCTGATCAGGTGGCTGGGACCTGATGCAGAACTCGGTCTGTGCACACACGTACACACCACTGAGCATGGAGCGAGTGTCCTTCCACACAATCTGGGACAGCCCAGGCAGGGAGCAGGAGAAGAAACTCGATCGCTTGTAGAAAACAAAAATTGCCTAATCAAAGAATAAGGGCATATATTTGTGCAAAGATGTTTTCTCTCTCCGTGCTGTCTGCATCTAGGCTGATCATGGTGTTTCGAAAGGCTCTTGACTGTCTCCCTGTCAGCAGCACCCGAAGGTGGGGGAGTGAAGAGAGGATGACTGAGCAGCAGGAGGAAAAAAGGGGGAGGGAGCAGGAGAAAAAAGGCAGCTTGAAGAAAAAAAAGCCCGTGTGCTGCACTCGTGCGCCTGCCCCCGCATCCCTGCGGCGAGAGAATCCCCTCAGCCTCTGTGCTCCTCACGACACCTACACGTCGCCAGCCGTGCTGAGCCTAAAAATAGAAACCCACCATGCTGTGCCTGCTCAGCCACAAATGCAGCCATCTATTCGTTTTTAAATAGCAATTGTATCGTGTACCAGAGTCCGGGGGAGGAAAAAAGATGAATAAACATCTTTCCTGAGCAGGAGAGAAGCCTGCAATGCCCTCTTCTATTTGCATCATCCTGCGTGATATGAGATTCCTCATTTCAGTCAGCAGGGAAGACTCACGGGCACACAACAAAGGCAACGCCTGTTGATGCTTTCCAGTAACGAAAGTAGGATGCCACTGTGCCCTTGACAGAAAAGAAGAGCCCATGAGTTAACTGGCCTTCTCCCCCCACACCCCTCAGCTAAGCTTTTCAGCGACATCCCTAGGACACCTTTGATGTGTTAATTCACATGTGTGGACATTGCTGGATGAGAGGTGCCTGCAGGAAGGTGGTTTATAATCATTAGCATCTCTACCTGGGCTCAAGAGCTCCTTTCCCACACCTGGTGTAACGGCAGAGAGCAGACGGTGCTCTCTCACCTTTACTACCCCCCCTAGCTGCAAGCCTGAGGGTTTTCCTGATCTGCTTGAGCTGCTTTATCTTTTTAATACGCTGCTGGGCATACTTCTCCCCATCAGTATTTAAGTCATGCCTCAGCAATAATCGAGAGCACTTGCCTTGCCCCTCCTGGGTGCCGGTAGCATGGGATAGGAGCTCCCAGCTCTGCAGCAGTGGGAAGACCCAAGGGGGACACTGCAGGACAGGAAAAGATGGGACTGCTTCTCCTTGTGCTGTCCTTGTGGGGAAAGGTTTGCCACGCTGGCCAGGCAGGGGGTAGCACCGGCAGTCAGGGGAGAGACACAGAGGGCCCAAGAGACTGAAGGCTGCTGCCGCCGATACATTGGCATCACAGTAATCAAACGCATTTCCAAAGAGGGTCAGGAGTGCTGGGATCTCTTCCCAGCCCTACCACTGAGTCATTGCACAACTCCGGGCAAGTACAAATGCAGAGTGACAAGGATGACATTATCTTTCCTTGCAATGATTCCCATGGCCAGGAGGTAGAGACCAGCTCACTCCCCTCTCCACCCACACCCCCCTGCTGTCACCAGCGAGGGCTGGCACGCACCTCACAGAGCTCTGAAGAGCTCGACTGAAACGCCACCGGTGCCTCCCTCGCTGTGCAGCACCCTGAGCTACACCACCGCTGTGTCACTCAGTCCCTGAGGTGACCGAGCAGGGCCAGAGGGAGATGCCATCCCAGCCACCACGCTGCCACCGGGCTCCCAAGAGCATCCCCGCACCGGGGGACAGCCCACAGCTGACCTGACCCACAGGCAGCTTGAACCAACTCTGCTTGATGGTTTTTTCGCTACAGCCACACTACAGCCTCAGCAACCCCTCCTCCGAAGAGGGGCTCACCCACCCACCAGCCACCTTGGGAAACGGTCCCCCTCCCGAAACGCAGGGAGCGCTGGCACGGGTCTGGCCCAAGGCTTGCAGCGGGTACAGCCCCTTCCGTCCCACTTCCCAGTGTCCTCTTTGTTCTGCCATAACTCCTTCCCCATCACAGCTCTTTTGCTTTCATGGATCAGAACATAATCGGGGGGGGGGAAAGGGAAAGGCCACCCCACTGCTGCTTGTGGTGCTCCCTGTACCTGAACTCTCAGCCTCACTGGCAGCACTAAATATTCCTTATTTCCTTGTAAAGCTTCATTCCCAGGAAATGAAGGTCTACGAGTACTGCTAAGATATAATTAATGGGGAACAGTGCCTGGACGACAAGAGACAGTAAAGCAGTGTCCAGAGCTCCAGAGGGGGGAAGTAAATACAAGCCCACTTTTGTGGAGCACGCAGCAGCATGAATGCACGTGTTACGCATCAGCTATAATGGATGCGGTGGCTGACTTGTAATAACTCTTAGGTTATAACAAAAAAAAAAGACGGCGTTTGTTTGGCTCCTATGCAACAGAGCGTGGCCATGCATAACAGCTCTGTTAATTAATGCAAATGATCCCTGCCCAAAGGGAGGTCTGTTCTCTTTGCACAAAAAAACCATATTTTGCCGAGAGTGAAAAGAAGCGTGCTGAGCAATAAACAGGGAACAGAGTATCCTCCAGGGGAAAGTTCAGAGCCTGCCCTTTCCCCAGGAAGGCCCTGGAGAATGGTTTTTTGTTGACAGCCTGGATGGAGATTTTGTGTCCGCCAGGCTAGCTAGGAGACCGCAAAGACACATCCTGTACAGCTGGGCAGATGCTGAGGACGAGGTGACATCCCCTACTCTAAGGCAGGACATGCCCCAAGGCCTGACATACAATCATGCTTAAATCCATCACTTCCACGTGTGCCCTATGCCTGTGTGGATATCCCAGGACATCTTTTCTGGTAAATGAGCTACAAAGCCCTGTTTTGTGTGCAGCACTGCGTCTCCCACAGAAGTGCTACCATTAGACCTTCAGGATAAGACATTAAGTCCTCGCTGGCACTCACCTCTACCCCAGAGTGTCACGACACTAACAGAGCAGAGGGCAGCACAAACTAGGTCAATAAGGTGGCACCACGTTGCCAGTTCCAGAGTGGTTTCCCCCCTTCCTTGGGTCCATCCCAGGCACAAAGTCCTCTTTTTTTTGCCTGCAGAACCCCTCTGGCTCTGTCCCCAGGCAGGAAGGGGCTGCTGGCAGCGCTACTCCGTTGTGCCCAGCAGCTTCAGATCTCCTTTCCGAGCGGCAGAGCCAAAGCAGTGTCCCCTACAACAGCACAGCAAAACTCATCCTGGGGCAGAGCCACAGCATGGACCCCTGGGGAAGGAGGAGTTTGACAGTGAAGCCACAGGCAGGAATCGCTGCTTCCAAGAGCATCTCCATCTCCCCTACACCAGAAAACAGAATTCTGATTTTTAACCCCCCTGAGAGGACTCACAGGCCATTTGCCAGTAAGCAACCTCCTGCAATTCAGCATCCCCCCAAAGAACAGAAACACACAACACACATTAAAGCTCAGGGCAGGACTAGACAGGGGGGGCAAGCCCCTCCTCCTGGAAGCAGGGCTGGGAAGAAGATGTGCTCCTGTGTTCCTGCAGACTCTTCCTTCCCTTCGACAGCCGAGGGACGCAAACAGCTGAGCCGGCAGTAACAATAGCTGCTGCTGTGCTGTTGCAAAGACCACTAACACAGCTCGTACCAGCACCCAGGGATGCAGCCGAGTACACCGCAGGCCTGCAAATTTTCACCTTCCTTAGTGCCTCGTGGAGGCCCCGTTAATTTGGCTGAGCTATCCCTTTTGTTGAACCCTGTCCATGGCTCTGAAGCCCTCGTCTAAAGAGCAGCTTTGAACTACCAGATGACTAGCGGTATTTTTGCATCAGTAACCCTCTTGCAGTAGGCATGTCTAAGACACCAGGGCTGTTTTCACAAGCTACAGCAGATATATGCTACCTGCCCTTACCTCAAACTTGGACATCCCAAATTCTTGCTTTTCAGAGGGGCTGGCACTGCCCATTACAAAATATATTGCATTCCTACCTTTCCTTTTCCCTCCTCCCAATAAATACAATCAAAGAGGACTGGAAATCACCCAGTTGTATATGCCCAGGACTCAGTCACAAAGCAGGCACTAAATCTGGGCAATTGTCCCCACTAGGACCTGTTCCATCAGCATCACCGATACAGACAGAAAACTCTATAACCTCAATACAACACCTTGGGTTTTGGTCCCTTTTCAGCCCCTGTAGCACTTTACCTGCATCCAGGGAATTCAAACAGACACTGACAGTGTGCAGCAGCTCACAGTCATTCTCTTTAATTCCAGGTTAATTGTGTGTTCAGCCTAGAAGAGGCAGCAATTGTGAGGAAGCAGAGGGACCTGATAGTCCAGGGCCAGCAAGTGAACTATGTGCTCTGAACTGCAGGTCCAGTCATCGCTACCAGTGATGGCTGATTTACAGCTGCACCTATACAGACATCAGGACTGCAAGTGCTGATGGAAGCGCGAGTTAACGTGGCAAGCTGTCATTCCTGGCACCAGCTTTGCCTTCAGAGGTGGCAGGGGGGACAGTAGAATTAGGAAGCTGGCAGTTTCAGACGACTCAGACACCTTGCACCCCTCTGCCAGCTCCTGACGGACACGGTGGAGGACCTGATCACGCCAAGAACACACAACTGGGGTGAGTTGCAAGGAGAGGTTAGGAGCACGCACCTCAGCCCCAAACGCTTCTCCACCTCCTCTCCTCTCTCTTCTGCTCCTGCTGCCAGCATTGCCCCGAACCACGTGTCTGCCTTCTGTTCCCCAAGCCCCCCTGCTACGGATGGGGAGGGCGAGGCGCACGCTGCTCCTGCCGATCGGGTGGAATTCATCTGCTCGGAGCTAGCCTCAAGGCAGCACAGGGCACCGCAGACAGCGCTGAGTCTGCAGGACTGAGAATCCCCAGCTCTCAGTAGGGTTTGGGTTTTTTTTTTTAATGAATTAGGCATAACTGACACGCACTGAATCCTCCTGTCTAGACATCTGCAGAGAAGTGACAAGCTGCCAGAGAGGATGTGGAGCCTCGGCAAGGGAGTGGGGAGGATGGGGAAAAAACTGCACACAGTTGCCAGCTCTAGAGCACAGAGACGCTGCTGGCTTCAGGCAAGAAGGGCATTCAGCACATTGACCTAGTCAGTGTCTTTCAGCAGCTCAGTGGGTTGTAATCAATCGGCTCTGGTGCACACAGAAGGCTGGAGGTCTTTTCTAATTAAAGCCTCTCTCCCCATTACTCCTGGGGAGGTTTGTTTGGAAACTCAGCTCCAAGTTGCTCTCAGTCACCCCAGCTCAGACTCAGAAGCGCTTTAGCTGAGAGAGGAGGGAGCGCAAGGCAGAGCCTCAATGCCCGCACCAGGACATTCCCACACCTGATAGAGATAAAGGGTATCCAGCCTGGATAGTGCCTGTCTGGGTACACCTTCTTCTCCCTCTCTTACGCACACTTCTTCCTGCAGGCATCTTCAAATCCAGCTTTTGCCTTCAGTATTTTGCACACAGGAGATTGCAGCAGCTCCAAGCAGGACTCCATGGTTGAGGTATTTAGAGGCATCTGTGCTAATATTCGGGTCACTTTAAGTAATTGCTTGTAGGGGTCAGGACCCGAATAGGTTTGGAACTGCTGAATTCCCAGGTTAGGGAGAAACAAGAAATGGAAACTAATTCATGCCTTGAGATGCTCAGCAAAATGGGCAGGTCTCTAGCTGCACTGGGATTAGACAGCAGTTCCTACAGTCCAGCACAAAGCGCACCAGCATCTAAGCAAAAGGAGCCCTTTGCTTCTGCCAAGGACTGGAAATGTGGGTCATGTCCTAATTCCCCCTTCCCAGTGTCCCCCAGCAGACACAGGAGAGGAGCTGCTGTCACATCCAGTGCTATTTTATAGCACAAGCAGTGCCAAACCTCTGCACACAGGCATCAAGCAAGTCTCCTCTCCAAGCAGCAGGGTGATAGCAGCTTCAGCTGCACTCCCCCTCACTGTGGAACACCTGATCTCCCTCTAGCCTCCTCCGTGACGGACATCTTTGCCCCCAACTCATTTTTCAGACAGGTAAACAGGCAAGATGAGGGCGCTTAGGTCATTGGAGGCAGCCCATATCAGAAGATCTCAGTATCCCTGGCTCCTAGACTTGCCCAGGAGCTCCCTCCCTGCAACATCCTTGGCCAGCAGCTATTCAGAGGGACTGTGCCCTTCGCCTGTCTGCTGTGCAAGGTGATGGTGTCTCAGGGAGGTGGCAGTGGGCCAGTTCAGAACGGGTCGTTACCACTCAGCAATGCCCTGACGTCAGAAGAGGCAAGACTCAGCATGAGCTACCACTCGCCTTCTAAAGGGAAAGTTGGCTCCATGATGCAAGGCAGCGTGGCCTAGTGGCTCCAGCAGAAGACGAGGAAAGAAGGAAAAAGCACTCAGGCCTGCTGGCTGCCAACGGGCGAGCGGATCTTTTACAGACGGATAAGCCAAGGAACAACAACGCTGCCCTGGGAAGTGCTGCTCATGAGTGACTCTCCCAACCAGGAGGTCACCAGCTGCACCCCGGCCTTTCATAGAAGGCTGCGTGGCCCACGCCACGTTTAGGAACAGCTTACAAAGCCTCCTGCCAGCCTCAGTCGTAGCGTGGGTTGGCAATGTGGACGTACCGGACCGCGTAAGCAGATCTGCATTTCCTCTTCTGAACCAGCTCAGCGCTTCACACTGTGGAGCAGTGGGAGCCGGTTTTCAAGCCAGAAAACAATTAAGAGAATTCCCCTCACATCTTCTTGCAGGCAGCAGCACAGGCTACATACACGAAAGCTGAGCTATGAGGAACATGTGACATAATGGCCTTGAGTTTGCTGGTACGCTGGGGGCCTGCCAAGGCCAGCGGGACCCAGACCCTGGGAATTTCAGCTGAAGGAGCTTGAATTCCTGTCCCTGAGGAGTCACATCCTTTAGAGGAGGCAGCGTGGTTTGCAGCCCATTCTAGCAGGCCAGGCTGAAAGGGTGAAGCCTCTCAAGTCTACCAAGCCTACCAAGTCCAGCTTGCCTAAAGGGTTTGGAGGCAAGGCTCCAGCACTTGGGAAAATACAGAAGCCAGCACCAATTTTGTTTGATTTTTTTGAGCTGCTGAGCCTGAAATGTAGCCAAGCAAGGTCAAAACCCAGAACGGTCTCCCCAGCAGATCTCCAGTCTTCAGAGCTTGACTGCCTTCATTTTCATGTGTCGCTCCATCTACAGAGACCCAGACTGATGCTGATGAGAGCAAGGGCGGGTGGCCACCAAGTGGGCTGGCAGAGGGAAGAGGTTCCATTGCCAGCCTCACCAAGCTGACCTTAGCTGACAGAAAGCATAAGGGACCATCCTAGCTACCCAAGATGCTAAGAAGTGACTCCATTTGGATCCTAGGCTGTCAAGCCAAGAGAGCAAGTGACTACTACATCTGCGAGCTCCTGGTCAGCTCTGAATCAGATCAGTTCTCAAGAAGGAAACTCAGATCTTTACACCCAAGATCCCCAAGAGTCTTACTCACTGCCATGCTGAATAAAGTATTCCCAGCCGATGCTCATGGGTCAGGAGAGAAACTTGGGGTGCAGAGGGGAGAGATTCCAGAGATGTTCACTTGGCTGTAGTGATCATAACCAAAAGGCTGTTGTACATTGCACTGTTAGTGAGCTACAAACCAGTGAACTTGTAACAAACCAGCACCTCCTGGCGCAAAACGCTAGCACACAGACATCCCAAATCTGTTGCAGAGGCCTCATCCCTCCTTCCACCCTTAAATCCAGCTCATGCCTTCGGACTGTCCGTACTGAAAAGGGGCAGTAAGTCTCTGAGGTTCATTTCAGCTGTGCCCCGTCCTAGGGGCAACAAGTTACCTGCATCAGCCTAGCGCACCTGGAGACCGTCAGGATCAAAAGCACGTGAATATCCACATGTTGCTGAATCACTCCAGAAATAACCTCCCTCCTTGAGGTCTCCAGCAATGCAGAGCACCCCAAGATAGCGCTCATCAGACGGCGCCCGCTGAAGTCAAAGGAGAGCAGGCTTCCTTCGCAAAGGGACCCCATAAAAGCAAGGCCACCGTTTCTGCAGGTCTCTAGCCCGGCACAAAAGCCTGGTCAGCCGGTGGTCGCGTACTGACACACAGCGAGCGGGGGCAACCATCCGACCGCTGCTTTTCTTCCTCGCTGTGGAGGAGCCGAGGTCCCAGGGCCAGCACCCCTCGGAAAGGCAGGGGAAGCAGAACCAACCCAGCTGCCTGCCCTGGCCTGCTGCTCCCTGGGGACCACCCCCCCCGAAGAGAGATGCTGTCGCTTGAGGAGAGCCCTCGGCCTTAACACCCACTGCAGAGGCCAAACAAAAGCTGCCTCCCGCTCCCCCCACCCCGCCTCAGAAAACCCCAGGCAACGTTTCTCCCTGTGCCCTTCAGCTCCCCGACATCCAACGGCACCGAACATCCCCGGGTGCTTCCACCGAGGGGAAGCAAAGCCGCAACTGTCACGACCTCCCTGCGGCTGCTCCCTCGGCCCCAGCATCTCCCGAGGCTCCAAACCTACGGCTTTTTTTTTTTTTTTTTTTTTTTTTTCCTTGACCAAAGGGATCGTTCCGCGACTTGGCAGAGGAGGGGGAGGGAGACCACACTTCGCACGGAAACGCCGCCGGCCTCAGCTCCCGAGCGATGCCGCGGTCCCGGGCAGAGGCAGCCGCTCACAAACGGCACCGGTTGTTCCTCCGGACCCGCTGCGTCGCACCCGAACGGACAAACTTGCTCTCTTGAACGCCTGGAGCGGCGGCGGGGAGCGATGGAGAGCTCCTCCGGGGGGTCCTCCTGCCACCCCCTCCCCTCAGGTAACCCCTCCGGGTCGCCCCCCCCCCCCCCGCCCGGGGTGCTCCCGCGGGGTCCGAGTGCCCGGCCCTGCCCTGCCGCCGCGGGGAGAGGGAGGGGAGGGGGGGGAGGCGGCGGCGGCAGCAGCAGGGCCGTACCCCGGCGGTACTCACGGCTCCGGCGCAGTCGACGGCCCAGCCCGGCCCGCGGGATGCTGCGGGGCGCCGTTATACCCGCACCGCTGCCGCCGGCCCCGCGGCGGGGAGACGGGGCGGGGCGGGGGCGGGCAGGTGCGCGGCTCCTCCTCGGGCCGCGGCGGGACGGGGCTACGGCCGGCGCAGCCCCCGCGGCTGCGGTTTCCTCCCTCACCCGGATTAACCCCGCCGCGGAGCCGTGTGAGGGCTGACCACGGCACGGCACGGCTCGCCGCTGCGCCCCCCCCCCGCCCCCGCCGTTAAATCCCACCGGGCGGCGGGGGAAGGGCAGCACGCCCGGGCCCGCCCCGCCGCTCACTCACCGGGTGCGGGGACACGCGTGGCACCGGCCCCGCTGAGGCAGCCCGCGGCCCGGCCGCCGGAGCGGGGGGGGGGGGGGGGGGGCGGCGGGAGAGCCGCGGGGGGGGGGGGGCGGGCGGGGGCGGGGCCAGGGCGGGGCGGGGGCGGGGCCAGCCCTCCCCGCGGCACGCTGGGAGCGGAAGTGGCGGCCGCGTTGCAGCGAGGCGGGCAGCATGGCGGCCGCCGGTAAAAGGTGAGCGGCGGCGGCGGCGCTTTGCGGGCGGGGGAGGGTGCGGGGATCGGAGCGGCTGCGGGTGGGGGCATTGCCGGGGAGACCCGTGCGGCGCCGCCGGCCCAGGTGCGGCTCGGCAGCCCCACGCTGCCGGCCTCAAGGCCGCCGTGGGCGGGCAGGCCCGGCGCTGCCGGCCCGGCTCCCCGCTGAGCTGCTTTCCCCCCCTCTCCTCGCCGTCCCCAGGAGCCTGGCGGAGCTGAGCTTGGATGAGTTCCTCGCCGCAGCCTCCGAGTCGGAGCCTGACAGCGGTTCGGAGGAGGAGGCGGCTGCCAGGCCCGCCAAGGCGGCTGCGGCGCAGCGGCGGCAGAGCGGGAAGGCGAAGCCGACGCTCCAGGCCCGACCGGCTGCCAGGTAAGGGCAGCGTTCGTTCGTGCTCCCTCCACGCCCGCTTTGGGCGAGGCTTGGCCCATCAAGGCACGTGTTCACCGGTTGCTTGGTTGGGTTGTTGTTTCGTTTTGACGGCTTTTATAGGTGACTGCGGGACTTTGTGGCGGTATCCGTGGTAGAATGGGCTGGTTCTGGGACAAGGTGCATCAGGAGTGCCTAAAAGGGCTGCATTCAACACTGTAGTGGGGTTATAGGGTGCAGGGCAGTCAGGTTTTGGGTTGTACCTATGCCGATTCAGTAACTGCAATGGAGAAAAGCTTGTGTCTGCTTTTAATCTTTTACAAGGTGGAGTCAGGCAGAGTTTACTTTGTTTTCCTCTGTGTGTATTTGCTCTTGTTAAATGACACCGGAGCATCTGCAAGATAGAAAATGATGAAGTAGTTCTTAGGCACTAATTGGTTATTAGAAACCAAAACAATTATTTAGTACCAGGTGAGATTTTACCAAGCCTTCCTTATCAGCTTTCACTGACGATACAGCTTTCAGTATTTGTAAAGGCTTGTTGGAGTAATTCTGAGGAACAGACTTTTTTTTTCCTTTGGCAAGATGTTTTCATGACCTCTAGTTAGTTTCCCAATACAACCTGATAGCTTGCTATCAAGATTTCTTAATGATGAATGGAAATAACCTGTCACAAGTCCTTTACAGCAGGTGTTAAATGGGATAGAACTGAGGCCACAGCCCTGATAAATCCATCATCATCCAAATTAGCCCCAGGTGGGATTTAGTGCCCAGAAGTTGCTTGCTTTTGTTACAGCATCAGCAGGAGTTTGAGCAATGAATAAATGCATGTTAATTTTTACCTACCAGGAAGAAGGGAAAGGCATCTGAACATAAAGCTCAGCTCTCCCGGCTGAAGGACAAAGATCCTGAATTTTACAAGTTTTTGGAGGAAAACGATCGCACGCTGCTGAATTTTGATACTTCAGACAGTTCTGATGAGGAGGAGAGGTTGCACATACCGCCTGATACACTGGAGGTACTAGGCCCTATTTTGGAGTGGTGAAATCATTTATTTCCATGACTTAGGTGTTAAGTATTTGAGTTTCACTGCGAGACCCAAGTCTATTTGGGCTTAGAGTGGCACAGGTGATCTTTGGAGAAGCTCCTCCCCAGCCATCTGCAGGTGTGCAGGCTGGTAATCCACAAAAGTCAGCTGTGGGTTTGAACTGAGCATGAGGAGCTTGTTAAGGACTGTGGAAGCAGAGCCTTAGAGTGTATTTTCTCTGTGGCTTTGGTGTTGTGCCACCTTTCCTAATGAGGGTTTGTTTTGCCTCAAGTGATATACTGTCTCCTTGATGTTTTACATTATTGCACGTTGTATTTATGTAGCAAAGCTGCAGGGCTTAAGTGGGGTTTTTTTGAAATTGTAATAGCTCTAATTTCATACTACTTTACACAAAGTGCTGGTAACAGCGTTAATAAAATTCACTACTGCCTGCCTTCCTCTTCAGTAGCTACTCAGCAAGAGAGGTGGGGCCAGAAAAGAAGTGTATAACTCTTTTCTCAGTCTTGGTACCAACTTCTCTAGGAAGCAAGTGATGAGGATGATGAAGAAGAACATGAAACAGTCAAATGGAAGAGAGTTTCTTTAATCCCTGTGAGCTTGAAAATGGTTGAAGAATGGAAAAAAGCTGCAGAGGTGAGCAGGGAATTGGAATACAAAGCACTTGAGTAGTCTCCTTTAAATGTTCTTCCACATGTGTCACTGCCTCTAAAAGACCAACTTTCAATTTGTTCATTGTTCACAAAAATCCAGAGAGCTGTGTGTCCTATGTACAAGTTTATACTTGTAGAGCTCTTGTTGCTTCAGCATGACTTGTCTTTTCTTGGGCTGCAGGATCAGATTGCTTGCATTCCATCTGAGGGAGAAGCTAGAGAAACTTGTGTGGCTCAGAAGAGATCAGAATGGTCAACTTTGGGTTTTTTTCACCTTCTTGCTAAGCATTGTGCTTTGGCAGCTCTGATAGCTTATTTTAGTCAAGTTTTAGATATTGATGAAATCTCTTGCTGCTTCTGACTAAGGGCAGGGGAAGGTCAGATTGGATAGTTGCTTGCAGCTGGTTGATTGCTTCTCAGCCCCCAAGCAATTAAAAAGAAGCCATTTTGGAGCAGAAGGAGATCACTAGTGTCTGTTAACACTGTCTTGACATTTTTTCCTTCATGTAATGGGATGGAGCTATTTTTGCAGTTAAACTTAAAATGACCTCCAATGCTCCTGTCCCAGTAAAGTGCTTCAGAGTTTCAGAATATTGCTTGCTTTTTCTCCTCAGCAATCCTTTTTTTTTTCCTTTCTGCAGAGAAGGCTAACACCAAAACTTTTCCATGAAATTGTTCAAGCCTTTAAAGCGTGTGTAGCAACCACCAAAGGAGATAATGGCGGGGCTGATCCCAGCAAGTTTCAAGTCACTGATGCTGCAGGTGAGTTGTCACCATAGTGCTGCTGTGAGAGAAGGGAAGTCATTTGGTAGGGAAGGTTTAGCTACTGGTAGAGAGTGGGGATACTGGTAGGAGTTAACATGCCCTTTCATAGGCTTCCTTTCACTTAAGTAGCTTATCTTGTGGGGCATCTGTGCAGTGCAGGATCTCTTCTGGTGTCCCAGTGTGTAAGCATGCCTCTGGCTGGGCCTGCCTGCAGCAGCTGGGTTTGCAGACTCCCTAGAGTGAAGCTGAAGCCAGGTACTGTTTATACGCTTGTAGAGCATGTCTTTTTTGGACAGCTTTTACTGCAGCTTCTTGCTGATCCCTCTGAGAACTAATGCTGCAGTTCTATTTTAAGTCATCTTACCAAATAGCGTTCTATAACCTCTCAACAGTTCAGAGTTCAGTTGCACAGTTCAGTTCCCAGGATTACCATGCCTGTAGAACAACTGAGAGCCTCTCTGTCCTGCCTAGCCCCCTCTTGCTAAGCTCCAGGTTTTGCAGGCAGTCCTGGTTTAGGCTCGTACCAGTGTGGCTGAGCTGGGGAACATCTTTGTTAGTGTCTCAGAGGATGTGAGTTGCAGCCCGCCTACTTTTACCACGAAATTAGCAGGTGCTTTCTCACTCTTTCATCAGCTTGTTATTGTGTGCCATCTGGAGCTGGCACTGTGGGGTGGAACTGCTTAAACCCACATGTTCTCCTTAATCCTTTCTTGCCCAGAATGGGGCTTTTTATATCTCTTTCGTTGCTTTTAGTAAAATCTCATTCTTTAATGCAATTCTATGTATAGAATTCACATGATGTCTATTTCTGTGATTTTTTTTTTTTAAATTAAAAAGTGCCTTTGATTTTCATTATGTTTTGGGAGAGACTGATGGTTGTATAGATTCTTAGTCGTGGGTCAGGCTACTCTTATGCTTGGTGCTCTCTGCTCAAAGATCAAAGCCCCTGTGCCAGAAAGATGTCAGTTGTAATCTTGCTGTTTAGATAAAAAATTCTAGGGTAAGACAAACTGGTGTTTTCTGGAAGCCTGGGGAAACGCAATAGTTCTGCTATGGGAATTACTGGTTTGTGTTCCTTGGGGAGCTCTTTTCAAATTATCTCAGAAACCAGGAATGTATGGAAAATCATTTACAAATTCTCTACTGACTTTTTTTTAACCAGTGTTCAATGCCCTTGTGTCCTTCTGTGTCCGGGACCTCTTCCACTGCCTGCAGAAGCTGCTTCTTCTGAAAGCCCCAAAGAACAAGCTAAAGTAAGTCTGAGGAGACTTGAGAACTGCAGGTGAGAGAAAGCTCCTTGGGGCTTTTCAGAACTGCAGCCTGGCTGTGAAGCTGGAAAAACATGGCAGCTCTTCCCAAACACTAGCAAAGTTGCCTGATTATATTCACAGTAGTCTTAGCCAGGTTCTTCCTTTCTTCCCCTGAAGTGCATCCTTGGTTAGACTCCAGCCATTTGCAGGGGCCACATGGCTTCAACAGAAGGAAATCTGGAATTGCATATGTTTGCACTCAGGAGCACTGTGAAGGCATTGTGACGTGGTTTTCAGAGAAAGGGACCAAGCCTTCTGCCTATATGCAGGCAGAGTATCGAAGTTAATCCAGGGCTTTAGCAGCTGTAATATGCCCTGGAGTCTGGTGGTTTGAGAGTTGGATCATCTGAGTTTGAGCTGCTCACTGTTAGAGTATAGGTGGGATGGAAACAAGCATGTAACTGGACAAAGAAGGGCACAATTAATTTCTTTTTTCAGCATGGCAGCATTGGTCCAATACCTCTGTGTCCCATTTGCTGGTGCAAATTGATTTGACTAGAGAGGAGGAATGACAGTCTTGAAATCTCAGCTGCTGCCTGGGAGCTGGGAATTCTCTGGCTGTTGTGTGGGTTGGTGCTCAAAGAGTCTCAGAGTCAGGCTGGGCCCATAATTGAATGGGTATCAGCATGGCTTACCCAGGAGCAACTGGAGAAGGTGCTGGGAACTCAGTAAGTACCAGTCTGAACTCTTGCTGGATGGACCAGCACCATAGCTGGGTGCTGTGAGCCCAGTTTCATAAAACAAGCTGTGAAGTTCCCAGTATGGTTTGCAAGCTGGAGCAGCCTTGTTTAGCCCCTGTGCCCGTTTCCCACTAGACACTCACAAAAGCACTTTACCTCAGTCCTCTCTGGAGTTTCAGCTGGACACGGTTTTATTATTTGCTTCATAGTCCGAGTTCTGTTTTTTCCCATCGTTGGGTGGAGTGAGAATCGAAAGCCTTTCAGAAGTGTTTTCAGTTCCAGGGTAATTTTTGTGGCAGTTATTTTTAGTTTCCCTGTCACAGATGAAGGGAAGGGTGAGCTGAGCTTTAGATGCCTTGTTGACAGTGGTGCCTAGTCTGAGAAGTGAATTCCAGTTCTTTGTGTAAATACCAGTCTCTTTCCTCCCCAGGCCTGGCTTGTACAGACCATGTCTGAATTTTGGGGTGGCCTGGGGGGCACCACTACAAGTACAGTGTCAGAAGTTTAGAGGAGACTGAGCGTGTGTCTCACAACTAGTTTGATCCCCAAAACAGACTTTCTTGCTACAAGCCAGCCTGCTCAGTTCTCAGGCCGTGGCTGCAGAATGCCTGACTAGGAGGTAACATCAGCGTGAGAGATTCAGGTCCCCACCAGGCTTTCTGGCTGCTGTTGCTCCCTTTATCGCACTTCCAGAGATCTGAGTGCTCTGCTGGGAATTTGGTGGGGTTTTTTTTAAAGCTAAACCCAACTCTTGCTCATTTCCAGAATGGTCCTCCCTTCCACCAGCCCACTTTGGAGCAAGCTGCGGTTGGACGTAAAAGCGTACCTCAGCTGTACGATACGGGTAAGAAATTTCAGCGTGTTTGTGCTGCTGGGGTCAGTCTGTGCATCGCTGGGCTCTTGTTCAGGACATTTTGGAAGGAGGCAGATGGGCTTTTGCCATCTGTAAACAGCGCTGCTAAAAGCAGAGCCAATCGAGATGATAATTAACAAAGCAGGTAACAATGCAGCCTCAGGTGCTTTTCCCTTTACAAAGACAGTTGCTCCAGTTTGAGTGTGAGTTTCTGGTCATAATACTGGGAACTGTGGGGATTGATTTCTACGCCGCCTTCTGTAGTGGAGAATAAATAAGACTTACTGGCTGGGACAGCAGTGGGCAGAAGCAATGAGTCTCGAAGCCTTGGGCATCTGAGATTTGTGTTTCCCTGTCTTGTTTTGGAAGTGTTTGGGCTAACAATTCGGAGGTCCATAGGATGGTTGAGTCAAAATAGCCTACAAAGAAGGGCTGTGGTAACATTCTGGTGGTTCCTTCTGTCTTAATTTGTCTGACAAATTAATATTTAGGGGGCTTTAACCTGCAGTGCTGTGCTCCTACACCTTTAAATCAGTTTTTGGCACTATGGTCTTGCTGCTTCATGTAATAAATGCTAAGAAGCCTCTATGTTGATAACCTCACATATGACCTCTCCAGGTATGGTGAGGCTCCATCCCACTAGGATATCCCATCCAGCCAAAGTTGCTGATGTCTGGTGTTTCAGAGACAATTCGTGGATTATTTCTGAAGGAAATTACTGCCCCCAGTTAATTGTGGATTTTTTGAGATTGCTTCATCTTGCATCCCCCAATTTGGCATATTAAAACTGAAACAGCAGCATTGGAAAACTCGTTTTTCGGAAGTTGAGGGAAGGGTATATACAGGAAAGAAAAAGAATGTGCAGATGTCTCTTAGCTCTAAGCTGGCAGAATGACTTAGCAGAAAGAGCATTTTGATCGGTAGAGCTGCTTTTTTTTTTCCTCAAGTCGTGGTGCCTCTTGCCAGCAGCAGAAGATTGCGCTAGAACAGGAAAAGCTGGCAATGCAGTCCCAGTGAAGCGATCCCTGGTCCTGTGCTTAGTTCTGAGTGCCCTCAGTGAGAGTGTTCTTCTGGCGTGGTAGTTTCTGAACGAGATCTTCTCCTTTCCTTTCGATGTGTGAGGGTCTTTGCAAAGGAGACCTGCTCAGTCCAGAATCTTCACAGTGTGAGGAGGATGAGGAGGAAAGTTAAAAGTAGGAAAAAAAAAAGCCTCAGCTTTCAGCAGCTAGGATTGCAGGCAAGAGGGGGCACCGTGTCAGGCAGAACCTCTCTCAAACTGAAGTGACTTTGAGCTTACTGTTGTCTTCAAATCAGAAACTGCAGGTATCTCTGGGTTTTGCTGCAGCTGAACTGAGCTGAACAAACTGGAAATACAAAGATAACTGTTTCTTAATAGTTTGTCTAACCTTTTCCTTGAGCTAGTTAACCTCTTGATACCCAATAGTATTCCCAGCTTCCCATTAAAGAAAGCCTAGTGAAATCCAGTAAGTCGCCAGCTAGCTCAGATGGTCTGTTTCCAAGCCTTGTGTAGACTGAGGGTGCCCTCATCGTGCTTTGGCCATTTGTAGTGAGACGACAGAGGCGTTGGTGTCATACTGCCTGTAAGATGTCTTAAACTGTATATAGGCTTAGTGTTTGCAGTGTGCACAAAGGAGGTTTTATGTGATGAGCTCAGGTGCCATTAGCCATCCAAGTCCAGTAGCCTGAGCTCGCATTTGCCAGGATGATGTACTTTGAGGGGAGTTGTTTAACCTGCCATGTGCCTGCTCCTGTCCTCATACAGCTTTTGTGCATTTCTTTGAGCTGCTTCCTAGGGAAGGCTGGTCTTCCAGTCCTTTGGTAACACAGAAATACGTGGAAACAGCAAAATACAGATGCTTAATGGTAAAGGAAGAGGTGATGAGGTCTATGCACTAAAAGAGATTGTGTTTTGGTTTCCCTCTGTAGCTCCTGTCTTGTTTAACAGAAGCCTCGGTTGGTGCAGCGGTCCTTCAGCATGTCAGTTCCACAGTGCCTTATTATTTGTCCTTTCCAAAGCAGTGCCGTGCACTTCTCAAGGTAAGGTGACGTGCTGTGGCGTGTCATTTGAATCTGAGGTACTTTGTTTACCCCTTCAGATGAGCCTCTTGTGGTATTTGGGCTGGATCCCATGACAGCTCAGTCTCCCTTTCCTTTTGTTTTGGTCCTGGAAAGGACTCCTGCTTCTCTTCCAGGCCACCTAGGCGCCGTGAAGCGTTGTCACGCTGAGGTGAGTGGGCATGTGGCTCTGCATGTAGCTACTGCTAGTCCTCATGCAAAGTGACAGGGGGCTGTTCTGGGAAGCTGTCTGCTTCCTCATCGCAGATGGAGTAATTGCCGCCCGCGTGCTGAGTCTGTCTGCACGTCCGTGGTAGTATTTCACTCTCGAGCTGGGGGTGGAATATTTTTGCAGAAACTTAGTCACAACTGCTGAGCTCTTAAGAACAACAAAGGAGGCGTGGAAGAGCGGAAGAGGGCAACAGGGTGACATTTAAATGAAAAGCTGCAACACAACATTTAAATGAGGCTCGGAACCCTTTGACGATAAAGATGACTGGTACACAGTGATGGGAGGCACGTACACCTCATATCTGGAGGTGTAGCGGTCTGCTCACTGCTTCAGTAGGGATTTTTGAGTAGGCTTTTTCAGTCCTGCAGTTGGAATCTTTCTGATTTTTCTGTAGGGTTCATTAGTGCAGATAAGGTAACTGGTTTTTGGAGGCATCAGCCGTGATTGTGGCCCTACCGTACCAGCTGCTTCCTGACAGGGCCAGCCATGTCCAAGTGAATCTCTTTTCTGAACAGGCAAATGCTGGCAGGCCTGGGAAGAATAAAATCTATCCATTTACCTCTCAAGAAGTTGAGGGGAGAGACCAGCGTATGATTGCATTATGCAGTGCAGAGATGTGTAAGACTCAGATTAATGAGTTTACATGTCGACGGTGCACTGTTAGCCTAGACCTCTACACAGACGAACGTGCCCCTCTCCAGCTGGTGTGGGTGTCTCTTGTGATACACTGGGGGCTCGTTGTCATGTCTGTACCAGAGGGACTAAGGATATGTCTCAGCAGAAGCGCTGTCTTGCCCGGGTTCTGTCTCTGGCTCCAAACCCTGCTGCTGCTCTATCATTTGAATTAATACAGTGAATGTCCAGGGAACTGGAATTAAGTCAGAAATACCATGAGGAGATGTATCTCTGGAATTGCAGCCTGTTTGATCAGAGGGGAAAAAACACTGATAAACTCAGAAATCAAGCCCTGGTGTCCCCTTTCCAGAGACAAATAAGTCTTTAGTACCGTTCCTCGAGAAACTAGAGTTTGGCGTTTGGGCAAAAACTGGAGTGTAATTACAATGTAGTTGTATTCTTCAGAATTCAGTGCAAAACATAAAAAACCTTTTTTTTTTTTGTTGTTGGGCTGGAGGATGTAGTGCCCAAATGTGTAATACAGCGTGGTGGTGCTGTATAGGGGATGGTGACAAAGCTTTGCAAAGCCTGGGAGATTGAGTGGCGTGCACAGGCTGGTGCCTATGCTCAGAAGCTCAAATCTGTATTTAGGCATGTGAATAAAAGTGCACGTGTGTTTCAGAGATGAAAGTTTTGGACAGTGTCCTTTATAGACGGTGGAAACAACCTTGCCTTTTGTGTGGTCTCACAGCTAGAGTATGGGGACAGAATGGCTGCCAGTGCTGTTGTGACTGATTCTGTGACACATCAGCCTGTCATCTTGCTTTTTTGGTGTGAATGAGGGAAACTCAGGCCTTTCTGTAACCAGGAGGGGGCTATTTGTCTTCACTTACCTGTATCCTTTTATTTTTCTGTTCCAGCAAGCAATTAATTTGTGGAGCACAGGTGAGGAAACAGTGAGAGTACTCTCCTTCCTTGTGCTGAACAAGATCTGCCGCTACAAGAAAGAGGTGTATCTAAGTCCCTTGCTCAAGGTAAGGCTGGTACTTGCTGTGCTTTGAAGGTTTTCTTTCTTGTGCTGTATGCAAAGATCTTGGAGCGTGAGCTGCAGCCTGTTGGGTAGGGCAGGTGCTGGAGATGATGCAGGTTACCTCCAGAAAATTAAACAGGGAAGAAAGTCTGTGTTAGGTCAGAGTGATAGCCTGCTTGCTGCTGCTGTCCTTCCTGCTGGAGACACACAGGGTGTTAGCAGGGAAGGCCTCGGGTACTCATCTGTTTACTGCATGAATACTTGCCTTCTGGATTCTTGAGGGTTTTCCTCAAGTGCTGACCCACTACTCGGTGCTACTGAGCTGCTCTGATCTTTCAGCTAACAGCCCAGGTTCCCCAGCGTAGTTTGCTTAGATACCACTGTTAAAGAAGGAGAACTGTGACCAACCGTACACATGTGTGACTCAAAGCCCTCCCACCGTTCTCTCCCCTTGCAGAGAGGAGATGGTAGGGGCATCTCCAAGCTCTGGGCTGAACAGATTCTTTCTCACCTCCCCCGAAGAAGGAGCAAGCTGGATGATTATTTTTGCATATTCCTTTGGAGTGATTTGTCTTATAAAAGAAACACTTCACCCCTGATTTGGACATACCCGGGGTGGGGAAGGTTGGTAAAAGAACGTTTTTATTCTGGTTTATGCGGTTGTATCTTGTCCTCTTTCCCGCCCAGCAAATGTACATCGCCTTTGTGAAGAATTCCAGGTTCACCTCTCCCAACGTCCTGCCCATGATCAACTTCATGCAGCGCACGCTGACAGAGATGTACGCCCTGGACACCCCCACCTCTTACCAGCACGCCTTCATCTATATCCGCCAGCTTGCCATTCACCTGCGCAGCGCAATGACGCTGAAGAAGAAGGTGGGTCCCTGTCAGTGTGGAAGGAGTGTGCCCTCCTGTGGGGGATGTGCAGAGAGGGGAAAATTACAGTAGCCACTTCAGGCTTTTGGTAGTCTCTGAAGTGTCGATATTGGGGTCTGAGCTGTTTCATATCATGCCAAGGATTTTTTTTGCCAGGGGGCTGGGAGCTTCAGAGATCACCTTGTAGTTGCCTGTGTTGCTTTAGAATTTCAGCCAGGAAGGAGAGAAAAGAACTGCGGGATGGGAGTTGCTTTTCTCTCCCCAGCTTGCAAGACTTTGTGATGCACTTTCCATCTTCTGCCTCGTGCACCTTTTTTCCTGCTCTCTGAAGCTGCTGTTGGGAGCCTCTGTTGCAAAACCTTGAGGTAAAGGAGATTAGGAACCGCCCTGGTGTGTGCATTTTTCCGGTGAAGTCCATACTATTTAAAGGACTTAATTGAACAAAGCAGCTCGGACCTTTTGGAAGCAGCCCTGATCTCAGGCACCTCCAGTCTGACCTCAGAAGGCTGAGTCAGATTGCTAATCCTGGCTTTATTCATGTTTAGCAAAACAGACCCCTATAGATTAATTGTTTAGCTGCTCTCAAACGTTGCAGGGATGGTGACCAGTTAAATCTCCTGGTGGTTCAGACATGGGGATAAATGAGCAGAGATAAATGAAGTCTGGGCTGCATGTGCCCTAATTGGATTGTATTGGCTTCTTACACCCTTGGTCCTGGCCCAGACAAGAACTAAATCCACTGGATTTCACAGCTGGGGGAGGGTTGTAGGAATTTTAAATGACAACAGCACCACCAAAATGTACAAATCCAAGCAATAAGCCAATTAATTTAAATTGAGCAGCGGGTGGTTGTGGAAGGTGATTACCAGAGCAGATTGCTTATCTGTCCTGTGCAAGAGAAGCTGAGAACAGAGCTTCTTGGTGCATCTCGGTGACCTGGTGAGAGCTGGGAGAGCTCTACCATTTCCAGCTGCAGCTTAAGTCCCTGCTGCAAGGTTTGGTCCAGTGGCTGCAGTTGAGGGCTTCTGTCCTTGTTTCAGGACTGAAGGCATCTTGCTTCATCCATGGAAATGAGGAGGTGACCTGGGCCTTGAAAGTCTGTCTGAAACAAACATGACTTGGAGCTGAGGCACCTTAAGTGCAGCCTCCTGAGTTCTGGGGAACACGTGGGCCTGCAGAACTCTTTGGAAAGGGTGTTCTTAAGGACTCCTGCATGATTCTGAGCTTTTATTTAATCTGGTACTATGAGGTGCTTAAACACATGACAGGGAGAGTGGGGACTTGCCCAAACATTATTGAAAACAATGTCTCTTGGGTTGGTGCAAGACTTGACCCACACCTACCCATACTACAGGGCCAGCCTGCAGTGCTGGTTCGGTGTGTCGCTGCGTGTCAGGCACGCTGCTGGCTTATTGCCTTGTCTTTGCTGGTAACCACAAAGACTGGCTGAGAAACAGGGCTGGAGGTTTGTCAGCTCTGCTGCCTGTCATTCTTACTCTGCAATTGAAAAAATTGCAACTGTCCTGGGTTGTGTCTTTCCCAAAAGCAGGGAGGAGTGCTGGGTTGATCGTTTGGTCCTTGCTTTGACAGTGAATGTTTGTAGGAGCATCTTTAAAACGAGCGCTGACACTGCTTTTTGGTGTTAGTGGGGTTTTTGATTAATACAAGTGAGGGAAGGGAAGCTTCAAGTGGGAAGGACAAGCTGATGCCTAACAACCAAAGGAGTCTGAGTGCAGAGAGAGGAAACCCAGATGAATTCAGATGAATTTCTTGCTAGCTTGAATCTGTAGTGTAGCTTTACACACCCTTTCCCCCCCCACCTCTGGTCTGAGGTCAGAAGGCAATTCACAAGGATGTCAGAGAAAGGTACTGCTTTTCAGCCTTCCTACCTGTGGGAGGCTAGGGACTGTCCCAGGGACTGTGGGTAAAGGGAACAGTTAAAGGTTTCCTAATGCTTGGCCACATCCCACCATCTGCTGTGAGCTGGGTCATTAAATCATCCTTCTCAAATAAGCCATACTTGTAAAGAAAAGCAGTCTGTGAGTCGCTCATTATTTCCTTCAAGGCACTAACTAGTACCAAATCATAATGCTGCCAGTGCAGCATCTGAATTTGCTGGGTGATGGGCCAGCCACCAGCATCAGAGCGGCAGCTAGAATCTGAGTTATTCCTCTCTAAACGGTACACAACATCCTCCTAGAGAATGCTGGATAAAGTGAGTCCTGTAGAGAAACCAGAGCGAGCTCCTCTCAAATGCCACGTTTTCAAGTTTTTGCCTGTGTTTTTTCCCCTTTTCTGCAGGAGAACTTCCAGTCTGTTTATAACTGGCAGTATATCCACTGCCTGTACTTCTGGTGTCGGGTGCTCAGCACGATCTATCCCAGTGAGATCATGGAGCCGTTGATCTATCCTTTGACACAGGTCATCATTGGTTGTATAAAGTAAGTAGGATTTTTTTTTCTTCTTTTGGCTATACTTTCACTTGCTTGATGTGGCAGTGCAGTTACTAGGAGTTGTTACTGTGATGTGATTTGGATTTAACCTTGTGTTATTAGGAGTTGTCCGAGAGCTGGTTTTGATTGAAGTATTCCAGCTGAAGATGTGTTGTAGGCACCTGTATGTTTAGGTGGTGAGAAAGTTGTTTTGTAGGTTGTTCTTTCCTAGGTGAAATTCTCTGTGTAAGAGGAGTTGCAATCTGAATAGCCTGGACAGATTATCCTTCCAGTTGTACGAAGTGGCAAGGAAGAAACTACTGACTTGCCTCCAGGACCTAACAGTGTCAAAGTACAGAATCAGGTCCTCATCTCTAGCTCTCTAAATACAGTTAGAAGATGCATTTTTTTTGTGTGTATTTGTTAGAATTTGAAGAACTAGGGCACATTTATTGTTTCTAGTATGTCTCTGCTGAGAATTTTATCTTTTCCCATTGGTTTGTATGTTTATATATGAAATTTCTGTGCTTTGAAATGGCTGTTAATAATGTGTGTTGAGGGAATTTCTGAATCTCTAGTGATCTCTGAAATCCTGTTAGCTCTGTTAACCAGATTCTCAGCTTTAAAACACCACCCGCCTGGTCTTGAAAAACTCCCAAGTGGTGATGAAGATAAGCAGATTTAAACGATCATTAGAGTATGCATGCATCCCTCTTCCCATCCCCCATGTGCACAGGCTGCTTCCCGCTGCTGTTGTAGAGCTTCAGTTGTCCTGTGGACTAATCTAGGCAGTTTTCTACCTGTCCAGGCAGATAAATCAGCTCTCTGTGGCCAAGGAAAGGGGAATCGGGTGAGTCTCTGTAAGAGGAGCAAATAGAATTTGTTAGCATCTGTGATGGACAGGGCTGCTTGGCATGAGGCACAGTTACTGTCTGACAAGGCTTTAAAGATTTGGGAACCTGACAGGTAGGTTCTAGGCTGGAGAAAGTAGAAATAGATCCCACCCTGGCTTCCTTACTGAACCAAGCTGGTGTCCAGGGTATAAAAAGGGGGGAGGTGGGTTAGCAGATGTGGGAATGATGTGGCTCCACATGCTTCGGTCCACACACAGGCTCCCTAGTGGCTCCTTCCTGGGTATAGGCAGCCCCTTCTCAGTGTTGGTGGCCATCCAAACTGAGACTAGTGAGTCGGTCTCTGTGCCGCATCCCTGGCGTAGGCACGTCTGTAGCAACTGTTACAGAAGAGCTCTGGTTGTTTCTATTTGAGGTGAGAGGATAAAACAGTCTAGCCTGCAGGTCAAGGGTTTTTTTGCTTTGTGTACTGTTTTAGGCATTTCTGGAAGGCCCATTTAGGGGTGTGCGTCTGCTTGGGGGCTGCTTAGTACCTGACTGCAGCCAGCAGACTTCTTTGTGGAGATGGTGTGAAAGAGCTGGACCCCTCTCTTTGTGTCTCTGGGCTGCTCAGCTTTGAGGTGTGTGTGTGTTTGTGACGAGGTGGTGCGGCAGGATGCTGAGCAACACCTGGAATATCTTCTTTCACTTCTGCTCCTGATGTGGGGTAGTGCTCTGGGGCGCATCCGGAGGGTGGGAACGCTGGGAGGAGGCTCCCCTTCCCCAGTGCCTCTTGTGCCGGGAGGTGGCGCCTGGCTCCAGCGCAAGGGCAGCGATGGGAGGTGTGTGTCTGTCTGTCTGTGGGACCCGGTCGGCTCCTCATGCCACCCTGGCCTCTTATCCGAAGGGAAGGGGGAGAAACCACCATCCATCACGGGCTTTTTGCTCTGGGGAGAGACCAGGGCGGAATTTGAAACGTGATTAAACAAGAGAACTAGTACAAGAGCATTGCCTGCTAAAATCAAAATCTGTTCCCTCCTTTTCTTGCTCCCTCTTCTTGCTTTCTAGTGCATAAAATCCATGGAAACTATTTTTAATAACACGTATTTCAGAAATGGACCCCACGTGTGTCTGGAAGTTACCTGTGCTCAAGATGTGGTCCAGGGAAATTGGACTACAGAGTGGAGAAGTGCTGGAATTGATGGTTTCTGACTTTCGTGATGCTGGGAAGAGCTTCACTGCTGAGTTTGCTCGTGAAATTGCCGTGTAATAATGAGTGATGCTGTTCTCACGGACAGCCGAAAGGTTGCAGTGGGTTTCACCCATGGGGCAGTATTGTAGAGAGAGCAGAAGATGGAGGAGATGATTTCCCCCTTCCTTTCTCTGCTTTGTGCTTTTCTCTGCCTCCTCTGTGTGCTTGCATTTGAGTTCACGGTTGGGTTTTTTTGCAGCAGAGTTGTTGCAGAAGCTCCTGTTCCGTGTTATCCCTTTCCCCCTCATCCCATAAAGTGTTTTTCTGATGGTGTCTGCTTGGATTTGTACCTTGCTCCCAATCTAAGCTATAAAAATGAAGTTCCTCCCTGGCTTACAGTTAAATGAGTATTTGTGGTGCCTGTTAAGTTTTTCATTTCTGGCCTCTCAGCACATGCAGGGGAGAAAGCAGGTACAGCCTTCTCCATGGGGAAGCAAGCACAGCCTTAGTGTCCCTTGAGCAACTTCCCTTGGTGACCTGTCCTGGTGGGGTGGAGGGTGATGTTGAAAGAAGCTTCCTCTGTCCTCTCTAGCCACAGGAAGATTGTGGTCACCCAGGAGTATAACAAGGAGCTGTAGCAAGTAAAAATAAGCCTCGAGAAGCCTTTAGGCTGTTCTCCACACCACAGCCCATGCCCTGGCTGCACGGGAGAAGTACAGCAGGCATTCCAAGAGATAGTGATGGTAAGATATTAGAGAGCACTCTCTTGAGATGAAATGTGAGTCAGTTTGAACCCCCCCTGGCTGTGTGCTGGAGTGACTAGGCAGTTGGACCTTCCTCCACAGAGCTGGGACCCAGCTGTGTTTTGTATTCCCTGTGCATCCAGCCATCGGGAAGTTGAGCAGATTGTTGCATCGCCACACACTCTAAAATTAATGGTCTTGGTTTACAGTAAATCTATACACTTAACAGGTTTATTCCTTGATCAATTAATTCCTGAGAATGGCTTTCGTCATCTCCAGTGGTGCCAGATCAGGGGTGCAAAGTAGATTTATTTCCGTAATGGATCCAATGATAATTATTTCACTATTTGGAGGAGGGGGGAACGGGAGGTGGGGGGAGATGCAGGTGATTTATGGTGCCTGGTCAAGCATTTTTTTTTTTCCTTTCCTGGATCGCTCAGCAAGCTCTTTGAGGAGGGGAGTGTTTAATTTGTCAGACTTGAGCCTGTTGTCTGGGAACTGCATCTAAAAAAAAAAAAATAAATTTGAACAATCCTTGTTAATGCTGCAGGCATCCATGTCTTCAAGTACAGGTCATCCAGTGTGAGAGGTTTCTAGGGTGGTACAGTAATGAGGTCTGGTGTCTTTTAGGGAGAGTTTACATTATCCCCTCTCCTGCTGGCCTACATGGTGCCGGGGGAGCTGACCCTTCTCGGTCCCAGCCTTACAAAGGGAGCTGGCTCTGCTGCTTTCCTAATACCTGAGCGTGTGAGGTTTTGAAGTGTGGGTCAAAAAGTCTGCCCTCTTTCCCCTCCACGCTGATTACTGGTGGTTCAAATGTACGTGTTGCCTCTCTGAAGGAGATGGGAGAAGGTCAGGTGCTCCTCTGGGTTGGAGAGGGCTGAACAGATTTGGCTGTGAGAGGTCACTTTCGTTCCCAATCTGTCCTTTCTGATACGCTGGTGGTTGCTGGTCCAGCTCCTTCTGCTGCAGTGACGTTCTACGCTAAGAGGGCTATGGTTCATGTGGGTACACAGAGGGTACATAGCCTGAAATGGGAAGCATCTTCCTCCTTATAGTCCCTCTGGTATGCTGGGGGAGCCCTTTTCTTGGTCAAACTTGCTGCTTTAGATGAGCATTTTACTGCTGGTACCTGCCACTTTTCCTTCCATACCTACCTGTGCTGGAAGCATGAGAGCTGAAAATGTTGGATGTGACTAAACAGCATCGGTGAGAAACTTCCTCTGCAAAGCTCTGGTCTTGTAGCACTTTCTCCCAGCAAAGCTGGAAACCTAGTGCGCTGGTTGCAGGGATTTGTGTGTTAGTGTTACAGCTTCAACATGGGTGAGTTTTATTTCTAACTGTGGGATAGCTTCAGCAGCTCAAGGAGTTTGCTGTGCAATACTAAAGGTGTCTTTTGTAGAGTAGGGAAGGCTCTCGAGTGTCACTGCAGGCTGCAGGTGCAGTTCCTGTATAAACTTGGCCTAATACCCTTTCTTCCTTTTTTCTCTCTAGGCTGGTACCAACTGCCCGTTTCTACCCTCTGCGCATGCACTGCATCCGTGCACTTACACTGTTGTCTGAGAACACCAGGACCTTCATCCCAGTGTTGCCATTTATCCTGGAGGTGAGTTGGTTCCTGCTGATGCCTACTACCTAATCAACACACTCACTATGCCCACTTACAGCTCCCAAGATTGCCCAATTTGCTTACTTCCTAAAATCCCTGGCAAGCAGCATCAGACAGAATGTATTGTTTGCTTAGCAAATAGGATTAAACTTTTATTGGCCTGTGAGCAGAGAGTATCTGAGATCAGCTGGGTGCAAAATACATTCCTAGGTGGTTTAACTAATGCAGCTGGAATAGGCAAAGAGTTTGCCAGAGACATTCAGAGGCTCAGCTGATTGCAGTAACTCCCTGAGCTATTGTCACTTGATCCTGCTAATGTGTTCATATCTTAGCAAAAGGAAGAGTTTCTCCTAACTGCAGACAAAGGGAAATGGAAAGAAAAAGCTTTTCAAGCATTAGAATTTATTTAGGAAAAAAATCTCCACGAACACAACCTGGCAAAATGCAGTATGTTTGGTGAAATACTGGTGCTAAGAGACCATCCAGCTTTCCCACGTGCCAGATGCCTGACAGCTCTCCACATAAGTCTTTCTAGCTTTGCTGCTGTGAGAAGGTAGTACAGAAGTGGTGCAGACAGATTTCACTGAAGAAGCCTGAAAGAGGCAGGGTGAAGAATGCAGAAGCCCCAGGAGGTTGGCATGAGGCTGGACACTGAAGAGGAGGAGGGAGACAGACTTCTATAATAACTGACCTGAGTCACCCAGGCTCATTCCTAATCAAGTTCTGTTGAAGCCAAGTCTTTTGTGGTTTTGTGTTGTTGTAAACGTCCTTTGCAAACCACATCCTCTGAGCCTGTGGAAGGCAGCGGCGTTTATAAATCTCCCTCTGCTCTCCCGCTTCCTCCACTGCTCCCTGGCCTGTGTGGCTTTGCCATTTGCCTGCTTCCTTCCTCTTGTTCATGCATATTTGAAGCTCTGCCAACCAGATTTAGTGATAGAGGCATCTCCACTCGGGGTTAGTGGAGCCTGGGGCAAGGATGGTTTCTCTACTTTTTACCTTTCTGTGCTCTGAGCCTTTTTCCCCTCGGGGCCTTCCCCTGCCCCTTTGCATTCTGGCCCCAACACCTTGCCTCTCGTCTGTACGTCGGGCCCCAGCCAGACGTTACCACACTGCACATGGAGCTTCCTCCCAGCTTCCCCCAGTCCCCAACCACATCCGATCCTGCTGGGTGTGTTTGTGAGGCACTACTCGGTTTAGCTTGTCCAGGTGTTGGTGACCAGGGAGAGGTGGGGGCAGGGTGAATGTGTGCATGTGTGTTGCTTGCATACTCTTTCGCATTACTTTTAACAATTTTGCTTTAACTTCTATAACCCAAGGTGACTGGCATGATGTTAAACTCCCAAATCTCCCTGCGGCTGTCAGCCTTTCCCTTCTTCCTGCCTTTTGTGAGGGATCACTCAAATATTCTATGGAGTTCCCAAGAGCATTTAAGGCTATTCCCTTTTTACTCCCATCTCTTCCCAACTCCCTCCTCCTCTCTGTTACAGAGGTATCTGAACACTCTTGCAGTCCTTAGTGTGTCTCCACAAGCTGTCTTCAGGCAGACTCCAGCTGTGCAGATGAGGTGGTAGGAAGCTTTAGCATGCAGCGGGGAAGTGACCTGCCCAAAATCCCCAGGTGGCTATGGTGATACTGGGGGGAGAATCTACCTCCTAATGCCCAGCCATAGTGCCTTAACTATGAGCCTGTTTCTTCTAGCTCACAAATTCAGTGGTGACTTGGTCTTAGTCCCATGCCACACCATGTTATGAAACAAAAAAATCCATTCTAAGCCCATAGTCCAGACCATCATGAGATTGAGGGATCTGATCAGTGTGGTGGTGCTAGGCAGGAGTAGACTTGAGGGGCATGACTGGGGTCTGGGCAGCAGAATGAAGCCTTCCCAGCATAAGGTGTGCTCCATTCGATAGGAAGGAGGAAAGGCTGCTCTGTCACTGTTGGAACTGAATTCAAGTGTAGTAAAAGAGTGGCTGTGGAGTTTGTGACCCTGTGTTTCGTGTGCTTTTTGTAGAGGGCTTTGCATGGCCTTAGAGCGTAGATTCTTGTGTAACAAGTGACTGTGTAACTCTGTTTCCCTTTCCCCTCTTCATCAAGGAAACTCAGCCCTTGCTACCTCTCACCTCAGCCCTGTTGCTGCTGTGCTTTCGAGAGATGGCAGATTGAATGTTGGTGCGATTCCCGTAGGCACAGGAATTCCCCCAGGCCCTGCCAGCAGAAACGAGAGCCGGCTGCTTGATGCATCTTGACAAGGGCTGATGCTCACCAGCGTGGGCATCCAGTGCTGCCTCCTCTCTGACTCTGCTTTCCAGGATGGAGCAAAAGCAGCAGCTTGCTTGCTAAAATTACATCTTAGGGGCAGGTGGGTTGGGAGAGAGTGTAAAGCAGGCAGGCTTTTATTTTTGTATTGTTACTCCCCTTGAAGGGCCTGTCAGATCCCAGGCTTTTTTTTTTTATCACTTCAATTATTGTGTGGCAGGCACTAGTTTCTGCAGCAGGAAAATTGGTGGCTCATGTGCTGGAAGGCAGGTGTGGATAAACAAGGTGGAAATCTCCCCACAGGCAGACTTCACATGCCAATTGAAAATTGGCTTCCCCTGTGGAGGGGAGGGAGAGTAGGTTAACCCTGACATGCTTATGAAGGCACGAGTTTTTCACTTTGACACTTAAATGGCTAGAGTCTTGTTTTGGATGTGCAGCTTGCTTTGGAGACAGTCCCCAGGGGCTTGGAGCACAACATATATGGGAGTGGGCGGTGGATTGTGTCGGAGGAAATCGGCTGATGCAAAGGTTGTAGTTGGAGAATTGATAATGCTGGACACTGTCATACACTTAAGCACAGATCTGAAATCGGTTTTCTGCAAGACACGGGCTCTTTGCCTCCTTTACACAGAGGAAAAACTGGAACTTTAGGCAGACTACGCTGAACCACCGCACCGACTGGAGATTGTTTCCTTTTCCTCATTCTGCTCCCTCCACTGCTGTATTGCAGCTCTTAAATTCTGGATCACAGCCCTGCAGGTACCAGGGGTTGTTGAGTGAAATCATGCCTGACCAGTCTAATAGATGTCTGTGATGGGATGATTGGCTCAGTGGATGAGGGGAGAGCAGCGGATGGTGTTTATCTTCTCTTTATCAAGGTTTTGGATACCATCTCCTGCAACCTCCTCACAGACAAGGTGATGAATTGGAGACGGATAAGCATACTGTGAGGTGTATTGACAACTGGGTGAACTTCCAAGCTCGTGGCTGTGATCAGTGGTGCAAAATCTAGCCAGAGGCTAACCGCTGGTGCTGTACCCCAGGGATTGACACTGGGGCTGATACTGGTTATCATATCTGTTACTGGTTTGAATGGTGGGGCAGAATGGCACCATCAGCAAGCTTGCAGATGGCACAAAGTTGGGCGGAGTTGTTGGTACACCAGATAAGTGTCCTGCAATTCAGAGGGACCTTGACAGGTTGGAGAAATGGGCAGGCAGAAACCTCATGTAGCTCAACAGAGAGAAGTGCAAGATCCTACACCTGGAGAAGAGTAACTCCATAACAACAACCTCCTGGAGGCTGACTGTCGGGAAAGCAGCTTTGCAGGAAAGGACATGGACAAGTTGACTGGTGCTGAGCTGTGTTAGGCATAGCTTTGCCAGCAGTTTGACTGCGGTCTTTCCCTGATGCTGAGCGCTAGTGAGACCACAGCTGCAGTGCTGTGTCTAGTTCAGGACTCTCCAGGGTGAGAGAGATGTGAACATACTGGAATGAGTCTGGTGAAGAGCCACAGGGGTGAAGGGGTTGGAGCATCATGTGAGAAGAGGCTGTGAGAGCTGTAACTTGTTAGCCTCAAGAAGAGAAGGCTCAGCCAGGATCTTATTAATGTGTGTAAAAATACCTCAAAGGAGGATGCCTAGAGGATGGAGCCAGGCTCTCAAGTTGTGTCCACTGACAGGACAGGATGCAGTGGGCACAAAGTGAAACACAGGAGGGCCTGTCTGAACAAGAGGAAACACTTTTTTTACTGTGAGAGTCACTCAGCAGTGGCACAGGTTGCCCAGGAAGGTTGTGGAGTCTCCATCCTTGGGGATTACTCAAAAACAATCTGGACGTTATCCTGGGCAGCTGGCTTTAGGTGGCCCTGCTTGAGCAGGTCAGGTTGGACAAGATGACCTCCAGAGCTTGCTCTCAACCATTCTGTGAATAAAGAGGTTGAAGCTAAGTTTTTCTCAATGTCAGTTTGCGACAAGATGAGAGGCAATATGTGATAAATGAAATACAGAAGGTCTTACTTAAGCATTGAAAAATAAAAAACCAAACAAAACAAAAAAACCCAAACAAAGCCAACCCAAACCCCAACAGTTCTATATGGTGTGTCTAAACAAGGTTGGCTAGAAAAATAGTGGAATGTCTGTCCTTAGAGAGACTCAAACTCTGACTCGACGTGGCCCTTAGCATCCTGTTCTAGTTGACCCTGCCAGCTGACTTCCAGAGGGCCCTTCCAACCATAACTGTTCCGTGAATGCTTCAAGCCAGCTTCTGCAGAAAGTTGGGCAGAACTTGACAATAATGAGATTCTGCCTGAGCGGGTTAACGAGGCGCTCTCAGCCCTTCCCTCAGCGAAGGGAGGGTGACTGGGAGGCCTGAGGGAAGGCCGCAGGCAGGCCCAGCAAAGCTCTGTACCCTTGCTGTGAGCTGGCCCGGGGCAACCAGCTTTGGGGTGATCAAAGCAGATGCCAGGAGGCTTTTGCTAAAGCCTGAGAGAAGGAGATGGGGGGGGTGGGGTGGATGGGGTAATACAGCGGGAGTGCTGTGGGTGCGGAGTTGGTTCACTGGTTTGCACTCTGGCAGTGTAAACTGTCTATCCGAGCACCCTTCCCACTAGCCACGTGGAAATTGTCCGTGAGCTTGAGACTGCCAAAAATCCTTCTCCTTCCTGCCTGTGTTGCCCTTTCCTCTGTCTGCTCGTGGTTATCGCTTCAGCCCAATTGTTGGCTTTTGACATTTTCTGGCCCTCTAGTCCCTCATTATCACCTTTCCACCCTGCCACAAGATTCCTAGACATCAGTCATCCTCTCCTTCAGTCTGGCTGTCAGCTGATCCATTCTGCACAGTCTTGAGATGGGAGCCACGTCTTGCCCCCTTCCCACATGTCCTGCCTGGCTCCCTAACACCTCCTGGGAGAGTTTCAAAACCTGTGGTTGCATTTCCCTGCTTGCCTAGTGGTGCGTTAGGATCCCACAGAGCCTGATGCCTTTCACTTTAATGTGTCTGACCTCGGGGATCAATACTGCTGTTTTGGCCAAAGAAATAACCGTGCATAACGAGGTTTATAGCATTGATTCCCTAGGCTAGGGCTCTTTGTTTTCACAAGCCACCAAGCTTGTCCCTCCCTTCCAAATAACCTGGATTGACAAATAAAATGTAAAAAATCAATAGTCGTCTCCGTGCTTTTCTGGCCTGGGGGCATCCATGTGACCTAAACACCCTCCCTTCTCACCTCACCCTCTAGCAATCAGTGAGCTGCATCCCCATGTTGCTGGGCTGGTTGAGGTCTGATGATGAATGTGTTGCTGCTGCATAGAGGGAATAGAAATTATTTCCTGCTCAGCAGTGTGATTTAAAAGTGTTGGGGACGGGGAGAGGACCCGTAGGCTGCTTTTGATGTGCTCAGGTGGGCAGGATATGCTCCTCATCAGTCCTTCTCAACCCTTGTCATTAGATATGCAAATGATTACCAATTGTTGGCTGATTTGTTTTTTAATTTATTTGTCTTTGAATGAGATCCCATTGCTAGTGAACATCTCCCTTGGTTGCTGGTTGTTATCCCCTGATGGACATCTCCGGGAATCTGCCCTGGATCGAGTGGTTTTTTCCAGTTCTTGCCATCTTTCTCCTGAGCTCTGCCCATACCAGGGCGGGAAAAGGCCTATTTGTATTGCTGCTTATTTTGGAAACCCTTCGCTCCTTCCTGTGTCACAGCTTCCGAGGAGGAGCAGCACAGTGCAGAGGCTTATTGGGACAGTGTACCCTGTTGCCTGATGTCTGCCCAGGGCAGCAGGGACCACGGCAGGTTCTGGCTGTAGCTGATTTCAGCTGAAGATAGCTTTCCTGTGTGAAATGTAGCCTTTCAGGGAAGTGAAGAATGGAAATTCTTATTGATTCGTGTTACTCTTCCCTCAGTGAAGCTGGGAAACTGGGAAACTTCTCCCAAAAAGGAAGGAGTGGGGAAAAGGCTTTCATAGTTCTTGGTCTTGATTACAATTTTAAGGCAATAATGGCTCTTCTTAATTAAGAGCAAACTTGAAATGCCACCCTAGAGAGCTAGTCATGCACACATATGTGAACTTGCTCTCTGTTTTCTTCTTTTCTACTATGTAAGCTTCATACATTGTGTTTCAGAAACAATTCCCTCCCCATTATCATTAAACAAGCTCTGGAAAAACACAAAAGCCAAGGTGCAGGTCTGCCTTTTGACGGTACATGCTAGTCTGTTGGGCATCCAGCTGTACCCTAGAGCTTGTGTGCGCTCGTGATTTTGATGAGCAGGGTGCATGGTCTCCTTGCAAACTCTGGGAAGGGGCCAGTTTTTCTCCATGTCCTTTGCTATAAAATGAAATGTGTCCATGGAGAATACTATACTCTTATTCAAAGGCTATTCAGTTATAATTGGTACAAGGGATGACAACGGGAAACGTGTTAGGATAGAAACCTTGCCTGGCAAAGGGTGTTTGTGAAAAGGACTTACTGGTCTCTGTGCTGCCTGGGACAATTATTTCATTGACAATAAAAGGGTAGTGGATTTGGTGTAAGCAACATTCAGTCTTGCTGTTGAAAAGCTTCTCACCTTAAGGTACAGCTCCCAAATACACTTGAGCTTTGTAGTATGATCTTTCTGACCATTAGAAGCATGAGTCTGTAGTTTCTTGTGCTGTTGATTCTGTTGGTTCCCTTTTACCTCACATTTCCATGGTATCTGTCACACTCAGGTCTCTAAAGCTTCAAGTGTGATTGCTGTTTGCTCCCTAATTGTCCCTTGCTAGGGTATTTCAGAAAGCTCTGGGACAGTGATCAGAACAGGCAAGCAGGAATCAGGATTTCTGGGTCATCTTCTCAGCTCTGCCACCAACTGCATGATCTGAGTTGAGTCATTTAGTGTCTGTTTTGTTTTGCAATGTCATCATCTTTACACTCAGTTTTTTCTGTTGTAGGTTTTACACTCACTTTTTTCTGTTGTAGGTTTTCCAACAAGTGGATTTCAACAAGAAGCCAGGACGTATAAGTGCTAAACCTATAAACTTTGCAGTGATCTTGAAGCTTTCCAATGCCAACCTGCAGGAGAAGGCCTACCGTGTGAGTGGAACCCCAGTAGCCAACTCTGTACATAACAGTGACCCTAGCAGTATGCTTTGTGTTCCTGTCCTGTCAGGGTGGAGACTTATTTCCCAATCTTGACTCTATAGGGTTTAGTTCCTATCTGATATCTCTATTTCTGCTTCCCCTACCCAGGATGGGCTCATTGAACATCTCTATGACCTCATGCTTGAGTATCTCCACTGCCAAGCCTGCAGCATTGGATTCCCAGAGCTGGTTCTCCCCACTGTCATTCAGGTGAGATACAAGATGCTTCTCGGTCGTGCCACGAATGTGCACAGAGCAGGATAAAGTTAAGTGAACTCAAGATGATCCTCACAATATGAGGGGAGAGCAGTTTACCTCTTCTTAATTATAGTTTTTGTTTGCATTTTGGGGAATTCTTGGGGAGATACAGAGGCATTACATTTAATTAGGAGGCTGCAGGTAGGTGGAAGTGGCTATGGAGTTAGCTGCTCTTTTGGGAGCCAGAGTGGAACAGAGGGCTGCATAACTGCTGTAAAGGTGTGGTTTTGACTAGGGAATGTAGATGATTTCTTGGCAATTCAGAGTTGTCCAAATTGCTGCCTGGTCTCAGAGCAGCGAGCCCATACTTCTCCTCGCCTTACAGCCTCCCTCACATGCTCTCCACAAGATGGCAATCTTCCCTCCTTTCACAGTGTCTCTATCAAATGGGGCACTTTCTCCCCGAGTCCCTCCGTGCAAAACAGTACAATTCTTGTCTCCATCCCTCCTCCTCGCTGCACCCAACAGCAGCGCTGCAAAGCAGTCTCCTTTGCCTTTCCCCTGGCGTTCCGCAGCGCAAGGTGTTCTTCCTAGCCGCTTCACGCTGATACACTTCATCGTCTGCCACAAAGCTGCCTAACAGCGCTGTGCATCTGGGTGTGTTGTGCCTAATCCTGCCCTCGTACCTTGCTAGCTGGGTGGCTTCGGTTTTGAACGAGCAGTGACCTCTGCTTTGGATGGCAAGGTTGCTCAGTGCAAGCGTGCTGGAACTTATTCCTTCCCTTCCTCCTGGTCCTCTATTTTTAACTCAGGAGTGGCAGGTGTCATGCACGTTTGGCAGAGGGCTGCTATCGTATCCTCAGTGGGGGCACGAGCCTCTGCTTTGGTGTCTGCCGTGAGACCCTGTGTCCGCATACCTTGTTGCCGTGATGCCTCTGGTTGACGTGGGAGCAATGCCTCGGTTGGGACCTACAGGCTGCTCGGGAAGCAAATCTCCTCGCTTCTGCTGTCTGTAACAGGCTGGCATCTGTCAGGCTCGTGACTCTTGGCTGGGTCCCTGCAGCCTGGCACAGGCCACTGCCTGGCTGGCAGTGGGCTGCTTTGGCTAATGTGAGCTGACAGGCGCTCTCTGCGCGAGGAGAGCAGCTCCTGTGCTTGCTCCCGCCTTGCGTGCTCCTCGCTTATCGGCGGCGAACAAAGCCCTTTCCTCTCAGCCAGCAGCTGTTGAGAGCATCGAAGCTGTCAGAGCCGATGTTCTCGCTGGAATGAAAAACGGCTGACGGCCCTCTGGCACCGAGCTCCCTGTGGCTTCCAAACACGCCCTGGGACCAGCCTGTATTTCTGCAGAGAATTAATGGTATCGGATTCCTATTTGGCTGCCACGAACCACAGCCTCGTGGCGTCTGCTGGGCTGGGGTGCTGAGGTTAGCTTCCCAAAATCTCAGAGTCTTCGGGAAAGTTGGGGGGGAGGGTGAGGCCTTTCTCCTGGAACAGTTCCAGTTAACTGTAAAAATCCATCTGTCCTGATTCTTCCTCCCCAATGAGCTCAGGCTTCTCTCAGTGTCGTGTCGTAGGGGCTGTGTTCCAGCTGGCGAGGGTTATATTCCTCGTCTCCTGGTCAGCGGCTTTGGGAGAAGGTAGGCTGAACTGCCTTCAAATTGAACTTTAAAACCTCCTTGCCTGGAAGGCAGGAGCACCCCGGCAGATCAAAGGAAAGGAGAGCTAGTAGGGGCTGCTGTTCTGCCCAGCTGGGATGACCCCGTGGCGGTCACTGCTGCCACAGGCTGGTAAGGAGCTCAGAGCCTCCATTTCTGGATGCTCGGAAGAGCCTGCGTCTTCCCTCCTCTAGAGCCCTGACAGGCATCACAGAGCAGAGATGGGAGGTTAGAGGGAAAAACTGGGCAGGCGTTGCTAAGGGGTAGGTACTGCTGGGTGGAAGCAGGAGGTGGCATGATCTAGGCATGACTTGCAGCTAGACAGAAGGGCAGGAGGTGGTGGTTTGCCTTGCCAGCAGCCATTCCTGCTGCTGCTCACGCTCTGTCCTGAGTTTTGTATTCCCTCTGCTTGATTTGGGTTCCCTGCAACACACACCCCCAGCTGCTTCAGATCATTTACAGTTCCCTGCGCCGTTTACAGTAAGAGGAGCTGGTATTTTTGCTGTGGTCTCTGCTGGTATAAACCATTGGTGTTTAAGGCTGGCAGTTTGACAGAATCAATCCCACTAATCACAGAGCTGCTTAGCTACAAACCAGTGTGAGATGTTAATGACGTACACGCGCACACACATGCACACGTATGTTCTGATTGCTTTTATTCTGGAAAGATACGGTGGTTGTATTTGGCAGAGTGGAAAAAGGCGTACGCAGTCCCTTTCTTTCTCTCGCTCTCCTCCATCTTCTTTTACCTTCTTGGTTGTGTTCCCTGCCTTTTAACACAGGACTGAGATCTCATTACGTTTTGTTAATATCTGTGGCAGATAGTGGTGGGACTGTGAGGGATTGCAGGGGTAGGGGAGAGGAGGGGGAAAGAAGAAATGAAGCATACGGCTGTGAGAGCAAGCGCACAACACTAACCTGCACAGATAGAGCCTCAGATTCTGCAGGATTTCTGGTGACACTTCTGCAACGGAAGAAAAATGATAATGTATGTGGCAGCGGATGAAATGGATCTGGGGCTGCAGCTGTGGGGATCAAGTGAGATAAATCGAATGACAAATGCATCTCTCAGTGGAGATAAATATGCAGCACCTATAAAAAAAATAAATATTTTAGAAAGGGGGGTGAGGGTAGGACAGGCTTCACCAGCAGAATAGTTTTGCTGATGGTTTCTTTGTGCTTGTTTGATGCTTTGTGGAAAGGGGGGAAGGTGTTCGTGTTAACTCCCATTTTTCTGAGCTGGATGTGTGATGGCAGGTGGGTGTTTGCTAGGGATAAAGGGACAAGAGAAGCCCCTGCTGCTGGGTAGTGGGAGACGTTCTCCATGTGTGGAGCAGACAGCAGGTCCTGCAGCAATACACCCATCAGGAGAGCAGTGTCCTGACAGGGGCTAGGTGTGACTGTCACCTCTTAATTAACATTTAATACCTACCCACTTGGCATGTAAGATCAAGCCCACATGTAGGCATCGTCTTCCTTCCCCCAGCTCTGTCTTGTGAGGCAAAACATTTGAAGCCATAAGTAGAGAAGGCACTACTGGATTTGCTGACTAGAAACATTTTGTCTCTGTCATGATAGCATCTGTATGTCCCCGCTGAGATGAAGGTTCCATTGTGGTTAACCATTTTCTTCTGCCTTGCTGGATCTCTTTCTCTAAATCAAGTGTCTGTAGTGTGTGTGTGTATCTTTGGCTCCAGCAAAGAGCATGGCCTGCAGAATTTGGACAGCACTCCAGAGGCTTGTCTTGGAGTTGGTGAAAACTGTTAGCAGACGGTATAGCAAACGGAAATTCAAGCCATGAGTCAATCTGGACACCCCCATCTCTCTGCCATCAAGAGTGTCCACTGCTGCCTCAGCTTTTAGTTTGGAGGTGTCAGAACAGTGCAGTGGTGTTGAAGGGTGGTTTGTATCGGGAGGGGAAGTCTTCTTTGGTGGGGAGAAAAGAGGTTCGCTTGAGGACAAGGCTACTGAGATGAAAAAAAAAGAAAACAACACAAAAACAGGCTCTTTTTTGCAATGAAGTCTCGTTGTCTGAGAGTAGTGGAGTGTGCTTTAGGTGCGGAGGAAGGGGAAGAGCAGATTCTCTGTGAGTAGGATGGTCCTTGCCCTTTCAGGCAGCAGTAGGGTTTGTGGTTTCCTGGCAGACTGGCTCTTGTCCTGAGAGTTACGCTCTAAAACAAAGAATTGTCTAGGCACGTGCTGCACAAGTTGTCCACAGGGAGGGTTATTTTGTAAATTTTTGTGTGGTGGGTGTGTGGGTTTGTGCCCTTGAAAAATCAGTGGTGCCAGTTGAGTTGGTACAGTCAGACGTGAAGCATTGACCCCGTGTGACTCTGCAGATGGTCATCTGTCCTGAGCCACAGCTCTGCTGCTGTAGCAGCACCAACTTTTCCCACCGAGCTGTGCCAAAGATCGTTACTCCCAGCCCACAGACACTTCCACCCCCAATTTTAAGACTCTTCTCAAACGCTGCCTTTAGTCCCAGCCATCAGTCTCATCCACAGCCTCTTGCTGTTCCCATTCCAGTATCAACTGGTGTTCTACAGTCTTAACCCATGGACACCTTTCCCTGTTCTAATCCCCTGTACTTTTGGCCACCTAGCATCCATGGGTATCCACTGTTCTTCCTGATCTCCGTGCATCTGGTCCACGATCCCTCTTACTATTTGGCTGAGCAGGAGACAGTGATCTGTTAACTGCAGTGGCAGCCAGGAGCTGAGGCCCCAGAGAGCACAGACTTTTTTCCTGCTGGCTGCTTGAACTCCACTGATAGGGGTTTTTGTCAGAAAGAAGTAGCGTTAAAGGGTGTAAGGGCTGTTTCTGAGCAAGGCCCCTGCGCGGGGTTGGGTACCAACATCTGGCCTGTCTCTGCAAATGTTTGCATCCTCCCAGCCCAGGGTGGCAGGAGCCCCAGGGCTGAATATGGATGATACATTGGAGTAGGGTATGAATTGAAGGGAAAAGGCGCCCCATGCTGTCTGTCACTGGGGGTGGGAAATGTTTTTTTGCTGATGGGATCTGTTTATGGAAACTATTACATTGCTTTCATTCTTCCTCTCCTTTTTCCTCCTCCCAGCTAAAATCTTTCCTGAAGGAATGCAAGGTTGCCAACTACTGCAAGCCTATCCGGCAGCTCCTGGAGAAACTGCAGGAAAATTCTGCCTACATCGCCAGCAGGCGTCAGAAAGCTACCTTCGGTGTGGCCAGCAGGGAGTCTGTGGTGAGTCTGCTGCTTCGATTTGGGCTTCCTGGAAAGACAGGCAGGCTCCGGCTGCTGGGGTTGAGCGGGTGGCAGAGGGAGGAGGGATGACGAGATCATGGAAAACAGGAGGGTGTGGGGTGGGGCAGATGTTCACAAACAACTGAACTCACAGGGCTCTGATGCTATAGCTGGCAAGACTCTGCAGCCAAGAGCCTCGTGGAAAACACAGCCCGTAAATTATACCCTTGTGTTATGTGTAACACACACACACATGCATGGAAGTGTGTTGCTTTGCTGGGACATGTCCTTTGCTGGAGAAGTTCCTTGTTTTTCATTATCCCACTCCTGATACGTAGGTGCCAGTTTGTGCCTAAAGTGATAGGGGGGATTCTGCCGCCTCTGTGAGCACGTTGTTTCCTCCTAAACTGTAGAGACCAGCCTGCAGCAGTGTAGAACCAAGCCACTGGCAGACTGGTATGTGGCAGTTTAGGATCCCGAGGCAAACCTTTCCCTGTTTTCCTGGGCCCTTGTGGAGACAGTGTTATAGAATCAGGAAAGTCATGAGCCGTACGAGTAGTGATCGGGCATCCTGGGCACTGCAGTTGCTTCTCAAGAGAGATGCTGGTATATTCTGTCTGCAGAATCCGTCTAAGAGTCCATCCTGCTGAGAAAATGCTGAGCACATCTGACACCTAGAAAAGTTGCAGTAGCTCTGGGTGGCTCATAGGGCCTGTGGAGCAGTTGAGTTAAAGGTCAGGATTCTCCCTTAGTGATGAGATGGAGAGGGGTGACTAAGGTGATGGTGGAGAGAACTGTAGCACAGCTAGAAAGCAATATAACAGAGGATGTGTTAGGTAGTAACTGGCCATGTGGCTAATGGGCTGAGAGATGCTCCCTTTCTCCTTGTTTCCCCTGCTCCAGGAGTCTGCCTGCTCTAAGCCAGGTCCTCCTAGGGACAGTGTAGCATATTGTCAGGACATTCCTTGCGTGAAGCTTTTTTTTTTTTCCATTTGCTTTGCTTCATCCTTCTTTGGGGACTTGTTGACCTGACCTAAACTCTGAGGTATTTGAAATCCAGGCCCTAAGTAAGTGAAGCCAAAGGGAAGGAAGCCTTGTTAATGAAGCTTGCTTTGTGTGTCCTTTGGGTTGGACGTTTTATCTTTGCCTTTCATCCAGCACAGCAGCCTTTGCAAGCCTGCAACTATGTGTGCGTGCCTCAATGTGTGAGAGGAAGTAGCGTGTCTGCCTCTTCCTTGCCTGGCAGGAGAGAGGTGAAAGTATCTTTGCCTGCAAGGCAATTGATGGGTCAGAGTGGTTTCTCTGGCCGCAAGCTATCGTTGGAAAATCTGGATTTCTCCATCGTTGAAAGCTCCACCTGTTGACGTGGGGCTGGGCGTGGAGCAGAAGTTGCAGTGCGGACTAATTTGTCTTCAGACACTAAGGGGCAGGGACTGCAGGAAAATTAGCCTTTGAAATCTTGACGTATCAATGCCAGGACACAGCAGTGCTATTCTGGGATTAGGGGATTGATGGAACTGGGTTTGAAGTGACTAAGTAGTGTTTGGTTCTGTAAATGCCATTCTGGGTTGGACTGTTTTGCTAAAGGAATTATGCTTCCCATCTGGAGTGAAGTGGTTAGGGTTTTGTTTTTTCCTCTTTTTTGCGGGCAACGCTGTGACCACCCACCCACTCTGCAGAGGCAGAGATTTCAGCCTCTAGGGCTCTCCATGAAACAGATGGGCTGGGGAAGGTCGTTGGCTAAATAAAACAGGGTTTCCAACAACTCTGACACTCTCTGCTTTTCCCAGCAGCTCTGGCTGCAGTCCCTTGTGTAAGAAGTAAATAATTATTTTAACATCTTGCTGCCCGTGTGTCTCCTAGTTGACATTGGTGCACCTGCTTTCCCAGGGACATCTGGGTGGCTGAGTAGCATGAATCAGGCAGGCTTGGCTCTGGAGGGGCAGCAACAGGCAGCCTGCCTTGAGTATGGGCGGTTGGTTGAGGGAAGCAGGCACCAGTTCGCCAAACCTGTTTGGAAACGGCTGTTCTGCCGTTTGAGGGGATGGAGCACCAGTGTGAAATGCTGCTCAGGGAGGATGCCTGGATTGCCTGTGCAGTCTGTATTTTTGGACTGTGCTGTTGTGCTGTGGGAGAAGGGAGCCTTTCTCTTCCTTCAGTTAACAGGGTATCAGTGCTCCTGGGAGCAGAGGAACCAGCCCACTCGGTACTTCTGTGGGGTGGAGGAACTCTAGTGGCTTATCTTTTGTGCCCAGGTGGCCCTGAGTTTTCCCCCATGCCTTCGCAAGCAGATGGTGTAGGTTCCCAAGAAGGGCCGAACCCCGAGCCTGGGCTTCCCAGAACGATTTGGAGTGTCCCTCGAAGTCTGGGTTGAGTTTGCCAGGCTCTCTCCCAAGATATGTGGGGCATTGGCACTTCTCATCAGCAAACGCTGCCAGAAAAGGGAAAGGAAGGAGCGGGGAGAGGGAAGGGGAGGTATTTGCATGTCCCCCTTGCCAGCAAGAGCAATTGAAAGCGAATTCTCTCTGGTTTTCACATGCATGCATTTGTGCCTGCGCCGCTGTAGGGAGCAGAGCCCAAATGCTGAGCTAGTTCTTCCCTGCAACATGCTGAAATGCAGCTTTCATGGGTGGAATTACAGAGTAGTGGGCGTGTTTTAGAAAGGTGGGGTTTACCTAGGGGTCTATATTAGATAGTTTTGAAGAAGAAACAGCCTTGGAATTGAACTTAGTTCTGCTGCGGGGGGAGCATGGTGGTGCAATGTTTAACTTAACTTGGAGGGATTCCTCCTGGCATCCCAAGAACTGTGGTATGGAGGGATGCACACACCAGATGTGTTCAGCCTGACTTCTTCCACGTTATTTTAAGATTGAGAACCTTTTTTTTTTTTTTGGTAAGAAGCAGGTTAATTTTTGAGAGTCGGTGCTTTTGTGAGAGTACAATGCTAACAGGTTACTATAATAATTAAGGTCTTTGTGAGGGGAGCTAAAAAAAGGTGGAGCCCGCAGCTGAAGTTGATCCAGATGCATAACGTGCAGCTCTGATTTTAGGTTTGTCTGCACAATCCCCTGGATTGGCAGGGGAAAATGCAAGGAAGGAACAAGACCTGCAGCGTGTGCTGGGCTGCATTACAGCCCTGTGGCTCCCAGGCAGAGCTTTGTGCTGAGCTGGGGAACCTTCGTTTAAGAACAGTGCAGCCCAGCAGGCCGTCATGCTTAATGAAATGCAGCGAGGGAATGAGCTGATGGAAAGCATTGCCTCGTTTCCACGGGATTACCGGATCTTCTGCGCTCCTATCCCCGTCTCACGTGTCAGATGGGAGGTTTTTCTGAAGGGTGGGTGATGATCTCTGTTACGTTTGTACAGGTGCTGGCACCGCGGGCTTGATCCATGCTGGGTGTTGCCTTACAGCACAGCGATGCAAAAGCAGTAGTAGAAGGAGAATTGCAAGTAGTTTGTGATGTGGGTGTGATGGCATCCGCTTTCTCAAAATTCCCGTGGAGGCGTTCTGACTAGAGGGATGGGAGTGTTTTAATGGTCTTTTTTATCTCTGGATTCTAGCACACTTTCAAGCCAAAAGAGCTGTATCAGACAGCACAAATAGACTTTTGCCTTCTGAAAGCAGAGTCTTTCTCAGAAGCTGTCCATACCAAGCAGCGTCAACAAATGGCCTGATTACAGCTGGCAGCCGGATAGGAGCCTGATCTATAAATGGGGTAACTTTGTCCTCCTCAGGAATGACTCCTCTTGCCACAGCGGTGGGTCAGATCGACAGTAAAGCTGCGCTGTCTGCTGGCTGGCGTCTCCGCTAGCGAGTGCTGCCGGAGCCGGCGGTGCATCGGCTGTGCTTCCAGTCAGCCTGCCGGGGAGGTGACCAGAGAGCAGACTGGGAGCCGTGTTACAACCGGTCCCGTGGGGATTGTGCGAGTCTGGGACCCGTGATTGCCAGAAAGGGCCCGTTTGGCTTGATGCAGTATTGGTAGCGCCTGCTGTAGGCTGCGCAAATGGATTCCGCGCCGTTAAGAGTGCAGGCGACACAAGCTGGTCACCGTTTAATTGCCAAAGTTCAGCTCTTGGTGCCAGCTGCAGGGACCACAGATCATCTCCACTTCCCTCCCAGCGATGGGGCAAATCAAGGGCTGGCAGAGCCTTGATGTCTTTTCACCTCACAGTGTATCCTGAGTACTTGCTCAGCTGTGTAAGCTGGGAGCTCTGCGCCGCTATCCGTTGCGGAGACCTGCCCTTCCTGCCTTGTTCATCCACTGCTCTTTAAACAGACTTCTTCCTCCACCCTGTCTCACAGGCTGCAGCCCACACACCAGAGCTCCCTAGTTTTGGGGCTCTGCTCCCCAGCAGCAGTTGATTTCAAATCTGCTGAAGAATATTTGAGCTGCAGCTGTGTTTTGTGCTGTGAAGGTGGTCTGGCTTTGTGTCCCCACCCTCGAAACAGGAGCATTGTGTACGCATAGCTGCCCGTGCTGAGCTCTGGATTTGTTCTCAGCCCTGGATTCAGGATACCCTTTTTGGATCTGTGTTGACCTTTGTAGCTATGCTAACCTTTGTTCCTCTTCCTCATTCCCTTCCTCCTTTGCCTGTTTCAATTCCTACTTGTATGTCATGTCTTTCTGCCTACCTTAGATTGACTTTTTACTGTGGGGTAATGCAAAGCTTCTGGGCACTGTGGTAATCCGGTTAACAGGTAGAGCTCTGTGTGGGTTTTAAGTTAAAAGGATGTCGACAGGTTAAGAAGAATGTATTTTAATATGACATACCACCCCCCCCCCTTTCAGCACTTACACACTGAATGATTGAAGCGTAAAAGAATTTTTAACCATCTAATTTCCTTCCCACCATTTACGGTGTTTGCACCTCCTTATTCTCCCTGCTTGGACAGTGGAAACAGGCTCAGCACTTCATGCTCTGCTCTCTCAAGGTTGGGATGAGTCCCAGAGCCTGCAGGGGAATGTTTGTTTCAAAAATAAATGCTTGGCTCTAGAACAGGGGGAACGGGCAATCAGACATCTCTGGTGCTTAGATATTGTAAATGCTTGCATGAGGTTTTTCTGAACTAAAAAGCAAGAACTGAGCAGGTGATCGAAAGCCTCCACTGAAGGAGCGAGGGACAAATTTTGTCCTGATAGATCCTCTGATCTGTCCCTTTGCTTCCTACCGTCAGGTTTTAGTTGAAGTAATTTGTTTTTCGTTACTGTAGACTGCATCATCTGACTTGACTTCTATGTCAGTGTCTCTCGCTGGAGCTAGAGTAGAGTCAATACATTCAAGGCCAAGGTAATAATGGTGGATCCCAGAAGGCGTTGAGCTGACTTTAGGAGAGCCTGTTGAGAGTTCTCAGCGATTCTGAGAATCAGACCTCTTCTGGAAGGGAGAAATAGGAATCTGGGAACCCACATTTCAGGGCACCGTGCTGAGAAAATTTGGTGATCTTCCTTAAGCTAAAGCATCTTGGGCACCACCTTTATGAAGGCTTTATGCTGTCCTTCAGCGCCATTGGTACCCTGTGCTTTGTACTGCAGAAGTAAGCGGTTGCATTGGCCAACCTGTCCGTTTCATCTTTTGGCTTTCTTTGATTTCCCTGTAGTGCCCAGGCATTGCTTTACCGAAGGAGAGTTTGTCACACCACTCCTGACTCAGTAGTTGCTTAAATGGCTGTGCCTGAATTCACACTTAGTCCTGCTGGCATTTTTAGCCCTGGTTGCCAATTTCCCACCCAGAAGCTGGGAAAAGGTAGTTTGAGAAAGGATCTTAACCTCTGCTCTTGACTCCCTGCATTTGCCAGGGTTGTATTGGAAAACTCCTTTGAAAACCATTCTTAAATTTGCACCTCCTCTCTCCACAGGAACAATGGGAGAAGCAGGTCAAAGAGGAGGGCACACCTCTGACCAAGTATTATACGCAGTGGAAGAAGCTAAGAGAGAAGGAGATACAACTGGAAATCAGCGGCAAAGAAAGGGTAAGAATGAAACACCAGACTTACTGGATGTGATGTGTTGCATGGGAAGAGAAGGGAGCCATGTCCTGGCAGCAGGATGGTGGCTGGTCAAAACCAGCTCCACTGGTGTGAGTTGAAATTGGCTGGAGCCGTGTGAGCACGTGGGCTGGATGTTCTTGGGAAGAGCGTGAGTGTGGCTGGACGGCAGCCTAGCCGGTGTCTCCAGCTCCCTGCGGGTTTCTCTTGCTGGGATCTCCAGGAGCCACATGTGTCCCCTGCCTGCAGCCTGTGCGTTTGCCCAAGTTAACAGAGGATAGGTGAGATGGGGAAAAGTAGCACTAGGGTAAATTTCTCTCCATCCCTGCTTAGGCTCACGCTGTTCAAGACCCCTCAGTACAGCAGCTTTTGTAATTCAAGGCTAGGAAGCTGAAGGCAGTAGTGTGTACTGGCAGGGGTAGGTTGGGTAACAGGTTCCATCGTGTCTGAGCAACTGGGGCAATAGCCTTATCATGCCTGTTGCCTTTGGAACAAACATGTGATGTAGTTTCGAAGTTCGGACTGTACACGCGGTTCCTGTCCTGTGTGTTCATCCCCCCATTCACGGGCCTTCTCGCATTGCTTTGGGCGGTTTGCATCATTTCTTGCAAGCGGCGTTGCTTTCTTGATGGCAAAACAGAGTGGGTTGAGCTCGTGGAGGCCTTAAGCTCCTTTTCCAGCTCTGCAGAACGTGACTGGATTGCCGTGCTAGAACCTACCTTTGCAAGAAAGTAGGGAGGGAAGATGCCTCTCTTGGCAAAGGGAGTATCAGAGATGAGTTCTGTTCTGCATTTTCTTATTTCATCCCTGTGGGGGGTGGCTGGTTGTGAGGTGGGACTTGCTGTCTGGACAGAAGTGCTCAGGCTGCCGTTTCCCACATCTCCTGCCCAAGGGAGGGCTCCTTGGCCACTCCTCATGGCACTGCACTCCAGGATGTGGAAGGTGGGGGGTGGGAGCTTGCATACATTAGGAGTCTAAAGGAAAGCTGTCTTGATGCTAATGCAATGAAAGTGGCTGAGCTAGGCTCTTGGCCAGGGAGCAGGAAATAGATATAATTGGTGTCTCCAGCGTATGGCGGGGAACAATTAAAATGATCGATAGGACATGAGGATGACTGGCTCTGAGACAAGTCCCAGAGCATGGTAGCAGGCCTAGGAGATCCTAGAAATGCTCAGGATCGTATACCAGTCTGAGATAAGGACAGGGGGCTGAAATTCCCTGGAGCAGCCACGCAGAGGGAACAAAAAGCATGCTTGTTTTCTGTGCAAACCCAGCAGGAGAATGTGGCCTTTGCAGAAAGGAAGTTAGTGGGGGCAGAGCTAAGAAACGGCAAGTAGTGATGGCTGTGAGTGGGCCCAAAACTGGCCCTGCTGGTGGGACAAGCTGACACTTTCCTGGTACTGAAGCAGCTTATCACAAGGGGAGAGGAGGTCAGCCCTCAGCGTAGACAAGCCCCCGTCTCATGTTAAAGGGAGGAGGGGAGCCAGACCTCCTTGGGGTGGCCAGGGCCAGCTGAGGTGGAGAGCTCCCCTTGAGGGGGATTGCTTTTGTATGGGCAAGACTCAAGAGGGTGACTTCTGAAACCAGGGGAAGTCTGAAGGGCAGTGCCAGGGACTTGTTTTCTCGCGGAGAAAGTGGGCAGAACAGATAAACTGTGGAGACAGACAGACTTTGGAGTTAGCTTTCTGAAAAGCCTGTGGCTGCCTGGCGTCTTTGCTTGGTGAATGGGGCTGTTGTCTCTCTCGGTGGGGACTGCTAGCTTAATGATGCAGCATTGTGAGTCCCAGCAGGAGAGTGAACACCATGAGGCCCATTAGGGCTGGGAAAATCCATGTCCCATTAGCAGCCATTGGGGGGAAAAAATAATAACAGAAAAAAATCAGCCCGGCTCTCAGCTGCCATGAGCTGCATCTTGCCTTATATAACAACGCTGACCCCGTCTGCCCAGTCCATTTGCTTTTCCCAATGGTTTTTAATGGGATGTAGACTAATCGGCTTCATGAGACTCAGTAGATAGTAGCCATCTAGCCGGGGATTAAAAGGCTGGCCCCCAAATTACCTAATTACTTCTACTGTGCCATGAACACAGGCTGTATCTGTGAGCTGTGGCTCAGTACAAGTCTCATTCCTTTGCTTTGTGATCGCTCCGTAGCTAGTAGGGTGTTTTGGTGCCTTTCTTTCGAGGTGCCCATCTTGAAGGCACTCCTGTGGAGGCTCAGAAAGTTGGAGGTAGCACAACTCAGCACGATTCAACACCAGGTGCTTTTTAATACGCTCAGGTTAAGTTCGACCAGTACAGATGTCACCCAGAACTGCAGGCTGCCTTTGGAAATGGGGACTTTTCCCAGACGGTGTGAAAATACAAAGAGGTCCCAACTAACAGCCTCTGCTCTCTGCTGTACATGCCCTGCACAGGATACCAGTGTTTCACAATGTTGAGATAAGTCTTTCTCTTTTGCTCCCTTGAGTTGGAGAAAGTTTGGAGAATTGGAGAAGACTGTTCCACATCATGTACATGAGACATTTTACTCATACACAGCTCCCATTTCCACTTTAAACCTACTAAGGGATGTGTTATATGGCAACATCCCATGCATGAGGAGGGAGAATAAGACCTTGGATGATTTTTGCATTTCATTTACTGCTCCTGGGGAGTAACGCTGACGAGGGGGGGCATGGAGAGCAGGACTAGCCAACAGGGACTTGGGCAGTTGATGCAGCGGTTGTTCATTGTCAAAACTGCGTTGCTGCTTCTGTTTGTGACGCTTTCAAGCTCAACTATTTCCTAGTTAGGCAGTGCTGGACTCCTGTTTAACTGCTGCTGTTGCTGAAGCATGATAGCTACCGATGCTGCCAGACAGGGACTCTGCAGGTAGCGTGGCTCTTGGCACAGAAGAGGGCTGGAAGGTGCTGCCTGTGACTAGGAGGCTTCCAGAGTCAGCTCAGCCATACTGATGACATGCCACAGGGTGCAGTTCCCAGTACTTGTTGGAGCGACCATCTCTGGGACGTGAGAGGCCTTGATCCAAGTGGAGCTACTGAGGGAGGACATGGTGGTCCAGGTCTTGGGCTGCAGGAAATGCCGGTGCTTCTCCCCGAGGCTGGGATGATGGCAGCATGCCCTGGCTGAGGCAAGGCATGTACGAACTGGAAGGGATCAGATCACTGTGTCTGTGATCACGGCCTAACGCTGGGCTACAAGCGTAGCTCCTGATGTATTTTAGCTTCTGAGACCTTTGTGTTTTATTTCTGGAGCCTCCCATTGGATCAGTATTTCTGGAGCATGTCCCTCTGCCCTCCCAGCCTCCATAACGTTGTATGTCAGAACAGACGAGAGGAGTGAAGCATGAGACCGTCTCGTCCACCAGAACTGGTAGGGGCTAAGGAAAGTGTCTTCACCCTAGTAGCTCCCCTGCCCCACGACAGAGCTTGCTGGAGCATAACCCCCCTTGGAAAGAGGATGGGTAGAGTATGTCATTAGGTCAGCTGAGGGCAGCCGTTTGGCAGTGACTCTGGATTGCTGCTTTTGCTCCATTTTGCTTCCCAAGTCTCTCCTCTGGCATGCAACAACTGCTGTTTGGAAAACCAGTCGTGTGCCGCTTTCTTCACGCATCTTCCCAGCACAGAGACAGCCCAGCAGGTCTCTGCAGGGCCAGTGGAAGGAGAGGCATCTCACAGTGGAAAAGAGGAGGCGGGAAGATGATTTAAAATGAGGACCCTGCAAATGGTAGTTGGTGATTTGCTCCCCTCTCCCCTTCTCTGGCCAGCTTCTGACTTTCCGTCCTGGTGCTGCAGGTTATTGCTTGTAAGTGCTCAGCTCCCAGAATCAATATTGCCCTGCTGGGGACCATATAACCGTGAAACAGGCTGGGAGAAATTGCTGGAATTGGCTGCAGGAGCAAATGTGTGCCTCCGTGTCTCTCGTTGTCCCTCCCTCCCGTCCCCATTCTCTCACTCTTTCTCTTCTCTTCTCTGCTGAGACCTGCCTTTATATGTAGACTGTGTTTTGCTGCTGTTCCCACTGGGAGGGAAGCTCACAGGAGGGTTGAGGTGGATGTGGTCAGAGAGGAGCGTGTTGAGGGGTGGTCTGACGGGTGGGAGAGAGCAAATGAGTTATTACTCGCAGGGCGAATGTTTCCAAGCAAGCTAATGTGCGCTAATGCATGAGTGCTTCCCAGGAGGTGTGCAGCCAGGCACGGGCAGCGGGCAGCTGATGTTCAGAGAGCACTTGGGATTTAATTTGCATTCTGATTATCTTTGCCCTGCTGGCCTGAGCCCTTGCAAGTAAATCCTCCCCCTAATCCCCCTCCGGAGAGGTGTAAAGAGCAGTGAGGTGGTGTCGATTGCAAGTACTTAATGGCATTGATATTGGCTGTCTGCAGCAGCGAGGCTCTTGGCCCATTGATCTCCATAAGGGCTAGCAACTGGGGAAGCCATGGCACAGACAGACCTTAAGCCTCTTCAGCACCTTGCCAGTTAACTCTGCTGAGATCTGCAGCCGAAAAGACAGTGCCCTTGCTATAGCTGTCACAGCTTTGGACGTTGGTGGCAAACTGCTACTGCAGAGGTGACCAGCACAGTCTGGCTTGAGTGTGCTTGGCTGCCCAAGCTCGCAGGGCTCTGCCTGACTCTCAGTCCAGAGGTCTAGGACAGCCAGCTTGTCGTGGATGCCTTGTGTTTTTATCCATGCTAAGGACAGGATACCAGCAGTAGATGGCCCATTAGCAAAAGTGGTTTATTAGGGAATGAGCAGTAGAGCAGTGAACGTGTCGTTCACCTTTGCCTGTGTCTTACAAATCTAGCTGGTGGTCCCCTAGTTGGCAGCAGGCAGACCCAACTGTTCTTGGCAGTGTGGCTTACACGTACTGGGCAAAGCCAAGTTCCTGTGTTCCTCAGCGTTTTATGTTTAAAAGTACAAATTAAGGTTGTTCTTACTGTTGGTTTTGGTTTTTTCCCAGCTTGAAGACTTGAACTTCCCAGAAATTAAGCGTAAGAAGCAAGATGAAAGCAAGGAGGAAGATAAGAAGGAATTCAAGGACCTCTTTGAGCTGGACAGTGACTCTGATGAGGAGAATGTTGGATTTTCTGTAAAAGGTAAGGACTGGGCATACCTTCTCCTTGTCCAGAATTCTGTGTGATGTGGGTTTTCTGTACGATGTGGGTCAATACAGCCCTGTCCTGAGGGGGATGTGTGCTGGCCGTGCTCCGTTCGAAAGATGCACTGTTGAGGAGAGAGAGCACAGGGTGATTAAAGTGACAGACAGAAAGTGGTTGGGAGGCTTTTATGTTTCTCTCCCTCTCATACTTTGTCAATCCAGCTCATTTTAAAGCCTTAGTCCCACATTAATCTTTTTCTGTACGTGATCCATAGTCTATCCTCCCCTTAGCACCCTTCTTTTGTCACAGACACTGCACACAACATCATAGCCCAAGGACCAGGGGATGTTTGGCTGAACACAGACCCTGCTTTCAAAGGCTTCAAAGCAGCAGCCATGGTTCATGTTGTAATTCCCAAAGAGCGATTTCTCCTTCTTGTGCTTATAACCTGTGCAGCTTCTGGGCTGAAGTCTCACCTTGGAGAACATAAAAGTGTCTGTTGTCTTCTTGCACCGTGAGTGCAGGTGCAGAAATCCATGTTTTGTTTCCCCAGCTGTAAAAGAGGAGTAAGAACGTTGTTCTACCTGACAGCTTTGCTGTTTGTGTCGTTGCAAACGATAGCTATCGTAGGGGCTGGCTACCAGAACGGGGATCTTTGGTGGAAGAACGTCTGTCCTCTCTTTGCATGCACTTTGGATTTATGTATTCTATAGTGACTGACGTTGCAAGTGTTCCTGACAGGTCTAGACCCTCTAGAGAAAATGGAGTGATGTCACTCTCTGGCTGTGACCACGAGGGGGCCACAGTAAATTGTGGAACCTGCCTGAGAAGTTCACCACATAGTTTGAGGAAAAACTTGAATGTTCTTTTTTGTAATTCCGTATGTTTGGTTTTCTAAATGCATTGTCATTCATATAGTGGGGCGACTTGCAGGAATACAGAGTTTTCTTGTTTGGAGATTTAATCTACAGAGAAAGTCCTAGCCTGTTGTGCACGTTGTAGGGCACGAGGATAAATTTCGAGACTTAGCACAGAACCAATGAGCACTGTCTCCCTCCCAGGCAGCTGACACAGGAGGAAGGAAAGGTCGGACAACTTGTTTGATAGCTTGAGGTTGAAGTCAGTAGATTTTTGTAGGTGACCCAGCAAAGAACGGGAGGGGAGCAAAAGTGAACACATGACCCACCAAGGTACTGAGGGACCAGTGTGACATCAAAACGATTTGCTGAGCTATGTCCTTGAGATCTGGGGTCGTCCTGCCTGCCAGGTGAGTCGATGCCTTAGAAGAATCCCAGTGGCTTCTAAAAAGGCAGGGATAGTGATAACTGTGGGTTGGAAGGCAGGTTGCTGGGAGCCAGGGAAACCCAGAGGCTCTTCCTGTGCCTCCCAGGGACTGACTTTACGTACGCTTGGGAGATTACTTGGGCTGATGGACTTTGGATGTACACTGGGGTCCTAACGAGGCATGTCTGTCATGAACGTTACTGGTGACCCAGTAGAAGGTCTGTGGCAGCTGTCTGTCTGCACCTGATGTGCGCAGCTTCTACCTGGTTTCTGGTGTTTGCCGGCTCCCTGTAGAAATCCGCTGAATGTGAAGGTTTGCAGTCTGCTTGTTCGGCACGTGCTTGTGACATCTGTCCGTGAGGTCCTTTGGCAGCTTTAAGGGCCTGACATACGTTGTGAAGAGAGTGCAGATAAGGACTGAGGTCCGTGTGATATCAAAGGGCTCTCCCTGCCCACAGCTGCCGTATCTACTCTGCTGAGCACCCCTCAGCACTGCCGTGTCAGTAATGGGTCTTGCCTTCCAACATTCCTGGGTCAGCTGCCTCTCCATAGCCTTTGTTCTTAGTAGGGTGTTTTCTGGAGGGGAGGGAACAGGCCCTGAAGGCAGCTTCCATCTCAAGGAGCAACTGTGCTCAGCCCCGCCATGGCTCCTGAGGTGCTGGGTGGAGACAGCGGAGCGCTGGGTCTGTGCTGTAGCGTCGGGTGAAGTCCCCTCCAGGCAATGGTGTGACTCCGCAGTGGGAAAGGGACAGGGAATAGGGAGGCTGGAAAAAGCGCCGGTGTCTGGGGAGATGCATACAATGAGCTCTTGTTCTTACTCTGTGTGGGGTGTGAGATGTTCCCAGCCGTGCTCTGCATTCAGTAACTGTCAGGGCTGGCTGCAGATGGAAGTCAGAGAAGCCAGTGCTTCAATTTGCTGCAGTTCCTTGTCTTTGTGGCCGTTGTTCCTCCGGGTGGCCTGATGCAAGGGAATTGGGGAGGCCTTGCAGCTGCTGCGGCCTGTCTATTCGCTTCTTTACCTGTGAGGTTCGAAGGCCTAACAGTCTCTTCAAATAAGGCAAAAGGAGAATCTGGGACAATGGAAGGACTTTGGTTCATCTTGAATCAGCCTCAGACTAGCTCCAAGAGAGACATGTTGAGTAGCAGACGGCAGAAATGTAGGCAGGAAGATAAGACTGCCCTGGATGGACCTTCTGCCAGAGGAAAACAAGAAATATAGCTGGAAAACCAGAACTATAGCTGGGAATGGCCAGTGATGCTGACCTCCTTGGGGAGTGACAGGGAGAGACGTGATCCAAGGCAGGTTGGTGCTATGAAGGTAACTGTGACACTGATGTGTGGTGGGGATCTGGGAAGCTCATCAGAGCAGATCAGCCCTTCTGACACAAGGCTACTTCCAGCCGTGGGCAGGAAGAGATGGGGCTGGTGGGCTGTGCCCTCCCTGCTCTGGGAAGAGAAGCAGGGACATGGTTTGGGAATGACAAGGCTGATGTGGGAAAAGAATAGGAGGCTCACTGGAAAGGTCAGCTATACCCAGAGATGTCCATGCTCTCCTCATTAGCAAGGTTTCACAATGGCACCCAAAATTCTGTCCAGAATTCTTACTGGAAAGAGCCAGTTCCAGGGTCCTGGGGGTACGTAGGTCTCTGTGAAGAAGGACGAGGGAGGGACATCTGGAAAGGAAGGAATTCTCTGCCAGAAAAGTCCTAGCTGGATAGTTGCAGTGGCCTGTTGCTGTAACTCATCCTCTTAGGCAACCCCACGGGTTAAATCTGTGAGGATGGTTGCCCTGGTTTGGAAAACTCTCTTCCCCCTGATGATTTTTACTACGTGAAAGTCTGGATTTCAGAACCTGCTGCTGGTGCAGTATCATTGTGGCTCTCTGGTGGGATGTTGGGTATGGAGGCATAGTGAGAAAGGCTCCCATCTCTCACCAACCACAGCATTTGGCTTGGCAGAATCTTTCCTGTGTTTACAGGACCTTCTTCTGGTTAGTAGTTGTTTTGGCCTGTCAGGTCCCAGACCAAATTCACAAGAGTGGAAAATTGTCTGCTAAAAGCCGGGAAATCAGCAGTTTTCTGTTATTTAGCTGTTGTTCAAAGCCCCCCCCTACTTTTTCTATTGGTTTAAATTAAGTATTGTATCAGTGAAATGTTGATTTTGGTTTACACTGGCCCTAACCCCTGGAAGATGGCAGGCCTGGAGAGCAGCTAGAGCTCTTGGGTTAACCATTGCTAGCCAAACCATCTTGCTCATTGACTAACTTCTACATCAAAGACCTCCGTATTTCTCACAGCAGAGCAGGCTTCTCAAGAGGTCTTTCCAATCCCACCCAGGGAGTAAATGGCACGTTTTTCCCAAACTGAGGGGGTCGGGGAGCTCCCTGTTCTCACAGTTTGCTATTACTCATTTCGGGGGGGGGGGGCTAAGGGTAAGTGATGAAAACTGTCCCTGCACGTGGGAGGTGGGTAACGTGCAAATCCTGTTGTCCTCCAGCAGCTCTGGTGCAGCTGTGCTTTACCTTCCCTTCTGTTCTGAGCGTCCCCCTCTTGTCCACCCCCACCTCCACTATTTCCAGCTGTGCCGAAGCAGAGAAAGGAGATTTGCTGCATCCAGCCCCCAGGCAGTTCGGGGTTTGCAGCTCACGCAGCCCTTGGCCCCAGTGTGCTGCTCCCAGATGGGAACCCCACGCCCCTGCTCTCCTCCCGCTGGGGAGCAGGAGCAGCCGCAGCCTCTGGCAGGAGCATCTCCTCCAGAATCCTCCTGGAACAGCCTCTCTCTGGAACAGGCAAGGAGGGGCCGCTGGGGACTGCCCTGGAGTTGGATGGGAAGCGTCCTGGATTTCCCAGAAAGCAGGAGAAGCTGCGGCGTGGGCTGGGGAGCAGATTCAGAGGGAGTGGGTTCGTTCCTGTGGCGAGAATCAGCGTGGGTGTGACGTTGTGGTAGTGGATTCTCACAGGGCAGGTGCTCCTGGAGGTATCCTTGAGTGATTCGGAGGTGGAAGTCAGCTCCAGCCTGAAATCTTTCTGCCTTTCGGCTCCGGGGCTGCACTATAATTGCATGTGTTGAGGAGAGGGATAACAGGGAGGTGCATGAAGATGCAGGTGCAAGCTGAACACCTCCAGTGCTTTTGCAGTGTGTTGGAGAGATAGCAGGGAAGAGCAAAAAGTGTGTTCGGGGCAGGGGAGGTTACAGGGCGGTCAGCAGCTTAGAGATGTTCTGAACTGAGGATTGCAGTTTAATATCCACTGGTCAGTCTGTTGGTTCCCTGATTGTGCCTGATCCTCGTTGTTAACGTGGCTTCCACAGCATCCTCTGGTCATACACTAAGACACGCCACAGCTTTAACACAGACATTGTGAAAAAAGCATTTTTTAAATTTTTTTTTCCTTAAGGCTCCTGCCCACTGAACTCACTGATCTTGTGCCAGCTACAGCTGTCAGCCTGCTTTAGTGGGCCATGGAGGACTGGGCATAAATCTGTCTCTTAGGCCTGTCTTCTTCTGAATCCCAACCCAGGTTTGCATCAGGCCCGAGGTGAAAGGCTGGTAGCAGGCCGTCCGCTCTCCTCGGCCCAGGCCTTCTTCCTAGTCCTTCACATCCTGCAGGACCCAGCAGTAACTAAGCTCTCTGATCCTTCCTTACCTTAACCTTAACACCTCACAGCAGCCAAAACCGCGATAAGCCATTTATCTTTGACAGCAGCAGCCGTTTCCCTAGCTCTGGGAGCAGGTCTTCAGTCTCCTCTTTCCTGAGGCCCAACCCTGACTTCAGCCTTTGCTGTAGGTGACAGATCCCTGGCAGAAAAAGCCTCCCACCCACCTGAGTCTTCATTCTCACTTCTCAGGCCTTGCCGAATCCAACAATGAATGAATCTCTTCTGATTCCTAGCGAGACTAGCAATGACAAGCGTTTCTGTGTCTGCTGTCACGTTTATAGAGGTCTCACTGGGCTTCTTTGCCGTTCGAGCCCCCTGCTCTGTCAGCACCAGCACTTCTGTTCATTTTAGGGGTTCTTGAGAGAATAGAGGGGGTGGTGGACAGCTCTTTGGAATTCAGTCAGGGAGTTCATCAGCACAAATCCATGTCTGCTCCTTTCAGAACCTGGAAGTTAGGCGCGCTGGTGAGCTCCCTGTCAGTGCATCTTGCGTTGTGCTGGGAGACCTCAACCGAGATCGGGTTTGGTGGGGGGGGTGCTGCTGCGTAGCCTGCTGGGGAGGGGTAGTCCCTGCTCAGTGAGTCACTATGAAAAATTTAGGTGTAATAACTGAGGCAGGAGAGGGGAGGGGGGTGTCTCAACACAGTTGGAATGGGGTTTGAGACAGGACTTGGAGTGCACGAGTCCAGGATCCCAGCATAGTGGTCCTTCTAACAAGGTGATGCTGCCTGTTGGCCCTTTCTGGTTGCTTTGGTTTTGTCTGCACCGGAAAAAAAAAAAGAAGGAAAGTGGTGAATTTGCAATTGTTGTTTTAATCTTATGGGTCTGAGGAGAGATTCCCCCTGCGTTGTGCAAGCGGAGCTGAAAGCTGCATGCTCATTTCGGGAGGATTGCACGCCCCCAGCGTCCTCCCCGAGGTGGCAAGAAAGGTGGTGAACGCAAGCTGTTCCATCCCATCAAGACAAGCCGCCCTCTGGAATGGAGCAGGCATTTGGCAGGCGGGAGAGACCCCGTGGTCGTGCCTCTGCAAGGCCTGAAGAGGGGAGAGAAACACATTTGCCCGTTTCAGGAACCCCCCGAGCAGGGAAGGGCAGAAAGAGCCAGGAGATGGGGAGGAAAGAGCGTGGATTTGATCCATCGGTGTGTCGCTCGTGGGGGTGGGGAAGTTCATGCATTCCTCATTTACCGGCTGACAGATCTCTGGGAGGAAAGGCGGCTGCTCCTGGAAATTATTAATGGCTTAGGAAGAGGTGCTGGGCTGCCTCATCAGGAGGCAATTAAAGGCGAGGAGGGAGCGTGGCCGCAGCGTCTCCCTGGGCCGGGCTGTAACGAGCGATCGGTCCGCGTGAGGTGTTGGTGTGCCTCTAATGAACTTGAACAGGTTTCTTCATTTATCCCTCACGTCATCGTATCACATCAACTTAATGCCAGGCTGGTTGGGGGGCCAGGGGTGTGGAAGGAGGGGTCAGACATTCTCATTTCCTAGCAGAACAACCGCGGCCCGTCTCGGTGGCAGAATTCCTGCGCTGGGCTGTCAGCTTGAGGGCCTCGAGGCAGAGCTGAGGAGGAAAGAGGGGAGAAGAGCTGGTTAACCGGAGCACCCCAAGCATTATCTTCTGGAGTCTTGCTGATACCTTCCTGCCGCTGGAGATTCAAGCTCGAGTTCCGCGTGAAGGCTTTTGGGGCCTCTGCGTGTGTACGGCGGTGGAAGGGGAGGCAGGGGCTGAGCCTTAGGGGAGGGGAGCGGGAGGCTGGAGAAGTTCCGTAAATTCCTCTTGGGGGCCCGCTGCCTGTGTGGGCAGCGCGTAGGAATGACGTGAGGGCCTGCTACCCAATTCCTGCCCGCAGCTGGTTCCTCTGCACGCTTTCTCGCTCGATCTGACGGCGCTTCGGCTGCTGCTGCGTGATGGATGAGAGCGTGCCCCCCTCGGCTGTTGCCTGAGCTGCTCAGGTGCCCATCAATATGATGGGGTGCAGTGAACAGCGCTGCAATCCATCTCCCGGGGAGCGGGTGCTCTCCGCGGGGCGCCCGAGAGCTCCGTCCGTCCGTCCGTGAGATGTCGCTTCCCATCCCTCGGGGGGGGGGGGGACCGTTGCACAGCGGCTGTGCGCTGGCAGAGCTGACGGATGGGTGAAAGCCGAGCGAGCAGGCGGGGAGCTGGGAATGCTGGCAGCCGGCTTATTGATGGCTCCGTGTGCAGTTCGGTGAGGAACGCAGGTCAGCGGCTGAGCAGGGAGGATGGGGCGAAAAATAGATGCCGTGGTGGGGCCCGAGAATCACCATGTGAAAAAGATGTACAGCCAGTTTCCCAGCAGAGTCTGAAGTGCGAATAAATAGCTGCTTCAGCAGCTTTGTAAGCAAGGGCAGGCAACCTGCAGCACTGAGCTGGGCTCAGCTCAGGGGTGGTGGTGGCTGGGAGGAGGCAAGAAGGTGGTTCTGCTGCCTCTGTACAGAATTTGTATTGTGTCAGTTAAATGCCTGGTGACGCTGTCCAGAGGAGGGAGAGAGGGGAGAAGCACTTCTCCACTGAGGTGAACTCAACGTGAGTAAAAAGAAGTTCCAGAGGCTCAGAGACAGATGATTTTCCACAGGCCAAGCACCCAGAAGGCTCTTAATACGTCCTCCCAGGTTCCCTTGGACCTGGCTAGCCATCTGCAGAGGGAATTTGCAGCACTATCTGTTCCTAAACCACCTACTTGTGACTGACAGAGGGAGTAAAGCCAAGAGAGGTTTACGAGGATGCCCTGAACGAGAGGGTCTGCCCCTCTTTTCAGTTACATATAACGTGGGGAGGTGGAGGTGGGTCTATGCAGGTGCTAGTTCTCAGTGGATCCAGCCCTTCTCTCATCTCAGCTGTGTGACTTAATCTTTCTCCTATCTCATGTCTTTTCAGTAGGCCCATTTCTTCTCGTTGTACTCTCCTCCTGCCTTCCTCTCCGAGCTTTCATGTCCCTGAGCAGGGCAGACAGGTTCACGATGGACGCTTGGGTGCTGCGCCGGTGGTGCTCCATAAATCCCAGCTAGCAGCAAATCCTGGGCTTTAGCGTTAGAGCCCTGCTATGGGCGTCAGACTCTGTGTGCTGCCCTTCCTGGCCTCTAGCAGGTGCCTCTGAAATGAAATGAAGCCTTCTCTGGGCCTCTAGTGCAAGGGGACATGGCTTTTGGAGAAACAGGGTGAATTTTCCCTTTAGAGGGTGTGACTGTTGCCGAGGACGAACGCTGGGGCGGCGGCGCTTGGCCCTTGGCCCTTGGCATCTACGTACGCTTGTGTGCTGCGCTTTGTGGTTCCTTTTACATAGCCACAACACTTGCAGGTAAAGCCAAAGCCAAGCAGGCATCAGACGACAGTTCAGAAGCAAGCAGCAAGGACTATGGCGAGGATGAGGATGATGACGACGGAGAAGGAAAGTATGAAATCGAGGAGGACGAGGAAGAACTGGACGACAGTGCCTCGGATGGTAAGTAGTGCAGCTGGGCTAAGGGGAAGGGAATTACTGACAGCACTGGAGGCTCCTTTGCATTCTGGGGGCTCCCCTACAAAGGAACCGTCTCCTCTTCCCTTGCTGTGCTGCTGTTCTGAGCTGGGGGTACCAGGAGGGACTTTTACACACAGACACAGACGTACCCTGGACAGGGAGACCTGGCAGTTGTGAGTTTATACTAAGAAGAGAGCGAAAGGGTTAAGGTCTTTGCAGGCCTTGCTCTAACAAGCCACCAGTCCCTTTCATCTCTTCTCAGGGGCCTCCTGCAGAGAGGCTCAAACAAACTCTTGAAGTACAGCCCACCCCAACAGGGTACCAAAACCTTGCTTGAAGGCTCTCCACAGGTTACACGCAGGTGGGAGTGCGGAGGGTGCACTTCACTTTTCATCTGAGCAGTGCCTGGGGGACGGGGCGCTGCACAGGGGTAACCCTTTAGTTGCTGCTTCTCAACAGCTCCTCCCAGCATAGGACTGGTAGGAGATCTTGTCCCAATCCGGCGTTCATCTGGGGTTTCACACTGAAACAGGGGTATTTGTGCATATACAGACCCTGCTGGAACCACTGCCTTGGTCCTGATCACTCCTGCCAGTTAGTAGCTGCTGCCCAGAGACAGAAGCGGTGGGTGCAGCGCGGGAGGCTGCCGGTTTGGCGCGCTCCCAGCAGGCCAGAACAGCAGCTGCCTAAATGGCTACTGAGAAACCTGCCAGCGCTGTCCCCGGGGCTGTGCTGGCCACCAAGCCAGGCTGTGTTGCAGCTGAGGAGAGAGTATCGTCCCCTTCCGCCCCTTGCACAGAGCCACAGCCAGCGAGAGAGCCCGCTCAGCGCCCGAGAGCCCGCTCAGCGCCCGAGAGCCCGCTCAGCGCCTGAGAGAGCCCGCTCAGCGCCCGAGAGCCCGCTCAGCGCCCGAGAGCCCGCTCAGCGCCCGAGAGCGCCCATTCAGTGCCCAGCGGCGCAGCCGGCCCCGTTCGGCTCAGCCTGGCCGGCGGCTGCCAAGCCACGCGGCTCGCTCCGCAGACGGAGCTGGGCCTGCCAGGGGCTCTGGCGGCCGTGGTGTTCCTTTGCTGGGGTTTGCGTGCCGCTTGCTTGGGCCTTTGCAGGAGAGTGCCAAGCCTCTGCCGCTCAGCGTGCCGTTGGGTGTGATGTGTGGTTGTGGGGAACAGCCACAAAAGCTCCTGGGTGCAGGCTTTCTTTACCGGTTTGGGGAGCAGGAAGGGGGGAACGAGTCCAAGTGAGAGCAAAATCTGACTGATTTAGCATGGCAGATGGCTGTGGCTTGGCATGCACACCCAACCCTCGGCGCCGAGAAGAGATGGGTATTTGATGCATGTTCTGACAATGCTGTAGAGGATAAAGAGAGCGAATTTCCCTCTCTGCCTGCTGGAGTACTCGGACAAGCTGAAGGAAAAGCACCCTTCCTTGGCGTCGGGGGGGAGCAGGAGCTCTCCTCCTCCCTTCCTTTACCCCTGCAGCAGCTTCCTCCGCGCTGGGCTGTAGGAGCACAGCGTAGAGCCAGCAGAGGCTCTCAGTGCCTGGCGTAGCAGCAGTGACATTCAGGCCCGGGTGCTCCTGGCCTGTGGCGCTTTTTCAGCCGTCAGTCACCCAGACAGGCAGATCCCCCCCTCCCAAGTCCTAAGCTCTGTGTGCTGAGCGTTCCTGTTGGGCTTTTTTTACCAAAACACGCAGCGTGCAGCCTGGTGGGGCAAGGGAACAGCTAGGAGCTTGTGTCTGTGACAGCTTCCCACCCTCCAGCGGGCCAGAGCCTTCGGGAAGAGCTCTGCACGTGCCGTCCGTGCCCTGGGGAGGCCCTTCTGTGGTCCTGGTGCTCGGGTGGCACCAGTGTGGTTTTGAAAGATGCAAACTGCAGTGAGCAGCCAGGCCCTGATGTTGGGCAGCCAGAGCTGATCCAGGGAGTGCCGAGGAGGGGGAGAGACAGCCGTGTGCCTGGAGAGGCTGCGGGCAGGAGCCCAGAGGTAGGAATTGGTGCTGAGCAGAGGCTTTGCTGGTGGAGCCCAAGGAAGGTGATCTGCAGGGCCCCCTTGGGGAGCAAGGTCGTACGAAGCTCAAGCCACACTGCTGGCATGAGCGGGAAGGGCGCTGGCAAGGGGGACACGTACACTCCTGCACAGCGCCTAGAAACCAGTTCTCACTTGTGCTCCCCGCTCTTAAAATAGCATTTCCAAAAGAAAAAAGAGGGAGCTTGGGGCTAGTTTTGCATTTGGGAGTCCTGCCGTTGCCTATGACAGCTCCCTTCTGTCAGCTCTTAATGCCCAGGCCGACACCTCTAGTGAGGAAGACTGCCCTGAGCTGTGAGGGCTGAAGGTTTGGAGGCACCGCCTGTCTGGTACCCCTGAGTTTTGCTTTGTATTTCTCTGCCTCAGTTCGTCTCCTCTCCTACCGCCCCAAGTACTTCAGAGCCAGCGCTGCACCGAGCTCCCTGCAGCGCTCTCCTGCCGCTATCTGGGAGCTGCAGTGGCGCCAATAAATTAATGAGTGTCTGGGATTAATTAGCCATGAGCTGCCGCGACTCGCCTCGCTCTCGCTCCCAGTAAAGCAGGATTTACACCTCTCCCTCTCTCCACCCGCAGAGGAGGACGAAGCAGCCGCACGGGTTTCCCAAGGGGCACAGGAGCAGAGGAGCCGCCGCACCCGTGGGATGTCGCGCTCCGACCTCGAGCAGCTCGCCCAAGGAGAAGAGGACATCGTGGAGGACTTGGCTTTCTCTGATGATGACGACTGAGCACCCTCCCAGCCACCCCCTGCTCCAAGCTCATCCCTTACAGAGCTGCTGTGTACTGGCTCCCCCAGCCTTCAGCACCTGCAGCTGGTTCTCAAAGGAGGTGGTAAGAGCTGGGGAGCGTGGAGGGTGGGAGGCCAGCCCCAGGTGCCACCAAGGACTTTCTCAGAGACACAGCAGAGATGCTACTTGGGACTTTCAAAGCTTTTTCTACCAGTTATGTTTTCGGTAAAATTGTGGTCACATCAAGGCCGGTAAAACAACAAAGGTAATTAAAAAAGCCCTCGTTAAAATCTGCTGCTTTAAACAGCATAGGGTTCAGTTTCAGCTCCTGCTGGAGCACGAGCTGACCAAGGGAAGGACCAGTTCTTTTGTCTAAGGGTCCTCCTGTCTCTTCAGCCAGCCACCTGTCACCCCATCTTTCGCTCTGGGGCCCTCACCAAACCCTTCATTTGCCAAGAAGTTCTTAGGGATTGCGGAGAGTGTTTGTTTCAGAGCTTTGTACCTTCCCTGCAAACGGAAGCTTTATCAGTAACGGCAGCAGCAGCTCAGTCAGTTCAACCAAGCTGGCTGTAAAGCTGAAGAAGTTAAAGAGCCTGAGGATGGGGGGCAGGCAGGAGGTTGTGCAGGCAGGAAGGAGTAAGAACAGGCAAAGCCACCAGTGTAGGAAACGTACTTTCACTTTGTGATGGCTGACTGCTTAGCAAAAACCAGGGATGGGGCTGAGCCCGTGCTTTGTAACAACAGCCCTTTTCTCCCTAAAGAAAGACATAAAATTGCCTCTTTCCAGGGCCAGTCCTGGCTGCTGCTGCTGGTGGTGAACATGGTTTTGTTCCACAAGTCCTGAACACCCAGCGAGCACTGTACTGAAAACAGCAGTGACGATTGCAGGCCCTCCTGGGCACCGGCCTCTTGCTGAATTCACCTCAAAGCCAACCCCTGCACCACCTGGGCAGCTTCTGGATGCAGCTCGTTCTGCGTCCTGCTGCAGGAGTGGTGCTTGCGAGAGGACGTGGTGGGGAAGGGCAATTGGTGATGGGAAAATACAAACAAACAGCTGCTTTTCTCTTGAGACCACTGTTTGTTGGCAGGATTGGCAGCTAGGAAACCTATTTCTTTGGAAAACAAACTGGAAATAGAAGGTATTTGCTGAGAGAGGTGGGGAAAGTTAAGTATATTTAGGGTGTATCTGACAGCATCACTCCTGAAAATTGTATGTGCCTTTGAGAGCATTGATATTTGTTAATGCAGATTTTTGGAAAAGAAGATAGAGGGCCAGGACTAAATATGATCTTTATTCTTCTCTGCCACCAGTAGCTGTCTGTCAGCACTAGGGGTGGCCCAGCTCCCTGCACAGACATGGTCATCTGCCTTCTGCACTGCCTATGTGTTCCCCTCCAGGCATCCTTACTCCTGCCCACCACAAGAGGACAAGATGCTTTCCTTAAAAACATTTTAAAAGAGGGTTTTTTTTTTTAGTAAGTTCTGTTTTCATGGTGTCAGACAGCTCGGAAACATTCTCTTATTGCAGACAGAAACCCAAATGTACCGGCCAGTGGTCTCCCTCTCGCCCACATGCAAGGGACAACAACTCGGGGTACGTAGAGAGGCTAATGCTGCTCTTCCTGTCCTGCACCGAGCGCTGCTCCTTTCCTGCTCCCAGACATCACTCAGCGGTGAATTACTGCTCTAGTGCAGCTTCATTCAGAGGTCGTTAGGTCTTTCTGGAGTTTAGCAGCAGGAACAGGGCTAGGGAGGGCTGCTTCTCCCCAGCCGCAGTTACAGTAAGCACTAGGCCTGCCCTTCCTACACACGCACCCTTCGTCCCGTCAGGGGGAGGAAGTAACCTCAGCAATTGGTAATTTGGGGTTTACCATGAACATCATGGGTATTGTCATTAAATTATTACCATTTACAGCCCACTCTGAGGGGGCCAGAGCACCGGCTGCTTGATTAGGGGTTCGGGAACGCTCAAGACTGAGGTTCCCTCTGGCTGGTAAAGCCTGTGTCTTCAGGCAGTCACACGTGGGAGCCTGGGATACGACTGCAAAGACGAGAACTGCAAGGCCCTAACTAGAAGAAAAAGGGTTCAACTTACCTTTTGTTCCACAAGAGCGAGGCGTTGCTTTGTCTCCTTCCTCTGACTTAGCCGGGCAAGGTGCTGTCTGCCTTTTGGCAGCCGGGAACCAACGCTCAGGTTGGCTTTTAGGCCAGAGAGGCAGCAGCTCCAGCGCACCAAGGGTTACCCCCACCAGCTAAGGCACACGGCCCCAGCGTGCAGGAGGCTTCTTGCGCAGAGCAACCCCTTGCAAGGAGCTGAGGACGCCAGGTACCGTTTGTAAATTAAGTGTTTTTCTTTTTTATTTAAATTGATTGCTGGAAAGCATTTTTATCGTGATGTGATGGATAATGAATTATTTTTTTTTTTTACAATATAAAGAAGCTAATGTACCACCAAGCTATTTTGTAAGAAAAACGGTAGCACGTGCAACGTTTAAACAAAAAAAAAAAGGGGGGGGGAGGGAGGGAAGGGGGAAAGAGAGAGAAAAAAGTACCACATGTGATTGTTGTTCACAACTGTACAAGTCACAGGAGGTCACCCCCAGGAGTTACCATCTCATTCACAGTAGTAAAACCTCTACCCCTTGTTTTTAGCCTGAATCCCCCAGCATCCCTCCCCCTCCTCCGGGAACGCACAGGGATCTGTCTCATGGTCCACAGCAGGCCAGAATGTGCAACTACATCCACCTCTGTAACAAGGCTTGAAAAAGAACAAAACCAACCCTACGAACAAAAAAAACCCCACCCCAGATGTAAAAATGAGTCTGGTGTCCACGTGAAGGAGGGAGGGGGCCACGCTGGAGTGAGGCCTGTGACCCTTCCTCCCACCAAAGCACACACTTCTTTTTCTTCCTTCGCTTTAAAACAAAACATCTAATTAAAAAAAAAAAAAAAAACAAAACCAAACCAAACAACAAACCACCTCTGCAGGGCTGGAGCACAGGCAGAGTCCGTGCTCCGGGTGCCGAAAGGGACGAGGGCAGCCCCTGGCCTGGGGGACAGCACTGAGCCGCCTGTGCCGTACCATCCACACTGAAGTAAACATGGACCGGAACTTGCCTTTTTTTTTTTTTTTCTTTTCTTTTTTCTTCTTTTTTTTCTTTTCTTTTTCCTTTTTGTCTGTCTTTGGTATTGTTTTAAAAGTTGCTAGAGATGCATAGACACCTGAATGAGGAACTGAGCACAGTCTCCAGGGAGGAGGAGCTGTTTGGGAAGGTGGTTGGTTTCATTTTCGATGGGTTTGGGTTTTTTGTTTTGCTCAGGGGTGCTGAGTACCACTGGGAGGAGCAGTGCCTGTTCCCCTTCCCTGCTCGGAGTCACACCCACAGGTTCCTGAAAGCCGTGCTTCTTTGAAGGCAAAGAAAAGCGTTCAGCTCCCTGTCCACGGCTCTCCATGTGAGAGAAGGGGTGTGAAATGCTGCTGCCATCCTCTAGAACCTCTCTCTTCGCTCGTGTTGTCACAGTACATCTTTGGATAAGTTTTCCTTCCTTCCCTTTTTTTTTTTACAGGTTTTTAAACTTCTGCGTGTGTTTTGTTCTGGGTTGTTTTGTTGTCTTTTTTTTTTTTTTAAAGAAAAAGCAAATGCCTCCAAAAAAATTAAAAACCTCCCTTCCTCACTCCTGTGTCGCACTCTGCTGAGGGAGGCTCTCCTGGTCATCTCCAAATGCATCGTCACCTTCAGTTGGTTCAACCGAACCCCAGTTCCAGCAGCAGTCCAGAGCTGTCCTGCAGTTAGGAGGGAGGTTTCGTGGTGTCGTTGAGCCCGGCGAGGAGGGAGGAGGGGTTGCCGTTCTCCTGCTTCGGCGAGACGCGGCTGGCGGAGGGCAGGCCGCTGCTGAAGGGGGAGGCCACGCTGCCGGTGGAGGAGGGCCGGAGGTCCGCTGGGGGCAGGTCCCTCTCGGGGGGCCGTAAACCAGGAGGCTGCAGGGGGAAAGCCATGGGGAAGCCTGCCATGTACAGGACTCTGCCTACTCTCTTGGCGACCTATTTTAAAAAAAAAAAAGAGAAATTAAATGCAGGGGCGGGGGTCAACAAGGGATGAGAACGTGCACAAACTGTCTTCAGAAACCCAGAGGCGGCGTTTTCATGCAGCCAGCCCAGGTGCTGTACTCCAGCGGATAGAAGAGTTGCCATTCCCAATCCACCAAAAACACCCACCCCCCCCGGGGACTTTACCAGAGAAGCCCAGGGCAGGTTTCCTCCTCTCCCCTTTTTTTTTTCTGAAGGGCTCTGCCTTGCAGTAGCTCTCCCTCGCTCGGTTTTACCGGGCACTCTGGTGCCTGGCACCGCTGGAGCTGCAAGGTCTCCCCCAGATCACGCCTCAGGCTCAAGCTGTGCTGGCCCTTGCAGTGTCCTGGGTTTTGTCCCGTGCTGGCCCCTGTAGGGTCCTGGTGACTGGTCCTGTGCCCCGTTTTGTGGCTGGCCGGCTGAGGGCCTTGCTGAGGTGCGGGCTGACAGGGAGACGCGTGCAGCCCCACGCTGACCCCCGTCCAGCCTCTGCTCTGCGATAACTGGGCCTCGCTGTCCCATCAGGCGACTAGGGAAGCCTCCAGCCCCTGTCCCTGGCTAGGTAAGGCTGCTGGGACAGCTATGACAGTGCTCCTCGCCTTTCGTGGCCCCCCAGCTCACCCCCTTCCCGAGGGACACCCCCAGTGGTGGTGAGCAGCGGCGCGTAGGTCGTCGCTGCTGCGGAGGAACCTGCCTGGCTGTAGCTGCCTCCAGGCGAAGGTGTTTCAGGTGAAGAGGGGGTGACTGATTCCTGCCACCGCTGTGATTTCAGTGACAGGCGCCACTGGACGGACAAGTTGACAGAATTCTGCTCTCCTTGTGCTAACCCAGCACAGCAGGACACTACGGGATGTCCACGTCGGAAGAGCAGGAATTGCTCTTAAAGGGGGTGAAGGGGGGGAGCTGGGACAACAGGGTGAGGGAGGCAAAAAAAAATCTGGCTTCAGGGTGGCTGCTGTTAGCTGCACAGGAAAGGATAAGCCTGCACCCTCTCCTGTCTTCTGCTGGGCCCAAGAAAACGCTCCTGAAGCGGTTCTCGCCTCCCAGCGAGGGCCAAAGGCCCCACAACTTCCCAGCACCGACGCAGCTGGTTCGCATTTGAGCTTAACCAAACCCACAGGCTCGTGTTCCAACCAGACAACTGCGGCCTTATTCAGGCCGCAGCATCGGGACTTTGCTCCCCACTTACTCCCCGCCCCGCCCCATTATAGAACTTTAAACACTATTGATTAACTCGAAGCGGGGTTTGTGTAGTTTCAGGCCACATCTCATATTCCCCCGCCCCCCCAAATCCGAGCTAAGAATGTCTGTGAGCTATTTGGCCTTCTCTGGGTTTTTTTTTGAAGAAATCTAAGAGTTTTATTTCCTACTGAATAGACCCGCAGGGAACAATTGCCCACAGAACCTTTTTATTAGACCCCTCATAAACAGTGAGGGCTGCAGGGAAAGGAGTAAAGTTGCTCTTATTGTTTTACCATAACGTAACAAACGTATAGCTTGTGGGTTGGGGGGGGGACCACGCCAGAACAGTGACTCTCTGCAGCCCCTGTATGTGCACATGCACGTTACTGTCATAACCAGTTGCATGACATAATCCCTTGGGGAATACAGCCGAACAGCCTGTTCTTGACAGGTGTCAGAAGCTATTTCCTGCTCATTAAATGGGAAAAAAAAAAAACCATAAATTAAAAAAAAAGAAGATAGGGGAGATGATGGTGGTCTAGATTTGAGTCCAACCCAGGGGAAGTGGAGGCAACTGAACTGGAAGTCGCCGTGACTGCCAGCTAGGGAAGGCAGGAGACCAGCACAGTGGACCTCCACAGGCAGAGACTTGGGAGCCAAGTCACAGAGGAGGAAAAAAAGGTGTTTTAAGAAGAAGGAGGAACATTGCTATAAGGGCCCAACAGCAAAACGGTCTGTTGAGGAGGAAATACAGTCTCCTACGAAAGGGAGACCTTGACTAACTCGACAGAGGCAAATACGGTTTCTCCTTCCAGTGTATCGAAACCCCAGTGAACAGCCAAGGGGGAGGGTGCGTGTGGGAGGGGGTGGCACAGCCCGTCAGCAGGACCAGGAGCTACGACTAGCAAGAGCTGCAAGCGTTACAGAAGGCTGTGACGAGCACAGCAGAGAAGGGAAAGAGCTGGGCCATTACTCACTGGGGAGAGAAGGTAATCAACAGATGATGCTGAGACTTGTTAAATGCATTTGTGCTTCAAGCCTCGCTAAAAAGGAGAACTCCAAGAGCCGTCTAGTTAGGAGGAAAATGAGCAGCAAAAGGACTTGCAGCCAGGCCAGAAAAAAAAGACACACCTGGTTCCCCAGATGGCTCCACCCCGTTCTTTGGGGACTCTGGGATGACTGTTTTCAGGTTCAGCTGACCTGAAACCATCCACCTCGCCTCACCTGCTTACAGCATTTCTTCTTTCCTGGCCAGTATTTGTGGGAACAGCCTCATGTGTCCTCTCTAGCAGGAGCTGGTCCGTTTGGGGAGTTTCCCACCGCCTCCCTGTTACTCCCCTCCCGCCACTTGTCCTGAACTATTTGCTTCTGCCCCTGGGCACTGAACACTGTCCGTGTTTTCTTCCTGCAACAGTTCTGTGCCTGCCTCCAGCTGAGGACACGGAACGTTTTGGAGGACAGATCCAGCTTTCTTGACACCAGAATTACAAATAAAGAAATGAACAATTACTGCTTAATAAATTATATTCAATAAACCAGGTCTCTTGACAGCTCTGTTCCAGCTAGGGACAACTTTTAAAGCGTGTCACTTGCTCCTACCCAGGAAATTTTCCTACCTGTGACCTGATCTTCAGCGCAGGTCCCAGTTTCAGCCCCATGTTGTTCAGTAAGTGCTCTTCTGTCAGGAGGGGCAGGGTCTCGCCGTCAATCGCCTGCTCTCGGAATACCTGGAAGAAAGCAGAACACGGGTCCAGGCTTAGGAGGGCCGGTGACAGCGTGTGATGCACCTCCTCTTGCCGTGGCGCCGAAGAGGCAGCCTCTAAGAGCCTCAGTGGTGGAGTAGGCGCGTGTTAATACACAGGAGGTACGTACAGTCCTGGAGCCACAGCTGGGAGCCCACACGTGAAAGGAGACGTGTGGGAACGTGAATTAGGGCTGTTTGGGGCAGTTTAGATAAGGCAATAATGTTTTTTTTTCTTTTTTTAACATTGGGATGGGGCATGAAGCTTTTTTTTTTCCTCTGGGGAACATCCCCAGGTTTAGCAACCAAAACAGCTGACCTGAGGAAGTGCAACGTTAGGAGCAAGCCCCGCTGACAGCGGACGATAGCAGATTTGAGGAAGAAAAGTGACATGCCCAGGGGCCCTATCCCAACTCCAAAAAAGGGCAGAAGACATAGGAGAAAAGACAAGAGTCTAAATTTTGGCAAATCCTAGGTCACTCACACTTGTGTGGATATTTGGAAAAAGTTGGCCCAGCAGACTTCAAAAGTATTTGCAGTCTTCAGTGAGGCATATGCCATTGAAAAGGAGGAACTTGCTTGTTCATGCATTTCCTTCTCAAAGCTGCTAATTTCCAAAACAGTCTCCAGGCAAAATACATAAACAGATCTGTGGAGCACATTCTGCAGGTTAGATGGATTCATGTGCAACACTCCGGTTTGCACCTTTTTTTTTTTGCTTTTCTTCTCCTTTGCCTGCCGTCTACCGCAAACAGCCCTCGAGCGCGCGAGCAGCCTGGGCGCCGCAGCCCGCCACGCTGCTTGGCCGTGACTCCTGACACCCAGAAGACCAACTGGGATCGGGGAGGATGAACCCTCCTCTCGTTGGTCTGTTTTAGCACCAGGCCCTTTTTCCCCCCAACGCCTCTACAACAAGCACTGCGGTGGCCAAGCGGTACCACCGAACGTGGCACGATCCTGCTGAGCCAACTGCACGGGCCTTCCAGCTTCCACGGACCGCGCAGCAAGTGTCCCACCCCTCTGGGTTACCTGAGCGAAGCAGACCCTGGTGACGTGCACACATGCCATCACCGAAATGACAGCAGGGCTAGAACAGACTTACAAAATGGCAGGTTCATATGAACACACTCTTAACACACCCAGCCATGCAAAAACTGTAGCGTTTTAACCCATTCTTAAGGACTGAAAAAAAAAAATGCTTTGTTTTGCCTCTATCTATTTCAAATGACAGGGTTTTGCAAGGGTTTTCCACCTAGTGTGTGCTGTGTTGGAAAGGTTAAGGTCTGGATACGTCGTCTTATTGCTCCATTCTTCATCCATGCAGCAGGGCTACACTTCCACCGGCCTCCCCTGGGTGCTTATTCCGGACGTACAGGCTCAATACTTCACGAGTGCCATCGTTTGGCCATTTAGCCAGCGAGTGCCCCTTGGTTCTGGGAGATGTCAGTCAGATATCTGCCTGGGTTTTCCTATTAAACCACACCTCCACTCCAGAGCGGGTTTTTTTTCACATCCCAGCTCACACTGGATGCTCTCCCAGCTGTGGGGGCCTGATCCTGCTGGCTCTCCAGGCCACGGCTCATGCACAGAATTACTGTTTCTAAACACTATGGCAAGGGAGGGGCTTTCAGTTCGCTCAAACGGCTTCTTTTTCAGCAGCAGACCGTAGCCCAGAGCCATCCCTCTGGAGAGCGGCAGTGGCTGTTGGAGCCAAGGCAGCCGAGCTTATTGCAAGTGTGGTTTATTGCTGGACCCCCCCAGGGAAGCTGCTCAGGACTGCAGCGTGTGTTTCTGCTCTCTAACCTAGCAAAACTTACTATACCCATTTCTTTGCCTTCCTCCGAAGCCAACGTGGCTGGGAGCCAAAAGCCTCCCTTCGCTCAGCACTCAAAACCCTCCACAAAAAGCCTGAACTTGAGAAAAGCATCCCCCCCCTGGGGCGTCCCACCGGTCTCGAGCCACTGCAGAGACAAAGCTGAGTATCGTCAAGGGCTGAAACCCGGCAACTTTTGGTTTTGCTCAAATTTTCTTGTTTGTCTGAAACACGTTTCTGAATGCAGAGCATACCACCGAGCTCCTGCTGGGTTTTCCTGGCAGGAGAAGCCCGCAGACCAGTGCCAGACCTCCCCGGCAGCTGTGGTTTTGGAGAAGAGAACACAGACAGCTCTGCAGTTTAGAGCCACGGAGCTGGGTCGCCCTTGAACACTGGCATTTTCACATAGTAAAAAAAAAAAACCTGTTAAGGATATAACCATAGTGCATAAACCCGCGTCATCCCTGAAGCCATGCGCCCCCTACACAACGCAATGTCGCAAGGCCACGACAGGAGGCTGTTTACAGCAGCTCCCATTATCGTAAAACATGGTGTTTGCAAGGCACCGAGAAGATTGCTGAACCTTTGGCTCGGCCAGCTATTGATCCCTTCCCCCCGAGTACCCGGGAGCTGGCACGGAAGGTGTAAATGGATGATCCTCCTGCAAGGTGGTTGTGTGGAAGGATTTCCGCACGTTTCCTCCCAGCCTAATTCAGAAGCTTCCAGGCAACTCTGATCTTCATTCCCCGACGCAGGAACGCAGACAAACCGCGATACCGCCACGGCACGAGCACGGTTTTGGGGTGGGGGTAACAGAGAACGTGAGTAGCTTTGGGTTTAGAGCCTTTTGCTTGAGCTCTCTTCAACGCACACTGCAGCCCACACGTGTACACTCCTGAACCCACCACCCATCCCCTTCTCATCCTCACTAAACCCACCTCCTGAACACGTGCAGCCACGTGCTTCTCGCTCCCCTAAACACCCATCCATCAGTGTCCTTTCCCGCCCTCTCTCCATAATCAGCAACTGACCCTTCTCTCTTGCACACCCCCGAGCACAACCCAAAGCTTGTGACATCCCTCTGGGGAAACGCCACACGTAGCCCAGCTCTGCAACCAGCCTCCCCTTTCCTACCCAGCGCCTCTCGCAGCGCTGGTTTTACGGGTGCTTTACCAAAGCACGTTGTGATGGGATCAGCACCACCGTTAGGGGACAAGGAAGGACCGGCTTGAGGCTGAAAGCACGTGATCCCGTCACCCGAGCGAGAAGGGGGGACGTGTGGGGCAATTCCAGGTTTCTGCTCCCCCGTCCCCTCTTGCAAGAGCACCCGCCCTTCCCCCCGGCTCCCCACCAAACCAGCGTAACCCCAAGGGAGTCGCTTCCCCGGCGCCCGAGGCGCACCCTGCTCTCCCAGCAGCGGTCCCAGCAGAAGCGGGTGCTGAGCTTTACCCTTCTCAGAGTGGCTGGGGGCGGGCGTAGCTCCTGGGGGAGGACACTTGCCTGAGGCGACTAACAGCAAGGGCCAAAGAGGGGGAGGCGGCAGATTTGCAGCCAGCCTGGACGTCAGACCACAGCGTGGCACTCCCCAGCTGTCAGTCAGGGAAGCTCCTCTCTTGAAGTGGCGTGTCCGGAAAAAGCTCCACTCCTGCTCTCCTTCCTCCCTTCCGAGACCTGTTCTCAGCCTAGGATGTCTCTGCTGAAAGGCTGGATTGTCCTCAGCTTTGGCCCTTTGCCTCTCTATCTCTGCTCCTTTCAGTCCCTCCCTTTTAGGCACACTAGAACCTCTTTACAAGGCTCTCCCAGCAGCTCAGGAGTCTGTGCCTTCGCAGTTGGTGCACTCTCTCAGTGGGGCATTTATAACGGACTCTAGCAGATGCAGAAGCAAAAAACCAGAGGGCTGGTTTTTGTATTGCCCCTCATGATCTCACCCCGAACAGGCTTTACGAAGCCCCTGTTCCTGATGGACGTTTCCACTCTGCTATAATGAGCTTAAAAATCAGAATCACCATCGCTCTGCAGTGTGAGCATGGAGGTTACTTTGATGCCTGTGCCAGGGCAGCTTCTACAGCACGAGCTGGCCAGCGAGAGGTCAGTGACACTAAGCCACTAACCACGTTCAACCCTGCAACTCAGATGCTCACTCCCAACTCCAACCCTCTCCCACTGTACCCTCTCCTTTCCTTATCCATCTGCAAGGCCCATCACACACCGTCTTGGGCTCTTCACTGGCAGCAAGACGCTATTTAGGAATCCACTAGGGAAAAAACCAAAAAGCTTCAGGCCCTGCAGGGCTCCAAGATGCACCTTCTCCTAGGAGGGACAGCAAAATCGGCACGGATGGGGGGGGCGGGGAAGAGAACAGGGGCTTGCAGGGAGGAGGTTCCTCCCGTCACGTTCCTGAGGCTGTTAGAAGATTTACCTGAGTGTACTCGGTGCAGCCAGACAAGTTGGACACAAAGCTGCACACATCCTCCACCGTCCATTTGCTGATGTCTTCCAGCGCAGGGCTTTCCTCACCATCCAGAAACAGACCTCCCATGGTGCCTGGATTGTTTGGAGTTGGGGAGGGGTAGGAGGGAGGGGAGGAGAAAGAAACATAAATCATTAAAATCCCACACGGACAACAACTAGCCTGCAATCTGAATATTTTTCTCTAGCCACACATTCATCTTTAATGACCTGTCAATTAAAGCACTGGGCAGGGTCAATTCATAGGCCTCTTCCTCCTGGAGGTCCCCAGCTTATGAAGGGGGGCAGGGGAAAGGAAAAATCCTAGCTAATGCATTTCATGTGTTTAATGTTCTTCAGCTGTGGGGAAGAAACAGGGGGAGGGGAGAGAAAAGAAAAAAACCCTGAAGGAGTGTTTCTCCACATGCACCGCAAAGCGGAAAACTCTGACTGCCCTGTGGGTTTCTTTCCCCCAACCCTTCTCCTGGCTACGTGCTCCGAATGATAACAGGCCCCGGCACCTCTCCCTGGTGGCCCACTGCCTTGCCAGAGCGTGAATCACTGGAGAACGTCCTGCTCTTTCCAAGTGCTCCTTTTCAATCCAGCCCAGCCCGAAATATCCATCGGATCGGTCTGCCCCAACGCAGCCGCTGCCTCAGAAGACGTGTCCTGCACGCCAGAGCCGGAGCCGGGCATTTCTCCTGGCCAAGCGTCTGACGGGTGACGGGACGACCCCTGCCAGCCCCCGCGACACTCTGAAGACAGCACAGCTCCGTTCGAGCCGATATGTCAATTCTCCGCAACGCAACAGCGGTTCAGGTCCCAGCCCTGTCAGCGGAGACGAAGGTGATGGGATCCAAAAGGGTGGAAGAGAGCCTCCCCCCCCCCCCCCCCCCCGCTGCCCTGTACCGCCGGGGCCTGACAGCACGGGACGTGCACGCGGGGAGGAAACCGGAGCGGAGCCGAGAGGAGCTGGAGGAGAGGCACAGGGGATAGAAACGGCAGGAGGAACGCCAGCCAGGTAACTCCTATCTGCCGTAGAGTGTAAAAGCAAAAATGCAGGAACACCTAATGGAGAAACCGAGCTCCAGAAAACACCACTTGGCCGGGGGGGAAGGCGTTAGGCGCCGTTAACCTGGGGAACTCACTGCTGCACGGGATCCTTCAGCCCAAGAGATCCACAGGGCATTTATGGGGATGGGAACATCCACGATGACAGCGGGTAGAGAAAGAGTCTAGGAGGGGTATAAACTGTTACGCTTCAGGGCACGAAGCAAGAAATTACCAGAAAGAAATATTTCTCCCAGGGGTCCATCATGACAAAGTTATCTGTCCTGGAGGCTTAAGGTTTTTCCCTGAGGTGCCTGACCAGCACCACGGACGTAAGCCCTGGCCGCGAGTCCTTCGCTCCTGTCCACAGCAGGCGGGACAGCACTCCTGCAGGTAACGCCAAGATAAAGCAGGATGCACCAAAACCATGGTGGGGAGCACAAGCCCAGAGGACAACGAGCGGCCGGGGAACGCAGCAGGTCAGCGGCGAGAGGCGCAGGAAGAGCCAACAGCAAAGCCACACGCCGCGTCTCCGCTCGCGAGCTGGCAAAGCCACCAGCACGGTCCGAGGTAACAGGAAAAGGACAGGATTTACAGAGGAAGTTATTATGCCAATAAGATGCTTTTAAAGCAGCGGCAGCCTGCACAAGCGGCGGTCAGACGCTATGTAATCATTTCCACTCCCGTTCCGCTCCCAGCTTCCTGCTTCCCTTCCCAGCCTCACCCTCCGCGCTGGTCCTGCGGCTGCGCCACCGCTTCTCCTCCTGGGGAAGGAGACAGCAACGTCTGCTTCAGCCAAAACTGCAGCCCGCACCCGTGGGCATCTCGGACCGCAGCCATCGCACAAGGAGCCTCCCCGATGCGAGGGGGCCAGCCGCTGCTCCCCAGTGCCCCCGGCAAACGGGGATGAGCTGGGCCTCTCCTTGCACGCACGGGCCACCCCGAACAGACGAGCGCCAGCACGTCTTGGCTGGAGCCATGGGGAGAGACAGGAGCCCTCCAAGACCTGCTGCCTCCGCCAGCTCTACCTGTTCCTCCGGAACAGCGACGGGGCTGTCCCTCTCTCCCCACGCCTCGGGACCCAGGCACGTCTCTGCAAGCCTCCTCGCCAGCGCTTCTCACCAGCCCCGGACCCTCCGGGCACTCGCTGTGGGCATCAACCAGGCTTTTCACACCTCCTTCACAGCCTTAGTCTCTACCCCAACCTTTCCTTCTTGCCCTCTCCCCTCCAGCCCAAGCACCAGCCTTGCAGGACGCTCTGCTCGCTGCTCCCCGGGACGGCTCTGCCTGGCCCGTGACGTGCCAAGCTCGTTGCCCGCCCCGCCTCGCCACCCTGCGCCCCGCTGGAGGCCAAGCAGCTCCTCAACTCTCTTCACCTTCTTTTTCCAGCTAGAAAAAGCTTCAGATAATTTGGGGGAGGGGGGGGGGATAACAGCTGCAGAGAAAACAACCGGCTTTCCTGCGAGCGAGGCGCCCGTCAGCACGGGAGGTGGAGGCAGAGGCTGTTGCCAAAGAGCCAGCGAGCACTTCGCTTCCCCTCGCCACCGCCAGCTCCCAGACAGACAGATGGACACGAGTCCTCATTCTCATTCCTATCGCATTCCATTTTCCAGGAGCCAAACTCACGGCTGCTTAAGTTAAAACTCACAAAACGCTCAAATGGCTGAGGGCTTTTTTTTTTTTTTGTTACCTTTTTTGCTGTTTTGGGGAGGGTTTTTCTTTCCCTTTCCCAGGGTGGGGGGTAATTCTCTTTCTCCTTTCTGGAAGAGCGGCTGCAGCTTGGTAAATAGAGGAAGTGAAACCGAACTCAATTATTCCAGGCACAGTCAATGCTCGGGCGAGACACCTCCATCTGCAGCCAGAGCAAGCGTCTCCGAGGGGATCTGACTGTAACAGCCAACTGCTTTAAAATTAGGCACTTCCTTATTCCAAAAGCCAGCCAAGGATTGAACTGCAGCCACGCAGGGCTTGGGAATGAATTCTCCAGTCACCAACCAGCCAGAGCCATCCTCCGGGTGGAACCTCCGCCTGCACGGAGAGAGGCTGGTCGGTCCCCGCCAGCCACGGGCACTTCGCCGGGTGCCCACCCCTGCGGGCCGAGATTCAGCCCAGTTGCTGCATTGACAACGGGCAGGGACGAGCGGGAAGGTGTGAGGCTTCCCTGCGGTCCCTCTCCTGCACGTATGCTTGCAATCCCGGAGCCACGGGATCATTTGCAGGGTTACTGGCATCGCCAGCAGAGCTGGGCTAGCGACTGCCGCTCCTGCAGAAGCCTTTCTCCTCTGTGGCCTCCTTTCCTTTGTCTCTTCGTGCCCCCAGAAGAAAGGGAGGGAGAGGTCGAGATGCACACAGATGAACGCACAGTAAGCCTGCTGTGCCCAAGACTGAGGGCAAGACAGGCCTGCCTGATGGGAACAAGAAATATTTTCCACGTACCCACACACAGAGAAGTACAATATGGCCAAATTATTTATCTCAGAGTTTGTTTTCCCTTCCCACTGATACCAGGGAAACAGGGACTGACTGGTGGAAATATTCCTAGGAGGGGGAAGGTAAATACCAATACTTCGGGTTCCGGCCTATTAGCAATTTCTGTGCCACAGAACTTAAAAAGCTGGAGGGTGAAAAATCTATTTCCACTGAAGTTAGCGGCAGAACACCCCTGTTCCCTGCAGAAAAGCCCCAAATCTCTTGGTGACCGCAGAAGAGCTCAGCCCTAGGAGCTCCAAAGACTCAGTCCCCATTCTGTGTACTCAGCACCCCTGAAGTCGGGGTCGTGGAGCCTGGCGTTCGGGTGTCCCCCCCTGCCCTTTTGCTCCCACCTTCGCTCTGTCACCAGACTGAAGCCACCAGATGCAGGAACAACCCCAGGAGGGACTTCTGTAGGACGACACCGTAGCTGATGACAGCGGTCCCTCTGGCCTCCGTGTGTATCTAATTTGCAACCAGCACAGGACCAGCCCTCAGCACACTGCACCCTTTCTAATTTTAAAAGTCCCTAGAGCAGAAGGGCTCCTGGCCTTCCTCCCGTGCCTCCTCGGGAAGACACCGCACCGCCTGCTCCATCCCTGTGCGTGGCTGCACCCACTCCCCGCTGCTGGGGCAGCCCGAATGATAACAAATGGGTGCCAAGTGGCACCTTCTATTGTACTAATGACATGTCACCGGGTCCTGCCGGGACTGCGAGGAGGCATAAAGGGCAGCATCTATTCCCTGCCAGGCCTCCTCTGTCTCGCTCGGTGATAAATGACGGTCTGAGAGACCGGTAATGGATTACAGAGCGTTTCACCAGATGGGGCCCAGTGTGTAGGGACTGAAAAGAATCCATCGTCCCAGGCCAGCGTCTTGTGGACAGGTGTCCACGTAAAAGCCCTCGCCACCCATGCCGCAAGCCATTTATAATCTGCCTCCCTCCTCCTGACAGCCTACTGCTTCCCTGAGCGGGTCAGGGAGAGCAACCCTTCTGGCCATCCCAGTAAGGGAAACCTCTGCCGCCGCTCCAGCCGCCAGGCTGCAACGGGGCCGCACGGAGACAGGCGAGTTTCTGCTCCCGGCGTCACAGGGGACAATCCAGGTGCCAACTGGGAGACCAGTGCACAAAGCAAACCCGCTCTCAGCCCACCCACGGGTTCAATCAGTTTTGCTACCGCTCTCTAACCCCTCTCCCACCGCACCCTACGCGCGCGCCCCCTCCTCCCCGCACACCGGAGAGGGCTCGGGTCGTGGAGCGGCGCTGGAAGCCTTGCGCTAATTGCTCTCCAGACTACAGATCGATAGAAGGATTTTAGCCTCCTGCACACTCCATCCTTCACCTTTTCCAAAGGACAGGGCTGGAGGAGGGCGGTGAGAGGAGGAGGAGGAGGAGGAGGAGGGGAGCAAGGCTGCTGAAACCTTGACGAGATGAGGTCATCGAGCAGCCGCCAGATCCCCAGAAGGCAGCTCCGGGAATCGACCCAGCTCTGGCTGCCTCATCGATATTCTTCCCAGTAGGGACAGAAAACAGCTCTCTGCCTCCAAAGGAGGAGCCTCCCCTTGCTGGAAAGACCAGAGGAACTGAGCCTGAAACTCAGCGGTCATTTTCAGCCGGCCACTTCTCTCCTCTCCTCCCCCTGGCTCTTCCTTTCGCCCTGCCATGTTACCTGCCCTGTTTAGTGGTGACTTTACAACACCAGCCTCCAGGGTACGGCACAGCATCGCGACCATCCAGGCCAGAAGAGCCGTCCTTGCGCAAAAAAAGCATTATGGAAATTATCCGGCACCGGTGGGTGCAGTTCTGTCTGTCCTCAGGTCGTTTGTGTTCCCCAAGGGCCAAAGTAACCCATTTTTTCACTGACACCCGTTACCCCAGCACACCCCACGATCCCCGCAGCGTTTGGATCAATACAGCCCTCAATTTTTCAGTTGCTGAACTCCCAGCTCCCCTATCGACCTGCTGTGCTGCATCGAACGAGATGCCCTGTCTTCCCAAGGCTCTCGAGGTGAGAGCTTTTGCTACGGGGTTGTACAGTGCCTAGCACAGGGCCTGCAACTCCGCGCTGCTCTCCTGCAAACGGGCAATATTAACAGCCACGGCAGCATGTGAAGCTAGCCCAAAGCAAAAGAGCCCTCAGGAAAAGACCTACAGCCCTGGACCAGGCTCCACAAATCAGAAATGCCCGAAAACCAGGCAGTGAAACACAGCCCTGATCTTTGCCGAGGCCTCAAGACACGATCATGATATAAATTCGAAGTGATAATAATAAATGGCCTATTACAGTAACTCGTGCACGGCTGGGGGAGGGAGGAAACCCATCTACAATCCGGGCCTCCCTGCAGAGCCTCACACAAGCGACGAGCGCCACAGAGCCGTGCGCTTCCCTTTTTAATGGCCAGGAGAAAAAGGCTCCTGCAAGGCAGCCTCGGCAGCCCAAGGCAGCAGGAATATTTATCATGTTGGCCACCTGCCTGTCAGAGAAAAATCGCTTCCTCCTTCCTGGTTGGAAGGCAGCTCTAATGAGCGATGGGCAGCCGCCTTCACAACCGCGGCAGCTCTTTGCATAAAAACCAGGCAGCCTCGGCGACCCACATGCCATGGCCCTCCCCCCCTGCCCTTTCTCCCTCCTCCATGCGGCACGAGGTCCTTCCTCCTGCTAATTGCTCAGCCAAGTAATTAGCTGAGGCAGATTTTGGCTCTTGGCTAGGCTAGGGGGGCTGCCCCCCCTGCTCTGCCCGCAGGAGACCCCCGGGCAGACCAGCTACCGGGGTTTGAAACCCCACTTTGCACCACCTCGCTGCTCCCTGCTGGCTCCGGCCGCGCCTGCCTTTGCTGCCCAAGGGATGGGCCGCTGGGGACCAGAGAGCTGGCAATGACCTCCCCGCCTGCCTGTCCCATCCGACTGGCACCAACCCAGCTATACCAGTGCCTGGAGACTGAGAAATACACCGCAGGCAGGGGAAAAAGTCCCTCTGCCTCTGGAAAAGGGGCGCAGCAGCGGTAACTCTGACACCTCTGAGGGCGTGGGGCAGCCAAGATGTGCAAGTCACTGCTGGGGAACTCTGACGCCCCACCTCCAAGGTGCTGTCTCACATGCTACCCTGGAAAAGTCCCAGCTAGGACACTCAGCAGGGAGGAAAATGCCGCAGCCTTAATCCTTCCCTTCCCTCACCTCATACCACAGAGGGAGAACCGAGCGTGGGGGAACCAGCCAGCCACCCTCCAGCCCTGAACAACAGCCTCAGCCTCGCTACCAGCCTGGGGCCTCTGCTCACGCAGGGCAGATCCCAGCCACCCTGGGAAGCTCTCCTTCCGTTTCTTTGTCCTGCTGTATCCGGGTGTTGCTCTCCCAACCTTCCCCTCCAGTCCCCACTGCTTGGAAATCCCATGAGCACAGCCCACAGTCTTTACAGCCCTTCAGGCCACCCCTTCCACACACTTCTGGCCCTTTATGTTGTAGGGCAGCACCTTCCAGCCAATTTTTCTTGCCTCTCCCTGAAGCCCCCTATAATTTACTGACGTCTGTCCTGAAACATGGCTCCCAAAGACCCAAGCAACTGCAATTAGTCCATCGTACTGGGATCTCCTTTCTCATGTGCTTGGGACTCGCTTTGTCCCTGCAGGCCCTCTTTACGACCCTTGATTCGCTTCATTGCAAATGAGTCCTTCACGCTAATTAGAAGAAGGTACCTGGTGCCCTGCAGAGAAAAAAGAACTACGACCACACTGCAGAAGAGGAAGGGGGAAAATTCCCACTTTTATCACGCTGCTCCGGCCGGTAACGCAGCGACAGGCCCCCGTGCACTCACCTGCATGGAAGTACGGGCTCATCGTGTAAGGGAATCCGAAGGGCAGCGGCTGAGGCGGTGGGATGGAGGCTGGCGGGAGGTATTTCACCTCGTTTTTGTTGATGCCTGGGCCAAGCAAATGGCTGGGGGACTCGGCGCTCGAGGAGCTGCAGGGGGCGTTTTGGCCAGCAGCCGCTTCCCCCAGCTCCTTGGCCCCCTCACAGACCTTGCCCGTCTCTTTGCACTCCTTAAGCTCCGCGGCCGAGCTGCTGCTCTCAGCCTTCAGGCTCTCCGGCTTCTCGTCGCTCACATCCGCGTCGCTCTCCGAGTCCTTCATCTCCTCGTCGTTACAGTCTGGCGCCCCATCCCGCGCCCGGGGCTCCGCCAGCTCCTTGGCCTCGCTCAGCCCCTGCGGCTCAGCGCGGTGGTGGGCCGATTTTCGGCTGCCCCGCCGGGGCTGCTCCTTGGGCGGCGTGGCGCTGCTGGGGACGCTGGGGTTGAGGGACAGCAGGGGAGTGTTGTTGTGCCGCAGCACCAGCATGGCGTTCCTCCGGGAGAGCTCCTCCCGCAGCGGGTGGCCCTCGGGGATGTCGTGCACGTTGCGCAGGGCCGGGTGGTCCGGGGGCAAGCCAGGATGCAGGCTCAGCGGGTCACCAGCCAGTAGCCTTTGCCTGTGGAGATTCTCCAGCTCCTTCTGGCGGATGATCTCGGCCGACATCTCCAACCTGAAGTGGGAGAGGCAGAGAGGGAACGTCGGTGGGGGTGGAGAGGGCGTCTGCGAGTAACGTGCTAACCCCCAGCCACGCGGAGCCAGAGCTCGCGGGATCAAGGGGTCGCCTCCGCACCCACACGTTGTTTCCACTGGTCTCACTTGGAGTCTGTCGCCTGTGCACGGCTCATCCAGCCCGGTGCCCCACATCAGGGGGCCCACATCTGCCTTGCTGCTAGGAAAGGGAAGGAAGAACCCAACCCCAGCCCCGGCAGGCTGGCCCTCTACAAGCTTTACCTTGCCAGGTTTTGTTTCCGTAGCATCTCTTGCTGCCGCGCAAACATCTCTGCTTGTGCCGGCTGTAGGAACCCATAACCTGGGGACAGGGAGAACAATAATGCAGGGTTATTAATCTCAGCGTTGGCTCTTTCCTAACTCAGGGCCAGCTCCCCAGAGGGCTACCTGAGCAGGAAAGGGCAGCTGAGAGCTGCCTGTCTGCTCTAGAGCCCATCTATTCCCTCAGTGCAGTCTGCTGCTGAAACATGGGACCGGGGAGGCTTGTGGGGATTAAAAAGAGAGAGCAGTCAAAGCAATCTGCTCCTATCGCTGCAAAACAAGGGTGAAGTCAGCACAGCAGTAATGGGGAAACACAGAAAATGGGTCTGGGCAGTCTGTCACTGCCTGCACCTTCACCCTACCCACGTCTCCTGGCTGACCACAAGCATCTCCTACGGACTCACCTGGTGTCTGGCACAGAGCTGAAGGCACCCCGAGGAAAGGAGGTCTCAAGTGGGGTCCCAGGGCAATATGGGGCGCATTCTGGGGTGACAGCAGAGGCGGTGGGTGGGATATCTCCCTGCAGAAATCAGAAAATAATTCATGGTGAAAACCTGGAGGCTCCGTCCACAGTGCCCAGAGGGCCCCGGCTCAGGAAGAACACCCTTTCTGCAGATGACCGGCATTCTGTACCAGAGGCTGTTCTGGGGCAGAAAGATGCCGATTCATCCATGAGTTAAACTTTTAAAAGGGAGAGAAAAAAGACAAGAAGTAGAACCAGAAGTGGAAGAACGCAGCCAGGACTCCATAGGTCCCACATACTTCCCACCTTGACATGTTTGCTTCTGTGGCCTTTCAGCTGGGCTGTTCAAAGGGGTTTTGGGTGCCCAGGGCCAGCAAAGGCAAAGCTGAAGATGCTGCATCTGCCCGTCCCCTTAGCAAGTTTGGGTTTCTATCTCAACCACCTCCCAAGTGAAAAGGCGTTCTGTATTTTGGGAGCTGGAGAGCGAGTCTGGGAAGATGTGAAGGCATCGCTGGCATGCCCTGCAAAAAGTCACGGTCCTAGCTGGGACAAGGGATGATCTTTAATTCTGCAAAGTTGTGAGGCAGAGACAGACGGACAGGAGAGATGGGGAGTGGGATGCGAGCAGGAAGAGCCACGGGGTCAGTGGAAAGGAGTACTAGTGGAGAAGGGGTGGGTGATGCTGGCCAGAATGGGTGGCAAGTCTGGAAGAGGCAGGTTTGAGGCATGGGGGAGAGGACAATGCCTGGAAGCAACGCAGGTAGTGCTTGCTTGTGGGGGTGGGGGGAAAAGGGAAGGAGGAGGGAAAAAAAAAAGGAGCAGGAAGGGAATAAGAGCCAAGGTCTCTTCCATTAGTCAAATCTGCCCTGGGAGCCTGCAAGCAAATCTCTGCTTTCCGGCTGCACATCTCTTAATTCCTTTTGATGGCCACTTACAACATTATTACCTTCACCAGGGCATCTAGAGGCAAAGCCAAGTGCTGTGCCATTTATTTTCATTTTACAGTATCTCCCTCTAAAATCTGCTTCAGGAGAGACTGGAGGGCAAGAGAAAGGGAGCAAGAAGGTCCATGTGACTTTGCAACAAACAGACCATACGCACAACCACGCTCCCCCTCTCAGTGAGGGGATGACGTGCCAGTGTGGGATAATGTGTGAATCCCAGCCATCCCTGGCTCCATCCCACGCAGCTGGGGATGGATTACCACCATCGCTCCAGAAACGCCAGACGAGGACTCTTTGGGAACGAGGCGGGCAAGGAAAGGATTCCTGTCCTTTCCCCAGATCCTCCCGGCGCAATTTCACCCTTATTCTGTGCAACCGCCACTACAAAGCCATCACGGCACAGAACGAGCTGAGATTCCCCTCCGAAATTCCTCCTTCTCCCTACCCCTCGCCCATCTGCCTGTCCCTGCCTCCCCGCTCCCCGTTTGTCTCTACTCCCCTTCTCCCCTTCCCCTGGCTGTCTCCGTCTCTCCTTTCCTCCTCCTTCCTCCCCTAGCTCTCCTCTAAACTAATTGCACAGCTCGCTGTGTCTGGAGGAGAGCCACAGATCGATCCGTCGCTGTTGAAATGTTAATGCTAATCGTATAACCGCTCCGCCAGCACCTCGCACTTCAGTGGCAGCTCCAATTAATCTCAGGTAACGCAGCGCGTGACCTTCGGCTCGGAGCCGGGGCAGCAGCCAAGCGATGCTTATGTAATTACACCATGAAGTGTGTAATCACCTGCCCTAATCCCCGAGGCCTCACAATTAGCCGAGGCCTCGGTCGCTGGGCTGCCAAGTGCTTTGCCACCCCGGACAGCCTGCAGATGAATAACGGACAATTAAAGCGGCATGACGGGGGCTAGGAGGTGTCCGTTCGATCGTAATTAGCTGTAATCATGGGGAGACGAGCCTGGCAGACGTGCTGTTCGTTTTATAAGAAGCAATTTAGGAAATCAAGTCGCTTTTAACTATTCCATGGCCAGGCAAGCAGCGGCCATGCCCTCCCTGCCTTTTCTACATGCAGAAGAGGGGATCCTGTAGGAGAGAACAATGCCCAGCAGCCCCAGGTGAAGGCTGCACACAGAGAGCTCAGAAGGAAAACGCTAAAAACAAAGAGAGCTTCTTGATTTTGGCCAAGGAGAGATTTTCTCTGCCCAGGAAGCACACTGTTCGACGGGGATCAGGACTGGGTGCTGGTCAACACAAGGTCCTCCCTTTGGTGGCAGCCCAACGTTCACCGCTTTTGTGCTTTAGTGTCGCACTACAGGGCCTAACGTCGGTCCCTAAGGAATTCTGCTCGAGACCCTGCAGGTCCCTCTGTCCTCTCATCAGAGCTGTGCAGCTTCCCCACCTTTTGGGGCCAGGGATGAACTCGTATTTTGGACTGGTCAGCGAGCGGAGCTCCGGCTGGGGAAGGGGGACGGTGACATGAAGCCATTGCTGCGGGACCCGATCACGGTGCCACGGCTGAGCACAGCGGCCCGCGGTGGCTCGGAAGGGGCTGGAGGTAGTTGTAAGAGGGGCTGTAAGAAACGCAGCAGCAGTGGCATCGGACGCGAGAGGTCAGTTGCTGCTTAGGTTACGCACACAGCACATGCTGGGGATGAGTCCAAAGGTTTAGGAGATTCAGGGAGACACGTTTACACTCGCTGTCATCATGCCTGCCTGAGACAGCAGACCACATCGAGACCCCTGAGCTGTTCTCCCAGCGACACTGGAGCTCTCCACCAAGCACACGCATAGGGCAAGCTGCTGGGTGAGGCCAGACCAACAGGACCAGCCCAAGGTCCCGCCGCTGGCACTGGTACACCCTGAAAGTCAGAGCAGGGAGGCTGGATAAGGCCAAACACGAAGGAGTCATTGCACCTCTCCTGCCACCCCCCTAATGCTCAGCATCAGGCCCGAGCAGTAGATAACTCGGAAAGCAAGCAGGTCTGCCCGTTAAATATTCAGGGAACAAGGGACTCTTCTTCCCGCAGGCAGACCGACACTCCCTGGCGCACCGAGGAGCAGGGATTCACGCCGCCTGTGTCACCACGAAGGACACACACTTTCTGCTGTCCCACAAGCCCAGCCTCCCGGCCGTCCAGACACAGAGCCTGCCACTGCTCCCTTCCAGCCCATCTGCCTGATCCTTGGCATGGAAACCTGGCACAGGAAGGACGGAGCCACGACCGGGTCATGTCCTGGCACAGAGCTGGGAAGCCCTCCCAGGCTGCCTGGTACAGATACAGCCACTTGGTTCCAAGCAAGCTTGAAATGAACTGGCAACCCCAGAATAAAAAGCCCCAGAGACCTTAAGAAACGCTACTGAGCTTTCAGACAGACGTGCACCAAAACACGAATCCTTGCATCCTTTCTCAGGTACACATCAGCCTTCAACCCCCAATTAATTTCCTTCCTCTTCTTCCACCTCTTAGAGTCAGGGCTAAATTACGGTCCCATACCCCGAGAATGTGAATTTAGCCCTTGGCAATTACACCTGATAAGCCTTGTCCTTACCTTGCAGAGAGCGATTCTATGTTACTGCATATTCCTCCCTCCAGCCCCCCCCTTTTTTTTTCTCCCCCCCTAATATGCCAGCTGGAGGCTTGTGAGCAGGGTATTAGGGGATTTGCACTGCATGCTGCTAAATTTGATATGTCCTTTAACAGGAGACAAATGGTTCACAAGGCTTAAAAAGTATCGACTTTTCTTTAACAATAAGCACTAATGGCCTTCAAATAATCAATATTTAAAGTCATTATGGGGTTACACATTATACTGTTAAAACCAAGCCTTTCACTTTAACCCCATCATATCCCTCCCAAGCCCAGACCAGCGCTCCCCCTGACTCACTCCAAGCTCAAAAGGAAGGCTCGGAGCACAGGCTGTGACTGGAGATGTGAGAGGGTCAGGAAATGCAGATTGAAACCGGCAAGGCATGGAAATAAATTTAGAACGGATGGAAGAGGAGGGGGGGGAAAAAAGAGTGCGTGAAAGCTCGGCTTTCTTCTGCTTTGCATTTGATAGGAAGAGACACTTTAAACCTGAGGTAATAGGCAAGCAGCACACAGCTCCTCGCTGGTTCGCCATCCGCAGACGCTGTCTGTGCCAGAAAGGGAAAAACAAATAAAATGAAAGGGCTTTCTAAAAATGGTGTTTGGGATTTCCAGGCAGAAAGAGACACATACTGGCGCTGCTCTTCTAGGGCAGCAACGAGGCCTGGACACAGAGAGGGTCTGGTTTATGCTGCCAGGGGAAATCACTCCCTCAAAATTCAAACTGGCGCTAAAACCAAATTAGTTAAATCGGGTCAAGCTCTTTGGCCTCTTTGCTCTGTGTAACACTCAGCCAGCTGGGAGCTGGTGAGGAATCCTGCCAGCGCCAGAAAGAGGGATACAGCCTTCAGAGCAGAGAGGGGGATGCGAGGCTGGGGTGGGTAAGAGTTGGAGAGAGAATGTGTCCAGAGAGGACTGGAGAACGTGCCCAAGGAGCACAGGAGCCTCTGTGACACAGAGGGGAGGAATTAGGTGGTGAAAGAAAAAAGGGTAGCAACAGCAGATGGAAAGAAAGCAATCCAAAAATCCTTGCTGGGTATTTCAGGCACATCTTTGCCCAGAGAAAAGCCTCTGATGCACAGTGTTTGTCAGCTTTCTGCAACGGAAGGGCGGTAAGTGCATCTGTGAGACCCTGCAGCTCTCGCTCCCAGAACACTCTAGCCAAAGGGCTCGGCTTCCCAGGACCCCAGCAGATCAGGATGCTGACGGCATCTCACGCAGGCAGTATTTCTTGCTCCTTGGCATTCCTCCTGCCTTCACCCCGCAATTGTCTGTGGTCCTGGAAGACGAACTGTGTCCCTACTGCATCTTACAGACAGGACCAGAGAGCGCTGAATTCTACCACCAAAGTACCTGCCCCAACACTTGCCCCTTCTCCAACTATAATCTGCCTCCTCCCCCTCCTGTGAGACCGGGGCAAGTTCTCCCACACCAACCCCGTGAACAAGCTCCTCGTAACTCGTCACCCAGAACTGATGCATCGCATTCAGCCAACAAGCTTCACCACACCGACCAGCAGCTGGCCCAGCCTCGTCTGAGCACCTTGCAACGCCTTCCTTTTGCAAGGTATAAAAGTTTTTCCTCAAAAGGGGGTGAATGCAAGTGCTCCCAAGGCTTCACACACACCAGCCCGCTCGGTGAGAACAGAGTACAATCAGGAGCGAGTTCTGCAGCACGTACCAGGAGATGAGCGCCCTGGCTAAGAGCATGCCAGGCTAAACGACCCCAGCAAAACCAAGCACGTTGCCAACAAATTCTGAAGACAGGATCCAAGGAGTAGGATCCAAGCAACTCTGCCTCTCTGTGGGACACAGCCACCTGCCATTTCTGCAGGAGACACAGCAGTTTGGAGATGGGAAGTACTCCAGGCTGGAGTAGTTACAATGACACCTCTTAGTTGTACCCTTTCCTCTTCCAAGTCTTTTTATAACACTGAACTCAACAATCTTTTCGAATAAACCACGAGGTCCTGGCACTCTATAATCCAAGTCTGAATCAATCTAGAGAAGGATCTAGGAAACCAAAACCATGAAACCAAATGGATTCTCAAGCCTGCAGCTTGAGTCTACTTTTGGCCAGACACACCAGTTTTACTAACTCTTTTCAACAGCTGAGGAAACTGGAGCAAAGAGGTGAAGGGACCACTGCCCCGGCTAAAAGGACCTTGGAACAAAAAAATCCATATTCAGTGTGTCCGTGTGCACACACGAGTGTATCACCGCCTTCAGAGCCAGCACCCACCTGCCTGCCTTATGCTCTGCATCATTAAACCTACCAGCCTGTTTCTGACCAGCAAAGACGGATGCTGACTAGTTCACAAATGTCTGAACACACCTGTCTTCCAAGCGCTCCCTAGCTCAGACTCATCACCCACCTCCTCACACGTGGAAACTGGAAAACTCTCTGTATAGCTCCCACTAGCAGGCAAAGGTCTCTGCATTCCTGTCTTTGCAACAACACCCGCACTGCCCTCATAAATAAAACAGGGTCACCAGTGTGGGTTTCCCCCTCCTTGCTTTGCCAGACATAATGGCTGAAGTCTGGAGTGGCTAATTATTCTTGCCCACAAAGCTGCTGCACTCGAGAGCTGACCTGATCCTCACAGATCTCCCAATAGGAAGCTGAAATGGAATTTTAACGCCATGCCAAACAGTTCACATCCCCCTGCATCATGCGTTATTACTTCTGCTCCTGGGAAAGGAGACGCCGTAAATCTACCTACAGTTTGCCTACGCACGTGAGCCAGCTTCCTCCGCTGCCTTCTCCTCCGCCAGTGCCTATCTGAACCTTTTAAAAGTTCTATACCTTTATTATAAAGGTGCCCGGAGGCTGCTTTGATTTACCCTGTTGACAAAGACGATGGCAGCCAAGTACAAAACCCAAGGCTAACAGCAACAGGGAGAATGGGAGGGAGAAATTAACCCATACAGTTCTTTACTGCTTTATAATGCACGGCCACGGCTTCTCCTGGCGTACCTAAAGAGGCCTGCGGTGCTTTGGCAAAACGGCAAGAAGCAGTTTGCACGTGACAGCTCCACCCAGGCCATTTCTGAGCGGGAGCAGAGCGATACCTGACCCTTAGCGACACCCAGGGGGCTGCAGACCTCTGGGGAGAAGTAACGATCACACGAACTAACGTCAAGCAGACTTACCAAGTCATGACTATGGGGCGTAGTTGTAGCTTCCCTGTTCCCGGCAGGACTCCCACGCTCTGCTAACTGAGGATTATCGCACCTGAGAGCCTGGCCAAGGAGTTAGGCCACACCGGGCCTTCTGACGCCGTCCTCATGCCTTGGCACAGCAGAAGAAGGAAGCACGTGCCCAGCCAGGCCCACCATGATGAGGTTTCATGGGGTTTGTCTCAAAGCTCCTTGGAGAACTACTCTGCCCGGGCATCTAGAGCAGGTCCTGTACGTACGGTCTGAGGAAGTGGCAGTGTGGGAAAACAAAACCAGGGCTGACAACATGCTATGAGCTTTGTTCCAGTCTGCAAACTCTTGGACAGAAAGGAGACTACAGAGTATGTAGCGCAGAGAAAAAAGACAGCTTCTTTGTTTTGTTCCCACCAACACAACCGCAGGCTGGTCTTGCTTACAGGCAAATAACTAGACCTTCACAAGCAGGTGCAAATACCCTTGCTCCGCACAACAAGCCACATTATACTGCTCTTTGAACTGAGGTGCTCAAAGGCCTTCCCAAAGGTTAAGCACAACCTGCTTTCAGAATGAGAACCACTATCACCGTGCAGCGAGGGAAACCGAGACACAGAGGGACTCCTGCAAACTCAATCCAAGGTCCCACAGATACTTCTCTCAACATCAAAGGCAGGTTGTGCCCCTATGTGTTCCCTTCCCCCACCTCACCTCGCCAGGATGTCCCTCTCACTTATGCCGATGCAACTATTCGTAGGGCTGCTTGGAGAACTGAATCAAGATGAAGAGTGGTCCTTTCCAACCGTTAACTCCTGGCCTTCAGCCCCTGTCCCCTGACCTAGCAAGCAACTTCTCTGTCCCTCCCGTAACTGGGGAAGAACGCTGGCCATAACTCAAGTCCTCTCCTTAACCTGCTAGATAACATCCTCTTCCCAAATGATTTAACACTTCCCGGCCTAGCCCACCTCCATTAGCCAGAACACCTGTCTGGCAGTGGCAAGTTCCTCTGGATTTGATACATATCTAATTCATCTTCAGTTTGCCCCTCCTAGGCGCAGCACCTCCCCGTAAGCAACCTCCACCCTTCCGTACGCGCCTTTTCAGCCAGGCCTCCGGCTGCTCTGGCACTTCTCCAGGCCACACATAGCTGGAGAAATTTTCCTGATGACTGACTGCACTGAAACTCCTCTATTTCTGCATTCCTCACAGGTCTGCCTACAATCCACACGGACTGGGTTGGATTTTTATTAGGTGGGTTAGCCAAAGTACACCCTGTAGGAGGAAAGGTTTACCAGGTCTGCCCAGCCCCTACACATTGCAAACCCATTGGTCGAAAGAAGGAAAACCAGACTGGATCTCCAAAGCTGTAAATGGTGGGGGGAACATGCATGTGTGACTGTGAACTCCACACATACATACACATGCTATAGAACGAATATTGCAGCCTGATGCCTGCCCCCACCGCAAGATGAAAGCCAAAAAAGTCTAGCTACTAGAGCCTTTCACGGCTTGTCCCATGACACTCAAAGCCTTTGCATCCCCGTGGCTGCCAGGCCCTCTCCCGCCTTTGCTACCCTTGTCAGAAATGCACGCAGCTTTAATTTCATTTCCTTCTGAAGTTCTTGATTGCAGAGGGAATGGCTTATGGCACAGAGCAAGATAAATGAGCTAGAATTTCCTGGGGCGGGGGGGAAATCAGCTTTCCAGCACTCCTATCAGCAGTAAAAAGGCAAGCCGTGCCTCTTCCTCAAAACAGAAAACTTCTCTTTCTATTCCATCCTAGAGCATTCAGTCTCTCTCATTAGCTGGGGATGCTATAAAATGCAAACGAAACCATCTTAACTTGCTCTGTACCAAAGATCAGGGTAGATCCAGTCTAGCATCTGCTCTGGAGATCCGAGGCAGGATTGGGATCGTTCCCAACCATCCACTCGCCAACCTGGATGTTGAATGTGTACACGCACGAGTGCAAATCACCCCCCTTTGCGTAGGGACACCCCAGCGGGCGGCGGGCACACCCGCCACACCACGCTTTTGCACCTGCATGACGCCCAAGGCAGACGTTAACGCGTCCCCGGGGCAAATCAAACCTGCTCACCCCCACGGGCACCACTACCCTCACCCAGGCACCCCTCTTTCCAGACGCTCCGAGGGTGCACATTGCTCCGACAGCCCCCCCCCCCCCCCACCTCCCCAGCCCCCCCGTGCGATGCCGTGGCGGCCGCAGCAAACCCCGCCCCGGGGCGTGGGTGAGCCTCGGCCGGCCCTTCCCCCGTCCCCCCGCGGTACCTCTCGGGGAAGTGGGTGTCCCTGTGCTGGGGGAGGCCCTGCTTCCTCCGCTGGCTGGAAGAGTTGCTGGCCGAGGGGATGTGCGCTTCCATCGCGCCGGGGTTGCGCGCCGCCGCCGCCGCCGCCACTTCTTGCCGCGCCCGCAGGAGATCTGGGGAGAGGGAAGGGATGGGATGAGCCGCTGCCCTCCACGGACCCCCACGTCCCGTTCACCCCCTCCCCGCTTCCCGCACCGCCGCCCCGGACGGACGCAGGCACCCACCGCCCGCCCTCCGCTCCGGCTCCCCGCCTGCAGCCGCCCACCACCGCAGCCCCCGGGCGGCAAGGGCTGCTCCGGGGCCGCCGCCGGCTCCCCGCGGGCGGCGGGGGCTGCTGCTGCTGCCGTCCCGTCCCTCCCCGCAGCCCCTCCGGCGACAGCCCGCTCCGTTGCTCCCCCCGCCCCAGCCCCGTCTCGGCGGGGCGGGCGAAGCTGTCAAGCGCCGGGGATATGGGGGGGGGGGGGGGAAGCGCGGCCGGCCCTGCGGGTCCCCCTGCCCCGGGCTGCCCCGGGTACTCACCCGGCAGAGCGGGCTCTTAGCGGGATCCGCCTCCGCCGCCAAGGGAGTTTGGCAGCGGAGGAAATTGTGCAACTACGGGAGGGGGTGGATTGTTGTTTAATTGCCTTCCTGTTGGAGGGAGGGAAGGAGGGAGGGAGGGAAGGAGGGAAAAAGGGAGGGAAGGATGGATGGGGGGGGGGGGGAGACAAAAAGGAGAGGGGAGGCTTTCCCGAGCCGCCCGCCTGCCCCCCGCCCCCCTCCGCGGAGCCCCGGGGGCGGCACCTCCCGAGCCGCGGCGGCACCTGCCCCGGCCCCCGCCGTGCCCAGCGGGGAGCGGAGCTGACCCGACCCGCTACCGAGAACCCAGCCGCGGCCTCCGCCCCCCGCCCCCGCCGGCCCGGAGCAGCCGGCCCCGGCCACCCGCGGAGCCCCGCCGAGGCGCACGGCCGGCGGCGCCCAGCGGCTCCGCGATCCGCAGGCCCCTTGCGCTGGGCACCGCTGGTTTTAGGTGGCCCGACCCCGGCCCCCCCCCAACCCCCGGGGGCTGCAGGGTTTGCTGCGGGCAGCGCTCTGCGCCCGGGGGCAGCGCCTGCCCACACGCCCGCCCCGCCAAACCACGGCCCAGCATCTCCCGCTGCGAAGCCTTCCCTGGCCCAGCATCTCCCTCTGCTGCCGAAATCAGGGGCTGGGGGGGGGGGGGGCTGGCTCTATCCCCTCGGCTGGAGAGCACCCGCCGCCTCCCACTCGCCTGGCCGGGGAGCACCCATCCCTGCCACCAGGTACAGCCCAGCCGTGGGGCTGCAGAGCACCAAGGGCCGTTTTCCTAAGCATGGTGAACCCCTCCCAGCCGGTCACCCAGAGCCTGGGGTCTGCTGGAGTCCTCACCTGGGCAAGGGGTGACAGCTTGCCCCGGCAGGTCTGTCCCTGCCTAGCGCAGCCCTGCTGTAGAAAAGGGCTGGGCCACAGAGCAGATGAGGATGGGGGACAAAAAGGGGCTCCTTCCACCCTTAGGCATGACACTTCCATCGGCGGCAGGTCGGAAAGAAATGCTCCCCTCGTTACCGTGGCAGAACCCTCTACCTACTACCCAGGCAGATGTGCAAAGACGGGTCATACGCGTGTCTAGTCCTTCCAGGGTGGGTGTCAGCGTAGGCAAGCTGCCCACCCAAGTGCCACGTGACGGGCAATGCAGGCATGGCCAGATAGACCCCAAGCGCGCATTAACAGGGGCCACAGCGCACTCCAAGGAAGTGAGAAGGTCTAGTGACATGGACATCTGTACCAGTTGCACTGACAGAGGGTTTTTCGACAGTGCTACTCTCTCACAGTTAAGCATCAGGAGTCCCTGAGTTCCTACACCTATGTGAAAAGGCCTCACACATGACTTGCTGATATCCCCCGACAAAACCTCTGCTGCCGTTCGCGCAGTGCACAGGAAACGCCCGCACACAGATGCACACTTAGAGGAAACCTCCTTTATACACTCCCCGTGTACCACTCTGCAAAAGGAAACCAAAACACAGCTGGGGAGAGGAGGAGAGGAAGATTTCTCTTAACGAACACACCCTGCTCAGGATCAGCTCATATACTGAGATTTCAAAGCACTCCACAGCCAGCAGCATACGAGTCCCCTCCCCACAACAGATTCATAAAGCCAGGTTAATATAAGAGTGTTGCATGACCCTGGTAACGACACACTTTCCATCTCCTTTATACCGCCACGCTGTTTTCCTTTGGTTCTGGAAATCTCAGCCATCCATATTCCTCTTAGCCCCAAGATGAGCCCAGCCCAGCCTGAGCTTCACCAATCACACTGTCAAATATTTTGGTGATGGTCAGGGCTGAAGCCCCGCGGTGGGACTGCAAGGTGGAGTGGAAACGCCTACGCAGCTGCTATTTTTGCTGGCAGTAAGAAGGACATCGGTACCTGAACATTTCTAGCCACATCCATGCACACACAACCCCCGTCCCCACACCCCCAACTGAGAGGACAAATATTAAAGTGAGGTACAATCTTGAACTGCAGAAGTATGTACGAAGTAGGGAAACAACAAACCTCACCAGATCACATAAAAAGCCTAGAGAATTCTCTGAGCCAAGGACCGTGCACCTCCAATGTTTATAAATTAATTATCTGAAAAACCCAGGTCACTCCTTATTGCCACAGCGCCTGTAATTTAGAAGTCTGGCGTGCAGCCAATTCCAGAAGCCGCATTGATCCTGAATGACCGCAACAACCCCCACCACGCACACCCTCTCCTCTCCTCTTTCTCTCCCCTCCTTCCCTCCCCTGCGCCCCTACCCCCTCGCACAGCCCCCCCCCCCCCCCCCCCCCCCGGAGGATCTGTTATTTACAATCCTGCACTCTGACAGTTGGGAAATCAGATTGATTGACAGTGGGACGCTGGCGGATGGAGGTTCCAGGCACGGAGACAGACTGAATTCAGAATGTGGGATGAATGCCACTGGGAGAATGGGGGCGGAGGAGGGGGGTTGAAAAGCAATTAAAAGAAAAGATTTCTAAATTATTAACATTTTTTAAATTATTAATGTTATTGGTGCCTCCACGTGAGCCCGCAGATAAACTGCGCTTTGTACTGACACTAATAATTTATAGCCCAACCAGAGCCCTGTGGTGTGGAGACAATCCAAAATACACGAAGTTTTGTCTTGTCAGTGTTACACGGGAGAGCCTGTCTGTGCAGCCTCCTTTTCTCCGCCTGCCCACCCCAAAACCCCAGTGTGACCCCTCACCTAACAAATGCTGACGAGACAATTTAATCATAATCATAAAAAATACGTCAGGCTTTTAATGTAATGAGCTACTTTGTTCATTACAGGGAGGGTGAAGGGGGTGATACCAGCTGTTGTGCAGCACACGCTGTGCCTGGAGGGGCACGTTGGCATGTCCAGCGGCCACCCAGTGCCCAGGTTAACTGGTTTATCACGACTGTCTGTTACGATACCAGTACACACGACAGGTTTGGTGCTGAGTACGTGCTCTGTTCTGTTCAACACTGTCTACAGAGACCTGCGTGTTCACGGTTGAATATTCAGCATTTGCATGTCTGCGCGCGTTACCCTTCTGTGCACGATGCATGTTACAGACTGTCCTCTCACCTGATGTGCTTGTGTCCGTGTGTGGAATCTCCAGCCCCATGGTTCATATATATTTAGTATATACAGTATAACATATATACGGCTTTGCCCCGTACCTATACATCCTGCTTGCAGGAGCTCTGCAGCTCTGTAAATGCCTGGGACAGCTGAGCACCACACACAGAAGCACGTGCCATGTTCGCTACGGTGCGTCTCAGCACAGGTTTATGCCATGCCTTTGCTGATAAGCAAATCCTTACTCCACAGCGAAAAGAATCGCCTTCTTGCCCCCAGAGAAGCCAATCAAATCAAACAGAGTGGAAAAGAAGACAGCCTCTTCATTAACCTAACAAGGAGCCCTGGGGATTTACACTCTAGACCAGAGATTCTCCTCCAGCACTTGCTGGATGCTTCGCCGGTGTTGCCTGCGCTCCTTCCCCGGATCACCCGGGCAGGGACGTGCCAGCCCTCCACGCTCGGGTAGGAAGCGGCACAGGGGCTACAGGTTCTTGCGTGGCGCTGGGATGCTTCAACCCTCTGCTCCCAAGACTGGAACAGCATGCCCTCTTCCATCTCCCTAGCTTTCCCTGATCCAGACACGATGTCACTCCCCTCACCCCTGCATCGGAGGACTCGGGCATAAATGCACAGCTTCGCTCTGGACCAAGCCCAGCCGGCGCCAGCAGGCTCTGCCTGCCCAAGGGAAGGTGAAGCGGGCTGAGGAGCCCTTAGCCTGTGGCTCCTGCGCTCTGCCAAGTGGTTCCCAGGGTAGAACCTGTAACTGCTTAGTGCCCCCTTTAGGCACTGAGCAGGATGCTGCAGCCGAGCTGGATTTCATCAGCTTCCTCCACAACCGAGGCAAAACCTATCAGCGATCCTTCAGTTCCTGCGGAACCCATCAGATCCTGGTGCTGCAGGACCCTTAGCCCCTCAGGAAGCCACTCCGGCCCCAGGACAAGGCAGCAGCACTGGACAACGGTATCTGTTAATAAGGAGGCCGCTTCAGGACCAGGTTTTGGATTTTCCCCTCCTTGCACTAACGTAACTGTACAAGCACCAGCCTCCTTTCAAAGAGCAGAATGGCACCATCTTCCCTTGAACACAGACAACGGTGCAGAAATACTTCTGTGCTGCTGAAGTCTAGAAACAGCAGACAGGCAGGTACAGAGGCACAACCTTGCAGCGCACACAACAGACCTCAAATAAAGCTATCCCTAGTGCCCAGCTCAGCCTCAGAGAACCAGCCCGTCCTGGGCAGGTCTGGGGACAATGTCTTAGTGCTGGAAGCTGGGACCTACACGGTCCTTAAGGCAATGCTCTGAGGAAGCCCTCACCAAGTGAGCATACACTGGGTATGGAAGAAGTTCCCTCCCTTTCAGCAACCTTTTCCCTCACTTTTCCACAGCAGATCTTGTTTTGGCTAGGGAAGGATGAGATCAATCTTTAGTGATATAAACATAATTGCTTTCAATAGATGATATCATGGATGAACCTGTCCCACTGACTTCAGCATTTGCCTGCTAAGCTGTCTTCACTGCAACTTCGCTTCATCTGCATATCTTAATTGCCCGTAAAATCATAAGACATCTAATTCCCATTAAGGTGAAAGGTCTTTAACACCAATTTACGTTATGTCTGAGCGTAGCAACTATCGCACCAACTTTCTAAACCCAGCACTATCAATGCTTCACTAAATCCTGCAACAACATCTTGCTGTTTCAGATCCCATCGCTAAATGGCAGGATTATCTGGCACTGCCTACGTCTCACAGCCCTCCCTACGTTATGCCAACACTCACTCCCCTTGCTCCACACTATGACCCAAGGAAGGCTTAGATCACAGATTCTGAATATTCAAATTGACGCAAACTCTTGAAACAAAGGAAGAAAAGGACCCGCCTCACCACCACTGCAAAACACACAGTAACGGTGGCGCAGCTCATCTGTAAGAAATGCCTGGCCCCCCCAGATGCCTGCAGAAGGCATCAGCATTTGCGGATGGCTGAGGGTAGATGCCTCCACAGAGATGGCGGGAGAAACGGCCTGCAGGATACACTTCAGCACCGCCTGCACTCCTTGCATGATAAACACGCACCACTGCAGCCCGTAAATCCTCCTCACGTGCACGCAGGGGTTAGGGACACCTTACGGGACTTGTACGGGATGGAAAGCGAGCCCCTTCTCCCCTTTGTAAGGGCCGGTACCTCCGTGGCTGGGCACCGCCATGCTGTTGGCCAGCTGGTAGAGACGTTGCTGCTGCTGCTCTTCAAACGTGCCGTGTTCGTTCAGCGCCGACATCATGCGTCTATAGTGCTCCTCTGGGGTCATCTGAGTCACCGAGTCCTCAAGCAGAGGCGTGTGGGAGTTTTCTGAAGAGCAGAAAGATTTGGTCTTTTTTTCCAGAGAGAAATACAGTGGAAAAAAATCACATAAGTATAGGGACAGCGCAAAAGAAAAAGGGGGGTAGAGGGATATTAGCACGATTCCCACAACTCTAGTGTACCCACTGCACTTGACGTGCCAAGCTGCCAAACGCAGCTGTCCTTGTGCTCCAAGAGGTACCATCATATGCAGCCAAGACACACCTACAACCTGCTGAACCTCCAAACACGGGCACGCTTATAGACCGGAAAGTCTACAGCTTCAGTTGCCACAGCACCCAAAAAACTCACAGACAACTTTCCCCACCTAAAGCAACAAGCGTTGCACTATAGTAACACAAAATCACCAGCAAGCTCACAACCCCCAAGGTGGCAAAGAGGACAGGAAGGATGAAAGAGTTCACTGAGTTCTCACCCTTTCATCTTAGGGGACAAGAGTTCTTTCCTTCAACTAATACCTGATCAGACACGCACCCCTTTCCCCCACCTTTCTCAACACCAGCAAGGACACAATAACGTGAGAGACGTTCATTACCAGTGCAGGTGATGCTGACAACCCCACAACACGCAGGGATGGCAGTCCACTTGCCCAGCTCGTGGAGGGAAGGCGCACAAGCAGGTTGTTTCAGACCTGTGCATACGGCTAAGCCCCCTGAGGCCAGTAAAATCACACCCAACATGCCCAGCCTACCTCTCCATCTTCCTGGAATGACTGCACAGCCCAGGAGGGAGGGAGGCACTTTGAGGAAGGCGCTCTCTGCTCCCTGGGCAGTAGGGATCCCAGTCTAACAATCAGGGAGATAAAACCACAGAGGCTTTCTGTTTACTGTAAGCAGAACGCAGAGTAATTACCGTTCTCCGCCTTGGCTGTAGCTGCTATAACACTATTTTATCTTGGATCTTCCCCACAGGCAAAACCTTTTCATTACTCAGAGAGGAACTCCCAGTAACAATCTAAACAGGCAGAAGGGAAGGGAGGGAGCGGGAAGGGCTCCCCCCCATGCTGCAGTCACTCGACCACCGCTGCGTTCTGTGAATGACAAGACCACCCTACCGTGTGCCCCAGATTCCTGCTCTTTCATCCACCTCATTTCACCGACAGAATCCCTCAGGGCTCATGGCAGGTGACTCTGCTGCCAGACTGGCTCCAAATTCAAGGTGGTGGCTCCGAGCACAGGCCATTTACTTCACACCAGTGTCAGCACTGTGATGAATACGCAGGTACTGGACATCTTACTGGGGAAAGAGCTGTGGATCCCTGTCAAGTGAGAGAAAGGCCCCTAACCTAGCTATCAGAAAAGACAGCCTGTGGCAAACAAATACAGTCCACGAGGCAGAGTAACCTGTAAAACGTCCCCCTGCTACAGCAGCTTAGGGGCTGGTTCACTTCTGCCTTGGCCAGAAGGAGAGGCCGTCAGTGCAAGCGCCGTCTGCCACCAAACTCATTACACAACCAAGCGTAGGGGGGCTCAGATTTTGGGCATGCAACCTTCACACGTTGTAAAGAAGCCACCTCCTCCCCAAAACACAGGAGGGGCTAATAATAACAACAACAATAAAGAGTCCGAGCTGCACACAGCTTCAGTGAAAAAGGGTTGCATCACCAGCTCCCGAGGCACTCTTCCTCTGCAAAAGTCCTCTCCGACCCAGGTCAGCCGCCCCGCTCAGCAGGGATTCGCCATCAGCATCGCAATTTGTGGCCGTATCTGCAACCGCTGATCTCTACCCCAGCAACACGTATCTGCGCCTCGGGGACCGCAGGCTTCCTGTGTGAATCACAGGTTGATGGCCTGCTTGAAGCTCGCCCGTACCACGAGCTGGGTTTCCACCCTGCGCTCTGAAACCAGACCCGACAGAGGGAGGCTGCACAAGACAGCAGCCGTGCCGTGCCTGCTCCCTCCCACTCCTCGCCGCCGGTACCCAAACCTGCAAGACACCAGTGGAAGGAGTTGGGGGAGGTGGGGGGGGGGGGCAGAATTCCCTTCCACGTCCCCTTCCCACCAAGTCACCTTGTGGGCCAGATTCCCACATCCTCCTCCGCTCCCTTGCCGCTCCTGCCGCCTCCCCCAGGAACGCAGAAGTGCGCCAACTGTTTCAGTTCCCTCCTGATGCTCTTAACCAAAGGTCTAAGGAGCAAAGCCGCATGCCACAGACCTGATTTAGAAAAACAGCCTTTTTTTTTTTTTTCCACAGCTGTGTCATTAGAGAAAAAAAAGGGAGGGGGGAGGGGATTTAATAACACTTAATTACCATAAACTCTATCCGATCAGCCGCAGAGCAGATTTCAGGTGCAAGGAGGGGAGGGAGAATGGGGGTGGCAAGGGGAGGCTAAGGGGAAGGAGGAGTCCAGAGAAAGGTTGGATTTCCACACTTAAAACTTGGAAGATTTCACATGACTCAGCCAGCGATAATTCCAGCTTTGCTGAAGCTTTGCTGTCTGCTTTTGTCATTACCAGGGGGTAATGCGGGAGACTGATCTCGCCAAATCTCCTCCAGCCGCCAGGTGTGAAATGGACTCTGGCACGGTCACTGGGAAGGCACAGCTGAGGCAGGCATCTGTTGGGTCTTCGCGCTCTCCAGCATGCCTCCCTGTTCACCCAAGCCAAGGGGAGCCCACCTCTCCCACCAACACTGCAGGGTCCCGATGGCAGCAGCCGCAGGGAATTCAGGCTCTCAGAGGAGGCAGGTTTTCTGCTCTGCCTGAAGGATGTGGCACTGCTCCATCACCTTTTCACCAAGCTTTTAGAAAGCACACCCTCCCCAAGCAATCCCAGACAAGTCAGGAGCACCCAGCCTGTCCATCTCCTTTCCTCTGCAACAACAAAGCCATGACAGGCCGAGGCTCCCTTTACTGAACCACGGGCAAAGCTTAAGGAGCCTCCTGCAAAAAGCACCTCACCCCAGGTTCAAAGCCAGGTCTTAGTCAGGAGCTTTAGGGTCTTTGCTGCCTGAGCTGTCACTTGCCAGGGCAGAGAGGGCCCGTGCCCGCTCCCACCATATTCAGCAGTATGGGTCTGGGGGGCAGTGAAGTCGTTCGCAAGAACGGGGCCAAACGTTTTGCCTTCATTTGGCCTAATTGGACAGCTGCCGAACCAGTGAACATATGGGTTTCCCCCCAAAAGAAGAGGAACAAATCGACAGAGGCTGGATCTCAACTGCTCAGCTGTAGTCCAGCTTTGGTTCTGGTCTACTTCATTAACCAAAGATAAGATTTTGTTTTGTTTTAAATGATCGACAATAGCAAAGAAAAGAGAATGGCAGAAGGAGCAGCATATGAGCTCATCAGCCCACCCCAGGGGGCAAGTGCAATATTGTTCCCTACGTATGTTTTCCAGCACTTGATCCAGTCTAGTTTCAAATCTTCCCAAATGACGAGGCTTCCACCAGATTTATTTTTTAGCAGTCCAAATAGGAACGAAAATACTCTTACCGATTTTCTCTTTTTTTTGCAATCTTTCAGTTGTATTTCACGTCTCGAGGTATCGGAGGAGCAGATCTCCAGACATGCTGTTGCTGCAGGAGTGAGGGTTTTACTTGGGGGAATCGTCTCCCGGGGAGAAAGCTTCCTCCGTGACCTGCCAGCACAGCCCTCGCTCCGAGCCTCTGATATGCTCGCATTTCCATATTAGACGCGAGAACGTTCTGCTCTGTTTGACAGCAGCGCTGGCGCGGCCCTGTTTCCACCGAGATAGGGCTCTCTTTTGATCTCTGGTGCGCACACGGCGAGCGTTGGGGAGGGGGAAGGGAAGGTGACTGCTTCCCCGCTGGAAGGGTTTCCAGCCCTACAGGTGTTTTTTCACTCAGTCAGAGAGGAGGAGTGATTTACTTGGCCGCTTCTGTTCTCCTCGCCTTGTCAGGCGCAGCCACAGCAGCACGAGATGTGCCGCGGGCACGGGGTCACTTCTCCCCTTCAAAAGGCTGTTTCAGAGACAATGCAGCCGTGCCCCGAGCAAGAGCTGCATCCAGGGCCAACAAGTCATGGAGAGGGGCACAGTCCCCACCTTGGGCTGTCCACCAGTGCCCGCCCAAGGCTCACCCCCGGCCCGGAGCCAAAGGAAGGGCGCGTCCCAGGGAGACGCTGCAGACCTGGCTCCTGCCGGAGGACAGCGCGGAGACGCACGGGCTACAAAACTCCTGTCGGTCCTTGTTTCCCTTCCCACTCCTAAATCACAAGCTGCTCTCACAGCACCTGGGTCCTGGCCAAGCTTGGGGGACTCCAGCACAATCTTCACAGCACTACTCTCCGGCAGCACTTCCCAAATTCCAGGTAACCAGCCACTAGGGTCCACTGTGCCTGAAAGTGGCTTGTCGCTCAACACAGATCCTTCTGTTTCCAACCAGCTCCTTAGGACAGAGCTGGGAACGCACGGACCGCTTCCCTCCCGGCCCTCCATGGTACCCATGCCACAGGAACGCTGCCTGACTGCCAGCAGGATGGGAAGTCTCCCAGGAGCTCTCAGCTGCAAGGTGCCCTCGCTGTTTGGAGCTTAAGACACAGAAACACTGGCTATAGCCCCTCCTTTGATCCCCTTTGCATACCAGGGGGTGGGTAGATAAAGGCCCCCAAAGCACAAAAGTCTCTGCACCTATTCAGCCCCTCGCTATTCTGATGGCATTCTAGCATCAGCACAGCCTAGGCTTAAAATGACTGCCACAGTGCTGGAGAGACCAGGAGTTCCCCAATGATGTAATATAATAAAAAAACAGGTAACATGGGCGATTAAAAAAAGGCCCAGCTCAGAATTTCCATTCTGTCTCACACTCTTTTAAAGGGCAGGGAAGGCTTTCTGAGAAAAAAAAGTGGGAGTAGAAAAGTTTGCTTTTATTCAGGGCTTCCTAGGAACCCCTGTCTTAATGACTTGGGGGAATCCCCGAGTCATTCACAGTTAAGCAGCAGGATGAGTGCATGGTGCAAAGCCAAGGGCTGCTTATCTGCCTCGCACTGCACCCAACCCACTCAAGTACACAAAAACGGCGGGAAGGCCAGAGGAAAGAAACGGAATGGGATCGTTTGACCCTGCTGCTCCCACGGCAAAAACATCAACTTGGGGCAAGTTCAGCCACTTCGTCAGGGTGAATCCAAATGCAATAGTTTGGTTTCAGACGGCTCGATTAAAGTTTAGCCCATTCTCAGCCAGGCCACAGGAGTTGCTGTTACCTGGATTCAGTTCCTCAGCATGCACTGTCTCGGAATTACAAAGGATACAGACTCAGCAGAAACAGCAAAGACGACAGCAGGTGTATCGAGGATGTTAGGGGAGTCTCATGCCCCTATATAACAAATGCCTTTCAGAATCTCTAGAGCCATCCTGCTGGAACTTACCTGCACACCTACTACAAACATTTCAAGGACAACAGGAATAAGGCAAATGGAAAAAAATCAAGGAAAACTGGTAAAGAGGAGCAGTATATAAGGCTCCTCTTCACACCTTTCAGAAAGCCCAGTAAAAAGCTAAGGCAATTCTACTTGTATTAAAGAGTTAACAAGCAGGAGAGGGTTACATGGAAGAAAAGGTTTAATACGTTCTTAGGCAGTGTTAGCAATACTCTCTTAAGTGACACTAGCATTCAACATCCTCTCAGAGCATGCTGCCTTTTGGATCACAATTTGGGGACAAGGAGTCCAGAAGAGACAACATATAGGAGGAACATCATGTGAAATTAGGATGCAGGCCAGGTCCCTACAATAAATTTTTATATAGCATAATATAAAGGTATGTAGTTTAAGAAGGCTTCAGGACAAGCTGCTGCAAAAAGTCCCCTTTGGGAATCCCTAGATTGGTTATTGAGAATATACACCTTGAAGAGTCTCAGGTGCTGGACTCCAAACCCATGAAACAGGATCTAGCTTTAGATGCTAGTCTGCTTTTTTTTTTCATTTTATTTTTTTAGTGGCCAAAGGTTAGGCACAGCCATCGAGATGAGTATTACTGACAGCTAATTAGTTTGAACTTAACAACAAAGCCTTTAAGTGAACGGCCTGCAAAACCTCATTTACGCAACCTTGAGACAAACTCATTAACTGCAGGCTCCATTACCCATTCCACTTTGCCAGTCGTAAAGAAAGTTTAAAAATCATGTTTATAGGAAAGGACCATAAGACAAATCAGAAGATTTAAAAAAAAAAAAAATCCCTAAAAAGAGAAACCTTCTGCAGATTCCATCTCTATAGGAACAGTGCCATAAATGCGTAAGAAAGAACTCGCAGCCCCGTTCTCCCTGCTAGGCTTCTTTTTTTTCCCTTTAAAGGAACAGATGTCAGCGTGATAAGCCTATGTGTATCTTTTATATTAAACATGTAATCAAGACATTCCGCCTGAAAAGTAGAAACACCCCTAAAATCCACCTCAAAAGCTGCAGCTTGCTTTTTTAATCATAAAGCAATTATTCTAATTAAGAGGCAATCCCTTTCTCGCACTGCAAGCTTCCCTCCGATTAGATAAAGAAAGCACAGCGCACTGGTAGCCTCCTTCATGCACCCTCAGTGCCGGATACTTACAGCTCCCACACCACAGCCTCTTGCAACCCTCCCTTCCCTCCCTCCTTAATTTCAATTAAGTTCCACTCTTAAGAAAGGAGAAGAAAGGGGAAGGGGATGGGGGAGGGAGAAGCAGCACTTACCCTTTGGGGACTCACTTCTGGCTTTCTTGCTTTCTAAAGGACACTCACTGCTGCTGTTGGGAGAACATACTCTTCTCTTGCCTAAAATTTCATCTAGAAGAGAGATGAGAAACCTGAGCATCAGATAAGGTTGTACTTTCCTCTTTGCAGAAGCAACCAGAGAGACTTTGGCATTTTGCTTCTCTCTCACACACACAGACACACACACACACACACACATATATATTACAAGCAGAGGAAAAAAAAAAAAATGAAAGTAAGAAAAACCATCATCTTGAGAGCCTTGATCTGCTTTCCTAATCACGCAGTCCAAAAGCACATAATGACTATTCACACACTGATCAATGCAACGTTTTAAAGCTATAAATTCTGAATCCAGTTGATTTCCTTACTGAGTTTCATCATTTGTTCTGTTGCCTTTTGTCCCCCTGGTGTTTCCACTCCTTTCATGCCCTGATGCAAAGCAACTGGGGGAGAGAAAGGGGAGGAAAAAAACAACACAAAAAAAAAAGCACAACAGATCTCTGAATCTTCCTACCACAGTATCTCTCTCTCTCTCTCTCTCTCCCTCTCTCTCTCTCAATCTCTCTCCCCCCCTTCCCCCCCCCCTCCTCCTTCAAAACCTCAAGGTCCTTAGCAATCTTCCCCCTCTAGATTGTACGGAAACACTCAAGCCTTTTGCATTACTGCAGCCCTACAAACCAACACAAAATACCTAATATACAATTACAGCATCCCCGAACAGATTTAAAATCAATATCCTCCCATAATAATGCTGGGGAAACTGAAAGCATGATGTTGCATATGGGCAGGAAGGAAGAGACTGTTTGTCACTGCAAGCATCAAATTCTCATCTATCAAGGGCTTGTTAAAGATGCAGCATCTTAAAAGAAAAAAAAAATAATAATCTCACAAACAAGCACCATATTTGAGTGAGTCTACATCGCATCTGCCTGTGAGTCAACATGCACGCAAAGCTTCTGCAATTTGCCCAAAGTGTGTTGGTTAAGAAAGGTTACAAACCCCCTTGGTGCTATTTATAAGAACAACAAAATTATCTGTGTTCTAGGGGACATGTTCAGCCAAGCAACTTGCCCCTCACACTCAGAATCACTCCGCATTACTTTGAATTCAGCTAAGCAAGCCCAGGTTCCTGCCTTGGCATTGTATTTATCAAGAGATCCAGAGCACAGATCTGTGGCTGCCACAGGCTGAGCAGCGCCGAGAGCAGACAGTTAACGTGCCGAGGGCAGAGCCTGCCAGGCAATGCCTTTATCCACCGAGCGATTCTGGAACTCTGCAAAGTTACAAGTGGCATTTCAAGGTTTTAAAGAGCACAAGCTGCCTCCGATCTTATCTTGCCATGACCCTGTCACCCAGCCTGTTAGGAAAACTGGCACTCAGAGACAACTGCAGAGGCTTGCAACCATCCATAAGCAACAGCAGAGTAAATACAACAGAACAGTGGCAACTGGAAAGCAGATGGGAAAGGACAGAGTCAGCCAGTGACAGCACTGAAGTTCCCTCAGCACTTCACATCCCCCAGGTGTTGAGTCAGCCTTTCAATACAATTTGAATTTTATCAGTCCTCCTGCCTCAGTTTCTCCAAAGCCACAGACAGTACCAGCTTGCCGAGCCAGCATCAAAGCTAGGAAATACCTGGCCACACAGCACAAAGAGAGGCACAAGCTCCCTCCCCATGGAACGCTTCATTCTTCATGTCGATTTTCCTGGAAATGTTAGTCTGATGCTGCAAACCCTCAGCGCTGGAGGCCAAGATCATATATCCTCCTCAGAAGTGTTCTCATCCGGGATTTGTGGCTTTGAAACAAGAAAAGTCCCGTTGCTCTGCTCGCCCCTCCCAGCCTGGGCAGGAGGCAGCAAAACCCAACGGGGCTTGTTCTTGTGTACTTCAGGCAGAAGAGGCTCCATGGAAGAACTGGCGACAGAAGCACCAGTTACATGTGACAGCAGTTAGAATATGAGCAGTAAAGATTCCTTGATTTCACAACTCTGCCAAGGCACCTCATTACCCTCCTATCACTCCTTCTCTCTCGCTGTTCCACTCCCACCCCCGTGCGCCCATCTGCCAGCAGACATTCGCTCTGACTAGCGCCGTGCCCGGCTGTTCCCAGGCACGTCAGCAGGACAGGTTGCGAGTCCCATCTCACTCCCAACCGGCTGCGCTGGCGCAGGGGAAGACCGAGATCGTGCAGGAGCTCTGAAGCGGCACCGGCTCCATCAGCCCCAGGCCCCACTGCCCCCCAAAATGCCCCCTTCCCAGCGCAAGCGAGCTGGCAGCTGCGGGAACAGTCAGGGGTGACAGCCTGCCTCGGAAAGGTCCCCGGCGTCTTGCGGTCCAGATTTGAACTGGGCCCTCCGGAGAGATCCCACAGGAGTGTATTAATCTCTAGGATGATCCGCAGCCTTTTCCTCCCAGCATCTCAGGTTCACGTTGTACCAAAGCACCAAATCCCACGCACTGAGTTTGTATTTGGATTCCCCCACCCCCCCAGCAGTTTTTATGGCAGCCAGATCACAGAATGAAAATGTTCCTCTTTTTTTTTTTTTCCTCCCTTCATTTAAGGCAAAGCCCTCGGATGTGTTAGAGACCGCCTCTGTCCCCAGAAGTGTGGGGACTAAATCAGCAAGATATCCAGTATGCAAGGAAAAGGGAATAATTATCATCAGTAGCCAGTATGGAGGCACAAAGATTCAACAATCCACCCCAAATTTACTGGGTCGGTAGGAGAGCACAAGACTGAATAGCAATCTTTTGAATTCCAGCGCAGCGTTGTAAGAAGTCGTACCCCCCCTGAGCTTTCTGAGCTGCAAAGCAGGGAAGAGGCAGGTTACATTTTCATCAGTTACTTCGTAAACTCACAGATTCTGGGGCACCACCTAACTGGCAACGTATTTGTATTACGGCACCAACCCCACCCTCATTGCAGCTTAAACCACACGCACAGCTTCAGCACAGCGCCCACACCTGCTAACCACGTGCCCTTTTACAGGACCCTGTACTCGAAGTTCACCCCTTTATGTCCACACACCATTCATCCAACCATTCCTTGCGCTCACACACAAAGATCCAGGACAGCGGGCGAAGGCGCTGGGACAGCAGCATCCACAGTCCATCTCCCACTGACTCGGCAGCAGCAGCAGCACCAAATACGTTTCGCAAATGAGTCGGCAGTGCAGCTTCTGGATGTCTCACCACCCTCACAAAGGCAGGTTGTGCATTTAGAGTCCATTGCTACTCATTGATCAGAAAACCGAAAGGTAGCTGTTTGCTCAGTCCACGTTCCTGCGAAAGGCAGCAATCTACCTTAGACAGAGGGATGGTTGGGGGGCGCTTTTTTTTGTTCTTCCCCCAAATCCCTGCTTTTGCCTCCTCTCTCCTGCCTTCTACGAAGCATTTCAGGTGAAAGGAGGCCAAATCAGGGTAGTTTTTTAATATTAAAGCTGAAAATTAAAGACATCATCAGTAAAAGCGTAACGTTATGAAGCTACGCCAGGCAGTAATACAAGGAATGCTAGAGGAAGCCCCAAGCATACCGATCACTTGCTGCCACCAGTGCAACAGCCCAGGTCACACACCACATCCCCCCGCCCCCAGGTCCCCCATGCAGGTCCCCAGATCCTGCATTACATTCAAGGCTCCTGCTAGCCTGACAAGGGGCTACAGAAGAGATCCAGAGGGCTTTTGGGAAATAAAAGTCAAATATTTTCCCCATAAATCTAGAAATCAAAGTGGATTTTTCCCCCTCCTCTTTCATGGGAAGAGGAAGCCCAACACTCACCTGCTGCACTCGTACAGTGAAACATGAATAGAGACAGGCCAGGAAAGTAGGTCAGGCGGAGGAGGACTGCACTTCTGCCTCCGTACAGAAGTGTCACCCAATGGCTTTGGCACCATAAAGAGAAAGGATGGGGGTATAACACCCTAAAATGAGCTTGTGTAGAAGCCAGGGCGACGTGGCTTTTATCTAATCACAGCCCTCTTTGGACTTGAGACACACCGATTGGAGGCCGTGGGTGGAAATGTCACCTAGAAGTAACGGTGCTTTGTGCTCCTGCACTGCCTCTAATCCCCAGCCTCCCAGCGCCCAGCAGAGCTGGGTGACTTAACAGTTATGTTCACCAACACATCTAAGAATCCCAAGCCTCATTATCAGCTTTGAAGGGAGGACTTGGGAGCCTAAGTCAGCTGGGAAGATTAGAAAACCTATCTGTAGGTTTCCCCAAAGAGGGAGGGACTTTATCTCCACTCTTTACCAGGGAATCTGCAGCAGAGAAGATGCACCAAGGACACACGTTGCATCACCGGCAGGGTGAGAACGGAGCCCATGGTTTCACCTGGAGAAGGGAAACGAATAAATACGAGGTGGTCACAAAATTTTTGCCCTCCCAATGTTGTTAAATGGGTGGACTACAGAGAGGGTCCCAATTACGGCCAAGGGACTGCACCAAGTTTTTCTGCACTGTCTTACGCTACAGCACAACGGGAAGAGATCAAGACCTATCTCACGCTCCCTATCCATATCGTTGGTTTCGCTCTGAAAGCTTCTTGGACCCAGAAGTTCTGAGTACACAGAGAACTGAGCCAACTTACATGGGAAATCGCCCAGGCTCAGATAGCCAACATCTGAGGAGAGGAGAGACCTTTTTTCACCTCCTTTCACATTATTTTAAGAAGAGGAAAACATCCTCCCTTGCTCTTAACTCCCCCCCGCATCAAACTTAAACCCTGGAGATGACAATTCCCACTGACCAGTCTGAAATGTCTTGGCAGCATCTCAGCTTATTCAGCTCTCCCCTTTCCTTTGGCACAAACAGGCTACCACCAGAGGAGCCGCTCCGCTCAGACAACTCTGGTGCTCCAGCCCTGCTGCTCGGTCGGCTCTTGTGCCGAATGTGACAGGTTTGCAGGGACCCTGGAGACTTCCTTCCCCAGCGATGGGCTTGTGCCTTTGTCGGGAGCTGCCCCAGCTTGCTGAGTCTCAGCAGGCCCAGAGCTGCTCTCAACAAAGGCTGGCGTACGAGGGGCCACGCAGTAGGCTGCACACAGCGGCGTGGAATCTGGCTGCACATCGGCCCCATCCCTTGCCAGCAGGAATCAATGGAACAAAGGGAGAGTGAAGCACAAGGTCATGGGAATAACGGGCCATAATTTAACTGAGGGCAACGAGAATGGAAAAAAAAAAATTATGGGGGAAGCTGGGGGGAAGGGTAGCAGTGGGCTTCTGGGACTTGGGATCCTAGAACAATACGAGCGCATGCCAGCTCACGGGGCAGTTAGTTCCAGCAAGGAAGGGGGAAATACTGCTGGATCTCCGCCAAGGGGATGTCGAACCAGCAGCAAAATAAAGGTAGCATCCTCCTCCCAGCAGGTCAGCTTAATGGCTTTAGGGACATGGCAGGCACCAGGCTTCACCCCTTAGCTATTGCACTGGGTTACCTGGTCGTTCCTTTACGCCTCCGGATCCGTATCTATCTGTTTGTTGTCATTTAGGTTTAGAGGCAAGCTTCCCAGGGCAGGAGCCCCCTTTTGCTAGCTGCTGTACCGGTCTCAATAGTACAAACAGCAGAGCAAGCTAGGCACTCCTGGCTCAGGACTGTCCCTAGCCTAGACCGAGGTATCTGCAAACGTCCCCTAAGCATCACCCTTCAAGTTCCCTGTGACAAGAGGCTCTTGGAAACAGGAAGAAAAAGAGGAAACAAAGGGGAGGGAGGAACGGGACACACTAATGGTCTCTTACTACAAAGCAAGGGGGATGCCATATCGAGTAATCAAAGGTTTTTCTCCTTCCTGCTTGCTTTGAAAGAACTTAACTTTGGCAGACTGGTTGGGCAGTCGCTCCTCTCGCTAGCAGAGGACGACTCCAATAGGCAGGAGTCAGTGACCATCGTTCACCGATCTCAGTGCCCTACACAGAAAGTAGCACCCCAAAGGTACGCCTAGTGCCACTGACCCCTTCCTAAGTGTGAGTTAACCACAGTGTTTACGAAAGCTGCAGGAGCACACAAGACAGTAGCTGAGTAGAAGGATTCCCAATGTATAACACATCCTTTCCTAGGCATGAGAAGCAGCCTGCACCCCCTTTCTCAGCTCTAACCGCTAGGCATCTGCCATTCCTCCTACCACACAAACAGTATCCTGCTACTTCCCACCTCCTTGTGCTCGCTCCACTTGCCTAGCTGGAGCCAAGCACCTAAAAGGACTGTCCATTATTTCAGCTCCCAAGGCGTGCAGGGCATGCTTGAGCCATCCTCCCGTCTGTCTGTAATGAGGCTGTTTATTAGAGAAGGTGCACCAACATCCCCTTGCCTCCCAGATTCTTATAAAATTCATTTTTACAGCATGCACCAAGCCACAGAAAGGTGGTAAATATTCATAGTATGAAAAACACTCATGGAGAGGATATACTGCACTTAAGAGAGAGATCTGAATTAATTTTATATGCTGCAGAGAGGCTTTTTAGCAATTGCAAACTTGTGAATCCCCACTCTCTTCCAGAAAAAAAAGAATTAAAGAATGAGGCTGGGAGGGTGGGCTGGAAGTCCAGGCCTTTTGGAGACTCACTTTCTAGCTCTAGAAAGTGTTCTGGTGGGCAAGACAGGAGAAGGAGGATGCTTGTTAAACCAGAAGACTTAAGCACGGTTCCAACGAGGATCAGGTTTTCCTTGAGGGACCACAAACCTCTTGGTCAAAGGTCACCTGGCCTCAGCTTAGGTACCTGTGATAAAAAGCCATGAAAACTGGCATCATTCCTCTGACACAGCTACCTCCCGCAGCCCTGGGGAATGCCACCCAACGCCCAGCCATGCCCGAAGGTGGGTAAGGCAATGTGGCAGGGCCAGCACTTGCATTTCCCTGGGGACTCCTGGGTGCTCAATGTCCTGCGTGTGCTCTGTGCCAGCAACCCGGTATCCCCTCCAACACCCAGGGCAGCTGCTCCACCTCCTCTGGCTGCTCCTTCCACATGCCTCCCAGCTTTCCTTTAGAAAATCAAACGCTGAAGATAGCGATTTCCAACAGAGCTGCTGGTGGTGCTGTACCCTTAGCACCATTTAAATGTCCGATTGCACTCATTCAGCCCCTAAAAAAACCAGCGCTCCTCCAGTCCGTGACAGCTTTGACAGCCAGACTCCTTAATTCCTTTTTCTTATTCCCTTAATCTGTCATCTTTATCAGGCTGGGGAAGTGCCAGGCAGCATGCAGGAGCCCCGGCCCCGATCAATCTCCACATTACAGCTGACAGAATGGTGCTAATAACTTATTGATCTAATGTTTGCCAAGCCCCACTGGGGCTGAAAGGCTGCCATTGATTGGCTTGAGGGAAGGAGCCTCTCAGCTGAGAGCAGAGCGGAAAGCCCTCAAATTGTCTTCTTCCCGAGGAGCTTGGAGATGGAGGGAGGGTGGGGAAGGGAGAACAGGGAGGAGGACAAGGGAACTGAAGAGAGGAAGAGAAATGGAAAGGAAGAAGGGTGCATATGTGGGATGGGGATTAAGAATGGAAAAGGAAGGGGGGGAAAGGGGTTTGAGAACCAAAGAAACGCGAGGAGGAGGGAAAAGAGCAGGAAAGGGGAGAAAGCAAAAAGGAAGAAAAGGAATTGGGAACAAAAAGATTGTGCAGAGGTGAAAAATGAATGAAATAGGCAGTTGACCCTCTTCTTGCTCACAGCAAATCGTTAATAAAATCCTTCCAATGCCCAGCCCTCCACCCTAGGACAGCTCCCCCCAAGCCTGTTCATGCCTGCTGACTCCCCTGACTGGGTCTGAAACCACAAGCTTGCATCTGGGGAGAAGGCATCATCAGGACAGATTAATTTATGAGTCTGCTCCCCACAGTGACACACATGCAACTTAACCCTTGAGAATCCCCACCCACCTCCTTGTACTGAAGAGGCTAAAAACTGCAGAAGGTCATCAGACATGCTTGGCAGAGGGAAAGGAGTTGAGGATCTTTACTGTGCCCCTGGGCGGAAACCTGGGCTTACCTGTGTATGCAGAGACAGCAGGAGGGGAAAAAACCAACCCAAACCAACACACGACCTTTCACAAATTATAGTAATGGCTACCATCCTCTTTCCCATTTTCCCTAGATCAGCTCAGGGCAGGCCAGTTTCGCCAAAGGGAACACGTGTTGGTAAGACAGGGATTGAGCTGGCAGGGCTTCAGGAAAAGGTGGTCACAGTCACACGTTACCCTGGCAGGTTTGCCTGCCCCAGGGCTCTAAATGCACAGCGCTCATTGTGGTCAGGTCTGCTCTCCTGGTGGACTTCTCTCAAGTCTATCAATCCAAAAGGCTGGGTCAACACTTCCACGTTGTCTCCTCCAGCACATCTCTCCCCCCATGCACAGCCCTGCAGCCCTTTCCCTTCAGCAGGACTGCTCCCTCACTTTCACCTCACGGAGCTGTGAGCTGTAGAGCAACCTGCTGATGGCTTCAGAGAAACAAGGAGCAGCTCAATGCCTGCTACCCAGGCATCTGATCACCACACAGGCTTTCCAGACACACAGCTATGGGGAGCTTGGGGGAGGAGACAGCGTTACCCGTGCTGTGCAGCAAGAGCAGAAGGCTAGGCTTTGCAGGACTAAAGCCACAGCATCCAAACCTGATGACACAGAGATACACACAGGCACTGGAGCAGGAACAGCGTCAAAACCCTGGCTCGGAAGGAGCAGCTTGAGTTGGGGCAGGGTCAGGAGCAGCCTCACTGCCTCCTCTCCCTGCACTTCCACCCAGCAGCAAGCAAGAGTGGACAAGTCAGGTGCCACACTACAACCTGTACTGGATTTCTATATATAACAGCAGCGAGATGTCACCACACCAGTGATTTGTTTTCAGCTCTTTACTTGCTGCCTGTAAGGCACCTGGGAAAGGAGGTGGAAGCAGGGGGCGGGGAAGGTTATTTTTGGAAGCAGGATAATCTTGCTCTTCCTAGAGCTGCAAGGAAAGGAAGAAAGTGTCAGTGTTTATTTCAGTTTCAAAGCCGCAACTGGCCGCGAGTTTGGGGGCTGAACCAACTGCCAGAAAGCCACGGACTCATTGTCCTGACTACGGCCAGCCTGCTCTGCTCACACCAGCCACACAGGAGGCCAAGCTACTTAAGCTGCCACGGTGAGCCCTGTCCAGCTCTGGCACTCCTTTCCTAAAGGTGAGGGAGATACACCTCGAAAGGCATCGCTGACCTTCCCAATGGGGTTTGCAGAGCCACCCTACAAGACCCCTCCTGCCAGGAGCAGGTTCCAAAACCCTGCCAAGAGCAAGGTTTACTGAACTCCAAGAAGAGGGCACTAAACTGCCTCAGCTCCTTCTCCTTCTGCAGAGGCAAAGCCAAGGATAAAACCTTAACACACCAGCAAAATCCCACGCACTAACCTATGCTGCAAGTGCAGTTGCAAGGCACAGAAAAAGGAAATACTTCCATGTTGGGCTTTCCCATTTTTCCTTCACCTCCCAAGACCACCACTTGTATTACAAAAGGATGCTGGTTACCTCCCACTCCCGCAAGGCTTCAGAACAAATAAAAAAAGAACTTCAATAGAGCACAAAGAAAGGACAGTCCTCCAGATCCAAGCCAAGGGGATGAACGGCATTGACAGAACCTAGACCCTCATGTCGCCTACGTAAACGCTGTCCTTCATGGTAAAACACGTAAACGAAGGTGGCTGGGCTTCCAACTCCTAGATGCTCATTTGGTGCTGATTTTCTGCTCAATTTAAGGCAGCAATTCAATAAAGGCTTCTGCTTTTTTTGTTGTTGTTTGGCTTTGTTAAATGAAAACATGCCTGCATCCTAGCTCATTATCACACGCTCAGAAAACAGCCATTCACTGTGATTCTGTCTCTAACCATTAGCTATAACATCCCTGATCCCAATTCTTTTTCACCCCCAATATTAATTCCTCCTTAGCAGATGAAAGCTCTTGTCTCAGTGCAAAGCCAAATGAAGTCATTGGAAAGCCCTCCATGGCAGGCACACAGAGTTCAGGGATAGGGCCAAAGAAAGCGAGACAACTAGTTTGATCAGCTACGGATCCATGTGTGCGAGCTGCAAGCACTGCCTTGTCAATAAAAATTCCAAGACCAATTCTTAAATGTGAATCTGTTTACAGCTCGCTCCTGAAACTTCTCCCTTGCTTAGCCAACTGAGCATCAAGTGGAAAGATGAGACAGGAGCATTAACACAGAAGAACAAATGACCTCGCAGAGAGAAGAAGAGATCTCTCTTTTTCATGATGTTTTTGAGACACGCAGACGAACACTGCTTTTCCAGGACTGCAGAAGGACCAAGTGTACATGGCCTCCAACGGAGCAGGAGGGGGACTCTTCAAGGGACACAGACGTCACGTTCTCCCCATCACATGGGATTCCCACAGGAATCGTTGCATGTTAACACACAACTATACCGGTCACTGAGGGCGCCACTTCCCTGAGGCCAAGGCTCTCAGGGTTTGTCATCTCCATCACATTGACCAACAAGCCCTAGAACAAGCCCATGCTTTCTGGGAGCTCTGCAACATTGGAAAGCTGGCCACCTGCTGCTTCCCCCACCACAGCCAAAGCAGCCTCTCTTCACTGGGGAAGGGATCTTTACCCCATGTGCAGTCTGAATTATTATATGCAGAACCACAGCGAACTGCTCGCTGCTCAGAGCGAGACCTGGTATTTGGTCATGTCTCCACCAAGCGCCCTCTCTCAGACAATATTCAAGCCAATTCCCTCTAATTACAAGGGGCAGAAGGAAGAGAGGGAAGATCTACCCACCTTCCTCTAGCATCAGTGAGCCTGATTCCTCCACTTCTATCCATGCAAATAGTCCTACTGCAACTGGAAAGTCATGAAATCTGGCACTGCAGAACAGAGGGTATTTGAGGAGAGAAAGAGGAGAAATTAACAGGATTTTTGCAGGAGAGAAATTATTTAGAGCCTCGGGACCAGGACTCTATCACAAAATGCTTGTTCAAGTCCTAAAGCAGCGTGCAAAGCACACACACACACACAAGGGAGAAGGCACCTGTACCTTCCCTACGAGCCATGGAGCCCTGCAAGGCCTCCTCCGTCCTCCCCCACCCCACGCATGCCCTGGCAGACTGCATTAGCCAAACTGGATAGAGGGGATTGGACTTGTTTACAGACACACCGCTAGCTGCTTACAGGGGCTCTAAATCCGTGTTTGATGTGCAAACCAGCAGCTTTGCTACTGTGCCTTTGTCGAGCAGCCCTGGCTCTGCTCATCCTTGTGTGTGTGTGTGTGTGTCTCTCTCTCTCAATTAAGATTAAAAGCGCCTTGTGCCATCATCCGCTCTCAAGGTAAGCCCCTCTGTAGTGCCAGGGCTGCACCCTGTCTGCTGCCTTGCCTTTATCTGATCCATTTGGAAACGACTTTTATAGTCTCATTAGGCTCATCGCCTGCCCTCCCCTCCCACATGCACACTCCCCCCCGAGGCATTTGAGCATACTTGCTCTACCTTTGCAGATGTTGCTAAGCCTCTTACTGAATCTCACCAATGCAGGCTGCCTCGGTATGCTCCTAAGGAAGTACAGACCCCGTTACACGTACTTTTCCTTTCTTCCTCCATTTGGCATATTATATCCCCATCGTGACTGCAATTTAATTAGCACCAAGGAGAGCATTCTCCAGCATTTTCCACTGCAAAACACCACCAGAAGAGAAGGACACAGCAGAAAAATCAAGTCTGCAGGGTCAAGAGAGGAGAGGCCATTCGTGTTCCCTAGGTCTGAGAGCTCTGGGCATCGGCAAAGCTTGGTTTTCCAGATAGGCCCTACCTACGTTCCCCCAGCTGCAGTCCTGCAGACTGTCAGCGCTCGGGTGAAGTAGCTCACCTCTCTTCCCTGCAAAGGACAGTAACTCTTTGCCCAAGAGCCAACCTTACCTCTCAGCAGCTGAACCAGCTGGTCCCAGGTCTAAAAAAAAAAAGGTCCAATACTGCACAGAGAAGTAGGAGCTGGATATATGCCCAGTGTAGCCATAACCTAGACTTCAAAAGAGGAGCTGGATATCATTTTGATCAATGAAGAGCAACAGAGATGGCAGATAGGCAAGTGCTCTTCCTCTACACGATGTCCTCTGATCCTCCACAAGAATTTACTGCTCTTTCAACCTGTGCTGGAAACAACGAACACTTGCACAGCTGAAGTTTGCCCAACCATCTGGTGAACCGGACTGCAGAAATCAGCGCTCTCTATTTTGCAAGCGCAAGCACCTCCACTCCCAGTCACAAAGAGAGGCAGAAAAAGCAGAAGTTTACTGTTCTTAAAAGTCTGAGGACACGATGCTGCCAACAGTCAAAGCCAGATGAGAAGGAAGGAAGAATAGCGTGAGGGGGCACAGATGGGTAAAGTCCTAAACCAGCGAGATGGACTTCCTCAGCCAGTTCAGAATTCAGAGTTACGAACCAGGCAGCTCTTCCCAAAACCCAGGTCCCCTGGGACCTAAGGAAATCCAAGTCCCTCGATGGCAATAAGAAGCAAATCTGTAGTGCCGCAGAGCAGGCCCAACGCACGCGCGTTTGCTCCGTGATTAAGAGATCTCTGTAATGCCTTACGGTCCCCAGTGGGCCCAGAGCCGCGAGATCCAGCTAACACGCATCAGACACATAAGAATATCTCAATCATTACCACAGCCGACGGTGGCTCCGAAGCCAATCGATAGGGCAATTAGATTTTATCAGTACACGCCTCTCGGCCACCTACTTCTGCTGCCGCTGCAAAAGCCTCAGTTACCCCTGCCAGTTCCGGGTCTCCAGATGTCTTACTGGGAAGCATTGGCCGGAGCAGATTTTCGGAGGGTTTTTGTAGATTTTTGCTGTTGGTATTCTTTATTTCCCTTGAAGGCCCAGTGTCAGGGGACACCTCAAACATGAGTTAAGCTGTCAGCTATTCTTAGCTGGATGCCTTGCTTCAGTACGCACGCTAGCAGGGGGGAACACCACCCCCAAATCTCTCCTGTGCTGAATCTCTAGAAGTAAGCTGTAATCCACATCTATCCCATATTGCCACAGCGGAACAACAACATAGAGGTCTAGCAGAGAAGTTAGGGAGGACAAGGCAGGAAACTGAGCTCTGCTATTCAGTCATCATTTACTTTACGATCTTGGGCCAGTTTGCCTTTGTGTGTCTCGGCTGACTCACGCACCTCCACAAGGTACTCAAAAACTGGTGGAAGGCCTTATGCACCTTGTCCAACATTTCTGATTAACCTTTACTTGCTGGCAACGTAACTACCTCCCTTTCCCCTTTATCGCCGTAGTCTAGCAATAATGGTCTTTCCATTTTTTATGGTAAGTGTATTTTCAAAGCACTGAAGCTCTCGGAGTCGCTAGCCCAGGTTTCTGTAGATGCTAAACTTACCAACGCACCACGATCACTATACTGGTCTCAATCACACCGAAGTGATGCAACAGATAGCACAGCCATTTGGTTTTGATGACTGCAGACTCCTCCTAGCTCTTTGGGCCTCACATGAACCCAAATACAGTGACTTCGTTTGTCTCAGCTATCCCAAACCCTAAGACTGCACCTCCTCCAGGCTTATTGTTCCAAATGGCTAGTGCCCACCACTGAGGTGGGTTATTATTTAATAACCCACTGAGGTGGGTTATTAAATCCTTTTCCACTCAGGATCAAACACTGAGTGTTTCAGGACCCAGTTACTTTCTAAGTCTTTCAGCTTCTGTTGTCCCAAACTAAGCTCTTCAGCCTCCCTATTCCCAAACGTAACCACCACCATTGACATCAAGCGACCTGTTTTCACTTCAAAATGAGCCATAAGCCTTCCAAGGATATTGGTATCAGTGCGGCTTTTCCAACTAAAGGCCTTATATGTTCCAGCAACACATCGGACTCTTCAGACTCTTGTGACCCGAACATCAGCCCAGCTCTAGCTTGAACCCTGACTCTAGTCTCACCCATCTCCCAGAACTCATAAAAGCCCCAAAACTAACCATACACCGTTATTTTCCATTACTTTCTGCCCCTTTCTGCATTCCAAAGATGATTAAAGATCCAGTAATACTTCTAATTTTCAAGTCCATGTTGTTCCAAACTATAGCACTGCCTCTAATACTGGTTTTAACTATAAGCCAAGGAACTCCCTCACACAATTCATCATAAACAAACCAACCCCGCTAACTTCAACCCTTTTCTTAACCCCACAGGCCCTGCAATAAGCAAATCTCTTCCATTTCTGCTACCCTTGTTCTCAGTCCTCTCCTTAGCCTCAGCCACAGCCAAGGAGCCACATACGCTGCTGAATCCTGTTCTAGCCATTCTCACCCCTCCTGCACGTGTAGAATTTGCAGTGGGAGCTGCAGAGCCGGCTCCAGAGCGTTCAGCCTCACACTGGGACTGTGTGCTTACCTTCAAACCCTCAACGCTAAACCAGCAACAGAAAACATTCCAGCAGCAGATTCCAACTTACTCGGAGAGCACTGCAGCTTACGGTCACGAGTGATGCGGGATCGGCATTCACATCATTTATTCGGCATTGTCCATCTCCAAATGCCTTTTTGAGGGCGAGATTCTCACCACCAAAGGCACAGTATTGTTCTCAAAGGCACACAATGCAAACAGAGACAACTGGGGGCACATTTCTTTTTCGCTTATTGTCGTAACTAAGTGGTTTAAACAACAGCCAGTCTTTTAGATTAACCCCAACACTAACTCTCTTAAAATTGTCTATGTGGCATACAGTTGTACCATTCTCCCCTTCCAACCCTGCCAGTAAAAACAAACAGAACCAGGACATAAACCAAATAATCGGCATCAGCTACAAATCCCAGCACATTTTTTTTGCGTTCCCTTGACTTGCAGGCCCGGGAGGTGGTGACATAGGAACCAGTTCAGCACATGCTCTAAAGTCAGAGCTGGCAGGTTCTGCGTAGACTTTGGCAAATGAGTCTTCCCTTAATCAAACAAGTGTGTAGAGCGGGCCGGCTCCAGACAGCGGGGAAAAATCAGAGTTGAACAGTCCCTGTGGAGATGTGACAACGCCCCTCTCCCTTTAGATACCTCATTTCCCCACCACCACTCTTTTGCTGGTCAACTCTAGTTACACACATCAAATCTATCACGTCCTGAAAAGCTCTGTCATGTCCTGAAAAGCTCTGTCACTTGCTTGGTTGGCCTCTTGGGCGAATGAGCCCTCTTCTTCGCTGTGGTCACAGCCGAGCACTGCTGTCCTCACTGCTGCAACACGTGTGCAGTGCCTATGTCTTGTATTTCTCACTGTTTCTTACGGTTAAGAAGCTAACCAGAGAACCTCAAACATAAAGTCTAACAAGAATGAGGACTTCTACAACTAATCTTTTCTACTGCTTAACACTGACGGGAATGAAAAGTACCCTTTGCACATCTGCAGCACTATGGATCTCAAAGAATTTCAGCAACGCTGATAAAGCCCAGCAGTTTCTCTGTAAAGCAAACAATATTAAAAACCAGTTTAACATACAGGGTCAACTGAGACATAGAGATCCAAGCAAGGTCATACAGAAAAACGTATCTCTCTGGCCAGTTTGGCTCTTAGAGCTGTGTGGGAAAAGGGGCTGTGGAGATTGGTTAAGGAAGAGACCATGGAGATTCAGCTGCGGAAGCAAAGTCTGGGAGCTGCCCATGGCTGCTTCACAGACATGTCACAAACCCCCTCGTTCAGCACAATACACGTATGGGACGGAACACTTTACTGCAAGAGCAGTCACACCAGTATAAATTTCACTGCAGGCAGGAGGAACCTTTCTGGAAAGGGGTCAAGCCTCATGCAAAAGGCAAAGCAGGTACCTGTCATGTTACTGAATATCCTCCAAAGACATTCCCAAAGTGTATCAGATGTGGTGTTTCCTTCAGATCCAGGCTTAAGTTACACAGTCAACAGAATGACTTACAAGAAAACACGAGCAAAACCACAAACATGCAGATTTTCAGCAAAGGCCCGCATTATCATACACGGAGCGATCCAATTCTGATTTGGAAGGACAGGGATCATCCAACGCAAAACCTAGCGTTAACTCCCGGCTTTTCCTTGACTTTTATTTCTAATCAAAAGCAGATCGTAGATTCTGCGAACAACAAGCAGATCTCTAGTTTATTACCAGTGCCTCACTTGCTGACCTGTGCACATCTACCACCAAAGCATCCTTGCCCATAGCTCCCTTATTGACATCCAGAGAGGCACGGTGCAGGATCTGGTTTCACCAGGTTAAGTTGAAACCAGGTGAATTTCCCAAAAAAAAGCCAGGTAGCGCTACAAAACCAAACAATCGTGTTCACAAAGGAGTTGGCAAGCACAGAGGCAGCACGGGGAACCTCTGATTAATGAAATTACAAATCAAACCCTGCTCTCTGCAAGGCCTTTCTGCTTCGCTTGACACTAACCCTGGGGACATTTCACTTCTTTGCTGGCGCAAGCTCCTTTGCCAGTAGTTGAACACAGACGGCTAGATTTGAGAATAACGCAGGGCTGAGAGCTCAAAAGGACTTTAACATCACCATGAAATCCTTTCCATGTTAATCTTTAGCCAGAATATTAAAAGCCTTCACACAGCTCCCTCCAAAGTGTAACACAAACAGCCACAGAAAAAACAGCTGCCGAAAAAATGAACAAACGAGGGAGTGAAGGGGAGAGGAGGGAAGTCAACAAACCCAAACCAGCAGGACCTGCTCCAGCCGCTTACCTGCTGCTCCTAAGCCAACGTCGATGCTGCTTCTCTTGAATTCACAGCGGCTCTGGGTCTCTGGCATAACGAGCTGACGGCTCTGATGCAGGTTGGAGATGATAGTGGAAAGGTCGTTATCACGGCTGCAACAGAGCAGAAAAGCACCAAGTTAAGGAAATCCTATTTGCCACCACATAATTGATTTTTGTGTGTATGAGCATATGTGCGTGTGCACACAAGGTTCTTTTGTTTGCCCCTGACATAGCTGCATTTCAAGAAAGGTTCTCCCCCCTCCTACCCATCAGGTTCCTAGGTAACCTCCTCGAGTTTTGGGGAGCAGAGACTAAGTGCAAAGCACTTCCCAACCAGCACTCTCATTTCCCATAAAGGACTCCGCAGCTGCCAGAGCTCCTGATTTCAGTTTTGCCAGATATAACTTGCGTGGGCCAGAACTTACATCTCAGATGGAAAAACTGAAAGTGTAGGAATTGGCAGATCTATTCCAGAATTAATAGGAAACTTGAACTGAAATAACTGATAGTTTTCTATCAGTTGCCACCCTTCTATTCTTAAAAAAGTAAGTTTTTCCATTCCATCACAGTTGGAACACAAGACTACTTTATTTACTTGAATAATAGTTTTTCTTTTTAGAAGAGAAACCCACCATGAACCCCAACATCAGCACTACTCAGAGCTGAGGGTACAGATTTATTTACAAAACTAATTTTCAACTCTTCACTCTAACAGATCCTGAAACAATGCTCTCTTCCTTCTGGGAAAAGAGAATACATTAGAGCAGTTCAGCATTATTTCGCCTGTTATCCTTGCATCTGATTGCTGCTAAGTAGGCTAGTTTAGTCTTTTTTCTTTTTTTTTTTTTTTGTTGTTTTCCTTCTGTGGAGAGGGAGAACACAAAAAGACATTCACTGTAACACATACTGCAGTTCAGCTGGCAAATGCTTTTGCTTGCAAACCCCTATCCACTTGCAAAATATTTCTGAATAAATTATATACAAACACTGAAGAGGAAGAACAAGCTAAAACGTAGGCATGGTACTAATGGACAGGCTGGAATGCCGTTTGTTTGCAGTATATGCTAAGTCACCCATCCTTCCAGCACAAGGTGCTTGCCCCAAGCTAACTGTGGCTATTTTTCTTCCTCCCCTCTTCCTAAACGGAAGACGACAGCCAGAAGAACCAGAGACACTTCCAAAAAGTCATACCTATCAGAAACATCGCCTTCCCTCCCGTATCCGCAGCTCCCTCCCAACCTCTACTCACGTGACAAGTGCACCCACTCTGTGCTGCTGTGACACACAGCACATGACCACCAACTCACTGGTGCAGAGCAGAGTGTCCTCACCTGGGACCAGCAGGACAACACGGAGGGTGCATTATCTGCAGAATTACCTAGCAATGATCTTCCTTTAAATATCCCCCTCTCATCCCCCCTTACCTCCCCCCCACCCGCTGCCCCCCCCACCCACAGGCTATCAGCACCAGCCCCAGGAGCAGATCTGCTCAAGTGCTCCAGAGAGCCCATCCCTAGTGCAGAAGCAGGGGCTAATCTGTCGTCTAGCTCTCTGCTAATCAGATAAGTTTATGACAGAAAGTCTTTAGACAGAGGTACTTTCAGCGGGCGTCTGGCTCCAGATTTTCGCAAGATGAAGCAGACAAAAACAGACTCTCGTTTCAGCAGCCGCTGTCATGTTCCCTGCTGCTCCCCCCGCGGGCTCCCCCCACCCCCTAGCTCAGCAATGAGATAGGATGCTGGGATCTCAAAGCCTTTGAGCACCCATTGCAGCTTCCTCCGCTAAACCAGTTCAGATTCCTCCTTATGCAAGCAGAAGGCTAATTACTTAAGCAAGCCCACAGGTGAGTGGGAAGCCCATTTCTCCTGTGCCAAGCAGTTTTGGGTCTTATCCTCTTTTAGCTGCCACCTTTAAGATGCATTATGCAAACATTTTGGTGTCTTAAGTCATTTATGGGATTAATGTGAAGTGATTATCAGTTCTTTTTAATCATGCCAATCAATAACTGGATGTCAGGGACAGAGGACAAATGCAGATAAACGCTGCCATCAGCACAATGCTCAGGAAAGGGCGGAGGAGATGAGCCAGAAGTGCAGAGGGAGAAAGGCAGGGAGTAGGAAGAGAAAAATGGGATAATTACATCTTTGCATTTGCAGAGTGTCTTGCATCCCAATCCAGCCCAAAGCACCTCTGATACATAAACACGTTAAGAGAGCTACGAGAAGGAATTGTTTTATCCACCACTAAAATGCGACCACCTCTCCTCCTAGAAAAGAGCACAGCAACTCCTTAACATGACTTGATGCTCCAAAACGCAAAGAACGCTGCGGAACACTGTGATCTATCCACTGAAAACTAAAACCAGGAGATTTACGTTGAAGGAAACACTACCACACCAGAAATGATCTTTTTCTTCCCCATCAGTCTTGTGTCTGATTTTAGGATATCTTCCATGGCCTTAAAATTAAAATCATCTTGGTATGGGAAGGTGCATTAGCGAGTCACAACGCCACATAGGAGCAGACACCCCAGAGCTGACAGGTACACTCTACAGCCTTTGAGTTCGACTCAAGTCTACCCACGCAATTAGGCAGGATCCCAGGAAAACGTGACTTCGCTGGAATACCTTTGCAGAAGGCAAACTGAACACCACGCTGACATGGAGAGGAAAGGGAAGACCGACTAGAGAGAAGGCAAACAGGCTGAGACAGCTTTTAGCACATCCAACTGTCCCCAGGAGTTGTTCCTTTTGTCTTAGGGGATGGGAGGTTTGAAGCAGAGACTGCCGTTTTGTTCTGGGCTTGTTCTACCCCTGGCACAACGGGAGGCAGCTTATAGCTGGGGCTCAGTCTTAGCACGAGAAAAGAGAGTGAATGGTAACCAGAGCTTCTCATGAAAAATGGAAACACTTTCCTGTGTAGGTGAAGACTTGAAGTATGTTTTTAAAATACCGTAGGCCAAGCTGGCCCCAGCAAACACAGCTCCACACAGCTGCTATCGGGCTCCAGTGATTGTGTGGCCTCTCTGATGGGGACACACTTGTGTAAGGCTCTGCTTAGACCACAAAGGACTTTCCACCACTATGTTGAATCAATCGAATAAAAGACCAGCTTTGGTTCTGCTGCTCACAACTCTGCCCCCTCCACCTTACCCAGGGCTGCACGAGACAGCAAATAAACATAATTTTACAAGAGACCCTCCTGAACCTCCAGAGAGCAAAGTCCAACTGCTTTCATCCCAATGCCATTTAATAAAGGTAGTGAAAGTTAACTTTCAACTGAGTCTCAGTTCTTCAGGTACTCCACCAATTACTCAATGCTTTAGGGAGGAAGAAAGGCCCTGACCAGCTACAGCAATTTTCAGAAATTACCTCTTTCTGCACACTCACTGGAACCGCAGCACTGCAACTGCCCTCCCAGCCCTGAAACCACCGTCTCCTCCCAGCAGGAGGACAAAAGATACGGCACTACCACAGGCTTCGGGAGATCTCCTTGGGCCACATACCAAAAGCTGCCGAACATCAGTTAGAACTCCAGTCTGGCCAAACTCCTTCACAACTCAGTCCTGCCCAGACCCTCCTGCTACCCCCCCGAGCCCGGAGGGGAACACCTCAACCAAACCACCATCGCTGAAACCAGCCCTACAACGCACAGCGGGGGGAAAACCTACCTCAGCCCTTGTCCGTTTGCCATCAAAATCCTAGAAACAGCCGAGCACGCTTCTCCGCGGAAAACAGCTATCTGAAAAATCCGACCAACCACCCACCTTCCCCCGAAGGCAAAGGGGGCCCTGCGCGCTGTGCTCCCCGGGGCAGAGCAGCCCCTGGCCCAGCACCGCCCCCGCAGCTCTGCACAACGGGCAGCACCTGCGCTCGGCACATGCCCGCACCTGCGCAGGGCAGCGCCGGCCCATGCTGGCCCTCTGCCCCGTGTGTTTCAAGCAATTCCCTCTGCCTCACTGGTTCCCGATTCCTCGGTCCTATTCCTCATTCTTCACTCCCAACTGTCGGCTCCGGAATTTTGTGCCTCTATCCTGCGGAAGATGCCCAGCCCAGCACCTCCCGAAGCCCATCTCGCAGCCAGGGCTGGGAGGCTGGCTCTGGCAAAGCACAACGTGGACAAGAGGCACAGCACCGAAACGAGACCCCCTCCTGCCGCCCAGGTTACGGGGTATTCTCCGTGTGTTCAACTCGTTCACGACAGAGGACAGTGTTTTCAAAGGACAGCAAGTCTCTCGAGGAAAAAAGCGGTTTGTTCCTCCGGGTTTACACACCGCCTAACTCGCTCACAGTAATCCTGTCACATACAGAACAGGCAACAAACTCATGGGCTGCAGCGGGCAGAGCCGATGCAGGATTAAAGATCCCTCCCTCGGAAGGGATTCTTCTGAGGCAAAAGCATATCCAGCTTGCAGGACCTCAGGTCACGACCCAGAACAGGCACTTTGGGGGATACCAACATACGTGTAACAACGCCCAAAACTTGGCTGCTTGGTCTGGCACAGTGACTAACGCAACCGAAGGCAGGGACCTAGGGAAGGGAAACTGAAAGGGGTGTGACAGCATCCCCTCTGAAGTCCTCCTCAGCAAAAGCCCAATTCTTGCATGACCTCAGTGGGAAGAGCCTGCATGCAGGGGACTGGAGAGGGCTGGTCCTTCCCATGTAGAGGATTCCCCGCTCCATGTGCTGAAGCCAGTAATTCCCGCCAGGTGCTCACTTGCAGCCCCAGCAGGGCAGAGTCACGCTCCGCTTTTCCTTTGTCTCGCCTCTGAGCCGCTGCTGGGTGCCTGTTAATGCAGGCACGCCCCCATCCATGCACTGACACATGCACACACAATCAGATTAAAGGTCTGATCCCTTCCAGTAGCATAATATTATATTTTAAAAACCGGATTAGAGAAGGGGGCTCGAGCAAGATACAGATCTCCTGAAAGGTCAAGGAGGAGACAAATAGCCTTCTGTAGGGCTGCAGGTTGCCATGGCAACATTCAGTTTGCATGGGTTTTGGTAATTAATGGTTTGGGGACCCGCAGTAATACAGGTATGCTTCCAAGCAGCGGGGGAACACGCTCTGAGGCATGACTGTCTGGGCACTTCAGTCTCAAAGCAGCAAGTTTTGCTCTTGCGGTAAAATGAAGGGTAGAAAACAGAGTACTCGCTGTCAGGGATTCCAGAGGGCTTGTGGCTGGTTGGCCACATCCAGACCGGCTTTCAAACTGGGAAGTGACGGTCTCGTAAGACCTTTCTTCTGGTATCTGGCTCAGGGTGATCGAAGCTCTGATCACAAGACATGTTTTTCAGGTATTTGTGCTATTTTGGTGGGCAAAGTTTTAGAAGAGAACTTGCAGCACTACAAGATTTTGGAGTCTGAACTTCAAATCCAATACACATTTAACCTCAATCCAGAACGCTAAAATTCGCCCTGTCCTGTATCTGAACGGTGAATCTAAACATGTCTAGTAAAGATAAACTCCTGTTGTTGCTTTCAATTACAGCTGATGTGCTGTGGCTCATTCTCTACTTGAATCCATCGTCCTCTTTCGCCAACATCATCCTTAGCAGCTGTGGAGAGGAACGGAATGTCAAAAGAAGATGAGGAATTCAGGTGGCAAAGAAGTGCGTGATGACTGCTGACAAAGGAGTGAGATCCCATCTTCACAAAGATGTCCCTCCTACTAAGAAATATGGGAAAGGTAGCAGCTAGCTGACAGCAGGTACTACCTGGAGACTTCCCTCAAGGTCAACTCTGTAGCTTTGAGAACTGCTGCAAGTGGCACAGACGTTGTAATGAACCTGGCCTCATAAGGGAGACACTTTAACAAGGAGTAAAGCTGGCAGTGGTGACGTGTTCTTGTTTATTATTGCCCTCCACGTGGCATCAGAGAAGTAACCATCCCACCAAACATGCCACGCATCTATCCTGCCTTTTCCTTGCCCGTTTATCCACTGAAAAGAACGTCCTAGGCTTCTGTGAGCTCTTTCCATCCAACAGGATTCCCATTCTGCCACTAGGCTCTGTCTTGCTGCCAAAAGCAACAGTCAGAGAAGTGGCTGGTTATTATTATGGCTTGGGCAATTTTCAAATCCTAATGAAGAGAGGGCACAGGAGCAACAGATCCATTTACCAGGAATGCAGGAAAGCTGTGATAAAGGTTTTGCCTAAGCCACAGGCAACTGAGCAGCTGACTAGCGCACCACAACTCAGGCCATGCATGCTGAAGCAGCAACCACAAAGCTTTAAAGGCCAAGTCCAAACGGCTCCTTTACCCAGATATAACATGAAATGAAAGCTGCTCTCTAACGAAATGGCCACCTGACCTTGGAGGGTATTTCTGAAAACACTGTACACTTCACCTGTTACACTGGCAACAGAAGAGAACTGCAGGGGAGCACAGCGTAAGAGGCATATGCTGCAGGTTCCACGCTAGGTCTGGGAAATAACAAAAGACGTCTTTCTCCTCCTAAAACCTCACCCCCAAACCCAATGAGCATTGGTGCGGGACTCTGGGAGTACGGCCTGGACAACATGGGTAACTGTGCAGCTCAGATACAGATCAGTGCTCATAGTCTAAAACTCCCTGTCACATCCCAACGCTCTGATACAAGGAGCCTGCTCTGCAAAGCAGCAACGAGACGTACGAATAACTAATGGCTGCAAAAATTACCACTGGAGGAAAAAACCCCATGTTGCTAATGTTCTCTACGAATGCTTTGATTGCTGCATTGTCTATGTTTAATGGAACTAACTGGTCCTCTGTCTCCCCCAAAGCTGGTTGTTCTGATGAGACTTTCTGTAATGGCAACATAATGGTCCACCAGTGGTCATTTGATAGCTGCACCGCTTACAGGAAAAGGCACTCAAGGGGAGAGACAGCCACATCAACAACTGGTGGCAACGTCACCCAGACAGAAGGTGTCTGTTTGGGACAAGATGCCCCAGTAATCCATTGACTCATCTGTGGAGCCCGCAGAGAAGCACCTGCAGGACAATGGCTAACCCAGCAGTACTATCGTTTCTGGCAGACGTTGCACGAGCAACGTCGTCTAGTCTAGCTAATGAGCTGTGCTCAAGGAAGGAGAAGTCTATCACAGGGACTGCCACTGAACTGTCAGGTTTGCCAATTGTGGCCGTCCCTTGGGACGTATGAATGAGTTAGGAGCAAGCCCTTTCAGGGCGGCTGTGGTAACCAGACACGCAGCAATCCTGTGTGACTGACTTGTGGGAAGAAGAATATTTTTTCAGCAACTTCTGTACCATAAGCCTCCAACCGGCAGTGTTTGAAGCCAGCAGCTATTGCTCCAAGACCCCTTCTGGTCCTGTCTTGTCCCCTGGTCCTCACGTGGAGCACCATTTGGACCCTCACTCCAGTCACCTCCCCTCAACCTCAAATGGCCCCAGCAAACCAGTCCCTTACATTCGCTGAAAGCCATCCTCCCAGCCCGGTTCTGGAGCCAGGCCTGCCAGCACGTTCACCACGCAGTGACTTAGAGAGGGGACCAGACATGGGGACAGACACCTCAGCCTCTTGGCCCCTTTGGTTCTTGGCCCCGTGAGTGAGGGTAAGCAGAGAGGTGCTGACAAAGGCCTGGGCTGCCCTGCCCCTGTAGGGCACCCGAGGGGAGACAAACCAACCTCCAGATCCTCAGGAGGTGGCAGCTTCCAGCGATTGTTAACCCAAGCCGGATTCAGACTGGGAGCAATGCCTTCTAAATGTGTTTCATTTACAGACATTAGCAGCAACTGCATCTTTAACAAGGAGAAGGATGAGGAGACTAATGGATGGAGACAATTAACCAAAATATAAATCAGTGTCAGAATGTCTGCATCTAGCAGAGGCAGCCAGGCGCCCGCGGGGTCTGGTGACTCTCGCAACACACTGCTCAAAGTGACTGCAAAGAGAGATTGCAAAAAGGGGGAGGGAGATGGGAAAGAGAAAATTTGGTCAAAATTTAAATCATTTTCAACAGTGCCTGCCTCCCCGTTTGCTGCAGCCCTCTCCAAAATAAGGAGGCAACAGGAACAGTAACCTCACGACAAATGCCATGCCCCATCCTCCTCACAGGGTGACCCAGAATGAGCCCTGGGTGTCTCTTCGAGATTGTCCATCCTGCTGACAGACAGGGTTTGCTCTGCCCGTGCTGTGAGCTGCAAGATCGCATACAGTAACCTTTCAGTGCTTGACATCAGGCATAAAAAAAAAAGTGCAGGTCACTCTGCAGAGGAGGTGTTTCCCCTGTGGTGCAGCACCGCTCAGCAGCACCCAAAAAAGGGTGCTCCAGTCGTTAATAGATTTAGCACAAGTTTGAAACTCAAGCTGTCATTTTGCTGCTCCAATTTTCTGCCCAGACTTTGCTGGCATGTCAGTTAACCACTTTGTGCTCCTGTTCTCCGTGCACATGGGGATGCACAGGGGCACTGCGCGAGTGGGAGGCATTAGACACCAAGAGGGAACCTGGTACTTGAGCAACGGGAGTTCCAGATAGATCTGAGATAAAAAAGAGAGAATGACATTCTCAGTAGACACAAAATTGCATAGATCCAGAAACTGCAAGACAGTTAGCTGAGGAAACGCTGAACGAACCTCGCACCAGACCAGACTGGATCAGTCTTTTCCTAATACTTAATCAAATCAAAGGCAAACTGGGAAAACCCAGTCAAAAATGTACGACTGGCTTTGAAGGGATGCAAAGTAGGAGATTGATGCCAGCTTCGGAAGAGAAGAGAAACTCAGAAAAGTAGCATGGGAGGAAATAAAACTGGAAAATATTTCTTTTTAAATATGTTTCACTGGCTCTCCATCCCCTTAACGATCACACAGTAAGTGCAGAGATTATATTAAATTTTACTGATCAATACAGTTGCTATAAAACTGTCCTGACCCTCTGCCCCTCCCTACAATAAAGAAAAAAAAATCCAATATGCAAAAGGAGGAATGTCAGGGCTTGCAGGGGAAAAGACGCAAGGACATTGATTCAGGCGGGGGAAGTGGAGCTCGGCGCAGGTGTGTGCCCACGCAGCCCCCACGGACCCTCCTACGGCACTCTGAGCAACACACATGGGGTTCCTCTTCCTTCCTCATTCTCAGCCTCACCGGACACCAGTCCAGTTCAAGAGGGTATTTCAACAGCACCCCTGGCTCAGGGAAGAGATCCACAGGCTCTGTTTGCTCTGCAGTGACTTCCTTCCACATACCATATGCACCCATTCTAGCCAGGCCAAGCCCCTCGCCTGGCCAGGTCGATACGCCAGGAATGACAGAGCCTTTGCAGCTCCAAGGAGATGACAATATTGCCAGAACCTGCAGAAACACAAGTGATTTTTCTTCTTTTCTGTTGACGTCCTCTCCCCTCTCCTCACCATCTCCCCAAAAGACAAGTTTCTGGCGTAAGGATCAGACCAGTGTCACAGCCAGACTGTTGTCAGGAGTCATTTAGCAACCAGCAGACAGTGTGAGTGTGTCGCTCAGGGCTACCCAAACTGGAGCATACGCCCAGGGACAGGACAAGCATGTAAATCAGTAAGTGACTGTGGGAAGGGAATAATAAGCTTTTTATGGAAGCCATTAAAAGGAAAACCCAGATTGGTCTATAAATACTGTTGCATCATTATAGCTCTGAGAAACAACCTTATGTAACAGCACAACTATGTAATGTCAGGACTGGTATAAAATACCCACTCAAAGGCTCTCATATTTTTTAGTTAGTATTTTTTTTTACACCCAAACCAAAACTAAGAACCAATTTCCAAAGAAACACATGCAGTCCAGCCCAGCCCTTGAAAAAAATCCACCTTCTGTCTCCCTACTGCACGCAGGTAAATCTGGGGCTCATTAAAAGGCCCTAGAAAGATGGACATGGCCTGGGGATTGTTGGCCATTGTGCTGCCGCCAGAGAAATACCTGACCGCAGCTCCCGCATAAAATGCCACCAGTATCACTCCTTTTCCCTTAACCTGCAATGTCCAGCCTCTGTGGGCCATTTAATCACAGACTCATTGACTTTAAGCCCCAGAAGGGACCGTTATATCTACATTGTCTGACCTCCTGCACAGAACCTGTCAGAAAATCACCCTATCGTACTCCCAGTTAATAGTGGCAGCTCAGAGTGGAAAAAAAAATGCGTGACCTGTGTCTCTGCCCACCAGGAAGCAGAGACCCTCCATCTCAGAACCCCGACCACACTGAATCGAGTAATATAATCTGTGTATTCCCAAGAGCTGATGAATCCTCTCAGCTTCTTCCCTACTAGTATGCAAACCTTCCTACCCAGACAGAAAAAAGCACATTTCACAAGATGACTGCTCCGACTCCCTGCTACATGCGCAGCACCAAATCAGTGCAGGATTAACCATCTTCCAGTCCAGCAGAGCTGAGAGTCATCTTGGGATAAGAAATTCTGCAAAATAACTTTCTCCTCAGCATGCCTTGGCTTGCCCTGGCATGGCCTTTGAGTGCCAGAGGTCCTTGAGCAGACAGGCAAGGTCACTGTCTCTGACACTCCCAGGCAGTAAGACTGGGGTCACTGAGTCAGCAGAAAGAGAGAAGGGATGTGGATCAGGGAAAGCTCGCAGCTCAGACTGATCAAGGGCTCTTCTCCCCCTCCCTCACTCCTGCTTATCACCTTGCACACAGCTCAAAACATCCAGCAACATCTCCCTAATCACGCAGCGCACAGCCAATACCTTTCCTCTCAGGTCGACAGTGGACAGAACAGCCAGAGCAGGATAAGACCTAAAGCTGGGCACAGGAGGATTTGGGTCAAGGATTTGAAGGCTCTGATCAGGTGACTAACAAAGAAGTGGACGGGGACGGGGCGTGCAAGGGGGAGCAGCAGAGTTTGTTTCACTGTTAAACAACAGGCAGCGTGACCCGCTGACAGGCTGTGTCACTTTTCCATCAGAGATAGGCAGATAAGCCCCAGGCAAAGAAGCTGGATGCAAGCGAGCATATGGATGCGCAGCTCTGAGGAGCAGAGGGGCTGCCTCCTTAGACCTCCCTGTGCCTTGCTGCCTCTCCCCACCCCAGTCCTCACGCTCCAGGTCCTCTCTGGCATAAGCTGGGCAGCCTCAGCTTCTCTGACCAGCCGCTTCATGAATTGCCATGTGGCAAACTGCTGGGAGGCAAGCTACCTTGTGAGGCACTTGCTGGTTCCCTCTCCTTGTTTCCCGAGTTCATCTCTAACTTGTCTATTTGCTGCAAAAGCCTAGACCCCGCATCTACCTGGCGACTATCATTCGTAGCCAGCAATGCGCTCAACAGGACTTTCACAGGCTCAACCAAGTGCAAACTGGCCCAGTTATTCAGGAATCCAGTTTGGGGCCCGCTGAAGCTAATGGAAAGACTCCCACCTACCTCCACTGCCACAGGAGTAAGCTGTACCCCGTGAGAATTTTGCACTCTAAGAAGCAAAAGCTCAGGGCACAGTTGCCTCTCCTTCCCTGCCTGCCTTGCTTATATTTTCATTGCCTTTTAAAACTTCATCATTGACAAAAACCCCCTCTCTCTTCTTCTTAGACATCAGTCTGGATAGACAACAATTTACCAACACCCCACTTCTTCCTCTTGGGTATCTCCACCTTCTGTTGAGATGTCACCCATCAGGCACAGGCGAAAGGGGAAAGACGAAGGAAGGGAGAAGAGGAAGGAGGGAGGGGTAAACAAGTTGTACCGACTGGACAGAGCTGAGAGGCCTGAAAACCCCCAGCCCAACCATGGGCAACTACAGCCCTAACTCTCCCTGTAGACTCACCTCGGGGCGAAAAAAAATCACCCTGCAACGTCCCAAGTAAAATGCTCATAAAATCTCATTAACGCTCATGACAGTTCATAAAAATGATCAGTAGAGCTGGCAACTCCAAAATTAGGTGGAAATAAGTATAAAGATGTTTTTTATTGTAATCCTGCTTTGTCATTCGGCTCTCTGCAAGCCCATAAATAAAAGTAACACAGAACCACACCACACTGATGCCGGACTGGAGATGGGGAAGAGATAAAGCACTGAGATGAAGCACAAACCCAGTCTACCATTACTGGCACCTTATTCTGATAGTTGGTTTTGACGTACACCCACCCACCACGGTGCCCCAAAAGCATTTGCCCACGGGGATACCCATGCTAGACATTTTAGTCCCGGATTTCCCCTCCTGTCTGCAGTGATGCAGGTAGGGCTTCTGCGATTGAAAATCTATCAGACAGGTGTAATGCATCTTGAATCCTGCATTTCCACCACAGCCGTAATCTTGGAGCCAAAAAGCTCACTGTGCAGCAGGATAAAGGAGCTCGGTGGCTTCTGAGAAAAGGAGGACACAAAGCTCTAGAAATAATGAGAGCCTGAATCCAAACAAGGTAGGGAAGACCTTAAACACAGTCAGTCACTTTACTACTCCTCCATCACCAGCAGGATACACCAAGCTTCCAGATGAGACACCTCACCCAGACTCGTAAGAAGGATGGGGATTACAAAAGCGTGGTGGAAGCACTGTGCAAGACCATCGTTGGCAAGGCGCAGCTCCTGGGAAGCACCATCCCCCTGTGGTGTTGGCACTGCTGTTCATAGCAGTCTCCTGCTCTTTCAGCCAGCCTTACTGCTCCCAGCTCTCTTCTGAGGCAGGAAACAGGAAGATCTTCTGCTATTTTCCTCTCATAAGGACATGGAACCCAGTACCCCAAGCTGGCAAGAAGCCTGAAGGTTAGTTCCAGACTCTTTTCTCCCGCCTGCCATTTCTTCTTAGTGTAGATGCGCATCCAAATACCCCTATGACCAGTCCCTTGAAAACATCTTTGACTTCTGCCTTCTACACACACACTTGCTGGGCAACAACCCAACACAAATTCACCAGAGTTCAGAAGGATTTTCCGTAATGGTCCATCTTCATTGGCTCGTCTGCCACAGCCACTGAAAGCTTCCGTACATTTTTCCTCTGAACATCCATCACGCTCATGCTATTGATCACCCCCTCCCCGAGCACAGGCTGCAGCTCACCTTGGCCACTAATGAAAAAAGTTTCACTAAGAGCATAATGAAGGCAACCACGGCAAGCAGAAATGCAGCTGGAGGGTGGGGTGTCACACACATGTGACATGCTCCTACCGTGAGTCAAAGTGCCTTTCATGGATACCTAAAACCGTCTCCATTCCGCTCTTCCCCTGCCTCCTCACTGCACAGACCTTGTGAGTCAACCTCCAGTACCCCTTGCTTCATGGAAGCGGCTCACATTGGATCCCTCCCTCACCCTAGAGCTTCAGTGTCTCTTTGTTTTCCTTTCCATCATTTCCCAGTGGCTTAGTGTGCTCCCACGCAAATTTAGAAACCCTTCTTTCAGTTCCCCAGTTTGCAATTAACACCAACCTAAACATTTCTGCTTACCCCAAATTTCCCCAAGTTCCTAGCTCTTCCCTGCTGGATCTCCAAACCCACCTCTTAAAAAATACTTCTGAAACTGTGTTACTTGTCAGAATCCCAGTCCCACTCAGCCTCACCCTCTCAGCTACGCAGCTGCTCCTGCTGCTTGCCTGCAAGTGCAGGGAAGGGCCAAACGATTCCTCTGCCTGCAGCACCAGGCAGCCTGGAGGTCCTGATTTTACTCCTGACAGGTTTTCTTGGCACATCTGATTTGCACCAAAATCAATGGGCTTGTCCTGCTGACATGTAGAGCGTTCCCTCAAGTTTTGGACTTGTCTAGATCCTGTGTTCCAATGTTCTTCAGTAACAAAATAGAAATGTTTTGCCCAGCCAATAAAAAGAATGCGTCGCTGACATGCAGCTGGTGTGCCTAATGGATATAAGGTCTCTTTAAATATCCCAAATTCTCCTCATTTTCTCAATTCATTAAGCCGCCCGCTTTGAACTGATGAAATATTAAAATGCTCAGATGAGCGATTTTAAATGGGTGATAGGCTGTAAGTTTAGACAATGAACGGTGGGAACTAATGATCTACAGGAATCACTCACATATCCCATGTATTAAGGACAAGACAGACTTATATTTGAATCCTTTCCATTTCACAGTAGGGTGTGAAGAGGGAGGTCAGAAAACCTATTCCAGAAACATGCCCTTGAAGTTTTGATCCGACACACAATCTAAAGGCAGAGGGATAAGATTCTCTTTTCGATCACTGTACGCAGCTGAAATATATCGAGAATGCTTCCCCAAAACTGCCACCAAACTTACTGAATAATCTCAACAACATAACAAGGTCTTAAGACGCCTTCACATGCTTGGTTTATCCAAAATCCTTTCAGGTGCCCTACAACAGGTCCATTATAACCCCGCTCCCAGGACAGATACTCTAGAGATGACAACACACAGGGGATAAATATGAAGAGCATTACTCTTGAATAAACATTCCCTCTTTTCTTGTAGGTATCTAACAGCTTTTCTGATCTACTTTATTTGAAATAGAATCATATTCTTCTAGCTTTAAAACGAAAGCCAAAACTAGTTTACCAGCTACCTATTCACTTTTACCATTTCTCTGAATCTCTACTAGTGCATGAACGGTCTCCTTTCCCTAACCCACCCCTGTAGCCAAATGAAGCTTCCTGGGAATGAATACAAGAGCAAAAAGTACTGCTAATGAAATAATTATTTCAGATTAAATAATACTTTCAGATTAAATAATACTTCTCAGCAAACCAACAGGTACTAATCCTCCCTGTTCATCCATTCTTCCCTACAAGGATGTTCATTCCAGAATCTGCACGAACAAGGCCACAGATAAGGCCTTGTTTGGCCTTATCCCTACAGGAAAGGGAGAAGCAAAAGCTACTCAGGCAACTCTGCTCTACGTGACTCCTTGAAAACCCCAGGCCTAATTCACGCACTCACACGGGCCTTGGGGAATGTCCTGCCAGCAGCTTCTGTGGAGTCCAGGAATACACACAACTTTTAGATCTACATTTCATCAGTGCCTTCCAGCAAGACGGTGTCAAGAACAACTTCCTTTGTTTCCTGCCAGTACCAGTCTTTTGGGGGGGTTTAGATCCACAAATAAAGGGAAACCACAGAGCCAGAAGTCTGTCCTGTTGCCATCTGAAGCCCTCAAAAAGCAGCTGATGGAACATCAGGCCCATACGTAGCAGCTTCTCCCATTTTATCTCAATAGCTACACTTTCAAACTTCACATGGATGCTTTGTGGGTCATCAAACACAAGCAAAGCAAAGGCTGCTCATATTGTTTTCTACAGAACTGGAGCCTTAGCTCCTTGGCTGAACCCTCCCGAATGCTCTGCATTCTGACACAGAACATTCCTGTTAATGTCTATCAACTATGCGGACTTGCTGTGGATTTACTTTACTTCTCTTCTTCCAGTTAAACAAAAGAACACATCCATTAACTTTTGGGCAACTATTGTCTAAAATCAAACAGGTATGTCACCGTTTGGTGAACAAACGGAGTTCACCCACCTGGAAAGTCTTTTTCTTCCAACATATTGTCTCCACATAGCCATGCCTTGACTGCCAACAACAGCGGCATTAGCCAGGAGCTTCCTTGTATTCATTGGCTTTGCCTTCAGGAAGCACGTCCTGGTTCATAGCTTTCACTTTAACAGTTACAAAGGTGAGAGCTCTTTGTACATTCCGCCAAAATGAGGATTAAAACATTTCCTTAAGCAGTCTACGTCCCCAAGCCACGGCAGAAATAATATGGAAGGGCCGAATTCAGCTTCATGTTGAGTCAGCGTCCTCCCCGTACCGACGTCCATTCTGTGGTATTTCACTGGGATCTTTTTAAGCTTTCTATAGCATCCAGTCCAGAGTCAGCTTCACAGTTGTCCTCCAAAGTCACCGTGAGTTATGGAAAGAGGTCTGCATACAGCTGGTGTCTACTCAGGCTTCTGTGCCCTGACTCTCAACCAGATGGGCAAAATCTGACTCATTCTGTTAAGTTCAGCTCACTATCAGCTTTTTCAATGGGGGCTACTGCTTCAGCCCTGCTGTCTGTTGGTGTCGAGGCAGAAACCAGGGACTGACACGGAAGGGTGAAGGCAGGTCCCCATTTGAAGGCACTCGTGTCCCTCTGCCACTGTCTGATTCTCCAGCTGTAACTTAAAGGCACTTATCTGACAAATACCAGCTCTTTTAGCAGCAGATGCTACAGACTGCAGGGCATTAAGGGATCGCATCAGCTTCCAGCTGCTAAAAACTTCTTGTGACCTTTCAGTACCTACTTCAGGTTTCCTAGGTCAAACGGCAAAAGCTTACTAGGATAAATAAATAAACAGACAGCCCAGAAGCCATCCTATATCAATCCTTAAAGGGCAGAGCAGCAGGATGCTCTGGCACTTGATAACGTTACCTGCATCATGCAGCAATACTTTCTGCTGAGTCAGGAGCAGCCTTGACATGGTCAGAACCATCTACTTTTCAATTCCCTCCTGCTTTCCCTTTCTCTCCCTGGGTATCCTTCCAAAGGAATGAGCTAAATTAGTGAACTTCCCTTCAGTTTGCTTCTCCTGTCCCATTTCCCATGTATTTTTCATCTGCTTCTTCCACTTGACCTGATTTGTTTAATGTTCCTCTTCCTTCTTGACTAACCTGTTTCATTCCTCCTTAAATACAGTTTTCTAAAAAGTGTGAAGCTGTACCACACAGACCTAACATGTACATGCAACTCTCCAGCTAAAACTCAGTCCTGGCTGAGTAAGGGTTTCTGCCAGCATTAAATCAAGATGGAAAGGCCCACCAAGTACGTTATAGTCATATTCAAACATACACGCACACACACACACGGACACAGAGGCTCTTGGCCAAATGTCTGTCTAAAACACATTCTAATACAGTTCATGCCCGTCCAGAAAGGCTGGTTACACCCCACTGTAATCTCTGTTTAAACTGGGGTTGTTAAAAGCATTTCATTTGCTCTGGGCAAATGATGCCTTTGTTTTCCTTCCATCTCCTCACGCAGCCTTCATGTGGCATACACCTGGATAAAATTATCCCCTGGCAGGCCCGGTAAGCTTGGAGTTCATACAGCAGCGAAGAGACTCTCTTGCACGCTCCTGCCTCTTTCCTTTGTCACTGTTTTATGCCTGCACCAGCGCAGGGCTCTGAAGACAGAAATACTGCCTCGGACAGTCTTTCAGGGCTGGCGTACCACGCAGCCAAGAGCCAGAGCAGGTGGCTGAACGTCCAGATGCCCAGCTCAGTTCCCTGCTGCGCTCCTTGTCTCTGTATGCGGCTTTAACCAAATTACACCATCTTCTCTCCTACCAGTCAGGCCATCTTTAATAAGGGCAACAGAAAACAACTCTTGACTTGCTGGGAAACAAGGGTGGCTTAATTGCACTGACAGTGTCTTGAAATTCTCAGGTGGGAAAAATGTTTATTCCACCCCGAGCTGCACCACTGCATGGTATTAACATGCATGGCCTCTTATCTACTGCTCACTCACCTCCCTGCCATTCCCTCTAGACATCAAGTGGCAACAAATAGAAGGAAAATCCTTTTCCTCTCTGGAACTCCTTTTTATTCCACAATTTATTTTCACGAGATGCCTCAGCCTCAGAAAGGTAATCCTGCCTGTGGTGCTGAGCAACTGTGACTCACACTGGAATCCACGGGAGCGGAGAGTAGGCATCTTGTGGCAGAGACCAGGCTTTAACCTTGTGTTTACTATTTCAAAATCTGACAGGTTTGTCTTGAAATAAAATAAGTGCATCATTTACTGAACAACTTTTAACACACTTCAGCAAATCATTCCATGTATGTCCATACAAGGGAGTTCTGCCTTAAAAAGGCAATTTTAAAGCAAGACTAGCTGTAAACAAAATCTCAAACCTGTAATAACTTCAAAGCTTAAAAGGGAAGGGAGCAAAGCACCTGGCAAGCCAAGGAGAGATCCTAATCTCCCCTTTCAGGACAATTCCCCTATCTCGAGCTTTTGGTTCTTTGCATAGAGAATGATTTGTACCCAATTAAATGTCTTTTTATCCAGGGCGACGCAGACGGCAATTCTAAGGTGGTTAATCCAATGAATCCAGGTATCCCCAGACAACTTGGAAAGGAAGATCAAAGACAAACTTATGACAAAGAGGCAGGTAAATTAAGATGGCAGTTCTCAGACCTGCTGGGTTTCAAGCAGCACGGTGACTGTGTATTCATGCAGGGGTGGTGCGTCGTAACGATTTCCTGGCGTGGGTTTGGGATGACCTGCGTAACTCCCATGTGCTGAATTATGCAGGTCACTGAGAATAAAGGTCAGCTAAACCCTTCTGCCACCCCATGATGTGTTTTAGAGACACCAGGTGTTTTACAGAACTGTGTGGCAATTTAGGTCACTTCAATACATACAACCTTTTTCTGTACAAACACATAAACACACAAATTACTTTCTTTGCTACACAGCATAACACGTGTTGTTTTCTTCTAAACTAGCCAGTCAGGCACAATTTTTGATAGTCAGACTAACCATTTAACCCGCAAAAGCAAAACTTCTGTTCCCTGGAGGAACTATCGATGTTTCTGCCAGGAGAGAGCAAAACTGAAGGGAACAAACAGTTAAGCTGAGGAAGCCCAAGAAGTGTACTTGCTGTTCATGGTTTTTTTTAAGATAGAGACTCTAATTTCCGAAGGTGTTTGCACCCTTAGTTGCCATTGTGCAGAACCGTTGTTCACATGGCTATTAATTAAGGCTTCTGTCAGCACTTCCATTACAAACCTCTGCCTTTTAGGAGTTTATAACTCAGCCATAAAACTCTGCTCTAGGCTGAAATTTATCATGAAAGGGTCTGCCTGGAAGGAATCCATTATTTCGTATTTTAGAGTTCCAAAAGCTTATGGCAAGAAACCAGGGATTTTATTCTAAAGGCTGCCATACAAAAAAACCTTCAGCTGTTTTTTACAGGAGTGCTGGGTGAGACATGCCTTCTAGACTGGCTTCTAGATGCTCACTGATCAGGGTGGGGGGCTGTGTTCTTAACATTGTAAATTTTAGGAATTAGGGGGGTTTATGCTTCAGGGCCAAAGTCTGTGCTTACTTAAATACCAGTGAACACCTCTGCCCTCGCTCGTTCCCTAACGGAGTATAAATCAGTACAGATCTCCCACCCTTCACTCCCCACTGCCTCCACTGAGCCTCATGGGGATGTCAAGACCTAATTCATACCCCGCTACTCAACTAAACATAGAGGGACTTGTGTCTCCAGTTCAGGCTACAACCTTCACACACCAGTGTTGCCACAGAACTGCCCAAATCATCCTCAGGCTGGGGGAGGGAGGGAGCGGCTAAGTGTGAACAGGTTAAAATGAGAGAGACTACCCGTCCTTGACTTCTCTGCTGCTCACTTCCACTCTTGTGCCACAGGGTTTTTTGGGGAGCACACAGCAAGGGGCAGAACTTATTAGCACTGCATTTGAAGGGCATGTGATGGAGATGGAAGTAATTTCTACTACTCTCTGCTCCTGTCACTGGTGCTTACATTTGCAAAACATTCTGAGGCTTGCAGATACCACATCAGCTGCAACACTGATAGGTATGTCTCCCTAAAGCTCTTAAACAATGTTCTCTTACATAAACACTACATTTGCTGCACTAAGTCCTATACTCATTAAGTCTTGTCACAAAAGTCATCAGATAAAATCATTTGCACTTCCCTGACCAAACAACCTGATCTCTACAGGGTATTAATCGTTTCTTAAATGTTTGTGAAGTGTCTAGCATGTCGTGGGCACTTCCACAAGTAATAATAGTAATAGTAGTAGTAGCAGTGGTGGTGGTGGTAGTAATATTTTCCTACTGTTTTTACACCTCTAACTCGACAGGAAGTTTACACAAAGCATCAGAAACTACTTTTAGCAAAACATTTTTAGTGGACTGCTATTTGCAAGACCAGATCCTGATTTCTACAACATCCAGATACGCATGAAGCACATACAGAGCCAGATTCTGGACTGCTGGACACCCTATCTACCTCCTTCTGTTCTGTGTTCCCCAAGAAGTTTCACAGCTGCACAGATTAATTTTTCTGGTTCTAGAAAACAAGCAGTACCTGCCAGGCTCAACTGTTTCGCTCTGATGTGGCAATTCAGGATAAAAGAGAAATTTCAAAAATCCAGTTTTCTTTTTCTTAGTGCAAAGGCAAATTTCTGCAGCTGTCTTTTTAAAGGATTGCAAAAGTTTATGACTACTAGCAACATGTACAGAAAATGCACTGTGCTCAGGATATCAACTGGCCAAGAGGTCACAAAGGAATATTCGTGTTTGTAACTGGGTATCTTCAATTTATTAATTTCCACCTTCTTAGGGTATCTGTTACTGCAGAAAACCAGACTTTACAACCAATATAACAGACTGGTTTGGCAATCCTTCTCTTCTCCCAATTCAGACTTCTATGTCACTTCTTTTATTTATGCTTTGTAAAATACTTGTCATTTTTTGAATGTCAATTTTTTCCCGAGCTGACTTATAAATATTCTTGCATTGCACTTTTGCAGCTCTAGTTCAACCCATTTATGTTTCACATTGCAAAATGCAGGGTCCTGTTGGTTCCAATACTTCAACACGGCCGTCGGACACCCACACGTGTAAGTTTTTGCAGGACCAGGGTGTCTCAGTGGCCTCATATCATCTAAAGCATCTGTCATCCAGTGATTCTTGCATTTGCAGTCACAGGCCCGCCTTTTAAGGCAGCACTGCTTCAAGCTGGCTGAGCACAACACTGCAACTCCTGAGCACTTCAGGAGCATCAGTCAGTTTGGCCTTCAATGAGCCTGTTGTGCAAAGAATCACTCTTGCAAACGGGACGCAGACTCACACGTCTCTCACGTCAGGCAACAGATCTGGGCCACCCCCAACCTTGCATTCTTCCAAAAAGGGACCAGCATAAACATATCAAAACCAATAATGGGCTTTCTTTACAAGCCTAATCAGTTTTCTCTTCCAGCATAATAACAACTGTTTTCCCCCACAGACAACTTTCCCCAAAAATAAAAACAAAAGAAAGGGTATGTGGTAAGGGGAGAAAAAGGAACAAAGGAGGAAGAAAAAAACCCACAACACTGACAGTCAGAAATGTTCATTTACATCTAACAGCATCCATACCCCAGTAACATATCATAAACTCTTAGCCTACCATACAAAGAGGGTGCCCCAAAATGGTACCTGCAAGAGGTCTCTCGGAAGGAGATGTTTAAATCCCAGTGGGTGTGTATCCTGTTAACAAACAAACAGAGAGGTCAATGGCACAGGCTGAACGCTGCATCTCTTGCCACTTAAAAGATCTGCTCCATCATGACAACCCGCCCACCGTCCTCTCCAGCTCCCTCTCCCTCTCCACCACAACTGCTGCCGCCTTCTGAGCTCTGGGGTGCTGTGACGAGCCACACCGCGCACCCATGGCAGTCCCCAGTGTCCACAGCAGGACTCGCTGCTGTAAAGGAGAGACCTGCCGGCGAGCTGAACGGCGGTGAGGGAACTTCTCCTTGCTGCAGGCAGTCTCCTTAACAGGTGTAGGGACCGCAGGATGCTGTCTGAACTAATAGGACACGCTCAGAGGAAGCAGAAAGAGCTAAGCATTGACATTTTATGAAGAAAACCCAAATATGTCTGTACCGTATTCCCTCCTCCACACCCGCCCCAGCTGTAAATAAATTATTAGCAATTTCCCACCTCGGAAATCAATTTCACCTATTCTGTCACTCTGCCTGCTGACAAGCAGGAACAGCAGAATCTAGATGAACAATATCCTAAATTAAGGCAGAGCAGCCAAGGGGGTTGGGATTTTGTTCATTTTTTTGTTGTGGGGTTTTTTTCCCCCTTGGTACTAGCCAGCATCCACACCAACCCACAGGGCTGAGGCAGATGCTTGACCTTCTGTGGTCTGGTGTCTCCACTCGACACCAGGGAGCACCGATCTCCCCCGCCAACCAGAGGAGGTCTGTGACCACCACTGTTTCTCCATGTCGATGTGACTGATGAGAACCCCAGCCATTTGAGCCCAAACTGGCAGCAAGCCCGTATCCTTGCACAAACCCGCTCCCACATCTCTCAGCACCTGCCCGCGAACATGCGGGTTCCTAGCTGGGCGCAGAAATCAGCTCCTGCAGATGTAGGTTCCCAAAAGCAGGAAACAGAAGTGGCTGCGGCTATCACAAGCAGCAGAGGCCCAAATGCACTTTTTGCACACTTTGTGCATCCCTGCAGCACTCCTGCCAACTAGAAAAAGCAACAGTGTGCAGCTGAAGACCACCCGACGGCAGAAGCAGCCTAATCTAAAACCTGCTGAAGTAAAAGAGAGCCTTTCTTCCAATTTGAAACTGCTTTGAATCGGGCCAGAAAACACTTAAGCATGACCAGTGAAGTCAAGGGGACTTAACTCGGGTCTAAGTGTCTGTTTAAGAGCTTTCCTGAATGGGTGCCCCCGCTTCAGCCTAATTCAGAAATCAACTGAAAGCAACTCTTAGCACGGAAGTAATTTCACATCCAAGACATGATGCTGCTGCGAGTTTTACTAATGTGACAGCGTACCTTTTGTGCTCTTCCTGCAAGACTGGCTCAGAAAGGGAGGCTGGTTGCTCTCTGAGTAGCTCTTTTAGGGGCAAGTAGTTCTTTCAAGGGATTGTTAGATTTTAGTAGATATTAACTTCCACCAATAAAACTGTGCTCAGAACTGCACTTACTAGTTCCACACATACCCAGTTTTTCCCATTTTTCTTCCTCAAAGGTAACAGTTTAGAAAACCTATCCCGGCTTTCCATCTTCCCAACATTTTATTTGCAAAGAGAAATGGAATAGGCACTTCCCAGCTACTGAGCTTACAGCAATAACAGTTGTTCTTCAGAGTTAAAATTCAGACAAGTCTTGCAAACTTTCTGGAAAGGACAGGCCAAACCGGGGCATTGAGCAAAATTTCCATGACCTGAAGTTTGGTCAAACGCTGGGACACATTTGGGCTTTCCAAGTAAGCTCATCTGAATCCAAAGTTCAAAGCAAATTCAAGCCAGCCAAGGCCCTTATGGCCCTAACAGGCCTGGGAGAGTCTGGCCTGTTAACAAAGAGCGGAACTGGTGGAGGGTGGTGAGCCTGATTTCACACCGCTCCCTAGAATACAAGATTTCCTACACACACAAAACCCTCATAAACCCCCTTTAATTCCAGCTCAGCACCTTGCCCTGTGCAAATCAGATTCTAGCAGCTGCACAGTGGAAGTGGGGAGAGCTCCAAATGCCGCACAGCAGTGAGTGCCGTGGGACCAGCTGGAAATCCAGTCTGAAAAGGAACCTTGTGCTTCTCCTGTTTCTCTGTCCATAAAAATTCTTCAGCGCCCTCAAAAAAAACCTGAAAGGGTTTGGCCCTGAGCTCTATGTCGATTAAATGCCATGTTTGTCTGACTAAACCTCCGTGGTCCCTTTCCTGATGAAAAGATTACAACTCAGAAAGGCTGTGGGTAAGGTAACCTGCCCTCCGGGCCTCTCTCTGCAGGCAGCATGCATTTCCCCCAGGCAGTGTTCAGAGCCTAACGGTGGGCCACAGCCCGCTTTGGACCGCATCTGTGCTGCCATCACACCGCCCCGTGTGCTCCACCGGGCCCTCCCCGAGCCCGTGGGGCTGGCACGCAGAGGTGCACGGCAGCAGAGCACCCCGTTCTGCTGCACCGCTCACCATCCCGTCTCACCCGAGAACCCAGCCAACGCCGTGCCTCTCCGTCCCGCAGACGCTCAGCTCTGGAGCTCACAACGTGGAGCAGACACCCATTATTACCCTACCTGGCAGGTAAAAAGTGTTTTTTCATGCTGGACTCTCAAAGCAAGGCTGCAACGTTCCCTCTGCCCACGCAGCTAACGCCCCTCGTTCAAAAGCTCCCATCCACACCGGGAATGGTCATCACTTCCAGCCTTCTGACTCAGCTCCCGGGACTGCACAGCCTGTACCCTAACGGGAGGGCCCACCTCCCACCCAAACGCCAGGGAAGCAGGGAGGCAGGTACCTCCCAGCCGTGGCACTGCCACAGGGGGCCCAAGGCCAGAGGCTGAAATTACCTGCTCAGGCAGCAAAGGGAACTGACACCAGAGCAGGAGATTGCCCGGGCTCCCAGCTCTCCACTTGGGGTTCAGTCTCGAAGTTAAACTCTCAGCCTTCCATAAAATGCCACTTCTCGTGGTCTGTTGCACCCACTGACTCGGGCAGACTGCAGACAGTGATCCTGAGTGTCGGGTGAAGGCACGTCTCGTGATGAGACTTCGCACAGCCAGGCTTCAAAGTAGAAGAACACTGCTTCGAGAGTTATGAAGTAGCGGGGAGGGAAAACCTCATACCAAAGAAATAGCTCAGATCCACACAGAGACAGAAACATCTATCTGCTGAGATGGATAATTAAACACTCATATTTAGACAAATGAATAGGTGAGAATGAAATTAAATTCTAATTATCTTTTTTGGGGGGGGAGGGGGGAGGGATAGGGAGCAGAACCAAGCACTCATTCCACATCTCTATGCCGTTATCACCAATTAGATTTCTGAGGCTAATGTACGTCCTGCTTTAACGGATTATCCATCCAATTGAAATCAAATTACTAATAATTTGCAAACTATCAGCTACACAAGCCTATCCTTGGGTTGTATAAAGAGTGGTGAGCATCAGCCAGTCCCTTACAAATTAATAACAGAAAAGGGAGGGGAGGGAAATAAAAACCATAGCCAGGCAAGCAAAGGTGTTACACCTGCTACTGTCTCTCCCACCTCCTCACCCATCCAAGGTCTCAGACACGGTGTGATCAGTTAGAAAATGTTCAACACAAATGACCAGATGGGCCCTCCAGCAACAGGAACGGGTTCCCAGCACAGCTCTGCAAGCCGGGAGGGCAGTCCGAGGGGCAGGCAAGCTGGGGGAATTAACACCCTGCCGCATCGGGCGCTTCAGCAAGGAGGGACCAGAATGACAAGGGTTTGCTTTGTGCAAAGAATGAAATTGCTTATATATGTACGTGAACCAAAAAAAGACATTAACAGGAAGGACTGAGGCTATTCACAGCATCTCTGGAGCCTGTACTGGCATGAGAATCCAGCCCAGAAAAGAAAGTGACAGAGCTGGCGAAACAACGGCGAGCAGCTGGGAGAGTTTTCAATTTTTAAGCTGTTTCTTTCCTTCCCTGTCATTTCTTTTTTACCCCAGCGGTCCCTGCAAGCTTTCAACACCAGAGTGGCAACCACGGAAGAGGCCAACGGAGTGAGTGAGGCATCCCCATACGTTTTGTCACCCCAGGGGCAGTAACAACCTCAGGCTGCAGCTGAGCTTCTGCACTGGGGCCAGCTTGCTTCCCGCTGCTCCCTTTGGCTCGCTCCACCGTCCCAGGTACACGCTGCAGCAGCCAACATGTGAGTGTGGAGTGTGGAGAACACCAGGCAGGATTCAGCTACCAGAACAGGTCACCACTGCCAGAAGAAGAAGCCATCACAACGCTTACCCTCAACTGTCCCTTTCTACTCCCATTTAATTCTAAGACCAACACTTCCTCCGGACGGAGCTGATCTGTACCTTTCCATTTTCTAGCACAGGCAAGGCCACAGAGAAGAGAAAAATACTGACGAGGTCTCCCCACATCCTCTGGTTTAGAAGACTGCACTGAAGGGATGGTGTTGGTGAAAGGGGTGAGTGAAGGACTCCTGTTCAACCGGCACAGCCCAACACCACCATGGTCACAGGGAATTCGGTGTGCCCCAAGTCAGGCCCCAAGTACCACCATCCTGCATGGAAGCACAGAGCACTCAGGCACACAGTGAGGCCCATGCAGTGCAAACCACAAAGCTGCAGGTAAGCAGTTGGGGAAGATATATTTGCAGGTGCTACTATGCAGGCTGCTTGGTTGGACGGTCAGAGGTAGCTCCTCTCTCCTCCCTACTCTTCGCATAGATCACTGTCTCTGCTCCCACAGTCTCCCCCTATCCATGTCACGCTATTTTCAGGCAGCCAACCTAAGGAGCTTGTGCAGGCAATGAACAGGGGGTAGGCTCCTCCAGGAAACCTCACACATGATGTCTGGAAGAATGGCCTGGACGTGGGGCACCTGGGTTATCTCCACCATGGAACCGACGTTGCAAGGGTCAAACACAAGGAGACACAGAGAGCAGCCAAGAGCACTCGTGGGTCGAGATTTCACTTGCTTTCATTCTCACACTTCACCTTTCTTTCTGTTCTCATATCTCCTTCCTGGGCAAGAAGGGATTTCTTGCTGTTTATTGTATTTTATCCTGCAACATCCCTGAGAAGTAAGTAGCCATTTTCTCTCTCTCTCTCCCCGCTCCAATATATGTCCTCATTAGGTCAACGACATACTTCCTGGCACTCTGGACCAAGTCCAGCCTTTGCCTCCCAGAGGAATCTTTAATATATTTATTGAATACAGTGACTGTTATTAAGTGGTGCATGGTTCAGAGAAAAAAGGGGAAGGAGGGAGGAAGGAGAAAGGAGAAGAGAAAATAAAGGGTTGCAGAGGAAGGCAGAAGGGACTGACAGAAAATAACCAGTGGAAGCTGTGAAAGAAAAGTGTCATAAAGCAGTAAAATATGTCTCCAGCCACAAGAGGGGCCCTGCCTCCCTCCTTCTCTTGAGTCATGGCAATTAGAAGAAGGGCTGTCGAATCTAATCTAAGAGCCCGATTCACGGCTGGAGCCCAGAGCCCTGCTCTGTCATGTGTCTGGTCTCTCTTCAGTTGTACGCTGCCTGGAAGAGCCTTGTCAGCTCAGCCCAGACCCCAGCCATGCTCTGGCTTCCACAGCAGGCAAAAAGCAGCGTTGTGTGGCATAACCTGCCACAAAACTGAGCTCCACCGGGAGCAGGGATGTCACACAGCTCTCATCCCAGGGCAGCACCAGGGTGGACTGTTGGGGAGCACCGCAGGAAGAGGCCAAGCAAGAGAAGGAAGGCAAAGGCAGCGTTGTGAGCATTGCACATCAGCTGAGAAGGCACTGGGACCTCGTGGCTCTGAATTACAAGCAGGTGCATGTGACCAAGATAATGGGGGGGTGCTTGGGTTTGATCTTCAATCAATTAGGGAGTCAAAGAGCAGCAGCCTTATGGGATATAAGAAATAGCTTTCCACTTAGAAAGGCAGGCAGCGGAAAGGCTGGCAGCCGTTAGCCATTAAGGCTTAGTGGAGGTCAGTAATTTTGCTATTAGAAAATGGACACTGAGCGAGGAGAAGGCTGTAAAGCTGGTCTGCGAGGTGAGGGATGCTGGGGGACAGGGGAGAGCAACGTGCCCCTGTCTGGACTCCATCCATGTGCGTGTGTGAACAGGGGCAAGGAGAGAGCGTTCCACCATTCCTTGAGTAAGCACCTTCATTTCAAATGCTCTCCTCTGGTTTGAAATAACACTAATCCCATGCCAGGTGCTAGTCTACGGGGTCATATTGCTGACACAGCCAGAGAAGATTCAGGGGTGTGGGGGTCAGTGACATAAAAAAAGGAGGAAGGACTTAAGGGCAGTATGGGGTTCTCCAGAAATCTGCTTCTCATTGCACAGACACCCTGTTACAGGACGACTTTTGTTATTTCTCCTCAAAATGGCTTTTATTTCAGAGCAATATTTGGCAAGGAACCCAGCCTGTTGTGTGCTCTCATTGTACAATCTGCTCCTACTGTTGCTCCCAATCCTCTTTTTTAATAAAAGAATTTCAAAGGCATTTTCACCACACATGTCCATCTGCACCTCTCCTGCCTGTTACTCAGTCCACTATACATGATTACTGATATCCCATAAGGATGCCTTCAGAGACAGGTCAGGTCAAAAAATCATCATTTTAAACAGGTGCTGAAGTATTATTGGAATTATTGCCTCTTCCTATTAGCCATGCCATCACATTTTGCTGGGGACTTAAGGCAAAGCTGTGCGTGAGCAGTTCCTAACCTACCCTGTTAAATCTGAGATGCTATCATTACATTTCTCCTCTTCTCTTTCCCTCCTCTCCCATACTAATGAAAAAGGACAGTCTTTAAAATAGAAGTTAAATTCATGTACCCACAAGACAATGATGGGCTTAAATCCAACAGCATGCGAGGATCTTACTGTTCAAGCTGAACCTTACTCTCAGGCTACACTGGCTTTCCTCTGCTTGGAGATTCCTGGGATAACACAATGGAGATCCTTAAAGGCAGTTTGAACCTCAGCGTGAAAAAGCTCACAGGCTGTTCCTGAGGTAAAGCAGTTATCAGTGTCGGCTGGAATCTCCCAATGAGCGTAAGGAAGTTAATGCTCCCCAAATTATTGCAGAGCAATGGAATTTGTAATCTCAGACTTCCTCTGCGTTGTTTTTTTGTGTCTAGGATAAACCAGAGAGCAGTAACAAAAAAGCAGACCAGCATAACTTTGGGGTTAGTTTGCTGGAGAGAGGCAGCTTAGTTAATAGTCTGCGAGAAAGGAAAAAGTCTTCATAAAGCCAAAGTTTCTAACTGAAGTCTGCTCCACATGGTTCTTGTGCCAGTTCAGCTATGCCAGTACTACTGTGACTAAAATAACCATCCAGGTGACATAGGTGTATCGGTATAGAAATGCCCTATGCTGATGCAATTCTTTTCCCCAAACAGGAAAAACTATTTTCATAGCCAGCCAAGCACTCTCACCGGGAGGCAGTAAAACTTAACCAAACACAGTAATTAAGGCGATGCAACTGTTGCATGGAGGCAATGTTGTAAAAAAGCAAGATTTTCAGGAACTCCGAATCTGACTGAAAGAAAAAGGCTTTTCCTCTGCTATGCTGTCCCAATAATCTTCAGAGCTGAGTGCTTACAGTCTGGGTATCAAGCTACGGTATCAAGCTCAGCAGATGCCTCTGGTTATATGAGACAAGATTTTAAGCCCTCTGTCTTCCAGACAGGAGGCATAACACAAAGGCTACTTAGCACACCCTGCAAAGCAGGCTAAAGAGGACTCAAGGGGTCTCACTACAAGATGAAAACATTCACCTTTAAGCTTAGGTCACTTGGATTTCAAAGCAGATGAGCCAAGCTCACTTCAGTGTGAGGCTTGGTTTCCTTAACTTATTTACATACGTGTAAGACAGCAAAGAGACACAGTTTTGCAAGGACTTGGTTGTGAAATGAACTGGCATGCACTAACTTCAGTGCTAGTTACAGGTCTCTGTTCCTTTCTAGGACTGCAAGAACACCATGAGGTAGGTTTCCCCTGCCTCAGACCTCCTCTGAAGGCCATCACCATGGGCAATTGCCTAAGATCACATCACTGTCAAAGGCTAGAGTGAGGGACTAGCCAAGAAACTAAGCTTCCGACTCCTGTTCTAATCCCTAGAGCTTTTTCTTCACCAATGCCCAGGCCTCAAAGTACCAGAAGCACAAGCAATTCCCTTGTGCCACCAACGGAAAGAAACAGTCAACATTAAGGAAACTGGGAATAGAAGGAAAAAGAGAAGGCCACGATGTTCAAAGCAATAATGGGAGTGTTTATAATGCGAAGTGGGTGCAGGTGTCCACAAGGGCCATCCGGGGGTACAAGAGGAAAACACAGGTTTGCTCAGGCCCTGACCTTGTTTTCCTACTATCACAGTTTAACCTATTTCTTCCTCTCAGTGGGAGACAATAAAACCTCGGCCCAATCCATCACCAATCGGGGAGGATACAACAGGTGAATTAAAAACAGAAAGCAGATGGGGCACTGTCTCTGCCGGGCCCCAGCTGTCATGTCTGCGAGCTGTCTAGCCTTTATGATGCTGCTGCTGTCTCTGGAGCCAGCCCCACCACACCTTCCACCCCAGTCCCTGGGCTGCTAATGGCACTGGGAACAAAGCCAGAGCCTGCTCCCCCCAGGAGTGGGGTCAGGTGGCCTTCCATTCGTTGCTCTTGAGCAGGTGGAAATGGCCAGGCCTCCCCCTCTTTGGGCCAGGAGGGCTGGGGGACACGTTTGCAAGAGCCGAAATGCTGAGGGATTTGAGCAGTAGACGTTCCCTGCCTGGGCACCGAGCACTGAACTACGTGCCCTTTTTTTTCTGTTATTGCTGTGCTCATCAAGAGTGCTGCCCGGCCCCTCTCTGCTCCAGCTATCCTAGCTTTTCCCACACACACTGTATCAGAGCTCCCAGGAAAATGCAAAGGAGAACAACTGCACAAAACCAACGTGAGTCTGACCTACCTGGCAAGAATCATGCATTCCTCTAAGGAATCAAGACAGAGCTTAACCAAGAGACCTCCAGACAAACTGATCGAAAACTACTGAGGAGCACAGAAATGGTAAGCTGGGGGACCGCTGGCTAATAACTATTAAGTACTTTTTCTTCATTTCCTAATAAACACGGCAAAGCAATTACAGTAATTAAAGATTTAAGATAAGGGCACTTTATATTTGGGGAGCCCAACATATCAATTATATAGTTATCATGTTGTTCTCCCTCCTAATGAGACAATCTAGCTCTATAATTTTGCAGAATTAAAAGCACAATTAAAGGGGGCAGGAGAAGAAGGGCAGTTTACCAAAACTGATTAGGAGGGTTCCCTCTTCTCCGTAGCTCCTGTGCATATGCACAGTGCAGATGCATTCCCCAAACGCCTTTTCATTTCCAGGCGATAGCCCTTGAACATGGCTGTTGGACAGCTGCAATGATAAACCCAGACTTTAATTACAGGCAGGGTTTATGAGAAGAGCTGGTTACTGTTTTGTCTCCTACTTTCAAGCTCTCAGTTGCTGAATGTACCAGCATCTGTTGGAAGGCAAGGGGGGAAATAGCTTATCTACTCAGGAGCAAGGAACACATAAAACATAAGAAAAGCAATTACATGCCTTCGGTTTCCACTCCTCTGTTTTTATAGGGCTTGTCTTAGAATCTGAGTGATTTTATGCATCAGAGGAAGATGACAATCAAGATGAGTTGCAATGATATGCATGAGGGCCTGAGACACAGTGCCTCTACGTATTTATTTTCCTGTACTTACAGGTCCTCTAAACATCGTATTTTTTAAAAGGGATGAGAACCCAAAATTTTGCAGCTCACTATTACGGGCACTAAGACCACCCATTGAGAGCCCAAGTGACAGCTACCAGAACGTAACTCAAGACAATCCCTTCTCCTCTTCCTTTAACCCTGCATGATTCCAGGATGAATGCGTACGGTACTGAGAAAGACACGATCAAAATACCCAAGTCCTGAGGTAAGCCCCACTATCTAAGTGACTCTTTGCCTACTGCAACTCCATTACTTCTACTTCTAGACTACAGAGGCCCTCAGGATCAGTGAGACACAGCTATGCTCTTTGACACTGGTAATCAACAACATACAACAACCACCACTGCTGCTACCGCCTTCCCAAACTTTGCTCGCCAGCATTAAATTATCCAGTTCATATTACATCAGAATTTGGGGACGCTTGAAAGCAAAAGGCAGGACTTTGGACCCAAACACCTCTGTGGATTTTCAGACAGCTACGTCAAAGGCCCGCAGATGACTTATCGGTCATGCAATTCCTTGGCCTCACCAGGCACAAAGACACGGAATGCTGGACGGAGGGTGAAACACAATTTACAGTCTGCAAATCCAGACACCTTCAGTGCAAGCACAAGGCCCCATAGAGCCCTACTCACCCCAAACAGGAGTGAGTAAGTAGAAAAAGAGGACCCAGCTACTCTTTCTGAGCCACAATGTGACATTTGCACTCTAATTTCAGGCCCTGGAGGTGACTCCATTGGGCAGCCCAGGCAGTACTGGCCCATAAAGGCTGGTCACCTGCTGCCCAGTTTTCTCTGCCTTTGCTCTTGCAATGCAGCACTCCCTGGCAGGAAAGTACCTTCTTTTCATGATACTGATGTGGAGATCCTCCTCCTGCTTTACTTCAGGGTGTTGACCATTGCTCTTATCACTCTCTTCGCTGTCATCACTATGCGAGAAAATTGAGGTCAGCTCTTTCTTCGGGATCCTGGTCGGAGGTAAGGGGATCGTCCTCTTCTCTGCCAGGCGACCCCGGTTCTGGCGCAGGATGGAATGAGTTGGCATGGGAAAGGGCAGGAAGAAAAAAGAAAACAAGAATTTGGTTAGACAACCCAGAACCAAGCAGCTCCTCTCAACAGCTGCCTGGGAAGGCAAGGCTGTTAGCCACTGCAGGTTTCACAGCAGTATGTCGGGCGGGCAAAGGCCACGTTCACTTTGCAAAAGACTTTTCAGCAGAGGCATAGCTATATCTAGTTCTTCCAGTTCTAACACTCAAGTCACGCACTTCCAGCCTCTCCCCACCTCTTCATTCATCCACGCCAACAGGAAAGGACGATGGCAGCAGAATTAGGCACCCATCTCTCTCTAGAGAATACTTCCTACCAAAGGTGGCACATTAACATAGCAGAACAGGTTAATTAAACCTTTACCAGTAGCCCAGGGAAGACGTGATCCAGATAATCCAGAACACTTTTGACTGCAAAGGGAAAACTGCCCATGCCAGCCAGCAGCAGGCTTGCCTCTCACACCAGAGAACAGTCCACATCAACTTCAACTTGAATTACGGAGGCTACTCTTCACTGTTCATTTGCATGTCGAGATGAATCTACCAGGTCTTGCCTCGTGCAGACTTTCCCTAGGTGGTCCTGGCAGTGTACTTCCCTTAATTTATTTCCGACAAGCCACAAATAAACAGGAGGAAAACTCCCAGGAGGCAAAAGCTGCTTTTCCACGGCACGTCTGTTGGAGCACAGAACCTGGTACAACACGACCCTGGTCCCAACCTCCTATCTTCTGCAAGTAGTGAGAATGCGTTACAGATTGCTCTGTGCCTGCACCCTTTGTGCCTGATCCACAAGAAGATATGAGCCTAAGCTAAAGTGTGTTGGGTTTTTAGCTCTCATGGGGATGGAATGTGTTTCTAGCACTTGGGGTGCTCAGCTTGACGTGTGATTGACCAAGACAGAGAGCCACAACACGAGCACTTACAGCGGAAGATGTACACTGGAAACCCAGGGAGACTGTAACGTCATTGCCCCACAGAATTCAAAATTTTAGCAAGTAAAATCATGAAACTGGGAAGGGAATCACAGCAAGACGAAGCGAAGCACAGTTCCATGCAGACTCCTTGTACAGGTACGTAGGCATACTTCCTTCAACAGGACAAGTCATAGAAAATAATCACAGGATCACAGAATGGTTTGGGTTGGAAAGGACCTTAAAGAAACATGGTTTTAACAAGGATTGGAACAAAAGGAAGAAAGGTGTGTGAAACAGGTCAAGTAAGTGCAGAGTAACATTTAACGAGTGACAGTTTCTCCGAAATATCTACTCCAACTTTCCAAATAAATCTGGCGAAATGAAAACGTCCTGGGAAAGCCAGTCAGGCTCTCTGCAGGGGAGAATGGAGGAAGACTAAGTGATAGAAGAGCCCATGTTTTTTTAATTAAACAAATTAAGAACTTCCCACAAATACAAAACAAAAACTTCTTGATTACCTCTGTCAATAAATTCCAGTTGTGGTCATTAAGGGGAGCCCTAATCATCGTGATAATTAGCGAAATCCATCTGGAAGGCATCACCCCAAGGAGGCACATTAGCTTTCCCATTCTGATGCACATTCAAGCCAAGGACACAGCTGTCTGTGAACAGCAGACACCCAAGGGAGAGCAGAGCAGTGGGCCAAACTGGCTTAAAAATGGGAAAACGCGTGTATAGGAAAAAGACACACGCTTTCTTCTTGAGAGAGACGTGAAGAAGAAAAATGCACCCGTGGACAGCAACAAGGTGAGCGCTCCTACACCTCTGAGTACATCCCAAGAACAAAACCTGCCTCGAGCTGCCTCTGGCTTTGTTATGAGTCCAAATGCCCAGACTCAGACATAGAATATCCTTACCATGAAGGCTGCTGGGGACTCTCAGAGACCCAGGTGAACCGCTACGGTGTGAGGGGCCAACTGCCTCGATGTGACAAACAGCAAATGCCTTCCCTCACCCCCGTGGGCTCCCCTGCACGGTCGCAGAGATCCACCCCCGTGGCCCTTTCCAAAGAGGTTTCTCACTGCTCCCCGCAGGAACACGCGATATAACTTGTGGCTCTCCTTCTCTTCAATACTTTTTGCGTCCCAGCTGCATTTCCACCCCTGCCCCCTTTCCTGCGCCGGGGCGTACAGAGGGTGTGCGCAGAGCTCACCCTCTGTCTGAAGCCATCTCGGTAACTCTGGTTTGCACAGTGTCAAAAGGACAGTGGGGAGAAGAAGAGGAGAGAAAGGAGAAAGCGAGGGGAAGGGAAGGAAGAGCAAGGACAGCAGCATTCGCACCAGATTTGTGTCACACTGAAAAGCTAGGACTCGATCGCAGCGTGAGCTTTATCACACCAAAGCGTTATATATTTTTCTGAAGTTGCAATTTATCATAACAATTAAAGAGGGAGGGAGGGTGTGCAAATTTCCGCTTCAAAATAATTGCAATTCACTCTCTGCTGTGACTTCACAGGCTAAAGAGAACGGCACTGATCAGATACTAAAAATCATTTTATGGCCATTATGGTACCTTCGAGCAGTTACCGGGTCTCAGTGACTGCCCAGGGACTCATCAGCCCTAACAAGAGTGAGAGCGCAGCAAAAAGGGAAGCACTAAACCTAGAGAAACAGCCCATCGGACCAGGAACCCAGGTTCCTCCTTTCCCCTGCTCCTCAGAACACTTATTCTTTGTCTTCCTGTAAATAGTATCCTTACACCTAAAGCTGTTGCATATATATACACACCTACGTACATACACAGATATGAATACGCCTACCTATGTAGTATACAAATACATATACGTATACCTATACAGCTATCACCTAACACACAGAGAGCTCCTTCCCCTAAAAGACAAACGAACCAACACGACTGGAGATGAGAATCCGCATCTGCAGCAGCCTCTGCTCACGGACGACCTGTGCTACTTGTGTTCTGAGCAGGGGCCAGACAGGCGCGGCGGCGGGACGAGGGCCGCGGTGGTTCCAGTGCCCTTGCAAACACCTGCACTCCAGCACTAGCAACGCTTTTTTTTCAAGTTGTGTTTACTTTGTATTTTGTACTTTTGCCATGAAGGTTTGGTGCATTTTATTTATTTATTTATTACGTTTCTCCATTCCCAGAAAATTAAAATAGACTGAGCCAATCAATTTTGCCTTTTATGTTCATCTACAGTCAGTTTTGAATCAATTGCACTTTCTTAATCTGTTTAGAGGCATTCACCAGTAGATATACATTACTTTTAAATTAAGCACAAAGGTAGCCAGAAGCCTGGTCCAGAACCTCCTACAATCAATTGTCTTTCCATTGACTTGAAAGGGCTCTGGTCCAAGCTGTAAATAAAAAAACCACTCATTTGTGAGATGCAGTCCATCCAAGGAATCATTCCTATGACTCTGGCTTGTGCTAGAGTCCTTTGCCAGTTGGACAGACAGTTTACAGGACAGGAATGTACCTACAGAGCTGAGCAGTATATTGAGATACCTACAGTTCTTCAGATTCAGGGTCATCAACTATCGCCTGGCATGCAGTAAGTATGCACTTAGCAGAGCGGTGTTACGTGCAACAATATACCCAGAGACTGCAGTGGCATCGCTATATATGGGAAGGTACATCAGGATTTATAGATATTTGATGTAAGCCTCATAATCTCACATTTAGAAAGCTTGTATTTGCGTGACAGTGTCATTTCAGAGGGATCTCGTGCATTACTGGGATGCTGCCGTTGAACCGTGAACCCTGGAAGAAGGTTGGAATGTTTTAAAAAGAAAACTGCCTCCCAATTTGTTGATACTTGTTGGGATGTCTGATGCTTGGGAAAACAACCCAATCCATAGCCACTACTGCCAGAGTGCCAGGCACCGCGGGGTCTGGCTCCCCCATTAAATACCTCCATTTTTGCACACATGAAGGACAGGGGGAAGGTGAGCTTTGCCAGCTGGCCTGCTCAAACAAGTAGGGCTGTTTTGGCCCATGGGTCAGGAGCAGCATTTTCTAGAGCTGCAGAGCCAACAGCTGTCAGCACACGTGTGGTACCCCCAGCAAAAAGATGAAGTACACGTAGCGTTAAACACGTCTTCTAGGTCAGTCCAGCAAAGCCAGGTTCCCTGCCCGCCAGCTCCTTGGCCCAGGAGTACAGACAGAAGGGGGTGTAAGGAACAGATGACACCCCTGAGAGCAGGGGGAACACAGGATCCCCACCGAGGACCCGTTCTCAGCACACACCTCGGTGGGTGAAATACAGCCAGCCCGGCAAAGCGCTGCAGTGGAGTTACCGCACAGGTGCCCTCCCCTGCTGCCCTGCCAGGAACCCTCCAACAACCTCTTCGGTGCCTGGGAGGAGTCAAAGATGTTTGCTTTTAGGACAAACACTGACTCAGCTCAGAGGAAACCTCTTCAGGGCTTTCACCTTCCTTTCACAACACAAGGATTTCCCCCACCTCTTGGATAGAGGGTGGGGGGTGGAGAACTGAATATCTCTTATCTTCTCTTTCATTAGCGTAACTAGAAAGTAAAATGTTTCTGCAATTCTCCAAAGTTTTTGCAAGGGTGAGTGTTGAGGGCACTGCAGAACTGCCTCATGTATTAGGACTCCCTTCCCTTTATACATTGTTAAAGATTAATTTTGTGGGTTATGATTCCAGCTAACAAAACACAGCTGGAGTTTGAGTCAATAACCCTCTATTCCCCAGACACATTCAGCTACCCACCCAGCCGTTCCTGCGTCAGTCCAGCCCTCAGTCACTCACCACTTCACCCTCCTAGGGTCTTTTGACACCATTAATTGCTTTCATTGCCTCTCAAAGTATTGTCTGGGTGGGGGGTTGCTTTGTTTTTAAAAATCACAGGCAGGCATATTTCCTTTCCCCAGGAAAAATCAGATGGGTACCAACGCGCTATTTAAAGTTACCAATTACCCAAATCTAGAGATGCAACAGCAAGCAAAAAAAAAAAAAAAACCCAAAAAACCAACAACTTGGGAACAGTGGCAGGTTACCTGAGCGGAGAAGCCTGGAAGCCCGATCGTTCTGTCATGAAAGCAAAGCACCATCGGAAAGATGGAAAAGAAAACAGTGATGATATTTCTTCCCTTCCAGAGAGCAGGGGGAAAATTCCGCTCTGTGTGGCTAAGCAAGGTCAGTAGTTACAAAATAAAATCTTTCTCCCCCCCCACCCATCCAACCCCCTCGTAGCTCTCCCCTGGAGCCGTGTTCTCCCAGCCAAGAATACCAAAAACCGAACAGTTGCATAAGAGCCCTGGGAGAGCTTGCAGATGGAATGACGGGTGGAGAGCAGAGGACTTGGGGGAGAGACAGGAAGGGAGGGTTAGGAAAGGTTTCCTGCCCTGGGAGCTACTGCAACAAGGTCAAAACAGCTGAACGCCCTGGTGTGACATTCAAAGTCAGCCAGAAAAGGAAAGATTCCTCGCAGAGAGAGTCCCTGGTGAGCATATAATTGATCCCAGCAATGGAAAGGCCTCTTGCTATGAGAGCTGCAAGGCAAAAAGCTCCATGGAAAAAAAAAAAAAAAAAAAAAAAAGCACATGAAAGCAAAGCTTTTGCCAGTCCGCATGAACTGCCAGCCAAACGCTGGACATCTGATCCCATTGGGAAATGACCCAAGAAGATGAGCAGGTGCAGTCCCTACGGACACCGCTGCTTCGGCGGCCAAATCAGTACCAGAAACAAAGCACAGAAATGCAAATGCACGACGAGTTTGCACGCTGATAAAAATATCAAAGCCGTTTGGCGAGATGATTCACGTGCCTGTGATTCAACTCTCAAAAATAATTTCTATTGGATTAAAAAAATCCACCCCGCAGAAATCAATGGCACATGCATTCTTTCTGTCTACGTAGGTCTGGGAAATACAGGGAGCAGACAGGGAATGTTGGGGGGAGGTAAGAGGGGAGGTTTGTGCGCTGCCAATGCTGGGAGCTGAAGAATGCTAAATCTTTTCCATATGTGAAGGAAATCCTCAAGTCCAGACAGCATTTTCTCTCTCTTTTTATTGATAATAAAGATAGGGAAAAGGAAAGGGGGAGGTTCTGAGAGCCTGGAATATTTTTCTTTTACTTTTTCAAACGATAAACCTAGTCAAATGGCTTTAATTAGGGAAATTAGCCAGCGATGGAGCCCACACATCCCCCTGTAGGATAACTGACAGAGTCTGCATTTACCTTCAGCTGTGATTAGCGTAAACACCTAAGAAAGGGTCAGTTGCCTTCCAAGATAATCCTCCACTCTCCCCGGGGCCTTCATTAGGCGTTCTAGGCCAAGTGCTGCCAGGCCGACGTTCCAGCAGCAGAGCCGGTACGGGCGCAGCGCGGCTGCCCTGTGCTTACCAGCTCCTCTGCCAAAACGGAGGTCACAGACAGAAAAAGCTGTCCAGCCTCTCGTCTTACCTCCTGCTCCGGTGTTCGGTAATGAACACATGAATAAAACCCTCGGCGGCCTTCCGCTGCATCTGGTTTTCCGCCTCCCTGGCCGCTGCAGTCCAGCCCTTCAACCTGATCACTAATAGGTTTATTATTGATCATCTCTTTCCAGTGACACCAATGGTACACTGGAAGTTGTTCCGGCACAGGAGGGATGGCCCAAAGTACAGAGGGAACAGCCAGAAACGGTCAGGCAAAAAATAAAATTAAGGCATTACAGACGACAAAGACTCTTCCAGGTTTTGGGGACTGTGTCACACGTCATCAGAGTGTCATGAAGGTGGTTTACAAGTTCTGGCAATGACTAGAGGCAAGCTGAGGAGGCAATTCGGCACAGCCAGACAGGTCTAAGAGCCGTAGCCCGCGGGACAACAGGTTCTGGGAATAACTGTACCCCAGCAGGCTCTTTAGGTCTACACTTGATGATTCCTCATTAACAGTTCTGAGTTGTCATCAACTGGTTTATACACAAGCTATCAATTCCAGTACAGACAGTCCAGGCCCATTTTTAGGGTATTCTATCTTGAGAGAGAGAAAGAGGGGAAAGTATATCGAAGAAGAAAATGACTCTTAACCCCCACTTCCCTGTGTGATCCTAGGCCACGCGCTTGACCCCACTGTGCCCAGTCTCCCTGCTAGAAGCAGCCATTAGTAACACTTTCTCTCCCTTGTACCTGTTTCTCTACACTGTGTATATTGTAAGCTCTTTGGAGTAGAAAACACATGTTGAGTCTGAGGCTGTGCATAGGAACAGGGCTGTAAGTACCACTACAACTGGAGAAAACATCCACGTTTTGAACCAAAAGAAAGTTACACAGAAGGGAAGCTGCAGCTCTTCCCATCAATATTAACAACATTTTCTGAAGCCCTAAAGAAACAGATGAACAAGATCTGTGAACAGAAGGGAACGTTTCCCATTTATTACCTCTGAGTGAGTTATAAAGCCTAAAGGATAATTTGCTAATAGAGTGAGCGCTACGCTTTTCTGGAGAAGCCAACTGGAATCTCCAGTCTTTCAAGGGAGGTAACTCTAAGATAGAAAATCTATCAGTCCTTTGGAGCTACCTGTTTTCAAAAACTCTTTGGAAGAGGGCTGAAAAGTGGCCTGGTCTTTGTTTTCTGTGTCTGTTCCACATCAAATAACTTTGTCCGTTTCAGTCTGAGGTGGCAAAGAAGGAAGCAGAGATGTGAAGCCAGGTCCTCGGGCAATGTAAGTCACTATTAATGGAGTAAAAGTCAACTTACACCAGCTGAGGATGTGGTACCACTGATGCTATGTCCTAAGTAAAAGCAAACTTTACACGTTTTTCTCTTTTTTTCTTTCCTTTCCTGCTCCTCCTCTCTGGTGAAGAGACAAGGAGCAAAAGGGCACGGATGCTTTCAGACATTTTCCCTTCTTTTCACACACCTCGCTGCCGTATCTTTCGAGTAACAGAAAAGAGAACAAAATAACTGTCCGCCATTCCCCCGGGTATTCATGTTTCACTCTAAAGTTTCACTACATCAGGTCCGAGAGAACACAGCCTTTCCCAGCGAGTCTGAAATACTTCATCAAGAGGAATTTAACTGGGGTTTGTACTTTTATTCCGCTCTGGAGACACACACTTAAAGCATTTCTTTGAGATCCTTTGAGATCAATTCTTTGAGATTTCCAAGTGTGGCTTACAGCCTGCTCAGCCAAAAGGACACAGACCCAGGCTTTGTTCGAGTCCTACAAGAACGAGGACCAGCCACTGCAGCTTTTCATTGGGCAGAGCGCAATTTCTGCCTCAAGGTCTGTTTTGAGCTTTATTTTTTCTTTTTTGATAAGTCTTCACTGTCATAAAGAGCAACTTTCACAGAGATCAAACAGAAACGTTAAACAGTTCCTCCCAAAATGCATGTTGTTGCTGTAACAGAAACCAAAACAGGCTTTATCTAAACAGTTCAGCGTGTTTTACAAAGTTCAATAATTATTACCTTCACTTAACGGGACAGACAGACCTGGATTTGTTGAGAGTCAGCTCCTCCTTTTCTTTAGTTGTCCATATGGAAGAAGATTTTGCTGCTGCTGTAGTTACTGAGAGCTACAGCTGGTTCTTCCACAAAAATCAGGTCCAACACCATCCTAAAAGCTTGCTTTCCAAACTATTCAAGTGCTCCATGATCACTGATGACTTTGAAAACATAGCTCCTTAGGGCATCAGTGGAATTCGCAGGCTCTCAGTCCCTAACCCCAGTTGTACTCGCCTCAAACACCCCGGTGTTAGACTGACCCAAGAAATGCCCCCTGTCCATCCCCACAGCCGGACCACTCTTGCCAGAACGAGATGGAAACTAATCAAGAGGGCAATTTTTCTCGGCTTTAAAAAAATTGATTTCCCAGCAGTTTCCCTCAAAACTGAAGCAACCAAACTGACGAGAGCAGAGAAACAGCAGCTGCTCCACACAGCGGAGACAGAGTAACCAGAGCTTTGCATTACATCCTAGTATTCCCCAGGCAGGCTGGTGCTGAAAACCAGCCACATCTGCCTCCATGACAGGACCACCCAGCAGCGCAGCACCATCCTCCCCGGATGGCAGACATGCCTCTTCAGGAACCTGGAGCTCAAGCCTTCAGTTAACACCTGCACAGAGGCCATTCAGGCCGGTAAAGACACAAACACATCCACGCTGTAGTGTTTCAAGTCTGATCCCAGCACTGAAGAGCAGACCAGAAAAATCTGAGGAGAGAGCTGCCACTTACTGAGCGAGCAACAGCCAGGTCTGCCCACGAAGCTGCCTCGGAATGACTCAGTCCTCCCAACAGCCAAGCAAACTTTGAAAATCCAAAGCAAACAAGAAAACTACAAATATTAAGGCATTGCTTCCACTTTTGTAAAAAAAAAAAAAAAGCCTGGTGTTTAAGTAGACATCTTAAACTATCAATACCAAAGCAAAACAGAGAAAGGTGCAGTTCATCCACAGATGTGGCATGACTGACAGAGTTTGTCTAAACAAAACGTGTTCTGCAGGCACTCAAGGCTTTGGAAGGACCCATTTTCACAAGTCCAAAGCTCTGACGCTTGCTGCATGCGCAAGTGAAGCCATAGCCTCCCTGGAGCCCCTCCTCTATCCCAGAGAGCCAACAGCAAGCAAAATCTCGGCCAATAAGACTGTCATCTGCTATAGTGACACTGCCGTTATGCAATGCTTTGCATGTGGAGAGCACAAGGTATTTTATAAGCTTTTGTTATTTAAAAGCTTTTATCCCATCTGGGAGGCCGGTGAGGAGCGGCAGGTCCATTTCACAGGGGCGCGAGGCGTGATGAAGATATGTAAAGGATGAACTAAGTCACACAGAGAGGCCGCTGCAGAGCCAAGAGCACCCTGTTGCGCTTCCAAAGCCAGAGGGACAACATATTCACATCCCGTGTGGAAAAGAAGCTCCGTGGACCCTTTTCAACTATCCCAGGAACTGGACTACAATACCTCAGCGATGCCTTCTAGTGCTATGGTCATAAATGCAGCCTTTCAAGTAAAAAACAGCTGAAGATATCCCTCCCTCTCCCTCCCAATCTCATTGCCTTCATATGTGCAGACACCCAGCCTCCACTCGAGGAAGCAAGAAGGATCTGTTTCGAATAACTGGAAGGGACTGACCCTTAGCTCTTCTAACCTGGGCAGCAACACACACCTGTGACAAAGAGCCGTCCAGGCACAGAGCACCCATCACTAGACGCGGGCGTCACTGTTCAGAAACAATCAGTTCCGCACTAAGGCTGCAAATGGCATTTACCACTGACATCAGACTCACAGAACCACCTTACAGTCAGTTTGGGATGATGACCTGATTTTACACCACAGGCACAGCCTGCACAATGGGAGAAATGACTTGCCCAAGATTTGTTGGGTAGATGACAAAGCGAGGGAGAACCAAGAAGGGTTGTGTGTCCGTCGCTCCTCTGCTCCTACTGCTAGATCACACGTGCTTCCAGCCAGACCACAGGGCTCGGCTTCTCAGTTTGTCAACCCCTTCAAGAGAGCATCTTCCTTGCTATCACACGCTGTATGGTGGCACTGTTACCTCCTTCCACCACCCTCTGCGACGTAAAAACCAGAAAAAGACCATTTCCTCTTCTCCTCCTTTCACTAGTGCCTTTCCTTCAACTGCCTGCGCAGCTGAAGGTACCCTTTTCGGTAGTCTTATTCATTTTGCGGAGTTCTGTCTCCCTTCCCCACATCCCTCGCACTCCCAAACCTCCACAGACTACCTATGCAAACCGCTCCTTCCATTTCCACTTCACGATTTGCCTGCCACACCTGGGGGATTTCCCAGCAAATTGTATTACTTTATTTGGTCAATTGGCCTACAAATTGATTTTCCTGTACAAATAATGAACATTTATGGTTATTTTCCCCATAGACTGCTTTATTTCCCATGTAACAAAGACTGATTTCCTGCAGTTTTTGAGACCCGAGCGTATGATCAGCAGTTACTGTGACCCCTGGCTGATGGATGGCAAGGACTTGAAGCACAACAGGAGGGTTTGGGGTTTTTTTTTCCCCTTACGCTCTAATAGTACCACAGACAGAGATGACAGCTGGAAGCAAACACTGGTACCAGACCAAGCAATTCTACAGCATGTTTACTACAGGAATAAATTGTGCTGTTTTAAAAGACATTCAGTCCCGGGACCAGCCACCACATGGCCAAGCAGAAGCAGATGAAGCAATGAGGGGTACAGAGCGCAGAGCAGGGATGGCAGGAGGCACCGAGCCACCGCAGGTGCCTTCTCTGTCCACCAGCACGCCCAGGTGCCCAAAGCATTTGAAACGGCAGCCCCTGCGCGTTGCAACCTTTGGGGACCCGCTGCAAGGACTTTCTTTAATCTTAATTACGTTGTCGTGGAGGGAAAGGGAGAAGGAGTCAGGGAAGAAGGGTTTCTGGAAAACCAGCTGGGAGTGAGGCGGCCTGGCGTGGTTTGTGGGCAGGGACTGGAAGCGTTGCTCTGCACTCACCTCCCCAGAGACGCAGCGACAGAGCAATAGCTCCACAATACATTTCATTTCCACTAATGAGAAAACGACTTTTGAGACGGAGCCTCGAGCAAGTTTTGAAGGTCACTCCCGCAGGTGTGGAAATGAATTGGACTAGATCAGGGTCCAAACATAAGTTATTCCACTTAGACCACAACGGGTTATTTGTGTGCATGGGGGGTTAATAGCCTCGGGGCGGTGATGCGTGCGTGTGTTTAATTTAATACATCTTGATGGCTGAAGCTGCTAGGGACAAAGGCCTCAGCCTTAGCACTGCGGAGAAGCAAAGATAGGGAGGTTTCTTAGGTGAATCTGAGAGCGAGGGTGGACACAGAAGAGAAAGTCAATTATCCGGAATAAGTCCCGACTGCCAGCAATTCCCCATCCCTGGTCCTCTAGGGGTGAGTTTGGCCCATGAAGTCTGACTTCAAATCCAATAAAAAATTAACTGATTTTGAACAACTACTAGACATGCCTCCTCAGAGTTTTAATACGTGCTCTTCAGCTGCAGCACAGAGTGAAATTAATGAAAGGAAAGAGAGTCTGGGAGTATCAGGCACGAGGCTAAAAGCACGCCAAATTCCTGCTTAGCTTCTCTGACTCAAGGGAATCCCTCCCTTCTTCTTGGCACGGCTAAGGACTGACCTGCCCTCACTCCATCAGAACGCTGCACGGCTGAGAGCACCAGAAAGAGGTATGTCATGACTGAGGATGACACCCACCCTTAACATAAGCTAGCCAGGGCAAGGATGCATCTCCCACAACCTACTGGTACAGCGTGCAGATGCTTCACTCCATGGGCTTCACAGTGACCGCTACATGGCAGGCACCAGAACACATCTCAAAGTCCACATCAACGGGGAAGTCAGTGCTACAAGATCAAGTTGCTTTCACACCCCGCTCCTACTCAGAAACCAGGTAACATGTGCTGATTAACCGTGCCAGGAGAGAGGGAACCTAATCCAGAGCCGGTGCAGTGAACTGCCTAGCTCTGGTGCTTTGTATAAAAAAAACGGGGCGTCAGACAGATGACTTGCCGTGGGCGTTGCAACAGCTCTGACACGGACAGCAAGAAGGAACCGATTACCAGCTTTACAAGGTGCAGTCCCTGGAATCACAATGTGAAACCCATCCTTCTCACTCAACAGCCAAGATGGGCAAACATTAAAGTCCAACTGCAGCGTGTCAGTAACAGCACACTGCAATTGTCCGTAGCCTCCCGCTTCAAGGCCTGCTGCTTTTGCAAAAAGGGCACACAGTTCCTGCTCTGAGGCACTTCGATATCACCTTCTAGGCACGTGAGACCAAGGGAAAGTACGGCAGGACAACTTGCTCATCATCCCACAGTAAAATAGTAGAGGATCCAAGACTGGAACAGAATGGTCTTGTCTCCGAACCTGGTGCTCCCACCACTCAGTAACCAGTGCACCCCTGAAAAAGAAGCCTGGCTGAGATCTACCTGTGAGTAACTGAAGGAAGATCGTACACTGCTGCTCGCAGTCTGTAACAAACTGTGGGTAACACGCTATGCCTGTGTCTTCATCCTGCACTCAAGAGTCTACCTGACTGTCTCATACGTGTTCTGCAAGCACTGGGGGCCGTGCGCGTCCTCCACGGTGACACTGCAGCACCTAGAACCATGTCTTCCTCTTAGACTGTGTGTATTAACAAAACCAAAGGATAAACCAAAACTACCCACATAAATATGCAATTAGTTGGCTCAGCACATCAGGAGCAACACGAGATGATACTGCATGATTTACAGTACATCTGTATATATAAATATAACACTGGGAAATAAATGACCAACAAATACAGTGGCTTTCCGATCAGTACTGAATGGAAGTAGGGAGTTCTGGGAGTTGTATGTTTTGAAGATAAACACAAAGAGAATATAAAAAAAAATCAAAACCCAAGAGAGGTAAATAATTCATCAAAAGAACAAAAACCAAGAAGCTGGAAAGAAAAGAAAGAAATACCAAAGGGAAGTTTTCTGAGCAGGTGAAAAAAACTTAATCTCTTATGGGAGTGAAAACCAGAACCAAAATTAATTGGAACAAAATTGGGGGGCAGGGCCGGGGGCATGTTTTTAAAGGTGAAACATTTTGTCTGGAAACTGTTGTCTCCCCTCTTAGGCATTTAAGCATTTCCCTGAGGTGGAAAACAAGTCTGCTGCTAAGCTGCTGACAGAGACAGCCTGGTCTTATGTGGCTTCCAGCAACACTTCAACCATGGACAGAGACTTCCAAGACAGCCACATATGAAGAAACAAACCTGTTCACACATCCACCCGAGCAAGTACTTCACAGTAAGTACTCTGAAGCAAGCCTAGTACTTTCTTTCACCCAAAGACCAAATCATCAAACGGTCTTAACGGACGTAAAGCCCTGTTACACAGCCTGCCCACAACTATTTGTAAGCCTTGTAGGTTTTCTTCAGTTCTTTGAACAACGAACTTCCTCCAGAAAAGGGCCTACATTCAGAAGCTTGTTGATGGCAATTTTTGCAACGGACATTCACTGCTTTAAAACACAGCACATCTGCAAAAATCTAGAATAAACCCCACACTGTTTTCAGCGCACACACTTTTGCTTTCCCTTGCATAAGTGTATCCCCCCAGGCTGTGGCTGCTTCCCATCACGTGCACGATGCCGAGCTGTGCTTGGAAAGTACCTGGATGGGATGCTATGATACTATCGTACCTAAACTCAGCCTTCTGAAGGAGGGGAAATTTGTGACTCAATAGGTGGCACTCTTCCTTCTTGAATAAATGTACTTGGGTATACTTTGCCGTCAGAAGTGCTGGAGAGCAAATTTAAGGTCCTGACTTCTTATTTATTTACTTGGTGATTTTCTGGGCCTGTTAAAATAAAAATCCCGGCCAAATACAAGCTTTACCAATTACACTCTGCCAATCCTAATTCCCCCCCTGCAGTTCCAAGAAGACACAGACTTCTCCGCGGTCGCATGATCCTCTTGCGCGTTATTAAGCAGCTCTGGTTTACCCGGCAAGCATTTGTGTTTGAGAGGTCCGTGAAAGTGAAATCCCACCCTAGGCACGTTTCCATCACCTCTTCCTCCTGCAGAAATCACCAGTTCCAATTAACAGCTTCGGTCTTCCCTGCAGACATCCAGGCACACAAAGCGTTGCAAGAAATGGTGCACGCGCCTCCTCGCAAGGGCGCCAGGCTGCTCTGGAGAAAACCTGCTTGAGGACTCCCTGGCTGCAGCTCAAGGGTAAGTCTATCTATCTACAGGAGCTTCTCCACTCATTAGCCAAATTCAGAAAAAAAAAGACATAATGTTTTGTGCCCCAGAGCGACAGAGGGCTTGTTTTCTAAACTTCTTTAGGGGCCCTCCATAGGGAATTAGTCATGGAGGTGAGTAATATCTACGACTTGACAGAGCCTAGGAGAGCGAGTAGTCATTTGACAGGTTAGAAGGAGCATGGAGCAGCTGCTATATTTAGGTGCCATTAGCAGGCACATGTCTTCACACATTTCTACAGGCACACCTGTGTTCCCGTATGTCCAGAAGGCACGGGAAGGCAGCAGCGAACAGGCAGTACCTTCCTCACATTTCCCAGGAAGGGGGTAAGAAAGGAGGGGATTCTCTTCTCCCTGCCTTATCCCCACCCGAGTTTACAGCCATTTAAATCCTGAAAGCAGAGCTGACACTTGCTCTCCATGATCACCACCTCCAGAGGCAGAGAGTTAGGGTCAATTCCATTCTAGTCTGAAGAACAAGACAAAAATACAGACCACATCTTGCTCCAGGTCTTCTGCCTGTGTGGACATTGCCCCTAGCTCTGGTAATGCAGAAAAACTTGTGACGTTTAGACACCGGTTTTCAATTGCTTCCAATTTATTGAATCTTAAATATTTTCAGTGAAGGACTAGACCCTTGCAGACTGAACTTCAGTCTCCTGATTGCAGGCTTGCTTTCCCTGATTATTTCCCAGAGACTCTTGGAGTCCATGCACCAATTAGGATCAGCAGACGAAAGGATGAAAAAGAGCAGTCGTGGCTGTGACAGTGACTCTGAAGCTGAGCTCAGAAGAGAGCGCTAAGCAACAGCTGGGGCAATGGCTCCCCTCCAGATCTGAAACACACCTCTGCTACTGCTCCTGTGTTGTCACCACCTCACCAGCTCAGGAAGGACAAAGCGAGGTCAGGGACCTTGGATGTCATTACACGCCAGCTCCATATGACACCTGCAGTGGCACTGACCAAGTCCCACAATGGCACGACACAGTGCACGACGACATTCGCTGGCCCTGCTGCACTCACTACAGAAGGCAGAGGTGCATCAAGCGTTCATCCACGCTCCCCTCCTCTTTCCCCTCAGCGCCCCTCTCCCACCAACTCCTAAAGCCAACTGAAAACCATCTCCCCTGCACCCTCCAAGGTCCCTGCGCTTTCAGCTGTGTAAAAAGAGAAGCAAACCAAGCGGCAGCCACCACCCCCAGCTGCCTGGCTGCCTTGCCTGGGGGCCTTACACTTCCCTGCAAGCAGCCCCAGGACTCAGCCAGCGTTACATGAGTCACCTTGTCCGTCTGAGTCTCTCCCAGGGTAGCGTGAGGGGGTGGAAAGGTTGGGGCTCACTGCAGGAATTTCCACACAACCCCTTCCTAACCGCACCCCGCTACGAGCAGCCAGTGAAGAAGAAGATAAGAAACAGCAACACTCACCAAGGAAAGGGAGAGAAGCGAGGGGAAAAGAGATGAAGGGAAGAGAAAGCGAGCAGGGATACAGGGCCCAGTGGCAGTCTATCTAGTGCTGGGACGGTACTGGTACAGGGATCCCTGATGCAAACACAGCTCAACAACAGTCTTGACAGGGAAAGCCCCCACACAGGAAGGGAACGCAGTCTCTTGCAGGTGGATTTAAACGATTTCTCTGGATTTCCCTCACTCCAGCTCAAAACAAAAGCAGAATGCAAATGTCAAAGTGCAGCACAACATCACCTGAACTCCACAATGGAGTCTCTGCACAGGCAAGAACAAAACAAGAACAAAACCCCGCACAAACACAAATTCTCCTGGATACACGGAGACACAGCCAAAATAAGAGTTAATCAAGTCAGGGGCAAAATCTTTCGCCCATTGGTTCTGGAGACACAAGATCAGGTCTGAGAGACAGCTCTTGAGAACTAAATGCCCTATTAAAATAAACAGGGATCAGATGGACAAATCCCTCCAGACATTTCAAAAGGTTCAGCTGAATCTCCCTCTGCACTGTATTCAGGCAGGTGAGCCATTCCCAAACAGAAAAAGATAAGAGTAAAGCAATACCAGGCACTCCAACAGGCAGAGGTCTGGGTTTGTTTAGACACTGGGTGCCAGCTGGAACTCTAGAAAAATCCCCTCTGAAATCACATTTAAAGTTGGGAGAGCAAAAGAAAGGCAAGGAAGAGTGTTTAAAAATAAGAATTAAATTAACAGTAATTGTGGATTCTTCAGCAAAGACTGCAAAGGTGGAATTTAGGTGGAAAGAAATTCTGACCCCTTGGGAGGCCACTCAATGTCCACCGATTCCTGCAGCCTCCTGAGATGGTATTTACTGAGCCCGGGAGGTCAGCTGGAAGAAGGATAAGGGGAAGGAGATTAGAAAAGCTCCACCTCCTCTGGAGGAGGGATCCCGCACAAGAGCGCCTTACTTTCAGGCAGCTCTGTTGTGCTGCTACCACTGTTGCTGCCTTTCTTACCTGGGAACAACCAGGCAAGCAGTGAATATGCTCTTTAAATCAGGAACATGTAGCATGAGCTCCTGAGCTGTTGCCTCTCACCTGTTATCTCCTCCTCAGAGTCACCAACTGGTTTTTATTCCAATTAGGCCAATCTGCAGCTGGAGCACAGCTTACTTTCTCTTGAAAACAGAGTTATACGCTGTCATCTTTGCGAGGAAGCAAAGCGCAACAAGCCCCCAAAGTTTGCTGACTGCTCTGTCCTGTCCAATCCGCAGGGAAAACAGCGTACAGGTGGCAGGGAACGTGACGAGGAGGTAGAAGGTAGCTCTCCTGGTTGTTATAGATCCTTGGATTCTCCAGGACCTGCACTAAACTCTGGGTCTTCTGGCTCATCTCCAGCTGATCTTGTCCAATCAAACACAGAACTTCTCTCTCATTCTGGCTGAAACTCAAACGCCTCATTAATTTTCAGAAGATGTCTCCCAGTCTTCTATAAACTGTATCCCACCTCCCTTGCCCATTAGCTCATCTACTGGTTTCTTTCTTCAGTGCTGCTTTTTCAGCCCCTTTCACGCAGGTACACACCATCCTTATCACTGCAGTTACCAACACACCGGGAGAGAGCAAGAGCACACTGAGGTATCTATCGCTGCAGCACATACTCCTGTCTAGATCATTATTATATATTCTTCGGCTGCAACAACAGCGAGGAGTCCCCAAACAGAACTCCATGGTGCTAGGTGCTGTACAAACAGAACAAAGGAACAAACCTGACCCCGAGATCTCTGCTGTTTAAATACAGACAACACTTGTAAAACTACTTGACGGCTTCTTAACCTCGTATTTCCCTGGCATTTTCCCTTCTTGCTAATTTTATTGCAAATGCAACAGTGGACATTTCATACAGTGAAACAATTTCTTCTGAAGCATGTTTGCAACTGCTTTGTTATTTCCTTCTGGATTTTAGTCAGCGTTTCTGCTACCACAAAGAGAGACATATGTATTTTTTAAACTGATTACTCAGAACAGCCATGTCACCTCATGCACCAGAAAGGGGCTACACTTGACCTTTAGTTAACAGGAAGGGAGCTCACACTGCACTCTGCAGCAGCAGCTCTCTGCAGCCTATTAAGAGGTAATTCAGCAATAGCAAGGGAAAGAGAATTAGTTCAAATACATTTCAGGCTGCTTTGGTCAAGACTGCTTCATCCAAGTTGGGTAAATGCTCTCCCTGCGCCTTTTGGCTTCCACCTCTAAGAACCTGACTTTTTGCACATACAAGACTTCAAAAAAGGGCTCCAAATTCCTACAGGGTACGTGGGCCAGATGTGCCAAAAAATAATAACCAATATAATGCTGTTTCTAGAACTCTACCGACAACCACGGTCTGGGGGGCAGGGGGGCCAGGCTGGGCAGAGAGGGCAGGAGAAACTGGGAGCCAACACATCCTCTGTATCAAGCTATCCCTACCTTGAAAGTCCCCAGCAGATCCTCAGACTGTTTCTTAACAGTTCTTTGCTGACAGTAAGGTTGAAACCGGGGAAAGCTGAGACACACTAATGCACACTCCCCCCCAAACCTTGTGGGTATCCCAGTGGGAGTTAACGCAGCGTTAACTCCCACACCCTCCCCTTTATGGCTTTGTGTACACAGCAAGAAGAAGGAAAGGTCTCTAAGTCTCCTGAAAGAAGGGCCACCACAGCAGCTCACAAAGAGGGAGAACTCTGTAAGCAAAGGGTTTGGGCCAGGAGATGCTGGACCTCCACCCCACGTACAATCATCTGCACTCTGTTAACCCAGGCAGGCTTCACTTAGAGGCATCATATGGCTCCAGCTGAGCCTCTTGAGGTTTTTCTTCTCACCCAGTTTTCCACCCGGGATGACCAGCACACAGGGCAGGGCAGCCATTTGCCCAAGGTCACAGAGCCAGCCGGGAGTGGGTCCCCTCCTCCACGCAGCTCAGATCCTTTGCTCATGCTACGAAGTCAAAAGAGTTTCACTGGCCACAGCTCCTTCCTCAATCCACCGGTGTCTTTTTTAGTGACAACTTGTGGCACTCACAGATCACCCCTCCATAAAGGGTCTGATCCTGCAGCACTGGCAACCACATCAGCATGTAAAGCCAAATCCTACTGAAATCTCTAGAATCAGCACCAAAAAAACGGCCAAGAGTGAGAACAAGCTGCCCAGAGTACCTCAGCCAGTCTGCATTGCACTCCCTTTTGTGTCTAGGCATAAACCTGGTTTGCCAAAGCTCCAGGACAGGAGCTGTGTAATTCAGTGACGCTGTTTGTACAGCACCTACGACAGCACGACTGGGATCCACGTGAAGGATTCTCAAAAGCTCTCCTCCTGTGACACGGCCTTGCAGCTCACGGACCTGCAGCACACTATGGTAAGGCTCAGCTCCCTGTCCTCCCCGTGTTTTATCATGGAATCAGACTGAGCACCTTCATGGTGCTGGAAGAGACCTGCTTAGGGAAAGGAGGGAGTGGTGAGTTCAAGAGAGAGGGATAACCTAGATGGGCCAGAAAGGCAGTTTTGAATTTCTGACTGCATTTTTAATTAATTGCATGGCACTTAGGAGCCAATGACAGGTGTTCCATAAATCTAAAATAATTAAATAAAATAAGCATAAGCTAAATAACAGGTTTGCATGTGCCATGCATATTTAAATATTCAAATCATGAGTGAGATATTAATAAAATATATCAAAGTTTGCATTGATATAAACCAGATTTATTGCGCTATATATAGTACAGCTGGGCCTTACAGCATCACAGAGGTGGCAAAAGCAATAAAAAACTAATCTGTTTGTAGGCAAGCAGCCATATTCATGTTTGATGGGTTCACATAGCCACAAAAAACTGAAAATCTAGCTTTATTTCCTCATTTTCAAAGATCTGCAATGAACAACTATCGCTGGCTTTCTGCATATGACATTTACAGATCCCTCTCTCCACACCTGACGTGACGGGTGTGTAACACGCTGCACGTGTGTGCTTTGCATTTTGATCACTAACTCCTCCAGGGCAGCCTTCACCCCAGCACAGCACACTCCAGCCCATTTCCCGCACATTGGCTTAGAAACCATTTAAGCCTTCAGCCAGCCCTAAGCTGCTCTAATTTATGCCACAGAACACAAAAATGCTCTCAACTACCATGAAAGAGCTGTAGAAAAGAAAGTGTCTTCCTTCACCACCTTCTCCTTCCCATTCGGCTCTGCACCCAGTGCCGCTCAGCTAAATCCCATGGATGTGATTTCATTCCAAATAAACAAGTTGTTCCAATTACGCAAATTCCAAACTCTGGAAGAGATGAGGTGAAAGAAGGAAAGGGGAAGCCACTTAGATCTACCTCAGCATCTACAGCCAAACGCAGTCTGGTGACACTGCCAGGGTAACTGCCGAGTAGGTGCCTAGTAGCCTTATGTTACGGTGGGTTGATCTTGATTCAGGTCCTTTTGACCGGCCTGTTGAACCACACCAAAGCGCTGCCACAGCAGGGCCTCTCTTTTTGGTCAGTCTTAGCTGATGGGTAAAGATTGAGTGAGCCCTGGAGACTGAGCATCCCATCTGCTCCCCAGGAATGATGCCTTTTGGTGAGGGAAGCAGAGGAGGTACTTCTGGGGCCAACACAAGAGCGGTCTGAAGGTAAATATCTCTTCCATTTTTAAAACAGGAGGTTTCATATTGAGGGAAAATAATGCAGCACCTAATATTGGTCACACTCTGGCAGTAACAACGCAGCCCTCCTTCAAAAGCACAGCCTAGCTAACATTGTAGTACAGGAGCAGCCCCAAAAGCCCCACGAAACACACACTACAAATGCCAGCGTGTTTCAGAGCACTCTGTGGAGCAGACCGAGTGATGTCACACATCCTTTTCAGCTTTAATTACCAGGATTCTCTGATCAAGGTAGAATTATTTGCTGATCAAGGATATTATTGATTCTAACTCGTCGGCCTACTGGGATCAGTCTGAATCACATAGTAGACCCCGACAGATTAAATACTGTCAGAACATTCCAGGGAAGCGTTGAGGCAAGATTCTTTTCCTGTTACTGCTTTAGCATATGTCAAGTTTCACAGCTCGTAGGATACCAAGATGTTTCACGCCAGCCAAGGCTAACAGCACAGCATCTTAGTGCAAGCCAATGTTGGGGATGTTTCTCTGTACAGATGAATACAAGTCTTGTGAAGAGGCAGGTGGATGACAGGCTACTTCCTAATGGTTATTCCAGCAAGCAGTGAAGTTGAGAGTTCCAGATGTATTACACCTCCACCTTTTCTCTTGCATGTATCACCCTGTACTGACACCTTTCCAAGATCATTTAAAGCAAACATCGAAGGAAGGTAGATTTGATCGTTTAAGGAGTCGCAAGCCTTGACAGAACACACCATGATCACTTCTTTAGGTAACTCAAATACCACCGTGCTTTGTAGTCTGGTGGCCAGACAGTTAGCCCTGACTGAACGCTCAGGAGAAAACAAACGCAAACAGACAAAGAGCGTAAGCAAGAATAGCATCTAGGTGGGGGAAAAGGGCTTGGCTTTCACGAGAAAGCCACAGAGGCCAGTTTTTTGAAGCCAAACGCGTCTATTCATTACCTGAACCCGCAAGCTGTAAACACTCAGCCTGGCAAGCAGCATATACCACACCGAGAAGATGAAGAGAAAGCGTCCCTCTCTTCACAGAGGCCTAATGCACCACCAGCTGATCCACACGCCAGGCTTCCGATTAAACCAGCGCTGAACAACGGGAGGTAAAAAGGCAGAAATCCCACTGGAGACATAAAGCCAATACTAAGGAGTAACAGACTTTAAGGCAGTTGGACATTTCATCAGCCTAATATGCGGTAAAGGGCCTTTGTAGTGGTGAAGGCCTGTCCTTCCCCACCCATTATAAAGATCCTAATCTTAAATAATTGCACGTGTAATTTTAATAACGCCTTCATTCATTGGAGAACTCCAAACTGGTTTGTAACCACTGGCTTATTAGGGACAAGAGGTAATAATGGTTTCAGTCCATTACTAGATGGGAATGGTAGAACTGTCAGAAATGCTGAAAAAATAAGAACGTTCAGTAAATATTTCACTTCTGCCCTGGGAGAACAAGCGAGGTCTAACGGTATGAAAATGAAACACTTTTCATTCCACCAGTGAATTAGGAGGTTTCCAAACAGAAACTTCTGAAGTTTTATAGTTTTATATCAGCAGATTTAGATAACTTGACCTCAACGAGCTTCAGAACAGTTTGCCAGAGAAGTTCTTTAGGCGTTTTAACGGGGATTTTTAAAGAGCCTCAGAACAATGAGGAAATACAAGGTAAATGGGAAAACATAGCACTGTGCCTGTATCTTAAAAAGCCTAAGCACAAGCAGAATAATCCAAGTAATTTTATAACCCCCAGGAGAAACAATGAAATAGAGGAAACCGGACAAGTAATAATAAATTAAAGGAGGGTGATATAATTTATTCAAATTAAAGCTTGTTAATGGAAAAGATGTTAAACTAATATATCTTTTTTGCTGAGACAATAGTGCTAGTGTAACGTGCGTAGATTTCTGCAAGTTATTTGATCTCACACCACGTAACTTTTTGAATGAGAAACTGCAGTATTACAAGCCTACATGGCACAGATTAAAGGGATTAAAAGGTGATTAAAAGACGTCAGAATATAAGCATGTAGCCAGTTCTCCTAATATTTTTATCGATGACCTAGAGGAAAACAAAGCGTCATTGCTGATGGCTAACACAGAGAATGTGCGAGTTAACGGCAAGTAAGGAAACCCCTGGGTCATGGACACAAAATAGTGTGGGCTAGTGGGTGAAGCTGGCATTTTAAAAGCAGGGAATATTATCCCAGGAAAAACTGACTCTGAAAAGGGTGCAAGGGTCAGGATGGGAATCAGGTGAAGAGGTTTCTCACAGGCAATGCCCTAGCCATACCAATAGGGTGGACATAGATGCCAGAGTAGTCATCGGAGCAAGGAGATTACAGTGTGTGTCGATATCTATGCTAGACATTACCTGAAGACAGTGCCAACAGCTGGACGCTGCTATGTGGTGTCAGGGTTTTGCAGAAGAGTCATGCAGATGATTAAAGATTTGGGATTGCCTCATTACGTGGAGAGACCGCAGGGCCTCACTCTATTCAACTCACTAAGGAGAACGCAGAAAGGTTTCTTGATAATGGTCTGTGGCTACTTCCAAAGAGCGACACACAAGGCTAAGGAGACCAAGTGGCAGGAGTGTGACACCGAACAAATTCAAACTAGCAGTATCATCTTCGTTTCCTAAAAAGCGAGAGGAGTAGGTACCCACTGAAACAATTTATTAGGATCAAGGCAGGACAGCACCAGGGCATTTAATCGAAAGAACCTTTCCTTAAAAAGAAAGTACCAAGACAAGTCACCATCAACAGGAACTAGTTTGGGGAAGTCCTATTGCTTCTTATAGTGCAAGAACTCAGTCCTGATGCTAACAGTAGTCTCTTGCCCTTTTAACCCATGAATCTAAATATTTCAATTTCCACATGCAATACCAGAGGTGCTCTCCCCAGCCAGTCTATGGGGAAGCTGAATCACGGAAAGGTTTGCATCTACGTTCACAAAGGCTGTGCAAAGGCACCAAACTCTGCACAGATTTCTGATCTGAAAGGGAATAAAAGGCACGTGGGCCCTGAGAAAGTATGTTTCTGGGTAAGCCAAGTTAAACATCCCAAAGAAGAAGCTGCATTTGAAAACAAAGGTTGAAGAAAGCAATGTGGGTTATCCTCAGCAAGGACAGGGCACAGGCCTGGACACCTGACCCCAGCCCACAGCATTCACTCCTCTACTCCACAAGTGACCAGAGCCAGTATATGCAGGACCATTATCCTGAAGTGCAGGCTACAGGTTTAATTCTGAAGTTATAAATCAGGTTTTCTTAATGAAACACTGAGTTTGCATAATTATGTTTTGGCTTTAGATGCCTCTCCATAGGAACAGGCAGGAGGACTGCTGCCAACTGACATCTCAAAACCTGACGTCTGTTATATTGGGTGGCATTTAATCTTCCTCTCCAAATGCCCTGTGCTTTGCCACGGAAGCGCAGGCTTAGCAGCCATCTCATATGCTCCCCCAATGCCAATCCACAGAAGAGCCCCAAGTACCCAAGTTCACTACGCTCTTCAGTGCCAGCCAGCTCCATCCAGACAGAGAACAAGCCTTTAGAAAAAGAATCGTGCACTGAGATGACATTAAAGAGTTCACAAAAATTAAGAGCAACTTCTCTGGAGTACAATTTAAAACATTCAAACAATTTAAAGCTGGAGTGCAGTCCTCACCACAAAGAACTCTGCGCTGTGTCCATTTCCAACTGATTTTCAGTGCCAAGAGACCTCCCCAGCTGGAGGCTGGTCTCCAAACATGGGAAATCACTGAAGCAACTGATACCTAGACTTTGTTAGGCACTGAACTCACGAGTGGTCTTTACTGCACTGCTACTAACGTTTCGAAGCCAGATTCTTCCCCGGTTTACATCTTGGATCAGCCCAAAGCTGGACAGGGGTCATGTGGGGCAGATCTCTGGGCAACAGAGTATGATTATCCCAGTTGAAGCTGCCACCTGCAGCAAACGTGACCGCCTGGGTCACTTCCTTTCAGACAGTATTTCCTGCTCTTCCAGTACAACAGCAACGGCTCCTCTGCTTCACCCACTCTACGTACACCTGCAGCTTCGTTCCCCAAGGCAGCCACAGCCAGTGAACAGCAGGACAGGTGAAAAACTCGATCACAAGCTGGAAATCATCTTGCTTCTGTTGTGGGGTAAAGATCTGAACCCCAGCAGTGCTGTTCGGAGCTGCACCACCACCAAAAAAAAATAAATAAACCAGCCCTCTGCTCTGAAAGAGCCAATTTAGCTTGAAAAGAAACAAAATTGCTTGAGGGCCAGAACACAGCAAATTTTCTGTGCTCTGCTAGGTGTCTTCTGATGCACACGAAATTTTGATGCAAGCCATGCCGGTCTAAAGATGAAAAAGAAGTCAACAGAGTTAAACTGATGTGAACCCAGACTGATTGTGATCAAAGTCCAATCCTGCATTCACACTGCCATGTTTATTTTAACCCACATTGACTGCAGATCAGAATATGATGTTATCAATTTTCTCGCAGCTAAGCAGGAACACGCCAGGCATGGATGAGGTCCCAACAGTTTTAGGCACTGAATGCACAAGGAACAAAAAACTACCCAGCCATTCACAACATGCAACTTATTTTCTTTCTTTTTTTCTTTTAACTGACCCTAAAACACTACAATACTTAAGACTAATGGTGTTCCATTTTTAAGTAACACTACTATTGTAAACTCTAGTTCATTGAACCATCACTGAAGAATCTTGTAGTGCCTTCCTTTGTAAGTACTTTACGGTTAAGTGGGTGAATCACAAGGGGGAAATAAAAGAGGAATTGATATCATAGTCCCCTCGGGGGTGGGGGGGGAAGGTGTGTTTGTGTGGTTCACCCCATGTCACAGAAAAAGAGATCTCAAGAATCATAAGCTGTGACGAATGGTGGGAAAAGTTATTGATCTAAAATAATTCATTTTTACTATAAGGGCTGGTACTTTTACTTATTTAATAAAGGTCTGGCGTCAAATCGCTGTGAATTTCAGGATTATCTAATTCTACCTAATCTCATTCAATCACTGATGCTCCAGACTGTAGCAGAAAGGAATGCTTGCCCTTTCCTGTCTTCAGGGGCTATCTCCGGTTACCCTAGCAACACAGCAAAAGCAGCTTCAACAGCTTCAACCGAGCTGAGTACCACCTATCACATTCATCTCCAGATAAAAAGAAAGGATGGGGTTACAAGGGAGTTTTTGCAATTTGATGGGTAGAGATAGGCAGAACAGCAGCTACCACTGGCCTGGAATCTACTCATAACTCTGAATTAGCAAGGCCCCAGAGACTCGGTGATAAATACGAGCTCCTAGGGGTAAGACACTCATAGACAGCGAAGTACTCTGGCAAAGTGGTCTGCTTGCTTTCAAAAGAATGTGAGAAGTTTTATACTAAGAGCTATGGTGATTAAGAGGCCCAAGTTAACTGAAGCTGTTTAAAATCCCAGAGCTGCTTTTTAAACTACCTGAAACAATCATACCTCCCAGCACCAAAGTGGGGATCAACTGCAAGCAAACACACAACTCTGTTGCAGTGTCATCATTAGAAATATTTCAGAAGATGTATTTTCTAGACCAAAAGTCTGTCAAGTGTCTCTTCTACCACCAAAAGCTCTCAAGTTTTCCTGCTTCTTAATTCTCTGGAAACCATTCAAAAAAGTTCTACCTTCCTAACTGATTGGCACAATGTGAGAAGTAACGGGGACTGCCCATCCCCTCACACCTTAAGGCAGAAGATGCTGCTACTCTTAGAAAAGTTGATTACACCTTACTACCAAGGGGTTTGGGTTTTTTCCATTTTACAATGTGATAAAACGAAAGGCCACATCAAGGCTCGGGGTTTTTCACATGAGGGGGCATCAGTGCAGAACTCGCTCACAGACAACTGCCGTCAGGTCGCACGGAGGCGCAACACGGCCTCTTGCCCCTCCACCGCTTCCCAAGAGCTGAGCTCCGGTGTGCGCTGGCAAACGCAGCAACTTCAGCCAAACGCACAGGACACCTCCACCAGCAAAACCCGCGGCAGCAGCACACACACAGACCAACACCGCCTTTTTCTGGCAAGCACCCCACTGGAAAAGCAAGGCTGTTTGTACGAGCCCCTAGTCTAATGCCACGGGACAGCAGCCATGGGGACAAGAGCCTCTGCTCATGTCTGTGCCCTTACACCAAGGGGAGGCTGCCTGCAATGACCTGGCTTGCTGGCGAATGCTAGCTGGAGGTGTAAAAGATTACAGAAGCCTACTTTGCACGCTGAGTGAAGCTACCTTGACATCTTAAAATGAGGGATTTGACGTGCAGGAATATTTCCACACAGTTAATCAAAGAACAGGGCAAATTTGGGCTTGACAGTATTCCCAGATTCTGTGGCTCTGTATGCATGTACAAAATAAAGTGAAATCAGTAAAAGCTAAAAGTTCCATATTGACTAGAGGTAAAACAAATGAGCAAGAACCTTTCTTTCCATGCTTGGGAATTCCCTCCATCCATCCCTCCCCATTCTCAGTCACGTTACAAGAAAATCCCATACCAGATTGTATTTGTGACCCAGGGGAATGTGTAATCTCCTCTCTGTTCTCACTGGTTTTCTTAAAATAACAGAGCCAAAAAGAAAAGAAAGGAAATGCATTGCTCCAACAGTGGAGGTGGTACACACAGATCACCTACCTTCACACAAGAGCAACATGAGGGCAAAGCAGAGGTGCTAAAGATGTTCCCAGTTTTATTTATGAAATTGCACATGATTCCTGCAACAATAAGTAACTCTTCAGGAGATGTCTTTCACTGCCCTCAACTGGAAAACACAACTTTGGGGGACAGAGCCCTATAATGAGGTTTTCACTGACATCTACCAGGAGTGAGGAAGGTGAGCATCTCCTAAGAGAAAAAAGCCCTGAAATGGTGAGAATAGTGATTCTTCAGCTGCTGAGTACGTCAAGATGATGCATTTCACTATGGGGAAGGAAGAAGGGACAGAAGAGGGCACAGATGCCAAACAAGATCTGCTCTGTAGCGAGATGTTTTCCAAATAAAGGAAACAGACCATGCACAGGAGAATCAGAGGGGGGAACACAACAAAAAAAACCCACAAAACCAAACAAACAAAAGATAGAAAAACAGGGGGAAAAAATATAGACAAAACAAAGTGATGTTGCACGCATAAAATTCTGACCAAGCATTACTTCATTAAAAGAGTGGATCCCTTTTCCGACATCTAGGGCCAATAGGAAGCTGCTGCTCTGTTCTCCCTGTCCCATACCTGAACCAGAACAAGCAATCTGTGAAGTTCATCGTCTCTGCAAACTTGAGCTAGGTGATAGTTTCAAACCTCAAGAAAACAAATAATGAACAGTTTACAGGGGAGTTAATTCTGATCCTTTAAGTCACCTCCGCCATGTAGATCCCATGTTCACTAAAGACATTTGCCACCAGGCTCCGAAGCAGCACAGATCCCTTTGAATAAGGCCAGCGAGTCTGGACAGAGACCACTGCAAATTAAAACCAGGTGTCTGTGCCCTGAAGCAGTAGAGACAGCCCTAAGCAGTTTAATGACATCTCTAAATAATTCTGACAGCAAAATTACTTATCCTTTGTCACCTTTACACTGCCCTTGACACACCACTAACAAGATGATGTTGCTTTCCCTGCTTCTATATATTTATTTATCTAGCTTTCTTCCCATGCTTAACTTTCTTTTCCTCAGACCAGTAGATTTTCTAGACTTGATGGAGTACAGTTCAATCCACCAGGCAAGCAGTGCTAGCTGCAAAGCCCACCCTGCATCTGCTGACTTCGTGGTGTGTAAAACTCAGTCCCACAGGGGCTGAGGGCTCGGAAACTGCCTCCTCTTCCTACAGCTGAGCCCACCAGAGAGTGTAACGCCACGGCGCCAGAAATGACACTCTGTCTTGGCTCCCCCAGGGAATCAACACCCCACAAAAGTCTGCGGGACCAGGAAACTCCCTCTGCAGCCTTTACGGAATCCCAGCAGGAGGAGATTTGCTCACTCCAAGCAGAATCCCTCCCACACACCAATCTCAGCATAAATATTCTCTCGCCCTCTTTCAGGGAGGGTTAGCTTGGCCCGTTGCTCCCAAACACTAAACTGAACTCACAGGTGGATCTTCCTCTGTCCTTCCATGACGCAGGACCTTTTCCACTCATGGTCTCACCATTGCTCACTATAACAGCAAAAATCTTCACTGCAGCTCTTGCACTATAGCAAACCTCCCCCACTTGGAACTCCTCAAAACCTACTGTAAGATAAAATTATTTTCCTAAGCCATAGCTGCTCATACATCTCTGCTGTTCACTCACAAGACTGCAATCCAATTAATATTTTCCTTTCCAGAGGGTATTTAATAATCCACAAAATTAAATCCTTCAGTATTGTGCTGGCACTCTTAGTGCCATTGATCTGGGTTTGTTCTGCCTCTGCGTGAAATAACGATGAGTCGTTTTATTGGTGCGACACCCACCTTCCGAATCTGACAGGGGACAGCACCGTGCCATCGCAGCGTGCCCTGGTCAGGAGCTGAGACTGAGGACCATGAGGAGGAACTCCCAAAGCAGAACACACTGAGGAGCACCTCTCATTTCCACCCCGATTCCCATCTCAAGCTGTCAGTTTTGCCCTCTGAAGTGCTGTACGGCCCCAGAGCAGTTGACTTTGGGGACCCTTCCGTGACAGAAGCAGACATGCATGTTCCCACTGCCCTCGGATTAGAAACCCTGCCAGCGGAGGCTGTGGACTCAAAGCCAGCACCTCTCCCCAGTACTGGATGGGATGCGTGAGTCTCGTGAGTCTCTCATCCCACTTAAGAGCACAACATACCTTACATCCAGTTTATAAAGGTGATGTCTGACAGATAGTGAATAAACTTTTGTTAAGTGTTCAAGTTTAACTCACAAGTTTGCAGTGCCACACACACACTCTAAAAATCACCCGAGTCAAGTCCATTAAAAACCAAAACATAACAACGACCAAAAACAAACCCACAAACAAAAAAACCCAATAGACTCAAAAACCTCCAACAAACGCTAACCTAAACTAAAATGTGCTGGTTTAAAAGCAACAATCCAAATCAGCATGAAACCACAAATAAAAAACCAACAGACTGTGCCAAAGACCTTGGGGGGATAAAAAGGTTTATAAGTCTGCTTTACAGAGGGGCTTTTTCCACATTCATAAGGCAGCCAGCCCCCAGAGACACGAACACAAAGTTATGAACACAGTCCCCTTCACATAAACCCCATGATTCTCCAGCTCCAATCCTGAAGCCCACAGCAGCTCAGAAAGGAACCTAAATCTAATTTATTCAGTTAGAAGTAAAATTTCAGACTTAATCCTACCTCCACAGGCAGCCAACTCACTTTTCCAGCAGGCAAAGTCCTCTTCTCATAGGAAAGTTCTCTTGAAAGACTCATGTCCAGTGTGGGAGACTCCTTTTTGGGCCAGCCTCCGAATTTGGATCCCACAACATGGATCTACTCAGTAGCCCAGGGATCTCCCTTCTTTCCCCCTGTGCAGCTCTGGTCCCAGCTTTCCAGGCAAACTGCGGAGCAGCCCGGTGGCCTGGAGGGCATCACTGGGGATGGGCAGCGACTGGAGCTGCTCCCAGAACCCAACAGCACAAGTCACACAAAGCCACGCTTTGGGGGAGATGCCCAGCTGCCTTCCACCCCTGCACCTCTGAAACAGGGAGACAGGAGAATGCTCAGAAATCTAAGGGCTAAATAACAGATTTTGCCGGTTACTGGCGTTCAGTTTTTCAAGCGAGCAGACAGTTACTTTTTCCATCCTTGGCAAAGTCTTGGACTAATGCCTTATCCTCAGGGGCATCAAAGGAAAACAACAACAATAACGATGAAAAGCAAAAAGAAGCAAATAAAAAGAATCACTATAAATCAAATCAAGAGCAAAACACAGCCCAGCAAGCAAATGAATTACCCTTGTCATTGACCAAGGTATGCACAGTTCCCCTGGGTCCTGACGTGCAACGAAGGAGATGGGGTAAAAAAAATTAAGTAATTCTACGGCACTTCTTGTTTTGTTTGAATATGGCCATAAGACAATGGCTTTTAGAAAGCTTGCCTTTCCTTCTTTACCTGTGACCCGAGCCTCAAACTCCAACGTGGGCTACCTGTCAAACAGACACCCTGTCCAAGAAAAGATGGGAAACGAGGATGAGGAGCAGCCAATGTCCAGTCCCAACACGCTTTCAGAGGCAGCACTACAAGCATGAAAAATACAGTAAGGGTCACCGTGTCTGATAAGGGAAACAATCTCTATGGTAAGGAATGCCTTTCCTCTGTTACATGGGACAGGCAATGCTGGACTTGGCAAATCCAAGCTATCTTGGTTTAGCAATAAAGACTTCAGTGCTGTTCTCAAGACCATTAGGTTTCGCCCTCCCGCTGGCTCATCAGACCACTGCCAGTGAGCACACTTTCCAAGACCAGTCCCGGCTGTGGGTTTGAAAGTGGAGATGCAGAGAACGCGTGAGTGGCATTTGGAGCACAGAGGGAAGTTTGATGGGGACAGACAGAACCCTGTAGTGAACGGGTTTCACCAGAATAGACTGGAATCCATGCAGGGCTCCAAGCAAGATGAACCGCGTCTGCCCAGAACCGGCAAGTACAAATATGGGGGAAGATCCCTGTTCACATCTGACAACTTTGAGAACGCCTGGCATCCCGTGCCTCCAAAAAACTGAAGGGCCTGAGACCTGTGCCCTCCAGACCTGATGGGTACAAAGGCTAGGGAGCACAGCAAAGGCGATGGGGAAACCGGAGCCACGCTCTCCAGAAGGGCACGGGGTGAGCCCACCCTGCCCCATTCCCCATCGCAGCAGAGCTGGCGGAAAAACAAAAAAGCAGCCCCCGCTGCACCCCGCAGGCCCCGCTCCCCCGCCGCAGCCTGGCTATGCCGACCCGCCGCGCTGCGCCCTCCCAGCCCCCAAATCCCCCCAGCGCACCCTCCGCCAGGCCAGGAGGGACCCTCCTGCACCCCCCCCATCTCCCGGGGGGGGGGGGGGGTGTGCGTGTGCGTCCCCCGGCTCGGAACGACCCCGCGGGGCCCTCCTGCATCCCCCTGCCTTCCCCCCGCCCGGCCCCGCCGCTGATTGATGGCTGCCGGCGCGGGGGCGGCCGCGGCCGCGGCCCGGGGGAGGAGGCGCCAGGGCGGGCGGCGCGACGCGGCTGCTCCCCCCCCTCCGCCTCGCAGGAAACCGGCGGTCGGTGGCGGAGCTGGCCCCGGCGCCGGCCGCTGTCTGCAGCTGCAGCAAACGAGCTGCGACGGGGCGGCGGGGGGCGGCGGAGCCGGGCTCGGCGGGGGCCGGGCGCCGCTTTCCCGCCCCGGCCGCCGCGGGGGCGCCCCCGGCACTGCCGGCACCGCGGCCGGAGGCGGGGGGGGGGGGGGGGGGGGGCGGCGCGGCGCCAGCCCCGGCGGGCCGGGGACCGCTGCCCGGCTGTTTGGGTGCTCGCCGAGGTGGGGATGGAGGGGCTGGGAGGTGGGGGCGTCCCGCCCGCCGGGCTCGGTGGGATTGAGGGGAGCCGGAGCGGCCGGCAACGAGTCGGGCCCGGGGGGGGGGGGGGGGGGTGGTGTGCGTGCGGGGCTCGGCCCCGGGTCCTCAGCCGGGTTTCGCAACGCGGGTCTGTGGCACGATGCAAGTCCCTTTCTAGAGCAAGCCCTGCTCTCCCCAACCCCAAAAGAGACCCAGAGCGGGCCTCAGAACAAGCGCCGCTGTTGATGAAAGCCCCCGCGGTTCCCAGCCTGACTGGAGAGGGGTGGCAGGGCTGGGTACCGGGGTAACCTGTCCCGAAGGAACAGCCAGGCCGGCTCCTTGGAGCGCTTCCTTTTCTGCCTGCAGTTAGCAAATGGGGAAGATGCGGATTCCTCCTGCTTTGAGTTTTCCTGGCCTATTCCCGCTGTCCAAGGACTGATTTTGGATCAGTGGAAGCAGCTGCTGACGGGAGCAGCTCCCATCGCCAGACCCCCCAGGTGACAGCACAAGGACCCTGGCATTGCAAGTCTCTGCTTACCTACACTATAAAATATAAAGCATTTCTACTTTGAGGACAAACAGCCCCTTGATCCCAGTGGTGCTTAAACTGGTGATCACTAAATGGGGAAAGATAAACTGCCCCATTTTTAATGCTCCTTCTTGTGTACCTGTTCTGAATGCGTAGTGCGTGTAGCTATGACAAGGCGCTACCAAAAGATTTCAGGTTCAAAATGTGACGTTGTTTCGTCAGGTGCATGTTCTAATTACAGCACGGAAAATGCAGTAAGCACCGAGAAAGAGTTCTGATAGAAACTGTCATTGGGGTTTGTCCTCACAGTGCAAATTCTGACATCAAACCCCCTCTAACAAATTTATACAGCTGGAGAAGCAGTAGGACTAAAGTCCAGAAGGATTTATTTCTCCTTTCCCAAAACTACACCAACCTCTTTTCCTCTATCTGAACTTCTCAAGTTCAGTTCTATTTTAAAAGACACTTGTTTCATGCAGAGCTGCCTTCCCATCTGTAAACACGTAGTAACCCTCTGCGACTACTGAAACCGTTGCTGCTAGGAAAGTGCCATGTGTCATTCCAGCTACCCCCTAAGGCAACTTGGTACCTAGAAAGTGACCAGCAGACAGCGTCATCTGGCCAGACACTCCTCAACGCCACCAGCAACATGGCATGTCCCTCTGGTCTGCAGACCACTGCTTGTTGGCCTCTGATCCACATGACTGATAATTAAAGCATACGCAAAACTCAAAACCGGAATAAACTTATTACACCGCATCACGCTTTGCCCTGTAAACTCAGAGGAACTACATGAGTCGGTCGGAAAAGCCAGGTTTCAGTCTATTTGGTTTGCTGGGTTTGAAACACCACGGCAATGCTGCAATAGAACTGGTACTCATCAGCTCGACAGGCAGTTCCTGCGTTGGTGCGCACTGCTGCCACACCAAGCAGACACAAGAGACTCGCATCACAGAGATGGGACCTTCCCATCAGTTTAGGGAACTGTTGGTTATTGCTCTAAGCCCCTTCCCACGTGAATGTGTATACTGGGATACATAAGCACACACGCACACACACACTATGCAGAAATAATTTACGTTCACAATTCCGTCTGTCATGCAGAATCCTGAAGATGCTGCATGTGCAAAGAGATTTGTCCATTTGATCTCAAAGAAACGACAAAAGAAAGAAAAAAAAAAAAAAAAGGCTGATTTCAGTGGACAACAGTACTTAAATTCCCAGCTGCATGTTTCCGCAGCGCTACTGACAGTCAGTGTTTTTTACAGACCAAGACCTGCTTTAGTTTCACAAACCAACACCTTTGCCATCCCCTTTAGATGTTATTGTATTTTATGGTTATTTTTACACATGATGAACAGTTTTTAATGCCTTAGTTTACTATGATTTCAGTAGCTTCTTATTTCTAACATCAACATGTTTTTCATGAAAATACAGAGATTTTGAAAGTCTCAGGATAAAGGCAGACAGCAGAAAACACAAGGAACTCCGAAGCTGGGAAAAGATCTACAAAAGCAGTAACTGTGATCTATGACATCAGTGTTGTAAAAGTTTAAGATGAGCTTGTTCCTCCTTCAGTTTACCTAACAAAATTCACTAATGGTTTTTAAACTGTGGCTGTTCTGATCTAACACGTGGGTGCAACTGTAATTCCCTTTTGCTTTATTGAGCCATTTTACACCTCTGCGCAATACACAAAAACGAAGGGGTGCGAACAGGGAAGAGGCTGCTGCATGACTTGCCCTTGGCGTATAGACAGCTCCCCCTGAAAACCTTACACAACCGCACTGGGTGTCGCATCCTTTAGGTCAGACACTGCTCTTCCCACCTGCTCTGTCGCCAGCTCCTCTCCTGCTAGCCTTTAACTCGACTGCAGGTACGCTCGCCGTGCAAGCAGTGCTCTGGCAAAGACTCATGACTGACAGCTCCTAGCTCTCAGAGATCACGGTTTCATGATCACAGAAGCAAAGGGATTTTTTCAAGGGAAGGAGGCGGAGGAGAGGGGAGATGTCTTAACTAAAGCACATAGTTTAACAATAATCTTACCACTGGAGACGAAATTCGACACCCAGGGCAATCACAGATTGGAGGATGTACCTGTAAGATTCCTTTGGACATAAGAGTCTTCAAACTTTTCCCTGGATGCACAGGAGAAAAAAAAAAAAAAAAAAAGGAGGAAGAAAAAGGATCAGCACCTTTATAAAAGGAAAGTATTTACGAAGGGGGGGGGGGGGGGGGGGGGGGGGAGAGCACGGGGGGGGGGGGGGGGGGGGGGGGGGGGGGGAGAGCACGGGTCCCCTTCCATACAAACACCCCTCCCCTGGCCGGCCGGCCAGCACCCACCCACACCCCCCCGCCCCTCCATCGCACTTTCTCCCCTGCACAGACCCGTGGAAAGCAGCACCGGCGCAGCCCTCCTTAGCCCCTGCCTAACCTCGGCCCCATCGCTCCCGCAGCCCGGAGGGAGCCGAGCCGGGAGGCGCCCCCGGAGCCCCGCAGCCTGCGCGCCGCCAGCCCCGCACCGGGGGCGGGGGGGACACGACACGGGACCGGCCGTGCGAGCGGGGCAGCCCCCCTCGGCGCCTCCCGCCGTTTCACCTCCGTCCTCCTGACTCACCCCAGAGGAATTGAGATTTCCCGCAGGCAGCCAGGAGCCCGGTAATAAAAGAAACAGGAGAGATGAGCGGAGTAATGACAATTAGCGCGGCCCCCGAAGTGATTCCCCTTTTTTTCTCTGGCGATCGATAAACAAGGCGAGGTGTCAGTCACCTCCTAATCGCTCCTCAGACCCCCGGGCTGACACCTCCAGCTCTCGGCTCGTTACGTGTCGCATCTCCTCCCCCCCATCCCCGGCCTCCGCCCCCCCCCCCCCCCCCCCCCCGCAGGGCCAGCCGCCTCCCCGCTCTCCACCTGCCGCCGGCACCCGCAGCTCCGCCGCGCCAGCCCCGGTGCCGGGACTGCGGCGCTGGCTCGGGCTGCACCGCGGGCGGGAGGGGAGGGGAGGCAGGGCAGGCTCCCGTCAGCAGCCGCCAGCGCCGCGGAGGTCCCGCACCACCCAGCTGCGAGGGGAACACCCCCCCACACTCCCCCCCCCCCCCCCCTCCGCCCCGCCCGCCACCCCGCCGGTGCCTGTCCTCGCCCGGCGCGACGGGGCCGCGCACTGCCGCTCCCCGCGGCGCCGCCGCCGCTCTCCCCGCCGCCGGTGCGCACGGGCGGGCGGCCGCCCCCCGCGGAGGAGAGCCGCGGGGCGCGGAGCGGCGCCGACCCGCCCCCCCCCCCCCCCCCCCTCCCCGCGGTTTGCCTGGTGGTCAAAGCGCTGCCCGCGAGAAATGAAACTTCTTTCCAAAGGAGAGGAGACCCCCCCCAAACCCCCCCCCCCCCCTCCCCACCACCGCTCCCCCACCCCAAAGCGACTGTTTCCCAAACCGCTCGGAAAAACTTCGCCGCTCTCCGGAGAGCCCGGTACCGGGGCGCTCGGCGAAGGGATCCGGTAGAAGAGGGACCGGGGGTGCGCGGGGGAGGGGGGCACGGCCGCAGGAGATCAGGTCCTTGAGCTCTCCCCCCCGTGCGAAGGCTAATAGGCGGTAAGCCTCCCCCCCTCGGCTCCTGCTCCCGGAGCACCGGGGGGCGAGAGGGAGGATGCTGAGGCAGAGCAGAGCAGCGCGGGGACCCCGGCACAAGCCGAGTGGCGAGCGGTTGCCTTTACCTTTGTGCCTGATGCTGCGCTTCCAGTCCTTGGCCGTCTCCCTGCCGCTGACAAACTGGAACTCGTTGGGGGTGAGCCACTCTCCCCGGTACCGGATAGAGGGTCCTTTGCTCCCCTGGCACAACTTATTGATGTAGAGCAGCGCCTTGTTCTCCCCGCACTCCACCTCGATGCAAGGCTCTCCGTTGTCAAAGAAGGGCTGGAAATCCGGGATGGAGGAAAACCTCTCCAGCATCAGGTCCTCGGGGAGGTGGTGGGGGTGGTGGGGGTGGTGGGGGTGGGGGTGGTGGGTCTCGTGGAAGCCCAGGTACGCGCGGTGGGCAAAGATCTGGTCGTAAGCCGGCGGGTGCGGGGTTACCACCGGAATGGCAGCGGCGGCCAGAGGGGCGAGATAGTCAGGTAAGGTTTCCATGGGCTGGTTAAAAGCTGCCAGGGCCATCTCTTCCCTGTCAAGTCGCTCCTTCTTGATAGCAGGCATGGTGCTGCTGCGCTCCCCGTGCGCCCTCGTCTCTCCAAAGCACAGTGGCTCTAACGTCTCCGGTTCAACTTGCCCCCGCTCTGGCTGGAGTTTGGATGAAATGCGCCAGCAGCAGCAGCAGCAGCAACACAAGCACCTTTGGCGCTCGGGTGCCGGAGGTGGCTGGTATCCCCCGGAGCAGCCCGCTAACAAATCTCCTGGGCTGGCTCCCCAGCAGAGCTGTCTGGGATCCCTCTCCCACGGAGAGGCTAATGTACCGTAGACCCGGGAGCTGCTGTGTGGCTCGCAGATCTGCCCCTCCGGACTAATACCTGACATCTCGGAGAGGTCTCTGCTGCCGTAGACATTATTTTGGTTTAAAAAAAAAAAAAAAAAAAAAAAAAAAAAAAAAAAGCTTATTGATTCCCCTAGATCGACCCACCTTCTCACCAGGCTGGAGGGTTCCCCGCCGCCCACCCAGCCCCCTTTCACCCTCCACCACCCCCCCTCCTTTAAACTGACACCTGGTTTATTTATTTATATGCAATAATTAAAATTAAGCGCTGCGCCCCCGCCGCCGCTCCGTGATCCCTCCCCTCCGCCGCCGGCGCCCGCCGGGCGCGGGGAGGACGGAGCCCCCGGACGGTGCCGGCTCTGCCCGCGGGGCTCCAGACACCCGGGCGGAGAAGTTTTCCCGGGGGCCGCCCACCTTCACCTGCAAAGTGCAGACTCGCCCCGCTCCCACCGCAGGCTTTATGTCACTGCGAGTTGGTATTTAATTTCCACTCCTGCGCAAAATTTTAAAAAACAGGGTATTACATTACATGTATCTATGTGTGTATATATATATATACACACACACACGCACAGAGACACAGACATATACATTTATATCCCCCGAGCTTGTGCCACCGCTCGGCATGCGCTCCCTACGCCGCTGCCCCCAGACCCTAAACGCCTCTATGTTGGGCTACTGGGCCGGCCCCCCCCCCCCCCCCCCCCCTTCGAGCCGGGACAGACATCTATTGATCTGTGCTCAGAAGTCACAGAAGAGTTCAAAGACTCGGACCCAACACGATTTCCCTCCGCCGCCGCCGCCGCCGCTCCTCGAACTTGGCCCATTTAAAGAGCAGAGGCGCTCGCAAGCGCCGCGCCGGCGGCGGCGGGCAGAGGGGGTGAGCGACGGACGGCGGGGCCAGCGCCGGGAGCCGCCAGCCCGGCGGGGCGGCCCGGGGGCTCCCCCCGGCTCCGGCGGGGGGGGGGGGCACGGGCACCCTGCCGCCTGGGGTCACGTCCCGCTGCATTCCTGGGTGCGCTTCCATGCGGGAATACGCGCCGTTTGCTCCAGCCTCGGTGGACTCCCGTGGTGACCGGCTGTACCTGGAGAAGGCTGCCTGGAGCCTTCCCTTTCCCCGTGTAGGGATGTAGCGAGGCTTAGGAGACGCGGTATAAATTTGTTCTCCATTATGAGTTGTGGCAGACATGGCGCAAAGTCCAAGTGAAACTGCCCCGAGAGGGCAACATGGCCCAAAATTAAGTTGCATGGTTGTTCCAGAGATTTGTCACATCAACAACATGGAGTTTCCTACCTTTGGATGCTAGGTAGGATCAACTGTGCAGGAAGAATCCTACCTAGAAGGGAAACAAAAATAAATTATCCCCTTCAACACAGTATAAGAAACATGCCCCATAAATCTGACAAGGTGGCAAAGTTCTGTATGAGTTCTGTCCTAAAGTGTTCCCAGAACAACAACAAAAAGTTCTTACCCTTGTCCCAAGGGTCTCTTACTACTTGCTTTCTGACAGGGGGAGGTAGTGGCAAGTGGAACTTGCCTTCCAGACACTGAGAAATGGGTTTGCTGTCGTGACAATCAGCCATTGACAGAGCTAGCAGGGTAGTTTCTGAGCAATAACAGCCCCTGCCACTTCAGCACCATCTCTCGGATGATCTCGGAGCGTTCACAGACAAGGAGAAAGAACGCCACCTCCTAGCACCTGTTTGAGGAAGCTGCTTTTAGCTTCATTTTACTGCTGGAGAAACCAAAGCGTGAAGAGGCTGCGATGGAGAACAGGAGCGCTGTCCTGGGGGGCTATGCAGTCACGCGGTCCCACCATGAGCGAATACAGGTGACCAGGTCACATTTGTGCACCAAGTGATTTGCCCGAGATCCTACAGGTGTTCTTTTCTGCCCTCCTTAGCTCTCAGCTGATAGGTACCCCTCTCTGAAAAAAGTCCATCCGTGGACCACTTGTGGGACAAGCTACTGCTTCATACCAGTAAAGGAGGAGGAAATTGCCTCTCTGGCGTTCTGCAGATCTGGGAATGGAATCTAAGCCCCAAATCTGTTTTCTCTTGAAATTACTTGACCATGATCCTTGTTTCTTGCCTATTTATTCTCAAGAAAAGCAAGCTCTGGGAGCCATCCTTGCTTCTTGCTCTAATGAAGGAGGCAGATATACATACCCATCAAACCCTCTCATTTAGGCTTTCAGACTCAGGCTCTTATGCTTAATGCTTCTGATTGCTCAAGATGACAGGGGAAAAATCGCTTTCTATTATCACCTAATGAACCAAGGAAAATGCTTGGAAGAGGTTCTGGGAGACACAGGCATTCTCTGTGAAAGCGTATCAGAGGATTCTGGATGGAGGTCAGGTGAGAAGGCCGTACAGTGAGAAGAACTGCTCACTCTTATGCTCCCAGAAGATCTTCATGCCTGGCATACCTCGAATTGCACTGAGCTCTCCGCAAAGGCTTGAGAACTACTTCCTCTGACTCCCATCTTCTTTGCAGCTTGGCTTCATGGGACTGGTTTCTTTTCACTTTTCACAGGGGAGTGGGCATTTGTTCTCAGAGCCTTCTTTCTTTTTCACAGCCATCAGGGTTACTAGTCTTCTTCCGCCTCCGTTCCTAATGGCAGCTTCACCTCCCAAGTGTAGAGAGAGCTCGGCCGCAGCCTCCTCCAAAGACAAGTCTCCGTGCTTCCTCCAGGAGAGGTCACAGGAGAGCAGAACAAGAATGGCCTCCATCCTCCAGGAACAAATCCTTCTGTGGTACTTCTAGACTCCTCAGATCTCTGTGGTTTGGATGCACACTCAAATCTCCTAACAGCACCTCCTACCATCCAGCCTGCCCCTATTAAACCGCTGTAACGAACCTTTCCTAACCTAGAGAACTTTTATTTACCTTTTATTTTAAGGGAAAAGGTGGCTTGCCATGGGGTTTTCCCACTGCATGTCAGCTCAGTTGCTTTTTACCTCTAAAGAAACTGGGCTCAAATCTGGATCTAGTCAGAAGTGAAGTAAATATGCGGAGCCTTCATTCTAGAAGGGCAGCATCTCCTTGGCTGTGTTTCATTCCTGGAAAAAACAGGCACTTGCTGCCAGACATGACATAGATGCGCTGGCCAAGCTGTGTAGAGCTCCAGCACTCGAAGAGTAAGGCTGCATGGTGGTGGCTCAATTTGAAGGGCACGGCTTGGACAGGCAGGGTTTCTAGCACACACGCAGGGTGTTCTGGCAGAACCCAGTGAAGTTTGGGGGGATTGAAGAGGCACAGACTCAGGCTGATCCCATCAGCCTCCTACAAGCACTAAAAGTTACTAACAAGTCCTCCCCACCCTTCCCCACTGTAATAATAAAGAACAAGAGCTCTGTCTGGATGTCCGAGTTCGACGGCAGGAGTCTGAAGTGGTTCAGATCGAGTCTCTTAACAGTGGAGCTTTCGGGATTAGTGTAAACAGATTCACCACTGGAGAGCAGATCAGAGACACCTAAGCAAATCCATGCATATGTGGTTAGAGAGAGAACCAGGTACGCTTTGCAAATTCCCCACTGAGGAACTGGAACACGTTTTCAAGTCTGAGGGCATGAATCACGATGTCTTTTTTGCTGTGTGCTTCCACGGCACCCAGCAAAGTGAAAGCATGATTCTTAGTTTGCTCACAGAGGCACTACCACAGTAAACACAGTAAATAGTGATAATTTTCCAACACTTGGTTCTCCACCGCTGGAATGCATCATGTTGGATTGAAACAAAACCTGGATCTTTTATTTCTCTCCGGTCAAATGTGTCAACAACTGCAAAGAGCTAGCTGTGCTGTAAAGCATTTTACAAGAAGAGATGGTACTTCAAGCACAGGTCCGACAGTTAAAGAGATAAGGATTTTCCTCCTTATTCTATCATCAGTTTCATGGACAAATTACTTATCCTGGATATGCCTCCATCATTCTACCCATGAAAGGAGGGGCAACTTCCTAAATGTAATTTGTTATTTACATGTGTGACAGTAAACCTCCGAGTTTCTAACTGAGATCAAAGGTCCTTTGTGCTAAGTGTTTTAAAAACTCATTGCAGATGCAGGCCCTGCCCCTTTACAGGAAAGACAGGTTGAGGCTGGGAGGAGAGAGACGCCCAGGTACGTGTAAAATGACCAGCCTGAGTTCAGAAACTCATCCACAGCTTCTGTCTTTGCAGAATTCCAGCACAGATGCCATACATGCTGTCTCTGGCACCATGATGCCTCTGCCTAAGCTAAGCTAAACGAACATCTACAACATTCTGTCAGCACAGCTGCATCTGTAGCACTGGTCTTTCTGACATTGTCATAGCAGGTCTGTAGCAGCAGTTTCTCACAGTCCAAAACTAACTATGCCAGCAAAGTTCCCTTCTGTACACCAGAACAGCTCAGATAATAAAACAGGTCTTTCAACAATTGGTGTGGCATCCACTGAATGATGTTGTTTCCCCCAAAGAAGTTGGGGTGTTTTGCCTTTTAAGACTGCAAGTTAACAGCTCGTCTCCCCACTTCCCTACCTTTCCGCAGAATTACCCTGACCCTATCACGCCAGTGATGGAAAGCAACAGCTCTCTCCCCACCAAACCGCTGAGCCTACCAAAAGACAGGGAAGAAGACCAAAGAGCCCCACCACCACCTCCCAAACCAGCCAGATTCATGCCTTCACCAGTCTCTTCCACAGTCTCAGAGGACATCTAGGCTGTCTAACAGCCAGAATTCACCGGGTTTTGTCTTTTATTCCTTGCCAGGTGTAGCCCAGCTCTACGCTTGCTGCATATGAACAGCCAGCCATGCTGCCAGGGTCATGCTCGGCAGGATCGGTATTGGAGGTAATAGTAGCCTGAGGCCAGACTGCTTCATTATGAGAGATATTTTGACAGCCCAGCAGCAAGAGCAACAGCAGGGAGGGCACAGGTGGGTATTTGGGGGAGGAGGGTTGGGAAGGAGGACGCTGGAAAGGGCTTTGCCTCTGAAAAAATGCTTTCTCAGGAGCGGCTGGGCTGTACCCTTTTTAATCCCACTGATACAGAACACTGCCTTTTACACCAGTTTATTGGAGTGAAAAAGGAGCACCATGGAACTCGAGAGTTTTTTCTCTCTTTCTAGAAAGTAGTGTCATGGTAGCACGAGCTCACACAACAAACCAGAGCTGTGAATTGCATACATCCCTATCTAAGGCAGGTATTTTGTCTGCTTCCAAGAGAACAGCCTGGGACAGTTAATGCTCGTTTAAGAAACTCTATTCTCATCAAACTATTTTCACAAAATACCTCTTCCAAATCACCTTCCCTACAAGTGCCCTGTGTAGCTATGTGGCCAGTCTAAGTAGATCAGTACACAAAAAAAAAACCCAAACCCAAACCAACCAAACCAAAACCCTAGAGGAATTAAATGTCTGTTGGGGAGAAGTGAAGGAATTTTTATCTGGGAGGCAAGGACTCTAATTCTAAACTAGCTACTCCATTCTTCTAAATAATAACTTCCCATGCAGGGAACACGTTTTCTGTTCTCTCTCTGACTTGGTATCGTGGTTATGCTGTGCTGTAAACAGTTGCCTGGCCTAGAGCTCAGAGACCTTTGGATGCTGCCACACATTCTGCAGAGCAAGAATGACCCTGCGACCGCACCGGGTGACCATCTGCCCTTGTGATGTGCTGTCAGAGGGTATGGCACTGGAAAACCTACCCAATGATAGAAGGACTGCTTCATCTCTCTCCCTTAGGTATGTTGTGGTAACTTAGATCAGAACCTGCCTTGAGATCTCTGCGCCAAGAAGTTTTAATTTAAAGGGCACAATCCTATTTCCATTAAAACCAACAGCACATTTTTACTGACTTCACACCTCAGTGTTCCAGTCCCCCATAATATAGCAACAGATTGCCCTTCTCTGCAAAGGCTTTGGCAAACAACAAGTTTAGCTACAGTCAAGTGATGCCTCCATGATGTTAAAAAAGCACTTAACAGAAATCACCAATAGAGTAAGGCCTTAAGTATCAAAGCTGCTGTTACAGTAACTGTCCTCTCTGACCCTTTACTTTCAAAGCAAGAGCTGCCTTCTTCGCAGTTACAGGCGTTGGACAGCTTCCCTGTGCTTCCCTCTGCATTAACTACACTTCTTTGCACATACTGCGATTAAAAATGCATCCTTCTCCCTTGTCTATTCCTCTCCCCTCAGAGGTTATTTATTGCTAATTCGTAACTGTTGTGAAAGACTTGAGAGACCAGAGTTGTAATGCAGAAGAAAGCCTCCACCAGATTCTCTTTTTCCTAAAGCCTTTGTTTGCACTACTCAACTCTGCTCCACGGCGAAGAAAAACTCACTGTATCAAAAGATGGTGAAATGATGGTCACATTGTATTAATCTAAAGCTTGGCTGTGTCCCAGCGCTTGGATATCGCTCTTTGCCACACCACTTCCCTAACTTCCTGCCTGCCTTCCCTCCTACAGCCCCAGGAACAAAAAGATACACTGAAAAACTGACTATCCAAGAACCTGGGTATGGCTGGAATCTATTGCTGGGTTAAAACAATAAAAAATTAGTGACCACCAAAAAAAAAAAAGAGAACATTAGGCGTGCCATCCCAGGGTCAAACAGTGCCATGAAAGAATAAGCCACGGGTCTCTCCCTGAATTCACAAATGTACATAAACGTGTGCACAAACAGAGCATTTTTTTTTTTAGGTTAGGCAGATGAACCTTGTTAGCTCATCCCTTGGAAGTAATGTGTCAGAAGAGTCTGGTGTAATCAAGGTGTGACTGCTTTTAATGCTTGCTAGAAAGATCAAATTAAAGATGAGGTAGAACCTGCCTTGACCAATTTAGGAGGTGCTGAAGCACACACCACCTGAGCAGGCGGACAGTTTTTGAACACGTAAAGTAGAGCTAACATCTTCTGAAGTCTTTAAATCACTGGCCATCTCTGCAGACAGGTTTTGTATTGTTCTAATTCTCCTCCTTTCTAGCAATTGATGCAGTGTAGTCAATGCCCAGTAATGATGGGATTAGCATACACCACCTCTCCACTAGTATAACTGCACCCCACTAGAGGTGTGCAAATCCCACTGGGAATTACTGTTACAGCAATGTGACACTTCATGGCTAGGCCCTAGTCAGGGCTGTGGCTATGCTGCAGTTTCAGGCACGACTCGAGCAAGCGTCCATCTGCCATAGCTGAATGTCACTGAGTAACACTGGTGCCCTGAGACATCGCACAGGAGCTCCACCAACACGGACCTGCGTTCCTGTAGGGAATTCTCACCGAAGTTTACGCTGCTGTGCTTCCTCTGCTATTGTTTCACCGACTGTCTAGGTCAACGCCAGCACAGGAAGGCAGTCCTAACTTCAGCGTCACGGTGACCAGAACTCTTAAGTGGTCTCCTCTACACATTGGACATCGTATTTGAACAAAACACACCCAAAGACGTACCTACAAACGCTCCCAGGCATAAGCAGAGTCTCCCGTGAACTCACGGAGACAAACGCACGCAAACAGCTTTGGACTCACTCCTCGCTCGCTACTCACTTGCGCCTCCATCATTATGAATAAATGCTGGGTCGGGACCACATGAAGGCTTGTCTTGTTTGGGTTTGCTTTTCTTTTCTTTTAAATCTTGCATTCCTAGAAAAAGAGACTCATTCAAGTAAACCTGTCGCCATGACTACACTGCAAAGTGCTTTAATCAGATACAAACTTAGATGAGATGTAAGAAAAGAATAACGAAATCAAAACAAAGGGAATTTTAAAAAAATATGTAAACAGGCATTTACACATTTGTATCTTCTCATGGTGACTGGAGTTGCTTGGAAGAAGAGCAACTTTTCTGCTCCTTCCCTTGCGTTGCTTCACAGCAAATGCAGCACGCTTGTGCACAAGAGATGCTGCCTGCTGCAACTAGTTAGCACCGAGTTTTATTTGTTTGTCAGACTTCCAAACTTGAACTTTCCTACATGTGGAGTCCGGCATTCCAACTTCTATTTCTGCCTATTTTACTTGACTATGTAACTGCAGCAATTCACCTAGTGACTCCAAACACAGGTTCTTCACTCGTAAAATGGAGAGAAAAACATCTCTGTAAAGCAGAGTTGGGAAGCACAACTCTTCAGGTCTTCACACTCCTCATTCATTTCTATCTCATACTACAGATTTCTGTAGCTCTGTTGGTCAAGTTCAGTAACTCAATCACTGAGCAAAACCAAGTAATTGTGAGACATAACACACCACAAGTGGCAAATGCAGAAATGTCAGAGCAAGCAGTTTACAAGTAGTTTTGATGCCTGGTGCCTAAAATTGTTCATCTAAACTCTTTGGCAAATACTTACAAATAAGTATTTTGTTCACAGCAGGAGAAAAGGGTTTTGTTTGTCATACATCTTCCTTGCCTTAGCCAAAACTAATCTGCATCCAGACATGGCACAAACTGTTTTAACTCGCTTCCCTCTCAAAAGGCACGCATGCAAATAGATACATTCTCAGCCAACACTTGAAAAACTGCTCAGCACATGTCACAAGTTTACATTTTTGCACCAAGAGGAAAGGACAAAAAGGCCTTTTGAACGCAAAAGCTATTCCTTTCATCTGTTGCCTGTAGCACAGAGTTAGCCAGAGCTGCGGATAAAACGATGGGAACAGCTACAGCCCTGTAGCAACTGACACACGCAGCAGCAGTGACAGCCTGGCACCCAGGGTCATCCCTTGTGAGGCACAGACGCACAGCGATGCACTCAGAAAACAGACCCTGGGTAAACAAGAGAGCTATTTTTTCTTTGGGTTTGTGCCCTGAGAAAGACAGGAAGAGCTAAAATGCCAAACCTGAGGTTCTGTGCCTATCAACTGGTAAGGCACAGGCTGCTGAAATATTAGTTTGGCTTTATGGGAGCAGTCATCAGAATTTCAGTCGCTAACATTCCAGCCATATGGTGACTTGCATCGCATCCTCAGCAGACTAACAGATGTGCCAACAGCTGAAGGGGCAAAAAGCTGGGTTCCAACACACATTTCATTTTTCACTACCCGGGAAAGACTTAGGAGGAAGTTGGGGCCAATTACTGAGGAGGAGGGGTGGAGGGAAGAGCTCTTTTTAAGTTCCTGTCTTCAGTACATCAAGCATGCAGACATTTCTCACACGTGCTTTGTACCCAGAAGCAGTGCTGGCATTAGCCATAAACCACTGCATATAGGTTAAGGCTGCACTGACCCTAAAATAAAAAAGCCTAATCCATTGTATATATCCAGAAGACACCCAAGTTTATTACCACCCAACTGCTTGGTACTTTCCTTCAGTTTTTAAGGAGTCTGTCTGTACGGTATGGTCTATAATCACAATTACAGCAAAACACTGATGAGGATGCACATGGGAACATCATAGGAAACAAATATAAAATCGCCTTGACAAAGGAACTGGATGCGTTTATAAGGACGGTATTGCTTTTAATTAGCCTTAATTTCCACAGAATTATTACTTGCTCAAAAAAAAAATCTTTATGGATCCATAAATTATTGAGTGTGAGATTCTCCTCCTCTCCCCTACTAATACCCACGAGAGTGGACCTAGCATAACTCAAAAGGGGATTTGCTGTATTTGACTGCAAGAATGCTCACTATATTCGGTATTTTCGTTATAACTACAAGAGCCGTAGCAGTTCTCACTGAATGACTACGGAAATCAAGTCCCAGGCTGGATTATCCTTCAGACTACCACAAACACCTTGTGCTTCTAAGAAGTAACCTGTGTGTTTGTACACACGTGCACATAAACACACACACACATTGGCCATATGCACCTACGCAATTTTATACCTCATTCTATTCAGATTTGTAGTTTGCTTCTTGAAATACAGCAATGCAAGCGAAGCCATTAATTTCTGTCTTCACCAAACAATGTGACCCTATTGGCATCAACCTTGAGAAGTCCTGGACACAGTGCAAACCCGGGTACATGGACTTACTTAGCGATGTTCTATCCACATTATTCTGGGCCGAGCCTCCCATTCTTTCTCCTCCCTTCCTCCCTTAGTGTCCTGGTCCCCACGGCTACTTTTTTTTTGTTTTTTTTTTAAAGAGAAGTGTGAAATGCCACCAGGCCAAACATCCGCTGAGAACAGACCAAAAGCCACCGAATCAACACCAAGAGGGTTTCCTTGGAGGAGGTCTCACCAAGTACAGGCATAGGCCCAGTCCTGCTTATTGTGGTGGCATGAAAACAAGCAAGCAAGCACACAGTTCAAACTAAGATACAGTTCTGTGCACGTCCCACACCTTTTTGCAAATATTTTAGACCTTTTCAGCCGTGTGGTTGTTATCTTCACTTGGAGTTGATGGCAGCCACTGCTGCATGAAAGCTCCACAATGGCTTCAGCAGCCAGAATGCCTGTATCAAGACAAAGCAGGGAGCGAGATCTCAATGACCTACTTGGAACAGCTTGTGCTTCAGTGCCCAGACACGAGGATTCACATCACCTAAGAAAACAAGAGGTTCCTAAAAAAAGAAACATTAAACCAGCCCCAAATCTCAGCTCCAAGAGCAACAGACAACCTGCCCTTGATTATGGAGATCACACAGTAATGTGTCTCCTTAACTTTCAGCCATCCATATTTGAAATTCCTCAATATTTGCTGTCACGTTCTTTGCGGGGCAGAGCTCATCATATCCAAGAAGTCAAGGAGTGTGGTACCGATAGTGCATTCACAGACTCTGCACTGTGAACCAGTTTTACATTCCACCACTTGCCTCCTGAAATGTAATTCAAGAATGTTTGGCTCAGGGTTGCGGGTTGCCCATCTCTGTTCCCTGGGGCTATCAGCAGTACCAGAGACGTCAGCTTTGGTACCCCTGGCTGAGGATTCTCCCCTGCATTTTAGCCTTTATCTCGGGAGGCAAACACAACATTTGACAGATGACAAAGACACTCTCTCCCCTCTGGGCTCTTGTTCTACCTCTTGAGCATGTAGGGATGATGGGTCCCAGTCTCCTCTCTATCAGCAGTCCTGGAAAAGGACACAGCTCCACGCAGTGCTCAGGGTCAACAGCCAAGTAAGATCGACAAGAGCGTGCAGGCCTGGGTGATCGCAGCTTTTTCTCCCATCTGGAGCTACAAGGCTTCACGGTAAGTGTGTGACTGGGTGTTTTAATTCGTAAGGAGATGCTCAAGAGGTCGTTACAGGGAGTAGCTGGCACAGCCCAGCTATCCGTGTCAGTATGGTATCTAGGCACTGTTATCTCATTTCAGATTATGGTTGATTACGGGAAACATTTCCTTAGAAAACTGCTGGCCCTTTAGTAACACTAATGCCCTCTTTTGTGACATTCCCCAGGACTGTTACAAGAGCTGAGTTTATCTGCACTAAGAAATTTACCATTACAATTATAGAGCCATTTCATAGTGCCTAACTCCCACTTGGGAAGCTTTTCTAAGAGAGGTACTTTTCTGATCTTATTTGTATTACTCAGCCGGGGAAAGGTATTATTATTTGGAATAATAATAGAGCTCATATGGTTATACCTACAGTACCGTAACTACACTGATACTTTTGTAACTTTTGTTCAAGCAAACAGACCTTCTTCCTCAGTCCCTACCATTCTCCATTCTGCCAGTCCTGTGCCACAGGAGAAATTCTTCTGGAAATACTAAAGAAACCTGCAGTCCAATGAGAGTCTGTATTCAGAGCTTCCACGACACCAGGTTTTCAGGAGTGGATTTGTCTCCTCATGGAACAGACAGGAAAAATCCTCCCCAGATGATTTCTGCTAGTGCCTTGATCTGTGACCCATTAATGAACAACTTATTGCAAAAATTACATCTTCACATTTCAAGTTGTTTTGCTTAGGGTGGATGTACTGTTCATGAAAAGATCTAGCTGCCAGAATCAGGGTTTCAACATGCATATTTGCAATGACAAATTCAAAATTCCCTTTCCATTAATGCTCTTGGAGCTGACTACGGACTTGCTGCTGCAGTAGCTACCACTAAATGCCACTAAATCAGTAAATCCATTTATTGGAATAGTCATACAGAACTGCAGCAATGAGACACAAACTTAATCCAATTCAAACCTCTTCTAAGCAGGAAGAAATAAACATTCAGCTCTGTTCCCCATGAAAATTGAGTAAAAAAAGATGGAACCTTAAGGATGTATATGGTAAAGACCATTCAGGAGATAATACAAATAAACCCTGGCAATAACTTAACAGGGACAAGAAGGTGGTGTCCCAAGCACTCCTTTAGCAAAGCACTGAAAACATCTCGGGATTGTCCAAGGCCCGTGATTCAAGACACATCTTCCCATCAGCTCCCTAAAATGCTCGGCAGCAACATCTGGAACCCCTATCCAATTATAAGATGAAATGCAGGAGGATCAAAGAGAGAGTTTCCCAGCTCTCATGAGAACAAGCTGGAGCGTGGGATAATTAGCAGCTTCTGACTGCTGCTAACCACCTCTCACTCGTTAGCATTTTTCCCTGGCCTTCCCACCTGCATGTGCAGTCCCCTTTGCCTCCAGAGGACCGAGTTCCCCTCCACATGTGTCTCTCTTAACCTGCCTGTAACAACAGTTGACCTGACACATCCTGGAAGTTTACAGCGGTCTTTTTTGCTCCTCTCCCCATTAACCAGAGGCAAAGCCTTTTGGGACATGTTTTCACCGCTTGGGAGTGGAGGTGAGGGCAACAGATGGGGGGTGGGGTGGGGGTGGGGTGGGGTGAGGAAAGAAAAAAACCAAAAGGGTTCAGGAGCTCTGGGGATCTTGGTGCATCTGCAGACAAGCAGGCGACACCAGGAGAGAAATACAGCTAAACAATAACAAAGTCATATTTATTTTGCTTCTTGTATTCCCCTCTGTCCAAGGAGTTCTGCTCAGGATGAGAGAGGTGGAATTCACTGAGAAACATTTGCTCGCTGGTTCCCACTTCTTTTTGAACTGACTCATACACTGCAAGTAGCACGAAAGTTTCAAGCCTGAAAAGCACCTTAACAATAGCAAGGAGTCAAGCTGTCAGGAGCAAGACTGAATTGCGAGTTGCTTGCTTGCCCTTGCAAAAGAAATGTGGGTTGTGTGTCTGTCACCTGTGGGGACCCTAGAGTTGCATCACTGGACTGGGTTTAGGTGCCTGCTCTTTTCAGGAAAACAGCTGTCAGCAATCATTCTCTACCCAAGGCACAGACTGGTCCAGAAGGTATAGAAGGGAAAGCTTAGACTGGAATCCCCACCACAACCAGAAGCAAGACCATTTTCCCCATATGCCGTGGCAACTCTCCACAAGACGGGCATTTCCTTCTGGCAAGTCAACCAACGCATCAGGCCTTGCCGCGATGCTATGGGCTCCTGTCCCGTCACTTAGAGCTGGCTCGTGTCACAATCCCAGAGACAAAATCCATGGAGGGACCCAAGTCGCACTGGCTACTGACCAGGGAAACAAACTGATGGGACACACAGGAAAGCTGCATGCAAAGAAAAAGTGAGCTGAAATAAGGGTGAAATGTTAATAAAGCTCTGGAAAGCACCAGCCAGTAACAGCAGGTAAGGTTAGCCTAGGGATTGCGTTCAATTTTATCTTAAAAATCCAACTTTACATGCAGCGAATCAACAAAAAAAGATAATAAATGTAAAGCATGTAACAGTGTCGTCATGTGGATTTTGAGTAATTCTGCATTGGAAACAGCACACTGTGTGGTTGCCAGAATGACACAGCTCTGACCCCATTCTCCAGTCCAGGCTGTCCACTACTTGAGCTTGTCCACACCAGAGCTCTTTGAAGGCAATCCCAGGCAAACCTATCATCTACCGGTGTGACGTGCAGGTACAACCGAGTGCTGAGGTGAGTTACAGCCCCATCCTTTTGCAATCCGCCTTCCAGAGCAGCTCGGCAGAGCCCAACAGCTCCCAGTGCTCATGGAGCGTAAGCTCTGACCGCCGTCTGAAAGCATGGGCTGCAGTCACTGGGAAGTCTGCAAAACCACATTTTCCCCCTTGCTTCACAGACTTCTGAGCTCATATAAGCTCAAATAAGGAGGGGATGAGCTTATCTAGAGTACCAGGAGTTTCAGCTAACTGACGGACAACAGCGGAGGCTGGGACGCTCTAAGAGCGTCTCTAGCTCCACCGAATCAAATCGCGATTAGAAATACACTGGATTCCTTTTCCTCTAACTCAGCTCCAGACTGCTTTTTTAACAACGAGCCTTCCTCCAGCCCTCAGAAAAGCCTTTCCCCTCCTGCCTGGCCCTCGCCAAGCACCGAATGCTCCCGCAGACGCCAGGCCCGGCTGCACCGGAGAGCCGCGGCGACCAAGGAGCGCCGGTGCCGAGCGGGGCAGCGGGACGAAGGCACCGCCGGGCGACGAGGAGCGCTGCCGGCCGGCCGGCCCGTCGCTGCTCGGGAAACCCCCGGCGGGGCCCCCACCGCCGCCGCCGCCGCCGCGGGTTGCTGGCAGCAGCCCCGGAGCCGCAGCGCTGCCGCCGGGGAGAGAGGTAATAAATAACCCGGGGAGCGAGGCGCGGAGCCCGGCGGGCGGCGCAGACTCTGACCTGACAAATACCCACTGGAAAATCATCACCTCCTGCCCCCGGGAGCCTGGAGCCAGCCCCAACCCGGCCCCAGACTAGCGGGGGGGGGGGGTGGGGGGTGGCTGCGCAAACACTGGGGCGCGCAGGAGCCAGCCGGCCCCGCCGCCCGCCCCGTCGAGCCGCGCCGCGCCGCGCCGCCGGGGGTGGCGGCAGCGGGGGCGGGCGGCGGGGCCGCGGGGCCGGGCGGGGCCGGCTGCGGAGGGCGGGGAGGGGGGGAGCCGGGCGGCCCCCGCCACCACACACACACACATACACAGAGACACCCCCCCCGCCCCAAGAGACAGGCAGCGCTTCGCTTCGCCTCTCCCGGCCGGGCTGCGGTGGCTCCAGGCTGCCGAGCTCACCCCCCCCCCCGCGCCGGGACAAGGGGGTCGGGGCTCCCCCCCACCCCCCCCAGGGGCGCAGGGCAGCGGGTGGTGCCGAGCGGGAGTCGTCCCGCACGGCGGGGAGGGGGGTTTTCCCGCACCCGCCGAGGGGAAGGGGTTTCCCAGGGTGCAGGGACGGCGTGTCCAGCTGGTGCATGCCCAGCCCTAGAGCCTCCTCTCACCTGCTCCAGGAGAAGGCAGCACCCAATTTCCCAGGGGTGGCAAGGAGGAAAAAGGGAGGGAAGGACACATGGATGCTTTATTTTCTGCTCCGTGCAATAAAGTGTGATTATAAAGAATATAACAGGGAGCACAGCTTGAATTCCAATTGGTGGAGAGCCTGTTGTTAACCATCAGGGAACTATTTATTCTCTAGCCTTACTGATGCTCCTTGGTCAATAATGATAAAGGGGGGGGGGGAAGGAGAAGAAGTTGAAGCCATTACAAAGAAGCAATCACATTACAGCGAAGCAGCAGCAACAACCCCCTCAGAATCTATGATTCCCTTAGGTCATGTCTGGTGTGCTCAGACCACTGGCCACTGTCAGTATTTACCCTGCATCATTAACCCACCAAACAGGTTTTTTTTTCCTTGCCAGAAATGACTGATTTCTCAAGCCTGATGGCAATCATCATTCGGGAGACAGAGCAGCGCTCCCCTGCTGCTGAACTATCTCCAGTGATATTTAATAAATAAATAAAATAGCTGGATGGTTGACCAGCTCCTCAGGAAAGGGGAAGAAAATGTGTCTATTGGTTGTGATTAAATATTCGCTGCTCCCTAATTCTGACACTTACTCATACGTACAGATATGTGGCATGCATGTATGCTTGGCCTAAGCCCTGATCAACTCACAAAACATTATTATTTATTGTTTGCATTGCTGTTACATCTCAGAACCAGGACCACATTGTACAGACAAAGGACAAAAGGCAGTCCCTGTCCCAAACAGCTAGCTGATGCACTCCGAGACTCTGCTCCTTTCTGCATTACTGAATTCCACGTGAGTTTTGCCAATGTTTCAAATAGGATCAGAGTCACACCAGGCCAGCTTTAGAAACTTCTGGCATCCAAACTGGATGCCAGATCAAAAAACCCAAACACAGCACAGAAACCTAAGCTCCAAGTTTGTTTCCTTTGCTCTGCCACCGGGGAGTTGGTTGTATTTGAAGGTTTGGGTTAACTCCTCCTTTACTCCTCGCTGGCATCATTCCATCACAGGGGCTCCACAAGCCGCGCAGGGCTGCACACAGACCTGAATACCCAACAAAGATAACTTAGGCCATGTTACAACGCACAACCCATGCCAAAAAGCGAGCTTCCGTGTCGTGAAACAGCACTTCACAACCCTCACGGCTGCGCTTCAAACCCCAAAATGGTTCTCAAAAGCTTTTCCTGACTCTGCCTTAGACCCAGTTCCCCGACTGAGATTATCCCTCACTGCCTGCACCACAATTGTCTAAATCACGGCCAGTAAGGAAGTGGGAGAGTGGGGCATTGCTGTTTCTATCATTGTCATGGGTTTCCCATAACACAAAAAATCTGACCCTTCTTGCCATGAACGACATCAGCTCCGGGAAATCCAGGTTTTCTGACAGCTTTGCCACTTCCCACTGGGCATGCAGGGAAAAGTCCTAGAAGCACAGTAATGAGCGAGGGGCAAGAGAGCAGGAGGCCGCAGGGAGGGCAGCTATGGCGGAGGATGAGCTTTCCGGGGGACAGAGCCTGCGCGCTGGCTCCCAGAGCGGACGGAGCACAGCGGAGAAGGCCAACATGGGGCGTACAAGGAGGATCACAGTCACCTCGAAGGAAACAGCAACATTTTCTTAAGGAACAGTCATGGGTTCCTTATTCCTACGGTCTTGCCTCTCCCCTCTTTTTTTTTTTTTTCCTCTGTTACCTGCTGCGGCCTCGACTGGCGCTTCCAAAGGAGCTCAAGGACTGGCCTGGCTTTAAATTTTAATGTGGATGAACCAGTAAGGCCTTGGCCATAAAAAATTGAAGTTTATACATTTCAAAAATACACATATTTTTCTCAGTGAAGACAAAAGGTCAGAGGGAGTGGAAAGCACGCGGGCTCCCCAGCTACTTAGTTCTGCAAGTCTCATTCTGAGACAGCTCCAGTCTCCTTTACATTTCTTTGAAGATTCTGGCTTTAGCCTGCAGAGCAGGTTCCTTCTTCCAGTTTTCTGGTTTGGGGAGCTAAGTTGTTCTGTTACCAAAGAGAGGAGAAAATTTCCAGGGTTCTGGAGACACGGCACTTCACTTCTTTAGGTCTTTCAACCAAGCAACACATCTGACAAAACAGGGCATCTTTTTGCTCAAAACCAAGCGACGGGCTAAGGTTCCTTCAGGTGAACACTGAGACATTATTGGCAACTCAGAAAGCGTTACTCACTTGATCATTGTTATTTGCACATATGTGCCCAAATGTAATCCTGCCTCTTGGGATGTTTTAAGTTGTGGAAATGTCCCTAAATTGTACCTAATTTTAAAGGTAGTGCTCAGTGAAGTTGTTGTAAAGCAGTCCAGGGAAGTTCCTCCTCAACCAGAACAAGGATCAGCCTGCTTTAAGGGCAATCATTAAACGAATCTCTTTAAATAGGCAAGATGAAAATCAAGATCTAGAAGAATAAGCAGGAGAAGGGAGGTACATGGTTCCTTGCTGCCAGCAACAAGCAACTCCTATTGACGCTGTTGTCAGTTATTCACACTCGGCAGCAAAGGAATTGGGGACCATAACCTTGGATAAAAGCTTGACTTGTAGACTTGGTACAACTAAACCCCAATCCTTTTGCAGAAGCCAAGAAATGAGGTTCATTATAGCTTAGACGACACGTTAGTCACTGCTTAGGGAGAAAGCCACGTTTCTTTCCCTGTACAGGGATGCTTGTCTTTCTGCTATGTGATGCAGTCTGTAAGCTCTTTTGGGGGCAGGGGTATAAATCATAATAAAGCCATGGCATGGCATATAAATCATAATAAAGAATAATGATACATAATAAGGATGAATAATATTAAGAGGAGAACCGTGTGTGAGAGAGCACGGGAGCCTCCACACATACATACGCACAACTGTACAAATACACATGGAAAAGGTGGTTGTTAACTGTTTTTCAAAGCAAACATTTTTTTCTCAGTGGATATTTTGCGGTCAACACATCGACCCCAACCTCCTTTCACCACCTTTTCCTACTTGCCCTGCCGCGCCGCACGTGGAAGGCCAGTGAATAGACCTGTGCGGGTATCACCCCGCACGGACATTACAGGGGGCATTTAAAACCACCAGCTCCCCCACGTCCTGTGCCTGTCTGTACACAAAGCCTTCCCTCTGCTTTGGGTTGCACTTTGTCACCTGAACGAGGAGCAGGTGTTACACTAACCGCAACACGCAACCGCCCCTTTCCACCGATGCTTCCAAACAACAGGATAACTCTCTGCCTACACTTCACCACTACTACCGAGAGCATGCCTTGCACAGGGATCCTAACCTGCTAGAGGGCTGCTTGGCTGTTTAGGGAAGATACGGTTCCCTGAAGGCTAGAAGAAACTGCAGGAGATTTTCTGTTACTTCACCCTTTCTGAGCAATTGTAATAAAGGGTACTCAAAAAGCTGCCACCTGGATCACTCTAAATATCCAACCTCACGCTGCGGAGCAAAGAGAACTGGAGAAGAGGAGCACAAATGGCAAGAAAAAAAGACCTCAAGGATCACATAGCAGTTAGAGCAAGAATACAGAAGGGAAAAAATCCTTAGTGTCCAGCAGGACGCCTCATTCTTCATGCAAAACCAATGCATTTACATAAAAGACATGTGGCTGGCTGCTAGGGCAGAAGCAAGGAAGGATGAATAGGGAAGGACACAAAGAGAGAGGTACTGGGAGGTGAGGGAGTTTAGCTGTAGGTAGGAGTCTCCTCTTCTGACCTGTCTAAAGCACCTGGCAGACTATTGGAGCTATTCAGAAAGTCACAAGAACAACAGACAGTAGCACGAGGCATTTTAACTAGTTTTAATACCATGCAGAGTTTGATACACTTCCCAGATCCCAGGATTTATTAAGCATGGCTCTGCTGCTTCCACTTCTAAAGCAATAAAGCTGAAAGTGTCAAAGAAAGAGGTTCCTAGTTGTATTTCCTTTGTTTTGTGGGACCTTTTTAATCTGAAGCTGAATTTAGGAGGCTATGCTGATGGTTCTGCCGCCTGACTTAGGCGTTTGGGAGGGTTTTTTTTCTCACTGTTTTTTCATGCTGGCTGCACAAAAGTCACCAAGCAAGCTGTCCTCTCAGACGAGGGGAATCCTTTGCCCCCACACCCCGCCCAGCCTCTGGCGCTCCCAGGAACCATTGGTAACCTCTGTGCATTGCTGTGTCATTTTTTAACTGCATTTAAACCAAAGGTGCGTAGAACTGGTTTGGTGAAAGTCTGTAAAAGTCTGTAATTACAACTGTATGAACGAGCCTTGTAAAAAGTGGGAGTAACCTGACACAAAGGAGAAGCTGGGAAGCCAGGCCCCCCGCTACAGGAAATCCAAACACAGTGCTATAACCCATAGGCATCTGCTAACACACCCCGAGAAGCAGATAAAACCAGCACCATGAGAGGTTCTCCAGCTGAAAAACATCCCTGCATGTTTGTCTGCAACTGCAAATTCAGGCTCAGGAGCCGGGCTAGAGTAATCACAATTTCAATGTGAAATTAGTGTAGGTGAGAAGGACTGGACTGGGCTGGTCAGGCTGGAGAATCCTGGGCCTTTTCCGAATTCTCAAAGTCAGGGGAGCAAAATGGCAAACTCCCCCCTACCACTGTCCTGCCTTCAGGGCGTCACCACTCAGGAGTACAGAGCTGCACGGGAACAGGGAAGCTCGCTACCGATCGTGCAAGTCTTCACCTCTCTAATGAGGCAGGTGATGGAAGTTCTAATTTCAAATTCTGCTAATTACGGAACTGGATTAGTGATCCAGTTTCACTCTATACAGGTGGGTTTGTCAGTTTGCAGAGAAGGGCGGAAATAAACACGTGTTTGAGATCTTCAGGGCTAGATGCTAAGGTCAGGCTAAGAAATAAATTCCCTAGTGCATAAACAGCACAGCAATCTACCTTCCTTTCCACATCCTTCTCCCTTACAGGTAGATTTGGACCTCTCAGCTCCTCACAAAAACTGGTTGATCTATCACCTGTAGATTAGCCCAATTTTTTTTTGGTGTTTGGGTCAACTGATTCTCCACGAGAGTTTGACTAGAAAACCCCAGGGATTACTGGATTGCTAGCGCGTCTGATTAGCCAAAGGAAACAGGGTGTATGGGTTGGTATAACTTTACAGAGCTGATTAAATCGGGGCTCCTGGTCAAGACACATCCAAAATTATTTGCTGGCTGAGTTAGCCAGTGCCATTTCAGGTACGATGAAAGAGACTGCCCAGTCACTGAATATTAGCAACAGAAACGGCACAAGGGAAAGATGGCTTAGCTGGTTAAATGTGTATTTAAAATGCTGATAGCCCACACTGAGATCCAAGGAAAAAAAATGTATTTATCATTGTTATTAACAGTAATAGAAATAAACCCAGTTTTAATAGCATGCAGGGTTTGATGCATTTCCCAAACACAAGGATTTATTAGCTTAAAGCCTGTGTATTTATTTGTTTCTCTCTCCCCAGTCCTGCCCTCCCCTTCCAACCGTCTTGAATTTTTAATGCACACTGTTTCTAATGTCAGCCGTTTTTCTTGTAAAGGTTTTTTGACATAACTTTATATTGCTACATCCTTTTGTTGTTGCCATTCCCCATCCTTGTTAGAGACTCCACTCCCCTAATGAAGCTCGTCTCCTGCCAGGATAATAAAAGAAAATAGATACAGAGCCGAAGTGAGCGAGTGAGAGATGTGTGCATGTGTGTGTGTCTGATTAGAAATAAGGGTGACACAAAATAAGTGCAATAACAGCTTGTTCTCCAGGGACTCCCAAGGCTGTCCCCGAGAGCTGCAGTTTCTCCATATGGCTCTGTGTGTGTGTGTGTGCACGCACCCATGGGTGTATAAACACACACAGCTCGTACGGATCTAATGCTGTATAGACACGCTGGCACTGTGGAAGGGCATGTTCAGAAGGGACGTGCTGCAGGTGCTAGAAGTAGGGGACGTTTGCCAAATTAAAAAAATAGGACTCAAAGTAGTCCAGTGACTCCCTGGTCCCTACATGGTGGTGGTATCCTTTTAGAGCTTCTCAGCTTGCCGATTAAGCCCGTTCAGTAGCTTTCTAGCCATTCCCTCTCTTTTCTTTCTCCCCCCCTCCCTCCATCATCATGAGCGGCTCATAAACGAGAAGGCACCTTATCCCTGTTGCCATTCAAAAGAACAAACAGAACGATTTTCACAGCCCAGGAAATGACAAAGATCTCTGCTATCCTGCACGTAACACCCCCTCCTCCTTCCCAGCACTGAACCTCCGAAAGCACAGATCTGTCAGTGGCATGTACACATGGGCACCTTTTGAGCAGTAACTGCCGCTGCAAAAAACATATTGTAGCCTGGAGAGGAGCCCCATCAACTCTTTAATGCCTTCCTACAGCCTCTTGTGCTCTTCTGGGGCAATTCATGGTCTCACTATAAGCTGTCTTAAAAATCAGCAAACTCTACAATCCTTCTTTCTCTTCTGTCCATTGAGAATAAGAAACTTGATGTTTCTATAACTTTCCTCAGACTTCTAACAACTTCTGTAGGTCCTTGATAACTAAGTCTCACAATTTCAATGCGATGGAGGTTGTCAGTGATTACACTTGTATTACAGTTGGATAAAACAAGAGAGAACTTAAATAAGGTTCACAGAACAAGGAAGCTGCAGAGTCAGGGAAAGACCTGAGGTGTTGTGACACCAGGTCCTCCTCTTTCTGATACACAATGTCTTCTGCTCAATGTTAATGTATGCTAAAGGCTATGCAAGACCTCAGTGGCTAATGTCACTTACCAGAAGAAACCTCCAAACTACTCTGAGAAGCTCAATCACTATGGGTGTTACTTAGCCCAGACTGGTAAAATTTAAAAAATATTTGAAAAGGCAACGAAACCCAAAACCCCTTAAAAAAAGATCAACTGCCATTACAATTTGTCCTGCATTCTGTATTCCTGCCTGGTGCAGAATGCCAGCAAGATTATTCTTGTTTCCACAGCGGTGCTTCAAACAGATGCTTTTCGGTGTTGAAGGCGCGGAATGTGTATACTCTGCCTGCTGCTGCTAAGATGCAGAGAGCCAACTGTCTCCCCGAAGGTACTGGGAATCGGGCTTGAGTGTTTCAGCTGAAAACTCCAGTTTTCTCGCCCAACAGTTGCTGGGATGCAGCCATACTGTCAGCACAGGGAAACAACTAGTTCTGGTACTTCAGAACTAACAGAGGCAGCAAAGCAGTTCAGGCACACAGGATCCTGCCTCTCCTTCCAGAAATGGTTTAGACACATGGCAGCACAAGTCTTGTTTAGACTGTCCATAACAACAGGGACGACGGGGGTGGCTGTTGGTCCCTCTCCTTCCCAGAAAGTGGAGCACAGGGTGAAAAGCAGTAACTGGTGAGCCATAGCTCCGCTATAGGAAATGCCTCTTTAAAAGTTGTTTGCTATTAGTCAGAAATTTTGAAAAGGGTCCAGCAATGCACGTACACGTACCCTGAGCCCAAGCACACTTACAGATTACCAGTCCTCTTGGATGCTTCAGAAAACCAGATACCTATTAGATACCCGTGCAGCAGTATTTCTCGGGGACTGGTTTACTGCATACTCCAACAGACACAAAGAGGACTGGGTCTCTAGTTGAAATAGTAATGAGCAGAAGAATCTGTTTTGACTTGTTTCCAGTGGGATATCCAGCTTTTAAGCACATCAGACACATTAACGTGAGGAGAACCTCTACATATTTGTGGCTTTCGACATCTGAAATATTTACAGCTGTCTATAGCTCTACTCAGTTGTCTGTAGCAGTGCCACATACTTCAGAACTCAAGAAAGCTCCATCTATTTCTTCCTATCAGACCAACTCTAAAATTCAGAACCCAGAGTCATTATGTCTAGGCTTGGTTTACACACTAGCTCTACACTGAAAAGCTTAATTGAAATTTCAGGTGGAAATTAATCTAGTCACCTCTTGTTCTCTAATGGATTTTGATCTACTTCTCCACACTGTGACAAATTTCTGGCACGGTAAGTGATGTCTGTTTTAAAGAAGGCCATAATTATGAAGTCTACAGGGAACTGTAGGTCAAGGCAGAGACGCAATGACATAGCTCTTACTAGACCAGAAAAACAGGAATGACTAGGACTACTGACACACTGCAGGAACAATGACAGATCAGTAAGGAAAATACTTGCAGCATGCAAGATCTGGCTCTGTTTTGTCCTCTTCAAGCTGTATTTTCATAGCTATGGAAAACATCCGACTAATTTTTATAGCCAGAACACAATTCACTGTCCTCCTTCCAAAATTCTGGCTGGAAATCCCAGAAGCACTCTCAAAACAGGAACACAGTACCTGCAAACTGATGGGGTAATCTAACTAGCAACTTTTTGTCATCAGAATCCAGAAAAGCCGACTAGAGTAGAAGCAAAGGGCAGCTGAATTTAGGCATGCTTTTAAGGAAAAATAGAAATATTTGCATATGTCTGCATATTTGTGAGCAGGCAAGTACAACCCAACAGGTCACAATGATCAAGACCCAGTCTCGACACACAGCCTAGAGATAACCAAGCACCGGGAATGATGAAGTGCCGTTATTTCTGTAAAAGGACAGGTCGCAGTTCTATGCAGTGCCACCAGTTTTGACAGAGCAGAGTAATCGGCGAGATCAACAGACTGCTACATGAAATGGGGAATCCGAGCTCCAGGATGGATGTGGCTCTTGGAGTAGAAGCATCCCAAAGAGGTAAGATCTTGTCTGATTTTCCCCTTAATTTGCTAATGCCGAACAGGCGACGCAAGTTGTCCCTTGCGCACAGCGTAACGCTGCAACTTCAGCATCTCTCTTCAGTCCCAAACTCTGTACTGGCCTTTCATTTCTACTTTGAATGCTAGCCCTCCCTCATGCAACCCAGAAGCTATGCCAAACCACGGTGGGATGTAGGAAGGGTGGTCTGTGGCACCCACAAATGAGACCAAGAGCGTGAGACCAGCACATTCTTTTTCCTCTCATCACCTAAGGCAGCAACGCAAGCCCTCTACCCTTTCTCCCTGAGTCACCTCCTGGTACTTTCATGAATTGGAGACAGACAGAAAGGCCTCTAGTTTAAACGAGTGGAGCCTGGTGAGTGATGAAAAAAAGCTGCTGTCTGACCAGATTATTGCCTCTCTCCATGCTATGCCGTCTCCTCACAGGCACACACACCACACGCACTCACGCAGAATCGTGCCAAAGCAAACAGGAGCAGTCACAAGCGGACAGCAGGGGTGTGCTTGGTGCTGTGGGGTAGCAACGAGGAGATCAGACAAGGGGGCATCGAGATGATGGATGTAGACATGAAAGAACATGTGTGTGTGGAAGATTGAGGGCTCTTTTGTCCGCAGAAGAATGGTGTAGATATTAGGAGAGTCAGAGAGAGGTTTGGTATGTAAGTGGCTCATTTTGGACCATTGAAATCCCCTCCACTATCATGTCATCGACTTCCAAAGAGCTAAGATTTCTTCCCTAGCATATTTATCCTTCCCCTATAATTGAACTGTGTGCCTCTGCTGAATCCTGACACAATCCCCTCCAGCTGAATTACTGGTACACGCTGCAGCCCAGAGGAGTCACAATTCCCAGATTATACCAGCTCACAAGAGACCATGATCCAGAAGGTCCCAGGTCCAGCCATGCTTAAAAACTTCCTGGGGCAGCTGCCACACTGAAGAATAGCAGAAATACAAATAGCAAAGGTAAGCATTTGTGGTTGCTGGTAATCTCTCAAACAAGACAAGATTCACCAATCTGTTGAACCTATTGATAACCAGGACAAAAAAGGCTTGGACACTGTGATAAGCCCGAAAACTAGAAAGTTACATTGCCTTGGCAGTGGCTTAGAACCTATAATCCAAGCCAGTCCATTGATCTGCTTTGCTTCTGGCATCACCTGCATTACTCTGCCAAGCTCGGAAGCTAAACTCACTCATAAGCACGATTCAGCGCGCACCCAAGGGGTCTGTGTGTGGCCTCCAGAACAGCTGAGGTTGTGCAGCATCATTGGTTTACCCCTTCCTTTCTTGCAGAGACAGCCCTGAACCCAAGCTAAGAGGTAAAGCCACAGACAGTGCCCTCTGGATACTGTGGATCTCGCTCTGGGATCCCAATGACCAACACAGAACAAGCGTTGCGTTGTGCCCTACCATCCCCGGTTAAGAGCACCATCCACAGTGGCCGTTATTAAGTGCTTTTGTGGAGCTACGAGCCAACGCATGGAGGTCTAACAAGCTTCACAATAGTGGCTGAATGCTCCAGATTTCTTCCTGGAGAAGTGGAAGCCACTTTGGGGCTGAATAATCCAGGTGCTTCCCGAGTGCTTCAAGAGACGTAATGGAGAAGCAGGAACGGGAGGTTTATCTGACTGACATTAACTGCACAGACCCAGCACTGTGGCCAACGTGCCTCAACCAGAGAGGAAGATAAAATCCCTGCCACAGAGAGCCTTCAAATTCAGGTCTGATGCATACTCCTTTTTTTTTTTGCACCATACCATCCAAAACCAGGGGCAACTTCTCAAAGACGGCAGGACTCTAGAACTGCATTTTTCTGAATAATGGAAATATTCACACTTTAGTACAGACTCAACTCATTGATTTTCTTCCTCTACTGACTTTGAGCAGGAACCTTGAAGGCTACACCGTAAGCTTTGCAGAATGGGGGACCTCAAGAGGATATGAAAACTGTAAATGGGACCGATCATGTGTCTAAAGCGTACGCTCCTCTTTGTTACAGAACAGCACACTTGCTGTCGTTCTGGACAGCATCTAACGTACACTCAACTAACGGTGATAGCAAATCGCAGCGACAACTGCCCGTTGTGTCTTACACATAGCAAGGTGCATAGGTGAGCGTGCTCTTGAAAAGCCCTTCTGCCATAAAAGCGAAAGATCTACTGAGACCTCTTCCAAATCCAAACCAATATATCTGTCCCAAGGCAAGTTTTGATCAAGGAGCAGAAAGAGAGTCATGAAAACCACAATGACATTAAGACACAACTATTGGTTTCACACAAACAGACTCCTGGGTGGCAGTATGAAGCCAAGAAAAGAAAGAATGGGTCTTTCATGGGTAGATGGATCATATGCTACACAACCAGCAGTTCTGAAGGGAAGATGATATTTTTCCCTGTGGCTGTCCTGAATAGACAATGGGACCAGCAGTGTTATGATCTAAGACAGACAATGGACACAGGCACGGTGGCACTGTCTGCAGAGCAGTTATTTAAATGGACAGAATCCATACAAATTTTTTTTTTTTTTGAGGGGGGAATTCGTTGTTGTTGTTTGTTTTAATTGAATTCCATCAGCAGGGCAAAAACCAGCCCTGCGGAAAAGACCCCATTCGCAGAGATGCTAAAGGACACCCAGCAGGTTCACAGCCGCTGTGTAACACAGCCCAGCCAGCTACAGTTTTAATGCTTAGGAGGTGCAGGCTGTGCTGTATTAATATGCAAAGTGTGCCTGCCTTCCCAATTAAATGGAAAATGCTATGATTAAAGGCAGTCAGAAGATATTAGATGGATAGTGCTGAACTACGGGCTTTATTTCCTACACACAGAAGCCCCACAGGAGTGCTGATGGAGTACATGCCGGGGAGATTACCGAAGGCGAAACGGAGCTGGGAAAGGAAAAATGCTTGGATACGTAGAAGGGGGAGAAAACGAGGAAGCTGTTTACAGGAGGACTGAATTAACACAGTACCTCATCCCGGTCTCTCAGACATGGGCCCTCTGGGCCACACGTATCTGGAGGGAAACCAAGCACCGCTGCTCACAGAAGCCAAATTCTGGCCCATCGTTTTGAGGGAAGAAGGCCTCAGAAGCTGACTGAATCACAGCATATGGCCCAGAGAGCTTCACAATTCACAGCTGCACAACCCTGAGGCAAAGCTCAGAGGGGACCGGCCTTTCCTATGCCCCCTCTTTCCTTGTGAGCATCAGCATGTTCTCCTCTCCCACCTACCTGGGATGGGAGAAGAAAATACAGCGGAGAAGTACAGCGTGCTGGATAATTTACAATTAAACCCACGAAGATGAGAAGATAAACCAGGAAACATTAATAACCGATGGTAGAGTTCCCTTTGCCTTGCTGTGAAGGGCTCGCTCTAAATCACCCACGTAGCTTTAACCCTCCTGGCTCTGCTCTGCATCTCAGCCCCAGGCCATGGAGCCAGTTCCCCTCCACTTATTCCTCCTTCCCGTCTCTGAACACTGCTGCACCCTGTCACCGACGCACTCTGTGCCCGTGTTTCATGACTTGCATTTAATTAAAAGAGATGGCAAAGTCAGGTATATTTATGGGGGCTTCTAATCCTCACACTTACATTTTCAGTTGCTATGGGTTTCCTTCCAGAGTCCGCTCTTTCTCCCCCACCCCCACCACGTAACGTGCACCAGAATAAAGTCTAATAAATTCTGCTATGTAATTGGCTGTATATTTTAGGGGTCCATCTATCCCAGTGCTGTGAAAACAGAGGCCTTCCAAAAATTACTATAGGGGCAGAAAACCCTGGGGGAGGGAGTCCAAAGTGCTTTATTTCCTCAGATGGCTGCTGCTAAATTGTTACAGGTACAAGGCTGGAGTGCTGAGTGGAACAAAGCCAGAGCCAGTGGCAGCTGCGGTGTCACAGGACAGCACTTGAAGGAAAGCAGTTGCCAGAAGTTGCACCTTTGTCCAAACCCGAGTTTGCTGTCCTCTTTGCCCGGCTGAGAGCAAGAGAACCACCACAGGGGATAACCAGAGGGCACTGCCTGCCTGCCCAGTGTGCAGTTCCAGTCGGGTACAGGTGCCTGGTGGATATTAACGCAATAACTCTTCAGGTTCTAGTGCTGCTCTCACCTGCTCACACTACAGACACACCGAAAAGCCCATGATACTCTTTCAATGAGCCACTTCCACCACAGACGCTCCTAGAAAGGTTGGGAAAGCGGTCTCCACATTTTAAGGATCACAGAACTTTAGCTGCTCCTTGTCTTTAGGGAGGGATGCCTTTTAGCAGCAACATGCCCCCAGGTGAAGCCAGACAGAAGAAAACACGCACATTACTTCTAGATTGCCAGCTTAGCTCCAACATGGGTTGGCAGAGCTACCTGTGATGATGGCACACGTTACTGACCTACCCTCTTAACTGCAGAGCTGGTCATAGCAGGTAGGATGCAAGGTATGTTGGAGTCAGCTGTGTGGAGGAAGCCTGCACTGCTGTCTGTTAGAACCCTTTGGGAGATAAGGAGAAAATATTGGTTCAGCACACTGCAAGAGTATGAAATACTTTTCTGCTTTTTTTTTTATGTGCATCTAGTCTAATGGACTAATGCATACAACTGAGGGGTGTTAAAAAGGTGACATTTATGCAAATGAAAACACTGATGATACATGAACATTGTGTGCTGTATTTGAGGAGGAAGCTCCACTCAAAATACTCGAAATATTGCTAGCAGCTCCACATCATCCCAGGACTCTTCTACACGGAGCTGTAAAGAGGAAATGTGCATACACAAGAAATTATCTGACCTGTTCTACCAGCATTTAGGATGACACATCTCTACGGACGACACTAGAAACTGTCCATATGCAATGGCAGCACTCACAGGTGGGCCCGCTGCACCACTCTTAACATCTTCTGCACTTAGCAGGATTTACTGGTTGTAATCTTTCTTCACACAAGGAAACCCTTCTGCCTGAGCACCCACACCTGATATCAGCGGAGCAGTCTCCCCTCATATCCAAACTCCCAGTGACCCACAGAAATTTCAAATCCTCCATTCACTGCTGAATCCAAATAAAACACTGCAAAACAAGAGGGCAGGAGAAATTAGATTTCCTCTGGGTTGTTAAGTACAAGAAGAAAAATACATAAGTAAAGAGAAAGGGATTCTGTGAAGTTGGCACGTATGTGCCCACCCTGAAAACACACAGAATTATGGCCCAAACAGTACACCTGAATGCCACTGCACAAACTCTTCTATTTTCCCATCATTTCTCCATGATGGTAGCAGAAGCTAACACCCCTTAATTCACAGTTTTCTGCATTCTAAGTTTATATCCAATGTTAATGTTATTTAAATGTCACCTCATTTTTTTTTCTTCTCTCTCCTGTAATTTCATGCTGGGTTTCTTATTTCCCTCCATTTTTTAAAGAGTAGTTTATTAAGAAAAGCTGACTGTACCTCCACTCTGTCTGCTGGAACAGCACTGAAGAATAAAAAACCCACCTCACAGGAGACAGTTTTATTCTGTTGATCGGAAGTCTGCCAGCCCAATTTATGATTGGACATAAGATCTCCAAATCTGAATTTATGTGTTGTAGTATAACGACAGGTCAATGAGATTAAAAGTATGTTCATGAGAGAGCTGTAAGGCAATTTGAGTTTCATGGTTCTGTGGTGATTGGGCATTCAGTCTAAGAAAACCTGCGTTAATAAAACACTTGCAGTCCCCGGGAACAATCTGCACATTATTCATTATTGCAGCCTGGCTGCGGTCGCCTTCACCAACACCCCCTCACCATAAAGAAAGAGAGAGAGAAGAAAAGCAACTCTCCCCCTCCTCCCTATTCAGATGAAGCCATCAGGGAGATAGTGCCATTGATAACAAATGGGTTGAATTAACAATAGAAACACTTTTCTTCCTTATCATATGGTTCACATAATCAAAAGGGGGAGGGGGAATGAGAGGGGAGAAGAAAAGTCTGAGCCTCACATATGGGTCTCCCCCACCAACTGAAAAATACACGGACTAAACACGGACCAGCAGCTTCTAATCACATACAGAGTAACTCCCTTGCCTTCAAGGAACCCTGTTTATTGAAGAAACACCAGCCCACAAACCTTAAACACAGGGCTTAAACGAGTCTGAGCCAGGTCACACGAGCTTGCGTAGGTCATCTGAATCAGAGCCAACCCGCCTAAGTCACAGACACGGGCCTGGCGGCTGCGTTTGGACCCAGGGCCAAAAAGGCTCGCCGTCGAGAACACCGGCTTGGGCTCCAAAACAGGGCTGGTCTGGCCCACAGGTTGGATGTGCCAAGTCCTGCAAACTCTGGGTTCAAATTCAAGTATCTCTCAGGGCCGGAACCCAGGCCAAAATTTAGGTTCAGTATGTTATCACGGTCACTTTCAGGTGAAGCTCAGATCTTGATCTAAAGTTACCTGTGGGCTCCAAGTTGTTTGCTTCTACCATTCTAGTTCACCTTGCATCTCCCTGCAAATAACTACTAGTTCAAGCCCAAGTCAAATTCCTCATCTTGCTTTGGCCTCACACCCAAACTCCTAACTACTCCTACCTAGCACAGGAACGCCGCCACCCTTCAGATTACACAAAGCACCATGTAAACAGAAGGGAACCTGCAGCAAATCCAAAAGTCATCATCTTTCCTCTTTAAGATGTTTCATTCTTCATCAATGCTTCCTTTCTTCATCATCATCATAAAGATTTTAATTCAAGAAAGATCACAGGTGGCAGGGAAAATGTTTCACGCTTTGTTTCCATATGGACTCTGTCTAAATAAACCAAACTCCTCATGCTCCTTTTCCCCATGCAAGTACAAGGCCGAAATTCACCTTGGCCTGATTTAAGAAGGGCTGAGAATCCACAATTCTAGTATACTTCAGTAATTGCTGTAGGTGCCAGGCCCTTCTGAATATTAAGTACAAATGCTGAAAAACTACAGCAGAAGCATATGGAATGCAACACCAGCAGCCCTGAGGACAAAGGAAGGATGTGAAGAAAGGAGCCTGGAAAGGGCCAGGGCCAGAAGATGACAGGGAGCTGCTATTTTTCTGTGCATTTTCATAAATAAAGGTTCACTGTGCTGCTGTTTGACTATTCCAACCACTGTGCAATGGAGTCCCAAATCAGAGATCCCTGTGTACCTACGGAGCTGTTACTCCTGAAGGGGCCAGAAAATGTTTGATGAGTAAACTCATCTCTTGATAGGCAATGAGATACCAGGACGTTCCTGTTTCATCATTGTTTAATCTGTTCTGTTGTCAGGCAGGGCACTGGGCCAGGAAAAGTTCCCATTGCCTCAGCTTCAGGGGTGGACTGGCTTCAGAATTTATACAAATAAAAGAAGAAACGAAAAGCGCCGGCAGCACCAATCTGATTACAGAGTCATTTATTTTCTGGTCGTTAATAATTTGTGCAATAAAAGATTGCGTGCCTTTCTGAGTTAGTAGGAGTTATTGGCACAAATTTCCCTCCACACTGGTGTGAGTCTGTGCTTGGAACATAAATTATTAGTTTCTTATCGCACTCCTCCTCATTTTTCATGCTGCCACGGCGAGATCGCCAGAAGCCAACCCCTCAGTCTCGGTCTTATTTTATGCTGCGTGAGAAAGGCAGCAAAGATGGCTATTCCTGCTTTAATTACACAAACTCACTTTTGCATTGCCTCTCCCCCCGTCCTCCTCCCCACCTGAATGCGGGCAGGTCTGTGCACTGGGTGTATGCCGCTGTCTGCGGGGACAGGCAGGTTCTCTGCCATTTGCCAGCGACGTTTCTAACGAAAGCGCTGTTCTTTGACAACACTGTGAGTAAAGAAATGACAGCCTTCCACCACCCTGCCAGCTTCTATCAGGTATCTGTTCGGAATACTAGCGAGAAGGTTGCATGCGTGCATCTCGGTGCGAGGACAAAAGGAGACTGGAACTCGTAGCGCCCTTGAAAGAGGAGGAGGGAGGCCCCGGCACAGCGTCGGGTCGTACACAAGATGGCTGGATCTCCAGCTGCAGGTTAAGACACTTGAGTCCTGGATGTAGCTGAGGAAATGCTTGGGCTTTCTCTTCCTACAGCATTAAGCGGGTGAACGATAAGACTGCCTCAATGCTCCTCTGTAAAAGGGATGCTTTACTCACATCTCCAAAGTATTTGAAGTTCAGTGGGGGAGACACACTGAGGATTAAAACTCATTTAAAAGCTATCAAAACATCCTTTCTGTTTCTCTGACACACAGTGCTGAAATGCTCTTTAGTGATGCTAATTGTTTTGTTAAATACAGCAGTTCACATATAAACCACAACAAAATTCTTGGACCTTTCCATATGTCAGCCTCATGGTCTCCTCCATTCAACTTGTCTCCTTCAATTGTGTCCCAGGAACATTTGCACCAACATCTGCTTAACTTCAAAAGAAGTACTGACAGATTCAGACGACAGAGCATGTCTGGCATCTGCAAACGTACTTGCCAAGGGCTGTGCAAACCGTAAGCTTCTACAGAGAAGTCAGGAGGTGCAGGAGTAGCTTTCCCTTCTCTCCACTGAAAGACAACTACCCACCAACTGAGAGTGCTTTTCTATGCAGCGCCCATTCACAGCAGTCTTTGGGTCCACGTTCTCTTACTCTCTCCTCACACGCTCCACTGGCAACTCTAGTCACTCCTCTGGTCACAGCCAAAGCCCACTACTCTCTCTCCCAGATTCCTGAAATGCTGAATATCTGCTGTATAAACCAGGCCGCAGAACTCCTTCAGAACAAAGATTTATAGATCACAGTAGCAACTCTTCGGTCTATCACAAAATTATGCTACCAGACAGCAAAAAGAAGCTTTATGTTAGCAAAAGCAATCATTGTGCACCGTGTCCATGTGTCCTGGTTAGTGGACACAAATCCTGGGCTTCTCCCCGATTCTCTCACTACCAGGTTCACATATCCCATGCTGTTTGTCATTGCTACTCTGAAAAAAAATGAGTAAGCAGAAGGTTCCTTGGCTGCAGAAAGACGCAGAAATAAGGATGCGATTGAGCCACTGGGTTCAAACCCAGATCAACTGAGAGGGTACCTGAAATCAGGGCTTCTGATTCATTGCATTTAGAAGAAAGGCTGAATGCCCCTTCAGGACCTAGGGACCCAAAATCATGGGAATTTTATTGTAAGTCCTTGGGACACGTAAATTTCTACCCTTGGAGGAAAAAACACTGAAAAAACCACTTCATGGAAATCTTACTAGGCTTTCAGCAGGCCCCCAGATTGTCTTATGACATTTGGTGCATTAGAGGACAGTTCCCAAGTGCTCCAACAAGCACATCTTCGCTCTTCCTGTGGTCAAACAGATTTAAGATATTTATCACTCCTTTTCCCGCTTCCCAAGAGAACCCCCTTTATCACAACCTTTTTCAAATTTGTTTTGCTGCCATCAAGACCTGCCAAGGCCACGCTTCCTGTAAAGCGGGTTGGCAGCACGCCACAGGCAGGACTTGTCAAAATACTCTCTCCGTGCTGCCTCTTGGAGGACCCCCGTCTGGCAACACTTCCATGCCCTCCCCAATTCCTTAGTCACATCCCTCACTGAGACAGCTGGCCGAATACCAGCTCTCATGCAGAAGAGGAAACCAAACTGCAGAAGAGTTTAAAATTTCTGGTGAAGCAATGACGAGACATTGAGGGGAGGTTACAGTCAAACTTGTCCAGCAAAGTTTCCGTGGGTTTGAAAACAGCAGGCAGATACCTCAAGAAATTACTTGACAGCCAACATGGAACTGGACTTTGGTGACCAGCTGAAGGTTAAAAGCAGGCTGACAGCTCTTCAGCTGCATATCTGGTCACAAACCATTCTCAAACAAGTCCCTGGAAATGCGGTCTGCATCTTTTGCTCAAACCTTGCCAGCTTAATCTGAATAGTAACAGAGAAATGGTCCCACAAGGCTAAATGCTATCAGTGTAGGACCAGCCAGGAAGATAAATTAAGCAGCACACGTGGCTGAGACCCTTTAAAAGAAGCAGCGCACTTCCTATTTCCACATATCGTGAAATCTCAACACTAGAGTAGCAACACTGGCAGGAGTTCCTCAGTCACTCTCTTCCTAAGAGGTCAGCGCTTCAAACAGATGTCCTTCTCCAGATCCCTTTCTCTTCTTTTTTTTTCCTACAGCCAGCATGCCATTGATTTAATTCATGATGCTTCTTTGCACAGCAATGGCAACCATCATCTGAAGTTCACGAAACGCTTGGCAAACAGTCCTTTCTCAGCTTTCTGTAGTACTGTGGGGAACCAGGGAAGGACCAAACATGGGCAAATATTAGTATGATTTCTGATATGCATGGCAGTAATGTCACAAAACCCCCGTGCTTTAGGAGCAGTGCCCCAAAGTACCAAGAACCTCATAAAAACATTTTGCTATTTAATATTCTTGAATATTCATACATAGTTGAATTTCCAAATCAATTTCTTATCTCTAACCGGCCTTTGTTTTTACACCACAGTGTTCAACCCAATGGATATTTGCTGCCTTACGATTCTGTGCACAAAGTTTCAGATAAATCAACTTACTACCCTCAACTTGTCTGTAGAAAAACCAAGGCACAGAGCAAGCATTTGGCATTTCGGAATCAAGAGACAGGAACAGCAGATAACTGTTTCCTTACACACAGGCAGCTCCACATGACCAGACTGTTATAAAATGGACCATGCATGTTTACTTACTACCTACTAAGCATAAAATAATTCAGTTCTCTTCCTTATATATAATGATACTTAACTTCAATATTTCTAGAAGGGGAACTGTTTCCCCCCATTTCTGCCACCCTTCCCAGCCTGGGCTTTGCACAGATCTCCTGAAAAATCTGCCACTGTGCACGCACAAGCTGTATTGCACTTAATGAGGCACTTCAGGTTCAATGAGGTCCTTCGTCTTTTCAGTTCTAGCTCTGTGCTTCTCCCTTCCAGGCATCTAAGTTGGCTCCAGCACGATCTTCATTACGGCACTTCTTTTTCCTTAAATTATGGCCCCATGGTTCCTTTCCCTCCTGCCTGAGGCAAGAGGCTCAGGGGTTAGAACTCCCGGGTTGTTTCCAGATCTGTCACCCAGCCCTTGTGACCTTGACAACAAGCGAGGAAGGTGGCATTTTTCAAAGCTGGGTGCCTAAATTTAGGCACCTGACACAACCTCATTTACTGAGATTATTAGCATCCATAGCCCTTATTGAAAAAGAGCAATAATTATGACAGTATCCAGTGTGTCACACTTCTGTCTCCCCTCCCGCTTTCATTAATCCCAACTGTGCATCTCTCCCTTCCTTTAAGAGCCAAACCTCTATCTTCAAACCCAGTATAACCTATACTCCCAGTTCTTCTGGAAGGTACACTCTACTGTCAACAAATCCCTCAATGTACGCCTAAAAGGTTAAATGAGAACCATGCTGGTATCGAGCAATGCATTGACCCACCTTCCCTAATCCTTAATACACCACCAAAGCAGGAAACAGAAGCTTCTTGAATTTTTCTCATTGGGATCCACAGTACTTTTAACATTCTCAGCACTCCAACCAGAAAGAATCATACACATGCTTGGACTGTGGACTATAGCACGTATGTATAAAAATGGACACAGCTCAGTTTTTAACTGACCTCACAATAGGTCCATAAAGCATGAAAACTGAACCTTCCAACCAAACACTTTACATGCACGCCCTTCCTACAGACCTGTAAACCCCTCAGAGAGGGCTCTCTTTTAAACTGCACGGGGACCACACACCTTCTCGTTTTAGGAAAAAAAAATGTACCGAAAAATTTGTGCTATGGATGCGTAACATTTCAAGGCGTCTGTTCGGTCCTCTCCCCAGGGATACAAACCAGTACGTTATTATACTGCACATGTATGGTTCTGCATCAGACGGACTTTGTGAGTAATCTGATTATCTCTTCTGTGAAATCAGAAGAGCCAGGGAGAGAGGTTTTACCCTAATCCTAGCGCCATCTCTGGGAATGGTTTGTCGTGCAGAACTACTTAACAACGGGAACGGGAATTACGGGAGGGTGGTCCTGTTTTCCACGGGTATCTCCATGAGCAGAAATCGGGGTATGGGGGTTCCCAGCGAGGCAGCACCCCCGGGGCCCGGCCCGGCGCCTCGGCACCGGAGCCACCCGCGGAGCACCCACGAGTCCAGCGGGATGCGAGGGGGGTGGCCGAGCGAGAAAAACGGGAGGAAAGAAGAAACCCCGAGCGGGACCCCCCGTGGGGCCCGGTCCGGCCGCGCTGGGGCCCGGCAGCGCTGCCTGGGGCCGGCCCGGCCTGGCGCCGCCCGGCCCCCCCCCGCGGCGCTGCCGCCGCCGCCGCGGTCGGAGTCGCCCTGGCAGCGGAGCCGAGGCGGCGCTGAGCCGCCGACACGGTTCAATTAGCGCGGCGGCCCCGGCCGGGGCCTCCCCCGGGGCGCTGCGGGGCACGGCACGGCGCGGCCTACGCGCTCCCCGGGCGGCCGGGGCCAGGCAGCCGGCGGCGCGGCCGGCGCTCGGCGGGGAGCGGCGGGCGGGGGGGAGGCTGAAAAGGGCGATAGCCTGGAAACGCACACGCTTGGCCAGAACGGCTGCACCCCCCGGGAGCCCCGCACCCAGGGAGCGGCGCCGGCGGAGCCCGGGAGGCAGCACCTGGGGGGGGGGAGTGGGGTGGGGGGGTGCGGAGGGAGCCGGGGCGCTCCGGGAGGCCGCGAAGCCCCGTGGTCGCACCCGCTGAACGCACCCGCGGTGAAACGGGGCTCAAGGCTGGGGAAGCGCGGCAAGGGCACACGGAGAGCAAGAGGGAGCGAAGGAGACGGAGGCACAGGTGTCCTGCTGCGACACGCGTGGGCCACCTCCCAAAAGGGCGAAAATAAACCACGGAAGCTGCCCGTGGAAATAGAGTCAAGGCCGGCAGACCGAGCACACGGCGCTGGGGCTTTGTCTTCGGTACACGCAACCACAAAGCACCAACCTCAAGGAATTCTCAGGGCAACAGGGAACAGCACCACACATGGTGGCCTCACCTTCAGGAGCCGTCACGGTGCGTTGCTGGCACACAGCGCAGGGTATCTACCGTGATCCAACTGCGCCAGCGCACACCAGCGCACCGCTACTGCCGTTTTGCACATCCGTATTGGTGCTGTTCTAATATTTTAGCAATGAGCAGCTTCCGTCCTGAGATATTCCCATTTCTGTTTTGACCCTTGGACAATAGGGACAGGTGTCAGACAGAGCAGAAGTCTTCTAAATTATCAAGTGGCACGCTCCAGCCGATAGAAAAGAGTCCCCAAGCACTGGTGGTGCGGCAGAAGGATGAAGTCACGATCACAGCCCCGTCCCTTCAAGCCACATCTGCCAGAAGGATCTCCACGCCTAGCAAGACCTTTCAGGCACTAAGCATATAGGTTCAAGATTCAATTTTCCCCATTTATCCTACACGATAAATCCTATCCTACTACTACTCCGCCATAGGTGACATCCATTCATCCCAGTCCTCACCGCCACCCACCAGAAGCTTTGCAACATCAGGTACAACACAATGACACAGGGCTCAAACTCCTGCTGTCCTCTGCCCGTGTCTCTCTTCTTTCAGCATGATGGACCATCTTTAAGAGAGATGGGTCTCCATTGTACAAGAGATGAAACTGGGGCAAGCATGTTCTCCTCTTGTTCCCGCACACAGAGATGCAGTGGGAAAGTAAGGAAGATGATGGAAGTTGTTTCCCCTCTGCATGTTCCCTTTTCCCTCTGTCAGCACTTCCCTTAATCAGAAGATCTGATGCAATCCCACAAAAGCCAGCTAGTTTAAAAACTACATTAGGACTAGGAGTGTGTTTTAATCACCACCTTGCCTGACCTGACAGGTTTCAAAGATGTCCTGCTTCTGGCTTCATCTTCAAACAGTTAAAAAATATTTCCTATATAATAGGAAGGGCTTTTTGTATTTCAACAAGACAGTTAAAAATCTCACTCATTTATCATCATGGTCCCACTTTCAATTTTGCCTTCCTGGAAATCATTTTGGGACGGGAAAGACAGATTGTATCTCGAGCCATGACATTTCACTAAAATGCCATCACTTCTCATCACAAAATGATGGTGTTTTGCCCCGTATCATCAAGTCCTATATTGGGAAGATTTTTTTTCCTCTCTTGAGTTTGCATTGCAGCAAAAATTAAGCCTAACAATCGACAAAGTATCCAACTAGACTCAGCCTCTAACACCGGTCCAAAACTGGGACAAAACTTAGCGTGGTTATCAAAGTCCCCTTCTAGCTGACAGTACACGGACTGGGGAAAGAAGCGGTACGTCACAAGCACCATTCAGCTCTAGCACCAAGGGATATGACACTTTATTAAAGTGGAGTTGTGTCCACTTAGCTACAGGAAGGCGTTTGATCTCGTTGTTGTGCAATACATAGGAACCAGATGGCGTGGAAGGAGCTGTTACGCCTGAGATATTTAACCTGAACTCTGAATATACGTCCTGACTTCAGACTGTTCCAAGTCCCTCGTTCAAGAAAGACTTTCTTCAGAATGAAGCTAATTTTCAAAATCAGACGCTTTCTGAGGATAAAAGTCAGGTATTTGACACCTGATTTTTCAGAGCTGCCGAGCCTTTCCACAGGTTCCCATTGGCTTCTACTGGAGTTACAAAGGTGTCTGGAGGAGGACTTGCAGGCTGTACTTGTTTCCATGCCAACAACCACAAAAAAGGGTTATTTCAGATACAGAGTAGGTAATTTCCAAATGACAGAACTATCTGCCATTTAAATTATGTTTGCTTCCCCTAAGCGGCTAAGGGGGGCCTAATCCAGATTGTGAAGTAAATACCTGCAATATTTTATTATTAAAATTTAAGCTGGTTTGGAATTATGGAAACATGAGAAAGGGGCTTTGTGTTTGTGCCTGCAGACCTGCACTTTGTGTTTGTGCCTGCAGACCTGCAGGCAAACTTTCCAGCAGAAACTGCGGTAATTTTACCTGAGCGCATCCCACCGTAAGGAGCTGTTGGCCAGGGACGTGATGCTAGCGCTGCCAAAACAGGTGAATGAAAAACGGCAGTGAGATAAGCGTGGGGAATTTTAGTCATACTGCTGTGCAAGCAGAAGCCAGGAGGGAGTAAGAGTCCTGACAATGCAGATCTCATTCTGGCAAACTCTCCTTGACCTCAGTGAAAACTTTGCCTGAGGAGGGGTGGCAGATTTCACATCTCATAGCGAAAGTCACCTGCTCACTACAAAGGGCCACATTCATCCCATCGGAGCAGAGATTGGCGTGTCCCTGGGGCAAGAAGCTGGGGAAGACTGGAAGATAGCCCTGCATCAAATGGGTAGGATTCTCTTCCTCAGACCATCCCACAACTTACCCGGAGGTGGCCCTAACACAGCAGCAAAGTATTCCCCAAAACTCAGGCCTCTGCTACGTACCAAGTGCACTCGCTGCACATGGGCCCCAGGAACCCAATGCTCTTCCTTGCCAGCGCTTGCTGCGCTGGCTCAGAAACACTGAAAACCAGATGGTGGCAACTAGGTTAATCCCTTAATTCAGGTATGGCCTTCAGAAGGTTTTTTTAGCATACCAGTATCATATTTGGGAGAGAGAGGAGAGAAGAATTTGATTTTATCAGAAAAGTTCTATCACTACAACCCTTAAAAGGATGCAGCTATACCATCATGATATGTGCTTTAGCTTCCCATAGCTTAGAGAAGTTATATGGCTTCAATTACACTGGTATAGTCAGTGGAGTAAAACCCTTTTAGTAAACAGGTTAATTTCTGATCTAAAATGGAAATGAATTGTCTTGAAGGTGTTTCTGTGGGCCTTCGGCAGACGTGATTTTAACTAACACGTAGGTCATAAGTACAAAGAGCACGGCACTGCAGAAATCTCTCTTCAAGCCTTTGCATCATTTGTTCTTTGTTTCAGGCAAGAAAATCCAGAGAAACTAACTAATTTTTTTTTTAATTCCAGAAAAATGCTAGCATGGAGCTTTCACTGGGAGAAAAAAATGGCAGAGCTCAGAGCCCTCACGAGCAATTGTTCACTGAGAAACGCTGCCAGGAATTATAACTTGGGGGGGTGGAGGGGAGAGTATGGAGCAGAAGAGGTCCAAGATGATGTGAGAAAATAATCTCTTTTTAAAAAAGAGAGATGGGAAGAAAAGAGTTTCTCCCTAGATGAGTTTTGAATGCCAAGTTTCAGCAATTTTCAGTGCCACATTATAAGCCCTTGAAAAATGAGATTTAAGGCTTCTTATCAATTAGATGGACTACCCTTTGTGCTCATAATTTTTACAGAATTGCAAATGCTTCTCAGTCTCTTCTTCTCCTAGAGTCGGGGGGGGGGGGGGGGGGGGAACCCTGAGGAAAAAGCTAAGTTCCTTTCAGGGACGAGCTGTTCATTCTGGAGGCAGAAAGCCTGGAGGGCTCTGTGCAGACCCTAAATAAAATGACAGTGGTGGCCCCACAAATTTGTTCCTAGGGTTAGCGCTCTAACTGACCCTTCCCCATTCATCATACCAATTCAGTCACTCATCATGAATGACACAGCATGACACCACATGAATTATCTCTGACCTTCAGGAGGAGTGGCTCCTCCAGATCAGGTTGGGGTCATGAGGAGGGCAGGAGGGAGAAGCTGGTCTATTAAACCTGGGGATTAGCAGAATGCTTCAGCCTCGGGAGCAAAAAGGTGACGTGTTCACGGCATGAACCTGTCCTCATGGCCCAAGCAGCGGTCCGATAATCTCAGCCATCAAGCCCCGGAGCGCTGTGTGAGGTAATGGTGTCTCTGGGATCGTGAGAAGCCCAGGTGAACTGCTTTGGGTGAGTCAGCTAGGGACACCGCAAAAACGCCTGTGCCCTGATCCCGGTGGATTGCACCTCTGAAGCCATCACCAGGATGGGTGAACTGGGAACTGGGCTGGTGCCTACTGCAGATGGGCTTGCCCCAGTGCCAAGGAGCTAACAGATTGTAGGCATTTCTATTCAAGTCACAAATTATTGGGTGTTTACTATTTGTCCGAAAGTTGTGCTTTGCTTCTTGTAGGAGGATGGAAGATTTGTCCCTCTATCACTTCACTGCTCCGAGGAGTTCAGCATTCATCCTGCCTTGATACTCCAAAGGAAGGTAAAGTCTTTTGATTTTTGTGTGTTTTGAATAACCAGGTCTCACCTATACAATATTAGAAATATAATCCAAATGTCCTTAGATACTTTTAGCCATAGCGAATGACCTAACACAGTTTAGTTGAAGGCATCTTTCACGTACAAATGAAATATGCACAAATAAATCTGCTCCTTTCAGATGCTCCTTAACTCATTCAATGCCCCAAATGTTCAGCATTATAGAAATATTTAAGATTAAGTAAATGAGCCATACTGCTGAATTCATTAATACCTCAAGTCCAGCAAACACTTGTTGTTTACAAACAACTCCACCCAGATGAGTCTACAAATCTCAGCTAATCCCTGAGTAAAGTTACCCATAGTGCAATACTGTCAGCGAGATCAGGGCCTAATGACTTAATCCGGCTAAGAATTACTAACTACTGATGCTAGTGAACACAATGGGGCCATTCATGTACAGAAGCGTTAGGTGGACTGAGATTTAGAAATAAAATTGGGAGAGTGATTTTTCTGTAATACCAATTAAACAATGAATCTCTCAAGTTCTTGATGCAGACAAGCAACAAATGAAAAGGGTTGAAGTCCTTTAACATAGTGAACTAATTGCGTATTTCGTCTGCTCCACATTCACTCTTGGAAAATCCAAACGTTAAAAGTTAATGCTGCCGGTTTTATGTCTTTTTAGTGTGGGGGGTTATCTACTGTCCGCCAAACCACCACCTTTTTGCCAAGTTATTCTTTCATATTTGTCCAAGAACGTGGCACCAATAAGAACTGAAATGACACTGCTCTCATGTTGTCCTCTGTAGGGAGATTCCCTTGTCATCAAGACTAGTTCCCTCCAGGAAAATCTAACGTGGCAGTTTTACCCAGTATTTACCCAGAATATGTACTAAAGCGGTGTTTAAGGAAAGGCACTTTATTCTGCACGGGGCACTAGGGAGGTCTGCATCTCCTGCTTCCCCCAAATCAAACAAACCACAGAGCCAGCAGTGAAGTTCCAAATATTTCCATCATTCAGCTGCAGCCTGAGAGGGTGCGAGTGCTCCCCAGGATTTTAGTTCCTACTTTACCTTCGTGCAGGCAGAAAATGGAAATGAAGGAACTGCTCTGCTGTTTGGGCAGGTGATTCAGCTTTCTTTGCTGCATCCTGGCAACTAGTTTGCATTACTACAACTCTGGGAAAAGCTACAGCTGGAAGTCTCTGCTTATGTGGGGCAGGTAGGGAAGCTAAAGAAGGACTCAAGCTGGCAGCTGCTCCCCAAGGCACTGTGCCTGGGGCTAGACTCCACTCTAGTCTGGACTAGATTCCCACAGCACCATACAGTGCGTAAAAGGAGTTTCAGGGATGGTGCTTCCTCCCTGCCCCCTGCACAGAGGCCGCAGAAAAAAAGTTCCTTGCATCCATCTTCTTCCCTGTGCACCTGTACAGGGTTAAGCATATTCTAACCCACTGTCTCACGATGTATTATGCCAGGGCATGACCTTACAGCCAGGGTACCCTCATGCAGCTGCTGTCCTAGGAGAATGTCTACATACTGATTCCCTGCAGAAGGCAGCAGGCTAGAGAGAAGAAAGAAAAAAAAAAACAAACCAAAAAACCTTTACAGGAAAGAGATGAGCATGTAGATTCCTCACCAGTAATTCCATTAGAGATTATTAAATCTGCTAGCCCTGAATAAGGTCATTGGCTTTTTGTTGTTTCAGTCTATTCCTCTTTTGCCGGTCTCCTCTAGGCAGGCACCAACACCATGGTTCTTTATACATTATCTGAATCTATCTTCTTTTCAGCAAAGCAGATTCTCAAAAGAAAGCAAATTTCCAGCTTTCTGTTCTGTTGCCTGTAAGCATCAGAGCAACGAACTGATCATACAGGAATCGGGGAGAAACCTTGTATTTCTTGTATATACTAATAATAATTCAACTAAGTGCAGAATATGACAGCAGCAGAGACTGAATACGAGTTACTACCGCAAACAGCAGACGGGTTTTGTTAGATTAAATCTGTAATCCTTTGGCATAGGAGAAGCCTCTGTCCTTTTCCTGACAGTGACACTGCCCATCACCTGGCACCCGTGTGCCAAGTGAAATAACCCACACTGACTGAGGGGCTCCCAAATGAATTTGGTCTCCCACTCTCCTTCACTCTCTCTCTTGAGTTTCCCGCTGTTAGTTTTGCATTTTCTGCACCCTCATGTGCAACGGTGGTGCTTACACAGCTAGAAACGCCCTCTCAGTTAAATGGGATTTTGTGTGCGAGCACTTGCTCACCGTATGCTGCTGTTGTGTTATCACCCTCTTTCTCAGGTTCTGTTGTGGGAGAACAGTTTTGGGTGGGTGAATGCGGACATCATGCTCTGAAAATAAACCAGTCAGTACGAGCTCTATTCTAACACTCATGCCACAGCCAAGAGCTATCCACTACATCATCACGAACAGGTAATTCTGAGAACTGTTAGTTTCAGCTTTACCATCTGCCCCTCTGACAGCCAAACTTCAGTTCATGAGGAGATTAAGAGTTATCCCATATGTTGAGGGATATCAGATCAATTTAAGGCGTGATTTTAAGCAGCTGAAAATGGTTTACCATTTTGAACCAGACTTTTTTCAGTTTAATTTATATCAGAGTTTCAAGTGAAACTGGAAAAGGGAGTTGGCACACATTCATTTTCCAAATGGACTTTGATTCATCTAATCACTGACCCAGTCGCAAAGCCAGAACAGTAGAACATGTGCACAACTCAGCTGTTTCAGTGTAAAATCCAGTGGTTTAGCATAAGCTATCAGTGAAAACCTCTGCATCACTGCTGATTGACATAAAATGACAGTTTATCAGCTTCCCCAATCAAGACTTCTTCTCCTTCCATAATTATTAGTGGTTACAGACACCCTTTCTCCTACAAAGTCACATAGTGGGAATTAATATTAAAAAAATCAAAAGTCGCATCAGCTAATAACCCTGCGGTAGGATCTCGGCCTACAGCAAGAACAGCTAAGCGTTCACAGAGCCACGTGCTCCAGGAAGGCACAGCCCAACCCTTCATGCTCTTTTGGACTAGAGATAAGAGGAACCTCAACCAGTAACCCAGATAGACATTGTTTCTCTTTTCCCTTGTTGCTGTCCTACCCTCCTTCCTACCAGGGATTAGGAGTACCCAAAAAAGCTCACCTGATAGGGTGTGAGATAAAGTCACCCACTGTCCTGGGCACGCTTTTTGCTCTTTTTAATTGTATGTATTCAAAGGTATTTATAAAAAAAATCAACCTGTGAATCCTTTAGTCCTTTGCACACAATGGGGGACAAACGAGGTTGGTAAATTATATGGCATCTATCTGATATAGACATTTCATCCACTTTCTGCTACACCAAGCTGATTGCTCTTTCCAACATTACAGAGAAGCACTTGAAGGTAGTTTTGAAGATACCACAGCAGCGCTTTTGGGGGACTTCACGATATCAGGTGGCTGACTAAATTTGGAGAGAAAGCGAATATAAAAACTAGGACCTTTAAACGCATACCACGTGAGGTCAGGAAGAAGGCTTTGACTCAGCCAACATGTCCACGCCTGGCTGGGCATGAGGAACACAAAGTATCGTGGAAATAACAGCCGCAGGATGGTAACAGAATCACTTGCTAACAGGTCTGCCAAGAGTAGTGCCAGCCTTGCCTCCTTTGGTACACACCATCCTCCTCCCAGGAAAGTCAAGTTGAACATTCCCCTACCTGGCACAAAAGAAAGGAGTGGAGCTGGGGACCCATAACTGGGGTTAAATGTCAAACTCATCAAGGACATAGCAAGGATACACCATCCCCATCATGCTTATAAGGAAGGAGAGAGGCAATGCAGGAAGAGAGGAAGGGGACAGGGAAGCAAATAAATAAGGACAATGCACAATTTATGAAGACAAGAAGGTAGTAAGTGCTACTCACGCGGAGTGTAAATTGGTATTGATGTCACAACACAGCCCAGCCAAAAAATAATGATGATGATAATTTAGGGCTTGCACTATATCTCACTCAAGCCACAGTCCTATCCAACAGCAACTCTCGCCCTGCCACTTTCTTCCCCTTCTCTATTCATTGGTGTCCTCCTAAATCAAATACACTCAATGTTGATTTGATTATATTTCCTTATTTTATTTATCATCCATTGCTCACTCTTCTACTCTCCTCACAAGTTCTCAGTGGGCATCTCAGTCATTTTCTGGTCCCTGGCAGTACTCAAAAGAACAAGCCTGTCTTTAGGCCACAGGAATTAGAATCCTTATGCTGGTAAGGATTCATGCATCCTTCCCAGCCCTCATCTGTCATCCTTTAATCTCGCCTGTTTTATGCTCCAGATCCTGGCTACCCAGTCCTGACTTCCCAGGTTTATAGCCCTGACTTACTTCCCTCCTGTAACATTTTACTGCTTGGTTATTGGCCCTTAGGGGCCTCATTTACACAAGTGCTGTTTTCGCTATAGTTAAGACTAATTCACTGGGTTACAGTTTGCTCTTACACCCTACATTCTGTGCAGTTCCCAGTCTCCTCTCTCCTGCAAGGAGGCAAAGGATTTTCTAATGGACAGGAGATTTTATTATTTTTTTAAAAATTATGGGTATTAATCCCCTTTTGGGTGTTTCGAAGCCTGAATTAAATTCTCCCCCTCTGCGTAGCATGATTCGGCCTGTTCCTCTTCGATGCACATGTGCCCTCTGGGCCCTTCATAAGGTCTGTGGGACCTCGAGAAGGACACTTCATCTGGGAGGTGCTCTCCTCATCCAATTTGATGTTCTAGGGGGATGGCAGACCACAGTCCTGAGAAAGCTTTGGGAGCCAGATATGTCCCCTGTTTGTGCCTTCGGTCCAGCTGACAGCATTCTGTTCCTAGAACATACGTCTCTGTTTTCTTTTTTCTTTTTTTTTCCTTCCTTTTTTTTTTTTTAAAAAAAATTATTTTCATTTTCTCATTAGGGAAGGAAATACTTCCCTTGTCATTTGTGTTCATTTCTTCCCTAAAGCTTTATATGGTTACTCTATGACCATTAGATATCTACCTCTCTAATATACACACATGTACAGATACAGGTAAGCATACACACAGAGATGATATGTATTGGTGTGAGTATACGGCTCATTTCAATAAATCTCCCTAAACAAGGCTCATTTTCCAGTGCTGCTTGCTTTCACAGCTCCAACTCCAGCTGGGTCTGCTATTTATTTTGTTTATGGACCGGTTTTCATATAAAAGCACAGCACAATCAATGCCCTTCTGTACACGAAGCCCAAACCACAGGATCACCTACAGAAAGACAGAGGCCACCTGGTCAACCTACGTGTGGCCCCAGGGCTGTACCTAGTGTGCCTAAACCAGGGAAGAGGGGCGGTACTATGGAGAACAGGTAAGCGTGATCCGTGGAAGCCAGACAACTGACCTGTCTGGGGTTGCACGCCCACCAGACTTAATTCAACTGCCTAAGCAAATGAAAGAGAAACTCTAAATTTGAGTCATATTAGAACCTCCCACATGCCAGGATCAAGAGTCTGTTGAATTCTGTTTCAGTAAACTATTTAGCATCAGCTTAATTCCAAATAGCACCATAACAATGTCAATTACATGAAAAATGAAACATGAATTTGTAAATAATACTGTCTTTTGCTGTTCTCTGTTACTTTTACAGGATCAAAACCTTATTGCCAACATTTATTAGATTTTCCAACCTATTGCAAGAGATAAATAGATATTATCCCTATTTTTTTGATAGATAAACTGTGGCACAAAGAAATTAAATGAGTTGCCTAAGGTCATACAATCAATAGTTTAGGAGCTGGATCACTGCAGCCATTCTTTTCTTCTAATTTCTGTGTTTCTAAATGGCAAACCCTCCAGAGGTTTGGCGCACACGCTTGCAAATGATTTTCCAAAACTACCAATATTGGCATAACTCCATTCCTATAGAAGCCAGTGAAGAGACTTAGACCAGCTTAATATCTTAAACAAAGCTAAAGCTGCACCAACTGCAGTTCAAAATCTCACCCAAATGCAGAATCAATAAATCTCCAGAGGAAGGAAAATAGTAAAAAACAAACCAGCATTGACAAAAAAGGAAAACTAAACCCAGAAATTAAAATACTGTCACAAGAATTTAAGGGTCATAGAGGAGCAAGAGTTCAGTGTGCTATGGTACGGTTCTAATCTGTGACAGGGGCTTCTGGCTACGAGGGGATTACACATAAATAACAACATCCCACAGATGCAGGGTTTTTTTCTTGAATTGGCTTTGGCAGCAAGGACCACGACCAGATCCTCATCCCACACACCTTCCTTTCTTTGAACCCCACACACATCATACCTCAGATGAAAAAAAAAGTATCCCTTTTTAATAAATAGGGATGCACCTAAAGTGCTACGTTGCAGCAGGCACATATATACTCTGTTCACGTGAGCCTCAGGAAGTGTGTGATTATGTTCAGCTTTGGTTCTTCACAGTCCTTCCTCTTTCTCCAAGTGCCTAGCATCGCCTTTTCCACCCTCAGAGATGTGCTGAGTGCTGCAATGTTTTCATTCGATGGCTGATAGAGTTCCCCCACATGGAGTTGGGAGGAAGGAAAAAAAAAATTTAAAAAAAACCCCCACAAACCCCAGCTCTGTTGCTGCACACGTCTGCTTCCTGGCCTGGCATGACAACCCCAGCAGGTTGCCAGGAATGCTCTTGGAGATAGAACGGTGTGAGTGCTGCAGGATCCCCCTCAGACCCAGCTGCCAGCTGGTACAGGCAGTAAAGAAACAACGCATTATAAATTCCTGCAAACCTCACTTGTTTCAAGCCACAGAAATCAAGTCTAATGTGTTTAGCTGTTAAAAATGAAGGAATCTGAAACTTGCTGCGTGTTTCTATGCAGTGGGCAAAAATACAGCCCCAGACTCCTTCATCAAAACCCTGTCGGGTGGCCTAGCAGCAGCTACCTGTGGGGTTTGGAGCCTGAGACCAGGCTCACCCTGCATAATACTGGTTTCAGGAAGAACCGTGACCTGCCATCCAACCCGTCATCGGCAAGGGGCCCGGGAAGACATATGTGTCACATGTAGGTGGAAGGCGGAAGGTCTATGTCCTCAGTCAGCACCCGAACCCGAGTGCTTCCACGGATACCGCTGACAAGTGTAACACGCTCCACCATTCCTAGACGTCCCGAATACCGCAGCGCTCCTTGGACCACACTGTAGGGACTTGGATTGGTAGAACTAACTCTCTCTCCCCCAGTGAGCTCAGCTCACTGGCTCCAACAGATCTATTTATATGAACAATAATTACTTCTCTGAATAAGGGATTAAAGCTCCAGCTATTAGACTCTAAAGTAAAAGCCCAAATGACAGACACTAATCTCTTCAGGGTATAAAAGTAGTTTTTAGATGGTATATTAACCGACTGTGTAGTTTTGCCCAGAGAGTCCCCGTTCCATAATCAGGCTGTGCGTGCCCTGTGTACTACCAGATCCCAAACCAACATCCGTAGCACATGCATGAGCAGCCGTTTACCACTGTGCTTCTCTCTGCAAATTCCGTCACTGGCAGCATTCCCTACCTCCTTCCAACCTTCCTGGAGCAGAAGGGGGAGCGCGGTAGATTCCTGAACGTGCACGTGGTGCTTGCTTTGTAGTAGGCATGTGATAACGCTTCATTTCAAAAATGGATATTCAGACATAGGGAAGAGTTGCTCAAGGTTTAAGGTGGCTAGTAACAGTCTCCAGCATGAAGACTCTAGGGAGCTCTGGAGACAAGCATTCTGAGGACAGCATGTACATTGGAGATGACATCCTAGGTTGTTTCCAGGGCTACACGACTTAGAGGCGGTGAAAAAGCACTTTCTTCAAGCTTAATAATCTCACACGCCACTCCACTCCTTTGGAGGGAAAAGGACCCAGCATTCCAGCATTGCCATTGCCAAAGAGAGTCTGAATCCCGAGTAAGAAAGAAGTGTCGCATACCTCACTTCTGCTGATGATCCCGTCAAGCGTCAGCAACGTAGAGGAGCTTTGCTTTGCAAGTTTCTTGTGCTCCAGACAGGAGTTTTCACTCGCTGTGATCAGTGAGCCTAGAGTAATAAAAGGAAAACTTAAATAAAAAGCTCCACCTCAGAGGCAGATGCTGAAGAGAAGTTACTAAATAGGAAAGGTCCTCCCACATTTCCAATATAATCCCACTTCCAGCTAGGGCAACAAGGCCTCAACTGGAATGTCATGGCAAAGTGAATGCTAAGGCACTCCTTCCTCTGCAGTGTGTTAGAGGAGAGGATGGCTGGTGGCTGAAAGTGCAAAGGGATGCAAAACACGACGACCTGACTGAGCTGGAAAACTGAAAGCAGCAATTGAAAATGGAACTGAACTCTGGGTCAGTATTGCTGGAGTAATTCTAGCCACCACTATGTGACCTCCCTAATAAACACTTGAATAACGAGATGGGGATGAGGAAGAAGGTAAAACACCTTCAATGTTTGTGTATAAACTTGATTTTGAAGGTGCATGAAGGCTTATTGAATAAAAATCCAGTTCAGTCCTGAGTCCCAGCCAGCGCCCCTGCTTCCCCTCTCCTCACCAAACCTTGTTAAAAAAAAAAAAAAAATTTGCTAAATGGTAGGGTCTCCCTAGTTTCCTTGGGTTCCCTTGATTTCTGTTCCCTCATCCTGTAAGAGGGGTTGTGTTGAGAAGGCTTAACTGGATCTCAGAAGCTCAGCTATCTCCAGAGCAAGTCCTTGGGACAGAAGAGTCTGAACCTCCCACACCATACACCACTAGTGGCTTGGAGTTGCAGGGCTTATGGTTTTGGTGGTAATAGTGAAGGTTTTGTGAGCAGCTAAGCGGTCACTATCGCATGGACTTCCAACAGTTGTTGCTGTTCTCCCAGCTTCTAAGTAGATGATGATGGGTGGAATGAAAGTAGCAGGAGCCCCACAAAGGAGGGGGTGAAAGGAAGGAAAGGAGAATCGAGTGAGAGGAGACAGAAACTCTTCTTCTATCCTTTCCGTATCAGCAGAACTCCCCCACCTCTCTACTAACATACCATAATCTGTCAGCAGGCTGAAACGAAGGCTGCATTTTCCCACAAAACATAGACCCAAGGCTGGAGACTGCATGGGCCAGAATTTAGGGCATACCTGCTCCAAGACTCATCCATCCTTGCACCTTCATGTTCCCCCAATAGTGTTCTAATCAGAAGTAAAATTCTAAAAAACAGCTCTCCCTTCACCATAGGCTGATAAATTCTCATCCAAAGGTCCTTGAAATTGGTGTAAAGACTCCTACTGACTACAGTAAGACGAAGGCCACTCCAGCCTTTCTTCCAGAGGATCTAAAAACTGGCAGCCATGCCGTAATCTGAAATGTTCTCTGATCACTCTCTAGTAACTAACAAACCTGACACTAAAATTTTGCCATTTTTCCCAACAAACCCGAGTAGTATTTATTCACGTTGCTCATACTCCAAGGGGTTAAAAGCCATTTTGTTCTGGATACATTCTGTGACTCGATTTCTAAAGCACTAAATTGTAAGCCATAAACCCATGTCATTATTTACTTTCTTAAAGATAACATGGAGCCAGCTTCTCCCCGTGTCTGTCTCTGTTTTGCTGCCTTTTGGAGGCATTCTTTGCGACTGCTGCATGGCTCAGTAATTCCCAAGTCAGTGCATATATGGAAAAGCCCTGTCAAACAATGGCCCAGGAGAGGGAAAGAGGAAAGCTCCATTCACCACCAGACTTGGTTCTCTCGTGGCTCTCCCCTTCCCCATACCTAGATGCCTCTGTGGCCATCTTCCCTCCCTCCTGGCTTTGTGTACGGAACAGCAGAAGCCGTTCACGCTCCACACCCGTTTGGGGGGAAAGGAAAGGGGGAATGGCGTGCGGCAGAGGGAGCGGGGAGGGGGTCACAGGGGAACAGAATGGACTTGTTCTCAGAGAAGCATGGCGGCCAGACTGGCGGGTTTCTTTTATCCTGTTTCAGTTCAGTAAAAGCCTCAATTAACTCCACATTAATTATTAAATCAGAACAATGCGTCTTTGGGTTCCAACAGCTAAATTCTGTTACTGCTGTTTCTTTGGGGAGCTTAGCTAGTTTTACAACGTAGGACATAAATATCTTTCTTCAAGGAGTTCCTGGGCTGTTGTTTTTATTTTCCTCTCGGTGGGAGCAGTTTTAATCACAGTATCTCATGCATGCATGGAGGGAAGCATTTCTGGGCTTGTGGCACCTTGCAAACTTTTCACATCTAACGCATAAAGCTCTTCCAGGCTCCAACAGGTGCTAGCAACACAGCCACGAGTACCACCCCTCGAGAAAGCTCTCAAATCAAGGCTCTCCAGAAAGCTGGAAGTATTTGCATAGTCCCCGTAAAAGGGGGTGCTTCCTTGTAAAACGGAGCGCTGGGTTTCCAGGTACACGTTAGTCTTTAATTCTGCAGCTGCTTCCCACCCTTCTCCTCCATGGATGACCCTAGGAATTCTACCAAATAAGGCCAGTCTGCCTTTTTCTTACCCCGTTGTTGCCAGACACACACACTTACAGGATGTTCTTCTGTTCTTAGTTGTTCACTGATCTATCTGTCTCCCTGAGCTGAGCCAACCACCCCCATACAGACCCTGCTCCGACCAACGTCATCCTGTTTCTTGGCACAGGTTTGTAGGATCAAAGATAGCTGCTCTCCATGCACTTGACCAGTATGCCAAGTATCCCCAGAGGGAGAGAAGAGGAGATACAAGTTCCAAACAGGGCCATTCAAAGCTCCTCTCTTGCCCTTCCACTCTGCACAACGCCATGAGGTAGTAACTCAGCACCCACCTGGTTTTGCCCTCCCAGCCCTGACCTCTCTTCATTCCCCAGTGTATTTTCAAACTGTTGCTTTTGTAGGTGAATCTGATCATACTTTCGGCTTTCTTGCCCCAGATTATTTTGGAGACAAATGGCTTTCCTAAAGTCTCCTGGAGAGTCTCTGCTTTCCACCCATGAGGTTCTAGGACTTCCCAAGGAACAAACAGCTCTAGCACTGTAAAATGCTTTTATTTCTTATATGAATTTAATGTATTTGGGGAAGAGCCAACCTGATAGAATTGAATGCAAAGGCTTTATAGCTTCAAAATGGGCGCAGCAAGGCCTGGCAGAACATCTGCACATTGTCTGAACCGGAGGGAACAGACTCCATGGGTCAGAGGGCCTTCATTTCCCAAACAGGGAAGTCTCCAGCTTCACGGATAAAGAGAGAAATCCGCCTCTCTCCTCCCATCCTTTTCTTCCTCTGCCAATTCTCTCCCTCTCTTTCCTGAGCTGTGAGCTTTTGCTGCTCTACCCATTGTGTGCAGAATGAATGAAAGTGATGAGAAGCCCCTTGGGCCATATTTACAGCTGGAAAGAGAAGGAACAACTCCACAGGCTTCTCTGTCGGTTGTATGGGGCCCCTCAGTTTCTCAAGCACCTTGTCCCAGACAGAGAGGAGCAGCAGGAGAGAGGAGAGCGAGGTCACCAGCGACACGCTACAACACAGCTCAGAGAGCAGGAACTACAACGGAAGGGAAGGGAAGGGAAGGGACAGGAGATCCATGAAGGGAGAGAGGTGAAGCAGGGAACAGAGGGTCTCAGCTGAGACCAACTTTCTCACTTACATTGCCCTTCCTCTTTGGCCAAGAGGGATTGACGGTGCTCTCTACTCTTGCTCCTCCCAGCCAGCATGAAATCATTGGGCAGAAGGTAATGATTTCAAATTTGCATTGGGCTGAGTGGGGATACTGTATACAATAAATTGATGGGAAGGGAAGGGAAGGGGAAAAATCATGTCCAGTATGTACGACCATGGGGAGAGCTTTGGTGCTGGGCACAGAATGAAACTCCTCACTCTAATAAGAGAAAACTGGGGGACTCTGTGCATTTAAAACCAAACAACCAACCCCAAAACAAAACAGCAGAAAACCCCCACAAACCCCAAGTACAGGAAAATAAAGATAAGCAAGTAACTACATTAAACAGGCAGCTCTGAGCAGGCAGCTAGTCAGTCAGCCACCTTTTCCGTCTCCCTTCACTGCTTGGATTTCTGTTTCTGCTCAGACTGGGGAAGCTGGCAAAACTTCATGCTTGACCTGCAGTACCACTGACAACATGTGATTTGTTTTGCCTCTGTTGGAAAAGACTGCAATATTTGCTGCAGCAAACTTACTGTCTGTCAGCCCACGTGTCTTTCAGTGATGCCATTGACCACAGCTCTCCGGTTCTTTTGGCAGAAGTGACAAGGCGGAGGGAAAACCTACGGTAAATAACATTTGTATTAGAGAAGCTGCTCCCACATGTCTTTTTAAAAACCAGAGTGGTCTAGAAGGGGACCAGCAGTAAATATTTTCTTCTAACCTCCCAAATGTTTCAAGATACTCCACACATTGTTGCCTGCGTGCATGACTGTGGGTGCGAGCTGTGCGTTTGCCATCGGTGCACATCATGCTCAGAACCTTTCTGATCTTGCAAATATCAGGTGTAAGGTTTTCCTGTGCGGCTGCTCAGAACAAAACCCTCTGGCTCAGAAGAAAAAAGTCTCTGCAGCCATAGCTAAGTTTCTACGAGTACCTGTCTCAAAGATACGCCTGAAAGACACTACCCAGGGCTCTGGGTCACATCAAAAAGAAAGGCAGACAAGAAGGCACGCTGTGGGAAGGATGTCTGGCGACTGCGTGGCACAACCTCCCACAACAATGAGGCACTGGACAAGAGGCCTGAATTTGATCCCTTTTTGCTACACTCCCCTGTGTATCCCTTTGGCAAGTTCCACGTGGTCTGACAGAAATCAAGCTGTTCATCCCTGTGCTGCATTTGCAAAATCCACCTTTCAAAGAGTTTTTAAGTTCTTGGATGAAAGCTGCTATTATGCCTTACAGTTAATTAAGTAATCACTATTATTTATTATTGTGGGAGTTTCTGGAGAAGTTGTATGAAAGCAGAATAGCAAACTTGACCCTATGTACTCACATCTCAGTCTAATTCAATATTCTTTATCAGACATACCTTTGCTGCAAAGTTCTTCAGGGTAGGGGCTCATTTGTTCTGCAGGAGGTTTGCAACACTTCAAAGTGCTATAAAAATAATTAATAAAATTATCATTATCAATCATGCTAAATACCAGCGAAGCTGCCTGCCTATGGATAGCAAAATCCATATATTATTGCCAATTTGGAAGGGATTATCAGTGGCAAGTGGAAAAGTCTCTCTAAAGTGTTTAACTATGGCTTATTTTAATGCCCACCTCCATTTGCATTTATGGAAGGCACGTTGATGGAACAGGATTCTGGAATTTACACAGCTAAATAGCAGAGACAAACAGAAGAAAAATTAAGGGCAAGGACAAAGCAGCAGCCTGTTGAGGCTCGTCTGCTTGAGAGAAGTCCACGTGTTCACCCTGGAAAGTGGAAAATGTCCAATATAGAGCCCCATGATACTCCTGCTTACGCTAGATTGATGTCAATGGAAATCCTCTGACACCAGTTGAATTGCTCTTCCACACCAGCCTAACAGCAGACTCAGGGCCAGGTTCTCTGCAGGGGAAAAGAAAAAAGAAACCATCTGAACAGTTTTCATTTGTATCTGTGCCTCAGCCTCTGCCCCATTAAAGCAAGGCAGCATAGAACTATTTCTCCCTTCTGCTGGCAGGGTCTAATAAGAGCAGCAAGAACTGTTCACAGCTACATCCTTCATCTGAGCATCTTATAGCACAGACATTTCCCAGTCAAACATCACACTATTCATTCCTGTAAGGCGTATATGGGTGTCTGTCCCCAGTCTACAGGTGCCCATGGGGAGCTGGTGGAGAAGCTGGGAATACAGTCAAGAAGCCGGGAATACAGTCAAGAAGCCCGGATTTCATAGAGCCTTGGTAGAACTTGCAGATGACGCTTGTTTTTACGCCAGATAACCCCATTTGCTAAGCGAAGAGGAGACACGCTTTGCTGCCCAGTGTGAAAATCAGTGTGCAGCCACAGGATCAAGGCAGAAAACCACTGTCCCTAAAGCCAGTCAGGTTGGTCACTTTGATTCACGGATTTACAGAGAGAATCCCATAATCTTATTTTAGCAGCACCCAAGCACAAAAGGGAGCAACCTCCCGCAGACTGGAGACAACGGGGGAACTCACACAGCGGGCCTGATCCAGAACGGCCTGATGACAAAGGAACCATTTCACTAATCTCTGTGCATTTCTACAGGCTTCACCCCCCAGAGAATGCCAGCAAGATGCTAGTGGAACCCACCAGATATGGACCTGTGGGAACAAGTAAAAGGTCCTGCCATCTTATCCTGGTCCAGGAATCCACTTTCACATGATTAATTATTTGTACTGTTAAGCAAACATGAGTGCTTTCAGGGCAGACTGAAGAAGGACTGCTCCTAATCAAAAGCAGCCAGCTTGTTTATTTCTATTTTTTTCCCCATTGTCTATTTTGGTGTTTATAAAAAACAAAGTTGGGAGCTGTGTGGCTGTGGCCTCCTCACAGCAGCTGGCTCGCTTGTAAAGCCGCCACATCAGCCAGGAAGACATACCAGATATACAGTTCACAGAGCATTCCCCGTGGGAGAAAATGCCCTTTGGTGATAAGGCCAGGCCAACGTCTTTGTGCCTGTGGTGTACAGAGGAGGTTCCCCAAGGTGGCTCCCAACAGGCCAGCAGAACAGGGATGGCTGTGATGGAAGAGCCCACAGATACTCAAGCTTACCTAGAAACGTGCAGTGAGAGGCACTGACCACCACTCCAGCCCAGAGCTGGGAACAGTGGCTGCACTTCACCTTGGATTCCGCCTGTACCCTCCTTGACAGCTCCCATTCCAAACCCTACAGGTCCTTTTCTTTGGACCCTCCCACCCTACAGAAAAAGGACAGTAAGCCAAAGTCTGCCTGTGAGTCTCCTGTCCCATGCTGGCCTGTCCATGGGACAGCAGCAACGTCTGTGTAGCGTACCTAACTGGAACTGCAGTCGCTGGGCTCTTTCTGGGTGTGCAGCACTGACACGTGCACTGTTGATTCCAGTTCCCTGCTCCCCGAGAAAAGGCAGGTGCCTTGAAACAACCACCAGTTTGTTACACCAATAGGGCGCCTGATTTTCACTGTTCACTTTGATAATTCTGAGCCTGTTGTTAAATGGAGCGGCCATTCTGATCACCAAGTTCACTGTGTTAGAGAAGTTTAACAGGCTGAGGTGGGTTTCTTTTGTCGTCTTTTCTTTAATGATAAAAAAATTACTCACACACCCAAAGCCCTTTCAAGCCACAACAAGAATAACAGACTCCCCCAGCAAAACGCTGGCCAAGAAGCACAGCACCTCATAACATGTACATACATCAAACTGATAACTCCTGAAGAAATAAATATAACCTAGAAGAGGAAAATGAACTCACTTCTTTAAACGTATCAGTAATACAAGCCATGGCCTAAGGAGGAGAGGAAAGACCAAACTCCACACAAGCTAGGAAGAAGGGGGAAGGAGGCAGAAGCGTTACTTTTGCAAGGGATCCCGTAACACCAATTACTGATAAAGGCACCAAGAAAGGGGTGTGACAGCTGTGGAGGAGACCCTTGTGAAACAGCACTGTGCAGGTGGACAGGAAGGCATTTTCTGCTCACCATTAGCAGCGGGGACATCCACCCCCCCATATGTTTTCCCTCCCTGAAGCAGCGTTAGCTCTTCATTTTGGGGAAGCTGCTCTGACCGCTGCTTCCTTCTACACACTCCCCACTACGTGCCCTGTCCTCCCTATTGATTTCCACGGCGTGTAGAGCCGTTCCTGTCCCTACGGCAGCTCTGCCTGGAGGACTGCAGAGCGCATTCCGCCACCTCAGCTCCACAGGGGACAAGGGACAGCACACTCCTTTACCAGAAGCAGCCTGTCTTAAAACTGAGCCCCTGCTTTTGAGGCAGCAGTTCTGAAGAGGTCGCCTCCCGCTTGGAACCCCTCATTTCTGTAGATCCCAAGAGGATACGCTTGGCCTCACTCTAACTCCAAATATCACAGTTTGCTCCCTTTTCTCACTAGCCCCAAGCATTAGCAGGGATAGTTGTTCAGTTCCACCATACTCACAAAGAGCAGAAATACAAACCTTTAATGGACGCTACGGTAAGAGGGAGCAAAGCACCACTGTACCACTGCATCAAGAGAACGGAGCTACGTAAACAGCCCCGAGAGAGATCTCTGCATGTTCCCAAATATAAATTTTCCTGTGCTGAGGGACTGCAGAGCCAGACAGGTTAGAGGGGAAAGCTATTGAAACCATCTGAACTTGAGCAATACTGGGCAGCTTGTACTTTTTTTTTTTTTCCACATTTTATAGCTGCTTACAGTTCCAACTTTTTCTCTAATATTCTTTTTTTGGCACAGGACTGATTACATGCCTAATGCCTGAAGAAAAGTGGGAATACTGAAGGATTAGGAATACCTAAATTTATGGCAGGATTAGCTGAAGTTTTATCCTGCTTGACACAGAGAGCTAACATGAACAATCAAGAAGGACATTCCAGCCCCATTATCTCCTGCTCCTGCTGTAAAGAATGCAGAAAAAAGGATTGCACAAAAAAAGGTTTATGACATTCATTTAAGATATCCCAGTCTGTTACGAGAAATCAGCATGTTTGTTAAACAATTCCACAATCATTCAAAAAATATTTTATAAAGGAATTAAATAAATAAAAAGTCTAATTCTTCTCTTGCTTACATCAGTTTTACATGAAACAACATTACTGAAAAGAGAATCAAACCCAAAGAAAATATTTGGTTAGCTCTCATTCTACTGCCAATGAAACTTACCACTGAGCTTAATGGAGTAGGACCAACACCAGAAATACCTACATCTTCCATACAGCCATATCACTCAAGGCTCTGCTCAGATGTTGGTTGATGAAATCAGCATTTCTGTGACCAGAGTGAACGATTCAGGTGCTAATCTAGTGCAGATTTCCTCGGTTGACCTTGGGCATATTTCAGCTGCCCTTCTCTGAGGCAGGGATAACAGCCCCAACACCTTGGATGGCTTTTGGGGAGACATATTCACTAGTTTGCTGTGGACTCAGACTGAGTTAGTGACGGATCCAGACAAGAACAATGGACAGATCCTGTAGAAGGGAGAAATAAAGCACGGAAGCATTGTGAGCCGATTTTTATATGGGAACTGTAGGTTCTCAGCACCGCAGAAAGCCAGCCAGCCACTGGCACACGCACTCTCTCTCTCTCAAAGGATTGTCTTTTAGACTGAAAATTAGATTTTTTGAGTCTTTGCTCCAACAGCGGGCTTGACATTTTAAACATATAGATCAGGCGGTCCAGAAGAGTGGAGCTGGGGGGTAACAACAGTGATTAGCTTTCGGTAGGAAACACTCGCTCATTTAAATCTTGTGTAATTACATGACAGAAATGCTGCAGAACAAGCCCTGGTCTGCCCCTCCCCGCTCCCTCCTTCCCCCGTAGAGCCCACACCCCTGCCTTTAACTCGGGGCGGGGTTATTTATCCCGGGACAACAGCCCTCTCTCCCCCCCAGGCAGGAGCCGCTCGCTGCCGCGGCTGAGCCTCTCCGCGCCCCGGTGCCGACCGCCCCCGCACTCCTCGGGCGGGCTGGGAAGGAGGAGGAGGAGGAGGATGGCAGCGGCGGGCGGGCGGGCGGCGGGGGGGGGAACCACGACCCCGCCCGAGCGGGGAGAGCCGCAGGGCCGCCCACGGTGGCCGGCAGCCTAGGGCACGGCGGCGGCGGGCGCGCTGCCAGCCGCCGGGCTGCCCTCCCCCCCCCCCCCCCCGGCCCGGCCCCACGCCGGCAGCCCGCGGGGCGGCGGCGGCCCCAGACGGCGCGGCGCGGCCGGGGCGGGGAGGGGAGGCGGGGAGCGGGGGGGGCGGCTTCCTGGAAGCGGCGGGTGTCGGGTGGCCGCCGCCGGCCAGGCGCGCTGCGGGCAGCGCCGGGGAGCGCCGCCGAGCCCCGGGGGCGGGGGGGAGGGAGCGGCGGGGGGAGGCGGCGCGGCTCCGCCTGGGGTTTGGGGGGGGGGGGGGGGGAGCGTCGCCGCGGGGCTGCGCTGGGGCCGCCGCCTGCGACCCCTCGGGGCTGAGGCGCGGAGCTTCCCCCGGGACGCGCCGAGGCGGGGCTGAAGGCGCCGCTCTGCCCGCGGCAGCTGCGGCCTGCGCGGCGCGGGGGAGGCAGGCACACCCCACCCCCCCCCCCCCCATGGGGGAGCTGAACCCCAGTCGGGGCAAGCAGAAGGCCCGCCGAGGAGGAGGCTGGGCTTCGGCACCGCTGCAGGGCGGTTTTCTCTCGTGGCCAACGCGGCTGCGAGGCGACGGGCCTGTATGTGCCCAGGGTTCCTTGAGGGGCCCTTCAGCAGACTCGGGGGGGGGGGGGGGGGGGGGCAGGCCAGCCCCGGGCAGGGACACCCCCACCTCTGGGGTGTACCCAAAGCAGCCAAGAACGAGACCACGGCCATGGGCCGGGCGCTGGAGGGTCGTACCTGTACGGAGCTGCTTTGGCTTGTGCCTCCCTTGCCCCGGCACAGAGGAGCGTTTTGCCCAGTCTGTCACAGGTCGGGTTTTGCAGGGCTACCAGCGGTACGCGGTTCAGGGCACTGGAGTGAGAAAGAAAGACCCGAGTCATGCGTTTGGCTCCTGGGGTGCGCTTTGGGTTCCCTGGGGCCTATGGGAAAGACCAGAGCGTTTTGGTACCCCTTAGTAACAGCAGCAAAACTGAACTGATGGGTCTGGAGCAAAACTTCAACAAAGGTACCTAGGCCGAGCAAGGCACAGACTGCAAATAGCTTGATATGGAAATATGTTTAGGGAGCTACAGCTTCTCCCGCGGCTGCATTCTCCTCCCTCCCTTCTTTCTTTTTAGCAAGGCAGCATGGTTCCTCCTTCATGATAACAGACTATTGTGGAAGGTACTAAGGGAAATTCATTCCTCCCTGATATTTAACAAGATAAGGTTGATTTGTTGCTATCTTTTCATTTTTATTATTCCTCCAAAACTGTTTGAGATGTGTAACAATCTAGCTTTGAAATAATGAGGAAGAGGACAGTTTTTGTACTGAGGGTTGATACTGGTTGAAGAAGCATAAGGGGCTCCATGGAACTGTGTCTGCTCCAACAGGCTAAAATAAAGTGACAATTACTCCGTATTTTCAATACTGAAAACTGAGCTGGCAGTTTCCATGGGACATTAAGATGGTGCATACAAAAAGAGTCAGCGCTACTGCGTGTATCAGACCCTTGCACACTTGAATCCTGTACCAAACAGCTTACTATGAGGGGTCAAGAATATTCTACACTGTGAAACATTTATGTTCATCTCACCCTGCCTTCTCGACTCCAGGCCCTTTGGTAGAGGCTGTTCTCACCAAATTCATTCCCAGACAACCAACCTCATTTGTCCTCAAACACTCATGAAGAGAATTGACTTATGTTGGAGGCATATTTATCATATGAAATCTCTTGCCACCAGCACCTGAGCTGAGCAATTATATTATTAATAACAACTTATACATAATAGCTCAATACATAGAATTGAGCATTGATGTTTTTTCATCCCAACCTGCAAATTACTGTATTACGCCTCTCACACGGTGTCTCTGTCAGACTTTTCCCCTTCTTGGCTACATGTTCGCTCTGCATCCACAGACAGAGATTCACGAGATACAACTCTGATGCTTCAGCTTTTAAACATGCATTGATGAAAAGTATCTTTGATTGCATATTAACAGAAACTCTCTGCTGCCTCCTTTTCAAATGCTGGCTACTGCTGGTAATAACATGACAACACTCAAAACTCCGTGATTACTTGAAAATTACAGGTTTGGATGATAACACTGTTTCACTCAAGCATGTTACATGCTGTAATGATCTAAAAAGAGATGGCTTTTATGAGTGGATCAGTGCCTTTAATTTTCCTACTTACTTTGCATCTGCCTCTTTAAAAAATTGGGGGTTGCAGGGTAAACAACATGCACATACGTGACAGCATCCTCTGACCAACACCAAGGATTCGGCTTTGGGAAACGACCAGTGTTAAAATCCTGAGCTTCTGTAGCTTTAATGAAAAAGGATTTACTGAGGCTGAGAAACAATGAGCAGTACCTGATGGGACACTGGAGAGTAGAGAGCTCATGTCAGGGTTGGGTGCAGCCTGCTGGTGACGGGAATAACTTTCCTCATCACTGGCACAGGGTGTAAAAGAAATTAAGGGGTCACAGTCCTCTTTGCCTCCCTACTAAATCTGCCCTTAAATGCATATAGGCATATGGAGCTTATTCCTTTACCTTCATACCATACAGCATCTTTTTGCCTTTTATATGTCACCTTTGTCTAGTAGATTTTAAGGGTTTTTAAAATACTTAAAAAAAAATCAATCTGTAAGTCTGGATGGAAGTGGAATTAACCTAATAGTTTCTAAGACATAATTTAGCCAGTAATAAAAATGGGCAACCTGTGCCTTAAAGAGCACATGCATAGACCCCAATGACTTCAGAAGAGACCCTTTACCTGTGCTGGAAGGGCAGGTTTCTTCTCTCTCCTCCCTCTCTCTCTCTCTCTCTCTCTCTGTCATTAGCCAAAACTGAAAGAAAGATAAGAGGCACTGGGCTATTGCGTATTTTCGTAGCTGCAGTGGTGCAAGCTATGGAATTTAGTCATTCATCAGATGCATATTAAATATGCATGACAGTAAAAAGAAAACATTGAACATGAATACAAATCTCTCCCATATACGAGAGAGTCTTGAGGCTAAAGAACGAGTACCCAGATCAGTGTCCACAGGCTCAGTCGCTGACTCTGTCACTGACTTGCGGAGTCACATTAACGCTTCTGCATCTCACTTTCTCCCGTTGTGGGAACGACAATGAAGATTTACTGGAAGAGTTGGAGGGGCTGCAGTCCATCCTTCAACCCAAATTTCTACTGCCCCTCCCACCGTACCGGCAACTTGTCCTCAGTGCAGGTTCTGTCCTGAGGCAGGCTCTGGCAATGGCCTTGGGGTGCTGCCTCTTGCCTGGGGGCTCCTGGAGCAGGACGGTTGGGTGCTGCTCACAGGGCCACACGTGTCTCCCCCGCTGCAGCCCTAGGCTCGCCATCCCACCCCCACCCCGTGAGTCAGGCTGGAGGAGTCCGTGTGCCCCACTGCAGGGCCTACAGAGGTGGGCAGGGGGGCTCCTGCCTGTGGTCACAGCTGCGCTGGCTGCATCCGTCCCTGTAATGCCCCGATTCAGTATGACACATCCTGGCCAAGGGAGAAACCGAAGACACAGAAGTCGAAGGCTATTTCTTTCGGTGCCTTTCCCCTGAAAACTTTGTCAAAAATCAACGTGTTTCTGTGAACTCTTTCAATATTTGACAAACTCGCACTTTCAGTTGATCATTTTGCAATCAACATTACTCAGAGCCTCCAAGAAGCAAGCCCAGCACCAGCATGTCGTCATTAATTTTGCATTTTAATTGACCAAAGGAGCAGTCCCCTTCACTGTTACAATTTACATATGCAGAAGTGTTAATGAATACATAGGATTGCCACTACATCATGTGGAATTTCTTGCCTTTATGCTTTCTTTTCTTTTTTAGCACCCTTGGATCTGTCACCTCTGGTCATTCCTGGTGCATTGCATAGGGCTGCTGATACCTCCCACATTTGCTGTCCAGTACTTTGGACACTGACAGCTGTGATGGAAAGCGATCTCAAATGGAAACAGAGCGAAGGGAAGGGCATATCAGGTCTAAGTGGAAAAGCATACACATATATTTACAGCAGACAAGGAGGGGATAAACCCCACCTACCTGTGGTAAGCAAAGACTAAATTAAACAACAGAAAGAGAGGCAGGGGGGAGAGAGAGAGTGAGAAAGGAAGGAAGAAAGAAAGAAAAGGAAAAAACCCCAGACATTAACTTTGGTCCCCACCAACCCAGCAGCTTTACTTGACTTTCATTTGTGCTAGAAATGTGCTGCACCTTCTGCCTCATGGTTAGTATTTTTCATTCTAGAAAAATTAACAACAAAACCAAAATAAACCCCCCTCTTGCTTTCTCAGTTCAGCTTCAAGGAATGGGATCCAGACAAACCGCTGGGGGGAAGGAAGGCTTTTGGATTCTGCATTTTATTAGGTGTAAGTGAGTTATTTTGATTATATTGGCCAGAAGTGGGAAAAAAAAAGCCTTATGGCAGCAGCTCTGGCCCCTCTCTACCCACTCCCGGCACCCACTGCCCCATAATTTGGCCAGCAAAGGCTCACAGAGACAAGCCTACACTGGTCCTCTGCATGTTGCAATGTTTGACTGCTTAGATGGGAGACAGAAAAGCCTTTTTTGTGTGTGTGTGTGTGTGTGTGTGTGTGTGTGTGGTGGTGACAAGGTGGCTACGCTGTGCTGTAGCAAAACTGATGGGCAGTACCTGCCAGCCACGGGGCCCCAGGGAAATCAGTGCTCCTTCCTGACATCTCATGCCTGCCACTGGGCAGGCAGTGGTGAGCTGGGAATCCTGGGGTTTATTCTTCCAGCTATCACTAAACTTGTGTGTGAACCTTGAGTCATTTAACTTCTCTGCTCATCAGTTTCCTGATGACTCTTCACCTACCAGAGAAAACAGGGAAATTGGAGATCTGCCATCCTTACACTGCCAGGAAGGCCCCAATGCATGCAGCAGAGTTCAAGTAATTTTAAGGCTAATTTTTGCAAAGATGGGCCTCATTGCCGGCATGGAAGGGTGATCTTATATGTGAATGCTTGTGTGCATGCATATATCTATATCAAAGGATAACCGGAATGGGAAGTTATTAAAATGAATGTAAAAGCCAAGATCAGAGGCGAATATCCTTGCCAAGCTGAATGCCAGGAACACTAAACAAAGTTAAAAGTGGTGCTTTATCTCCCCAGTCCAAAGGGCGTCCAGAGCAAGGGAAGATGTAAACTGTGGTGCTGTTCAGATGGGTTTTGTTTTCAGCTTCAATTTTCTGTGCTCTTTTCCAATGTGGTTTTAGAAGCATTTACTACTTATGTGCTTGAGACAGCCCTTAATTCCCTTCTTCCCTGTGTTTTGTGACTGTGGAATCACCTGCTATGCAGATCACGTCTACAACATCTCCTTTGCCTGATGGTAGCTGAGGAAGCCGAGGAGAAGGACAAAACTGTATTTCTCCATAGTGAAGCCAATACAAATAAAATTTCAGGTAGGAATTCGTCAGCGTCTGCCTCCCCTCTTGTCACCATAGAGGCAACTTAGATGGCTTTGAGACCTTGCAGAGAGCCAGAAACACTTTCCCTCCCTAACAGAGATCCTGTTCTCAATAAAAACCTTGGGAGAGGAGCACAAAACTTGAGCCTCGAATGGCACACAGCATGGAGAGAAGAATGCTTCCCACAGAACCCTCCCTAGGCTCCCAGACTCACATAAACCAAAACCCTAGCCCTGCTCCTATTGAAATTAACGGCAGAACTTTGCTAAAGGCAATCTAGTATTGAGCAAGAGACCTGGAACTCCTCATAGAGCACAGAGAGGAAGGTCAGACTTCTTCCTTAGCCACCTGCAGGGGAGGCTGAACAAAGAGTACGGAGTGTATATGAACAACTTGGATTCTGCCTGCAGGATCTGGGCATTCCCTGTGGGACAAGACCAGGGAGCCAGCTGAATATGCTGCTCCAGAGTGGGGCAAGGCTGAGACCAAAGGAAAATACCAAAGGAAAAACGCAGGAACGCGGAGCTTCTGAATGGGTATATGGAGATTGCCACATGAAATGCAAATTTCTAAAGTGTGACTGAGCCTCCACCTTCTCCTGGGATGAGATAGCAGAAAACAAGACTGAACTTTTGTTGTTTTCCATGTCCCCTGTGAAGTCTTCTCACAAGAAAGGGCAGAGGGAGTAAGGAGGTTAGCTGCTGAAACCAGGCAGTTTCTTAGGCATGGCCCTATGGATTGACGCTGTAAATTCAGTTTAACTGCTGTGCTTAAGATACCACCCAAGGGGAGAAAAAAGGAGGGAATAATAGAGTTCTGAAAACAGGGGCGGGAGGGAATCTCACGAAAGGGAATCCTCCCATGCTGGAAGAAGTGGGAAGCAAAAAGGGGGAGGAAAGTGTGGCCTTCCCAAGACTCAGGGGAGAGAGCAAGTGGTCTGAGAGTGAAGCGTGGATGTGAAATATGGGCCTGCAACAGCTGTTTAGCACATTAGCCTGTTGGTGTGCAGGCTCCCGTCCAAGGGCTTTCAGTCAGAATCCCAGTCCAGCACGAGCAGCGAGACAAATTGCAGCAGGATGAGAGTCAACCCTTGCAAGCTGTAAACCGATGCGGAGATGCTGCCTTCTTTACTCGGGGACAGCCTTGATGCAGTTGTGACGGAGCAAGGGAAGGGAGCAGGTTCTCAGCTCCCCTTGCTGGATGCTAGAAAGGGCTGCAAGAGGAAGAACACTAACAGTTGGAATACCTTCGGCTACATCCAAGCCCGCCTGCTCACAAAAGGAGGTTTTATGCATTGAGATATCCTTGGCAGGTGGTCAGGCAGTACTTTTCTTTTCGCTCAGCCCTCTTAACGGTGATAGGGTTTCCGAGGATGATGCAGAGGACACCTGCACTGGCTGGCTCTGATATAACAATAGAGGCCTCTGTGACAGAGCGGAGGGAGGGCAGCGGTTTCGGTGAAGACAGCCAACCTTTCCAACCCGCTCTCACAATATCAATACCCACTCAGCCCTCTAAGCCTGCATGCTGTTGTGCATGTACTGCAGGAGCAACCAGCTACAAAGCTGTCCCTTGCTATTCAAAGGCCCTGGGATTGACCTGTTATTCTGCTGCTTGAGCTGAATACACGTTTAGTAATAAGAGTTGCAGATTCCAGGAAGAGTCAAGCGTTCAGCGACTCCTGTCAAAGCCAGCAGGCCCAGCAGGGTACACGGCCTGTGGAAAGAAACACGTTGCAGCTAAAATGCAACGCTGGAGTGATGCAGGGTCTACGCTTTCCCTGAGGTGAAAGAATGGAGTGATAAAACAGGCAGTTCACACCTTCAATCCATTTAAAGCATAAGCCTTTCTGCTTTCAGACCTGAGGTCAGGTCAAATTTGAAGCAAATAGCTAAACCTTTCCCCACTGTCCCTTTAGTCTCTGGCAAACAGAGTTCTGTAATCCAGGAAACACCCTGCCTCCAAAGCCTGAAGTTCAGATCTCAATCCTGGCAGCAGAAGTGCCTCAAACTGATCTCATCTGTCGGGACAGGGATCAAAGTGCTCACTTGCTGCGTGACCTACGGGGGCAAGACACTTGACCTCCAGATGCAAGTCAGGCAACTGAGCTTGAAAAGCACTTGGAAAAAACCTAGAGTTGCAGAGCCATTTGGAAAAACAGATGTTGAGTTGGAGGAGTTTTCCAAGGGACGGAATTTACCTGCAGTGTAGGGTGCAGTTCCCTTACTGAAGAGCACAATAATGACATCCACTCTCTGCATGCCTACTTGTCCCCACCCCCATTCCACACTGGAAAAATATCTTTTTTTCTAACGGGTTCAATATGAGTTCAGACATACGTGGTTTAAACCACATTCAGCAGCCTTAGAGCAGGCCAGGGTCAAAACTAGCGCTGAGCAAACCTGAACCAGTACTGAACACAGCGCTCCTGCCTGCTGGCAGCGATAGGTAATTTCTCTGCTGCAGACCAAGCCCCAGGGATTTCTTTTCTTGAGGCTTCTCTGTATTATGGAAATTAGCTACCTACTCACTAGGTATTTTACTGGAACCACTTTAACCACCAGGCATTTCTTTTCAAGAGCAAGCACTTCTGCGAATGAGACATAGGAGATTACCAAGGGCTGCCTGCCCAGTAAGCATGTGTGTGGGAAGGGGAGTACCCCTTTAGCATGCTTTGTCTTTCAAATCCTCCTCAGGGCACACTCTATGTCAAAAAGCAGACTCAACCGGGGAGAGGGAGTTTGAAAGGGCAAGGGAGGAGGCAGCAGTGTGAAGGCTTTTCTCACCACTGTGGCAGGAAATGGAAACAGCGCTTTCGTGGCAGGAAGAGTGAGAGTGATGGAGCTCCTGGCTGCACCCACCCTGCAGCAGCAGCAGCAGCAGAGTCAAGTGTGAAAAACCTCACACCACCTCCTTGAGAGGTGTGTTGCTACAGCAAGGAACTGTTTTTCTGACTCTGACATTTGGCCTGACTGTAAATGAGTCCACTAATTCTCTTTCTGCTGCTGCTGCAAGTGCTGCTAATTATACACCTCTAGAACAGGGTACAGTTTGGGCCCCTACTAATTGGTATCAGTTCCCTCTAGCATGACAGTCTGTGGGCAGAGCATGTAAGGGTGGCCTTTACCCACTTCTGTCTCCTGTAAAGCCCCTACCATTCAACACACAGACCAGGAAAAGGTCTACAAACTCAGGCAGTATGTGGTTTTCATCTTACCTTCTAAATCGTTCCTGAAGGGCAAGCGGCATCTCACCGCAGGTTCACTGGATTTCAGCTCGGTGTTTGTGCTGTGCGTCCACTGGGTCTTGCTTTTTTGAAGAGCCATCCCAGTCTTACGTCTCAACAGAGAGAGAAATTGTGACAACATGCAAGGCTGCACAGCAGCATGAGTCTTGACTACCTGTGGGCACAGCAAGAACATCCGTTTGCAGAGCAAGTGAGGGCAGAGGCCTAGAGCAGGAGAGCGATACTGTGTTTTGTCAGCAGTGTCGGATGAGGGAGAAGAATTGTTGCAACAGCAAATGATCAGCTGGTTTGAATTAAGCTTGAGGCATCAACACAGGTGAGAGAAAAGCAGGGTATCAGCACAAAAATCAGAACAACTAAGGCCTTAATAGTGTTCTAGTTGCACGTTGTCTTGCTGAAGTACAAGTAAGAAAGTCTCTTCACTTCATGCTACAGAGCCCACCTCTTTCCCTCCAAGACTTTTGATAAGGAGATGGTTAAGGTGCAGATATTTGTGAGCAGCCCTTTGTTTATGTTGCGATGTTTAATTTATGCATGAGACACGCCTACAGTTGGACTTGGAAATCTGAAGGAAGAAATAACTAACAGATGCACGCCACCATTCTCACAGCCTTTTTAAGCGAAATTCACAAGAAGGAGCCCATCAAACAGAGCCTTACTATGTCCATGCATTCAAAGCTTTTGCTCACGTGCAAAATTCCCATCCTTTTCCAAAATCTGTGGCTGTAGAAAGAGAAAACACACCATCATTCCAACAAAGGTCCAGGTCCGCCCTCAGTTCCATCTGTGTTGGCCCAACTGCACTGAATACTGGCCAGAAGCTCCAGCCTGCAGCTCGCCTGACGATGGCTAATACCGCTTCATTCACACGTCCCCAAAATCAGCAAGTTAAATAATAAACGCCCTTCAACCTCCCTTCTTCATTCAAAACCAGAAAGCACTACTAAGTAAGTGTCCCCCAGCAAGCAGGTAAATGCTCTTTACGTAATTCACGTGCTGTGCACGTTCGCTGACATGACTCCACCGGACTGGGCACCTGTCTCTGAAACTATCGCTTATGCATTGACTTGGCCAGACCAGGGCTTAACTTCCTCATCACTTACATCACTGTTTCTCCTCTGCTCGTTGCACAAGCTTTTGACCAGCAGAAAAGCAAAATAGGGCCTTTCTAGTTTTACTCAAAGTCCTGTCTGACCTATTAGAGGATGGACTGTCCAAGCATTTAATGAAGCCTGAATTCCCACTGATATCACTGATGTTCAGAAAGTTCAAACATGACTGTACACCCTGAACTAGACGAAAGGATTGTACGTATGTTTGTTTGGGGGTTTTTATGTCCATACTCTCATCTTATTACTCACAGCCACGCTTGGGTACATTTTAATTAGCTTACTACTTTTTATCTCAAAAGACATGACTGAAAGAATAAAAACGTCTGAAAACATACACAAGCTTTTCAAAATCTCCAATGATTAAACTCCATGCTGCTCCAGCATCAGGAATTTTATCATGGTTATATTTCCTTTAGATTCATAGTTGCTTGCTGATCTGATTAATTCTCTACCCTCCTTTCTGAATATTCAGTGAATTGTTGCATGTCCAAGTGCTCTGAATTCTCCCAGACATATACTGATTTATTTTGAACCTTGCCATTTATTACTTCAGAAACCAGAAAGGAAAAGCTAAGAAAAGTGAGAGGGCTACTCACCTGTCTATATCGGTCCCCTTTCAAAATTAGGACTAGGAGGGAAAAAAAAAAAAAAAAAAAAAAATCAAGTGATGAAAAAATGAAAGCTGGGAAAAAAGAATGAAACCAATGGCTAATGTAAAGTGTGATATCTGATGAATCAACGGGGCTTGAAATACGATCAGTGTGTGCCACGGGGATGCTGGAATCCCACCGCTATAGTGGAGAATGGCCACTGCTTCCAGCTTAGCAGTTCCTGTAATACGTGGCCTAGAAAATACACTATTCAGCTGATTCTTCTGCCCATCCTCTGCACTTCGGGCCTGAGAGGACAGCCTGACTTGTGAAGCATGCAGTCTAGCTTTCACTTTACCAAAATAGAAGGCTCGGCAAGAGCTAAACCGTACAGACTTACAAGATGGCATCACTACAGTGAGAGCGCTTGTGCTGAGGACACAGCAGAGACGGAGCAGGGGCTGGGCCAGAAGAGTAAGGCAGATGCTGGGGGACCATCAACACAGAGGCTGTGTTGCCCACAGGGAGGAGGGAGAAGCCTGAAGAGAGCAGGCTCCCTGGGTACAGCATGCAGAGCAAGGTAGGAGGCCACGATGTGAACGTGGTCTCTGTTTGTACAAGTCAGATGTTGGACTGTGATCCATGGGGCTTGGCTGGGGTCCCACAGTACCCATTATTCAATACTTCCACTGAAACTCTGATAATGCTGGAGGGAGGTGAAAGAAAGAACACAGGAGGGAGGGGAGGGAGGGGCAGAGAGATACAGAGATATACCTGGAAAATACCCCTCCAGATGTGATCTCAAAACAGGATCTCTCTATCCTTTAGCAAAGCCATCCAAGTAGGACTGATTGTTTTTCCATCAGTCTTTCTTTAGGCCCCCGAGAAGGCCTAAAGACAGAAAACAAAACACACAAAAACAAAATTAAAAGAAACAAAACAAGAAAGGCATCAGCAACTACAAAAAAAAGGAAAAGCAGGGTGGGAGAGTCTACTCGGCGTTGACAGGAGATATTCAGTGCCGTTTGAACTTCATTGGTGGTATGGTCTCACATTTCTAAGGCTCTTGACATAGGCATTGGCTCCAGGGGTGAGACCATCTGCATCTCTGTTTTGCTGGGATTGCTTCCATGCAGAGGGCCAGGAAAGGGAGATGGATTTCATCAGAACTGCCTTCTGAAATTCCCATCCTCTCTCCTGCCCCACCCCTTGCCAAGAGGGAGGGATGGGAGGGCTAATGCGATTTCTAATTCTAGCCTTATTTTGGTGCCTTCTAGTACCAGCCAAGAGATGTATCCCAGCAGCATTTGGACATAAACACCCTTCTCAGAATGAGACACAGCACTTAATCCAGCAGCCAACTCTCACCCTACCTTTCAGGGACGGTGTAAAGGTGGGGAAATTTAGGATGAGGAATATTTAACCTGGGTATCAAGAAACACTTCCTAACAATACCAAACACTCAAATGAATGACTTCTCCATTAAAGACATGAAAGAGTTCACGAAGGTAATGACTATGGAACAAGTTGTCGTGAACACCACGTCACGTCAATGCTTTTTGCTCTTATTGGCCAGCAATTAGCCTAAGCCATACAGTCTGGATTTGAAGATGAATACCCCTAAGGATACGTATTTCTGAGGGATTAGAGGTTAAGAGCCACGTTCTTCCTCAGTATCAACTCCCGAAGTAGCTCATGGTGATTGGCCCCATTTCAGGGATTAAACAACACATGCACAGTTAAGAGAAGCAAGAGAAAAAGTTTGCAACAGAAATGGGGGCCAAAGTCCTAGCAAATCGTGGCATTCATTTCATAGCAATAGCCACCGAGAGAGGCAGGCTTCTTGTCTGCAAGAGCAGCATTTACAGAGACCAGGAGCCCATGGCATTACGTTGTTGCACTATAATCCTACAGCTGGCAGTGCACCACCCTGCTTGCTATGCCAGAGCAGTTGGCCGCATAAACGGACCCATTAAATCCATCAGTTGTGGCTATGACGGGGAGTTATCTGCTTGCAACACTCAGAAATAATGCAGGCAGCTGGGAAGCAGCACATCGCCACCACTGAAGCTGGCTGCTGACGTTCATAGTCATAGTCCTGGTCTCACCTCCAAAAGGAAGGCTGTATTTCGGGTACAGGCAATGGCAGCTTGATACCCCAATCTGCAGGAGGTGCTTTGGGAAGCTCAGTTTTGGGCTCTGTTACTATTTGCTCACATGAACCTGTGTCATTCCTGTTTCTCTGTGCCTCAGTTTCCCTGGAAGACTTAATTTCCTTCACCTTTGAGGACTTAATTCAAAGGGCTCCTTTTAGACCCCTGCCTTCACCCTGAAGGACAAAACATTATATGCCATGTATCTTTATCACCCTCTCAGTTGGCAAAGACAAACTATACTCGTGTTCGGCTTCCACAGACGGGCTCCTGAAACCTCGCATCCCTGGCGGAACGCTTGCCGCAGCCCGTACCCTCATGCAGAGCCAGAATACAAGATTATCTCCGTTACCTGCTGCAGAGTCACATCTCACCCCAAGAAGTCCGTGGACCCACCTGGCCCCCCTTGCTGCTGATGTGAGAGTATCACATCTTGGTGGATGGTGGAGGGAAACACAGCTATAATTACCAGTGTGTCCATGGCTGACTCCACCTTGTCCCCAGTGGAGGGGGAAGAGGATTAAAGCAGAGAGAATTCCCTCTCTGCTCCAGTAACAGGGCTTTTAGATCCTGATGGTGCTGCTGGTGTTTATGTCCTTCTGTGCCCCCCTCCCTCCAGAGCTCTTGCCATCCCCCCCAAGCTCCTCCATAGCACATAACTAGCCTGCAGCAGCAGTCATTGAACATTCAGGGGATGGGAGCTGCCTGTGTATTGCTGGGGTGGAAACTGGGAAGGGAAGCAGAAGCTAACACAAGTGCTTCCTGGGAAAAAAAAAAAATCTGCATTTTATTTTGTCGAAAAATATTCTTGCATGCCTAGAGCCAGAAGCTCTGCTCTATAGACATGCTAATTACCTGGGAGTCACTGTGTGTGGGGTGAGGGGGCTGCTAATGCTTGCCTCTCCTTTGGGGGAACAAACAAACGGCTTTTTATTTGTGTGTTGGGGTTTTTTTTTTCCCCCTCTACCCTTCCCTTGTCATTCTGGCTGGTGAAGCAGATCTGCCCAAACCTCGTTCTTGCCAGAGGAGCTGCAGCAGCCCTTTCCTGAAACACTCCGTGGGTGGAAAATGCATAACTTCACTCTACCCACGGGGCAAAACCCCCACACTCAAACAGGCAATCTGGAGCCACATCAGTCATGCCGACAGGACAGCACTCCGGGCTCTCCGTGTTGCTAATGCACGGCACAAGCCAAACCCTCCAAGCACTAACCCATCCAAATCCTGCACATGCACCCTTTCCTCAATAATATCTTCCTCCCCCATTGCACATGCTCATTCCATCCCCATCTTCATCCTCAAGTTTGTGAACCTTTCCGCTTCTTTCCAAACCCAGGTCCATTCACCCTTACTTCTTAGTCCTGGCAGATCCCACTCCGCAACCTCACCACCACAACTCTCCTTTCTCTATCTTGTATTTCCACACCCCGCACCCCATAAACCTCCTCTTTACACCTTTTCATGTACTGTCACACAGTGCTTTTCACTCCACACATCATTTAGACACCACACTCCTCTTCAGGTTCCTGTCAATCAACACCACCATACCTTATTTACAAGCCTTCCTGCCTATGTTCACTCAGTCGTCCTAATTATCTACTCTCTCACACATTCTTCCCTATTTTTCCCTCACTAGCTGATGACCTTCTCATGCATGGACCATTTACCTCATACAAATCCGTTCAGCTCCTCATGCACAGGGCTCAGGCTTGCAGGACCTAGCTGTCGCTGTCCCGAGCGATTTAAGCAGTTGGGCACTACACCAAATGCAGAATCTCTCGGCCCTTCAGAAACCCAAAGGATGTATCCGTGAAATCCGCCAGGTTTGCGACAGCCAAACTGAACTGTACCCAATCTCTTGATGCAGTTTTTTCAAGCGTGCAAGTGGTAAGAGCTGAGACAGGGGCCCGTCCCAGGTGATCTTCCCTAATGCATCAAAAACTGACCAGCACAGGAATGGAGGCAGACAGAAAACATTTCCCTTTGTCCTCCTTATTGGTAAGGATACTTTAACCCTCTCCCAAACTACTAAAGAAAGTGACCTCACCATATTTTCCTTGTCAGCCCCTGTACTCACACACAGGTTAATACCCCAAGACCCTCTCAACACCCTTTAACTCTGGCCAACATCATATCAAAACCAAACAAGCCATTCTTAATTTTTTTTCAGCTCACCAAAGCCAATCACTATGGCAGCAAGCTTCAGACCAGATGTCTGAGGTCAGTGGGGGTGGGAAGGAAAAGGGAGGGAAGGAAGGAAGGGAGAGAAATGTTGGAAAGACAGGAAACCAGAAAATTGTCTTGAGGCCCAAGTGCCAGGCTGAGAACGAGAACCCCTCAAACTTCTCCCAGCACTGGCAGCAATTCACTGCGAGGCCTCAGGCAATTCTCTTCACTTCTTTGTGCCCCAGTTTTCCCATCTAAAATGACAATGATCATCACTTCTGCCTAAGGCAGAATGAAGGTTAATATTTGAAGAGTGCTCTAAGAGATTTTTCAAAATATTATTAGCACTTTCTGTCCCTGATGCCTTTTGGGAAAACTGTGCCCAAGTGATATATGGAAACGGAACGTTCTCAAGAAGTAGTAAGGCCAGCTTACTACTGATGATGCTTCAAATAATACGCATAAGGAGATGCAGACTTGACTTGTATACTGCTTGCTGACACTCCAAGAACGTGTGCACGTGCATGCACAAAACATCAGAACTGAACCAGGTTTCTAATTGTTTCCCCATTCCCCATAGTCTCTTTCATGCTTATCTTTTTGCTTGGTCCCCTGTGCCAAAAAAATCACCTGCAACACATAGACAAGACTGAGCCAAACTAAAGGGACAGAAAGAGGAGAACTTTTACCCACGCATCCCCACAGGCTCCAGCACAGCTAGAGGTGGTTTATGGTAGTGTACGGTAGAGTTTCCCCATTCCTTGCGGGCCTGAGCACCAACACTGAAGGAAAAAGGGTCTATAAGAGCTCCGGCTGCTTTACAAGAGGGGATTTACATTTTACAGAAGCAAAAGCAATGCCCACTCCACAGCATGAATGCCCTGCTTGTTTCACCACTACAAACCACCCTACATAACCACCGCGGGGGAAAAACACATTCTTTCTCTACCTCACCCAATGCAAAGGAGAGGTACTGCTAACGAGAGGGAAACAGAGCACAGGGCATAGAAATCCAGCTCATCATCTCGTGTCGGAGACACAAGACTCATCGGAAGAGCTGATGTCCATGCCCACCTATCAGCTGTGAGGCCTTCTAGGAGGAACGGTCTTTGAAGCATCTCAGCAGGATGCTGGTGAGGTGGGAGCAGAGAGGAAGGAGCGAGACCTGCACCAGGCACCGTGACACCTGCAAAGCACCCTGCCTCTACTGAGCCCAGCCAGGCTGGCTCCCCAGCATGTCCCACGGGCCCACCCTGGCAGGCCCCTTTCGCTGGGAGCAAGCAGACAGACAAGCATGGGGAGAGGTGCAGGAAGAAGAAAAGGGCCAGAAATGGGAATCTCAGAAAAGAGGCAGCAAGTGAGAGAGAAGAGAAAGAAGCACCTGACAAGTCCAATAGTATGCAGCAGTGAAACAGAAAAAGAAAGGAGCTGAGTGAGATGTTTTGCGGGCTGCTGCTGATTCCGGGGAGTCCTGCCCTATTTTATTTTCCACTCGCAGCCCCCAGCAATCTTGGTTTCAGTCACAGACTTTTCCCCTTTCCCCCAACGCACCCCCAGGGAGGACTCTCAGCCATGGCTGGGGGGGCAACCCAAAGCTCACACAAACAAGAGGTCTCGCTGATAACTGCCTTTCTCTGTAGTTTTCCTCTTTGACATGCATATTCCGTTCGGAGAAAACCCCTCTCCCCTCCCACGCTCTCACCCGCACCATCTGGTTATGGTTTGCACCATGACGCGCTTCCTCTGTGGTTTATTTGCTTTTTTTAGCCAAACCCAAGAGAGGGAGAGAAATACCCTGTTTGCTTTGGGGATGAACTACCCACACCCCCCACACCCCCACACCCCCCCGATTTACTTTATTATAGAGGTTTTGTGTGGCATGTTAGGGGAAGCTTGGGTTTTCGTTGTTTTTGCTTTCCCCCCCCATGAAGCTAATAAATGGGCTCCTCACAGCATCTGCTGTAGATGATGAAAAGCTTTATGAGGCCGTTGATTTTGGAAAACATTGTCAGGTAATAAGGCAACGTGATCTAGCGGTTTGAGTGGGAGGAAGGCCAGGGGAGGGCATATTGAGAGCACCTGGCATTCCACAGTCCCTCTGTGCCTCAGTGTCCCCATCACAGAAACGGAACTAATTCATGCCTGTCGCTGGAGCCCCGGTGAGGGCCTGGCTTCTGTGGAGTGCTCCATACACAAATCACTCTAGGGATGCTAAATATTTGTAGTGCTTACACTCCTGAATTACTCAAGAGGCACAGAATAGCAAAGCCTGCCAGCTCCCCTCTGATGCAGGCCACTCCTAAGGCTGAAGGGCATCGGGATGACTGTCTACTCTCCCAGTCCAACTTCGCACGAGAGACGAAGCTACGCTAAAGCCTGTCCCAGACGACCGCAGTGAGCACAGCAGGGGAGAGGACCTGCCGAGCTCCCAGCCCCATATTCAGTCCTCCAAAGTACGCTGCACTTTACAGCAGGCACACAAAGAGAAGCCTTAAGAATTGCTTTGTCCTGGGTTTTGACAGCTGACACCTGCAATCGCTAAACATTCCCACACAGTTCATACTCCAAGTCTCTGCTCTTACACAGCCCGCTGTTTCTCCAGGACAACACAGATACTGTTGGCCTTCATCAAATATGTTTACAGCTTATATACTCATTTACGAAAAGCCTTCCTCTTCCATGGTTTACCTCATCTACACCAGGCCCTTATCACAGGAGAGAGACTCCTCCCCTTTGGATAAATACTTGCATAGCAGGGATGACCCCACTAGGAGTCATCTCCATGTTCGTTAGGTAGAAGCTGGTCGCACAGCCCAGTGAATTTCTGCAAAGGGACACAGGATCCTTGCAGCCTTCCCTCGCCTACCTTGTGACTGGCTTCATCATTTCCAGCAACCGCTTCAAACTTTGCCTGGGTCACAGCCGCTTTGCCAGACGTGTGCATGGGCGCGCACAGCCCATTAATCCTCTTTGCCCCAGACTTGATTTAATTTAACATTAGGTTTGGATGAGTAATTTTATCCTGCAACACATTTCAAGGTGATAGATGAGACCACGAGCAGGTGATAGCCCAGGCTTGACTCCCTCCCTTGCTCTCCCCTCCTGAGAAAGCGTAGTTGGCCAGGTTGGATGAAGAGATTTACTGCTGCTCCAAAGCAAGGCTTCCACTGGGGAGAGCCAAGGATCAGAGATTTCAGCTCTCATGAAAGGCTGGAAAGGAGGAAGGGGCAGCGGGGGTGGATTGGAAAACTTGCTGAGCCAAAGCCCAAGCAGAATGGCCAGGATCCAGCGAACAGCAAAATCAGAGCACCTCTTTTCTCCCCTCAGATCTCCCCTTGTGCATAGATTAACTCTTTGGAGGCCAGTCTTGCAAGAGAGACATAATTTCATATTTCCAGTGTGTGTGCATGCGTGTGGACACCAATCTGCTTGAAATAAGGGAAGGCGGCAGCTGGGGCTACAGTGACGTGGGACCAGGTTTCCACTGAAAACTCCTCTGTGTCCACTCTGCTGGTAGGAAAGTCTCTAATCAGACAGATGGGCCTCAGGGTATGCTTCAAGTAGCCTGCCTGCTACCAGATTAATGAGGTACAAGAGCAATTCCAGCAAATGATAGCAAAGGTGTCCCCATTCCTTCCGCAGGCTGACCTGCAGACCTTGTTAATGCCGGGTGAGCAGGCAGGGTCTGCACCAGGATGTTGCAATGCAGAAAGGGTCCTGTGTCAGTCCTTTCCAAGCTCAAATGCTGTTCTCCTTTTCAAACAGATGCTGGCACCATCTCTTGAGACACGACTGAATAAACACTGTCATTCCAGCAGCCACCCTCACTAGCTGACAGGTTACAACAGTATGTGAGGGCCAGCTTACCCAGACAGAAACCCAAGGTGCCCTCGCCTGCACTTAACACTGGGGAAAAACTGGATGCATCAGCCTGCAGCAAGGTGGGAGCGAATTGCCAGTCCAAACGTCTTTATAGCTTATTGTTAGCATGTCTTAGTTCCCTTGTGCATTTTAGTTCCACTCTTGCTTAAAATACAGAAAAACAGTCTGTCCAACAGAACGGACACTTAGAAAGGCAGACCCGCTCAACTTCTGGTTGGAAACTCGGAGACCCACTTGTTAAATAAAACAATGTGTAAATTGTTACTAAACTTGACGGTAATCATGAAACTGGCAGAGCACGGAAGAGAGAGAGCAGAATCAGTGCCTTGCATGACTTTCTGGCATTGGCGCTCTGCGCTGTACAGACAATGCTGGAGTCCTTTGGATACAAGCTAGAAATGCCAGAAGTTAAAACCGAATAGGGTCCTAGGAAGATAAACTGGGAGAGAGGAGAAAAGCCAAAGTGAAGGGGAGCAGAGTTGCAGCTGAAAGTCTAAGTGTCATCTCGTGACTTGGGAAATAGATGGAAGATTCACTGCAGAAGAAAGATGAGCAGCGGGAGGCAGGTCCTAAGAGGCCACCTGGGCTACGTGCTAGCCACTGTGACCTGAAGGAACAGACCACGGACACATGGGCCACAGCGTCACATGCAACATGTTGAGAGCATCACCCTGGAGCTGGAAGTAAGAGTAATGTTGCTCTTTGTCAGAATGCAAAGTAAATTCAAGAATCTTCGGATTTTCAAGTGGAATTACCTACCGACATACTTGGCTACCCATAGCCCTTAAGAACTGCTTTCTTTACCTTTAGGTAAGTGTTTCTTAACAGAACAAGTGTCAGGCTTATGGAACAGGACCGCTTTAAATAGGGGCTTTTAAGCTTGATGTTTTCAGAAGTAACAATATCCCCTACACACTGACATGGTCAACATACTGCTGAAGGAGCCTGTACCATAGGTAAATGTTTTCTAAATATTATCACTTGCCCATATAAGCAGGGGATATGGTTATATGGTTATATAGTTACCTATGAGATGATAAATGAAGAGCCCAGACAGTTCTGTGGGAGCAGCCAGGAATTCCTGTTCCTGTCTGTCGGTTGCTCTACATGTTGCTACCTCGAACGGTCACTCAGTCCGCTACCCCGTGCAGGTGAGACATAGCTTATGACAGTGTGTAGTCATGTAGCCTCTAGAGAGTACTTATCCAAACCAAATCAGCCAACCTGCCTGCCCTCTTCTTCTTGAGGGCATCTGCAGCAAGACCCTAGGTATTCTGGAATCAAAATATCGATAACGCTACATTCAGTGTTTCCGTTTTTTAAAATTCTTTTAAAGACATGCCTCGGACATGCATTTCAGTCACGGTTTCCAAAGTAAGTTGTCATTTTGCCACACATTTAAAAGGTTGTGTCTGACTGCACAGAGATACCTGTGCCAGATACAGATGCTCCAGAGCACAAGTACAGGTCTTTAAACACATTCAGAGCACTCCTCTGGGTACTTCAGCACCCGTTCATACGTCTAGGGCTGAGTACATACACTTCCATACAGTTGTGCCAGACACACAGAGGTAAAGTAATACAGCTACATATGTGACACATGCACAAACACACACCACACCTCGAGACACACGTTCTCATTCATCTAGGCATACACATCCTTCCATTTGCTTTGCGCTTCACAGCGTTTACATCACAGAATTATTGGTCTGTTATCACCCTAAGGCCATTTGCCTCTCAAAAGTCTGTTAGGGAGACAAGAACGATAACAGCCAACAAATGAGAGACACACTCCTCGGGTGCAAAGCTCTTTTCAGATTCCCTCTGCATGGAAAGCAGCGCACAAACCTGCCTTAATAACCCAACTAGTGCTATGCCTCGTATCAGCAAGGCGTGGGCACAAGACACGTATCGAATTCACCCACAGGGAGGTGAGCGCTGCCCCATTTTGCTGGTGAGGAAACTGCTGCAAAGAACGGTTAAAGGTCTCATCTAAGGTCATGCAGATATGAGCGGGTAGCAGAGGCAGCAATGTTACCTGCACCCCAAAGCTTTGAACTCCCGCCTCTCATCCCTCAGTAGCGCCACCTCCTCTACCCGCAGCATCACATGTTCATGACTGATCACGCACACCCATACATGCCTCTCAGAAGCAGTCAGACCTCAAGCCTTTGCTCAAAAAACCCAGTGTGCACCTCTGCACCCCCCCCAGTCTGGACCATTTCATTGGCTCGCTCCCACCAGTTACGAGGTTTTACGCCTGTACGTAGGTGTCTCAGCAGTGCCCGCACAACAACGCCCTCAGCATTCATTCTTTAAGACTCTACAGACATAGCTGGGAGCACCACCCCTGCTCCTGCCACACTGTGTAAACCGTAAGTACAAACGGCCCGTCAGTGTTGCTGGGGATTACCATTTACGTCCTGTGGTGCCCTCTGAAACCAAACTCTTACTTTGGGACCAGTGGAGTTGTCCCCATTCCTTACCCTGCAGTGCCCCTTATGGCCACCTTGGGAAAGAGTAGTCACGAATCCTGGACTAGCTTATGTGTTTGAAACACCTTCCAAAATGCTGTTTCTTTCACCACAAATAAGAACTACAAGATCCATCTGATAGAGAAGCCTCTCCATCCCTTTACAGTTAAACAACCCCCCAATATCAGCAGGTTTCCTGCCTGCCCTTTTCCCAGGTGACGTGATTCCTTCTGCTTCAGTGAACACAGGACTGGCCTACATCATTACTTGGGAGTATTCCAGCGCTTATTCACTAATAATTTACATGAAGACTGAACCTGGGAATTCCTGTTTGGACAGCAGCAAATTCCACCTCTTGCCCATCCAGACCCGAGTTACAAAGTGTACAGTAACCCTCTTTGACAGTATCTGCTTCATACCAGAAGCAGGGGAAACAGTTAACTGCAGTTTTCACAGAAAGAGTCCCATGGTTTTCATGCAACATATCCACACAGAGAAGGCCTCTGCTTCACCCAAAAGGGTCTGAAAAGAGCAGACAGACAGGGTATAGCCTTCAGGAGCTGGCCCATTTTATTAATAAAATAGCACAGGGAATGATCCCCTTTTCATGCATATGTTTTTGCTTGCTTTCCTTTTTCCATTTTTACTGCTGAATCATACACTACCCTTTACGAATACCTATCTTAATTCTCTGTATTTTACACTTCACTCTTTTTGCAGCCAGCCCTGGTTGATGCCTAGCAGCAGAACCACTAGTACCCAACTCCATCCCACACGGTCTCTCTTGCAATGTAAGTCGCAGGGAAGGGCAAGCTCTGAATTCTTAGGACGCTTCACTTGAATGACACAACACTAGTTCTTCAAAAGCCTTATGTTTCACAAAAAGGGTATGCCAGTACACTATGGTGATGGATTCCCAATGCCAGAACCTAATCTCTATCAAACAGGTAAAACATAAGACCATTCTGGGGTAAAGGACACAGATTAGAGGTTGCACAGATGAGGAACCAAGGTCCAAGGAGGAATTAGGAATGTTTCCTGAAAGGTATCTAGGGAGTTGAGCCTGTTGAAAATCCGTAGGATCTGACCCTAAACAAATACGTTCCTGGCAGTGAATGGGGAGCAGAAGGAAAAAGCTTTACAAAATGAGATATTATTGATAATACAATGCATGCAAAAGTGAGACGTGTCATTTGTGTAGTATAGATGCTAACGGCAACCTTTTCCTAAAAAACTGGCTACCAGATTAAAAGGCAGATAGAGATGTATAAATTCTGGGCAAATTCATGTCCACTTTGTATTTTCTTCAGAACAGTTGTTGGGGTGTAATATTAGAGGTAAATTAACTGAGGTTGCTCTATGACTTATTCTCCTTTTCTGTTAAAGAACTATACTGCCATGTGCCTTAGAGGGATGGCATGCAAATGAGTTAACATTTGCAAAGGGCTTTGAAGATAAAATGGAAGATTTACCCAAAACCTACTGAGAGGCAGAGAAAGGCATTACCAAAAATCTGACAGGACCACACAGCATGGCAGGCAGCCACTGCTGTGGAGCAGCCATGGGAAAGACGAGTTGGTGAGCAGTGGCGAGGCACTGAATCTTGAAACCTCAATAAGCAACTTTCAAAGTTTTATCCTGGCACACTTTGCAAGAGGCAGGTAGGAAGATAAAACTCAACTTGTCAAAACACACAGCAAGATCTGTCAGGCTAGCACACAGGTCTGCCAGCTCCTGGCTCCATTCCTACAACCATCTTCAAAGCAGGGCATTAAGGAGGCATAGTAGGAAAGAATAATATTTTACATTAGCAGGGTGAGAGGTGGCATAGACTGGGACGTTGCAAGGGAGAAAGGAGAGCCACAAAATAGTTAAATGTAAAGAACATAAAGCTGGGAAGACTAGAGGAGAGCCTGGAGAGAAGAGCAGGAAATCTGCATATTGGGGATTCCTGTTCAGAGAGGCAGAATGATTCTCTTAGCAGCCACGTCGGCTGCAGGGCAGAACTCTGCAGTCTGCAGGAGTCACACAGAAGAAGGGGTTAATGAGAAAGGACGAGAGAACAGCACAAATAAAATCAGAAATGACATTCTGGCCAACAGAGCATCTCCAGGCTGGGGAAAAACCCAGAGAACTCACTTGGTTCTATTTTCTGTCCTGCCTGAGGATGAGCTCTGGGCTGAAACTTCACCTTTAATCTCATTCCTGCATTTGAACAGAGCTGCAGTGCCACAGTGAGGGTTTATCTAAAAGCCTCTGAATGAACCCACAGTTCTTGAGAGTTAATCATCCCACACACCCCCCAACAACAACTTGCAGCCAGTCATCCTTGGGATGCAGCTTCCAAGCCAATGCACCTGTCCACAACTCTTTTGAAGAGTAAAAAGGAAGTGCTGTGGTTAAATCCCTGATAGGAAATGCTGGCTTCAGTCTCCAGGTCTCCCAGAGAACTCCTGGGTGACCTTGAGAGAGTCCCTAATTGCTCTGTGCCTCAGTTCTCCACCCATAACAAAGAGATCATTAAATAGCCGTGAAATCACAGTGAAAGTTAATTAATTCAGCATTCATGAGGTCCTGATACATTAAGGGGATTGCAGAGCACATTTGAATAGAAATATCACAGCTAGCCCCACAGGAGCTTGTCCATCCCCACATCACAAAGCGCACAAAGAGACCAGCTCCCGTTCACAGAAGCAGCACACTCATGCCTGTGGCCATCCACCCAGGTTAATTAACCCTACTTCTCAGGTAATTAGGTAATTATCTTGGGTGGAGTATCTCTCTAACAGGCACCCTCTCTTCTCCAGGTCAGGATTAGCTTATTCAGAAGAAGGCAGGTCATCTCTACCTGGCAATGAACAGCACAGCGCAGACTAGACATATCCAGAGCCATTACAGGGTGCATCCAGACCTGGCTCCTTTCTGATACTCCGGCTGGAGCTGGCATGGGAGTGCTTAGCCACCCATGACCAAGAACATGCTTGGTTGCTCTTCACAAACAGAAATCTGCAGGTTTTTCTGTTCCTAGTTGTTATTATCATGTTTGGTGCAGGCACTGGGGATTCACTTATCCCAGTTAATATAAATAAAAACTGTAGGAGAACAGGCACTGGTATAGCATTGCAGAATTCTTTAAGATGGACAACGTAAAGATGCAGTAACCACAGGATTGTGGGTTTGTTTTTTTTTTTTAAGGTCATTTTAGATCCTTAATCAACTACATAAAAGAAAAGGGAATGAAGGAATGGGGTGGGGAATCCAAACCCACCCCACTAATTGGTGAACCTCTTTGGACACAGCAACGGGAGCTTCTGTGTATGGGATTCAAGGAAGGCAGAATAAAACCAGGACAGTTTAGAGAATAAGTACAAAATTTTCTCAGCATCCTTGAGAAAGACAATTGCCCCCTTAATATGTGGCCATTTAGAATATAATCTATGTCATAAGAGTTTCAAATACAAAATTAGAGTAGATAACAAGGAAACATCAGAAGAAATAAATTTAACAATAAAGACTCTCTTAAGCCAGAAGGATACATAAGTAAGAAGCAAGAAGGATGTATGCATGATTATAAGCCCTCGGTCCCTTTAAAAGACAGTAGTAGGAAAGTTAATTGTGTATCTTGTCTGCTCCTTTGAGGACAATGGAGAGATTCCTGTTCTGAAAGCCCTTTTCATGGGAAATCAGAACATGGCCTTAGCAGACATCAGAATCTCTAAGGAGGAAGTTATGAACCAAGCAGAGGAACTCATAGACAGTAAATCACCAGGGCCAGATGGTATTCAGCTGCCAGTTCAGAAGGGATTAAAGTCTCCAGTGACGGACTAGCCAACACAGCTTCACAGTAACTGCTGCTGAAGACTATAAAGTCAGTAAAATCATGCTGGTCTTTACAATCCCGCTGCACAGTCCCCAAATACCGGCCATTAAAGCCTCATAAGATTGTCTTTGGTCAGCTTATTGAAAGTCTGCTTAAGGGCAAACCAGCACAATAGTTGGATAATCCAATGCTCCTAATTCAGCAAGACTGCTTTAAGGTAAACAGTTCACTGTTAAACAGTGAACTATTTAAAATTCTAAATAAACCAAGTAAGCTCAAGAAATTCACCTTGGCCCTTTACAAAACAGCAAATTCAACTCTTGCACACATAACCAAAATACAAACGAGGCCAGTAAGAGTTGTGATTTCAGTTAGCTTCCTAGGATGGGGGTTATAGGAACTCAGTGGAAAGGACTACCAAGAAACCAAACAGGTATTGGACCAGTGCTGGCAATGAGCAATCCCACAGACGACGTTACCAGTGTATGCCAGTTACCGGTGGGAGTCAGGATGTATCCTTTGTATCCTTTCTCATTTTCTTTCAGTGGGCAGAATTGTCCAGATAGAAAGGAAAACAGTGCTGTGACTTTCACCTTCCCCACTAGCACTACCAGAGCTCCAGGGAAAATACACCTCAGCTGCTGTCAACACCTGCGATTTAATCATGAAAGTCTTTGATATTTAGCGGTTTTCACAAAGCCTTCACTCCCGGAGTCAGGTGCTTATGTCTGAGACCTGTATCTTTCTCACTTTAAAGGAGAATTCCTAGCCTTTCTGAGTTTCTAGAAAGATGTGAAAGCATGATTGTTAGAATGTCAAAAGTGAAGAAGTAAAACAACAGAACAACATAAGCAAACTAAAAAGAAACAGTCCTCCCAATGCCTGTATTTCATTTTCCTGACCTTGATGCCAATCTCCAGGTTTTGGGTGCCTGACTCCTGAAAATGGGAGCACTTCCAGTTGAGAGCACAACAGCCTGGCTTAGACATCGGTATAACCTAGTCCAGCAGCTGCCAAAGACAACAGTGAATATTCACATTCCCCTTCTTTTCTGAAGAGGAGAAGGAAAATAAAAGACAACAAAAAATGGACACCACAGATGCAGAAAACACAGAGGTTGAATTGGGAATGTTCTCTCCAGGTGGAGGCTTCCAGCCTGCATGCTCCATAATTTAATTCTGAAAAGCATATTGTAAAGCAACACTTTATAGAGGTTTTTGGTTGTTTTTTTTTTTTTTAAGAAGGAAATATTGACACTCCCTGTCAGCAACTTCCCAGAGGGGTGCAGTGTCAACGCACATTAGCTTACTGCAAATGAAAAAACAGATGCAAAGTCTGAGGCCTGGGAGCAGCAAAGCTTCAACAGCAGCCCAAGGTCTATGCATGCTAATTCAGTTTAAAGGAACACTCTTGTGCTCTTTGCTTTTCAGCAAACAGCTATGGGGATTTTTTTCCCTTTTAGCTCTTTGCAAGAATAATTTGGAAATAAACACCCCATATAGAGATTGGTGGGCCAGAATTACAAAGTTATTTAGATGACAAAGGACTGAGAAACATGCCTTGCAGGATTTGGAAGAACATCTAAATGAACGAAGTGCCTCGCTCCTTTTGGCTTCATGGGGTGGTTAGGCATACAGAAATATTTCCACATGCCTGGCCTACCTGTTTGTCAGACATTCTTTCTCCCTGCACGAGAAATACATTTTTTTAAGGATACACTAAATGAATACAGCCTCTGCAGGTCATTTCCTTAGACTTGCTCTGCCAGTCTTGCCCTGAGAACTGACTAAATCATTCCATTTCATTGCAGGCCATCAGAGGGCACTGATTAGTACCGAAGAGCAGTACTGTAGGTCCTACAAGAAGGGCGTAATTTAATTTCTAAGTGAAAATTGTCAGATTTGAAAGAGCAATTTAACACGTTAGAAAGCAAAAAACCAGTCATCTAAAAATACAGACTCAGACAGGGTCTCATCCACTGACATGGCATTTTAAAAGTAAGAGCACCAACAGTTTTTACTTGAAGTCATACAGGCAAGAGTTTTTGATTATTTCCTTATCAGTATCCCGAACATTCAAAACAAAGAGAGGAGCATTTCTCTCATTTGTCAACTATATAAAGAAGTATCTGGATTTTGTCCAAATGCAAAAACCACGCTCCAAACTTCCTTGATGTTTACTTACACATGACAAAGCAGTGGCAATAACACAGGCAGGACTATCAAAACCTGGAAGTTACGGTTATTTCATCAGGGAGAATAGTCATACGAGACAGAAAAGGACCTCCAGTGTTTGTGATTCCAGCCTCCCATCACAGATACACGCTGCATACCTGCCTCAAATTGAACAAAACTCATCTTAAAAATAATCTGGACTTCTTACACTGCACCATCGCTTGAAGGTCCCCCTAGAACTTCATTGCTCTAAAGCAGCACAGAAGCAATCTCCTTCTGCTTTCCAGCTAACATGGCCACATCCAGTTTGTGCCACAGCTGTTCACCTTTGCTGGTGTTTAACCTCACTGGTATAGAGAAGCCTCTCAGACACGGGATGCCCAAGAGGGTTCCTGAGCTCTGGCTCTGCTGCTCGTGCATAGGAGGCGGCAGAGCTGGCAAGCCTTTCAGAGAGCCTTGACCCAGCTGCGACACAGCAGTGACCTGCCCTCCCATCTGCTAGGAACTATAATTTCAACAGACAGGCCCCAAAATACCAGCCGTTCCAGGAGCCTTTCCCCTGTGACTGGGTAATACAATGCAATATGATATAATATGGTAAGAAGTCTCCCAAGTAGAGCTCTCTCCCTTCCGAAAACAGCTTTCCCTACAAGTCCAGGCGCCTCCACTCCTGTCTCCAGACTCAGATCCCTCCATCCCTTCAGTAATGGACACCCATATTGCCATCCTCAATATTTATACGTACAGGACCCATTCCCCATCACCCAGCATTGACAAGGAAGGAGGGCAGAGACACATTCTGCCAGGGCTTGCTTGCTCCCCCTCTATGACTCCCTCCTACTCCCGTCTGTCTTCACAGTGATGGATGGCTATTGGTTCTGGCTTCATCCGACAGAGAAATCTGTCACCTCATGCCAGGGAGAGGTGACAGCAAATCCATCAGCACAGAGACAGCAGTCACTTGCAGATTGCTTTCAAGGCCACTGGGAGCTGGATTCTTCTTTGCCTCCCACCTCTCAGTTTCTCTCCTCCCCTCTTTTACACGAGTCCTACTAAATCATCATCTGAACAAACCCACTTGGCCCCTATTGCATATCCAGATTCTAACAGCTTTGAATTTTTGCATTATTGTCTTGCTTTAAAAAAAAAAAAAAAAAGATTCCCACAAGAGTAGTTCATTATTAGATGTTCATATTTGGCCCTTTTGTTACTTCCAATGCTTGGATTCAAATTCTACTTGTGACCAATGGGTTTATCAAGTATGATAGCACTGTTTGACCCAGAGGGGAAACACTGGTCCAAATGACAGCTTCTAATCAGGGTAGTCTCAAGAATGGAAATGTAGAGGATGTAATAAGGCAGGACACTGGCAAATGAAACTATAACCGATAGAAACAGAGCAAAATGTTTCTCCATTCCGTACTTACTGTGCAACAACCATCTTGTTCAGCCCTCTGAAATGTTAGACGACTCCTAGGTGAAAGACAGCAGCGCTCTACCAGCTGACATCTGGGCAGAGGATGCCAGAAACTCTGGACTGTAGCCCCAGCTCTGTCAAGGCCTACCTCTCTGCCGGGCTGCTCACTCGACCTCTTTATGCCTCAGGCTTCCCCTAGGACAATAAGATTTACCTTCCTGGAAGTGCAAAGTAAGGTTTTATCAATATATACGTACAAAGCTCTTTGAGGTCTTCAGACAAAAGACCCTAACAAAGCATCATGATTACAGACAAATTCATTTTCTTCTGTTCCAAACACTGTAAGATACGACTATTGCCTGTGTGACAGTACTACATAGAAAGACGGTCAGGGGCAGCCCTGTCTTACAGGGCTTACCTGGCTCTCCAAAGCACCTCATACTCTGGGGACTAAGGTTGTTTCCCATTCTCCATCCCTCAGGGCAGCCAGAAGCATCAGCATAATGAAGAGCAGTTTCTACTTCTGCTCTGCCTGCTTGCAAAGGCACAAGGGGACATCCTGGTGATTTTGAATTGCTTCTGACATGTACGTTATACACAGAATGTGAAAAAGGCGGCAGTTTGTTGCCAGCGATGCCCCATTTCCCCTGAACGCCAACAATACACCTCTGCATCCAGTCGTGCCAGAGAAGACAGGTGCCTGTGCCATTGCACAACTACCCCACAAGGTACGTGCAGCCACACCAAGATCACTAGTGACAAACACCTGAACACCAAGGCACGGGATGCAGTACAATGGAAGCTGCTCCAGCATCCCAAAACGTCAGGCTATCGCCACCCACAGTAGTTTAAAATAAAACGGTCCTAAAAATGCTTGAATTTCCTCAGTGACTTTTTTACTTCTAAATAAATTTTGCTCCCCTCTGAACCATGATATGAGCCACAAAAATTGCTAAAGATACCGAAAACATGATGCCCTACAAATCTGATGAGTGACGGGCGAGACAGCGGCAAACCCACTGCATAATCCTAATGCCACATACGAGCCGCATCCTTTTAATTTCTCAATGATCTCTGATTATGGGTCACATTCTCATTCTTTTGCACCCATTCAAACCCACTTCAGCATTTCTGGCCTTAGGGGAGTCACTGCAGATTTAAACTGAAACCTGGATACACGGTGGTTCTCTTGAGATAAAGTCTGAGATTCGTCAGGAGCACAACCTCAGCCTGCCCCCAAACTCAATCCCTCCCTATAGACCTCCTCATTGTATCCTCTGTGTGTCTAACAGCATGGCCAACACAGGAGTTTAAGAAAAGTGTGCTCATCCCCCAAAAGGAGCTACCTTGGAACAGGACTACAGCTCTTGGATATTTGCAGGTAAAGAGATGTCAGATACCTTATGGTCCCTGAGCCTGACCCTGCCTTGCCCAGTGGGTACAGTTAGGAAAAAGGAACTCATTCCTGAAACGCTTGTGATCAGGCTGTCTCCACAGTTGCTTCCCACCTGCGAATGCTGGTGAGAAATGCAGAGTTGCCAATCTGATTTTCAAGGCCTCTGAGCACCAACTTTATCGTAGGCACAGATAAAGGGTTGGGACAACAGGCTGACATATCAGAAGGCTTACGGAGCACCCCACAGTAAAACAGAGGAGTTTGGAAGGAGTCAGGCACTCAGATGGAAGAGTGCTGTGAGGCACCGTGGCTTGGGAGGTGGGGGACAACCCACCCATTCTGTCACCATCCACCGTCACGTGAGCGGACTTTGCTGAGCGTTCCAAGCCAGGGAGCGCCGGTGCGATCTGCACAGCCCGTTGACTGCCGCAGAGCAGCAGAGGGAAGGCTTCCAAGCTGACTGCAAGTTTCCTGGCCACGGTTCCCTCTGCCTCACGGGATGCGGCTGGGGGGAAACACCTGGAGCACAGCCAAAAGGAGCGCCTGGCCTGGACCCTCCGCTCGCAGCAAACGCCCTGCGGGTTCCAGGCAAGGGCCGGGACACATGGAGACCCTGCTGGACTCCAGACTGCTGAGTGCAGGATGATTTATGGATCTCTGCAGATGGCATGTTCCAGCCAGAGGGCTTCAGACCAGAAAAACGAGAGCCTTCTGCTTCCTTAAAGGGACAGCTCTGCTTCAGCACTGCAAACTTACTGTAAAGTTAACTGCTTTGGCATTTTAATATTTTAAGTGCTGACCCCTCATTGATTCTGTTCAGCCTTTTAAATCTTTAATTTACTTACTTATTTGGGTTTTAAACCTTGCCTGCAATTGCAGCTAATTAAAAAGCTCATTAGTTGGCATCCTGAGCTGATTCCCTGGGCTTTATGTACTGTACAGTATGCCTCCTGTGAGTCTGAACCACGGCTGGGATCGCTTGACTTGTTTCCTACCTCCCCAACTTTATGAGGTGTTCCATATTTTGGAAGACTATTCCCCCTTCCCCTGATTTTTTTTTTTTTTAAACTACCACTTGCTGCAGTCTTCAGGAAACTTAGCAGCCATTCTGGCTATATACAGTAGCTGTGTCACAAAATTATTTATAGCTGATCTTCCCCATGCTCAGAGCTAAGACCTCCCCATACTTGCAACCCCTTTTTAGAAGGGGCATTATATGCAGACAACAAAAAAATCCCAAACAGATTAATTTCCAGCATCACATGCAGGGCTTGACTTGCCCAAGTGTGCTGTTAACATGCTCAGTAGGAAATTCCATGCTCCTTGAAAACAAACACCAAGGGCTAAGGCCAGAGTTGGAAAAAACAGGCCCTGATCTCACACACCACATGCACAAGTCCCAGCACCCAAACCCTGCTGTTAGAAACCTTGCCACCCTGTCCAGCCTTCTCTCCATAGTTACCCAGGCAAGACACATGGAAGGACAGGACACTTCCTTGCCTATGTTGTTCAGGACCTCAACATTTGTGGCCATGTGTGTTAATTTTCAGACAGGCTGACAGCACTCCTAAATTCCACTTACATGGCTGGGAACTGTGGCTACACACTTATTTATTGATTCATAGCAGGAGGAAGATGTAGCATAGACCACACAATATAATTCCTAGAGTAGAACACCAAAATACATTTTTGGAGTAGACATACAGTCAAATTCATATCTCTCCTCCATAAGAATTTGCTCCTTGAATATGGTTTAGGGACGGGTAGATTCAAAGCCAGTAAACACTTTCCTGTCGTAGTATTGAGAAAGCCACAGTCTGCGCCAATTGTGGTGAAAATCTCGCCACAAGACAGTGTAAGATTTGGGAGTAGTCAAATTCATGCCTTAAATTCTGATCTGTCCACCCAACCAAAAACAGCCAACAGCATTGGAAAACCTCTCCTCCTCAAATCCACCCATCCTTTCTGTAATACCACGATAAGTAACATTTCTTTTTGCATGTTAAGTAATATCCTTACAGTTCAGTTCTTGCACTGTGGCCATCATTGCCAAGTCTGTCACCAGTACAAAGCCTTATCAACAGTACCTGTGGAACGGCTTGATAGCCAGACCACAACCAGCCAATTTACAGTTTTGAACTAATAAAAGCACAAATCCAGAGGAGCTGCATGAAGGGATAAAGTTCCCCTGTACATCTCCATCTTGCCCAGCTCAGGGTTGCCATACCCACCATACAGGTTCAGAGTAGGCCCTGTATTATGAAAGACAAGGACAGTCACAACAGATTTCCCTGACCCTTGGAGGGGTCCAGCTCTCCCAGTCTTTGAAAGAGGACAGAGGTGTTACGTTCGCTGCTCATTGGCAAAACAACCAAACCGCTTCAAAGCCGCCCCTCTCCTGCAAAGCAGCTGTGTGGCTGGATCATCCTCCAACCCAGAGCTAACATTCGTCCAAATTTTTCTTTGGAAGATGCAACTGCATATATCAATTTTCACTGCAGTACACACTGCCATGGCCGTATCTATCTGCCCTCCCTCATCCTCCCCTGACCCTACCCACTTCTTTCTGCAGCTTGCCACAGACAGCTTCTATCAGGGCATTCTCATGGTAGCAGAGCCCCAAATGGAAACTGGAATATGCAGCCGCTCCCTCACAAATTCCCCTTCTCCTCCCCTCCCCTTCTCTGTCACCATCTGGCTGCTCTGCCTTCCAACAAATCCAGCAGCTCTACTCCCTGCCTGGGGAAGCTCTTGTTTTTAACTCCGCTGGAGAGCCCGAAACGTGGTTCCAGAGACTATTCCAGCGTAGGTTTGCACAATAAAGTTACAAAGGAAGCTGTGATTACAGAGTGGAGGTTTAAGTGCATCTGAGACAGCTCCCCTCCTACCCCCTAGCCGGCTGGCTGCTGCAGGCAAGTGTTACAGCCCATCTGGGAAGAAAAAGGCCTCCCCGCTTCCTGCTGCCTCTGCCTGCCAGGATAGCCGGGAGGGATGGCAGGACGATGGACCAGAGCTAGACTGGAGCACAGGCGGCTGGGGATTGGGTTTGGCAAGAGCTCAGCCGTCATGTTTTCATTTTACAAGGTCAAAACCAAAACCACCTCTGGTTTGGGTTTTGCATTCGTGCCTACAGAAACACAAGAGGATTTTAGACTTCGTAAACCCACGCTTCCCCACACACACCCCCCACATCCCCTGCCTTCCCAGCTTGTTGGCTTGTGACCAGCAATATCTAAAATAACCATCTTCTCCTTCCCTAATTCCTGTCTCGCTTCTAGGACTGTAAAGAGAACAAAGTGAAAACGGATAGACCAAGCCCATTCTTACTGCAGCCCAGCAACTGCTGGGTGCAGTCCCTGGCTGGCCTGGCATAGTCCAGCCAAGGAATATTGCAATGAGAAAGGCAAACGCAGCTCTGTCCAGCTCAACCCAGACAGACTGGAGCAACGGGGAGTGAATGCTCAGTTGAGACAACAGCCAGAGAACACAAAACTGCGCTCTGAAGTATACCAGAATGAAAGTGGTCAGGCAGCAACTAACAGTACCTGGATCACAACGTAAATACCAGGAAATTTCAGTGGGGTTTGGTTCTAGAAAGGATCATGATCTATGCAAGAAATCCTAAATCCTAGAACACCCCTCATTTACCTTGCATGTCCTCCTCAATAATCCTACAATCCCAAAAAACCACGTCCACCATGCTGCATCTTGAAGTATGCTATACTCCTCTGGCAGGCCTCCCCTCCCCTTTAAACATACCCTATGAGTCTATTTTTGGTATCTACTGGTGCCTTCCATCAGCCTGTTACCTCTTCTTTGAGGGTCAAAAGCAAGACAAGGCTGTTGCAAACACATCCCCGAGGCTGACTCCCCTTTCCTGCTCCTGCTGCACTACAGAACCATGAGAAAAGAGGGACTGAAAGAACCCAGGGGTGAAAGACAGGAGATTTGAGTCCCAGAAACCAAAGTGGATTCCCAGTGATGAAATTCATTGGGTCTGTCAGGACAGAAGGGGGGGGGGGGGAATCCAGTGTGGCAACAGCAGAAAGCACACACCAGGGCTGAGCTGTCTCTTTGGACTGGAAGAGCCAGGGCAGCAAATCAGGTTGGAAGCATTTAAAAATATTCATGTTCAGCAGAGCTTGGGGCTGGAGCAGAAGATGTTATGGGTCAGGGCTAAGGTCTCTGGCAAAGCTCTGTAGCTGACTGGAGATAACAATTTCACCAGCGCTTCTCTACACATTATCTGGCCATAGCCATGCTGGTAAGCCCAGTGCTTTCCTCAGCACCACGAGCAGCCCCTTCTCTGTTTTCCAAGAGAAGAATCCCTGGAAACTCTCTTTCCTCCTATACACACACACGCAAACCCCTCTGCGCTTGGCAGCAGGTTTTTCAGCAGCTGGTTTTGAGGGGACAAGACTGTACACATGCATCTCATCCTCGTGCGCTTTATCATCGTGTCAACTGTAGGTTATGCTTTGCTGCAGGCATCACTAAGCCTGCTTAAGGCCAAAAGGGCCTTGGGACCCCTCCCCTTCTTCCCCACTGCTTTTCTTTTCTTTCTTTCTTCGCTGGAATAGAGCAAGCGAGCTATTATCGTCGGTCTGGCCTAGTACAGTTCCTTTTGGCAGTCACAGGCCTTGGACCTCAGCCAAGGTCTATCCCAGGGGATGTTGGGAACGCTTTGAAAATTAAATCTCACAAGAACTCACGAGGCTGCAAATGCCATGATGTTGCTTGACCTTGGGTTAAACTCAGCGGAAGAGGAGCAGAAGCAGTGGCGGCAGCAGCCACTGCCACATTGCTGGCCTCAGATAACTCCTGGGAAGAAGAGCCCTGCAGGGAGTCGGGGTGAGGGGAGGTTGGGGCGAAAGAGGCAGTGCACAAGCGGGAAGCCAAGCCGGGGAACTGCCATTCTGCATTAGCCCCCAGAGGACTGATCAGTCCCTGCCACACATTCATTTTTTGCTCCAGACCCTTCGATGCCTTGTGAGAGTTGCATGTATTCTTCTTGCACAGGTTTTAAACGAACCGTGCCTCTTAGTAGCAAGGAAATGGCATCATACGGGTAAGCGCTGAAGTATCCCTCCCACTATTGTCCCCAGCGTACACAGCAATTAAATACAAGCTTGTGGGGAGCAATGGTCCACCTCACCAACGTGGCACGGACTAGCACACAAAACGACACCTCCTCTCTTTGCCCCTTGCTCAACAAGTCCCAGCCCTCAGGGTATCTCTCCCCACTCTATTCTCCTCCTTCCCCTGTCCACAATTAACTCCTGAGCTGGTGAAATACCAGGAGGCCTGATGCTTTGTCACTTGGAAATCCTCCAGGGCAAGAGGTATTTTCTCCCAGGGATGGAAAGCTCTAAAACGAGCCTTATCATTTAACAATAATGCACTAGGAAGGCACCTTCTTTCGTGTGCCTTCTGTTCTGAGCAGCACCATTACAGTCCAGGCAGCTCCAGCCACTGGGGAAAGCAAAGAGCACATGTTCTGGGAGCTCCCCATTCCTTGAGGAGTCCGCTGGCTGGAGAGGGGCAGCAAGGTAAGCCTCCCCGCAGGTGCCTTTGTGCATAGCTGGTGCTTTGTCATGGAGATTCTGCAGGTCTTGCAAAGTCTCCACTGGAGATGCTACAGCTAATGAAACCTCTTTAGCTTCCCCCTTCACTGTAGGAAGTCCAGGGGAAGCTCAGGAGGGGATTGATGGATGGACCCCTGGAGATGCTTTGGGATCAAGTCCATCTGCCCTTTCCAATTCAGTGTGTGCAAGGTTGTGCTAGGCTGGGCGAGGCGAGCACGTCTCATTATGTTCCGCTGCAGAGCCTCTGCTTCAGCAAACCTCCCTGCGGCCCTGTGCCCCCCGGAGCTGGCTGATTATTTTTGTCTCAGGCTGGAGGCCTGGATGCTTCCGAGTATCACGACATTTGCGTAGCATTGCTCCTATGCTCCCTCCCCTTTCACTCCCACAGATCCAGATGGAACTGCCCAGCCGCCCCTCCGATCACGCCGGAGAGATTTGTAATTAGGACTCCGCAACTATTATCCCGTGACAGCTGAGTGCAGGATCCAGGCAGCCCGGAGGCCACGAATGGAATGTGAGGGTTTGAAGGAAGGAGGGAAGAAGCAAGCGCTGTTCAGCCGTGCCATATTGCGCCAGCCCTGGTGACAACATCCCACCTGCCAGGCCCGATTCCAAGGGCAATATCAGTGCAGAAGGGCAAGGGCGATGGAAGAAGTGGAGGAGGACAGGCGGCAGGGGGATGGGGAAGAGACCTCCACAACCACTCTAGCACTTCTGCCTGGGGTGCAGCCAGCTCTGTCTGCTGAGGCAGCCAGGACAGCCTGCTGGAGCCAGGGGGTGGAGGGTCCAATTTCAGAGTTTGTCCCCACGACGGGGCCATGGTGGCGCCATCCAGGCTTCACCTCCCGCAGTTCAAATTCCTCTGGGTGACACATGGCTCTGGAGCGCAGCCATAGGAGACTGGAGTGGCCCAAGGGGGGAGCAGGTGTCACCATCCTCCCCCGCCCTCCCTCAGTTTTCTGCATACGCAGCCAGGCTTCCTAAAACAGAACCCTCCTGCTTTAAAAAGAGACGGCGCCTGGATCTAGGGGTCCTTCCACATATCTGTTTTATGACCAAGCCTTCAGAGAGGTCAAGGAGGAACATGCTCTCTTACTCCTAAGCTCCTTTCTCACTTGCTCTGCCTGCTGTTGCCAGAGCTGTGGCACCTCCGCCTGTCTCTTCTGCTCCAGTAATTACCAGCCTGCTGGCACCCCGAGAGAGAGAATGGCAGGAGCAACAGACGGCCGGCTGGGTCACAGACCTGCAAGCAGATCTGCAAGTGCAGGGTACAGGCAGCTTGCACCAAGTGCAAACCAGACCCTGGGAATTTGGGATCTAGTGTGTCAGAATGGGAAAAATCAGGTTGCCCTTCACAGAAAGCCAGGACTTTCAACGCCCTGAGATGCTCCAGCCTTGCCATTCTAGACTTTTCCACTTCAAAGCACATCAGACTCTGAAACAAGCACCGTATCTGTTAGACAAGCAGTAAAAACCCAATCCAGGCCCATCTCAGACAGCCTTTACCATCCAAGGACTGTGCCTTGGTCCTGGAAGGTGAAAATTAACAGAGGCCAGCAAGGGATGCGAACAAACAGTAAATTACCCCAGAAACTGGGATGTACGATCAGTAGCCACCTCCCACGCCTCCCCCTTTAGCTGCACACACTCAGTGACTTCCCAGCCAGTACATATATTCCACTTTTTCCAATCCAGTTCGCATTGTTGCCGGCTTGAATGTGTTAAAACATTCTGTTTACTTCTGGCTGGAGACCTTGGCGCAGCTTCCCCTCCCAGCCCCGCCGATCAAACGTGGATGGACTCTGCCCTCAGAGCAGAACAAGCCAGATCCCGAAGGGGCAGGGGAGAGGAAAGAAGAGGTCTGGGAGGTTTAATACCCCAAAGCATCTCAGTTGGCCCTCCCACACAGAGCTTCTGCCAAGGCTGGAGGAAGTGAGTCACTGCTGGGGCTGGAGGGGGGGGCTCCCGAGTTCAGTCACCCCCTAGAAAGGCCTGGAGCAGCGGCCAGGCTCTGCCCAGGGATCAGCCAGCATTCGATTCCTGTTTGTGTCCCAAATGAATCATTCCCAACAGCTGTCGCAGTGCCTGACTCTGCTCCTCATGTGCTTTCTATTAGCTGAGAAAACAGGCCAGGCTGCTCCCGAGCATGGGGAGTTTGCCTTGTGGCAGTGGGGGGAGTGGAGAACCTGGGAAATCTGACTCTGGGCTTTAACCCTGCACACAAGGCACTGGTTTCTGTGAGTGGGAGTAGACACCACCCACAGGCTCACTGGGGTGTTGTTCACCCCACTTCTGCACAACTTTCTTCTCCACTCAGCTTTCGAAGTGCAACTTCTGTGGATGTTCTGTACTCAAACTGACTCCCACATCCGTGCCACTGTTCCTCAAAAGCTAAAACCCTACGCTTGGCAGAGCCAGCTTTTCAAGAACTATTTTAAGAGACCACTGAAGGCACAACCCAGAGAAACCTCCCCCTTCAAAAACGGTAGCAATGCCCTGCAGGCATTATGGACAGCCAGGAGGGAACCACAGCACAACAGAGAGCAGGCAATAAGGGCCTTCAACAGCATGAAAAGAGCCTGAGGAAACAAGCCTAAGCAAAGTGGATGGAAAGTCACAGCCTCCCTGCGTGACTTATGGTAGGTCTCTGTGCCTCAGTTTCACCCCTCCTGCTAAGCAGAGGTGAGGGGGACAGCAAATGGGCTGGGCCAACCTAATAGCTCTGAAAGCTCTTTGGTGTGTGTACTCAGAGGAGAGGAGTTATAGACATGCAAAACGTGGCTATTAATGGAAAGAGGACAAAGGGAACAGCCTAGGCTTCACTCCCCTCCTGCTTGGGTCACTCCCCTATGGGGAAAAATCCTAGGGTTGTGCTTTCCATCTCAGCCAAAAATAATCAGCAAGCTGCAGGGGGTAGAGGGCCTGGGGAGGGAGAGAAAAGTTCTCTTCTGAGGCTGCCAGAGCAGAGAGGCTGCAGCACATAATGAGAAATGCATTCCTTCCCTCCCCATTCCTTCCTCCTGCAGCCACCTCTTCACAGAAAAAGCGTGTGGGCCTGCTCCAAGAGACACAGGAGTGTGAAGCCCAAGCCAGTGGTTCTCTGCTCCCCTTTGAGACAAAGAGTCTGCAAACTAAAATAGGATGCTTGGGCATTAATCCCGTCGCTGCTCTCAGATGGCCTCCAGCCCCCAGCAAGTATAGCTCGGGGCGAATGGAAAATAGGAAGCTATGCCGAGCGGACAAAAGATACGTAATGCTACAAAAAAAGGCTGGGCACCCATCCCCTTCTGCCACCCAACCAGCGCTATCAGCTCCTCAGCCGCTGTAGGAGCCTGCCCAGTTACTGCACTCCTGGTGTTCAAAACCACTCCGCAGGCTTTCAGTGCACTCACTTAGACCTGAAGTAAATTCAACAGAAGCAAAGCGTTTGTGGGACTGAAATCCCGTTTCCCAGACAAACATGGCACTTGAGGGACTGAATGGCATTGACTTTTGACAATTTTTTTTTTTTTTTTTTAAAACAAAATCTTCCAGAAGTGGCATTTAGCCACCTGAAAAATCACTCCCTGTCTCACCTCTGCTCATTCATCCACATTCAGGGTTGCACACTGTACTTCTGTGCATATAGGAGCACTCCACCCTGCAGCTCTGAAACATCTTCCCCAAACCTCTCATGTCATTCCCTCCTCGTATCGCTCCACCAGTATGTGTCCCTCACCAATGCCACTGTGGAGCTGACTAGTGAATTACTTGGAATGGAGTTTTTTGGAAAGATGCTGTATAAATAAGACTCGGACAATATCTAGTTTATTTTGATTAAGTAAAACCATTTGGTTTCAATCCTGCCACTGAGAAAAGGAAGGTAATTGGTTATGACTCATAGTAAAGGCCTGGTTCTTTACTCTATGCCGTGTCTGTACGACTGGGTCTCCAAGCTTCATCGTGCATTGCATACAAGACCCTTCCATGCCTCACATTCTTCACCTACTCATAGGGGACAATAATATTTTCTATCCTTAGTAAAAAGAATGAGATAGCAATTATTTGAGATTTAGAATAGAATCACTGAGCTGTCACTCCATACGCCACTTTGCCAGCTACTGTCCCATGCACATTCACAATATAAAACTGTTTGTGTTCAATTTATTTCACACTTATCCACTGAAAGCAAGGCAGGGCCTTAAATCTCGTATTCTACTGGAGCCCAGTACACTCATTCCAATAGCAACCAGGCCAGAGAAGAGGCAGAACCGGCCTAGTAACACAGGCAATACATTTTGCTCAAGTCCACTATTTACATGCTATTCACAGCCAGGTAAAAAGCAGCCCATTTGTGTGCAAAAACGCCACCACCTAAACCCAGGACCACACTGAAACATTGCCCTATATTGTTTTAGTGTAAAAAACCAAAATAAAATAAAAAAAAGCCTAAATCATCCAAACAGTGAGAGTGGGAAAAAGAATGAAAGAACGGAAGTAACAAGCTCGTAACTAAACCCAGCACAGACCTCCATCACAGGACGTCAGGGCATGTACAGAAACTCCTCTGTGTTAATGAAAGTTCTTTCTCCAGGGTTAGGTAGGAAATCCTCATTTCACATGCCCCTGTCAAGCGTGCGTGCAGTGGACTGTCATGATTATCTGTGCTGTAGATAACCTTTGGACATACATAAAAGTTCATTCTCAATATAGTCCCTGTACTTTCACTGCAGAATAAAATAAGTCTGTGTCAAAAGCCAGCTGATGTGTGTGGTGTTAAGCACATTATTGCTTCCAGCTTTCATTTTCCAGAAGATGTTGCTGGGGCTGCTGATATGGCCTATATCCTGCAGAGATGGCCTTGACTAGAGTATTGCAATTTGCTTTCTCCAACATCCTATTGCTGACCCTTGTCTGGGATGGCTGTGTTTCAAATCACCACGCTTCCTCCTCTTAGTCAGAAACTGGCTGCTCTCCAGAGGGTGTTCAGGAGAGAAATACAGGTCAGAATAACCCTCCACCTTCAGCTCCCCAGCATCTTTGCCTCAGCCACTCCTTTTCCACGTCATTAGCGTCAGGGCTGCAGGATGCCAGGAAGAGGAAGCCTTCAGTGGGAGCTCAGGGCTAATTGACGGGCCTTTCAGGCGGCAGCGGTGCCAGGAATCAAACTACTGTCCCCAGGGAGTGGCGGCAGAGGCAGCAAAAACCTTCCTCAGCGGCAGACGAGTTCTTCCATTTCCTTGGTTTCAAATCTTGCTTCTGTTCTCCCCAGTCTCTGCTGTGGCTCCAGCCGTGAATTCTAGGGAAGCCCAGCTGCCTCAGCAGGTATGGTCTCGTTAATGAGCAATTAGCTCCCAGCCTAATTGGGCAGCAGAATGGCTAATGAGCCCAGCCGTGGTTGTCTGTGCCCTCATTATCCTGTGCTCAGCCAGTGGTAATACTGAACTTCTGTCCCATTTCCGTCATGCCACAAGCAGAGCCCTGGCTGAAAGCTGAGATGTGCCAGTGCTTGCTGCCTTTTAGTGCTCTGAAGTTGAGGGTTTGTCTTACCTGTTTCCTCTAGCAGGCCTGGAAAAGCTTCTCTCACCTCTGCACTGCACAACCAGATCCCTCCCTCCCTCCCCTGCCCGACTCCTACTCTCACTCAGCAGGGTTTTGATCTCTTTTCTACATACTTATATTTGTGAACATAGACACAAACAAATATTTAAGAATTTATCTATGCATACATACATATTTATATGTTCATGCATACAAGGCTGAGACTTGTGAAAGTGAACAAGGGTAGCGCTTACCTGCCTGAGGAACACAATTGGTTAAAACATTTCCAGTGCAGCACAGAACACTAACATGCCTTACTTCAGAAGGGGGTCTAACCAACCCAGGCACTCCTAGCACCCAGAGGGGATTCCTTGCACCAAAGACTGTGCAGTGGCAGAAGGCAGGCAAGGTCAAGCCAAATCTTTGCTGTGTAATTCTAAGTCATAAATCTTCAGGAGTCCTAAGTAAGTTCAAGCTGAAAATCACTCAAGCCTGTTTTGATTTGCTCTACTTTGGATTCCAAGTTAGGGAGTCCCCAGTTGTTGGATTTTGCCCAGCATCACAGCTATTTTCTAGCATTTTTATCCTTGAAGTGAACAATAAGAACAGAAGCAGAAAAATGAGCTGCTCCTCCTTTGCAACAGCCACTGACCAGACCTGGCTGATTGCTAGGAGGCTGGGAAATCTTCATTAAGTTGTCTGTCTCACAGGTCTGAACACAACCAATTAAAAAGTCTATCCTCACACATCTCAAAGCATCCTACAGGAAAATTATTATTTCATAGCTGCAACAGTAGGTACAGCAGTTCTTAGCAGAGAACCTCAACATCATGTGCCAGTTTAACGTGTTACATGAAAGCTGTGCTATCCTGTTAACTCTTTGGCAGAACGTATCTTTACTTTCCAGCATTTGAATTCAGAGATCTCTTGTGAAAAGTGACGTATGACCCTTAATGACAGTAGACAGCCAAGGCTGGGTGGGTTGGGTTGTTTTTTTTTTTTTTTTTGCTTTTTGTTTGTTTTGTCTTTGGTTGTTTTGGTTCGGTTTTATATTTCTTTTTTTAACTCTTATCCAGCTGCTGGGTTTTGGATAGTCCAAGTCACATTACTAAGATGTGAAATATTTCATAGCTGTACCTGCTGCAGCAGTGAACTGTGTTCCTTCTAGGACTGATTATTCCAACTTCCTGCTGTTCCTGATAAGGCTTTCCAGTGGCTGCTGATGGTTTTAAACATGGCTTCTTCTGCCTCCAGGGTACTTTCTTATATTAGATTATCTCAACATATCACACCCGCTTTTTAGTCGCTTCACTGCCTTCCTGTTAAGAACCAAAATGATTTTTTAACTGCTCTTTTGCCCTAGAAGGACTAGTTTGACCTTGTTTTACCCCACCTAGCGGTTCTCCTCCCAGGTGTTCCCTGAAATCAGCCAGCACAAGAGACCCTGTCACCTCCAAACGTCTGTACATTATGAAACACCTCGATGTCCCCACTTTTCACTGAGCATTTTTACTTTCATTGAACTGTCTGGTTTTGGAACCCACAGACTGAAAATAAAGGCAAAACTTTGCCGCTTATCCTTTAGACAAACATCTTCCATTGCTCTTTCTGCCAGTCTTGACACGGTGCGCCAGCCTGACCACCCATCCAGAACAAACAAAAGCAGAGAATAAGCAGCTATAAGAAAGGAACTCGGGGTACCTATTACACCAGTGCTCGTGATGCCGTCACAGCAGGCACGTCACTCAGAGGCAAACACACTCCTTAATGTTTTACACATACAGAGAAAAGAAAGCCTGGGTCAAAGGCCCCATTTTAAGTATTGAGTTGTTTTGGTTTGTTTTTTAGGCCAAACCCTCTCAACATTTATTCATTCTTGCTCAAGCGGCGAGTAACCAGACCGCAATCCAGCACATCTTTCATTGAGGACAGATGGACAACCTGTTTTCATCATGGCTTCCCAACATTATGTCGGGCCCCTTCAGAATCGTTTTCACTTAAGATTTCAGAACATTTAACAATCTTAACGCAAGCTTCGTACCACTTACAAGTCTAGAGAAAAGGAAGCTGAAGCCCTGAGAAAGACTGAGCCAGCAATGGCAGACAAACCTTCTCATAAAAAACATGCTGTGCACTGAACCATTAACAACCTATACTGGCACCTTTAACGTGCTAATTTAATGAATGGAACAAATGCTGAAACACAAGCCAGTTAGAGAAGCTTCTCACGTCTTTTCCCTAGCATGTGCTGCGATCCTTCCTTGCTATTGGGAAAAGAGAAGCACAGTCATGTGCATGGGATTGATTTCCCAGAAGTCCAAGACTGCATAATGCCAGGCATTCCACAGGGGCAGGCAGCAAACAGAATATTGTGTGCATTTTTGACAGTCTTTCCTTTTACTGTGGGCTCCCCACAGCGTTTCTTTTTAAAAAAGCTCTTGCACAGCCCTGTTTATATCTCCTGGCTCACCCACCTCTTCTTGCTAATATTTTATTTATTGCATCCTGATCCTAACAAGTGAGCTTCTTCCCCAGTCACTGCTAATTAGAAATCGGTGTCTCTCCAGAGCTTGTATGCACAAGGATCTAGACAGACACAGATGTGCTTTGCAATTCACGGGAAGTGCTCAGTGTCCGTACAGATTGTCCAAAGACCATAGCACTTGCATAGATACATTTTATCCACAAGTCCAGGTACCAGCAAGGAGAATTAATATTGCATTTCACTGAAAGCAGAAGATAACAAAACATTGGCCAAGCCTATATTTTGATGTGACAAAAGCAATACAAAAGAAGACACCTAAGGGGAACTATTTCTCTTCCCCTCTCTGGTCCGTTTCGAAAAGCTGGTTACTGGCTCAGGGTTGACCCTTGCTGATCTCAGAGTCACCTCTCTGCCTTTCATAGTGTCAAGAAGTTTTCCCAGCTAAAAGTGCAGACTTTAAAATTCCTTTTCAGGGTAAATCCGTGGTTGGTGCTTTTTTTTTTGTTTTGTTTTTTTTTTTTTATCTTCAGGACAAAAGTGGAGAAGATGAGGTGAAGCTGTGAAGGTAGGATGGGGGGGACTTACCAGGAGCTAGGCAGTGGTTGGGGGCTTGCAGTAAAAGCTAAAAGAAAGGGCATTTCTGGAAGCTAGAAAGATGGTACTTGAGTCCAGTGAAATGTCTCCAGAAAATAAGCAGTAAATCTTGTTGCCTGTATATAAGGAATCAATATTGGCACTGGACCAGGGACATCAAAAATGGCAGAAGGGACTTTCATACTGAAGAAGGTATTTATAACACAGCAGATCTTAGACAAGTGAATAGAGAGCTGTATTTCACCTATGAATTCAGTCAAACAGAATTAACAGCAGCCATTTCTCATCCATTGCAGAAGATTATAAGAATTGTTTGGCCGACCCTACGTATCAATACAGAAAAGGCATCTCAAAGGAGGCCCTTCTAAGGATGTTTTTATATATGGATACATGAAGAAGTCATTTAAGTAGGCTTATTTCCATGGAAATAGTTAAAATGCAACCAGCAGAAGCTGTGTGTAGGAGCTGGTAGCGAGTCAGGAGTTGCTCAAAGCAGGATTTAAACTTCTGACCTTCCAGCTCTGCGAAGGCAGACGGGGCGGGGGGGGGAAGGGGTGGGGTGGGGAAGGAAAACAGCAGAGGTGGATGGGGAGTACGGTGTCGGGGAGGTCATAAATCTTTTCATTCCTCCACAAGCATTCACAGTGACATGAATGAGTTGTTCCCCACCAGCAATGCTGCAAAAGACAAGGAGCGGAGCAGGTGGGCTGCAGGATGGACTCTCCAGTAGGCCCCACAGAGCAGTTCTTCGCAGGAAACAACAAACGAGTGATTTGTGAGTCCGGCTCCAGCCAAATCACCTTTTGCCACTGAGAAAGTCATGGCGAGTTAAGAGGAGAAATCCACAAGCTCTAGCATTCCTGCACGGGGGATGAGGGCAATGTGCTCCTTCGTGCATGGCAGAACGGGGTGCTGTCATTTGCCTCTTCACCAAAGCCTGTATTAAAAATAAAAGCTGAAAAGCCACCAGCTGGATGCCACACACATGCCGGGCAGAAGGCCAAGGGTCCTGCTCTTTCTCACTTTACAACACAGGCCTCTAGCATAGGAGATGCTAAATATCAAAGGGCATAGCTTAAACTGTCCCACATACTTGGCCGGGTTGGTGGGGAGAGGGTTAACACCTGGCTGTGAGGACAACATGAAAGCCAAAGAAAGCTCTTTCTCAGCAACACGCTTTTTCATTCCAAGTTCATTAGTGGAGTAACCAGGTGGTTTGCTTTTGCCTCTTCTTGACTGACTTCCACCTGGCTGGGATTCAGTCAGTCATGACAGACTACACCGACACACACAACCGCTCATGACACCAGACTTCCTGCTCCTTGCCCCGGGTCTGAGGACATCTTTACAGAAAGACCCTGCACGTGGATGGCTCTTCTCTGCTGCAACTAAAGGTTTGAAAAGCAGGCACGTTCTATTTCTTCCCATGTCCCAGCACATACATCTTTATGTCCTCTGCTAAAGTCCTGTTGTTCGGTGCTCAAGCAACTTCGTCAGAATAGGTCACAAGTTTGAGCAGCCTAGAAACACAGGCTAGGAATGGTCTGGGCCAGTGACAGAACCAAAAGATAGGGGTGACTTCATCTCAGCTTCTCCACACCCGTTTCTCCACCTTCCCCTCTCCCTCCCCCACGCCGATGAATACTGCCAGAAGTACCCACAGGATGGTCAGTAGCCTCTGGTCACAAACCGCTTACATGTTCAAGGAGAAGAGGTATGGACTTCCACCCCTTCCAAACTGCTATGACATACCCCAAACTGATCCACAGGGGACATTTTTAGTATAAGCAGACTTAAAAATGAGGGAGACACTACCCTCCTTGATTTTGAATCAAAGAAATACAGAAGCAGCCAGAGTTGCTGACTGATTCGGGATCCTGCTACAAACTCCTGTCCCTGGGCCATTTGTTCCTGTCTACTCTCACAGGAGTGAGAAGGCATACTCCTCATGGCTGTCTTGGAACAAAACCTCACGGAAAGAACAAAGCTAAACACTCCTGACTGAGCAACTAAAGACTTACGAGATACTTCTGGCACTTGATAGCCAGATTACTTTGCATTTGTAAGCATCTATGACACCCAAACTCCCCTACGCCCACGCACTATGCAAGAGTACGTACTAGTAGCTGACCACGTTGTAAAACTGGCCTTTGCAGCTATAAAATAGGAAGCCATCATTTCAAACAAGCCTGGAGGCTCCATTGGGCTTGGCTTCTTTGACTACAGCCCCGTTGGAGAACCTTTAGCCTTGCCCTTGTAACATGTTTTTCCCTGCCTTTCAGGGGTGCTGATGGGTATCTTGCCGAGGCAGAACAGGTTGTGTTTCTCCCTTTAAAAGCAAAGTTTGTGATGCCATTTCCCCACACCCTCCATCCCACAGGAGCTCCAGCAGTGGTTGTAATGAAAGATTAAACTGGAGCTTTCCTTGGCCTTCAGAGGGCCTACCATCAGTAAACAGCACTGGGGAGACCGTGCTGCAGTCACTGACTTCTCTCAAATCCTAGAGCTCCCCAGCAAAATAGATGCATGGGGCAAGGTCATAAATCACTTCCATACAAAGAGCTAAGGCTGGAGACACACCACAGTGAACAACCTCTAGGCAGGAACTAAAAAGGAATCCAACTCAAAGAATTTCCTCTCCCCTTTATGACATTGCTTGCAAAGAGTCAGTGCCCTGGTCTTCAGAAAAGGTGCCAAGAAGGTCGCAATAGCACTCCCACACCTGGGGGTCAGAGCCTGCTTTCCTTGTAAAGCCCAAGATCAGACAACCTGATAAGCACAGACCTCTGTCCTAATAATCTGAGGCAGGACAAAAAGAACCTGGGCGTTTCAGTGCTTGGAATCAACACCCAGGCCAGCCCCTACCGACATTTTGCTGGCAGATTTGCACACACAAGCAGTGCTGTACACACATACAGAGAAATTCAGCATATACATACACACACATACACAAGCTACACATTCATATAGAAATACAGACCAGTGAAGGAGGCAGGAGCCAGGCACCTGCTGTCAGTTCCCTCTGCCTCTCTCCAGGACTTCCAGCAACACACTTGGTTGCTCTGAGCTCCTGTTCCCTCACCATTTGTTTTCTGTAGCATTGACAACATGCTGCTGATATTCTTAATACGGGCAAGGCACCACTTCTACCCCCTGAAGAGCTTGCCTAACACCAGTAATTAGAGATACTGCATAATATAACTAATTACTACCTTAATTAATTTACTTTAAATAATTCTTAGATATTGTCAGCTAGCCACAATCTCTCAATAACCTTTACATACAAAAGAAAAGTTACACAAAGTTATTATTGCATATTTCATGTACAGACCCCCAGGCATCATTCGTAGCCAGGAAATTCGGCTACTACTGGCAGGCTGAGCTGAGACCAAAACCTGACCTCACTGAGGCACCAAAGACTCCAGTTTGTGATTTGGGATGAAACGTCTCAGCATAGAGTTGCATGGCATTTGTGACCAGGACACATCCTCAAGTATTCTTGACCACGATGTGCTTGGGAGCAGTATGGCTCACATTAGAGCAGGTTCAGAGCTGCAGAAAGACTCCACACCTATCTCTGAACTGAAATGTTTTATTCTATTAAACAATCTTATCCCAACTTCTGCCCTTGAGGGGGAACCACTTTTAGGGGAGCTCTGCAACATTGTAAGGTTTGGAGGGCTTGGGTGCAGGGAAGTAATGGGGGGAGATGGCAGCAACTGTCCAAGTGGGCTCCTATTACCATTCTCTGTCTTTTAAAATTGATTTTTCAGAGATAAAGTATTTGCCACGTAGAAGAAAAGCAGTCCTCTTCCTGCCTGCCCTAAGGAACCCTCTGCATCCCACGTAACATGTTATTTCACTGCCTGCCCTTCTGCCTCCCTGCATTCCTGCCCCACACCTATGCCTTCACTTAATCTGCACTTGCTACCCAGCTCCTCTGACCTTGACCACTGCTTAACCCTGCAGATGGTCAGGGACTGGGCAGTGCATAATGTAAAGGCAGGGTCTGGGCTGCCACAAATGCAGGCTGGCTAATAAGGGCTCCACATTTGCAGGTGCTTACAGGTTGAAAGTTGTGCCCAAGCACAGGCCATATACATCAGTTTTGGACATACTCCACAAGCCCCTCAGTGCTCTGACACCAGAAGCTGGGCACCCACTCTGACAGGATTACTGCAAGGGAAACTTTCAGAAAGCCAAACTCCCTGTAAGACATCTTGAGGCAAGTCCCCTCTCGATAGACAGGTGCCATGTGCAGAAGAGAGGACTCATCAATAAGGTCAGAAGCATTTTATGTAGAGCATCCTCTACCAATACAACAGAGACCAGTCCTTACTAGCCCAATACTGTTTGGCAGTAGCCATTGATCACTGGTGTACATCTGCTTGATAAATGACATCTATCTTCAGCAGGAACTGACAGGCATGCTGGCATGCCCTCCAGACAAATGCTAGCTCTCAAGAGGCTGTGACAGTCAGACCAAGAAAGCCAAAAAGTCTAGAAGTAAACCCCTTGTGCTGTCACCCAGCTGCTGAATGGTGTGGAAGAAGAGGGCTGTTGTTAGCTGGGGTTGTTATATTAAATATTATTGCATGGCTTGTGTATTTTTCAAGTTCAAGAGTGAGCCCAGAGTTGAGGCCATCTAAAAGCAACAAATACTCTCAGGGCAGCTGCCTTGTGTTTATATCCCCCTTTCCATACAAGGGCATCAAAAGCTTTACTTGCAGGGAGGGAAACCAAGGCACCAGGAGGCCGTGCGACTTGCACAGGGCCACACAGCCGGTCAAGAGTCCAGACAAGAATTCCCAGACTGCATTCCCCCAGGATATAAATGTGCACACGCACACAAAGAGCAATTTACTTAAAGGGTCTGTGTCTCCCAGCCCCGAATGGGGAACAAGCAAAGCAGAAGAGAACTGTGACCCCTCTGCAGTGCCAGATAAAGCCAAAAGGTGCACAGTGCACAGCCACGAGGGTAAAAGAAGAGGAAGCAGCTGGGTGGTTTTGGCAACAGGAATTTGGTTTTGCAAAACAAATGAAACCCGAGGAAAGCCACAGACTTGCAGTGTTGTGTGGGAGCAGGTGGTCCCGGATCTCCCAGACTTCTCCTCCCTGCTATGAGGAAGCCCACGCTTCCAGGCTTGTAGCAGTCTTGCTTTTGCCCCATTGTTTCGGTACAGCAATTACTGTGAGTTCCTCAAGTTTTCCAGGAAACAAGAGGCTCAAGAGTGAGGGTTGAATTCCCCTTTTCCGAGCATCTGCTGCCACCCGGTGGCAAACGCTGCAATGGCATCCAGGGCCTGCCGGGGCCCCCTTGGCAGGGGGACAGCCCCGAGCCACCGCAGAGCCCAGTGTCCAGAGGAGGCAGAGCCCGCAGAGCGGGAGGGAGATGTCTCACGGGGATCTGGGTGAATCGCAGACAGAAATCAACTGCTGCAGAAAACTACAGAATCCCATTGAGGGTTGAAGTCAGGGCAATTTTTCAGTTGAAGCCTCCTCCCCTCACACCCCTTGGTCTTCCCTTCAGATGCTGTCTCCTCTCGAGCCACTGTCCTTTCTATTCCCGCTCCCAAAAAGGTGGAAGAGGGAGTTTGCCCGCCCCAGGGCCAGCACTGCAGTAGCCAGGAGGCATCGTAAAGGCGGTTTTGCCAAGTCCTTGCAGTCCAGCTGGGCACAGGAATGCATGCCAGGGACATCAGCCAACTGTTCATGTTTTCTTTTTTCCAATCTTGTAAATAAAAATCAGTCGGACAAGAGCCCTGGGGGCCCAGTCAGAAACAGTCCAGTCCCCCACCATCTGAGAGTGTCTGCTCTACATGACTCAGATCTGTCTGGCACATGCAAAAACACACGGGGCACTGCAGTTTGCAGGAACACTGCGGCAGTATGTTAGACTGTCGGTAAAAAAATCAGCAGCCACATACACAGACACTCAGGACAGAGCCGAGATACCTGGAAGTTATCATTCCTCAGCCTGTAACAGAAAGCCAGCCACCTTCTCCAGTGAGAGAGACCTTACTCATTGCCAAGGTTTGACAGAACAAGTAGTAATGTAAGAAGCGCAAGCCCAGAGCTTCGCTTTGCAAACGTTGCAACAAAGGCTCAGCTCCTCGGCCGCAGTGTCCCAGCACCTCAGAGCAAACACCTGACTATGCAATGCGACATAAGCTGGGCAAACGAGCTCCTCATCCGACAGAGATTACACATCTAGGTAGAATATGGCAAGCACCGCCTTCAGTTACTCTGAATAAATTCAGCTGAACTCAACAGCATTTTTCCTGCTTCGTGGTGGTGCAGCCAGCTGCTCACGACGGACCACTTCAGAACAGATGCTCATGGTCCAACCTCTAACTGGTCAGGAGCACTGGGGAAGAGCAATGGAGACTGAAGCATTATCTTGCTGCCTCCTCCAAAGCGCCAGTTCCAGAGCATTAGGGGCCAGATCCACACTACCTAACTACAGGACTTACTAGCAGAATAGAAGGTGTAAGTAACCCCAGCAAGCCTAGGTTCAAATCCCATTTGAAATCATGTGGCTGCAATTATTAATTCTGCAGCCATTAGTATTCAACTTTACTAACTTGTCTTCCATCTATATTGCACAAACACAAACAGTAGAAATCCATCTGTTCAAAGCTCTTCTGAAAGAGCAAAACCAGAAATCAGAGCCAGTCAGTATCTTTACCTCTGGTTTATAGAGGGAAACCGAGGCACAGCACACCAACACTGTGATCTGTAGCAGATCCAAACAGCACCCAGACAACTGGCAAAACTGTCAGCCCAGGCCCTGTGGGACAGAGGTATCTTTCAATGGGCCATTAAGTATTTTGTCACAAACGCCAAAATGCTGTTTGAGAGAAAGAAAAGCCTGGTATTGCAGGGAGGTACAGCAACTGAGATCCATTGGCAGAGTAAGTTAAATGCCATCAACACCTGCCTGTGCCTATTAGCCTCTTGCTGTCACGAACACTACGGCGAGGTTACCTCAAACTGAAGTCCAAGTCAAAAGAAAATGAAATACCACCCATATAAGGTGGTGGTGGTGCTGGCAGGAGACACACATACAGAATTAACACTTTGATGTGGAATATGAAATATAGAGAGTTATGTTTTGCACTTTGGTGCAGCACCCCTTTATCCGCTTTCCCTTTTAACCAGACAGGAGGGAGTCCAGACTTTGCCCAAGATGGTAATCTACTTCACGGAAGTGACTCAGAAAATCCTTCCCTTTATCTTTGTCAGGGACTCTGTATTGAACTCCTTTACTCAGCCCCCAAGCCAAGACAGAAGAGACTGTCCCAGTGCACAGCGAGGAGCACCAGGGCAGTTCTGTCCCACTTGTACCCAGCACACGTTCCTTGCCTTGTGCCCCACTATTAAGGCACCTTCGTTCTTTCCACCCTTTGCACTCAAGAGTCCAACTCCACAAGCCTTATGCAATTTCTTTTCCCTCTCCTTTATGCTCCCTATTTCTCATTCCATCTGACACACCTGCTTAAAAAACAAATGTGGTCCTATCACCCCAGAACAATACATTTCAAATAAGCATATAAAAGACCTTTTATTGACACGAATAAATTGATTGGGACCATTACTTTGTAGCTGCTTCCCACAGAAAAAGCCTCTTAAAGGCAGCCTGAGGCAGGGAAGCAACATTTACATTTAGATGAAGGCATTTCTGTCACAGCACCTCCCAACAGCTTCTGGCCCCAGGTACTATCACCAGAAGAAATGAGTGAAGTCAAGGAGCTTTGCTTTAAATAACACAGAAGGAAAAGGGAAAAAAAATATTTCTACAGTCCCCCTGCCAGCATCTTCTAGTCTGCAATCACATAATCCATAGCAAAGCAATGTCAACAGGTGAGAACCAAGTAGTACCATCCCATCAGGGAGAAACAGCAATGAGTTTACGTCTAGAAACTGCTTTTCCCCCACACAAACTCAGTTAAAACGCCCTGCTTTGTGTGTACCAGTCACAGAGGTTTCTAACACCAGGTTATGAACCGTTCCCTTGCACCCTGACAATGAACTAGATTCAATGCTGCTGTGAAACACTGTAGTACCACCACAAATTTACACCATGCAGACTTTACCCAGCCTTTACTCAGTTCATTGCACTCTAAGTCTTCAAGACACCTGACAAGTGAAATGCACGGTACATTGCTTCAGTGCTGACAAGAGTGGAAGTGCTTTGCCAAGGTACCTATTTTAATTTTTTTTCCCCAGTGAGCACAGACCTGACAAGGATTTTCACTACCCTTGGCATCCATGTCCCCAACCACCACAGAAATGTCAGTGAATAACTGACCTGTGTTTTTTGCTACTGTTGTTGAAAGGCTTGTCTGTGCTGGAAATTGGTCCTGTTTCAGCTCTACACAACAGTTACAGGAGTAAAAGCAACAAATGCAGGTATAACCAATAAAATTACATTTTACTGTCTTATCTATTGTAAAAGAATAAATATCCTGCCATCAGTCAGCTAGGGTAGAAAAGTAAGTATTTCCACCTCCCTGATCAATACCACCTACAGTAAAACTCAGCACAGACCAAACTTTAATACAGCAGCTTGAGGAATAAAGGACAGACTACAAACCTTCTAGGGTCCACCACATTCCCCTGTTGAGCCAAAAAAGCAGATCAAAAGGTGGCAAGAAACAAAAAAACCCCACCCCTCATTAATAGCTGCAGAGTAAAGGAAAGATGTGCCACAGATTCCAAGACAGGATATAGTCAGAGGATTATTTAAGTATTGTCAACGGAATGAATTAGTACTTGCAGCTCAGTGCCACCCTGGGGACTGAAGTTTCTGCTCAGATTCCAAGTCTAAGGTCAACTCAGAACAAGTTACAACCCACACAAATGCAGACAAAGCCTCCCCGTATGCTGAGGCAGCTGCAGAAAACTTCTCGGCTGCTCTCACGATGGCCTCCCTTCACCTGGAGGGTCCCTGGACGTCAGCAAACGTTCACATGACGGAATGTTTAATTAAGTGCTGTTTTATTACAAGCGGTGAGACATTTCACAGTGGCCCTACGTCCAATCTAGCCTTTTACAAACCATTTCAGTTCCGTATCACAAGACACTTGTACACTTTTCAAACTGTGGCAGCAGTTGCAAACACGCACCTGCTCGTTCTGCAACAGCAATATCGTACTCGTTTGTCTCTTCTTTGAGAAGTGGCACGGTGGCACCAGGAGCCAAGTGAGAAATGCACTGGCACAAGAGCGCAGTGCATTATAGGGATTTGAGTACATATTGAAGATAAAACCTTCAAAATCCCCAATATAGCTCCAGAAACTGTTGAAACACTTCACACTCTCCAGCCTTCCGACATGTCCTCAAGCTTGTTATCCTTCCTGACTCGTCAGCTAGAAGGGGAGTATCTCCCTGTCTCCCAGTCTGGATCTTTAGTGGCCGTGTATCTATACAGCGCTAGGAAGCCCAAACTGTGATCTCATGTACCTCCATGTTGCTCCCCCTCAAACAATGGCTAGAGGCACGCTTGCAACACAAAAAGACCTTGTGGGCAGATACACTGGACATTGTTCAGTTTTGCCCACCAGAAGATTTAGGGCTGAGTGGACCCTTTCACAGAAAAAAAAATAAGAGCACCCAGAGAATTCACGTATTCCAAAATGGACACTTTAACTCAGTAATTCCCTCTGTTAATCCTCTCCTCCTACTTCCAATAAATTGTCACAGACACTCCCCCGGTGACAAAGCAACCCCTCAGTATTATGAGGTGCTGAAGCTCACTGGAGCTTCTCAGGGAAGCTGGGTAGCGTGTTCCTTTACTCCTTTGCTACCGAGCATCCTCTTGTGCTTCTTAAAATACCACTATTGATCCCTGTTTTATATGCTACTATATAAAAAGCATTAAGCTGTGAAGGAACAGACTAGAAAGAAGCCAGAAGAAGGGTAAAACAGTGACAGTTCGATGTCAATAAAACAATCCAACTTAGAGGGAGGAGAACCCCCCACGAAGCTGTGGCTGAGTATTTTGAAAGCATACATTCAACCGTGTTACCAAGCCAAGAATACTGGATTCCGTTAATTGCCTAGACTTTGTAATTAGGGTTCATTCAAAGAAGCTGCGATGCCAGAGAAATTTCCATCTTACAGATTTGACTAATAGCCTGTTCCAGCAAAACCAAGACCCCAGGCAAAGTGAAATACAACTCCACTGACATCACACAGAGCTATTTTCCAGGGCCAGTGCATCAATTTATTCCGTAATTTCTCTCCTGTACACATGTTCCCTGGTGCAGGAAACTCAGCCTTGCAGCTATAGCAAGAGACAGGACTGTTCATAAACTAAGCAACAACTCTGCAGAGCATGCTTCTTTCTGGTGACATTGCCACAGGTAAGGACATTGGACAAATATTTAAAGAGCTAACAAATAAGGAAATGGAAATGCAACAGGGTTCAGAAACTGAAAAGAGCCAGCAAAGGCATCCAGAGTAAAAGGATGGGTAACAAGTCCGATTGCTTGAATCTTTTCCGGGTCTTTCGACAACTGTACTTCTGAGTTGCCCTAAGTGTGCTTTGGTGTAAGGGAAAGCACACTACTTCATTAATATTAATAAACAGTGAAGTTATTCACACTTGCATTGAAGCTGGGCTTGATTCAGTGCCCTAAAATTTATATACTCTGACTTTCAAAACCTGAGAGATGTGCAAACAACGGCATTACCAAATCCTGTCCTGGATGTGACTTCTACTCGCCAAATATCCTCCACTCACTAAGTGACAGTTTTTACAGTGCCTTTTCCCGCTTCAGCAGAGCAATGCAAGATTAGCCTAACCCTTCCCACTACTCATCCAACCAGAGAGTGGATTTGAACGATGTCTATTGGGAAGACTCATTTCTGTCGTTTGTGACACACCTATGTTGTGCCAGAAACCCGTGCTGCATCAGCATTCACTGGTGTATCTGTCAGGTGCCACAGGCGTCCATTCTTAGAATACAGTTTTGCAAAACGTCTAGAGAGTTTATGCAGATAAATGAGGGTTTTTTTTAAGATTCCTCCACATGGGGATTAGGAACAGGGCAGGGAAGTACATTCTTTCTATATATAGAAGTAGCTGAATTTGCAGGGGCCAAGTTACTGCTTCTAGAGAGATGACCATTTGTAAAGAACAAAAAAATAGCCCGGCTAAATCGTCCACTTGGGATTTGTGGTTTGCATTATGGTGTTTTAATCTTTTGCTCCAGTTTGTTTTTGCAAAGTCGACACCATGAGAAAAATCAGGCTTAATTACCTTGCGTTAAAGTAAAAGAAGGAAACAAGCGGAACAGCAGTTTGCAAAGAATGACGGGTACACGCAGGGTACCCAAAAGGCTCTTCCCTCCCACATCAGACATTGAGTCTTCTGATACACTTAGGGTGAGAAACTACCCTGGAAAAACACCCCATACAGACACCAGCAAGGCTTTCTCAAGCTTACCTGTCACATACGAGGGCAAGGGAGGAAAAACATCTGCGACTGTCAGCGCAGGAGCAGCTGACTGGGACGTACGCAAGAGCCCATCACAGCAACATGGAGGGAACTGGGCAAACAGAAGGGGTTGCAAGGGCTGCCTCACGGACCAAAGGATACTTGCCAGGAGGAGCACAGAAGGACCCAGCTCCTTTGGGGACCAAGGGACACCACCAGGAGGGGCAGAGGGGAAGCTGGCCCCCTTCGGGATCGAAGAACACTGCCAGGAGAGGCTGGGGCACAGCGCACCCCAAGGCCTGCGCTTCCCTCCACAGGCGAACCGGCATGGCTGCTCTCCGGGACAAGGCCGTGCCCCAACACACCCTCCCACCACCTTTCCGCCACCCCTTTCCCCCATCACCACAGGGGAAAGGCTCTTACCTGCTCGCCGCCACGCTGCCGCTGCCGGGCCTGAGGGACTCCCTCACAGCACCTTCTGGAACCTTCTGGGCCAGCTGCTCCCTGGGCCCCGCCCTGATGAGCGGGGCCTGCCCTCAGCCCCCCACACCTGACCCCCTCCCTCTCGTTACCACTGCCTAAAACAGAGAAAAGCTGCTTTAAAAATCCTCAGGGACCAAACCCAACATGCAGGAGCTTCTGCAACGAACAGAAATTTCACAATAAGCCGTGTAAAAGCTGCCTTTCTTTGTGTTCAAAGAACAGAAAATCAAATTCCTGAAAAAAAACCACCTGGCTTTCGCCTCTTCTCCTTGTACCTACATGAACGTAGGTTGTAAAAAGCTATCTGTGGCCTAGCAAGGACTGAAACCCTACTGCCTGCGTTACTTTTTACAGCTGACATGACATAGAACGAAGCCTGGTAACGTGCATGTAACAAAGCCATGCGAAGGCATCCTTAACACCACTACTGCGATGGAACTATATTGCTCAATTTACGCAGTAATAAAAATCCTCTTTGGCCTTGTCCCTTTAGAATTCATCATTTTAAGCCTGGAAACTTTAGAAGCTGTAGCAAGAAAGGGAGGCCAGCCTAAGCCCACTTCTACATTAAGTACAAGGCACTAAAAAAAATAAAATAAATGTCAAAATAAATACCATAGCACATGTTCAAGCCACCCTCAGAAAAAACACTTTCAGAAGATATTTCCAGTAGACCAGAACTGACCTTCCCCTAATAAAATGCCACAGGGTATAAATAGAGCAGGCTTTTCAAATATGCAGCTCCAAACTCCCATGCAATTTGTCACAAATACCTCTCTGTCTCCTTCTAGCACACTCAAACAACAGGGCACTCTCTTCTCACTATACTCAGAGTACTAATTACCTTGAACTGGAGTCAAAATACCTGTTTCTGAAAAATCACAATTCAAAACCAAAGCAGAACCAAATCAAGAATGCAGCCTTCCAGTCTCCCTTTTGACCAAACATTTATTCTGTAAATAATAATTACTCGCCACCTCATCTGTGGCACCACATCATTTCCCTAAGTTTTGGAGATGCTGATTATCACAAACTGCAAACATGGAACACTCGAACAGTTAGCTCACACAAATACATAACAATCCCTGATAGATGGAAGACAGGGAGCCACTACAAATGTACACAAACATGTAACTTGGTGCAATTTGAAAGAAAATTTCAGCTTTTCAGCAGGCTATGAATAAACAATGAGCTATTGTGCATCTTCCTCTCTGCAATTATCATCCCTTTGGAATGCATCTCTTGCCAGCTCTGTATCAGTTGCGTGCAAGATGACTCTAGTGGTACAAAGAAACATCTCTTACAAAATAAGATGCAGGAAAAACTCGGCTACTGGGGTACATATAGCGTACCGTATCTAATTTCAAGCTTATACTTCATGCATCATCAGGCCTCGCTCTCCCTTGCCTGTCTTCTCAACACCTTTCCATTCACAGGCAGGTTTGGAAGATGACGACAGCATGCAGCCCTTCCTACTCTGTTGAAACTAAGGGCATTGTCCTCTCTGGTTTCGAAGTTCTCATCTTTCTACTCTTCTCTGGCTGATGCAATGAGAGCTTATGCACACCCTCCATTTTAACTACTTGTTTGTGTTCAGGCAGATCACTGGCTACAATATATTACCACTGTACACAGAAAGCCCCTCAAGTCCCCGCAGCCAAAACATCCGTACACATTCATTTTTATCAATTTGACTGCTTAACTTATGGAAAAATATGCCGAAGTTACGCAGTATGGCCCTAGAGCATACACGTGCCTCAGGGAGGCAGAATATACTCTGGAACTGGACATGATGTTGCTGTTTTGTGCATTGTACATTAAAAATGAAATGACCTCAAAGAGGGAAAAAATAAATCTAAGACAAGACAGCTTTGAAACAGACAGGAGGGCCATGCCAGCATCCCGTATTACCCCAGATGAAAATAATTCTTCTCCCACTAACAACAATCAACAGACACATTTCGCTTGCAGGCAAAACCTGGCTGCTGTAGTGTAGCTTGGTTTTATTTATGTCCACAAATATTTCAAAAAAATTACAAAATACTCAAATGGAGAGAACACAGAAGTCACGATTTCTGGGTTTCTACTCTGTTTACACTGTGTTATCCCATGGCAAACTACTCATATATACATTAAGCTTCAAGATATATATAAATGTAGCAGTCAGAATGTACACTCTGCTTTAACGGTGCAGTGAAACAAGCTCAACCATGACGACATAGAACAAGAGAGACGTTTCAAAAACACTAAAGCAAAATTAAAAAATAAACTTTCAAAACAGAGGAAAAATAAGAGAGATTTCTTAAAGAAAATCAAAAGGTCTGGATTGTTTTAACAGGGCATCGAACACCAAGATGGCTTAAAAAACCACTGCATGTAAAGTTGTAGTTAATCATTGGTCTAGAATGGAAGAACTTCAGTGCTTATTTGCTGAACGATGTGAACCAAAAAAAAAAAAACCCCTACAAATTATCAGAATGCTTTTCTGGAGGAGGGAAAAAAAAAGGAAAAAAGGAAAAAAAAATATCAATGAACAGCTTTTGAGCAGACTGCAAACTTCAGCTGAAAAAACCCAAACCCACAGAGAGAGGACCATGGGAAGCAATTAGCTATTTTTTTTTTTTTTCTTAAGAACTACAGCTAAAAGGAACAGCAAAACAGAAGACTCGGAAGAAATGGCTGAAGTGGCTGAACTCCCCCAAACTCCCTAATTCCAAATGGTTAAAAAAAAAAAAACGAGGGGAGGTTTAACCAAAATGCACCTAATGAGACCTTTAAAGTAAACTGAGGCACTCTCTCTGCTGAGCAGACCGATCTTAGTAGCTACTTCACTGTTAGCAAAATTAAAAAATGTTATTCAGAAGAAAACCGTTTCACCTGATCACTGCAGACAGCGACTGAAGACTTTACCATCCTCAATTCTACACTGACCTCACGGGTTCCAAATCTCAGGAACGCTAGCTGTTCCTCCTAACACCTTCACAGAGAGCTCAAACACAGCAGATGGACCTGGTTAAACGCTACTGCGGCTCTTTAGCACTGAGAAATCTGGAACGGAGGACAGAAAAAAAAGGAAGATCAACATCAGCTGAAACAGTCCTCCCCTCTCTCCTATACACTCTTGCCTTAAGTGGACCTAGAACAACCCAATGCATATTTTTAATTAGTAAATGGATGTTCCTACCTGTCTGACAGTGATCTTTGGGCATTTTCACTGGTCTGAGATTTGTGAGGTGGATAAAGCCCTGTGCACGCCATGCCTTCCACCAGAATGTATGATTAACTACAAGTTTATCAAACATGGCTCAGTACAGTCCTATGACACAACCATCACACCGAACAGGCCACAACAGCAGAGAGAGCGCACTCATGAGTGAAGGAAGAGAATGGGGGGAAGTTGCGCACCAGCAGAAAAAACGGCCAGCAGATTCAGATGTCCATTGGGTTGCATCACCCTCTGCTCTGGCAAAGAAAACCCATGGCAAAACAGTGAAAACAAAAAAAATTCTGCCTCGACAGTAAGCAGAGCTGTTTCCGAAACAACGCTCACTGGCCTTCTGTGGATTCCTCTCTTTTCCCACCCACATGGGAACTAGCCAACAGGAGTTACTCTGCACGGACCTGCTGTGTTGGGAGTCGCTGTCCATACATCTGGTTAATCCCAAAGCAGTAAGTTCCTGAGATACAGAACACTGGTGGCAGTTAAAAAAGTTTTTGCTTACAAAACCAAAACTAAAACAGTCAAAGAGAAATACAGACTGGTCTTTGCAAAACAACGTTAAGAACACTAACTCAGTTGCCTAGTCCACTTTTCTTAAGAACGTATCAAACGTAAAGAGGCCAGAAAGAGCACGTCCTCCAAAAATATGCACACATGCATACAAAATTCTGGCTGTACGAGTTTGAGCCACGGAACATTTTTAAAAAGAGATCTTAGAACAGATTATTTCTTTGAACTTTTGCCTAAAGTCTAAAACCAATGTAGTTAGATTAAGTTTCAAAAGGTAATAGGAAAGAAGTGTATTATGGCCACACTGAAAATTAACCCTTGAAGTAGGCATCAAAAAGGTAAGCTAGTTCCAAGGGACATCTGTACTGCTGAGAAACCCAACTCAACAGAAATCATCTGCAGAACAGAGAGATGTAACACGAACAAAAAACCCCCGAACGACCAAACCAACCAAAAAACCAAGAACAGAAACAGTCATTTGCAACATTATCCCTGCAACTCCCTTTAATGCTTATTGTTGATATCAAACCAAATTTCAAGCTTTTACCCATTTGAAATTATTGATACCCATCATTCCCTTTAATTAAAGGGATAATTATATATATATTTTTTATTAAAAAATCAACTCTGTATTCTGTCAATACCAGGTAGGAATTCACAATTTGTGATGTTACTGAAAATCAAGATAAATGTTTCTGGAGTTTTGTTTTGTTTTGTTTCTCCCCTCTACCCAAAAAAAGTTATTTACAGACTTAAAAAGCCATGCTGCAGAACTGAGCTCTCTTTAAAATTATGAAGATTTCCTACAATGTATTAAAATAAAAGTAGATTTTTATTATTATAGCACTTGGATTCAGAGCTTGTTATGTCACCTACTTGCAATCCTTGTTTTTTTTAAAATAGCTATAGATGCATTGAGTGTCTCTTCACGCACAGTGACTTGTGTTGTGAACCTGATTCTAGCACCTACTCAAAACAAACTAGTAAGGAAAAAAAAAAAAAACCAAGATTGCAGGAAGTTCTCTGAATATTCCACACAGTCCTGTATTTTCAATAGGCTTCTGAATACGTTGTCATGCAGGGAGACCCACACCAGTCTTGAGAAATCTTCTCTACAAATGAACACTATGCTGATAAGTCTCTACTTGTTGGGTGGTTGTTTCTGTTTTAAATATATAAAGAAATCTTTATAAGATATTCTTTTCCTTTTGTAGCTCTTATTGTATGTAAAAATGTTCCACTCCTTCCCAAGGACTGGGGTTCCATAGCCAGCATTACAAATAAATAATTTATTACAACTGTTTGTCGCCTTCTTTCTTCAGCCGACTGAAAGAGAAAGAAAACTCATTTTAACAAAGCGAAGGAGGTGTCATGACACTTCAGAGATAGCCTGCCTTCCTGCTGACCTCACCCGGGGGCCCTGAAGGGAACAGAGCTTGCAACAGGACTTGTGAGCTTCCAGCACGAAAACGAGAGCCCTTGTAAGAGCAGCGATAACCCTGTCTGCTGCGGGAGGAAGCGATGACCCTTTGCTACTTTACACGTGAGCAGGATCGCTAGCGCCAGCTCATCAAGCTGCAGATACGACAGGCAGCTTCAGGCAGGCTGGCTGCCCCCGTGGCACAAGGCCAGCAGGCAATTTTGGAGCAGGAGCAAGGACTGAGCAGAGCAAAGCAGTGCAAGGCAGGTGTTTAATAAGCTGCTTCCTATACATCCTTGCTACCCACAGACATGCAGAATGACCCTCGCTCGGTGCTGGGGGCTTTTTCTTCTGAGCTGACGTGCTGTCAGTGGTCACTGCCGAGCAGGAGCGAAGGTGGTGCCACGTAAGGCAGGCCAGGAAGAGAACCACCCTGCTATCATCAGCACCGTGTGGCATTCTGGGGAGGAAAAACTCGCACGATCCATCTAGGCATTCTCAGCTCGTAATGCAGGATCTGTATTACTCACACATTTCAACTTCCTATTGCCCTCAGCCATCTCAATATTTATTGAATTCCTCCCCTCTTCTCACTCCTAAGGCTTTACCCACCCTCCTTCCCTGTTCTCAAGGAAGAGAGAAAGACGTGGAAGCATCACTCGTAGGAAGCATCACACTAAAAACCCCGATCAGAGGTAATTCTGCAGTATGACTCAACCAGTCTACATCCTGTGCCAATAATTTGGATCCAGCTTCCAATCTGCCCTATCACCCATGCCCAAATTAGGTCTTTCTACAGCTTCCCGTAACTGCATCAGGACAGTAACTCAGCACACGGTAAGAAAGGCAGTAATTCAGAAGAAAAAAGATGGAATACGGAGAAAGATGAAGGAAGCTGTAGCACCCCCACATCCCCAAAAGCCTTCACTGCACCTCTCACCTGTAATAATCTTCCTGACTTGGTAGATGACCACCATGCATGTGAGGATGCCCATGCAACCACTGCTGCTCCATTGCCAGTCTCTGCAGCTCTGCTGACTGGGCATGCATGGCCTGCAGCTGGTGGGCTGCTGACATAGGAGGTGGAATGGCACCAGGCAGATCTCGTGGGTAAGGAGTACCTAAGAGAGAGTGGCTCATTTTTAGACACTTGTTTGCTATGAGGTCTGCAGAGAGTTGTCCCATGAAGCTTTTTTTTCTTTTTAAACCAACCACCCTTTGGCTGTAACCTACGTTACAGCTCAACTCCACCAACTCCCCTCCCCCCTGCCAAGACCCAGAAGAAAAGATGACAGTTCACATCAAGAGCCATCCTTCATAAAGGACCATAAAATGCTCTCACCAAAGACTGGATGTCGGAGCATTTCATGCTCGTGAGGTGGCTGCCCTAGCAATGGGTTGGGGATGGTCCCAGGTGGGTAGGGAAAACGTGCCAAATGGGGTCCAGCTGCTAAAGGATCCACCAGCGGGTGAACAGGTCCTGCTGAACCTTTAAAACAAGGAAAGAAGAAAAAAGCCATCAACTACTTTGGGAAGCACCGCTCACCGTTGGGTGATCAAAAGCCCTGTTAAGACTTGAGCTGGATCAGCATTTGGCCTAACTGGCATGTCATTACCAGAGGCTTAGCTCCATCCAATTTGAAACCCGCTTTTCTATCTTCAAGTGACACCTGCTTACCAGAGAGTCTTAACTGTTAAAGTAAAGCAACAACCCAGCGCTTTCAATTTCTACAAGAAAAAGAAATCCACCAAGCAACAGGGAAAACCAAAGACGGTCAACATTTAGAAACATTGTCCTCAAAACTCTTTCCCATTTCCCCTTTACACACATAAAACTGAAGGACCACTACTGATATTTAGTACAGAAGCACTTAAGCATCCTTCTGAGTTTACCAGTACTACTTGACAGGCCAAAAGCTGTCAAAAACCTTTCTCTGGGAAAGCTGACATTGTCACCATCCTTGTGTGGAGAGAGACAGCTGTAGGTAACCTCCCCGGTGTCAGTTTAAATGAAAAAAAAAAGACACCAGCAGAACGTGAAAAATACCCAGCTCATCTGCCACCTCTGCATGTTGAGCCGTTAGCAGGCTGCAGAGGAACCGCAGATGAAAGGAACACAACGCAGCTAACGCGACTCTCCTCAGTTGTTCTCTGGTCCAGAGCAGAAGTGCGTGGTCCCTTCACACGATCCATCCCCACCCTAAGCAGACACACAGGTGATGCACTGTAGCGCCTTACTCACCTACGGAGCCGCTCTGGAGCAAGAACTACTTGGAGACACTTAAGAGCCCCTAACTGTATTTTATCTGGCATCCAAGATTAAAGTCAAATTACTTTTCAAGTACACGTACGAGAGACTTGACAATCAATTGACTTGGCTTTGTCTGCACCAGTGTCTTGCCAGACTGAGAGCGAGAATGTACCAGCCGTTATTTTTGTCCAGAAGAAATGATGGAGAGTATCTACACTTACCTGCAGAGGTGTAGGTGACTTACCTGACACCAGAATCCTCGTATAGATACGATCTATGACAAATTTCTTCTGTTACCAACGGGGTATGTAAGCCTGCCTCAAACTGAACCAGGGTGTAATTTGTGCCGTCAGTCTCAACCCAAGCCCACAGCTGACAGCTTTAAGAATGCTCATACTCAGCGCCATCCTCTCCTACCTGTAACCCCCCCGCCCCTTAACAATCTCCCAAGACCCTGCTGATTTCCTTGCTATGCAATCTGGCTTCTGCAACAGCACTCGGCTTCCTTCCAAACTCCAAAAAGCAGACATCCCAGCGACGTTCAATGCCTATAGCTCCAAGGCAAGTATGCTATATTTGCTCGTACAAACACTATGTCTGTAGCCAGCTGCATCAGAAGCTGCTCTTTAAGTTCTTGGACTTTCTTTTTTTTCCTTACTTAGCAACTACTGCACCTGGTGCCTTGCTTGCTGTGTTCTCTCCAGTCTGCCACCAGAAAATCAGAAAAATTCTGTTTATTGCCTCATCTTCCAGACTCCAGGTTCCAGACTCCATACTGGAGTAACCATGTAGCCTGCTTTAGAAATGAGCAAGGCATTGATTCATTTTTGAGACTATTAAATACTTGGGGAAAAAGATTTCCACATCTAAGAACACACTGTAGCTAAAAAAGATGCCAATCCATAAAATTAGATGGTTCTTATGAGAATTGTGACAGAGAATTTGAGCTCAACTGAAGCCAGATGGTTGGCATGTCAAATGGCTAAGAGAGAAAGTTCTTCTCTCCCGATTTTTTTTTCAGCCCCTCTATGGAAACATCGGCTTCAGCTCCTTTCCAGCTCTAAGTCATAACAGCCTTTAGCATTAGCAGTGTTACCAGTTCCATGACACCTCTCCTAGCGAATTCCCCCCACCCAAGGGAGTCCCACCTGTACACCAGACACCACACAGGTGGCTCTCTCGAACTCCAGTACTTTTAAAAATAAAACGGAACAGCAAATCTTTTACAGTCTCAATGAAGATCGCTGTACTGTTACCACCATTTACTTTATCACTGTAATCGGTCCGCCCTCCCAAAAAATAATCGTTTGCATTTCAATTATCACAACCTTATACAGCACAGAAGTCACACCACATACAAAAACCAGGGATTTTGCTGCCGGAATGCCAGAATCACAGTTTGCCTGTTTGGGGTAGACTTCTGCGATCAGCTGACGAGAGCGGTTCCCTAGGAAGCTGCCTCGCTCGTGTCCCTGGGCTCACCTTGATGTAAGGGATCCTGCTGATGTAGGTGTAAATGCGAGTGTATGTGTGAATGTTGGTGATGGTGAGGCGTGACGTTGAACATCTGGAGCCGTGCCAACGGGTCGTTTGTCAGCGATGCCATCCGCTCGGCGTGTATTCTCTCTGCTGCCAGTCTGTCGGGGTAGCTCATTTCAGGCCGTAACTGCGGGCCTGCCAGTGCAAGTCTCTCTCTTTCCAGGGGGTTCAGACCCGGGTGGAAGGAAGCGAACGGGTGAGGTCCTGCTGTTGGGGGAATAGTCAGTGCGCCATGCCTGGCAAAATGCTCCATGGGGTTAGTAGCCGGGTGCAGGGCATCTAGCTCTGGGGGCTTCACCTCAAAGCCAGGTTTCATCCTCTCTCTCAACTCTCTTTCCCGGATTTCTCGCTCTCGGATTTCCCGCTCTCGCAGCTCTCGTTCCCGAATGGTGGGATCCACATTGTAGAGGCCGGGCATATGGTAGGCCAGAAGTGGATCAGTGGGGTTCAGGGGGACAAAGAAGGGATGGTTACGGTTTGTTGGCGACATGACATGAGGACGGGCGTATTCACTCAGTGTTCGTAAAGCAGGAGTATCCGGACCAATGTAAGGTGGCACAGCAGCAATGGTCGTCGGCGGAGGTTCAAAGGAAGGTCTCATATGTGCTGGCCCGCTGAGCTGAGACTCTCCAAGACGGCCTTCATGGGAGGAGCTGGATACCTTCTGCTGCACAGAAGGGGGGGAAGAGAATTTTAATTCAACACACTTGGCTGAAAAACACAGCGGGCACACACTCCCCTGCTTGTGCTTCAAGCTCTAAGAGGAGGTAAGTTCAGCCTGCTGAGCCTCCCAACTCCTGCAGTTGTGTGCTCCAACACGGTTTGGGGAAGAACTGGATCCTGTCTATCCTGCAGGCCAGAAGACAACGACTTCGTAGTGGCAGCCTCAAAGCTGCACTAACTGCTTTACAGTTAGTACAGCAACAACTAGTTGTTACGTGTCACAGCTAGGGGCAACAGGCAGCTGGTACATGTCACCACAGACTACCAGTTTTGTTTGCAGTGTGTTCTTCCTCTCCACACTCACTTGTATCCTAAAACTTACTAAACACAAGGAAAGTCATCTCCACAATGTGGAACGCAACGAATTCCACTCCTTGCACATCAGGACTTTGCATCCTGCTCTCCCTTCCTGTACGAGAGCAGCACAGCACTTCTGGGGAGGGCAGTAAGCACAGTTTACCCACGCAACTGCCCCAAATACAGCAAAGTCCCCATGTATGACACATCCCTTAACAGACAGATGCGACATCCTGACTTTTATAATCCTACAGAAAGACATAGCTGTGATTCAGATCTCTGAGATGCACCTGGAATAGGAAGACTTCAGCACCTTCTTTTTCAGCATCAGTAACGTATTACCAACCTACCAATTCTGTTGGCCCAGAAGTAATCATTCCTTCCCAACAGGCCACAGAAAAATGGATTAGTTGTGTTGGCTCTCTATAATAAGACTGGAGTTTGGGTCTCCCTGTTAAAAGAAAAAAAGCTACGTGCCTTTAACTAAGTTTACTTCAAATTTGAAGTCTCCAGATGCCATTTTTCCAGCAGGCAGCACTCTTGTGCCTGCACAGTAGCACAAGGTACGCAAAGGCACTCACTACATCTGCACAGAGCGCTTTTCTGCTGCAAGTAAACGGAAATACTTGGCCCAGTTATCCCCAGCTGCACTGGCCTCCCGCACGTCAGAAACAGGTCAGAAGGAGAAACTCTCCATTTCCTTTAAAGAGAAGAAAGTCTCAGGCAGGGCAGGAGGTGCTCAGGGCTGGTCGGCTTTCACTGAATACACGAGGCTCCCATATTCACAAATACCTGGTTGCACACTGCATTAAAGAGCTTCTGGGGATCCGCATTCCATAGTCACCAGCCAGGTCAGATCCTACCACGCCAACTCCCTTAAACAGCTCGTAGCTACAAATAAACCTACCGCGGCTCTTTCTGCTTCTCTTTCACGCTCCCGCTCCCTCTCTCGTTCCTTCTCTTTTTCTTTTTCTCTTTCCCTCTCTTCTCTGGCTTTCTGCTCTGCTTCCCTTTTGGCCTTTTCAATGGCCTCTTCTCTCTTCTTGGCCAGTTTCGATCCTGCCAGAGGCATAAAGTACAAGTCTGCTCTTGAGCATGAATTGTAGCCACGGTCCAGGTGCTTATAGAACCTGCAAGAAACAAAACAGAAAGAGCTTAGCCCTGGGAAAGATGCAAGAGTCTGGGATTTAAGAGCAGCACGTCAAAAAAAGTATCACTCTACACTTACACAACAGCACTACCAGCTTCCCCGAAAGCCATGAGAAAATTAATTGTACCGTATTACTCCACAGACAAGCAAGAGTATAAAACCCCTCTCACAATTACAAACTGTAAAGCCCTCTCTGAATCTGCTGGCCGAAACGGCACCTTTCCAGAAAAACGGGGCAAAATCATGCTAGAAAGAGAGGCTGACAGGATGCGTAGGTAAAATACACCCAGCTCCCACAGAAGCTCATTTCACAGCTCTTGGGAGTGCCCTGCTACACAGAACGCCAGAGCACATTAAGGAAGCACTGCTGAGAACCTCCATACCTGGCCGACTGACTAGCGTGACTTGGTGTGTCCACCACAGTAGGTTCTGGTGATGGACTGCGGGGTGGAGGGGGAGGGCTTTCTGGTTCCTCAGCTTCATCTGGGACTTCTTCCTTGATCTGAATAGGTGGTAGCGTGCAGGCTGTCACCACGGGCACGTTTCCACTAGAAGCTGCTGACGTGGAGATGGAAGTCTGAAGTGGGATGCCAGGCACAGTGGGTGGCGTGGAAGTGGAGGGGCAAGAAGGAGGGGTGATGGAAGGTGGGCCTCCTGGGACAAAGGGATGCTGAGAAAACGGGGGCTGGGAGGATACCTGATGGAGTCCAGACGGGGGGTGATTAGCAGGTGGGGGAAGGCTCTGACTCTGCGTCAGTACAGGAGGCTGGGCTTGCGAAGACTGCAGCGGCTGGCTTTGAGGCATGAGCTGCAAAGGAGGAGGGTGTGCAGATGGAGGATGATGAGTTGAGAGGGAGCTCAGAGGTTTTAAAGCAGGTGGTGGAGGCAAGTTGGAGTTCATTGAGAACGGAGATGGGCCGGAGAGATGAGGAGGGTGCTTGTGGGATGGAGCAGTGGGGAGCTGAGGGATCGGGGTGGTAGGGGGAGGTTTGATATGAGGCATGGCCATGGGCGCAGGCGGCAAGGGCTGCTCCCGCGGAGGCTGAGCCTGCTGCAGCGAGGTTGCAGTGGGCAGGACAGGCTGCGTTACCTGAACCTGGAGAGCAGAGTGAGAATGAGATGGTGCCTGTGTCTGAAGGGGAACCTGAGACTGAGATGACTGAGTGGGGAGGGAAAACGGCTGGGAAGGTACAGGATGAGGCAGGAGGGGCTGGGCCTGCAGGCTGTGAGGGGCAGGCTGGGCCTGACTGTGGAGCGGAGGCTGCGCGTGAGGCTGCGAAGAGGCAGGGGTCGGCTGGCTCTGCGAGACGCTCAAAGGCTGCAGAGGCGGGTGGGGCGACGGGAGTCTCTGGGGGTGCAAAGCAGGGGCCTGCTGTATGTGAGAATGAGGGGGGGGTGGCGCAGGGGCCTGGGGCTGGCTGGGGGGCTGGGACGCTGACGGCGAGACCTGCGGCGGAGCCGAAGCAGCACTCGACGCTGCCGGCAGCGATGCTGGTAACTGGGCCGATATAGGGGGCGTAGGAGGAGGAGCCTGGCCAGAACCGCTCTGTGCCTGCAGCATTTGGGGCTGTGCCTGCAGCACTTGCTGTTGAGCAGATGAATCCGAGTCGCTCTCATTGTCTTGAGGGCTAGGGATGCTGGGCGACGTGCTCCGGTTATCCTGGTCAATGTCCTTGGGATCACTGCTCCCTTCGTCATTGACACTGCGGCTGTCGGAGCTCTCGCCTTCGCCCTCACCCTCGGAGGGAGAGTTTGGCCTGCTGATCTCCTGCAGGGAGAGGGGGGAAGAGTAACCACCGTGCGTGAGAAAACTGCACAGAGAACATCACCAGCATGCCACAGGCTGCAACCTGTTACACAGGCTGTGCAAACACAAGCGCAAGGACCACCCTTTGAACCCCACAGGACTTAAACCAGCACAGGCACCATAAATATCCAAAGGGAGGGTGCAAGACAGTGGAGCCAGGCTCTTTTTCGCAGCGTCTAGTGGCACTGGGCCCAAACTGAAACAGAGGAGGTTCTGCCCAAACATAATGAAGCACTTTTTCACGATGACGGTGACCGAGCAATGGAACAGGCTGCCCAGGAAGGCTGTTGACTCTCCATCTCTGGAGATATTCAAAAGCCAGCTGGACATGGTCCTGAGCAGTTGGCTCTAGGTGGCCCTGCTTGAGCAGCGAGGGTGGACTAGATGACCTCCAGGTCCTTTCCAACCTCAATCATTCTGCGATTCTGTAATACGGAAAGCTCAGTGCCAAAATTCCCAAATCCTGTGTGCAGAGTGAACCTGATCAGGTACACGGAGCTGAAAAGACATCCTGGAAGTATTTCAATTAAGCTTTGACACCATTAAATTAAGAGGACTCCAGTGGTGGTCTTCTACCTTGCCACAGAAGAGGAAAAAACTGATTTCAATTAAAAATAACCAGGGGGAAGGGGTGGAAAACAATCCAAGTGTACTCCTATACAGTTGATATTGATACTAAAACAAAACAAACCCAAAACACTTCTGGACTTACGCCCTATCACTCCACCGTTTTCCAACAGAAGGAACACATAATATTGGTTGCTTTCCAGGCACAGATTAAGTTACAAATTGCTGTGGCTTAAATGGATTTCATGTTTTGGGTTTGTTACCGGGTTTGCACCCTCTCCCGCTCTCAAACTATTCTCAGGGAAAGTACGCCTCTGTGGGAGACTCACTTGTGTTTTGGATTTTTTGGCATTGGACCTGTCAGGTTCCTCTGTGTCAGAAGCTGCCTTTTCCCGCTGCCTCTTGGAGTTCTTGAGAGGAGAAGATACTTCTTCTTTTATCTTCTGCCACAAATGAAGCAGAACACAACAGTTACCAGTGGTACAAATGCAAAAGTAAACTGAGCGTGTGCCAGTGCTACCATACTTAATATAAATAAATGAGAAGGGTTCCTACGGAGCAGGAGGACTGATGAGAAGTTGAGGAAGTCAGTACTTAACAACAATGCAATATGCACCTGTCCCTGTGTCCAACCGCAGGTTGCAGGGGAAATCTGCTCTGGAGCTGCTACTGTGTTCTGCCATCTGCCAGGAGCAGCTCCCAGAAGACCTGCATGTACATAATGCTCTAGCCACTCCCTCTGGAGGTCAAATTTAAGACAGAACCCAAAACAGACTCCAATTTTACTTCTGCAGACAGAAACCCAAGGAGCCGTTTGGTTTGCACACAAACGCAGCACACATTCCTGACACAAGCCAGTAGGAAAAAGGGACCTCGAGCACAGCATTCCTCATCATGAAGATGTGGTCTTCAGCTTGGGAAGTGAAGGAGTATTTTAAACAAAGCAGTTGTCTTCAGCTGTGCAGAATCAAGTCTATCCGGAACTCATACCACATCAACTGGCCCAGTTATACTCTTCTAACAGAGAGCAACACCAGTGGCTAACACAGGATGGAGCAAGAATTTCTGCAGCAGACAGGCCCAGGATAAGCCTCTTTCTTGTACATGAAAGTCTTGGTTTACTGCTGATATTCAGGGAGGGATATTTTTACATCCCCTCAAATACAGCCCTAACAGTGAGTAGCTATTACAAGATTACTACCTTCTTTCACGGCCTGGGACAGCTTTATACATCACATAATTACCCAACCTAACTTCAAATTTTGCTAAGTTCTCAGTTTTACCATGTGAAAACTTGCTGCACACTCCCATTTTGACTTTTTTTTTTTTTTAAAATACTTATTTTTAACTTGCTACTTTTCAATTTACACTGCTTAATGGCAAGCCTTCGCACTTCATCTGGCTTTGTTTCCTCAGCACTCCCTTGGAAAGGCACTTATTTAAACAGACTAAACTGTCAGCTTGCTCTGAAAAATCAAGCAAATACAGAAAAACAGTAACAGAAGTAGTCTCCATTACTACATATTCACATTCCTTTGTAAACAAAGATTAAGTACTGCTTAAAAAAAAAAAATCCCCAAAACTGTCTACTTGTCTGAAATAGAGCATTTCTGAGCTGCATTACTTCCATGAGCCTAATGCTTGCATTTGCATCTGAAATTGAAGGATTAATTTCTCATGAGAGCAGTAAGGTTACGTGGGGATATTTTACCGGTTTTTATCACTACACATCCTTATCTACAGGAAAAAAGCATCAGTCAGATGCACCAGTGAATTTTTTGCTTATCCACACAAGTAGAAATTTCTAGGTCACTGAGAGATTCCCTGGCCTCTAGAATCTGCATCTCATTTAGCTGACTGAAGAGGCCTCGGGTGTCCAGTCCTAACACAAAAGAAGAATGGGAAAATTTTACCTTGGTAGACTTCTTCACTGAATCTGCTTTGCTGTCATTACTGGAGGTGCTGGCAGCGCTAGGCGAGTTGCGGCCACTGGAACGGATGTCTTCGTTAATAGGTGAGGCTCTACCATCAGGGCTGGCTGGCTGCTTTTTACGACCACTACGTAGTGTAGACATCTATTTGTTTAACAGAAATAAAAGTGTATTCAAGTCAGCATTTGTCCAACCTCTTCACTTTTTTCTGTCTTACATCAGGGCCACGGAGGGCCCGCTCCGGCTAAGAGCCTGAAAAATGAAAAACCAAGAGAGTTTAACACCGGTACAATTTTTCCTTGAAAGCTCATCTGGACTTAAAAGTAGAAGGAGGCAAATCCTTAATCTTTCTACTCAAAACCATTAAGGGCTGATTATTTTATTTAGTAGTGTCTGCTAGAAATGACATCAGAAAGATGTTCCAAAGCTGCCGCTGTTTGCATGCTAAATTTTCTTCATAAAACGCATATGAGCACCCAGTGAATGAGGCAGGAGGGGATCCTCCTGTTCCATTAAAAAAAAAAGTCTGTTGGCATTCAAGCAGCCAAGACCAGTTTCTAAAACTACAGTTTCAATGTGCTCCTGCTATGCAATAAGGAATCACAGCAGAGTCTATTTCAATAATTAATGCTGTTTCCCTCCAAGTCTGGCAGTTTTCTGGATGACTGGCTACCATGAAAACAGGGAAGCCAACCTTACCTGACAGTGTGGCCTCACAAGGTATTTAGAAGTAATGGTCACATCATCATGATCAGAAAGATGGAGAGGGAAGGGGCAAGGAAAAAAAAAAAAAGTATCTGCTGCTTTTTATCAGCCAAAACCCAAACCAAACACCGAATTAACTAGAGGTGCCGTCAGGCTTCGCACGAGTGACCTGGGCACAGTAAAAAATTTCCCCCCAAGGAAAAACTGTGACAGAGCACCCTAACCACAGGAGCAAACAACGGTTTTCTGCAGGGAAGAGATTTTAACTCCAGTCATACGAGGAGACCACACGAACAGCATTGAATTTTTCAAAACTCTTCCTTCAAAACAAGCCTAAGGGCTTACCTCTGACAGGATCCAGCTGGAGGAAGGAGACATACTAGTACAGAATCTGTAATGACACACTGGTCAAGTGGCCCTTATGATGACAGTCCACTGCCAGTCATTAAAAACATGGAAATAACAAGTCTGACTAAAACTTGCAGAAAAGACATTTCAGCTCCTTTTTCGGAGAAAGCCTCCACCCCAGCAGATCTCACGCTTGCACACACAAACGCAGCAGCAGGCACGTACCACGGCAAACAAACACGACGGAGAAAGTGTCATTTTAGAAGTTTGACCACCTTTTCCCAGACCACACCTCCTCTTTACAGAAGAAGCTGCAATGCAAGAGTGGTAAGCCTACCGAGCCTCGACTCCGCCGTGTCCTCATGCTATGCTTTCCACTGAGTCCATCATCTTCCTCTTTGACAGGCTTAAACATAAAGGGTGGAGGGTCTACAGGCTTCTCAATGGGTGGCAGCTCTCCGTATTTTTTGAAGTGAATGCGACAATCGGTGCACAATAAAATGTTTTCTCGACCGCCGTGGTGCCAGTCCTTGGAGGCTTGGGGCAGGAAAAGCAACAGCTTAGAAACACACAATGTACCAGATCCTCAGCACGAACAGACTGTGCTATTAAAAAAGCACACAACAACTCGAAAAGTAGCAGCTTCTCTACAGGCAACCAAGTTGGAGAAATTTCTGCAAAACTCTGTCCTGTTCCAGGCTTAGCCTGTGTTCCAGTGTATGTGTTCAACGTTCAATTTACGAACTAGTTGTTTACTTAAGCAACTACAGCTTTGAAAACAAAGCAAGAAGCCTTATTTGCTCTATCTGGGAGCTAACAGGGAGCTGCTATTCTCCAAAGCTGTGGTTTCTTAAAGCAAAGTGAGCTATGAACTTCTCACTTCCTTCCCTTCCCTATTTTGGGGCTTGCACTTCCATGCCATGCCTATGCCCAAATATCAGACAACCTTCAGGAATACCTACAGGGACGGGGCTGCTGCAGAAGAGATTTGGTGCAGCGTACAATATCGATTTGCTGTATCACAAATTATAAAGATTATGGATTATGCAGATTTTTTTCCTGGATAAATGTTTACCTCTCAGGATTCTCTTTGTCACCGCAAGATTAATTTGGCGGCAAAGCACAATTAACTCTGCTAGGAATGCTGCGTAGTTCAGCTGCTTCAACCCCACGTTTTTTTGAACAGCTGTACATGCACACAAACTGCTCTTGCTTGAATGAACCGGCATTAAACAGGCAGTAGCAGAAAGGAGAGAAATACAGCAATGAATCAGGTGCATACTGGTGGTGAAGCAGTGACGACAGGCGTAGCCCTTCAGTTCCTGTTCACTGTCCTCGCTGTCAAAGTCATCTTCACTGGCCGAGCTCAAGTCCACTGAATAAGAACAAGGGAAGAAGAGGAAAATGGAGAAGAAAAAAAAAAACTCAGCAGGATTCTCAATTTCCTTCTACTTGGCTAAAACAACCATTAATAATAAACAGTTCTTGCATAAATTTTGTGACTTCCTATAACCACCTTGCTTTGGATGGCCCCTACTTTGATTTCGCACACTAAGCAAGGCCAGACCTCATCAGCCCCCAGACCAACGGAGGATTCCAGGATTGCGCCAAGTGATACAATCCACAGAACTTTTCATTCAGCACACGGTACTTTTCCAATTAAGTTGTCCTTCAAATACTGTTCAGGCTTAGTGAGAGAGGCTGTGTTCCAACAGCGTGATTTTCAAGAGAAAGGAGGTTTATCTCTAGAACCTGGTCAAATTTAAAATCAAATATTCTACACCTAAATCCTACTCTACTAGATTCTGTGGACAGATACTGTGGAGGCTCTTCTGTTTTTATTTCGTTTCTAGACTTCATCTTCTAAACCAGAGGCGGACTGCTGCTATGCTCTGTTAGACAGTGGCTATATTTAACCTATTTAACCCACGAGCTAGATGTGTTTCGTGGGTGGAACAATGCTTACATATAATGTATCTGTCTGAAAAACATGTTGTGATTCTTTTGGACAAGAGGTACTACACGGATACTACCAGCTTTCCAATCCTTACTGTAAGCCTCCTCAAGTTTTAACCCGTGGCAAACTTACACACCAAGGATGTCACGTTTCAAAGAGGTGGAGAATATGGAAAAGGGCCACTTTCCTTTGCAGCCAGCAGTATATAGCAAATTAGCCAATTACAAGGCTGTGAGCTAAAAAGAACCATCTAAACCACTGAAAACCTGCAGACATCTTCAAAACTGTATCTTACCTCACGTTCTAAAACAAATCAGGAGTAAATCCTTCCTTATTGAGAGTATTGCATTATTCTAGCACCACCACTATAGATTCACAACATAACAGGTCTGTAATTTGTCACCAGCAGAAAGTCCTGTGGCTTCTTTTGTTCACATCTTTAATTAGAAGTCCTTGATGCAAGACTACTGTTTTTCTAAAGGTTCCAAGAGGACATTTTGTAATACATGCAGGTTACAGAGAGGGAGGGATTCTACAGTACTTGCCATTAGCGTTTGTCACCAACTCACCACCCTTCAAATTAACACAGGGTCCCATCTAGTAGAAGCAGCTACCAGCACTGCCATCATTTCTGTATTAATTCTTGCAGGTGTTTAAACCCTGACTGCAAAACTGACGCCAGGCCAGAACTTGCTTTCTTCTACTAAATTGATTTTCATTCTCAGCCAGCAGTCGGATCCATATGGATGGGTCTTTCCAGCCACATGCGCTCTGAAGTGCTGAGTATCTTGGATCAAGCTGTAGAGTCAAGATTCTCACTTCTTGGGCACACAGAAATCAGCAGTAAATCCTATCTATTTCAGCAAGGAGAAGCTGAAAGCCCTTTCTTACCACCTCACTAATAACCTCTCCAGAATTCTCTGTCCTGCCTGCTCACCACATCCTCTACCTCCCTCATAGTAACAGTCTGCCAGCTTCTGCCTTCCCCATAGCCCCTTTTCTTTAGAAGGCATGTGAAACGTGCTGGGTTCAGTCCACAGAAAGACTTAAAACCCACAGGGGAACATAAGCCTTTTAAAGAAGAATGAAAGTTTATATATCCATGTGGACATTCCTAATCATAACCCTTTGTGATGCAGTACATTTCACTGGTTTGGGTTAATTATTCTTTGTTTAGACACTTCTGCTTCAGTCAAGGCCAAAGTTCTTCCCAGACGCATTAAGATACAACAGTGCTGGCTGCAGCCCAGCCTGAGATCAAGCAGAAGGTAGGGGTCACCAAGCAAGGACGAAAGGGACTTCCTTCCAAAGGGATGAAGGACTTCCTTCTTTTTGCATCTGCTAATTCCCATTACTGTAATAAGCCTGGAGAAAATACAACACAAAACCAAGAAAAGAGTAGGGAAATTCAGTACCAGGGCCATGCTTCCATCCTTACAGGATGCTTTTATGTTTAAGAACGGCACAAAGCACTTGGTGATCAAAGACGCCTACCGCATTCCAGCATAATGGTATAGGAACGGGAGAGGGCAACTGCCTGAACTCCATTTCCTTGCTTCATTCACTTGAAGGTACAGCACCATTACATTACTGTTGCTCCCTGCATCTAAACAAAGATAAACGCATTGCTTTTAGCCTCCACTTACAGAATTCACTGGAGGGGGGCCTGGAGGGAGTGTTGACTGGAGTGGAAGCAGTTCGAGTTTTAATTCTCCGAAACACAGCCTGTCTTCGATGCCTACGGTGGGCTCGAGAACTTGCTGCTTCAGGGGTTTTCTTCCAATAGTAATAGAAGGTGATTAGTTCTCCCTGCAAATACAGAAGGAGTATGTTAGAGGGGCATGCAAATCTGACTTGTCAGCTTTTTTTCCTCCCTTTTGCTCTCTGTATGCGTGCACATGTACTTTTGCAGGAAGCTTCATGATATATTTCAGCCAGACAAAAGAACTGTTTAGATTAGACAGGAAAAAACCGCCTCATTATTTTTTGTTTGCTTTTGCAGGGGAGGAACAGAAGTAAATAAATGCCTTCTCCTTCCTCCTCCACCAGAAAAGGAATGAGGTTGGGTAGTTCGTACCCAGCCTCCACCCGATGTGCTGGCACTGCCGGTCTCCGGTTCGGAAGGGGGTGCCCTCGCCTTGCTCTCAGCATCCTGCTGACGCCCCTGCCCAGCTCGGGAGGCTCTGCATCCCAGAGGTACCACCTTCCAGCGAGTTGTCCGAACAAATACCTGACAACTGCTAAGAATTCTCTGGTGTTTACTGAAAGAACAAGGATCAATTCAAACAGATACTGCCATTTTGTCAGCCTACATTCTGCGTACAGATATTTTCAAACATTCCCGTTTAAGAAGCTGGAAGTTAGAATAAAAACGTGTTCATCAAGAAGTCTATAACCGTAACTCAACCCTACTACAGTAAATCGTGTTTTAATTTGAATATATATGCCCACATCTAAATTAATTAAGTAGTTAAAAGAGCACACCTAGAGAAATGAGTGATAATTTCACAGCATAATGAATCTGGCTTACATTCAAAACTGGAGCAGCTGCCATTCAAACTAGCGGATGTAACGCCGAACTGAAGAACAGCATGTGGTTTTAATCTCTTTTCTCTTACTTTGAAACCCCATCATTTCCTGGCGACTTGTCTGCCTCTAAGGTAAAAGGTGTTGTTTCTTTCAAGTTGCAAGAGAAAAATGGAGAAGTTCTAACCAGCCCCTTGAAAAAAATCAACATCAGAACAAACATACCTGAATTGCCCACAAAAAGGGTTGCTTTGAAGTGCATTTTATGTGATCAAATAACATAACCTCAGCCTGCTCCCTCTGTGGGGAAATCCTGCAGCCTATACTCAGGGCAGATCACTCAAGCTGACTCTAATAAAGACACACCCTTAATCCAAACTCTCCCAAGGGCCTCAAACAAGCAATTACAGCCATAACTAACATCTGTACCTCTGAAACACTTGAAAGACAAAAGGAGGATGTTGTTCTAGACATTAACTGCTGACATTTAAGACACTTAAGAATTTTACCAATGCCCAATTTAAAAACAAACAGCAGAAAGAACACAACCACAACTTTGATTTCTGGCAACAGACAGAATAGATGCGCTTTTAATCTGCGCTGCTGCAGACTGGGATTGACGTTAACTGATCTCCACACAGACCTGAACAGTAATTCACACCAAACTGTATTCAGAGCGATACTTGGTGAGGAGGAGGGAGGAGCACGTGGGCAAAATTAATTGTTACCTTCAACTGTTGATTCTGAAGGACAAAAGCCCTACCACAAGAAAATAAATACGTAACTCCTTCGTGAAGGGAATCTAAAACTGAAAGGAGTGCAGGCTGGCGATGAGCATTCAAGCTGTGTCAGACCTGGGAAGAACTCAGATCTGACACCCAGCACCCTGCTCTGCCACGGCACGTTCCACTGCACGTGTTTGCTCTTGAAACAACATTTCACTTGGAGTCCATTAAGTGGGCTCAAAGTCCACCCGGTGCAACCGTTCGTCAAACAGAGGGCATGACCTGCGCCAGGAGGCACAGCGACCAAGCGCTACAGAACAGCTCATGCAATGCTTTTCAGAGGTAGAAAGTCTCTCGCAAATGAAACCAGCCACATTTTACCTATAAATTCATTTATATCAAATCTGAGGTGTCAGCAGCAAGGAGCAAGTCAGTAAATCCCAAGTCTTTATGTCAGTGAATTAACGTGTCCTCTGACACATGGCAACGGCAGAGTGCAAACCAATCTGTTTGCCTCCCATGCCAAAGCAGGAAATGGGAACCTATTTGAGCTCTATTTACACATCACAAACCCATCAGGTCCCAAGGGAAGTTTAACAACTTATACACGCGCTACATCATAACCCAAACTTCCAAAAAAGAAATAGGGTATATTTATAAAAAAATACTAACTTCATGAACTTTATTTTCTGAGACCCTCCCAAAACTGCAGTCACAACTGAATGCACATAAAGATGAAACAGAAGTTTATTCAACAGCTAGCTTTAACCCATCTATGAAATCTGGATATGTTAAAGGACCAGAGAATATCCTGTACTTCAGATTCATTGCCAGACCGCACAGCTACACGACTCAGTAAGTAACTCAACCTTCTGACAATGACAGAAGTAAAAGCCAGAGAGGAAGTGTACACAGAGAATGTAAATGTTACACACACACAGAGAGCTTAGACATGTACTACACTGAAAAAAATTCCATGCCAGATCTTACCAGCTGCCTGGCTACCTAGTATTATATTGTCTACCTAAGAGATTAAAATGCTGGAGTGGAGTGAGGCTGGAAGGATTAGAAACAGCATACTGGTGACTGCACGGGTGGCAGAAGCTTCAGCACAAAGGAATAAGTCAGGAAAGCTTTAGTTCTACAAACAGGGAGTAAAAACAGCTTCCAGCTTCACTGCAAGTGAAGTCAAATGAACTTTAATCAAACATGCATAGTGTGTGCTGCTGAAACCCATGGCACATAAATTCAGGGAACAAAAGCTGTTGCAGAAATCAATAGCCTACTGAAACATTAACACAGGCAGGCATTGATCAAAAGGCCCTTTTACAAAAGGCAGCCTTGCAAATTAGCTGCTGTTTTTGCTTGCAAGCAAACAGAAAAGCATAAACGCTGCTGACATGAATGGCCTGTAATGATCATTTTGTTCCCGGCGATCTCACCTCACCTCACCACAAGGTCTCGCAGTCAACACATCCTACAGCTCCCTGCTATAATTGCGAACAGCATGATGAACTGAGGCACTCTGCTGCGTGTTCGCTGGGGGAGGGCTGAGAGCAGCTGCTCTGAATCTGATTTTCTGGGTAGCAGGTCTACACCCAAGGGAACAGTCCTAACCTAACAACCTGCAAATATATTGTATGTCTCCTTTTAAGTTTTCCGTGCCAGGAACGGCGTACTGCTGGCAACGTACGCACTAAAACCACACAAGATGAAGGAGACCGAACCATCCTTCAAGGCATCATGATACTCGTTCAACTTAAGAGTGACACCCCCCTCATTTCCAAACTTCAGAGATAAATTAAGGAAGGGGGGGACTATTGAGGCAAATACTACCCGTGGTGAGGTCCCTGGCTGATGGTGGAAGAGAAACAACTCAAGCCTTGCAAACCATGTTCAGGGAGTGCTGAACCTGCTGCTTGAAACAGTGACCTTGTTCGTCACTCTCTAATCCACTTTCGTGGCCTGGAGCGCACAGACCATGTGAAGTTAGGAGAAGGCTGGCTCCTTTAGCGATAAGCACCATCCAACTGCTTCCGTCACCCTCTTCTCTTCCCTGCACCCAGCAACAAGCTCCTGTTTAATCAGGCTCTGGGACCACCAATAAAAGAGGCATTAACAACCACTGCAAAGCCTCACGATGAAATGGTAAACTTAAGTGATGCACAGCCCAGCTTATCGCTACCTCGAGGCTGAAGCAGCAAAATTGTATATGGCTGCACATAGACGGAGGATGCACAATGCAGGTGCAAAGGAGAAACACGAGCACGCGATGAAGCGGGCCCTTACAGCACACGCAAAACCATTCCTAGTAAAGCTCCCAGTCTGCTGAATGAGAACAGCCGCAACATTCCAGGTGTCTGGGGGTAACACAGCCACCATTTTGAGGCAGCTGTCCAGCAGGAAGGGTTTCCATGTCCAAGCCGCTGCTTCTTTCACCAGAACTGTTCATGGGCTGCCTCCTGTCCCCGAAATCCACCTCATCTCTCAGACCCCCCGATACTGATGTTGCTGATGCAACTGTCCATTTGTATAACTTGCCAGTAAATCCAGTATGCCAGAAGGAAAGTCCCAATAAAATGACCCCCACATCTACTCCCACACCACCCCTCAAACACGCAGCTCTAATTCCTGTGCTGGGCCACATCCAAGCAAGATGCTATTAGTGCCCTCCCAGATCAGCTCCACCAAGGAACAGCTTTTTCCATCTGTGTAGGGCGAAGATTCCTTTCTCTCCCAATCTACTTCGTTGTTTATAGAAACAGCTTCACCTCCACCTGACACAACGCCACCTCTCTCTTCCGCAAACACAACTCCATTTTTCTGTGTTAACATCAGATTAACTGTCCCAAGCAATTTCTCAAACACGCACAAAGCAAAATGAGAAGCATTGTTCAGGCTTTTAATGCCACCCTTTCTTCACAACATCTACTTTCGCATTACTGAAGTTTCACAAGACAGAGGGGATATCTTCTTCACTAAAAACCACGGTTCAGCTTTCACCAGTTTTGAAATGCATCGGGAGCTCACAACTCGCATCTCCGGCCTTCTCCTGCCAAGGCCATTTCACCCCCTGTTGCAGGTGCGTAGAAGAAAAGTCACGCTTCATCCCCTTTTAGCTCTGTTCTAGGGGTTATTTTTAAAGAGAAAGAGACGGTTCTGATCCCCTCCTGCAGGAAGACGCAGCAGAGAGACTTTCTGTGCTCTGGAGGCTGAGCTGGCACGAGAGTCCCCGTGTGCCCAACAGCCCACACCCTCCCGAACCAGCGCTCCTGCCTGCACTGCACAGGCCACCTGTGGTTATTAGGAGATGACCTCCTTGGCACGTCGCACCTTTCTCTTACCTCTCCCATCATTTTCACCCACTGGTCTCATCCATATTTTTTTGCAGCTCAGTCAAGCTCTCCAAGCCACACCACACACACCAGGGCCGGCCTTACTAACTTCTGTACCTTTAACACACCAACAGGACCCAGCAAGTGCTGCATGCCCTGGTTTCTCACTTCTTATCAGTAGTTTTCAAATGTAAAACACACAATACAAGCTGTGCCCCATGTTTGTGTTTAGTCTTGCCTTGGGTAAACAAAGGATTAACACTGTGTATGCATTTCTGGATTTGAGAGGTTTTGACAGCCCTGCTGCAGCAGAGGCTGCTCCTATGGAAGCCAATCACAGAAACACATCAACTTACCTTCAAGTATCTGTTATGGTATAACAGAGTGAGCAAACATAATAATTGCTGTTTAATTTCCCCAGAGCTTAGCTCTGCCATGGGGGGGGAAAAAAAATCATGGGGGAGGGTAACAGCTTTACAGTAATTAAACAGAAAAGGTAAATGACAACTCTCTTCCATGGCTATAAACCAGTCACGGGGGGGAACAGATTGTCCAGCTGTGGCCTTAATGAATTCACAATCTTTCTGGAATGCATCAAGATTTTATTAAGTCAACTCAATTTAGCTAATGCTCCCTATTACTAAAGTCCTGTGGTAAAAACACTGTCTCCAGTGCCCCCCTCCTTCACCGAATCCCCTGGCTTTAACAGTCCTGGTTGCCACATCTGCTCAAACGCCGGCATGCCAAGCGGCGCACCAGGAAAACCGACTACACGCGCACGGTTTTGAGTAGCGGGAGCTTCATAGCCCACACCTTCAGCACAGACCAGTGTATCCCTGTCTCATCTGCTTCCTGAAACTTTACAGAACAACCCAGGACATTCCCACACACTGCAGACTGGGAGACAAAACTGAAGGTATCAGTCCCGTCCCACCACGCACATCTCCGTACCCCGAAGCTGCTGATACAGGAGGCACAAATGCAGGCAGACAGGCTAGTGCAATCCTGCAACGGATCCTCTGACCTCCTGAACAGCACAGCCTACCGCAGCAGGGCAGAAAAGGGACAGCGAGCACAGAGTACTTCTTGTTCGGAGCCTGTGTTCAGACAGAGACGATTCGGAACTCTTGCCTTGGTCCGAACAAGTTGGAAGTCTTGAAAAAATGCAGCAGGGAGGAGAAAGAACAACAGCTGTGCGCAGCTCAGAAGAGCTGAACCTATATTTACCATTTCAGGCTTGGTCTACGTGCCTCTGCCAAGTCCTACAAACAGGTTTTCATACGCTCTAATTAAGCAGTAACTCTCAGCAGCTCGTTCAGTAGCACTGATTAACGTCCACCTTGGGCGCACAGGAATACTGCATCATCTAAAACGTTAGTGAAATTTTAAGAGAGTCTTTTAAAAACCAAGCAATATTTTACTAACACTACAAAAAACACATTGCAAATCGTGAGAGTCTCTCTAAGGAATATCCTGCAGGTCTCTCGGTTCTCTAGCATATTTTAAAAGCACAGGCCTTCTACCTAGCAGTTCCTCTAGCCATTATTATCTTTTGGATGGCAATACAGTCTCCTCTCGCTGGTCTCTGCTAAGAACTCCACCTACAATTTTAGGAGAAGATCAGCTGTCCTAATACTCCGTTTCCTTGTACTGCAAACAGCAAGGTAAGCATCATGGTTTCATTTTTTTAATTTCAAACTCCTGGCAAAGCAGGCTGGCCAAGCGGGAATCAGAAGAGGAGACAGGTAGATAAGAAACAGGCTACCTTCTTGAGTTTTTATGCTGTGAGTTTACCCCCAGTACAGAACAGTCACAGAATTTCCAGGGAACCCAGCCGAGGCTCCATCTGTATTTTCTGGATTTCATTTTGTTGTGGAAAAAACCTGCACTTGGACAGAGCTTTATGCTTCCTAATCGTTTCTGCTAAATGAGCACTGCTACACTGCTTAGTCTTCAGACCAGAGGAAGAGTGAGATTCTATCCCCTATGACTTAGGCTTTTGTCCAGACAGCGGACACAGGCCTAGGATACAACAGGTCATGCCAGAGCTGTATCACTCTTGGTACTGCAAAAACAAGTCTGGAACCTGAAGATTTCACCCCAAAGTTCCTCCAGCAGCAAAGAGACTAAAATGATGTCATTGTTCATGTTACCTAAACACACAGATCACTTTTTGTACTTCTCCCAGGAGAATGTATTTGCTATCCTTCACAAATAATTAAAAAAAAAAAAGTCAACATAATGGGAGAGCGCAAACTAAACCCAGCTCTCACAACAAAACTATGCATGGGAACTGGAAGTGGCAAGAGACACAAAGAGCCATGGAATCACTGGTAGAAAAGAGGCAGTGAAGAGGGTCTGCAAAGCAGGGAGAAAAAAAGAAATAAACTAGATAGGATGTGAATAACCTCTCACTTAAAAGAAACATCCTCAGTAACACTCAGCCATTGCACAGCACCTTCCATTTGATCACAAAGTCAACGACATACGTACAGATTAAGTCACAGCACATTTTTTTATTATTATGTATAGACACAGAGAGACAGAAGATTTATACATCGTCCAAAAGCAATCCTGTGTGAGAAGTACAACTGTACTCATTAACCTCACCCAACGCAAACAGTGACAGTCAGGCTCTAAAATTCCTCCACAATTCAGAACCAGGCCTATGGGACAGGCTTATCCCTCCTTATGAAGCACAGTACTGGCTGACTGTTCCTCAACAGGTCAGCTTTCCTTTCGCCCTTGATACAAGCTGCTTTTTCTTTCAATTGGATATTTTTGTTTCGTTCCTACCACTTGACTGCATGGGTTTAGAAAACCACAGAGAAATCTAAACGTTATTGTCTATAGCCTGAAAAAACCACCAATAACATGTCTCTGTGCCACATCTAACTCACAATTCTCTTGTAGTTCATTTGCTAACCTTCTCCACTGTTTGTAATTAAGGCTGCATATATGGGTAGGAAATAAGATAATTAGCACATTATGGAACTTACCCTCGGTATCTGTTCTATGGGAACAATTCTGTTTCTTTTTCTCCCCCCCATTTTTAGGGATTTAAGCACCAGCTTTAACAGTTCCGCAAAAACAAACGCACAGCACGCTAGGGCATTGTTTTAAGCCTCAGCCACAGTTAAAAGCTGCTGACCCTCTCTCCAGCTGTACGTCATGCCAGAATGAAAAGAAAGCTTTTGTAATTAAGGCTTCTTCCTCCAGAGACTCCTCTTTGTTAATCAACAGAGTTCTTAATCCCCATAGGAACTCACGGACTGTTGGCTGCATCCATTATTAATTATTGGAGCCTATCTTTAATAGTGTCAGTTATAGTTCTCCAGGACTGCTTAACCACTGCCAGTGTCACCAGGTACGCCCCACAGCGATCTCTGGCAGTTGATCAATTAAGAGGTTATCAAAATAGCGAAAGAGTTAAGAATCTGCTTGCCTTACACATATGTGACAAGGATCTGTTTTCTACTCAGCTCCTCTTCGCAATTTATATTATCAAAATTTCTAAGGTTAGAAATCCTGGTTTGCTTGGCCACTTTTAACTACAACTATTCAACGTTTTTTCCCACCCTCTCCTTAGCTGACCCTCTACCTCTTGTCTTCCCACACACTTCTACCAGCCCCTGCTCAGGCACAACTGCCCAGTCTGCAGCATGGAGGGGTCTCTCATTCCAGCAGAGCCCAGTTCTTCTGCACTGATGGGATGTTTTCACCTGGCACTGAGTACAAACTGCTCCGTGCAGACAGATTCTAGAGAACGTAATTTAGCCCCTGTGGAGCCAGGGCATTTCTCTTCCTATTGAGGCTCAGGCTGGCATACACTGCATGTTCCTTCTGACCCGCTGTTCAACATTCATTTGTTCCCCCTAGCAAATGCAAATATCCAGCCTTTTCACTTACATCTTCAGGCCCAAAGTGCTACCCCTAACAAAATGCACATGGGCCAGGTTAAGCACAACGTAGTTCTGAAGAGCAGAGATTAAATGCTTTTGCGAAGATACGAGAAGTTCCTATTTTCTTGAGCCAGCAATTCTTTCATTCCATTTTACAACCCACATCAAAGTCCTGGGCTTCACAGCTGTTTCATGCAACATCTTTCACTGCCAGTCTCTTGTTAACTCTTGTTAACAATATTGGAGCTCACACACCAGGAGAAAAAGGAGAGTGGGATAAATACTCAGATGAATTAAATGCAAGGCATTCAGGAAAGCTTTCAGAGCACAGCTCACCGTAGTCTGCACTGGACCATGTCTTTCCCTCTCCATGCACACTTTTCCATCAATGCTGCTAACACTGGGAATTTAGCAGCACAATACAAGGAACAGATTTTTCCCAATGAAGGTGCCAAGCACCGATATACTATCCCTTTAACCGCGCCTTCTCTTTGTACCACCTCAATAATTAAGTTTCTCAGTTGCACATTGCTAGAGTTCAGGTGTGGGACAAAAATCCATTTCACTGCTACTGGCTACATCACGACGACATCTTTCTCAATGCCTATAATACACTAGATTCTCACTATTTAAAGCAAAGGTATCAGTGGTGGTTCACGTGGGTGTGTATACGAGAGAGCAGTCAGCCATAAACCAGTTAAAACGACCACACTCCATCCCGTAAACATTTTTCTATTCATCTGCCCGTCATTACATGCACAATCTTATTATCTGTGCACATCCTCAAAGCGACAGCCGTCAGGGTCACCCTATAAAATATACATCGGCAATGTTACATTTAATGACTGGAGCGAGAAGAAAATGAAAGATGGGAGGAGAGGGATACCGCAGGATGTTTTAAAGGGATCATCAGTTATATCTATGCATTTCCTGAGGTGATAATTGAATGACAGTGGCTAGGGGGGAAAATCCATTTTTGAGCCTGGGAAAGGACTGTTAAGAAAAAAATGTTTTTGTACTGGCAGCATGTAATGGCTGCCAGAAAATGAAAAAGGTTCCTTCAACCACAGCAGTTCCTCTGTTTTATGGATTTTATCTAGGGGCTGAGAATTATATCAAGTACAATCAGCTACTCATACCAATCGAAAAATATTGACAGACTTTGGTAATTTCATCCCCAACTAGACCACCTTCTGTTGTGGTTTGCATGTCAACTTTAATTAATTCAAATAAAAGACCAATTTGTATATGTGCATGCGTGTGCAGAAAGTGACACTGCAAGCACAACGACAGCAGCACTTTCTGCTTTCCTAACGTTCGTTCAAACAAAGTATTAAAAGTTTAATTCTTCTATTCAGCAGGGAACTTAATGTTCCTGCGTTCCAGTAAGGTATACATATGCTAATTTGTTTTCTAATTATGCAGAACTGAAATGAGGCTTGGAATTACTTAAAAAGTTTTAGCACTTTAAAAATATTTTTATTATTGCATTACGCCAATATTACAAATGGACTCAAACCATACTTACCGAAACATTTCCCACGTGGTAATTGTTAGCTTTAGTTGTTCTGTGAGTTGGCTACTCCACAGGAATAATGCAGGTTGGTATTTAAAACAAACCACTTCCAGTTAACTGTCACTTGGAATCAATATTCTGCATTACTGCAACACTCCACTGGACGCCTCAGGCTCACTGGAGTGACACTGACACATAACTGAAGGGATGGCAGGAAACACTGACTTTGAGCTCATCAGAATTAGAAAGGTTTTCTCTCACTAGAATATTGGAGGGGCACTAAAACACCCCTCGTACATTCACACTCATTCGCTACAACAGCCCTCCATTACACAGCTCAGCAAAAGCCCCTGCTGCTCAGCTGGAAATTCCCACGTGCAAGATGGATGACACTACTGATCTGAAAAGATGACTTCCACCCGTTAAGGGCTTCCATCCAGCAACGCAAGTTCCCTGAGAAGACACCGCAGTCTCTAACATTTAACAAGGAAGCTTCTAGCTATCTTTCCAACTGCAGTTTCAAAGCCATCGATTAGTCCATGTGGGGGCAAGTGTTTCAGGTCGACCAGATTACATGGTTCAACACTTGTGGGGCACCTCAGGTGGTCTGCAAAAAAGTCCCAATCCCCAAGTCTCTGTAGCTTCTCTGTGATAGTCAAACGTGTCAATCCTACAACACTTCATAGGCCACCGAGGACTGTTTTCCTGTTAATTGTACTTGGTACTTCTATTTGTTTCCTTGTATGAAACTTGTCTCACGCCTTCCCCAGGCTAAGATAGAATCTATCATATTACCAGGTTTCAAACCAAAACTGATTCTTGTCATATTCTGTTATTGGTATCTGATGTCATTCTCCGTAGGACCTCATTCCCATGATGTCAGACAGGTTTTTTTCCCCCCTTATTCCTTTGGAGAGTGGGTTAATCTAGAGATTAATCTAGAGAGCCTCTAGATTAAGAGCACAGATTACTTACGCTGTGCTCTGCAGTTCTAGCCCCATTTCTTTCTTGGGCAGGCAGTCATCACTGAGAAGGTAACATACCATAAAAACAAGGAAACAAACCCACTCAAATAAATAAGCAGATGGAAATTCTGAAAGTTTGATCAGATCTTCCTGGTTTAATAGGGCAAGAAGAGCTGAAAGGTGAAGAAGGAATTAGTCATTTGTTTCTCAAATGTCACATTCTGCAACTGCTTTTATTTAAATATAGGAACTGAATTCAAAAATAAAAACCAAAGGTCCACTTAGCTCCAAGACAATCGCCAGCAATGCAGCTCTGTCACTGGCAGCACCGTTTCTGGCTGCTGATGGGTCTGCACACCGACCTGCATTCCACATTTCAATGTAACACATGTTTTAGGTTTTCCAGACACATCTGTGATGAATCACACAAAGCCTGGCTTGTCAAATGTATGCATTATCTTCCCTGACACATGGCTTCCTCCCTTTGCATGACCTATAGGGGAGCTGTTGAGTTTTATAGTTATTATAAAGTCACGTTAAAAAACAACAGCATTCACAAGACACTGAAAATCATACAGGAGGCAACAAGCCTAATAAAATAATTCTCCCTGCTAATGAGGAAAGTGAAGATGCAATCACCTGGCAACAGAAAAAATTTCCATCCTTTTCTTATTGCAGCTGCCCTCAAAGTCCTCGCAACTGGTTATTTCATGATGAAAACTATCAAACCCCCAATTCCATGCTGAGGGCAGCTAGAATTTGAGCTCCTAATAAAAATCTCTGTCACAGGATGTCCAACACCTGAACAAGCCAGATGGATGAAGAAAACCATCCATTTTACACCTGGAAAGTATCAAATAAACTCAAACAAACCACCAGGCTTATCACTGAAAGCTTCATCCACACACTACACAAACACAGGGGTGAGGAGGATGGGGTCCTGCTCTACTATTCAGCCTGAGTTAGGGACAAAGCAACCAACTTGCAAGCAAAGCCTCTCAGACAGACATCCCTGTCATGGAGCCTTGATTTTAAACAGACTTAGTTTCTCTCAGATCTGATCCCTGAACAGCTGTCTTCCTTTTACTGCTCTCCAAGAACATTTCTCTACACCAGTAGATTTTCTAGATTAAGTGTGGAGGGTTGAGGGGTACTTAAATGTCTTCCTGTTTATCAGAGCAATATATGAAAAGAAGAACACTGAAGCAGGACATGAAGCAACCCACCCCACCCCCTCCCCCCAACCCACAAAAGAACTGCCACGTAAGCTGCTTATCCCTCAGTTATTGTTGCTTCCCTCCAGTCTCAAATTCTTTCTGTCAGAAGAAAATCCTTAGCAAGCAAAATTTAACTAAAAGACAATGCTAAGAGTTGTAAAGCAGTATTAGATAGACCAGCTCATTGTAGCTTACTGTAATACCTATACAGTGAGCTAGGAAGTGAAAGAAACTGGTAATTCTTGACAGTTCTGTTCCACCCCGGTGTCTCCAGCAAGCACCGATCCTATCTACTCCCTTGGAAAGAGAATTTGTTCCCACTTCACCATTAGTGATAAGGGAAAAAGAAAAAAAAAAAAAAAAAAGGCACCAGTAACTTGGGGCATGACTTAGGGCTCTGACTCCTGAGGTCTTGCAAATCATACGTCAGTGAGTTCAGAGATGAAATGGGGCTGCTGGCATTAATCCTGTCCTCCCTGTACACGGCCCACATCCACAGCAGGGGTGTCAGGACAGGCGATACGGCTGCTGCAGCTCATTTTACAACGTGCGCTAACTTAAAGCGTCACTGATTTCATTTTACACTAGCAACTGCAATGAAACAGGGGGCTTATTTTTACCTTTCTGTCATGTCCACTACAGGGATGCTAACCTCTAAGCGAAGACCCACGTAAGCAGGAGAGAAAAGTGGAACAAGGAAGCGAAGGCAATAGTATTTTTCATCAACCCAGAAATTAACTGCCACTCAGAACCAGAGATTTCAGAGACAGGAGTAAAACCCAAGAGCTCTGATTCACACCCCTAGGCAAGCTAACCTTCTAATAGCTATTTCTGACGAGTTGGGCAAATTTCACATTCTGACCCGCTGGATGACATAAAGCAGCTGCAGCACTAGAAAAAGCATCTTCATCTGTCTGGCTCTGCACAATACCTATCATACAGAACTGTAGCTCCACATGCAGTTATCCACCAGGGAGACAGAAGAGCCATTAAAGCAAAAGGGCAGTATTGGCAAAAGAACAAATGGCTGTAGACCTTACGAGCTTTCATATGAAGTTTGATCGGTTCATGAAAGGGATTTGAGAGATGGTTGCCTGTGACAACAGAACTTTAGATTCAGCAATCCCCCCCCCCGGCCTGTTCTGGCCCTGCATTCTTAGACCAGAGGAAAAAGAAGTGCAGACCCCAGGAAACCTGTCGAGCAAGGGCACTGACCTATGACACAGCCAGTCTGCCGCTGACGTAGCCTCTTCCTTCCAACAGTCCGGTAAGTTTATTCTAGAGCTGCCTTTCTGCTGCCTCAAAACGCTTCTTTCTACATTTCACTTTACGACCCAAGAAAAGCTCGATCCCCTCGTGTAAACCAAGTCAGGTTTATTTCCCTCTTCAGAGGTATTTAGGCATTTATGTCTCCACCTGCCTTCCTGAGTTCTTCTACAAGTTGAGACTGAGACCGCTTCTGATACGGTGGAATAAAATGTCATTTTTACCCAGTCAACAACCTTCTGAAGATTAAGGCAAAGACTGCTGCATTGTACTGCTTTATGAGCTACGCAAAACCATAGAACCAATTCCTCCAAACGACGCTTGACAGCTCCCACCACACCACACCACACCTAGCCTAGACTCGCACTGTCGCCCCCCCCCCCCCCCCCCGGCCCTCCCTTGCATAGACCTGTTTCTCATTACCAGTTTACAAACACTGAAGAGTCTCGCTCCAGTTGCATCAGCAAGAGCTCTGAAATTCCTTCCAGTCAGGTTATGCCAACATGCCTTGGACACACAGGGGCTGACTGATCAGGTATTCCGAACACACGGAGTTATTACAGCATTTCTTCCCTACTACCACGTCTAACAGTCACAGCATGTTGGTGCCTACCACCAGGCAGCGTGAGTGATCATTTTAATTAGTGGCTTGTATTCAACACAGCAACCAAGGTGTCAGAAACTAGAAGAGAACTGCTTATAATTAAGAACTTCAAAACAACACGAAGAGAGAGGTTATATCAATACTTCTTGGCCTCCTCTGAGAGAAAGTGAAGCCTACTAGTATACATTTATACTTGCATGCCTCTCAAAAAGCATATCCCATTATTAACTGACAAGCTGTAGCAACAAAGCTTCTGAAAGTGTTAGAACATGAATCTTCATACCTTTACCACAGGACAACCTATACACTGCACTATTTACAAACAAAGCTGCTCCACTTTCAACAATACATTTCCAACCCTATTAGCCACCAAAATTCCCTGTTGCTTTTTTTTTCCTTAAACTTCACTGTTTTTCTGGAACCCTCTACATTCTTCCATTTCTTCCTGACGCTGACTGCAGGGTTGTAAAGCAGCGCCAGTCACAAATCAGCTCTCAAGATACATGATCTGTTAGCTCCAGCGGTGCCACACAGGAGGCTCTACCTGAAGATAGGAGTTAGCATCTCCATCATGAATCTGCAAAGGTATTACAGACAGAACTTAAACACACCACTAAAAAGAAAAATTAAGGTGGTAGTAGCAAGCAGCACCGCAACTGTAAACATACCTGGGTTTACATTTAAGCACATACTTAAAGTGAGGTTATATTGTCAGCTTCGACTTCCAGCCTTAATTTTGTGTGCAACAACACTTTCATTTCCAGTGATCTGCTACAAAATCAGTAGCACTATGTGAGCGTAAATCAGAGTGAAGTAAAAACTAGTTACTTACTGCATGGAAAATTACACTAACTAGAAGTGGGTACACGTCAAGCTAGTTTAAGAGTTCACTCCCCTGAAAGAATCTAAAACCAGATTTCTCCCCCCTGCAAACAAACCAACCAACCTGGAGCTCTAGACATAACACCACCAGCAGCTTTCACCCATTATCGTGTTGCGTTACATTCCGGATTTGGTTTATTACAGCACAGCACTACGCTATAAATAAATTCTTCAGAAAGATGCAGAGACCCCACAACAGAGCTCAGCGCTGAGAAAAAGCCTGAGGTGGCTGTTCAGTTGTGTTGATTTCACCGCCACGCGCGCGTGTGAAAACTGGAATGCCAAAAGCCTATGTGGTAGGGACACGTTCTCATTTTTCCTTCTAACTGTGGAAGATTTCCATTCGCAACACAAGTGTTTAACAGTCTTTGGGCTCGGGGCCAAGTTCAGCAAACAACCCCATGCAGCGCACAAGGTAACGTTTCCTGTAGATAACAAATACTGGTAACTTTTGTAAAGGGTTTCTCTCTATCCTGCCCCATCACATCCAGCTTGTAACAAAAAGGCCAGCTTAGAAAAGCCATGTTGACATCCTGTGACAAATCATTCTGGGAATCCTCCTGCCCCTATCTTTTTCCTTTCCCTGTCCACCCCAGTCCTTACAAAGCCTCTCCTATAACCAAGGTTTGGAGCAATCTCTCTAAATCTTAAGTGGTTTTATCTCCACAGCACCTTTACGGAATAGGCTGAGATACTATCCCGTGTCACACAACTTGGAGAGAGACTAGTCAAGCCAGAAGAGAAGGCCCACAAAAGAACAAGGAGACGAAGCCAGTTTTCTCCTTAGTAGGCTAACTTCATGGTCTGTCAAATCATCCTTCTGCTCTGTTTTCGGGGCATCCCTTAAGAATTTTTCTTCCTCCCGCCAATCCCTCTGGAATCAGAAAAGGGAGAAATTCCTGGAAGGGGCAGTGGCTGAGCACAGGAGACACAAAGACCCCTGCAGTTCTTCCTGGCAGAGTCTAGGTGATGAGTGAACGGAAGATAGAGAGATTGTACCCTGCCTATTGAAGTGCCATGTTGTAACATGCTGCTCCTGTCAACTCCTCAAAAATACAGGATCATAGCAACACATCAAAGAAAAACTCATTGGTCTGGTATTACGAAATTGATTTGCTGGGCAACGTAAACAGGTAGTGTTCTTCAAGGGAAGAGAAGCACACCTCTGCCCGATGCAGGCAAATTTTCTGGTCTGAGTGCTCTGGCATCCAACAGGACTGAAGGCATCCGGGATAAAGTGATGATCTTACACACATAAAACCTGGTTTAATTTAGAATAACCCTGACTTGCTACGACAGAAACTGAGTTTCAGCCAAAGAAAGAAAGAAAAAAAAATTATTTTACACATGCCTACTTTAGACCTCCACATTTTTTAGACTACCATGTCTAAAGCATTTTATTTCACAGAATCAGAACGGTTTGGGTTGGAAGAAACCTTATAAATCATCCATTTCCACCCCCACTGCCATGGGCAGGGACACCTTCCACTGGATCAGGTTGCTCCCAGCCCCATCCAACCTGGCCTTGAACACTGCCAGGGAGGGGGCAGCCACAGCGGCTCTGGGCAACCTCTGCCAGTGTCTCACCACCCTCACAGGGAAAAATTTCTTCCCAATATCTCATCTAAATCTGCCCTCTTATCAGTTTGAAACCATTACCCCTCGTCCTATCGCTATACCCCCTAGTAAAGAATCCCTCCCCACCTTTCCTGTAGCCCCCTTTAAGTACCAGAAGGCCGCTCTAAGGTCTTCTCTTCTCCAGGCGGAACAACCCCACCTCTCTCAGCCCTTCTTTGTAGGTGAAGTGTTCCAGCCCTCTGATTACTTTCATGGCCCTCCTCTGGACCTGCTCTAACAGGTCCATGTCTGTCTGGCAGGGTGGATTCCACAGCTGGATACAGTACTCCAGGCAGGGTCTCACAAGAGCACAGCAGAGAGGGAGAATCACCTTTCTTGACCTGCCGGCCACGCTTTATGCAGCCCAGGATACAACTGGCTTTCTGTGCTGCGAGCAGACACTGCTGGATCATATCCAATCTCTCATCCAGCAGGATCACCAAGTCCTCCTCTGCAGGGCTGCTCTTAACCAATTCATCACCCAGTCTGCACTGATATTGATTGGGGATTGCCCCGACCCAGGTGCAGGACCTTGCACTTGGCCTTGCTGAAATTCATGAGGTTACTTATGTGCCTTGTGAGGGTGGTGACTCAGTCCAGTCAGAGGCATGAAGCATTTGATTCAGTCTGGTCCAACTGGCATGAAAGAGAAGTACTTTCTAAAGGTATGTCTTAGAAAAAGGTTCTTTGTGGCTGCTATCCTTGCAGCCTCTCTTAATGCAGAATCCCTGTGTTTTCCATATGAAATATTCAGTAACCCAAGAATGCTCTCAGCTTCATGTGCAGTTCTCCATCAATTAGGAGCAAAACACAGCAGTGACAGCCATTTCAGCTCTTAAAGGCATCTTGCCGCTTCAAACAATTCATCACCTCAAGTTATCCAACAGCAACACTATTACCTCACAACAGCCTTTCTGTTCTGCTTAACCCTTCTCTATCGGTCTGTCCAGTTTTTGGGTTGGCAGCATCTCGTTCGACCAACCACAAACCCTGTATCCTGCAGGCTTAGGAAAATTCAAAGAAACAAAAAGCCACGGACTCAAGATGCAAGCTCCTTTCTGATTACAAATACGTTCAATCACCCAACCAGCTGACACAGCTAAGGCAGACATCTTGCAGAAACAGGGATCTGAGACATGACACAACTCTGGAAAAGAAACCCCGTGACACATGACAGACAGATCACAAACACTATTTTCTCAGCTAAAAATCACTTCACAATGCTGTATCTAGCCACATACATTATAAGCACAGGGTATATTTTGAGTGTCTCGTGTATCATTCTAAGTAATTCCAGCTCTCATATTTTCCCCCCTCTTTAAACTCATCACAGTAACACCGCTAAGATGTATTGTTTATTTCTGGTCCATCTTTGCAGGTACTGTTTGTAGGGTAACTGAACAATTTCTCCGTTTATGTTTCTATTGCTCAGGCCTCGCTTGTGACACCATAGCCTGGGATTCAGCCCCCTCCTAAACGCGTGTGAGAACAACTAGGATTCCCCAGGTCTGTACACTGCTGTAATTAGCTGCTACCAAGCTAGCAGGACAAAAAGTGGCATCTTCAGGTGGGAATAAAACAAAAGCAGCAAAATTAAGAGAAATACAGATGTTTTCATGCAAATGGTACTAATGATAAAACAAGGGAGAAAATACAGAAAATGATGCACTAAAAATGGAACCACTTACTGGAATTTTTCTATTAGCGATGTTTTTCACAACAGTACCACCTTCTCTTTAAAATGTTTCATGAATCTTTCATATCCAAACACACGCAAGAGGCCCGACAAACACTTGACATTCAACTCAGGCATGTACGAATTTTTACATCACATATTTTACACCCTGTAAAAAACATCATCCACAGCTCAATGTCCGCAAATGACCAAGCTGTAAGCAGCAGGCGACCACTACACATACATGTCTCCAAAGCAGGGAAGGGACTCTGAGTAGGTAAGTTATGCAGTGCTTCACTTCCAACTCACTGGTTCAAATTCAGTCTGAATTCAGCATTAGTGATCTAAGAGCTGAGCAGCTGGCAGCACTCCCAAAAAGCAAATATGCACCTTGGGGGATCAGAATATCTGTAGGAGTCAAGGAGTCTGAATCCACTCCTGCCCTTCTGTATACAAGACACAAAACAGAGAAATCCAATGAGTAACTCATCCGGACTTGGAGTAAACCCTAATCGCTCTGAGCTGCTTTGGTCTCCTGAATTGGCCTCTCTTCAGAGTGATGGAGAGCAACACTGCAAAACCTCAGATTTCTGTGAAATGGGTAAACTGTAGTCTGAAGCTGAAGATAGAGAAATGCTAAAGCATTAAAAGGAGCAGGAGATGAGGGAGCAGAAGCAAAGAAACACACTTCGCCAATTCCACGCTCTTCAGAAAAGCCTGTCTTTACAAAAGGAAGCACACAAATGCCCACATTCAAACATACAAATAACCCAATAATCCTGCTAATCGACTGTCCGAAGCCCTTATTAAGTTAAACGCCAAAAGCAGGCCATGTTAAGAACTACTATCCCTCCCAGTTCCCTTACCTCCCCCTCCTCCTGGCCATCCTTTCCTCTGCAGAAACTCTATAAACCTTGAAACTATTGATCTTCCCTGTCAACACAGAACAGGCACTGCAACTGCACACAGCCAGCTAACCGCATCTCTTCGCCCAACACCCCTGTTCGAGTCCTTCTCCCTTTCAGCAGCTTTAATTACCACCTGAAAATATTCATAAAAAGCACCAGCTAAGAAGCCCACTGAAGGAGGAGGAGGCAATAACGAATTATGTTCGACATTAGTTAAGCCAGCACCGGGGTGTCTGCTGCAAGGCTACTGTGAAAGTGTTTCTATCAACTCAGCCATCCTGTCTGGAAAATTATAAACCCTGGAGGGATGTTTGCTGTTTAAGTTTCAACCATTCGCAAAGCAGCTTTCTGACTAAGGCAACTGACACAGAAAAAGGCTGCTGTTACAAAAATAATGTAACATTTTAAGTCATTCTCGAGGATTTCTATTTCACAGGGACCCATACAACAATTTCCAGTTGGCCTGGTATGAAAATATGCATTATACAAGGTTTGAAACATTTTGAAGCACACACAATGTGAAATAAAAAGCAACATCAACCTGTGAAAAGAAATAAACAAACCACAGTCATTTTTCCATGTCAACTGGAGACAGCTTAGTAGATCTCACTTGTTCGTTAAATACAGAATAATTTCACAAAAAGAGAACATACCTTTACACTAAGCATTTCTCCTGTGGTTGGTACCACTGGTTAAACACATTACCATCGTGCTCTACACACAAAGGAAGTTTTCAAGATGTTGTCACAGTCTGACCATATCTGTCCATGCACATCATCAATCAACCCTTTTCCCCTTGCCCCATTACCATAAAAGGCTTTTTATTTTTTTAATAGAATGCCAAGCTTTTGGAGTACTGCTTATTTCACCAGGCAATACTTTTTCTTAAAGGCATTTTTATCTTCAATAGCAACACAAGTATTTGAAACAAGGTAGAACTGCTTAAAAGAAAAGGATGGGAGAAACACGGCATAAGACTCCCATGGAACACGCGAGAGGAAAAAAACCAACCCACAACCGCCATGTAACCCTGAAATAACTGGCTCCATACTTTCAACATTAAAATCAGCCCCTTTCAAGATAAAAGGAACTAGGGTGTCCATCGTGCATTAGCGTACAACCTCCAAAAGCCTGATGGTAACTGCGCACGTGAAAACTAACCTTCAGGAACAGTCCTGCTTTCTCAAGGCTGTTAGACCCTCCGTGTCTGAAAACTCTGCTTGAACGCAAGCCTGTAGTTCATTAGATCTGAATTTGGAATGATGGGGGGTTGTGGGTGTTTTGTCTGTTGTAGTTTGGGTTTGTTTTGCGGTGGTTTTTTTTCTTGTTTTGTTTTAAAAGCAATGCTACATTCTCCTATCATTCTTGTTCCTTCCAATCACCTTTCATAGCTTCTGTCTCCCAAGGAAAGTGAACCAAAGCAAGCCAGGGGCATACCAATAACATCATGGATCAGATCAAACATAAATAAAAGTTTAACGAGTCCAGATAAAATTAAAAGTTAAAAACCATTGTGTTAAGTTTCTGAACCGATGATAATTCTCCATACAGGAAGAGAAGAGTTCAAACAACAGTCAACTGGAAGAAAATAATTAACCATGAATTGTAGTAAAGAAGGCAACAGGTCAGCAGAGCACACTGTGTCACTGGCATGGCATGGCAAAGCTAAGTAGGCTAACCATCAAACTTACTACTTTCTTACTAAATTGTCTCCTGGTTCTTTCCCAAGAGGAACGATCCAGCTAGCAGGACTTAAACCGTGGAAGGGATAACAAACCAGGTTGCTTCCTGCATTAGAATACTCTCCAGGTGCTGCAGTTACATGGATGTGTGTGTATTTTAATTTACTGTGAAGGAAAACGTTTCACACATCAAAGAACTACGTCCAACAATGCAGGAAAACACCCATTTCTTTTTAGCCTTAGACAGAGGTACTAACTCCAGAAAAAGAGCAGTTATTTACTGTACAGATATACAGATTTCTAAGAACATTTGAATTTTGAAATAGATTAAATATGCGGGACAAGGTGAAAGCATTACAAGACACAGCCATTTACCTGTGTCCTTTTTGGTATCTACGTTAGAAGAGTGCCTGTTCTATATTCAGCGTTCTGGCAATTAAAAACAACAAAACTCTAACAAACCCACAACTAACACACAGGATTTCCTTACAGTCAATCACAGCTGACAATCACCTTGAGCACAGCAACACCCAATAATGAGAGCTCAACTCAGCATAAATTCCCACAGCACCCTTGAAAATTCAGATTTAAAAAAAATGTATTAAAAACGGAAAGAAGCATAGAAGCGAATATCACACCTAACACTGAATTCAAATAGTAAGTTCTGGTAGTGGTTGTGTGTATTTACTGTGGTTATTTTTTTTAATATTTAAAACCAAGCAGGCCGCCTTAGCTGGCATTTCCCCACTCAGAAGAAAGCTGTTGCTAACCCAAACAGCTCACACTCCTTCCTCCCTTCGGAAAAGACCCGAGAGACAAAGCAGCAAGACAGGTTTTCTATTACTCATGTTTCCCTAATCCATCAAACACATGCTACTGCGAAGTGGTCTCATAATTGAAACCATTCTAATTGTCAAACAGATGAACAAAGCTTTTTCTGTGGTTCACTAGCTATTTTTTACTGTGGTTTGGTTACTCACCAGCCTTAGAAAAATTTGCCACAACATGACCCCAGACACCCAGGAGGGCCCAGAGCAGGTGTAGAGCCTGCAGCCTCCCCGCACCAAGGCTTGCGGAGCTCCCAGCATTCAGAAGGAGCCAGAATTTCACAGAATTCCCCAGAAATGCTTCAAAGCCAACGGAGGAAGCCTCCCACAAAAGGGCTTTTAACCTACTGAAGGATTTAATTAGCGGGCGCCCATTGTTTCTGTTCAGAAAAGATGCAGGTACCCGCAACTTATTTTTTCAGCGTCTGCATCTCAGAGGGCGTCTATCCCATGGCTAACAGATCCCCCGGGGAGCAAGAAAGCAGAGCTGCCAGGAACCCAGCAGCCTCCAAGCAAGCAACGTCAACATTAATTATTACAGAGACAAGGCAAAATAATACAGAGGCAACAAAGCTTTGGCAGCATCTAACTTACTTTCCTGCTGCTCTTCAAAAACACTTCTAATGAAATAAAATGGAAACCCCCACTCTATACAGCAGATGAAGGTGACCTTGGGATGTGGGGGGGGAAAGAGGAATAAAAGCAGATGGATGATCTTAGGAAACCGCCTGGTACCCAACAGACCAGCTGCCCCCCCCCTCCCAGCCTTGTCCTTCCACCTGGTAACAACCATTCCGAAACGGACAGGTCTAATTAAGTGTCAGAGCAAACCGTATTTATCAACGTCTATCCACTAGGTTTCCACTAGCTCTGTTTCCCCCCTGCACTGCTCAATCTGCAAAGACTTCCACTACAGACATTAACCCAATTAAAGAAACCAGCTCTTCTTATTAGCCTTCCTTTTGCCGATAAAGTATCGCAACTACAATGCAGCTCCAACAGCTGGAGGCTGATTAACGGGGTGTTGGGGAAGTAAGTTACACCACGGACTCTTTTCAGCACTGAAGAGGAGATGATACATTCCTGGAGAGAGACTGAAGCAAGAGTATCTGAAAAATCAGTAGCCCAAAGAACTTCTTATTTCTAAAATAAGAAGGTCCCTGTTAAGTCTGCAGTTTTTTGTTGTTTTGTTTTAGGTTTTTTTCCTCATTTTGACGTGACCTTTATGGAACGACAAACCAAGACTGCACAGTGCACGAGAACGGCTGTTTATCTACAGCCTGCACGATTCCATCCACATTTTCAGCTCCGAGATGACAACTGAAGCAATCAAATGCAACGTGAAACTCAGTTTTTAAGATTTCCCATACCTTTTCTACAGAAGTTCACTTGAAAAGGTCAAAGCAGAACTTCAGTAATTCAAAACCACCCAAAAACTTAACACTGGTTTGGCACAGAGATAAACATGTAAGACTAGCTATTCAGTGGTGATTCACATAAATTTGTTACATACTACTTAATTGCTGAGGCAATTAAAACTTCTGCAGTCGCAATTTCTAAATGCATGCATGGTTTTTTAGAGTCACGACTCCATTGGTGTAAACACGGGGTAAGGACTATAAAAAGAGGGAGAAAATGGTAGGGCAGTTTTCACTTAAACACTTAACAATCCCATTAACCAGTCTTCAGCAGCACTATTCATATGCTCCATGGAAAAAACCTCAGATGATAAGAGTGGGGCAAGTGGGGTCATTTGTAACAACCACAAACAGCAGCTTACAACCTCCACTTGTTTCTCTACAGTAGCCACACACCTATTAAATAAAAATTTCTACAAGTTATGCATTATTTCCAAATCTTGGACAGCTATGGGTTAAAACTCTCTGGTTGTTCGAACCTAACAAGACTTTAGCTTCCTCCTTTTCATTAGCTGAAAAGCATTTGAGTAATTTTGGAAAGGGTGACAAGTTTAAGAAACACAGATTTCTCCGAAACAAACATTACTCACCTTAAAAGAATATAAGTAAGGGAAAGATAGGGAGGAGAGCTTTATGCCCACAGAGAGCAGATGAATTCTTTTTAGAAGCTCTTATGCTCAAACAAAAGAACGTTCTTCTAAAGCCAGACAACAACAACAAAAAAAATCTATCACATCAAATGCCACAGAATAAGAACACGAGCTGGAATTGTTAAATCAATACAACCTTAACACAGCACTGAAGGCCTTTGTCCATGTCACTTCATCATAACAAGGTGAAAGTCCATTTATACAACCCACAGAGTTATTCTGCATGGTAGATCTGATTTAACAGCGGGAATTAGGATAGATGTATTTTTCCATACGCTCTTTAACCATCCAGAGCGTGCAAGGTTTACGGCACGTATTTTTAAACACATTCGAACCTGCAAGGTATGAAATTCTGCAGAACAAAATCAGGGTCCAAACCAAAAACTACCTGATTTGTAAATGATGTTCTTCCAGTATCTAAGCCATTATACAATGCAACTGTATTACTCTAATACAGTTAAAGGAAACCTACGCAGAAAGTCTAGTCTGTGCGACATCAAGCCTGCAGAGGAGTCAGCCAAGCTCTAGCGAAGCACACCACCCAAACACAAAGAACACTGCCCAGGCAAAAAAACCCCTTCCTACACAAACTACACAATCTCTGATGAGGTCATGAGGCTTGCATGACACCACCTCTCCTACACAGACACACAACTAATGGGTCTTTGGGGCTCTTAGAAATAAGTGAGCATTTAGAATGGCAAAATCCCTCTTTCTCTTATCTTGTGCTGCTAAATAGAAAAGATAAATCCAAGTAATGCAGTTTTCATTGCACATTTGTCTAAATTCACTTTAAACCCTAAAGGCCTGAAAGAAATTTCAGGAAAGGGAAAGTAACAAGAGGTAGGGCTGCAGGAACAAGGAAAGGAGAGAGAAAAGGTTGTTTTTATCATTTAATGGTGTTTCTTTTGTGGTTTTTTTTTCCATTGGGTTTTGCGGTGGTTTTTGGTTTGGTTTATTTTTTTTCTTTTGTCTGCTGGGGAGGTGGCATGATTTATTTCTCCAGCTCCCTCTCACTGCCATTCAGGTAATGAAAGACTTGAGATTTGGCAAAGAACCCCTCCTTAGCCATTAAAAAAGAAAAGAATCATAATTAAGCTTACCGGAAACAAAGCTAATCAAACTTGAACAAATAACAAAGGGCAACAGAAACACGTTCACTGTATCACATCTTCCTGGCTGGCCATGAGCCCAGAGTTTTCATTACAGTTTTTTTCTTCCCCCCCATTTCACAATAGCACTAACACGCCCTGGCCCAGGACGCTTGGCTTTACAAACCGTGTTTGTAGGAGGTCAGCTTTCCATGAGGCCAAACACCCAGCATGTGGAAAGTGTTAAGACTTTCATGTAGTAGAGGAGGTTCTTAAAAGTACTACCGTTCAACTCAAAAATCCTGGAGCTTCACAGATCATTAGAGGTTTCTGAACCACAGAGAAGGGCAGAGTTAGCAAAATAAATCCAGAGTTCCTGTGGGATGTCCTAGTGCCTTACCCCACCAGAGGCACTAGGCACAAAGCAGGCTCAGAATTAAACAGGGAGGACTTCTCAAATTGCATGAGGAAAGCGCTGGTTTATAACCTGGAATGTACTCTCCTTTTCTTTAAAGGTTAGGGTCTAGAGGCATTGTACAAAATAATTCAGTTTGTGTCAGGGGCATTGGGAGGAAGGGAAAAGGGAGCACAGAAAATACGTTTGGGGGAGGGGAAGGAGAGGAATCAACTCAACAGTTCCACCCAACAAGAACAATCTATTCCACCATGGCAATTAAAAAAAAAAAAAAGTACTTATCAGCACCTTTTTAATGCCTGATTTCTTACTGCTGTACAGGAGTTTGGAAGCATAAAAAGTAACAATACTCCCTGCCAATTTTCTCTGTACCGGACGACCAGAGCCAATAAGGATTTCCCAACCATATTACCGTCAGCGTTTTTGATTTTGTCGTTAATCTCAGAACACTTTGCCTATTTCTTAAGACTCCCAAGTTCTTAAATACAGCGATTACTTAGGAAACCATCTCTTTCATTTACAACTCCCCAAAAGAGAAAGTTTCTAAGTTCACGTTTACAAAGAAAAGGGGAACTGAAAAATTTGATCTTGAAAGAGCTAAATCGGAAGGAAACACACCCGTCAACACTCTGATTTTTAAAAAATAAGGGGTGTAAAAAGCAAAAGGTTTTCTGTGGAGCCTGCTCTGACTACTCAATGTTTGATGTGATGCTACCTGTATCTTCTTAACTAAACTAAAAGCAAGAAGTGAAGCAGTGTGTTGAATTTCTCCACTGCAGAAGGTGTGATGCTGCAGCATGAGATGTAGTTCTACCTGCGAGCACGCCAGAGGCACAGTCAGCAGAGGGAGGCCCTTTCACTCCAAGCAGAATCCACGAACAGCACAAATGGTGGACCCCAGCCTTGCAAGACACTTATTACTCACAAGCAGGAATGGGAAACCAAAAGCCCAAGCATTTCACATGGTTCTCAGCTTCATTATCTTTGTTTTCCACATTCCAGAAGATATTAAAGTGCCTGAGAACGCATTCTACCTCTCGGCAGGGAAAGGAATCCCCCACTATCAATCCACTATCATACACACGTATACAGGGCTATGGTTCAGATTTGCAGCCTTCCTCCTACCAACCGAACACCTGGCAGAACAGGCCTCTTCCCTTATGTGCTCCTGTGATAAAAGCAGTAGAAGTTCACCCAAAAGAACACATCATCACCTTTAAGTAACCATTAGCATTTTTATGTCCTGAGAATTTGAATTCTATCATACCCCCAAGCATTTTTCTTTCAGATAGAAAACAGAAAGGGAAAACAAAGCACAAGCAAACATCGCAGATTTCAGCTTGTGATGTAAAATGTTTCTTGAAAGATAAGGCTTACAGAGACTGTTATACCCACAACAGCCTTAGTTTCCCCTATGGCAGACCCCCTTTAAACAAAAGCCACTATTCTTAACTCCCCATTCTCAGTTTATTCCACAATCTGTGTAATTCCTGGGAGTTCTCCTTGGCAAGAAAAACCACCACCACAACAACAAAACACTAATCAAGCACTGCTTCTTTTTTACAGCTGGTTTGAAACAAAAATGACAAAATGAGTGCATCTGTCTACTGAAGTTGTTATTGTCTTGTTCTCACAGTACAGTTATAGCAGCATATTACAGAATATTTAGGACTGAATAATGTATTTGGGGGCTGATTCTATGCCAGAAGAACACTGTAGATAGCACCCTTACGGTGCCATCTGGGGCAGGAAGCAACGATTAAGGTCAATGATCTGTTGTATTAAGAAGAAACTTAATTTCATGCTCAGGGTGGCAGGCAAGACACATTAGAATATGGCTTACTCTCTGCCAACAGGCGTTTTTTTTTTTCCCCCTGGTGCATAATCTTTCACCCCCAAATGACTTGCCCTACTGAACCCCACACAACCCGGACAACAATTTTACGTCGGTTTGTGCTGAGAAACTGAAAACTGCTTTGCACTACACCAAGCACTGCAGATCACCCTGACTCTCCTGTAAGATGACTCTCTCAACAGGTCAAAGCTGTTTATGTTTATTTACTTCTTGAACTTGAAAATTCAAAGGAAATTGCTGCGGTACCTCTGGAAATTGCGATCTCTCTCGCTCGCACACTGTAAGCACGCACGTGAAATGGCACCACTTGGGACAACACCTAGGTACCACCCTCAGTTGTGTCAGCTACAATCTAGCTGCCCCTGCTCTGTTTTTTTTCCCCTTGATGGTACGTTTGTAACGAATCTTCATTATCCTAGACTAGGAGAAGAAAGCAGCGTGGGCGCTGAGGAGGAGAAAACCGGGTAGCAGGACAGAATGTTTGTTTGTCAAACGTAAGCAAGCCACCAGTCTGGCCAACGCTGCCTGTGAACAGTCTGCGCTGGCCTCCAGTGGATAACTAAGGATAACATCTGGCCCAAATACACACATAAAATAAATAATTTAAAAAAATTATGTATAGGCCATAAATATCAAGTTAAACACAGCAGTTCCATTAGCTGCAAAAACTGCTGGAGTTCCGCTGCAGTTTGTTTTTCAGTACCTCAGACTTGAGCAATGGCCATAAAACTCACCATTTGCCAAGCAAACCACTTGTCTCCACATCTCCCTCCCTTTCTAAAAACCCTTTTTCAAAGGAATTCCTTTGTCTGCTCCATACAGTCATTTTTAAGTTAGCGTTCCCACTGCACAGACAAGAAAGAGGGACTAACCAGCGCCAGGCAGACACCACCTGAAGCATATATTCAGCACCAGTATGTTGCTCTTCCAAAGAGACTTGCACTGGGTGGTCCCCTTTGGTCCCATCCTGTCCCCCCAAACAGCCAGCATCACCTCACAGTGCCATGTTCATGCAGAACAGGAGTCTTTCACCCACCATTAAAAAAAGCCATTGATTCATGTACACCTTTTATAGATTAAACGAAGTACTTGTAGGATGACATTTGTGCAACACCACTTTTACATCAATGCCACTATTCTAAAGGACATCAAGGCTTATCTTCTCGCTTTCCCACAGAAGTTTTCGGTTTCCCTGAGCAAGTCACTAGAGGTTTGCTTCCGACTCGGCTCCTAACCTGTAAAAATTTCAATTCCATACCCAACCGTGCTGTACAGCAGGTATACAATTAAAGATCATGAGATCCTCAGATACCCGTTGTGGGTCTGTGAGTTTGTACCACAAACTGGATTATGTGAAGAATATTTCTCCATTAAGCCATTTCAAAAATCAGACATCAGGCAGGATTCTACAGATTAATTTCTTCAAGGAGTTACCTAAATTTTACAACATCAGAACTGTTCTAGGACAGGATGACCCACAAACATCACTGTTGCTTATATGGTGTTTATATTTTTGACTTTCTGAAAGTCATCTTCAAATTTTAAAGCGTATCTTCAGTCGCTAACTGGATGGGAGACAAACCAACACAAAGGGTTTGGTGCACGGCATCCGTGGAAAAGAATCTTGCCAGGGTAGGAAGCTCAACCATGAAAATGAACTGCACAAATTCCCAAACAGATACCTAGTTTATGTACCTGAGATGCACAGGACCTTCAAATTGATGTCTGAGCCTTTGATACAATCTGACAACTGCTACAAAAGAAGAAAAGCGAGTATCTATTCTCATAGGGAAAGAAAAATACAGAATAAAAAGCATACAGCTGTTGATGAACAAAAACATTTTAACCAGTCACACATAGCCTTCAGCACAGATGCAAAAAAAGAGAATTCACAATAAGAAAATAAACAAACCAAAATGCGTTATGATGGTGCTATAAACAGAAGGTAAGGAAAATGCAGTGTAACAGAACTGTGAGGAGTCAGGGAAGCATTGTGTCCTCTCAGTTCTTGAGGAAGACTCAGACAATATTGTGTCCATTTCCCAAATAATCTTGGCTTAGATCTTCAACCACATATCTTTCACTACAAAGCAGAAATCATCCATTTTGGCTCTCTGACAGAACTCGAAGCAATTGCCTAATGGCTTTCTTTTGCTTCCAACAGTATTTTCCCCCTACCTACCTCTAAACCTTCAGAGAAAAATAAACAATGAGTTTCAATCTTATAATGCAAAATAATAATAATAAAAAACCCCACCAGAGTGCAGAGTTGATTTACTACCGATGCTAAATGCAATTCTAGAGTCCAGCTGGCACAGTGAAAACACCTTCTGGTTTTATGCTCTTCACCTAGGAAGGTTTCTTAGTAAGACACTCAAATAAGCAGCCCAGTTTTTGAGCTGATGACACTGTAAATTACCTTTAGAACACAGAAGTAAAAAATACAATAGAAAATGAATTCCCCTATTCTCTTAAGAGAAAGCTTAAGAGATTCAAAACAAACAAAACCAAAGCACGTTAGGTACTTTCTTTCCTTGCTTTTACTTGCTTCAGCTGAAATCCAGACACACACGTACGCGAAAGGGTATTTTGGTCTTTGGAAGATGAACCACAGTCATTAATCAGATGACCACACACCAGTGGCACCGGGCCCTGAAAGTGAACAGTCAATGTAAAAAGGCAGTTCACAGAGCAAGGATTTAAAAGCTCAGCAATATACACCCTCAGGATATGTTCAGTCCAAGGAAGAAACACGGGAAACTGAAACAGGAGGCACACTTATGGTACACAAACCACGGAGCTGGAACCGCGTCCCAAGCCTGTCCAATGAAGTGTATATAGCCAGCAGCTCTACCTACCTGTGAGACCTGAAATCAGTTTGAGATGAAGAGGATGTGGTGTATGCTGGAGTTAAACCTTTGTGTCTCTTCAGAGACCTTTCCAACCCTTCTGTTCCATTATCCAATAGAACAATGACACTGGCAATAGGTTTAACAGTTAAAACTTTTAAAAACAAGCCAAATCACAGGGCACACGTATACTGAATATCTCTTACAGGTGATCTGGTCTTTGTAAACAGCTTTCAGCTCAGTGCCACTCAAATTTAGGAATATCTCCATCTGAGCTCAGCTCCTATGAGCTCAGCATTTCATTACATTCCTTGGCTTACTTATTCTGCTCCTGGTGAGAAGCATGAACGGAATTACTGTATGCTGCCTCAGTAGGCTGCTTTACCTTAAAGCCAAACATATCAATTTAGTGTTCTCCCTCAATCAGCTAAGACTGGCCACACTAAAAAAATAATAAATAAATAAATAAAAGACAAGACAACATGTTCCCTGCAGAAGAGTTTGCTATGCAAATGACTCAATGGTTTCACTTACACAGGAAAAGCAACTAACTGATGTCTCTGCCCATTTTTCAAATGGACTGAAGCCCAGTAGGATATCTGCTATGACTAAAGAAAAAAGTCTCAGGCTATCATTTTTAAAATGTGAAGCCTGTAGTCCCTGTTTTAACGAGAACAAAACCCTCCAACTGTAATATCCATGCAATGGAAGCACTAGCAGCAGTGAGCAGAGATGAAATGAAAAGAAGCAGTGGCTGTTTATTTTGGCAGTCGCTTCAAACTCTAATGGAAAATTTCAGCTCTGACTGCATCTAAGCTAGAACAAGTTATTAAGGAAAAAGGTTCAGCTTTCAAACAGAAAAGGCTTACATAGCTTGTCCCCTTCTGAACGTTTCTGCAGCAAATAAAAGTCAGGGAACAATATGCCGTGACTACGCAATGTTTTAATATCCTACCATTAGAGGAATATACCATCAAATAAAATGTATTTCCTTGGGGAAAGGAGAACAGTGATAATGCCCGTGCCACAGACACAAGTGGCACAAGTCAGTTATACCACTAAATGCAAATATTAAAAAGCCAATGTAGGGCTAACTAATCACATTATACTAATGGACCAAAATATATTCATCTAATTATCCCCCCTCTTTTGATCAGAGGAAAACTGATATTTGAACAACTGTGCCGAGGGAGAATCTTTACCTTTCACATGCTCATGAGAATTCTGCACAAATATTACGAAGGCTGTTTGTTGACATGAACAGTATACAGTTCGTCCTCAGAGAGGACAAACACCTTGCCAGCCTGCACATATGGTAACTGCAGTGACCTTTCAGCCACTACACATTTGCACTACATTTAAGAGCTACTCAGGAAGCCAATATTGCATATTATGTAACACAAGATTAAGCATTAATGAGGCAAGAATAAAATTGTTTATCTAAACTCCAATCTAAAATTAAACAGAAGTTTATGCTGAAAGCTCACACTGCACTCATTTTGTCTCCTAACATTAACAGAGCACAGCTTATTTAGCCTCTGAGGTAAGTCCCAACAGCATTTGACTGGGAGAGAAAGATTTTACTATCAGAAGAGAGACTGTTTTTCCTAAAGAAGAAAGCGATGCATCTTTAGTTCTTACGTGCATAAACACAGCACATTGCAGGTATTCCGACCTAAGGAAAACAGTTGATATTTGTCTTCTGTTTACGCTGTGTTTTAAAGCTAAACACAGAAGCATCCACCCAGAGGCAAGACCTTTCGATCGCACTCCGTCATCTCTTGCTAAGCAGCCAAACCAAAAAAATCACACACCCAAAAGATACCTACGTGCTCAATAGGGAAATTCAAAACAAAATTAGACCAAAGTCTGCGTGCCTCCACAAAGATTCACTGTCCTCTTTTTAGACTTCTCACTAAGCAAGGAGCTCTACAAGGCTCACTAAGGAGCTTCAGTCTCCCAGAAAAGAGACAATCAGACCATGGTGACGATCACTGTACCATAAACATTCCCTGAAGAATGCAGGAGTCGTCATTCGAGAGCCTCAAAACATCCAGACAGGCGTCATCCCCAGTTTTAAGAATAGGTAGAAGGGGTCAAAATTACTTGGGCCTACTCCCATCAAAGACACTGTTTCCCAAAGCTCAATTTAACTGCAGCACGCGCCATGGCTATTTCATGATATAACATGGTATTATTCTTAAACCTGTGTAAGGCTGCCAGAGGTACAGTCACGTACATCCCCCCCTCCCTTTCTAGTGGCTGATGAACCAGCATAAGGTATTTTTGAGTTCTGCTGGGGAGACAGCACATCTGACATAAAGCAGGCTGCAGGAACTCCAGCAGACGAAAACAAATCCGCTTCTTCTGGGACCCTGGCCTTAAATTGTTCAGGCAAACTGAACCCGCGCCGTCCCTGAAGCTTACAGCCGCCTTCCTGAGCGACCAGCACAAGGGCAGGCTGAGTGGAACAGGACCCAGCTCTAAATCTGAGCAAGGTGACACCATGACTTGGCGTCCTCCTCCTCCTCCTGCCTGACTGGACATCATTGCTCTGCACAAGCTCACGTTCACTCCATGTTTCTATCTACCTTTTGCATGTCACAAACACAGAGTTAAGCTATTTACAAGAACACACCAAGTCAATCCCGACCCTGTAGGCATTTCAGTACGTTTATCTCAGGCCTATCACAATGTTGCTGCTTCTAAAACGCTCAAATTCAAGTAGCTCAGTGTAATCACATAAAGAATTCAGAGGAGAATTTTAAATACTTTGAAAATCCCATATTAACACGAAGTTTTAGCAAATTATCCCAAAGGCAGAGGGGGGGATAAAATATCACATTTAAAGCTGAATCAGACACTTAAGAAAACTTGTTGCCAGCTCTGTACCTTGCATTCTCACAACACATGAATTCAAATGAACATTATTAATGAAAACTGTTCATGTCACACAGATGCCTCCGAAATTTCTTTCTCATCTTACCATGCAGAAGAATCAAAAGTGCTGCTAAGCTGAACCAAATGAGAGCAGGACACTTCCCCAACTGTGCCATTCAACTACAGCTATAACTAAGAGGAAACTGTTGAGGAGAAGGGAAAGGAAGGACAACACATGGGAACAAAGGAGAAGATATATTTAAGGCCCAGTTCAGCGGAAACCCAAGGAAGTTTCAGAAGTTTTATTTAAGCTCATCTACATGGAGGCACTTTTTCTGCACAGCATCAGAAGGTTAACACTGACTGAGCCAGCCTTAAAACATGGCTTTCCTTGACCCATTTCAGGATCCCACTTCAGCAGAGGGCACGCTCAGAGAAGCGCTGATTTTAGTTCCTGTGCCTCTGGCCTACAAAAGCTTGAAGAGAAGGCAAAAGCTATCTGCACTGATGCCTACCAGGAACGCCTTTTGGACATACTTTGACATAAACCTGAAATTTGAAATAAACTGAAGAGTGAAGACCTAAACAAACATGCAGCTTTGATGTGCAGGTAAGTATTTTCCTGCTGGTTATTCATTTAGAAGCAACATTTTTAAAAAACGTTGAAAAAGTACGTTAAACTAGTTTAAACACACATTGGCAAATACAGGGTTTTCTCAGAAGATATTGTACGTTAACTATGGAGGGGAAAAAAAAGCGAAGGCACAGCTCAAATAGGACATTCCTTAACATGCTTGTGAAAACTTAGTACAGTATGGCCTAATTCTCATCTCTCACCACGGCCACTTTACACCTTCCAGTATGACAAAAGCAATACAATGTCAGATTCACCTCTATATTCTGACTGCCTGTGCAGCAGCCTCAGCTCGGTTTAACATAAAATAGGCCTAGTCTCTACGATAATGTTGGATTTCTGTTCTATCACTTATCTCCTGCTATTGCAATGTTCCAACTGCAGGGCTTAAGCGATATTAGGAAGAGTTCTCCCCCAGCGAAAGCAGCGCCAGCGCCTAGAGAAGGCATGCATCAATACAAGAAGCATGATAATAAGGAGCTCTAACTCTAAGTGGGTTTTGCAGAGAGGCAAAACCCCTGGCTCCCCTCCCCGCAGGCTTCAGTGACTAGGTAAGGTAAACTCTAATAAATTAGAAACGTGCAGGATGTATTGACCTACAGCCTGTTTGCATTCAGGGCAAGGCACTTCAAGAATGCCCCTGACTCACTTTCAAGCAGCTTTTGCAGAACTTGGGAGTTGCCGCGGTGCTTTTGCATTCACGTATTAATTTTCAGAGCTCCTCCTCGTGTTTATATGGTGGCTAAACAGTAAAATAAAGCCTTTTTCCTAGCGCTTCTGCCACTGCTAGAGGGTTACCTCACACTGCAACAGAAAAATGGCAGGCAAAGCATCTGAAATTATTTTGAAGATGAAAAAATACAGACAAATTAATTCCACAGCCTTGTAATTTACATTATTCATTATTTCACTTTGAGTAAAAGGGATATGGGATAGTCAAACGTTATTTACTGCGTGCAGCCTTTATTCTGCATGTCTTACTACGGCAAAACGGCTGCAAATTTTGTCTGAAAAACACTGGGAATCAAAAGAAAGTAGAAGTGAGACCTGGGGGCAAAAATAGGAAACCGAGATTAAACAACTCGTAGGCCAAAGGTTATTTGTAGATCAGTCACCACTAGGGGCTAGAAAAGCCTGCTCAAAACCAGCAACGCTGCTGGCCCAGTTGCTCAAATAACTCTTCTCTTTACTAAAAATTTAGATCTAACGAAACAAAAACATAACACTTGAAAAATGACAGCAAAGATAAAGTTTCACACCACTTGTGAACTCGCAAAACTTTCACAAAAAGCCTTAGGCCTGATAACCAAGTTCAACAGTAGAAGTCAGGCAGTACAAACAGGGTCAGACACCTGCCCCCAACTCTCAGTTCTTTAGTTTTGCTTTTTCCTGCAAACTGTTTTTCTCTCTCACCAGGAGACATTTCATATTTAAAAGTATATTTCGTAGTTGCGGTGATTCAAACTCTAGAAGAATACTGTTGCCTCTCAGTAACTTTACCATCAGCAGAATTCAACTCTACAGTAAATAACAATTTGTTCTAAATACACTGCTAAGAGATGGTCCAAAGAAAAGAGGAAACGACTGCCTAAGCTGCTGGATTTGTTAGACGTTGCTAAGAAGCCTACTATTTCAGCAGTCCTTCTAAGCTGTCATCTTTCCAGCACTGGGCCTTCATGCCTCAAAATCCAACAGAATACTGAAGCAAAGTCTACCTACGCTTGATGGGTAATTAAGTTTTCCCATCTTTCTCAACAGAATCAGCGAGCATGTACACCAACTGAGGCACTCCGGGAACCATTTCATCCTCCCCTTTCCATTTGACCTACGGGGTGTTACTATTTACCAACAGAAGACTGTGATTATCACAGCATCGTCTCACAAGAACATCTCAGAAGAGAATGAAACACCCTACACCAAGTGACAGATTTAAAAATATTTTTACTGTAATGCTCTTCCCCACTGAATATCCAAATTCCATGCACACAAGTCTAAACCAGTTATGCTTTAAATTAATATTTTCCAGATCACTACCACATTGCTAGAAAACGGTCCAACTCAATTTTCACTGAGTTATCTCCCTTTAAATTCAGAACAAACATGAAAACCGCTTTCCAAAACCACCCTCCCAGCAGTTAAATGACACCTGCAGAACAGAAACCGAAGCTTCTAGAGAAGCTTGGCAATTAGGACTAATGGAAAAGTAACTAGATTCCCAGGGCTTCCCAAACCCTCCTTCCTTTGAAGAAGTCAACCACTCCTCCCCGTCCATCTTCCTTCCAAGCACTTGCCAGGATTTTCGGTAGGATGACAGTTATGTAAGCTTTATGAAGTTCAGGGGAGTAATAAGCCACAGATCAATTCAGAAACCGAAGTTACACACTTGCTGCCCACATGTCTCAGGAACACGAAGAGTTAAACACAACAACCGAATTCTGCAGGTCACAGGAGCAGGCACATACCTCAGTCTTCCAGATTCAATTAGATTTTGTTTTCTTTTAGGCTTTCTTTAATTACCCAATGCCATTTGAGCCCAACTGGGTGACATAAATGTATTATCCCATCATAATGTCAGAATTTAAAATTAGATTTGGTCTCCATAAATACACTTCATCCAATCTTAGTGACTCCGTCCAGCAACGATGACTATTTTATATAACGTATTTCATACCCTAAGACCAAAAAACTGCACTAAAAATTACAGCTACCTTGTCTGGCTGCAGATTTCTCTTCCATTTATCTGAAGAGAATTCAGTTCAGGGTGAAAAGGAAATAGTTTTGTAAGATCAAACACTGAAGCAGCAAGAGGAAAAAAAGCAAATTACATAAAGTCCAAATGTACTTACGGTCTCCTTATTCGGAAGCAACTCCTTACGGATCCTGAAGAAGTTCTTTCCGTACTGCCTCAACCCCTTAATAAAACGTTTCTGTGATAAAAGATAACAAAAATAGTATGTCAGCAGAAAAAAAAAAAAAAAGGAAGGAAAAAAAAAACAAACCCAAAAAAATCTTGTTCATCAGCACAACAGCCAAGCAAGGTTCTTAGCTTAAGGTCTGTTAAGAAAACGGATACCTACACAGCAACTGAAAACAGCCAGGGGGAAAAAGGCTTGAAAAGAGACAGAAAAATTCAAACCACATTCCTTTCCACGTCAAACTTCCAACATTTGAAGCTTAAAAAAAAGTCAGTACCACAGTCAGTTCTTTCCCAAAACGACCCAAGTGTTCTGCTGCACGGCTCCAAGTCTGTTTTCCAACTACGCGGCGGCGGCGGCAGCAGCAGGCGCAGGAAAATACGCAACGCTGATTTCCAGGGGAGAAAAGTGACTCTCCCGAGGTGGTGCCGCAGGGGTTAAGGAGTCCTTGCAGCCGCCAGCTCTCCGGATTCCCCCTTCCCGGTTTTCGGAGGGGCACCAGCGAACGCCTCCCCCAGCGAGCCCTCCGCCAGCCGAGCCGCCGCTGCCGCTCCCCCCCCCCACCACCACCCCGGCGGCTCGCAGCGGTCGGCGGTCGCTCGCCACGCCGAGACACTTCCCCCTCCCGCCCCGCAGCCGCCCGCCGGGGCCTGGGGGGGGGCCGCTCACGGCGGGGCCCGGCGCAGGTGGGGCCGCCCCGCGGAGGTGGCGGGGGGCCGGGGGGCCGCGGCGCGGGCAGGCGGGCGAGGGGAGCCGCGGCGCGCCGAGCGGAGGAGCCGAGCGGAGCCGCCGAGCGGAGGAGCCGAGGGCCGGGCGGGAGGCGGCGGCCGCGGCCGCCCAGCATGTGATCGCGGCGGGGCTGGGCGGCGCGGCACCCGCGGGGCGCGCCGCAAAAGGCGGCCTGGATCGCCGGCAGCCCCCCCCCCCCCCCCCCCCGCCTCGCCCAGCCCCAGCGCCCTCGTCCCCGGGAAAGCCCCGCGAAATCAACTGCCGGATTAACGCCCGCCGGGCCCCGGGGGGCTCTGCAACGGGGCGGCGTCGCTCTCCCCGGCCAGTTGCTGTAGCTCATCTGCCGCACCCCTCAGCTGCCCTTCTACCCTCTCCGGTCCTCCCTTCAGCTGCCCCTTGCACTCATGTTTCCCCTCTGCAATACCCCCCCACCCTCCCCCCCAATAACTCTTCAGCCTCCAGCTATAAGCATCGCTCACTCCCTCCTCCTCCTCCCTTGCCGGAGTCAGCACCTTCCCCCTTCATGGGGTACACGGAGCCCACCGTGCTGTCCTGCTGGCCGGCTCAGCCTGCAGCTCTGGGACCACTCTCGCCTGTCAACATTTCACCACCATGACCCAGTAGCAGGAGATCAAGAACAACCCAAGAGTGCCTCTGGTTGGAAGGGCCAGTCCTGAGGACTTCTTCCCTTTCCTACGATAACCATACAAGCACAAACACTAGCAAATGCCAAATTCTACCTGCAGAAAAAGAAAACGAGGGATGTTGAGTATATGGGCCCTAACGTTCTGGGGAAGGGAGATGAGAATTTATAGCTCCCTAGAAAGGAACATAGCTCAAGGTGGCTTAATGCATTTTGGACATCTGCTTGAAGGAGGGGGGCAGCTGATTAGAGGCTTCCATATTGTGTAGTGGATAAGGAATCCCAGAAAAGGTAATTTAATACTAAAATAATGTTCTGTACACCTCATAAGCTCCCACCCCAATGCTGACTATGTGAGCAGTCTCTTGGGAACTTCATGCATATTATTTTGCAGATATGCTCCCACAGGGATCTATCCTTACCTAACCCTGACCCTAAAAACCAGCAAGACTGCTAGGGCTCGCCAGGAACATGCCTGGGGGCACAGAGACAAGAATTAACTACCAGTTGTATATGCTTTGAGATTACAGTCCCTTCCAGAACACAATCTGCTCTTACCCACCTGCTCCTTTTAAACCGGTGGACAGAGCAGAGGGGCTTGGGTTCCTGAACAAGGAACATTTTCCTATAGCAAGGTACCAGCCCCCCAGTCCCCCGGGGAAAAGTCACACATGTCTGCAGAGCAAGGTACCAAGGCTGCCTACAGTGGGTACCTGGTCACTAACCCACACGCATACCTCTCACTTTTTACCACGTGAATGACAAGGAATTTTCATTACACTGAGGGAGAGGCCAATCACTCCCCCACCACCACATGCAGACCTCTTCTGTCTTGGGCTTCTGGGCAAGAGAAGATGGCAGCAGCCACAAGGCAAACAAACGAGCCCTCACACCACTCCCAACAGCCCAAAGAGCAATACAATTCCTGTCTGCAGCTTCTCACAAAGAATGAAAATCAAATAAATCAAGAACCATTTGAAAACAGGCAATCCAAAAGGAACTCTGATTCTAAATGATGCAGCTCAGTTCCTGGCTTTGACATTGCTGCCTCGTGGACTGTATCAGAGGTACGATGCTTTTGCAGCATCAGTTAAAGCACAGATAGGAAAATGCAACATAAAAAGCTGTAGGAGAGTAAGAAACCAGAGCTGGAACACTCCAGCCACGGGTGAAAAAAGCACAGAGAAATACAAGAGAGCAATCTGGTCCACTGCATAAGATGAAAAGCCCCGATTCCTTATTCCTTGTTTTGCAAAAGACTGACTATGGTGCATCTGAATTCTCCAGGGACCATTTTATTTATTTTTTTAAGATTGCTTTTAACCAAACTATTTTACATTTGTTTTTGTGTTGGTCTGGCATTCTGAAGTTTTGGCCAATTATGCTGTCACCTTTATTGGTGTCATCATACAGAATTATGACTAAGGCCATTGAGGCAGTACAAGATATGCAACCATAAAATAGCTGCATGCCTCTACTGAAAGATAAAGCCGCTGCTTAATACACAAAGAACAACAAAGCACACAAAAATTGGTTTCCAAAACTTACGACAGAAATTCTAAAGCTTAACAAAATAATTAAGGGGTTTTTTAAAACATTTTCTTTTTCAGATTTTCCTTCCTGTTGCAGTCTGCCATTAATTCAGGCAGCATGGCCAGTGTTCCCTTAGCCTGCAGCAAGAACAGCTACTTCTGGTCTCCAAATCAAGTGCAATAGAGACCGCTAAATGTTTTTATATTTAAAGGAACAAAACAGTTGCACACCAGATCAAAAGTGACCTGTTGCTCTCCAGCGTCTCATAAAACAGACTGCGTAACACAGTTTAAATTTTCTCTCCTCTGCACAAATGACACGCAACAAATTTTACGTCTGCATTTTAATGGTGCAGGAGATGTTGCACTGCTCACAGAAGGCATCTGAAAATGACAGCTGGCGAATTAAAACTGCCCTACAACACAGGGCTGGTAGAACCTATGGATGCACAAGAAAAGTTCTGATGAAAAGTGGAAGTGGCTCTACAGCACAACGGTTTAAAAATCCAAGTTCCGTACTTTTAAACACGATAAACATTTCCATTTTACCACTTACATTATTTACAACAGACTTCTGTCAGCATTGTTGTTTGTACTGTCCACTGAAGGCAAACTAACACAATTAAAAAAAAATGCTATGGATAATGATTGCTGTGAAGCGACATTAGGGAATCCCACGGCTTGCTAGGTCAGTCAGTGATGACAGACAATGCAGTTATGTTTCACGAAGTGGTTACCATGGCTATTGACCAGCCACAACACAAGATCTCCTAATACTATTTTATAATTCGAGCTTCCCCAATGAAATGTATTAGACCTGCAGGATCCTGCTACAACGTGTAAACAGGGAGCTATAAATAACCAAGGAAGAACAAGGAACAAGCATGTTAATGTTTGCATATGTGTTACTTGCAGGTCCTATATTTTATCCCAAGAAACAAATATCATGACAAGATACACAAAGCCATTATGTTCTGCCTAACAGAGCTCAGGCGGCGTGTTTATCAATGTGATGATAATGCCATTGCAAAGCTGTAGTTAAGGTTATGCGTCAGGGTTTCTATTATCAAGAGATTATAGCTTGGCAGGAAAAATTTGCTGCTGCACGCTGAAATCCAGCACCCCAGGTTTTCACTGGGAGCTGAGGTTCCCAGTTCCGTTTTCTTCTTTACTGCAGAATTCTAAAATAAAGCTGTTGCTAAAAGACTGCAAGAATAACATCTAGTACAAAATAACCTGTTTAATCGACTTAAGAATTTCAAACTGAAACCTCATGCGCTTCAGAAAGGCAGGACGACTGATAAAACTAGATTCATAACTGCTACTAAAATGCCTCTTCTGAGGTGATGCTTCTATCACGTTTAGAACAAATGTACTTTCCCTAAGAAAATCCGTTTCATTCCCTTCCCGTGACTTCCACCTGGTTAATTAGTGAAGAGCCTGTTGTAATGCAATGTATTTACAAACACACAAACACAAAGCCTTTTCTGTTCCTTCTTAATCCAGGAAATAAGGACTTTCCCCGCCCCTCAATCTTTCTAAAAAAAAAAAAAAAAACAACTCCTCTTTAGACCATGTCCAAGAACAGCAAGTTCTTCTCTCAACCTCTTAATTATGAGCATATAAAAATGGAAGATTTTCCTATCATGAAAGCAACAGGTACAGTGCATGTTTTGAAAGGCCCATGGTTTCCCAGGCAGATGCCAATTGCAGTTTGCACCATCTTCCATATTTAATATGCCCTTGTAAGTTTTATAGTAAGTACGGCAGGAAATTTTACAGGGTTTTAATAGTTAACAGCAAATAAACACTACATGCATAAAGCTTCTTTATTTCTTAAATTTCACAAGATGAAAAATTATGGCAGTTGTTCTGAAAAGAAAATGAGATCTGGTTATATCTGCAAAACTTCTGTTAAATGTGCAGCACACTTATAGATTGGCCCAAACAATTTTTTTTTAGCAAGCAGATGTTGGATATGCACACTAGCTGAATTTCAGTGCACAGAGTATGCCTTATTAAAAGCTTGGCTGAGTTTTAATATTATATTTCGCTTATGTACATACAGTGCAAATAAAGGCAATTGCTGATAATGTTACATGACATACACTGTCCTCTAGAAGCAGAAGTACCCTGATATTTTCCTGAAGAAGAGACAATTTAACCTGAAGATATCAGGTATCTCTTACAAAAATGTAATTTGTGTTAGTAAAAAATTTTTTTTTCACCAAACTATACCTGGCTGTAGCAGAAAATGATGCTAGTATTTACTATATCTTTACCTCAGAGGAATTCTGTGTGCTCAGTAACAGACAGCACTAAGTACTGCTCAGCAAGTAATTCCATCAAGGGCAAAAAGAGGTACTTTAAGTTAAAGAAAACGCAGCTGTCACACACATCCAAGCTATTCTCAGCATCCACCTAACCACTGCAGACGCACAGCATGCCTACTTAACTCTTTCCACAAGCTGCTTTGTCCCCTGAATGCCCAGAAAAAGTCCACCTGCCCTAAGACACTGCACCAGCTAGGACTGCGGCCAGAGGAGGGAGGGTCTCGGGGATGGGAAGCTGCAGTCAGACTGACAGGCCCTTGCTGTGCCCCATCCACCTCCAGCCTTAGCTGGCAGCCCTTCTCTCACTCCTGCCTTCTCAAACAGCCCAGGCTGGGGACTGGCAGCTTGGTTAAAGCTGGGGGGAAAAAACCCACTTTCTGGCAGTGAGCCCAGGGAAGCTGCCTGATGGAGAAGCAGGGGGAGAGAGAGACAGATGTTCTGTCTGGTCAGAGAGAGAAGAGGAGAGTCAAAGACTTCCACAACATAATTTTTAGATGCACAAATTGGCAGCTAAAGAGGAGAGAAAGCTACGAAAGAAAAGAGGGGAAAAGGCCCTTTTCTAGGGGTACAGGAGAGGGCAGAAGGGAGAAGGTTCCACACAAGTTTCTTGGACTAAGGACAGGCATCCTCAGAGCAACTTGCCACGAACAAGGGTTGGTCAAGGTAACAGGTTACAACAGCAGCATGTAGAATGAGGAACAAGCATGATGACTGAACCAAACTCACCTGAAACTTTTGTAAAAAAAACCAAAAAACCAAACCACCAGTCCACTGGGAAAGAGGAGCTATGAAGAAAAATCTACATTCAGGCCTCCGCTACGTTCCTTTAACACGCCCTGCTGCTGGGAGAACAGGATATGCTTCAACCTCACCTGAACTTCACTTTGTTTCCTGTCACTACCGTAACTCGGCTTAATGTTTTTCAAATTTAATTTTGAAGTAGCAAGGGATTTTACCTCAGCATTAGGTACTTGTGCTGTTATGGGTTACATCAGTTCACAGCGAGCTCGCAAAAATCACCTACCCGGCAAACTTCTGCAATGGAAAGGCACCACGAGCCTTCCCTAAACATCTCTGCGCGCTGTTGTTCCAAAGACCTTGGCTTTGTATCAGAGATGCGTGCAGATCTCGAGCACGCAGGCAGAAGCAGCAGATCTTTGCAGAAATATCTACGTTCCCACTGTTCCCTCCGTGTTATCTGCCTTTAGCCTAAAACATCTCAGATGCTCTTCGGTTGACTGCTCTGTCCCATCTCTAACCACAGCACTTCTTCGTCTGCTCCTGCAAGAAGTAAGGCTGCCACTAGCTGGCAATTTAGTCTCCAGAAGAGGCTGCACTGAAGCACAGGTCATGATTTGAAGGACCTTATTCTCTTCTCTTGACCCAACCATGCAGAGGTATGAGAAATTGTTCAGTCTGGCAACTACTTGAAGGTGTCTGCAACCACTAATGCCAACTCTCTGTTGCAAGAGACCTTCTTCAAGGGGAACGTCTGGGCTTTGATGACCGCTGACACTATACACACGAGCTCTTTTATGATCTGTTTGGCTTGCAGAAAGTTGTGGAATAACAGCAAGTAAAGACCCCACACTGCACCACCTAGCTATGACAGGGAAGCATGAACAGCCATAAAGGCCAGCCAACCCCTGCAATGCCAGCTCTTGCTGCTTAATTACAGACCACAAATTTTTAAGTGACCAATTTTGAGACAAGTTTGGGGTTTTGTTTGTTTTTTTAACAGTCCTTTTTCACAGCTGTAAACAGGAAAATGTTTCTTAAATTGTGCCACAAATGTGTTTCCAGACTTCCAGTCCAAGAGGAGGCACACATGCAGGTGATAATTTTGTCCAGCAAGACTGCAAGAGAATAATCACATACATGTATTTGAGTGTGCATATACATACTTTTTTTTTAGCTGAAAGCATCCCTTACCTCCAACATACACTTACTTGATTTGCTTCTTCAATCAGCAGATTGTGACCTTACTTCAAAATAGACACTAAAGACAAACGCAGCTTGCTTTTAAAAGATACTGGTCTGCTTATTTTTCTTGTCAATTTTTTTAAATGAAGCAATACTTTTGTGTCAAGACAGAAGTATCGTCTAACCTTTGTGGTATTTTGAAAATCAAGTTCTTTTTCACCAACTCCTCTTACTCAAAGATACGAAAAAACGAAAATATTTTGATGGTATTCATTAGATATCAATATATATTAAAAAGGTATTAACGCTCTCATCGGATATTCAAAGCACCTCTTCAGCGTGCTCTGCTGGTAAGCTACATGTGATAAAAATCTTACACTCCTTAGGCCATATGCCTGTAAGATCAAGTATCTCCTATAAACAAACTGACAAGCAGCTGAAAGGCTTAAAGGTGCTGAACATTTAGGTTCTCTGCCCAATCGGATCGCTTTGTCTCCCTGGAAAGTTGTACTAAAAAATTAAACCCTACCCGAAACTGTACGGGATTCAACACCAACGCGCCATGCAGGTGCAGAGGGGCACACAGCGCGCACCAGCCTGTGCTCCGTATAGCCGCAGCCCTACACACAGACGGAAAGCCATTAAGCAGACTCCCTCCAGGGAATGCCAAAAGATCCTGGAACGATAATGAACCCCCTTCCATGGTGCTGCACTGTTGGCTTTTGTTTTGAACAATAGATCTCCCATGATACCTCTCGCTTGCTGAAAATATTGGTATTAAGTGAGCACGAGCACAGCTGTGTGTAAATTACATATATAAACAGATTAGATTTGTATATTTATACTGGATGCAAACACATTAATAGCACATTTGCATACACAGTTGGCTAAATGAGATTGCATGCAGAGCAGGATTACTAGTTACAAACACATTTATTTAGAATTTTCAATAAAGTATTTATACTGCCATTCAAGAGGTCAAAGTGGATCCGTCATCCCTTCTCTCCGCTTTCTTAGAAATACGCAAAAACCGCTCTTGTCAGCGTGCTTTCCACATCTTGCCAGTCCCTCATCACAACTATTCTGGAAAAAGGACTCTCGAGCTAGCAGAACCACCTGAACTGGGATGCTTACCTAAAGGTTATCCAAGTTTCCTTCAGTCTAGTTTACAGAAGCTGATGTTTTAAGTGGGGGGGGGGGGGGGGCAAGAGTTCTACATTTGACCACATCACAAACTACCTAAATGCCAGTTTATAAAACTCTCCTTTCCCTTCTCTCTTTAATGCCAGTGATCAATGCAGAAGTCTGTCTGAAAGGCAACATGATATCGAAGGTGACACAACGGCTCTCAGACATTTCCAAAGCTGGGGGAGAATTCAACTATTCCTTCACCCCAGGCTTTGAGCTGTCAGGCTGCTGCTAACCTTACGTGCTAACCCCAGCTTTATTTTACCATCGGTATTTTAGCAGAGCTATTTTTATGAAGAGCGAGATTTCAGGTTCACCCCAAGCAGTATGCAAAGCTTTGATTCACTTTCTGCATTGTACCTCTTTCTGCATAGACAGCCTCGTTGAAAAAGACAAAACAGCAAAAAAAAAAATCAATTATGTCTAAATGAAGAGCTTTTATTTTTGTTCTAATTGTGCCCTCTGATTATCGGCCCTGGGTGCTTTCAGGGCACATCCCCAGATAACGCTCCCAAGCCAGACAGTCTCTCGCCTTCACATTTCACATCGGTTCCTGCTCAAAGGTCCAGTCCTGCCTCTCGGGTTCACCACGCTCGCAGCCCCGCCGATAAATCATCCACCAACCTGCTCTTGGAAATGGACTGGCCGCGGTGGGATGGCTCCGGCCCGCGTTGCCAAGCAACTCGTGCCAGAAAGGATGGCTGAGAACTGCTGACAAATAGCCAAGTGGCTGCAACAACAGACTTCTCGCTGTCAAAAACGTGTTCGGGAGAAGTGCCTCCCCCGCCTCTGCTCTGCGCGAAACACTGCGTGATTGTCGAAGCCAAATCAAAAGGCTATTGTAATGAACACACGCTTCCTGCGCAATTACTAATTGTTCAAGAGCTGCGGGGAGGCTGCGATCACACGGCGTATGGCAACAGAAATGTGATCCGGTAAACGAGATAAAGTCAACAGCACGCCAAGAAACCTGATCTAAGAACAGCCTGCAGTGGCACATCAGAGGCTGATGCACAGATCAAAAAAAGGCTGGATATTAAAGCAGCAGCAGGAGGAAAAAAAGAAAACCTGACTTTTCTCTTCCTGAGCTGGAAAAGAGTACTTGATAAGCAACCTTGACTCTTTGGAAAAACAATGCGTGGATTATTGCAAGCATTATTACCCACCCTAACACTACTGCGGTTGTGTGGTCCCACGTTTCAAGGGAAAGATGAACAGGCAGGGACAGAGGAGCACTCTTGTTTGAAGACTGCTCCATTTGCAACTTCCCCTCCTCTAATAAAGTCAGGGTGGGAAGAGGAGGCAATTCATCTGTCCAAACCAGGTCTGGAGAACTCACCTCCCAGTGGTACCGCAACAGAGGGTCAAGCTGCAGGAAGATCTTCCAGAGAGCAACAAGTCTTGAATCTCCAGAAGTCTGGAAACGCACAGCCCCTCATAGCTCTCAACAGCAGTGCAGAAAGGCAGTTATATTTAACACACAGGCAAGCATTTCCTTATTCTACTAAACTTAATCATTTCCACCAGCGAGAAACTCGGTCAACTGGGCCAACTTGCCCACATTTACACTTAAACGCCCATGACAGACCTTCTGCTGACCGACGTCAAGGTCCACCTATGGAAGCACGATCCAAGCCTGTGCAACACTCCAGCTGCTCACAAGCCTCCCTGAGACATTTGCTCTTTCGTGATCTTCAGAAAACGATCACGTTGCACATGTCCATAAACCAGGTTTCACACAGCGAGTCTAAGACTATCCCCTTCTGTGGGCACAAACCTTAAAACCCACCAAACTGGAGGCTGCTTTCACTGACAAAAAAAAAAAGAGAACTTCCTATTTATATAACATTATCTGTAGATTGTTGTTCTCCTGTAATGAAGTTTCTCAGTTCTGCAAACAAAGCTAAAACGATTCGAGAAAGGTTTCTACATACAAGATTATTTAAAGATGCGTTTTAAGAGTTAAAAAGAACAAAGGTTTAGCGCATTTGTGACCCAGAGAAGCAAAACAATATGCTGCTGCCAAAAGCCAACAGAAAGCTTTAGATTATACTTAAGATTGCCTTCTTCTAGACACAGAGATTCATTTCTGATTGTTATTTTAAACTGCTGTTAAAATGCCAATATACAAAAAGCCTTCTTGCACGTCAAAACTAAAGAGCCAGTAAAAAGAACAAGTTGGACAACATGTTCCTTTTCAAGGACATACTTTCTTTCCTATATGACATCTGAAAGTACCTCCCTTTAATATAGGTAAGTAGTAGAAATTCAGCACTTAACCTGCAAACTTCAAGCTAAAAAAAAAAAAGCTATTTATTTGCTTTTCATTTCTCAAACTTATGTTCACCCAGACCTGGCAAAATACATTTTCTAAAAAAAATAAAATAAATTCATAGTTCCAATTATTATTATTGCTCGTTTTTTGAACCAGATTATAAACTAGCTGAAGTACAGAATCCAAAAGAGGAGATAAAAATACATATAAAGCAGCATATGTAATGTGAACCAAAATAGAAAAGCAGCACTTGTGGAACATAAACAACGCGCTACTATCCCACCTTTCCTCCAAGGGAAGCGTTCTCACGCATCAGTTTGGAATATTAACCTTTCTTTTCCTCACATACTCGGAATCTCAAATACCTGTACCAAAAGCTGCAATGCCAGCGCGTTCTTAAAAGTTACGAATATTTCCTTGAATAATGCCAACATCAGGATGTACAGCATCTTCCGCAGGGCTGAAGATGTTCCTTATGTTTCCTCACCTTTACCGGACAGAAACAAGCCAAGAGGAAAATTTAATCTATTAGCCTCCCTCTGAATTTCATTCTCCTCATACTGTTTTTCTTAACACCGCAATTCTTACTGAACTTACAATCCCGTTGGGAACACCACTGTGCCCGCTAACACAAAGCGGATCTCCATTAAATCATCAATACTAAAATGCCCATCCTAGGCAATAACATGGGTGGGTGAACATAGATACACACCAGCCCCCAACCCGTGAGCAAGATCATGAGTAGCTCAGCAAGATCAGACCGCAAGGCTAATAACTAACGTGAGAGTTAGCACAAAATAAACTTCCATTTGAGCTCTTTGCTTAAACATCAGAACAGTTCCATTTTCTCTGTGTTTTTCCCCAGAAAATTTTCTTTTTGTTACACAGGTCATACAGAGTTCTGAAAATACACATCCGTTTACTCAAGTTTAACGCTGTTACGCAAGCCTGAAGTTGTTCTCTTTCACTGTGATTATTTTTTGTCCTTTCAATCAATTTGTAACACTAAGCACAGAAAAGCAGCCCTCAGACTACTTGAGATACGCTGTGTGATCATTCCAAGACTCAACATACTATTTCCAGTCGAAGTTCCTTACTGCAGAAATATTGTTCCACTGGGATTTCAACCATTATTCTCAATTATTCTGGAGACTATTTCTACCTTCAAACAGTAACTTTATGCAAATAACAGAAGGAAACAAATAAAACCACTTCAAGAGGTCCCGTACTTCAAAGCAATGACCAAATCCAAGAACGGTGTGAAAAATGGTGGCAAGAATCCCCAAGGAAACTATACAAAGAGGGGCAAGCATTTCTGTAGGTGACTTCCCCAAGTAAGTAATTAAACAGTAAGGCTGGTCACCGTAGCAATGCCCAGGTTTGAGTTCAAGCACTGAGATACAAATTCCAGTTTGTGATCCTTACTGAAATGACATCAGGCAGCCCCTGCAAACTTTCTGAATTTCCCCCCGGATAAGTCTGCCACCGACCGCAGCGCAGTGAAGAGATACCGGAGAGCGCAAATCTGGACACACTAGTGATGACAAAATCAAATTCCGGGCTAAGAGACACATCTGCGAGTGAGAGACCTCTCCCGTATCAAGCAGAAAGCAAAACTTCCTCCTGTGACAGTTCTTCATCCTGCCAAGTTGTTTACAAGAAAAACAGGTGTTCTGAGGTGTTTCAAGAACTTCCTACTGTTAGTTACAGAAAAATGAAAATTTACTAACTCCCATTTTCACCCAGGACGATACAGTATCAGAAAACCTTAAGACCAAAATGAGCCTCTTCAGAACACTGCGAACTCCGTACAGCTCTTTAGAAAGCTTAGCCTTCAAAGCCTCATAACGTGAGATTTTTTAAACCTGTTTTCCTTCTTCCACTGAGACTGCTTTTATTGTAAGAAAATTCTGCCAGTCAAAAAAGTTAGAGATGAGAAGTCACAGGGCTTGTAGGTATGCAATACTGTCTCCACTGAAAGACAGCAGATTTTAGCACGTGAGCAAGCCCCTAAAATTCCCTCTTCAGATGCGGGCTGGGGCAACAGAGGCAGCATATTTCATGTCTGTGACTGTTACTCGTCAGCTCGGAAGGCAAAGGCCAAAGACAGTAAAACATCACTTGTGATACTTGGCACTGTTCAGAAGGTGGGGACAGTTTAAGGATGAGACTAATTTCCAAATAGTTACAGACACACACCCTTTGACACTTTTGTAAGAACTGACCATTTGAATTTGGCATCCAGGTAACTTACTGAGCTCTTTATTCCAGTTGTGTAGCCCAGCCCGACCCAGCTATACAGCAGTTCCTAGGGAGAGCGCCCACATTCACCTTCAACTTAGGAGACTCCATGCTGAAATCCCACATCGTAGCCTTCTCTTTAGATAAGGAAGTAAAAAGGCCTAACCTTTTCCATGACTGTGACTGATTGCTAACTAAAGATTGCCTTCACAGCCTTACATTTAGAAGAATCAGAATGTAATAAACCAGCACCAACACTGTCCTAATACGAAGGTTCTAATTCTTCAGCTACTGCCAAGCGTGGGTACAAGCAGCAGCCGCGCACCAAAATCAGCAGGAAGACTGCTTATAACAAAGTAGATAAACAGTCAGTTAAGCTTGCTTATTATTATTCTTTTTTAAAAAGTTATTTTTAACAAGTCCCACTGCACAAGGTTTCCAATCCTTGCAAGCTCCTGTCACGAATCCACACCACAACCCTCACCGTTCAATTACCCATTGTATTTTTGTCAGAAGCGTGTAAGATTTCAGTAAAGTGAATGATATACTTCTGCAACAGAGCCACCCAATTACTGAGGAAGATGTTGGCTCATACGGTGATCTTGGCAGTAACATATAAAAGTAGTTTTAAAAAGAATCAGACGATTTGTCAGTATCCTTTTGTGTAAGGGGCTCCGAATAAAAACAGCTGGGGGGGGGGATGGTGCCAAATATGAAAAAGTGACCCACAAATAAGACAGGAAAGAAAAAAGATTTGAAAATGAAGGATCAGAAATGCGTCTATAACAAAGGTGAACACTGGCAAAGGAAACTTGAAAGGTAGCTATCTGGGGGGAGGGAGGCAAGGGGGAAAGCGGTGCTGAGACTATGGAATTACCTCCCCGGACACGTAGAACTGGACAATATCTCCCGTAACAGACCCATGAAATATGCACCCTAATAAAACAGAGGTGCCCTCTTTTGCCTTCCCCAATTTGTACCAAATGGAATGTTTGATTTGAGTGTTTGAAGTTATTCCAATGCAGTGGAGGGTAATACACTGTGATGCTTATTTATTAGCTCCTCTAAATGCATAAGCCCCTGTCTGATCAATCTCCCCACGCAGCCTAAAAGCTATATAAATCTGAGTGGATACTATGGAAGGCAGAGGGGGAGAGGAGGAAAGGAAGGAGGGGAACAAAAGAAAAAGAAAAAACATGGTGGATCATACACAAATGGATAGGGGAACAAGTGAGATATCAAGAGGCCAATAAAAGCTGAGGCAAAACCACAGACCCAGAAGCTACGTGCACTTTGAGCCTTTACCGCAATATATTCGAAACCACAAAGCGCACGAAAGTACAAAAGCAACATTGGACAAGGAGCACAGAGTAGCAGTTTTTAAACGCACCCTCATGAGCACTGATCAACACATCTCCTTACACAACACTTAAACAAGGAGGAAGGAAGAGAAAACCTAACCACAGGCTAGAACCTCTGCAGAAGCACAGGCAGCACTTACAAGCTGTCCAGGGGTTGGGGTTGATCTGTGCCAACTACGTATACTTTTAAAAAGGTTAAAAGTGAAGTTACTCAGCTACTGTGAAATGGAAAACAGTATTCTTGTAAGGTGGCGTTTCCCCACTCAAATCTAATTTCCTTCCAGCTCGTGTGAAACCCCTCACATTTGCTAGGTAAGCAACGTGGAGCCAGACTTGGAAATTCAAGCCTCCTCAGCTCTAGCAGACTTCCTCAGTACTAGCAGGTACTGAGCATCTCTCTGGATGAAGTCCTTATTGGCTGTCAAATTCTTTTTATGACAGTATAATCATTAGCTTTACTGGCACTGTTACCCTTGTAACTAATGAGGAACCTCGGATGGATGCAGAAAATGATTAATATTTAGTCACTATCCGCCTACTAGAGAAGAAGCCTATTATCAAACAAGTGACACCTCCACAAACTTAAATTAAATAATGGCTCCCATAGAGGATTCAGAGCCACTGACAGAATGGCAAGTGATTTAAGTAACATAAAACTGAGCAACTGGTGATGGATCACAGTTTTTTCACTCACTCTGTTACAGCCTGTAATAGAACAAATGATCATTTTTCAGCCTAATTGAATATGGCCGCCCCACTTATACACAAAAGGAGACAAAGCTATATAATTTGCTTCATTAAAATGCATTTTTATGTCAACTGAAAGATTAAAAAAAAATGGTGCTGTTGATAGGGAAGATTAGAAAAATAAAATTTATCGTGCAAACAGAACTTGCAAATGAGGTGTATTTTGGCAGTCATAGGGCTTATGCTTGTGCAAGAAAGATAAGTCCTGAGCGCTAAAGCACACAGAGCACCCGTATTGCGACAGTAATCGGAGTTTCTCAAATAAGAATTATGTCACTATGAAGGAGCATTTTGTCATTTCCTGCTGCAATGGCCACTGGGCCACTTAACGAAATAATTCTCAGATAAGCTGTCAGGCAGAACCACAGCGCATCTAGCGACATTTGAAAAGTTTGGGGGAAAAAAAATGGGTTTTTTTTTCATAATTATTCTAAAAATCAAAATACCTGTTAAAAGAGAGCCTTTTCCAACATGAAAATCAAAGCTTCGAGGAAGAGTGCTGCATTTCAAATATAGCCTTAATTATACTAAGGCTTTCCGAGGTGGCCTGGTTTGGTACTCTCGCCCTCCACGAGCCAGCTAGGCTAACAGCTGTTTTGCCTCTCCCCCTCCAAGCCCTCCTTTACCTTTCATTACTGGAGATGCTAGGAAGAGATCTAGGAAGCTAGATAGTTACTTAAAATTAGTTACCATTTGACAGTGGAAAACAAATTTGGTTTCTTCCATATTCGTGGCCAAGAAAGCAACGTGGCCTCTCTGCCGTTTCTCCACAGAGCATCACTCGCAGGGCAAACGCTGCTCGGGCCACAAACATCTGTTACCAACTGCTGCCGCAGCACCACAACAGAGAACTGGGTTTGTTTGCCCTGCCAAGCACGGACTGAGCTCCACATTGTTTTCTCACTAAAATACTCTCACCTGTTTCCAGCTCTGCTCATTCCTGAACCTCTTTGACCTACAACCTCTACAGCTACAGTTTAGCCTCAGGACTCCCTTGATTTAGTCTGAGCTGACAACATCCACAGCCTCGGCTTTCACTCTGCTTGGACAAGACAAAGAGATCCAAACTATCAGTAGGAAAAAACTTGAAGGGGAAAAAAAAAAATATTAAAAAAAAAAATCAAATGTCATCTTGCCAAGCTGGAGACAACACTGTAATCAGTCTCTGCACTTGCTTCGGTTTAGATGGTTTTTTGTGTTTTCTAAAGCAATCTTGTTAGGAACAGCAAATTGGCATTTCCCATGGTTTAGACAGCAAACAACTCTTTCAAATCAAAATAGTGATTTGCCATATCAAGGAATCCATTCCTGGGCTCTATGTACTTAAAGTGTAACTCCAACATAAATATTCCAAAACAAAGCACTTCACTATACAACTTAGACTAAGCCAAAATTACTTAGAAAGATGCTGGAGATTTCTATCATACACTTAACACGGAAAAATAACACCATTACTTATTGCACTTTTTGGTTTGAAGGAGGTTAAGGATCCTGTAGACTAACTTAAATTTCTTAACACCTGCAAGACAGATAAACTCCTGAAACGACAGGACTACCGAAGTAATTTGAAATCAAACCAAGAACTCTGGATGTTGCTATCAATACGAGTCAATAAACCCGTCACCCCTCCTCAACCATTAGAAAAGGTGAACCTACATTTAAGCCGCACTATTTATAGCATTTCCAAAACAAACTATTTTCTGAAAACAGACAACTAATCAACATTTTGTATATTTAAATAGCTTTCAAAGGCATAAACAACCTCATACAACCCTAGATGTTGGGTGTTGGGATAACGTACACCAAGAAGCATGAGTCAGAAATCTACCTAAGGCCATTTATTACATCTGCATTCAGAATGGGAAGCAAACTGGGAAATACATCTTATTAACACTATCAGGCTTTTAGAAGTCAAACTACTAACACATACGGATTATCTTTTTAAAAAACGACATTTCAGAATTTGGAAATTAAGTTGCATATAAAGAAATAGAGAGTAAATAGGTTGGTGGAACGTCAGCAAGATGGCTGTGACAGTGTGCACCTCAAAATTAAAACAAGACGCACCCCTCACCCTCCCCTGAAAGACGGATCCAGGGTGAAAAAAGTTTTACCGCAATCAGGAGACACGAACACTTAAATCACTCCCGTGGCTCTGCTTGCTAGGGCAAAAGCATGAACCCTTGAAACTCCCAGAATTCGGATGATCCCTGCACACTTCCGATGCTCTTACTGTTACAGTGCCATGACTCAGTTTCCTTTTGGAGACGAGCAGGACATAGCGTGATGCTATACTTAAACCAGATTCTGGATCTCCTAGCAGATAAAATCTGACGAAAAGATCAGAGTACTGAAGACAGTAACTGTGTCACTGACCAGACTATCATCTGATGGGGAGAAGGAAAAAAGACCAGTCTATGCAGCATATTAGCACGCTTGGTTTATTTTCTTCCCCTGCAGAAGGCTAGGGTGAACAGTCTTTGTTTCAGTTGCAATACTGCTGAGCTGCACAGCTCATGCTTCTATACATAGAACTTGTAAGATATACACGAACATTAAAGCTGACTCCAGCTCTGTTGCTAAGAAACTACGAAGGATAGCTTTTTTGGCCCTCTTCATTTATAAAATAACCACTTTGCCCTATGGGAGAACGAATGCAATCTCTCAAGTCCCCCCAGTGCCTTGTTCTCATTTTTAAATGAACACAGAAAGATGATCGAGAATGCTAGGAAGCGTAAGTGATCTCCATTTTTAAGATGCCCTTGAAAATGAGATGAAAAACATGGTTTCAACAATCAACTGCTGTCGTATTTATTAATCTTTCAAGCAGCAGATTCTTCCCCCTTGGCAACAGTGAACTACGTGTATGAGCTTCTGTATCTCTATCACAAACCTTCTTCTCGAAAACAAAACAAACCAAAACACACAAGCTTCTGAAAGCAGCTACAAATTATTTCGTTTATACTGGAGTTAAACTTTGAGTTTAGAGTTTAGCTTCCGTCCCCACACAGAAATAGCCTTCTAAGCTGTGGCAACTGGCCAGTGTAAATATTTGTTGTATTATTCTGGGGGATCAGCAATATGGTAAGTGCTTAATAGATAAAAATATTCCACATGAAGGCAGAAAGACGATGAATCAAGAAACATATGGCAGTTAAACAAAGCAAATAAAAAAATGATATTGTTAAGAAAAGACTAACTTATCTGGCAGCTGTGGAAAGATCAAGATTAGCGAAAGCAGTGAAATCGCCCATTTAGAAGCCAAGGTCACTGACAGGATTTATAGATTTATCCCTGAAGGCAGCCTTTGCTGAACATGAAATGCCGAAATAATTTTTTTTTTTTAATCTACTTCCCCCACCCCATTTGGGCTATCTCATTTGCTGGAGGCTTTTAAAATTCATTCCTTTTCACAGCTGGTTAAACAATGGAATCTTTCTGCAAACTAAAAGAACAAAATTGATTGCCCTACACAAACTTTTCTGCACGTATAATTGATTTTTAATTCACTGTCTTATTTCCGAAAGGACTTGACAATAAACTCAGAGCTGTATGTGCAATATTGATCCCTTTAAACAAGGACTTGGATCAAAGACCGACACAAGCTCATCGCAACCAAAAAGATTGTTATCTTTTGTCTAGAAACTTGTGGTTAAACTAAATTCTCCTTTTCGAGCCATATCATACTTGTATTTTCCAGCTGTACTGAACCTTATCATTCCATAAACCCGTCAACTGCTAAGTAACTATAATTTTATGCAACTTTGAAATAATAACTTCTTTTTTCCCCAAGCAGAATAACCTCACCCTTCATTGGTTACTTTTTACTGTGAGGACCGATGGTTCTTCTACACTCTTAAGCTCTTCGAATACGCTACAGACAAGACTGTACATTCCCACTCTTTCTTAAAATAAAACCTTATTTTTTCTTCTTAAAATAAAGGTCCTAGTAGACCATGGCAATTGGTGTTTGGTGGGGATTTTTCATCTCAACGCTCAGTTAGTTTTCAACTGTTACTGATCACCACACTTGCAAATGGCATCAGACAACTTGATTTCTCAAGTCCAGAAAATGTTAATTCAGTAGGAACTGTCACTCTACTACTATGAAACTGTCATGTTTACTTTTTGACGATAAAAAATTAAAACTAAGCAGTAACTGATATCTTAACCATCTCAGCCCACTCAACTACTCTAATGCAGCCCTGCACTGCCAGCCTCCTCTTCAAATATCCCTTGATGATACCCACCCCTCCGCCAACTCTTCCAGAGGCTCTGTTTCAATTTTGCTGTGAATTACATTTCCTATAGCTGCCATATAAACAGTAAATAAAATTCATAGTATTTTTGCCCCAGTAAGCAGCTCTGTCTTCCAGCATATCTGAAAAGCTTGGCTTCAAAGGAGTGAGCAATGAAAACAATGTTTTCATGAGCAGATACTCCAAAAAGGGCAGATGAGAGACATGGAAGATGATTCCAGGCAAAGAAGCCAAGCAAATAAGTCTGTGTGTTTTGCATAAGTAATTTCTTGACCAGCTACACTGGATTACAAATACTTGCAAACATGTTAGGAAATTAGTTTGCTGTATCTTGTCATTTTTGGCAGAAGGATCTCCACTTGTATTTTACAACAAATAAGCTTTAGGCTGAAGCCAGGTGTGGATATTTTAAAATTTATGAACTTGTAAATCCATGTACATGGCCAATTAAGGTTTATCGCCAGCAAGGATTAACTACCCCCGCACATAAATTTAAGAGGTTGTTTGAATCTAGGTTGTTTACCTCAACTACTCTACATCAAAAGCAATGTAAAATATTTAAAGGGCAGCATATTTCATGATAAAAAGCTAGTTATCAGGGACATCACGGTGTGTCATCGACAGCTCTGCATGGAAATGCGCAAGTAAAATAAAACACTTTCTTCCTAAGGAACAGTTGGCAATTTCTTGTTGAGAATTGAACATCTCTGAAGAGATGCGACTGAATGTAGAAGAAAAAGCAGGAAGTGTCCAAGAAATAATGCAAAACTACTGTTTCACCCAGATTCTCTGTCGCTTCGGAAGAGAGCCCTGAATTTCAAAGGTGGTTCAATTAGCCTCACCACTGTTCTTCATAATCAACATCTGAATGCTAATGAGGAGCACAGTTCCATGCAGCAGAAGCATCCCTGTGCAATAAACTGCAACACAGCAGCAGTGAACTCTGCCTTTAGCTAGCATGCATAAGTAAACAGAATTAATAACTACCCAAGTGTGGACGGGTGACTTAATCTGTTTCGATTAGATGCAGCTCAGCCTGAGGCCTTTGTGTTATTTAAAATGTGTTCATCATGTTTAATTAAAAACCTAATAAACTAGAGGTTCTTTTAGTTCTGATTTCTCCCTTCTGCAAGCTGTATTGATTTTGTTAGTACATTTGATAAAGAGACAGGAAAAAAGCACACTCTGAATAAAGAGACAAAAATGTAAGATCAAATCAGCAGGACTGTTCTGTGAGGAACAGTCAGAACTAGGCTATTTCCTTCAACGTTTCCAACACACGAGGCACACCAGAATTTTAAACCATTTCATCAAACTAACAAAACCTAAGGTGACCCTTGTGTCGTCTCTAAATGATGGCGGTTTGATAGGTTATTGAGCACAAATGGCAGCTCATTTTTGGACCTGGAGCAAGTGTAGGGTCAGAATTATATTGAATGTCACTTAAAAGTATAAAAGCCGTTTTGCAGAGAAGATTTTGTCCCAAGATGGGTGGAAATCCTATAAGGACAATTTTCCTTGGGAAATATTTCCACTGAAACCACGCCAGGAAATACGGATGCTCAATTTAACTTAAACTGAAAGACGCTAATGATCATAGGTCCAGATTTGGAATCTGTGGAAAGTAAAGCAGCAGATCATCAAGGCAAGCATCCGAGCTAAAATACAGGCACTCAGTTTCAGGTTTGTTGTACTTATCCTCCCATAGACAACAAACTCTAAAGTCTTCATGTTTCAAAACATAAAATTTCAATGTCAGTTTTGAAGTATTTTCAACTGGAGAAGAAAAAACAACGGGCACCATTCCATTCTTATTAGGAATTTCTAATTGCTTGCATCAAAAATGCCTGTACTCTGTCAGAGATTGGGAAAGACATTTTTGGAGGCCACCATGAGACGCAGGGTAGAGCTCATTTCTCCCTCACTCTGACAATCCCTTGCTGAGTTTGAGTGAGGCAGCTTTGTTTTCCTCAGTGCATTGAAAGTAAACCAAACGCTTACTACACCTTGCCTGTACTCCAACCTACTGTTGCACACAGAATGACAAAACCAGTGTTGTAGAGACTGGGCGCCACCAGGTCTCGGGGAGGTGAGGAAAGATGGCTGAAGAAAATGGAAGGAGAAAAGTGCTTACTCTGTATCCTCCTCTCAGCAAAAGATATCCCACAGAACACATGCCCAGTGGCTAAGTCAGTCCCCCTTTCTCAGCTACGCTGACCTTGCTCTAGCAGTGAGCATCGTGCCACATGCCAGACGTGACCTTCAGCCGTAGGAAGCTTGTCGGAGGGCGCTGCCACCAGCTGTATCGAAACAGAAGACTGGCTCCTTCCCAAATAATGCATCTACTCGGAACTGCACTGCTTTCGACTTCAAACTGCAGCCTAACACTAACAAGATTCCACTGGGTGATGCTGCTGGATGTTGGTCTATAGGGTGCGTGCTTAGGAAGTGCTTAAATATGGCATGATATAGGACAACTGCTCAACGGCTTTGTCCACAGAAGGAAATTCATGAACATTACAAGAGAAACCACCCCTCCCTCACCAAATCATTGCTGGAAATTGATGTGGTCAGGTGTAGCACAAGCCTTTATAAACAGGAAACAGCTGCTCTTAGAGCTGCATGTAGATGCCTCAGTACAGAAGTTTTTTTAGCCACTTTTATCAGGCAGCGTGGAAGACTGTTTTCAGAGTATCCCTCTGATTTACATACTAGAATAAAAAAGGTTTAAAAATAGCCATAGGTTTAGAAGCACAAAGGAGAAAACAAACCTCTGTCTTCATATTTACAGATCCTTCCATTTAATTGAATCACTGGTAAATTTTATCCTTTGCTTAATTTGATCTAAACCTCTGTAACCACATCAGCAGTAGCAAAAATAATGTAACTTCCACTCTTTATTTTAATCAGTTCTGATCACTGCGAAGCAGCTCTAACTTGACAGTTTGGTCACAGGCAAAGCTGTTCTAATTAACAAGAAAGGCTTTATCTTTGGGCAACAGACAGTCCACAGAAAAAGTTAAAAGCTTTATATATAAATACAAATTTTCAGTAAATTTGACTTATTCACACAGTATTGTATCAGAAACACTACTGAATACTGCAGAGACCTGCACTGAACACAGTGTTGCTGTCACGTGCACAACAAAATCAACCACATTAATCATCTAGCACAGTGGAAATGGACTCAGTCAAAATACTTGTGCAAGTAACAGACCAACCAACTTACAGGGGATTTTTGACTTAGGGAAACGTGGAGTTTTAAGAATTCGTTTAACACTAAGTCAGGTCTTTCCCTTCATCAACGTGACTACACTTCTGCTTCAGCCGCTTTTGCCACTTGCCCAATTACTTGACTTTGCCGCAACGCTCCTGTCCCTCCGCTGAGACGCACGACCTTGCATCTCCCCTGCAACTGAACTTTTCTGATGCTCATCTTAAAAAATCTGTCAGAAAATTAACTTAACAAAAGGGGGATGTTGACTTTTCTGGGGTCCAAAGGCATGGCAGGGGGCAGAACATGATTATAGGATTAGAAAGGTAGGCGTGGAAAAACCGAGACAACAGAAGCCACGACCTACGCGATTCGCATTGGTCACATACCACAGAACCTCTCTCAGTTAAGGAGGTTAACTAACCAAAGTTTTGTACTTGGCGTGGCATTGCTTATTTATCCAAATTGTAAAAATTAAGTAAGTAGTTATTTGCTGAGCCACAAGAGAAGATGAATTCTAAGTCGAGCACAAACAGGCACATTGTTCAGACCTGGGTCTTCCACTTCCCTCAGAAGTGTGCGTCTCGGATTATCAGCCAGCCGCACGAGAGGCTTCCTCCTGCTCATCGCTTGCCATCATGAGATGGAGGGGACACACACACACTTTGATTCTCACCAAAATTTAATTGGTTTGGCCAGACTTTGGGTTTGACGCATCAGTGTCTTCTGAAAAATACTTTGTTGTGGAGCTCCTGTGCAGCTTTAGCACCCTACGTATCATGCAGAAAAGTTCTCCTCAATTTCAAAGCCAACTATAAGGCAACTTTCCTTGCAAGTCTCAGGCACACGCAGAAGCGCAGCACAGCTGCTTTAGTCCAGAGTTTTCTACAAACTGCCAGGGACAAACATGCCGTGAAGTTGTGCAGGTGGAGCTTAGCTGTCTATAAATAAGAGCACAGTTTGATCTTTGGCTCTGCTGAGGCTGGAGAGCTGCCAAACATTTCTGGAAACTTGGATGGAAGAGAACAAGAACAAGTATGATAAAATGAGCTGAGACTGACAATGATTTATAGAGTCAGTGATCATTATTCTGTACTCATGGAGTTTGCACTTTTGGAGTAATGTTTCATTTTTCAATAAACTCTGCTTTTTCTATTCGTAAGGCTCTATTCTCTATCATTTAACATGGACTGTTCATCAAAAAAACCCTGAGCTGCAGCAGCTATGGCATTCACAACATAGTGCAGCTAATGGAAAAAACCAAGGAGAGTGAAAAAAATCTACATAGAAAAAAAAAGAGGTGTTGGCACTGTACAATTTAACCATGAATGTGGGAAGGCCTGTATGTAGAGAAAACAGAGGTTAAAAATACAAATTTACTAAACACAGGGCAGACCACTTGAAGTATTTGTTCCGACAGTCAGTTCCCGAAACAAAACTCCCTTTTATGACAAGATAAGTGTAAAACTTATCAGGAAACCGTGTTCTAGGCTTTTTGCTCATCTTCTCCTTCGCTTCGCTGCCAGCGTTAGCACGTGATCCTCTTTCACTCTACGACTTCAGGCAGTCTCCTTACCACAGAGGCTCTTTGTTGGATTTCAGAGTAAGCCTACTTTAATACAGGTTTATATGGCCTGGCCTACCCCTAATCTAGCTTTTGCACAAAGGTTTACATAAGAGAGAGCAAACACACATAATTCATTGGAATATCTCCCTGAAAGACTTTCAGAGAAACTACAGCTTAAAAAAAAAAAGTCTCTCCAGCCATTGTCTGAACAATTGAAAAAATGGTAAGAGAACAGGAAAGTTTCACCCATTATTAATCAGTTCTGTTTTACAGCACCAAAACCAACTTCATTAGTAGCTCAATAATATCACAAAATTTTTATTTTTTTAGTTCTTCAAATGCTTTACCAATTAACGAGCTTAAAATTCATCCACTCAAAGGAAAAAAAAAAAAGCACCAAATTTGTCTCTTGTCACTTTTACATGAGCAATGCTGTCTTGCACCGCATCAATCTTTTTCGTTCCTATACCTGGTAAGTGTACATGACAAGTTGAATTTCTGTCCCCACTTATTCCCATAGGGTACAAGAGAGAAGCAGCTTTTCCAACAGTGCAAGGTAAAAACCATAAGCGAGCCTGAAGTTCGCCTGTGATTAATATTTTATCATAACTAACCTCCAATCATCTGATTTTCTATTTTAGTGCACACTGCAGCCTAATGATTGCGCTAGGAACTATAACATTTTTCCATTTTCACAAAACCAGACATGCCTAGTCAGCCTGCTAAAGAGGTACTGTCTTCCTACATGTCACATCTCACATAAATCTATCCTGTTAAGCATAATTACATCAACATTAAAATGCAAAATATTTTTAGGATGTAATCCAAGTGAATTTGTTCAGCTTTCTCCTGGGTACTGAAAATGCACGAGTTTTGCTTTCTTGTGTGTGTGTGTGTGCGCTACCTCAAGCTGCAAGGACTGACAAAGGGTTGTAATGCAGCAGCATTTGGATTCCAAATGCTGCCAGAAAATGCATCCTGTGTTGAATGCAGTATTTCAGAATCTGTTTACAAAGTGTCAGCAAATTAAGAATCTATAGTTTGCTCCCAACTTCACATGATTTATTTCAGTTTACAACTTTACAGAAAACTGTTTAATAAGCACAGTTGCATTCTATCAGACACAAAAATAAAGCCAGCAGAAACCTCGCAATTGCAGCAATTAAGCTGCAGAATGAACCACAAGAAGCACCTTTGCTTCGCTAATTCTCACACAGATACCATCTCCCCCAAATTCTGGAAAAATACCCAGAAATTTTTTTAAAAAAAAGTGGTCCATTGGAGTGTGAAGTGCTTTCCCAGCAGCGCGCCCTCTCTGCCAACTACAGCTTTTATGAAGAGGTGTCTTTCGCAGGTCAAAAAAAATTATTTTTTCCACTTTCTCCATACTTTAAAGAAAGATGGCATGGCTAAATCCCAGCTTTCAGATAATCTGTTCCTGGTCTGCTCTTTGTCAAAGTTTCATCCATCACAAACTATGCCAGTAAACACTTTCTAATATTCTGTATGAGGGGAAGAATGGACTCAAAATCTCAAACTCTGTTTCAGAGAAACACTGATATCCAGCTTCCCATTAGCCAACTGGAGCTGACACTGTAAGCCTCCTCTAATACCAGCAGGAAAAAGCCCAGGGACAATGCTTTATGTACCTCTTACACCTTGTCCCGCTCCAATGAATGAATGTGGCCAGCCTTCATTCCCATGAGAGTCAAATTTAGAGCCCACAAGTTTTGCAGCTGTTCATTTACCCTATAGCATCCCCTCAAATACAGTCACTTGATCTTCTCAACTCTTACTCTACTATTACAGAGGTAGTTCCCCCAGTGTAACCAAGTTCTGTATATCAAACAAGGGCACAGTAACTCAGAATTGTGCAAAAATTTGTCCTTATGCAGCAAATTATTTGTCCCTCTTTCCCATAAAGATAACCTCTTTAGGAAAAAAAAAAAAAGGCAAAAAGCAAGTGAAGCAACATGAACTATAGGACTCAAGGGAATAATTTATTTCCCTACCACTTCATCTTCAGTCCAACACTTCTCAATCAGTTTTGGCACAGGTTTCTTCACCAAGCGCTGCAGGGCTTTTCCAGCATCATAGTTACTTTCATGTAGCTAAAAAATAAAGAAGACAAATAGATCATTCAATGGAATTAGCAGAGATCTAATACTGGAGGAAAAAAACACTAAAGGGGGCCACATGAAGTGTTCTATGCCTAATTATTTTCATTGTTGATAGAGGAAGTGAAATTTAAACAACCTGAAGGGGTAACTGGGGTAGAAAAAACAGCATTACAACAAGTATATTTTCCCCTTCCTTCTCCCAGGTAACGTTTGAGCACATAAAACACTGAAGATTTTTTGGTTAACTTTAAAAAATATTTTTTAATTAGAAATTCCGAGGAAAATTTTAAAAAGCTCCAACAAATATTTTTCTAAAGAAGTTGTACTTTATGCAGCATGTTTTGCTCAGATTACTACAACCAACTGGGAAAACTAACATCCAGGAGGGACTGAAAGTCATGGCATGTCAAGCTGACCCATCCAGAAAATTCTCTTTACTTTCATTGCACTGCAACGATCACCACGCTGTTGGAACACAAGCATGGAAGAGAAACCAAACCTCTACAAGTCGCTACAAGAGCACGTAAAAGCAACTAGGGATGTCCACGTTGCCATGACTGTTTCAGCTGGTCAGAGCCTACAGCACACCTTATTTCACACCACAAATTCGGTACCTGTCTGATCAAAAAGCTGTCTCAAGTAGACAGACATTCAAATCAGGGTGAGGTAGAAAAACAACTACACTGAAAAAAACATTTGACAGTGAACCCCTGAGAATCTCCAGCTCTTGATAGAAAACATTTAGCACACTGTAGATTTATCGCCTGTCCTATCTTCAAAGTACAGTGGGATTTTAAGAACTGAAGGACTAGTCAGGAGCCTGCTCTATGTCTTCTGAAGCTGATCTCAAAGAGAAAGAAATATTGCTGGGATGACAAAAACTGAATTATCTTCCTCCACCCAAAAGGGAGAACGATTTGCATGCAAGCTTCCCTGCACAGACAGGAGGTCGTTTTTCCAAACAACGTGCTAAGCAAACCAAAGCTTCAAAGCTATCGATTAGCACCACCGGATTGTACAGACCCTCAAAAGTTTCTTTACAATAGGGGCAATCAAACCATGATTTTCTCCTGCTTTTCCTTCCCACCCAGAATTTATCCCAAGCCATCTGCATGCCCCTCTCTACACGTATCCATGCTGCTAGACCTGTGCTTAATCACTACCAGAAAACCTTTCAACAAGTACTGTAATCCTGGAATTTTTCCCAACGCCGATGAACTGAACAGGGATCAGGATACATTTACTGAACAGTGACAAGGGATTAACTACTTTGTCACTATTACAGTTATAACAAAAACCTGATTACAAGACAAAAAAAAACTCCTCGTTTTCTTCTATCAAAAGGCTCAAGTTTCAGAACAGCATTCTGCTTCAAATAAAATTAGCGTGATTACCTTCTTACTGCTGCTCACTTTAGCTACGTACATCTCTCAGCCAATCCATAAGTACCGATTAGGTACATCTGCAATGGTCAGACCCCTTCTACCCTAGGGCCACCTCCCAACAATACTGGTTTTTCCTTATATTGCTTCTTTTGTTTGGTCTTGCCTTAACTCGACTGTAAGCTCTTTGGTGCAGAAGAATGCCCTGCATTCATACTGCATCCAGGAGCACGATTCAGAGACTTTTAAAAGCTGTACGCAAATTACTCAAGTTTACTTCTGTTAAGTAGATCTAAGTGATTTTACCAAGAAATAAAGGCAGACATCTGAATCAAGACAGAAGGGAAGGGAAAAACCAGATTACTAGCCCTACAGAATTTTTTTTTTTTTTTTAGCGAGACTAACAAAAATCCGTTTCCACTGAAAGCCAGCTTTGTACAGTTCTCCCAGCAAATACTGTCTCCATGAAAAGTCTGGGCACTTTTGAAAGCCACCATACAACCTACAGAAGAAAGTCAAACGGCAACTTAAGATTGCTATGATGACGTTTACAGCAGAACACAGACACGCACGCATATGTATGTGTGTGTGTATTACAAACATATATATAATATGCTTCTTTCAAGTTGCAACACTGTTGATTCCAGGTTTCAGACGGGACAAGCCCGCTGTAAGAAAGCCAGCACGGCGCCAGAGCCGCGGTACTTCTGCAAATGACAGGGCAGAATATTCAGCAACAAGTCTGCAGCAGAACTTGCCAAAAGCTGGGCAATGGCAAGCAAAGCTCTGCGCCCCGAACAGGACCCATGCAGCCGTGGGAAGAAAGCACATCTGTAAGACCTGGTACAAAGCAATCTTCACTTTCACTTCCTGGCTCTTGTCAGCTCGGGGTTTGAACAGCTTGTGCATCTGTAAGCACACAGCTTTTTGGTAACGCAGGGTTCACTTGTTCAACGAAAACGACACCGTAAATGAAGAGGGAATTTCAGAGAACAAGAAATGCCCGTTTTCGCACAAGGCACCATGGTCTATCATAGTGGGGCGCTCTATGAATTCTGGATACCACATATCAGGCCATGCCATCTTCCCATCTATTTTATTAGCATCTCCATTTTCTGGTCATGAATGCCACAGGACAGATTGTGACAGTCTATAAAGCCAATGTGTTTGCAGTACAAAGTGAACTGCAAATTACTTTGGTTTCTTCGGTAACGTCCCTGCACAAGAACCTCAAGGTATTAAAAATAACAACTGATTTATTCTATTTGCTGATGAAATTTCAGTTACATATAATTTTGAGCCTCCTTTGTAACACCCCAAGAGCCCAGATTCCAGCAAACAATTTGATCAACAATTGTTACTACACACCTCAAACAGGTCCAAAAATGCAGAGGACCAGGGTGGCTACAAAACCAGAAGAGCACAGCCCTCTAGAAAATTAGGCCACTCAGAAGTCACACTGCGTACCTTCTAGTGACAGGGGTGAGCACGTTATCAGCTGTGTTGAAGAAATGAGTACATTACGGGTTACACTTCACACAAATTGGCTCAGATCTTCCATCATCAACAGGAACAGATCTTGAACTGATGAAGGTGCTCTTCCACCTCCACCAAGTTATTGGAGCATTTACAATCTATTTATACTTGAGGGGCTTTTAAAGAAAGTAAAGTACTTGTAAAAATAAAAGGTCACTACTGGACAAAGACCTCTGATCACTACCTGCAATCTGTTTTTAGACCAAACATTACTGTTCCCTTAACTGGCAGCCTGATTTTTTTTTTTCTTTCCTTACCAAAAACTAAAAATAACAATAGCACACAGGGTGTTACTGCAGTAAAACAAGTGCTTGGCTATTACAGAGGGAACAAGCAAACTAAGCCAGAGTGGGTTTCTATTAATTTTCAGCTTTCTACGTGGCACCTACGGGGATGTTACAGGTACTCCGTGCAATAATTACCTGTATTAATGCAGAGTAACCATAGAAAACAATGCTTCAGCCTCCAAAAAAAAAAAAAATCCCTCTCCACCCCCCTTCTTCAGCTCGCTCTGCAAGCTACTGCTAAGAGATGCATTAACTCATCAGAGCCATCAACAGCACCTCACACCGCTGTAAGTCAGGGAGATGCATTACCCGAGATCACTTAGTAGAAACCATTGCTTTCAAACCTGTCTCCCCAGGTGAAATTTCCTAATGTACCACAGAACGATGGCTTGTAAATCTGCCTCTGTTGACTACATCAGTGTCAGCTCCCATGACCGCACCCCCATGCGAGCAAAACGATGATCTCGGTCCATCTCACACAAGCCACAAGTCAAGTGGCAAGAGCAGAAAGCTGGACTTGCTGTGCCAGTGCCGATACTCGACAATACTGACTTTAAACCTTTTTTTAAAACTTGTTTTTAAGACTCCTGTGGTATGCAATACCTACTTAAAGGCATGAAAATAAGATGTTGTCTTTTCTACTGTGTACACATTAGTTTCTCGTTCTTTGCACTCCAGCACTGGGAACGGATCCATCTTAAAGAAAAAAGGACTATTTGTTTTACCAGCTCACCTTGCAAATGCTTTTTTTCCTGTGCATACCACTACCTAAAAGATTGTTCACTTCAGAAGTTTGACAGCGTTGAAGAGAATAGCGCTTCTGTTTCTTTTCCCTCTTTGCTCCCCCCCAAAACACGCAGGAATGCCAAAGCCTCTTTGTAACTTGGAGGGCATCTTTATTTCGCCTCAAGGATAACACGTGTTTTTCCCCTGGCAGCCCTACTGCCCAAGCAGTTCAATCCGCAAAATAATCACACAAGCCCAGAAAAAAGGGACTGGTCTAACAGGCAACTACTCTGGTTACTGAAAAACAGAAGAGTTTACAGGCCACCAGAACTGTCCCAAATCAACCACAGAAAATGAGGATTAACTTTTGAGCAAGTAATTACATTAATAACAATCACAAACTGCATAAGCACGAACACAAAAGAAGAGTCATATAACAGAGGAGACACAGATGTGAAAACAAGAGACCTGAGACACGTTTAGAGTCTCTTGAAAAATGTTACTTTTAGCAAGTGGGGAAAAAAAAAAAAAAAAAAAGCTTTTATAAGTGCCAGGGGTAGGATAATGCAGCAAAAAGGAAAAATATGTTTTTCTAAGTGCCAGAGTTAAATTTACGTGTCTCAATCTGGCTCATTCTCTGCTTATTACTTTCAGTCATTTAACATACATAAGCACTTCATTGGCAAGCAATGCAAACATATAAATAATAGCTAATGCTGACTGCCTATGATTTCATTAACTTCTGGTTGAACTTTCCAAGGTATTGCTATAAACACTGGATTACTATCCTGTCATCTAAAGAATCACCATTTTTAGCATTAACTCTGCCATCTGCAGTTTGAACCACGGTGACATTTTGTATGTCTACAACTGCAACAAAAGGAATCAACAGAAATGTACCTGTACTTTAAAACAGAAAATAGAGCAACTTCTGCATCACCGGACAGGATTTTAGATTAAAGAAAAATTCTGAATGTGCACGTGTCCAAAAACCTCATTTCTATTACAACAGCCATTAAACAACGCTAGGCACAGGCAAGCCTTATTACCATAAAGGCTGCACATTACCACAAGCTTTCAAGTTTCTACTACAGCTCCTCAGCAGAGCTGCCATTTTCTGTCTGCGTGATGTTGCAAATAAATTCTCCTTTTGGCATGGCTCAGCTGTCAGGCACCTCTGTTCTGTAATGAACCCATGAATTACATCTTGCAGCTCTGACATCTCTGGTCTTGCTCATCAAAATATTGTTCTTCAATTGTAATTTATAACTTAATTTAAATGTCCCTTTTACTGTGACCTTTTTAGATCAGAATGGCATTGCATCTGGCAGCTTCTACTTCAGCAAGGCATCCTTTTGCAATTACAGTCATTATTATCTCCGTTGAAAAGCCCATCTGAGTTAGGCTCCATTCAGGCTACAATATTAAATAATTGCAGTCCATTAAGAACACTGGTAGATTCCAGAGTCTCTTTCTCTAAGGAAAAATTGCTGCTATACCGCGAGAAAGTCATATTGAGCTACTTTAAAATCTACCCATAAAACCCAATAAAGGCAAAAGGACTGTTCAGCTAGGACTGTGGGGATGCATGTCCAGCATTTACAGGAATTCAGGAGTTCTCCAGGTTCGAGTGCTGGCTCTTCCACTGGTCACAGACAAATCACATCACTTGATATAAAGCCTGACCTGCTGAACACGAGGTAAATACTACCAATATTGCAAGAGCATTTTAAGACTCAAGTAATACAGATGAATCAAATGAAGCTTTTTCACTGCTGCCAAGTGGAATTGTAAAAGAAAATAGTATTTGCCTGGTACGGCACGGTCAATATTTACATAACATCCCTATTTAAGCACTAGTTACTTTAATCCGTGCAGGCTTAAAAACATTGTAATTATTAATAAGGGATTTGCTCCTCTCACTGAAGGGGACAATGGTCAAGACACCCATTAACTCTCTGTAAAACTGTAGCATGTTTAAGAGGGGAGAAAACACTGAGGAGAGAGAAGGAAAAGTGACAACAAGGAAAACGAAAAGCAGAATGAGAATTACTGCCATGTGGCTTGAGTAGCTAGGTCTTTTGGTGTAATTACACTAATCCAAGCACTTAATTTAATACAAAATGTAATTCAGGCCACTTCTTTCAGGAACAGAGCTGACAAATGTCAGTCTGATGCAGATGCTCTTTATAGCTACGGACATCTTGCCCCACGATCAACTGGAATACGCTCCATAGCAAATGAATCTCATTAGGTGAAACCGCAAAATCCATTTTCAAATTTGCAGCATTCTGTAAAGTGCTCATCCTCCACAACAGCAAGATTTGATTTTTATCAACCACGTCCGATACCCAACAAGACACTAGCCCCAAATGCCCTTTAATTCCAGGAATTTCCTTCCCCCCTCCCCTTTGAAATCCTACCTCTTCCCCACCTGCTGCAAAGCACTAAACAATCTGGATCAGAGAGAAAAAAAACCCACACTGCCCTCTCAGACAACAAAACTACTTTGCTCAGCTCCCTCTGGTGCCCAAGGACAATGGAACCTTGAACCAATCAAGCACCTCAACTATTCAGCAAGAAGACTCTGCCCAACAATCTTGTTTTGCCAACACACAGTCACAGTTAACCGGGAAGTTCTGATTTATAACTAGCTGACATAGCTTGGCCTGCAACAGAACTTGAAACAAAAAAAAAAAGGTGACAGAAATCAGTAAGCTACTTCAAGAGAAAGTTACTACTAGTTCTGGTTTGGTTTTTTTAAACTATCAAATTTGTGGTATCCAACAGTTTGAAAATATAAAAATTAATCCCCACTGCTTTGGCAATGGGGGCGGGGGGGGGGAAAGGCAACTTCCATCTCTTCCCCCCAGTTCTAATCTATTTTAAGCTTCTAAATAACTTTAATTGCTACAACGTGATCTAAGATGCTAATGATACGGACATTAGAAGAGCCAGACGCTTGTGTTACATCCACTTTTCACACACTGGTACTGCCAGAGCTCTGCCAAACACAGAACGGCAGAGGGAGCCAACTGTGCCACCTGCTCCCGTGGGTCATCACAACAGGCACGGCTAGTGCTCCCCAAGCATGCAGGGCAAGAACTTGCCCAATATCTGCAAAACTTGCAACAGCATTCAAAAAAATAAAATAAAATTTACATATTCCAAAAAAACCTTTTTCAAGTCATTTTTGGCCCTTTTTATCTGCCTGTTTCTTTCTAGTTTCTCTAGAAAGATTTCCTGACTCATCTCACAAATAAAGCGTTGAAGTTTTTCCCCTAAGAGCAAGGATAAGGATGAATGAAAATTCAAAGTGGCAAAATTGTCTTATGCACTAGAAGTGGCTTCATTTTCCAGCATGCCCAGGCAGAGAGTGATGGCCCCTGCAGTGCTATGCTACCTCATTTGAACCATGAGAGTAGCTGTTAATTAAGACTCATCCAAAAGGAAAACTTGTAATAATAAGAAATGCTAACATATATTTAAATAATTTTTTTATGCTCTCAACCTTGTCTGTAGTTAATGAACAAGAAAATCTGGTCTAAGGGCAAGTTAAAACAGGGAGTAATTTGTCTGGGTGACATCTCACTTTGAACTGAATTTCCTTAAACCGATATTACACTGTCATGTTTGTCACTCATAATGACACGTTCCCATGTAATAGTGTGTTATGAGAAGTCATAACAACGCTATTAGTAAAGAGTGATTTACACAGTATTAGCATATGATTGTTTTGTCTTTCTTCCACGTCGCAGTATGCAAGCTTAAGTGGTGGTATTTTCTTACCCTATGAAGACAGAGTTGCTGGCTCTTTGATTTCCCCAGCAAAAATAACACGCACATCAAAATGACCAAACACTCCCAAGATTCACTCTTACCCACTGAGTTCGCACTGTCATTTCCAGTTTCTTCTCTAGGGCCTGCTGGTTTATATAACTGATGCTCACACTTATGCCTGAATCAGAACAATGGGTAAGGCAGAACACCAAGAAGGAATTCTTATTCCGGAGCTTTTTTAAATCTGAGAACAAAGTAGTAATTTAACTCCTTCTTGACTCGGATTCTCTGAGAAAAGAGCCGCAGAAACTCTGAACAGCAGGCGCAGGTCAAAAAGCAGCGAAGTATAAAAGGGGTCACGAGTTTCTGGCTTTGTATTAGTATGGAGCACAAAAAGGACCTTCAAACGGATTTCATACTAAATCAGAGCTCTGGAGGACAGAGGCAAAGAAATGGGAGGAAGGGAGGAGAAGAAACTACAACAAGATTTACCCCAACTCTTACTCCACAGTACTTGCCAGCAGTAGCAGCCACCTTTAATGCTCAATATTCATCATGTTACGATCTTGCCATGGATTGTCAGATCCAGGGCATCAGCTTTCTACCACAAAGCAGGATGAACTTTCTTGAGCATATTTTTTTCAAACCTATTTGTCAGCCATTTCCACTCTCCGAAATCACTGTTGTAGTATTAAACACTTTTGATAGTTGTAATCTGCAGGGCTTGCCAGCTCCAATACTTGCAACAGGCCCTCATCACATTAAGACACTTTAAAACCAATTCTTCCAGCCTTTGCGTACCTAAATTCTAGATATGACGACTTACGAATAACCTCGAAGTTTTTGCTCACTCTTCTACTGAAGATGAAGCTATGATCGCAGCGAAGTGCTAACGTCACCCCTACGGTGCAAAGTGAGATGACGACAGGGGAAGAACCCCTTGCTCCCCCTCCCTACATACAGCTCAGCCTCAATCAGCTTCTGCAATGCTTCCTAGTACAGTATTCTGGGACGCCAGTAACTCTCACGCTTTCTTTTAATGATACAGAGGCAACAGCTCTTCTTTCTTTAGAGAAAGGGAACAACTCTGAGCAATAGAGGTGAATGCAGAGCTTCTGCTGGTGTGCCACAACCAGCTAGTGCACAGGCAGACACAGGCTTCTGCCTCAAAGGAACGTGGCACTAAGGCACGCAGCAGGCAATACCAGCTCACTCGCATTGGTTCACTTACCTCTATTTCTCTGTTATGAATGAAAGCACATTCAGAGTGCCACGGGGGATCCAAAACAGCCGCAACTACCACCAGCCTACCAGGAATGGGGGTTTTTAAAATGATAAAGTCTTTCTCCTTGTCTGTTAACTCTGAGAAGGGCTTGCTTCAGTTTTACCTAAGGGCAAGACTCCACAAATCTTTCCACTGGAAGAACAATTTGAGATGTTCCTACCCCCTCAGTTGTGCCGATTCAGCTATTCGACAGCTATCCTACACACCGCAAGTGTGAAATGATGTTACTTTAGAGCATCCCACAAGAGGTACGTGCTTTGTTTTGAAACAGGAACAAAACCACAAAAGCACCACTTTGGAGGTCACACTGAAGTCTTCATAACCAGAATACCGTCAAAAAGCCACAGAACACTTTTCTGTATTTACAAGACACCTTTGCACATCCTCAATAAGCCTACAACAATCATGCCAAAATCCTCCTATACAACTATCACATTGCTGTGGGAGTGGGATAAGAAAAGAAAGAAAAACACTGAGGAAATCACCTGTGAAAACAAGAACAGTTATTCATATGAAGACACACTAATAAAACTTTGGCTATTGTATGTACATAGCAAGCTATGTAAGAAGCTTCCATAAAGTCCTTCTGTGGATCATGTTTAAGGAACTACCACTGTGATAAAAGTACATGTAAATATTTGCTTTCCACCTCAAAAAAACCCCAAACACACACACACACACACACAATGGAGCCGACAACTTGCTAAGTTTGCACATTACTTTGACACGTACAAAAACAAAAGCAGGTTTCAAAATGATTGACCTTTAACTGACTGGCCCATAAGCTCTCGATCATGTAAGAGTTTACACTATTTCTAACAAATGCAACAAGACAGGACTGCTGATCTATTAGTGTAAATTAACCTGGAGGAAGGTACAGACTCACACTACAGTTATCACTCCTGAATTTATATTGCAGAAGTGATTTACATGGCTCAGGATATTAAGAGAAAGGCTCATCCTATTATATTTGAAGGCAAAACCTCTAGTGAGCCATATGCCACTGAAGCGAGCCTTCCCAGGGCTGAAGTATAATTTTAAAACTTAGCTCTTAAGTTTTCTGGTATTCTTTGGTATTCTGATCTTTCACGCTTCCCGATCTGACTGTTTTAATAAAGGCAAAACTCAATGTCATTTCTGCTTTCAAGAACATTTAAACTACTTCCTATTACTTTTTTTTCCATAAGGCAATACTGAACTCTATGCAAAAAATTTAACCCGAGTTATCTCACACTGCAAGCCACAATCCAGTAATCTGCTGAAGTGTTTTGGCACGGGACATTATCTTAAAATTAGGACATGGACAAGAAGGATGTTCTCCGTAATAAGCACTAGGATCACACCTCTGAGAAGTTCTCAGTCCAACAACAAAGGAACACCCAAGTATTGAATTCCCTGTGTCTGTGAAGAATTTGCAAAACGTAATGCCAGAATTGGAGCCTCTACAGGAACTCAGGAGAACAAGGACACACAGAGAAACAAATAAAAATAGTTTCACCTGCCTGTCTGAACAGGCTTGAATTTGATCCTGCCGCAGAACTTGAGTGCAGGGTTGTCTGTATTTTCATTTGAAAACTAGGACTCCTCCCCACGCTCCACCTAAGTATTACAGAGGGCCTGGGTTACCCATTAATTGCATGCGTTACAGAAGAAATTTATACACAAGTAAAACATATTGGCATCACAACGGGCCATTTTTTACAAATACTTGCACAAGAGTTTTCTTCCTTCTACAGATGAGAACAAATCGGTGTGTCAAATCCTTGCACTTGCAAGTAAAGAATGCTAAGTAAAATAAGGTAGTTAATTAAACTAGCCTGACTTGGAAAGGGAATGAATTCTAAGGTTTTTCAATTGATTTCCAAATTCCAACTAGCTTGGGACCAAAGAAAACCCCACAAAAGTGAAGAAAAAACAAAACAAAAAACAACCCACAGCTGGCTGATTAAGTCCTGGCTCTCCTGCACGATTTTCTCACTAAGGATCTCCACAGGTATCTTGTAAATAGTGTGTTTTGAGGGGCTGGTTGATGGTATTCTGGTTATTAAAACCTGATACCTATCCACACTCAAAGCCCCAAAGTGCTGAAGAGGCAAAGTGCATTACTACCGAGTATTAATTACACAACCTTCACATCCAGCATGCTGGCTCTCAGAATGCAATAATGTTGTCCGCAGTGACCCCAAACAAGGTTTGGGAGTAACTCAAATTAGCCTTTCCATTTCCCTTTTCACTTTAAGGAAGAGTCCTGCCTCGAAGCAACATGGTTCTCTAGATCACAAGGTAGGAGGAACGGGGTAGCTGTAAAAAAAAACTTAAAATGTTTCAATTATCTACCATTTCACCAATAAAAATGGCTTCACAGATTATGGTTCAATTATGAAACTGGAAAAAATGTACTGAATATGCATGTTTTCATTTTACGTGACTAATATTTTAAGGTCTAATGCATCAAATGACCTTTGCTCATGAATATTTAAATGAAGCACAGAAAACAGCTAGTTTTAGAAAGTCTGCCAAATTCAGCTACCTGTTCTACAGTCATGCAACAAAAAAAGACCCTCCCTAACTAAAAATATCAAGGTGAAAGACTTTCAGGAACTAATACGTCCTCCTCCATATCTCTCAGCGTGACTGCCAGCACTGACCAGGAGGGCACTGAACTCCAAATGAAAACTTCATTTCCTTCCTAAGGGTTACAATGACAAATGTGGCACCAAATCCCAACAGCCAAACGAAGGAACAGGGGTTGAAATGGACCTGGAACATTAAGCGAATAATCATCTCAATGAGCTGAGATATATATATGTTGCATTGTGCCTTCCATGATCTTTATTTCTATCTGGTATAATTAACAATAAATCATTCTGGGGGCTGCAGCATCTGTTACTACACAAATAAAACACTGGCAAAGGAGTTTGTCAAGACTAATTTATATGAAGTGCTGCTCTGAAGTTTATTGGATTTCCATAATAAGAAATCATACCATATCACTTTTTTTTACATTTATCTTCTGGGTTGCACATGATAATTTCTAAACAAAAACCCAGGGTAAGATTCTCACAAATTATTTATCAGATAAATCTGATATGTTTTAAATAGATGGTGAACAGAAAGATTAAAAGGGCATCATTTTGTCAAATCACCTACCTCAACTGTTTTAAGATAGTCAAAAAAGTAGGCTCTCAGAAATAAGTCAAAATTTCTTAAAATACCCCATCTGACAGAACTATTATTCATAAGAAAACACTTTTCTAGAAGAATTCAAAGTGAACAAGGAAAGTATCTTCACTGGTTTCTAAATCTGCGATGAACAGTATTAGTACACAGAGTAGATTTCTGAAGCATGTCTAAATCAAACATCGCCAAAGCCTAAGGACCTTTCAAGAGTCATTAGGGTCAAACCTTGCAGATTGTATTTTCTTGGAAGTTCAACAGTCCATGTTCAGGCAGATTATTTAACGGGAATTACACTGTGTCAATACAGGGTTGAAAACCAGCCTAGCGAGAGCAGAGGACTGGCACCACAATACCTACAGAAGAGAAACTTCAGCAAAGCTCAAGTTAATGAGGTGATTACAAGAACACCACAGGGTAAGTCTTACTGCAACACATTACAATGTCATATTGAGGGGAAAGGGAAGTCATGACAACAGCAGTCAAAAATATTACACACAAACAAGATTTCCAAGAGGATAAATTGAAGAGTTTGTATAGTGCTTTTATTTCAGAAGTGTGAAACCCTCCCCCATTCAGAAAATGAACCAGCAGCGATTTTCTAAGCTAGATGTGCACTAGAAATACAAAGAGAATAGAATCAGAAGAACAAAAATCAAAATACTTTGGGACTAATCTAAGTCTCAGAAGCAAGAAGTCTGCAAGTGCAACCACAGGCTCCTTAGACACCCAAGTGATTAAAGGGGGTAATTAAAGTAGATAGTGAAGCAGTGAAGTTAAATGAATTTTCTGCGTTAGTCTTTTATTATACATGACAAGGGGAAAGAAATTCCAATTCCAAAAGCTCTCTGGTGATTATTGGCCTTAACAGAGATTTGAGTCTCTAACAAGGATCTTAGGGAACAACTTCGAAAACTCTACAGAGTGGTAAGCCCCCAGAATCAGATGGCATCCATCTCAAGAGGAAAGAAGAAATTAAAATGTAAAACAGGTAAGAAACTGAAGTGGATGTGCGATACAGACTTAACTGCAGTTCTTATCAAACAGTATAAAAAAAATATCTTTAACACACTGGCTATCTTGGGAAAGGAACCAAAGGGCTGAGATTCATAGGTTCTCCTCAGTTCTGAAGTGCACTGTGAAGCACTGAGAAGTAACACTCGGCTTGTCAGCCGTAAAACTGAGAACAACAAGGAAGTATTTAATTTGGGTGCAGAATCTGATCTTGGATTTCAGCTGGTTACACATGCGAGTGTATAAACCACATTTAAACAATTTTTCAGATCAAGAATGAAAGTTTTGTTGCTGTTTATTTAGTACGTGTGACAGGGGCACATTTTAGATCTTAATCCCGTTTTACTCCTGCCTGTTACAGGAAACAAGACAAAAACTGACACACCCTGTGAAACACACGTGATCGAACAGAAGCGGAAATAAAACAAAACACCAACGCGAGTGGTTTTGGTAAGCTAATGTTACAGAACGAACCTTTTTCGTGTTAAGAATACAGGAATTTTAACTTGTTTAGATATAAAGTCATATATACCTAATCACGGAGCAGTCACAAACCAGATTGAGCTTCTTTTTAACATCCTGAAGTATTTAAAAGCTTCATGTAATGAGATGCTTTATGACAATGAAGAATCAGTTAAGCGTATTTAATGTGATTAATTTGATAAAGTCAGTTCCACTCACTTTAATAAAACAACCAAATAACACGCTCAGGATACTTCCTCTAAACAGATAATCTGTCCTCTGTGGCAGGGATAACTGCTCAGTTTCTGATGCGTATCACAACCATCTACAAGGTTCAAAAAATTGTATAAATAAACGGTTAAAAGCTATGCAACTGTAAATAATTGTAACAAGCAGAGGCAGACATAACACTGTGGTCCTTAAGTGATATTTAACAGCCAGCTTGCAGGAGTACAACATTGTAAGTTGTTTCTTGTTAGTATCACTAATTGTTTTATTTTACTGAGTAAAAACAAATTCCTTGAGCCACAGGCGCTGTGAACAAAGAATGCACGGGTCACTGTAGATAGTTACGGTGCTGGACACAGACAGAATATGCTTAAAACTACTTTTAGGACAGAAGACCTTTAAAAATGAAATCTGAAGCTACCCACTGCATCCTCCCTCAGCAGTTTCACAAAAAACATGCTCAACTGACCTTGCTCCCAGCTTCCAGTCCTACCAGCTGTCCATTTCTATTGTGACTGCCCCTAAAACATACTGCTGATTTATCTAGAAACTCATTCAGCAAAGGGTACATCCTAGCCTTTCCACAGCCTTCACAAGCACATGTGATTAGAATGTAGCCAATAACCATGAAGGACAGAACTAAACTGTTCCTACCTCCATGATACAGTTTATGGATGAGAGGTGACATAAGAAAAGGAAGAATGAAAACTGTTTATTGGTAGAGTCAGCAGATCTGTCTGTGTGTTCCTTCAGAGTAACATATGACCAGTTACAAACAATTCCTTTTATTCTATTTCAGGAAGGAAGCACCTAAGTCACAACAAAGGTCAGCTTAGAGTCACTACCACCACAGTTATCCAAAAGCTGCAGACAGGGCTCTGGAGAAACAAACAACTACAGATTTCACTATGTCACCAAAAAAACAAGGAATGACAGACAAGTTTCTTCAGCTTGAGCTTAAATATACGATTCACGTGTCATGATTTGCCCCCCACCCTCCTCAACACAGTTAATTGTTGGGGCTGCACTGAAACTGTGCGAGCATCTCAACGTACACTCACAGCTACGTAACTCTTCAGTAATGCTTTATTTATGCACATTACATTTACACAAGAGATAACTGGACACGCATGCACCCAATATAAATGATAATGAAGACTGGATCAGGAGCAGGACAAATTCCAGACAGTCATTACCACATACATGACACCATACAACTGACAGCATTATGAAGCTTTCTTCTAGGAAATAACTATTGGCTTCCTACAGCTAGAAGCTAGCTGGACTGAATGAACGGACCACCAGCCAGGTCAGGCATCAGCTAAGTAGCAATTCCAGCTGGTGTACCTGACTTGAGCGGCTTCCCGCACAGAATATTCACCAGCTGTCATCTTTAAGGCATCACCCAAAAGTTTATCACTGAAGTTCTCTAGGTTAGATTTTTCGAAAACTAGTTGGCATTTAAAAGGAAGTTATGACATCCTAAACTACTGTCCTACTCATATTGTGATGCCAAAATCTGTTTCACCTGCTAAATATCTTATGCATTATATGCTTGAAGCAGTCCAGAACTAAATGGAAAGGCTGTTCTTCCACACAGTAGTTCCGTGTACTTACTGTATTGAGTGCATTAAGCGTAGTGTCGTCACGAGAGGCTGCAACACAACCATCTTCTGTGGATCCTCCATCACACATGCCTGCAAAAGCTGCCATGCTCCTTTATAGTTTGAGGAGAAAAAAGTTTAAATTCTTCAGGTAGTTTGACGCGCACATCATGCAATACACAAATAGTATAATACACCTCAAATCACAAATTTCAGGGCCTTGAGATACTGTGGAAACAAGTAAAATAAGGCACCACAAACACTGCTGTTTGTTATGCAAGCCTGAGTCACCTCAGCATATGGAATAATTAATTCAAAATCCAATTTAAGTGGATTTCATCAAAAATCTGCACTGCAGTCGTACCAAAGCCTGACCAGGATTATGGAAGATATAACCTCCATACACGAGGACAGAATCTCACCAGAGACAGCAAACCTGTTGTCATCTTATGTGTTAGAAAAGCTACTTAAGTTGCAGATTCCCCCCATATCTAAACTCTTGCAAACTGCAAGTAATTTACTCATAGCCTGAATCATTACGAGGCCCACCAGAGCATCTGATTAAGCTACCAGAGAACTGCATGAAACTGAAATGCAAACTAGAGCTCAAAAAACATTGAGTCTCTGAAGGAATCCTGTGCTATCACACCTATTCCACTTAAAGCAGTTACTTCCCCTGTTATACGACATACACCCAACGCTCTTCCTATCATGCTAGCACATTCTGCTGGCTTTGCATTTTAAATCCAAAAGCCAAAGCCAAAGGAAAGAGTCGGCCCAACATCAAATCAGAACATTCTTCTCTCAAACTAAATGTTTCAGCTTATGCAGCTGACATCCACGCTACACCGAAACAGAACAGAAAGGAGTGACCGCAGCCCGCGTGGCAGGCTACGTGTCCGCTACAACATTCTAAAGACATCGGTAGTGTCTTGGCTGAAATTACCTCGCTGCCCTGAGGTACATAAGTAAGTCACAGTCATTGACTCCTGGCATCCACACAAGTTCTTCATGCTGTGTCACTGTGTCACCATCTGGGGAAGGAAACGGCTGCAGATCAGGAAGCTTAGCCTGGAAAAAATGAAGAGTTCATACAGACATTACAGTTGTTAACAGCGTTAGGAGGATGCACAAGTGCTATTTATACTGAAGTTTGTAAATTCTCTGGAATACTATGATCTCATAGATGGAAGATATTCAGACAACAGGTGGTGAAGCTGTTTGAGCCAAGTTTCAGAAGTTTGAGGAAACTAGGTCATCGAGCTCTTCACTTGATCCCGCGTTCCTCCTTTTAGAAGAGCAGTTCATTTTGTGATAATTGTGCAGGGTTAACGCCACCTCTCAGTCCACCACCAGTGAAGCCCTTCTGCACACAGACCAAGTGCAAGCGTGTCTACAGAACCATTACAGCTTGAAAGTAAACCGTTTTGTACTGCACACGTAGTCCTCCATTGCACAGAAGTCAAACACTGTTGGACAATTTACCTTCAGAGAGACAGTTTTCATTTCTCACAAAGATGCTGCTACGACTCCTGCGTGCTAGGCTAAAACACAGTCATATAACACACCAGTAAGAAAGAAGGCTACTGCATGTGTACCATTTTAAATCAATTTTAAAACCTACACATTTGACACTAAGTTCAAAATTAAGTCCTCAGTAATCATTAAAACTCTGAAGAGAAACAAAGACATTTCCTGAAAGTGAGCTAGCTCAATGAAATGAACTCTGCCACTAACTAAGTATTACACTGCATCCAGAGACCCAATTAGCATCTTTAGTCATCTACTGCTACGGGATGAGATAGCTAAGAGCCTCTTCAGAAACAGCTTTTAAGCCCTGTAATTACCTCCTATACTTACAACACTAAACATATTTGAGAGGCAACATTTATACATAACCAGTAATTACAAGTCACCAGTTCAGATGTCTTTCATGTTCTGCTCTTTAATCTGTACTTTATTTTACGTCTTGCCTGGGAAAATGGGCATGTCATTGAATTTCTCCTCTGGAAAAGGATAAGCAAGCATTATACCAAGATGAGGTATCTATGAGACCTACGCATTTTAGCAACCAGAGTGCTTTCACAAATTAATGCTCATCTGTATGTACCCTAGGAACATGCTTAATGACTACAGTTACTCCTAAGAGCAACTGCCTCTTGAACACCTCTGGTCATTAATTTGTTAGTCAAAAGTTTTCACAGAAGGACATTTAGTAGAGACTTACTCTCCTGCTCCTATGCACATACATTTTGAGGTCTGCTATTCTACAAAACGTTTATCTTCACTTGTGCCCCTACTTTCTATTGTGATACAAGCAGTAGTTTGAGGTATCTGTGCACAAAGTATGAAAACAAACTCAACAGTCCCCTAGCGTCTGTAACACGCAGAATTTAAGGAAAATGAAGGCAACAGATACTCATCAGAAACCTCTATCGAGATCTCAGGGTTGTTTCTTAGTAAGGTGGGTGGAGGAAAGCGTACCCGTCCCCTGAGTTAACAAAGCCTAGTGTGTAAAGGAGACTATTTTTACACTTTCCACAGCTTGAATCACACTGCAGAACAGAAAGCAGTTAAGTATCATCTTCAATCTGACTTCCTACTGTGGCCTACAATCACCCATTCATGTATCTTAAGATTATGCCTTATACTAATTAACAGGATGAGAATATATCCTCTTAGTGATGACTTTCGTCAGAAACACAGATGCTCAGCAAATGAGTGAAAGAACAATGGAAGTTTAAAATATTAAGCAAGCAAAAATGAACAGTGTTCTAAAATCAGCAGACCTTCTTCCTATTTTCCCATCCATAAATGCATCTGGTAATTATACCTTATGGCACAGGTGACTAATACATGGCAAAATATTAATGACAATTTGAGATGAAAGTTGTCTCGAAGGTATCATTTACAGTACTCTTATTATGACTAGTGAAAAGAATACTGCAGGTTTAATCACCAAGGACTTTTTTCCTCTAAATGCACAACATCCTTAAGAATATTAGATAGGTTCCAGAAATGTTTACTCTCACTAGTTATTAAAGAAGAGTTTAAAAAGAGTCTGAATGAATATTCATCACTTGGATGCAAAAATCCAGCACTTGGGACAGTACGAAGTCAATTCTACAGGTGAAGGAGAGAACTCGATTCCTAGTGACAGTCTGGCCTTATAAACCACAGTAAGTTGTATGTTAATGCTCTTGAAGAACAGATTATGCTCAATGCTCATGACGGATTTACCTCAAATTAGAACTCACATCTAGAGTCTTAACCTTATTCTGCCTCCCAGTGCCGGAACACCTTCAGCATGCTTCCTCAATTGCTATTTTAATAAACCAAACGACTTAAGGCACCGCTCTTAAGAACTTACAGTTCTTATTGCTTCTAATACAACTGAGGTCTCCCTATCTTTAAAATCAAAACTTATCCTCTCTACAGCATCAGAAAGTGAAAAGGAAGCCTGCATAAAAAGCTTCCTGGGAAACACAAATAAGATATTACAATTGTAACATGACTTCTGTAGACCACGGACAAAAGGGATATTTCCATAATCATCCAGAATTACTGTGCCTCCTAGTGAAAAAGAATTTAAATTGCTTTGTATGAAAATTATGCAGATAAAAAGGGGGAGGACCAGCTAACCTCTTGAACGGCAGGGGAAGAGCACGTTGGTGATGTTGGCACAGGGCAACACCGGAAAAGCGTATTTAGCAAGAAGTATATCCCAAACAGCTGCCAAAACTGCTCCAATTAGAAATACCAAATTAATTTTTAAGACGACTGTTGAATTACTGAGTACACAGCGGTCACCCTGACTTTTAAGCGAAGTGCCACAGTTGGCCAAACTCATCTAACACACAAAAACAAGAAGAGAAGATGTGGAGACTTCAGGGTAAACACAAGTCAATGAGGAAATGCAAAGCCACAGACACGACACCAGACAGAGCACAGTCAGAGACGAACACAAAAGGGAAAGCAGGTTTACAGTGAGTTCTGCATTAATGACAGCTATGTTAGACATGCTTAAAAGCACTGCATCGTGTGTTAAAAGATGAATATGTACATAAATATCCATGTATATCTCAACACAGTTGCTGTACAGGAAAGAAACCTTTCTTTCTCAGGTTTAAAGTCTTCTCATCCTTCTAATTTTGTAATGTTGTTATTGGAAGACTGCCGTCTTCTTTTTTTAATAGATCTCCACTTCTAATAGATCTCCATTTTGTTTAAAAACATAGATTCATGGAAAGGACTAACTGTTACAAGGCAACATACTATCAACTTGACAATTAGCACTATGTAAATTAAAATCAAAAGATCTACTTTCAATACAACTAGAAAACATGAAATTAAATTTTTATAGTTTGTTGAAAACATTGCTTGGTGAAAGCCAACTGAGAACACATTCATTTTCGACTCCAGAAGGCACCCAATAATAGCTGAGATTTTTCCTTCTTTTCCTGTAGTTATTCATATTCCTTCAGTCTTATTCTAGAATTAACCCACTAGCACTTCTGCTAGTACAAATCATTAACATATCAACATTTGACATAGAAAAATCTCATTAACTGAGCCAAAGAATTCTAAAGAACTCATTGGATTTGAATGCACACAATTTTAAAGAACTGTCCTCTGAATGCTCAAGTGGCGAAAGCATGCCCTCTGGATATTAGAATACAAACAAAATCCCTTACCTGATGGCTGGGTCCAACTCTGATTTCACCCTGGGTACTGTTTAGCCTCCTAATATATAAAGAAAAAAAAACAGTAATGAGAGAACTACAATTAAAGACATTCAGGATCATATTCTGTATTTTTTGTCATTGCATTTCCAATGCAAATGGAAGAGAAGCAAAAATAATACATCACTAAGTACAAAAGTGCATACTCAGGTGTATTACAGGCTACGCTGCAAATGGCAAAAACCAACAGGGCAAGTCTGGAACTCTCAGTCAAGCTGCTGAAGTCAAGAAGAGGATCAGTGGGATCTGTCCTCACAGCAGCAAGAAAGCGCTGAGCAGCTGATAATGGGACAAACATCCTCCGACTTTTTGACACTCGGGTTTCACGCAATCCAGAAGTAGCACTGACGTCTGATCAAGACCCTTTAAAAGCCTCTACGGTTCTCTACAGCTGAGAGCCACCTCAAAAGCCTCCCATGCAGAGAACCACCTTCCAAGAAGCACCTGACTTCCACTGGTGCAATGTTCCTTCAACTGTGTATTTCAACACCAAACCCAAACCAATGCAGACCCCATGCTAAGCACTATGCTACAGATTAATACACAGGATATGCCACGTTCCTCATTAACATCTTCGTGGTCATTTTCACGTTGAAAGAGAAAGGATCTTAAATAAAAATATTTGGGGTACGAATCTTTCAAGAACAGAGCCTTGCGTTACCAGAATTGGCAACACTAATTCCTCTTTTTCCAGACAGAGTTCATGGAAAACCATTCAAGTTACTTTCGATCACACATGCAAAGTTATCTGGCTCTTGTTTTAAGAAGTCAAAATTATTATTGCTGCTGTTATTAATTCACTTGCTAAAGTCACAGGACTCAGAAGCATGGAAAATCTAAAAAGCAGTAAAAACATGCCTTGTAGCATTTGTAGAAGTGAATTTAATTCAGTTCATCCAAAAAGGACTTCCCTTCTACATAATACACTTGGCCTTCGTATTTTTCCACTATTTTGAAGATACTTATATAAAAAACTTCAAGTTCCAAATGAACTGTCTTCCGTGTAGCGAGAATTATCCTCTGAAGGGCTCTGTGCTGCTCACACCATTGGCTGGAGTTACTCAAACATCACATTATAAGTTAGAAGAAAAACTGTTTTTTCATGTTGCATAGAATTACCCTGGCAACAACAGAAGTTAAAGGCATGCCAATATAAACCAGAATAACACAGCTGACAGGACAGAACTTATTTTTTCTCCCTAAATTTTCAATATACTAACAGTAAATAAAACTTTATCATTGAAGAGCACCTCTGTCACTTATTCTTTACTAAATATGTTGCAGTATAAGCAACAAGAAGGCACAGGAACAAAACTATTTACTGGAAGTACTGATTTCGCAAGAACTAAAGCTGAACTCATGGGACCTCTCTGCTGCAATCTCACATACCCAGCTCTTGTCAAGAGCCAGATCACTGCAGTCCATTAAGGCACTTGCGCCTCAACGTTGGTATTTGGGATACTGAATGCAGCTACAGTCTGAAAATTCAACGGCCCTCCAAGACTCCTGTAAAACAGCATTAAAGAACACAGCCCACTCCAAGGCAATTCAATACCCTTAAGCTCCACGTTCTTTTCCTATAAATTGTTCTTACTTAAACAGACATCTTTTATTTATATTCTGCGTATTACATTAAAAGGACAACAAAACTCAGAGCTGTTATAAGACAAATTTTTGAATTTAACACTTCAATGACTGCAAGAGATCTGGGTGAGTCTCAACACACTAGCAAGGAAGAGCGCAGCATCTTTAGTCTGGAAACAGCAAGCTTGGATTAATCTTGCAATTTGCTGTTACAGAAATACTATGACATCATTTTACAAGTAAGACGCCACCCTGGAGGATTTCTTATTCACCCTGCTGTGTTCACAACGATCAGAAGCAATGACTGACGAAAGGTTTCCTTTAAACTGTAAAAAGTTAAGATCACACCATAAACTGCTAGCCCTAAGCGAAACTACCAATGGATAGCCCAAACCATTAAACACCATTTGAAGTCAAACTGGTTACTGGAGGGGTTAGGGTTTTTTTTTACATGTTCATTTGCATATTTTTATGAACAGTCACCTCGAAATTTCAAAGTATGTTGCACACGTGTATTAAGTTAAACTTCACCTTACTGACCATTCTGAAATGTTATTCACTGGTGCACAGGTGGGTGAACTACAGCAGTGGATCTGAATGGGCCTTATCCAAGAGAACATGACAGGAGAACCTGTCAGACAGGAACAAACACAGGTTTTGAAATAATCAATGTCTATGCAATGCTACCTTCCTGGCAAGCAGATCCACTCTAAAATGTGTGCCAAAAGTCTCCTGAAAATAACAAGGAACATGTCAAAATGTTTTTTTCCGATGCCTGTTTTTGCAAGACACAATCTGACACTGTTCTCCTGTTTCGGGTTATGCAAAGAAATGACTGAACTAGAAAATCCATTTTATATTTACAACAAAATTATAAATTAAATACTCAGGTACATTTTTTCAGCTACAAGGTGTCAGAATTTTTCCCTGTACGGAATGAAGGGAAACTGACAACACAAAATGCTGATGCTCTTCCTTTATTCCCAGAATTCATTTGAAAGCCACACACACCTCTACTAGTCAGTGCAAGTCAAACTTAAAACATGCCTATGCAGTTTCTGCCAGCTACTTCACCTCAGCCAAAGGCTGCACAAGCAGGCTTTGTACTTAATCAGAAAATCAAGCTATTTTCTATTTCAACAGGAAAAACACACCACTCCAATATCCCCCAACTCCCAATTTTTTCAGTTGCAAATTCACTGAACAGGGTAAGTAAAGCGTTTAAGAATCAAGACTGACACTACAGGATGCTGGAGCATCCTAGAAGTAATTGCAAAGATAAAAGCAAAGCTCTGGATGGGACTTCAGCTCCTAGCTATCCGTGTGGCGGCCGCTGGGGAAGCTCAACGGGGCTATCCATCCATGATTCCTCAGGTGAAAACAAAGCACGGAGAGAAATACGTCCGCGTGCCTTTCACCACTCACTCACCATTTCCTGATCGCATTCACACCCTAAAGGTGCTCCCTCCCCCTGCCCCAAAAGGTAAGGGCTGGACTGAGTTCGGCTGCTGTGCAGGAAGCGCTTTCACACTGCACTACATCACACTTCTGGTTTTTAAAGGGCACAAAGCCGATCGCTCTGCCACGGCACTGAATCTGTTCAATAATTTTTACTGTTTCCACATCCCCAGGAACGGGTTTGCAAATGGAAAGAAAATCCTTGCTATGGAAACTAAAACGCACTGTAGATTTTTAAGCTAAATTATATTGGCGGAGAGCAATTACAATCATAATGGAACGGCTCTGTGTTTATTCTATGGGAAAGAAAAAAAGAGGACCCAACACCGTATATGAAATCTGACACAAAAGAAACTGATGTAACAAAGCAGTATCCATAGCAACAACAACTTAATATTTCAGTCCTCTTCAGCTGCAGTGGATTAAATATAATGACAAGATGTTCCCTTTGAGAAGTAACCTGTTGCCATGACAACGTTGTATTCTGCAAAGTAAACAGGGGCTGGTCAGAACAGAGATGGAAGCCTGCAACTGCATATCAAAAAGGCAAGAAGCCTCTGTAGCAGAGCAGGGCAAAACAAGCACCCACTAATCCGAGAGAGGCTTGTTCCAAAGAGTTCGGAGAGAAGAGAGAGGATGTTCAGTTCAATAAAGCTTTGTCCTTTCAGTTCTAAAGCAACAGGGGAGGTTGGAGGTTCAAGGCCAAAAGCAGCACCACTGAGAGAAAGCAGTTCAGAGGTGAGGATGAGAAAGGAACAGGAGACAGCACAGGGTGGTGCAGGGCTTTAATTTATCAGCTTTAGAACGAAGGAAAGAGAGGAACGAAGGCTGGCAACAACAGTTCCTGCACGGTTTCCAATACAGACACAAGTTGAAGCCTCTCTGTTTGTCATCCACACTGCACATCAGGCTCAGAGCACGTAGGCGAAAGCTGGCACAACCGGCAGCCTTCGCCCATGAAAATAACAGAGCATTGCGAGGCCATTAGGGACTGAAACACGGCAACAAAAGAACTGCCACAAGACAGAGTCCGAGCTGCAAGGAAGTACATCAGATCAGCTTTGAGGATAACCCAGGCTCAGGACTTGCAACACCAACTGCTATTAAGGTACATACAGGATTCAAGGCTGGAAAGTCACAGCAAGACTCTCCAGAGTTTGGAGGCAACGGCAGAAGGCATTTGCAGATCTCCACGTAGCACTTCTCTGCACTGTCCTATCTTTGTTCTATGCTTGACGTGAATCCAAGTCAGTTCTTTGCTCAGCACATTTAGCGAAGATCTTTGTTAGGAAGCCAGCCTTCTGAAGGAAACTGCACACGCTGTATGCACAAGGTGGACCTTCAAGGTCAGGGATCACACGTGCAGTGTGGAATCTCAGAAAGTGCGATGCTGCTTCTTTCATGATTTCCTTTTGACTACCAAAGTTCAGCAAGAAACATGCCATACAGTAATTGCACATTTTTTTATACTGACTTACGTGCCTGAGACAGGGGTGAGGGAGGTGGTACTACTGCAGTATCACATTGAACCAACTATGTTCTTCATGAGTTCGTTTCACCCAGCAACAGACATGGTTTAATTCCATTCTGCTGTGGTCACCACGCACTGCACTTCCACGTGCTTTCTGAAACACCTGCTACTAACCAGCAACAGCTCAAAACCCATGAAAATAACTTAATGCTACCATTACATTTTAAAAAACCCACTAAAACAAAACACCACAACCCAAACGCCACACACAGGACAGCATTCTGTGCTACCCATTTAACCACTCTTGGCACAATCATTCCTGATTCTGTACACTGAGGTGATCTGTAATTAAGTTAGAGGGATGCTTCAACAGAAAAGTGTTTTTAAACCGGCCAAATCAGTCAGCCACAGACCTCTCAGTCTTTCTGATCCTCCTCAGAGGTCTCCAAAAAGGGATTTCAAAACCAACCTGCTAAAACCCACTGCCTACTGCAATATATGCACATCACTAACACAAACTGCACAGTGCAAGAGAAGTTTCAACGATTAAACTGGAAGCACTACCAGCCTAAGCAGCTCTCACCACCCTGGAATACAGCCTGTAGGAGGGGACAGGGCTCTCGAGCTGAGACCAGAAGGGGCACCAGAACAGCGGTTGCTGTGCACGCAGCCATCGCAGTGCACGGACAGATTGTCTGCTAAGGAAGTGTGCAAAAACAGTTGGAAGAGGTCATTACTCTTACACGACGAAAGGTTAAAGGAAGACAGACATAGCTTAAAGCTAGGATATGCAGGGGTTTGGGGGGTGATTTTTTTCTTTTCTTTTTTTTTTTTTTTTTAATAAGCAATTACTAGCTATAGCACTAAACAATGAATCTTATGAGATTTGGTGTTATCTACAAAGCCTAGTAAGAAAATCAATGGCTTACTAAATAAAACCAAAACCAGATTAGATACACGCATTATAGTCAGAATAGATTATTAATGGCAATCATGCAGTTTAACATTGATGTAGCCAAACAGTCACTATTATTGGCAAGATAATCAGTTACATAAATTGAAAGCGTGATACAGTAAGGCAATTCCTAGATATTTGTGATTTCTGTAAAATTAATATAAATCTGCAGCAGTTAGGAAGGAGGAAGTCTCAGGAAAACATTTTTTAAAAAATCCTTTTATGCAAATGGTCCAATATCCAAGATTTAAAAAAAGCTCTCCTGAGGCAGTTCTAAGAACATCTGGCAAGGATCATTTTGTTCCTTCTCTAGAGGGACAAAAAAGGAGAGAACAAAATTACTCTGCTCCAACTTCAGCTGGTTAAAAAGTAGTTTATCAGGGCCTGAAAGGGACTGGCATTACGTTCAAGAGAAGCATTTGGTCGGACACCATTTCATTTTATTACAAAACAAAATTCAGAACTTCCCTTGCCATGCTCCTCCCTCATCCGATGCTGTGCAGGCTGTCTGCAGAGACCTAACTATAAAAAAAAAGCTTTACATACATTTGCTCCTCTGCAGCACTGAAGTAGCCAAGATTTCACCACAGTGACACAAAACAGACTGCCCACAAACACCATAAGCCTCTGTCGTACATCCCAGCTCAATTCTTACTTTCTCCAAACATCTGCTTATGGTCACTGTTGGGAGACAGGATACCGAGGAGCCAAATGGATCCTCAGTTGGACCCCACACCACCATCCTTACGCATGGTAAGTTCTTACATTACACAGTTCAAAAATACAAAAAAAGAGACAAACAGGTTCAGGCCACTCAAGCTTTAACAAAAAAACCCCACAACTATCACAGACCTGCAAGTTAGGTGCCTAAGAAAAACGGAATTGGCTCCCCCAAACACCCAACAGCAATTCTTGCTTAAAGACAATGAGTCAGTTACACTGGTTTGTTTTCATTATATAGGTACCTATATCAATTTAGAGATTAAACAATGGCTTGTTGTCTTTTTCCAACAATTATTTCCTACATAAGAAATTTTACTTCAAGTTACCCAATTTCATGTGTCCAGCTTGCACTTGTGCCTTAAACCTTTTTTTTTTAAGCAAAATTGTAAAATCCCTTTTCTAAGTAGCATCTTAATGCTCAGAAAATATTCTTGATAATGGTCAGCCTCTAGTACGTTTAAGTTTTGTTTAAAACCTGTTGTAATTGTGTTATAATAAAAAAATAACTGCACAAGCGATTTTGTGTTCTGAGTGAAAAATCAAATCTGTATTTCAGGCCAATGAACTTACACAGGAACGTTTAGTGATTGCTCAATCTAGAGCAGGAACGAATAAACATGTACTAACATTTGCATCTTCAGTACAAGCTCCAACCTGCTGATGGACTGCGGAGTCAGAATTTTAAGGAAGTGGAGGACTCTGGTTCTACACCCATGCTGCTGTTTGGAGAAGGAAGTACTTGCAGAAGTTTGAGTCAGACAGGGAAACTTTTTCAAGATAATATTATTTTTCATCAGGATTATACATTAAAAAAACCCCTATACAGTCCTTAGAAGTATTGTCCCCTACTCAAAAGGCAGGATGGAAGTGATGATAATACAGCCACTCCGAGACACGAGTTACTGCAAAGGAAACAAGCATTCTCTCCACACAGGAATTACCTGTGTGGGTAATATTTCGCTTCTAGATTTTGTTGATCACCTCTCTAATTGCTTTCCAGTATTTGTTTACCTTACCAGTACTTGGATCACAGGTTCAATAAATGAATTACAGGAAACCTTCGCATGATGCAGCTTTTTATCTGGTCTACATGCGATTTTAATAGAACCAGAACGTTACTTATTTACAAGCAACACCTACACTGATTAGTAAATACGTAAATGAATTCAGCACGGAACTACGTTGCTTTAAGTGTTTATCCTGTATAGTTCCTAACATGGCCAGGCAATACCTTTGCATTCCCAGAGCAAATATTCGCTATTAAAACTGACTATATACTACATCCGCACCATTTCTTCAGCATAAGCACAGTTTATATGCAGCACAGTGGAACCAGACAACAACCTAGCAGTTAATTTTTTCCATTAAGCTTCATGAAGGGTAGATGCAATGATCTACCACACAGTCTCCTAGCTTGCCTGACAACACCTATCTCCAGCTTCCTCGAACAGCGGATACATGGAGAAGCAACAGCACGTGTTAGAGGTGATAAGCATGAAGAACGCAGAGCGTAAAACAAGCTTGAAGATGTCCCTAGTCCCACCATACACCTGGAAATACAAAGCTCTAATTAAAACAAATTACAGCCTAAAGAACTGGAAAGGAAGGAGGAAGAGGTAATCTTACTGATTTAAGTCTTGAAAAAGCTAAAATGAGCTCAGAACAAAGGGAAGTAAGACCATCAAATACTTGGCCACTATTTCTTCACCCAAAGGACAAAACACAAGCACTTCCCATAACAGATTTGTAACTTCAACCAGTTGTTTTGAGCAGAACTGTAACTCACGAGACCACCCATCAACAGGCTCTGAACCAGAGAGAATAGATCTTCTGGGCATCCAGCCTCCTTCAAACCTCACCATCAGCAGTAAGTGCATAAGCACACTCCACAGGCCGATTGAGCAGAAAGGGTCTTTTCAGCACACGAAGTATCTTGCCAGTACCACAGGTAACTTCCAGCAGACAGCCCTACTTCTCCCACTAACAAGGGGGGTGTGGGGTGTGTTGGTTTGGGTTCTTTTGGGGGGTGGGGGTTGGTTTTCTTGTTTGTTGGGGAGGGGGGAGGTTGGTTCCCTGTTGGTAGTGGTGGGGTTTTTTTAAACCCAAGCATAAGTCTTGTACACCTACGCACAAACCCAAGGAACTGCTTTCGTTATAAACTGGCTGACCAACCCCACAACTGGCAATACAGGTGAATGACATTTGTGTTGAAGCATGTGGAAAGGAAAAATTGAGATGTCAAAAACCACTGAAGGTCTGCAGCGAGAGGAGTACTGCCACAGGGAATAAAGATATCTATACATTTGCTAGCAGCAGGAACCATCTGGTTCTACACGAGCATAGCACGGACACCAGAAGCATCCTTCAAGGGGGAGTTCTGGGAGCCAATACAACCAACATCACATCCACAAGTTCTCATATGCAAGTGATTAAGTGAAGAATGCTTTATTTGGCATATTATTCCAGCAGAATTTGTTTTGCCAAATGTAATGCTTTTGTTTGACAGATTTTTTTTTACAAACTAGAGGTGTTTTCATTTTTTTTCCACCTGCGCTATTGCAAGTTAACCTTACAGTTGTTAAAAATAAGCATGACCAAATTTTCATTTGAAGTTTAGAAGTGCCATTTTTTTCAAATCTTTTTTTAAACACACGCACAAATCATCACTGAAAACCAGCACAAAGCAGACTGCTTTGTACCCTTCCCCATCCCTTAACGCGTTCTCTTCTGCTTATAAATCAACATTTAAAGCAAAGGTTAAGGTCACAAGGTGTCACCTCCCTGTATTCCTGAAGAGCAGTGTCATATTCCTGTACATATGCAAGTGGCTCCTTTATTAGGAAGAAGGCTGCTCCTGAAGCCGAGGCCTACGGAGGCACCCCTTTCAACCGCGAGGCCAGCCAGCCAGGCTGAAGTTCAAGGGAACTATGCTCTCTACGCACCAGCACGACTCTGCTTCAGCCAGCGGCATAAATGACCAGTGACCCACACTAAAGAGCTGCTCCCGATTTTTATGCTCTACAGGTATAAAACGAAGTGGAAAAGGGAATGACACTTCAGATAGCATACTGATAGGGACGTGGCACTAACACGGGCAAAACTATGCAGGCTTATTCATCATCCATGCCTCAGCTCCTGACAAGAGAAGGAAGGTAGCCCCAGTAACGCACGCTGCGCAGGTGAATGGTTGTGTGCAAAGCTAAAGGTCAACCTTCTGCTGCAAAAGTTCCAGAGATGTCACTACGAGCAGCGCACACCATCCTGTCACCTTCAAACTCAATATACTCCGGTAACTCGCAGACAAGTTACCCTGATGGAAGCACGTCCCCTCAGCAACAGACCCCACGGTGCCGCGATCCGTTCTGCAAGCCAGCGGGCAAGGCAGAGGGCCACGGCAGAACAGCACCCAGTTCTGCACGAGTTCAGACCCTGCTGCGAATGGGAGCACGCTGCAGAATCAAGTTTACTCCCACCCAACGCACCCAAGCCCTCTCAAACCCATTTATCTTCAGCAGTGACAAGTCACTGACGGCCGTCCCACAAGGACCTCAAAGCCAGTTGCAACCGTACGATCGTCACACGGCACTGCAGAGCCCGAGTCCTCGATTTTATTCAATCGGTCTAAAAATTTAAGTGCTTTGCTAGCCCGATCGAACCGATGTGGGTATTGCTGACACAGCTGTCCTGTGACAAGCATCTCAACGCCTAAGACAATATTGCTGCAGTTTAGATGCAGAAGTGTTATTTGCATGTGACTGACAAGCAAGCAAAACCATGCCGGCTGCTGAGTTGGGGTTTGGTTTTTTTTCCCTTAATACTCGAGAAGCATCAGCAGGATCGCTGCCCCTCAATCAAACCGAGAACCACCCATCCTCAGAGCAACCAATGGCTGCTGATCTACGACCCTCCCTGGAACATTATCTGAACAGTCTGTTGCAGGCCCAAACATTTCCTAATAGCCACTTCGGTCAGCCTGCGTCCTGCAGAGCGCCTCTGCAGCTCCCTCCAGACCTGCCATAAGGCTGGCACACAGGCAGCGCAACCGAAATGAAAACTGCACCACGAGGGGGGGGGAAAAAAAATAAATTAAAAAAAGAATATAAAAAAAAATAAGCCCACACAGCTTCAGCGTTTTGCTACATGCACCCCTCAGCCAGCAGATTCCCTGCTCAGTGCCCTCATGCACCGTACGAACAGCTGCACAGCAAAGCTGATGTGATTACAAGGTTCTGAGGAACATGCAATAGTAATGCAATGATTTCATAAACATTTCAGAAGTCACAAATAACAGCAAAAATCATCATTGTTTAGGGGAGGCCAGAGTGATGTAGCCTACCTGCAGGGGCTGAATGGATCATCCATGACTAGGACAGGCTCTGGTGGGTTTAGATGTATTCCTGAACCCTCTACTTAACAGCTAAAACTCTGCCTTTTCCACTCTACCAACTCAAAATGGAGGCACATGCAGTCTGAGAGACCTCAGAGAGCTTTCACTGAGCTTGTGCTATGACCTAAGCCTGCACGCAGAACGCAGAAACTTCGCCCTCGGACTGACAGGACTGAGCATGTGCTGTGACCCTCCCTCATCCACACACTGTCTTACAACGCAATCAATCTCAACCCCGCTGTTTCCGTAAATAAAGCACACTGAACAGACTCGGCAGCTTCTGCATACCAAGCTAGTGTGCAGGGAAGTGGGGCCTTAGCTAGGGGATCTGATACAGCCAACGCCTGAGCGCAGAGCGATGCAGAGCCTGGAGAGCTCTGCTCCAGCACTTGGGGTATCTTCTCCACGCGAGATGCACACCGCTTGTAAAAACACTTCTAAAAGCTTTTTGTTGTTGTTGTTGTTTCCAAGTTTGCAATTAGCTTTTAGAAAATTTACATCGATTAAAAGGCGCCGGAGGTTTTCACAGATGCAAGTGACAGAAGCCTCACATTTTAAGATACTATTTATTTATTAGGATATACTACTTAGCTATTAGGAAACGAAGCAACAAGCTGAGGACGAAACACCTTTATTCTACCTGTCAATAATACACTATATGAGGACATTTAAAGAATATGAATCCTCCGCAACAATGCCATTGCCACGCACAAGCACGTGCGAACGCAAGGTGAACCCAAGACGAGCCTTGACTCACTCACCAACCTCGATTTTTGGCGTTCCTGATAATTAATGCATTTTCAAAAAAATTCTTAGCTCCCCATTTATACAAAGGTAATAGGCCCCCCCCTACAGCACAAAATACTTCAATTAGTATACTTGCCTCCATTTTAGAGCATCTGAGATGCCTGAATTTACCGTGAGGCTAGAGAAGGATAAAAAGTTTCTCAAATTCTGAATTTTAAAAGACAGATCATGCAAAATAGACGAGGCCACGCAGCAATCCCAAATTTTCTCTTACACAATAATCCAGTGAGAAAATTTTATAACAACATAGGTGGATACACCCTTCTGGTTGCCCATATTGTCACCTCCCACCCCCTTCTTGGGAACCTTCACCAACATAGTCTGGCTCCTCCAAAGAACCTGCAATAACAATTAAAACATTCAGTAACTTCAACGTTTCAGCTACAGTGGCTCTGCTGAAACTATCTGATGCTACCAAAGCTCATCCATAAGCTGAGGGAAAGAAGCCATTCCCTACGATACAGGATGGAGGGGCCTGGCTCACGCTTGTGAAAAAATAAAAAAATACATCTAAAACCAAATGCAACCAACCACAATAAAAGCTCCTATGTTAGTTATTTTTAAAATACTACGCTATACAAGGCTATTTAATTAGAACTTACAGAAACACAATGAGGTTTCATAAACTGCTTTAAAAACAAGAGACACTAACCTACCATAACATTCTATCAGCTCACTTGGGATACAAAAATATTACAGGAAGACATGCAGAACAAGACTGCCTGACCAAGTTTTCCCAGACCACAGACTAGAAAGAGGTAACTACTCCAAATACGTTGCACAGTCTTTACCAGCTGACTGATAAAAGTACAAGGCCAAATTTCTCTCTTCGTTTCAACCACGGTTGAAATGTATTTCTGGGTGTTTTCTTGATGCTGTTCTGGATTGGGTTTTTCCTCCTCAAGTTCACAGCATGATCTCGAGAAAAAGTTCTCAGCTTTTACGCTACCCTCCAGTTCAGAGATAAATTGTGATATGGACACACAGAAATAATGTATTCCAAATTACAAAGTGTGGTGCCAGCCAGAAAGAACAACCCAAGGAAGTTATATATCCATTTATTTAAAAGCAGGTTTTGGGAGGGTTTTTTGTCTGTTTGTTTAAAATGAATCAACTGCAAGGTACTTCAACATATGACAGTTCCTACTGACATGAAGTGAGGGTGCTCAGCATCTTCTGTAATTCTTTCCCAGGACTATTAGACAGGAGTGATACAAAACAACTCTGCTGTAATTTAGTAAGACATACAGAGGCCATCTGTTTCATATCACATGGGCATACCATACAAACAGTCCCCAATCTCCCCCATCAGGAGGATTCTGGGTTGTATTTAAAATTGCTAGACCTATTTTAAAAAAAAATTAAAAAACTGGACTTGCAATATGCTGTAAGAATCGTCTTATTTAAAGTACACCACAAACCATCATAGTGTTCTACTGAGTGAAAGCGTAATAGGAACTCATTTTAAGGCTCTGATGAGAGCCATAAGGATGGATAAAGTTAGAAACCCTTGTGATCTTCTCACCCTCTATCACTGCCCTAGGCACTGTTATATGCCTAGACTGAAAATATTCTGACTGCTAAAAATTAACCAGACAAAAGGATCAAAACAAGCAAAACAGAGCTCTGCAGTCCTCTTTAGCCTCTGCTCAACATTTTGGCTGCAGATATCAATTCATCATTCAACTACATTTTTTTCTAAAGATGGACAACATTAAGAGGAAGCTTTGAAAATCCTACATAACACAGAACTCCATACTGGCTTCTTGATTTTCTAGGAATATGCACTATTCTAATCTGTTTCTAGACCTGAAACTTGTACTCCACCCACTACAATTTCCATTGAAAAGAGGAGGGGAAAAAAAAAGAAAGAAAAAGGGGGCTCGAGTCAGACTTCCATCATGAAGCCTCTTCTAGACTACATAAAATAGTAAGCCATGAAGGACACAAAAAAGAGCAAGTCGCCTTCAATTTCACTCTTGGGAACAGTCCTCTCAGACACACCAATACTCCTTTAGCTCACGACATCCCCCAGTAAGAATACTTCAGAACAAAAAGATGAAAAATAGAGGAAAAGCAAATGTTGTGGAATAAAAACCACAGACAAGATCCTGCTCTTCCCAAAACATCTACTCAGAAAATTCACCCATGGCTTGAATGTTTGGTATTATTTTGTTCTACAATGTAAAACGATGTTGTGGAAGAATAATTGTGATTCATGGCCATGAAAACCGCTTGTGGAATAGTATCCGATTGTTTCTAGTTCAAGTAAAAATTCAGCAGCACTTAAATCTATGTGTATTTGCAGATGTCAGTGTCAGACAAAACATCAGGTATTTACTATGTACTCCTGAGATTAAAGAGCTGATTGCCTAGGACATGCCATAACACTACAACAAGGCCAACACCACCAGTGGCATTTGGCACGCCTGCATCCTTGACTAAGACAGTTCAAAGTTGCTTCTGTAAGTCCATACAGGATATCAGAGCACAAAAGGAAGGACTGGAAGAAGTCCTTGCCAGAACCAGCTTGATCTGGCACTACACTACAGATAGGGGAAGAGCTGCAGTAAATGAGTGGTAAAATGCGAGCTGGTGAAAAACGGCTGTCTGAGGTGAAGCAGCACGTTCAACAGCATTCCCCAGCCTTGCTGCCTATTTCTTCTCAGCAGGCAGAGCTGGTTTCTGACTCAAATACCAAAATCGACAGTTTAACTCAAGCTGGTGCAGTTACTCAGTTTCTGAAGTGGTACATCAGGTCTGGTTTTAATTGTCCATTAATGCTTCTTCACTGCTTTTCTATACACTTTGAAAAGCTTCTAAACTAAGTTCAGGGCCTAAACAATTCACCTAACATGTCTTCTTTGACAAAGCATTGGTCTCACCCAGCCATTTGGGTAACCCAAAGGTTTGAGTGGGATTCCATGTTAGTGGAATTAGCCAGTGTCAGAGCAGTCACTTCTCTGAGGAGACATGAAATCAATTATTTCAAAGTACTTGGCATAAAATGAATTTTCTTTCTCAGCTGGCTATACAAGCTTAACGGATGTATTCTACACTCTCAAGAGCGAGGAACATACTTCGAGTCTGCTTCCTAGCTTAACACTCTATGCAAGGTGGTAACACCCAGCCTCTAACTTTAAGATTAGTTTAGGTTTTTATTCCATGATCAGATTTTTCTCACTGATGTGAGAATTAATGAAACATAGCATGTAATCTTTTACTGAACTCTGCAGGAAAAAAAAGCACCCGCTTGATATACACTGTAAAGGAAAAAGTTAACCCGAAAGAAACAGGTTTAGAACTTCAGACCACAGAATCAGGATCGTGGTTGGTACTTCCCAAGTTAAACCTACAGTCAGCAAGCTTTCAAACAGAAAAGAAAGGACAAAGCATACTTTCCTTTAGCACTGTGTGCTCCAAGAACAAGAGGGCTTTTTGCTACACATCCACTACACTAGTGTTTCGGATGTTTTAGGGGTCTGGGATTTCTGTGGATTGTTTTGCAAATAGAACACATGAAAACATGGAAAATAGTCAGATTCCCACCACACCGAGCTGCATTTGAGAGTCCTGGAAAAGCACACGAGTATCTTATGCTGAACGCAAAATAAAACCACGCAAACAGAAATGTGTCTTTGTAGATACAATCCACAGCTCAAGCTTGTCTGGTCTAAGACGTATCCTATCACACAGTTCTACAAGTCAGTTGAGGGGGGTCACAGTGCAGTATTCAAAACCTTATCTCCAACATACTATTACTTCAAGGTGCCATGAACATTCTTCCATCTTCTTCACGTGAAACAAAACACTACATTAGAAAAGCAGATCAAGTTGAAGACAAAGTTTTGGTTTTTATAGACAAACCAACGGGTAACATGTGTTCCAGGATGACAATACTTCTAACTTCCAAAAGCAAAATAAATCTAGAATTGGGTACTCAGAGCAGCATGCATTGTAAAGCAGTAGCAAACACGGGCTAAAAATAATGAAGCAACCTAGACTCAGCTCCTTTTTCTAAACCTCCTCAAATTCCAAGACTAAATACAAGACTTGGTGAGCTAGAACTAAGAGACCCTGGCTGCAACCAAATGAAGAAAAACCCACATTTTGAGAGCCAGCTAGTAATTAGCTAATCCCTAAGTGCTATGCTTTGTCATTTCATTGATCTTTCCAGGCTCAGTCATTTTCTAATAGCTGGAAGAATTAACAGCTACTTCTACACAGAAAGCGGGTTTAAAACTGCACTGACAATTTGCATAAATGGCATTTTGTAAGAGAAATCATCCATTAAACACAGAACTTGAACACTAATACAAATAGTTCATTTAGCATTCAGACCCTCAAAACTAAAATGCATGGAAAAAAGTAACAAAGTCAAATATAGGGGTCAAGCACAGTACTGAATATCAGAGAGGTCTATGATGACAAACTTCATAAATGCCTCGCCTTGTCAGACTGCTCCAAAAAAAAATACACAAACGACGTGACAAAAACATTTTAAAGTACCGTATTCTAAAATATTACAGGATTTCATGCCCTTTTCAGAGATCTCAGCACCATACACTAGCAAGATTGCCTCCTAGGGACTTAGCACTGAGACCTGCTATGAATGTAAACTGAATCCATTCAGAGAGTTTACCTAGGCCGATACCTTGTCTCAGACGTACGGACAGTTTAAGACACTTCAGAGTAAGGTACAGAAGCCTCATAAATAGGCAATTACATACTAACATGCCCACACAGGGAGTTTCTTCCTGCCTGCGAGCAGTTAGTGGTTGGCTATGCCCTGAAGCGTAAAGATTCATATCTGCATTAAAGATAGTAAATCTACCATGTAGCAATTCAAATATTTGTTATTTATAGGCCTATCTAATCCCCACTTAAAATAATACTTTTCTCAACAACATCCCTAGAAATCAAGGTCCCCAGCTAATTAAGTTTTCAGCACTAAAAGAAACAATACAACTTTCAGTCAGCACAGACCTTGCCGAGCCCTGTAACACATTATTAACCTTTTACTCAAGTGCTCGTAGAAAAACACCCCTAGATAACAAACTCTTTAAGGCTGGTATTTGTAAGGCATTCTCTGTGTTTACAGAACTACATAAATTATAAAAGTAAGAGTCACGGTTTGGATTGGACCTGAAAAAAAATGAAGGTGCAGTCAAGTATCAGCTTTGCTTTCCAAACCCAGCTGATAAAGACTGGTCGGACAACTCCCAGGCAGATTGAAAGAACTGGGAAATGAAAGAGCATGCTGAACACACCTTCTTCAAATATGCATTAATTCCCCAAAGAAGTTCCTTCTGTACCTTTAATTTGCTCCAGGCCAGCAAAGCATAAGCTAGGAATTGTTGATATGGGACCCTATATGAGTATTTACACATGAAAGCACGAATTTCCACTTAAAAACTTTCAATTTGATTTCTTAATAAAAATGTGTACGTTTCAACGCTGCTTACTAGAAGATAGGAATGTATTTTTAAAGTATTTTCAGGGCTGTGCATTCAGCCAGTGAGGCAGCTAAGAACTTCTGCTCTTTGAACCTGTAAAAAAAGTCACAGTTTAAAAACCTGTTTTGAAGCAGTACATTATCTACCCAGAGATGCAACCTGATGTCATGATTCATTGCACAATTTTGTTTATTTAATTTTAACTTTTCTTCCCTTCAGTAGTTTCCCTGTTCCTACAGGCTCAGACCAGTGGTAAAGCTTTCCTTTAAAAGTCACTTCACTTACCTTGTCTCTGGATTATAGCCCAGTATGTAGAAAAATGAATCCACTCGAGCTTTAAACTCTCTAGCAGCAAATATGTCAGAGAAATGGGAGATGTTACACTTCCCTCTGAAAGAAAGAGGGAAAACGGTATTAGAATTCTATCTTGAATAACAGCTATTTTAATTAAGTGCCACTGTAATCTGTGTATAAGCCACAGACATCCTTGTGTTCTCATAAATGTCTAAAACGTCATAAATACAAGCCTGTTGTAACAACCACGCAGATTCTTCCCATGGTGGAAAGGGAAGAAAATTCAATTACAATGTCTCAGATGGTGTTCCACAAACATTCATTAATTCTCATTCAGCCAGCACACAGTCCTGAGGAGCCCAAATTTAATCAGACTAACAAACAATATCTACCCTAGAAATACAATCCTGAAAATGTTTTTACAGTCCTATTACACTTACGTCTTTAAGGAAGCTTCAAAAATTCTACTGTTCATATTATTTGGGAAGTCAGCTTTTAATTTGGAAAGCTAAATAAAACTTCAGTTTAATAACACTTCCAAAGCTATGCTGGTTTTAGCAAGACTGCCATTCTAACAATGCCAATTCCAAACACACAAGTTTCTTCCTTCTACTTTCATATGTAAAACACAAAGACATTTAAAAAGAAAAGAGGATTTATTAGCTTGTTTTGCAGAAGACTTAATTTTTTTAATATAGTGTGTTGATGAAGTCATTATCCTTAAGGATGAGCATGAGGACTAGCTGTAAGAAGTTGCATCTCCTTTCCTCAAGGGTTTGTCAGGCTGTTAATGTTCAACAGCTGCTCCTGTTTTGTCATTCAACTCATCCCGGTTTATTGCCACCAAGTAAATCAGATCAGAAGCAGGCAGACACAAACAGGCCAGCCGGCCAAAGAGTTCGTGCTTTTTATCTAAACCTGATTCAACGCAATAAAGAAAGCACAAGATTTTGCTCTTTTTCAGTATGCCAAGCTTTCTAGTATTAATACAGATAGCATCTCCTTTCATTTGTATTTACTGAGTAGTATTTGCTATTATAAGCAAGCTGCTATGGGGCTTATTCAACGTTGTAAAAGGGTTTGCCAGTCTTGGTTAAAACTGAATGAAAAGTGCTGTTGCCACCAGTACACCAAGATAAAGAATTATTTTGCCTGTAATAATACTGGATCTGTTTGCCTAGTCTTCTCAGCAGAGCTTAAAAGCACTGCATACTTGAAACACTGCACTAGAAAGGTGAAATGCTAAGCTTGCTTCCCTTCCCAACCTTCTCAGGGTAAAGCTCTTCAAAAAAGCTCACCAATCAACAGCCACTGAGAACTTTGCCTCGGAACACGAGCTGGCCGATACACAACATCAACTCCTACAGGTGAGGAAAACACACACCAGAAGGATGAAGGATGAATGAAGTTGCCGACTGTTTTAAGACAAAATCAATACGTCTGTCCTGCGAGCTGAGGCTGCGTAACTGTCCCTACGATTGCCTAATTCCCAGTCAACTGCCTTTCTGGCAAAGAACAAAGCAACGCTGGATATTGCACAGGTCATGCCAGGTTGTAACGGAACATGAGCAAGACCCATAATTGAGATGTCACACACAAATACTGAAAGACAAACTCGTTCGCTAGTATTTACTTTATCCCCGGTGGCTGAAGCTAGTTTCCTAGTTTAGTCATTTAGAAAGAAAGAAAACGAGAAGGGGTGTTTATGTTTCACATTAAATTCGCATTTCAAAAATATTTTAGGGAAAAAGATTTCGTTTCCTTTCAATAATTCATCTGCCAGTTAATAAGTATTTTCCAGATCAGCTCGCACTATCTATGTTCATGAAAGCAGTACATCCTGTTCACAGTATTTCAGACAAGTAGTACTAGATATTACCACAAAGATTTACCACATAGGTAAAAAGGACAAACTTTTACTACACACTTCCACAGGGATCTAACAAGTAACCTCTAGTTAAATTTTTCCACTGGTTAGAGCACGAGATTGGTAGTTACAGTCACTGGTTTCGCTTCCCAGTTTGTCACCCATTCATTGTGTGACCAGAGCCATTCGTTTGCAGAGAGCAGGGAAATAATCTCATATCACAGTACATCAGAATTTCATCTTAACCCTCTTTTCAGACATCACAATATATTCTGCCTACTCTATGTTCTCAAACTGTAAGAACGCCACGTGAAATTACCCTTATGTTCATCTTGCACACTGAAAATTACTGACACGTATTACTCACAATTTCCTAGAACAGAATCGGCAAAAATATAATCTTTACCCTGCAAAAGTATATTCTCTCCGTTATCAGCATCTTTAGATACCATCTACAAGCCTGCAAGAATTACCAAAAGTATGAGCAATCCAGAACGCAGCAAAACAACAGTGAAACCATATGCTAACAGAGAGAAACGAGTGATCTGAAAGGTGCCTAGGGTATGCACTTCCAAACCAAAAGGCAGCAGATAAAACACAGGCCAGGCTGAGGAAGTGATCAGTTCAGCCTTTCAGCAGCCTTTACTCTTTTTGGAAGGGGAGAAAAGAAGGTTATTTTTCAAGTTTGATTGGTATACATTCCATTTCACTCTTCCCTTTAAAGAAAAAAACAGAAATTATGTAGAACAGCAGTTCAGATACTCCCAGGGAAAATTCCACACGCATAGTTCAGTTTCTCTCTGTTTAAGCAGACAGTTAGATTTCCAAGACTGGTTCCATCAAGACAGCCAACCTCCTGCTAGCTTGTTTCTACGCATGCTGATTTAAAATTGGAAGGCGACCTTCTGTAACTCCGAAGAGGCACTGTGGAATTTCATGAGATTCTAGTACACCACTGGAATTTTCCGAGTTTATAAAAACGACCAATATGTAAATCAAAGCCTTCTTCCCACCCATATAACAGAAGCTGCTGCTAGTTTGTCTTGAAGTAAGTGGCTTCAGCAAAGTGACTCTGAACAAAAAAAATGTCTCCAGATGGTTCTAGTGAAACACCATCTGAGCATTATTATCAGGGAGATTATTCAATTTGCTTTTTGACAATATCCATGCATGTTTGGCACGTAGAAAACCTGCTGAAAAATAATGTCTCGCTGTTTCTATTTTAAAACATTTTAAAGTCATGGTGTATCCCCTCAGCCTAGTCAAAGGTTAGCCACTTCAGTTGAAAACTTGGCAAGTGAAGAGAGCAGCAACCTCCAGGGAAGGGCAGACAGTACAGAGAACAATACAGGGGTCCATTACCTCCTGTCTGTACAGCGAGTTTTTAATGGAGCTCTTAGCTGAGCTGCAACAATGACAAGTGCCTGGGAGAAAAAGCCTTTAGCGCAATTTAATCAGGGCAACATACTAACAGTCACTTTACTAGGACATGCTATTGTTAACAGTGAAATCAAACACTGAGGAGGGAAGGGTAGTATTTCTCCAGGAACTAGCAATAACCTGAATTGGAAGTGATGGGAAACAATATCTTCTGAGCAACATTGACTAACTGAGATTAAAATGAGATTGCAGAATTACAGCTCCTTTTTGAATGAGAACAGATAACACAAGTTAATTACTGCAGGAGATGAGGAGAAAGCTGAGCAGTATGATACACACACACCCCCACCCCACCCCCTAAAAAAAAAAAACCCAGAAAAAGCATATCTCTCTCAGTAAGGTTTTTCTCCTCCACGTCTGAGACCTCACCACATCCTCTGTCACTTACCTGAGGGCAGCAGCGTGGTAAGTGTCAACGTAATCTGAAATGAAGAGCTCTCGATTCTTGATAACTGGGTCTGTAATAACAAGCTCTCGTCCAGAGTCTGCCAGAAAGCAAAAACACAAACAGAAAACCACCAACACATTAGCTGCAGTCAGAAAGCATCTGCCATTGCCATTTTGCAGGTATTTTTTACAGGTCAAAGTCTGAGGATGTTTCTTAGATACACACTCCTCAGTGCTAAAATGACAAACACTCAGATTGTTTACATGGCCTGTAAAGTATGGAAATAACTTCATACCCACTTTTACACATGAATTCTCCCTTGCCCTATCTAGGATCTTTGCTGAAGGCAAAGAGCTTTTAAGGGTACTGGAGGACACATCCAGTGACCACTACAAGTGGTCACTCCTAGGTGAAAGTAACTAAGCAAGTTAATTTATCACTAACTTCTGGTTTCCAGGTTAAGGTTTTGGTTGTTTCGCACGTTTAATCTCAAATCTTCCACAAAACCTTGACAGTACTACCTGCTCAGTGCTCTGGCAGAGATAAATACTGATATTCATGTTGAACTACAAAAAATTCTCAGTATTAATGAAAACCTAAGACAACTTTTTCCCTTACTTCTTTAGAATACCTTTGAAGAACACAAAAAAGTACTTCCCCACGTGCACGAGTGTGATAAAAAAGCAGCCGTGTTATCAAAAACGCTCACTTTTTGACAGTGTGCCTGTAACTCCACTGTCACATCAATTAGTAAGAGAAGTACTAGATTTGTGCAGCTTTTGCTAAAAGCACACACAAAGTATCCTTAATGCCTGCAGAAAGGAGAATGTATGCTCAACTTTGTACTGCCAGACACCAAAAAGGTCCTGTGTTCTGTACTTCAAGCATCAACTTTTATCACCACAATTCACCTTGGAGTACCTTTAGAATTTTAACAGTTGCCTCAAGGAAATTTCCTGGTAAGAATAGAAGCAAATGTTATGTCTCCCCTAGAGGCAAGAGATAAATGACACTGGATTACGTACTAAAGTTTCTTCTGCTTATATTAAACCCAAGATCACACTTGTTTTTGCAAAAGAGAAAAGGGGGAAACTCAGCTACGAGTGCTTCAGTTACATCACTTACTGCAATATCGATCACAGTGAGTATTCATACGTGCAAGGCTGCATGAATGTAAAAACCGTAGTTCTCATGACACTGGCAGAATCACAAAAAATAGAAGATTCACCATTTCTTCAGACAACCTGCTCTTGAGCCAGTTCAGTATCAGTACACTGTCCAGAAGGCCGACAAAGGACCTCATGTTTTTTTCTTTTCTATTCTCTCTTTAAGGCATTAGTATAACACAGCACAGTATTTAAACTGTGCCCGAAATGCATCTGGTTATAGCTATGGTTACAGGACATACACTACTTAGAACAAACAAGGCAGGTAAGAAACACTGTCATCCATCTTCCCATATATTGTTTTCATCAACAGCCTGTGCTTTACATATCCCTATGCAGAACGTTCTTGCTTTCTGGACTGTTAAAACTTAAAATTCAGAGTACAAGTAAAGAAGGCCTCACTCTACAGAGCCTAACTTACCATTCTCATTGTGTCTGTCCTGAACCAAATGCTGATAGACTGAATCTGGGACTTCAGACTGGCGATAGTACCATTTGACATTCATAAGGAGGTGGTCCCGTTTACTCTGAAAAAGAAGGTCTAAAGGCATTACTAAAAAGGAAATCAGACCACATCCGACACAATCTTCTAAAGTATAAAATTTGTTTTCACACTGAAGAAAACCTGAGGTAAAACCCAAAACAGAGGAAAACATTTCTACGGCAATGAAACAAAGGCAATGTGCTAATGACAGATTGACTTTCAAACTAGACAAAAGCAACAAGAACCTACTGCATCACCATGCAGTTGTATCTCTACAGCTGATTAGCAAATACTAATCTACTCACTCACAAAAAACTAACCCAAGAAGAGGCAGGGATCAGAAAACGATTGGAATTTTTGGCCTCATGCAGCATAATCTTAATCTGTTAATTTCTACAAACAAGAAGCATTTATAGCTAAATACAGGAAAAAAGTCTACCAGTAGTAACATAATTCAGTGCAACCCCTCGTAACAGTCATAACGAAGAGATACCAGATTTTTTCTTCCCCAAGGACAGATGGATTCAGACATAAGCATAGATGTTCTTTATGACACTCCTTTACACAAAGCAATAGGATGCTGCACTTCAATCCCATTAATTACAGACTGACTGCTCCTGTACCTCACAAAACCAACAGCAAAATTTACACAAAACTATCTTCCTCAAGTGCTCCTTTTTCATTTGAGAATCCATCTACTGGTTTGTTCCTTCTTAGAAGGGAATTGAAGCATAAACACCACTTTTAAAAGAGAATTTTTACATCAAGTTATTACAGACTCTCTGCTTCAGTTTGTCTTTGAAACCCTTGGCAGTCAATTCTTTCTGCTGCTCCAAAACACTTAAAGAAACAGAGGAAGGCCTAAAGGGGAAATTAGCATTCTTTTGGCATGAGGCAACTGCAAGCACCGTTTGTTTTTTCTAGACTACAGTAATCTAGTCCCTTCTAAGACTGCCCTTAAAACATTTCCATTTACAAGTTAAATCACACGTTGCTGGACCAGAAAGTTCTTATCAGCTCTCCTGTTCACATCAGCCTGGTTGTTACAACAATTTCCACCCTCTCTGCTTAATAAACAACATCAAAATCTTTCCATTAAATGCACTTCTTGAAGCCTTTGATTAAAAACACATGTAATACTACAAAGAAACTGCTAGTGGCAGCATTGTGCCAGAAAAAAATTTGTTACCTAATCCAGCACTACCACATGTGCTCTATGTACCGAATGCCTCAAAAACCATTCAAGAACATACTAAGCATACTTGTGCTGTGCAGGAGAAACCTGAACCTACTTCTTTTTCTCCCCACAGTCACAGGCAACAAGCTTGTCTAATGCCTGAAAAAAATAACGAAAAGAACAAGTCTGAGACAACACTGATTTCTGCTGCCTGCTGTTCCAAAAACACGGTTGCAGGCTTTCGTGTTCTCCTGAAATAAAGATCTGTGCATCACAGCTTTTATAAATACTCTCTCTGAATTCTGAAGAAACAAAAAAAAACCAAGCAAATGTTCTGTTACCCTCTTAGTAAGAGTTCACAAATTATGTTAGTGTGAGCAAGAACTGCATGCAACGATGGGAAACGTTAACCCAGCATTTCTCTGCGTTTCTTCGTTGAGAGGAGAAAGCGCCCCTCTTGTGTTACACAAAGCCCCGAGAGCACACTCAGCATCGCTTTGTGGCACAAGAACTGCTCACTTCTATGTACAGTTTACAAGCAGCATCAAAAGGTAATGCCTTCCATCTTCTTGGTTTTTGCCACTGTGTCAGCTGTCTTTCAAACAACACAACACTCGAAGCAGGACTGTAAAGGAGGCATAAGGACATACGTACATGCAACCACGAGGGAGAACTACAAAATGAAGTGTTGAATTTCGTGGTTTCGAATAGCAAATTATGTCAGGGGGAAGAGGAGGAGGACTAGAAATCTACACTCTGCTCTGCCAGGGACGGTGCTTACAATTGCTCATCTACAAATCGAATCATCAAAAGCCTCAACAACAACCAGCGGCCAACGGAGAGATCTGAGAAAAGGAAACAAGTTACTGCGTCTTGGTAAAGATGAGAGCTAGCCATGGAGAGGACAAAGGCAGCAAATGACGAACAGATACAACCCTGTACGTAACCTCACAGCCATTCTGCCACGAGGGGAGGGGGCAGCTTGGCAGAAGGAGCTCTGAAGCGTACCAATTTTGTGTGAAGGTACATCCTTTACGTACCCATACACTGAGATTATGTTGTACAAAAGGGAGAGGTCAAAACCATCAAATGTTTTCATTGCCTTGGCATCGCACAGAGCAGCGAGTTGGGAGGTCACAGCTCTATTGCGAATCAGGCCAAAGGAGACGGTGATGCAATCACTCAACTTCCCTGTCTCAGTTCCTTATCACATCACAGAGCAGCACAGGGCTTTTAGCAGCACGGAGATACAGCCAGGCACTTACAAAGCACCAGGACACTTGGATAGGAGGAATAAGCGGTTGGGAGTGAGGTTTTTCCACTTGCTGCTATAATGGACCATCTCTATCTCCCCTCCTCCCAAAGGACCTTCCCAGTTTGTCATTCAGTCAATGCAAAGACAAGTTTTTGCTTCTTGCTATGTCCCTGTAAGCTCCACTGCAAACACCCACGTTTCCCAATATGCATTTGAAAAAGAAAAAAATGGAATAGCAGGTGATTACAAAAGAGCTTATTAGGAATATTCACACACAATGAAGGCAGTCAAAGTATTTACTAAGTTTTGCGGTATTTTACCACCTCATCACTCAAAAATCCCATACTTGAGGAAAGCATAACGTTTACATATGGTCTGGAGTTTTTTGCTAGTTCAAGCACCTTAATTTGATGGGGAGGTACCCATCTCCCATTTTGAAACTTTGTCCTCAGGCTCACAGAACGCCTTAGTTGTTCCCTTCACTGTGTTTCATTCCAGAGATTAGCAGTTACTCTGCACAGGGAAACAGAACAACAACATTTCCTCCCCTGAAATCAGATTCACAATCACGAAGAACATGGAGAATGAGATTGAATTTCAGCAGGCTGGCTGAATCTAAGAAGTTCTCAGGGAAATGATGAATTGCCCTACACTGCAACCTGCCAACAGGAATGGTATTGACTTCTTTACGTTGATCATGTAGTTGTGAGGCATTGTCAAAGGGGAAGATTACAAAGAAAAAGAAATTACAGGGGGTTTCATAACACAGAAAACTGGCTTTTCTTTCAGTACGCTTCAGAAACAAAAATAATAAAAACTACAGGGGGGAAAAAAGATGAAGAATGAATTAGAACTGAACCAGATGATAAAAACAATAGACAATCAACTCAAATGGTGTGTATACGCATAGATTCGAAGCCATGGTGTACAACAGCTTTCTATGATTTTAACCCCTAAAAACTTAATTTTATGAAACGGGCATTTTCAATGAATTATAAATGACATGAAAATATGAACGCGGCCAATGTACATATCTAAAAATTATCAGCCCCATTATATATCTTTCAGAACAGAAAGCAGCACATGCTGCCCAATGCTGACTGCTCTTCGTCGTTTGAATCGTAGAATGCACACGCATGGCACGACTCGGTGCCTCCACACAAGGAACGCAGCAACAAAAACATTGTTTACAACCAGACGTGCAAGTAACTTTACAGACAACCTCTGCACAATGACGCAACTAAAAGTATGCTGACCTACTAATAAGCTGCTATTTGTGCTCTGCTGATAGCAGTTGGGTTTGGGTTGTTGGGTTAGGTGGATGGACGATCTGATCTCCTTCCTAAATACTACTTTTTACCATTTTTTTATTGCTTCTCATCCAATTTAAAAGCTTCATCTTGAAAAGTATTTTCTGTATCTACTCTCCAACATGCATGATTCCGTGGTTTTAACCTGAGGTTTCAATCTCCCTAAAAATATAAAACGTCTGTCAATCTTGTTTTTCACATTTACATCCTTCATTGCACAGAAATTCCTACACATGCTATTTTGTCAGCCAACTTTCTAAATACGTATGTCATTTACAGAGCAGACTATACTCAGAGGTATCAAGGCGCCAACTTCTGTGGTAGACTATTTATTTTAGAACCATGTGCACACAAAAGAAGCGCCCCCTATTTCACAAAGTGTTCCTTTTATTTTTACACCTTTACCATATGAAAAGCTGCAGACACTCACATGCCAAATTCAGACTTGCAGAAATCACAGCAATGGCAAGTGCTTTAAAGTGTCTTTCTGTCAGCTCAAAAAGATTCCCTGTGCTACAAAACTCTATTCTCTCCTTAAATGAAAAGATCTTCTATTGCTGCAGTACTCAAAAAAAGTAAAAAAGTACTTATTTGGGGGTTTTGTGTTGCTGCTGGTTTGGTTTTTGTTCTTTTTAAAAAAAAGTGAATCGGTTTTGGACATTCAACAAGAATTAGATAAAAATCTGTAAATGGATTAAAGCATCCCAGTTCACAAGCATCTGGTCAACTTCTACCGAAAAATAAGCCTCTCCCTTAAAAGGAAAAAAAATAATCTTACAGGTTATCTTTAAAACTATGAACGTACTGATTTCCACAGCATTTGTGGCAATTCCAAGGTGTCAAGTTTTCTTTTAGAACGCACTTGAAAACTGCACATTACAATTCATATCTTATGAGATTCCACATTCTCTTCCCAGGGTTATGACTAACCAAATTGTGCAAAGGATCACAGATGTCCTGCAGATTCTCTCAGAGGGATTTAAGCAGTATCCTTCATTACTTGCCCTATTTAGATACCATGTTAAATCACAACTAGCTTTGGAAACAACATACCAAATGCTGGAGATGACAGATGGGCATGCTGGAGTCAGTGAATAGCAGCTATTTCAAAGAAACAAACAGCAAAATAGAAACGAGGAAAAGAACATCTTTCCTTCCAAAGGTATTTTCAACAACGAAATTTTTCTATTAGAAAAAAATAATCATGTGATTCATTCTAAGCTATCAAATACTTGGTATTATTTTAACAAGATTTTAACGATTTTAGCAGTCACTCCCCTGTTCAGAATAACCATCTTGCACACCGCAGCATAAGAAGCTCTGGCCCCACAATGCCAGTTTTCAAGTGCACGTTATTTTTAAATACTACAAATCGACCCACTCCTTCGGAGCATTGTTCGTGCCCCAAAAATGATTATTTTATTTCACACAAACAGTGCCAATGACGCTCCATGACTCAGTACCAGCCTGACTCCAACACAAGGGGTAGATCTGACTTGCTCCACTTGCTCTGCCCCACCCCTCCCTGCCATGGTACCCATATTTCTGCTCTTCCTGTAAAAGTATTTTTACACTCACTCAATTTTGACATTTACTAATATTCAAAGGAGGGAGAAAGAAAAATAAAGACTACTCCTATAGGACCCCCTGGGGAAAAAAAAAAAAAAGAAAGAGAGAGGGGACACAAATGAAACTATCCAGAAATCAGGAGCTAAAGAGATACAGCAAGGATCATTTTTCTTCCTACTCTGCAATAGCACATGCAATTTCAAGTTCTCAGGATATCTCTTTGTAGGCTGTTTCCTAATGAAATAAGAAACCCGATCAGCTGTTTGTAAGCCAAGAAAACCAGCTTGGAAACACAGAGGTTATTACTACAAATGAATGTTATTTCTGCAGCTTGATTTAGTTCAGATGCATGCATATTAACACATAATTACTTCTTGCAAACACAGAAGCACCGTCAAAAGCAAGAGCTATCAGTATTCAGCAAGAAATAAAAATGTTAAAGAGCAGCACTAAGTATGGCAGCACGCTGTTTAATCCTCTCTGCCCCTCCAACACAACAGCCCAGGAAGGCAGCCCTTTCGGTTCCTGTCCTCTTAACCTGAACCAACACAAAGCCTGCAACCTTTAAACCTGTTAGTGTTATCTAATGACTATTCCATCTACAAGAGCTTTTCTAATAGAAACATGCCTTGATGGCTTATCTCAGTGCACAAGGCAGGCCACAAAGAACCGCCGGCTTGATTGAGCGCAGCAATGGAAGGCAGGAAATGAGAAGGCTTGGTTAAGCCGCGGATAATCGATCAGTGCATTCAGTGAAGTGTGAGCTGAGCTGGGAATAAGCTGCCTGGGGTATCAAATATTGCCGTTTCCAGGGTAAAGACCCATTTCTGTGATCTATGTAGGAGAAAGCATAATTTATTGACAAAACAATATAGGATTTTTTTCACAATGTCTCATTCTTGACATTTTGTGAATGTTTACAGCGAGAATTTCTCTGGTGTCCCTTTTAGTCACAAGTTTAACCACTTAAACTCCTTTTGGAATTCATGAAGTCACCTCAGCATGCTGGAAATCAATTCAGTCTTGTGTACAAATAACTCAAGAGATGTAAAACAAGCATCACGCTCACCTTCCCCTGAATTTCAAACTTTTACACTCAGCTGCATGTGCACGTGAGCACTCGCACACCTTCAGGGCCGCACCTGTCCTGAAAACTACATAAGAAACACAGTCCTTTTGCTCAGAGTCTCTCTGCTTGGTTGAGAATATTATTTGTTCTAGATTGCTGCTACAGTTTCCGCAAAGTTTGAAGCAACAGTGTTTGCAAACGACGCCAAACTTTATACAGTACAGACAGGTACGTGTAAACAGAGTTGCTTCCTATATAAGGAGAGGGGAAAGCACACAAACCCCATAAAGATACCTGTAAATCTCAGCCTACATACACACTGATATACATATATATCAGCATACTCATATGCAAGTATAAAACAACAATCTGTTTGCGTATACCTTTAAACTTTTGAAACAACACAGCCAAAATCATGACTCAATATCTGCAAGGTCATGTTTTGCGCGCTACAGGGAGATGGCCAGATAGCCAAAACCCTAGAATCCAGCTATCAAGGCTCAAGCCTTTTTAAAAGCACTAGGTGATATGCTACTTAGCTGCATGTTAATTCACAGTAGCTGCCATATGTTGTCTCCTAGTGTGGGTGGTTTGGCATAATAGTTGCTAGACTGTCTTAAAAAAATACAGCCTTCAGATCACCAGAACTGTACTATCAAAAACTTGCTACGTTGCCGTTTTATGAACAGTGGATGTTCTGGTGGGATAGCTATTATAGGCACAAGGCAAGAACTCTATAGCATATGACAGACAAAGAATAATTATGGTAACCGAGAACTAGGGAAAGATCCATCAGAAACCACATCAAATCGCACCAAAAGACGGCACGAACCTTAGTGAGTTCAACAGTAAAGTCTCCCTCATAAGGATACAGGTTAGCACTGGATTTCGTTGTGCTTCAACTATATGCACTTCTAAGGCAAATCTCAACAAACTGAGCTATCCGAATGCATCTTCCTCTCCTCCCTCTGTCAGCTCCTCAGCTCTGCCTTCCCCTCCACACTTTTATAAAATCAACTAATATGGAATAAATGTTACCTACCAGCTCTTAATTTTATTTAGTGTCACCCAAATCTTCCCTTCCCCTCAATTTCTGCCTTCCAGTTGTCCAAACTATCTTGAAATAATTAAGCCAAAAATCAGCCCAAATCGCTCAAGAGCTGAAATGCTATTCAAAGATTTAACCAGTATGTAGACCCAGCTTCACCAGCAGACCTTCCCAGTAAAATCAGTATGAATTAGTTCTTTGTCTTTTTGCAGACACCTCAACTATTAACCCACCAAAGTAGGCAAGTGCTTGCAGATTTAAAGGTTCCAAGTCCATTGGGGTCTTTAGGTGGGAGGTGTTACACATTAGCACCTCAGTTAGGCAAATATCACTCCACAGAAATGGCCTCAATAAGGAGGAGCGCTCTGCACTCCTAAAATTGCGCTTTAGAGATAAGATTATCCTTTCCAACATACTGATAAGATTCATCCTCAAAGGACTAGTAACTTCATCTAGAATCAGATTCAGACAACAAACTCTTTCAGACACCTCTATTCCCTTCTCCTGCTACTATTTTCGCACTGTTTTCAAAACCATGTCCTCTAATTATTTGCTTCCAAATGAACTGCCATGGGGTGCTTGTCAACAATTCCCCTTGACATAGAGAGGCTGACATTGATTACGCTGAATGCCAACAACAGGGTATCAATCTGTGAATTAGGCATCCTATTAAAGAAAAAGGAAACACAAGGAACAAGTGAAAATGTATCTAGGCAAACAGTCATTCCTTCCCAAGACCTAAGCCCATATGGAACAAGTAAGACACTTGCCATGAGCCAAATAAAAATTAAGCCTGTCTTTCCTGAGTCTTGAAAAATATTCTAAAAAGCCACTGTCTAACAGTCAAACGAAATGGAGTGTTCAGGCTTTACCAGCTTTGTTAAAGAATAGGTAACTTTGAAAGTGTTTTTAGAGACATATTGCCATTAAAATTTAACATTGTCTCCTGTTTTCTACTGAGACAGAAGAACAAAGAGATGTAAAAAATAAAGTCTACTGTACAAATTACCGGCCCAAGTTAGTTTCAGAATTACATGCTTTTACATACACAAAAGAGTATGTGTAATTATATAAAAACAAGTCCAAACTAGAATTGGTCAAGACGAGACTACACTGAAATGTAGTCATTGAAAATGAAGCTACGAGGGCATCGGCCATCTGTCAAAGTAGAACTGTTTTCAACACATACAACTTCTAACCAGCCTTTGTACCCCAGCTCTGCAGATTCCTCTCCTGCAGTATCAAAAAAGGATCCATCTTTTCTCATTGGAATTCTGCTCATATTCATGCCCCAGAAAATGTGATCAATCAGCAACAAACATCATCTCTGTTTTTAAGATTACAAAAGTAGTCAACTGGGACTGAACAAGAAACTACTCTATGCAGTCTTTGCCCAAGTTATTTGTGTTTTCTCAGAAATTCCCAAGGCAATTTCCTCCTTACCTACACAGCTCAAAATCAATCCCATCTCCCCCGCTTTTAGCTGGTAGTGACACAGAAACAGGGGATCAGAAACAGCACCCTTACATCCTACAATATATCAAATATCACATATTAAATAAATATTCATTCATAGGGTTTTAACTTTTGAACCACCCAGAAAACAGAACCGAACACAGCCTCATCCAAGTTTCCAAGGAGAAAAAGAACATTACTCATTTCAGGTAATGACCATACGAGATTTCGTTATTTAAAACAAACTATAGTATTTATTCCATAAACTTTTCAGCTTTACTGGAAACAAAGCTGCTTACTGTGCCAAGATCTAGCAACTCACCTGTTTTCCTATCAGTGCAACACACTTAAGTACACTTAAAATTTCAGTGCAATTCTAAATGACAAAAGATAATTTCATCCTGTAAAAAAAGCAGTTATGCTTAAAAACCAACTGGCTTAAAATAAAACTATCACAAGATCTTTCATGAAGGTTATGGGTCATTGCTTACTACCTCATTTAATCCCTTTGTGGTATCTTTCTGCTCCGTTTCCCTTTTATGTTCTTTGAATCCCATCTGTGGTTCATGGTGTCAGTTACGCTGAGCAAAAGCATAAAGTAACCACGCTATTACAGTTTACAGCTACCCACGAACGAGACGGTTTAATTATAGCTGTCAGGGCTAGAAGACAGTGTGTCCACCCGCTTCTGCCCCCCATGAAAGCTTCTGTGGCACAAAAAGCTCTCCCCAATTGACTGCTCCACTCTTGGAGAAAATAAGCAGCTGCCTACACCAGTGGATCCAAATCAGCGAAGTGCCTACGGATCTGCTGAACCCTAGAGAGACAAACTTTGTGCTGCCTCCACAAAGGCCCGGGAGGAAAGCAGACGGACACCGTAGCCGGAGACAGTCAGTTGGTCCATCCAGGCTTGCTGTCTCCGTTTCAGCGAGCCACACGCATCACCCACGCCGCGCGGCACTGCGCTCGCGCTGAAGATCCATCACCACGCACCAAGCTACTGCATTTCCACAGGCACACGCACAGGGTACCCTCAGCCCTACTGCACAAAAATCACAGGGGAAGCAGTGGAGAGGCCACACCTCTGCTGTTATTTCTACAAGGACCGCGGAAGCCCTATAAGAAAGACGCAAACAGGGGTGAGAATTCATTAATAGGCCGTAATTAAAACCACTGCTAGAGAAAGCAATAAGCACTATTTTTGATCACAGCATCTCCATTTATGTCTGCTGCTTCTACGGACTCCACTTTGATTACAGATTATGCCTTTCCCAGAGAAGCAAATTTGGCAGCAAGCTGCTGACACAGTATTGATAGCGACCCTCCTTACCACCCGGGCTGATTAGCATTTCTATTGCTGCACTGCATGCGATACACATTGTACATCAAATACGCTCTGTGTCAGGCATAATAAGCAAACAGTTACCTAACAACTAACAGTATTACAAATGCATTTAACTAATCATTGAATATATGCTCTGGTAATTAAATTCCATTAGGGTTTTTTTTAAGCATTATCCCAAAGAAATGCAACACTGAAATGAAGATACCATTCAGACTACGCCTGACATTTGCCATTAAATGTCATTTATAGTATATAGCTCAAATCTAATTGCTGAGCACCACCAGCCACAGCATTTATCACTTTATTAAAACAAGCAGCACACAGCAGTGGGACTATTCCAAACCATCATATACAGTTTAAACAGATTTCTCACCTTTTAAATATAAATATCAAGAGGCCACATTTTCTTTAACATCTCACTAAGGGGTTTACCTTTTAACAAAGGGATACCAAGAGCTAAAGGATAAAACAATCAGGAGACAGTTTGCTCTGCAAACCCAGCACAGAGTTTGAACAGTCATATGGCTCTTAAAATATCGCCTAATCGTCAGGGGAATTTTATGACAGGAGAAATTAAAGCATCTCTGCAAGCTGGCCAGTGTTGCTAGCAAGCTGGGTTTTAAAAATATAGAAAGAAAAAAAAATACAGACTGATTGGGCAGATCCTGTGACTTGGCTATTTCACACATAAACAAGTGTTGTTCCTATGAGGAAATAAAGCGTATTTGGAAACATTTTCTTCCCAAGCATTTATTTTCCTTGTGCAGCTTCTCAGAGGATGTAAGCATTTCCTCATGAAATGGGCAGTTACTTAAACGTTTACATCCTCTAACTGCACCTAACATGCTGTGTTATAGAAAACTCTAACGTTTTAAACTAGGGGGGGGAAAAAAAAAAACAACAACTGTTTTCTACACATGTGCTTTATTTTATTAGGGTGTTCAGACACTGTCAGATAAATAGGGTTATGACACAGCCTTAATAAAAATAATACTGTCAGTAATTAATGTGAAACAAACCAGAGCAGCTAATTAAGAAAACAAAACATCAGTCTTAAAAAAAAAAGTCAAGTTGTAGAAGACAACTGTATCTTACTATACAGGGAATTTCTGATACAGATAGTAGCTGTCTGCCACGATCTCAACAGCTAGAATTAGCAACACTAGACTTTATATTTTTTCTTTGTATTTATATGTAAATCAGTATTAAATAAATATGCCCAAAACTAGGTCCACAGGCTGCAATCTAATCTAAACCTGTAGATTGGAAAGATGGCCTTCATTCACCTGGAAATAGCTAGATATTGAAAATGCTAACATCAGAAATAACTACACTGGAGAATAAAATGGATGCATTTACCTGCTATAAAAGAAAAATGCTCAAAGGAAAAGTTGTGAGAGAAGCATAAAGAAAAAAGGGAGAGGTACAAAGAGAAGGAAAAAACAAAACAAAACATTTTCTCAGGTGCTGAAAGTCATGCATAAACATACAGACAACTAAGATGAACCACAAGAAAAGGAGTTCCTAAAAGATTTTTTTTTTTTTTAACATATAGTACGCATACTGGGGACACCATCTGCACTCATTTGAATTACAATTAAATTGAATACAGACAGCCAAGGTAATACACAGTTCTAAGGCTCCTCATTTGTCTTGGGCAATATAATCATCAGTACAACGTTAACAAATGAAGCTACTAATAGCTTCTATTTAAACAAGTCAAGGTGTCAACTCAGAGATCCAGAAGTAGAATGCTTTGAGACCAACTAATAGTTCCATAAACCATTCAGTCCTCCTGCAGAATTCAAATTAATCCACCTTATTACTAAAGGCATTGGATGACTCTTCTTTGCCAGATTCAAATGCTCTTGACTCAGAAATCACCATGTGTTGCTACTGAAAGCTTATACCCTTCCCACTGTTCAGAGCACAAGGATTTACATGAAGCATATCATCATAGCAAATTCTTTTTTACAGACTTATTGAAAACAACAAGGTACCCCGATTAAGAATTCTGTGCATAACCACTACCTATAATTGCAGAAACTGGCAGGCTACCTTAAAAAAAGATTTTTCATAAAGCAAACCAAAACACGCTAACCAAGTGTTAGTAAAACTTAAGGAAGTTTGCATAAAACCTTATTTGACTGTTTCAGACCTAGCTCATTGTTTAGATTAGTTTCCTTTTACCAAATACAATCTTCTCAGCACGACTTGAACTATTTTTAAAACCGCTATGAACGTCGTTCTTCAGACTGCTTACCAGGAGTCTCACTTGGAGAAAAGAAAAAGCATTTGAGGTTACGTAATGAAACTAAAGCACTCTCCCTCTCTTTGACCCACACGTTAAGAGGCAGAAGCCTACTTAAATCAATACTGGAGCACGTATCTGAGAAGCTTGTGCAGTTGTCCTTGGCTCTGGCCATACCAGCTCTCTGACTTCTCCTTGGCACAAGCTCAGGTATTTGACTGCACAGACCTGCACAGGGCACAGACCATGTGGTCTCAAGGCTCTGAAAGCTGTGAGAATGTTGCCAGGCTGGAAGGGACCTCCTATAGCACTTGGAACCGGAGGGAGGAGGGGAGAAAAGGAGGGGAGGGGAAAAGAGTCCTAGCTCACTGGCACCCTGACCCTAAACCGTACGGAGCTACCTGAGTAGTTATTACCTAAGAAAAATGAAATATTCACACACTGACACAAGTGACACTGACAAATCTTTTCCAACACTTCACCTAGTGTAAACTATAGCACTTGTCCCACAACTGCTTTCCAACGAGCACAGTAATAAATGAATCTTTAATACAATGCGGTATTAGGTCAAATTTAAATATTTACCACACAGCGTATGTCAAACACAGGCATGCTCCAGATACTCTCCCAGCTGTTTATTTTCATGGCCCAATGTCTTTACTGACAAATAGCATCGGTTTAATCACCTCTCCACACTCAGCATCGAAAGGCAAATATCAAACACCAGCTACAGCTACCGCATTAGCCCTCTGCAGCATCCCGAACAGCCAGCATGGGGAACAGAGCGCATCCAGAGGACATGCCCTTCCTAATCAGAAGCGAAGATTATGCAGTACACAGACTTACACCAAGTCGCAGGTTACGCTCGAAGACTGCAGAGAGCACCATGACAGCTGCAGTTCCCAGATGAAAGATTTATGATATTTTACCACAGTTAATGTAATTTTGCACTTCAGAGTGTGAAGTTTTTAGCTTAAAGGTCCAAACTATTCCAAAACTCAAACAGCTGATATTGAAAGCATGTTCTGAGAGCTCAGAAAAGCACACAGAAACAGCATCTGAACACAATTTTCAGGTATTTCCTTACAAATTTGCCTCAGCTAATGCAGAGAAGCACTCAACCACAGACCATACTGGCGATCTTAATCTTCTTTGATCATGAGCACAGCACAGGGAGCCAGAATTCCTAGGTTTACGAACAATTTTGCAATACAAATATGCGAAACACTACAACACATCAGAACCAAAAAACTAACATCAAATAATAGCTTCCCTTTTTGAAAACCTATTTCTCAATCGTTTCACAACAGACTTTCTGAAGAGCATCCAAGGGAATAGCTTTCTGCAGATTTCTTGACATACATTGCCTGCATTGTGTGATATTATATATTACGCACCTTCTGCCTCACTAGGTCCTAAGGTTCAGGCACATCAAAGCATCCAGTTGCCTTTTTTTGTCTTTTTCTTTTTTAAAAAAACATGAAGAATATGAAAGCACATATTGAAGCTGGTACTTGTTAGCAGACCCATTTTCATCTCTTTAAACTCAAAGAGAGTAATTCCCTTGAAAACTGTCACAGCATTTTTGCAATCCATAAAGAGGAAGTTCAACAGCCTTAGGTCACTAATCATAACTGCAGTAGATACAGAGCATAAATTATGCCTTTCTATTTCACAGTAGTGAATCATGTATATTCTTCTATCTTATTTACTTGATTCTTTCTATAAATCGAATATTCTACACGTTCGTAGCCAGTGGGGTGTAAACAGCTGCAACTCCTTTCTCTAAAGCGATATTCCTAGCATTAACACTCCACCTCCCTCCCTTTCTGCAAGGTTATGTGAAAGCCTCATCTTAACCATTCTTAACCACCTCTTATTTTCCTTTTCAATTTACAATGTACGTACAGGTGCCACATTTATTGCTGTGTCTACTGCACAGTTAGTGTAAACAAATGGGTAACGCTGTCAAGTAGCCTTAACTCGAATCAAGAATCTTTTCCATATTTAAAGCATTGTTGTGTAGATGAAGTTCAACATATATTTTATACTGCAGCTACTCTAGCATTTCTTACAATACCTAATGCACTTCATGAAGACATGTACTACACTGGGATACAGACTTTCTGGGATGTTCACTCACCACAAAGCATTAGATAGCTTTCCCAGCAAAATTAGGATACAGAGCATAAAGAGGAAGTGCAAGCACTTTGGTGGTGTTAGGCTATTTGAATACAGCCCTTCTGAATCAGACATCCCCTGGAATTCTCCAACTGCAAACCACGGCAGAAGGGATGAATATTTTTTCCCCCCCACAGTCATCAGTATGAGACATGGCCAGCAACAGCACCTTTAAAATTCAGTGTTGTAAGGTACTAAATTCATTATTTGACCTGCCAAAATCCTCACACTGACTGTGCCTAGTAATGAATCCACTTCATGGAAATCTCAACTTTAGAAGAAAACATAGAGCTTTGCACAATTATTTAGCTATGAAATCTAGACAAGCAAGACCCAAAAGTTCAAGAACCCTAGAGATATATGTGATAGAAGAGAAAGGAATCTGTAATTAGAACATCCTTCTTCACAGCCCATCAAATTTTATTTACAATGTCTTAGACTAGAATCTGCTGCATTGGTCGTACAGACTGATTCCAACACTTGTCCCAGCGAAGATCCTATATGTATCCTAAGGTTGAAACGTTAACCTCTACCCAGGGTTTTACAGCAAAGCCACAACTGTCATATTTTGTGTTAAAACGTCAAGAGCTTCCAAAGAGCTCCACGACGTGAGGCTCAATTTAGGGTGCTTCTTTCACTTCTCTCCATTCGTCTGACATTTTTTAAAGTGTTTAGTGACCTAAGGAAGGAAAAAAAGCCAAAGCCATGAAGATTGACTCATCCAGCCAACTGCAAAACACGTGAAGAAAATCATAGAAAGCACACTGATAACCAGAAGAGATATACATATATCTGCAACTGTGCTTTATACACAAACAGCAAATTAGTTAAAAGAGGGACTTCACAATAGAATATACCTGGAATGAGAAGATCCACCCTTACAATTTTGCTACCTACAATTAGACTTGTTTTAACCCAGGATGCCTAAAACACAACCCTTATGTAATTAATGAAGTACCTAACACACAACATAGTAAGACAATTCCTTTTATGTTCATAGAATGCAGACCAAGCACAGAATTTTGGTTCAACAAACTGTGAGCTGTCAAATAGGTTAATCATAGCAGGCGTCTCTTCATTATTAGGCAATGGGAGTAAGAGGTATTGCCTCCTGTGATTCTTTACCACGCTGCTCAAGTCAATACATTATTTCATAAAGCTCATGTTTGAACTGAATTTTATAAAACTATGCTTAGCTACAGATGACCACCTTTCAGAGAGCACTGTATAGATTGCTGGGAAGACATTCCCATCATCTGATTAAAAAAAGTCAAGGATTTGTCAAGACTCATCTTGAGAAATCCAGAGCAAATCACCATTACAGGAACACAATCCACATCAAGAGGCCTAGTCCATTACTCCATTCACCGGCTTGCAAGAGCGCCGAATAAGTCCCCTCTCATCATCACAATCTGTTATGAAAATGGAAACTGCTGGAAAACATTTCTTTTCATAGCCTCACTCTCTAGGAACTTTTACAGCACCCGAACTTAATTTTTGAGAAGGATCCTTACATTTAGACAGACTTCTGCGTTGTATTTTGTGCTGTAATTACAACTGGTATTTTGCTATTTTAAAAATAGCAAATAATTTCCCTTTTACAAATAAAAGGGAAACAGTTTGCTGTCTTATACAGCATTTCTTACATGAGGTATAGTAATCATACATAAAGGTGGACAGAAAAAGAATTGCTTTACAGAACAACACAGCCTGTATGATTTCCAAATGGAAAAAGTTCAAATAAAGTTTAAGATTTGCTTCGCGCAAGTTTGTCTATTTTAATAATTTTACATTGCTTTTAACCTTAAAATGTTCCAAGAAACAAGACACTGAAAGGAATAAGATTGAAAAACCCACAGAAGTTCTGCTTAGAAAGCAGAGCAGGATACTTATGCACTACTAATTTAATTAAAGAGTTATTTTCCTTTTAAATACCCTCTAATGGCCCAAAACGAACTCAGGCTGATTTAAAATCAATCACTTTAATCAAAATTACAAGTTCAAATTCTCCATGGATTAGTGTTCAGCGACTACAGAGTCAAAAACGCACATCCATCACAGCCCTGCTTTTTACTTGCTCCAAGTCCCAAGTAGGGAAAAGAACCGGTTCCCGCATTTACACTGAACACGTCAAACTCGGGCCCGTGCCGACAGGCAGCTAGCCAGCCCCTGAGCCCAGTTCTGCTCTCTCAACAGGCCCTCGGTAGCACACAGACCTCATCACGCCCGTCTTCTGCACAGAAGGAAAAAGAACTTGCAAAAGATCTGAAACTCTGGTAGACAGTCACAAGGTGGAGCTGACTGGAAGCATTTTCCTAAGTGGCTCTGCCGTATAAAAAGGAGATGTATTGCCTTTCCTGCGGCTCCAACACAAAAACACATGCCAGGTATTCAAAGAACATCTATACTATTTTCGCTTCCATGTGCCAGCATTTTTGTTCCTCTCACCAGCAGCCCGCTAGAACAGACATCTTTCTTCAATCTAAACAGAATCAACACCTTTTGACACAGTGTGGTGTACTAACCTCAAATTTACTGAAGACAGACCAAATAACCGCTTGCCTTCAAGAACATACTTGCTCTACACAACAATCACACAGCAAGACTGGGGGTAGCGCGCGGGAACAACGCATCAGCAGCGGTAATCCAGAAAGCGGACATTTCAGAACACACACCAGCTCCCAATGCCCATCACGTTATCAAGTGCTTCACAGTGAAGAGGAACAACAACTGACCTTTACTGATAAAGACAATTGCTACCTGCTCGAGCAGCAGCACGACAGAAAGGCAAGAAATACTTGCAAGGGAGCTACCCACAACTGAAGATCCACACACGTGTGTACCAATAGCCTTAAATGTCCCCAAGTCCTGGAATCCTAAGGAAACTAGGGAAAACAGGGAGAAAGAGTCCAACCAAGTCAAAGACGGGACAGGGAAGAAAGAAGAGAGATTTCTGATTACACTGACATCTCTGCACTGATTCAGGTGAAGAGATCTCTCTACCAAGACTGACAACACTGCAGACACTTGCCACCTCCCACCTTCAGCCACGCGCTGTTCTTCTAGAGCGCCCCAGACAAAACCTTTAGTTCAGCAGCTTCAGTGATGTCTTCCGTAACTGAACTCGCACTACAACTCAGCTGCACTTTCTCCAACGTAGCTGGAAAAATCAAAGGTGTCTGTTCTACATATTATGCATTATTCTTTTCTGCCCAAGTTTTATTTTGAAGCATCTAGATAGGACGTACAAGCTTGCACATCTAAGTTGCCTTTAACCACACCTACAGCACAGCTACTATGACAGTTTCACAGCTGTGATAACACAACATCGAAACACAACTCCCCACTGAAGTCACGGCTAGCGCACAGGCATTATTTTGGGTAGCTGGCAGTGGGACATTTCTTCTGTCCTACACCTCCACATGCTACACTGAGCATTTCATGTTCACAAGAGCATTATCGCTGCCTTGAAGAGCAGTACGAGGCACATCAGCGAGGCTGCCCTCTCCCAGAAAAAGGCAAGCAAGCAAACGGTGAGGGATAGGACACACAGTAAAATTTAGTGACCACAGTGACATTTCACATCCCTTAAGGAAAACCATTTTGAAAGCAGGAAAACAAATTCCTTTAATGAATCATCTTCACCAGCTTCCGAAGCATAACAATGTACCTTTGGAGACCTAGCACAGACACAAGAAATCTGACAGTGCTCAAGTACCCCCAAATGACCAGAGAGAAAATTTCAACTTCAATAATCCTAAAGGTCAGAAGCATTATTAAACATGACAGATGCCCTCACTGTTCAACACTAGAGGACATTTCTAAATTTATTCTAACTCCATTTTCTCTTGCTACATGTAAAGCAGCTAATGTATCATTTAATACTTTTTTTTTCCCCTAAAAGCTAGAAATAACAATCTTTTTTCTCCATATTTTCAAGTTGACACTTACTGATTTATTTAGCAGTCAATTATCTCAGCACCAGGTGTAGGAAACAGCTAGGTTTACTTTGGCTAAATAGGGGGGGAAAAAAAAAAAGCAAGCAAAAGGTGCTGAAGACCACACTACCATGACAAAGGGCCTAACAAAACCAAAAATACGGGCAAGTCAAACACACAGAGGGATGTTAATGAATTCTATGGTTCCTGTATCTACAATCAAGACATTGCTATTAAATGTTTTCTCATGTACAATCATTAGCCACACATGTCCCTCTTGATAACGGTGTGGGAAAAACAATCCTGATTACACTCCACAACCAGGAGTGGTATATTCTTGGTTTTCCCTGTTTGTTCAGTATCTGTTTTCGTAGTTGGCTCACAAGCAGATGGGGCTGGGGGGGGGGGGGGGGGGGGGGTGTTAATGGAATTTGTTTCAATTGTGCTTCCTGCTTTCCTTTTTATAAAATTAGGAAAAATAAGACAATAGCAGTTTTGCTACGTGAGCATGGGATTTCACATTCAGTCCTATTTTTGTCCCCCTGCAATTCTCAGAACTCCCTTTTCGGTTTTCCACAGAAGTTGGCTCTCCAAATAAAACAGCCTCACAATGAACGCGAGCAATTTTCTGATGTAAAACAAGCTGACAAGCATCATCAGCTCCTATTAAGGCCCCGTCCGCCATGTTCTCTCTGTTGGCGTGCGCACGGAACGTGGTGCACACACACAGCCGAGCATCTCGCCACCGGCAGCAGCGCAGGATCTTCAAACAGCTCTGCTGTTACAGCAAGGGCTTCAGCAGCTACTCGCTGGAGCCAGTGAAAGAGCTCACAGAGCCTTTGTTGGGGGTGAATACTCAATAGCCTCCAGACAGGCTTTCATTTTTGATGTGGCAAGCAGCCAGCAATGAAAATTCCAATTGCTGGCCTTCTGAATGCCAAGTGCTGTAAAAACAAACAGGGTAATCGCACGAAAAAAAAATAAACCAAAACAAACTGTGGATTATTCTGTGGGGTTTCTGGGTGGGTTTTTTTTTTGTTGTTCGTTTGTTTGTTTTTTCAGATGTAGCCCCTAAATTGTAAGGTCTGGATTTCAATTGTAAAGATCTAGGCCATATGGAGGGGAACAGAGGAAGAGCTGGAGCTGAGCCCTAAAATACATACATATAGTCTTAACTTCCAGCTGTTTAATCCTTATTCTTAACAATGCTACCATCTGTTTTAAACCCCCAAATATGAACATCCTCTCCCTTCCCAAAAGACAATGATGCAATTGTGACATAACATAGTAGCTCTGGATAAATTAATTTAGTGGCATTCATGCGTTAACACCATTAAAGCTACTCAGAAAAACAAAACCAAGAAAAAACGCTAAACATTCTTTACTTGACAAAGTAATGCCACTGATGAAGTTACACATCTCCGCCAGCATCAACCTTGCCTGAACAGAGCGTCTTCACACAGCCCTGTGCACTTTGGGAACGCAAGATATGCTGGTTTAGCTACGTCAGAATGGATGGTTTCTGCTCCTGCCTTCAGAAGATATACAGCAAAATAAGACGACTGTCGCTATATTTCTCAGCCAAGTTCAGTGAAACTCCAATACCCATAAATCCACAGAGCAGCCTCATGTCTCTTTCTTCAATTCTGAACTCTCACCTGAAAGACATTTCAAATACCCGCTAATTTAACACACCGAAAGCAAGCAAACCAACTCAGCGCTCGGTGGAGCCTGTTATCACAAAAAGAAATTTCTTCTTACATGTATGTGACAAGACCAAACCCTACTGTGTGCCACAGCTTAGTATCTGTACGGAAATTCAAAGTGTCATCTGGGCAAAACTAAACCAAAAAAAAACGTACAGAGAGGGACTGTTAAAAGGAAGGGAATTATCAAAATGGATTCATATGCATCTGGAATGATTTTAATACAAAACGCCCAGCAAATCGCCCTGCACTGCTGACAAATCACCAGCTGAGGTAAATCCCAGATAATGAAACATTGAAAGAAAGGCTCTATTTAATAATTTAGCCCCTGTCAAGGAGTTTGTATTGATTCTTGTTTTCAGCACACGGAGAGAATGTTATCTCCAGCCTTACGGCTCAATGACAGCATCAGTGAATTTAATCACTGTGCAGCTCCTGCCATGCAATCCTTAAACTGTCACCTCTGATTCTTCATCATTCCTTGCTGCTTCGTTCAAAGCCCCTACACCCACATTTTCATACTAATCTCCCACCCCACACATGCCCCACTGTAATCACAGCAGCATTTCAATCTGCTTCACATTAGACATAAAAGCCAATCTCATTTGCAGACCAAATTTTTTATTTTAAATAATTCAGCACTCCTTCAAATGCCTCATTCATCTGTCTCTTATTAGCAAGTCTGCTCCGTACCTTAATGGCAAACTTAGCCGTGCTGAAGGCAGGATTGAGCGATCCTGGGACAGCAGTTCTAGCAAAGGTTTTGAGTAGAAAGAAAATCTTTTGGCCTTTTCTTGGCTGTAGAAGGGGAGATGAATCTGGAGAAGCAAGAACCTACATTAATCAGCATTTTTTCCACACCAAAAGGAAAGGTCACATCGCCTCATAACTGGCCAGGAAAAATTAGCCACAAATTAATTCAGCTGCAGTTCAGGAACAGAACATCAATTCATCTACAAACAGAATGAGGCTTTTAAATACATAAATGCTTGTGGCTACAGAAACCTCACCCAGATATTTGCATTCAAAAACACTAGTTCCTGTAAAAGTGCAGAGAATAACAGATGTAATTTTAACGTGTTTGCTAAAATGCAAGGCCATATGCAGGAAGAATGCAAAGGAGAGGAAGCACAGAGTGCACAACTTAGAAAAACGGGTTTCTTTTAATTTTTCTTCTTTATTCCAGGTGAGATGCAATGCTTTGCATTTTAGAATGCTTTGGATCACAGTAAACCGATCCCACAGGCCCATACAGACAAGGTCATCATACACAGATTTTCTATTACAGGGCACTGGCGGCATTTCACAACTGTCTTTTTATGCACTTCTGCCTTTCCATCCAGACTATAAATTGTTACAAGGCCCTGGGGCAATCCAGCTGTATACTCCATTCAAATCAGGCTTCAAGGAGAAAGCACCACAGTCAAGATGCTTCAATCAAGTAAACATACAGGCACAAAGGGCAACTGCATCACTATTAATAATGTTTTCTTTTGTACGGAGACTTCGCCATTTTTCTGTTTTTAAAGTTTCTCTCTGATGCTCAGATTCAAAGTGTAGCTCATTAGCATTTTAAATGTGACATCAAATTAAGTTAAAATATAATAAATCAGAAGCATGCTGCTGAAATCCATTTGCTGGTTGGGGTCTGTCTCTGGAAAAAAGGAAAACCTTAACAAGGAAATTTGGACTTATTTATCAAACACTGGAAATTCATACCAAGAAAGGTTTAAATGACAGGATTAGAGGGCAGATTTGCAAAATGCATTGTATTTGTATAAATTAGCTTGGATCACGGTCAGAGATACCCTGTTATTACCAGCAGCTAAGTGTTCTTTTGGCTGTCAGTTATCACCCTTTGGGTTTGTTGTCGTCATTAACTTCCCATTTCACCTCGACTTGTTATTGCACAGAAAAAGCATATAAACTTCTTGGATGATAGTTCCACGTTCTCTTTCATTTTGTATGTGCTTTTCTTCCCCTTCAACTTACAAGTTAACCTGGAATTGCCTTAGTTTCAGTAAATCAATCAGAACTTTATATTCAGTACACTCATAAGTGTAATGCTCTGTGACGAGCTATGTTTTCAAATCAGTACGCTCTTACTTGGGATGGATGGTAAAACTCACCTAAGCTCTGCATTGTGCTTTGTCTCCTTCTCCCAAAACACTAATATTCAGTTAATCTTATTTTACTACGGATCTCTGCACACAGAAAAACCTATTTCCAATAGCCATGGCTCTTTACTACCTTTTGATATTTAAATTGAGACAAGTAATCAAAGCTGGATACACATGGTTTTAGGTGCATTACATAATTAACATATTCATATTTGAAATGCAACTACTACTGCTGCATCACATATCTAAGCCTACAGCTGGTTATTTAAGGTGAGGAGAAAAGTTTTATTGGGATAAAACAATCCTGTAACCAACACTACAGGCACCTTTTTTTTTTTGCTCATAACCCACTGAAGCAGCTGCTGCTGCTGCCGCCTCCTGAGGAAGCAGGTCACACAGCTCAAGGGCTTGGTACAAAGTGCCCAGGTCTATGCTCCTCTGCAGAGAGATGGAAGCGTTTGCCGCAATTCCGTTGGGCTTGGAAGAGTACTCCTGTGGGACTTCTCACGCACATCGCGTCACAGAGCTCTCCCTAAAGCTGGGTGTAACGGCAACGGTAACTCACGGTAATGGTCTAACGGTAACTGGGGGTGTGCACGTGTGTATCTTGAAAACGGTGACCTCACCCCGTGTCATGGGCAAGTTCCCATTGCCATCAACAAATCTTCACAAAGGACAGGCTTGGCCAGGGACAGCTAGCGCCTGCCCACACCACTGGGTGTCCGGCACAAAGCCACTCGGTAAGAACAGGCAGCTGGCTGATCTCGGCTTTGTAACAGCCTAGGTGTCCACACCCAAGAAACTACATCCTTGAGAATATCTAACACAGCTCATCATGCCCCTCGGGCAAGCCACTGAACACAAATGGCAAATTATTCAAGTTAGTCTCACCTACATATCCCTACGTATCAGTCCTGCAGTCTGTCTAGATATTTCACCCTAGTTATAAGCTACTAGACAGCACTATATACTGCCTCCTTGCTCTCCAGCCTGTAAGACTGAAAGCTCTCCTCCAGTTCAGTGGGATCCCACGGAAAAGAGCATCAAAAGCCGTCTCAATGACCACTGTGCATGCGTATTAAGCGAATTTCTGCATCATATTAATTGGATTTTCTTACACAAGTCAGTCATCTAAGCTTTAATCATGTATTTCAATCATCTGGAAGTAATCACAATCAACACTTTAATTAAGATAAAGAGAATGAAGTGACTTTTAGGACTTGTTAAGCATTTACAAAGAGATAAAGAGAAACTTCACTGTTTATAAAACACTGATTACAATGCAAAGAATCTGTCAAGGTTTATACAGGAGAAAACCATGAAATACTACCCTTTAATAAAAAGGTACAGCTATGAAGCTGTAGCCTCAGCCTAATGAGAACCCAAACCTGTTTCTTCAAATGGCCTGATCCAAAAAGAAATTCAGGGAGAATTCCCATTTTCAAAACATAGTGTTCTTCAACTAAAAGAGGAAAAAAGGCCTTGATTTTTGGGGGGAGGGGGCATAGGGGGCTGGGTGGAATGAAGCAGCAAAAAGTAAAGGTGTGCAAAGGAGAAACGAGATCAGCTGAGCAGATCCTTAGCTATTTCCTCAAGAAATTCCAGATACTATTCTGCTGTCAGAAATGCCGAACAAGGAGATCAAAGTTATTTTGGCCAGGTTTGATTTATTCTTAGCAGAGCTTAAACTTCAATTCAGAGACCGCAATAACAGGATAAGTAACTGAAGTTAGGCTTACTTCTGAAGGACTATGCGAAATGAGTGAAGATAGTATTAATTCTGGAAAATTAGCATTTGGGGATGAAGCAACATTTGATTCCCAGCTGCTCATTTCAGAACTATTAAAGTTTAAAACTTTAGGTCTGCAGACAATTCACCCCTCCTCGCTTCCTCTTCACTGCCAACTAAAACATGACTCAGTCGTCATTATTCTGCCGTGTACGCTTTGATCAATGTATTTGTAGCCCCAAAGAATATTTAAGAACTACTTTGTGAAGTCTGTAGATTTTTAAGATTTCTGACTCACGCCGAATTAAAGTGAACAAGTATGCTTCCGTAACTTTGTGATGACTAGAAAACTTGTATTTATGACAGCAACATGCTGCTGTTGAAACAACTGCATTGCTAGAAATGCAGTGCTACTGTTGTGAAATTAAGTGAAAAGCAGCAGACTGATGTACAGGAGACATCTCTTGATGAAAACAACCTTAACATCATCTCACAGAAAGAAAAATTAATCCAAAAAACTTACATGGGAAAGATATTTTAAAACCCCCCACCTAACCATTAACTGCTTCCATTTTATTGACCTGCCCACATAACTTAAACCCCAAGCTGTTAAGATTGTTCTAGAACAAAAAAACATTGATGGTAAGCAAACCCTGAACCAAACGCTAATGGATCCCAGTTTTACTACTCCATGAAACACAATTTTCTTCCTTCTTGTAGTTGTTCAACAGTCAAATTATGTCAATGAAATATTAAGGCCACATTACTATGCCCTTTTACAAGCTTCATCCCCGTTATAGCTTTCCAACTATATTTTGCTGTTTCTTACGAAAATATATTTTTAAAGTAACTGACGTTGTAAGACAGATAACAGGGGCTTAAAATAAGCGGGTAAAGAAGTGTTTCCCAAGGAACAAAACAAGGTTAGAAAAGTTACTCTAAAGCTAATCATAACCCTGCATAATCCAGATTTACAGAACACCACTTAAACCCAACTGCTTGTTCAGCTGCCCTGATGCACTCCTGCTTGGAAGGAGGGAGCGCACAGGCTGCAAAGTTGCTGAGCGCTCACATTGCCTCCAACGAGGGGAGGAACCGATAACCCATGAAAACACGTAAGGCAATACACCAGATTTAAGCGTTGCTTCACCAGTTTGTTCCTAATCAAAGTCCTTAAGGATAATCTAGTCTTGAGTCCTGAAAGAGGATAGTATTAATCCAGAGCAAAATGAATTAGCACCGCAGAGAGGTTAAAAAAATGTTGCGGGTCACAAAGGGCACAAAGCAACCCAATCGGGGCAGGGGTGGGGTGGGGGGAAATCTAGTAACTTGGGTTTAGTTTGTTTGTTTTTAAAACAAGTACAGACAACTATCTCATACTCTTCTGACAGGCCAAGGTAATTTCAGTTTTAAAATGTATTAAAGTAAATAACTGAAAACTGGGGAGGTGAACAAGGAAAAAGCATTTATGGCATATTACACCCTTTTGCATGACCCACCACCCCATCCTTTTCTTTAAGACAAAGAAGTTGTACTTGTAACAGTCAACGTTTACAAGTACAGTAAACACTTCATTATTTGAGGGCAAAAATAAAACAGCAGATTTCCAAACAACTTGCTCTTCACAATGTTCTGCAAAAAAACCCCCACAAACCATCACAAGTAACACAAGATAGCATGAGAGTTACTGAAACATCATCCTGTATTTTCACATCTTCGATATGTCACATCACAACAGAACTGCTGCTTGGAGAGAACCCCAGCAGCAGCGAATAAGAACGGGAACCCTCAGCGAGCCAGCTCGGACAAAAGGGCATCTTGTTTTTCTAGTGGGGAGAAACGCAGGTGCATCAGAAACACACTACACACGGCGCCACAGCACAGCACTCCGTTACAACCATCGCTTTAAGCACCACACATTTTTTTTGCTTTGGAGAACATGTCTGCTCTAGTGCCACGTAATTTTTATTGAAATAACTTGGCTCTGTAGGCAGCTGGCAAAAAAAAAACCACCAAACAAACAAAAAAGCTTTTCTAACCAAGACAAGATTCACAGAAACACTTTCCATTCCTATCTTTCAATTATTTTCCACCAGTTCCTGCTGTTTCTCTTCAACAAAAATGGGCTAACTAACCAGGTTACTATCTACCGTTGCAGAAATCAAGCTTTCTAGTAAAATATAGTGTTAAACTCAGGTTTACAAATGCAAATACACACACACACACTCTTAGCACTTGAGAGTTCTGTCATCATCAGTGGACAACATCCATACTAAAATGTACTGAATACTTCCAGGGAGAAACGTAAATTACATTGCAATCACTGCTGTCTTAATAGAAGTTAAATTAACAACAACAACAAAAAAAAGAGTCTATTACTGTAGACATATAGTATAGTAAAAAGTTAACATAATGCCACTATTTGGAAACCTGTCATTTTTTTTTTATCCAGCAGCTCTATTATTGCACTGCATTAGATGTGTGCATCTCTGTGGAATTCAAGAGATCTCTGCACAGAGAAAGCTTTGCCAACTAGATGTGGTTCAGATCGGGCTACAGTGGGCGTGGGTTTTGGCAGCATTTTTTTGCCTTTAAAGAACCACCAAAATTACCTTTATGCTAAATTCTGCTGCCTGCCTGAAGATATACGGACTTCTTATAGAACACAAACACAGCTGAGAGAGTTTGTCAAATGACTACCAACTGCCAGTAAAAAGGCCACTGTGCCCCTCTGTCAAAGTACCTGATAGACACTGGTAATCAATTCTACAGTCTGAGAACACGAGAAAGCTTGGCAAAATTAATGCCATTAACTAGAATTTACCATCAATTTAGCAAATCACAGTTAGTGGCCACTAAAGGTACAGAAATTGCAATAAAATTCTTGATTATGCAAAGACAAAGGAGATCAGAAGGCAAAACCTGAAAAATATGACCTATTAAAAACAGAACAATTTTTTAAGGGTACAAGGAAGCATCTGATTCAACGGCTAAATTGGACCAACACTGCACTTCTAATATGTTGAAAAATGGAGAAAAAGAAAAATATCTGCATGTTTTCCCTGCTACCCCTTCCCTCATCCATCCTGAAGTCTTCCCAACGTTTGAACCTAAAAGGGCTCCTACAACAGGCAGCTGGTGTTTGAACCCAGCACTCAGATCTCAGCATGGAGCCAGCAGCTGAAATGAGTGAGTTTTCATTCACTCCCAGATTCTGCAAACCATCCATCTGCTTTTTTAAGCAAAGTTCAGACAGATGAAAATTAACAGAAGAGATCCAAGACACTGTGCCTTAAAAATACCCAGAGTTGCCTCATTTCTCATTTCCAACCCTTTGCTTGGGTCCTAAACAAGCACTGAATTCCCTTGGATTCTAAAAATACTACTATACCAGAAAGGATTTGTATCTATTTAGAAGGCATTTTTCACATCAATTGTCATTATGTGGCAAGGCAAAGTAAAAACAAATGTATTTGTACTTTCTGTGGCATCTTCCACTGAAAAAACAGACAAAACCAAAAAATTTCTTAAAGACACAAACTGTTGGGTTTTTTTCCCCTGCTGTGGTACCTTTGATAACACACATCAGTCTGAACAACAAAAAAGCAAATTTAACTAGTTTCTTAATAATTCACCATTCAAATGAGTCTCGACTATGCAGTAATTCTAAAACCAGAAAACAACACTGCAGCAAAACATCAGGGAACTTAAGCTGCCACAAGCCACTACAGTGTTTCCATTCATATTTGCCATACGACCACCAATAAAAACCCACCGCCTCCTATTTGTACAAAGTCAAGTTTAAAGACAAGCAACATAGTCACAAGTTTATCAGACCAGGCAATATACTTGGAAACTCCTGGCTTTCTTCCTCTGGCTGTTGAGCACTCTTCCCATGAACTAAATTCAATGGACAGTGTAAATGTTCACTATGTCTGCAAGCAATCCTTCTGAAATTACTCAACATGAACATCTGCAGTAAGACAAAAGATCTCCTGAACCTGGTCTAAGCCTCCAAAAGCATAAGATAAATCTGAGCTCAAAGCAGAACAGAGCCAAGCAGTAAAGCGTTAGGACCAAAGTCTAACCACACACGTTTAAACGCAAAACGACAAGGCAGCAGACCTTGTAAAAGTCATTGCAACATTAGAGGTTCATGCATTCACGAGCTGCAACCCACCCCACTGTAGCTTTGTGGTTTTAAGCCATAAAGAGCTCTTAAAGAAAAAAAATATTCCCTATTGCTTTCTCACTAAGAATATTCTACACATACCATTGGTGAGAAAGTGGAACTTGTTAGCTCCCCAACAAATGGAAGTGACCACTTGTATTCACAGACAGTTTTGGGAGAAAGGAAAGATGATAAGCATTCCTATTTAAGACTAACAGCTTGTTTCATCATCTTCAAACCTTACTGGTCATCCTTACGAACTGAGACTTTAAAAAAAAAAAACAACCCTACACCACCACCACAAAAAAACATCTACCAGAATGACAGTCACAGACAATAGGGGCTCGATATCATCAGAATAACACAGCTCACTAAGTATCACAGAGCATTAGGCATAACAAAAACTATGAAGTCTAACCAGGAATTGAGCGTGCATTTTCCTTCTCAAAGTCTGAAGCTCATTATACCAAGTAAATGAGAAAACAGCAAGTTTGAACTACAGTTTTCCAAACTCATGACCAGCACCACAGAGTAGCAAAGGACAAGCAACAAAGGAACAGCTGAAGTCTCTTCTGCCACCATCTCTCTTCCCTAGCTGTGTCCTGTGAGGCTCCCAGAGGTTTCAAATCAATGCTTTTTCGAACCGGTTTCCCAGTTGCAGGAATAGTCAGTGCATTTCTGAAATCCTGCCAAGAAGTTCACATAGCAGAGCAGTACTCCTACAATTCCTCTGGCGCTGGTGTTATTTAGTGCTCTCCCCAAGAACCTTCTAGGCTATCAACACCTTATTGGAAGTGATTGTCAAAGACAGTATTAATGTTAGTGAAACCCATGCTACAAAGTACCGAAGCAACTGCAGACCCGAAAGGATATGACAATTAAAGTGCCACTTTTTTCTCTCCCTAAGACACATCACACTTAATCATATTTTACTTCCCAGTTCCACAAAGTTTTTTACGTGAATCCCAGAAAGCTTCAAGGGATCCAGTACCACAGAAATGGTAAAGACAAAAGAAGATATGTTACCCACGACAGTCAAGATATGTTACCCACGACTGGATTTGATCAATCCAGTCAAGCTGAATTGATCAAATCGCTTTCAACTTCTTCCCACATGGCCAGCCTTAATGCACCATTTGATTTTTTGATTGAGGAGAAAGACCTAGAAAGCTAGCTGTGCTCCTCCAGTTGCCTTCAATGCTTGGGAATCACATCTGCTGCTCTTCCTCCCAACCTCAGCTTATTTTAATAGAAGAACTCATACAGCTCGTGAAGGGAATGACCAATCTGCGCAGCATCACACCTCTGCTTCACATGAAGCAACGCACAGTAACAAAAGGCAGGATGGCAAGAGACAGATTACAAAGAAATTAGCAGTAAGTAAAGCTTCATCATGAGCATTTTATGGCCCTTTGTGAAGTGCAATTGTTCTTCAGGAAAGCAAAAGAGCTGTTCCTCTTGTGTAATTTTTAAATGAACTGATTCATCTTAATGTCAGGAGAAACTTGTCATGGAAGTATAAGCTAATGCAACAAAATATACCGATTTACCTGCCATAATTGCTGGAACTGCAAAGCACGTGCATAGGAGAACAACTACTGGTTTCTCCAAGTCACAAGACCTAGACACTAGAATATAAAGCTGCTCTGAAAAGATTTGTAACATCTGCTTCTGGAGTAGTATGACTCCAAGTCAGCCACAAGTAACCTCACACCATCTTCCACACTGGTATTTGTAGAAGTGAAGCAGGCAAAAATGGTTCTAACCACAAAGATGCTGTTTCTAATACAACTTGAGCAACAAGAAAGGTGTAAGCCCATTACTAAGGAACACACCACACGACACGTTTTTCGCCTCCTGCCATCTGTCAAGCGAAGGAAGCTTGAACACTAAACTAGAACAAGCTGCCAGACTTCATAGAACCAGTTTCCAGTTCCACCTAAGAGACATAAAACCACATCTAGTCATGATTTAAGATGTTACTGGAAAAGGCAAGCTAAACCTCAGTTTACTTCAAGAATGAAACTGAACAGAACTCCAGCCCCATGCCCAGAATGGCCCAAAGAACTTTCACCCTGCAGGATAGCACATGTGTATATCAGACAGCATTTGCTTTGTCATTTTTAACTCCCCCTTTTTTTTTTTAAAAAAAAAATGCAAGTTTATATTCTTTGGTTTTATCTGTAAAAAACCACCATCAACTCCTATGCCTCAGCTACACCTAGAACAACAGGAAGCATAGGGTGAGACTCGTACACCTAGCCAAAAACTTTTAGTTTATGACAACCAACATGATAATGTACTTAATTAGTAGGCAACATTTCAAAGCTGTTGACTTTTACTTCCCTGCCTCACTTGACATATTTAGCTGAAGGCAGAACAAGACTGTTTTCCTGTTGGTATCTCGCACTAGAAAAGAAACCAAGTGTCCTTCCCACTGTACGTCTTTCCTTTCACCCAACAGTAAAATCCACAGTGACAAAAACACTGCAGATTCGTTTTTGCTAGAATAACCAGAATCAAGGGGTTTTTTGGTTTTGTCATTTTTACAAATTCCTTTTATGAGTGATGTCAGTAAGAAAAAAAAACCTAACAGAGAAGTTAAAGAACTCAGCAGGCAAAAGTAAACATAAAACAATGACACTACTTCTATTTAAGAAAATATGCAAAATTGCCAGCAAACCTGGTGTCATACCCTTTGCATGTTGAAAACCTATCAAAAAAATTTAAAGGTACGAAAACATACTGCAAGACACTTCCCACATAGCTTTGCAAACAGCTTTAATGTGTTGTACAAGACCAATGCTGACAACAGAAGATTCAGCTTTTGTTGTTAATATCCTGAGCAATTAATGCAACTCAGCAGGAACTTATTGCCCAGAATGGCAACTATCACATTGTCATTCCAGTCAGACACAAAAGCACCTGCTAATATGCAATAACACAACTGTGGCTTAACCCATTGCTAGAACATGTTAACTACAAATCCAACAACTCCTTTAAAAAAAAAGAAAGGGGAGAGCACACCGCATGCTCACAAGTGCCAAGCACTATAACGGACATCCGTACTGAAGAACTCTATACCTTCTCCTTCACTGTGGTCTCACAAAATAAACTTGTTAAGGAGTACAGTGGAAGACTTGAATAAGAAAGCTTGGAAGATATAATCTGATAGCAACAGATAGTGGGTGGTCTACATCTGTAGACTATGCACTGATAGGAAGGACAGTTTATTCCATGCTCAGAACCTACATAAACCAACAACAGCAAGATGCTCGGCAGTAAGAGTCACCTTTTCCAAACATCCTGCTCAAACTACCCAAAGCGCTGCGAAGCCCAGAACAAGTATAGGTGCCCTTTGTGTCAAACAGGCAGCAGTTCCTGCTCTGCACTGCGTAAGCAGCAAGTGGTTTTCTGTGCAGCTACAGCATACTGGAGCGGGACACGTTCAACCTTTTAAGTGTAGAAATTCAGATTAAAAGGGGTAAGCCACAACCCCAATTAATTTGTTCTTGTGCAGGTCCCCGACTTTTCATTTTTAAAGAATAAAGTGCTAAAGCATTCTTAAGTGTTATTTAAGTTTTTTTGCAAATCAAATATCATATTGGTCTGGTCTCTCTGCATCCTCAACTGTCAGTCCACCGATCAGCCGAGATACACAGGCTACCACACGCCAGCCCACATGCTTCCATTTACACAGCTGGGCTATATAAAGCTAGAAGTAAAGACACAGCCAAATTTAACATCCCAGGAAAAACTTAACTCACTGAGCCACAATTTCCCAAAAATACACAACCTTAAAATGGCACAGACCACAATTTGAACTCTACAGCCCAGTTAGCTAAGCCTATACTAAGGATAAATCACTGTCTTAATAGCAAAACAGCTACTATTTCAGAAGCTAAGATTTACTCCGAAGGAGCAAGGAGCCACGGGAAGAGATACAGACTAAGAAATACTGCCATCTCACTGGAGAATGGGGCAGGGAAAAGGAGGAGATGTGAAAATTTTCCTTACCAGTTTGAAGTCTTGAATGCTGCAGATGAAATACGGGGTATTCGGCCGACGACTTTCAATATATACGCAATCTTTAAAAAAAACAAGATTTTAAGATAATGGAAATTAACTTCTGTACCTCCAAGAAAAGAACATAAAAACAGGATAAATTAAAAACAGCTTAAGCTTAGAAAGAGCCACCATTTCATTTGCATAACGTGTAATTTATTCCAAGCGTGACCTAAAAATAGAAACTAGATGCTTTATGATGATAAATAAGGGAATTAACTGCATAAAAATTAACTTTGATTTGAACAGACATTTTGCTAGGAAAACAAAAGGCAGTCATATAAATCCATTCTGAATTTACTTAATAAAAATGACCAGGTCACAACCTATGAACCAGATCAAAATAAGACAGGAAACTAATCAGATCTTTTGTGGTTAGCTTGCTATTAAGAAGCTAGCACTAGCATATTTTCTCTTCTAATTGTGAAGAAAACCAAGGCAACCAATCACAGATGAAAGGCAGCAAACTAAATTAGATTTACCTCAGGGAAGGACTGGGCTTTCTCAAATTACATTTGACATGACAGAAACTGAGTAATTATTTTTGTTTGCTTTTGACAAGTGGACATTACAAGGTTGCTGTAAAATAAGGTCTGTTGTATTAAAAACATTCTTGGCAATAACCACAACAGAAACAGTGCCTCAGAATAAAATTACAGCAAGGATGGGAATGAAGCGCCTGATTAGTGGTAATGACCTTAAAAATCAGAATGTTTACACACAGCTTGCTAGAAGGCAAAGATGCTACTCCTAAAGCCCAACAAACATTTAAAGGACAGTCATTGTGTTCTCCTTTTGTATCCAGATAGGTAACTGCTATTCTAAAGGCAGAAGACACAAAGAACACCAGCTATTGATGTATGAATGATTCTCCATGAACCTTTTTATATTTCTACAGAAGAATTCTAGTCTTAAGAGTTTTGTAACACACATTTCAAGATGCAACTAATATCCTGCTTCGTGTCTTGTAAAATCTAAAAGTTGTTCAAGACAAACATTTTCTAGTTCTTAAGCTCCACAAAGAGCATTCCTCATGACGCACTGTCATTGCTTATAGCAGTAAAACATCTTCCTCCTGAAAAACCCCAACCTTTCAGTAATCATTTGAAACCCAACCTATACTCAGGAATTCTCTCACCACTGAGAATTAACTCAAAGATTATTTTAGAAGAAAAATTTAGCAGCTACTTAGCAGGACTACCTTAGGACTACCAAAAGTGCAGGAAGAGTCTTAGCAGCTCTATCAACCAAGCCGGAAAAATGCCAGGCATTACAAACCTACAGCGCTTCCGTGATACATGTCAGAATTACATGGTTGTGAACGTGATTTTAAACGTGGCAGCAGTATAATATCCTGTTCTAATGAGAGAGAGGTGTACAGTACCCATCTTCATTAATTTCAGATAACTGAGGTTTTGCCAGGATCAAAGCAACATTGCCGGCAAACCAAGCCTTGAACGCACTTCGCACCTCTCCCCAAATTCTGCACTGCTTGTGGCAGCCACGCAGGTCTGGACTTGCTGCTTTTGGCTACAAGCAGAGTCGTACCCAGCAACATTAGATTACGCTAGTATTCCAGTAAAACACCAGTATCTTAATTTTACAGGCAAGAAATTGTGGCCCAAAGTAGTCAGGCGATAGGCTGAGATTTCACCGAGTTGTGGGTTTGGGTTTTGTTTGTTTGTTTAGGTTTTTTTGTTTGAGTTTGTTGTTTGGGTTTTTGTTTTGGGTGAAGCAAGGAAATGAACTTCATACCATAAAACCCCTTCCTACATTGGGACATTTCATAGCCACAGAATGTGTGTTCTGCTTAAACCAGAAGACGGTCTCACCACTGAGATGGAGAGGAACAGAGGTGAAAAAAAGAAGTTGGAAATAGTTCTAGCTTTTCTACAAATCATTTAAAATTAAAGTGCAAAATTATTTTTTCTCTGTCTTGCTTTTCTGTATCTTCCCTTATCTTCCTAAATTCTGTTTTCAGATCATCTCTACACAATTGTAAGTAGGCCTTTATTTTGGCCAATGTCAGCAGTACGTCAAGGCAATGTAGTCAAGGTTTCTAAAAACCAACTCGTCCCACAATTACACCTGAAAGCTAGTACACCGGTTCAGACGCAAACCTGTTCACCTCCAGCATTCTCATTATAGGCACTACCCAACAAACTGACCCTTTTTTAGCTGCAAAGCAGAGCAGTGCCTCTTTTCCCCAGTAGGCTATAAAATAATCTCTATGTACTAGCCTCAAACCAAGCCTGCTGATCAGTATGGCTAAAAATCCACATTCAATGGAAGGAATTCAAAGGCAAAGGTTTTTCTCACTTATACTGATCCATGATTTCAATCTAGACCAGAAAAGATGCTCGTCTTTAGGTGGTTACAAATCAGGCTGAGGTCAGAGCACGTTAAGTATCAAAGTCAGGCCAGTGACCTTGACTTCTGCAGAAGAAAGTCTTCAAATGACAAGCACAGCTCACTGTGGCCTACATCAAGGATAGCAAACAGCTAAAAGCAATCACTTCAGCTGTCACCAAAACCTCGCTGTGAGAACTCTGGTATCAGGGGCTCTTAAAACAGAACCGGGAAAAGGTTACTTAGACCCTTCTCTTCAGAACAAAATCCATGTGGCACAAACGCTACCTAGCTGTGAACAGATGTGGCAATTCCTTGAATTAAAAAACTAAATTCATGGAGCACAAGTGCACAGAACAGCTCATCTGCTCAGGAGCATCTCACCACCACATGCAGAAAAGCATGAACTGAGGCTAAGTGACAGCAACAGTGCCCAAAGGGTAGCCTGGAACTTAGACAGCATCTGCATCCTCTCAGATGCTTGTGCCTTGTAGCCACCAAGGAGTCACCTCCTGATGGTTTATCACATAACCATAGTAACCATCTGAAGCAAAGCCTGTAAATCCAAGTGTCAAATTTCTACCTGCAACTCTATTTGTACATCAGGCTGCTTCTCCACACCATTCTCCATCCATCGCAAACTGCGCTGTTAATCACTTCACAACAGCATTCGTTAAAGTCAAACGAGCTGGACAAAACAGACCCTTTTAAGCTGAAAATCTATTGCTTATTTTACAGTAAGAGTCAAAGACACAGGATAAGAATCTGGATTAATCTGAAATCATCATTTTATCAGCATCAGTGAAGCTCCTATGTACGGAAGGAATGTAATTATAGCAGAGTTGTGTCCACATTCCCACTAGAAGACACACCAATGTACAACTCACAGCTTGAGTGTTCTGCACCAGATCTTAGCGTGCAAGTTCCAAACCAAGCAGTTCTCCTGATTTTTTTCCTATTATCTAAAAGTTAGTTTACCTGAAATCTTTCAGAATTTCTGATACTGTAATAAGTTTTGATCATTCATTATGAAAATAGCACTGAAATGAGTTCACGACTTCTCAGGCTACAAGTTCCAAAAGCCTCTTCTACATGAGAAGCACCACTACCAACCTTCCCTACACTTGCTGTCATTTATAACTCCACATGGGTCATGGCCTCTTGAGAGCTTCTGCACAGCTTTTTAGCACGAAGTTGTAAACAAAACTAAGAATTCCACTTCAATCCAGCTGGCAGCTCTTTACCAGGTGTCCACCTGATGCAAACTTAACCCCAACTAAACTGAGAGATAGGACAAAGAGAAGAACAGAATCAACCAAAGAGTGAAACAACACTAGAGAGGCAGGTGTTAAGACATTTTTGTGCTATAAGCATTAAATGAATCATGGAGCAAAGAATCCCAAATTTTAAAGCAAAGTAAGGGGAAATGGTGAGAAACAGTTAACTCATACTGGATTTATTATGAATCCTTACTACCACTCGTGCCACTAGAGCAGAGGAGGAGACACAGTCAGGACAATCTTTCAAAAATGCTAGTGCTAACCAAGTATTTGCTAAATACAGTGATTTGTCTTAATGATGATGGCATCACCGGAAACTATGCTAAATAGCAAGGCTACAGAGGTATCCATGCAGGTAGTATCGGCTTGAAGTTTTCTTCTGCATATTTTCACTATCTATAATGTGACAAACCAAATGTCTTGCACAAGGCGTCTCAAGAGAGAAGTTTCATGGATGTAAAATGCACTAAAATCTTGGGGATTTTTTTCTTTTTTTTTAGTTAGAAAATAACAATAAGCCGCTTTATATAACAACCTCCAGTATCTCTGTAGAATCAAGAAGATTTATGTCCATTCATCTCAAATACAACTTGCCTTTTCCAAACGACCTATTTCAAAGTGTGTATTTCCTGGCAAGGACAGTACCAGCTGTTGCTCCAGCACACATATGTACATTTTAAAAGCTTGAAATACCATACATGTAATCAACCATCGACATCAGAACAACAGGAATCTATTTGACATATAGCACTTTTCATCGAAAATCCTGAGACATTCCCCAGAAGCTATTAAGTCAGTCTCTCTTGGGAGGTAAACATCTGAACTACATTGCAACAAATGCATCCTCTTCACCTCCTCGCATTGAGACAGTCCGATTCAATCCAGTTTATTCAGAAGCTAGAGCAATCCAGCCATATCAAAGCATCCCTGCACCATTTTGTTATCCCAGGCTTCCTTGGCTAATCATTCCATTTAGACAGCCCTCTACTCACTCAAACCAACTGCTCAGTATCCCAGGTGAATCATCCATTTACATGATGTTCCACTACTCATCCGCAGTAAGTTTTTCAGGATTCACTGGGGAATGTGTATAAAAAGCTACAAGAGTTCAGATAGAGAAAACACCGCAACTTCCAAGATTATTTTTTTTCTTAATGCCGCAGTTTTGCAAGCCTCGTTTTCAGAGTGTTATCAGACAGCACACAGAGTAAACAGCTAAGCACCCCTCTGAAATGGCTGACAAAAGAGAATCTGGCATCTAGTATGGATAAAGCAAACATGTTGACTCACCAGTATACTGCAGTTAAGTAAGGCACTGCTGGCTGCCTGCCAAGATTTAAAACAAAGATGACATCCAGTTAAGATGTCTCCAAAGCAATAGAGGCCATACAGATAAGAAAACAAGTTAATCCAGGTGCAAAGCAATGTCATGAACACTAGAAACTGGAACAACGCCAAGAGGAGAGCATTTATAGCTGCATTTGCATTAGCCACGCAAAACTCACCACGAAAAATATGGAATAGCTCCTCCTTGTCCTCAGCACACTGGAACGTGCTGTTGCACTCTTTCCCCACTGATCACACACTTCTGGAACGTTTTTACTTCTACAGAGCTGCAGAGAACTTCTACGTAGGCTTAGACAACTTCAATTCTCACCACTACTGCTCAGGCTGCTTTGGGTCCAAGCACCTACTGCCACTTAACAACTACAAAAGGCGCCCCATTTGTTATAAAGAACCAGCTAAAATACTTAAAGTTACAAAATAAAGATGCTCCTCACACAGACAAGTTTACTTGCTTCTGAATACTTTTACTGATCAGCAGGTTTATATAAACTGAGTGACATGCATTCTCTTCACGCTAAATCGAAGTCTGAAGCCTGAGGCTGTTTGTCAGCCTAAAAATACAATGAACACATACACATTCTCCCTTCAGACACCTGACAGAAATTCTGGTCAGTTATTTCAACATCTGTTAGTTTAGAAAGGAACCCAATACAGGTATGGTTCAGACATCAATTTGCTCCTGCAATATTAATATTAACTTCTACTAACCTTAACACTCCATCCTTTCCACCCAAAAATCAAACTGACTACAAATTTCTTAATTTAAACATGCCATCAGTTGACTGGCTCAGTGTCACGTCCACTGAAGTCATTCTGCATTTATCAGTACGTAAGTGTAAGCATGAAGCAAGTAACCACACAGGAAACGAGTGTGCTACAAATTCACACTCTGGCTTTCTCCACAGCAAGATAACATCCATGTGTCAACCTCCAAGGGCCACCTCAGCCAAGCTACCCATCTCATCTGTTACACCACAGTTTACTGGTGACAAACCAACAAACTCTCCAACAGGAAAAAAAAAAAAAAAAAAAAAAGGGAAAGAAAATAAAAGGGCTTTCCATAACCTCTGCCACTACAACGACAAAAGAGAGTTAAAAAAAAAAGTTCCCCCCACAGCAGTGGGATTCACTGCCTGTCTCCAACCATGAGTGCATTTGCTTACTTTCCTATTTCGTGTGAAATGTCCCACTGGAGATGAAGCATTTCTACGACACATGGTACAGAGTCATTATGCCTTTGGGCTTGTGATATTCACCAGATGTGCCCTAGTTCTGAAGGGTTACATTAATATTCCCACACTAAAAGCTGCTTTTAAAATTAGAGCTTCAATACATGGACTTAAAGATCTTTTGGAAAAAACTCAAGCACCTCACTTTCCTGAACACATGAACGGTTATCAGCTTAAACGCTGCAGTTTATGTAGTAACTATCTTCACCATTAGAATCAACACTCGCATCATCCAAGGAACAAAGCCTTAGGCTCTCTGCACAGCACCACACTTCCACAGGAAAGATATTCCTTGAAAGCCGCTGCCAGGGAATTGTCTACAACCCCCGCTGTCGTATTTCAGCAGTCACAAGCTCAGACTTCACAACGTAGCTGTAAGCAACCTGAGTTCCAACATACACAGCATTTCCCCATTTTGCCAACCCAGTATCTTACTGGATTACACATTCTTTCCCTCATTTTGCTTTCCTTCAAATATTCTACATTGGAGTTAGACGTTCTGAAAAACAATGTGCCAGATGTGCAAAAACCCACTCTTAACAATTTAGGTTCAACTTAGGGGAGCTGGTTGGACACCAAGTTCAAATAGTTCATACATCAACTCTTACATTGTCACCACCAACCAGCTCGTGTAATCAATAGCAACACATGCTCTACATTCCACCATTCAATCGCTGTGCTAAAGCCATGCTCCAGGTACACCTGGCCCTGCAGCGTACGTGTACACTCCTGTTTCACATCCGCCACTCTAACCTAATACAGAGATAGCACTTAGCCCAACACTCTCATGAAGCCCACAGATTCCGTTGCACCACAGTACAAAGTCATAAGATGGATCTGAGAATCTGGAAAAGAAACATTGTCAAGGCAAGGCCTGTGAAACAGGTTTGTTTCGTCAGAATCATCCTGGATTTAAGGAAAAAAAAATAAGGAAATCCAACTGTTTATCTAGATAGATGCCAATTTTTGAGAGACAGAGAATTTTATTCATAGACTTCAGATGCATATATGTAAGGGCTTGAGAGGAAGGGAGGCAAACACTCTTTATGTGCGCGTATGTATGTATATATCCTGAATACAAGTGGTGGATATTAATTATTAATTAATTAAAAAATAAAATAATTATTAATATCCATAATATTATTAATATTAATAATTAAAGTATATTTACATCCCAGAATTAAAATACACTGACTTTCCTCCATTCTCGTGTCTAAAATCAAAAGGCTTAGCTGTCCTAGTGCCCTCTGCCACCCAGTGAAGAACCATCATTGGTCGATTCTGACCTGTTCTCCAGAAGTACCTCTGCCTGAGCCAAAACTAGCAGGAACCCCAAGCAGCAGGCTCTTCATTTCAATGTCTCAGGTACTCTAAGTTAAGAGCCACAATCCTTCACCACCGCTCAGGCCAGTTAAATACTATTTGGATCACAATTATTAGCAGTTACAGATCATTAGTAACCAAGTGGTACTTTTCAAAGGATCAGAAAAATATTTGCAACGTTCAACGAATTCCAAAAGTTGAAATCTGAATTTGCCTGTATTCCAAATACAGGAAAATTACAAAACCCTGGAAAACAAAGGTCAATAATGGGAACAGACCTCTAACTGCAGCAATACATTTGGCATGACAGTTTAGCAACAAACGTAGAAACACAGGGAGGAATGCATTGGGAATGATAAACACATGGTTTTAACTAGAAAAATATTACCAGTGACAGGTAGGGAGCTATACAGTTGCCTCTCTTCCCCCATATGGCTGACAACAAACAAATTGCTAGTCTGATCTTTTAGTGTCACTTCCTGCTGAGCAGATTTCAAGCAACACTGCTGGCTCCTTGTCAGAAAACAATGTGCTAGAGCCCTGTTCTGCAATAAATGGTTCAACCAATTTACTGTGTTCATTTGAAACTCGCAGGAGTATTCCCAGTGCCTGGACTATAGTTCTTATTTGGCAAATGATTTTATTATAAACTGGTATCATAGTGAATCCATTTTCTTTAAGGGGTTTTGCTGCTGTTTAATGGACTGTCAGTATAATTTAGATTTCATCTATTTAAACTCATTCAAGCCTGGCTCCTGATTGTACAATAAATGGAACATATTTCTATTCAACAAAATTAATGACAGCTAATTGTAGTCTGCAGTTCCCAATTTTATAAAAGCAACTGTTCTGCAGTTCAGGCACCCAGCTACACGATTTCCCACACCAATTATTTTTCCACACTTTTCATGCATGTCCACAACACTATACAGCTCTTCTTGCAAGATGCATTCAGACATACTTCATTAACAATTCTGACACAAAGCAAACATTTTCTTACAGAAAGGAGTGTTACCAAAAAATGCCACGCTGAAAGCCAAGACATTGTAGATGCTCAGCCACCAACTCATACCAGGGTATCCTCCTGACTTAGAATTGTTTTTCTTTTTTCAATTGAACACATGAAAAGGGAGGAGGGGTGGGAATAAGAGTGCAGGCCACTAGAAAAAAAAAAAAAAAAAAGATTTAAATCACCAGTTAGTCCAAGAGCTCCTTCTTCAGCAACTGATAAGCTTCACTGCACACAGGCCATTTCAAACAGTCTCTTCCAATGTTTTAAGGTCACAGCAAACTTTTGCTGGAGCTGCAACATTTGCTCCCAACGCTTCTCACTGCTATTTTACGAATGCCTACGCAGGCACCTGTCTCTCAAACCTGAACTGGATGCATTTCAATAGCTCTTCACGGACACTCACTTCTAAAGTACTGTGGAAGACACAAAAGACAAGCAACACCACAAATGTACTGCATCACTACATGACCTCACTTTCCTCAATATCCTTATTTTTTTTTCCTATTAAAAAATCCTTAACATGCCAGTTACAACATACTTGAGGAACAATGGCTATGGATAATTTCTCAGAGACCTTAAATGCAAGCATATTAATAATAAGCCTTAAGAAACCAACAGAAGAAGTTGTCACGGTCTGCATGAAATCAGTTGAACAATCTCCACGATGCCTTTGAATAGCAAAGAAGAAATCAACAGCGTACAGTTGGCCCATGCAGCGGGACTTAATGTGAAAACCGGCATCTTTACACAGCTTTGAGTTTAAGAAGTTCTTCTATTGGACCATGCATAATTAGAAGTCCGTGCTCTAGTAGGCAAAACAAGCACACCAAGAGGACTTGGAAGAGAAAACTCTTCTATTCCCAAGCCCACCACAAGCACCAAATGGTTGCTTAGCTCCTCTCCCTTAGCTACCCTTTTGATAATTAAAGTGCAACACACTACAATACCTCATCAAAACAGGGATGGGCTTTATTTGTGTAGCCCTCAGCTAGAAAAAAATTACAGCCATTACTATTTCCCTAGAAACTGGCACATCACTTTCACCTTCCCGATTAGACAAATGGATGAAGAGTAACCCATTTTGTAAGCTGTCGGTGCAGCCCCAAACAGGAACACATGTTCAGAAGGATGAGGATGAGGATGATTTTCACACAAAACTGCATTTCAAATAGTGCAGTCTGTTGCCTCAAAGCCCGCTGTGATGCAAATACAGACACTCCCATCAAGTAAGCTTATGTGATATCCTCCCCATTGTCTGCTAAGCTGGTTTTCACCTACCTGCAAGTACCTAGCAGCACTGAAAAAATAAATGTCTATTTTCTGAAAGGAAAAACATTTTCCTATTGTTTAAATTTGTAAATAGCTTAGAGATGTCTTTTATACAGAACAAATCAGTGCAGCAGCTGTAAAGCTGATCTCACAGTAGAAATGTATTTATTTTGTTTCAACACTGGCACATTACCTTCCCCCCCCCTTTGATTTTAAAGCATAATGATCATGCTAGTCAGCTGCTGAAATAAGAAATGCCCATTTCAGGAAAAGAAAAAAATGCTTTCCTCACTATCAAGAAAAAAGGAGTACAATCCCCACAGTAAGGATATAAGCAGAAATTTTCAAGCCAAAGAAAAATAAATATATGTCTACATTTAGGTATATTTCTTTCTACATAAACAAATGAAAAAGTCTGAAATCTGTATCGGCTTTCATATACATCTAGCCACTCCTTTTACAGCAGGGTTATTGATCCTTTCTTGCTGTGAGTGTCTTTACTGCTTTTTGTAAAACCATCCATAGCACATTCTGGACTTTTGGGGGGGGGGGGGGGGGGGAAGACTACATAGATCCATTCTTCCTTCCAATGCTGAAACAAAGGAAAAATATTTCCATTTGTAGCTGAATTTACCCGAGATGCTTCTTTAGAGCAACACATGCTCTGCTACCAGATATTGCTTATACACCACTATGTCTTTAGGACAAAATGAAAGCCAAACAGCTTACCCAAAATTTATGATATTACTGAAAAAAACCCGTCACTGATCAGTTAGAAGATACCCACAGATATAAATACCTTACCAGTGTGGCTCATTAAGCAGTAACAGGAAAATGGAGATAACTTAAAGAAGAATTTATTTTCATCAATTCTCAAGTTGTATTTAACCTCTTTCATTTTCTACTCTACTTGGAAACAATTAAAAAAAAAGCAGTCTCACTTTAACAGACTCTCCTCACTTAGCCTGCTCACACGTAGCACTGACCATCAAACCTGCAGTGAAATTTCTCCCTCACCTATGAGCTTTCTCTCCATCCCCCCATGAATACTTCTACAAGATATTTTCACAGAACTTGTATTCCAAAATGAAGCAGCAAAGGTTAGTCCCAGGATCAAAGTTCTGACAGATTAAATGTCATTCCCTCCCTCCCCCAATTTATCAGAAAAATCTCCAGATAAAAGTTAAAGCAATCTTCCGGCATAAAGGAAACTGCTGTGCTACATGGGGAACTGTAGCCTCGTTCCCAGTACAGAAGCTAAAATGAGAATTCAGTTCACTGCGTACATAGGTGTTGTCATTATAATTGATCGATCTTTCCTTTATCTAATTGTTGATGGAAGACGTAGCAACCCCCCCAGAGTGAGAGTAAGAAATAGGGCTGGTAAATTCACACACGAGAAGCTCAAATTATTTTAACTGAAATAAATTGAAGACAGGCCATGAACAACTACTGCAGCCACAAACTCCACTTTCACTCCTTGAAAACCACTATTTCAAGGAATTCCTCCCTCTTAGTAAATTTTTAAACAGTTATTTACACTCTGTTTTTATTCCAAAATTTCCACTTGCCTAATTTCGTAACGCTGCATTCCCCATCAAGTATTATTTTTGCTTAGGTTACAATCTTTCTACATTAATCCTCAGCAAAAATAATTCCCTAATGCAATCTGTAAAACTGCTCATTATCTGTGTTCCACGGTCACCTATGTTAGTTAAACCACAGATTTTCAAATATAGCTGTTGTAGTCACATGCCAAAAAAAAAAATTATGTCCACAAAGTGTTCACGTGCAGTTTCACATGCATCCTAGAACAGCTCCAAAACACCACAGCTTTACAAGGTGTTTTTCTTTTGCATGACAAGCTTCTCAGGGAACATGTTATGATGTTCATTTAGTACACAGCGTATGTTTATAGAGTTCACATAATTCGTGCTACTTTTAGTGATACTTGATTAGAGTAGAATCATAGAATCGTTCAGGTTGGACAAGACCTTTGAGATCATCAAGTCCAATCATCAGCCCTACTCTACCAAGTACACCCCTAAACCATATCTCCAAGCCCCACATCGAAGCGACCTTTCAACACACGAAGGCATGGTGACTCAACCACCTCGCTGGGCAGCCTATTCCAACATCTAACAACCCTTTCCGTGAAAAAATTTTTCCTAATGTCTTACCCGAACCTACCGTGGTGCAGCTTGAGTCTGTTCCCTCTTGTTCGATCATTAACTACCTGTGAGAAGAGACCAGCACCTACCTCTCTACAATGTCCTTTCAGGTAGTTTTAGAAAAATAAGGTCTCCCCTCAGCCTCCTTTTCTTAAGACTAGATAGCCCCAGTTCCCTCAGCTGCTCTCCCTGAGACTTATTCTCCAGGCCTTTCACCAGCTTTGTTGTCCTTCTCTGCACTTGCTCCAGCACCTCAATGTCTCTCTTGCACTGAGGTGCCCAGAACTGCACACAGTTCTCGAGGTGCGGCCTCACCAATGCCAAGCACAGGGGGACAATCACCTCCCTACTCCTGCTGGCCACGCTATTCCTAATACAAGCCAGGATGCCGTTGGCTTTTTTGGCCACCTGGGCACACTGCTGACTCATTCAGCCGCTTATCAACTAGGTCCTTTTCCACCGGGCAGCTTTCCAGCCGCTCCTCCCCAAGCCTGTGGCACTGCCACGGGGTTGTCGCGGCCCAAGTGCAGGACCCGGCACTTGACCTTGTTGAAGCTCATACAGTCGCCTGGGCCCATCGATCCAGCCTGTCCACGTCCTTCTGCAGAGCCTCCCTACCCTCAAGCAGATCAACACTCCCACCTGACTCGGTGTCATCTGCAAACTTACTGAGCGTGCAATGTAGCAGTCAATGGTAGTACATCTCTCTTGTTAGCGACCTGTATTTTGTTACGGTGGAACACAGAGGGATGACTCACAGAAAAGGACTAACAAGAAGATTCTAGAGAAGGTCTTACCTCCAATTCTCCACTTGCACAACTCACCTATGAAAACACTATCACAGTGTCATGTAATAAGAGAGACAACAAGGAAAACCTACCTGTTAGACCAACATCGACTAAGCAATGTCCCCAGTCTCAGAGAGCCAGACCCCACCCTTGGTACACTCATCTCCTTACTGTTGCTCTTCATGATTTATACACAGAAGCCAGACAGAGCCAGAGGAACCCATTTGCTAGATCAACCTTGATCTGCACTTAAGACTCCATCTGTCAAGCACCAACAGCTGTCCATACACAGAGCAATGCCTGCCACATTTAAGAGTAAATATGAACTCAGTAAATGCATCGTCTTCCCCCCCCCTCCCCAATTTGGCTTATGTTTACTGCTTATACTAACAGCACATACACAGAAGATTAGTTACATGCACTTAAGTACTTAATGTATGCTGTCATGCAGCCTTAATTACTTTCTACACTTATTATTCACCTGATCATTAAAAACCTCACTTCTCAATCTCAAATGCTGAGAATAAAAACTGATTACCAACACTGTTCTATCCAATAGTACAGAACAAAACCAACACAAGTTTCAGCTGCATGTGGAAACAGTTCTCTACAGACTTCAACCAACTTCAAAGAAAATCCTTCTGTGAAGCTTTTCTGCACTTTGTTAACCCTGCTGACATGTTTTAAGACTCACCTACTAATCCAGGCCTTTTCTGTAGTGGTTTTGTTTTTCCTTCTTTTAATTAGTAAAGGAGGAATAGGTAAAGAAGGCTTTTGTTTTCATTGATACAAAAGTCTTAAAGACAAACTCTTCTAAAAAAAAGATTGTTACGAGCTTTCCTCATCACTATTCACATGAGCAGAAACGTTGAAAACACCATGGTGTGTGAAAACTAAGGGAACTCTTATGAACACATAACGCAGCACAGCTCCTGAGGTTATTCCTATTCACAGCAGCTGAAAGTCTCTCACTGAATATCTGAATATTTCAATGATCTAGAATCACAATGGTACAGACTTTAAAATGAAAAGGGAACTAGAGAGGGCATCATGTTAGAATACATGCTCATTTTAACTATGAAGCTTTTGAAGGAAGAGCACCGCACATGCAGAAATACTCCTCTCCATGACAAACCTGGTCAATCCACGCAACATGGACAGAAAAACAACAGTCTGGCTAAAGGCCTCCTGAAATTAAAATGTACAGCTGAAAAAAAAAAATTGGTTCCATTTCTTCCTTCTGCCCCAGCATAAAATTCAAATTTTAAAACTTCCCAGAAAAAAAAAAAAAAACAAAACTGCCCGCCTCTCCAGCTTTTTAGCAGCTTAAAACACACTTGCCAGAACTTCCAAGTTTATAGAAAAGATTCGTGTCCATATTATATGTATTTTTATATTTAATTCTGGCACAGCCACCTCTCTCAGCTGGTAAAGCTGACAGAATCAATAGAAGGCAGCATCTAGAAGAATGACAAACACAAGGGTCAATGACAAATACAAGCCAACCACTGTGGGAACATGAGCTAAATTACTGCATTTCAGTTCCACCAACATTCAACCCAAATACCAGTATATCATTTAACACAGTAAATAGAGGGAGGAAGCACTTTCATTTGGGTTTCTGTTTATATATTTATTTTTATAAAGCTGACAGAGGTTTCTAGATTAAAACAACCATTTCAGCAATTTCCTCAGTTACAACAATGCAAAACATCTTGGCACAATTATAATAAAGGAAACATTTAACAATTAATTATGCCAGCAAAAACTAAAGCTTAGAAATTTCCAAGTCCTAATACCTGCTTACTAACCTAATACTTGCTTGCTTGACAGTGTACTTTAAGAGAGCTAGGAAGAAATCTCAGTCCGACTAGATCTTTGGTAAGCATAATTCTGGTTCCACTGTGATTGGAACGCCATTGGCCACAGGACACTTTGATGGCAGGCCTGCCGATTCACACAAAAGATGACCCGCCATCTTTTGTTATTTTCTCGTTGTGATAGTGCAATAACCCAACACTTGCAGGCTTCAAATCTGAGCCACTGAAGGCTGCAAACTATTTCATAGCTTATGAAGTGCTCCCTTTGAAAAACAGCCACGTACCCTATAATCACAGAACGTATCGAAGTGAAAAGTACGTAAGATCTCACTTTGATACATCTGGTGACAACTGAGCAGCGGTATTTCACAACAGTGCATCTGACCTGCAAATTCAGTCTCTCTCTCCTTCTCTGATGCCTGTCCCGATAATAGCTTATGGGGTTATGGCGCCTCCTCAACAGCACTCAGGGACAGAAATCTAACAGAACTTTGAAGTGACACCAACCTATAAATCCAGAAAAGTTAGTACTCAAGTCAAGTTATATTTTCTAGTAGCAATATCTCACTCGCATCCTAGCAACAGTGATTTCCCATCTCTTAAAAAAAAAAAAAAAGGCAAGTGAACCAAAAAAGTCCAATAGCTGTCCCAATCAGTGACTGCCTAAAACATCACAAATTGGCAGGCACACCTTGCTATTTTTTGTATACTAGGCCAGATGTTCCAGGATCCACACAAAGCTAATTCTGCCTCTTTCCCGGGATCCACACAAAGCTAATTCTGCCTCTTTCCCTGCACCATATCAAACTGCACTTTCCATACCTAACAACCTGCACCTCTTCTTCCAGCTTCACGTAGATCTTAAAGCACCTAGAACAAAGAGTCTCTCATGTAAGCTATTCCAAAGGAATTTGCTAGGAAACAATGAAATTGTAGGCTGCACTACCCTCCCTGCAGAAGCATTTCACCTTGTATTACCTCATGTTGATTCTTCTTGCTGATGTGCTGTTTATATAGCTACTGATGTCACTGTAGAAACAGATCCTCATAAATCCTTTTAATTCCTGTAGATCTTTTTAAATGTTTCTACGTAGGCAGAGCAAACAATATTGTCCTCATCTCCAGGTGACATGTCAAGTCATCTATTTTCCTGAGGCTCCAAATCAACTTAGACTTTCATCCAAAGTTTTTCCATTCCAGCATTCAAGATGCTGTCATGATGACATTACAACAGTCTGCTCAGCAGCAGCAATATCCTCGGTATTAAGTTATGTGGCTTTAATAGAGTAATAGCCATTCCTGACATGCTGAACAGACCGAGGGTTAAAGGGGACAGGGACCATACAGCGTCCTCCAGCAAGAAAGGTGTGCCAGAGTTCAGAGAACAAAAAGAAACAGGGCAATCAAAGTATCCACACAACCAGCTATTATTTTGATGCAGATATTTCTGCTCTGTACTTTTTCTGGAATCTTAATCCATTTACCTCATAAGAGCAATTCATTGGGATATTGAAAAGAGAATCTCCATATCCAAGGACAAACTGAAGATACCCAAGAAAAATACCTCCGTATGTCACATCCTTTCAAGACTTTAAGAGAGCTGGTGCCTTCCAGAACAGGGAGGGGTAAAACAGTTTCTGAAAGAGTATCATCACTACCTTGTTCATCTTTCATTACACCAGCCAGAAATTTAAAGTTACTGACAGCGCTGTTTGTTTTCCATCACACAGCTACCTCTTCCAGCTAGGCAAGTCATTCTCTTAACCAAGTATCCAAAGCAGGGCCTACACAAAGTTCGGAGAGGCATGGCACTTGGAAAAAGCCCAGGCAGCTGTTCCAAAAGCACCCGAGTCACTGAAGCCCAGCACAAGACATGGACAGCCATCTGAATGGCAGCACTTCAGTGCGTTCCTCTACACAGAAACCCGTACACGGAGACCAGTTGTCTAACCCAAACAACAGATGCAGTTATAAAGTCTGCTTTGCAGCACAGTATCAGAGTATTCAAATTTGCTTATAGTCTGACAATCAAAGAACAACAACTGCAAAAAAACATACTACAAAACAAGACCACCAGTTTTGGAGTACACCCAATTAGGAGCCATGGGCTAACGATATTGCTTGTGCATACGAACGGTACGGGAAGCCAACCCTGTATTTTGACAAAAGCCACTAGGATAGAAAGGAATCAATCTGCACTAGAAACTAAAGGAAATTCAGCATTAAATAATCTAACTGAATCTAAAAGAAGAGAAAAAAATCTCAGTCTTGATGCAACTACCTTATGCTATTGTTACCTTACGCTAAGGAAGCCTATAAGCAAATCTGAATACACATTGTACAATAAAAATTAATTTGCTACCATATCAGTCATTTTGACAAATGCAAGGTAAGAACTGCGAGAAAGGAAGGAAGGAAAAAACAACCCACGGACTAGATTTGGAAGGAAACGGGAGGGAGGTTGTGGAAACTGAGAGGACAGATGGGGAAGTGGGCCAACAAGCTTTTAGGATAGCCCTGTGATTTCCCACAAAGTAGAGAAGATTAATTGCATACTGTTATCTAAGCTCTACTCAAATTTTAATACATGGTTTAAAGCTATGCATATATTCATTATATCTATGCAAATTAATAAAAACAATATTTACATAGTAACAGTATAGTGTAACCTTTCATTTGAAAAAATTCCAGTGATCTTGATTATCTATTTATTTACAGGTTATTTGCTATTACTCAAATACAGCTGCTGAGCTCAGCACAGAAAAAAAGTAGTATTAAGTGTTGGATTAACTACTACACAGCAACGGGGTAAACACAGAATGAGATTTTAACCAAGGACTTCATATTAAGAAAATGCAGACCCTTAACATTCATCCACATCAGATAAGAGTATTTAAGAGAAAGAATCAAATAAGTGGGAAGGATTTCCTTTCCTTAAAGCCTAAAAGATGCAAGCTGAAGACAGCTATCCGTTCTGCACACACCTTTAATTTTCATCTTTCTAACCCTTGCTGTGCAAGTCTCATTAATTTAAACTCTCTTAATCCCTCTTAAAATTTATGTGATATGTACCCTCAGCTACAAATACATCTCCCTATGTGTAACCTAGCCGTAAGACAGAAGCTAAGATTTTCCTTCTGTAATAAATGCTAAAATTGCTTTAGAATATATTACACACTGGAATGTGTATTCCAGTTCTCACTCCTGCTAAGAAATTGTTTCAAATAAAATTTGAAAAATCAGTAGAGTCAGTTAAGGTTTCAGCTAGGCTCATGTCCCTCCAATGAGCTAGTTACTACTAATAAAATGTGAAATTTAATAAGCAGATTTTTTTTAATTACAAAACAGGTCTAAAATATCTCAGTTATCACTACATAACCTCCTCCAGCTCAGATACCACCACTTCCCCCCACCCCCTTTTCTTCAGACAGTGCAGAAAGGTGGGCAAAGAGAACATGAAGCGAGCTGCCTGTGGCTAGCACTAGTCTTTGTAAAGACTGGGCAGACCAGCTTTCAAACCCTTTACCAGATCATGCAACCTCTTCCAAACACCACTCCTACAAGGAGCAATTGCTCCCCAAGCAGCAGCTCCCTTATTGGTTCTGCAACCACCACCACCAAAACGCGGTCGGTGAAGCACTCCGCTTGTTAGCGAAGGTTGTGCTCCCACACCATCAGCCCTGTGGGCTCCCTGAAGTCCCGAGGGGTACCTGGCCAGCATTTACAGATTATTTGCTGCGTGCAGGTTCTCTGACACGTCTCCACGCCTGTGCTGCGACTGAGGCTTTACCTTGCGTTTCAGTCCATAAACAGAATGTCTCCCGTGTGTCGCTGCTGGCAAGTGAGAAGGCACGAGCCATAACTGAAGCTCTTGCCAGTCTGCACATAAAGATTTCTCTTCTGAATGGATAGTCTCGTGAAAAACACAGCATAAACAATCTAAGCTCTCCCCACACTACCAGCATTTACAGGCTCTTTCCCCTCCTTTGTCAATTATGTAGCAAAGGTGTAAACTCGGTGTAACTACTGTCCCGATTCCTGCTGTTCTGCAAACACCCCTCTACCCAAGTACTGCTGCATCAGGGAGTACGTACTCTGAGCACTGCACCTACTGGATAAAGAATGCTAACCCTTCTCCACTCTAAAGCATAAAATTGAGATCACAAACTGATTTCCCATCTTAATTTTAAGCAGTCTTTTCGCCACAAAGCCAGTGTATCACATTGTACTACTGGGCCCACACAACAGCTGTTCTTAACAGATTCTAAATTATTTTTCAGCCTTCAACACTGTAAATGAGACTGCCACCAAAGCTGATGCTTCTGCAGGATCAAGCAACAAGTATTACTCAGCTACAAGCCCTGACCAAGAGGAAAAACATGTCTTTTGAATGGTTTGGGGACTGTATTTGAATCATTTCAATAGATAAGCTATTCTGACAAACGCTCGTAGATCTAAGTGAAAACAGACTACGACTCTCACACAGAACAAGTATGGAATGCAACACCTCCAAACCGAGCAGGATTTCAGCCCATCTGTATCTGCAGCTGACGATGCCCACACATACAACTAGCATTTTAGAGCATTTACAGCAACTACAACTAGACAAGAGCATTTACAGCTGTACTCATACAACGAGGTTTTAGTAGTTGAGACATACATACAGCACCTCATGGAAAAAGTGGGCAAGATTTTACCTCATTAGTTCCCATAGTTTTCAGTTTAATCCATCTCTATTTTGCTCCAGCAGTGTTAATACAGTACTATAAAACTACCAGAGCCCTTAAGCCAGTGCTTTGAACCACAAAGCCAAACATAACTATTCCTTGTGGTGGAACAAACAACTGCAAACACTTTTAAAATGCCGTGTAGATGAACTCAGAAGTTTTCACTCAAAAGTGAGGAATACAGCTAGCTGAATAATCTAATTTTCAAGTACAACTTCATTTAGAGGCAAGAGTTAGATGGTAGCAGCCACAGGTTAGATCTTGAAACTTCACATGAGACCCTAAAAAACTTATGTGAACTTGGCAGTAATTGAGAAGCAGGTCCAAGACATCCAGAGCACACTGCAAGCTTCTGCTTCTGTCCCCACACATCCCAGATACTTGCTGATACTGACGCTGTCTTTTTTGACCAACAGCTAAGGTGCTGTGCATAGGTATTAACTAGTTATTAACAAGGGGAGTGAGATCAATGGCATAATAGGTATGGGACCTTAAGTCACCTGATTAATATTTCACAAACAGAAGATAGGAGAGAAGCTCTACAAAGAAATCAGATTCACAGTAAAACTTGTCAGAAAGGTTGGAAGATATCTCCATATGCCACCTAGTCAAACCTCTAGCTCAGATCAGGTCTCATTTCAAAGGTGGTGCGAAGTGCTCCGTGCTTTATCCAATTTTGTTACAAAACTCCCAGGGATAGAGATTCCGTACAATACACAGATAACTAATGTAGCAGAAAGAAAAAAGGGCAGCTCTTTTTCAGAGAGAAGCTAAGTTCATTCCAACATATCGGATACTACAAGACATTATAGAGGGGCAAGATATTACAGATATCACAAGGTCTCTGAGGAGACCTTACAGCGGCCTTCCAGTACTTAAAGGGGGCAACAGGAAAGGTGGGGAGGGATTCTTTACTAGGGCGTATAGTGATAGGATGAGGGGTAACGATTTCAAACTGATAAGAGGACAGATTTAGATGAGATATTGAGAAGAAATTCCTCACTGTGAGGACTGTGAGACACTGGCAGAGGTTGCCCAGAGAAGCTGTGGCTGCCCCCTCCCTGGCAGTGTTCAAGGCCAGGCTGGACGGGGCTTAGAGCAACCTGGCCTAGTGGAAGGTGTCCCTAGGACGGGGGGGGTGGAACTAGATTAAGGTCCCTTCCAACCCAAACCATTCCATGACACAGTCAAAAGCTTTTACGTGCACATCCATATTTGTCTCCAAGGGAAGTGTGGCAACCTGCCCCTAGGACAATCGTAATTTAAATTATCAGACATCACACTGTGCTGTCTGCTGCAGCCAACTAACTGGTAGCTCTGGTGCACAACTACTTTCAAAGGAAACATAACGTAAGAATTTCTTACCTCCAGGCCTGTACACAACATCATCCTCTGTGATAAAGGACGTTATTTCACCATTGTCTGTTCTCTCATATCGGGACTTCTTCTTGGGGGGTTTCTTTTTGCTCTTCTTTGTGGACTCCTCTGTGGTGGCACTGTTGTTGTCATTGTCCTCATCTTCACTATGGTCACTTTCCGCATAATTCTTGGCGCCTCCTTCCAACGTACAGCTCCGTCGAGGACGTGAGTTCTCACTCTCCCTCACCTTGTCTCTCTTGTCTCGCTCCTTATCCCGGTCTCTATCCCTGTCCTTCTCTTTGTCTTTGTCTTTTTCTTTGTCCGCTGTCATGATTCGCCACGTGCCTTCTTCTGTCCTCTCACGGCTGGGCCTCCGTGAAAGGTAGACAGTGAGCCTGGGCTTCAGTCTTCTGAATTTCTCACTCAAATCCAGGAAAAATTCAACCACTCCAACAACCCCAGCGTTTTAAAAAGGTTCTTGAAGAGGTAGGGGGGGGAGAAAGAGGGGAAAAGCCCATGTTAATATTCAAAATTTTTTCAATTTCTGAAAATAAAACCCACAGAAAACCCCACATCCTAAAGCAATTCAGTATGGAAAACACAAGACAGTAAAATGCAAGGCCGTCTTTTGAATCATTTGTAGAAAGAATAACTTACGAAGTGTCTGTAAAACTGTTGAAGCTATCTCCACCCTCAGAAAGATCTCACAGCTCCTTAAAAAAAATTTTTTGTTGTTCCCTACATAAACGTAACAACTTCTTGGATGGGAAGTGCTCACTGAGAACACGTATCATTTTATACCTGAAGCTGAATAGGAACCATGCAAGTGAAAAAAACCCCACAACATTCAGGAAGAGACAAATGCAAGAAAGAAAGACTCTACAACTTCTTTCTTCGAAGCAAATGAAAGAGTTTAGCAAATGGCTGTGTTGTTTTACATCTCAACACCACTAGCAACGGATGCCCTACAAAGCTGGTACAGAATGCCATCTGCCACCTCCAGGGCAATCTGTTAGGAAGTCTTCCCCCTACCCTGCTTTTCCAAAAATAGAGCTAACCTGTAATCCCCAGATTACAGGAATTAATTAATTGAAACCAAACCACAGCAATTACAAGTGCACTAACAAAATCTGCTTTTCCATATATCAAAAATACGACCTTTCATGCTTGCTTTACCAGTAACAGAGCACATGGAGATGCATCTTATAGTTCATCACCTTCACACATTCAGTTTCCTGCCAGGGAACAGGAAGAGAAGAGATAACCCCATGCTTTTACTTCCCTGATCGTTTTATCAACACAGCTAACATCAACTGCATCTTGCTTTTTCATTCAGTGCAAGTTGAGATTTTAAAAAAATTCAACTTGCTGTTACAAAGCATTTGCAAGCTTGGATCTATGGGCAGGATCCTCCAACCACAACCGTGTGCCCAGAACGGTTGCATGCTGTTGTGGTTTAACCCCCACGGGCAGATAAGCACCACACAGCTGCTTACTAACTCCACTCCACGCCCTGCAACTGGGGTCTGGAGTAATTCCCCATGAGACACTACTACCGTACCGCAGTCAAAGGAAAGGTAAAGAATACTGGCCCTATACAGTTATAGCCTTTATTCTTTTGACTCAAAACCGAGAATTTCCTTAAAAATGTCCTTTCTATCGGTCAAATCAAAATGATCTGGACTGACAGGTTGCAGGGTACATCTTTGAGTGACAGCCAGCAGCGTACACATTAGAATTTTTGGTACTTTCTCTGCAAAGGCTGTAGTGAAGTCGCACCAACTGAAGTATATGCAAGTGCCTTTTCAAATTGCTCAATAGCAGCAGTCTGAACAGGTAGAGCTACTACTGAACAAGAATCATAACACACCGTTTTTTCTGTAAATAGTCGTGAGAGAAGGATATTTCACGACGGGTGCATCTTACAAAGCTAAGTTACCTTTTTTCCCTAGTTCACCAATTCAGGATAAAGCTGAATTTACCCACATTCAATTCATAAGTTTTCAGGAAGCTACTCTTTGGTGCAACTTGAAATTAGCCCACTGTGCAGAATGCTACAGCATGAAATTCAGGGACCTAAGAAGATTTAATGTTCATGTATTAAGCATCTGAGACCGCATTAGAGAAGCAAAAAGACTATTTTGCTTTTTAAGAAGTCAGCTGAGAAGTCAGTGCTCTTGTGTATTTGAAATTTCTTCACTCTTACATGAGTCTCAGACTACAATATTCTTGTCCCTGTTGACTACTACTTCCAGCAATGGAAACAGCCGAAGAGAGACAAATTGCCTTTGCTGATACAATTCAGGCTGTGGTTTGAGTCTCTCAGGCATTTCCTGAATGAACCGATCATCCAGGTAGGAAATTATTCTATTTTCTTTCCTCCTTATAGCAGCTGCCATCATTCTGATAACACACAAGGGGAAACCAACAAAACTCCAGTAGAGAAGACTACAATGAACCTGTCAATTGCCAGAGAAGCTGCAGATAACAGTGATAGCAAGGGTCTACAGGGACTCAATGAGAAACGTCTTAAATTTCTAGATGCTAGGAAATTCCCCAGCAGCAAGCTTAGGGGTTTTTTCTATTGTTGTTGATTCAAAACTTGCTTTAGAAAGTAAATAATCTACTCATTTTGAATGAAAACTAATTACTTTCCCAGGGCAAGCTAAAAAGTACAAATAGTAGCATCTCAACCTACGAACAAGAGATCTTTACATGTTCTTTAGTGACCAGAAACTAAAGGATATAGGATATCACCTAAAAATGTTACTCAGTGACCTCCAAGGATGGATAAAATCCAGCCACTTCTGATTATTCCTATATACTAGCTCCAGTTCTCAAAGAATCCATTTTTCCTTGAAGCCTCAAGATGAAAAGCTAAAAAGGTGCCAATCACCTCACATCTCTGAACATAAAGGAAAAACAAATTTAGAATTCCTGTCTGAAGAAAAAATAAAGTTGATTAGTAACTGACACAGAATTCATCCACATCAATTTTATCCGCGTTCCGAAACGTTCTGAGCTCCTCCTCCTATTCTGTAAGTCAAGGAAACAGAGTTGTGCAAATACTTCTGAAAAAGCAGCCACAGTTTCAGTGCAAGCGGCTCCTTGCCAAACTTCACCCTGAAAGTAAACGTCAAGTGACCCATTTTACACCAGTGGAGTCTGTTCAGGGGTCAACACCACATCAAATACACAGCAACCTCCATACGGACGGTGGGTCAATCACTTTACCAAAGGAACATACCAAAGGAACATACCAAATACACTCCCCTTACTCTATTTTTCTATCTTCGTCAACATTTCTTTTTATGGCATAGGCAAAAAAACCCCACCACTTTCCAGCAGAGAGAAAATCCCTCTGCACAACCTGCCACGATGCACAAGAGAAGCCTCCAAACGTCAAGGGTCACACTCCGCAGAGGAAGCACTCGCTAATTCCAGTTCTCACCACTAATGAACAAGAACAATCTCTGCAGGACTTGACAGAACTCTGCACATACAGCAGATTTAAGTCCTTGTTTCCCTCAGATTGGATTCAAAGTACTTCAGTATTTTTATTACTAGTCCAATTATTACAGGGTCTTTTCCTTTCTTTTTTTTACCCCATAACGAAGTTCTGCACAGGCAGTAGCACTGTGTTCATCATGATTTACTGTAGGGCTGTGCAAGAATTTGCGTATACCACAATCTGCTCAGTCTGTTCATCTATGAAATTTCCAGCTACAAATACAGCAAAATTGCCACCCTCCTCCTAGCTCCTCTTTCAGGAGAACCCATACAAAAGTAATTTTCATAGCCAATGTATTTATGAACAGTACAGGAAGCCTCTTCATCTAATCAGAGCCTCTAGTTCAACTATCATTAGAAGGCAAGCAATGAAATCTCATTGCAAGCACTATTCAATTTTCTTACACAAATATATCACATTTCCAAGACTATTCTACTATAAAAAAAAAATTCGATTTCAAAAATATTGCAAGATTAAACCCACATCATCATGAAACAGTATTTTCACCGTGACCAGGAGAAAGAACACATAAAACAGAGGAAAGACACTGTTACATGACCTCAACTGTGTAGGAGTAATACAGGACTACCAGAAGAGCAAAGAAAAATTGTTTTATCAGCAACCACCAAATTAAGATTAAGCCATTATTACCACAGAGAAGTATTTTATAAATAATCTTTATTATTTAAGCAATGACCCAAACATGTTTTAAATATTCCAAGGTATATTTTGCCTCCCCAGGGAAATACAACATTGCCCCTTGCTGTCTCCCCACTTTTTATTTACTGACACCAGAAACCAAAAGCAAATAACAATTTATAAATAGAAGCACACACCCCATGTTTGGAAGGATTTCTTCAACCGTAAGAGCAGAAAGAATCTTACAACTGAAATACTACATCATCTGAACTTCAGCATTTGCATTTCGTCTCTCACATTCTTATTTCACCACCAAGCACACTGGAACAGGAGAATACTACCAACTCCATATTCAAAAGCTATCATGTTGCCTAATCACTCTTGACCAAAATGTAAATACTGTGAAAACATATCTGCTGACTCAACATTATTCAGTTACAGATGCTGGAGTGGGTTAAGCACTTTTATCACTCTATATGTAATTACGCATGAATATGGAACCCATAAAACTAACACCCTCACAAAAATTACAAAAAAAATTGCAAGCCTTTTTTTGTTCCGTAAACTGGGATAATACATCATGTATATTGCCAAGTACAGTAATCACACAGATGTTTAAATCTGGATTAGGACAGTAGAAGCAAATACATTGAAAATCTTAAGTGGCTTTTGGCAAGCTCTGTAGCTTGGGTTTCCAGTAATTTTACTTATTGGCAGCTCTCACTACACCAAACCACCACCAAAGCAGCTGCTTCTGTCATCATACTACAGAAAAGAAATTCAGGTTACAGCACCACAGGTTGAAGAGTATTAACTACCTTTGATACTGGTTTACTGTTTCTTCCATAGGGGATTTTTTTGAGATTAATCTCAGAAAGAAGCAGTTTAAGCTAAAAAGGGAACATTCACTTCACAATGGCTGAGACCGGTACATAAAGGAGCGGAAGAATAGCCCCAGTCCATTATTCATTTAATACAAGCTGAAAAACCTGAGGAAAAATGTTAGCTTCACCGCAGTCACACTAAGATTTTTCTGTTGGTGTTATTTTTTAACCAGAGCCTCAGGATATGCCCATTTATCTAAGTGAGTTTATTATGTCCAGTATGGGATAACTTCATTTCACCCAGTATGCCATCAGACACTGAAGGTCCTGGTTATCTTAAACTGATTAGAGGTCAAACATAAGCCAACATGTTCGCCTAACTACTCACTAAAGCCTTCTGTTCTCTGCTTTCTACCAGAAAATGCAGGTATTTACAACTTCAAATCATATTCAGACGCTCTTATTCCTGTTACAATGTTCAGGTCTCCAGGGATGAGGAAACAGAGGAAACCAGGATTCTGGTAGGAGACAGGAACCTTAATTTGGGCGTCTGTGGCAGATATGATGAAGGCAAATTGGTAATGTGTCCCGAGTAAAGAGAAGTCAAAGCATGCGCTTCACCAAGTCAGAACATCGCCCCTACACCATTCTGTTACTTAGTACGACATCCCAAGGACATTAAGTGCTCCCAAACACTGCCTTTATACAGAAAAGTTGCTTAACGTTGCACAACAGTTTCTCAGAACAGTTAAAATTGTAACAGCTTCAGACAAGTCTCAAGGATGGCTCCTCCGCTCACCAAAGTTCAAGAAGAACACTTCAGTGCAAAGGGAACTGGAAAGAAAAGCACTGCAGCTACAGCCCCCGCATTCCTGAAATCGTCCTTTGCATCTCTCACCTATTTGACAGGCAACTTGAGAGCAGCATCACTCCAAGAAGTAACACACGAAGGTCCCAGCCACCTTTCAGGACATGGGATATACAGGCATCTTACTACTAGTCCTTCTCTTGTCAAACCCAAAAGCAGTCAGGTGCTAGATTTGACTCTCTCACTAAACCCTTCTCAGTTCCACTCCCAAAGACAGACAGAACAAAAGATGTCACAATGAGTATGATCAGATCTGCCCATGCACTTTGAAATGCAATCTAAAAAAGTTACTGCTAATGTATCTCATGAGAAATCAAGCAGGCACAATATAGCCTTTAAACTTCATTTACAAAACTGAAGCGCAGAAGTTCATAATCATTATTTTCAACTGATCATTACCTTGCATTCACCTAGTTGAGGTTCTTTCCCAGCATTTTAAATCTAGTCCAAATTAAAGTTTCACCATTTTTTCCCAGACACAAACACTTTCCCATCCTCCCATCCAAGTCAGGAGAGCAGGATACTACTTCTCCCAACAAGAAGTAAGTTATTGTCAGATCTGGGCACCGCGAGTTAAGGTGGCCAAACTGCAGTTACCCGCTACACACAGCTCTACAGTTATTTGATCTATACATCTGGAAAACATTATCAGAGCAAAAGGCATACATACCACCTCTTTGCACGTTAAGTACTTAAACCTATTAAATAGTATTAAAAAGTCAGGTTTTAAAGATAATGTGAAAACAAGTCCAACAGAAATGCTGTGAGACTGAAACAGGAAGGCACCTAAGTACGCGGGGTAACTAAAAATATGGAGAAGAGCTCCTTTTTCTTATTTAAGCCAGACAGATAAATCTTTTAACAAGATTTGTTTGGTCATGTGTTACCAGTCTTAATAAACACAACAGAACCATTCTTCTGTAAGCTTTTAGTCTCATATTGCAAGATAACAAGGCACTGTTTTCAGCAAATGCCAGATTAAAGGAAGCATGTGCTGCAACTGCCGGAGTTCCTTCCACAGAGTTTTTCTAGTTTTGATGTCAAGGAAGAATTTTAACTTGGTCTTAGTGCAAGGGATGGAAATTAAAAACAAACAAACAGCCCATAAAGATTCCCCCATATACTCATAAGGTTTGAAGAGCTGCTTTAAGAAAACCTTCAAGATCATTCAAGAAAAATAACCCTAGTAAGACAACATTAGGAAAAGGAAATCTCAGCTGCAACAGACAGAATGAAGTGCTAAACTGCAAGCATCAAAACGCAGCACTAACACAACAGTTCAAGTATCCACATGCCTGCTTCAAACACACAGACAAGCAGCTTCTACACAGCTTAACACTTCCAATGATCCCACCTTCTATGATAAAGTTCATTAACTGCATGGGCTCGACCACCCTGGTGAGGCACACAGAAGGTTAACCGTTAAGTTCCAGAAAAGACTAAGAACAGCTGTTACGAAGTTTCTCCCGCATTCTTTCTCTATCTTCCATTTGCCATTGAAAAGGCGAGTTGCAGATATTCAGACTGACAAGGCATTTTAAGAGTTCATGCAGGATATCCCTCAGAATATTCCCCACTCCCACAATTCATTCATCATCTCAAACTGAAGAGCCAGAGCTACTAGCCTCATGACAACAGACATCCACAGGCTGTAAACTGAAGTCAAAGTCAATGAGAAGCCAGCATAGGAAGGAAAAAAAGAAGAAAAAAGAAAAAAAAAATCACAGACACAGCAAGAGCTTTATACCATTACACTTGAACAGTATTTCACACAGTCTGGTGTGAGATGTTACTAAAGATACTTGCTACAACTTTCATAATCTGGATCCTGCTGGGTTTACCTACAGCCTTCTCCCATCAACTGCCCCATACAGAGCCTAAAGACAGATCTCTCCCTGCCAGCAGTAGGGAAAGGAAAACAAACACAGGTCCCGAAGGCAGCAGCAGAGAACTATCCTATCTGGCAGCACACAGGGAATTGCAAGCCTGTCAATACCAGAACTTCATAGACAGTACGGGGCCTTCTGTTCCTTTAGACTTTGTATTTCAACAGCACCCAAGACTTATGTCACATCCCACCAGACTATTCCACAACAGTGGATAGCTGCCAAAAGAGTTTAAATTCATGCAGTCTTTCCTACTGTGGCACTACCTGTTGCGCTGTGTTCGGTGTAACACTGGTTTAATATTGCTACTCCTGCACCTGAAAAACAAGAGTGAAATCTTGGCAGGGGTGGGGTGGAGAAAAGGTTACTTCAAATAAAAATGCTTCTGACATGCTGCACAGTGACTTTTTTGTTTGTTGTTTGGGTTTTTTGGGATGCTGGGGGGGTGTGGGAGGGGTGGGTCAGTTAATAGTTTAAGAAAACAGTCTGGAAGCCGTTTCTAAAGTTAATAAAGACCTGCTTATGAATGTGATCACACCCATGTCAACTGAAGCCACATTCTAATGCCAAATGGGAAAAGAAAACACAACCAATTTCCACAGCCTTGAACTAGAACAGCTCTTCCTGACTGATGTTACTGCAAGAAAAAGTTGATAGCTAACATCAAACAACCCATGCAGCAGCACCTGTTGCAGACCCTCAAAATACCTTAAAAGCATTTCAGCATTCGTAAAGCTTTGAGATCTCCGAATGAAGGTAAGTATGATGAGCCTTTTATTACTTCAGGATTCATTCAGTAAGTTTTCTGCAAGCTTTAGAGGCTAATTGGCTTCCAAAGTTCTCACACATATACACACACGCACCAATGTTTTTCATACAGCATTAATGAACTAGTCAGTGAAAAAGTTACGTTTCTTCCTCTGTTCTCGCGCACCTTATGACTCTCCTCTGAGGACCGTGCCGACCTACTTGGTACCTTACCAGCTTTACAACTGAGTGGGTGTGAAGCAGTCTACTGCCTATTCTTGAACACTCATGGAACTCATCTGCCACCCTCCTGGAAGCAAGTTTGCTCAAAGTCTTTTAAAAAGCTCTTACAAGTCTGTCCAATGAATTATATGTCTCTTATCAGTTGTCTTCCTTATCTCTTTCACTGGCATTTTGAGTTTACAACACAAATATAGCACTGGAACACTTCAGCCAGTAATGGTCATTACGAGTTACACATTTACAGTCCCTAGCTCTTATAAGCCCTTTAAGTGCATGCAATTAAAAGCATGTTTGTTCACTTTGAACTGCTCTCTACTAATCACCCCCAAAGGGTCCAAGAAGCTAGTGTGTAGAGAAAGAAACAGGCAGTGACTTCATCAGCATCTCTCACAGCTGAGAAGTAATCATCACTCCCATAAAGGCAGACAATCCAAGGTGTTTCTCATGACAGACAGTGACCTTTTTTCCCCCCTGCTATTTACCCAACTTGACCTAAGAAAAACAAGCTATCTCCTATTTCTGAGCCATGCCTTACACACAATGCTCACAGCTGTCAGTTTTTAAATCACAGTCCGTATAATGCTGCATATCAGCACTCTCCCACTGCACATTCCACCTTCACACTGATACGCTCTGACTTGGGATATTATGGCATCATTCTGAAATCCAGGTCGAGGGTCTGTTTGACAGACAAGCTATGCAGGATGACAGCTTAGATAAGATCATAAGTCCCTCTCTTCAACACAGCGTTGATGCTACAAAACTTAAAGGAACAGGAGAAAAGCAGCAAAGCAAGATTTCACAAGGCAAAAGATTTACTTCTGCGTTTATCAACAGAAAGTGACAGGCTATTTTGCATGTCTTCAGAGTTACATTTTCAGAGGAGGAATGTGTTTCATTTCATTTTACTCAAGAATGTTTCAAGTATCTTTAAACCTTCCCTCAGAAAGCAGCCAGGTTTACCTGGCAATTGTGAGGATTTGTAAAGATTCAATTAGTATGGATCTAAGAAAATCACCCTTTGTGGCATTCTAGTCAGTACAGGACAGGTGGAACAACTATCTATCTCCAAGAGGTCATAGATTCAATAAGTACTAAGAACAAAATTTTACAAGACAGTCAGCCTTGCCCTCAAGAGTAGACTGAAAGACCAGGTATAATATTTAGGGTGAACGTATCAGGTCCCACCATCTCTGAAAATGGTCAGGGAATTTCTGTACCATATTCACAGTAGCTATACAAGAAAAGCTTTCCGAGAACACCTGCTTTTAGACAGTTTTACACACAGACTTCCATAAAACTAATGTAATTCCAAATAGGTCACAATTTCCTCCCACATTAATTCAAGAGCAGCCACATGAAAATCAATACAGTCTTAGGAAGATTCTGCACTCCCAGTAAGATTTCCAAATTTTAACGGATAAATTAGCTAGACTTCCTATTCTCTCTATTGCTGTTTGGTGAGCAATCTAGAAAACCAGCAGGGACACTGGAGCTATCTGCACACTCGTTTTGATGTGTGGCTGTCAGTTTGGTCACCACCCGAGGAGCTCAGCCCTCATTTACCACGCTGTGATACACGAGCCCTTGGAGACAGCCCCTCCCAAATCCTACACCCTTTTCAACTCTCACACATAGCAAGAAGGAACTAGGTGGCCACTTCAAAACCAGAGAGCAACCAAGACACAGAACTATGACTACAGCACACAAATTCAGATCCCAGCCCACTGTATCGATCCACTCCATTAAACCATGATGCTCAGAACTCCTCCAGTCATTTTAAAAGGTGCTTTAATGGCCTCTATAGTCATAACATATGGGAACAAACAATGATACACTGACAGTAAATATGAAGACACGTATTTACTTTTTTCCTCTAAAGTCATTCAGGCTAATGTAAATGATTACTACAATATAGGTCTGAGTAATGTAAAGTAGCTGTCCCACAACACCATTAAAAAAAAGGATCTTCCTAAATATCCATATAACACAACATAGCTCCCTCACTTTAAAAGGCTGTTAGGGGAGAAAAGACCCAAGGGACCTGTAAAGAGCTGCCACCGTAACAAGAACTATTATCTAGGGAATTTAATGTCATTTGGAGCCAAGAAAACATCTGCACTATAAGGTTGCTTAACAACATTTAAAACAGAAAAAAGTTAAACAAGAACTTATGATACACAACAGATCATTTTGAACAGATTCTACTTTTATTAGGCACAACTACGTTGCTTTCCTTCCAGCAACCATACCAAGCCAGACCTGGATTTGCAGGATAACTGTTCAGCCAACACCACACAGGTAAGAGACAAAAAGTGAGATTAGGGTGGAGAATGTAAAACAAAGGCAGTGCCAACTATTCCACCATCACCACCACAGACTAGCCATGGGACCATCCATACACCAAGTAAATTACACTTTTTCCTGATAAATCATCAAGCATTGTAAAAAAAACCCACCCAAACCACAACAACAAACATACAAACATTTGCTGACAGAGGTTTCAGAAAGAGACGACAGACTTTCAGAAGCAAAAAGGGTAAACCTTGAAAGCATGCATATGGATTTCTTGACAGGCAAGTCTGTGGCCAAAAAAAGAAGTCTGTAGTGTGTTTACTGTAATAGGTAAAATATAAACATTTGCAAATGCTGTAAATTCAGACCAGAGAAATACCAACGAAGAAATCAAAGCATAAAGAGAAATTCCTGGTACACAACAGCAACTACGCTAACAGTAACGTTAAAGAATACTTCCACGAAACAATCATACGTACATTTCATAACAGCTCTAGTTTTAAGGAAGGCATGACTATCAAAGTTACTAGTACATCGCACCCCTGTGCCTTCCTATGAAGTCACTTGAAGACAGAAATTAGTCTTGCATAATACTGAAAACATTCATTTGTGTGTATTTATTAGAATGAGACCATTACATGCTGCTGCAGGCAACTACAAGTGTAACCACATCTAGAACTCTACCCACTTACAACTAACAATTTCCATTCTATATTTTATTTTGGTACCTCCACCTCTGCAACACGTCTACAAATACCTACCAAACTGTCATTCCCTACATATATAAGAATATAGCTACACTTTTCTCCATTGGATGTTTCATTTTGAAATGGTTGAACACTCAGCTGCCCTCCCGCAATCCTTTCATCTTCTAAAAAGCCTCCAAAATATCTTCACTTAAATCACCCAAACGAAAACTAGATCAGGTTATTTTGGGAAAACCCCTTTGAGCAGCAAAGGCAAAAAAACTCTGGCCTTCAGCCACATTAACTGTTTTTATTTAAGTCCCTACAACTGTGTGTATTTGAACTACTCAAAATGGAAGAATAACTGCAGGGTTATGATGAGCTGACTGACCAGACATTTCCACTGAAATGTGGCTATAATTAAAGCAATTTCTCTCTAAAGAAAGCAGTATCCCGAGAGTTGCAGAGACTGTCTACAAGACTAACTAAAGCTGCACCACTTAAGTGCTGCATAAAATTCCACAACAGTGGAAACAAAGAAATTCTGCTCTCAGTTCTACAACAAAGGGGGGGAAAATGGTACAAGGGCATCAGAATGAGCAATGTATATTAACAGGACCTATTTTTTTTTTGGTCTACTGTTTTAAAATACTTTTTACATAAGCATCAAGATAGATGATATTTCTGTCTAGAGAAGCTGTCTTCAATTTCAGACATTGGTCTCATTTTCTCTGAGGAGCAGCTTATTTTGGTTAATGACAGAGCAGACGTCAGAATTTTCCTTCCTACAAAGCCTCTCTTCCCAGTATAGCAGCACTGTTGTAATCATGAGATTAAGTGTGCTTATTCATGTGTGAAATACAGGCTTGATCTCTGTCTCATATTATAGACTGTCTACAGCAAACGGTCAGCATATTCTTCATAATTTCATAATACTTAACAACTGAAGTCTATTAAATTATATCCCACTTTATTGCATTTGCAGAAAACAGTAACAAATACTTAGCATTTAAATTGGTAAAACCTCACTACTGGAAGTACGACCTTTGATCTTTACTCTTCAGCTACACAAGGAGGTTCTGCTATGAGGCAGCAGGAATATTATTCAAAAAGCAAATGTACACAACACTGTGTGAGAAAGAATAAGCACAAGCACAAAGTTGTGAGGCAGAGATGCACTGTTTAAATATAAGTTTGTCTACAGTAAACCCACACAATAGCTAATTATCCTTCTATATTCTTGCTAAATATTTCAAAACACATGTTAAAAGGTATTTGCAGAGAGAGTCTGTATTTCAAGAGATCATATGTTCTCTTGTATGACCTTAAGTGATAGAAAAGCAAAGCTGTCAATATTGGCATTTGACTTGCAACATACTTTCATCCCAAAAATAGAGCTAGGTGGCTTTTAGACATCCATGAAGACACCCAACTTGCCCAAGGTCACACTGAGACCCTAGCAGACCTGCAATAACATGTCTCCAGACTATACTCGTAAGACTCAGCAAGAAACAAAGCATACACCCACCTCCTCCCCTCAACTTCACCTCTATCAATGCAAGAAAAAGCACACAAAAGAATCCACACTGCTTATGCACACAGGTATACCAGAGCAAAACTTGTTACGATCCACAGTCCCTAACTTTATCTTCCTGCCTCTTCAAATAGCATGGACTTAAATCGCCACATAATATTAAGGCATGAATCCCTTGTTGAATATGTAATATTGTGCAATTTTAATAGGGCATTTTATTTTAATCAGAAAGGGCCGGCTTACTCCCATGCCGTTATCAGCTAAGACTGAATGTGTAAGATAACAAACGGCAGTGAACAAGTAATTAGGAAATACTCCATCTCTTGATGTCTTAAGTTTTTAAACATGAGAGAAATCACACAAATCCCACAGATTTTTCTTGACAAACAGCAAGGAAAATTAGAAGATGTAGGTTATCTTAACACGTAGGATTATGAAGCAGAACAGATTAACAAACAAAAAACACTGTCTACAGTAATTTTTAGATTAATCTTTGCAAGTTAGGAAAGTGGTAACATTTGCTCCAGCACCAGTAACTTCCACTACGGCTCTCCCAGTACAACTGGATCAGGTATAATCAACACGCTGTACACAATACGCATCTAAGAACAAGAAAACAGATAGAATTCACTATTGACAGCAAGAACAGCCTTTATTTTTGAGTCTAAGACAGACCGCAATAAGCTGATTTTAAAAATCACATGCATAAAACACCAGAATTTACACATGCAGGATATTCCAAAGGTTGGCTGACTTCTCAATCTGCTTTTCCACAGTGTTTCAAAGCCTTGAGGTTAGTTCACTGAGTCCAGAGTACTCCAGAGATACAGTGGTTAGCAGGAATACCTCATGGAACTACAGACTGCATTAAACTGATTATAGCTCAGTAACTGAGAACTTTTAAGACTTCCAGATTCTTTATTATGTATTTTTCCACCCAGCAGAAACTTCTATTGCTACAAAGCAGCATCCGTTCTCACCTGAGTTTGTTTTAACACAGTGTTTGCTAGAACCACCACCGCAGAGCTCATTTCATCCTTGCAAAGCACAGCAAGGCAACAGCAGCAGCCCTGCTCAGGTCCTGCAGCTATCCCCATCTGCAACACTGCGAAGATCTCAGGGAGTTCACGTGGGCAAACAGAGACCGTATTTAGGCCATGGTCAACAGCCCAGGGAACTCACCCACACGCTGTTCTGGCCAGTGTCCACACTACACATCAACACCAGGTTTCTCCTTTGCTCAATGGCATCCAACAGGACGCCTCACCGTACAAGCTTCTGTTAAGTTTTTTCCCTTAGGTCTGGTTCACTTTTCTGGAAGTCAGTGAGCTTTCTTTTCAAAAAAGAAAAAGGTATGTAGTATCAAAGGTAACAGAAAAATTCACCTTCTTTGTAGCCACATTACTGCTCCCGGGCAGCAACCAATTGAATTCCTCATTAGATTTGAAGCACTATTTTTGAGAAAAGGACCGGCTCCCAGGTCTCCTACATTAGGTGCTTCAATGCTACACATTATGTTTCAAACAGTAGTGTGTCTCTGCGACAAGCACTATCGCATCAGTACTCTGCTGGCCACTGCTAATGAACCCGTTTGAAAGGGACTTCATAACTGGCCGCGTCTTTCATGAGAAGAGGAAGAAAACATTAAGAAAAGCTCCAAGTGATTAGTCTGCTTCTAACCTAAACCACGAGGAAGTATTTTAACACTGCATGAAATAACTTCTGATTTTGGTCACACTTCAGATATTAATACAATTTCTACTTCCAGCCCTCTCAGTAGATACTCTTAACTATCGTAGGACTAAAGCAATGGAATCTCACGTAACAGAACAAGGCACTATACTTGTATTAATGTATTTAGGTCTGATCTTGTAAGCTGCCGAGAACAACGCTGCAAAATTAGACTGTAAGCTGTTACACGTCGAACAACCAATGCAAACAATTAAGCCACACACTAAACTTGGTGGCCTCATTCACATTACAACACCACCACATCTCATTGGCCACCAACAGCGATCGGGAGACGGCAGAGGGACTGCGGCAAGAGTTTCACTTTGTGGCCTGGTGCCTTGCTCTCCTCAAATCCAGGACTACTCATCCTTTGTGTACTGAATGATATGTTCTCACAAAAATAAGAGATCTGAAACATTTAAAGACAAGAATGAGCACATGAAACAAAAAAGATAAAGGAAAATGTCCTTAGCTTTCATAATTACAGGCTAATACCCCATGACATGCAAATTAAGACCACACAAGCCATGTATCATACTGAAAATACCTTCAAAATGGAGGTTATTTTTCCAAACGAACTAGCTCTATTTCCAAGGTAAAGTTTTAAGGTTAGACACCAGTAACTACTCTAAAACAATGCTAAAATATTATTAAAGCTACTTGCAGCCTATAGTGGACAGGATGCTAGGCTAAGCAGAGCACCATAAACTGTTCACAGCGGTGTTCAATCAGTCTGTGACCGAGGCATGTCTTTTAAGATCTCCTTTATTCCCACAATAACATAAATTAGGATTACCGTATTTCACTTGTTCTTCCAAATAAAAACCTGAGGTGATCCCTTAGCAACCAAAGGCAGCAAAACAAATTACACTGTTTATTACAAATACGACGCAATAAAGTCTTACTTGAAAAGCGTACCTTTGAAGCCTCTTGTCTATGAAGTCTCCATCACTTACTGCACACGAGCACTCAACAACTAAACAAGTAGGAGTTCAGAAGGATGTCATGTCACAGTTTTTTCCTGGAACACTAACCTAATCAGAATCTGACTTAAGAGCTACTTTCAAAATACAACAGAAGAAAATTCACCAAGTGCCAGTTACCCAAGCAACTGGGACCTAATTAAATCTACCCAACACTTCAGGGATTAGCCTGTTTTCTCCTACAGTCCTGCAGCCTCTCCCATGAGATAACGTATACAGCTATGGTGGGATTTATTACTGGCTGACTAGTTCTTAACACGTGCTGAATTATGATCTGGCCCGTGAATCAGAACCACCTTTGGTGTAAGTGACATTTCAAAACAGTATGTAACTTTTTTTATTCAGAATATGCAATGATTTTTTTCATGTATAGCATTTTAGTATCAAATGCCACTGATAGGGCCAAGAAAAAACAAGACAAACTCCTACAGAAGGACACTTACCAAGCTCTCAGCCCAACAGCAAAGTGAAAAACTCTTCGTGATTTTTCACTAGTGCTAAGTATATTGTTTCTTTGTCCACTGCTTCCTAGATGAGTATAACTTCACTCGTGTTGCTCAGAGTTTAAAAAAAAAAAACCTCCCACAAAGTAAGAGCCTTTTTGGAGACGGGAAGAAAAACCACCAAACCAAAACTCCCAAAGAACAATCACCTCCCCTCAAACAAAGCAGAAATCACAGCAAGACTTCTAGGGAAAAAAACTCCTATTTAATTCTAGACACAACAAACAAACAAAACCCCAAGACACAACACTGTTTTCCTCACATATTTTGCTTCAAAACAAAAATTAATTGAAGAAGTCACATGCATAATTTAGGCTTAAGATGCAGGAAAAGTTTCAAACATGTCCTAAAGATAATCAGAGGGAAAGTTACCATTATTCATCATATAGCCACATACTTACCTATGTGACTAAATCACTTGTTTATCTGCTTAAGAAGAATAGTTAATATACTTTGGAACTTCCAAGGAAGCAAACTCAAAACAAACAAGCTACTGGTGCATTTCAAATGTTCAAACTGCATTAAAAAGTCTGTTTTGAAGAAAAGGACGCCAGTGTTTATGAAGCATGTCTGGCCTGGATGGAGCTTCCTGGAACTCTGAGATCTCCCAGAACAGCAATGCAAAAACATACTGCAGAATCTCATGCTTAGTTTAATATTTTCAATGGATATTTCAGCTGCATCAGTTGTCTTTAGGAACCTTAATAAAGATGTAGGGACACAGAAAAGGTAGCCTTCTGTGCGGCGTACACTTTAGCTTGCAGCAGAATAACTGAGGTATTCTGAAGCAGCCTGATAACGACTTGATTTTTCAACTATGAAACAGCCTATGATAGAAACCTAACCAGTGTAGCTTGAAGTCGTGGCACTGTACTAGCGTTGGAGAGCCTGTTCACACCATTTTGATAAAGCTGACACAGATTTGGATGCGCAGAGATGCTGTCACACCCGCGTTAGGCTAAACCTCCACTTCTGCCACCCGAGAGGGCTTTGTGCTGAAATCCAGCAGAGATGCTCATGGTACCCCCTGCCCAGCATCAAGATGAACAGGGGAGCCAGTAACCTCAACTGAGCTTGAGGAACCAAACAGCTGAGGTCAGCAGCGAGACACACGACAACTTCGCGCATCATAGCATGGGTTTGATAGCACAGAGAATGACCTCAGAATTTTAATAACCTGACACGCAATGTTTATAATTTATTTCCAACAACAACTCTCTCTATTCGAAATGAGCAGAGGGATGTGTACTGAGCAAAGATTTTGCTGTCAGGAATTTTGTACTGCTCCTGGAATCACAAATCACTGTTGAATTCCCACATGACAGGAACAGAACAAGATAGTTACATTTACCTTTGGCATCTCAGATACCACAGAATGTCCTCAGAAGAAAAGCGCTTAGCCAACAGCATGGATTCAGTAACATTTTATGCCAAAATGTAACTTTACAAGCAGCATTTGTTAAAAAAGTCAAACTCTATAAAAGTCCAGCGTGCGCACCTTTAGCTTCATTCCAATTTATATTACTGACTCCATGCTTTAAAAATCCACAAGAACTGCTTTTTATCAACTACATGGAGTCTGCACATCTTTCTAGGGCAAACCTCAGACAATTAGTCCCTCAAATCCAGACTCTGCCTCTCGGGTACCAGCAGACAGAAGTGACCCCTCGCACCTGCCCACCCCCATTATCACCCTGCTGGAAGAAAACCCAAAGCGGTACCTGTAGCCAGGGCGCGCTGCTGAACTCCAGTACATCAGCAACTGCCTCGCAAGCAGCTAAACCGTCCTTCCAGTAGGGAGGGGACTTCTAAAGGAGGCACAGGTGAAAAACAATCCCCAGGTAAATCATTCCTAGGCATGATTCAGAGATCATAGCTGTACTTATCTTCCACATTAGCAGTATTTTAGTCACAAGTTCTATCACTCAAAGCCACAATTCTCATTGGTGCACAAAGTCAAGTTAGGCTAAATTATTTAATTTTTTATATCTATATTTTTTTTAAAAAAAAATATTAAGAATTCACATTGATATTCCCCATGTACTGGAGCATTTGATAGTGTGCTACTTGAGTTAAAAACAGAGCCTTCTAACTGTTTCTTTGCAAACACCACCTTTTCTCATGTCAGGGCTGCACAGAAATGCCCTACCAACAGATGAAGTTGCAGCAGCCCTGCTGAGTTGCAACTACTACATCCATTCATGAAAGAATTCTCTCAATTTGAACCAGTACATACTTCAAATTCCCTTAGCAACAGTGGCACGTACTATTGTAAAGAGAACAGACCCAAGGTGAAATATTATCAGGAACTGAAAAACCTCACAGAAAACCTATACAAACAGATGGCGTAATTTGTTTTTTTAAATGCTACTTAGCATTTACAGCTGCAAGTGGCAAATATCTAACATGCTTTGAATATGCAAATTATAAGATCAACACAAAAGAGGACAATGCAATTTCTTTTAAAGACAGGCAGTCATAATGTTGAAACAGACTGCAACCAATTTTCATACACTATTCATAATTACTTTATTACACTGTGAAAGGGTAATCAGTTTCCAAATGATCTAACAACCTTGGGCTGCTCTTAACTCTTTTATACCAGTATTAACTACAAGCACAGGCTTGGTCTCCAACTGTAAGCCAATTACAGCAGTCTAATATTAAACACACAGGTTAGATGTGTTCTTCCTCCCATGCTCTTGCACAAACCAGCCTACGAGATTACCTAAGAGCATTCAATTAATATGCAGGAACTGCTATCTAGAAAAAAAAATCCATTCCCAGCTCTAACCTCAAAGGGATAGCTTTATTATCAGGAAAGGGAAATCTGATTTTTGGCTCTTCGTTAGATTTCAATAGGAAACGGAGCAAATACAGTATGTTTTGACTGCTTGGAAGAGTAAATTCTACAGGGATCTGTTAATATGTCAAACTTTAAAAAAAAAGGAAGAAAGTCCCCAACCTCAAGTGCTTGAATTGTACTGACTCTTATATTAAGGCTCAGTCATTTTCACATTGTCTTGTAATTTAACTACCTGCTGAGGCCACTTTTAGTCATCAGTCACTGACTAAATCCAAGAAACCGCACAACAGGGAAAAATACAAGTTCCCAGGTGCAACTTGTGCTGGGGTTAGAACTACTCTCCACTGAATTTCTACAGTTCTCCAAGTGAAGTGGAAAGGGGGGGCTGGCAAGAACAGAAAGGCTGTAAACTCCCCAGTCAGAGGAAGTAGCATATCGGTCCTGTTTTAGGTAAACACGTTGATTTTGTAGACTGATTAGATTAACAGGCTGAAACTTGCCCAGTAAAGAAAGAATCTAAAGCTACGTCGTTAAGTTTTAGAAGTTTTTACTGCCATCATTTTACTAGCTAAATGAACAAGAACAGAGATTACAGAACTATGGATTAAAACATCCCACCTAACGGCAAAACTCCCTGCACTTTCTCCAGTTCCCAACAACAACAATCAAAACAGAGCCCCTGATCTTCCAAAACAAGATTAACACATAAAACCTGACAATAACGTTCGAACTAATAAATGCTTTTAATTTTAAGCATTTAAACAGAATAAAAGTTTATCAGACTCCAGATGCTACTGAAACACTCATTGCCTATTAACAAAAATTCCGTTTTATTTCAAAAACAAGTAATTCTGATCTCTACAAATAAGCAAACGCACGAAGAAAACACTGCCAAAACAAAACATTTTTATGGCTAGTTTCAAGAAAATTCAAATCAGCACTTAAGACAAAATTTATTACACATACAAAATTGGTATTTCAGAAGCAGCGATGTACCAAGATCGGTTGGTTTTAGTAAAAGGTTTACCTATCATACAGCTTTGTACAGTCAGTTCATTTACAATTAGAAAAAAAAAAAAGACTATGTTCTGCAAGTATCTAACTTTCAGGAACCGATACTAACGCATTCCAGATTTGTTATTTCACACTGTATTGTCATCTTCTATGAAAATGAAAGTGATATCCATTTTCAGAAAAGCCTAATCAAACCAAGTGTGCTTTCAAAATTTACCATTACTTCCCAAGAGAAGTGTACAGCTGCACTGTTAATGCTAAATTTATAGCCACCATTTCTTCCGTGTTTTTGCTAACACTAGAAAAAGCCTGAACTCCAAACCCACCATTATATAAAAGAGCCATATGGTTATAAGAAATCTATGCATCACAATCAAATACTATTTATTCCAGCAGTAAAACGTTTATCCAATCACCAAGACCTTTTCTTGGCAAAAATTTTTCTCAAGGAGGCCAGCTTGTTTTAATCATTTACATTTTTCAACACTATTTGTTCTCACTTTGTATCCAAAGGTCAAAACTCAAGCCACTACCCCAGGCAAACTTTGGAATAAATATTATTTTTGTCCACTCTTCTGGAAAGAATTTCACTTCTATTAAGAAAGCTGAAGTATAAAAAACCAGATTTCCCTCCGATCCATTTAAAGATGTTTCACTAGATCTTCACAAACAGAAAACTATAGGAAGTTTTTCATGGATCCTATCCCTTATTACTTAATTGAGAGCATTACATCATTATAGGCTTCTGCTTTCTTTAGTAACAGTGACATTTGTTCTGTAAGAAATACACACACCAACCTGAGAAACAGTAAAACAAAGAGCAAAGCTAAGCAAGCTCCAGTTCACATGACAGTGAACTACATCAACTACTACAACCTCCTCCGACACAACCCTTCTGCCCTAAAATGCCTCTTCTGAAACCACCTTATTTTATACGTATCAGAAAATACTTGCACATTAATCTACACATTATTGGCTAGTAAAATACTCCAGGAAAAGGCCTGCCCATCTCAGTGTGGGAATCTTCATTACACTGAATGCTTATATCCATACCACATGCAGCTCAGTGATGCGTTAAGATCAGAAAGATCTTAAGAACCTCCCCTCATACACCAAAGCTGCTTTTGCTGCCCCTTGGACAGACCTATTCCTAAAGCCATGTTCAGCGCTACATACAAAGGTGAAAAACTTTGTTTAAAGGCTCATGCAATTGACTATTAATATCGAGTCCCATCAGAGTATCAGCTTACTAGTCTAGGACTGCAGCGATTAAGATGCCACTTCTCTTATTTACCCATAAAATGCAAAATAAAGCTACTCAGTGTCTTAAGTCATTTACCGATCTGAGCCTGACACTTTCAATACATAAGGTTTAAAAGAAAAAGAATTATTTTAGAGCCAGAAGTAGACATCTTGGCCGAGATATTTCGGCTCACAAGAAGTAGCAAAACTAATATTCTGGCTTGTTGACTGACCTGATCACATCTCAAGCCACCACTTTAGTAAAGCAGTGGAAGCTACTCTGTAGCTTTTATAGAGATGAAAGTGCTGAGTATTTGCATCAACCAGCACAGGCTATATGGAATTTCTGCTTCCTAATGCCTAGAAAACACCACTAGTTCTACCTAATTTTCTGAATTTCTTAGCTATGGAGTCAAGCAAGCAAGTCCCAACAACTGTCACCTCTATGAAAGAACTCTCAGATGCACTTGCAACTTAGCTCCTCAATTGCTTCTGCTTTCTGCCTGGTATATTGCGCTGAAGTAGAATTAGAATTTGTTTAACTACACATCTGGCTGAGAACTGTGGCAGTTCAAAACCAAGTTTCACTGGTGATTTTGATACCCCTGCTTTGGAGACCAGGGTATCCGCGGCCACCCAGAGGGATAAGGCCAACAGCTGGGGACTGGAACAACTCCAGTCAACACCTTTTAATCTATTCATCTGTCAGAGCCTAGGGTAATGCTGCAAAATAATATCCTTAATTTGAAAATCACTTGGCCAAAACAGCATTTCACTATAACCTCAACGCATGATAACTATTTCTACACTCTGCCATAGTAACTGTTTTGGTTTGTTTTTTTTTTTTTTTACCATTAACTCCATATATATCAACAAATTACAGAAATACTGGTTTTCAGTGTTCTACCAACTGGTTTTATTCCTAATTTCACATACACAGTATCAGCACAATCTCTCTACATCACTTGAAAGTGTCCCAGAATATGTGCACTGACCTAACATTCAGAGCCAGCTCTACAAAAGCTGTATATTCACTAAAGAATACAATGAGTCTCTGCAACAGAATCTTCCTAAAAATTTGTTGCACCCCAACACCAAGATGAAGCAGAAAGTTATTGGAAGGATGGCTTTTTCTAGCTGTAAACTTCAGCCACATAAAATGCTATTAAGTAGTTAATTTAGGTCCTCAGTACAGGATTTTTGGACTAGGAGCTGGATATCAAGCTGCACTTGCAGCTGGTGCTCAGGTAACTCCACTGAGTTTGTGGAGATCTGAGTATTTTTCACCTGCTGAAATGTGGTCCATTAAACCAACATTTCAGCAGTATAAAGATTACCTCAGGTGCCAGAAAGGAATGGCATTGTTTCTACACTTCAAAAGCGGTGGGTTTTTGTTGGTGTCCCCCCCCCCCCCAAATAGCAAGTACAATCACCCTTTAAGTGCTTTACCTACACATGGGTCAATCACTACCACAGGAACTCAGTCACAATACACCAGGAAAAGGAAAAAAAAAAAAACAACACCACAAACAAAGAGACAAAACATCACTACCTCTGTAAAATCAGGAAGTTAAGCATTCCTTCTGGCTATTCTTAAGCATAACCCCCCTCAACCCAAAAACCAAGGAGGTTTAGGATTAGTTTAATAGCAGCTTGTTTTCTTTCCGCACACACAAAGATCAAAACAAAGCTCTCTCGCGAATAAGCTATTAACCACTCACATCAAACAAAAGCCCCACCTTGTCACCTTTACATAAATAAAAGTAAGCAAAAGAGGTGCTGAGACACACACCAAGAGATTCTCTACAACCTGTAGTAAAATTACGAAGACAGTCGATGCATTCTGACAAAACAGCTGCACACATCATTACGTTAATTAAAATTAAAGTCTCATCTACTTAGCATACAAGCGATTTACCGAACTTGGTGACAAAAGGAAGGAACCATTTCCTCAGGGGCATAATCACATACAACTTCTAACAAGTTGTCTGCTTACACTGAAGGCCACAGCATAAAAGAGACAGAGAAGTACTCAAGAAACAGTCCTGGCTATTTTAAGTAAAACAAAGCACTATCAACTATAAAACACGCACAAAGGAAGCGGTAGGATAGATTACGTCAGCCCTCGCCTCAATTCATAAATCCTAACCGCAAAACAAGACAAATTCTTAACTGCCTTTCTCTGGAAATACGTTTAAAGCGCATACATGCCGTTTATGTCTTAAAATACGCTATTGAACAACACTCGCTGATGCATCACTTTCGAACAGCCGGGGGGTGTAATCCCAGTCAATTCTATCGTGCAGCCAGATCAAATAACGTTTGAAGAACTGCCTGCCAAGCACCCGGCCTGCCAGAGTACAATAAGCACTCAAGTGCTCTGGACTCAAAACCACCTTTCACTGGTCCCAGAGATCTTCATAAAATAGTTTAAACACTACTAAATTACAGGGTTGGAAAAACAAATAGAAGCTTCTAAATGCTGCTCCTACACAGTTCTCAACTTGCTGTTAAGCATCTAAAACGTCTGTCTTGTGATACTCTCTGGGCATAAGTATTCAAAAATGCGATTGCCTGTAAGAACAAAAACTGACAGAAAAATGCAGAGTTAGTTGTACGTCTGGAACTAATTGCCTGCAGATTAACGGCTTTACATTGGAATAGTGCTCGGCTGTAGGGTTTTAAACCCAGTTTACTTCAAATGGAGTTCCCAGAACAAACAGATTGGTGGAGCACCTGAAACTACACTTCGCTAGACTTCTATTCTCCACTTTCCTCTACTTCGTGCCTAACACTAATGTGAGGTTAAAAAAAAAAAAAAAAAAAAAAAAGTCGCCTTGTCAACTGCCATTTTCATTCACGTACAATTAAAGCAGCCCCATATGGCTGTAAGGAGGCCATCCAGTCACACAATGCCCCATGCAGCGCAGAGCCACATGTACTCAGAGGAGCTTAAAACCAATTGCAAAACAAAGCAGAGCTGGTTTCTTCCTCAGGAGACAAAGTGGCCAGGCAGGACTCCTGTCACTATCTTAAAACACGATTAAACACCGCTAAAAAAAAAGTTACCCCACACACCGTACCAATTAGTACTTCAAAGGCATTCCATTTTATCAAGTGCAGTGCAAAAGTACTTTCTTTCAGGATAAGGAAAATGCAATCCTTATCTCCTTATCTCATTTGCTTAAGAAAAAAACCCCAGAATTAAACACAGCGCTCCGTTTAGCTGAACTGTTTATATTTAGAACACAGAGGTAAAAGCATTTGTTACAGAGAGAAAACCCTGCGGTCCCCAAGCATTCGGAACTTCCCAGGCCAATAAAAACTATCGCCTCCCCTACCAAGCCGATCCAACTTTTTCTGGGAAAAAAAAAAAAAAAAAAACAAACCCTACAGTAAAAGGGGACAAGAGAATGAAGGCAAGCTTTTTCTCTCCACCCAGGTGCTTTCCGCGTTATCACTGGCTGAGTAACAATCAGTGAACTTTAAGAGCCACCTTGCCCATCCTCCTCTCGGAAACACAACTTGGGTGCACAAGGCACCGAAGTTCTCCCACCGGTCTGGCTCGGAGCCCCGCTCCATCGCCCCTCACCCCGATTCCAAGAGCCGACCCCAGGTCCCCTCCCTGTCGCCCCGGGGCCTGCCCCCGCTCCGAGGCGCGGCTCCCGCCGCTCCCGGCACCGCGGGGCGCACTCACCCGCCGGCCCCGGGCTTGGGCTCCGCCGCTCCCGGAGGCACCGGGCAAACACAACTCCCCTGCGATCCCGGCGGCTCTCACCGCCCGCCCCCAGCACACCCGCGGTCCCCCTCCGGAGCCCGCGGAAGGGGAGGGGGGGGGGGGGTGGGAGGCCGCGGTGCCCTGCGGCGGACCCCGCGAAGAAGAGGATGGAGCGGGGCAGAGGACGGGAGGAAGCGGGGGCCGGGGGGGCGACGAGGAGGCGCAGTTGGTGAACAAAAGGAGGCCCCTCCGCCTCGCCGCCGAGCAGCTGGGCCGGGGTGCGGAGCAAAGCGGCGGAGCGAGCGGCGTCGCCCGGGCCCGCCGCCCGCCTCCCCTCCCCGCCCCCCCCCGCGCCCGGCCGCCCCCTCAGCAGCGCGGCCGCGGGCGCCGCCACATGCCGCCGCCGCCGGCCCCCGCCCGGCACCGGGAGGAGGCGGCCGCGCCGCACGGCCCCGCGAGGCGGCGCGGGGGAAAACCCGGCGCGGAGCCCGCCCGCCGCCCGGCCCCGCCGGGCCCCCCCCCCCCCCCCCCCACCGCCCCGCCCGGCCCTCACGCACCGGCCCGGCCCGCCGCCGCTCGCCCGGTCCACGCGGCGGGGCGCAGGACGCACACGGAGACACACACGCTCCTTCCCCCGGCGGCGGCGGCCCGCCTCTGCCTCCTCCCCGCTCAGCCGAGCCGGAACCGGGAGCCCCGTGATTGATGGCAGCTCTTTAATAGCGTGGTCAGCCCGAAAATGCATCCGCAAGCAAGATGGGAAGGAGGCAAAGCATCCCCGGGAGCGATCGCGGCTCACCTCCCCGAGCTGCCGCCAGGAATATTAATGCCACCGGCCCTCCTCGCCTCTACAAACGCTGATCAAAACACACAGGGGGTGGGGAAAATGCAGATAAAACGGAGGGGTGGAGGGAACAGCCACACACGGCATTCGTGCCTCGGATGGGTAAGAAAGAGCTGCCTGTCCAGCGTCACATTAAAAGACACTTCTGCACCAGGGTTGTGTGGCAGTGTATTCAATTAGTAAGCCATTTTGTTTAAAATCCTTTCTACGACATCTTCCTTCCCCCCCAACAGAGACAGAAATTCATCTGCTCAGCAAAACGTGCTCCTTTTAACTGTAGTTCATTGGCTTTTTTTTTTTAAAAAAAAAAAAATGAATGTTTATCTCTCACTGTGTGTCTTCATGCAAACCTGGAACTTGTCTGAATCTCACGATGTCTTGCTCTGTTCTTTAACACCACAACCGTGACCTTTCAGCTGCTGGTACAGACTTAATTTCAGAGCAAAGCTTTGCTATTTCCCTTGCAGAATAACACACAAAACAAGCCATCTATGTAATCCATTACCTGAGGGCAACGAACACTTTTTCCCTGCCAAGCAAATCCAGCTCCTAGCCACGCAGTAGTATTTTACCTATAAAATAAATAAGACAGCACACCTTCTCAGAGCTGGTTTTAAAAAGCCAAGTTAAAAAATAAAACATGTTAAAAAAGTCTCACAGTCCCAGTTAATTAGAGCAACATCCTCAAGTGCCATCAGCCAACTTACTCTTTCCAGATGCTGTTAATTATTTGTAGTTGTATATTTTCCCTCTATTTATCCATCGATATTTCTAGCATGGTTTGTACTATAGCACAGGAGGCCTTCAGGAGACAAAGATCCGACTTCAAAATTTATTCTGTACTGTCTAGAAATAGCGACCTAAAACCACTAACACAGCTGAAGTAGCTGATTAATTCTAATGCCCTTGCCACACTGCAAGAGTGCTATGATCGATACAAATTGAAGATGGTGTACAGCACCAGCTTCGCTCCCGCAATGTTCATTGAACAGCTTCTGAACTGGAGCCCATCCGCGGCAGAACTGGTTCAAAATAAGCTTTGTAACCAAGTAGCCGTGTGATAGCTCCAAACCTGCTAGAGCTGAAATTCAATCCCGAAGTCAGGACAAAGGGACCACATCGCATTTATCCTCACTTCAGTTTTCTCATCAAGTGTGGCCTGACAGCTGGCAAGTCACAGAAAGGAACTTACTGCTCATGTGTATTTAAATCCGTGTTTACTTCTAGTGACTTCCACAGGAGCTTTCCAGCCGTAAGTTAATTCCACCAGAGTTCCATTTATTTGAAAAACACCCTGTCTGGTGGTATTCCTTCAAAAACACTTTATCCCTTTAGGACAGATGACCCAGCCAGCTTGGATCACAATCCTTAAAGTCAGTATATATTGGAAAAATGCACTCAAATTAAAAAAAAAAAAGTATCTGTAGAATTTTTTATATATCCCATTAGGGTGAAAGCTGTTCAAACAGCACAGAGTACAGCATCCAGCAGTTTGAACACAGCGACAGAACTGGAGAGTGTTCTTGAATCTCAGACACTGTCTTGCAAATCCAAGGCAAACCAACTTCATAATTCAGCAGTGTGGTAGATGGCAGTGAAATCATCCGAAGTCCCATCTGTTTTTATACAGCATATTGGAGATTCCTGAATGAACAGAACAGCTACAGCATTCAATCATTGACATCAGAAACAACTGAACTTTCACTAATTGGCTTTCCTATGAGACGTGGAGATCTGCCCCCATTTCATAGACTAAAATAAAAAAACCCAAACCATGCACAGAGTACAGCCTCAAGCTCCATTCTGCAATAGGGACTTTTCATCTTGTCTTTTGGAAATTGATTATAAAAGATGAAAATCTTTTCTTGGCCATGAAATACGCCTTTGCTAGTCACAGCATTATAAACTTACAACAGCTTTTCTTTTAATATCAACACTGAAAGCACGCAAGTCTGAAAAAAAGGGGGAAAAACCCAGCGAGTTATACATACACAAAACCCATTGAGACTACTGAAGCGAAAACTACCTCCACAAGGGTTAGGCAAATATACCGCAGAGAATGAGACCTAGAGCAGGCTTGAGTGGAAATTCAGCAAACGACGTCTTTGGAACGTTTGCTACCAGACCTCACGTTGTCATGTTTGGTCCAGCGTGCATCGGTTATCTGGTGTTACACAACGAAATAAAGCTCGATTCCACCGCATGCAAAATCCAGCCCAGTTTTCCTGGCAGCCTCCATTTATCAAAACAACCCTGTCATGTTGAGTACCATTAACAGATAATGAACTGAGACAAGGGATGTGGTTACAAGCAAAGCACTCCGCATGCTACAGGCCTAAGCACGCAGCCAAGGGAGCTGATATTTATTATAAACATTGTAATTAAACTGAACACCTAGTTGAAGAAACATTAAGGTCACGACAATAAACAGAAGCTGGAAATCTGAAAGAAAATAAGGCTTTGACTTGCTGTCAGTAATTCCTGACATCAAAGGCAAAGGTGTACCTTCTCTCCTTATGGCTAAGAGCTGGAAAGCACCCGTTAACTTGCAGTTTTCCGTTTTCAGCGCCTTCCCTGACTACTGCAACACTTTGTATACGGTACCTACGCGCTTCAGCTCATGAAAGATTGAGCACTGAGAAGTGACAGACAGTGTATCTTCAAAGGCTGTAAAATGTGCTGCTTTCTAGACATACTACTCATAACATGCACAAATAATTCATAATTTCTCACAAGAGTCCTACCGTATTTGAAGAATATTAAAATACAGACATACACATTTGAAGAATGTTACAGATACACTCTCTCCAAGCCACAAGATCTATCGATCAACAGCATTCTCCACTTCTTCCAACAGAATTAGCCATCAAGTATGCATAAACATTTCACCCACTAGAAAAACTGCTCCAAAGGAGCAATTTCAGGTCTACCAGATATGTATACACTTGAAACACAATCTAACTGTAAACAGACTTAATGAAAACATACAGATTAAATGGGTAAATTATTTTTTTTTCCTTAAGAGACATCCGAGACAAAGAGGTCCCATGAACACTTAAAAGCAGCTCACTGAAGTCAGGCAGGTAACTCATGCCATTAACTTTTTTCAAGAGCAGGTTCAAGGACACTGCCTGGCTTGCACAAGCTGTACAAAAAGGAGCCTTTTACTTTTAACAACACACAGCGATGTGATCACGACAAGTGTTTTCTAAAAGCTAGCATAACACTACTTCCCAGCTTAGGGAAGCAACAAGTGTAACACATTAAACCCCTGCTAAGCTGAACCTATTTTTAAATGGGACTTAACACTGTCTTCAGAGCTTCACATAAATCAAGCTCTCCCTTTGGATTTGGCTTTGGGTAGCGGGGGGGAAGAGGAAGGCAGTAGGTTCATGGAGAACAAGCCAACAGCTTAACATTATTGTCACAGCACTATTTTGCTTGTGCGTCACTTAATTCCAGGCCTCATCAACAGTTTCCCCTTTCCTGTCAGTGCATATATTCCCAGCCGAAACAGCAGCAATACCTCCAATAAAATAAAAAGCCTAAAGCAGAAACAGTTTAAACTGAAAATTAGCTACAGAATTCCCGAGGCCAACAGGCAACTGAAGACTCCTCAGCAGAAGAAAGGAAACGTAAGCTGGGCTACTAGCATGAAAGCTCACCTCCCAGCTGCTCAGAACAAGAGCACTGAATATTTGTTACCCATTTCTGTTTGTTTTCAATTCAACATCAAAGCGTCTAGGCTCTACCTATTCTAAACACAAAACCTTTGGTCAGGTTAGAGGTGATGTTTTCTTCCTTTGCAAATAATGCACTGGTTTATTAGTATAAACACAGCTGAGTAACTGATACTCAGCTCTTGACAAGACAGTTACTACCCTCTATGCACAAATTTCTTCAACTCTGCTTGAATCAGGAAAAGTCTTGTCTACACTTGTAGATCTGTGAGCACACGTGAACGCCCAACAGGAAACCTGCAATGAGTTTTAAGCAGCACAGCACCAATTCAGCTTCAGCTTGCTCCACAATTACACGAGGGTGCTTTTCCACACTACTAAAACGTAAGCTCTAAGAGGAAATTCAGTGCAATGTTACTATTGCTTCAACATAATCAAAAGGCCATTTCATTCTGTAACCCAAGCCTGCCCAAGGAGACTGTAAACTCTGCACACAGTTAAACACAGAGCCTTGTCCACTGCCACGCCACCACGTTTACACATACAGCGAGCAGCACTTCTGAAGTCAGCACAGGAAAGTTATTTTAGTGTGCAACTGCGGAAACTTGGATCAACCATTCCCTTCCCTCTCAAATCCCCAAATAGAACCTGTACCCCTTTACAGACCATGAACCTTCAGAGGCCTGGCTTTTTGTTGGGTTGGATTTTGTTCAGTTGGTTTTGGTGGGTTTGGTGGTGGGTTTTTTTGGTTCTTTTTGTTTGGGGCGAGGGATTTTTTTTTTTACCCCAAGCCTCTAAGTACGCAGCTTCTAACCTAAAACCTGCTAAACCAAATTACTAACACGTCACACTAATTACTATCACACATTCATGGTTCAACAACTGTAACTCCTTTTCTGTACTTACATGGTTTTCAGGGTTATATTTCAGAAGACATCCAGTCAAGCTCTAAGTCCTTACATGTCACTACTAAAATCTGACACCACATCAATAATCAGGGAAAGGGAGACCCTACCAAGCACAGGAAAGCCTGAGGAACTTCAACCTCTTCTTAACGGCTCTTAGGCCCAAGAATTCCAGGCACTGCCCTTGCTGTAACTGCCACCAACTGCCACCAACTCCTTTGCAACCCCTGCAAGTTAACGCCTTCGGACCAGACTCCACCTGACAGGAGGCCCGCACGTCTCAAGGGCAGCGCAAACACGCAAACTAAAATCCTCCAAAGAAAAAAATAAATAATCCCAAGACCCATGCACTGGTGGTATTTACTGCTTGTTAATACGATTGCTTGTTATTAGGTAAAAACACAAGTTGCCTCAGATTCCTTCTCAGCCTATCCAGAACCTGTGATGCAGCCAAAAAATTATTGTTGGTGCAGTCAGCGCCTCACTCCGCTGAAGAATGGAGATAGAGACTTCAAGGACAAATTCCTGCATAACTCCATTCTATGTGTCTTTGGAAGAAACCCGTTAGGTTATTTTTGTACAGCATCTTGGATATACACAGCATTTCTGTCACAATAGGAAAGAAAAAACAAAAGTTGCTCCCCCAGGGAGCCGTGAAGACTAAGGCAATTCACATGCTAACAGGTGAAATCTCAGGATTTTACAGGAAGGCCTAGCTTAGTAACTGTTGGGGGGGAAGAGGACCAAAAAGTCACCAACCGAAAAAAAAAAACCAACCCACAGGATAAACAGATACGTCCCAGCCCACCAGGAGTTCAGTCTCAAGTCCCCATACAATTAAGTGAATGTTCACAGTAGTGTCAACCCACACCCTTCTCCCCGTTCTCCCCCCTCCAAAGGCTGAAGACTCAATTCTGCCAGCTATGCAGACCCTTGCTACCAGACTTGAGCGTGCCTAACGAAAAGCCCAAGGAAAAACACACACAGGAGGCGGAGATGGGGAGACAGCACTTTGTATTTACAGCTAAAACTGAATTGAAGGGCAATGCTCTAAAACAGCTGCACCTCACAAAGGACGGAACTCAGCCAGGAAGACTGTATGCTTTCTTGGGGAAGAGGAGGAAAAAAAAGATCAAGAAAAGACGAACAATGCAGCAACTTGGCAAGATCTTAAAATAAAAGCTTTTACGTGCATAGGTAAGAACGCAAGTACAAAGTGTAATAAACTCCGTTGGGATGTTGTGACCAAGCTACCAGGGAACAAGCAGTGGGACAAGTAGCTTGAAACCCAGCTACAGCTTTCATATCCAGAAATGAAAACGAACCAGGCAAGACAAACTTCAGCAAAAAATTTCATCCATGCTAATCACAGAAAATATTTCTTCTCCAATTTGTTTCCTCTTCTCTGTAGGGACCAATACTTAAAAGCAAAAGCGTTTTTGTAGAAAATCCCTGCCCTGGGAAACTCCAAATTACAGAATGGTACATTGTAAGCCAAGAATATTAAAACAAAATCCAGTGGTGTCTGCCAGATTGTGGTACTTACGCAAGACATCGACCTGTTCAGCAGCTTCTTGAATTTAAAAAGATTGACACACAAATTTATTTGAAGGTATTATCCTAAACAAGAAAAAAATCCAAGTATTTGTAAAGAAAAAGTCGTATTTAAAAGGAAAAATCTACATGCCTGAAAATTAAATAAATTGATTTTAAAAACCTCAAGAAACCATTTGTTCTCAGCTGTACATAAGAAAGCAAACAAAATAAAACTCAAGTTACAGAGGGGGGAGTAAAGCTAAAGAAAAGGAGGGAGGAACAAGCAAGCAAATGCATCTTTTTCACCTCTATCAAAGCAATTGTAAAACAATGGAATTTTCCCTGTTCTCTCCAGTTTCAACTAAAAATAACTTCGGGAATGGAAAACTTGATACCTCTATCAACAGCCTGTGGTATGTTTAAACTATTGTAATATAAAGCACACTCATACTCACAAAGCTAAAGGAACTAACTGCCAAACGTTTCCTTGACAATCTTCCTTCCAGAATAAGATAGAGTCTTTACCAAGAGCATTTCTCAACACACCAAGTAGAGCAGAAATTGAACTAACAGATATGTAAAATTTGCAATGGATTTATGGTCTTTCATTGAAATCACAGCAAAGAGAGGAAATGTGACTACAGCTCAGTTTTTCAGTGTAGTAATCACTTCCACATTCAAAGGCTTCAGAAAATTCAATAGACTTCTTTTTTTTTTAAGTGACAATAACCACAGGATGTGACCATACCTATAATAATCTTTCCCTCCAGACGGGAGATAAGCTCTAAAAACAGGAAGTTTCTACTATAATCTTGAAAAAATGTTAACAGTCTGAAACCACATGACTCCAGTTCAGTTACACGGGGAAGAAGCTCTTCCTTTACCAAAACTATGGGAGTAGATACCTAAGACATGAAACTAACTCAGGCATTGCTTCACCACACCCCTCCGGAATCCCCCAAAACATGGAATAACGTGAAGGTTCTTAGTTTATTCCTTTTCTCCTTTTCCATCCACAAATTCATCAGACCAAACAAACAAGACAGCTTCCATCTCACAGGAAGAAATAGCGGTTTATGTCTAAAACTGATACTTCGCCGCACGCACATGCATCCGTTTCGTTAGAGCCTTAAAACAAACACAGCAGGGTAAGAATTGCAACCAAGTGTTAGGCATGTATCTGCCTTGGCCATGCTACAGCTTATCGTACTTCAGAACCTGTACCTTTTATCTGTCTGAAAAAGGAATCTTTCCACTTTGGGAGATTTGATAGATAAATTCAGAACTGTACTGCTCAGTGCAACATGACCTTCCTCAAATCACACAAATTGTGTAAGCAGTTTGCTGGACTCAACTTATTTTGTTTTGTTTTCCAACCAGATAGGGATTTACTGATGTAGGAACGTGTTTCACACAGCAGTCTTCAGCCGCCTACACAGAAGCTTTAAATGAACTACAAGGAAGCAGCAGATTTTTGAAAGCTAGTATCAATCAATTAACAGTCAAAAAGGCCTTTCAAAATTAGTTTCACAATATTTCTCACGCTGTAGATGAGGAGGTGGCAATAGTTAAGCATGGTTTACACTAACTTATCACTCTCAAAAAAAAAAAAAGATTCTGCTGTATATTTTAACATAAATCAGTTCTGTGCTACTTGTCAAAACAACACACGTTTTCCTATCAGCATTTAACATAAAATAACACAAAATCACACCAGGGGCTTGAAAATCCCATTCACGTGACCATACTCTGACTCTGAACCTCCTTCAAAATTCTCAAGTAAAACACACACTAGTCTGAAACTGTGTTCACCTCTGTTTCACATGTAACACCGCTACTACAGAAACACAAAAATTAACTTATTTTCAGGAAGGCTATACTGGCAACATGTCCATTTTTCCCTGACACTGTTCCTTCAAGACAGAGAATTTAACATAAAAGGCATCCCAGGTCTTCTATTTAGTTGTCTCTTCTTGCGATACAGAGAGAACACACAGCAATGCACACAAAGACAAAAAGACTGAAAAAATATAATCCCCATCAGAACTGGGCAACCAAGTAATTTCAAGGCAACATAGTAATAAGGATATGAGCGCGCTATCTATGTAGTTTTTGAAAGCACTTGCAGAAAGCTGTAAGACATCAGCGTACCATTCCCTCCCATTCTAAGTTGTGCTCCAGACATGACATCTCTGATGAAATCAACTCCCTGCAGACTGCAAACCAAGACCTAACTGAAACACACATACAAAGGGACAATTCCATAAAACAAACATTCATTTAAGAAAATATTTATATGTACTACATGAACTATACAGAAAAAGCAAACATTCCTGGACACAAGGAATGCCTGAGTTTCAGACTATGCCAGGCAAGTTTCCGAAGTAACAATAAACAAACAGCTTTAAAGCCCCTGCATAGAAACAACGAAAAAGGATCAAGAGTAATCAGTGACCATTTTTTAATCAGGTGACATCGCCAAGCTGCAGTATGCCATCTAGTGTTAGACTCCTAGAAGAAATGTTATAAAAACCACCAAAAACACTGTAAATTCAACAAAGCCGCAAAGACCATGGAGAGACTTGACTTTGCAACTGCAAATTTTATATCTTCAGTTTTCCCTTCAAGTGCTGACAACAGCCCAACTGAAAGCATTAAGGAAAAAAACGTAACACCCAAAGTTAAACACCACCACAGGAAGCCCTTTACCATGTTTAGTTCCCACTCCAGCTAACAAGACTCGAACTAAAGAACAACAGAAACTGTGCAAAGTGCACAAAAATCCAGAGGTGCATAGGCAGGTCTTCTGATGTGCGATACATAGATGCTTTGTTTGGTCTATGAGCCATTATCTCATTCTCTTCTGAGCACAATGTCTGGGCTTTGACAAGCTGACTGACAGGAACTGCTGAATTTTCATGCAGTGTTTTATCAGTACAAGGGACACACGTACACCTCACGAGTTCAATAATAATCCATTAATAAGACTCGTATTAGAGCTTGGCAGGCAACTGCCTCACGAAATAAAATCTGCTTCTTTGCTTTTTAGGATCTGAACGTGCCAAGGGTGCCGTATCAAGAGGTGAAAACACTTTGCTTCAATTACCTAACATCGTCACCATTAAGCAGTCACCGACCACACACTGGGTTATCCATTTCATTCCTATTTACAACCTCCAGCCACACGTTTCAGAATTAAAATTTTCAAATCACGTCTACAACACCACATGTACATGTAACCACGCACAGACAGCAGGAACTAGTGCCCTCCCCCCCCAAACAACAAATTAAAAGGTCACACTGCACACATCTAACCTCTAGGAGGATGCCAGCGTGCAGCCCAAGTCATGGCTGTAAAATATATTAAGCCTGGAATTGTCAGGAGCAAACTAAGAGACAGGAAAAAAAAAAAAATCAACTAAAAGTTTAGAGAAAAGGGAGAACTGGAAAGCAACTACCTAGAATCAAAGCCTGTATTTTCAGGCTCATTTACAGAGCACAGTTGTTAACAGTTGTTAACTCTTAACAGTGATCACAACATGAAGCAGACTCCGTAGCCTTCCTTTACAGGCATGTAAGCAATGATTGCTTAGTCCATTACCCAATGTGCAGGGTTAGCAGACACCCATCCCAACCCCCCCCCACCACCTACATTTTTCCAAAGGAGCGGGTAACACCACACGCTCTTGCCATTTTCCTTGCTGCTTCTTCCTAAATGAAATCTACGCTTTGGGATACCAACAGCCATCACATATGCAATAGATGTATTCAAAATAAGCAGACCTCACTGGACAAAGGAGGTCAAGAACAAGCCTGACAATCCTGTTTGAGTCAGTTCTTGGAATGAACAGGCAGAGGGCTTTCATGGCTTCCACTACAAAGAAACCCATCATCAGATCTCATTTTTGCCAGTTCATCCAAAGGCCGACGATACATACAGGAGGCGGTGCTTAAAAAGAAAGACTTTGAAATCAAATAGCTCCCAAGAATATCGCTGTATCTATTTCTGATTAAAACTTCTACCGCCTTCCCTCCATTAGTCCAACTGAAGGTAGGAAGCACCATGTTTTGTTCATAAGTTTCAAAGCTTGGACGGGGGAGGTTTGGTTTGTTTGTGGGTTTCAGGGGTTTTTTTTAAATAACCTTTAAGATGGCTCTCTGTTTATTAAACCATTTTCATCCTTCAATGAGTTTGATTCCTATTAGTTCAGACTGCAAAGACGACATTGATTTTTTGCTGTAGCCAGGATCAAGCGAAGTAACAGCTTTTCCAATTAAACAACTGCTTACCACGTTAAGTAGAAAAATATGTCCACAGCAATAGTGCGCAAGTGTCCAAAGCACTCTTCAATGCTAACAAAAGCTAACAGAGATGCTCGTAATAACTTTAACCTTTAACTTAAGAAAGGAGGAAAACTCCATGTATTACAGACAGTTCAGCTCCTGTTAACTCTGCTGATAAGAAGCTGTAACACTGAGAAGGACTCAAAATTACAGACAACTCCCCTTCCAGCTCTGAATTACCATCATTATACCACACAAATCACCACATTTGGCTTCAGCCTACTAAAATAGAAATCACAACCAGAAATGGTCTACTAGGCTGCTGCTTCTTCTCTTCTTAAATGAAGCTTTTAGACCAAAAAAATCTATACAGTTCCTGCATTATAGCCCTTCACAGGGTTGCCCTGTAAATCAAATATTTTATTCCACAGCCTGCAGCTATTCCCACATTTAACAACTGACATGGGAGACAAGTTTTAATCTCCATCAGGCTGAAACAATTACTATCCTCATAACCACTCAAGTCAGAGGTAAAAATTATGAGATTTGTATTACCTGATTCAGGGAAATATCTGTTCAGAGGAAAACAGTTTTACTTTTCCACAGGAAAAAGATAAAGTATACTCAGTACAAAAGAAGGGAGCCTGAACAACTATACTCCCTAATTTTGCATGTACCAGCATGACCACGCACTCCAAGTAGTCAAGACAAGACTTTGTTTTAAGCTGTAAAAGAAAGGCATCATTCTTGCCACAGAGCAGCGAAGAGAAGAGAAATATGAACAGGCACTACAGCTGCAGATATAAATATTCTCCAACCAAGAACTTGAGCTACAGCTTTAGCTAAGGTCTTAAACAACTGGGGGACTTCTTTTAGTCGTTAGGGAAACCGCCCTCATGCTCAAAGGAAAATCTATTTAAAAGCTACCTGAATTGAGTGGAAGTCTGTTCTATGTACGTCTATGCAATTATTGCCAATGCTTTGTTTTCAGGTTTTGAAATACTTGTTAAAAAGAGTTAACTTAGGAAGTTAACTCTAACAGCAAGAGCCATGACTGAGAACAGCAATACCTCCCTAAAATGCTACTGGCACTTCTAACACTCTGCCTTGGTCACATACAGCTGGTCCATGGATATACACCCTACCGCAGCCGCCAAAGGTGAAAGGCATTTGATACGGCATCTCCTGCCTACGCTGCAGCCCAATGCTGAGCGGCTAAAAACCATCAGCACTTAGAGGCTTTACAATCTCTAACCAGGAAATGCCCTCCCAAGGACCGGTACTTCGTTGTTCGGGAAAAGTTCACAAGACTGTACATAAATGTAAGAAAAAGAACACAGTGTTACAGGCACAGTTATAAACAGCAGAAAAACCCTATGTGAAATCTCAGTGCGGAACCTGCACATTATTACGTGTTTTACTACCAGTTATTACTAGCTGCTAGAAAGGAACGCTAAAAATCACAGCAGGTCAAGACACTGCTTCTTTCTCTTTGAATACAGCAAGGCAAAAATGCAGTATTTTACCTCTTACTCAAGAAAGGAAGAAAATGCCATCAGGTTTGAACTATTCATCCTTTTATTTATGCTTTATAAAGGCCTGAAAAGACACTTCAAACATCCAAATTATTTAAGTCAGCATGAAGACAACAGGTAGGGTGTTCGAGCTCAGTGTTTTGGAAGCCTTGTGAAGGGATCCCTCCAGAGCTAAGTAATTAAGATGCATCTTCGAGAGTAACTCTGCAGGCCAAACCAATATTCATGTTCCCAATATACTGAGAGGCCGTGCGGTTGGCGAGAAGGACAGATGGAATGCCCAGCGACTTCTGCTGCTTTTCCTCAGCGAAACGTCACCCTTGCACGCTGAAGAAGGGGAAGGAGAACGCTCTATTGATTCGGAGTGCCCTCTAGAGTCAGCTCCTCCGTAGTGACACCAACACGAACGCCCCGGTCCCTTGAACAATTCACACCACTGCTATCTGCAGGCTTCCAAAAACCGGTAGTGTTTTACACAACAGCTGATAACTGACGCATTATATACCGGTAAACACAATAGTATTTTTCAGACATGTATTATTTTCTAAATTACATGTATATCTGTCTATCTCAGTTACACATCCACCACAGTCCCAGCTGGGAAGAGGGGTGAGTGAAATAGCACATGGAGGGGTGTCTCATTGCATGACAATTTTCCCAGTTTTGAACAACTATTTAAGCAAGTTGTTGATAATTGCGTACTTTTTCTGAACTTGATTGATGAAGGGTGTTGCTTTTATTACACACAGTGCAGTTTTTCTAAAAGTACAACATCCGCAAGAACAACAAGAATTTATACCTGTAAAATTTTTCAGTTTTCCTATTACAAGTGTTAAAACCAGTTCCTAGTGTTTTAAGTATTGCTAAACAACAGACACCATGAAGCAAAGACTCTTATTCAGCATGCATGCACACTTGGACCTTTTCTTCCACCTACTATTCAGTGTTCAGGCGAGCTTCCTCCCCTGCCTCCCTAAAAAACAATGTTATTTTTCTCTGACATACCAATGCCCAGGGGGACTTCTTCCATTTGGCTGCATTTAGAAAAAGAAAAAACCAAACACAACAAACCACACACAACAAACACACAACACACAGAACAGTATAAAAAGGCATTTTAGTAATATCTGAACTTCAGAATCATCCAGGCTGAAAAGTCTCATTTTTTAATTCCTCTCAAACTTCCACTCTCAAGTGACTTAAATGAGACCACTATGTTACAACATTTTTCCCAGTTTATGTCCTAAAGATACCTTCCTTCATAGACCAGGAGACTTGCAACTAGTTTCACTTTTGATGAATTTTCCTACCCATAAAAATTTAAATGGAAGGTGGGGAAATAATGGCAAAGATAAGAATAGAACTGTGATGTAGGCACCAAGCCCATTATGTCATTAAGAAACCCATCACAGAGCAGGAGAAGCTTAATTTTCCTTATGTTGGAGTTCGCACCTCTCCTTTTCGTTGCTTGTCTCTGTTTTGTGGGAACACCAAAGTTTTTCGTAACAGAAACGTCTCCCATATCCGCAGCCCAGAGTAAGTTATAGTCACATAATAAAAATTACCAACATGCTTAGCTAAAAAGATCTTGAGCTTTTTACATCATATGCCTGTTAATTATCTGCATTTTTTACAGCTCATCTCAGAAAAAAATGCTCACGTTGGGCAGAAACAGCTATTATCTTTTCTACTGACAGGCACAAAAGAAATTTAAAAAAATCTGTTTTACGAAGGAACACAGCCTGAATGGGCTGGTTTTGGCTGGGATAGAGTTAATTTTCTTCATAGTAGCTAGTATGGGCTGGTTTGGATTGGTGCAGGAAGCGGTGCTGTTGAACCACCACCACATGCCCCTTCCTGTACAAATTTCAGGAAGTTAACCATCTGAAGTGCTTTAACTCTAGAAACAAACTGCAGAATTTAATGATGCCTGTTTGTTTTAACCCTCCAAATTAAGCAGGCTGGCAACTGATGACTGAGAATAGCAAACAAGTTATACAATGCAAGCAGTTTCTAGTGAGCTGTGAAGGCAACTCAGTTCCTAACCAAGACAAAGGAAGGTGTTGCCTTCACCCCCACGCCCCCTCCACCTTCACTCTCCAGTCTCAGGGACACATTTTCTAGTGCAGAAAAGCAAGTAAACGTACAAGGTCATGCTCTTGAGCTTTACTCACCTATCTCATACTGGAGACCTATCTGCTGTTTCAGAAAATCTATGATTATCCTTCTAATCTTTCCTGAAGAGGATATTCAGCCTTCATCTGAGGGGATTCAAAAAGATCTCGAGGACCTGCTTTTGGACACAGGCAGTAACTGTAAGAACTTTAAGGGCCACAGGAATTCAACGCTTCCTTCAATCATTTTCTTTAAAGTAAATCATAGGAGAAATGAGGAGTTAAAACAAAAATGGCTTTTATTTTTAAACAAGCTCAACATAAAACCTAGAGAGGCAGAAGAAAATAATTTATCTCTCTAACACAATAACTCATTGCCAGGGAAATAAAGATGGGGGGGGGGTGGGAGTGTCGGGAAGAGTCAGAGAAGTTTTTTGCAGTATGAACAGGCGGTAACACTGGCCTACAGAAAGGATAAGAAACTTTCATCACAAATTATCTTCCATCGAGACATTTGTTGCAAGAGAAATGTCCAAAATAACATCTGCTCTTGAAACTGCCTTACAAATGCAAGTCAAAAAAAACCCCCTCAACACCACTCAGAAATCCTAGCATGTTTAGTTAATTTAAAGATTAAGCTGTGTCTTCCTTGAAAACGTCACGTGTGATTTCTTTTTTTTTTCCCCCTTGGTTTCGATCAATATATACAAATAGCAACTACCTGTGTGCCTTTTTACAAACAGAAACTTACATCTGTGTGGGTGACCACGATCTACCAAAAAAAGCAGTTTCTATACGCAGGTTAACATCAGGTTCCCAAGCCCTAAAAATAATCATTGTGAATGACATCTTTAGCAATATCCTGATGGAAATAAGTGCCAAATTATGCAAAACGCTGCTGGATTAATAATGTCATTTGCAAGATACTGGGTTTTGAGCCACAAAACTTAGACCTTAGAAGCTGTGAACTTACAGCTTAAGTGTCATATACAGCCAACGTATCTACGAGCCTTCCTGTTCACAGCTCTACACACAAAGTTTGCAGTTTTGTAACAGTTGTCAGTGCAAGAAGCAATTTGGAGTTTTAAACTCATGCCTTCCCATGTGTTTATTTACCTTTGAAGATCAAAATCAACAAATAACTGAGAACAGTAGCTAAAAATAATATCTATTGAAAGGCAAGTGTAGAGCCTTTGATAGCTACGAATCTTTACTCCACCTCTCGATACAGATTCCTTTTTCAAAAAGGATCAATAGTCTGGCTGCTGCTTTAGCATAACCCATTCTTTTGTAGAACCACTACTGCTCCGATTGTGAAAACGAGCACACTGCTGTGCGCATAAAAATACTACCTGCAATTCAACTGACAGATGAATAATCTTGGTAGCTTTCCCATCTTTTGCTAAAGAATGTTCTCAGACCTCGTCTCCCTTTCACTTGACCAAAATACAAAGATTTAAGGTAAGCCATTTACACCTAGGAACACTAAAACTTATTACATGTTAGTTTTAACTAGCTACAGTGAATTTAAAAGCATATTAAGAAATTTTGCCATGGTTTTTAGCAGCAACATTTACGCCTCCCACAGCTGAAGTCTGTGCATTTTCTCCCTCCCTTACATTAATCAACCATAATTCCAATAGCATTATGTAACATGGACAATCTTCTTAGGTATTTTATCATTATCTCACACCAAAACTAACCCACTGCACACGTACATTTTGACTGTAAACCTGCTACCTTCCTAGACTTCGCTGACACACAAGAAACTGTCTGATGTAGACCTAAACTGATGCCTTCAACCCCTGAGCAGATCTGCCCGCATCCTTAGCCAAACTCACAAAGCGGAACGACAGTATCACTGGCCAATGCCACCTTTCCCTCAAACACAATAATGACATACTAACATTAAATTATTGTAACAGTTGTGATTCTTCCTCGAAGAAAAAAGAATCTTAAGAATACGTTTAATGTTTGTCAACTGTCTACCTCCCCTGCATGCTGAACACAGTAAATACTATTTGCAGTTATGTCTGTAATTTGACATTAATTCCTTAATCTTCTTAAGTCAGAGCAAGCTTGTAGATCATTACGAGGTTATTTAGAAGAGTACATTTGAAGTATTACATGAAGTGTACATTTTATTAAGAAAATAAGTTAACTCAAGTTTTGTATTTAGTCATTCATACACCTGAAAACAAATCAATCTCCTTTGGAGAGCAATGAAAAGATACACTATGAACTATTATTACTGCATAATCCTCTTTCATGTGGTACAGTATCTGCTAACAAGATTGGGTAGCTTTCACATTGGATCAGCAAGACTGTGACCTTTACTGACAGTTACTCTAACTAATATTAATGCTAGAGATGGCCAGTGCAACAATCTTCCACAGTTATGCTCTCCCGCACAGACACCACACAGATTAGCTTTCACTGACTGTCATCACTTGTTTCTCGCTTGCATCAGAAAGTACACGGATCAGGCCCAGCAACTATTTATATTGCCTGTGCAACAGAAGCAAACTACACAAAAAGCGGGCTTCACCAGAAAAACCTCTCGCCTTAGCAGTCCTTATTGTGCCATACCTCATTCAGAAGATACAGCAAACACGGCCTTCCCTAGGCCTTTTCAATCTACCGAATGATTCTGCCATTCTTAGCACAACCATTTCTGATTATGTCACTTCTCTTCAAATACACACAAACAGTTAGGGGAGGAAACTCTCTTTAGTGAAAACAATTCAACACTGGGTAGCTGGGACCAGCATTCAAAGGGGTGCATTTTACCTTCCTTCAACTCAAAGCTAAAAAAACCCCAAACATACACGCGCAAGAATAAAACTGGAATTAAAAAACCCTGGACTTACATACAGAGCGCAAAGCAAACTGGACATAGAAACCTGAAAGAACTTGGGCACTAGGAAATATGGCTGGGTCTTGTCATCCTTCACATGTAAAAAGACACAGGACACAAGCCATTGCCTCCAATGACTTTCAAAAGCTCTTTCAAGTCAGAAACACACCTAGATGGCATTGCAACTAGGAGAACGGGGCATGAACATTTTCTTTAGGTAGGACTGCAGAGGAAGGGACGGAGCGGAACAGATTAAACATTCATCTTATCTATGTGGACAAATTGTTTGGAGTAATGCTGGAATAGCATGGGATTTTTTTTAAAAAAGCAACTAAGAGTATCAGTTACCTTAATCTATTCTCAAATTGATCAGTTTAACAGTACATGAAGCACCCTTCATGAACAACACCCATCTACAGAGGATAATACTGCAATCTAAATCCCACACACTTTAGCTGATTTCACTAGGGTTTTTTCCCCCCCCCAGGAAACAATTCTCAACCACTTGAAGGAGGAAAAGACAAAAAAAAAAAAAGAAGGGAAGTCACCCTACTAGGCTGATCACTCAGCAGACCAAAGGACAAAAGCAGCATGCCTTGATCACAGCCAGCTTTTGTCTTGTGGAATAGTGATTCCAACTGCATCCAAGCCTCTTCCCAAAATCTGAGCACCAAACCAACCCACCCCTCTCTCAAACAGATACCTTTAGGCAACTGTAGGGATCCAAAGTATTTGCACTTCTGAAGTCCACTACCTACTCCTCAAATAAAAGACAAACAAAACCCACTAAACACCACAAGACAGAATTAATAGAGCCCAGTAACTATTCTTCTATATCCACTGCAGGCAGGGCTTTTCTTACACACAAAGGTCTTCAGCCATGCCAACATGCAGTTGCCACTCTTGTTGAAATTTAAGTTCCAAATCAAGCTAACCCTTGACTTGTTAGTTAAGCCAATAAAGATGAGCTTAGTTGAGCCTTTAAAAAATTACTTAGGCAGCGTCAGCTGCTGAACTAACACGCACCAGAACTCATACTACTGCATCAGTGAAAGCAAGGAACCTAAACCAGAAGTGGAAGGAGGAAGAGTAAGAAGACACATATTAGGCAAAAATGCTTCCTCCTAAACAGATTCAACATTCCCAAATGACACCCAAGAAAGAGAGAACTCACTAGCTGGCACATGACAAGATGTTTAAAATCTGCTTTGCATGCAAGACTCTAAAGCCATAAGAATTAAAGTTACTTTTCTTAAGTTCTCTAAGCAATTTTGCAACGTGCTTAAGTTTCCTGAGCGAGCTTCGTTCTGACACGAATTAGAATATTTCACTTGTGCATACACCAGCTAAAACTATTATTTAGAAACAGGATGTGAAATAGCAGCTACATCTATCAGGAAAATATTTTTTTGCTAGGTTTACAGTCATAATGCACTTTGTAATTAAATTGCTCATGTTGCAGAACCCAGTTTTATTCAAATATACAGGTAATTACATTAATCAATTAGCCTGTAATTGCATTTTGCCATCTTTGATTCCTAAGACTTTGCTGGGCATATCGAAAAGACTGATATTCCCTGGTTTTGGTTCCTGGGGCGGGGGGACACCAATGCCACACTACAGAAGAGGCTGAATGGCTTTAAATAGGATTATGTTTTCAAATTAAAGTTTACCTGGAAAACAGATCATGATCTTCAGTATACAATGTTCTATCTGTCATAACAGGACAGAATCTCTGTATGACCGGTCACAGTGCCAACGACTTGAAAAAGGATGAAAATACTACACTGCAGCATTCTAGTGTAAAAGTACTTCTTCTAAATGCAGAAATGAGCTTCTTAAACTGTTCTTTCTGCCTCTGAAAGGTTTCATCCCAAATGATTACTGTAATTTCCAGGGGAGATAATCTACCAAAAAAAGGAAAACCCATTTTTGAAATTTTACTTGCACTTCGTGCTCATCTAGTGGAAAGAATGACATTTCAGTACCTTTTCCTTCAAAACACCAATAAAAAGGCCACTCAATGAGGAATATCTTGCCTCAGGATTTTGCCTGAAGATTCAAGACACAAATAGTTACAAAACCAAAATCATAAAATACAAGCTAAGACAGAAACATTTTTTTGTTGTCATGGAAAACTGGAACCCAAAAGCAAACAGCCAGCCAGGCATTGATCACAAGCTTCCTCTCTGTAGTATGTAATTAAACAGACAACTTATTTTCAGTATCAAGACAGAGCTGAGTCCATGAAACAAGGAACTTACTATTTTGCCAGACCTCCCCATAATGACAAGTAAACCAGAGGGTTTGTTTCTCTGGAAAGTGTTTGGGTTTTTTTCTGAAAGTAAAGATGCAGAATATCCCACTATCTGATATTTCCCCAGAAGAGTCATCAAAACACACTGGTATTGCGTGACTACAAACCCATAAACCACGTTAGAACTACCACAGTCAAGTTAAAAACCTAATTCTAGTGAGTTAAGAGTCTGGCACTAAAACTTGACCAAAAGAAATCCCCGACCTTTCCCTGAGTCACTGTCATTCTTGAAGACTCATCACCCACCCAGATTCCACTACAGGTGCAAGTCGGTTTGATGCACACCAAAAGGACTTCGTTTTAAGCAAGCAGAAGTATCCATTTCAAGAGCAGGTCCTTCTCAGCCATTGTCGCTTTGCTCTACTGCAGTGTCTCCTGAACTACTACTGAAACCCTTTAGAACCGATTCTTCAAGTAGAGAGCCTCAAACTTAGCAGAGAACAAACGTTATACAGGGATGTTTACACCAACTGCCCTCTCCAAAACAATCACCACTACTGTGGAGGTAGTAAATTACTCTGGCCAACACTTCATCCACAAAAATTCTGCTTTAAGTGATGAGCAAGCAGTAATTCCAGCTGAGAAAAAGGAATTCTCTTAAGAACAACTTTTAATGCATTTCAGCTCTATGTGCCACTTAAGAACGCAGTAACTTTGGCCTTTCAGTTGATTGGGATCTAACCAAGGCGATTTGCTGTGATTTACATTTCTCAGAATGTCCTAATAAGATCAAGAGTGATCAATATCACCGACTATGAGACTTTTTCCACCAGACACCGCAAAAGAAATCCGAGTTATTACTTAAGCTAGCAAACAAGCGAGCTTGCCTTCAGCTGTGGTTATCACTGACAAACTGTTCATCCTCGCTTAGCACGTACATCTCTGCCATTTCGTATTTTTGGGGTTGTCACACAGCTTATTAAGTTTTGCAAACAAAAGCACTTGTGCTCTTGCCAACAGACTATCACATTTTATTATCATGGATAATTGTAAAACATCAATGTACCTACATAAAGAAGACACTTGAACTGCAAGCGTCTTCCGCCAATTGCCGGAGAAATTTTCTTTGTATCAGCTGGAGACACGCAGTAGTGTTTTGCACAGAATTGCAGAATAGTGTTTTCATCTACCATGACAGCTGAGGTTGTGTAGATACCAAATACTCAGTAAATGTAGCAAGCGTTTCTTTTAATAAACTGCCACAGAAAAAGTATGGAAAAAAAAATTATTCAAGCTGAGGACATATTGATGGGTACAAAATCCTTGAGGCATTATGCAGCTCACACAAGCTCATGGATCACTATTATTGCAGCAACCAGTAACAGTCAAAGCCAATTACCCCAGGGACTTCCCTATGTGCGGACTGGGTTCTATAGATGCCTTCTGTAACTGTCAGAGGCTGCACACACTGGAGAGAGGAGGGAGTGCTGAAAATCTGTCACAGCCAATTACTGCCAATGTTTTATTTATGTCAGGATACACCTGATCAGTGAACAATAAAGCCATTTTATAAGAGATGATTACAAAAACAGAATACAAAACGGAAACAACTGGTAGAAAAATTTCATTTATAGATAAACACAGCACGTACACTTGCCACACAGGAACGTGTAAAATACATTCTTGACGCCGAAGCAGCACCACACACAGGTTTTAAAGCCTTTGACTCCAAATGTAGACTGCATTTTTCAAACGCCCTGACAAAAGGCTGATCTGTATAGAACCTGTTTTAGAGACAGGAAGATGCAAGTCGATCTATGACAATGGATTTGAGAAATTAGATTTTACATGGAAGGAAACCAGAGAGGGGAAAAAAAGAGAGGACCGGAACACACTGACATGATATGGAGATAAGTCCACAGAACATCTTTTCTGTGCAACACCAGCCTCTATTTCAATTGTTCAACCCAACTGCCAAAAGAAAAATGTTATCTACAGGAAAGATACAGAAATTATAACATCCTCCAAAACTTGAGAACCGGCTTTGTACTTACCCGTCTTCAACTTACAATATACTACCTGCATTTTAAAATTCAAGAGATTTAAGTTTAAATCTACCCTTTGGCCACGGGACTGAACATCAGATTCCAAATCAAGTACTGATTTTTTCCCTGCATCTGCCTAGTTTCCTTCATGGTAATTTGTAACTCACTACTTTCAAGAACAGGGCACCGTACAAAACTGTTCTGCACAAACAGACCAGCTGGAGCCTTGTTAGGTGATCCTGCTGCTGGGGAAAGCCCTCTTTAAGCAGAGTTGACCTCCCAGGAGAAGTTGTATCAGCCACCAAGACAGAAGTTGGCACTTCTAGATCATTCTCTTCAATTATTTTGCTGCCTTAAGTTCCAACTGCCAACATTTCCTATGCTCTCTGTTAAAGGATGCCACAACCCCCTACCCAAATTCCACAGACACACACAGATGCAGAGGAGATTTAGTGACTACACCAACCACTGCTCCAAAGAGATGATCTCCTAAGTCACCTTTGAAACAAGCAACAAGCTAATGGTCTATCCAATGTTTTTCCTAAGCGTGGCCTTTTCAAGTATCAGATCTAAACTGCGTGATACTCCATTGTTTCGTAAGTACTTCGAAATCTATGGAGACACAGTAATATAGTAAGATGTAAACAATAATAATGCAACTATCATAACAGTGGGGGAAACATCTCTATTTCTTGTGTTCCAATGTTGAAAATAGCTTCAAATAATCTTGGAATAATCTAATAATCTAATCCACTACTCTGAACAACTACCACAATACTGGCTGCTACTTCTGTTTACTCTTCAGTTTTAAAGTATAACAGCTCAACCCAGGGCCTTAAAATAACTTTGGCTCACACATGTACATAATTAAAGGAAATTCAAGAGACTGTTTATCATACAAAAGGCTCCTGCCTCAACAAACACTGCAAATACATTAAACCTGCTCAGCGGCAGGATCCCATGGCACTTACTCTCTAGAAACAGACAGAACCTGAACCTCTCTGACAGACTGTTTCCCAATACTGCCAATACTATGCAAGTATTATTTTCAACTTAATTTACAAGGAAGACTTTACCAAAAAGCTGACTAACCTATGTGCCTCAATGAATCAAAAGGCACGGAATACAGACAGCTGAGAGGTACGAAAACTCCACACACAATATACTGTAACGGCTGCCCAGGTAGCCTACAGCTCCACTGCAGCATGAGGCCAAGGAAAAAACAGCATTTAAGCACAGCCTGGTAACATCCTTCTCAGTCCACCTGCTTGCTTGCTTCCTTCCTCCTGCCAGTGGGGAATTTGGCTGCCCAGAAGCTACAGTAACATCACAGCCACGGTGAGGACAGGCAACAGCTCTAAGAGGCAGTTGCACGCTGCAGCATTCAGAAGTTGAACACAGCTCAAGACACACGTTGGCCATCTCTACCTGTGGCAACAGCCATCCTGAAGACACAGGAAGCCCAGTGATAATGGAACCAAAAAACTCCAGACTACATGTACCACCTTAAAAGATATCAAAGACAATACACACGAGTATTTGGGTATGGCGCTCCCTGGGTGTAGAGTGTAAAGAGTGCAAATAATAGGCATTTCAGACCTGAAATGAAAGTATGAAAGGAATGGCTGTTAGGTGCCAAGCTGCGTATTAGATACTTGGATTTCCCCCCCCGCTGTCACACATGGCGTATGGAATATTTTTCAAATGGTCTTTTTGTTCACAAGTCAGGCACTGTGCAAGTACAGCTGCAGAACAAGAAGGCATTTTAACACAAAAACACTCTTCTATTTAGTTTTGTGCACACTTTGGTTTATTTTTTAAAATAATCTGTCCTGTAGCTATTAGAAGGAGATATATAGCTTACTGTTTTAATAGAGCTAAATGAAAGAGGATCAATATTATTTTAATTTTTAAAGGTCTGTTTATGAAATGCAATCATCCTTCATTAAAAATGCAAGCTGTGCTTCACAAGAGGTTAGTGTAAATGATTCATAGTTTGATATCTCTCCAGTATAATCATCCTCTCTCAGGAGGGCCCATCAGATGCTTCATCACACCACTCAAGCTGGTATTATTGAAAAAAAAAAAAAAACTTGCCCATGACAAAAAAACTAACACTTTTTTTTTTTTAAATCCTGTTTCACACATTCTCCATCCCAGATACCTATAGGTCTCCTACATACGTGTTACCAGATGGTTGCCTATTTGGTTGGCTTATCTGTGGCTAAAAGGGAACAATCAACCCAGCCAGTTTTCCTTTTACTATCTTTGAAAAACCCAAATAAACAGAAAAAGCAACCACAATAAAGAAGTCCATACACACACACCCCACACTAGAGAAGCGTCTTTTACTCAAAGAAAACAAACAAAAAACAAAACAGGAAAAAAAAAAAAAAAAAAAACAAACTACCACCACACATTCCACCCTCAATGACAAGGCAAGGAAAAAACCCCACCACGCTAGTTGTTCAAATTCACTTACCCAGTCTGAAATTCAGTATGATGCCTGCCTTTCATTAGAATAAAAAGAAAATTTACCTTCAACATTGGACTTCAATAGGTTCTAAAGATTGAAATCTTCAAAGTTAAGCCTATACAGCATTAAATGCAAGACCCTTCTGCTTAAAAACACTAATTGCATCTGTTTCAAAATAGCAGCATCTGACTAATTATAACATGAGGTTTTAACTAATAAATTCTTAATTATTAAACTCCAGTGTTCAATTTCCTTCACAGAAATAAACCAGCACTATGTTATAGCAATTACAAACACTATTGAAACACCAGTTACAAAAGACTTGTATCACAGAAATCCCTCTGAAAACCTCGCCAGCTGCTACATTAAAGCACAGAATATAATGCTTACATTAGAAAAATGTCTATACAAGAAGTGTCCTTATGACCTATTATACACAGATGTATACAGCCTTTATCTGGCTACCAGATATTTCACCTTGCTACCTCTGCATGCATAACATACAGCAGTTCCATTTGTGCCCAGGACTATCTCCCAATAATTTCCATCTTTATTCTTTTCTCTCCAAATACATGCTTTTGAATTTAATACAACTGTACTACCATCACCCAGCATATTTATTTATGCGATGCTGAAAATATATTTAATCAAGGCAATATTACACACTGTAGTGCCTGAGCTCCTGAAGTTCCCTAGAGAATACGTTTGGTTTAGGCTTTAATACCTGTCAGGGACACCCTTCCCCCCCACCCCCCCCCCCCGCCCCCCAAAAAAATCAGAAATATAGCATATCTGACAGAATATTTTACAATGGAGTTGCACAGTATATGCATTCAATCGCTCCGTTTCCCAGAAGATTCATTACAGTTACATTAGAAAGTCAAATCAGGCAATTCTGCAGTCTGGCGAAAGCTAGCATATGAAAGCAGGTTAATACAAAAGAATTTCATTTTAAATAGAGGACATTTAGGACTTTTAAAAGCAACATTATGATAAAAATTTCAGAGTGTTTGTTCTGGCTTCAGAGCATGCTTTTCAAGTCTTGTTTCAATGATGTAGCTGATTTTCTAAGGAATGAGGGAGGGGATGTTAGATCTCCAAGGTTTGCAATCTTAATTACCCTCCTGCTTCCACACGTTGCTGAGAATCACATTGCAGATCCACTTCCCTACTCAACAGCCAGCATATAGTTGGTATCAACTCTTAGCAGTACAAACGCGAAATGCATTAGTTAGCATTTACAGAGGCTGTGTATTACACACTAACAAATCACTGGGGACCGCATTTTAGAGAAAGGTATTAAGCACAACATACAACCCATTTGAAGTCTTCTGCTTACCTTACAACAGAATTATTATATATAATTATTACCATTTATAACCTTGCCTCCATTTCAGCAAGTAAAATGCAGATAGGAAAGGCAATTACTCACTAAACTAATAATGTAAGAATTGATGGACAGGATGGAGGGGGAAAAAAAAAAGTGTTCAAAGCAGTATTAAGAGCATAAACTTATCTGAAAGAAGCCAACCAATCTCAGAGCAACTCTTTACTATAAGCAAGACAGCTACAAACACACCAGCCATATACACACACAGCTACAACACCAGAAAAACCCCACAGAACACAAAAAGCAGTTGTCAACACCACCAGCTTTGGCAGTGTTAAGGATGAACTTCACGCAACCCCCGCCTATATTTAACTTAATACAAAACTAAATGCAGTCAAAACACAGGGTGCACTATTGATCGTTATCATGATAAATGAAGTTTGACATTTCACAGGAACTCATTAGATATTCTACTTACAAAGCGGAAGACCTACATTTGTTTCTGATTTCACCTCTTTTTGGAAAGCATGCATCGCACGGACAACAGACTTCATTAAGAGGCAGATGCACATATTAGGAACACTCATTCCTAAACAATATTCAGAGCACATGAAAGAAACTTGCATCTCGTACATGGAGTGGGCAGCCAAGCAGCTCTTGCTTTCTTTTTCTCTTCTTTACACAGCAGCTACAAGCCATTGCATTTGTATCACTGGGTGGTAGGGGAAGGTACCTTAACACCAAATCATCGAACCTCCTCCCTAAGACTTCCGAAAAGACAGACTCATTTCTTTCTTGTTCTCCTCTCATCCTATTTCACTTTTTTTTTTTTTCTCACTTATCCCACCAGGTAACAGGCTTTTCAGGAAAAAACTTCTAAACATTGCCACCCCCCCAAGTTATTTAAGTAGTCACCTTTTTTTTCCTCACTTTCCCTTTACAGTATTATGGAAAACCTGTAAGTTAGGTTACCAAGACAGAAACAAAACCCAAGCTTTTACCCAAGTTTAATTGAAGAACACTGTTTACCACTATCACTAGATAAGTTTCTCAGTCAGGAATATAATATTGCTTCTAACAATGCAGTTAAGTTTAATTTTATTATTATCGTATGAATATTCACTGTGCTATTTGCATGCATTTGATTACGTCCATTACCTTCACTATCTCAAACTATTCCAAGACGAACTAGAATCCCAGAAGTACTCAGAGCCCAGCACGTTTACCTGTTGTTGTCTGAGTCTGAAGCAGGGGGTGGGGGTGTAAGAATCAAGACTCACAAGTTTTCATATCGATCTCCACTTGATCTCAATAGAAACAAAATACAATCAACTACTACACTGGACTACCAGAAGTTGAGCTGATATTCCTGGCCCTCACATTGCAAAGCAATCAACATGCACAGTTAATTACTGCTATTAAGCTATGGGTACAACCTAGGAAAATTAAATGGAAACCATTTTGTGTCAGCCACATTACAGCGTGAAAGCAAGTATACCAAAACTGTCAAATATATATTAATTTGATGACAAAAAAGTCGAGAACACAAGGGTTACCCTCTTACCCAGCCTCTGATGGAAAGGCCAAGAATTTAAGCACCAGATATCGCATTGGTTTTTTCACCCTCTACTAATACTACTGAAATTCAAGACAGTTTTTATAGCATTTTGCCCCATTTGAAGGGCACATGTCACAAGTAGAGGCAATACGGATACACGGTCACACAGCTCCTCGGCAGATACTAGAAGATGAACTCACACCTCTTACAGCACTACTAGGGCAAGCCACAGAACGAGGCTTCCTGCAGCCTTTTTACACGTCTGTGCGAGGTAATACTGTACATCAGGTATAAATACACTGCAGTTGAACTAAGAACCGTGTTTCCCTTGAATTTCTCACATCTTGACTCAAGAGCTGTACAAAAAGTTATTAAAATTAATGTAAACTATCATAACTCTGTCTTTTTTATTACCGGTAATATTCCTTCTAAAATATTAGTCTCCTCGGCTGAACCAGCATGTCTTCTTGAAAGTTGCCTTTGAAGATCAGAAACTCTTTAGCATAAGAAGTGAAACATGCAATCATGTTAATTTGACAAGGTAAAGGGAAAAAAAAAAAATCACTTCAGCTTAGCATTTCTGAAACTCAAGCTATTCTTTCATTTTTATAAAAAGCATTTTTCTTTTCTGGTTCCCACTACAGTAATTGAACTGAGGATGTAACAAAGGCTTTTCATACTCAGAGCATTTTAAAAACAAAACAAGAAAGTACAAACTCGGCAAGTGACCTCAAGTAAACACTTCCCATCTTAAACAAAATTAGTAGGTTAGAACAAATTGCTGAAGCATGAATCACCCCAGCAATCCAGCGAGTACTCATTTTTCCTTGTTTGCATACTAAATACCGCAGTAATACATATATGCTTAGATATACACATGTGAAGGAGGCGAGAGCAAGAGCATGAGCACACATGTTTTATGAAGAAGAAATTCAAGCCGGAATTTCTTGCTTTTCCTTCCGAGGTTTGAGCTGCGTGCCTAGCCAAAACACCATATTATTCAGAAATATTTTGTCAAAAGCAAAAAAATGAAGCATCCGCACATTTCAAGTTTTGGTACAAAAAAAACCCAACCAAACAAGAACTTCTTGAGTTGGCAGAAGTATCACACGTTTCCAATATTCAAGCAGAGTTTACGATAACACTTCATACACGGGAGTGACAGCCTCAAATCGTTTGTTACTCTTTCACCTGCTTTGCACCAGGAGAAACACGTACTGCACTTGAAAGACTTAGAATAGCCCAAGTCTCACCGCTCCCATGTACCACTGCGCTCTTACTAAGCACATTACCATTACTGTTCCTAAATATTTATGAATACCTCTGCAGTCAGTAAGAGGCTCTAGATTGCAGAGTTCTAGTATAGTATGTCTGCAGCGTTGATAACTACGTACTTCAGAGTCGTCCTGTGGGAAAAACTAAACACCAAAACTCAAGAATGAAAAAGATGCTGGTATATAATCGTATTTGCCTGAGTTATATTTTGCAGAGGTATTCCCTTTGAAACCAGAAGTTCTGTCTCTACACGTATGTTCAACTTTCTTCAGGACATACATCCATATTTTACAGATGTGTAAACCAACACCAAGTCTGAAGTGACAAAATAAATACATAAGCAGAAATTCTGTGATTGCAATGACTGCCGACTCCCCAATGCTTGTTCAAATACTGAATACTCAACTCTGACAAAAGGAACCATTTACAGAAGTGGTGGCTAACCTCCTTTTCATAATTGCTCACTCCACTTTTAAAAGCATATTCCTCTCCCTTACAGTTAGAGAATTATTTCAAAAGCATGAACCCATTAAACATTTGCCTCAGTCTGCCCTCAACAATAGCCTCAAGAGATAAAAATTCTCATTCGTTTCAACAGAGGTCCTATTGATTCCGCTGTCACAGAATATGACTATTTTCTCCTCATGCTGCTTCAGAACAGAGCATTCTGTCATGGAGCTATACATTTATTTCTTTTCCTGTCTCTTTACAGAAGCTTTGTAGCCGTGGTTTCTCACACCCCACCACCCTTCTCTACCCCAGATAGCTTTCAGCAGTCAAGATGCAGATAAGTCTACTCCACACACACTAATACACAGGAGAGTTAAGGCAAAAAAAAAGCAACAATGGGTGGGCTTTAATCTGCAGGCATTCATATCCAAATGGCAGGGGGAATACCAAAACTCTCTTCACTATCATACATGCTGTTCCACACTATCCAGTAAGATCACCCAGGAGTCTAGGAGCCAGTTGGAGATGAACTACCCATCTTACAGCATCCACCCACTGCATCACACAAACGCTTACGGTTCTTTAGAAAAAGAAGGTCAGAAGACTTATTACTGGCAACTCTGTAAACGTGAAAGTCTCCAGGCATGATGCTTGGCTGTCACTGTAAAGCTGCCAAGTTTTATTAGAATTGGGGAATATCGACTGCATTCTGTCCCTTGAATGTCAATGATCTGATCCTTCAAGTTAAGTCAAGCAGAATTTCCATTTCCAATGATGCAGTCAGCTGAAGAATTCATATCATGGTTACAGAAGCTTAAGAACAGCTGTTTAGGAAAGCCAGTACTACTTATCACAACTGGATGTAACTAAAGGTGTCCTTCACTCAACCTCCAGTACACAAAGACTGGGACTATCAAGTCACTACAAATCATTCAGGCATGTTTTCTCCCAGGAAGCAAGTCACAACATCAAAAAAAAAAAAAAGTAGTTCTGTGAGCAACAAAACCAAGCACCTTCTGACAGACTTTTGACTTTTATTAGAGGAGAAGGGAGGTTGTTTTTAGGCAAGATCACAACCAAGTCTTGCCTTTTACCATCACAGACACCTGTGAGGTGCCCCACCCTTTTTTTCCTAAAAAAACAAACTATGCTCAACAGAAAACACACAGATGAGATCTTCAGTTTCTACAAACGAGCCCGCCTTTATTCAAGCGTTACGCTCTCTCCTTCGTACCTCTCAAACACAACTAGTCGGCCCAGTTACCAAGACCTATGAAGACAAGCTAAGCAATCGGATACACCTGCTACCGCAGAAAACCAAACTACTGACAAGGTTAAGAACTGCACCCAGCACTAGCAATTCTCTCTCCACCCAGAATTAACAAGACAATTTGATTACTCTCTAAGACAAGAGGATTTATGGGTTTGGGTCCCACATCCCCCCAAATACTTCAAATACCACCACTGGTGTCAGTTTTACTGCTCTAACATTTCAAGTTCACCAGATACTGAATTTCCAAATTCAGTGCTGTCTTTCCCCCTTCGATTTTTGCCAATATTTGAAGTACTTTGCATTCTTCCTTATCAAGAAGGGATATTACCTTAGTTGTTTTTTTTTTTTTTTAATGTGAAACATGGCATTGGACACTCAGTTTCTACTTGCGATAGTTTACCACCCAGAAGAAGTATTTACACCAATTATTCTACATTACAAACTAACAAAAAACTAAGAAAGGGAAATTGCAGGAAGACAGATGGGGAAGCCTGCATCAAACTAAAACCGAAAGACAGCTACACAATAGGTACTTTTTGTACAAACTGCTTGCAGAAGAGCAAACAAACGAAGAAAAAAAGATCAACAGCCACAATTCAAGAGCTCTCCCTGCTGAGCAGGCTTTTCAGAGCTTGACATTGCAGAGCAAGAATTATTACTAATTTCTACAAAAATTCAAGCGAGGTTTTAGAACTCCTGGCTTACAGGGAAACCACAGGGTATCACTACAGACACTTAAATCTGCATCCCACCCCATTGGTACAGGCTAGCCAGGTAGATAAACCACCCCTAAACCAAAAAGAAGGTTTTCAGTATTGATCTTAATTTGGCCTCTAAAAGATTAACCATGCAGCAAAGCTTAAAGGCAACTTGAGCAAACCCTAATTTCAGTTAAGTTTCAGATTCTCTCAGGTATCTACTTTCCCCATTGCAAGACGAGGTGAGCAGAACACCACAAGTTCAAAGGGGAAAATTTTTTTCACAGAACCAATTTCTCATAGCATTCAATTCAACACGTCAAGTTACAATAAACTAAAACACACTCAGAACAAGTGACCTTCTGTGCATCTGAGAGACACTGAACCTTTGACTATCCACTTTGAGATAAAGCTGCAAAAATACAGACGCGTACACACAAGAGTCAAACAACGCATCAGAAGAGAAAGCAGAGCTTTCAGTCATGTCATCTTAGCATGTCTTCGTTCAGTCTGGGGTTGACAACTTGAGTAGTCAGTGAGTTTGCTACAGTCTTTTCTAAAATAAATACATAAATAAATAAGTGAGGCAATACAACTTACAGGAACTTAAAAAAAAAATGGTTTGCTACTATGTAGGTCAGTATGGACCAGTCCTGAAACGTTTCCCACTGACTTCATCTCTACCGCAATAAGGACTAAACAAAGACACCAGAATTTAGCAGACTAAGTATTTTACAGAGCTTACAGTTGGACCTAAAAGCATTTTCAGTGATCCTCCAACTCCAGTTACAATGCTGCACAGTGCCACCTTTAGCTCACTAACAGGAGATTCTGTTCAGTATTGTGAAATTTCAGCTTATCTTATAGGAAGGAAAGAGCATTTAGTGAATCCATTTCATAAACACAAGTTATCTTATAGGTGAGATATCCGGTGATGGGCTAAGCTAATTCCAGGAGCTACGTGAAGCTGCTTAGTCTCAAAAGCCAACAGTGACAAAATAAGAGCTCTTCATGACCTTGCTACTCCCGTGAGACAGACTACCTGCAGACTGCCACCAGGGCCAAACGACTTTCTGTAGCAGGCAGCTCATTGTCCTACTGAATTCAAATGTTTCCAGTCGCAGCCGAATACTGTGACAGCCTTATAAATCTCCTCTTAACCCCTCTACTTCCTAATCCTCAGAAGTATAAGAACTTTTTTCCAGTATCCTGAACAGTTTCTGGGGTATATAACTCACACTTGAGAGCTAACATATGGTTCAAACAAGCATCAGATTGTTGCATGGTTTTCATACCAGCCCTCATAATCCCCAGGTTCCCAACATCTGTCTTTCATTTGTGATATAATTACACATTTATTTTCCATTTTACTAGTTTAATTTCATATACTGTTTACTTGATCTTGGGTATGATTTTGCTGCAGCCAAGAGACAACATGCTCCTTCTTACCGATACAAACATGTTCCATTTGAGCTTAAAGTTCTGCAGTTTTCTTGTTCACAGTTTCACCAATGTACAGAAGAAAGTTGCCATACAGTTTTTTCTCCCCTGAACTACAAACATAAACTCTCACAAAAATGAGGGGAAAAAAATTACAGAAGCTTGACTTTTATAGAAGTTCTTCTACAAAAACTTAAAAACAACTGCAAAAGCTTTAAGAGTATACTGGAAGTGAGAGGGGAGAAAGAGGCATCAATATTTAATCTACTGCTAAAAACGTAGCATCAAAGCTGCATCAAGGTGGCATAACATTGCAGCTGGTTCCATTTTCGTGTTCTTACATTAAGAAACTAGATTTTCCTTTTGCATTATGTATTAAATAGTGCATATTTTAGAATCTCAGAAAATAATCTCTAAGCCTTGCTAAGCCTTTATAATTGAAAAAACTGCATTTAGCATTTTATCGGCTAGACATGCATGAAATACTAAATTCAAAGACAGAGCTAATGTTAATTTCTTGATAGTCCCCTCTGATATATACCCCTCTTCAAACTCGCTACATCTGGAAAACAGTGATCAACGTAGCTAATATGCCTAACTTAAAGCATGCTTGCATTCTTCACGTTTGAGCAAAGAAACTTCAGACTTTGGATCCACACAAATTCCGCCACTGAGAAAACTGCCACCGCATGGTGACTAGCCATCATGTATATATCGCCTATCTGCAAGAACATCAAAAAACCCCAAGTTATGTTTCAAAACACGGTGATGCACTCATCAGAAGTTCTGCAATGAAAATCTGGTTTTGCAGGTTGCTACAAACAGGAATTTTGTTTTCACAGTTCAAAGCAAAACACTAGGAATGGTCACTGCTTTATAACCCTGCAAATGAAACTCACATCTCGCGCAATACACGACCTCTAAATACGGTCACGTAACACAAAAAGTCTGAATATTCAGTAAGCGAGGCACATGTTTACACTGACAACATAACACAACCATCACTATGGGCCAGAAGGAAAGCTGGATGAAGATAAATTGGACGTACTGTTAATAGAATACACTTTTAGCAACCAAAGAGCAATTAAAATTAGAATTCTTAATCATCTCAAACATCTCCAAATTCGAGACAAGTGTATTAGCATGCAGAAGAGTTAGTGGTAATGTCAAGTTCTGCAGTCATCATCAGTTTGAAACAGCGGGCTTAGCATTAATATTGCACAACATTGGCGCAAGTCTGCTATGATGCACTGACTCAAATCTATCCACGTACAAGATACATCTCCTTTTCCCTCAGCCCACACAAACTCAAAGAACTACAAGGGAAGTTCTTGTTAAAAATGGGAGGGGAAAATATTTTTTAGAAGACATGCAGAGCAGAATAGTGCAATACGCTTCTGTAGCATCCAGGAACGTGCTGGAAACTGGTTTTACTGTATCCATGAACATGTTACCCTATGCACAAACATTCACCTCATGGATCACATTTGAAAATAACAGGTCACGTTCCCACAGTCTATCAGACAATATAAGAGTTTGCCGTATCGACTCCCATAGTTGCTTTTCCTTGTTGTAGCTAAAATCCGTGCAACTGTAGCTAGAAGTTCTACAACCTGCCTGGTATCCATTATTAGAAGCTAAGCAGATGTTTACTCACACAGTAACATCATTGTTTGTAAAGCATATAGGAACTGTTTATATCAGCACAGAATGGATGCCATTTACTTACACTGCTGTAGGATGAATCAGAAAGCGTAACAATGAAAGGCATTCAAGCACAGCAACACTCACTAATGGATTTTGATAACAGCAGAGACACCCACTGTACTCTTCATTACTGCTGCTACTATTTCACCGTTAATTCTAAACTGATCTAGATGCACACGATCATACTGAGCACTGAATTTCAACACATTATCTACCTAAGTGCAGGATTTCTTCAACACCTTTCCTATATTGACTAACTGACCAAAACAGCCAGCACTTAAAAGTCCACTATAACACACGCTATCTTCTCCAGAATCTGCTCTTCAGTTCTTTATGCTCATCTGTGCCCTCCATGCTTTAAGCGGTTCTCCATTCTTTAATAAAATACTTCCCTGGTCACACCATTAAGAGTATCATCACAAAGTAACAGCACAGAAACACAGAGAAAACTATTCTTCCGCTCAGTATTTCTGAACAACTAAACATCGTGCTCAAAAAACAATAATAAAAAGGACAATCACTCCAAAACACAGCTTGGGTTTTGTCAGCCAGTGCAGATTTTAAAATTCAGAGGCTTGCATCTTACTTGTCTGCCATTACTGGCAAATTAAAGCTATGAACAAATGCTGCGTAGGCAACAAATAATTCTTATAACACGCCAACAATCACTTTAATCTCTTCCACTTAACAACTCATGAACCTTTTATGAACATAATCTTCTAGAAGGTAACTGGTAATACAAGATAATCCCAGTACAAGTTTAATTAAAAATATAAACTACATATAGCTCCATGCTTACCAACTCCCTCATGCTGAAAAAGCAAGAGTGGCTATTATTAATAGCTCTGTTAATCTGGCAAACTGAAGTGCATAGAAACAAGCTAAAGAAGCACTCAACAGACCATTTCACACTGAAAAAATAGTTTTCACAAATTACAACTTGCCTGAGCATAAGCATTAAAAAAAAACCCTATTGCAAATAGCTGAACCGAAGCGTGCTTGCAGAGTTACGGATCCTACTCTTTAAAAAGAAAAACCAGTATAAGATTATTTGTTGTTACAGGCTACAATGGAATTAATCTAAAATTTTTAAAAAGCCATTTTCCTTCAAGAAACATAGAATTTGAGTCATTTGGCTGTCAGATGGAAGTCAACATAGATTTGATTTGAGTTTTGAATGCCAAGAACCTTATTTGACTGGACATAAAATACATTTGCTATTTTTAAACATACCTCACGTCGTCATTTAACCAGAGCCCTGTAATTCAAACTGGGGACCTCTTTTCACATTAAAAAGCTGATCAGAAGACAGGTCTTTACAGTTCTGTTTAAGCGTTGGCTTGTTTCCATAAATACATTTTGCACTCCCAAGCTCCCCTAGTAATCGTCTCCCCGGCTCTTTCTCCTTCTTTTAAACCCAGTTAGAAATACCTCAAACTGCCTGAAAGCCTTCAGAAAGCTTTTTCTGCTTACCTTTACCACAGCCACTGCCTCATACCTGCGGCAAGCAGGAACGACTCCAGTCAGGTCAACACTGATCACACCACGGACACTCAAGAGGCCACCCGTGTGTCCATCTCTTCACTACTCTGACCAAGAATAATCAAGTCCAAAGTTTTACGCCACCATTTTATGTGGTGCTAACAATCACCTGTCACCAATACAGAAGTAGCATCTACCTGTACCTCAAACCTGAATCACTTTCTCACCTCAAAGACTCCAGCGGCATAATTCTGAACTTTATAGTTATTCAAAGTTACAAAAGGAATTCTCTTTAACATATAAAAGCAAATATATCTGTAACGAACTATCCTGACACCACAAAACGAAGCATATGTAGGTGAGCTGTGACATTCTTCCTGTTGAGAAGCATATTCCCCAAACTAGCAAGTTTTTCATATAATCTCCTTTTGGATTAGACTATGCCATGATGAAAGGCACTGTATGGGCTCTTTTCACACTGAGAAAATAGCAAGAAATCCCATATTAGGGGAAAAATAAAAAAGAAATATGTGCACAAGCAAGCAAAATTAAACCTTGTACTGTAATACAGATTTCTTTCACCATGTTTCAGCTATGACACTTCACTGAGAACTAAATGCACAGCAAATATTTTTGCCCCCTACAAGAGAGCATCAAATTTTAGATACAGCTGAACGAGTTACCACTACAGAGAAACGTGGGTTTCCTCAAGCTCAGGATCATTGAAAAAAGCAAGACTATACAAAGCCTTTGCCTTTTCAGGAATATACTCAACTAATCATAACGGACAAATGTAATTCAGATGGATCTCCAGCTCCTAAAGGGATCGGGGAGGGGTGCTACTGCTCATAGGAAGTTCTTCCACATTTTGAAACCAACTCCTTTAGATGCTTCGCTGTAATAGCATCATCAGCTCCCTCCTCTTAAGTGAACTGACGCATTTCAGTACCCAAAGCTACCCCAAAACTTCAGGATTTCTGCACACCCTTTATCCCTATGCAGTTTCTCACCAATGTGAAAGTTTCCAGTTCAAGCTTCTGCAGTGTTCAGTCCTCACAGTAGTAGAGGTTTGTTTTGATATCAGTGATTTAAAAAAAAAACAAAAAACAAAAAAAAAAACCAAAAAATAAACTGTACTGTGCTACAGAGACAACACTTACAGCCCACCCCGACAGCCAATTTATCTACAGTCCAAATTCACAGCTAATCACATCACTAGAGCAAGCATATCAGCCACTACCATGCTCTGCAAGTTCCTTCTGACAAACACTTAACATCTGCAGTCTTTTGAAACGCGAGGCATTTTTCCACAGCTACACAAGTCAGATTGTGCTATGGATGACTAGCCCCTAAAGTCCTATTTCTGCAAGTAGGAACTGATGACCTGAGAACTGTTAACATCAAGGAGCTAAGCAGGCAACAACCTCAAAGGGATGTTTAAGTGATGCTACCCAAATAGGTTCTTCCTGCATAAAAAGCCACTACTTTCAAAATTTAAAATGCTTGTTACAACCAAGGCATTTGCCTGAACTCAAACACTGAAGACAAGGGCTCTGCTGCTACAGTGAAGCAGTACTTTTAAGTTTGGTGTCTTTCTGTATTGTCATAGTGTGGAAAACGAACACAGTGGACCTTGTCTTCATTTCCTCTCTCTCAAAAAACCCCACAAACTAGCAGGGGAAAAAAATAAATCACACTTAACAGCTCATGCATAGACACACACATGCTTAAGTACTTTCAGAAAAGAAGAAGGAAATAGACTTCTCCCCAGACATGCTCCCTGATAATTGTTTGTACGATGTCAAGCTTTATTTTAAAGTTTAAAGAATATTTTGGTTTTGCTCATGACACAAGCTTACAACAGCCAACACCTCCTAATCACAGACTAGACAGAAAGGCTATACAAGCTCAAACACACATCCAGCCACACGGAGAATAGACCTGGTTGGACTTCAAACAGAAACTTAAGATCACAGGAGGATCAGTCTGATTTCTGCACTGCAAATATTACCTTGTTCTGCCTAATTTTCATCTCTGGAGCCCTTCCTTCCTCTCAACTGGGGGCACGGAGGGAAGCAAGCTAGAGATAATACGAATTTAATTCTTTATACACGCACTGAAGCACAGACTGATTTTAAAGAACCAAATTTAAGTGAGGCTCAAATTATGTTCCTACTGAACTAGATTCTAAAGAACATATTTTTATTAAAAGCAAACATGTACATTGGAAATAACGTCCTGGCTTTCTTTAGCTTACTAATAGGTGACATCACCTCTTTCCATCTTGGAAGGCTCATTCAACATTTATACCTTCACCTTCGTATACCTGAAAGCAAAATCCCAATTTCACTCACCTCAAGGAGGTAGAGAGAGTGTTACTCAGAATGCATTTCCAGTATTGATTCAAGGGTGTTCTCTGAATGAGCAAGTAGTCGATTAGTAACAAAAGGGAGACCAAGTATAGGAGCTCTCCATTAGTAACACCTAGAGACATCCTGCTGTTACAAAGCAGAAAGTTGTGTATTTTCTGCTAAAAGTACAAATAAGTAAACCAGGCAGTAAGGAGTCACAGCAATTCCTACAGAGCTTAATTTAAAGGCAAACTTGATTCAGGATAGGAATTGTAGCATAAAAGAGTTCTGAGAACCATGGAAAATAGCAAGCTAGAAATTTATTTTTAAACTTTAAGAAGAAAATTTCATGTAACTCAAATTTGGCAGCCAACAGAACAGGCGTTTAAGTTTAACCCAGTAATTTCCATTCAATACTGAAGAACTAGGTATCTTCTAGAGCTGCTGTTACCAGAAGATCCTTAACTACTTCACTATGGACAAGTAATACCAAAGAGATAACGATGATACATCAAGACACAAAATAACAAATGCAAAGATACAACAGAAAGTTGCCAGAGTTAGACTTTGAAATAAAAAAGAGCTACCATGTCTTAAATTAAAAGATACAGCAAGAAAGTGATGATCTATAGCCAACCAGAACAGAGCTCACCGGTGCCTTGATGCAAATATACTACGTAACATACACCAATCTCCAGACATCAATACCAGAAAAAAAAAAAAAAACACCACCAAAACATCCATACTTTTAAAGCACACCTTACCTCCTTGTCATGTCCCAACATGGGAAAAAAAAAAGTAGTGGCATGGTAAAATACCAAGAAAACCTCATTCTTCACCGGCGGGGGGGGGGGGGGGGGGGGAAGGTGCAAGTAACCACAATAAACTGAAGAGAGAACTGCTCAAATTATATGTTTGAAATACAGTAATGTCTTAACCAGCAGAACCACAGGTTCCTGAGAGTTTACCTATTATTCCTGTAACCCACTGTTAAGCACAAACTGCCATTAAAAAAAATTCAAATCCCCACGTGTTTCATCACTATTTTATAGCTTGCTGGTCCTCCATACCAAACAATAACATACCGTAGAAAGTAAGCTAAAGGTTTGTTACAGCACAGATTTTCATGGTTCTGAGCTATCAAGTCAAGTTTTCTCTGTACTGGGGGGGGTGGCCAAGCTGCTCTGTTTGGGAGGATTTTGCGTTGTTTTAAAAGCATTAACCAGCTATTTCATGATCATTGCAAAGAGGAAACATGTAATGGGTAAGTTAACGTACATTTCCAGATTAGCAAAGTAAACAGGTATAAAAAATTAGCATTAGCATATTGCTTAACATCTGTAAAACTTCCTGATAACAAAGACAAAGTATCATCACACCTAGTTCATCAGCAGAAAAACACAACTGCAATGACTTGTTCAGCTCAAGGTCATGCAATAAGTTGTATGTTTTTTTTAAAAATGCGTGGAGCACAACACAAACAATGCAAAACCAATGACATCTGAATTCCTGTTGTGAATTAACAACATGCAGTCTTTCAAGTCTCGCTGTCGACTTGCAGCATGACCCTTTATCATCTTCAGGAACTAAATATATGACCTAATTAAAATATCTTTGGGATTTAATCCAGGAAACGTGTTTAATTTCAAAAAAAGATGTCATAAACAAGAGGTCTCACTCATTAATAATCCCTCCCAGCCTTCGTTTCTATTCAAGAATATCTAACATGTACATTAGGGCCTGAGAAAAGTCCCAGCAAGGAAAAGTGTGAATATAACTTAGAGGACTCAAAAGACTTCACTAAACATACACAAAAGTAATTACTTTCCACATCTTACTAAACTTGTACTTTGGGACAAAAAGCTATGGATGTAGTTATTTGATGAATAATTAGTGTCGGGAAGAGAACAGGGCGCTCATTAATTGCAGCAAGCCTGCATGGCGAGAAGGGACAGACAATGAGAGTACAAGTGGAGCCAGTTTCATTTTTCATATATTACAGACATGGAAAGAGAAGCATGCAGTTAAGACAATAAAATTCAACAATAAAAGACTAAGTCTATTCAACATGAAGAGAAGCAGGAAATAAGAATCAAATTACTTTTTCCAACCAGAAGAATGAGCAGATACGCTGTTTACAGAACTAACTGTCTTTAACAAAGCCAGCCCTGGAAGGTAAACCGTGATAGTGACTGAGCCTCATGGAAAAAGAAACACATCTTCAAACACTGACATTAATCACTAAAAAAAAAGAACAACAGCAGGTAGAATTCCAAAGTCTACAATAGGGGAAATTGGCATAATTATGAAAAAAAAAATATAAGCAGAGGTACAAAATAAATGTTACAAGCCACATACATTTCTGCTGACCTGCTAAAGGACATCTGAGATATAGCAAGATGTCATTGATAATTCTAGCACCTCCCTTCAAATTAGTACAATAAAAAAAGTCTTAAGTCTACTAGACCACATGCACTACTATCTTTTCACCTACCGCATTCCTACTATATCTCAAAACTTTGACTAAGACATTCAAACAGCAACCAGGACTTTTTCAGCAGGTCAGAAGGGAACCTGGATTCTGCCTAAGTTTTATTTCAAGAGCACATGGTAACAGTCGACTTGGCTCTTTTCTAATGCAAATATTATTCAGACTTTCATCCACAAGCATGCACTGCAATCTCCCCCCAACACCGAGAGACTGCCTATAAACAGAAAAGCCTTAAATCCACATTCCCTTTATTCAGATATTAAGCTGTTTTATTCTCATCTCTGCCTTCGGAGAACTACCTGCATTACCATATACATCTGTGTTTGTTCACAAACATTCACCTTCACCGAGTTATCCATGTTTGCCCCTTTTCACTCAATTCCTTTGATTCATAGCCTAACCTCTGAAACAATACCCTACTGTAGCTTTGGCCAGCCAACTCAAGAGCAACCTGAAGAAGTTTTTCTGCTATCATCATCTGAAAGTCTTCCATAGCTTCTGCCTCTAGTTCAGTTGAATTAAGCAGCAGGGAATATAAAATTTACCATGGAAACTGAGTCACAGAAAATACAAGTGAACAAGAAAGGGGGAGGAGGTTTCCCTATTAACCACAGATACAAGGGGCAAATCACAGCAAGTTCTCAAAAAAAAATAAAATGGATTTTACTTGACTAAAAACATCCCCATTTCAATTTTGTTCCCAGTAACAGCAAATAAACTTGTGCATGTGTGAACATAATAAACCTATAGTTTCAGTCTTACAAATAAAATGCATTAGAAATTGAATGCACAGCCCAAACCGGTCTTGAGGTAAGGCAGTTTATTTCCCGATGGCTCTTCCTAGCTGGGCATTTGACTCACAGAAATCTTTAAGCATACAGATACCTTGAGATCATTCTGTCATTGGATAAAGTTTCTCATCTTAAGGGTTCATGTTAGGAGGCAAGTAGCATAATTCAGTGGTTTAAGGAGCAGTCAGAGGCAGGTCTATTAAGTTTCATGAAAATGAATGGCCTTGGAGACCTAAATTAGATTTCCCGCATCTCACTCCCAGTTTGTAAAAACGAGGATTAAGCGTTTAAGTCTCCTGCACTGACCTCATTAGAACATCTCTAATGGAGACATTGCATTCCTTTTTACAGGAGATGTACCTCCCTGGCACAGAGGTATCAGGTACCAGAACACCACACAACTATTGTTAAATTCTGCACGTTTTGTTCACCTAAAGAACCTGCAGTCTTTCCCATTTTTAAATTTACAAGGAGCAAGGCAAAGCTTTTTCTTCGCAGAATCTTGCCATATACTGGGTTTTAACCAAGTAAATTTTAAGCAACTTCACCAGGCTAAGTTCACACTTCTACTTCCACAATTTCGTACTTCTAAATTCACGCCTCAGTTCTAGATCATACTGAAGTATGACCACAGCGAAGCTGAAGCACCTGAACAAGAGGTGAAGTACCTGCATTAAAGCTATTGCAGAGAGAGGGGACGAAAAACAAGTTGAAGAAGAATTATAAAGGAATACAGGTGGAATTCCAAGAGACAGGTTAAGTTGTTTTTGTGGGTGAGAAAAATTTCCAAAGAACAGATGAGCACCACTATTTAAAAAAAAAAAAATCCAACTAACAGAAAAACACACACACAGTGGAGGACAGAAGATTAAGAGAAAAGCAGCTCCCTTCAACTCAAGGTTTTCCAAGCTCAGAGCCCCTCTTCAGTTACAGGTATAGACAAAAGCATTTGATGTGTGTCCACCCTATCACCATGAGGCATTTGCTCTGAAGAACCTTCCCACACACCAAGTGCTCTTTCTTAATTCAAAGCAAATCTGAAGGTCCCAATTGCCTGGGCACTATGATTTTTTACCGGGTACAATTTATTGGAGAAATACAACACTTAAAGCACTAGAATTCTATGATGTACCATCACTTTATTCTTTCATATTCATGACACTTTTCATGGTAACATACATGAATGAATGAAGACTAAATCAAGGAAAACAAAGAGGCATTTTAGCATCAATGCAATGTATTCTAGTCCCTTGTGGTTGTTGGTATCAGCAGACTCATGTCATACAGACACTTGTTTAAGAAGACTCATAATCCTTAAACAGATATATTTAATAACTTTGATGTTTAGCACAAAGCTTCTGATCCCCTATCATCCTGTAATACATAGTTAATTACCAACTGAACTTGCGATTTTTCTTTAAACCAGGGAATAAACTGGTTGCCAAAAGAGCAGGCTTTGACAGAAACCATCATATACTGGTTTTATTCTCTATTCCACCACACCAATACACTCAAGTCCAGATCATCCTGCTTTACATATCAGTGCAACCATGTAATTATCGTAAGTGCTCAGATTTAAAATAAAGTACAGTCTTAGGAGCTCCCCCTAGACCACAGCAATTTCAGCAGCAGCACAGAAAAGGCTTATCTCTGGCATCACAAGTCTGACTCAATGCCTTTAGCTGCAACTCTCAACACTAAACGTCTACTATTCACCACACATTTTAGCTCTCCCACAGTCTGTCCGTGCTTTGAACTGTTTCTCACTTAAGGTAAACCTAAAGCTTTTCTTCACTAGAGCTTCTATTGCCATCATTACAAATATCTTCTATTAAAATTTTTAAGATATTAGCTGAAACAAGACAATTTGTCAGTTTATGTAATATATGGATTGTTATGGAATGAGCAGTACTACACAAACTGATGACTCAAGGTATAAAGGCACAGATGAGGTCCCGTGAGTCACAGTCACTCTGTGTTAAGTGCCCAGAGCTGTTTACTAAGGGACAGAAGTAAACAGGGCTGCCTGAAGTTAGCTGCCTGTCCTTCAGGACAAGAAAATCAGCATCTCTCACACATGCTATCCTTGAGAGTCAACACTTGCTTTGTATCTAACATCCATTAAGTTACAGAGCAACTTATCCTCCACTAATCATTAACGTGCCCCTACCTCACATCAGGCACAAATATATATTTATAGGTCACGTGCACCATGATGTGCATGACCAACAATCCCCCCCCCGCCCCCAGGCAGATCCCCCCATCCATTCCCCTACACACACTCAGACTCCCGTGATTCCATGTTCAGAAATCCGACTGTAGGACCAAGAGTTTGACATACAACATCTGCATAAGAATTCAATATATACACCACTTGCAAGGTATCTGAGATCAAATAAGATCTATCATTTTTTAGCCCCCTCAAACGAATTAGGCTTAGCCTAGATAAGGATTCAGTTGTTGGAGAATCTGTATAAACACACATACCACAAGTCACGTCAAACCAAACAAAAGCTTGGTTTTCTAAAATTTTAACAGTGATTTCTCACTAATAAGAAATGCTTCTCCTTAATGTTTTTATGCATTTTCAGCATAATATGTAACAAGATGTTCCCCCTATGTATTTCAACCAACAGTTGTATGACGTGCCTGCTCCCAAACCAGCTGATCACGGAGAACACTTCCAAACAGCTCCAAAAAAAAGGAAGGAAGATCTGCAGAAAGATGGGCCAAGTGTAAAAGGACTTGCCTGTTTCCACCCCAAAACAGCTGGCCATATGAAAAACATGAGCACAAAGGAGAAACCGCTCATCACACAGAAATATTTATTAGCACTAGATGACAGAACTTCCTTTCTCTAACTCATTTTCTCAGAGAAAATAAACTTCCCTAATTCACCTCACTTCCCTCGCTCCTGCCCTCCCCAATTCCCTTATTCTCTCATTCCATGCCAGTAACTCCTGGTGCATAATGAATTTCCAACCAGCCTGCCACAACAGTCACCTCGGCAATAACCAACATTCCTGAAAGTTTTGTGCAAACCAGCAGATGGATAAGAAAAAAACTCTCCAATTCATTACACCCCCAGTAAGGCATGGCCAGACAGAAACCAGCATTTTAGGTTTTGCTTGGCAGTCAGCTAGTCCATAGGCACATCCATGCTACCTGCCCATTCTACTGTTAGGAAGGACAAGGGAAAATGAGGAATTATCTGGCAACAGGGATGGAAGGGGTAAACTTCAGGACCTACAAGCTCTTGTCTCTTTAGAAGAGCTACTAGAACACAAGCTTCTTTAGTACTGCTGGTCATCAAAATAAATTTACACTACAACCTTCACTGCATGCACTAGGAAAGACCACGTAACATCCACCATTATAAAACAGAAATCCGGTAACGTATTTGAAACAGGCCGAAACGGACTCTCTGTATCAGGGATTCATAATACCATATTTTTTTTTTTAAATATAGACAAGTAGACTAGATACATAGGTTAACTAAAACCTCAAAATTAATGGGCACTCTTTTTTTTCCGCTTACCCTGAATCTTAGAACAGTGAACTAGCCTCTCATTTGTGTTCTGTAGGAAGAACAAAAGACAACCTACATATCCAAAGAATTACCCATTTCTCAATAACTCAACTATAAAAAAAAAATCTACTTTTTATTCTATCATTTATGCAATATCTAAACTGATCTATATTTTCAGAGTTGCACTTTTAACACAATTAAGATGCCAAATTCAAATGCAATCCTTTATGCCTAGAATTCAGAGAAACACCACCAGCTCCGACACAGTGTATTTCATGCACACATTTCTAAGAATTTCACCAAAAGAGGCCATCATTATCCCCATTAGCATAGAGGAGAAAACTGGTGTTTGTATTCAAGCTCGTTTCGCTTTTCTCGAGGTAAATGTGCTATTCCGGACACCCAGTGAACTAAACAGACATTTGTATTAAACAAAAAAACCCCACAACACCTATTGAAACAGGAATAGTCAGCTAATATTTCGATCTGTTTGGGTTTTTTCAGTCACTCACAGCAATTCCTTGCCCCAGCAGACTTTTAAATCAAAAGGAGCCAGCGTAGTATTCATATCTTGTTTGCTCCTTTGTTCATACATCAGCCTCTCTGAAAAGAGCAGTTGGGCACAGCTACCAACATTATAAAAGCTTGTGTAAAATGCTGCTGGCAAGCCAACATAAAGAGCACAATACTGCGTTGTAGATCCTGCTCCCTAACACCTCCTATCACTCCAAGAAGCGGCTAAATTTTCTTCCTAGCAACTTGCTGGAAATGCCATTTCCAAACTGCATCTAATCACACTCACCTCCTTCGGATACCTTCCACCAATGCCAGTCTCACGGACCTTCCGATCTCCCTGCCACAAGAAACCAACTTCACATCAGGAGAGTACAAGCTTCATCCCAAGCAGCTTTAAAAAACCCACACTAAAACAGGTCTCCAACCAATAGGGGCTGTGTTCTGGTTTGGTTCCAGGCAGGTGTTTTATAAAAATATGCCATATTTCAAGCCTATTGATCTAAACGTAAGCTCTGTGCTAAAGTCACATACTACGCGCCCCTTTAAGTCAAGCAGGATGATTTGTTTAGACTCCACGCAACTGAAACGACTGCAACGTATTTCAACAGCTAAACCACAGTGAAAAATAGCTGAACCTCAAAAATAGTCTAACCAGGATACTACCCTAAAAAAAAACCCCAAACTGTACATTAGAAAGTTACAGACTTGGTCTGTTTGTTTGGTTTGTTTTTTTTTTTTAATGGTTAACTCCAACCCCAACCACCCGTTTTAAATTTATGAGGTTGCTCACTCATCTCATTTTAGGATCACATAATACTCTTTTCCAGTTGTCATTTTTTAAACTAGAAACTAACTACAATTTGAATACTGTATTCATATGCCAATAACACAGAGTGTAACACGTTACTGAAGCTTACAGTGTCCTTAAATATGGCACGTAATGAAATCAAAGCTACCCTCAGGCAATCTTAATGTACGAACAGCTCTGCTGAGAGGATAACACAGGTTCTGCTGTGCCATTACACAGCCAGTAACACATACTTGCAAAATTCTATATGCTCATAGCACACTTTTTTTCTCCCCACTCCCAAAAGTGAAATAACTTCTTTATGGGCAAAACAACTACCCAGTATGGCTAGAACAGAGATGCATTTTGTAGCTATGACAGTAAATTCACCAACAGTGTGTTATAAAAAAAAAAAAGTCAATTATTAAACTGCAACATAGAATGCCATTTTTCTCACCCAAGCTGTAATCAACATTAAGAATTACACACACCACATCTCTTCACACTCATGAATGTTGTTGATGATTATTAGCCTTTTGCTGTGGCAGCACTGAATCTATACCCACAGCTCCACAGGATGGATTTCCGCATGCATACAGAACCCCCTCGAAGGTAAAACAAACCCCTGGAAGCAAGGAAATCACCATTTGTTAATCCAGCTATGTAACTGCTGTTTAAGGCAGGTCTGTCTCTCCTAGCGCCACTTACCTATTCTGCCCAAGAAGCGCTCCCCGTTTTGCACGAGGATATCAAGAGCTCTGTACAGATGGTGAGTTATCCACAGCACAAACTCACAAGCCACAGAGAGGCAGCAGAAGTACTTCACTGTACCTCCCTCTGAACTCCCATTGTACCCTTCACGCAGACAACAGTCTACAATAATGTTAACATTTCCACTAGCCACACCAAAGCTATAAAGTGGTAGAAAAATGCAAAAAAAAAAAAAGCGTTCTCAACGAAGAGGTAATCACCACATTTTCTTCAGGTACAGAAACTGAAGTAATTTACCTCAGTTACACCCTGAAGTCAGCTAAAGAGTCAGAAACAAAACTTGGGAGGCCTCACAATTAAACTGTGACACTCACGGCTGCCCATTTTCCAGCAGTTCTAGCACCTTGGCATTTTTTCCCTAACAGTCACATTATTTTTTTTTACCCTCTTCTGCGAACCTCTATCACCAGCTAGTCGAAGTTACCAGTGAGCTGAGATTTTACCATACCTCAGTAACCCAAAAGCTCAAGCCCTTGAGCAGCAGTTGCTCCTTTACAGCTTCAGCACACACTATAGCACCAGGGAGCTGGATTTAATGATCCTTACAGGTCCCCTCCAACTCGAGAGATGCTACAGTTCTACAATTGTTTTGGGGTTTGTTGGGTTTGTTTGGGTTTGGTTTGTTGTTTTGTTGTTGTTTTTTTTTAAACAGATGCTGCTGTAAAAACAGAAACATTAAACAATCATCAAGAAAGAAACCACACATACACCGAAATCAACCTCTGCACACTTCCTTTTACTTTTGTCATCCCCCTGCATTTATCTGAACTACTCTCCCTTCACAGTAGCTCTTGCACACGCACCCCCAGACCAAACATCCCAAAGCTAATACACAAATCTGAAGTGGAGTAATATTTTATTTCAAGCCAGTTGGGGGTTTCATTGGGGGGGGGGGGGGGGGGGGGGGCGGGCAGGGGGAGAAGGTAGAACACGAAAGAAAGTTGAGAGGGGTTCAAAAGCGTGTACTTCCGAGTCTCACCTCATGTGCTCCCTCTCTCTTTATATATTCACTTACAGACAGAGAAAGCAGCAGAGCCGGCACTAGGAGGGGAGGAGGAAAGAACATACAGAATGTTTTGGCGCCCTTTAGCTTCTAACTTGCTCTTTTGCAAGGTTACCAACAGGCCATTCTAGGGAAGGAGGAAAGGGGTAGAAAACACTTCCCATTCTCTATCTTTCACTTCTCAAAAGAAAAAGGTAGTGTTTGAGTGAGAGCACAGTCCCAAACACGGCACAGCGTACGGCGAAGAACAATGAGCTCCCAAGCCTGGGCATTGTGTGCATCTACCACCTCCTCTTCCCTCCAGACCTCATCAACCAACAAGACAAATCTCCAAAATCACTGTTCACCCAAACCAGGCCACTGAAATCAGCCTCGGTTCATAGTTTATGGTACAAACTCTAGGAGTAAAACCAAGATGAGATGTATTTACCAGACGTGCTTTTATATTATAGAAACCCTTCCACCCGTCTTAATCACCATGGATTTCACAGTTCTAAGGGAGCAGTGTACAAAACACCAAAATCTTTGCCTGATAATACCAGAACTACAAAAAAATATTACACATTGAACGTGAATTGGAAAGTTGACATGGGCCTTTTACAACCAACAACTACTTCTTTTGACACAGTGCTCATCTTTATCTGTTTAAAATTCGTATTTAAGAACCTGCATACTATTCAAATTATGTCAATTCAGATTTGTTCTGAGAAAGCATTTTTACTAAATTGTAACATTAAGAACTAGCAGATGAGGCTCCTCATTTCAGTTACAGTGGCGCACAAGGAAAATAATATCTTTGATTTCAGTAATTGGTCAACATAACTCAGGAGCAAACAGACACCAGGCAGTAGCCTGCTGACTCCATAAAAACATTCTGAGCTTCTAACCTCCAAGAACATTACAGCTTCGAGGAAAAACTCAGCATAAGTAGCCAGTAAATCAAAATAACTGCAACCAGTCTGTAAAAATAAATCTAAGGGAAAAGACACTTCAACAATGAATCATATTGTTTTCTTCCCAGCAATTTCTTGAACAGCCAGTTTCAGCAATGAAGCCTCTAATGTTGTCTGCCTCCTACTACTTTTCTGATTATGGTCATCTTCTTTTCACACTTTAGAAAGAGAAATGGGCACAAAACAAAAAAGAAAAAAAAACCCCACCCCTTCCTACGCTACTGAAAATGTTATGATTAAATTCATTTGCATAAAATCTTCATTTCACAATTCCAGACCTACCACCCATGAAAAGCAGCGCATCTTTTAAACACCTAAGTCGATTTCCTCTGTGTGTCCGTTCAAGATAAATATTTCCCAACCCCACGTTTATTTAAAAGGTTAACAAGTTCAACCTCTCCCCGAGAGCCCTTCCTCTATCGAGCATTAGGCAGACACGACGCTCTCTAGCCAAAAAAAAAAAAAAAAACCCACAACACAAAAAAAGCCCACCCAAGCCCAACCAAACCCCCAGCCACCCAACCATCGGCCCCAGCCCCCCTCCCAGCGCCGGCAGGAGCACTAACAAGTCTGACGAGCCACTTTCTCCCCCAGCCCCACGCCTGCAGACACAACCCCCCCTCCCTCCGCGCCTTTCCCGCGTCAAGCCCCGGGCATTCTTCCCGGAGTTCCCTCACCCAGCGCTTCCCCCCTTTCGCCTCCCGCACTTATTAATACCGATAAGCAAATAAATAATTATCCCTACGCTGCGCGCACACAAGGGACGAGGGAAGGGCCTCGCCCCCCGACTCCCCGCCACAACAAAACCCCGGCAAGTTCCCCCGCTCCGCGCCCACCTACCTCCGCGCTGCGCTACACCATCAACGGCGGCTCCGTCTCGCTGCCGGGACAAAGCGGCGGCGGCGGCGGCGGGGCCGCTGGGCGGGAGCGGGGCGGCGGCGGCGGCGGGGAGCAGCTCCCCTCTTGCCCGGGCGGCGGCGGCGAGCGACAGGGTCCCCGCGCGGTGCCTCAGCAGCGGCAGCCCAGGGGCATTTTAACGGGGAGACAAGGAGCGGGGCGGCGACCGGGCCGGGGGACCGTGGGGAGGGGGGGAAGGAGGAGGAGGAGGAGGAGGAGGAAGGAGGAGGAGGAGGAGGAGGAGGGGCGGCGGCGGCGGGCTGGGGGTCCAGGCAGCCGAGCGCTGCCTCCGCCTGCCTTCCCTCACGCACGCACGCACGCACGCACGCACCGAGCGGGCACCCAGCAACGCAGCCAGGCCGGAGCCGCATGCCAGTATCCGGCCTCCTCATTGGAGGAGGAGCGGCCCCCCGTGACCCGGCAGGAGGTCGGAACCAATCGGCAAAGTGGATGGAAGTGATTTAAAAGAATAGGGGGAAGGCGGAGCGGGGCCGGGCGGCGGCGGCGGTGGCGATGGCGATGGCGATGGCGATGGGGGGGCTGCAGCGGGCCGGGCTGGTGCCGGGGAAGGGGCGCTGGGCCCGGTGGCACAAAGGCGGCCGGGTGCCCCCGCCCCGGAGCGGGTGTGCGCTGGGCGCGGCCCGGGGAGGACGGTCGCGGGGCCGGGCCTTCCCACCCCACCCCGCCAGCAGGGTCCGTGGTGCGGGGTCCCCAGCCCCCGGCGGACACGCACAGCCCTGAATTGTTCTGAGGGTTTAACAATTAAACGTCAAAAGCATCGCTGGGGGGGGATTTTAGGTTGCCCTCATCCCCTACTGCAACGGCACGCTCGGCGAGGGAAAATAACGGGGACCGTGAGCCCCGCGGCCTCCCGCCGCCCCCAGCGCGGCCTGGCACCGCCGGCCCCAGCAGGCGGGCAGGCGTCGGCCGTGCGGCCCAGCCCAGGCCGGCCCTGGGCGGTGCAGGAGGCCTGGTGCCAGGGTGGAGCAGCCCTGGCGGTAAATGGCGTGGTAGCCCGGTGCCGGGGCTGTCGGGCGTACGTGCTCAACGTGCGTTCTGCGGGCAGGTTGTCGTGTTCCCGTGAATAAGTCAACAGGTGCCGGCGCGATGAGTAAGTGGGCTTGGAAGTGTCTTCGATGGGAGACGAGGTACAAAAATTTGATGGCTTTGTCAGATGCTGTTGGCCGCACCGTGGCTCCAGTCCGTCAGACCGTTTAGGCTCACGCTCCGTATTAATCACATCAAGCCACTGTTACTGGTCGTGCACAGAAAGTTAAGATTAAGTATAAGTGCGTTGCTAGATAAAAAGCTGATGTTGCTTCTTACCGCTCTGTGCGGTGAGGAAGTTGTCACAACAGCAGAATTCCAGATTACTGAGTACCAATTAATAAAATACTTTGTCACGTAGGAGATTTTTAAGCTGCTTCATCTTCAAGCTACCACATAGTTAGAAAAGAGAGTGGGAAGGTACCAGTGCCAAAAATAGAGCAAACTCGTTCTTTAATATTAATTTCACCTTTCATCCACAGAACACAGGCCAGCAAAATAAATCACATGGCGGTGAAGAGTCACACATTCTTCCTGGGGATCTGAGAAATTTCATGTGGAATTAGATCTTCTTTTTGGAAAAGCACTAGGATATGTCAGGACAGATTCTGCCCCCAATTACACTTGTGTAACCCCAGCTGTTCGTTGTCTCTGTAAACTCTCTTCGTGGCCGATTCTAGGAGTATCACAGGAGATCAGTTTGAGGCTGTTTAACATTACTGCCTTTGGCAGAGGGAAGTGGGAACTGGTTTCACTGAAGAGAAAGGCACACACAAGGAGATCTGAGGTCTGTACATCAGAGGAATTTGGTTATTTGCCCTGAACATACGGGACAAATTTATCCCTGGCATAACTTCAGGGACATTACCACCAGAGGTTGAGACACAGAGTTGATTGTGTTCTAATAACTAATTTAGATAAGCGTCTAAAAATGCACATCAGTTAAATGTCTGACACAGCCATTTTGGAGGCTACACTTAAGCTGTCCTTGATAGAGTCTGATTCCATCTCTCCTATTTTCTCTGCTAATTACAATTTCATGTTCCGTGGTCTCTGGATGTACGCATTAAAAACTGTACAAATTGCCACGACGGCAGGCTTGCCTTCAGCTTTCTCCAGTCACTTTCTCTGTGATGGGAAAATTCTCCACAGCAGCCTCTCTCTCTCTCCCTCTCTTTCCTCTTCTACTAACCTCCTGGTGATCACGTCACCACACGAGGATTAGAAGTATTTACTCACGACATTTTGATGTTGTGTTTTGTTGTTGAACAAAAATAAGCATGTTTGGGGGGAATCTCCTCCTGTATTGTATAACACCTGTGTACCCCCTGATATTCACACAAGTGGAACTGCAGATGAAGGGGATTATTCACAGCCAGCACTAGCAGGCATGCCCACATCCTCGTGCCATGCACAAGTGATCCATTTCTAAGTTTGCTTCTTAACCAGAGGATTGTTGCAGCAATAGCACTTGAAGCTGATTTTTTTTCTTTTTTTTTGTTTTTGCAGAGATGCAGCCCTCCCTGTGAACAATGATAAACAAAGCTGCAGAACTTGTCCTGTAATCTCCTGCCAGTTACAGTAAGAACAAGGTTTAGTTAACACAAGGAGAATCAAGGAAGACCCAAATGCTGTGGAGATTGTTGCTCCTCTGTCTGGTGACTGCAGAGTTTTATGGTTCACGTCCCAGTGGAGAGAGATTGATGGTGAAATGACTGGGCATGTTCTACATGTAAGATATTTTATGTACACATAGCTTGTCTATGTGAGGTACTAGCAGGTCTCTAACAAGGCTGTCTCTGACATCTTTGCGATGTTTTGTGTGTCTATCCCCCAGCGCTCCTGGGAGGTATGAAATTGCCAGTGCAGAGAAAGGCTGATTGGCCAAATACACAGAGAGACTTAATTTCCGACGGGACACATAAGGTATCTTCACACAAAGCGTTAATCCTCAAAACCCTGTTCCTTACTCCTGGATATTTCTAAATGTTGTTGCAGCAAATTTCTGCTATCTGAGTATTCTGGATCTGAAACACTGCTGCTGTTATCAGCTTGCCTCTGTCTTGACCGCAGACAGGGTCACGCCGCAGTCCCAGCAGTATTCACAAACCCACTGGCAGGGCTGCCTGTCGCCAGTGCATGAGTAGGTGTCCATCATGGAGCTCAGTTAGCCAAGAGCACGTTTTTAGCTGCTCCAGGAGCCTTGCTGAAGGCTGCAATGTGCCTTTCAGGTTAGCAGAAAACACAGGGTGTTGCTCCTACTTCATCTCCTGCCTTCCCCTCTTTCACAGACCTCCTGCCCCAAGTTGTTCTGGCAGCTCCCTTTCGGGCCTCTCAGCTACAGAGGTCTGTTCTGCTGGTCATGCATCTGGCATCCACAGAGGCAAAGACGTAGCAGAAACTTCAAATGTTTACTATTATTATTCTGATGTTATGGAAAAATCATGCTGTGTTTTGGCTGTTGCCATTCCATCTTCTTCATTACAAACAAAAAAAACAACAAAAAAAAAACCCCAAACAAACAAAACCAGTGGCGAAATACCACTTAGTGAATGGACAGAAGGCAAAAGCTGATGGAAAAGGAAAACCATTTTCAGACAAAATAGATCATCAATGAGTGAAGAGTCAAAATGTTTCACAACCACCTTGCTGCCAAATCCAGGTAACAGTCATGTGGGTGGAGAAAGGTACCCGTGGTGGCCCAGCAAACCTTAGAAACACTCTTGAAGGGAATAAATATATTTGCATAATAATGACACGAAGTGTTTCTGGATTTATTCGTGTGATGCAAGAAGACTTCTTAGCCTGGGTAAAGGAGGATTCTGCAGACAAGGTTTGACTCCTTTCAGATGCTGATCTGTTTTCCTGCAGGCGCATAAAACTTTTCTGACACTTCTCTTTTGCTGCAAAGTTTACTGTCAGTGTGTTACGGAGACCATGAACTTCTCTGCTCGGTCAGTGGCCATGGAGGTTTGTTACATGGATAATTGGCTTGGTTCTGGCCTAAACTGGGGGGGGAGGTTGTTGTCATTTTAGATAACATTGCTTGCTTGCTTTCTCTCTCCATTTGTTAGCCCTTCTGTCTGTTATATCTGACATTTGTATGTCTGTGTATGTAGTGTATTTAATTCTCTTTACAAATGTGTTTTAACATGGCTCTTTTTTTTTTTTTTAATAAGTCACTTTGCCAACTGAATGAAACAACAATCTATGAGGAAAAAATCTAACTAGGAAAACCCACCAATACTGGGAATTCCATGAACACCGTTTCAACCCAACTAGTTAAAGTAAGGGAGAGAGGTGGTTCTTTTTTATTCTGCAGTCATGAAATTACAAACCAGTCCTTGACCATGATAGATGAGTCAGGTTCTAACCTCAGCAATGCAGTAAAAACTCATCTCTAATGAAACAGGCAAATGTCAATACAGCGATTAGCTTGGAAGATAATATTCTGAGAGGCTTTTACAGATGACCTAACTCCGCTCACAAAAAAGGATTATGTTCTTTCTTTCCCTTTGTAATATCTGAATACCAGCCCTTTAGCTGAAAATTGTTTGCTTTGGGGGGTTTTCTGTTTTGTTTTGTTTACCGTAGAAATCTCGGGAATTTAAAATCTCATTTTCACACATATTATTAGAGAACTTTTTGGAAGTCTCATACCACTTCACAGACAATGCACCGGACGGTTGTGAACTCCTCCTGGACACAGGGAGCTCTATTTAAAACTGGCCGTGTGGGTTTACAATGAGAGCAAAAGTAATGTAAATGAGATTTAAATCAATTTGAGCGTAGTCACAGACATTCAAGTGCACACAAAATTACAGTGGCTCAACAGAATCTGTTAAAAAGAACCATGCTATTTGTTAGTCTGATGCAACATTTTAGAAGCTGGATAAACAAGTTACCAACAGGACAGGCTAAAGAGACAAGTCACTGGGTGTCAGCTACCACATGGTGACTACGGTACAAACGCTCTTGGTGTCTTGCAGGGCCACTGGAAGAGGAAGAAGTTGCTGGTTGTTTATCACGGGATGAAAACCTGCCCACCGCAGAGATCATGGTGTCAGAGGCACCCAGCACGTTCACGCCCAGCTTCCATGTTGGTGTCTTCTTTCAGGTTCCTTAACATCAGGCTCCTAAGTCACCTTTGAATATATTTTCTGTGATCTACAGAAGTGTCTTGTCTGTAAGCTTTGTACATGGTTCAATCATTATATCTTTGCTATGAAGTTCTGAATACATTGATAGCACCTTCAACCTTGAAATTTCTGGTTTCAATATTCTAAAACATCCCAGAAATGTAAAGTGTTATAAATTAGTTTCCTCTTGGAAAAAAAAAAAAATTTCTTTTTATCTTTTAAAGGTTTTTCCATTTCCCTGACTCAGACCATTTCCTAGTGGGTTCTGCATAATGAATATTAGCAGAGGTTGGCTTACCACAGTGTCTAGTGAGACTCATTTATCAAAGCCCAGGATGTGCGCCATGCAAAGGAAAAAAAAAAAATCCTATTGAAAATGAACAAAAAATTTCAGCCCTAACAATCATTCCTCTCATTTTTGTATACTTGGGCATGTTCCAGTGCATGCAGCGAGAAGACAAAATGGCCATCTGCAGAACATGAAATGTATCTAACGAGAGATTTGTACACCTTGAAAGTCACCAGTGCTGAAGCTGCAAATGACTAATGACAGTCTTTCCTCATGAGTGGGATTAATTGCATCACCCCTTGATGCTTGTTTCTGTATCCCGTTTATACCTGGGGATAGTTCCGAGGTAATTAATTCTGTGATTTACATACCCGATAAAATCTGTTAAGTAAAGAAAAATATAACAAACTTTCGACCCAAACCAGCTTTTGGATAGTAATATCACCACCAAACTGAAAGCAGAATGCTGTTAAAAGGATCCTGAGAGCCAGAGGGGCGTGTTACAGTACCGTTTTGCTTTCAAGTCTCATAGCCTCGTGTCGGAGAAGTAGCAGCCACTGGACGTCAAGTAGTAACCGAGTACATGCACGTTCTCACACGCAGATACGTGGGCAGGTCTAGCTCTACTTTAGAGCCACTCTCGGAGAAGCCAGAGGCAGACCGACCCGCCCGTCTTGGAGAAGGTCACATCCTGCAGACGCACACGCATATGGACAAGGTGCCTCGTGCAAACCACGGCGGTGACCTAACGCAGCTCCCGAGTGGGTGCATCTCCATCTTCATCTAAACTCTTGGACTTTTGTAAAGGGACTTCCCTGTCGGTGCCAAGCTTGGCACATGCTGGCCCACCGTCATTTGTTAGCGGCCAGCCCAGCCCTAACCCGCGGCACACACACAGAGGTGGCTCGTTTTTACCGTTCTCCTGGTTAACATCTAGTGATGGCTCGTAGTAGAAGCGTACGTAAAAACCAGCTGGATCTGAAATTACAGACTGGAAAGCTGGCTGCCTCCGACACACCAAGAGCACGATGGGTTTGCTCCAGGCTCGCTGGCCCTGCAGCAAGGGGAGCTCTGGCATCACAGCACGGGTCCCACAAGGCGCGGGGTCTGGCTAAGGCGGGCTGAAAGCGGTTTCCACGTGCGGTCGAGAACAGGCGGCGATGGGAGGGATTCAGATGCTCGCAATGCCTGCTGGTAAGCCCAGTGAGCTGTAAGCAGATTTGTCTGCTGCCTGGGAAGGCCGAATTCCACCACTCTGGGAAGGACCCCCATTTTTTGGATGCAGCAGTCCATCCCCACGGTGGCAGGGGAAGGTTTCAGGGGGAGCGACAATAGAGCTCGTGCTGCCGGCACAGGGGAGCACGAACAAAGCGGGAATCGAAAGGAGATGTGGCGCAGGCACGTCCGTGCCTTTGATGACAGCTCAGAGCCAGGGCAGCGGAGGGAAGATGAGGCCACAAAGCTGTTTGATACACCTGGATCCCAAGGCCTGCATGCTTTCTGTTTGTTTGAAGGTTTGCTCTGATATTTTTGAGCCACCCTCTGCCGCTAATGGGGAACACCTCGTCTGTGCACTTACCGCATTTCCACTATAAATTCACTGCTGCTCCTTTAGTGCAGAAAGCGGTAAATGGATTTACAAGCTTCTCTTCTTGTCCTCAGTGACTGACTTCACTTTAAACTGTTATAAATGGCCAAAGTGTTCAAGGGAGAGAGATGGATTGATTTCAGATTTGCATTTTTGCCCTTCCCACTGCAAATCTGCTCCTCCAGGAGGAGGTTTCCGGCTCCCACCTCCCCATTGTAGCTGCTCTTTCCCTGCTGTTGTAACACTGCTCCCTTTGATGGTACATTTGAATGTACTTTTTTAAAAGGAGGGAAAATATAGTGACAGAAATGGGAAAATTTCCATTTCAAGCGCCGTCTCTTTTTTCCCTCAGCACTTGTTATCTTCAAAGCACTGTACAAAATCGACTGATGAATTCTCCCCACCTTACCGGAACGTGTCATCCATCCCATGGGACAGGCGAGACAAGTGAGTAACAGAGAAATGGAACGACACATCTGAGGTCTCAGAGTAGGTCCAGGGCCGAGGAGAGCTCACAGGCTCCTGGCACCGGCGTGGGGACTCTCTGCGCTGGAGGGGCCCGTTCTTAACACTCGTCATCCTGACAGCTGGGCAAGAGGATTTTGCTTTTTGTTAAGTAACAGGGAAATCTATCTGCCTTCCTAAAGACATATAGCTCTCCTCTTTAGAGGCTGAAGACAGGTTCAGAAACAGCCACTCTCTGGATTTTGATGGGACAATGGACTTTTAGGCTCTGGGTTCAGCTGTTCCCACTGTCGGTGATTTTATAGCCTACAGAGAAGCCATGATATGCATCTTTCAATCACTGTTTATTGCAGGAGATGAGAGAAGAGCCTGAGTACTACAGAGCATAAAAACCACAGGTTGGGACTTATTTAAAGTAGTGCAGTAAAATGGATCAGTCAGCTTTGCAACGGAAGAGCAGTGCAGCAACCTGTGAGCTTTTTTCCCCCCCAGCTTTTGTTTGCAGATCTGCTTCATTGAGGAGACAAATCAAAAACTAAAATGGTGTGGAGGTAGGAGCACACCCTGGAACCTGCCTTCACAAAAGCCCTGCAGCTCCTCTCAGATTTGCAAGCGGGTCTTTTTCGGGGATTTGTCAGCTGCCCTCCAAAGTGCTGGCTTGGGAGCTTTAGCCTACGCTGCTTTTTTCAGCATCTTTTTGATTTTGCATGTACTCACAATAGTGCAAATGAGACAGGGTTGGCATTAGGCTTCTGATGCAAAAATCCCCAAGCCCAGCCTATACTAATACTCACCCACCAGCTGGTGCCTCTGGAGCAATGGCAAGGCTGGGCCGTCAGCAGGGCATTTTCTAGGCAGGACTCCAGTCTGCACAGCCACATAGCAGCGCTTCAGCCACCTGAAAACTGTGAGGACTCTGGTCACAGTGAGAAGGAAGCAAAAGGACAGCACAAATCCCTGTTCACCCCTGCAAAATCCCACTCCTTTTTCCCTCTTGGTGTAACCAGCGTTCGGGGAGAAAGCAGCCTCAGATTCAGTGCATTCACATAGCTTCGGGGGTTGTCTCTGCTTGGGACAGCGGTTAAGTTAAACCAATTTAAACCAGTCGGGTTGTAGCGGTGTTTTCTGTCCTTGAAATCTATGAACACTGATCACCCAGGCTGATACTGGAACTCTCTGGTCAGAAGCGGTCTGACATTTACCGGGTCAGTTCAATGAACATCCATCCTGTCACTCTAAGTAATGCAGGGTCAGGTCATCGCAAACCGCCAAACCCGAGGTTTACACACTTTGCTGAAGAGCTTTCAGAAGCAGATTGAAAACTCTCGATGGAGGCATTTTCCCCGTGCCCTCTCCCAGGGTCATCCTCGCCCCACACCTTCTCGCCCTCCCACACCCAGGAGCAGGGGCTGAGCTCCTCTGCTCTCTGCGCTCAGCTGGGACTGAGACTGGAAAGCACCTGAACGTGCACTTTGGTTTTAATACCTGCGTAAGGAGTGGAATTAACGGAATCGGTCCTCTTCTTTTTCAGCACTGGATGCCTGTTTAATGCACTATATATTATTCAAGACCCTTCTGCAAAATTTCAGGGAGCAAGAACAAACACAATGAGACGTGGATAAAGCCCACAGCAACCAACGGAGGCATATCAGCATCCTGAGGTAAGAAGTTCTATCTGTGTCTTTTGCTTTGACTAAGGCAGCTGCTGTCGGACATCGGTGCCGTCATGACTGACACTGTTGGCGAGCATTTTGTAAGCGAGAGTCAGCTGGTGGTTTTGGGTGACTTCTCAGATTAAAACACGTCATAAAACCCTTGCTGTTAAACAGAGACTCGACTATAAAAGTCAGCGGGTTTTGTGGGGTGAAGGCTTTGGGCAACTCATAAGCAGCAAGTTAAGTGCACACAAAAATCACAGTTTCTCTTTCTCCGTCCACATGCAAATTGTGTTGGGTCACCCTGAAACCGAGACGCTCGGCAACGTGCAACATTAGCAAAGAAAATGTTTTGCCTGGCAGGAAGTGTTTGGTTTCCTTGTTAGTTTGTTTTGAAAGCTTTCTTAAGGACTTTTCGAAAGAAACATCCCTTCAAAACAAACTATGGTAGTGAAAGTGTTTTGTTCTCAAAATGCTAAAACAAAACACACCATTATGCAAATAATATTTTGAGCTCAAATCAATTTGCCAAGTTTGTAAACAGTTCCAGGTGGGCAGAAGTGATCTTTGCCATTCATCACTGCCAGCGGGAGTTTGATCTGTCTGAAGCAAAGAATCTCGCAGAGGAAGAGCCACCACTTCTGAAAAAAACCCTTTCTGAATGTCACAGGATGATGCTTGCTTGGGACAGTTCTGGTCCTTGCAAAGAAACCAAGGAAGACCTCATATTCTGCTTTTGAAATGCACCAATGCAGGTGCTTTCCCAGCTCATTTTCAGAGAGAGAACGCTACACCCCCCTGCCCCTCACAGAACTCCCTCATTCTCCAATGACTCCTTGGATGACTGGGTTAACCTCACACGCCTTGTTACACCGGTGAAACTGCTGGTTGTCGGCAGCCAGTATCAGCAAGGGGAGATGCTGAACGTAGCGGGACCGCAAGCACAGCCAAAAAGGAGGCTCAGCCCCGTTAGAAGCACGAGGTGATGGCCCGGGGATGCTCAGTGCTGGTCACAGTGCCCCCGCTGCAGACACCCTTCTCAGCAAGGTGTCGTTTTGCCTGAGCTTTGTCCAGGATTTTTATTTTGCAGAACTACTACATATTTCTTTTCTCTGCGGTAGCTTAAGCCTGGAACTGCCACCTTGGATGATTAAACACACGTGTGTTTCCAGACAGAGCTGAGCCTGTGCATTGTATTATAGACATGAGACTTCACCACGTGCACACTTCAAGTGTAGCACGAGGAGATGATCTGGACCTTGTGCTTATTTTCTTCTTTAAAGTTTATTTTATATCTCTCCTTTTGATCATCCGAGTTCTTCACTGAACCCTTTTTCTTCCTCCCTGCCTCAGTTCTCATCCTTGGGTTTTGGGCTGGTTTTTTTTCCTTCTTTTTTTACCTTCAGTTTTTCTCAGCTGAATGGAGTGCTGCAGCTGGTATGGCTTGATTTCTTCTCTTAACCTCCTCCCCACCCTGTACTTCCAGTCTCTGCCACTGTGTCTATCCATGGAGCACAAAGTACACGTAGAGTGCGTCAGATCTGATAGCACTTCAGTCCCTCTTGGAGGCCGAACGAGGGAACACAGGTAGGTATCTCTCTCACTGTAGAAATGACCAAACCTGGACTCCCCTGGATGGGACAGCTCGAGCACCATCATGGTGACCCCAGCAGTCAGATGCAGGGCTCTGACTGTGTTCCCTCGTGCTCAGAGAGCAGCAGAGTTCTTGAATTTTGTTCTCACACCCACCCACAGCTCATATCTACAAGGAAATAATTTCACCCGGCAATACAAAGAGAACAGTAATAAAAGCTTTCCAAGGGAGTGGTGGGACTAAGCTGGTGCCTGGCACAGTTCTTTAAATCTTGCTGTGAAAGGGAGCATGAGGCCATAGCCTGAGATACTGCTGCAGGGCAGGCAGGGCTGGCTGCCTGCCCAGCAGAAATCCTCGCTCCCTGCATCCACCATCCACCCTCGTGTCTCCTTGCAGTCTACACAGCAGCAGCAAAGCCAAATATCCTCCTTCCAGCAGGGAAAACACACCACCCGCACTCCCTTCATCTGCTCTTACTGGTCCTTTGCCCGGTGGTGGGGCTTTTCCCCTTGGCCACTGGCTGACAAGCCCCCGCGAGGCTGTTCACACAAGTCTCTGTGGCTGCGAACGAGCAAGCGGGTGCTGACGGATTCCTGCAGTCCGTGGATTTCCTTCGAAGGGAGATGGTTCAATCCCACAGCCTCTGCCTCTCCAGAGACAGAGAAAGGTGGCATGGCTTGCCGAGGTCCTTTCCTGGGGACATCAGCGGGCACAGCAGCCCAGGGTGGGCGAGTAGTGCACGCCACGGGCTGCCGCAGGATGATCGCGCTGGCTGCACACAATGAGACAGCGACTTCTTTGTGCGTGGGATGCTTGGAAGTGTTCCATCAGGCATGCCCAGGGAGAAGCAAGCAGGAGGAAAATGAGCATTGGGTGTAAAATTGTTTTTACCCACATCAGAGGCAGTAAAATCTCCTACGTGGCAAGTCTTAAGGTTTCACTGAGCTGAGCAGTTCCTGCAAGGAACAGGGTCGATCCACTCTTCAATGGTGGTTTTGTTTCTTTTTAAAATCAATTATCTAAGGAAAAAAAAAAAAAATCATTTCTAACATTTTTGAATGACACAAAAATCGTGGAAGAAAGGGGAACAGGATGAAACACGGACACTGAGCAAACCAGATCATCACCCCAGCCAGCATCGTGTTATGGACGCAGGTAGTCAGGTCTGTGCTCAAGGGACAAAGCTGTCCTCATCAGGTGGGTGACCCAACAGCACCAAGCTGAACTAAGAAAGTTACGGTACTGACACCGCTGCTGCAAGACAGGGTCCAGTTTTGATGCCCACAGTACTGGAAAACGAGCGAGCAGGCTCTATAGGTGGTTTGAAATAACCAAAGGCTCGGAAAACATGCCTCACACTGACAGCTTCAGCTTCTGAGAGTGAAAGTTACGAATGATCCGCTCACTCTTTACCAGCGAGAAAGCCAAACGTTGAATCATTCCGTTTCTCATTGATTAGAGGGATGGCAACATTCCCCTACGTGTTCAGAACAAACTCTCTGAGACGGCCTGTAGGAGACCTGGAAGCCAAGATACTCAGAAATTAATACTAAGAGCAGGCTGGGCTGCGAAGCAGGAGATCTGCCTCTACAAACCTAGAAACAGAGCCAGTGGGCAATGGCAGATCTCTCCCACTCCGGTCCTTCGCATCACTCCATTATACATCCTGTTACCTGAATAGCTCCCGAAAGCACCACCTGCCTCTCCTCTCTGCTCATCAGTCATCTCTTCTGCCTGCTTCTCACTTCAGATCCGCTTTTAAGGCTGCCTGCTATTCTCAGAATAGCCTCCCAGGCCGTGTTTGCTAAGCTGATGCCTTCTGCTCCAAAGAGTGCCATCCCTGCAAATTATTACAGTAATAAAGACACTGCCTGTGCCACGTCTGCACTGTTATAAAGCACAGCCCTTCGAGTAGGAGCTCCATGGGGACAGCACAGAAAGGTGAGGAGCTCTGCGGCGGGATTCGAGACCTGATTAAGGAGCAGACACATCTCTCCCCCTCTCCAGCACTGCAGGTTTAGGTCTTGATTTTCAGCAATCAAATTGCGTTCCCTATTCACTTATTCCCCTCACTCCAAACACACACACAGAGTTACCAATCATTCACTTTTCTCTAACACACTTGAAGTTCTTATCTACAAACCGCAGGCCCGCGTTTCAGCACTTACCCATTCTGGTCTTTTTTTCTTCCTTTGCAAGTAACTCCTTTCAATGCTCTAGCCTCATTAGGCTGAGCCTGAATCCTCTGCAGCTGGAAGCACCTTGCTGCTCTGGCCCAAATACTCTCTGAGATTGAACTTGAAAGCTTTCTATAGCTCTGGTTTGATGGGACAGGTGAGCACAGCATCTGACAATGTGGGATTGATTTCCTGGTGTAGGAAGGAGCGTACAGCTCAGCAGCATCCGACTTTGACTTTTGACTTTACAGCCCAATGTTCTTCTAACCCTGCCATCTTACATGCCAGTTCCTGATTATTTTAAGACATGACACATCCGATAATTGTACCCGTAGCAGCTCTTCGCCTGGCACTAACAACAAGGTGTGAATGATAATGAATTAATACCCGGGCTTCATTTGCAGTGCCATTAACCAGCAGAAGCAGCAGCTCTTTTGTCAGAGCTGGGACCAAACCATTCATCCACAGAGAGGAGGATTCCAGCTCTGTGCTCCAGCTTGCTTTTGCCCCCAGGTTTACGTAGCTGCACACAGGTACAGCAGCCCAGACGCCACCACTACTCACATCAGTCATTTCATCGCGGCTGTGCTGCCGTGTAGGGTTTTGGTGATTTATGGCAGCCAGTGACCCGATTTCCCAGCTCTCTTTGCTTTCTGATGCTTATTAAATCACGGGGAAATGCAGATGCCCCAGTAAGGTGGGTTGAGAATTTGGACTTCACTTTCTGAAGTACCAGGTGAGAAACAGCCATGCTAGTGCTTCCTAACACAGTTCTGCTGAAAAGCTTCCTAAACCATTTTGCATATATTACAGGCTTGCCTCTTTGACAGAAGAAAAATCCCTTGATAGGATTTATGTGTAATTAGCTGGTTTATTCATTTAACAGGTCTAATTCAGAGATCAGCTGTGTGTGAAAAGTGCACCAGGTTTCAAATCTGCGTGGAGTGCAACCAGCTTAGACCGATGCTTTATGAAAGGACAAATATGCGTGAGCAGGCGTTTACCATGCGCTGAGCTGGGGCTGGTAAATTTGGTATTTATAGCAAAGCTGCTCTTAAGAAGGGCTTGACAGAGGAGATAAATCTCACAAGGAGAAACAGTTGCCAGCTGCCCAAGAAAGGGATGTTTTCATTGTCTCTGCAGGGAGGTTTGTTTCCCCAGCCAGCTGCGCCTGCCGCTGCCATCAGACTCCATCTGCCCAAGGGGCTGCAGGGCCTGGGGGAGCCTTAGCTGCACTTGGGGTCTGACCTCACCTTACTGCCCCTGGATGTTGGACACCGGGACACGGCCCCCCCAGACCTGGATCCAAACACACCCACATCCCAGGCGGCAGAGTTCAATATTCCTCCTACTTCAAACGGACGCAGGAGGCTCATCGGACTGCGGGCCACAGCCCCTCAGGAGATCAGCTGCCGCTCAACTCCCACCAGCAAAGACAGCGTTGTACAACTGCCATTATTTCCCTCCCTCCGTGGTTTCAGTTACAGCAGAGATGCCAAAAACTCCTCCTTTCCCACGTGAGGGATGTTAAGCATTCTTGGCGCTGCAGCTTTACACAACACAAGGTATTTTGGAAGTGCCAACAACAGATGAGGCTTTCTAGTCAGACACCGCTCGCTAGACACTGTGGAAGCCAGGCTTTCCCACCAGCAGCCCCCTGGGTGCCAACTCCTCTCACACCCAGTACTCACCTAACATCTCCCAGCAGCTCACAAACGTCTCCATTCCAGCTCTGCTCCTCACAGGGCAGTCCCACACCTCTGGTCCTCTGATGGCAGAGCGCTATTGTGCAGGTTTGTTTAGGGAGGTGACACACAGGCCTTAGCCCTCAGCATTTTATAGCTCTGTACTTTGTAACAGCAGCTTTTGAAATAAAAATCTGTGTTGTTTTTTTCCCAAACTACAACAAAAGATGTTCTTTAAGATCCAGGGTTTACGGTAAGCGATGATACGTACCCTGCAGCATCGCTGACTTTAAACGTGCTGTTTCCATCTCACCGATTTAAAACCAGAGGTACAAAAGTGACCCGCACCACCACGATGCAACACACGCAACGCCCACAGCGGGGCACCATCGTGCTCCTCACAGATACAAATTTCCAGCCACAGCTAATTTAGTCTCCTGGAATTGAAAGGCCCGTAGAATAGTCATTGAAATTAATCAGAAGTGAATCTTTTCCTTACAAATCTGCAATTATGGAAAAAAAAAAACCACAAATAAGCAACAAGAACTGGTTTAAACAACCCCTCCCGAAGCTGTGCAATAATTTGCCTATTTCCTGCCCGGTAAGGAGCAATGTTACAGCTCTGCTCCCTGCTCCCCCCTCTCCGATACTGCTGCTCTGACAGCGACTACACAGAGCAACAGAACTGCAGCTCTGACAGAGCCACTGAACAATCTCTCGCCAAAACTCAGGAAAAAGGAATTTTCCCTCCTCACCTCCAAGAACACAAGCACTGACTGAGGAGGAGGCACACGCTTTGCAATCTCTCTGACCCTTGCCCTGCCCAGCCAAACCAGCAGAGCTGCAACCTGAATAAAACCAAGGGGTTCGGAAATATTTGTATTTGCTCACACCTTTTGTTTATGGCCATCTGCTCTCACACAGCTGGAAAGCCCCTGAAGCCCTTTCTTCCCCCGGTGAAATACAGTACCTAGATACTAACAGGGTAACAATTAAAGTGAGCCATCAGATCAATTTTCAATTACACCTTATATGCGAGTGCTATTAAGGAAACCCAAGGAGTCAGAACAGTTCCACATCCTGTCGAGCTACACCTTCTCACAGCAGCAGATCAAGACCGAGGTTACAAATCCACTTCCAACACAGGGAACACTGTGCCCTCCTCTTGCTAACAGCCAAGGCGATCCCTGAATTTCTGGAGTGAAGTGTCACAAGACTGAGAAGCAGGCGCCTGCAGCGGGCCACCATAAAGGTTAATCACAGCACTTGCTGTCAGGATATACCTCAGCTGTGACACCCCAAGGAAGACCTCTGAGCTTTCTCCTCCCCTGCAGGATCACACCTGATCTAGGGGTTAAAACCTGCTCATAGTCCCCCTTCCCAATGACTAAGCCACCTCTTGATTGCAGGCACATCCATCCGGCTCATTCTTTGCCTATTTGTCACAAGGCACCTTAAGTCCAGCCCAGGGGCACAGTGACAACAGCCCAGCTCCTGTTCCCCGCAAAACAGCTTTAAAACAGGGTATGATGATCCAGCGGTAGGTATCCCAGTCTCCCCCAAGTAACTCAAAGCCACACTCTGTTAGGTTGTTTGATGCTTTTATTTACCACATGTAAAAACACTACTATTTCTCTTTGCAGGTACCTCTTGCTGCACTGCAAGTCACACAGCTCCAAACATTGAAGACCAGACAGGCAGAGAAAGGAATTGAGTGTTTACGCCCAGAGCCACAAGGCTGTGATCCCAGGGGGCGTTTAATACGCAGAAACACCCCATGGGGACTGTTCTACCAAAGCAGTCGAGCATTGCAAGTAACAGATCAGGTGAAAACACTAGTGAGGGGAACCTCTAGGGGGGAAGAGGACCTGCAAACTGGTCTTTCTCTTTCAGCTGCCCTTATCTTTCTAGTACAGGTAAGTGTGATCTAAAGTAGATGACTGGTGCTTCAAACCAGAACAGGGGTGGACTGATCCACACAGCTTAGTGGACACGAGGGTTCCTGAAGTTCCTTCCAGCAAAACGGGCCTTGCTGCCAAGCTCCTCTTCAATTCTGACGGAAAGGGAAGAGAGCGCTGGGTGTCAGCAGACAGCGTAGAACTCCCACAGCCTTATGCTAAAGCGCCTGATCGACCCCGTACTGAAGATCCCACCAGTCACAAGCCATTTCCCACTAAGCACCCTCAGTCACACCCACGTTTAACCGCACTGGCCAGTACCGCCCATCTGGTGTCTTTGCCCAAACATTTTAAGTGCTCGCCCAAGGGAATGGCACCCTGCAGACAGAAGGACATCATCTCATACCTAGTATCGGAGGATGCTTTGTGTGATGTTCCCCTCTAGTGAGTCTGTTACAGGTATTACCCACCCAGCTCCTAATTCGGCCGACAGCCAGCTCTGCAAGCACAGCACCAGCCCAAAAGCACCTCCGCCAGCGTCAGTTTATGTCCTTAAGCTGTGGAGTGGTTTTGAGATGCAGAAGACCAAGCTGTGCCCCAAATGCATTAGTGGAGGATCCATTCTATGCCAGGCTTAACCCTCAACCCTTTTCCCCCCTGAAAGTCTCACCTCAGCAGCTGGTTGTACTTGGCTAGACGCTCAGATCGGCAAGGGGCACCAGTTTTGATCTGGAAGGGAAATCAGAAACTCAGCAAAGAGCCACAGCAGAAATAAGGCCACAGAGGCCAACACAAAACTATTCTGTTCCATCTAGAGTAATAAGCATAATCACAAGCTTTATATTTCAGCACCACACACTAAGCATCCATACACTCAAACAGGATACACCCTGGGAGCAATAGTGTTCATCTGCTGACAGCTTCAGTATCAGAAAATCCTGACACACCCACTGGAGTTGACCAAGATTTTTTTTTTTTTAAATAGTGGTTAAAGGTGAGTTTACAAGGTAACACGTTCCCTTGTCACACTCCTATCAGACAAATCAGCTTCCTATATACAGAAACAGCAAATATGCCCACCCTAAGTCAGAGCAGACCCCATCTACTGTGCAGCAGGGCTTCACCACCCGTTACCTCACCAAGCAAAATGGCAAAACAGCAGCTACAAACTACAGACACCAACCTGACCAGTGCAGAGACCAACTACCAGATCAGCAATGAAGGTATCTTCTGTTTCTCCGGAGCGATGACTCACCATCACACCCCAGCCATTGGACTGGGCAAGCTTGCAGCTGGAAGAGAGAAGCAGGTGAAGCCCCACACCATCCCCGTTTCCTTCGCAGCCTTTGCTCTAGTGATGCTGCCAAGCGGCAGGCATTCCTCGCGTTGGCAAGACAACCGCCCTTCGGTACACGTTGGGGTGAGGATCATGGGGCACCACAGTGACAAAGAGCTGCTCTTACACATGCTCTGACCCAGTGCGGTTGTTCGATGTGCCCAGGTGGCTTCCGGCCCATGAAGGCACAAGGTTTACTTGCCAATATCCTCTGTTAGGGAACAATTGTTCTCCCTTCACAGATGCCCAGCCAATAAATTTCTGTTCCTCTAGCTCTGGTCTATAAATTCATTTCCCTCCATTAGACAAGCCCCCTCCCTGGCGTGGCCAAGAGGGGAGAACTTACGCTTGCAGGGACTCTGTCACCGAGCCAATCTGGTTGACCTTAAGGAGGAGGCAGTTGCAGGCTTTCTCCTCCACAGCCTTGGCAATGCGCTTTGGATTGGTCACAGTCAGATCATCACCGACCACCTGGATGCCAACACTGCCAGTGAACTTCTTCCAGGCGGCCCAGTCATCCTGGTCAAACGGGTCTTCGATGGACACCACTGTGGAGAGACACGAGAAGCTTTAAGACAACGCCGCCCTGAAAGGTCTTGTTTGAAAGCATCAGTACTGAAGCGCTGCAGCCAAGTACTAACCCGTCCAAAGAACATTCCCAAGACCCCTAAAAGCCTAGCTGCTTGTTCTGCTCTTGATCCCTCTTAGAAGGGAGGCTGTATGCTAACTGTTTCCTCGAACAACCAACCCCTACTCACCACTACTACCATGCTTCTTGCTGACCAACAACTTACCGGGGTAGTTCTTGACAAAGTTCTTGTACAGGTCAGCCAGCTGATCGGGAGAAATGTATCTGCTGGGATCATCAGGGGATTTGAAGTCCAGGTCATACTTTCCATCACGGTAGAACTCTGAGGCGGCCACATCCATGCCAATGACAACCTTTTCAGAGTAGCCAGCCTTGCCGATAGCCGTCTTCAGCAACTCCAGCGCTGAAACACAGTACGTATTTCTGAGTTCCCACCAAACATCTTGACTCAAAAGCTACTTATTTACCAACAACAGTACATTCACTTGGCAAAGAATCTCCATTACCCCCTACAGAAAGCCCAAAGGACACGTAGGAAAGGTTCTTAAACTATCCCACTTCTGAACTGACTCGAACAAGCTATTACTTTAATACTGCTTTTAGCTTGTAATGCTCTCGAGACACCATTATGGGATTCATAATCTCTTCAGGCAGGACTGTGTGTACCCCAGAAAGCTTAATACTAGATGATACTGCATCCTCTTTCAGCTTTATGCCTGTGGGCAGGAAGGAGAGACTGCACTTTAAGCCCTTTTAGCTCCAGATCAGGTGCTGACCATGCCAGCGGTAAGGACCCAGACCCTGCCAGGCAGGGTGATCCACAGCCTGCCCCGCACAGGGCACCCGCTCTGGGCATCTGCTTGTTCTCCACCTGCCCCTTCACATGCAGCAGAGGGGACAGAGCTGCTCAGCAGCACCCGCTTACGCTGTTTGGCAGAGTCCAAGCAAGGGCACTCGGTACCGTCAGACCGGCAAGACCCTCCCCATCACCCCGACTCAAAGCCAAGCAGCTGGGTCAGACGGGCCGTTTACAGCAGGAAGCTTAGATCAAGTGGTTTTGTTTGGGCTTGGGTTTTTTGAGGGGAGGGGGATGTGGGTGTTTTGGTGTGTGGTGGCTGGGTTTTTTGTGTGTGTTGGGGTTTTTCGGTTGGTTTTTTTTTTGTCTGGTTTGGGGTTGTCTTTTTTTGTTTGGTGGGTGGGGTTTTTTTTAAGGTGTTAGTTACATTATTGTTCAAGGCATTACACTAACAGCTTTAAAGTAACTTAACAAAGGTCTAGCATTCTACTGGCTCATTAGCAGCACCATTTCTGCAGAAGAGGCAGAAAAGCAGCTCTCCTGGAACAGTTTTTGTAGGAGCAGGTATTTCCCTTCCCACAAGAAAACTGCCTCCCTTCCCCACAGGTTTCTGAACAGAACTGTTTTGGCTGCAGCAGCAGCAAAAGCTTTACCTTCCCAGGCAAGCCCTCATGCACTCCCACACATCACCAGGCATAATTCAAACTGTTTTCCTCTTTTGTCAGCAGAAAAACAACTCCTAAACTTTGACTACTGACTTCTGGGAAACCTGCAATGCACGCAGACGTTCCCACACCACTTTTCAACCAGAAGGGGGTAAGATTCCCTTAAGCTCCTACAGGAATGAAACAGTAAGGAGGCACTGAAGTCAAAGCCATTCTGTCACACTGCATAAACCCATGTCCAAGGGAATAGCCCCGTGGTCCTGCACTGGACCACACCAGTACAGCATCTCAGAAAGTTTGTCAGGATAAGCAGCAGAGGAAACCAACAGCAGCCAAGTCCTACAACCTATTGATCTTGCTTTCCCTTCGCACCAGACAGGTATGGCCTCCATTCTCTGGCTATCAGTTATGTGTCCTCCCACACTCTGCTCATTCTTACCTTCTTTATTTTCCAGGATGTTGGGGGCAAAGCCACCCTCATCGCCCACATTGGTGGCATCCTTGCCATACTTCTCCTTGATTACGTTCTTTAGATTGTGGTAGACCTCTGCACCGATGCGCATGGCCTCCTTGAAACTGTCAGCACCCACAGGGAGGATCATGAACTCCTGCATGGCCAGCTTATTGCCAGCATGGGAGCCACCGTTGATCACATTGAAAGCCTTGGAGGAACCAAAAAGAAAAGTCACATTAGGAGGTCTCAGAGTGAATTGGTAACAGCGTTTATGTTAAGACTCTTCATTCCCTAGAAAGCTTGCTCCATGACCACAAGAGACCATGAAGCACCTGGTCAGATCAAGTCTTTAGCTAGCCCTGTATCAAGAGACTTACAGGAACTGGAAGAATGACTTCTGCGTTTCCAGCAAGGTCAGCGATGTGACGGTACAAGGGGACACCCTTCTCAGCAGCACCAGCTTTGCATACAGCCAGAGAAACACCCAAGATAGCATTGGCACCGAATTTGGCTGAAATAAGAAGGAATTGTTTACAGAAGTGTTATGTAAACAGACTCAGCAATACCAGCACCATGGTCTCTGTTCTGGAAGTGCACAGCACCTGCCATGCACTGCCCATGGTTTCTGATAAGGTAAGCTAGAATTCTGTAAACCAATCTTCACCTTTTCACACCTCACTGCAACACAAACTTACATTTGTTCTCTGATCCATCCATGTCCAGCATCAGTTTGTCAATCTTTTCTTGCTCCACAACGCTGACATTCTGCAGAGAGAAGCAAGCAAAGCACTGCTTGACACCAAACATGGCTCTACAAACTCTCACCTACCCACTGCATTTTCATTTCCCTGGCAGGCATCAAGACTTGCTTAAGGGCAACTACCAACAGCTGAAGAAACTAGTTCTTGTCCTTATCACACAGCAGCATTTTCTGGTCACTTCCAGCAGACCAAGGCTGACAGATAAGCTGGACACATTAAAAGCTTGTTTTCTTCTTCACATTGAGCCGTAAGTGTCCCTCGACTTCCTGACATTTACACTATCTGCCTGGCAGAAAGGCAGGAGAAAGCCCCAGTTTACACCCCCTTAGTGCAAGCTCAAAGATGCCCAGCCTGCTCACAACACCCACCCATTTGTAATTTAGTACGTAACATCTGGAATTAGTGTTAAGAACATGCAACCACTTTATGCACTACCACTTAGTTTTGCACCGTCCTTGCTAGCTAGTGCTTAGTGCCCACGAAGTGCACAGGAATCTCACTCAAGTGGACTTATCCTAAGATCCCCTCAGATTCCCTTCCAAATTACCCAGCTTGGATAAAAGCCAGCCCCCCCCCCCATGCAGCCACCCTTTTAAGCACAAAGCAGCTTGTACCTTAAGGGCACAGCACTGAAGTTCCCAGGTGCTCAAGTATTTCTGCACCCTACACTAGGCTGCAGTTGTGGCTAAGTGTTAGATACGCAGCCAGCAGGTAAAGCAATTGCTGTAGGGCAGCTTGTTCACATGCACTCCATTACAGAGGCTAACCACCCCCCACATGGCTCCAGCTCCTGTAACTGTCTCTGGAGAGACAACCCATCAGTTCCGACACACAGGACTGGCAGAGCTGAGGTTAGCAGAAGACAGATTGCTCCTACCTTGCTAATCAGTGCAGGTGCAATTGTTTTATTGACGTGCTCAACAGCTTTTGAGACACCTGGAAGGAACAAGCAAATTGGACACTGTCAACCACACTGGTTACGCAGGCATTCGTAGCTAATCTCAGTAACAATAAAAGTATCAAGACCACCACCTCATGCTATCCAAATCCCAATCCAACCTGAGCTTACAGCCAGAGCTGAACACTTCTGAATTGAATGGAAGTTGCATGAAGTAAGCATCGTCTAGGAATGCCTGCTGCAAGGTTAGTTTGCAAGACCATGCACTGGAGAAATTCATCCAAGTGACAAGGTTGCACTGAAAGCACATCCATTACCTGTGTGCACAATGCTGTCCCCAGGAACTCGTTAACATATTTAACGGCTCTGGATACACCTGACAGAAGCGAAACGGACAAGAGAATCACGGAAGAGACGAAGACTCAACAGCCAAAAACAAAGCCAGTCATGCAAGAAAAAGAGAAGGACACGAGTAGGTAAACACACCTACAAGTCAGCAAGTGCCTGATCCTGAGCAGCAGCTAGGGTTCAGGGGGTGGAGGAAGCTGCATCAGCCAGCAAGGCTGTCTTTGGTCTTTCCACCCAGGCTTCCATACCATTGCAAACACCACTGGGGACTCAAACCTCCAGCGGCTGAATGACAGCATTTGGAAAAGGTTTTAGGAGAAGCTACTCCTATCCATTCGTAGAATGGATAAGAGGAAGGAAAAAAGGTTTCCCCAGAAGTTAAGCGTGCAGCAGCTCAGGCATTTCACTCTGCTATTACGCTGTCACATCGCTAAAGCATCACCTCAGCACAGGCTTTACGCTGGATACAACGCCAAAGTCACACTTGGATGCAGGCACAGAAAGGGACTGTCTGGCTCCTGGCTTCAGGCAGGCAATAAAGCAAAACACAGCACCATCCTTTTAACCTAATGTGGACCCACCACTGCCTAAACCAGCAGTTCCAGTATGAACTTGCTTCCTCCCCATAGCCAAAGACCATTGTTAGCCAGCTAACAGCATTAGCCTAAGGAATATTGTCAATTCTGTGTAGCATTTAAAGATTTCCAGACCTGAGCTTCAGAACTGGTGAATGCTAATTAAGTGCACCCTGAACCACATTAATTGCCTTTTAAATGGTCCAAGTCTGCAGATTCATATTACAAAAGACCTACCAGCTACCTGCAATCCATCCCATTTGGTGGTTGTTTTTTCGTAACTCCTGTTATTCCCCAGCTGACAAAAACCTTCAGCTGCAACAGGCTCCTGTGGAAGCTCAGACTACTGTCTAGTTAAACGCCATGAAGAACTGCCTGTAGGATCAGATTTAGCAGGTCTGAGCACGCTGAGGTAAGCACACATTTACTCTTCTGAAGGAAAAGTGCCCTAGGTAAACAGCATAAGCTCTTCAGACCTTTGGGATATTCAGTCACCTAGGAGTTTAGTCTGGGTTAGAGCAACAACAATCATGAATCCTCTCAGACAAGGCTCTCCAAGTTTAATTCAGTAGCTATCCACTCTAACCACTCTTTCTTAATAGAGAAATATTACATTTCAGCTTCCTTCTACCTGACTGGCAGAAAAGTTTGAAGCCAGTAATGCCCTCTCCCAGCCAGACGTTAAGGCATCACCAAGGCTTTTACAGCAGCAAGCTAAAAAGGAGTCCTGACTGCGCAAGCTCGCAGAGCCATTGTAAGAATCACCATTAGGATACTACTCCTCCATACTTGTTCCCAACCCAGTCTGGTGACTGCTGTGTTTAGTTCCCTTTCAGAACATACAATCTGTCCCCAGACAACTAAAATATTACGTCACCAACACAAACTTAAGTACCCTGGCTACCTATAATGACAGGCAGAAAGCTGAAACGGCTTCAGCTATTATGCAGTCTGAAACAAAACTATCTTCCATGATTACCAGTGCAAAGCTGTGTTAGCTGTGGTCAGCAGCTGGCATAAACCTCAGGTTCAGGATTTAACATGCTGGCATCTAAGGAGCCTGTAGGGCCAGAGTAGAGACATTTAATAGCTCTTTGAAATTTGGTCCACAAAGAGATCTTGTGACTAGCTGCAGTATCACCAAGCCTTTTGGAGCAAGTAGTTCAGAGGCTCTTACACCACACTACTAAAGCACCCCGTGCTCTGACACACACCAACACGCAGGGCACCAGGAGTGGTGTAACCAAGTACGTTTGGGCATGCTGTACTAGAGCCATCACCACCCAGCCGGCACGCCTGAGCTCCGGGCGCCCACCTACGGAAGCCCAGAGATCTCCACCACTCTGCAGACGCGCTGCTGGAGGCAGAGTCTCTCTCCACATTGTCCTCTGGAAAATCCAGCAGCCTGTGCTTTAGCTCTGCCCCAGCCACAGAGCCTACGTGTGGTGCGCCCTGCTATCACCTGACTGCTCATGACCACTTCATTGCCACCCCTTGTACAGAACAGGGACCTCAGTCAAGGAGCCCACGTGTCCTCTGCTGCAACCTGGCATAAACAGGTGCAGCAACACGGCCACTGTAACGGGCCAAGCTGGCAACCAAAATTCAGGTTTACCTTTCCCCATGTAGCGTGTCTTGTCATTGTCACGAAGCTCCAGAGCTTCATAGATTCCAGTTGAGGCACCACTGGGAACAGCAGCTCTGAACAGACCTGTTCACAGAAGAAAAAAAAAACCTGTCTTAGCATATCCAAACCCACAAAACTCTCCACCCATACACCATCCCAACCTACCACATGATTCCATCCCTAGAGATGGGAGAGGTCATCTCAACCACATCTCTGCTCACTTATACTGCCATCCTGAGCGAGCTGTCTGCTCCTTTACAGCATCACCCATTCATCAGTTTCTCCCTCAAACTGACCAACAGCAAGCTGACTCACTCATTCTCTTCCACTCTGCATTTCAAGTGTCTACCTTAGGGAAGTCATCCAATCCCCTTCAAAAAAGGTTGCTTTATGCACTGAATTTACTTTTGAGATCAGTCTGGCAGGCAAGCTCTTCAATTCTTCTAAGATATGGAATAAAAGGGACAATTAGGAGGCCTATTTTTTTAACGCGAGTTCTGAGCTCTTCCAACAACAGCATAGCCACCCAGACAGCCCATTCTTCCAGCCAAGGATGCTGAACTTTGGGCAAATCAGTACACTGGAGCCTGTTCTGCCTGTGGTTCAAGATGCCAGCTTCAGTCTCTGGTCTTTCCCTTATCCCACTACAGGAAAGAGCTTAGTAGGGGCAATCTCATTAAATGACTGCATTAATCTCTTGAGGCAGAAAGATCAGCTATTTAGTTAGTGTATTACAGCTATTGTGTTTGCTCATTCCACCAAACCACACTGGTATGTGTTTGCACAATGCCTTTGTCAAATCCTATCAGATGTGGGATGAACAACTAACAAACCAAGGGGAAGTCCTACAATAATTAAAAATATAAGATGTTATATGTGAAAAACCAATTAGACAAGTTGTTTAGTCATGCCTGAGTACTTATGCAGAGAAGAAATGATTACCCGAGATCCAACTCCACAGCAGAAGACTTGTTTCATTACACAAAGTGGCTGCTAGACGAATGAAGAATTAAACTTCCAAGTGCAGCCATACACAGTTTAGGGAACACTGAAAACTAAGTCCATTAACAGCTGCGTAAGGACAGGAACTAAGACCTTGTTAACTCCGAGTTTGCAAGTGCTTTCCCAGCTGATGCTTGGGGCAGGGGAAGGAAGGCAGGTTTGGATTAACACTCGCACAATTTATGACTGTAAGAAGCTGCACACTCCAAAAAACCCTTCACTGTCCAGGCCAATACCTTGAGCTCAGCAAATTCATCCCCTTAGCATGAGGTAGAGTTTGTTCCTGCAAGTCTATAGCAAGCTCAAGTACATGTTATACACATTAAAGGTGGAGGAGAGAGTAAGAACAATTCCACTGCTAGAACAGGACAACTGTATACTTTTGACTGCCTCTTCAGGTCTATCAGCTAGAAGAAAGGACTAGAGCTAAGGGCTCACCTTTGTTGGTATAGAGGTCTACCTCAACCGTGGGATTCCCACGAGAGTCCAAGATTTCACGGGCATAGATCTTGAGAATGGACATCTTTAACACCTGAAAAGGAAGAGTTTAGCATTAATCATAGAATGGTTTGTGTTCGAAGGGCCCTTCAAAGATCATCTAGTCCAACTCCCCTGCCATGGGCAGACGCATCTTTCACTAGATCAGGTTGCTCAAAGCACCATCCAACATGAACATTAACAGCTTCCAGTGATGGGGCATCCACAACTTTCTGGACAACCTCTTGCACTGTCTCATCACTTTCATCATAACCAATTTCTTTCTTACACCCAAACCTACCCTCTTGCAGTTTAAGACTTCCAGTTTTAACCTCTTCATCAATATTCTTTAAACACAGCTCTGTGCAAAATCTTTTTTTTTTTTTTAAACACAAAAAGCAACCCCCACAGCTCTCCTTCCTCGCCTGTCCCTCCTGAACAGTTTATAGCCATCGATCACAGCACTCCAGTTGTGTGATTCATCCCACCAAGATTCAGTGACAGCAACTAGTCTGTAGCTTTCCAGGTGCACAGGGGCTTCCACCTTCTCCTTTGTTACCCATGGCATGTGCACTGGTATAGAGACGCTTCAGTTGGGCTACTGACCCTGTCAACTTCTTAGAACAAGCCTGAATTCCTTTGAAGCATTTCACAACTGTTTCCCTGTTGGTTCATAATATATCAGCAGCCCCTGGCTCTTCCTGGTTACTGAAAAAGCCATCTCTTTCCCCCACTAAGTCTAGTTTAAAGCTCTCCTTACATGTCTGGCCAGCTTGTTGGCAAAACACACTCTTGCCCCACTTAGTCAGGTGAATTCTATCAGCTCTTGAAAGACACAGCTTCTCAAAGGTTGATCCATGATCATAAAAGCCAAAATCCTGAGTACAGCACCAGCTAGGCAGCCAGGTAATCGTCTGTTGAATTCACCTCATCCTTCCTGAGCCCCTTCCTCCGACTGGGAGGACAGAGACCACCACCTGTGCTCCTCATCCTTTTAACATTGCTCCAAGGGACAGAAGAGTCTCTTTGGATGTTTCTAAGTTACCTCGTTGCAGTTATCATTAGACCCTATAGAGACTAGTAGGAGCAGATGATAACCTGTAGGGCTCACCAGCCTCAGCAGCATCACAAATGCAAGCTCCTGGTAGGCAGCAAACTTCTCTAGAGAAACTGGCTGAATGTAAACTCAGCACCTCTCAGTAAGAAATCTCTAATTACCAACACCTCACACGCTTTTCTGGTGGCACTGGTTCTAAGGCAGGTGGGCAGTTGGATCAACTTTGCATTGTTTGCCTTGGCTGGATCCTGGCTATTACTCACATGCTCTTCATTCATCAGCCCCAGGGCATCCTGTCTGTTACACAGGGGCATTTCAGAGGACTGGGGAAGGTTCTTCCAGCCCAAGGGTCCAGTCTCCATCTCAAGAGCCACCTGCATCAGTTAGCTCAAGGCTGAACTCAGGCTTACCTTCCCCTGGCACACCATTAAGGCAGGGCTCAGCCTGGGACAGTGCACACTACCACGTATCCTTCTCCTGCTCACATCCCTGGACACTGTACTGCCTGTTGAAAAACAGCTACTAGTTTGAGGAGTTTTTCCCACGGTGGCACTTGCAGCTATGACATCCACTGCTGCTTTCACGTGCCACAGGAACTTCCAGCTACCGAAGCTCCATGCAACCTAAGGTCTGGACAACCATTCGAGTCCTTCAGAGGACTGACCAGGTGCAGATGTCACCATAGGTAAGCAGTACTGCTCCTGTTTGGGCTCCAGCCACAGCCTTGCAGTTGCAGCAAGTGCACACTGTTCTTTCAGCAGGTCACAAGCTCCTTATAGTTCTCCAAAAAAAAAATTTCCAATAATAAAGTGGTAATTCTTTGAAAGCTGTCATCCTTCTAATTCCTGGAAGACCTCAAGCTTCTGCATTGGCTTCCCCAGTTACCAGTTGAGTTGGGCTGACCCTCAGGCTGCAGCCTAAGCCTGCAGGCGAGCAGAGCAGGCAGCAGCACAAACACTGGCACAACCTTCCCACCAGAGCTGCCACGCAAACTGCTGATGCTGCTCCCAGATACCTCTCCCTGCTTCCACACCCTGGTTGTTGGTGCTCCCTAGAGGCTTCCAGCAGCCCAAACTGGCCACAGGCATAGCTGGCACCACCCAACTCTCACTCACTCCTCATGAGACCTGCCACTTGGTCCCTCTCCCACAGAACCCAAGTGTGCCAGGGGCACAGAAACCCCCTCAGACACCCTCCCCAGTGCCCTCACAAGCCTTGCGCTCCCCTCAGCACGCAGCAACTGCATCAGCTTGACATTCGTCTCCTGTAGTAGCACCTGCAGTCACGAGAACAGTTCAAAAACATCACTTCACACTATTTCCACTAGGAAAACTTTTTATGCTTGGTGACAGTTAGTCATACATCGAGAGGACAGAAATCTCAACCTAGGTGGGAAGGACAGTCTAAAACCAGAAGCCTTGTTTCCAGAGAGATCTAAGGGAATGCCACCTCACCAGGTAACAGCAGCTAAGCATTCCTGACACAGGAAATCTCTGCTACTGGTTACAATTCTTTTTGGTAAAAAACTCAAGTGCCACAGTTCTTAGTATGCACAGCAGCTGTTCAGAGCCAAATGTAACCTACCTTGAAATAGAAACAGTCAGTCAGAGCTCTAATTAAGAGCTTGCATTAATAGTTATACCCCATCTTAAGTGTTTACAGGAATAGCTTTTCCTCTTAAAAGGAAATCACCACAATCTTTTGCTACTTCCTTCTTCCCCCCCTTCTCACATATTTCTACATTTTGCCTTAAGAAAACTGCAGTAAAGAATGCCTTATGTAAGCTCAGCTGCATTTTAAAAATCAAGTCTTACAAATGCCTGTAAGCCACTGACTGGCACCAAACCCAGCTCATCTGCAGAGAGGAAAGCTTGGCCTCCGAAGCAGAACTATCTGGAAGCTGGCTTTCTGGCAAGCCAATGCGGGCGGTAACCCTGTCTACAGAAATAGTCCTGAATCTCCTCACAGTTACTGCAAAGTTAAGAAAATAGGACCTTAGAAATACTGCTGCTTGCACAGAGAGAGTGTGTATAAGTGTGCAGGGGGTTAACTTCACACACTCCTTCCTCCACTGCAAACTTCCTAAATTTACCCAAGACAACTTAGTTCAAGCTGGCCTTCGTGCTGCCACTACTTAATCAGTAAATATATAAGCCAGAAATAAATCCCTGCAACTCCCCAGTTATCAGCCCCATCCCTGCTAACACTTCTCTGCACACACACTGAGCAATGGCTAATGGGAAGAATCCCCATCTCCCTGCTGAACAGGGCTTGCAGAGATCACTAGGCTGGCACCTGCTATGCCTTACTTTCATTTTCAGAACCGTGGCTTTGCAACGAAACATTAGGTGCCTTATCCTTCGGAAGCACAGCCAGCCCACAGGACCTTCTAGCCCAAAGCAAGAACCTTCACAAAGAAGGTGGCACTTCAGGAACACAACTGCAAGAGCTTCCCCTGGGAATGTCTGCCACCCCTGATGTTACTCAAGTGTCCTTGACAAATGACCTCTCCCTTCTCTTTCGAAGGGGGCATTTCACAGCACTGTGCCGCTCCAGAAATTCCTCACACAGTTGTGGGGGTTTTTTGGCTCATTTTGCAAACCCCCTCACTTCTGTGTTCAAGAAACAGTTTTCCTACTGAGCTATTCCTGGGTAAAAATCTGATGCTGTTGAGCTCATCACAAGCTGAGCATTATGTGTTCTGCCTCAATCAATTCAGCCACCTCATCTAGAAAGTGAGGGTCAGCCCACACACAGGTCTAGCTGTGGAAATGCTGACTGAACGCAAGAGAGCTCAGCAGCAGTGCTGTCTGCTCCAGACCTTTGTACTCAGTGATGGAGCCAGGCAAACACACACAAATACCAGAGTGGCATTTAATGCCTGCAGTGCCTTAAACCTTTTTTTGTACTATAATCTGCTGGCAAGGTCAGTGTCTCACTTTAGAGGAGGAATCCCACACACTATCTTTCCTGGCCTTCCCACCAGCACACATGTTATTATTACCTACTTCAAGGCCAAGTTACAGCCTAACACACCACTGCCAGTTCTGAGTGCTAGCTCCCCTACCAACTGAAGTCAATAAATCACCACTCACTCCCTACCTGATCCTGTCCTCTGCACAGGTAATGCAATACTTCAACACTAATGCGGACTACTCCAAGTTAAAATCATTTCCAGAAGTTTTGTCTACAGCCAACTTTATCACCAAAAGCTGTACCTGTGAGCTATTCTGCAGCCACATTCCTCTTAAGACAGGGTTAAGACTGAGCACTGCAAGCATCTGAGTGGACATTAAAGAACAACTGTAAAGTTGGGCCACAGAAAGAACTACCCTAGTTAGTATCTTATTACAGAACTGCATACAGTTATCAGAAGTATTACATTACACTTAAAGGTCCACTTAAAGGTCCTCTAACGCTGCAAGTCTCATACCATCACCACTCTGAGGCAAAAAAAAAAAGCTTACTGCTCATTAGACCTTTGACCTTACTGTATTACATCCTAACATATCACTTCTACTCCTAAAAACTGGACAAATATGGACCACCAAGGGCACCTTCCAATCCTATTCCCTTGCACGCCACATGGTTTTAACTCACCTCCACACTCTGCAACACAATGTGCTTTAAAGAATGCCCGGCAGGGAGTAAGTCACAGACACGTTGAACTACTTTCTCTCTCACTTAATAAAATGGAGGCTTGAAACTGCATTGCCTCAACCTGTGGGTTTGGATGACGAACTTCACTACTTCCTGCCAGGCTCAGAAAGTCATAGCCCTGCCCTGTGACTCAGCAGCCAAGTAACGGAATAGAAGAAAGACCAAGATCCTCTCCTGCAGCCCTACACGAGGCAAGCTGGTCAAGAGGCGATTTTTCTTCCACACCTTAACATCCAGAGATGCACACCAAGTTGGCAGGTGCTACTCCCCACAACCGCTGCCTACTACAACTAGTACTTAACTAACTTCACGGGGAGACCTACGGCACACAGATTTGAGGGCTGACATCGAACATTAAATATTTGAGATGCGAAGCTGAAGGACATCCACTAAAGAGGGGAAGGTCCAAATCACAACGCGCAATCCGACAGCAACTGTTAATGATTAAGAAAGAGAGGTTAAACCCTGCCTTTGAAAGAAGCCTTGACCCCCCCCTCCCCCCCCCCCCCCCGTTATTTCCCGGAAGATTTTACCCCCCGCTGCACACGCTGACGGGGTTACGGCCGGCGCAGGCCTCGCCCCCGCCCCCTCGATGCGGCTGAAGCGCTGCGGGGCAGAAAGCAGGCCCACAGCGGCCAGCGCCTCCTCAGAGACCGCCTAGGCCCGGCCTGGCCTAGCCCCCAGGCAGGGCCGGCGCGGCCTCATCTCACGGGGGCGGCGGGGGCTCCGGAGCTGCTGCCCAGAGGATAGAGAGGGGAAACCGCGGCCCCACCAGGACCGCTAGTACACCCGCGGGGGTGGGGGGGGCCGGGCGGCTGAGGCCTCGCACGGCCAAGAGGCCCTGCGGCCCCCGCCGCCACACTCACCGTCGGCCCAGCAGCCCCGCTCCGCAGCGCACCCCGCTCTCCGCCTCACCTCCGACTGGGACCGGGCAGCTGCGCGGACGCCAGGCTATAGCCCACCCCATGCAGATGAGCCGCCCTCCTCCGGCTCCCCATTGGTCAGCTCAACCCCTCTCCGGTCTCCCATTGGCCTCCCCCGTCCTTCGCCCCCATCCCATTGGCTACCTCCTCCTCGCGCCAGAGGCGGGCTCGCGTGCGTGCGCTACGTGCCGCGGAGGCCCCTTCGCCTCGTGGAAAATCCCAGCGCGGGAGGGGGGCGGAGGCGGCCGCCCCCCCTTCCCCCCCCCCTCCCCCGGCGCGGCCCGGGCCTGCTGAGGGGCGGCCGGCGGGGCCGCCGGGCCCGCGCTGAGGGACGGGGTTCTCCGTTTGCGGCAAAGCCTTGGTTCAGCCTAGTGCTGCCGTCTGGCTGAGATCGCCCCCTCCCGCGCCCGGGGAAGGGAGGTACAGCCGGGATTTCACCTCAGGTGGGCGTAGAAACGGGGAGAAAACCGGCGAGGAGGCGGCACGCTGGGAAAACGGAGGTTGGGATGGGGGGGGGGGGCATTAGTTCTAGCAAAAGGTCAATTACAAATAGGTTTTTACTTCGGCTTTGAAGCAAATAACTGTTAACCCTTCCTGGGGTGGAGAGGGAGGACTCGCGTGATCGGTCACGACGCCTCAGGCGCTGGTGTGCCCAGAGGAACAGAAGCTTTTTCAAGCGTTTTTCCTGGATCTACAAGGGCAAGATGCCCCAAGACACGTGCTTGTGGCGACCCGAAAACAATGGAGCAGAACAGAGCTCAACAGCAGGCCACAGAGCTGAAGATTTTCCCCAAACGGAGCGACTCACGCGCCCGAAAAGCTCCAATCCCTCCATGGGTGTTGAAGAAACCATCAAATCATTCACTGATCATCACTTAGTCCACTGCATTATGGTGAAGTATGACTCATGCACCACTGAATGATTTGGGTGCTGTGATCGGCAAAGCCTCCCATCCCTGGAAAGTAATACTCGACTTTCTGTGGACTCGGTGGTAGCCACGTGTCACGGTGTTTAATAAGAACACAACCACTCGCCTGAGGTGTTCCCAGCTGCGGCACTGCGGAGGGATCCTGTTCCTTCCTGGGCTTACTTATCCAGCTCCCCCCCTGCAGCTGCTCCATCTCCTTTAAGCTGGAGTGTTGGGACGGTGGAGGTGTGTGCTGCTGCTGGCGGGAGGGCATGCCTCCTTCCCCCTCAAGCCCTGGTTGCCACCATTCCTCCAGGCTCTCCCCGGTGGTGTGGATCCCAGGGAATGTACTGCTTTGGTTACATTACACAAATGGTAGTTGTAACACAAGGTCTTTGTTATGGAGAATAGCTGTGCCCACGCTTCCCATAAGCCTGTTTTTCTTCCAGGATATTTTAACTAAGGGATAGTCACACGTTGCACTGTGGAAGGGAGTCTGCGATGAGGGGAATCCTACTGCGAGGTCAAAACCCTTGAACAAGGCCATAGGCTGACCCGGGAAAGGCATGGTCTTGTCCCTTCTCACCTTCCCGTGCCCTTAGCCCTCACTCCTGGACATGGTTGCTCCTGTCCAAGGCAGAGCACCATCCCCGGCCGTGAGGGTGTGAAGCCCTGAGCAGGGACCGGCGCTTTGTCTTGCTGGGCCACTGCAGAGCCCAGACCCACGCGTGTAATCCCACGGGGACTCCCAGTTCCCCGGGATTTGCTTCCTCCTGTTCCACCTGACACTACACAGCCTGCGTTCAGACTGACGGGGCCCTGGATCTCCAGTATTTCAAGTACGTAACATCAAGCCTGTGAAGTTCCCCAAGCCTGGAGTTGGGGTCTAGGGGCTCTAGGAGTCTGACAGTGCCCAGTTCATCCTGCCTGCACCATGCAAAGCCATTCTGTTGCTTGCAGAGTTAGTTATGCTTGTGCTCACTCCAGAACTGCCTCGCCCTTCCAGCCTGGCTATGACTGATCGTTTCTTCTGGGCACATTTTTCTTTCCTTCCTGAGAACATCCCCCCGAGACAAGCTTTAACTCTAATAAAAAGCAAAGGAAATCTGTGGAACTGACCGCCTTCCCTAGGCACGCCATGCTGACACAGTGCTCCCCAAGGCCCCCCTGCATGACTCCAAGGCTCCTAGCAAGGAGGCGCCGTTCGGAACCCACACTGTTTTGTGACAGTGCAATATGTCCCACATGCCCACAGCAGCACTGCGTGCTGGGGGGGGGGGGGTTGTGCTTTTTCTGCCTTGCTGAGGGTGCAGATTCGTGTGGGCTGCACAGCCGTGAATCAGGTTGAAAAGCTGCTGGGTTGCCCACAGCTGAGAGAAAGCGATATTGGCCAGGAAAAGCCCTTGGAATTAAACTGTCACTTTATAGGTAGATGATTCTTTGCAGTGCCACCCTCCCCAAAACTGCGTGTTATACCTTTTATAGCTGTGTCCTTGGTGGTAGTTCCAGCCTTACCCTTCCCGGTGCAAAGGCACGAGGGGGGAACATTCCCTGCGAAAATGCGCTCCTGAGTGATCAGGTGCTGGGAATCATAAAACTGGATTTTTATGCTGGGCAGCTGCTTGATTAGAGATGCTCCACCATCTTTGCGCTTTGTAAAAGTCCCTCGATTGCTGTGCGTGGAAAATCACATAGAGAAACTGAGTCATAATGAGCTAGAGAAGATGGAGCACAAGAAAGCCTAAGGCTGAGGGAAATTCAGCATTGTAGCCGTTGAGCAAAAGACTGGTGGTGAAGTATGGTAAAGTGCTCTTTGGGAGTAGAAGACCTATTATGAAAGGTCATAATTAGCTTGGTGGCAGACAGAAGTGGGGTGTAAAGCAAACCCTCTGGCCTGGGAAGCTGTGCGCTGAGCCACTTGCAGCTCCGTATTCCTATTCAGCTGCACCAAAGGTGTGAGAGGCGACTGGCTACAGGAGACCAGCCTAAACTCTTCCCCTTGTCCCTTGCCCAGGCTCTTCTTCCCTTGGGACCACAAAACCAGCACAAAGCAAACAAATTTCCTCTGCTGGAGTGTGAGCATTAAGCTGTGTGCCGAGAACCTGCACCCCCCCCTACTCGCACGGTGCCATCCCCAGCAGGACTCACGCGCGGTTCTGGCCACAGATGCCGTGCCAAGAGCCGTGTCCGCTCCGCTGAATCGTGTGTCCGCGAGAGAAGGCGCAGCTGAAGACGCTGGCACCGCAGTAGCTAGAGGCAGCATTGATCAGGCATCCATGATCAGACGTCTGGCACTGTTCAGGTGTTGGTATAATCTTTCCTGCATCAGCAGATTTAAAATTGCACTGTACCATACGTATTAAAATAAAAGTCGGAGCTGATATTAAAAATGCCGCATGCCACTGCTCAGTCATGTATCCTGCCTGGTTTTTCCTTTTCTTTAGAGAAAAAATTGAGCATCCCTTAGGCTATGAGATATCTAGCTGGCGTGAGTTTCTGTGGGAACGCAGGCTTGTTACCAGTTAATCAAATACACAGTGCACTCCTTTAAAACAATATATTTCTTTCATGGTTTGGGAGGGGGATGCATGGCGAATGGGGTGGACGCTGGGAACAGGGAGTTTCAGGAAACGCAAAGCCACTGTCGCCAGTGAGCCAGCTTGACAGCCCCCGCACGTACGCTAACACATCGGTGTTACATGCTGATGGAGCAGATGGAGAAAAAACACTGACACAGACCTGGCTTACAGGCATCCACCACCAGAAATAGCAAACAACTCTTGCGATCAAAATCCCCTTCCATTGCAAGGCCTAGTCATCCCTTCTGCTTTACAGGCCGTGGTAAAACGCTAAGTGTAATATATGTAAGTTTTTTACTGCTTGCAACATGCTCATGAGCACAGAAGCTGACTAGGCCAGTCTTTTCCTTCCCTGTTGAAGGTGGTTGGGCAGGAGAGTTCAGAGCTTTGCAGAGCGTGAAATCACTGGTTCCAACGGCTGGGGATGCCAAGGCAGGGAGCAGAACCACCACAGATCAGGACTTGTTTGCCGGTGCATTAATAGGCTTAATAACCATCATGCGGTGTAGGGTGCATTCCAGGGTGTGAGCTTTCGTAGCACCTTGAAAGCGCTTCCTGAATCCTCAGGGACTCCTTTTTCCGCCCCCCAGTGCCTCACAAAACACCTGAAGAACATGTGTCTGGGTTGCTGTGTGTGCACCGCCCTCGTCAGCTGTATCCGACAGTTCTGCAAGTGCCAGCCTGTTCGTGTTTTGATAACTTTCTTTTGGAAAAGCAGTCCTGCATCAAAGTGGCCTCATGAAGGAGGCTTTCTGACTGCTTTCCTACGTCACCACGACTGAGGTGAGATCTCCGGAGGAAGGCGATCGGATGCAGAAGTCAGCGCTCTGTCGCTCAGATTTCTCCTCTTCATTGACTCTGCAGAGCGTGGTATTTTTAAGGAGCGTTCATTGGAAAGGTAATGGCAGAGTCTGACTAATGCTGTTTCTGGGTATCTGTTAAAGCTATTGACTGACTATTTAAGATGTTTTCTTCCAGGCATTCAAAACCTCCTCTCACTTTACATCCTCCCCTCTTGCTTCTCATCCCCCTTCTCTGTCACGCTTTTGTCTTACAGCTTAACTCTGCAATTAAACACCCCAGGTTTTAGGTGCATGAATAATGAAACGACTTGAGATGACAGCCCCGGTGTCTTTCTTAATGCTTGTAACTTCCACTGCTTCTCTTAATTCTCCTGTCTTCTCCCAGGATTTTAGAGGTGGACGGGTTAGTGTCCTGAAAATGATTTAAAAGCCGCCAGTTGCTGCATTTAATAGCCAGTCTGAAAGTAACTTCAGTACAATGACTAGGGTGAGGGAAGGACCTAGAATGCATTAGATCTTTTCAGGTCCTTGTGTACAAAACTCACAATTACAGCACAAAAGCTAAGCTAAGTTGTCAGCGAGGGTCTGCTGTCAGAGTGACAAACCCTGCATGGCTGCAGGGACCTCAGCCTGCTCTCTCACCTGACAGTCTGATGGCTGATTTTCTCCAACTCCAGCTGGCTTCAGCAGGTTTGGGATTTGAGTTTGCTACGGAAAATACTGCCCCCAGTTTGCAAGCCAGCAGGGACAGGGCAGGGAGCTTACAGACCTTGGCCAGAGGATTTTATGTCTGATTTTCTGTGTAATGGATACTCAGGGTTTATTCAGTACTAAAGGGGGTTTAATGAATGCTGAAGGTGCAGGTGACACGAGACTAAGTGGCCATTTTTGAGAAGTGATACTATGGACACAGGTTTGTGTGCAGCTGTGAATATGTAGCACGGGTCAATCATCAGCCTGCATGAGCAGGCGAGAGCTACATTAGACACTCATGTACTAGGCAGAATACTTTGGACATGACGTTATTAAAAATTTAACATTACTGCATGACAACTGTGGCAACAACAAAAAAAACAGGTAAGATGGCTGGAATAGGAAAAATATATACTACTTTTTAGCTACTGTAAATGCTAACCTACATATAAAACTGCTACATCCATTTTCAGGTGGTGGTGAAGGGTCATTTGGAAGTGAACCAACGCACAAATCAGAGTGCTAATGCCAAAGAGTACATTTCCCAGCAGCTAATGATCTGATGTGGTGATTTGAGGTGAGACTGAAAGCTTTTAAACCAGCTGGAAATTAATTGCCAGGAGTTGCGCCTCCGAAGGCCATAGCTGCCCATTCAAACCATGACAAAACCATTAAGTAATCCCTTTTATAGAGGCCAGAGCACAAGCCTTGCACTCCCTCTTCCAGACTCCTTGCTGAGCAGGTCTTTCCTTCTCACTTTGAAATACATCCTGCTATAAAGGGGAAAGCAAGCTAGGAATCGATTAGCCTTTAAGAAATTATATTTGGTACTTAGGGTTTGGGGTTTTTTTTTTTTTTAGAATGGAAACCTAAAAAATGAGTATGAGCAAACCAATAACAACTCATTTGTTTTCTTAATGAGTGCATTATACTTATGTAAAGCACAGGAGTTATCAAGCAGGATTCTCTTGCCACAGAACAGGTACAGCACAGACAGCAGGATTTAAATTTCCTTCATGTTGTCTTCCTGCCTTAAAAATCGACCTCATTCTCGTGGGAATCACTTTTAGCTCCTATTGTCTCCCCCCTCCCTTTGCACAGGCAGAGTGCAGTGGTGATGAGCTGCTGGGTGAGGAGGGGCTGCGGGCACTTCTGCTCTGGCTGAATCTCCCTGCGTGGACCTTGCCTGCAGCAAAAAAACACTGCAGGTCTGAGCAAGCAAACACCGGGGCACAGGCAACCTGGAGAAAGCAGGGACTGATTTCTTGATCTCTGAAACTGGATGCATCTGTCCATAGTTTGGATCTCTGAGTCATGCAAGTCTGCTTTCATAATCCAAAGGAAACAGGCATGCCTGGATTGACCTCAGAGATACCCATATAAAACACAGCATCTGCATCAAGGCTGTTTCTCTGCACGGGCTAGAAAGGAAGCTTAAGGTGGCAAACTCGTACCTGGAGACACAACTTTTACACATCTTCCTGGATCTTGCACTCTATGGGATGTGGAGTGCTTGCACCTACAAGGCTCACTGAAAACTAACTCTCATGGGCTGTGAGCAGCTCAGCAAATGCACCCTGGCCCACCCACTCAGCTCCCTCAGCACGTCCCTCAAGCACGAGCAAAGTGTTGAGCAAAGTCTGAAATGCAGCAAGTGCCCTAAATGCTACGATTAAACCTCTGTCAAAGACTTTATGCCCACTATTCCTCCCCATTAACATGGGCCTGTGAAAACCCATCTCTTGGTCTGTTTCTCTTTTTCTTTCATCGTGAAATAAATGGTTGCTAGCATCAGTCTGGGATGCCCTGCTCCATGGGTGAGACCCAGCTCCTTTTTTCCACTGGTTGGTTTTCCTGTTTTTGTATCTTCCAATTTACCTGTCACAACAGGAATCCCAGTTAACCACGGGGATCTCATTACAGTCACACATCTTGATTCCACCACTGTATTTCTTAATCCAAATCCATGTTTGCGCTCCTTTCCCTGCCTTCCACATCTACCAGCAAAGTCCTCTGATGTCTTCAGAAAATCACTGCAGAAGCCTTTTCCTCCAGCCAGGCCTCTGACAAAGCATCTCTTCCAAACCAGCTCTAGTCCTCCTGTGCCCTCTCATATAGCTTTCCCCAGCCCCTTTCCACGGGTTCTGTAGCTCTAGGGAAAGAGCACAACCCCTCCCTCAGGTGTGGCCTCTTCATCTGATGCTGAATGAGCTGCACCTTCCTGATCCCTTATCCCTCAGCAGCTGCTCTCTGCAGTGGTGGGTGAAGGTCCTGCACTCTGGTCCCAGGGCAAGCTCTTCACCTCCCCAGAGAGCTGGTTGCCATGCTTGTGGAGAGCTTGGAGAGTGGTTTCCTCGTCTCATGTGTATTTTTAGGGTCACTACATTCATCTGTTCCACTGAGCAGTGTAGGGGTTAATGAATTACTGTTTGTACAGCTCTTTGAAGATGAAAAGTGCAATGAAGGGCTCTGTTATTGTTGCCATGTATGAAGAGTTCTGCACCAAACCCAACTGTATTGTGTTTGGCCACTGGATGTCACAGCTGCTCAACACACAATGCAGCTGAAACAAGAAAGGAAAAGTGCTTACCCAGCAGTGGGCAAAGGCCACATTTCCAGAGCCATTATTTGTTCTGTGAAGAGTGTTTGTTTCTTAAGGGGCTTGGGGTCTTCTCCTGTGTTTGTGCACAGCTAACGTTCATTTTCAGAGAGACTGAGCAGCAACTGTGCTTCCTCTGCATGTTATCACACTGGGGCATCAGGAGCAAAACGAATGCTTTTATGGATGGAGGTGCAGATATGTATAAAATACTAATAATACAGTGTCTGAGAAGGTGGACAGGTATTTGCACATGCTGACAAGCTGTCTTACCATTCCTTCTTTATTCCACCACCATCCAGCCCACACCACAGAGCCCCGGTATGATGGAAAAATTTCTCCAAGGCGACAGCACTCCTTCAAATCCTCACACTCAGGCCACGTTCCTGTGCAGAGGCAAGATTGACTTCCCCCTTCCTAATCCTCCCTTCACACTTGGTTTTTTCCAAAGCCTCCAGTAGAGCTCCAGAACATGAAGTCACTTTCAGCAAAGTCTGTAGAGCAGACCTATACAGACATTACAAGAACTGTAATTACATTTCCTGGAAATGAAAATGAAGAGGGATTATTTGACCGTGTTCTCTTCTTTTTATAGCACCACATTGTCCTTTTCGCCACCTTGGGGAAATGGTGAGTGAAAGGCTGCTCATGCTCGTGGTGTGGAGAGGTGATAACCACCCCAGAAGTGATGGGAACATTAAAGAGGGAAAAGTATTTTAAGATAATCCAAGGGCTGTAGCTATAACTAAGAGTAATTGGCTGAAACTGAGCAAAAGAAAATTTAGGTTGACGATGAACTGCAGGTAGCTAATGCTGAGATCTGTTAGACCGTGAAATGGAATTCGCAGAGGAAACCTCTCTGCTTTAAAATGGGCAAATCCTGCTTTTAGGAACACTGATGTAAACCTCTGGTGCCTGTCTCTGACTGCCTCAAAGCCCATTTCTATCACAAAGCTTCGGTAGAATCAACAAATGTATCTGAATTTATGTCGGTAGAAGGTGAATTTAGCCAAGCACATCAAAATATTATTGAAGAGGAAGGAGGCCTAAAGGGATTGTGTGAACTGGAGAAATGAATTCTCCTGCTTTTCTACCTCTGGCTTCTGTGATCTCGGTATGTAGTTGAAAGCCAGGAGGCAAAAAGGAAAGAAAAAAAAAAAAGCACGGGCAAAATTTCAAAGAAGCAAGGGCCAGTTTTGGAAGGAAGGTGTAAAAACATTACAGGAATTGTTGAATAAAAGGATCTCATGTTCAAATCTGCACAGCTATTGCCGGCTTTACTCATGGGTTTGGGTCTACCAGGACTAGCTGCTCTTTGTCTTTCATAAAACTTGTGTAGGCTGTGAATACTCTTATTCATCCAGCATGACTTCGGCAGAGATGGCTCTATTTGAAGAGGCTTTAGACTCACTTATGAAACCCCAGCTAGCCTGATTGAAGGCAACCTGTCCGGCTCACATCAAACAGCCTGTTCCTGGTCAAATGTTTGCTGGACTTGGGAGTGATGCAGCTATTACTGCAACCCCTGATGAAATTCCTGCTGATTCAGAGGGAAAGGAGTTAACCCTTTCAAGTTCTGGGTCAAAGGAGCACTGAGGTATCGAGACAGCTACTTCAATGCAATGTCAAGGTTTTAATGTGGCTACCAATACTCAGAATGGATCTGAAAGTCAGACTTGAGCTGAGCTTTAAGCCAGTGAGGACAGAGGGAATAGCCTGGGAGAAGCAGGATTTAAAAGATGGCAAAGAGTCAGGGAAAACTGTAGAGATAAAAGTGAAGTGCATGGAAGCCAATGATGTGGGATCAAAGGCTTATTTCCTACTGTAGTCGAGGCGGGAGGGGGGAGGCTGAAGTCTGTGTGAAAGTAGCCTGCCTTTGTGAAGAAATCATGCCAAGAATATTCATGGCTGAGATACCCGACATTAGATTTTCCCACTGGCTAAATGTGGGTGCAGAGATGAGTCCTGTTAGACCTACAGTCTTCTTCACCTGTAAAACACCAGTTTACTTCAAGTACATCCTGCCACGATATCTGGAGTTCGTAGGCGCTTCTCTCTAGCAATTATATTGAGGTAGCAAACCAGATGACTAACAAAGAGAGGCCTCAAGCAGCCAGGTTTAATACCATATATACTAAAAAAAGCTATAGCTCCAAGAACCAATAAGCAATGGTTGACATGGCAATACTTTATAGAGGAGAAGGACTCCATATTATTCAGTTTGTAGTTAGAAGCTTCATAGTCAAATACCTTTAAAGAGTTTAATTAAAATCATTGTTCTGTCATAACTCCAAAAAAAAATTCATGCTTAGTGCCCTTAGTAAATCCTCTCCCCAGATTGCTGCATCTTCTAGAGTAGCCGCTAATTTGGGGGAAGCTAACTTGAGCTAACAGAGACCTGGGTTTTGGATGTGCTGAGCACCCACTGCTCCTGCTGATGTCAAGTGAAATGTCACAATTTTAGCACGTTGCAAAAGCTTCATTAAAAAATAATTCACTGTCATCTCATTTCCTGGCACCAGTGCATTCTCAAATGGGCTTTATTTCGAAGCCTTTGTGCAGACGGGGCTAGCTAATCGATAAGGCACAGGCAAGAGAAACAGCTTGTCCCTAAATGACATCCATCCAAAGGCTCTTGGCGCGCACACACAGGCAAGGTGACAGGAGGGATGCTTTGGTGCAGAGGTGACCTCCTGTTCTTGACTCTTGTTCACACCCTCATGCGCTGCTGTGCGGAATCCTGGAGTGTAAACAGGTATAAACCCCCCAAATTTCTCCCTCAGCTAATTTCAAAGTCCATTTACCCAACTGGATACACAAGGATTATGAAGTGCATTGCAGGGCATGTTTGATTAGTTTAGTCCTTACACAGTTCAGTGCAACTGTCAGAATAAATGACTTCTTTAGGGGAGAGAGGGAACGCTGCATATTTGGTTACTCAACTCAATATTACAGCGGTTTCCAAAGATTAAATATGCACTTCACAAAACAGCAAACCAGGAAAGGCTTTTTAATGTTAACAATTCAGTTGCAAAGAATAAAACTCTGAATAAAAAAAACCTGCTTCTGTTCTTCAGCACAGTCTAATCCTAGAAACCTGAGTTCACATGAAATCTGTCTCACCTATGGCTCCTATTGTTGAATTGCTGTTATTACACAGCTTAGTGCTGAAAATAATTGCAAATATTATTGCAAGTGGCACGGACGCTGCAAGCAGAAGTGCTGAGTTTTCACTGATTTGAGCTTTCTTGCCAAATGTTTAATATTGCTGCCGCACCTAAAATGAACAGCCAAGTTGTACTGCACTTGGTGAAAGCTGTAGCTCTTAATAGCAGGTGAAAATTCCATTCCTGGGGAGATTTCTTCTCCCCTTTTGTTATTAAAACCTGGGTTTATGGGTTGGGAGGCACCGCTAGGCAGAAATGGCTGTGGATAGAGTGTCATTCTTGGCAGGGGGTGAGGGCTTTTCAAAGGGAATGACATTTGCCTAATAACAGGATATAAAAAGGCAGGCAGAAGATCCTGTTCCCTGGTCTGCTGAATGACTTTTTTACTGGACCTTGGGCAATTATTTGGTTGGGACACATTTTTAAGGAAATCAAGTGTCTAAAGATGTACAGAGCAGGTACTGAAGTCCACAAGAGCATTTAGACATCTGACGCCTGTTAGTTTTTATTTCAATCCCTGTGGGTTTTTTTAAGAAATCATCGGGGTTTCAGTATCTTGTGTCGTGCCTGTATCTTTCAACAGTCTAAACAGTTTTTCAAAGCTCTGAATTTTCCAAAGGTTGCATATCTCTCACATTCAAAACTTGATTTTTCAGTGACTAGGGAATGTGTTGAGAGCAAAATGCTTTGAAATACTAGGGTTGTGGCTGTGGAGCACTTTTAAATCTGGCCTCAGAAGTCTGATTTTCAAGGGAGTTAAGTGTCTACAATTTTGACATCTAATAAGACTGTGAATGCTCAGCACTTTTGAAAACCAGTCCCTTAAAAGCCTTATGCCTTGGCTCCTTCCTCTGTGTGACAAGGAAACAGTTGGCCACCTCAGGACTGTGTTTTGAAGTCTGTGCCAGGTATCTTTGCTTACAAAACACTGTTTTAAGGTTCCTTGCAACGAAGCTTTTCTACCTGCTCATCAGGAAGGGACGGACAGGACAAGTGGGCAGAGTATGCAGCAGCTGGGGTTGCACAGTGACCCCGAGGCCATCAGCTTTGGCCATCGGCGGGGACCCCGTTCCATTTGCACGGGCAGCTTAGTTCAGAGGATCAATAAAGTGCCTTTAGTGTTTAAAGCTGACTGTCCAAATAAAATCTCTGTGTAGCATTGTTTGCTGTTTCTGCTGTGGATGGGTGAGAAGGGCAGGATGGGGGCTGGAAAGGCCAGACCTGCAGTAAATTGGTATTTACGCTTCCCGAGGATTTTTAAAGAAATGCACTCCCTGCCTTGGTTCTGACTGCAGATACAGCGCGAGACATGTGGATCAGGGCTGTCTTGTTCTACCTGCTCCTGGTGCCGCTGTGCTGCTCCCACCTAGTGCACTGGACGTACCAAGGTAACGAACAACGCGGCTGTTCTGGGGTTCCTACTCCTTCCTAAAGTCACTCCCAGCCTTTTTTGTGCTGCAGAAGCAACGCTCAGCTTGACTCTCTTTCCGTTCGTGCAAGAGCTCCACAGAGCAGCTAATTTATTCCGCTTTATTGATGCCTGTGTGTCTTGAAAGCGATTCTCTTCAATGTCACCCCTTTTTTGCTCCTTTGTGTGGTTAGGACGCATTGTCAGAGTTGGCAGACCAATGAGCTTCAAACAATGGGGGAATCTTTACAATGTGTTAGAATAAAAGCTGCCCTTTGGATGATCCTGGAAGGAAAAGCTTTAAATACTGCCTGCTTGTTATTTTATTGTCGTATCCCATGCAGTACAGCTCACTAAGAAGTGCTTATTTATGTATTTATGTATTTTGTGAAATTGTATCTTGATTTTCATTTGTTTCAGGGGGTTGTTTGCAGAGCTCATTGAAGGAAATGGTAGTCCTTTTATGATCTTCAGTGGGCTGGGAATCAAGCTAAAACAAAGGATATTGTTGAATAGATGCAATATTGCAATTAGGACACTAAGCTGTTTGCAGAAATTCTCTCTGGATTTTCATTTGGACAGGCTGTCTGCATCTCCTAAGCCTCCCATATATAATCCATGTCAGCAAACAAACACCTGCAAACTGACATCGCTTAAATGAAATAAAAATAAAAGAATTAGCAAATAATAACAAATCCTCAGGTGTGGCTGTAATTATAATAATTTTAAAATTGGGAAGATGATGAGGTAGCTATGAAACGTTTTATTTTTGCAACAATCACCTCTCCTTCCAAACCATCTCTGCAGGATTTGAAGTCAGTGAGTTCAACAATCACACGAAAATTATTCCTTAGCTCTAGCTCTGTTTGTCTCAGACAGACCTGAGTGACATTGATCAATATATTGCAGTTCTGGGATGAAGAAGAAAAGGTTTCCTTACTGATCGTCAGTCACAGCCATGACAGAGATGGCATCAAAATGTCTACTTACCCTTAAAGTCCTAAATATAGCACTGTGGAGAGGGCAAAGAGTCTTGTAGCATTCAAGCATTTGTTAAGCGTTTCAGCAGCACCCAGACCTCTGCAGGAAAGATTCAAATTAGGGCTAAGAGGCTTAAAGCCACTGGAAAAAGGACGGCACCCAGCACGCCAGGTCTCCCACGCATCTGCTTCCTCCATAGGTGACCACAGGAGGTTTTTTCACACTATATACTTGCAGAGATGATGAGCACGTGCAGGTGGAACTAGGGCCCTTAGTTCTTAGTCCCATGTCAAAGGTTGGTGTCTGAGCTAGTGACACTGAGCAGAAAAAGGAGCTGGTATTAACCCTTAGCATGACCTCTAGGGGCTATTGGGCCTGGGGGCTGAAGGGGCAGCAAGAGCTCAGAGCAATCAACTGAGTCCTGAAATTGGGATGCCCGGGTCCTATTCCACACCAGGATCTGTCTCACAAAAGCAATGAATCACTTTCTCATTATTTGTTGTGTGCAAAAAGGAGGTGCCAAGAAGAGGCAAAGCACTGCGCTCAGGAGAGGGGTGGGTTTTGTTAATAAAAACACCCTCAGGACAGCAAAGCCAACCCAGACCACTCCTATCCCAGAAAACATACAAAAGGTTCCATTTATTCAAACCATTTCACTCCTATTCTTCTTTTGTTAACTCTCTCCCTAGTTAAAAATAGCAAATTTGCTGCCAGTTCCTGATCCTAAAGAGACTTCCCACCTATTGCCCTGGTCCTATTCACTCACACATTGGCTGACAACCTGGTTCCACACCTTTGGCAGCAGAGACCCATTTAAATCCCCGTTTCTATATAAACACTGCTTCTCCTTTGGTGGAGGTTCGGTCCCCAGCAATCAGTAAGCTATTACTGCAATGCAGGTTTCCTATTTTGCAGCACAATGGTCCTGCAGCCAGAATAATGTATATTTTCACTCTGGGCAAGGCAGAACAACCTTTTATTTCTGCAGTTCCTGGTGTTATAACAACCAGATTGACATGCCCTGCTGGCAAATGAGGAGAGTTTTCTGACTCCTGAGCTACCACGGTTCTCTGCATGTCCTAATAACCTGGTTTGCTTCTCCTCCACACAGAAGGAGAGCTGGATGAAGAGCACTGGGGAAAGCACTTTGCAGACTGTGCTGGCAAGCGCCAATCTCCAATTGACATCCAGAGGAAAAAAGCGAGGTACAACCCCCAGTTGCTGCAGCTGGAGCTGAATGGTTACGATGGGCCTTTGCAGGGGGATTTCACAATGACCAACAACGGTCACTCTGGTAAGGCTGGGGGGATCCTTCTCGTTACCTACCTAAAAAGAGGAGCTGGTCAAGAAGTCGGTGCTGACAAAAGAGCAGCCTGAAACAGAAATCAGGGCATAGAGCTCAAGGAGTTTGGTCCTGCAGCAGCTCTAGCTGCCAGTCACCTTACTTGGCTTTGCCATCTCACTTCATTCTGCACTCTTATTTTTGCTGTTTTCCCCAATCACACAGGAAAAGTCCTCCAGAGACACATATATAAGCCAGAGAAATAAAAAGAAGTTAATGTTTCTGCAAGATATTTGCTGTCAGACATGAAAAAGGGATAAAAGGCAGCTTGAAGAATATAGATTGACCCTTTCTTTCTGTGTGCTACAAGACTGCAGGGCTATAGTAACGGGTAGTATTCGGGGCACAGTGACTCCTCTCTGCCCTCAGAAAATGCATCTTTTGCCCCCGTGCAATGAAGTGATCGGAATGGAGAACCACAGTCCAGTAGCAAGTTTGCATCCGAGGTTCAGTTAGATGTAGGGCACACGAGGTACAATACAGAGGAGAATCCCTCCCTTGCACGCAGAGGATTGGCATTTCAGGTCTCGGGAAGGGAAGCTGAAGCACAGCACGGGTTAAAAGCCTGTAGGTTGGCCACACCGTCTAAGAGGTCATGGATTCCCCGCTGCAGTCTGTAATTCATTGTCTAAATAATTCATCAGCTGGTACTGTTGGGATAACGCTTTTGGACTACAGATGAGCAATGAGAGAATTTGCTAATAGCTGCAGCAGGGAGGGAAAGAGTATTTTTGGGAAGGTGTTTGGAACGTAAAGCCAGTAGCTCTTTAATCCTGTACGACAGTCTTTTCTTACTCTTTGTAACAGAGAGAGAGAGAGAGAGAGACAGACAGAAATACAGTGTGAGAGCAAGGAAATGAAGTGATGAGACATATCGCCTTCAGAGAAAGACTGTTGTGATTGTGTTTCTAAAAAATCGTAACTCCTGTTTGTCGCCCACACAAGCTCAACGGTGTTAGAAGCGCTCATGTCAGCATTGCTTCCCTGACTGCCTACAGATTAATTCCTGCAGGTTTAGCTCTCAGATCTGACTGCACATGTATATTTTCTGATTCTTTTGTTAACAGCAAAACGACAACTTTCTGATGCACGGCCTTTTAGTAAAGCATAAAGGCAAATAACTGTCCTTATTCACCGCTCCTGTGAAGGCAGGCTACGTTTTCCTGCTGGCTTCAGTGAGAAGAGACAGGGTAGCAATATCTCTCAAGGAAAATATTCCACTGGGCCACATCAGAAAACACTCAGCAGATCTGAAAGGGACCAGAGAGAGATTTATCAGCAGGACTCTCCTTACAGGCTCCTGGGAGCTGAAGACCAAGTGTTTCACCTAAGAAACCAGCTACACTTTCTCTCTAGTTGTATAATTGCCAGGCCACATGCCACCTGATAATGCCTATTTGCAGTAGTGCAGAGTTATCACACAGATAACCATAGGTTAATGAAGTCTTTTGTATTTGGCATTTGGACTACTTTTTTTTTTAAAAAAAAAAAAAAATAAAAACAAACCAGGTTTGGTCCTCTAAGCAGGTAGCAATGACACACACAGCTCTGGGAGATTAAAATGTCATCTGTGCAGGATGTGTACAACTTCCTCCAGTAGCAGATTTGTCTTAGAACTGGGACCTCAAGTGTGGCTTTCATTAACTCAACTGCCTCGGAGGCCAGAGTCAGGAAAATAGGCTGGCTGCGTGTGCTGTAATCCATAAGGCAGTAATGGACAAGAGTCCGAATTACAGAGCAGAAATGCTAGAGAAAGGCTCTCAGATTCAAACTGCATAGTCCCAGCTGATTTTCCCCTGCCTGGCAAAACTAGAGCTAAGGAGTAAGGCAGTTCCAGCTCAGAGCAGTCATACCTTACACACACACACACGTTACACAGATGAAAAGTAGAAGCAAACTGGGCTGTTACCTACCTTCATGCTTTCAGCAAAGTATTTGCCTAAAACATCTTACAGACCTAAGCTTCCCATAAACTAGTAACACAATTCTCTGGCTGTGTTTGGCAGAAAGTAGACACTATAGTGAGGGCCTTGAGGTAAATAACTGTAATTGTAGAACACAGGCAGCAGGGATCTTAAGTAAAAAGGTAGATTCCCCCCCCCCCCCCCCCCCATAGATTCTTTGGGATATTACAAAGAAACATGTTTTCATCTTGTCTGTTTGTAAACAGTTTACAAACAGAAGAAACTTCTCACAAACCCAAACTACGACTATCAAATCATACACTGTTCTATGTTTTGCAAGGATAGTTGCTATTTTCTATAGCACGCTCTGGGCTTTCATTAGGATGAGCCCATTCTCCACTTTCAATCCTAGGTTTGGCATATTTATTAACATAATATATTATTTGTGGCAGTACATTAGCAGGAAGACAAATGTTCTGTAGTCTTTCTGTGAATACTCCTCAGCAAGGAGAGGCAAAGAGATTTATCTCTACAAATCCTTCGAGCATTAACACAGCCTTTTCAAACTTACAGGGCTCTGGCCCCTTATGTCTGTTCCTGGAAGATGCAGAGTCCAGAATATTGGAAATTATGATGACAAGTTAGATAAGGCCACTCACTTTGTTGATTTCTATCTCCCTTTTCTTCCTTGGAAATAAAGTAGTTAGCAAATCTGTGCGGAGCCTTGCAAGATGTGCCGTACCGTGCGCGAGAGCAGCATTAAAGCACTTTTATTACTGCCTGAGGAAAAACCCAGAGCTGCTCAGACGGAAAAGAAGTCTGCAGACACAGCTAGTGCCCAGGCATCTTTGTGCCTGGTTTGGTCTTTGTGGTGCACAAGCCTGAGGTCAGGAAGGATTTTAAGCACACCTAGCTTTGAGCTTCAGTGGTTTTCCTTGCATACCAGCGTTCGCTTTCTGAACATGACTGTGCCAGCTTAGTTCAGAGAGGCTGGTATGGGCAGAAAGCACTAGGTGCTGTAAGCCTAGCTACAAGAATGGGCATGATCACACCCGTTGCTGTCTCCTATTCTGTTTTCCAGTTCAGATTGATTTGCCACCCACCATGCACATCTCCAGAGGGCTCCCAGGCCTCTACACAGCTGTACAGATGCATCTGCACTGGGGTGGCCTGGACCTGGAGACCAGCGGCTCTGAACACACCATAGATGGGATGAGATACTTTGCAGAGGTACTTGTGAATGAAGAGGGCTGGAGGGAGGGGGTGTTGCAAGTCTGGCAATTGGGAAAGGGGAAGCCTCAGCCCACAAAGCCTGCTGGAAGCAAGGCAGAGGCAAGCGGGAGAAACAGGGCTCCCCTAAGTGCAGCTGGTTGGTGCAATGCAAGGGCTAAGCCTGATGGTGCTGGCACAGAAGACTAAGAAAAGCTGTTGCAATAGCACTAATACCTTCCAAAGATGGAGTTTTTCCTCCACATTTATCACAAACCTATTAAATTAAAGGTCTGTGCTGTGCTGTGAGGCACAGGCAGCAGGAGGTGGGATGGTGACTCTCTCTTCAGTCTGTATTTGATCCTTTAAAGCACTGGGGAAGCCATTTATCACCTCTCCCTAAATGATCTTGTCTCTCTCCTGGCAGCTGCACATTGTCCATTACAACTCAGCTGACTACTCAAGCTTTGAAGAAGCCAAAGACAAACCCAATGGATTGGCTGTGCTTGCCTTCCTGTACACGGTAGGTTTGATGCAGAGGCGGCTGAGTAAGGCCACTCTCCGATCGCTCTTTATACTATAATCGCAGTCTTGAGCAGGTCCAGACACAAGCAGCCCGTGCTAGGTTTGCACATCTGTCCCAAGAGATGACATCTGCCACCAGGTTGAGGAAGCTGTGCTGTAGCAGGGCAGTTCTTCCCTTACACCCTCTGGGGCTCACACAATACCCACCAATACAACCTGGGAGCCCCAAAGAAATTTGCCCCATAAGAAGTACAGATGGATTCTCAGCTGCAGCAGCTGGGTTTTCCCTGCTGTAGCTCAAGATTTTGCTCTGTTTTGCAAATGGGAACACTTGGTTTTGTGTGGGTTTAGAAATGGTGAAAAAGGATCCTTACAGTTCACTATTCTACCCCACATCTATGTATACACACCTTATCATGCCTAGGATTGTCCAGCCTATCAAGAGGTCTGCAATAGTATTTGTTCTCTTTGTCTCGCAATTCTTCAACCAGTCCCCCAAGCTGATTAGTCCTATAGAAGGACAGGCAGGTCACTAACATTTTGCTCAAGTTTCTGTGCTGTGTTTAGGATGGGCACTTCGAGAATACCTACTACAGTGAATTCATTTCCAAACTGGCAAAAATCAGGTTTGCAGGTAAGAACTGGGGCTGCCTTTCGCCACCCTTGATATTCTTGAAGGCTGTATGTATGTGCTGGGTCTGGGGACAGACATTTTGCTGCTGCTTTGCTTGCAGTTATGTGGCCAAGCATCCTCAGCCGTGCACAACTTCACACCATCCCTGTCCACGCATCTCAAACAGTGGCCTACACAGCAGGGTGGGGTAGAAGATGCTCAAGGCAGCAATAAACTTACTTCTGGTAGCTCTATGCAATGCACTGCAGCACCATCAACTAACAGCACCATCAAATAACAGCTTCTACAATCCTGCAGTCTGTACACCCAGACAGCCAGTGCTCTGCTGCACTAACACACGCCGCTTCCCAGGAGGACTAGGAGCTACTGGCAGAGCACTGGGGTGCAGTTGCCCACCACATCCAGGGCCCCAGGTATCTCCGAACGACAAACTGTAGATCCACAGAAAGGACCATTCATTTCCCTCCATCTTCAGCCAGTTCTGCCACAGGTCTCATATACCAGTGCTCTGGGCAAAGTGATTTGCCAACCCCAACTCTACCACCACTCTCACCTCTCTTGGTTCCCCATTAATTGTTAATATTGCTTCTCTGTTTACTTTTGAGGGCAATCAACAAAGCTCATTTCTCTGGATGTCCAAGCCATGCTGCCAGAAAACCTCTCGCACTTCTACAGGTACCAGGGCTCACTAACCACCCCACCTTGCTCCGAGAGTGTGATCTGGACCATCTTTCATTCTCCAGTTGTCCTGTCACACATACAGGTAAGTGATAACTGTTTACCAGACAGACAAGCTTCTCTTTTCTCCATGTTTCACCTTTCCACACGTTTCCTTTTCTGTCCTCCAATGATTTTGGGAACGGCCTGACAGGAGCTCATAGGGCATTTCTCACACAGGGCTTTTGGGATAGACTCCAAAGCAACTGGAATTACAGGTGGCTCTAACAGACACTGTGGTGCTACATCGCAGCAAGGGTCAGTTCCTGTATAGCAGCAGTTTACCTGAGCTATGCTGAGCAGTAAAGCAGCTCTCTGCTCAGTTAAGCTCCCCCATACTGAATCACTATAAAAAGGATGAAACCAGTCAATCAATAAGGTGAAAAACTACTCCGAGTCCAAAACACACACCCCCCCTCCAAGAGCCATTCATAACATTAAAATAATTACAGAATAATTGGCATATTTTTAGAGGAGTATTTCAGGGTTTTTTTCTTGTCCACACTTAGATTGTGCAGCTAGACTGGATCCTTTCAGGAGTGGCCTGCTGTGAGCTTTGGCTGTGTGACAGGAGACAGTTTGTCCAGCTCCTGCAGAAGCATTACAGAGGACCTTGTTGAGTGCACAGGAGCACTGGGCAGTAACCCCACTCGTCCCAGCAGCTGAATACCTCCACATGGCAGGATCCCCTTCTCTTCTCTCTGTCTGCCTTGTCAGGACAGAGGCTTTAGCAGCGGGGGAAAAAAAATAGTAACACAAGTAGAATAAGCTTACTGTTGAGTCTTGCAGGGTGGTTCATCTTCCTTAATGAAAACGACGATTTAGAAACATTTTCTTCTAGGAGAAGAATAAGATTAAGTGGTGACTACTGTAGTGGAGGATCACAGCGTGTTCTCATTTGAAAAAGAAATGCTCTTTTTGGCAGGGGAAGGCTAGTAGGCACTTGTAAGAGCAGTATGCTACAGAATAGCAGCAAAATCTCCATCCATGCATACCATCAGGCAGGTGTGAAAAGCTTCCTTCAGGCAAAATACCTTTATCATGAATTAGCTGAAAAGAGCCCTCATGCTGAGCATTAGCAAGGGAAAGGAACAGAACAAGAGACCCTGTGGGTTCCTCTATAGCAAATCTGCTAGGTTTCATCCTGAGCTGCAGGATCACTGCACTTCTGGGCAAAACTGTTGTTCCCGTTGCCCTCCACAATAAGCCTGCATTGCTCACAGATCAGCCTCCTGGAGAACACCTTGCTGGACTGGCAGAACAAGACGCTGCGCAACGACTACCGGCACGCTCAGCCCCTCAACGGGCGGGTGGTGGAGTCGTCCTTCAGAGCCCAGCTCACCCAAGGTAAAGGGAGACACCAGGCAGGACTCAGGCATGGGCAAGAGACCTACGTGGAAGGAGTTGAGTTGCAAATCACTTAAGCTGGGCATGCTGGAGATCCCCTTTCCCAGGAGTAGCAGTGGAGGTGGCCCATGTGCCTCTCTGCCCCCCTGCCAACACACCTTGCTTCCAGAGGTGGCTGTAGGTTGTGTGCCAGCCCTTTGTCTTGACTGCAGTGGTGTCACACGTGTCCCAAGATAAGTGGTGCTACATGCCACTACAAGGTTCTGGTGTATCTGTGTCCATATGGGTGAGGGACACCAACCACTGTAGAAACAGCTCTGGTGTGGCTGATTAGCCAGGCACCATATGGAGGCAAGATGCTGCATTTTAAAACAAAGGCTTATCCCCAAACCTTCTACAAACTAGAAAGCAGAAAACCTACCCTGTGCAGGTCCTGGCTTTCTGTAAATTCAGCTGTCTGGTTGCTCTAGAACAATGCCAGCCAGAAGAATTCAGCCTCAGACTGGAGCAAATCCAGATGCAGCTCCAAGACATGAAGAGAGAGTTCCTGAATGGAGCGAGCCACATAGGTAAGAAACACACATCTCATTCCTGAGTCCAGCTTACCTTGCAAGGATGAAGAGACGATGCCCTGTGGTCCTTGATGACCTAAATCACTACCAGGTTTGGTACCGATCTGTGCAGGTAGAATTTTGTCCTGTATCTAAGCCCACTGGTGGAAATTCTTCACCTACAGCATCATTAAGGCTAACCCTAATCTAGCTACTCTCACAGCAACTGCAGCTTTCTCCTGCAACATGTAAGCACACTTTTGCAAACAGGGATTTAAGCTCACAGTTCCCCTAGAATAAATAATAATCATCATCATCATCTCTATTTTACACAAGATGCGAAAACAGGAAGTGGGGGGGAAGTGATTTTCCCAAACACTTGGGAAAATGGGTGAGGGAGTTAAGCTTTTCATCATTTCAAGCCCCTTCCCTGTTTGTATGACATGTGCCACTAACTGTGGCTCAACAGCTAAGACGGTCACAGCCCTGCCAGTTCCATGCGTGTATTCTTCAGGGTTTGGGCTGATTTATAAGCACTGCAGGAAATGTAACAGCTGGCTTTTTGGTTATTTCAGGTATTAAATCCAGCACTTTTCCAGCTTTCTACTTCCCTGTGGAAAACATTGAGAGTTTTGTGAATGTTCATCCCCTGCATGATATGTCTCTCCAAGCCTTCACCTTATGTTTCTGGACAAAAGCCCAGCCTGCTGGCAGTCAGACTGTTCTTTCCTACTCCACGCAGGAGAGGGATAATGAGCTAGTGATGACCGTGGGCACAGATGTGGGATTGTGGATAGGAGGCCATTTCATCAGCTTCCCCCTGTACTACAAGGCACAAGACTGGCTGCACTACTGCATGGCATGGGCCTCCCAGTCTGGAATGGCAAGTTTATGGCTCAATGGAGCAGCTGGTAAAGCAAAGAGTATCCAGAAGGGGTACGTGAGCCAGGCTGGAGGGACACTTGTCCTTGGGAAAGCTAGAGACACTCTTCTTGGGACGTTCTCCAATGGTTTTGCAGGGTGGATGACTCATGTGAACCTGTGGAGCCAAGTTCTCAGTCCTGCAGATGTTCGGGCACTTGCACTGTGCAAACCAGGGCAACTGAAGGGAGATATCATAGCATGGGGAGAAACCTCCATGACCCTCTTGGGGGGAGTGGTTCTGGAGTCTGACACCAGCTGTCAGTGATCTCAACTTTGGTTTTTTAAGGCAGGAAGAATCCAAACTGTTTTCTGGGGAAAAACTTTACATTATTTGCTTGTTTCTCCTTCTGCTTTGCATCGGCTCACTATGCACCTGCTAGTGTTGTAGGTTGTTTTTCCAAGAGAGCAGAGCCTCCATCAGTGGGAAAGAGGCAAAGAATGGAGCAGAACTTGGCACAGTCCAACACCTTGCATTGTCACATCCCTCCCAGGAGTCTGGATTAGATCCCCATACATAGATCTTCCTACATGCCAAAAAGCTGCTCTCTTTGGTCAAAGGAGCCACTTTCTCAAATAAAATGTCTCACATCCGTCACCCAGTCTCAGTTTCTCACCATCATCCCTGCATGTGTCCTTCCTTCCCATTTCTCACCAGCAGATCACCACCCCTTCCCCCCTTCCCTGCAGACATATCACATAAGAAAGGGCATGGAAAGTCCTTGCAGGACAGAGCGCAGCTCCCATGCAATCATTGTGCTTTGATCAGTGCCATGCCTTCTTTTCTGCAAATGGATGGAGAGACAGGGCATGGAAACAGCTTCTTTTTCAACATGTATACATCACAAGGTTGAGGGCAGGTACAAAACTAATTTTCTAAGGTTCAAGTAAATCATGTGAAGAACTATCTCCATCAACACCACACACCAGGCTGTTCGACAATTCTGCTTTTTTTCAAAACAGAGGACAGCAGCCCTGCATAACAATTAATTAAATTGCATTTCCCCGTGTTAAATTATGCCATAAGTAACCCTGAAACCCCTTAAACTAATAAATACTTTAAGAAATTCTTCATTTTTATCAGTGTGTACTCCTCTAAGAGTCAGCACTGGTCCTTAGACTCAGAGCTTTTCCAAACCAAGTCAGCCTTCAGGTGGAATGGTGCCCTCAGGGGATACAAGCAGAAACAAGTAGAATGACCAAGCTCTAAACCATTTGAAGACTCTTCCAAGCGATTTCAAGTACTTGAGAGCTGAGTTATTTCAAAAACTAAATTTAAGCAACTCAATGTGAAAAGCTAAAGACAAGTTTGGACATGTTTGCAAACACAGGCTCTGACCTGTGGCCCACTGCACAGGAATCAACCTGAATTTGACTCCTGCAATGCAGCAGGGAGGTTCTTACCCTCAATTCACATAATTACCCAGTTTATGAATGTTAATTAATCTTTTAAAGTTTGGGGACGTTGTAAACAGAAGTGTCTAATTTGACATGAAAAAGATTCATTTGAGGTTTCATGTTTTTCAAAGGCACAGGCTTTCTTTGTTTGGATTTGAACAAAATCCACATTCAATCAAGAACCATCAGAAGTTTCAGTTCAATACCATCTATCTCTGGGGGATAAATGAGCTTCAACTGGCTCACGCATACAAAGCAGGGATATGGGGGCTATTACAGAATTAAGAGAGGGCCTGGTGCTCTTTGGAACTGAAGTGTAAACACTAGGAAGTGAAATGAGCTAAATAGCTCAAAGACTAGAGTGCCACTGGAACCAATGGGTATAAATCGGTTGTGAATAAGCATCAGCCAGATGGATGATTCCTAACCTCAAGGATAAGGCTTTGGAATGACTCATCAGAACAGCTGAGGACTAGGTTTGATTTGAAGGAGAGAGTTGGGTAAACAGGATGGAGGTGAAATTAGTGATATGTATCTCCAGTTTAGCAATCCTTTGAAGCACCAAAGGAAGAACAAGAGTTGATAGGATCAACACTGTTATCAGCCCATCTATCAAAGCACCTCAGAACAACTGATGCTCTCTCCACCCCAGAGAACCAAAGGCCTGGCATCATCCATGCTGGACCCTCAAATACATGAACGACAGTTCCTCAGAGGAATATAGTTCACTCCTTGCACACCACTGACCAAAACCCAGCCCAAGTGCTGGCTTGTGTCACCTGAAATGTGTCAGTCAGGACATCACGGATATACATCTCCTTATGACACAGGTTACTTGATCACAGGAACTGAGATGGCTGAGGACATTGCCCTTTTCTTGTGACAGATACCATGAATGGGTCATTTGCCTCGGCAGTGGCTGTGCCATGAAGCCTTCCTGCTAATCACTCACAATGAGAACACTCTCAAGACACATGGCTTATTAGGAAACTCCTGCTGTGAGGATTTTGCAGAAGGTCTGAATGAAGATCAGTATCAAATGATGAACCAATGTATTTGTTCTCTAGCTGAACAGATCCTGAGAAATGTCTGGGCCAGGCCAAACACTGGGCCTGGTCACAGCTTACTGCTGGAGATTTCTTTCTTCTCTGCCTGCCCACCTGGGACAGTTTGGAAATCCTTAAGCTCTTCTTTGTCTTCCTGAATCTCCACCTTGTTCCTCTTGGCCATGATCCTATTGATCTCCATGAAGGTTTTGTTCTTCGTCTCAGGAACAACAAAGAAGATGTAAACTATAGTGGCGAGGCAGATGGCACAGAAGATGAGGAAGCTGTAGGGTCCCAGTCCAGCCTATGGCAATGAAAGAAGACAGAGCAGGGATCAGGGGAGTACTCCAGTTGTGTACATTACATGATTTGGACATGCTGAACCCCACAATACCTATGAAAACAGCAGCTGCAGTGATGTGCACATATTTTAACTTGAACAACTAGAAGTTAGGGGTGGTTCTAGATTCTGTCTTCTCATACTATGACCATGGATTTATGGGAAACCACCATGGATTTAGTGGAAAAGGAGGGTGAGGGTCTGTTACAAAACCTAAAATCACCAGCTCCCCTTGCAAAGGCTAAAATCAGCAATTCCAGCAATTTATGGGTCACTACTGCTGTGGATCAGTTTGAACTGGTGACCTAGAGATCAAAAGCTAAAATTGGCTCCCTGAGGCACCACTACCTCATCCCCCCATGGAAGATGGGGAATTTGCAATCTCCTCCGTGCTCCTGAATTCAGGATCAGACATTCACCTGGAAAAATAACTGCTTCCTTTTAAAGCATGTGCAACAGACAGATGTGATTAAAAAGTGCTGATTAACATCAGTTTCTCGCCCTTACCATATAATCCTTCCTGCAGGTACTGGGAACCAGTGTGGGCATTTACAGCTCTCAGAATTAAAGAGGCTCTCTAAGAACACAGAGGTGAAGATACTAATTTTAAGCTGAAGTTTTGCCCTGTCACATGATTGCATCTTACCTCCATGTAGAGGAACACAAGCCCCACGGTGAAGTTGCATAGCCAGTGCACAGACCCACCCACCATGAACGCTGCAGGCCGGGATGACTGCAGGAACATCTCCGTGATCATCACAAAGGGAATTGGACCTGGAAGGTAGTTGCATATTTGGAAATTCCAAATTCTTCCACTCTGAATTTCTAGACTACACTGTTCATTTCAGTGGCAGGCAATGGTTTCTAAACTACTGGTGTTTAGAAACACCCAATAAATCAAATAAGGGATTAAAAAAACCAAAAACAGGGCAACTAAATTACTTTCCTAAGTCACGCACAGCAATCAGCCTCCTCTTGCCTATGGTTGCACCTTAACCACAAACCCATCTCCAGCACAAATTGTAAAATAACATCAATAAACATGAACTGTCTCTCCAGAGAGCACCCTATGAGCAGCAACTAAGCAAGTCTTTGCTTCTTAAAAAAAAAAAGAAAAACAAAGAAACAGCCCAACACATGCAGGTGTTGGAAAAATGACCCATGGAACAAGCCCTAGGGCCCATGCCCTGCACTGCTGCCAGTGGCATGGTTAAGCACATACAGACCATGTTCTCATTAACGGGGTCAGGCCACAGGTCCAGCTAACCTGGTGTTCTCCCTCCCCGCCCCTGGCGTTTGAATCTGCCTGGTGGCCTAAATGGAAAAGGAAAGGTTGTACGTAATTCCATCTGCCAGGGAAACGTCTTCAGGAGTTTCAAAACCACATTGCTGTGCCCAGCGAGGGTCTGGCAGGACTTTCCAGCTAAACAGACAACTCTACCATGCTGAGAAGCTGGGTCGGGACAAAGCCTTTCCAACAGCCACGTCTATCTGCACATCTCCTTTCCGCAAAGCAATCTGCAGGGCCACACGTGCAATTTGAGTTGCTTCTAATTTGACTTGTTGCCTACAGAGGCAAGCAAGCAACACCTCTGCCCCGTTGGTAGGGCTCACTGTCTCAGTTTTGCTCCAGATCTTACCGGGGGAATCTCAGGCACAAGCACAATTGTGCATTCGCTTTTCTCTTGAAAGCCAGACGCTGCCTTGCCTCACGGACACAGCCAGGCAGTTGTTGGAACATAAATAACCCTGGATGACAGTCAGCAAGGTGCATGGCCACGCAGAGAAAGTATTTGATCTCATTGGACTAGCGCCACAAAGCTTTTGATTTGACATTTAATCTTTACCCAACTTGTGGAGGAGACTGGACTAGACCGTGCTTACTTACTGGCTCCAATAGCATGTCCAATGATGTAAACAATGACGCACACTATGCTGAGGTAAGACATCCATGAGACAGTGGTCTGCGAAGAATTTAATCACAGGTTAGATGCAGTTCCTATCTGAACATCACCAACACATTCAAGGCACTATTCATGTTAGGATTTGAAGGTATTCTAAAGCCAGTGTCACCCTCCACTGCCAGATACGTCCATCCTTAGCCACGAAAATCACAGCCTGGGCATGATCCTTGCTTCCAACAAATGGATGCAACAGGTATTACACACATGACGTACTGGAAGTAGTATTCAGACAAGCAGGACAAGTACAGAGACCTTTCGAACTGTCCACTTCCCCCCAGGGTGCAGAAGCCTGTACTGGTATTCGAAACACACCAACGACCTGTTCCCTGGAAAGTCCAGAAATGCCTGGGTGGCATCACCTGAGCCACTCAACTACACACCTGGAGGTTAAGGGCCAAAGTTAACACTGCGCAGGAGACACAGCACAATCCAAAGCCAGCAAGAAGGAGGATTCTCCTCCCCAGGGATTCCACAATGAAAACCTAAAAGAGACAGAAGAGGGTGAGAAACCAGACACCTGGGGCACAGCACTTCTTATCTGACCAAAATTAAGGCAGTCTTTGTCTTTTCAGAAATTCTTTCCACCATCTACTGGTGGATTGTGGGAATGAAGTCACCCAGGAACTGCAAAAAGCTGGGTGTGTCAGTAACACTGTGATAGCAGGCAGGCCATTCTTCAGTGCCCAGTCCCAGTGAGAACTCTGTGGAAGTCCTGCATGGTAACACTGGACAGTAAAAAAGGCACATCAGCCTGGAGGGCAGAGATGGAAAACTTCTGAGGCATATGAGAAATTGTCACGATTAATCACGTTGGTTAACATAGCTGCCTTCAACCAAGGGACACTGCAGGGCACCTATTGTGCAGAGCAGCTCACAGTATGTGTAAATGGCACAATTTAAACAATGATGGACAGGGGAGACTCGAAGAGCCCCAACAGAAACTTACAGCAGGCAAAGTCATGACGACATTGACGGCACCTATTGACACAGTGACATATTGAATATTGTTGCTGTCCACACCTGCTGACTCGAAGATTCTGTCTGCATAGGAAAAGATCTGCAGCAAAACAACAGCTGTGTTTATACGAAGGCAGAAGACAGAAATCCCATTTTGGCTGCTTTTACATCCTGGAACTGGTGCACAGAAGCCCAAAAACTGAATTATTTCATTTCTGAAGACATTGGTGTTTGGATCCAGGCACACACACACCTTACTCTAAAAACATCCAAACTATCCTTCACAGGACAGCTTGACTCTGTATCTAGTACACGTGTGCACTGGATTTGGTACTGGCCAGGGTCAACCCACCAGAACGTGACGCAGAAGCAGTGTCCCTGACGAAGGGGTACTTCTGTGTCCTAGGTTCTAGCTCCTGTGTCAGCACTGCCCCCCATCATGCACTCTGAAGTCCCATCCCTTTATTACTCACCCCACTGACATTTCCCACGTGCCTTCCCACTCACCCCATTAACCCCAGATAGCTGCTGGCCCATCATCATGACAACAATAGAGATGAGCTGCCATCGCAAGCCTCTGAAGGTGCACAAGCTGAGAACAGAGAAATGTCCTTCTTCCTTTTCTGTTCGGTCTTCTTGGCGCATTTCTTCTATCTCATCGTCCACGTCGTCCCAGCCTCTCAGCTTCTGCAGAGCTAGTCGGGAGAGAAAGGTGAGTTATGGACCCCAGAGAGCAGGTCTACACTGAGCTCTCCCACTTCAAATCAAGACAGAACAATATCTAAGCCATGGGCAGCAGGGATTCACATGCAGGCTAAGAAGCAATGTTGCAGGAATTCCATCCACCAGCAACGTGCCGATGAAGAATTTCACACTCGCTTGCTTCACTGTTGATTGCTGTCAGACATGTCCTACAGTCAGATCTATCCCATTCCACCTCCCTTTTCATTAAAGGATGATGCTGTACCTTGTCGTGCTTGCTCTTCATCGCCCTTTTGTATCAGCAGGTATCTGGGACTCTCAGGGACAAAGGGCAATATAAGGAGCTGAATTAGTGATGGGATCCCAGTGAGTCCCAGCAACACAGGCCAGCCTGCAATGAGTGAGACAAGATGACAGCTGTGAGAAATCTTGCCCCAGTGGAGCCTACAGGAAAGTCCCAAGCCAGGTCTTTACCTTTGGCGTTCCCAAGGATGCTGTTGAGACCAAGGATCTGAGCTACAAGGATCCCAAGCGTGATGAAGAGCTGCGGTACTACTCCAATAGCACCTCTCAGATTTTTGGGGGACGTTTCTCCAAGGAACATGGGAACCACATTGGAAGCCAGACCTAGTAGTTAGAGAACAATGTTAGACACACAGCTGCCTGATGTCAGCACACTCACCATTTTCAGCAAGATGTCTTTCCCCGCTGTGAGGCCAAAGTGATCCCTGCTGGACCAGAGGACATATGGAAACCTCACGCTCAAACGCTTCTCCTCCACTTGAAGATCTAATGTCATCTTCCGGCCACTGAATAAGCTGTGTACGTTTCCCTTACTGTTCAGGGGAATATGGGACAAAAACATGTGGCATCAGTTTGCTCAGTAGGTAGAGAGGTACAAAATTCATCACTGCATCTGGTGCCCTCAGAAAGGCCCAGGAATCCAGCTTTCTCCAGGACCCATCAGAGGAATAAGTTTGTCCCACTGCTCTTTGGAAGCAATGCTGTCCCTTCGCCAAGGCTGTCAATATTACACTCGTATATCTTAAACAGATAGAAATTGTCTTAGACAGAACTCACCACTGTGGCTAAGCTGCAGAGGCATTCCCATGCTGGAGATAATTCAAGGAAGCGGAATTGTTTCATCCATTTCAAATTAAATGTAGCAGGGAACCAAGTACAAATGCATGATGGCCTTGGGAGTGCAACCTGCTCACCTTCTGGTGCTTTGAGGGTCTAGCTTATTAACTGCTCAGCAGCAAAGCATTTCAGGAGTCCAAGACGGCTAGTAGTTGCCTGTCTTGCCTACAGAGCTAGCAGATTTTTGGGGGGCTCCCAGCGTTCATCTTCCTAGAAGTAGTTTTCTCCCAGCAGGGTCTGCCAAGTACTCTAACACAATACATGCAAAGAAAAAGCGTGTGCTACTTCAGGTTTGGAAACAAACTGAAAGTGTAAGGGAGGAGTTTCAACTTCCTCTAAACGAAGAAAAGAAATCAGTATCCCAATGAGCTGATGTGAGGGTGGAGAGGTGTGACTTCTTGCTGGCTTTTAAAAAATCCACTACTCCTTTATTTGCTCGGTAACATTTTACAAAGAGCTTTGCTGGTTTGAGATCTCTCACAGGTAGCACGCTGGAGTAGGTATTTCTACTCGAATAGGACACGAAGGACACAGGTTATTTTGAGGAATATTGCGTGGTTACCCACAGTGACCCCACATTGCTGCCAGCTCCCATGCTTACGCTGTAAATCTTGGCATGCAAAGCCCAAACTCCTGGAGTCAAATGACCACATGAGACTCTTATCTTACATTTCTAAAGTTCCTAGCCTGCTAGCCCAGGGGCTTGGAGTTACAAAAGTGATCCAGCTGTTACCTGAAAGCCAAAAGGCATGGAAAAAAATATTAAAGCAAACAAGAAACATTAGAAAACTAAACCCACAAGGTGTAGTGTATTAAGTTTGTGCTGTAACCAGCCGTTTGATTGCCCAGATGAAAACATGCTAGCAGTGCCTCCTGGACTACTGCATGCAACAGGGGCTGCCTAACTGTGCAGACCTGTGCTGACCCAGCCCTGCCACAGAGGAGCCTGTGTACAACAGGGCTGTGAACACTGCTACCAGCACCAGAGCCACCCTCCTGTGAGGAAGGGTGATGCTTGGGTCCTACCAGAGCCTGAAGCAGGCTGGCTTGGCTCAGCACCTTCCCTCCCCAGACGCTGTGTCCACAGTATGAGAGAGGTCAAGCTGTGAAAGGCAAGTCAGGACATCCAGTCCAGATTCCTTTGGCAGTTATAAATAACTGGAAAGGGCATCACACGTAACAGCTCCCTTAGTATTTATTCAAAGAACCAACACTAAAAGCAGCTGCCAGGCTTACAAAGTCAAAAGTCAAAATAAAACCACTGGACCAGATAAGTTTCCTGCCTTAGCTCACCAACGGCAATTGCTGATGGTACAGATGAAGTTGTTTTCCTATGTCAGCTTCTTGTTTTCCCATTTTATCTTCACAGGATATCCCACCTCACTAATAACCCGTGGAGCATGTCAGTCTTGCTAGCCCAAAGCCAATTAATGGAGCCTAAACGCTGTTAGGAGCCTGACCAGCCTGGCTCTGCACACACTCAGGACAGTACTGCATGGGGTACCCAGCCACTCTGGGCTTCTCTTTGTTCCACATTACTGTAGCTGTGACAGAGCCATTTATAGCAGCAATTCACACCCCCCCTTCTCCCTGGCTTCCCCCTATGTTTGCAGTAAATCCAGCATCTCCGAATCGTTTGCTCTCCCTTTTAAGATTTCTTTTCCCCTGCAGGAAGACCAGTCAGTTCCAGGACTGGATTATTGGATCTAGCATTGCCTCCAATGACTTTGACTTAGAAGGATTATTCTGTTTCTGACTATGTTAAAAAGCAAAAGGAAAAAAAAAAGCACGCCAGACGATCTGTTTCAAGATGTCTGGGAAAACAGATTATCACCATCAGGTTTCCTGGCTGTTGGAGCGCTGCAAAGTGCCTAGCAGATGCTTATTGCAGGGGATAGCTGCACCTACAGGCACACATCTCCTCTGTACATCTCAAATTCCAGTCTCACTGCCATTGCTTACTGGAGATCTTCAGTACTTCTGCAACATGCAGATAACAACTGTTACTCAGGCAAGTACAGCATTGTTATGCAGATGTATGGCTCAAATATGCTACCTGTGAAACCATCTGTTGTAAGGATAAAAAAACCCCTTTACATAGCCAAGAAAATATTCCTCGCTCTCCCTTTACCGTCCAACCTCTCACTTACCAGCATATATTCCCATGATAACACGTGAAAGGATGATTACTTCAAAGGTTTTTGCTAGCTTCGAGGTTCCCATAAGGATTGCAGCAGCAATGGAGAAAAGGTTATTTATCAGCAAAGTGCCCTTTCTGCAAAGGAATAGAGAGACAGATTCAGTTTATTATTTTTTAAGGCCCCAGATAGATTCCCTCTGCGTTAGGCTGTCCAAAACTCAAATCAATCACCATCCCAAAAACTAATCAAAAGGAAAATGGTGATTGTCCAATTTTTTCTTGCAGAGAATGAAGGCTTCAAGAAAGAACCGGTTTCTTAGGAAACCTGAACAGCAGAAGCTGGGCCTGATTGCCAATCCCAGCCCAGGACTTTCATCACAGCTCTCTACCCAGCTTAGTGCCCAGCATACAGCCTGCCCTTGACCCTACTGAAACCATATAAATTCTTCTACGCATGGAGACAACAAATATTTGTAGCTGAGTCCAACAACTACTCACCAGCCCATCTACCTTACGATCAAGGGATGTGTGACAGAGTCATGCTCCTGATGGGCTTGGCAAGCTGGAGTGACCGGTGAGGCAAGTCTTATCTGAACCCAGAAAACTGATAGTAAAGGATCTTAAACACCACTGTCACGTACCGGCCACAATTGTTGACCAGAGGCCACACCATGAGGGACCCAAAGAAGCCACCCAGAGGGTACATAGAGACTGTAAGAGACCAGAGCAGTGTCTGGAAGCCACTGTCCATAGGCACTCCAGTCCTGTTGAAGTAGGTTTGGTTGTAAAAGTCTTGCATGTACTGGAACGGAATACAGAGCATGTGTAGCAGAGTGAGTACAATTTTCATGCTGTAAAAGCTAGTTAACAACAAATGCCATAAAGCTTTAAACAAATGTCTTGATAAAAGAAGAAATGAATGGCTGAGTTAGAAAATGAATGCAAGAGAGGGATGGAGAAGCCTGGAATAGATAACTGTTACTACAAGTTATCCTGCCTTGAAGGGTTTGCCTGTTTTCCAGAAGGGAAGACAATCCTCATGGCCTGTCTCCGCTGTCCAAACAGTAGCATTATAGGCCTTAACTCCACCACTTTCCTTTCCTGGGGAACCACTTCTCACCAGGAACCCGGAGAAGTACAAGCATCTGCCCACAAACACCCATAATCTACTGTCACGGTCCTGCCTCGTTTTGTTTGTAAACCTCCTGCTGGGTCATGGTCCACTCCACAGTCCAACCTACCGGGGCTGGAGAATTGATCACAGACACATTATAGCCGTACTGGAAAGAAGATCCAAACGCAGATATCAGTGTTACCAGCGCAAGCAAAAGTGTCATTTTCTGCAGAGGGAAAGAAAACACACAAACACCACCTTAGAAGCAGGTTTGGTGTTTTAGGCATAAATAGCGTTCAGCAAAAATAAAGACTTGCCTGCTGTGTTTTTCACTTCATGCTACTGTATAAAGAATACCCAGTGGATTGTTTTCATTATAACTCATTTTGTTCTGCTTGATTTGCACACAGTCATTACAGTAATTCATTCTATTCCTTCCTGGTATTGATGGATTATTTGGATGATGAATAATTTTTAAGTGATCATGCTTAAAATACCACCCCCCAGGGAAAAAAAAAATCATATGCAATTATTCTTTTTCCAACATGCAAATTGGTTAGTGAAATAACACAGGATATTGGCACAAGAAAGCTTTAAAAAGAAGAGATTTTGCATGAAGTGGCAAAATCCCTTTCCTGTTCATTTGTTCTGCTTTCACATGCTGGCTTGTTCTGCCTCCCACATTTCAGGATCAAGCTGTTGATGGATCTAATCCCATTGCCACTGAAGCCAATTAGAACTTATTCAAGTAGCTCAGTGAGGGCTTGGTTGTAAGAGCAGCACTTGGAGAAGGGTAAAATTGCCATCCGGAGTAAGATCAAACACCAACTGTGTTCGTGGGTACACAGTCCTCAGGGTTACAACCAACTCGCTTTTCACAACAATCCAGCTGCTATTCAGTCCCCAGGCTGGCCCTGCGGTGTTGCCTGAGCTCGTTTGTCCATTTTGGGGTTTGGTTTGTTATTATTATTTTTTTTAAATAGTTCACTAATATATCTCATTGCTACAGCAATAAAGTAATTTTTAATTCAGACACATATAATTTTCTGTCACCATCATTACCCCCAACGTCTGCAAGGTTTTATGTCCCACCACTCAACTCGAGTCCCACATGAAGGATCTGTCATTCCCCTAATCGAACATTCATCCAGATAGCTGCTGGTACTCCTTACACTCCTCAGCAGCTCTGGTAGCTCATCTCCAGAGATCTGCAGAGTCTAAGGCACTGACAGAGATCAAAATTCAGGTCGATCTCAGAGTAAGGATCAGGAGGAAGCTGAGGCTTCCAGCTACATTTTCTAGGAGCAGACTGATGACATTCTCATATTGGTGATGAAAAGCAGGCTGCCTTGCTCTCATTAAACAAATCCCAGGAGCTCGAAAGAGCCACTGGTGTTAATTATTCACATTCGGCACTTTTAGGAAAGTCTCTGGCATACGCCAGCATTGTATTGTGCAAGATTCCGCAAAAATACTGCTGTGAAAGGCAGCCCCCATCCAGAAGCATCTGCGGCCTAAAACCGCTTAGAAAGTAGGAAAGAAAACCCGCACACAGAAAGGGAAAGTCACACAGAAGCGACATGGCAGATCAGCTGCAAACAGAGTGAAAATCGGGAGACTCAGTGCAGCACCACACTGCAGACAAAGTGGGTTCAAGAACCTACACGACCCTGCTCTCCCTGCGAGATCAGTCATGGATAGGTTAGCCCAAAAGATCTTGGTCTTCTCCCTTCTCTACAAGTGCCTGCAGATCAAATTGCTTGCTCTGCATCTCTGCAGGAGGCTGAGGTTGGAGGTACAGAGTCCAGCACACTTACCGTCCGGCACACTTACCTCCTTTGAACCTTCACTGTAGTCCGAGCTCTCCTGCTTCTCTCCTTTCAACTTCATTTTGGTGTTCGAATCGCAGATGCCGCGTACGGGCTTTTATGGCCAAAACAGACGACGCAGGGGATGGAAACGCCCTACGCAGAAAATCCCCCTCTGACTTCTCAGAAAACATCCAATCAAGCTCTACCACCCAAAGTAAGTTGTTCTTGTCTGATCATTCCCTTACTCTGCGCGACTCCCTCATGTCTTCTCTTTTCCTTGATCAAGTCTGTTGCCGCCAGATCAGGTGTTCTTTTGCCAGAATGTGACTCAAAACAGAGGTGCTGCCTACAGGGGAAACAGGCTCATCTGTCCCCCTAGAAGGGGCAGACTTACCACAAAAGCTGCTCAACGAGCTGGTTTCCCCCAGCTACATGTCCATGGACAAGATGAGTCTCTAGCAACAGAGAGACTCCTGCTGTCTCCTTCATGCTGCAGCTCATGGGCAGCTGTTGTCGGCTGCCTGGCAATTGCCGCATTCCAGGGCAAAATGGGGCATTCTACGGGAGCAGCCTTGGCAACGAAGAAGGCGTTTGCCGCGGGCCACAGCGATAAAACAGAACTGCATTAACCCTCCTGCAGCTACGAATTGCGTATCTGCCCTTGGGCCAAAATACTGCTCGTTGTCCTACCTTGTACGGGCCAACTTGCTCAGAGCACTTGGGCAATTTGCAGGTCCATCCTCTCAGATTTGTGTTGTCAACAGAGCGCAGAACACACTTCTTCCTCCAAAGCACGTTAATCCTTTCCCTCTACGTGCAGGGTATACCACACGTTGCTGGCTTAGTATTAACCTCCTGCACTATGAAACCACTTTGGACAGTACAGGACTTGGTTAATAGTCGACTACAATTTCTAGAGTTTATCAGAGAAATGCAAAGTTCATAGATACCTCCAGCAGCCAGAGAAATTTGAACCAAATTTGTTGTCATTAGTCCGTCTTTAACAGCCAGCTTAGGAAAAAAAAAGCATCCTCTTGAGCAACAGCTGTTCCTGTGTCTTGCATGCATTCTTTGACTGGTTTCACTCCAGGTGAAAGCATCCTGCTCTAAAAATAGGAAGGGGAACAGAGCCCTGTTGCTTTCACGGTAGTGGAAATTAGTCCCTAGACTTCTTATCATTTGTCTTTTATTGTATTTGTTATAAGTTAACGTTCTCAGGGATGCTGTTTGCTAGGATATCTTGACAGTGAATCACACCTCAAGAACATTCCTGTGTCTTTCAGGATCTGCTCCTGCTTCAGTCCCACCCATCATGTGGTGTCTTAACTGAAGAGAGATGCAAACCAGAATATGCATTTCACTCGTAACTCATTTTTTCTCTACCTTCCTCTGCATTCCCACCGAGAGAACATAGCTAGCTGGCACTAACCAAGACACTCTGAGCTAGCTCAGCTTTTCCCATGCTGCCTTCAAACATTGCTCAAAGCACCCCAAAACAAATGGGACAGGCCATAGCTCACTCAGCAGCTAGTTTAGTTCTCACTTTCACACATCTTTGGCCAGAAAAGGGAAAATGAAAAGGGAGCCATCCTGCTCCAGGGGTGGGGAAGTTGCAAGGAGAACAAACTTCTTTCATAAAATCCCTGTTCTTTAAAGACAGTATCATTCTTCTGGGAGCTCTTGGCAGAATGACAGCCACTCTGATACTCTGTAATTGTAAGAACGGAGAATTCTCTATCATGATCTTTGAACTCCTTTCCTGAACTTGAAGCGATAATCTTGACACATACTGAAATCAAACAGGACATGTACGGTTGCCATCAGAAATCCTTCATCAGAGTAAATATTTGCTTGTGGCAGCAGAACACTTCAAATATTTGCCAATCACAGCAAGAATCTGTTAACAAAATCCATAAGGTAGTAATTGGCACTGGGATGATCTTTGAAGAGATCGATGAAGGGAGACAGGATGGTGAATGAACTTCTTGGACTTTGGAAGCAATTGCAGGGGTATAACTTCTTCAACAGCTGAGATCCTGTTGGATTTGGGAAAAGAACAGAGCCAGTAACAAGTAAAGAGAGCCAATTTTATAGGCATTTTGCAAGCACATGTTCCACTTCAGCTACAGCATATATTAAATTCTTACATCTGCTCTTCACCCCAGAGTGCATTTGCCCAAAGACGTTGACTCAGCTCCATATCTTCTCTCCTCTGCACTTGTCCACCACACGGTGAGAGTTCCCATGCACATGTGCAGGGAACTATTTATATTCAGCTCAATTGTCTGTGCTCAAAGCTGAATCCTATGAAATCCTGATACCTTTGGCAAAAATAATTAAGAGAGGAGGCTTAGTTTTCAGGAGAATCAATCTGCTGGAGAACACTAGCAGTGAGCTACACAAAAGCGATGGCTAGATTGGGAGCCGACAGCCAGCCGTGCTGCAGCATTCCGATTACAACGCTTGCAGTAAGGAGACATCCCACAGTACAAGTCCAAAAGACTGTCATTGTCAGCCTTTCCACCTGCATTTTGGGAAGAAATTGCAGGTTCAGTCAAGGCTAATTCAATATGCATACGCAGTCCTGAGCTACTACCATACTTTAAGTAGCAAATTATTTGCCTGCAAGTAAGTCCTATACAGATTCTATAGGATGCATAAATGGCTTCCAGCCAGTTAAGCAAGAGGTAGATAGGGCAGTCTGATCCCCTAGCAATAGGAAAGCTTGTGGCTGGATAAATACCCACATTGCAGGTGAAGAGCAGCAGACATGAGGCTGTGGAACTAAGAGACCCTGTTTCCACTGCACAAAGGCAATGCTAGGTAGCATCCTGCCAACTTTCTCCCTTTTCCATTGCTGTTCTCAACGATCACTCCAGAAGAGCCTCAGCCACACAGACACACTCCCAAAATAAAAACAAAGGAGCAGACAGATCTGTAAACTTACCATATCACAATCTGATAAGTTAGTCCAGGAATTTTCTGGTCCTTTCTCTATTAGCAGGGTTGTGTGACCCAGGAGATGTTTCAGACAGTGCTGGAATACTTGGGTATTAAATCTCCATCAGTACTTTGTTCAGCAGAAGCACCCGACTGTCCAAATACCCACACGGCCCTCTTGGACCTTAGCTGGTTCATTTTTCTGTCCAGGACAGAAATAACAACTGTGCCAGCCAAGACCTGCCTTCTGCCAGCTCATGCCACTCTGCATCGATTTCCACAGTTCCCTATAGGGTTGCACCAGCTACAAGACACACGGAACTCAGTGCCACACAACAGACATTTGCACTGCTTCCAAGTAGCAGGAGTGACTTGTATTATGCAACCATAAGTCGCAGAAACATTACGTTTGGCAGCTGGTGTCATCTCTAACTGTTCTTCATGATGAGAAGATAGCAGTGGCACAACCAGAAATCAGTTTTCTAAGATGCTGCTCTGCGTTAGCAACCAGAAGATTTACCCTTTTCTTGCAAATAGAGGGTTTGTTAAACACACAACTTTAGGTTTTAAAATAAAACTGACATTGCCCAAATCTTCCTGTACCACAGAACCTTGGTTCACTCCTAGAGCCAGGAATCATCTCGCAGAGTTCGACTCAAGTCTTGGGAAGAAGACAAAAAGGGGAAAAAAAAGGCGAACAGGATTTTTGCAATGACCAAAGCAGTATCAACAGTACTGCTAAGTACTGACAGTACGTGCAGGTGAGGGGTGAACTCACCAAGTCCTAACCAACTCCTGCCTGGGGAAAGAGCCTGGGCAAGCACCCTCCAGCCATTACAGCCCTTTGCTCTTTACTCCCCTCAGGTCCAGAGCTGCATCCCACTCCCGCCTCCTTCACACAGCCCACTCTCCTCCACTCACCACTTTCATCACAGGCTTGTACTTTTTATCCAGTCTTAAAACTTCCAACTCCACTTCCAACCACCAAGTCCTTCTCATCCTTCCAGCCTGGTTTCCTTCCAGCTCTTGTTATTTAACAAGCTCTGCTCTTTGCAGACCTAGATTTTCTTGCTTCTCCTCTCCAGCCTCCGCTCCCACAGTCCATAATAAGCAGCCAGCCCTCTTCACCACACATAAAGCTCTTTCTGTCTTTATGTACTTTAAAACTCTCCATGAGCTTCAAGGAATCCCAAGAGTTACTGGAAAGCAGCACACAGCTTGGCTCCCTCCTCTTCGTTCCGACATCAACCCCTAGTCCACGTGTTGGAGCGCACTGCGTGGAGGAGTTCCAAGTGGCAAAGACACACTCAGGGATGGCAATATTTAGGACAGAGAAACTGAAAGACAACCCTCGATGTGCAAGCTAACATTTTTCTCAAATGCTGCTTGTGCGGTCAGAAGGCAGGGTGTTGACAACGCACACATGGCACGTGCCCCTGACAGAGCAGCCAAAATACTGGAAGGAGCCCTCAATCACTTCTAACGCTGCAGAACAAGCCAGCTTCCCTCTGGACTCCTTTCCTCATCTGCCCAGACCAACCAGTTAGATCTGAGGCACAGTTATAAACCACGGAAGTGCAAATCTCTCAGATGGGAAGCACTGTGCCACTCCAGTGACAGACACTGTCGCTCCATCAGTTGGGAATGTAGCCATGGCCCAGCATCACTTATTACACCAGGGGTCTCGGCTGCTTCCAGCTCTGCGAGGCGGCCAAGAAAGTTTGAATTTATTCTGAGAAAAGTTCATTCACAGGTTGGAATCCCAGGGTAGCTTACAAAGCAATACTCAACTGTCAGCCTGCCCATGCCTCAGGTTTTTTTGCCCCCGTAACGGCTGGAATTTTCTCTATTTGGGCAAGTCCTGGGATGGCACCAGCTCTCCCCAACATTAGTTCCATCCACCTTATAGCCTGGCCTCATCTGGACAAAGTGCAATCTGTAATCTCATGATTACATATCATTTGTCATCTCATATAGCTGAGAGCCATAGTCCATAAGGTCAACTGAGCCTGAGGGAAACAAGACCCACATACTCACTTCTCAGAGGTCTTGTCACAGTTCATCGCGATAAGCCAGTAAAAATGAATTGTAACAACACAAACTGGTGAACAGGTTGCTCAAATTGATGAAAGGTTCACATTTCTATACATATAAAAGACACGAAGAGGAACATATCTACAAATAGGTAAAAAGAGATTTTCTTCCTTAGTCTTAATCTTTAAGGTAGACATAAAAGAAACCTGAAGATCTTGCAACAGTTCTCATCCAAATTCTCCAAGGTGCTGAGACTTAAAACAACATGCTTGAACAACATCTTGGTAAAGAATAAAACTTTATTTTGTAAAAGTTGGAGAAAAATGTTTAAAAAAAACAAGCAAGTGAGGAGCTGTAAATAAGGTAAACACAATCTCCAAACAGCAAACAAAAACCATTCCCTCCCCAGCTCCGACAGAACACTCCCAAAGCAAGAACAGACTGTAGCCTGTGCTTCGGCAGAGGACATCCAGAGGTCAAAGCACATGCCAGGCACCATCTTGCTGCTGGTGAGGGCTGTCCTTGCTGGAGGCTGGGGCGGTACACCCCAATATCCCTGAGCACCAAGGGAGTCTGCAGAGTTCAGCTTTCCCCAGGAGGCAACAAGCATGCAGCCACCACAAACCCTGATGATGATGACCCCTAACCACCGAGGAGGAGGAAGAAACCATCAAGAGGAACCATCCATCACCATCACAAAACAAGCACATTTGCACACTGTTGTCCACATTCAAGTGAAGAACAGGAGCCAGTCTGGAGCTCCCTGGAAGGCCTCACGCACTAGGACTGAAATCCACGCCCAGGATAGTCCTATTCAGCAGCTACTAAAGTTTTCCTATCACCATGACATTTGTTCACCCCAGAACTCGTAACACATTCACCTTGCCAGACAGAAAAGCAAAACCCCAAACAATTTTTAAGATCTGTAGTGGAAGAAGAGGGGAAGGAGGGAAGAAAACCAGGAAGTTTGAGTACAGCCAAACAGTATCCTCCAGAGGACCCTCAGCGATGTTCAAGACCAAAGCAGCTGGTATCCGAAGGCCAAGGAGGAGGAGGAGGAGGAGCGGGACCTCTTCTATTTGCTCAGCCACTCCCGCAGTGCTTTTCCCCAGGCTTTAGCTCCCTCTGTGGGACTCTGGGATGGTTCCACACCTGCTCAAAAGGAAGCACAGTTAAAATCCAGGACTGCCCCATCTTCCAGCAGCCAGGGTCCACAGGTTTGCCCTGAGCCAGGACAACAGACTTGCTGCAGCTGAAGCAGCCACAGGGTTGTCACCTTGCAGCAGCTGAAAACAGGCATGATGGACCCATTCCTTAAGTACTGTCAGGTTCCCCAACCTCAGCCTCCTTCAGAAACACCCGAGTTAAAATCCTCCAGTCCTTGCCTGACAGGAAAGAGTTCAGAGTCATCTTCACAGACAGCTGAGGCTGCTGGGACAACTGCACCCCAGCACCATCCCTGCACTCTGATGGGACCTGCCAGGAGCCGCCAAGCACTTCTGCACACCACTTCCCCTATCACCCCGTATTTAGGCAGCAGTCAGCCTCAGTGGTAGGAACTGCAGACAATTCTAAGAAGTTCCCTGTTGGCTGTTTGTCTTTCTCTGTCCTTGCTTACATGCAGATGAGCAGAGACTTTCCACTTGTATCAGCACAGATGCTATTGCCAATAGCTGGCCTTTACAAACCAGCATGCTTCCCTGAACCCCTGCGAGCTGGAAACGAGCTTCTGCTGAGCTCTACATTCCTCCAAAAGCCTTTCTCAGAGCTCTGTTATGGAAAAAGGCAAATTGAGAACAAGGAATCTGTTTTGATTAGTTGGGTTTGTTTTTTTTTTTTTGGGTGGGGGGGTGTGGTGTTGCATTTTTGTGTTTGAGGTGTTTTGTTTTCCCTTAGGCCAAGTTGGCGACAATTTTACTTCCTCTCTTCCGGGCTAGCTCCAAAAAACTGAACATGGCACAACTCTAAGTCTCATAAAATTTAAGATTTACTATCCTACCTTTCTGGAAGAAGTTTTTAACATAGCTTGCCTTTCCAAGCCACATGGGATTAACATGAGGTTGAGCTACGAAGGTTCCTATTTAGCTTTTAGAAGTTTAAAAAAGCTTTCTGAAAGCAGGCAAAGCCTCTTGAAGTCATCTACGCCAGAGATAAGATACTTGCATCCATCCTTCAAAGACTCTAGGGGTGCTAAAGAGCTGAGCCCCTCCACAGCCCCATGGCATGGGCTAATGAGCTCTTAGGGACTTCATCTTCCCATGTTTACACAGTACCTGTGTATGTGGTGGATTAAATATATTAATACAATAATAAAGTTAACGCCAAATCTTCAATTCAGGGAATAACAAGACTTTTCTCAGCCTATAGTCGCATGGGATCACTGCATCATTTAACTGTTCTGCACATTGTTAACGTGACTAAAGTTAAACCAGTGAGAGCAGCTTTTGAACAGCTGGGTGCCTGGAGCAGTGGGAGCCCGACCGCTGCCCCCTCTCCCCAGGCAATTCATGAAGCTCCCGTTCTTTTTGCAAAAACTTGTTATACAAATTAAAAAGAACTATCAACTGATTTTCAAAAATCCTTTGGTGGTTTTTTTTCTGGCTTTGTTGTCTGGGAGGACAAGAGACAGATGTACAGGAAAGGTCTACTCAGACCTACCACACCCAAGACACAGCTTTCTTTCCAGCATGCTCAACCCCTGCTGTGCCCCATGAGCCAGGCAAGCTTGCTGCCTCTCAGACTCAGCCCTTTTCACCGAGTGTGACCTGCAGGGTACGTACAACTGCAGAAGTACACAGCGTTTCACACTCTTTCTGAAGAGACTGCAGTTCCCCACACATCACAGTTTACATTTACCTAGGCAGGCAGGACAGCTGCTCTAGGTTTTTACCTCCTTCAGCTGCACCCTGTTCCTGAAGAGAGTGCTATCAATATCTGCTTCATAGACAGAAGCCCACACAGCACCCCAACCCCAAGTGTTCTTAAATGGATTAAGTCTTGACACCCCTGCCTGTTCTCCAACCATCACTCATGAGATCAAGCATAAGAAAACAAGATGGTTACACGACTAGACCCATGCAAGGGCATCAGTGTCCAATCTTGTATCTGAAATGATTAAAAGCTTCTGTCAAGTTTCTGCTCCTACAGATTTTGTGTAAGCTTAGATGAATCACCCTTAGTTTTCTTTTCATGATGATTGGCAGCAGGAATTGCATTACCTTATGAGGAATACTTGGGGCACTAAATACATCTGAAGTGTGTAGTGCTGAAGAAACGTATGTGTGCATTGTATTTTACATCAGCAGTCACTAATTCCTCTTCAGTTTTCACCAGTGTCCTATCCTTGTGGGCTAGACAGCTCTGCAGTCTATTTCCTCATTTGACAGGCTTGAGAACAGACACTACCCCAGCTCACAGGGAAAGGGAGCGGAGCAGTTCTTGAAATGGTTTCACCCCAAAGGAGCACAATGGGGAGCTGCTGTGGAGTCAGGTAGAGAAGACCCACAGCAGCAGCAACCTACCTCTCTCAACTGCTTGCTGACAGCTGTTCCCCACCCCTCACATCATGAAGCTGGGCACAGGCAGGGCAGGAGCAAAGACTCACACTAGATGTTTACCAAGAAAGAAGAAATCAACACCGAGATGCAGACGGCCCAGGCTCAGGTGCTGGAAAGCAGGGGTTTCGTCCGCTCAGGGCCTGGCACATCCTTGTCCTTGTGGGGTTCTGGGTGCTGCCAGTGGCTGTTCGATCTTTGCAAAGGCCAATCCAACTCATTGTCGTGGCAACAGCAAATGGAGGAAAACAGCCGAGTCCGGACCACCCGCGTACAGAGGACAAACATAATACAGTTGGCACCTCCTTGGAACGTGTTACCAATTCCCTGCAAGGGCAAGAAAGGAATTAGCCAGTGCCGTTCCTCCAGGCACCCCCCAGAGAAGAGCAAACACCATGTCAGATCAGCTATAATACCGCCCGACTGACAGTCAGCAACTTCCACCTAAATGAGAAAAACAGATTCGGAAAAACCAGCTTTGCCCCCAAAAGCAGACCAGCTGGCTGCTGTGGGCTGCCGTTTCTACAGCCGGGCCTAGGGCAGGAGCAGGCTGAGCCCTGCTGAAGTCCAGACACCCAACATTTCTGGTCTGAGACTGCTTTTCCGACAAGCAGCCAGCGTTGCCCAACACTCCTGTTGCGGTTACTCTCTGTAGCCACTAGATGCTGCTGAAATAGCTATTGCTGAGCATCCCAGGCAGCGCTTGCCTGCAGGGAGATGTTCTTGCAATGTGCTGCATCCTGCCACAAAAAAAAAAGGTGATATCAAGAGCAACAAAGCCTTACCTCCCTCCCAGATCCTCCTTCTAATGCATTTCCTGACAAATACTTACATGCAGGACAACCAGGACTGAATTTTGCACTGCAGGGGAGTTACAGAGGGTCAGAATGAATCGTACAGTGCTCCAGATGCGGAGGATGATGAAGATGACAGGAATGAGAATCAACTTCTTATCTGCTATGGAAGTCCGGGGCTGAAATGCAGGTGCTCTTGAGAGAATGGGGCGATACTCTGAGAGAGCTGCATGCTTCCATGGAGGGTGGAAGGGAGACAAAAACATGAACAAAAAGCTACACACATTGGACATTTAGCTCTAGGGATTCTTTCCAAAGCAAACTAAATCTTTGCATCTTGCGGGAAGCTAGCAGGGACACAGTCATAAGCCCCAGTCTTCAGCCACATTCTGCCCTTGCTAATGCAAACATTCCTGCTGAAGCCAAGGAGCGGTAAATAAAGGATATCCGGCCCTTATCAGAGTCCCACTAAAGCTTTATATTAACAACATTGCTACGTAGTTGCCAAGAAACCAGGTCATAATGTAAAAAAAAAAGCGCAGTGCACCACAAAATAGTTTTGCTGGGACAGTGGCCTGGCTCCATCGCTGCTGGCTTTACCACTTTGTGAACACATGGCTGAGGGTTTGGCCTTGGGAAGGCCTCTTGACACACACACACACACATATATATATATATGGGGAGAAGTCTGTCTCATCCTTCCCAAACTACTCAAACTTTTGGCCTTCACCACGGCCACAGCCACCAAGTCCCACAAGGAATTTACGCCCACGGGAACCAGTCCTTCAGTATGTCTGTGCAGAACCTGCTGCCTGATTTCTGACCGTGTACTGTCAGCAACAGGCTTCCACAGATTTGGACAAGCCAGCAAATCCCTCTATACCAGAACATGTAGGAACACACCCCCCCCCCCCAGGGATCTGTGCCCTGGATGAGGGTGGTGGGAGGTGTAAGGCCCACGAGACCTTCCTACGGTGGCAGCTACTGGGTGCACTCAGGTTTCCTGGATGGGGGAGGGCAGGTCAACACAGCACCCAGAGCAGCTGCTGGGACACATGGTGCTGAATACCAGGATGGTAGTGTGGGTGAAGTGATTCAATCTCCGGATAGCTGACCTGCAGAAAACTATTCCTCTTACCTACAGGGCCACAGAGCACACACAGCATTGTCTTCTCCTTCACTCCAGTACTCCCAGTCCTGACACCCTCCTCCAGAACAGAGCTGTACGACAACACTGCACAGCGCCCGAGACAAACCCCGCTGAGGGCTTTCAGTGCAGCTTCCCACCCACTCCCGTGCAGTCTTCCCCATTTGGAAAGCCCCCGTCCGCACCCTCCATGTGGCCCCCACAACAGCTACTTCCACAATTAACTTCCATAAATAAACAGCTAATGTCAGACTGTGCAGGAGTCACTACCGCAAACCCACTTCAGCCATTAATACAGCCCCAAGCCAGCCCTGGTTGCCTACTGCTCTTCCTTGGAAGTGGGAGACCTCCTGCCAGTAAAAGGGGCTCAGTAAGCAGGCTACCAGGCTTGGCACAATCCCTAGTGATGAGACGAGAGATGCTCTGGTCCAGAAGGCCCCGTGTGCTGCTGCTCCAGCCCTCAGACCCCTGTTCTGAGAGCACAGAGGGACGGCGGCTGCCCCTCAGCACTGCTCCTGTCAGAGGGTCAGGGCTGGGAGCGTGGCAGGGCGAGCAGAGTGCCCAGAAATCCCTGGCAGAGCAAGAGGGTAAGAGCCTGGCCAGGTGGGGGGTCGGGTTCCCAGACAGTCACACTGCTATCTTTGACAGCTGCTGGAACACAGCGTGCTGTCTGATTTATGTCAGGTGATGGTGACAGGCAGAGCAAACCCTTCCCAACTCCCCTTTCCCAGGACCCTTAGGACTGCTTAAGACTACGTTGCTCTTCCAACTCATCTGCAGGATCCTGCCCTGCCCAGATTTGTGTTTATCCCTACCTACAACTGCCATAGCTGCACCACAGCAAGCAGGTTTGCAGTGGCAGCATTTTCCAGAAGGATATCTATCCAGGTGTGTGTTCCCCCCACCCCTCCCCCAATACCACTTAGAAAAAGGGAATCTCTGGATTCTGCCAGTTCCTTCTGCCACTCTCAATCTACCTTTGTTATGCAAGTGTTGTCCTAGATGCCTGGATTCTTGGTGTTCACAAGGAACAGCAATGAATCAGCCTCTGAATTCTGAAACCCTCCTAGGACAGGGTGTCTTCCTGTATTGTGTATGCATATGGTGCCTAACGCTATGTAGTGCCCAGACTCCCAAATGGGGCTTTATGCTGCTAGTACAAAACAGGTATTCATAAAAGCAAACTACCATTAGAGATCCTAAAACGACTGAGCTTAGGTAAGTCCAGATGCCAGTCTCAGGCTTGGTACAAGCAGAACTGCGTAAGACCGATTAAAACTGAATTTTGTCCTTCACATCCTGTTTCAATTCTTACTGCAGGATTTACATGTCACACATGTACATCCCATAACCCCCACAAGCTTTCAAAAGGCTTTTACATTCTTCTTGAGCTGAGACATCGCGTGATGCTGCTGCAGGCTGCTCCATCAGGTGTACTGCTTGTCCCAGCGGTGGATGCATTTCAGCGGTATCTGAAGCAATTCCTGCCTGTGTAGCTGCTAAATAGGCAGCAAAATCTTCAGAGCATGGGAGGGTATAATCACACAGCAAGTCTGCAACCTAAGCCGAAAGCAGCAAAATACTCACCGCTCTATTAATATGCTTCTTGATGAGAATGTAGAGCACCGGCAAAGTCACATAGGCCAGTATCTCCCAAACTTTCCCCGTCAACAACATCCACAAGACCCGATCCTCTGCATCCAAGTTGACCCAACACCAGCCCACAGAAACATTGGAGGCGTCATAGCCAATCTTCTTCAGAGCAACAGCCGCCACCGTAATGCCAAGGGGGACTCCCCAGCTGAGGAAAGAACGTGAAGAGCAAGGTTAAGCCAAGAACATGCTCGATTTGGTGCCTCCCCACCTCAGGGAAAACGTACCAAGGGATTCTTCATCGGACAGGATGCCAGTCCCTATTCCAGAACATCAACACTCCTGCATCAGGCCAAAGGGAAGTGATTGACACACGGGGATGTGACAGCATATGAATGTGGACTGCAAATCCACTTCCTCGGAACTTGGATCCCCAGTCCTGAAGGACAGATGTGTAATGATGGGCTACACCCTGAACTGGAGCCTGGCCTGCACAGCAAGCAGTCAGGGTCCAGCGAGGAGAACAGGGGACATCCCACCTACTCCCCTTCTTTCTGGACACAGGCGAGGTGGAGGACTTGAAAGGCCAGAGCACTGTACAACGTGACTACCCTGTAGGGCCCAGCCACTCAAGCAAGCTGGCTGATTCAGAGCTTTCAGAACACAGGCAACCAAGCCCCACATTCTGATTCCTCAGTGACACTTGGCATCTAAAGGACCAGCACACAAAGAAATCCACAATTGTATTCCACAGTGGGTTTTCTGTTTGTTTGTTTTGTTTTTAAATGGAGGTGTAGTCAGTATTTTGGGAGCAAAACGTTGATTTCTGAAGGACAAGGGGAAGTTTCTTCCCAAGGAAAGGCACTGGCAGTAACAGCAAAAAGCTAAGAAAGCCAAGAGGAGCCATATTCATGTAATTTGGAGCTGGGTTTTGACTTTGGCTTCTCCCTGGACAGCAGCAGAGGCAAATACAAGGAAGCATTTAGAAGAAAAATAACTGTGGCAACACACATCAATTAAGTCGCTCAGCAGCTTGGGCTGCCCACAATAAAAACATGAGGAAGAAATGAAAAATTCCATGAGCCCAGATGTAAAAATACTCAGCCCCTTCCTAGGTGCTGTTAACACCCAGGACTTCACAAGCCTGCCCTGCCTGTGATGTACAACTCACAAATTACTCCACAATTGAAATACTGCCCTGCATTCAACTGAATGCATCACCTGCCCTTCTCACATTCATCCTCAGAGAAAGGTTCTGTGGAGCCTTAAGAGGAATAAGGGTCACTTCAACAAATGACACAAATGCTTCAGAGGGTGCTTGGACTGAGCTTCCAGCATAACCCTCCTGGTCTCTCCAGATGCACAGAAAACAAAGCCCTTACTGTGCTGCTCTCATTACCTTCCTGGTTCACACTCGCCTTTCACTGACAGCCTGGAGCAGCTGCAGAGAGCATGAAAAGGATCTTCCTCCTAAAATCAGTTTCACATGCATCAGACTATGTAGGCAACCAGCAGTTGCCTTGACTAGATTATCCGAAATTCCACAGCACAACTGAAAAATCAGAGATAATCCCATATTAGATTTTAAAAATACCCCATTTTTCTACTCTTAAATAATGTCTGGGCTCACCTGCTCGCAAAACAAAACAAATGTAAACATAATGCTGTAAAAAATTCAGAGTCACCCTTTCAGCATGTTTAGAACATTTTGTTTCAATGTTCCGTTCAGAACAGCCTGTGCTATTCCAAGCCAGTGTTGTTATTTAAGGACAGTTCTGCTGCAGGAAGCCCTCCCCATGCTATTATCAGAGCAAGCTTTCTAAAAACATTCCAGGCGTTGCCACCACCATGGAAGTTTCTACACAACTCAAGCCTCACTTTGGTAAAAATTGTGGTTTGCCTGAAAACAAGGATTACAGATGCAAAGAGATTCAAATTTCAGTATGCTGGGAAGAACTGACCACTAAGGTAAAGAATTCAAGAGAACTGGCGCTTCCTTAAAGAAACCATATTAAGGCACATAAGCACAAATGAGTCCAGCACCAAGAAAAAGGAAGTGTATGAAGAAACTCATTTGCCTAAATAATGATCTCCACAGTGACTTGAAACTGAAAGAGGATTATATCAGAAGCTAAAACCAGGTCGATTCACTATGCATGGGTATAAAAAGAGAACAGCGTAAGTACGTACAGACACAGCTAAGTGAGGCCACAGCAAGAAACAACAGACCACTAGGCAAGGGACTTAAAAATCATCAAGCATCTAACTAGTAAAAGGAAGAATGGAGAAGAACACTCCCACACACCAGGCAGTTAATTTTCACGGAAATAGTGTATTTGGATCAGATGGCTAACACCAAGGACAAGTGCAAAAACTCAAAGCGGTTTTAGAAAGAATCTAGAAAGTAATCAGACATTTCGGTGAACTTCTTCAGCTCCATTTTAGAAAACTAGAAAGGAGAACTGAGACTAGCGACTTGATTATTCTTAAGAACCCCTAAATGACAGATTCCCAAGAACTGGAAAACATCAATGCTTTATACCCATCTAGAAGAACGGAGGAACAGAAGAATCAGAATATTATACACCCAAGGCACATGTAAAGACTGGAATAAAAAGGATCCGAGATAATACAAAGAGGCACAAATTTTCCTCTGAGCCCCAAAGACAGTGCAATTATGTAGGCTGAGCCTCCCAAAAGCACACTTGGGTCTAAATGCAATCAGTGTGGGAGAGAAGGGAAAGACGACTACTTGCATTTCTCAGAGGGCTGGCAGCCCCATCTCTAAGGCAGATACAACAGCGCTTATCTCCCTAATATAGCCCCTGGCAATCTATTAATAACAACACGTACGACCCAGCATATCTTTCCACATTAACACCAATGCTGCATTTATACAAGGCAAGACAAGGACCCTTAAACTCTACCAGTGTGCAGCTCAAGTCCTACTGGTTTTCTTGTCCTCAGTATGCCTGGGTCAGATTGCTTAATACCACACTTTGATTTACACGGCACAGCTGCCTTTTTTTTTCCCCCCAGAGGCTCTTGCAAGCAGGGAAGATTTGCGGTCACCTGCCTACACAGGTTAGGCAACAAGCCATCCTACCAGCATGCCTGCAGGCAATTCCTTCTAGGGACAGGAATTTCTATTCTGTAAAGAGAAAAGTCAGTCTTCTGGGATATATCAGCCAGGAAAGAGCTTTGAGCATACTTTGTAAGCAGAACTCCAGACCAAATCTGCTCCAATTTAATTCCTCTCCCCTCTGCCCACCTCAACCGTTAAACAGTTTGCAGCACCGAAGTACCAGCTTCCTGGTACCAAGCAGAGACTCCTCCCAGAGAAGCACGCAAGAATCTGAGAGCTAAGGCACCAGCACTCAGGTAGCTCACACTTTGGTTGGCCTGACCCACAAGCCTTTACCAACTAAATAATAAAGCCACAGCAAGTTTCAAGAGATCCCTGCACCCTACCGGCAACACTTAGGGACTTAAGTCCAATTCTGAACAACTTTGTTCTGGTGCTGTCACAATCCTGCATGAGGCAGTCCTCCGAGGTAATGTTTGGAAGCTGGAGAGGGGAGGTTTAGACTAGATATGAGGAAGAAGTTCTTCACTCTGAGGGTGGCGAGACACTGGCACAGGTCGCCTAAGGAAGCTGTGGATGCTCCATCCCTGGCAGTGTTCGAGACCAGGTTGGATGGAGCCTTGAGCAACCTGGTCTAGTGGGAGGTGTCCCTGCCATGGCAGGGGGGTTGGAACTGGATGATGATCTTTGAGGTGCCTTCCAACCCCAACCATTCTGTGATTCTATGACTCAGGTGTACAATACAGCAGTAGGTAAGAGGATCCCCAAGTACTCCATGGACATGCAAGCACACGCACAGTTATAAATGCATATATATATATATATAAAAATAAACCCCACATACATATATATTTTACTTTGATATATATAAAAATAAGCCTATATATGCTTATAACCATCTGCATAGCCTGACCACGCAATGCAAATACTTCAGAGGCTGACAGCAATTACTATCAAAAGCAAAGAAAGAAACAATCCCACGGCGGGTTCTGGTCCATTCCTCACCCCAAGTTTGGATCAACTACTCACATTAAAGATGACATCACCCAACTAAATGATACTTGATATTTAGAAATCCAGAACAAGTGAGGCAGCCTGGAAATCTATGCTCTGGATGCCAGAACTTACACCTTACAACTACATAAATATTTTCAAAGCTAACACTAAGCTTGTTTTCAAAGCTCATCTGAGCTCTACACGTTTAAAACCAAAACAGAGCCTGTGGTTGTCTGGTCTAGCAGCAGACTAGGTGGATGTGTTACCACATGAATCAATAAGGAACAAACCTGTTTGACAGGTTTGATCCTGTGCGACATCCTCATTTCCCTAAAAAGAATATTTCAGGCACTGACTTCCAACATACATTTAGTCAGCTCCACTCGGCTGAAGTTCAGTCTCTGGTTATACTCAACATTCAAGTACTCATCTTCACAAACACTTGCCCCTCATGAGTAACTGCTTCTGAAGAAAAGGAAACATGCATGACAAAGCTCCATCCTGCCTTGAATCCCTTCCAGAAGTGTCTCAGAATGACTCTTCACACAGCGGTCGCTGCAAGACTGCATTAGCAACCTACGAAGCAAGGACAGGGAAAAAAAAACCCTAGGTTTTCACCTAGACAAAAATACTGGAAACTTATCTTTAAATCCTTTTGCCCTCACCTACCTTCTGCAGTTAACGCCTGTACTATTATCGTTTCGTGTCTGTTGCAGCAGTTCCTATCTGCACAGCACTACAAGATTTTAAGGCCAACAGCACCACAGATAGCCAGCAGGACTTCGAAGCACTGAAAAGCACAAGGAGGAGCCATCTCCAAGGATGTTGTCCAGAACGATTTTATGACTGAGTTCTCAGGTAATAAGAGTGCAGGGAAGGGAAGAAGGAAGGCGTGTCACAAGGGGATGGGCAGAGAACAGGTCCTCACTTGTTTCCTCTGGCTTTTCATAGAGATCATAGAGCAGGAAGAAGCTTTCAACATTGGCTCTGCACAGCACGAGAGTCAATCACAAAGCAGAACCGGGCAACAGGTCTTTGATGAAAGCTGTATCGCCCTTGAAACAGAGCAAGTGGAGCTGATCGGTACCAAGAACAGAAGACGGCATTTTTTATCTCCTGCAAAGACCTGAAAACAAACTTAGCAAATTTACCCAGAGGACGTTCAGTTTGAACACTCCCTTCCCTCTGTCACAGGGTTACAGCAAACTTCCAGGGATTTCACATTTTAAAGGAGTGCACAGATAATAGCCAACATTATTTCAGTGAATCTGCCCGTTTCTTTCTGCACTTCATAGCCGATGAGGCTGAGAAGCATTAAACCAGATGAAGAAGTTCAAGCACAGACAAAGGCCACACAACAAGCAATTAGCAGACAGGAAAACTACCAAGAGGTCAGATTTGCATCAGCTCTGATGTAGCCTGATGTAGCCAGCATGCCCATAAAGAAGTCAGACTCTGTTTTTCTGTTCCTTAAGCAACATGTGGCTCTTTACTGGCACTCTGTCCTCTCCATTAATTCTTACAGTGCAACCCTCTGTCCACTTGAAATGAAATAACCCAAACTCCACCAGCTGGCTGCATCTCATTTCTTCATCACCAGTAGCCTGGTGTACCCAGATGCATGCGCAGTCACCTCGGGCTTCCTCACCTGCAGACCTTGCTGTCAAGCAGTAATTAGAACAGGCAGGGCAGGAACTGAAGTTCCTCCGTGATTCAGACTTGGCCTTAATGCCTTTCTCAGGCCCTCCTTTACCTGGACTCAACTCTAATTCAACCATTTCCCAAATGATGCTGTTTGAAAATAAAAGGTGACAAATGTTTCACTAAGAAACCCATGAAAAGTACTTGCCTTGATGGCTTTTAACCAGGTCGTTCCTCTTACAACTTATTGCAAAAGCTTGGCAGCAGAGGACTAAAGGATCACTGTTTTGCTCAGTGCAGAGGTAGCACATGATTCCACAAGCTCAAATTGCATAATGAAAGCTTTTACTAAACATGATGTGGAAAAATCAGCTCGCTAACTAGCAGCAACTGAGACATAAAGCTACACTGTGGTCTGGTTTGTCTTGCTTTCAATCAAACATGCCAAAACAAGTGTCTTTCCAGCAGCCTCCTCCTCACTTGTAGGCTACGTTCTCCTAGAGCATTGCATTAACAGCAACCTGCCTGGGGAAAGGGAAGGATGTACAGACCAGGCTGACACCGGGAACTCCGCGACCTGTGGAAATAGATCCCAAACACAGGAGTTTCGGCAGCGGCAGAGGTATTGCTAACACAAGTTTCACCATATTACTTCTAGCACGTCAGAGCAGATTGTGGAGGGAAAGCCGAAGATAGGACTTTTGGAGTAATTATCTCTTGCCGGAGGTTTTTCTGTATGACCTTCAGCAAAAAAATTTTTAACTTTTCCACGTCTCCATTTCTTCACTTGAGGGGGGGGGGGGGGGGAAATAAGCAGGGCTGTTTAGTTAAAAGACAGCAAAACCCCTGTGTAAAAGGAACTTGAGAAGGGCGCACTATCCTTAAGAAAAAAAGCAGGTGACTCGAGCAACCATCCAAGCGCTTCACCGCGGAGCGGAGCATGCCGCACGCAGCGGCGGCGGCTCCTGGCCCCAGCATGGGTGCCTACAGGGGGTCCAAACCTCACGCTCCCACAGGAACAGCACCCACCTCACGAGATAGAAGCAGCAGAGCAAGCCCGTGCCCGTGGGCGAGCCCCTCACAATGGTGATATAGAGGTAAAGGGCAATGGCCATGGTCCAGAAGAAGGAGCTGGTGTTGGCGAAGGTGGACAGGGCACCCTGCAGCACGCAGTCCCATGAGGTCCTGTCGAAGTCCTGCAGCACCCCGTAGAAGTAAGAGAGGGCCGAGAGGAGATCCGCCAGCGACAGGTAGAGCAGGAGCTGGCGGGGACGGGTCCGCAGCTCCGGCCACAAGGCGTGGGTGCAAACCAGGAGGCTGGAACCCAGGAAGGAAAGCACGCAGGAGACCAGCACGACCACCCGCTCCGAGGCGTACAGCTCGGTGGGCGGCAAGGGCCCGGGCATGCCGGAGCTGGGGGCGCAGGGTCACGGCCCCGGCCCCGGGAGCAGCCGGGCGGCCAAGCAGCGGCAGGAGGAGGGAGAGAAAGCCGGGGGTGGGGTGGAGGGGGAAGGCAAACCCGGGACAGAGCGGGCAGGGAGGGCTTCGCTGGAGCGGCGAGAAGGGCAAAGGGATGGGAAGGGCCGGGGCAGGAGCCGCGGGGAGCGGCGGCGCCGTGCGGGGCTGTGGGCGCCCGGCCCCGCCCGTCATGTGAGCGCCGGCCCGGCCCCCCCCCCCCCCCCCCCGCCCCCCCCCCGCCCCGCCCCGGCCCGGCCCCGCCGCCACCCCCGGGACGCGCCCCCGGGCACCCCCCGGCCGCGGGCTGGGGCTTGGAGCCGCTCAGGGCCGGGCGCGGGGGGAAAACCTGCTGCGCCCCCCGCAGCCCAGAGCCAGCCTTGTTTTCTGGAAATCAAAAAAAAAACCCAACAAACCAAAACCAAAAACCCCGCCGGGGCTGCCCGGTGCTGCGTGACCGAAGGAACCGATTCGGAAATAAATGCCCTTTTTTTTAAAAAAAAAAAAAAAAAAAATCCTCCGCCGGCTCCTTCCCCGCCCCAGTGGCACCCATCTCATCTTCACCTGCCGCGCTCTTGGCTCTGAAACGCGCCAGCCCTGACTCCCGCACCATCCTGCAACCTGTGAAGCAGAAAACTATAAGCAGGCATAACAGAGCGTTCACCACCACGTTAAACAGCTTTTATGTCTCTGTTGGCAAGAAAGTTCTTTCCCCCCCCCCCTTCAAAGAACTTGCGAGTCCGTGTTTGCTTCGAACTCGCCCGATGCTTCACTGCCTTCCACACAGCCAACTCCTACCTTACAGCTTTGATGGGGACAGCGATGTGCTCAGTTTCCAAAGGAGATAGCGATTGTTTCTTCCAGTTTAATCATTTCCTAGCTACCTAGCCACGAAGGGTCCCTGAGGAACTCCGTTTTTAACAAGGTTTATTCTGACCTATAAAACCAGGTGCCATATATCCCCCCCCGAGCTTCTCCCAGCACCCTGAAGCCATCTAACACACCCTAGAAAACACATCTGACAGAAATGTCTTTAAAAACCACAAATTATTCAGTGTTTGTTTGCATGTTACTTTTGGCCATGGCATCCTTTCAGTTTTACATTTCCCTCTTCCAAATTGATAAGGTGTTCACTTTAAATCACTTTTTTTTTTTGTTTTACTTCCTTGTATTTAGAACACACAATTTTACAACTAACTTTTTCAGGATAACTAGCATTTAATTGAACTCTATTTTTGCACTATTGCCACTTTACTGCAAAAACAATAGCACTTTTTAAAAAATAAACCCGCATGCTCCTCAGATGTGTAAGAGGGCCACTACTGCTTACATAGTGGGGTTTTTTTAAGAGCAAGTTTTCCCATTTTTCCACTGCAGCAATTCCTTCTTCCACTACTCCACTGCACAGCTGTATGGGGAACCTGCAGCCAGTCCCACTGCCTCCTTCAGCTTTTGATTATCTTCATCTGATTTTCACTTTTAAGTTCAAATCCATTTTTCTGAGGAATCTTGGAAGTCCTTGGGGATACATCAGTCTGTCAGGATAAGTCTTCACACCCGCTCTGCCAGTTCACAAAGAGCTTTTCACTGACATTCAGCTACGCCTTGTCTCCCTAGGATGGGTGCCAGTTCTGAACGAAGTCTTTAGAGCTCTTTATCAGACTGATTTAAATCAGTTTTGCCACAGCACAAAAGGGGGCCACGTGGGTCAGCACGCAGAGCGCCCCGCAAATGAACCATTGCCTTTCAGTTGCCTTTCCCGTGCCATCCAAGCACATGGCATCTGCCCCAGAGATTCACTGCCAAGGACAAGTCACTCCAACGCTTTCCAAGAAGTTGCTGGATGGAACTTCAGAGCTTTTTATAATTCTCTTTAAGTCTCCAGCAATATCCAGGCTTGGTGTGCCGTTCCATCACCTTGATGCCTGTGCCATTCGCTCTGTTAAAGTTACTTCCTTTGGAAACAAGATGATCTTTCTACCTTTGACTTTTACCACTCAGTTGAACTTCAGTCAAGCAGGCTTTTTACATTTCTAAGTTTATTACAGGGCCTGATGCCCTCTGCATGTTCTTTACAGGAAAAAGAAGTTGCAGCAACTTGCATTTCTCCCAAACACAATCTGACACTAACAGCTTTTTTTAACTAATTACTCCAGGCTTTCTTTAGCTACCACCTGACTCAAAAAAACCCACAAGACAAAGCTTTGTTAAGGCTGTGTTCTCAGTTGTTGCTCTTACACATTCTTGGCTTCTTCCTTATTCTTTGTTTTCCTTTCCCCCACTTTCATAGCACAAGACACTCGCCCACCTATCACAAGCATCCAGACAAACCACTTCATCAGATACTCTGGGCTTTTGACTGTTGCTTTTATTTTGGGGTGATGGATGTCTACAAAGCAGCTTAATTAAGTCTGGCAAGATAGTTGTTTATTTCTATAACTTATGGTGACCTGACAAACTACTTTTTTAGAACTGGAGAGAAGGGAATATCTGAAGCACAAGCACAAGTTAGTGGAAATGCAAATTCTGATTTTGTCTCAGCTTACTGAGAGATATATCATTCCCTTAGCAATCAGAAAGAACTAAGACAGGCATAGGATCTTCTGCTGGAACTCTCCCTATTTTCTAAAAATAGGGATATGGTAAATATACACACAGAAGTCATCACTCAACAGAAGGGCACACATCAAGAGTTAGTGTTTCAAAACTGAGTAATACAAGGCAGATAACTTCTTACTAAAGACTGCCCCTACCTTTCATTTTCCCGACATTTGCATTGCAAGACACCCACCACCCAGCATCTCCGTGGCATTCCTGTAATCTTGATATTGTTACCTTCTAATCGCAGGGCAGTGGTGCAGCTGTCTCTGCCCAGATACACATTCCTACCTTCAGTCCTGTGGAATCCACAGTTGTCCAGAGAATAGAAATATTTGGAAACTGCCTGAAGATACATGACAATTCAAAGGCAGCGCTGTGTGTAGCTCAGAGTAGACAGAAGTGAAAATCTAAGCAACTAGCTTCTCGTAAAGCAACATACAAAATGAAAATTCTCATTTAGGAATTTCACCTTCGGATGCTCTTAAAGCAACCTGGTATTTGGTGAAGAGACACGGAAAGTCTTTTTTCCTGACTTGAATTCACCCCACTGACTACTAAAAGAGCTTTCTGACACACAGGGTACACCCTGCATCTTATAAGGCATCAGTTGAGCTGTAACTACATAAATTCACCTCCACTAACTGTGAGATAGAATGTACTGACATAACCTTTCCAAAAAAAAAAAAAAAAAAAAAAAAAAGGCTTCAACAAGAAGTTTTTATACATTGCCTTCGCAGCTGGCTAGGAAGCCGGGCTGAGGCATAGTTCTCAGTTCACTGGGAACCTGGTTATATGCCTTAGGGCTTTTAAGTGACTATTAGGGGCCAAGACTCCCACAGTACCTCTACACATCAGATACAATGCTTGCTTGCATAGTACCAGGTTTCTCTCCTGATTTTGCACCAGATCAGCGAGACAGCTTTCATCAGAGATGAAGACACTTCATGGAAAAAGGACACGAGCAGAAGTTCTGATCTCACTCGCTCTCACTCGCCTGACGCGCTCGAAGGTTCACTGGGGGAGAGAAGTCTGGACTGCTCCCGAACAATTAGGACAGTATTTCACATCACAGCTGCAGAGCACACACACGCAAGGAAGAAAAGCCTTAGCACCATCTATAGCCGTTTGTTTCTGATACCTAGCCAAGAGAATCCGAGCCGCCTTTACCACATTCACTTTAAGGCCACGGATATAATTACAACAGAATAATATCCTCTGAGTCCCCAGTGCCAGCTGCCAGCATAACCAACCATCCTCACTACCCACAAGAGGTCACTGCTGTTCCAGGCAGTAACATTTTCCCCATCACCATTATCCCGATCCAACAAGCACTTCTGCACCGTATCTCTGTCTTCGATGAAGGCAGGTGGCTCTAACCCCAGCAGATGTACCGTGGTCACCTTTTGCCACCCCTGTGTCACACTCACAGCTCAGACAGTAGTTTCAAGTAGGAGCCCGGAAAAAAAGTAGAACCCAGTTTCATTGTACCCATAAAAAAAAGCAGGTGTACTGAAATAACCAGGAAAAAAAAATAATTAAAAACCAGTCATTAGAGGCTCAGTTTGGGCAAAAGCCATTTCATGTTTTAGCTTTCAAGTCACCATGCAGTTCCTCTCAAGGAAGTCAGTACAACTGTTTCTCAGGGCTCAGCCTGGGAGCAGTAAGACACCCAACTCCCACCCTTCTCAGAGGAATGCAAAATTAAATGCATTGTGCATAGCCTTTCACTGACAGATCTTCTGCACAGCCTGCCTATACCCATGCAAGACTAGCCATATATGAGAACATCTAGCCAAGAGTTAACAATCCTGATTTTCTGGAAACTTACACGTAACTCTGGAATCATAACACAATTAAAAAAAAAAATCTAGCCAACAGTTTTACCAGCACCTGAGCTCCTTGTTGCCAGGAGAACGAGACCATTTCTCTAAGTCATCACCTGATCCTTAGGTTCACTGCATCAGCTGAAAGGAAGCCAGGGAAGCATGGTTAAGAGAAGGCTTCTGAAAGGTGAAAATCCTCATGTTTGTCCTTTGTTGCTTTTTCTAGCATGTGACCAAAAAAACCAAATCTACATTTCTAGCAGTCCTGGTGCAGATTAAGGACCTAATCCTTGACTTTATTAACCCCATCTCTTCCCTTTTGGACAGACAGCAATACAGACAGCTTTTGCTACAGCATTATGAAAGATATCTAGGGCTGCTCAAGAGATTCCAAAATGACCACTGACAGCCTTCACAGCAATTTCTCAGTAGCTGCCCCCTCTAGACAACTTGAAATAGATTTAAAAGAATCAAGGGAAAAAACTCACAAGAAAATCCATTCCCTATGTATCTATAAAGAACGCTAAGCAAGAAGGCAGTCCGTTACATCGGTGCAGATACCATAGCCAACTCTCATGTGTTTTTTCTTCTCAGAAAAAATAGTTTTCAGGGATTTGAAAAGTCGTACTTGGCAAACACTGGGGTCAAGAGAGCTCTGTAACAGGTACAATTAGGTACTACCCAGTCGACTAGGAGGAATCTGACGTGCAAAGAGTCTTGCTGGAAGTTTGGCACAGTGGGAGGCCATTTTATTTAGGAAGAACTGACTTTCTGGAAGCAGAATTGCAATACACGTAGCAGTAGGTAGAGCCAATACAGTAATCTGGTGCTATAAAGGATATGTAGTGTTTTCCCTGACTCTCCTTGTGCGGGAAACTACAACGTAAGGTTTCATAGTTTGTAACTAGTTAGATTCCTTCTAGGTCCTCTGGAACTAAATATTGTTATATGAATTCCTATTTTATCTTGATTATGCACAACCAAATACTGTGACTTTCTCTGCTGCTGCTACTTCTAGATGAATACCCCCCACACTCCTGCTTCCCATCCCTCTGTTGCTCGACAGTAACACAGAGGTATGCCCTCCGAGGCCGGCAGGTCTGCTTTCAGTGTCTTGACTACTAACTTTGGCATGTTAGCTGCTACTCCAACCTGGCTCCTTCTAACTCTTCACAGACTGAAATACACGCTCCCCTTATCTTCTTTAACCAGGCCAGCATGACAGGCAACTGTCAGAGAAATAAATTTTCAACTGTTGGCAGACTCAGCATTGGGATAGAAGAACGGCCCTGAGGCAAGCACGACAGCGTAAAAACCTGCTGGGTCAAGATGAGCCTGGGATTTACGCAGTCTTTGTGTTCCTCTCCAGTGCACTAGAACCGCAGAGCAGAGCGTGCGTACCCCAGTGCTGAAGCAGGACACGCTCTTCACCTACCGCAGAGCACTACGCTGGATCTGTTTAGCAAGCCCAAGGGCTTTTCTTCCAGCAAGGAGAGATGCTTACTCATTTTAAGCAGTTTTCCATTAGCATCAAAAGTGTGTAGTCAGGCTGCAGACATCACACAAGAATTCAAGCCAGCAGCTCTCAAAAAAAGCCACGAGCAATGAGAATTTTTTGCAGGCAGAATGTAATTAGTTACACTGCTGGAATCAAGCCAGCACAATCAATGAATTAAAGTGCGCTCCAAGTGTTGTGATGGTTTTTCATTTCAAATTTAAATTAGGAGATTAATATGGGCTATTCCTTCATGCTGTGGCTGCGTGGAGAAAAAGAAAGGTAATCGTATTGTACATTCACAATGAAACAGAGTATCCCACGAACAAAAAAAAAAAATTACATTTAAGATCTGGTCTTAAGGTCACCCAGCTCAGACTCCAGCATGGAGCAGTGGCACTTTGGAAAAGGGCACTTGCACAGATACAAAGAGGCAATCTGCAGCACTCTTCATGGCAATCTTTCAATGCTATTTTTTTTTTAGCCATTCTCATTACCTATAATAAAAATGTATGAACTGCATCTCTTATATGTAGTAGTAGGGATATAGACCAAATAGGATTTTTGGGGCGTAGCTTTTACTGTAAATTGAATTGGAGGTATACACTGTACTTTGCAATAGAAAGTCTGCCTACAGCCTGTACTTTTAACACAGATGAGACAGGAATACAAAAGCTACTAAGGAGACCCTCAAGTAGGAGAAGTCACCAAGCATGTCAGCTTCCCTGGTCACCGAGCTAGAAGCCTCACTCAAGTTATTTCACACAAGTTACTTGAAACAGATGAAGTGTGAAGCAGCAAAGAGACAATTCTGCTAAAGGGAAAGGATGCAACAGTGCCCAGGAGACTATTGCTTTCATTGACACAAGGACACTCAACATCTACAGTCCAGAATCCAAATATGACCTTGAAAACGGGCTGTGAAACAACATCTCATACTCCTCACCTCTGCCTTCTTTGAAGGCAGACATAAAATATTTGTGCTAAACAAATTACAGATTCTCTCTCTGTACGTGGGTGCTGACTGCTCAGGTCCCAGCAGGGTGCACAGCCACTACCATCCGTCCAGCTGAGGGGTCAGCCTCAGCCACATCCCCAACGCAGAACGCCAGGACACCACGTGGTGTTCAGCAATGCTGTCTGCATCGCGCTTCTTTCCCAGGTAGCACAGGGCACCTTTAACAGACTATCATCTGCACTGCAGTGCCCACGTACTTACAGGAACTAACTGCACGGTTAGTCACTACCGGCCCTCCTGGTTTAAGCACTACTGCAAAGTTATGTACAGGAAACTTGAAGAGCAGAACGTTATCTTACAACCTGGAATTCAAACTCACTGACTTGAATGCAGGTGAAGTCGCTCAGCAGTTACACGCTAAGTGAGACAGGTCAAGCCCCACATATTTGTCACCCAAACTGCATTCCAGTCATCGCAGCAGTTCCATTCAGCCAACACCCAGCTCAGACTCAAGTACAGAGCAGTGGCACTTAGGAAAGGGCACTAGAAAGAGCATTACACAGAATACAGAGGCACACTTTGTAGCAATCTTCATGGTGATCTTCCAATGATATTTTTTAGCCATTCTCATTACCTATAACACACCCTCTTTCTCCCCTGAAAGCATGGAACTGATGGGTCATCTTTGGCTCTACAAAGAGGAAAAAACCTGAAAGTAAAAAGCTATAGAGAAGTAGTATTTTGTGAGGAAATATGATGTACTAGGTCAAAACATCTGTTTCATGACAAATATCCTGCAAAGGCAGAGACGAAGTTTCAGATTTGAAACAGAAGGATGCCGTGCTCCCCTCTGGCCATCTGTTATTTTCTGAGCGCAGAACTTTTATAGACAGTTCATGAAGCTCCCTGTAATTAGTGCAATTATGTTCACGTCTGGAAAAAGGCATACAGAAATGTGGGCAATGAATGTCATAGCTAGTTTTTCCAAGAGGGCTGGAGCTCCAGAGCCCCTGGATCATGACACTTAGCTTGTGCCAAGTCAGCAGAGGCCATGGAGAATAAAACACAAAACCAACTTGGTTTGATCAACATTAATGTAAGCTCTTATCCCCTATGTGAATATTGGAAGTTTAAAGAAGATTTAGGCAAGGCCTTTCGTTTTTCCAAGGTTGGGGTGCTCTTGCATTTCCTCCCTTATAACGATTCCATATTGTAGACTTGTCCTTTCCATACATCCTCCTTGCCTCTCTTTTATCCAGACAAGGTAAGAAGTAATGTCTCATTGCATAATTAAAATCTAATTCATTCTTCCCTGGAAAGATTGGCAGAGTTTTGGGGCACTTGACCGCATGTAGTTGCAATGTATAGCTGCTGACCAGCACCCAGGAGAAATAGTGACTACAAGTGAATTGCTCTCACGTGAGGCTCAAAGCCAAGTTAGCTGGTCATTACCAGCTTGAGGTTGAGGCCCAGCTGAACTCTCCCTAAAAGCAGGCCCTTCTCCCAACATCTGATGTTGGATTTGTGCAGCGTTACTAACAACAGCTGGTATTTTACTCTCAGGAGGATGCATGTGGGGAGGACAAAGAAAGAGCAAAGTAACTTGCAACATGTTTATCTTCTTTTCTTCATCTCTTGTCTCCGATGCAGTGGCCACATCCTCAGATGTGTCTTGCAGACACCCCAAGCTCCAGTGCAACACAGTACACCTGGGCAGCATCCCAACCTGGATCCCCATCCACTTCTCAAGCCACGGAGGTATGAGGCAGGCCCAACAATGTGTAGCACTTCTAGGGCAGTATACTTGCTGATTGCTTCCTTGACCATTGTTCACAACAACCAGCTAAGACACTGCCAAAGAAACACTCACAGCTGGCATCACACAAGGAGAGAAATTGGGGCAGGTTGTTCAAACTCCTCCTCTCTTCTCATTCACAGAAGGCAAGAGTCTGGGGACAAACAAAGAGTCAATGAAGGAACTGCAGCAGTACTAAAGAAAACAGCTTTCATGGAAGAAGAGGCTCAAAACCATAACAGTTACCCTGTCCCTTACCCCCAATCTTGGTTAAGGCCTCTAAGAATTACAAATATTAACACGATAAACCCAGCTTACTTGTCTGCAATCCATATTTATCTCAGTGGGTTCCCAAGTTTCACACAACACCACTCGGGCAAGAGCAGGTGGAACAATAAAGTTTTTCCAGATGCTTAATAGTTTAAGACACAAAACTCTTTAAATTCTTGGTGGGTTCACTTGACCGCAGAGCTCTGCTGTTAGGTCACGTACGAGATGTTGGACAGAAAGAGAACTCACTGGGAACAATCATCTGCAAAACAAATGAGAAAGGGACCAATAGTTATTGGTACTAAAGCCATTTGACTTTACTATTATACATGTGGAACAGCCTGAGATACACAAGATATGGCGTTATCTAGCATTCCTGCAGCCCTCAGTTCTTGGAAACACATGAACATGTGAGAAGCCAACCTTCAGGGCAAAGCGATTCCTTAACTCTTGCATCAGAGCCTCAAAAGGAGGTTAGGGCCTCTTGTGCAACACTTGAGTACAAAGGTAAAACATGCTGCATGACTAGAAGCTCACTGGCTTTCATTAGCCTCTAATTTCTCTCAGGGATCCACTAGCAACACTGCATCTGTATATTCTGAGACATCTAAGCCTTCTGTTTCCCCTCCTAACGCCAGGTTACAAATTCCAAAAACTCAGGAATTTGGTTTGTGTTTGGACAGCAAGACAGAGAGAGCCAAGACTCTTGATTTTTTTTCTTGCCCTCACCGTGTTTTGCTCACAGTGAAGCTGTATGTCACCTTCCAACAAGTTATCACAAACCTGCCATCCTGCAAAGGCAGACGTGAGCACCAGCTGAAAGGCAAAAATTTGAAACACTTCAAACAGAAAGGCAGGTGTTAAAACCCCAAACTCCTGGCTATCACCAAGTTTTCAGAATGGCCAGAATTGAGGAGCATATGTTTATTTTCAAGACAGAGTAACCCAAGACAAAACTGTTGAGTTTATTGCAAGAGTCATGAGATAAAGTTCGGTGGCTTCTATTGTACGGGATGGCAGTGCAGGTGATGGGAAAAGCTCATGCCTTCTATATAACGTCAAGGGAGACTGACAAAGGTGAAATGAAGTGCTGTAACTGCACGCCAATCAAACCAGCATAGCAGAGAACAGAAATACCCACCAGGCATTGTGGTAACAGAACAAGGGCTCCATTCCCTGTGTCCCAAGAGACAGTACCAATTAGTTCACAAATCACTTCTTGACTGTAACCTTTTCACCCTGAGGAAAAAGCAAACAATTCCAAAACATCAAAATCAAGACTTGACAACAGTACCCACCTTCTTGCCCTGAAAACGTGTCCCACTCTGGAACTAGCTGTCTTGTTTAAACAATGACCTAATCATCCCTCCAACATTTCCCATCAGGATCAGAACAAACCAGACTATCTCAAAGGCAATTAACAGGTCAGGGACAAGCACAGCTATAGGAGAGCAAAACAATCTGGTACAGAAGAGGAAGATGCTACTTCATCTTTCATCCTCCTCCAGGGACATACGAGACTGCAGAATTGCTGTTTTGGGACCTGTAAAAGTCTCCTTTGAACCACTAAAAATTAAGCACGACCGGGCCAGAGAAAAGATGCTTTGGGAAACAACCTTGTATCTGCGCAGCAGGATAATGATCCTGATCTTAATTCTTCAAATAATTTTAGCTCCCCTCTGCTGCTTACTGCCTACAAGAATTCCTAGTGCTTTTGGAAAGGAGGAAACAAGTTATCCAACTGAAGCTGTTTCACACTCTGGGAGAAGATGGAGCAGCAAACCCACCCTTGTATTCAAGCCCCACAGGAAGTACAGCCCCAAAAAAAAAATTAGGTGCCCAACACCTGAAGTAGAAAAGAGGGAGTGCTGCCTGCCACAGCAGTACCGCTCCGCTGGCCCAAGCCTTCAGCTGCAAGGGACCAGCATTTTAGATGTAAATGTATGTCTCAGCTGGATCTAATCCATTGAGTCCTGCTCCTGGCAGCCAAAGATCTCAGTAAGTCTAGACAATATCTACTAAATTAGTGCAGCTCCTTATGTTGGTGTTTTTTTTTTTTTTTATGGTACAATCTAAGATGTCAGCTGAATGGGGCTGCTGTACTAGGCACGGTAGCGATATAGTAGAAAAATGCATCCCTAGCCCTGAAGAGCTTATCCTGCACTAACATTAGCAGTTGTGTTGCACGAGAAGGTATTAATTCTTTCTCCCAAACCACTGCAAGTCACCTTAGAAAATCACCATCACCATCGTAAGATGGACAAAAATTTTCATGGCATTGAGTAAAATGAAATCTCATCACCAGCAGGTATGTAGCAACATCCTTCTCCGCCTTTCCTGGAAGAACATATAAGCTGCAAGTTTTTAATTACATGAGTCTGGGACAATAGACATCAGTCTATTTCTTCCACAAATAAGGAATCCACAAGCCTTCTCCACAGATGTGAATGGGTTTCACCATCATGTGGAGTCCAAACAAGCTGGCAATCAATCAAGGATCCTTCAAGTTTTACAAGCCCAGTCTGAAAACTATGCAGCAAAAGCTAAGGGACAGAAAAGCATCCTCTCTGCAGAGGCCTAAAATCATTTAGCTGATTGACTGCTGTGGCTGCAGGAAAAACAAGCTTTTGCAATACTGAAGAAAGTTATCCAGGTCTTGAGTTTGCTCTTCTTTCTAGATGGTCAGAATCTGTATTTCTAAGGATGACGGACTTGTGAACAGCTTTGAAGTCATAGGGGGAAACCAAAGAACTTGGCTAGTTTAGAGCTAGAAGAGACTCCTGCAAAGGTGTTGGCCAATAAGCTGAGCTTTCCTGTTTCAGCAGCTTGTCTAACAGCAGATCCTTTCCTCTTCCCTTTAGTTCAAGTATCTGGCAAATTTACTGTGATTGTGAATTTATGGAAAGCATTCTGCTTTAGGGAATTGTGACCAAAAAACCATCAATGACAGCATAGTGCGTACTAGCACCCCTGAGCACAATTTAAAGGCCAGAGGTGCCACTTGAAGTTTACATGGTCATGCACATGTAGTTGAATTTGCCAGTTAACAGCTCAGTTTGCCACAAAAAGGCAATTTTCCCTTTAGAGAAAAGATAACATATGACCTGTTTCACTTCACGTTGGTTGTTGGAGTGCTTTTCCTGGAGAAAGGCGACCCAGTTGGCACAAATCACACCAACTCACACTGATCCTGTGCTAGGTTAAGTGTCTAGCTGCAAATTTGTGCTTAATCTCGCTGCTACTGTGTGGGTGACAAAGCAGCAGGAAATGTTGTTTGGTGGATCATGTAACAGTACAAGGAATTGGTCTATAAAGAAATCACTACTATAAACCAACAAGCAGATGGGTGTGGAAGATAGAAACGCTCTCCTGTTACAGAAATACTGCATTCCAAGAAAGGTAGAGAGTCCTGCGAGGTAAGATCTGCAGCAATCCTTTTGTCATCACTGAAATATGTGATACCATAAGCTTCATTTAATTAAGCAAATTTATTTTAAGTTCATTCCCAGCACTGTGTCATCCTCCCATTGTCAACAAGTGGAGTTTTAAGCTATGACCTAGCCACAAGCCTTGAGCCTAGGACCTGAAGAATTACACAAAGTTTCTCTAAAGATCTGAACAACTCCTGCTGGAAGTCTGATGCAAACAGATCCTCTCTCACTGGAATCTTCAAATACTTCCCGTTTTAAGGAAAAACAAAGCTGAACTTTCATCCGTGAAATTTATGGGTGAAACCCAGCAACAAGAGAAAGCTTGATTGAAAAATATGAAATGACAGTTTTCAAACTTCAGAGAGATCTAGGTTTGAAAGAGACCCCTGGATATCGGCTAGTTCAACTGCCTATTTTAAACAAGGCTAACTTCCAAATTAGATCAGGATGCTCGATGTCTTTTATACAGGCTGTTTTAGTCAACCCCATCTATTTCTAAACCACAGAATTAGAAGTAATGCCTCGCTGAGTGTATTATACTTACTAGGATGAACCAGCATTCCAGAGAAAAATCATCTCCAAGCTATGCCAAACCACTAGCAGTGGTTACAGAGCAAGAGCAAATTGTCTCCTCTCTCCCAAAGAAGGTGTCAGTCTTTCCTATCACAAACCTTCAGGTGGAAGTGCCTTGTTTCTCCACACACAGTCAGTTTTCCTGACTTAGAACCTCACAGAAAGGTTTCCCTTTTTAAAATAAGAATACATTTGATAAATTCTGACTTCAATCTGATACAAGTCCTATGATATGTGGATCCTGGGTTTTGGGTTCGTCTCCAAAAATTTTCAAACTAGTTCCGTATTACCCCTTCTTCTGCAGCTCCTGCACTATGCTACCAAGTCAACCAGAAAATGGTTCTAGGCTTGGCAACGCTTATCATACTTTTCCTATCACTTTCTTCTCCTCCAAACTCCCTATAGCATCCTAATTCCCCAAATACAGGACACGAGCTGCTTAACAACTCCTGTTTACATTTTTTATTAACCATACAGCAGAAACTTGCCCTATGAGATGTACTTACGTGACCCTAGATAGAAGAGATATTTACCAGTTTCTTACAGTTCTGTGGCAGGAGATGGTCCAGCTAGCAGGGGCACCCGAAGTCCATCGAAGCTCCCAAGTGACCCCAGCTCCCTGCTGCTCGGCCTGATGGACCGCAAGCAAGCTGAGCGCAGCTCCAGAGAGGTGCAGACACCTGCTTTGAAATTCAGACTCACTGCAAACTCAGACAGTTCCGGCTTTCTTGATGCAGCTACGACTCCACCCCACATACTGCCACCACTCCTGCAGGCCAGCCTCACAGCTAATAAGGAAATGGGACAATATCTTTGCAGCGAGTCACAGGCTGTCTAAAATGAAGCAGGACTTGTCTAAAAGGATAGACAGCACTAGCAGTTCCTTTCTGTAAAACACAGTGAGACAGGCAAAGATCACACACAATAGGCAAGTGACAGAATGACAGGGGAAAAGACAGAGTCCTAGTCCGAGACTGGTCAGCATTTCTACCTGTAGGACAGCTGCACTCCTAACCCTACTGATTTTCAGCTAGTCATCAGCTCAGAAGGACACAGCCATTTGGGTAACAGGCCATCTTCACCTTAATGCAGGTGACAAGTGAAAAAGCAGCAGCAGTTCTGTACCCCTGGGCTCATGCTGCAGATGGAAGCCAGATCTGCTCTCAGTAGCTTCCATCCACAAACTTTCACGCACTGAGAAGCACAAAACTCTCACATCGCCTGAACTCCTTCCTGAATTTCCCTGTTACTGCATCGCCAAGATCTGCAGGACAGCTATGTCTGTCACTGAATCGCCTACTCTGCAAAATACAGATGCAAAAATTCCGTAAAACGTGGTACAATTAAGGATACTAGGAAGAAAATCTAGAGCAACCGTTTCCTCCCATCCCTTAAAAGGCATCGCATTTAAAATCTACCACATCTCACTCAAGTGAATCTTCAGTTGGGATCTGACTGAGCCTGGCTAATATTGCTGTCTTGAGCGGTATTAAATCCCCACATCAAAATAAGATAAAGCCATAGAACTAACATACACATCACTTACTGATTTTTTCCATATTGGGCAGCAAGAAACATGCAGACACACAGAGTACAGACTCATGCCTTCTTCCACAGCGGTTAAACAATTCATTCTTTTCCAGTCAGTGCAACTTCTTCCCTTCAGATTTCATTTTCCTTTTTACATGAAGACAAGCAACAAAAGCCCTCTGCTTTCCACATTCTAGTAAATTCTGTTCTTCCCCTTGTAATAACAATGTTTGACAAAGCTTTCATTACCTCTTCTCTCTCAAATGAGACCAGAGACGTCCAGCAACTTTGACCGCAAGATCTTTAAAGCAGTCCAGTCTCAGTGGCTGGAAGAGCACCTAGCACTTGTGTTACCAAGAAAGCAGATACATCGTCATATTTCACACATGGAACATACTGCATGTTAATTCTTCCCTTACCTTTACAAAATTCCCTCCCCATATCTTATCTAACTTAAATAAAATACAGACTGAACCCAAAGATTTAAGCAGAGGCAAAACTGTTCAGCGAAACCCGCTCTGTGGTCGTTTGTCAAACACCATAAACGTTGGTTCTCCCCATATAGCATCTTAGAGAAGGCCCTTAAGGAGTTACCATTTTGGAGCTTACACAAACAGCTCAGTTCTAACTAGCAGCTGAGCTGGCTACTACATCTACATAAGTGCCATTAACTTTTGTGTAGGCATGCCACAGCCAAAATTACTCTCCAGCAGCGAGTTGTGCAGAACAGTAAAGCACGGTGGATAGCCCCATCCAAGGCTGCAATGCTGCCGTAGCTCCTGGAAGCAAGGCTGCCCCTCTTCCTAGCTGGCTCCACTCTGCAGCAGTCAGGATAAGCTAAGAACACCAGGCTGTTACGAGGTTCTGCTGATTCAGCACCTTGGGAGAGGCCTGGGCAGAGTCCAGTGCACTGCAGATCTCAGAGGCGTGCAAGCCGTACGTAAGCACCCATGACTCATTAACCAAGCAGTGAGCAAGCATTAGCCATAGATCATAAACCCAGAGTCACAGCCATCAGTAGCCCCACCTCTACTCCAGCATGTCAGTTCAAAAAAACCCAAAAACCTGGGGGTTTATAGCCTGGGGGGGCTTTGGAAAGACAAGTTTATCCAACACAAGAAGTTCCTGATCTGTCCCCCAATACAGTCTGCTGGGACAGAGAGGACACTGCCAGGCTGATTCATAGCAGAGATTTTACTGTCACAGCAGTTCTGTCCTTTCTGGCTTGTTAAGCTCAGGCTCCTGCTTTATCAGGGCTTTCAGGGATCTTTATACAATCTCCTTCTGGACATGCCTCTTTCTTCCAAGGCCAGACCCACCTATTTGTACATCTTCGCCCCAAAGCAAGAGGCGAAGCGTCAAAATGGGATCTGCTGCCTGCACAGCTTCTCCCCTTGCCTGGGCTGCATTAGGAAAATTTACGTTTTGATGTCCACTACTGCTCCGTCAGCCACTCATCACAACAGCCAGAGAACTTCAGAAGAGCGCCATGCACCACTGGCTGAAGTTGTCACCATCCTCTATGCTGAAAGATGCTCACCAGGCACCACCAGGGCATGCAGGGAGAGACGAAGACCAGGATTATTACAGCATGTTGATCTGGCCTTCCTGGCTGCCCAAGGCAACGAGTTAAACACTGTGACACCAAAGCTGGTGAAAGGGCAGTAGGATGCCTGCAACACAACCAGGGAAGTTACTCTCAGATGCTCCCCAGAAGAACATCTTCCTCCCCGCCTTACCCCTGCCCAAGGTTACTTGTACTGAAACAGTGCCAGGCATTTCTCCTGCATCTAGCTTCATCCTTAGGTGGCTTCTGAGGCAATAAAACCTGCATCTAGCAAAACTTGGCGTGGGCTGTATCTAGCTGCACAAGAGAAAAGACTATCATCCCTTGTAAGACGCATTTCAATTAATCACAAGTGCACTCCAGTATTCTAGACACAGTAAAGAGTCTTGCATCTTAGCTGCTTCCCTTGTAAAGATGTACAACAGCAGACCCACATCACCAGGGGGGAACAGCTACAGGAAGGCTCAAGTGAAAAAGAGATTCAAACTCCATTTTCAGTAGTATAAAATTTGTTTACCCTAATTCCTCTTACCAAAGCCTTCTCTTGTCCACTGGGTGAAGGATTCTTATTTCACGAAGAAGGTTGCTTCAGACAGGCTGGGCATAGCTCTGATGCCTGGTCACTTTTCCTACAATACATTCAAATGCAAACAGAAAAAAAAATACATAAAACTGAAGGCTCAAATTAGAGTCTCACAACTGTATAAGCCCCTTCAGCTGAGTCTCTTTGGAAACAAAACAATGGCTCATGTGTTATTAACTTCTCTCAATTTGCATTAAGAGATGGTCTGTACCAGTTACTGGAAGATTACTGGTGTTCTACCTTCAAAACACAAGGAAACACAGATTTGCCTACAAAACGGACTAGCAAGTTTCATCGTATACTCAAAATGAGATCCCAGTCATACAAGGAAAACTGGTGAGGAAAAGTCCTCTCCATTCAGCTGTAGAGAACAAGCAGAAATAATTGTTTTATAAAAAGGAGGATTGACATCTTTTCAGCAAGAAAGCACTGCTGTTTCGTTTCTCATTTAGCTATAGCTTTCTTCCAAGGCCATAGTATAAGTGAGTGCAAGGGAAAGATTTTTCAAAATTTGTATTAAAAATCCTCTGGTTTCCCCATTCTTTAAGACAAGGTACATGCACTGAGATGTCAATAGGTCAGGACAGAAAAAAAGCTCTCTTCTCATTATTGGTATGAAATCTGCTACTGTGTCACTTAGGTTACAAGCCTGTCCATCCTCCATGATACAGAACAGATCGAAACAGAGCAAGTATTAGAGAATACGACTGGTCAGCTGGCAGCAAGAGACAATTCATAAGCTTCTGTCTTCAGAGGAATTTTTCCTTTTCTGCTCTATCAAACTCCATAGAGCTTATCCGTAGTTCTGTCTAGATAGACAGATGTTTTTGTCAGCCTTTTTAAGTGAGACGAACGTTCAAAACCCCCACAAAACTAGTTTTAAAGAATCTCAATCTGGAATCAAAGGGACAAAGCAACAAGCATCCCTAGCATTACTCCATTAAAAAAAAAAAAAAAAAAAAAATCGGTGGATTGCCCGAAAAGTTACTTTGGCCTCATGTTACTGCCCAACATCACTCACCCCTCAAATACGGTTTTGGGTTTTTTTTTCTGTGCCTCAGCTTTCTGAAGCCACCTAAAATAGGTCAATTAACTTTCTCTTGGGGGACAAAACACAGTGTGAGATGGCAGGACAGAAGCGTGGTTACCAGAACTGCCTGTACTCAGTATCCTTGGGTCAGGTGCAGAGGGCAGCAATGGGAGGGAAGAAAAAAAAATAAAAATCATTGTTTAAGAATCCTTTACCCCTTTTACCCTATTTGGAATTTAGGCTAAGTCATTTAGTAGAGCCCAGAGCCAACAGTTTCACCATGCACATGGCTTTGTTGCACTCATTAGGCCTGAAGCAGAGTCCTAGATGCAACCCCATCCACAAGATATGTTACTCTGTTAGACGACAAGTTCTTCAGAGAACAGAAATACTGCAGCTTGACCAGTGTGCCCACTGGAACTCTCAGTGTTCAAGGGTTAAGGCCCATCTGAAATGTAAACACACGTGCAAAAGTAACTCCTTGCTGAAATGATGCACCTTTAGCCTTACCAGTTGCCAGCACCTTCAATGGTGGAAGCAAAGTAGTCACTAGAAGAGAATAGCATTCACCATAACCAAATATTACATGTTTATTTTCAGGTCCTGCAAAATAACCCTTCTCATCTCTGGCCTACTAAACAAAACAAAGCAAAGCACCTCACAGCACTTAATTATGAAGCCAATAATCAACCAAACTCACCCTCAGAAGGTGGAAACTCCAAAACACACTGGCTTATGTACAGCTAATAAAATACCAAAACAGCCCGTACAGATGAGCGGTAGGTAGGTTGCTTACAAATGAATACATTTTATATCAGAGATATAAAAGGGAAGCATGGGTGGGCCTGGCTTCAAAATACAGACAAAAACTTCGTATCTGTTTACCCCACCTGATCTGCTGAGATGGTAGCAGGGGAAATAATACCAAACCCTGAGCCCAGATCTCTGCTGGTGTAGACAGTTAGCTCTAATGGGCTGGTACATACTTACCTCTGATCTGAAATGACTCCTAATGTCTCTCCCAATTCTTACCTGAGCTAGTCCTTCCGAAATAATGGAAAGGCTTGTCTCCTACGGAATGTAACAGTTATCTGGATAATAGACAATCCCACTGGCAGTTTGCACAGACACCTGAAACCTCATGATAACCAGGTGAGTGATGCATAGGGCACCCAGATGCAGGTAAAGCTGAACTTCACTTTGCCAGTGCTCAGGAAGACCGAACAGGGGCAGTGGGGAAGAAAGCTAAACACAGTCTAACAGAGTTGTCTTCCCCTGTGTGAGCATCAGGCGATACCAGCATTTGGGCTGTATTATTTATCCTTTCCATTACAAAGTGAATGTGGAGGCAACACGTTAAGCCAGGTAACAACACTGGAAATAGCACAAACTGTCCTCCATCCCTAGTGTAGGAGAGGGGCATAGCTGCCAGCTCCTTGCAAAGAATTAAGCACTCAGCTTCCATGCTCCCCTATGTAAATGCTAGACATGACAACGAACCACAGAGTGGCCAATATCACATAAATTCAGGTACTTTGTCTCCTGGATGTAGAAGCCAGACAACTCACTCACCAGACTCACTCAGTGCTTACTAGAGTCAAGCTGCTAAGCAGCATTTTCAGCTTTCCCCGTACAGCTGCAGCACATTCAGACAGTGTGAGCACACAGCTGCTTTTCTGGGTGCTATTACTGTCTGGGATCCCTCAAAATCTAGACATTCACCAGTATCCCCAACTCCAGTGTGCATTGTGTATGAAGGGCTTGAAAGGAAGGGGGCTGCATACACAAGAGGAAAGAAAAAGGGAAAAGGAAACACCCTTTACCCCAACAGGACACACTAGCAAGGGCAGCTACTGTAACATTCTCCTACATCATTTTAAAGACCTCAAAGCTCACCTATGGGTACATTTTTGCACAGACCACCACCACCCCCTCCCACCCCCCCACAAACGGGCTCTGCAGAGAAGCTGGCAGAGAGTGGAACATCGGGAGAGACCCACAGTGCATTGGCAGGCACAAGTACCAACACACAGAGTCTGCACTTACCTGAAGAGACCGAGAAAGTCCGACAGGCTCCAGTTCGGGGGATTGCTGCGGGGGTCCCGTCAGCAAAGCAGCTGCAAATCACAGAGGCAGATCCTCTTTCATCCGCTCCGATCCCTGGGATCGCAAAGACAAAGGCAGGCTCAGGCCTGAACAAGCCCAGACAAGCCCAAATAAAGCCTCTTCCTGAGCCTGCCCGATTCCAGGAGCAGCCAGCCCTCTGGATGTCAGAGCTAGGGACCACAGACGGTCTCCTGCGGCCCGCAGGCTGGTGCAGAGCACGGAGAGAGACAGCGCACATCAATTTCTGACAATACAGGACCTAGTTTCTTCCAGTGCAGCTTCATTGACTTCAGCGAAGCTGAAATACACGGAACAGGATCATTGCAACTCCGGCACATTTGTGCCAGGGCTGAATTTATCTATTTCACTGCAGGAAGCCCACGTTAGGAAGAATGCAAGATTTCTCCAGGATTCTTCCTGGCAAAGGACTGTAACCCACAACTTTGCATCACATCAGAGGCTCCAGTAATTGGAAAAAGCAAACTGGCAACTGAGAGACATACTGCAGCAATGACACCAGAAACCCGTCAGTGCGGGACCCCAGGTTTGCAATGCGCACGCCACCAAACCCACCCGTCAGGGTCCGGAGGTTTCCTGCCCACCAGCCCATGCAGCTCAAGCCCACCCATCCCAAACATGCTCCCCCCTCTCTCCCCAACACTAATTTCGTTACAAATGGTAGGGTTGCAGAGAGAGGCTAAGCCACCTCATTCATTCTCCAGAGAAGCAATTATTGTGCACACAGCTAATTAATAACGAGCCCTTCAGAGACAGAACTGCAGCAGCCTCCTCCCCACTCACACAATGCAGATATTTTTCCTCTCCTTTGTATCAGTGAGTGTTCACATTTACTTTTCTTAATAAAGCTGCAGGGCCAGATTCAGATTTCAGCACAGCACAAGCCAGAGCAACCCTGCTGCCTTACTGGATGACTCCACTGTTGCCTACTCGAGACAGTAAAGAATTTGGCCCATTAAATCCATCCGTGATAACATAAGAAAAAGCCTGCACAAAACAAAACCGAGCTTGCAGGTTTGGGGGGTTTGGTTTTTTTCTTTTTAAATGGACTTCTCTATGGACCACCCAATTCTACAGTATTTTTCAACCAGAGCCCCACTGAAGTTTCCAGCGCCCACAGAGACCAGGCTCCCTTACGCTGAGGCTGTACCCCTTCTGCAGCAGCAAGTGGCACTTCCCTCCTCCGCTTTCCTCCAGTGCCCTTGCTTCCCTGCCCTGATGTGAAGATGCAGCTGGGGGAAGAAAAGGGGGTCAGGATGCATAATGTGACAGAGGTGAGTGGGATAACTCTGACAGCTCCAAAGCATTCTTTTTCTTTTCTTTTTTTTTTTCAAAATGCATTTCAAAAAATATTTTAAAAATAAACTAGCCTAACGCAGACTTCCCTAAGCTTGCACCACAAGCAGACAAGCCCTTCACTCCTTTCCCCCACATCATCCACTTGGGAAGGATGCAGAGCAGAGTCGCCCTGGAAAGGAGTGTGAGGTGTGGAGCGCTGTTAACAGCCACAGGTGGCAAAGAGGGCCAGTTCTGCATTTGTTCACACAATTCATCAGGGCTCTCCCACTTCATGATACTGAGGTTTCCCCCTTACTCAAACTTCTAAACAGACAGCTTCCAAACAAAATAATAATAATAATAATAAAAAGCCATAACCCAACAACTTCTGAACAGCCCTTCTTTTCCACAAGAAAGTAGAGAGCTCTCTGCAGCCCAGGAAATCCCATCATTTTCCCACTCAGCACCCTTCACAGCTCCTACCTCCTAACAGTTTGATGCAGAAGTTGGCCGATTTAGTAAAAATAACAAGAATTTCGAGTCTCACATCTTCTCGAGTCTCTGCACTTCAGTTTATATAGGAAGCAAATGTTAAAGCTACCACAGTAAAACACAAAAGGAAGTGTGCAAACCATGTTCAATCCAGATGGCAAATTTTCTATCATCTCTGCCTTTAAGCTAATAGTTTCCATGGTTTACATAAGAAATAACAAGAGATTACTTGCTGAGGTAGACACAAACAGCAACTGACTTTATCCCTAACTCAGGAAGTGCTGCAAACACTTAAGTTTTCACAAAACATCAAGTGCCCCCCACCTAGTGAGAGTCACTATTAAGTAGGGGCTGGTTTTGCTAAGCCATCCAAAGAGAAAGAAATAGTCAAGGTATCTCATCAACTTCTGAAGATTAACTGTATGAATGTGCATATACATGGGTCACACCGGGCTAGTATACTGCAGCACAGCTCTGATGTTGCTCATGAGATCAAGCAGGTCTACAGCCTCTTTCCAGAGAGAGATCTTTAATATTTTTGTGGTGGAACTTGTATAGTTATACACACATTCACCATAGTGCTGGCCATCAACGGCCAACAGCTCACAAGCATAAATGACTACGGCTATTTTGACAACCAGCATTTGGGCTAGCAAAGTGAAGAGATGTGCCAAAGCAGTCCTCTGGCACTGAACTGAGAAAGCCTGTTACAGAGGAGGAGAAATGGAGTCAGTGACTCAGCTATACTCTACCCACACAGACCTGGACGAGAGAAGGCCCTTTAAAATGCATGTTTCTGGGGATGCTGGAATTGTTCCTACGTCCATCGTTTCTCATAGCTGCCGCCTGTTTCTCCCTAGATATTGCAGGGCTCCTCTTAGACCATGCTCCGACCCTGAAAAGCAGAAAAAGCCAGAGTAAAATGAACATGTCCCCCAACACAGCATAAAAGGGAACAACAACTAGGAAGATGAAAGGTGGCCTGAAGGAACCAGGTTGCATAGGGACAGCTTGGATGAATTTCTGCTCTTGTGTGCATGAAATTACTTCCTTTCCCCACTCACTCTGGGCTTTGTGATCTCCCACCCCATTTGGCCCAGAGCAGCTGTACATCCTTGCAACATGCAGCCCTGCTGCTTGCCTGATCAGGGATGCTCTCCAGCACACAGGCTGCAGCACAAGAGGAGGCTCCCCAGGCGTGCCAGTCTCCGCACTTCCATTTACACTGCACGTGGATTCCTTTGAGTTGGCCTTATGGTATCCCCAACAGGTTAGGGCATGCCTGGGAGCTCCCTTTAAAAGCAGGGTTTGAAGCCAAATGCTTGAGATTTGCCAAGCACGGGTGGGTATTAGTCTGACAGACCCCAGGCAGATTTAATGGCTGGAAATAAACTCCTATTCACCGTTGGGCACCACCACCACAGGAACAACGGTGGTGTTGCCATTTCCCAGACAACTGAGATACTTTACAGTTGAACAGAAAATTTAAGCTGAAAGACCTTAAGTGCACACATTTGGAAGCCAGCAATCCTGGGCTTCCTACAGGCATGCTGGCACCATGACTGAACGGGTTTTTCTGAAGGACTGGCATCCTGCCATACAACGGGCAACTGCTGCCTTTAACCTGCAGGAGCTGTCACCACTTCAAAACCATGACCCCATCCACCACCAAAGTTGATAAAGGGTGGGTCTCACTGATGAAAGCTCTCCAGAGCGTGGAAACAGCAACCAGCAGCTGAGCTAGTCTTGCTGTAGTTTCAACTCGGCGTACTCTCTTGCTGACTGTTTAGGGCTCTGCTGGCACTTGGGGAGCACTTCAACCAGTCTCACTGACAGTGCCCTTATTGCTAAACCAAGTGCCTCCAGACTTAACCCGATTACTGCATAGGAAGCTCTACCCAGAGAGAAATGCTGGATGCTGCTGTCTATTCTTTACAGCAGCAGAGGGAGGCACAAGAGCCAGTGGCTAAAAGCCAACACCAGAGGTTCAGCTTTAAACTAAACACAGAAACTGCATTAGGGACTGAAACTCAGTACCTAGGCAAATGGTGGATTATTTTATCTTCAAACCAAGGTGAATCACCTTTCTGACATTCTGGTTCAGCCCAGCAATCTAGTAGACTAACTGAATGAATTATCACTGCTTAGTAGTCAGATTCCTTTAGTAGATCCCTTCTGTCCTCAGACTCTAGAGAACTATGATCTGGATGTGAGTTTACTTTCACTCACACTTTACCTTCAGTTATCCTTAAATACAATTATCTGTGTGTACAGATACTAGCAGCAGGTTTTAATGCTAGATGAGAAAGAGAAATATATATGAGAATATATATATGAGAATATAAGAGAAAAATGACCTACCATCTTCACCGAGTGTCAGCTTGTTGATCTCCACCCTGCAGCCAAGGCATCGTGACACCAAGTTACCACTTTACCTACCAATGGTAAAAGAGTATTCTCAAATAATGTGGAGGAAAATCACAGTCTCAGTGCCTCCTTTAAGTTCCCAACTACTCCCCATCCATTCTAACCTTTTTCCCTCAATGGTAACACTTCTGGAGGCAGATTCATGAGCCCTTATGCAAACTGTCAAGTCACAATATGTGACTTCGCTCAAAAAAAACATCACTTTCACATCTAGATGGTAAAATTCTTGGTAAACAGGAGAAAAATTCAGGCTTTCCCCAAAGTATGTTTCCAGACCTCCTTTGCAAGGGCAGATAAGCCAAGGACCTTGTAGCTATCTACCTGTAATGAGCAGAGGATCCAGTTACCAGCAAAGGGGCCTGTTAACAACCAACAGAAATATTGTACGTACAACAGTAGTTACTGCATTCATGGCCGTGTTTATTATATTTATTACATAAACAGCTTGTGCCTACTCAACAGGCCCTTTTACCTTCTATCATGAGCATTTCTCAGCGGCTAAGGAAAACGTGGCTGAAACATAGCCCAAGGTCTTCACACAAACCTGACAAACCTCAATAACCTGTTTTACACCTTCCATTGTGGAAATACCTTGGCTAGCGTCTAAGTGGGGAAACTTTAGCAGCGAGCGAATGCAGAAAGCATCCAACTGCAATGTCATATGTTTGAACAAGTTCCCTTAGCTTAGCTAAGGGAATGCCATGCTTCAGCAGAGCTGGATTAACTGTCCGTGTGTACAAGCTCACAGCCTGTGTTAATACAAGCTAACACAACAAATATCAGCTCACACTGAAGGAGCGTTGGCCCGAGTCAGCTACCTCTCATATGCCATAGCCTAAGAGTATGAAGGCGCATTTCACCTACCAAGTTGAGATAACATGATTGGTGTCTAAGCATATCATTACTCCGCAGCTAGCTCTCTGCTGAAGTTTTTACTTGCAGCAACTAGATGTACAAGGGCTGGAGACTACGACACATTAACCAGCTGGAACATTAACATAAGAAGTTCTCAGGCTGCTGGAGGAGCACAAGCTGTCATTAACTCACTGACTTGAAAACTCAAATACAGGTCCAGCTCTCCTCAGCTACTCTGCAGATACTTTCTCCCTAGACTGTCTTCTGGCAAGACTGCTGCAGACATACAGGCCTGTACATGCGTATTTTGCAGAGGCTAATTACAGCTAACGAGATGAGGACAAAGTCTCTTCAGTAGCATAGGTGTAAACACAGAGCGAAGTGACTAGCATCGGTGAGCATACTGCTACTCAGCAAACACTTAGGTTGCTAGATTAGTGGTGCTCCCATTCATCTTGCAAAACTGAGATACCACTTCCACAGCCACATGAAGGACCCAGGTCTTTCTAACCCTGAATGTAGTTTCTGTAGTGTTTGGATTGTTCCTTAGCTGTCACATTCTGCAAGTACCCCTGTCAATGCTGGGCTTTCCTCTTGTTTCACATTTAAGAGAGAGAAACAGGAAAGACTGCTGAAGGTCTGGCAACAAGAACAGAAAAGCCCTGAGACATGAATCTCTGCAGAGTTCAGTGAGCCTTCCCAAATCCCCGCATGGCTGGCAGGGTGTCAAGGATCCTACATGGGCCAGGCTGCTGGCAGCGGTCTGGCTACGTTTATATCACACCACAATTGCCAAACAGAGGTGCTGTGTTTGAAGAGAAAAGTAATTAGTGAAGATGGTGGAGGGAATAAAATAAAAAAATGTATTAATAAGCAGTTCTGAGGATTTGTGAAGGCGTATTTTGCCTAAGATGGGAGAAATGTCTTAAGATATAAGGAAAGACCACCTCACAGGTAATGGTCTAATGTACAAGCTACCCCTGCATACCACATACTCATTAGCCTCCCTCATCAGTGCACAGCAACTCAGGTCTGGTTCTGTTTCCTGCACTGCCTCTGTCTAAACAGCCGAAAACCCAGTTAGACATCACCAAAAGCATTATTTCCCAGAAGCTCCTGGTCTCCAAGAACGCTGGCAAATTCTTTCCCGAACCATTTTGTGGGTACCACAGCCTACGAACGTTTCCCCTTTCTGCAGAAACAGGAAACAGAAGCAGAGTGACCAGCACAAGGAACTGTACTAATTCAAGCACAGAGCAAGGGATGACGTTCCAGGCAATTGAGTATGTCTCCAGTGACGACCGAAACATCTGACTGCTCGAACTGAAGTGCCTTATTCACGTTGATAGTCTGTTTGGCCTTGCTTAGACATGTAGCAGTTGCAAGATCAGGATTTTTCTTTCTCAGTAAGATTCTCTCTTTCCTTCCTGGTCAGACAGAAACCGAAGCAAGGACACATGCACCCCCCCAGATCTCCATGCTGCACAGGAGATGGCATCCAGCAGTAACTGCCAGGTGCAGGTACACCTCCACACATTGACAGGGTTTGCAACTATGCAAACTGCTAGAAAGGACTTGTACCACTGTCAGACTGAGACACACCGAAGTTCGCTAGGCTGCAAAAGCCCGAAGTTAGGGCACTTTTGACATATCCCAGTTTTCTGCAATGCAAAAACCTGTCCCTGTAGTCTCAGGGAAAAGAATGCTACACAACACAGCAGTCACATTGCTCCTCTAAGCAGCAGACACCTCTTCAAACAGCTGTGAATCTCCTCCTGGACTGTGTTACTCCTCCCCAGTGTCACACCCACTGACAAGAGCAGGGCCTGGATAGCACAGGGATTCTGCATATCAGTTGATGGAACAAATAAAGAGCAGCAAGCCGGAGACCCGGGTTCACATAAAAAAGGCAAGATGACAAAAGACAGACTTTTGTACTAAGGTCATGAGAGCAAAGAGTCACAAGAAACTGAAGTCATTCAGTTCACTCCCTTGCGCTGAGTTAGGGCTACCTACAGTTCACCAAGGTCACCCATCAGCATTTCCACCGCTTTCTTAGCATTTCCATCAGTATTTGACTTACCTCCCTCAGAACAGCAGGGTGTCCATCAATCTCGTGCATGGCTTTGCCTCTTGAAGAGGGAAGATGCTTCCCAATTCACTCATTCAACTAATCTCTCCAAAGGCACAGACCAAGCCTTAGCATTTGCTCTGGCAAGAATCCAGGAGGGACTGAACTAAGAATAGAACCTAAGGTGAAAGACAGAGCGTGCTAGTAGGATTAGCTGGTGCAATTACAGGTAGCAATTCCCTGCTACTCAAAGGCTTTATCGTTAAGCAGCAAGAGAAATGCCTCTTTTTCTTGGTGAGGCGTTGTAGGGTTTGGTTTGGTTTGTTTTTAATGACACCAAGGCTGAAAGAGCACAGAGCAGCTGAAGGCTACATGACTGCAACTTGGTGTGCTTCTGCCTCCCTCTGCTGGGAACCAGGCAGCCAGCAGACCCAGCCAAGGGGACAGACACCTTCTTGTCCTGGGAACAACGTATCCTGTCCTCCTCTGACCGAAAGTGCTAGCGGAGAGACATCACCCACCAAGAGCCTCTGCAGGTGCACAAGGTCGCAGGGCTGCAGCAGTAAGGAGATGTACAGATGGAAGAGTCTCCTTCAGAGGCATCTGGGAGACACTCATTGCATTTTCCCTACTACTTCACAGGTGAAGACAAAGGGTCACGTTGGTCAATCGGTTTAAGAAAACTGGGCTTTCGCTGTCAGGTTCCCCCCCCCCCCCCCCGTACCCTCCCCAATGCCCAACAGACCACAGGTATTTTTGTTTTGTTGCATGCTCTGTTAGCGTGGCCATGCTTTCTCTACCACCGCTGCAACTCCTTGATTCCTCTTGACAGCCATGGCAGGAAATACTTTTCCTAATCCTTCCTTCTCAAAACTCCCTGCCCATTCCTGCCTAGTGAAAAGCAGCTCTGAACCCATTGAGATGGCACTGCACAGAGCAGGCATCAAGAAAGGAACGGCAGCAATTCAAAGCTTTCAGAAAACATGCATGCAGAGGTCTCCACACCCCTCCTAGCTGCTACTGCAGCTCTTCAGGACATGAGGAGAGCATGGCAAAAAGGCCAGCTTTAAATCAAGCTGCACAGACACACAAACAACAGTTCCATGTTCACAGTTCCAGGGGCTGTTTTTAGATATCGTTCCACTCAAGTTGCTTATACAAAGAAACACACCAACATTGCCAGTAACATGGCTCCGAGTTAAGAGCTTTGTTACCAGAAACACTCATCACATGTAAATCTGAGTCAGTTTCTTAAAATAGAGAGTCTGAAAATAAACATCAGCTAAATATTAATATCATGAATGCTACCTAGCAACAGAAATACATTCATCACATGATGTATTCAACTCGTGTGTTATACAGGAATGGTCAGAATAGAAACAATTTACCACTAAGTTTTTTCTGCATCTGAGGTCTCTTGCAAACTTTGCTTCTCCAATGCTAAACTATCAGCTCACCAGCACCGTAAGAAACCGCACACAAGGTAATCTAAGCAAGTGTCGCCTCTGCTCTACCTCAGTATTAGGACTGTAGTATAAGGAGTTACAAGAGTCCTTAGCAGACCGTGGCCAGCAGCCCTGCACCCGGCCCCTAGATCAGTGGAGTCTTCTTCCACTCTTGGGTTGCCACTTTGGGTGTAATTCTCCTAAGACAGGCAGAGCAGATCATCTGACAGGGTGGCCTGCAGGCTGCAGTCTTCCTCTGCAGCAACAGTCTATTTATTGGGCTGCCAAAAAAGGCTATTACCAAATGAAGAGCCTCAATCTAGTAGGTAAGATGCACGAACTGCCCTTCATCTTACTGTTCGCCTCAGGGTACAGTCCAGATACCTTGCGCACGCCACAACGATAACCCGAGGCTCCCCTGCACTGCATCAGCAGTTACCCATTTCTTTGGTCCACGCTGCCTTTCCATCAACACTGCTGTGATGTGATGTGCTACATCTGTCATTTTAGTCCCCAGAACATTATAACATCCAGCTGAAGCAACTGCAGAGCGGATGCTGCAGTGGCGGCTCATCACCTAAGTTCAGTTCAGCTCTTGGAGCCTCAACACTTCCTCATGGTGTCCGTCACCTGAATTGTTACAATAAGCCCCCAGGGACGTGTCTACACGCAGTACCATCCCTCGTGGCAATTGAAGGACATCCAGGAGAAGGACGCTGCATTCTACTCCCAGACATGAGGCATTGGGCTTGGCCAACTCAATCGCTAAATGATTGGGGCAGGGAGGAGGGGGGGAGAGGCAGAGTCCAGGAGTTGGCTGTCACACCACTTGCAGCAGCATCTTTCAGTTGTGTCGTCCCTCGTCGTCCTCCCCCCCTCCCCTTTCCCTGCAATGTCCTTCTTTGCTGAAGAGTTTCAGACAGGGCTTTTGCTGCAGTGCATCAAAGAGCGGGTGACTTGCCAGCAAACCACAAAGTGTTCCCTCCACTTCTCCCCCATCTAGCCAAGGCACACGAGCTGATCCCTAGTAATTGGACACTGGATAACTGCCTAGCCTGTCTATAGGACTGAGCCTGCAAGGAGGAGCAGGTCTGATTTGCACCACCCCTCCTTTAAACTCCTCCAAGTGTACACAAGGATCCTGCTCAGTTTTACCCTCTGTGTGCCACAGCCACGTTTATACAGCTTCCCTGAAGAGCACTTTCGCCTCTGCCCTGAGGCAGGTTGATTTTAGCAGCTCCATGGGCAAGTCAGCCTCGGAGCCTGGCATATTTCCTGGTATTCAGCCCAAGGTCTGTCTTCCCAGGACTGCAACCTAGTGTTCTAACTTGCATGCTTTTCCACAGTCCAGGTTCATTCCCAGATAGGCTTCAGCGACCAGTTTCCTCATGCCCTTCTGTTCAAGGATATTTGCTTCAGGCCCCTCTTTGCCTAGAGCAGTACAAACGTTGCTCTCTGAAGGCTCTCTCAAGCACTTCTGCAAACTGTGCAAGGGACACAGGTTAACATCGCATGTTCTGCCACTGACAGTGCTGCTGCATTAGCACAACAATGGCTTCTGCCAAAAAAACTATGTTCTTTACTGTATGTAAAGGTACTCTCAGGTATCCCCGGGGAGAAGATACATGTGGGGAAGCATTTCAGAGCCTGGGAGCTCCATAGGAGCCAAAACACAGCACCTTAGGGATGACCTCAACCAGCAACTTTCTCCCGCACTATCCCCAGTCTGAAAGTGACCTTCAAAGTCGAAAACAGCTCTCCACATCATTTCCCTTTGTTTAATCAAATTGTACATGATCAGCCAACTCTCCACCTTTTTTGAATGACAGAACTGGCAGAGGACTTATGACTGATGCTAAATTACAGTCCACTGATATTTTAAACCTAAAAATTTCACCAACAATGCAAGGTGAACAGCTAGTTCAAGGCCATTTCCAAGCTTTTCTTGAATATAATCTAGGCTCTTGTCTGTGAGCTTTCTGGGGCAGGGACCTTATTTTGTTTTACAGAATTCAACACAACTTCTACTGCCAAACCAAGTGAAGGGCATCTTCGATAAGCACATCCTCAGTTTTGTTTATTAAAACAAGAGCAAAGTACTTTCTATTCACCACAAGTAAGCTTTTAGAATGAGGTAAGCTTTGCCCTCTGTTTAAAAATGTACAGTTATTTGCTGCAGAATATTGATGCAAATTAAAACCCATTTAGATTTGCCAAATTTTAATTCTTCCTCACTCAGCAGTAGGGACTCTCCCTTCTCAAAAGATCAGTTGTCTGAAAAGCAGGGGAAAGGGACAAGAAGGGTAACCGAATGGCAGCCCTGCTGCAGCTTGGCTCTCCCAGCGTAATTAGAAATTCTAAAGGCTGAGCTGGAAAAATTACATCGTACGGACAGTTTTGCCCAGACACAGAGGTAAGAGGAAAAAAACATTAAGATTACTGGCACATGGGAATTCTTGCGTTCACGTGTCAGACAGGGATGGGCAGAAAGCAATTTACAGCAGCTTGTAAGGCTTTTTAATACATTGGTGCATCACATCGCACAACCGAGCCAATAATTTCCCCCACCCCTTGCACTCCAGATCACTCTGGATTCTGCAGTGAAAGAGCCAACCGGAAGAATCTGCAGAGGTTTTGCAAGCAGCAGCCTCTCTCCCTTGCCCCAGTCCAAATGTTTCAGGTCCGTGGGAAAATGGGCAAAACTATTAAAAGCTTTACATTATTCAGGAAGGGAAAGCATATCTTCTCAATTCCTCACAGGAAGAGGCATTACCAGTGACCCTACAACAGTGGCAATTTCAAATTCTGCTTTGTATAAGGGACCATTCCTCACATCACTTCTGTATTTCTTCACTCCTAAAACCAGAACTCTTCTAAGAACGAAACTTGTAAGATGCAGGTTTGCTGCAGTGCTAGGTAATACCCATGGAGTATGTCATTCATGGGGCTGGGCGGGGGGTGAAGAAGCACATATTAGCTTGCAAACAAGCTTAGCATGCAGCCTGCTGTTGCACTACACTACATTTGCCTTAGCAGCACCAAAGGCAAGAGTTAAAACAAACTGCAGGCATATATTTAAAATATATGTGCCTTTTGCAGCAGGGCACCAGGCACAGAACCCACGACCTTCTCCAAAAATACATGCTGTCATTTGACCCAATCTTTCTTAACCATTCCTATACCATCCACTGGAAATAGATTATGAAAAGTGAGTAGCCAGAAGCAAACCACCACTTAAGTCCCACTCATTAAACATGCAGCGAAGCAGAGCCATCAGAGGTTCTGTTAGTAGTGCTGGCTGTAACCACAAAGAATTTGGTATGGCATATCTCTGTGCAAGCTTGTGAGCACCAAGAGCAGGTACTAGGAATAAACCTCATTACATTACTTGCTTAAGAAACCCTGTTCTTATTTAAAGGGAAAAAAAAAAAAAAAAAAAAAAGGAGACTCTAGCAGGAGCAAATACCCCAGGCAGCAGCCCCAAATGCTAAAACGCACTCTAGAATCAATATGGCAGCCAGGAAAAGATCACTGCTTTCCAGATAAGAGACTGACAGTAAAGGAAGAAATCAGCTGACACATAGTCTTTCACCAGACACACCAAAATCTAGAATTCAGAAGCACTGGATTTGTGCACTCAGGCTTTTCAGTACACTGACTGATGTTATATTCACACTATCTGGTTATTTATCACGTTGGATTGCTACAGGCACAGCACAGAATTTTAAGGTGGTACTGGAGGTTCTATGAACTCCAGTGAAGATTTAATGTGTACTGAGGATGCCTTCCCAGGTCTGCAAAGCAAGAACTGGTGGGGCAGCATAGGATGTAAGAGGATAGATGGCAAAGTACACCCTGCCTTCCCCAAGCCTCGCACTCTGGTGTTACCTTGTCTTCTGCAACTTTTCCTCCCATTGCTCGGCACTGAAGGGTCCTTCACCCTCAATTTCCTTATAGTAGCATGTAATCAGTTATATTTCACCTGAATAGATCACCAGTATGATGACACTTCAATACAGGGACTACTAGTGGAAATGCACAAGTCTTGGTTTTGGCTCATCTTTGTCCTCTATAACCATCCTTATTTTCTATATCTGGCAGACAGTCATCTCGCCAACTTTTGAAGAAGCATGAAGAGATCCCTTTCAAGAGGCTGCCATGCTCACTTCTAGAAAGCTGAACTCCAGAGAAGGTAGCTGCTTCCCTGCAGTTCCCATGCTTTCACCACTCGTACCACCTTTGAAGAAGTCTGTTCTTCTGCTCAATTTCAGAGCAGTTGTCTTTTTCTTAAGGCAGAGACTAATATGCTTTTATGCCGGATACCCTTCCACGATGTCCATACGGTGGCACACCCTGCCACATTCATTAACACCATGTAAACCACCAAGGGATAACTCAGTTACTTTTATTTTGTTCCTATTCTACCAATTAGAGCGGTTCTTCACAAATGCCACAAACTTATGAATAAGTAGTTTACAAATGAACTTCAGTCTCTTTGTTCCTTCGTACCATGGCGTAAGGAAAACAGAAGTAACACAGCATTAGTGGGCTGCATGGAGTCTGCATCACAACCATCTGAGTTTCAGTTACTTCAAGTTGTGATTTACATCATGTGAAATCCAGGGGTTTGTCCTTACATCTGGGACTCCCCTTACGTCTTCAAGACCTGGGGTCAGAGATCTCTCTGATGGAAGATCTGAAAGTTTCATTGAATTTAAAAGAACGACTTGGCAGTTGAGGGTGCCTAGGGGCTTGCCTCTACCATCAGCTTGTATTGTGTGACCTTGAGAGACGAAGCTTCGGTCCCAGCTCCCTCATCTGTGATAACACCTACAGATCTGACTGACTTTTCTCAGTCTTTGTGCAAGCACACGATAAAAAAGCCACCACAATTACAGATCTAATCAATGTAAACATAACACTACTACTCTCAAATAAAGTTGCAGACACAAGTAATTGCCTCAGCCTCAGTGGGGACAAGAACACCCTTCCTGGTGTCAAGAGACATCACTAAAAAAAGGGAAGTCAAATATTTAGTCATTTCAGATGCCGCTAATGTCATCCAGCATCAACTCCACAGCAGCAGCAAGGATCCAACTTGGTATGTGCTGTACCAACTGACTGCTGAGTAGCTTCCCCCACCTCCTCGCCCCCAGACACATAATATGAAATTCATATCTACAGGGATTTCAGCACAGCTGACTTCACTGCTATTTCAACAGAATTGATAATTGCTTAAACTGCATTTTCCCCCTTGCCCCATTCATTCATACAGCTACCAAGACTCTGGAATTGATAAGCAGCTACATTTCAATTAATATAGATGTTTTTATACTAGGAAAATGCAAGTTGCTACCAGACATTTAGATCCAAGTGAAGTTGTTGGGTTTTTTTACTTTATAGTCCAAAATTCAGTCCTCCTGCTGTTAACAAATTGTGTTCAGGCTGCACATTTCTCCAGAAAATGAAAGTTAAACTTCTGCAGAAAAAGGCTGTGCTAACACATTTCCAATGCAAATTCAACTTTTGAAGGCTGTAGAAAGATATTAATGCTTGGAGGTCATAAGACTATTTTTCTTAGACACACAAAACACTTTCTAAGCTCATTTCAGCAGATACAAGCGCAAAAGGACATGGTCTTTTGGGAGAAGAGCGCTGAAGCTGAGGTCTGAGCCTGGACATCTAGGAAACAACTGGTTTTTTAACTGATTGCTTAAAAGAATCAGAGGCAAAGGCAAGTCAATTGAGGCTGCAAAACCCCTGATTCTAGCAGGCAGCTCCGGAGGGCTCAGGACTACCAGGAAAAGGGGAATCCCTGGCGAAGGCTGCTGCTTTGCGGATCACTTGAAGGAGAAAAGCTCTGGCACTACTGCACTCTTAAAGCTGCAGCGTCCAATTTCTCCTTCGTCCTCCTGTACCCTGCCACACAGCCCCCAGTTTCTTTGCGGGGGGTGACAGGGAGTGAGAGCGGGGAGACAAGCTGAGAAGTGTCAAGGGAAGGGGAAAGGAGGGAAGATGCAGGAAGTTTCCTTCCCTGAAGTACTGCATCAGCAGCAAGGCAGCGCGTCCTGATGCACTCCTGCAAAGGCTCTGCAGCTTAGCACAGACTCGGACTGCAGCACAACTGCACCAGCCTAAAGGCAGTAAAAACCCACCACCTGCTTGGAATAACCAGCAGCAGACATCATGCAAAACCAGAGCTCCTGACAAGTCATTTTAGTGGTTTAAATTCTGGTTTGGGGTTTTTTTTGTTGTTGTTGTTGTTTTGATGGTTTGTTTTAAAAAAGCAGATTAAAAAAAAGACTTTACTGGTTCAGCCTTCCTCATGTTGGTCCCAAGGAGAATTAAAAAGGCAGAAAGGAAACGAACTGAATGAAGTTTAATTAGCAAGCACACACCAGAAGTTGGACTTTTTAATCTTTTATCAATTACAGAAGACAACCCTGCAAGGAGGAAGGACCAGAGCCTCTTTAAAATGCCTCCCTTCCTAAAAGAGCATGCAAAGAGCTTCCATTAAACCAGGCTAGGAAACCCTCCCTCCCTCCCTCAGAAGTTCTCTCTCCTTACCCTAAATCCACTCTGTAGAGCTCTGCTTTCTCAGGGATGAAGGTTGTCTAGAGCAGCAAAAGTTGCAGACTGCTTCTCCTGTGAGGGAGGCAGGACCTGGCATAAGTAGTGTCAGACGGGTCCTTGCACTGAAGTGATGCCGGGAGAGCCCAGAGCTGTTCAGACAAGCAAGGGAAAAAAAAAAAAAGGGGGGAGGGGGGGGGGAGGGGGAGTTAAAAAGTCTTAAATCCCTGACACTGCAAGAATCCTGATCCTATAGGATTGTGTCTAAAAAGCAGGCACTCACTCTCTGTACAGCCGTATTCCCTGACAAGGTGGAGACTGAGCCATTTGATTGCCTGCTGGGTTTTCTCACCTGGTGATGTTGCCTTTGCAAGAGGAAAAATGAAAAGCAAACCAGACATCTGCAGAAGCCTCTCAAACGTACCCTGCTCCCACCTGGGCTAGTCTAAATTTGGGGTGCAGGCTGGAACTTATTCAGAAGGCAGCAGTGGCTTCTTAGGCAAACAGATGCCAGAAAGATGCAGGGAGAGTGCTCTTTAACTTTGATCAGGGATAGGGGGTGACAAGAAGAACAGGGAAAAATCTGATTCTCCATGGTATTGCTAACACCATAGCAAGAATTCAGACAGAAGCTGCAAGTATAAATATTTAAACTTGAAAAAAAAAAAAAACAAACCAAAAGCCTCCCACCTTCCATGAACATTTAACAGGTCCAATTTTTTTTCCCTGCTACACAGAACAGTGTAAAGCCTGACCCAAAGACCTATCACTAACTTCAGCAAAGCTATGTTGTTTTAAACCAGCTCATGCCTAGGAAAGCTTTTGCCCTGCGTACATTTAATTCCTGGCTCTTATTGGTTTGACAGAATGCACAATTTATCCCTAACTATTCCATTGATTAAGCCATTTGAAGGCTACAGCTCACGAAGCTGCGCAGACCCCTGTATTTCATGGCGGATTCAGTCCCTGTTTTCATGGCAGAGAGATTCAGTGAGCACAGAGACAACGTACACCAGTCCATTTTCCTTCTGTTTCATGGACGTGAAAGCACTATGGAACAAAGGAACTAGTGTCCAGAAAAAGAGACTTCACTTTACATCCTAGAGTTACCAATTAATAATGATTTCTGGTTCTGTTATTCTAGTCTCCGGTGCTACATGAGACTAAGGAAGGAAAAATCAGTTTAAGCTCAAGGTTATTGAAGGATATTGCCAGGGGGACAACTGAACCAGGCAGCATTTAAAGTATGTGGGCAAAAGCTAGCTCTACAGCAAGCTGGCTCTGGAACCAACAGTTGCAGAGATGTAGTTTTGAAACATGTTAATTTTTCATCCACATACTTCAATGCACCATAACAAAACGCCAAGTGTACATCAGGGTCAATCTAAATTTATTACTGCCTTTTGGTACCACCCTTGAAAGCTATTAGATCAAGTTTTCAGATATGCTGATTATCTGCGTCCAAAAGACTCCTGGCACTGACTGGAAAGCCTTTTTCTTCCTTTTCACCTTCATTTTCCATTTGGAGATTAGTTTTTTGACTGGATCACTCACACCTACCTGCCTGTCAGCTGCAGAACCCAAACACACAGAGGATACATGTTCTTCACCATGTGAGATGTAGTGAATGCAGATTGAGATCTGCATCCAGCATGCCAGTCATTACCACCCGCTCATCAGAGGTCCAGCCTAGGATTCAGGGCACTGGCTCAGGTTTTACTTCTTTATACCTGTTGCATAAGATAGTGTACTCAGTTCTTGGGGCTTTAGAACACCCCAGAAGAGCACAGAGACGAAGCTGGGTATTCGGCTTTGTATTTATAGTTACTTGGGCCTTGCTAGCAGCATTATACTGCTGCAGCTACTGCCTGGCAGAGTTAGCATTAACAGGCAGGATACTCTCAGTGTAAGAAAGCCTACTATCTCTGCAGGCCTGCAGTGACACCTGGAAGTAGACTAAAACCAGCGGAAAGAAGAGACTCCCCTGAATGTCAAAATGTTACTGAAATTTTATATATCTTCGCCAAGACTTTGAAAGCATTGATTTACTGGTGTTTCACAATACTTCAAGGCCACTCACCCTACAAACCAGAACCACATAGTTAATCTGTAGCAGATAAGATGAGGAAAAAGTGCCACTTTAATGAAGCAAAGCTCCAATAAACAGCGTCAATGCAATAAGCCAAGGAATGCACCGAACAATATGTACCATCCCAAACTCTGCACCAATTTGCTGCTGCAACACAGTCCATTAATAGTAACATGGTTATGCATTTTGGTGCATTTCACTTCATCATAGGAGAACAAATATGTTATGATGAAGGATTTCGGTGTTAAACTTTATTAGTCTAATCCTAATGTGGCATTGAGATAAGGGCAGAGGGATATCTTTTCAACTTTGCTTTTCCATTCAGCTGTCAGATGCTCAGAGAAAACCTTTGACTTTCCTCAGCTGTATTCATGCAGTTCAGCTGTTCTGGAGTGCAGCAGTCCTGGGCTGATCAGCTTTCTGATATGAAGTTCAACACAACTCCACTGCAGTATTATTCCATCAGATACTGCCTAGGCCACTGTTTACATTAGAACATAAAGGTGGTTGGCAGATAGTGGGTTTGCTTTTAGTAGTTTCAAATACTTGTTGGGTAGAAGAAATAACCCTACTGCAATGATGAAACCTGTATCACTCAAATTATAGAATTAAATATAAAGGTGGACACTGGCATTCAGTGTCACACTGCACACTCGGAAGGATAAAAACCTAGGACTTCAGGTGTGAGAGTCAGAGCAAGAGCTAAGATATTCCTAGACTAGGAAGCCTCCATGTATTTAAAGGTTTCTTCTCGTAAGTGTGCTATTTATATACTATTAATTTTTTTAAGGTTTTTTTAATCTAGGACAAGGTCCAACACTAATTAGTCAGTAAACTGATGACCAGCACAACAATATCCCTTATTGAGCTTAGAAGTTCAGTGTGTCAGTCTTTATCAATCAATATTTTCCTAAGATACAGTAACTGTTAAACTCCAATTGAGTACGTTTCAGGGAACTTCAAGTAGCTCAATGATCACAGTACTCCCTACATGCCTGTCTTCTGTTCACCTTTTACATCACAAGCCAAGAAAAGTAATTTCTTACTTAGACAGCCCAAAAGAGTTTGGAGAAAGCCAGCATTGTTCAGTAGACAAAGTACTGCCACAGTATAGCTACGCGTTCAAAGGCTTGCGATTTCAATTCCTGAGCACTCCAGAAGCTGTCAGAGCCAGACAGACAGCAGCACAACTTACCTGCCTTGGGCTGCTTTCTGAAGTAAATAACCAATTACGATACAGACTCAAAACCACTGAAGCTCTGAATCAGTTTGGATCACACCGAGAACAGTTCATGTTAGAGAATGAACAAGGAAAGATGATTACTCTTAACACCAAGTGCAGAGAGGAGGCAATCACTGCATCTGTGAACTACCATTGCTTATCTCATGCAGACAGATTTGAGTCCATCTCCACATATTATCCCCACAACAATGGGAATCAGTAGTTGCTTTATGATTGGGGTTTTTTTTCCTCTCAGATAGGATAGGTACAACTTAGTTAATACACTGAGGTCCTCAGGAGCCACAAGTAATGTCTTCGGCTGCTGAAAGCTAAGCAAAGCCGCCTAGCTTCCTTCGTCCTCATGCACAAGAGGAAGAACACATTTCCCCACATCCACAATGAAGAAACAGCACGTTTAGCCTATAACTTCCATTTCCATCCTCATTTAGCTCCAGAACGAACAGGGGACTGAAGGCAGCTTATCCCAGTGCAGGAATTGCTGGGGAAGATGCCAGCACTTTATCTTTAATCTGCTGATCAAGCTGATGAGAGCATCACTTTGTTAGAACAAAAGGCAGAAAGTAGGCACAGCTTACTTGATTGATCCATGCTGTTTTGATTCAGGTAGAGCACTTGGTGAAGATTAGCTCTCCTCCTCCCCACCCCCAAACTCCTTTCCCCTGGTCACTGCTTTTACGGAGTATTTGTGTTGCAGCTGCATCCTGGTTGCAGAGGGATGGCAGACTGCATCACTCCTGCAGCAATGCTGCTGAAGGACTCATCTAGTCTTGGTGACAGAACTTGACAGTGGGGCATTAAATCACGATTTCGTCCCATGACTGGTTGGAGGTGGCAGCAGAGAGGTAATTGAATTACCTAGTAATGCCGTTCACTCAGGCGTCACAGCAAGTCAGCTGTGTTAAGGCCCTTTCCTGCCCCACTCACGTCGCACACCTGCGAGGCATTCACTGGACATGATTTCTACAGCTTAAAAGCTACCGTTTAAAAAGGAGAGTCAACAAACAATAGAAACAGAAGCTCTTAAGAGGCAGCATTACTCTAATACTCTCTCACCTTGGAGTGTCTCAGCTTTACTTTGATGCTAAGCTCTTTATGAGCCAAGCTGTCCAGACAGAACACCAGAGCAGTCGGGTCTTGGGAACATCACCTGCCATCCCTACCACAGGGCTCCTGTGTAGATCAGCTTTCCAGCTTCTAAACACAGTTTGTCTGGATGCACAGAGGTGGCCTTGTTTAATACAAAACAGGCACAAGTATTTAAACCCAAACTTCTTAAACTGGATTGGAGATTTCCTTCTATTGGGCCCATTCAAGGCTTTAAGTAAGCATGCTTAACCACAAACCAACTTCAAGCAGAACTGCAGCCCAGAACTTATTACATAGCTAAGTCATTGACTTGCCTCAATAGCCATAACAAAGCCCCTCTTTCTTACTGTCTCCCACACCAGTTTAAGAACTGCTGTTATGATTTTTACAGTCTGGTTTTCCAGAAGCCACAAGACAGTAATTTTATTTTCTACTAAGAATATCAGCTGCTGTACAGCTGCTCTTTATAGCTTCAAAGCAGAAGTTAACAGCCTTACTCAGAGTCATGTGAACTTGATAGTCCAGAACTTCAGAGCTTTCCTGGAAGCTTATCCCCCCAACACAGTGACTAACCAAGCTCCACCAGGCTCTGCAGCAGCATGACCAAGCAGGGCTCCCAGCTCATGAAACAACACACAAGAACTGAGGAATGATAAAGCATCCACAGAAATTACTCAGTCATTTATAGCCACATCTATAGATCATTGGCAGCAGATGCCTTTGCAGAGGCTCACAAATTTGGCAGATATCAGGCAAGTTTCCTCTAAGATTACTTCATCAAAAGCTTGCTATGCTGAAGCACACCTTACCTCTTCAAAGCAGTACAAACCCCATCCTGGCTCAGCTTCACCTCTCCACACCTCAAGATTAGTCTGTAAATGCAACAGCAAAGGGTAACAAACTCCTACTACAGCAAGCTCACTTTATATTGCTTTTACCACTCCTAACTAAAGAACCACTTGCTATGGAGCAGTTTTCAGTCACAATACCAAACCCCAGCCTTCACAGGCTGTAGTCTCTCAAGTGATAAGCTGTTCTTTTCAGCTTCACATTTCCTCCTCTGAAACACCCTCTTTAAACACCAGCTAGAACAGTTCTTTTTCTTACAGAGCTTTCGTTTGCTTGTAGAACATCTGGCTCCTTAATGCCTCTTTCCTTGCTAACTACCTTTTATTACTGTATTAGCATCACATGTCTCATCTGTCACACTGGACCTATTTCCCTTAAAGGACCATGCAACTGAGTAAGTCTGAAAAGGCACTGACAAAAGCACACTTGTTCTGACAAAAGCACATTCTGATAAAACCAAAAAAAAACCCAACCATCATCCTGATAAAATCTCACTTGCCCCAAATTATAAGATGTTAGAGCTCCTTAATGAAACAGCAGAGATATTTTTAACATGGTCAAAAAACCTATTTTATCTTCTGACCTTCAGCTCAGAAATAGCTGCACCATTTCTTTCAGACTTCCAAATAATGACTGCATAGAGCAAACCCCCCCTACAACTTCAGCCTCAATATTTAAAGTTTGGCATCCTATAATCAGCTGAAAACATGCTCTCTCAACAGAAGATATTAAACAACTGCCACAACTCCCAACTTCCAGCTCTATCTGTAATAATAACAGGCTCAAGTGACCAGGGCCTCAGCTGTTCATCTCATTCGATGCGCCAGAAATGTGCAGCAGGGAGATTTGCACTTTAATGATTTCTGCTAAAGTAGATGGCAACCCCCCTTCTTCTTCCAGAACAGAAAACAGACTGTGAAAGGGGACTCCCATTTACCTCTTCTCACAGTCTGCTATACACAAACAGATCCAGATTAGCGTCTGAGAGCTAAGCAAGCTTTGTCAGCAGGTCATTAATGGGTTAAATACATCGCTACGGGATATACCACTGACTTCCCAAAGTTTCTTGCTAAATGTACTGTGTAATAATATCACAAAGATTAGTACGGGGAGATCTCTGGAGCTGGATTATTTGTCCAGCTGGCTCTTTCAGGTGAGCTATTTACCACCTCACCAAGTTTAATTTGTTAAATTTCATCGCTTGAGTTATGCTTGTGATCTGCCCTCTGCTGCATCTCAGAAACAGGGCCACTGTTAGGGGCACCCAGGCTTCACCCAGTCCAAAGCTGCATTAGTAACGTGGTCGGAATCATAAAGCAATGCGTCATGTGAAGCAGGGTAGACCGCAGTCTCCCTCATCCCTGGTTTGGACCCGTGGCTTGCAGACAAACCTCAGTGTCACTGGCACCTTTGCAATATCATAAAGGGTCTTTCTGAGATCAGGCACACATGTTGATGGAAGAACCTCCAGGACAGAATGGTGAAGAAGGTTATGGCATCAAAAAATCATCCTGTGAATATGATTCAAAGTTATATCACAAATATAATGCTAGACTTGTCTTATATGTAATGTTATTGCTCTATTACCAGCCTGAGGGCAAAGTACCCCAATTCTGTTCTCAGTTCTACCAATGGGATTCAGTTTCCCCGTCCGTAAAGCAGTTGTGGTAAAGTTTATCTACTCGGGTAAAGTGATTTGAGACCTTTAAGTGAAAAAGACAATAGGAATGGTGTTTAGTCTTGCCGTATAATGTAAGGCCATTTATTATTGGATACAGTCATAGCTATTTAACTGCGTAAGTTTGCTTTACAACTCCTTGCTACTGCCACACAGATCACGGTTTGCAAGAACGCAGCATTTTCTGACGTCTAAGATGGCATCTGTGAAGTCTGGCTGGCCAGGGCTCTGAACAAAGGAGTTTTTGATATTCATATTAATTTTATGTGTTGCTTCATGGGGAGCTGGTGGAATCCATAATTGGAGCCCTGATGTAGCAGTGAGCCCAATGCTCGCAGAGACCCTGAGTCTGACTACAGCCTGCTTAGCTCTTGGAGCCAGCAACTGTAAAGATTTCCACATATTAATGTACTTAGTGGAGCCAACTAGGGAAATTATACCTATGGCATTGTTCACCCCAGTAAATTTAAAGACAACAGCTGAGCTCCAGTGAAAGTTTTACGTTATACCAGGACATTTTGTAAGAGCACTCTGCTGTGTGCATTCTTGGGCCGGTGGCGGGGCATTTGTAGAGTTTTGTTTCTCTTCTGTCTGCCTCCCATCACTCCACCTGCCTTCCCAAAACTTGATGTGCCTAAAACTACCGTTGAGATGGACGGAAATGCACTCCAGGAGGTTCACAAGGTATTTCCTTTGTTTGGAAAATAGAAGACTGGAGTTGTGGATGCACACGTGTAGTTAGAAGGTAGTATGCTGGAGTCAGAATGATTTCAGGACACAAAGCAACGCAAGGTCTGTAGGCAATACCTAAGAAACACACACCCCCTACACCCCCTCACACATGTATATATGTAAAAATTAGACCAGCCAATGCAGCTGCAGAAAATACAGACTTTTTCTCTCTGTTACTGGCCTCAGGAAAGGTTTTGGTCAAACGGTGCCTTACAAGCCTCGCCAGCCCAAACGCGCTACAAGAGAAAGCACCCCGCATCCATCCCTGCGGACACGCAGAATCTAACCCCCGCGTGTTGAAAGGGTGCAAGCCCCCGTGCCCAGGGCTCAGTCCCAGTGATGCTCACCGGGGGCTGGCCGAGGGGGGCTGCCTCCCCCACAGGGGAGGGCCTGCACCCCCAGATGCCCCTGAACCCTGCGATTTCCGCCCCTCCCGCCCGCCGCTCCCCGACGAAATCCGACGCCAACCGCAGACTCTCTGGGCGGTGGGAGGAGCGCCCCGGCGGGCGGGGCGCTGTGTCGGGCCCGCCCGCAGCCGCCGCCGCCGTCGCCGCCCCGCTGGCGGGCTCGGGGGGGGAGGGAGGTGAGTGGGGGGCGGCGGCGGGGACGGGGCGGGGGAGGGAAGATGGAGGCGGCTCTTTGCGCGGGTTCCCCCGCCGCGGCTGCGTGTGGCAGCCCAGAAGAGGCGGCCTTCTCGCGTGGGGGGCACTGCCGTGCGTTGTGCTGCCGTGCAGCATCGGGCAGCGGCCTCCCCGCTGCCCGGCGCGGGGGGATGGAGGGAAGCCCCCCGCTCCGTCCCCCGGCGGGGCAGCGCGGAGCAGCCCGGGGCGGGAGGCGGTTTCCGCGGGGCACGGAGCAGCGGCGAAGGGCAGAGGCGTTTGTGGGGAGCTGGGGGCATGGCCGCTGCACGGCCGGCCCCGGCCCCGCTTCCTCCCGGGCAGCGGGCGCCCCCCTGCCGCCCCGCTCCGAGGGGAGCCGCTTTCCCGCCGCCCCCGCCGTGCTCCTGCCTCTCGCCCGCTCTCACGCCTGGGGGTGCCGCTTACCTCCGTCCGTGGGCGTTCAGCGAGTCCTGTCTGCATCCCCGGTGCTCGGGAGAGCGGGAGGAAATCGCCGGTGGAGGAGCGTGGGGAAGGTGGATGGTGAGGCTGGGGTCTGTGGTGGTGCAGGCTGGCTGTGAGAGCAAGGTACCCCCCCTGCAGCGGTTTCATCGCTTGGGTTCGGGGTCTGTGTGGCTGAGAGGGTGCCTACGCACCGTAGTCGTTTTTCTTCCCTGTAACCCTGTCCTCCTACTTTTGCAGGGCTTTGGGAACGGAGCTCCTGTCACGGTGCTGGGGCCAGAGATTGCTTTGGTTTTGGAGCGAGACTGTGTGTCGGTGCGGCGTTGGATGGTTAACAAGACAGGCCAAACACTAACTCATGCATCCCTCTGCTTGCTTTTAATGTGAGTCTCCACATTAAGCCTCTGACCTTTCCAGGAGCTGATGGTGAGGTCATTCCTGCTCTAATGTTTGCATATGCAGAAGACCGATAGGTTTTTCCTGATTCTCAAAGAATGTCGGTAACTCTTTCCTTCACGTGTTACGTGTGCGGGGCCTTGTAGGAGCTCCAGGCCACACTGCATTTGGCCATGCGTCTGTTAATTGTTTTTCAGTGGGGGTGCAGCAGTAAAAAATACAGCAGGGGACTTGCAAGACCTGAAATGAGCTCTGTCAAAATGGAACTCCAGTGACCGTGCAAGGGAATGCACAGTCTTACACTTTATATGGATTGGGCCCAGGAGTCTTTTCCCAAAGCCTGGCTGTGTAACTTTGTTCTGGCTGGCTGGGGGATTTTTGAGTATTAATGTGAACAGTGTTAATTATCTGATACGAAAGCCGTAAACAAACATACCTGGGTTTATGGTGCTTGTTCTGGGCGGTGTAGCACACTATTTTGCAATTGGGAGTGTTGTGAAACTGGTTTTCAGTTGGCTTGGAAATACATATGACTGTGTAGCTGAACCTGCCAGGAAACTACTTGGCTAATTCACCCATTTCCTTTGGTACGTGGAAAAGAACGACTCCCCCCAGCCTCTTCCCATTTCATAGTAGGTACCCGCTCTTCAGCTGGGGTCTCTGTGCAGCATTGCAGTAGCTGCAGCCTGTCAAGGTGCAATGGGCAGTATGTCCAACTTCTCTAGGTTCCCGGAACAAAGGTTGCTCAGGCAAATGTAAATATTACTTTATTACACTGAGAAACTTTGTCATCTGCATTATAACCCCATAGAGGGGGAGGGAAAACCAAACATCTGCTTAAAATTGTAATTATTTATACTAATTATTTATATATAAGCAAAATCTTAGGAGCCACGCTTCTGCCCCTCTGCAATTGCCGGCACTGTTTGCTGGATCCCTTAAGTAGGTACGTGGGAACTTAAACAGCCCAGCAAGGAAGGAGGCAGTCACAACGGAAGGCTGGGGAGAGATGACACCAGTTAGATTTACAGACTGCAATACACCTTGTTGAAGGTCTCCAGAGAAGAGCGAGGGATACCGGACCATCTCTTGAGGGAACGATGTGCCCCGTGGGGAGCATTGAGGCTGTCTCCTTGCACAACGGCAGAGCAGAGTGGGCTGCAGTTGTGGTGGGCTGACTGAGGCTGAGCTGCTGTGGGATTGCCGTGCAGGAAAAGCCAAGGAGTCTCTATGCAAACTGACCTTCGAGAGGGAAGCCCAGGTGCCCAGAAGGCGCAGCAGCATCGCACAGGTGCCGTCCTGCTGTCCCAGGGGCCTCACTAAAACTGCCTCCTCCTCACTGCATCAGGGTTGTAGTCTTGGGAAGCCCTTTCTTCTGAGAGTTGGGGTGGGGGACGGCTCCCGGGGAAGCTCACTAGGGTCTCAGTTGGAGACCCTTCAGCATCGATCTGAGCTCACGTGCAAAGCAGAGTAGTTAGTCAGGAAGACGCTCTGGGAGCAGGAGTCACTGCGCCTGCCTGCATTTTGCCTGCTCACAAATGGCAGCCAAAAGGTTTAGCACAGGCAGCGTGTATGGGCTGAGAGCGGGGATGTGCTGGGACGTTGCTAGCACAGGCATGTTCATTTTTTCTCTGCTGTAATTGGTTGTTTCCTCCCATTTACCAGAAAGGGAACAACCTGCCTTATCTTTCGTGCTTACCTGACCATTGATCAGAGAGTCTGCCGCATGCTCAGTCACAGAAGAGATCTGCGCACTGGAGGGGCTGTGAGGACAACAAGTTTCAAGCTACTTTTGCCACTGCAGTCTCTGTAAAGCTCCTGTATTACTCAGGTGAGTCTGCTGGGGAGAGAAACATGAGATTGATGAAGATCAGATCAAGCTGCAGATGGGGAGAGGTATTCAGAAGCTGCTTGTTTTGATTTAAGTTATCCTCATCCTTTAGCTGACTTAGGTCCTGTGTTGATTTAGTGAAGGAATAGTGACTTTGCTGGGAGCTTTCCAGGGGGAGAACAAGTCAAGAGCTAGGACATCATCTGTGTTTCATCGCTTTGCCATTCCAGCGGAGCAAGGACCAGGCCTTTTGCTCCACACAAGGAAAAGCAGGCCAGAGTAAGTCTGGGCAGGTACAAGCGAACAGCTTTTGGTCTTCGGGCATGTGTACAGCTGTACTGGAGCAATGGAGCCAGTGATGTGTTTTCTAGCTGAATGTACGAATCTGATGAGACACTTTTCTGTCTTGTCTCTGCCCACAGAAGGTGAAGATGATCATGTTCACATTTGTTCTCATACCCAAGATCCATTTCTCAGCTGTGTGGTTACGAAACTTCCATTTTACAATGGTGTAATGCCAGTGCAAAGCCTAGTGAGACTGCAACTACACCAGTTTAAAAAAAGCCATGTACTTTTTCCTCTTACTGTCAGGAGCTATCTGGTTTTCCTACACAGGTAGGAAATATTAAGTGAAATGTAATTTAAAAATGTTAAGTTAAAAATTTACTTAAAATTTTGAGTAAAATTTAATCTTAAAATTAAAAGGTATAAATTTATTGACCAGAACCAAAAATTTTTAAAGTAGTTAATTATCTTGTGTGCTGTGAAGACTGTGCTCCAACTAAACACAACTTCAGAAAATGAAATTAAGAGAACGAGATAGCCAGTGTAAGAGCTTCTGAAATAGTACTCGATGGAATGAGAACAGCACAATGGTTTATTCGCTTGTTCCAGGTTATCTCTCTTGAGATGTAAAGTCATTACTGTGCTTCTAGGTATAAGAACTAAACCTGTCATTTCTCTTAAAAACAACTTTATTTTGGATTAGAGAAGCAAGAATAAATAAGAATGAGCAAAGGGGCTTTTTGGCCAGGGGGACCAGCTGTTAGTGGCTGCCGTGGTTTGAATGGGTAGTGAGTGGAGAAGGCCAGAACAGGTGCTGACAGGCACTCTTCAGCGATGGAAAGTTGCAGCAGGCAGAACACAAACCCCACGTTGTCTCCTGGCTGCCTACACAGCCATCATGAGGCAGCATCTAGACTGGCTCATGTCTAGACTTGATGTTAAGGACTAAACTTCTTCTTCCTGTGTTATTTTATCAGACCATTTGTCTCCCAATAGCTCTCAGCTCCGTTCATGAGAGCGGTGGTGCACATGAGTCACTGAAGTCCAGTGTATTAAAGAAGAGCCTGTGTACTGGAACTGCCAGTGGTCATGCTTGTCTCTGAGCTGCTGTGACAATATTGACATGAAGCAATGCCAAGACAGCACAGTACCACTTGAGCAAAGTCCCCAACAGGAGGTTGTTGAAAACAGTACTTAATTTGCAGGCACACGTGTCTTTGTAGCCAGCTCTGAAATTTGTATTAAAATGGATTTCAGTTTCACAGTCCAAGGCCTTGACGCTCCCTCACTAACTCCGCTGTGGGAAGAACGCTTATGCTACCAAAAGACCTTATGCACATGCTGTCTTCTGCTTCTTGGTTTACATAAGGAGGCTGCAGTCTTTTCAAGAGCCCCAGATACGACCATGATTCAAATCATGGAGGGAAGGAGAGACTGTTGGGTGGAGGATCCAGGCAGAAGTCCCTGGCTCTTCAGCCGTGGGAAAGCAGGTACCTTGCGTTGTGTTTTGCAGTGTTATAACGCGGATTTTCTTTTTTAATCCTGTTCTCTAGTGTTCCTGGGTCTACCTCTTCTCTCCCAAGATGCTGAGAAGAGTCCTGTGTACAGTGTTGTTCATGGGAGCCTTGCCATCACTGGCTGAAATGTCCCAGGGCCACATCTCGGTGGTCTTGCTGGGAGCCACAGGTGATTTGGCCAAGAAGTATTTGTGGCAGGGTCTATTCCAACTGTACATGGACCAAGTGAGCAGTGGCCACAGCTTCACTTTCCATGGGGCTGCGCTGACAGCTCTGGAGCCGGGGCAGAGGCTGATGTTTGATGTGCTGAAGAACCTGGCCTGTCCCCCGGATGAATCTCCCGACAGGTGTGCTGTGCTTAAGGACCAATTCCTGAAGCTGAGCCAGTACCACCAGCTGAAGACTGCCGAAAACTACACTGCCCTGAACAGAGAGATTGAGACGCTGCTTCGCCAGGAGGGGCTGAAGGAGGCTGGAAGGATCTTTTACTTCTCAGTACCACCGTTTGCCTACACAGACATTGCCCGCCACATCAACAGCAGCTGTAGACCCCCTCCAGGAGCCTGGTTACGTGTGGTGCTAGAGAAACCTTTTGGCCATGACCTGGAGTCAGCCCAGCAGCTGGCTGCAGAGCTGACAAGCTTCTTCAGGGAAGAGGAGATGTACCGGGTGGACCATTACCTCGGCAAACAGGTGAGCAGCTTGCAACGTGCAGCCCTTTGCCAGGTTGAGGGACTTAGTAGCTGGGGGAGTGCTGGATGTCAGCTCTGCAGTTAATGAGTGTTGTTCCCCTCTCAAACTCAGGCAGAGCCACTGAGTGTGCTCCCAAGCCTCCATTTGCTTATGGAGGCCCGTACTGTTATTCTTGTCCTGTGCTGTGCTGCTGTCCGTCCTACAGAGCAGAGGAAAGGTGCAAACCAAAGCAGGGCTTTCTCCCGTTAGTGATGAGGGTCCCCTCTCCAGAGGGAAGCCAGAGTGTAGGGGTGAACTCTGTGTGTGTGTGCATGAAGGGGAATTGCAGAATTCATCTGGTCTTCTCACCAAGGTCAGGGCTTTGATTTCGCTGAATAAGCAACGCCCTTTCCCGCTCACAGTTCTCCCGTCTCATTACAGAGGCCTCTTTGCTTAGCCGTGGCTTCTAGAAGCGGTTTTTAATTTGATATGATATGGAGCTGATGGGATGTTAGTTTTGTAGGATGCTTAGGAGAAGGCTTCTTCCTGCCCTGTGCTCCACTTAAGGCATGGAGGACTGGCTGCTGCAGGGATGGCTCAGGATGTGGAGCTGCATTGTCCCAGAGGGAAGGTGTTCAAGGACATGGCATCCTTGTTTCCTTGTTTTAGAGGAGTGTGATGCCACGTTTTGAAAGTAGCTATGTTCCAGCCATGGCACTGTGGCCAGATTTAGCTCAGAAGGTTGCATGTCCAGCTGCAAGGAGAGCATCTCTACTAAGAAGGGGGATTTCTTTTTTTTTTTTTTTTCCTCCCAAAAGAGCAGATGGCTTCAGTGGTGTAAGCATCTGACCTGATGTATTTCAGCAGTTTGGAACTATATGTTAGTCCCAGGATGGTCTGACTCAGCCCTTTGTCCTTTGACAGATACAAACTGAGTGCCTTGCAGTTTGTAGTTTAGCCTTTTTGAAACTCAAAAATGAAACTCAAAAGTGAAACCTCAAAATTCCTCAGAAAGACCTTTAATGTCTGCTCTGTATGATCATTGGAGACCCCATTGTGCATCGCTGCAGGCTCTCTTGCTGATTTTCTCTTCTCTGACCCACTCTGTTCTCTGATGTGTGGCATGTCTGCTGGCACTCCAGAGCTGGCCACATCCCAGTGCTGGATGGGACAGTGAGGCAGAGATACTGCGGAAAGCTGGTGAGTTTTTGTTGGGTGTTTGATTTTTCCCTTCACAGGCTGTAGCCCATATCCTGCCTTTTCGAGATCAGAACCGGCAGTTTCTGGATCCAATTTGGAACCGGCACCATGTGGAAAGAGTGGAGATTGTCTTGAAAGAGACTGTGGATGCTAAAGGTTGGTGAGGCGACTGCAGAGCTGGGGTGAATGAGTGAGAAAGAGAACTGGCAGGTTCATTAATTGTGTGAAAGTGGCCCTTGAGGTAGTGCTGGTGCAGAAAGAAAGAGCAGATGAATGCGATGTTGCTCCCTGGAAACAGAGAGGGACTGTCTTGCACTTCCTGTGGTAGGGACTGACTCACTTCCAGGTAGCGTTGCTGCTTCCAAGAAAAGGTTCCTGCTCCCAGTTCAGGTGGGAGCAGGGGCAGAATCCCTCACCTTTTTCTGCTGCAGAACTTCGGGGGCATTGCACTTAGCTTTCTGTCCTAAATCTTGGTAAAAGGTAGTGGATTTGGAATTGATGCAATCTAAGACCACTTCAGTTCAGTGATGCAATAATCTGGTTTTTAGAGGGGTTTATTTGCACTTGTAACAACAACCCTTTTGTATTCCTGTCCTGTTAGCCACCAGGCTCATACTGAATATACGTTTGCGCTATTCTTTGGAAAATGCTTTTGCATCTTTTGCCTGGATGTTACTCATAGTGGCTAGTCGGTGTCGGTCCAGGTACCTAGGTCAGTCTGTGTTTGTCTGCCTGTGTCTTTCCTTTCCTCTCTGTAGGAAGAAAGAACATTGCAGAGAAAATCCAAGCCCGGCGTTGCTAGCATGGGTCTCCTGCTGAAGGGCACGGCTGCAATCCCTCGCTGCAATGCTGCAGCATCCGCTCTGCAGTGCTCAGCATAAAGCACTCTGGGCTGGACTGCCACCCGCAGCACTTCTTGGGATGTCAGGCGCCCTCAGTTCTGCAACATCAGGATTGCTTCTGCACTTGCTTTACCTCCTCTTCTGTCTTCCTCCTCCCTCCCTCCCTTCCTTCCTCGGCCACCACAAACTCAATTAATGCAATTTTATCAAACTCAGAGTAATCTTGGTTTGGCAGCCCAGACCTCACCGGGCCTGTTTGTGGGAGAGGGATGCACTGCAGAGAGATTTAGGCAGAACAGTGTTGGTTGTGCGTAGTCCCAGCTATACCCTGTACCCTCCCCACTCTGAACAACCTTGTAATTTTTCATTTGATGTCTTTTTTTTTTTTTTTTCCCCCCTCCCCTGTGTGGCTTCAGCTGGCAGCCTGGCTCCCAGCAAGTCTGCAGCATTGATTACGTTAACGAATGTGCCTTTGGATTAGAGCAAGGGAGATAAATGTATCGATCAATAGGGGAAGCCTATGGCCGTGATGTAGTCTGCAGTGTGCAGCCTGCTGCTGCTGGGCTACAGAAAGGCGTCGGTTTGAGTCACTTTATAAGTGCATTGTCCTTCTCCCCCCGTTTCGACCTGCCTGAGAAGTCAGGCAGGGAATGAGAAGCAGGGCTTTGTACATGAAATTTTGTCTCTCAAGGGCATGGCTCAGCCAGAGCCTTCTGAGGACATGAAAACAAGGGGAAAAGAGGCTGTGAAGAGCAGTGCTCATTGCTAGGGCCCAGCTTCAGCTGTTCTGTGGACCTGGTGTGTAGCTAGAGAGCTGCTGCCATCCCTGCTCTGACCCTGCTTTCCAGCTGACCTGTCACAGCTTTTGTGCAGGACTGTACTTTGTGTGGAGTCCCAGGCTCCGGTGCTGTGACCTGTGGGACAGGAGTGTCAGGGCAAGGGTTATGCAGGGGCCCTGTGTTGTGCTGTATGTGGGACGTTTGAGCTGGATATTGCTGCCGGTCAGTGACCACAGGTTCTGAAAGCACAAGCAAGTCCAAGAAATCAAAGCTGCCTTCTGCTCAGTGCACTCGGGGAGTATCAGGCAAAAGCTTTACTCCTGCTGGGTTTAGGCTCTGTAAGCACCCAAAAGGAGGATTATGTCTGTTTCTGTGGAGGACAAACAGTGCTGTGGGAACTCTTTATCTTTATTTTAGTAGCAGAGATGTTTTGGAAGCCCCTTTGGAGGGAGTGGAAAGGCTTAGAATCATAGAATTGTAGAACGGTTTGGGTTGAAAAGCACCTTTGAAGATCATCTAGGCCACCCCCCCTGCTGTAAGTAGGGACATCTGTCACTAGATCAGGTTGCTCAAAGCTGTGTCCAGCCAGACCTGGAACACATCCAGCGATGGGACATCCACAACTTCTATGAACCTGATAGCTTCAAGTTAATTGTTGGGCCAGGAGAAGAGGAGCTTGGTGCAAACCAGTTCGGACTTGTGGTCTTTGCTCTCCTTGGCACACCTGTTCTACATGCAGAGGGCAAGGCTGCAAAAAACCCACATTGGTCTACCAGCATCTTCTCTCCTCCTTGTCCTCAGGCCGCACCAGCTTCTACGAGCAGTACGGAGTCATCCGGGACGTGCTGCAGAACCACCTGACGGAAGCCCTGATGTTCCTGACCATGGAGCTCCCAGACAACGTGAGCAGGGCTGAAGAGGTTTTGCAGTGTAAGCTGCAGGCCTTCCAGTTCTTGCGGGGCCTGGAGAAAAAGAGCGCCGTGTTGGGTCAGTATCAGGCATATGCCAGCCAAGTGAAGGAGGAACTGCAGAAGGCACAAGACTACATCAGCACAACACCAACCTTTGCAGGTGAGTTTGGTCTGGGCCCTGGAGAGGGCAATAGTCTAGAGCTGAGGAAAGCAGGAGATGTGAGTCCTTGCAGGCTGATACCAGCTCCATGACTCTGGACCTCACTGCTGACACAGGGATGTCTCCAGGCATCCACCAGCATGGTAACTGGGAGCTGTAACAAGATAATACTGTGATCATGTTAGTTAACTAATGATCCAGTGAATGGGAAGCATTGCATAAGAGCTAAGTCCCATTATTCTTGATGAGACCTCTGTGTTATTTTTAGAAGTGGCCTGCAAACTCCTTTGTCTTTCATAAAGTTGAGCTGCTCTCTGTATCTGAGTAAAGCATTGGCAGTTCCCTGTGACTAGTAGACCGTAAGGCCATCTCTGGCCATGCTGTGTCTTCTGAACATTAAAGACTTTGTCTGAATGACATTCGTGCTCAGAAACTGGTTTCCTGCAAGATGAAAGGAGGCTAATCAAGTAGGATACCTGGGAGGAAGCCCAGCAGGATAGCTGGAGAGCAGTTAGTCCAGTGATGTCATGAAAGAGCTGAATGTGGATCAAGAGGCACAGTGGCTGCCAAGATATCCGGGAGCTAAGGAAGGAGAATGATGGGTAGGTGATAGAGATTCCGTCAAATCTGCTTGCTGTTCAGGTTTAAGTTGGTAGCCGAGATCACTGTCATTTCAGGTGTGCTGATTCACAGTGACAACCTGCGTTGGGAAGGGGTCCCTTTCGTCCTCACTTCTGGGAAAGCTCTGGATGAACGGGTGGGTTATGTCCGTATTCTCTTCAAGAACCGGGCCTACTGCACTCAGAGTGAGACTCTGAGGGATGCGGGGCACAGCCAATGTAAAGCCAAGCAGATCATCTTCTACATTGGACACGGCGCACTCAACACCCCTGCGGTGCTTGTGAGCAGGAACCTTTTCAGGCCTGTCATGCCAGAAAGCAGTTGGAGAGAAGCAGTGGGTCAGTCAGACCTGCACATTTTTGGACAACCGTTGTCTGATTACTATGTGTACAGCCCTGTAAAAGAGAGAGACGCGTATTCTGTCCTCATCTCCAACATCTACCATGGCAGGAAGGACTTCTTCATTACCACTGAAAACCTGTTGGCCTCCTGGGGGTTCTGGACACCACTACTGGATAGCATTTCCCGCCAGCCCCTGCGCATCTACCCTGGGGGTGTGGAGAACCAGCACCTCTTAGACTTTGAAATGGTGAGTGGGGAAGTGGCGTTTACACTGGCAGAGCCAGTGGAACTGCTGAACCCCAACAGGCTGATGCCAAACGATTACAGGATAATCCAGTCCAAATTTCGGCAAAGTCCCCTGGTCTCAGCGTGGTCTGAGGACCTGATTTCCCAGCTGGCTTCTGACATCGAGGAGACAGCAAGCAGGACTGTGGTGCACTCTGGGCAGTTCCATCTGGCCCTCTCAGGTGGCTCAAGCCCGGTGGTCCTATTCCAGCGGCTGGCAAGACACCATTATGCCTTCCCATGGAAGCACACCCACATCTGGCTGGTAGATGAACGCTGTGTCCCTCTCTCTGACACGGAGTCCAACTTTTTCAGCTTGCACAACCACCTCCTCCAGAGCGTCCGGGTGCCCTACTTCAACATCCACCCCATGCCTGTGCACCTGAACCAACGGCTCTGCGTGGAAGAGGACAGAGGCACGGAGCTGTACGCCAAGGACATCATGGCCCTGGTGGCCAATGCTAGCTTTGACCTGGTGCTGCTGGGGGTAGGCACTGATGGGCACACTGCCTCGCTCTTCCCCCGCTCTGAAAATGGCTTGGAAGGGGCTGAGACTGTGGTGCTGACTGAAAGCCCTGTCAAACCTCACCAAAGGATGAGCCTTAGCCTGTCCCTCATCAACAAGGCCAGGCAGGTGTTTGTCCTGGTTTTAGGGAAGGGTAAGCACGACATCACCACCCTGCTCAGCAGAGTGGGCCATGAGCCAAGGAAATGGCCTATCTCGGGTGTCAGCCCCAGCTCTGGCCAGCTGGTGTGGTATGTGGATTATGAAGCTCTGCTTGGGTGATGCCTTCACAGCGTCCCTCCTCCCTTGTCTGCGTGGCCCTTACAGCCTGGATTTTCCTACACAATGTCCATGTTTTTCTGTTGCCAGCAGTAGCTTCATCTCTGACAGGCTCCTCTAACCTTCTGGGAAATCCATGGCCTGCAGTGCTGCTGACATTTGAGCCCAGAAAGGAGCTCGGCTCAGTGTTCAGAGCTAAGTAAGAGCCAAGATCCCAGTGCAGCATTTCTGGCTCTGCTATCGATTCTGACTGTGACTTTGGACAAATTACCTCACCTTGAAGTGCCTCAGTTTTCCCTGTCAGGCCTTTGTGGTTATTTGCATTTAACTACCTCGCAGGCATTACAGGAGACTTGTTAAATTAAGTCCCGGCCAAGTTTTTATTTTTATTTTTTTAATTCTCAGGCTAGAAGACAGCAATAACATCCTTATCCTCTGCTCTGCTCAGTCTGGCTGGGACAAAGTCGTCATATCAGTAAAATGATGGTTCTGTGAACATGGGTCTGTACTTTTGTATGTGTAGCCTTTCTTGGTATCAGCCAGCCACTGGCTCTTCTGGAAACACAGACACCTATTTACTTCTGTGGTATGTGGCCCCTAAATGCTAACACTGATTTGTGAGCTCACTGCAGTCCTGAGTCTTTGCAAATTGCCCAGCAGCAGAGGCTGAGTTTATAAGCAGTAATTTGCTGCTTTCATTAAGTGGATAGCTGATACCATGGGAGATGGAGAAGGAAGACGCATTGCTTTTTAGGCTGTTGGAATAATGGGGACAGGGTGAGGAATATGGCAGTTCACAGAGCTGTTATTTGCCTGCAGTGCAATAATTATTGCAGAAAAAGCTTGGTGTTCAGAGGAGTTGTTTGGATTTAGCTAGCAAAGAAATGTTTTCTTTAACTGTCTTTGTCTCATTCTCTGAAATGAACTCTTCTCTGTCCTCAGAATTGAAGCTTGCGGTGTCATGCAGTGGCTCATAGAATTTCTATGGGAGGCACCTTTATTAACTATCAGTGGATCTGTCATTACAGCACACGTTAAGGTAGTGACAGTGCTTGCGGTGGTGGGGTTTGAACTCGAGGACAGTAGCTTACAAGGGGAGGGACTTTTCTCTGCACATGTCTCTCGGGCACATGGAAGTAGCAAATTGCATCGCTGTGTTGACAGGACCACGTTAGGTGGTTATAGCAATGTATAGTGCCATTGCTCACAGGAAGGGTTGGAGACATCTAGTCCTACCTAGAGACACCACTCCCCCTTTCTAATTCTCACCTTCCCAAAATGCTGCCATGTACAGTGGGTGTCTCTCTGCTTTCATGATATCCCCAAATGCTCCGTGATCTCTAATGAGTAATTTACCACAGCACACCAGAGTGCATCTTTTGGTAAGGAAATCAAGACAGCGCAGGATGGGAGATTCTGGGCTGATGGTCCATGTGGAAGCTAGAGAGAAACCCACTCACCTGGGGTGGCACCAGGATGGGACAGACCCCCTGCGGGAAGTTGGACTATGGATGTGGTACTGGCTGCCAGCAGGGAGGATTCTGCGTAGGAGCGGAGGCCACTTTCAAGGGGATTTCTCTGTTCTTCTTGTGAATGCTGGCCCTGTTTTTGCAGAGAAGTAGCTGTGTGTGGGTGACCTGGTGGAGATGGCAGGGTCTGAGGTGACCCAGGGACTGAGGGTTCGGTTGGGCGCCCAGTGCTGACAGGAGATGGCGCCCCGACCCTGAGAAGCAGCAGTAAATTGTGTGTATTCTTTCTGCAGGGCTGGTCTGAGGCTGTGCCGGGCTTGGCCACCCTTCACAGCCCTGGAGCCTCACAAGGGAAAAATGGGATCCTCAGGAGCTGGACCTGGGAGTCCAGTGACCCCTTAGGGACCTGAAAGCCTGCAGTATAGGGAAGGAGGGAGGCCTTGCTTTAGAAAGCTGAGCGATAGGAGTTTGCTTCAAATCCTTGCACAGGGATCTGCTCAATCCTAGTGACGAAGATGCAAATCCAGGTACAAATAGGTGCTATGGTCCCGTAGGACATGAGGCAAGGTGGGCAGGTCTCTACAGCCTGTGCTCCCAGGTTCCTAAGTTGTTGCCTTTCAGCATAATGCTTATCTTAATGCAGAAATCAGAATTGTTGTCCTCTGCTAATTGCACAGAGGAAAGTGCCCTGAGCAAGCTCTAGAGAGCCTTTTACTCGTCAGCAGTCCCTAGGCAAACAGAGCCAGGGAGAACATAACCTGGCAGAAGCTATATGCAGAAGGAAAAGGCCAAATTCTCAGGGACTGGCTGTGATTTCTGGCAGACACCCTCCCCCACCTCGCAGATGGTCCAGAAAAGCTGCATTTTACACACTGTATTTGACTGAGCTGAGTTGCACTGATGCGCATCACTTTGCTTTTGCAGGGGTAAGGAGGGGAGTTGTGGTGTAGCTTTCTCAAAAGCTCAAACGAAGAAGAGATGTAAGTGCCTTAACTGGCCTGGTTTGACAGCCAGGATGGCTGGTTATCAGTCTTACATGGATGTTCATGAATTAAGTTTGCTCCTGCCTGTTTTATGGTTACAGGCAAGTTTAACTACTAGCACAAACACCAAAGGGTGAAAAAAAAATCACAGGGGAAGAGAGTAGCATAGAAAAGCAGGAGGAAGGTGAGGACTGCAGGTTCCTTCTGCAGGACTTGCTTGTCAAGGGATATGCTGACAGTGGAGTCTGGAATAAGAGCATACTCGTAGGAGTTAACCGGAATAACTCTTCTGGAATAACTCTCCTCATAGATGAGTGCTAGCAAACACTGGCTCTAAAATGTATCACAGTGGCTGAAACAGCTGTGCAGAGGAAGATGTTTTAGGTCTGGTATGTCCATAAATTCAAACATAATTTTTCGTTTTTAAATAAAAATAGACACGTTAACTTCATTCCTCTTCTTTTGTATTTGGTGTGAGGGAACAAGTTTTAATGAAAAATTGACCTATGTGAGAATAAGTATATTGTTAGAAATGACAGAATTTATTACTACTTTACAGATGACAGTGGCATTGGTGTTTTCTTATTTCTGCACACTTTCTTGTTAATATTTGTCTGGTACCTTTTGAGATAAACACTGTTTTTAGAGGGGCTTATTTGCACTTTTAAATAAGCGTGTGTTTCTTTTCCCAGAGAGCAGCTGTTCTTTTCAGCTGAAAATAGGGTTAATTTGCCAAGTCTCTAATGGGTCACCTCAAAATTCATCCTAGATTTTATTGAAATCCAGTAAAAGCTTACACACGTTTTCCTTGGTGAACACGGCTGGCTGGGTTGTTTGGGGTGGTTTTCTTTTTTTATTTTTCTTTTTTTTTTTTTTTTTAGAACAGTGTTTTCTTTTTACACAGACAATTCCTGTTAAACTCTTTAATACTTAGCCTGTGCCAAATGAAATAAAAATATTTTTTAAAATATAGACAATTTGTGACTGGCGAGAGAGACTGCGGATGGAAAGAAGGGTTAAATGAGCAACAAATCTGATGAGGAAGAATGGTAGAAATCCACTGGGCTATAGGCCAAGGAAGCAGTGCTATTTTTAATTTGTGAAAGCTATTAATAGGAGGTGTGCACCTTCTTGAGAGCTTGTATTAACCTTTCTTTGCAAAAGCAACTCCACGGAGTAACTTCTTACAGTCTGTTTCTCCCATAAGTGATTATTGATACAAATTTTATTAAATTTTAAGGGCAAGTGCATTCCTGGAATTCAATGGTATGATTATTTATATTTTAAAGAAAACTAACACTGGAAGCAATTAATTTTTCACTTCAACTTTTATAGATCAAGGTGTAAAGTCTTATTTTCCCATGAGTAAACTTCTGTGATTCCTTTCATGTTGTGTAATGAATAGAGCATTATGTTTATAAAGAATAAACCGTTTTTTAACAAAAGTGTCTTAATTTCTTACAAAGAGTGGTGGTTATTCCCATTTTTTTCCTATCTTCTTGGTGAGCAAGGTTTTAAAGTTCCAGTTGTACAAAGAGGAGAACGTTGAATTTTCTGTAGTGTGAAACCAGCAGGGTTGTGTTCACTCTGACACTTTTTTTTTTGTCTATCATCCAAACAAGGCCAGTGCTTTTTGAAACAGAGGAACAGCCAAAGCCCTTTTAAGGTGAGAAGATAGAATCACCCACTACTATGCAGGGTCCTGAAATCACTGGGCCTTAGGAAAGCCTCCGCTGATCCACATTTACTCCCTGAGTTGCATTTCCATAGATACTGTCACCATAGTAGAGGGTTGCTTAATAACATAGACTTTATAGACCTGCATATTTAACTGTAATCTATTCAAGATCTGTGAGCTGAGATGATGCAGTTGAACTTCAATAAGCTGTGCTGTGACTGTGGCTAGGAAGGCATTATGGTTGGTCCTCGTGCAGATGCCTGGCCTCTGGTTTAGTCGATATAGCCAAGTGTTCCTGTCCAGAACCAGCCAACTCCTTCTCGGTGAAAGGAAAGTCTCACCTGGCCCCTCCATTACTTAGAAAGAAGAGGTGCAACCTCCCCTGGAAAGGGCAGGAGAAGCACGACCATTTCGTCCTACTGCCCCAGAGGAAAGTTTTTCATTTTCCCAGGAGGACTTAAATTGGATGTTTTCTTGATGCAGTCTTGCTGATTGACAAATGCTCATTCCTCTGAATGCAGCTGAAAAGGCGCTGCCATTCACAGAGTCTGGGTTTTCAGTGGATTCCTTGGGCTGCTTGTGTAGCAGAGCTTTCTGGAGTACCAAGTGATGTGGGTCTTTCCAGTGTCCAAATCCTCTCCAGTGCTCCCTTGGGTGCCCAGGTACCTTGCCATGACATGTGTATGATACTTTCTCATGCTGTTGGTGATGCTGAATTATCTAAGTAACCCCTACGTTTGAAGATGGCTGTGCAAGTGAGCAGAGTTAACAGTCCTGTCATAGGGCTGGGACAGTGTTTTGCCATCCAGGTCAGAAGTGGTTTAATTCTAGTCTAGAGAGGTTTGTTCTGGTTTAAAGACCACTGCACATCCCTGAAGAGAGATCTTTCAAGCAGTTACAGGATTAGTGAATCTTCCCCAAACACAGGGAGGAGAGGCGGTGATGGTAAAAGCAGCAAAATTTTCAGTGTCTTAATGCTTTTCAAAACAAATTTTTTGGTGCTGTGCTTGACTTCTGCTTTGGCCACAGCTCAGGGCAATTAGGATTTGTGCCTCTGGATTCATCATCTGCCTTAGTAGGGACTTGGTTTATTGCCTTGCTTTCCCAAAGAAATGACTGAAAATGTGGCTGTTGCCTAGAAAGAGGCAAGAAAGGAGATGGAGGGGAGAGAGTGAAAAACAGTACATTTCAGGAACCAGCCTGATCCTGAAACAAGCTGCCTTGTGAAATGGCTGTGGGTAATGTGTATCGATCCAGTTCATTCCAGCTGCTCCCCCTGCAGAGAGCTGGCATGACGTCCTGTAGCAATGCAGCACCAGGTTCTCCTGCAAGCACCACTGCAGACTGTGCCAGGCCTGTGCCCTCAAGCTGCTCCCTGCGGCGGCACATGTTGGCTCTCCTTTGACAGATTGCTCTACAGAGAGGAATTTCCCGCAGAAACTATGTCCTGGTGGCGCTCTGACCAGACATCGCCTCATTTTTTCCTTAAACAGGGCTCCCTTTTTGTAGGCATCTCCTTATCCACAAAACAATCTGGGTCTTGTGTGAAGGGTGTTTGGCTCTAAGCAGTGTCGCTGTTGCTGAAATGAGACCTGTGCACAGACCCAAACTGTTAAGCAGGTTCTTTTCTGTAGATCCCAGCCTATTTTTAACAGAATTCAAGCATGAAAAAAATGCTTTGCTTTTCTTACGTGGGTGTATTTTGTGGGCTGGCACAGTAGTCTGTGTGTTTGAAGATTTGGGGAGGCTCCCCCCTGCTGCTCATGGAGAGGAGGAGAGGGAGATCATGAGGTGGAAGAGGGGGGCACGTGGAATGGGAGCTCAAATACGTGTCTCTGGCTGAGCTGTGGGGAACTGGAGCTGCAGCCAGGATCAAGTTTAGTTTATTTCCCCACATGAAGGAGGAAGCCTGGGGTCAGATGCTAGGGAAGAGGGCAGCCTGCATTCAGAGAGAGGGAGGAAATAGGAGAAGAGACCAAGTGCTCTGTGTCTGTCCGAGCTGTGCATATCTCATCTAGGAATGTGCTTGTGGGATAGACCTGATCGATGTTAAACAGCTCAATATGGGAAAAGCAAAAAGTCCTCCAAAAAAGGGAGAGAAAAACCATGGGTGACTGTGATCCATCTGACTGCATGGATCCTGCATCATCCCACAGCTTTCTAGGGAGCCAGTTTGGTAGTGATACAGCACCATGCTGTGTGCCCCATGGTAGGACTTCTTAAGGGTGGGAGGAGTTGGGCCTCCTTCCTCGTGTTTCCAGCCCCATGGGAACTGCCGGTCCGGTTAGCACCAGAGAGCTGAAGGGGCAGGACTCTGCCACTGACTCACTCGGGGTGAGTCACGTTGCTTTCCCGAGTTCCCCTCTCCTCTTGCTATGCAGCAGTAGTAAATTAGCTGCCTCATGGGGATATGAAATGGTTGGAAGAGGCCAGAGGGAGGCTGCTGGAGGAATGGAGACTTTTAGCGTACAGCATCCCTGTTGTGTGTATCGAGTCATGTTCATCAAACAGTATCAGCCAAAGTACTTGGCGGGAACAGCAGCAGTCAAAATCTTTTCAGCGCAAAGCCAGGGCCTGTTCTTACTGCTATTATCTGCTGCAAGCAGATGCTGCCTGGCATCTCCTTTCCCAACAGCAGTATTTTGACATGACCAGACTGTCTGACAAACCAACCACCCACATGCTGCAGTGTTTTGACTTGCAGAGGAACGTGTCTGTAGATGCTTTTCCTGAGCTTCTCTCAGTACTTAGGTGTCTGTACTAAAAACGTGCTTTGGAAGCAAGCATGCCAGCAGCAGAGGGTGCTGCTTCCTCATGCTGCAGGAGCTGCCGGGAACCACTTTTCCTAGCCCTGTCCTGCAAAGGGAGCTTTTCCTAGAGGCACAGACCAACACAGCTGGGCCTCTGACACCCACTTTTTTGCTGCTGTTCCTTGAGCCACACACAGCGCGGAGATGAGCACTGATCTGTGGCACAGTGAGCTCCCTGGTCAGCCTGCTCTCCCGGCGGCTATTCCACAGCTGCTATTTCTGTCTTACCCTGCTTGCTACCATTTTCCATTCATGACCCTCCATCAAAAAGGCAAGGAACTAATTTTTCTGCTTCCTCACTCCCAATGGCTTCTCACGCACAGACTGCATGCGCTTAGCCCCCTACATACAGGCTCGCAACATACAGTGCAGTAGACAAAAGGAGTGTTATGATGTGTCCTTTTTACTGCAGACAGTTGTGTCAGCCAGTAAAGTTACTGTCATTTAAGGGGGCATGCTCCTGGCATGTGCTCTCTTTAAGACGTAGTCACGTCTGTAGTACGTGTACCTCAGAGGTAACTGGGCAACCAGCTGCTGTTGTAAGGGTTGCTCCAAATAGAATTGGAAGTTTGTAGAGTATTTTCTGTGTCCAAGCGCTCCGGAGTTACATATATCCTAAACTTTAAGGTAGGTCACTTCACATCCAGTGCCCTATGCTGAAGTGGAAAGGCAAAGGAGCAGCGGCAGGAGACATCACAGCAAGCCCCTGTTTTCCAGGTGAATGTAAAGCAAAATACTTGGATTCCACTTTGTTTTAAATAAAGGGTTTCGTTTCATTCAACAGCCTCATTTACTCGTGTTGCAGTGCGCAAAGCAGTGCTGACATCTGAATTCACAAGAAGAGAGTAACTAAAAGGAAGATGACTACTTTTTTTTCCTGCAAAGGGCCCCTGGGGGATGCCTCTTTTTTCCTCCTCTGTCCCACTCTCTTTTACTCCCTTTTCCACCACATTGAGCCATCTTCCAGCTGAGGAGGGCTTGTTGATTGTCCTCTAAGCAGGCTTGGCAGGATTTCTACCTCACGAGGCTGCTGTTTTAACAGTCCCTTTCTCTGTTCTGCGGCACACTGGGTTACTTTGGCTTTGTTGCTGTACATTACAGACGCTCATTGTTCACTATCTGTTGCATTGTCTCCCTTAATTCCCACAGGCAGAGCCTGCATGCAGCACGTACATGTTTCCGGGCAGAGTGTTTACTCTCTCTCTCTCCCCCTCTCCCCAGAGCCTAGAAAGCTGCATGGTTTTTGCCTGCCTGTCTTTATACGCCCCCCAAATGCAAAACAATAGGACCGCCTTTTTTGCTAGTCTAGCACCCTGCTGCTGCAAGGTTAGTATCGATCAGGCATAAAGCACATCTACAAAGTCTGTATTAGCCTGAGAGTCTGTGCTCTTAAGAAGGATTTAGATGCTTAACTTCAGACACTCCAAATGGACCCATCTTTCAGAAGGCAAGTGCTCATCCACTTCCAGACCCCATAGCTCATCCACAATAGTGAATGCTGACAACAAAAAAGGAGGCATGCCGAGTTATTCCCCCACACACACCTCCTTTTTAATTATCTTAGCATAAATTCACAAGGATGAGAGCTGGAAAAGTCTCTTCTAACCCAGGCTCCATCCCCAGTTAGTTTTCGGAACAGGCTTAGAGGGCTTCCATTGCTGGCATTTATCAGCCACCCCCCTTTGCCACTGTTTGCACTGTTGTTTGAGATGTAGACAGTATTCAAAGCAAGTGATTGAAGATTAACATTTCCTGCTTCTTAAGGAAGCAAGAAAGTAAAATATTAAGGAAATAAAAGGAGACAAGATTCCGTAGGAGCTGTGAGCTCATCTGGCAAGAAGCCACCACAAAGCTGAAAAGTTCTGCTTCAGCACTTGTCATGTCTGGTTTCCTCCAACTTCCCTGCTGCTATTATACCTCCTCCACCCCATTTCTCCTTCTCACTGTAAAGAATAGGGACCTCCTTCCCTTATACCTCCTCCACCCCATTTCTCCTTCTCACTGTCAAGAACAGGGACCTCTGTTAGAGCAGGAATCCCTCGCACACCTGGAACTAGTGCACAAGAAAATGCAAGACTGAGTAGCCTTCAGACAGAGAAGCTCCCATCTGGCAATGGCAATGTGGCGCAGGGTGCTCAGGGAGAGCTAATGGGTCATAGTGCTGAGCAGCGCTGGGAGGCAGATAACACGCCTGTGGTGAAGTTAGCAGAAACTAAAGCCTGCTGAGTTCCCTCTGCAGTTCTCAGGCATCATTCAGAGTTTTCTTGGGCTCAGTTATGACATGTCTCTGCTGCTGCAGAAGATGCTTATGCTTGTGCTGACCCTGAGGAGCTGTGGCTAGGCAGGCCAAGGACAATCTGCTTTTGAGTCTCCACAGGTGAGACCTTGGGCTTCCCTCGGGATCCTGGCCCTGGCCATTGCTCTGTTACTCCCCTGGGCCACAGCAGATGGGCAGGAAAAGGTCTCAGGGCAGGAGAAAAATCCCCATCCACATCTCTAGGCATCAAGAGCTGCTATCAGCCAAGCGACTAACCGCTGCCTCCCCTCTGCCTTTCTAGATCATGAGTCCATGCTAGGCTTTGCCCCACTCCCACCAGCCCGGCTCTCACGTTACAGCAGTCTCCCACCTTGGCAGTAATGAAACAAGGCGTTTAAACCAGGTGTACTTTGGTAAGTGTAGTAGTAGGTTGATTTACTGTAAAGGGGAATCTGGTCCACAGAGCTCCAATTCCAAGCAGTTTTGGAGTCTCTCTAGACAACACTTCAGTTTGTCTTGCTCTCCAGCTAATGTATGCCTGCGCATCCCTGTAACATCTTTGGCATTGGCAGAAGAGGCAGGAGTGGATCTTCTGAACAGTGGAGATCAACGGTGAGAACTCTCCACAAAGCTGGATTCACACATAAGCTGCAAGTGTGCTGACAGAAAACACCAGAGCCAGTCTGCAGTGTCAGAATCCTTCCTCAGCTCCCTCAGAGCAGTATTTACAGGGTCTCTGGGTGAGTACAGGCCCCCAAAGTTTGGCTAACTGTCCAGGAACTGAACAGTAATCTGCAGGAAAAGCTTAACGGGGGAGATTTTCACAACACATTTGGGGGGCTATTGCTGAACAACTTCTGCCGAAATTAGTGGGGAAAATGGACTTAAATGGGAGCAGGCCCAGGTCAAAGCAGTTTTGAAAAAGCTACTCAAATATGTATCTATTTAATGTAAAACTTCTCCTATTTCTATCTTGCAGGGTGTAAAAGAACATATTTGTGCTGTATCTACGATCTCCCTGGTGTTTCTGGTCAGCTAGAGTAATAAATTTAATCTAATGCGAATGTGTTTTTTTAATGAACCACAATGGCTGGCATAGAGCAACTATTCCCCAAGGACTTCAAAATATGTTTAACAAATTAGTGCCTCAGTCCTGCAAAGATGCAAATGCACATATGCACAACTCCATATGGATGCACTGTCCCATGGAGTCCAGCAGAATTTCTTCCCCTGCATTGGCTGAAGTCCTCTTTTGGGATTTTTCCAACTGCATGGCCTGAAAGGGGGGAGGGGGAGGGGAGCATTCCGTGGGCTAGCGACTCCACCTCAGCCTTCGTGTTACCTTCGCTTCTGCTGACAGTTCAGTGGGCTCAGCACTGGACCCTGCTCCATTGTATGTCACTGCATGTCCTGCTGTGACCACCTCACTGAAGAAATAACCCAGCAGTGGTTATTATGGTGCCCTGGGGACCATGCAATTTCATTGCATCCCATGAGCAGTTGCAGGATTTTTTTCCTCCTAAGCGTTGGTATAACTAAGTTGAATATTAATGTGTGGCTCGTGAAACATGACAAAACCCCTGTTCAGCTCTCAGCAAAGTATTCCTTCTTCTGCCAGCCTCTCCAGAGATCCAGCACACGTGTACACCCAGGAATCGCCTTCCTCTACTACTCACGTCCCCACTCCCTAGGAGGAGCACAGCCAGGAGAAAAATGGCTGAGTATCCTGTCTAATTAAAAGGAGGGTAAGGAGAATGCACTTGCACATTTGTGGCTGAATTAAGGCCCTGGAAATGAAGTTCATCCGAGATGAAAGCAAAGTCCTCTGGAAGTAGGGACATAAAAATGAGGACACACAAATTAACCCTGCTCTTTTTTTCACATGTGCCCCAAGGACTGGTCGAAGCCCAATGTTAATGTCCAACCCCCAAAAAACAATAACTTCAGCAGCATGCAGGGGCATTCATTCCATACTGACTCAGATGGCAGGCTGCCACCTCCTGAATCATTCATACCGCTTCCTGCAGCTCTTAGGTGGTCCTTGGAGGTATCCCATGCAATATGGCTTGCCTAATTTATGACAATCCACTGGTTTATAGCTCCAAGCAGCATTGCTACAAACAGAGTCTTTTTGTCTGGGAATACCGAAAAATGAATCATCTCGAAGAGACATTACTAGGTCGAATTTGTCCAAAAAGTTGTTGGGTTTTTTTTAAAAAAAGACTGAAATGAACAGAATTGTACGTCCCTGATTAATTTCAGTAAACAAATCAGTTTTAAAAAAGCAAACAGCCGTTCCCTGGAGTGTTTGCAATGCAAATATTGCAACATTGTGTGAACGCATAAGGGCACTGAGGATGCAATTAATTAAAAAGTGACGGGATTGTCCACCAAGAAATACACAGCGCGAAGGCCGAAACTCGCTGCTATTTTCAGCCGTTCTTCGAGCAGCAAAGCACCACACAAGCCCGACTTCACCCACAAGTGCTGCCGGCAGCTGACCGGGGCCACACGGGGCTCTGTCCGGGCCGGGGCTCCTGTGTCGACCCCCAAGCTGCCGTTCTGCACCACCACCCCCCGCCGGAACGACCCCTCTCCCCGCCGGCCCCCGCAGCCCGGGGCCGCTCCGCCCGGGCCGGGCCCCGCCGCTTCCTCCGCGCCCCCGGCCCCGCCCCGCTTCCCGCCCCCTCCCCGGCGGCGGCGGCGGCGGCGGCGGCGGGCTGCCCGCAGCGGGGCGGGGCGGGGCGGGGCGGGGAGCGGGCCCGGGCGGAGCGGGCCGCGCCCCGGGCCAGGCCGGGGGCGGAGCGGGGCCGCCGCCGGGCGCTATTTGGGCCATGTGACGGGTCGGGCCCCGCTTGCCGCGCCTGGCGCCGGGAGGAGCTGGGGTGTTAACGACTCCAGCCTCCCCGCCGCGGCGGAGGAGAGGCGGGCTCTGCGCTCCGCTGCGCACCGCGGGCCCGGGAGTAGCCTCCGGTGGGGCCCGGCCCGGCCGCTGCCATGGTCCGGCCGGCAGCCTGGGAACGGTAGGAGCCGGCGGGGGTGGCGCGATGCGCGGTGGGCGGCGGGTGCCTGCAGACCCGGGCGGCTCCGCCGCGGCGGCCCTTCCCCGGGTTGGAGGCGACCGGCCCGGCTCCCCGCCTCGGGCTCCGGGTTGCCGCGGCCTCCGCTTCCCTCCCTCCGTGCGCGGAGCGGGGCTCCCCTCCCGGCTCCCATCCCGCCCGTGCGAGCTGCCCGGAATCGGTGCCAACTTAAAACCCAAGGAACGCCGGGCTGGGGTGAGGCCGAGCTTTCTGACCAGCCCGAGCAGCTCGAAGGCACTGGCAAACCCCGGGGGGCGCGGGCAGCGTTTCGCCTTTGCTGTGGGGCCGCACACGGGCGTGGAAGGCGCCGTCCCTGGGGAGCGAGCGGCGGTGTCAGCGGGGCACGGTCGGGGTGGCCCGGCCCGGAGCGCTGGGGCTAACGGGGCACCCGTTGCTCAAGGGAGCATCGGGGCCTGAAGAACTCGCAGCGTCTGCAAGGCTCCTGGAGCTGCGGTTGGGATGCCGTGAGATGGGCGGCTGCCAGAGGCCAGCTGGCGTGGCTGTGTGTGGATTTGAAAAGCAAACACTGATAATGTCAGTTCAGAGATCTTCAACTCATTAAGGAAGTCGGGTTGTTTGTTCAGTGTCTGTGGTTACAGGGGTGGTCTCTGGAGCACACCTTACAAGGCCTAATGAGTATGTCTGGTTTTTTACTACATAAACCTATGCTGGTACAATGGGAGTTTATATAATCCTATATCTGAAGTTCCTAGGCTGTTATGAGAGGAGATTAATCTTGCCGTAGCCTTGTGCTGAAGTATGCCATTTGTTCTCCTTGTTACCTGGCTGAGAAGTGGGCAGTCAGTATGGCTGATGACTGGTCATGGCCATGCCTGATTAGAAACCTATGAATTGTCTGAGCCATTGCTCAAGATAAGGAAGTTTACAAAATGATTGTAAAAATGGGAGTTGCCACCTTGGAGAAAGATCAGCTCATTTTTTTCCTGATAGCTATGCAGGATGCATTTATGAACCTTTTGTCCCAGAAGAAATCTTTGCTTTTCCCATCCCTCTAATGTGTGGCTTCTACACCAGATTCTGCGTTGCAACGCACGGTACTACAGGCAGCTTAGTCGTGCTGGGTGCGAGTTGAGTGCTGAATTACCAGGCCCAAACTACGTGGAGTTTCCAGGGGCTTGCAGTAAGAGAGACCTGGCTATAGGATCAGTGGGGTCAAAGTAGCTATCTCAGCCTACGAGGAAGGATGTTTCTGTGGTGAGTTGATAGGAGAAGTACTGGGAATGTGGTGGAGCTGTGCTACTGTTCACAAAGTGAATGGCGATGCCGAGAAGCACTTAACTGGCTGGTGGAGGAGCATTTTCCCTGACCAACCAGTGGTTATTGTGCCTGTCTCCCCCCTGCGCTGGCAGTATGCCTGGCCACTGGCCCTGTCATGGCTCTCAGCAGTTGTGATGATGGATGCAGAAAGCAGCAATTTATTCTTCTTCCCCCCCTTGAAGACAAGGGATGTACTTCAGTGGTGTATCCCTCTGGGGGGCATTGTGTTGTTGCAGTACATCAGCAGGCTTTTGCAGCCTCTCTCCCTTGCTTTAGAGGTTACTGAAGTGCACTATAATGTGGTTGGAGTATGTTTGTAAACTTATGTTAGATACTTTGGAGATGTGGGTTTATGTTCCAGGAACCGGCCAGCTGATAGGTGCTGCGTTTGTGTGGAGTCGGTTCGTTGCTGCTAGAGCCTGGATGTGGAAAATGTGCTCTGCTCATTGCTCTCCTGTGTTTTTTTTTTCTCTAGCCCCCTACACTTCCTTTCCTCAGAAAAAGTGAAAGCAGTCTGCAGGGGCTGCTTGTCTTGTCAAGTCTGTTTTGCAAGGGCTAATTAAGAATTCATGGAGTTACTGGAATTAAAAATCTGTAGCTAGTGAGCCAGTCAGGACACTGTATGCCAGGCTTTGTGAATGACTGCAGGCTGTGCTGTCTGCAAGTCTTCGAGTCACAATGTAGTTTTTGACAAATATAAGATGTGGAAGGGGGTATGCTCTGGCTGCCTGAGGTTTGTGTCTCAGTTGAACTCTGTGGCTGGTGCCACCGAGTACACTGGAATTGGCACCTGATAGGCCAGTGCGAGTTGTGCTTGTAGTTTTGGGCTGTAGTATACACGTACTGACTGAGTCTGGAGTCACCGAGGGCTTGTGTTGACAAGAGGAGTGAGGATTAACTGGTGCTGGCAGGCAGTATCAATGAGATGACCTCAGATGGGCTGTGCTTATCTTCATGTCCTGTGGAAGGAGGCTTCTACATGTATGAACTAGTAGAATGATGTAGCCTTATAGCAGTGGAGAAACAGCTTACTAGACCTGGAGGAATTATACTAACAAGCTCTGTTTTGGTATGAGTTTCCCTAACCTTGACTCTACCAAAGGCTGGTCTGTGTGGCTGGCTGTGAAATTGCTGCCCTGCTCCCTTCTATTGGCAAGCATGTGAGGTGACTTAGCAAGTTGCTGGTACAAGATGCAAGTTAGACACTAGTTGCTTCCAGACAAAGCTGTGTAATGCCTGCAGAATAAAAGTGAGTAAGTGTCTGAGACCCAGGGTTACCAAACTGCAGTCGCTGGAGTGCTTTGCTGGTGGTCATTGCAGGATGGGTTGATGTCAAGGTGTTGACTCACTTCCAGTTACTACAGTGCTCTGAGCAACAAAAAAAAATCTTCCCTGGGGTTACTCCATGTGAGTAACTGCTACAAGCTGCCACTGTTTCAATAAGGGGATGAGTGCAGTTGTCCTTAAGAAAGATGGGATATGTGCTACAGGAGATGGCCGAACACACTCTTCAAGAAAACCTAGCTTAAAAGTACTATGGTGGAGAAAAAGTGCCACTGTTCCCTGTGTTTCCCCAGGGGCTGCTAAAGCAGTGTTGCCTCTTTAAAAGAAGTAGGGAAGGGGTTGTTCATAGGTTCCCTTTAACTCTGCACTGCTCTGCCCTCATAGGTAATGCTTTGGAAGCTCCTGGGCTAAAGTAAACTGGTCTGTTGCCGTTGATCAGGGAGTTCTCTTCCAGGTGATCACACTTTGGGTGAAGTAGTATCAAGCCTAGAAAGAATATATAATGGGTCTGTCTTGGAAAGATCCATCAGTCTTGTTGGCCAACTGAGTATGATAGGAGACTGAGGAAATTGACTCTTGTGTATGGCAGGATGCCTTCCTGGAGGAGTTACCCTGAGTTGTAGAAAGTGATTGTAACGTATAAATGTAGTGATGAAGGTGAAATGCGGCCTTGTTTTACACACGGGAGGAGAGAAGAGCAAGCCAAGTTGTCTGAAGGATATAAGCATGCTACTGGAAACCAGGGGTGTCTGGTTTGGTGCGTGCCATTGGGAGAACTTGTATGATGTTCTTGTGAGGCAAGCAGAAGCAGACATATACAGCTGAGAGGTCAAGAACAATCTGTTATCTACCCTGATCTTTCCACCAAAGGACAGACTGAAACACTCAGCTTCTGCTGTGTCTCTGTGCAAACAGCTTCACATAAATGTCATGAGGAAAAAGTTGGAGAGCAAGACAATGGATGTCTGTCTGTCTAGTTCTTTCGCTGACTTTCTTTTGTCGTAGTTGTCTTGCCTGATAAACTTGTGGCTCTGTAGTAAACCCTCACCCGTACGTTGCCAGTGTTGTTAGGTATCTGTTTGGTGATTCTTCCCTGACTTATTTGCAGGAATTCATATTCTTGGTGGCAGTGAAATCTTCCTCCTGTTCAGTGACTGGAATAACTGACCAAGCACCAAAGGGCTAACCAATCTCTGCATGTCTTCCCATGCAAGGCCTGACTTCCCTCCCTTGCAGGCAGTCCAGCTGGATGCTTCTTTTCCTCCTTGAAATATGAAGGTTTCTTCGTGTCAACCAAAATGTCTATTGCAAACGCATCCTATTATGGGGGATTTAAAAGCCAGCAACTTTCTAATAGGGACTTCTTAGCTAGTCACTAGACGATGTGTCACCATCTGCCTGAAACAGGGATACAGTGTGATCTTGAAACCAACCTGTCTGAGCTCTAGAAGCAGACTGTGCTCTTGAAGAGGCTCAGGAGTTACCGATGCTGTTGCCTGTCTGGAAACAGTGTGACTGAGGAGTGTTTTTATACAGCAAATGTGATTTAAATCTCCATTCTGGGTGTTAACTGGGTAGGGGAGCTGCTTTCTTCTGTAGCTGTGGGGTGGCACAAGCTGCCTCAGCTCTGTGGTGTTTAAGGGAAGGAAATACAGCGGACTTCCCATAGTAAAATAGACTTGGTGTGTGCTGGATGCTATACTGACATTCATCTATGGCATGTAAAGGCAGTGAGGAAGGGTACTGGCAGAAATGTCAGCTGAGCAATGAATAATGTCCCACTGTTGAGCTGAAATGGAGTAAAACTGTCCCAGCCCAACGGACTGCCTGGGTACTGCAGGCTGCCCTTGCAGAGGTCCCTTCTTTGGGAACAGTACAGGGGGAAGAACAATTTCTTAGCATGTTAACTATATGTTTGAGCTCTGGGTCTGGACTGCTGGGATAAGCAGATGAGCAGTGCTGGCTAGCGAGAGGAGTGCTTGGTGCTGTCTCATGGCTGCTGGGGACAGTTCTTTTTGTCCCATGTTATGCTTGGGACTGGGTTTAAGGTCCAGAGCTTTCCAGGCCAGCTGGTGCTTGTGGCAATCTGATGGTATTGTGTGTGCCCCAGGGAGTGTGGTTTAGAGGGATGAGTGTAGGGCTGCAAGCCAGGGACAGCTGTGGGCTAATCCTTTCTATATATCTGACTTGATGTGTGGCCTTGCTTCAATCACTCAACATTTTGCTTTAGGGCTTTAAAAAAGCAGGAAAATAAAGCTAACACTTTTCTTGTCTGATCACCTTTGGCAGGAATGGATATGAATACCAGTTTTTATTTAATGGTCTCTATCCTGTGGCTTATCAAAGCAGTTGGAATAGACAAGACTTATGATGCAGGGATTTCTGTCAGTGGGGTAGAAAAGGTCCACGGCGTGGAAGTGCCACAGCTAGGGAGAGTCTTGTCCACTAACATTTTCTTGTCTTATGGCTCTGCTTGTTTTTCCTCTTCTAGAATATGGGAAGACAGACTTCAAACTGAAGCAGTGCTGCTACTGTATAATAGTAAGGCTTTTGACCTGTGAAACTTTCCCTGGGAGGAGAAAGCTTTTTACTTTAAAAAACCATAAAAAACCCACAAAAACAAAAAACAAAAAACCCAACAACAAAACTACAAAAATAACGCCCAGCAAACCAAAAAGCACCACCATCTGCCTGATTTTCAAAGTGAGCAACAACTTTTGACTGGAGAGCTTTGGGGCAGAAGGTGGTAATGTCTGAATGGAGTTACCAAACATGGGCTTTTTCTTATAGCCTGGGAGGGGAATTTGATGAAGCCTGTAAGTCAGAGCAGCTGTGTAGATGTTAGTTTCAAACTGCTTTCTTTGGAAAGCTGGTATGTTATCAAGTCAGGAATCTGTCCTGAGGAGATCCCAGATGGGGCCTTGACACCATAAATGTACAAAGGCACTCAGTTGCACAAAAACTGCAGAAACAACTTAGTTCTAAAGAACGTGAGCCACAGATGGTAAACAGCCAAGAAAAGCAAGCAAGGGGTAAGGCCAAGCTGTTTTCTACATGAGAAGGCTACATTGGTCTCAGATGTTTAGAAATTCTTGGTTCAAACTTTTGAGAACTTCACTATGGATAACTTCTGGTTCCAGTGGCCTTTTGGAAGTTAAACTCTGTGTTAGGTGAAAAATGCCTGGGTTCCAACTACTGTTTAGAGGCTTGAAGGAAGTCTTGGAGTTTGCCAAAGTGCAGCTCTTACCTGGATGTCCTAATTCATTGTCATATGGTGCTTCAGGACCCCTGGGTCTGTAATGGTGTAGCCTAGAGAGCTGTGCTGCAGGGAAAGAAGCATTGCTTCTCAGTGAGAAGAGAATTGTGATGCTTGAAATGTATCCAAACAGTAGTCTCTGGTCCACACTATGTAGGAACCCAGCACTGGGTTGGTGCTGGGTTGTCAGTGGTTTTACGTGGGGCCTATCTTTTTGATAGACAGTCTCCCCATGCTATTTAAAGGCTAAACTGGTCGTGTTCTTGAACACTGGACAATGAGGGAGGCACTACTTTGTTCCATACTAATCCCAGGGCACTGGTACGTCAGGGACTTGAAAGTTTCAAGTGGTGCCTGTGTAAAGAAATACGTAAAACTTTGCGGGCCAGCTGGTAAGGGGTAAGCTGAACTGGGAGAGTTGGTGTTGATGTCCTAGTTCCTATGAACTGTTGAACAGCTGCAGAAGAAACCTGTTGACACTTCTGCTGAAAAGAGGTTTAGGGCATATATGAATCTAGAAAGTACCTGGCTTGACTCCTGTGGGCAGGAAATGTAGTTGCTTGGAGTTTCTGTTCTGGGGTTATACAGTAGGCATGAGCTGCTGCCGGCTGTGCTGTAGCTTGTTATCAAGGTTCCGCACTACTGGCTTGAACGCTTGGCTTCCTTGCCTGATGCACCACACAGTTTCACTACTATGTGCTAGGGTTTTCCATGTGGCATGTTGTGCACTTCCCGCTGGAATAAAATGGAGCTGGGGGTGAATCAATCTAATGAACTTGTTTCATCTTTTTGTGAGCCAGGGCACTGCTTTCCTCCCTATTACCTCACAGCTCTTTTGGAGTGCTGTGTGTCCCTCTTGCAACAAGGATCAGACAAGCCATTTTAAGTGGTTTCAGCCTCAAATTTGACTCTGGTATTGATTCAGGCACATGCATCCCTTAGATCTTGCTAGCACAGCTTAGTTTTCAGGCGAAGAGGAAAAGGGCAAGAGGGGCTGCACACATGGCGCTGATTCCGGCAGGATATTGCTGTAAGGCTAGGTATGTGGCACGCTGTCTTGCCAATGTGCAGCTGCTGTGTAGAAGTTTAAAAAGGGGCAGCAAATCTGCTGTGAAGTGGCTGTGAGCTTGGGTAATGGTAAAAATCCAGGGAGTGAAGGCAGACCAGCGTGGTAGTATGCTACTGGTTTTCCAAGTTGTGGGTTTGATGTACTGTATATTGGGATGGGGAGAAGATGAAAGGGCAAAGTGTGTATCTTATGTTTATTAATATGGGTCCATTTCAGTGGCTGAGGTTCATACTGGAATTTGGACCAACGAGCTGCTAAATAGGGTAACTTTCCTAACTCTGTGTTTGCAAGAAGTGGCTTTTGAAGGAACAGAGAGCTTTCCTGGAAGGTTGACTCTACATGTTCCTCAGCTGAATCTTTCCTGTTTTACTGAGGTACTGGTGTTCCTCGTGTGCTTATGATCCTCTGTGTATGAGGCATGCCCAATGGCTGTAAGATATTTGTTGCCTGCCAGTGAGATTGTTGAAGGGGCAGGTCATATGTGCCCACACAGGCCCAAATCTGCACTTTTGGCATGAATAACATTAAATCCCGAGGCTTTATCTGAGTAATCAGATAAAGCCTGGTGTGTGGACACTGAACTGGATTTGCAAGAGGCACAGCTTTGTGTGTCAACACTTTAAGTGGGAGGGGACACCTGGCTAGAGAGCCTGGAAGGAGCAATAGCCCGCATCTGCAGTCAGGCTGTGATTGTGCAACTACCCTCCTGCCTTGCTCCATAGCCAGAGCAGGCACTGTTTTAGTAGGGGAATCTCGCCAAGTATGCTGTGTCACTCTGGGATGGCAGATATGTCCAGATGTTTGCCTACAAGGAATTCCAGTGAATCTGCTGCTTTACTGAGTTTATTAGTTCAGAAGAGGAGACTCTTTGCTGCTAGGGGTACTTGTACACGTACTTGGTGGTGTTTTTTCTATAAGGACTTTCTGCTGTGTGTGTTCTCCAGAAAGGAACTTGGCTGTGACTCATGAGGTGCCTTCAATCTTTGTTCCTTGATGTAGGGATGTGGTTGTAAGTGCAAGCTGGTGTTCCCTTTCCATCCAGATCCCTCTAGGTAGAACAGCTCAGCTTGCTGCTGCGGGCAGCACATGAACGGTGGGGGTAAATAAGATTTCCACTGACTGCACATGGCTGATGGGACATCTGCAGTGTCCCCTGACTAAGCTTAGTAGGTAGAAGCAGGTTTGGGCTTTAGGCTAGCGGGATGGCATGGCTTTTGGTATGCATCTAGGAATATACAAGAGCAAGATAAGATACGTGGCTTGTCCTCAGCTGGACTGTGTTTTATGGGATACATGTTGCGATGCTTTCCTGTGAGAATGGAGAAGGATGGCTGGGTTTTGCTATTTCTGGTAAGAAACAAGAATTGAATGGCTCTTAGAGCTTTAAGTGGGAAGAGATTTCTTGATGTAGGTAAGAGCTTAGTAGGCACTGGGGAGCAGTGTGCTGTAGACCATATATTAAGACTGATGACAAATCGCCCTGTGTATTTGAGATAGGAGAATGATTTTCAAGCTTATGGTCATTAAGGTGAAGAGGAAGGATAGGGTATCATTACCAGTACTTGTATAGAGGTGTGTGCACTCAGGTTACTTGGATTACCTTCCAAAAATGCCAGCCAAACCCCAGTTTAGACTGTTCTTGAAAGAACACTTGGCCTCATGGGAATCTCCACTTCAGGGTGCAAAACAGCACAACAGAAGGGTCATCAGTGATTTTACTGTTGGGATGGCTTTTGTGCTAATGCAGTGTTCAGTATACTCTTAAATCTTGTTTTGGTGTGTCTAAGACACCACAATAGAAGCTTGTCATGGAAATCGTGTCTGACCCAGGGTGGTGGTGCTGAATAGGTATCAAATAGAGGTGCTTAGGCCTGAGTGGACAAAGCAGATGGCCCAGCAGGTGGCAGGCTGGCAGCAGTGAAAGAGATGGCTTTGCAAGTTGCTGAATGCAACCCTTTTTTGCTTGCAAGTCTGATAGAAAAGCTAGGCAGTCCAATTAACACATGCCTAGATGCGTTTATCCAGGGTGAATATCTGTGTAGCCAGCTTTAAGTCCTCGTGGGGTATCACCAAAGCATTGGGATTATCTGTAAGGGATGGGCGTGTAGGGTGATTTCAGCTTATACTTTCATTGAGTATTAGGAGTAGTGTAATAAATTGACTGTAGAAATAAACTGCAAGTTTTTTCCTGGTGTGAGGTTTTTAAGGAAGGAAAATACTGTTGGATGTGGTAGCTTTGTTTGATATTCCAGGCGTTAGATATTCCAGACAGTTAACACCTATTCTGTGTTTGGGAGGTTGTGGTGCACTGAATGGTGGGTGGCAGTGGCCTTCTCATTACATTCAAACTGATGCTTGTACACAGCAATCTTGGCAAAGCCATCCAGCCTCCTCAAAAGGAGTGAGGACTTCAGCAGCAGCCAAAAAACAGTTGAACATGCTTTGGCTGTGACTGACCAGCGTTAAAAAAGACAGAAGCTTAGATACTGAAGGGAGCAGCTAACATAACTGTGCTTGTATCTCTACAATTCTTGCCTGCTAAACTCTGAAAAAGCAAAGCAGCTTATCTTTTCTGCTTGTTTTTCAGTATATTGAGTGCATCTTTCTTAAGAACAGATCTTTTGACTGTTTCTACAAGGCTTCTTCCTTTCTCTATTTCTTAAATTCTATTAATGTGTTTCAAACTTGGTTTCCTAATTGGAAACTTTCCATTGATGTCATGGGAGCTTTCTGTGGCCCACATCAAATAGCTTGGTTCACCAGGAATTAAGTGACTGTACAAATGTTTATATTAAACACTTATTTAGAAGGCATGTTGACTTATGAGGACCTATGATGACTGTGGTATGTTGGGAGGATAGGTTGACTGCACAGCTTTTGTCTTGCCTTTGAACTGTAAAAGTACTGGCAGCTGTTTAATGCCTAGCGAGACAACTCAGGCTTGCTGACATCTAATGAACTTCTCCCGTCACTGACTGCTGTGCTGTTTGTCTCTTACATTGGAGAGGTTTTTGAATGGGTAACCTTAATGGAAAGGACTCAGGCAGCAATGTCTGGAATAGTCACAGCAGAAAGCTGTTGGCCTAATTATGGGTACTGGAATTTTGCTGTTTGAGAGGAAACCCACAGTTTAGTCTCAGAAGCCCTAGGGTTGGAAGGAAGAGATGGTGAACATGCATGTTCTTCAAACTCTGCTTACTCAGGCTTCGGTGGTGATGTCAGAGCATTTGGAAGGTGGAAACACAACGGATAAAAACCATCTTAGCATCCCCTCTCACCTCCAAGTAGACCTCAGACACTGAGCAGTGGCCATCTTTTTCCTTCCGTGCAGGAGATTGTGGTGCTTAATTTAAAGGAAAGATCTTTTCAAAGCTGCCTGGGGTGTCATGGAAGCTCCCTTATGAATGAACATCATGTGCTAGTAGCTACCATCTTTGCTCAGACTGTCTTAGCAGGCAGCTGATCAAAAGCTTTGCATCAGTCAGCTTTGCGAGACTTACTGGACTTCTGCCCTGAATTTCATTACCAGAAGTAGCTGTGTACTCTGTGTAGGCAAGACTAATCTGTTTCATAGTTATGGGGACCAGGGGGAAGTCTTGTGTAGAGCTGCAAGCTGTGTTAGTTTACTTCACTTTTGAGAGGGCAAAATAGCTTTGAAAACTTGCTGTTTGAACCTAAATTACAGGAAGAGCAAGGCTTTAGGTATGACTTCAATATCTGAAATTAAACTTACCGGTGGATAGCATCTTTTCAGGCAAAGAATGTTTAAAGGCTTTTTCACGGCTCTTTCCAAAAGTTACAATATTGGACTGCTGTCACACTAAACTGCCTAGAAAGCCAGGAGTGTCCCCACACAAACTTAAACTGAGATCTCTGCTATAATGCTCTGTCTTGAAAACAGGGTAGATGTTTGATACCTCGATGAGGAGATTCCAGTTCCTTTACACAAACTTGTCTTCCAGTATCCTTCTTCAAACTGATGTCAAAGTTGTCATGGATACTTCTAATTGTGGTCTTTCCATGTTCCAGTATCATACCTGTTGATGGTGCTGAGCTGGGAGGCTTTTTGGAAATGTATGATTTGGGAGAAATATTATTGTGGCTGGGCATAATGATGGACTGCTCCATACAAGACTTAATTTTGTGAGTTTGGGTGATTATACTAAAGTGGCCCAGAGTAAAAAAAACTAATGTGCTTTCAGATGCTGTCTGAAAAGGTGACACAAAGCTGTTTACCACCAAAACGCCTGTACAAATCTGTCTCTTCAGCCAATATATCCCCTCTGCGTGGCTCAGAGCATGACTATCTCCTAACCAGTTCTAGTTGCCTGTGCTGAAGCAACTGATGTGAACTGTTAACTTCGTGCTCACTTTTTTCCAATGGAGAGGTGCTACCACTATGTAAATTAGCAGTGTTGGACCTAATCATACAGACTTGTTCTGTTGCTCAAACGAAATGATTGAGGTGCAGCTTCGTGCTGGCACACAGGAGGTGATAAGGAAACCACTTAAAATATTGGTTGATTTACAGAGCTTAAGCTGGTGAAACTGTTGCTTAGGAATGCATTTCTGAGTGCGTCCCAGTAAGACTAAGGGACAAATTCTGTTCCTTGCCACTTGAACCAGCCACGCTGGACACTAACCAGTAGTGAAGAAACTGAGCAGTGCTGTTAGGTGCATGACTTTTTCATGCTTTTTTGGCAAAAACATTTGCTCTGTACTACCACAACTGTTATTTCCAGGAAAAAGTTGCTCTTGGGTATTTGGCCACCTTACAGTGCAGATGTCCTCTGAAGGCAGCATGTGTATTCCTACAGCCACAGTTTGTATAATGTGCTTTAATCCATTTCATTTCGGCGTGCTCTGCGCTTTCGATTCTGATTTGTCTAGTTGCACTTGTATAGAGATAAAACTTAAAGCAGTCAGGCTAGAAAGGCTTTCTAAAATTGTGCTATGTTATGTTGAAACCTTTTGCTGGATGATGTAAGAACCCAGCTGAAGCTTTTGGTCACTCTGCCTAGCTCAAACCACCATAGCAATTTCCAAGGACCCTTTCAGGTAATGGTGAAAGCAAAACATTGCATCATGCCGAGACTGTGCCCAGCTGTAGGCTTCACTGAGATGTACAATGTCTCTCTTCCTAATTATGTATGTCCCAGGTCAATTATATTTAAACACAGAGTCCAACCATGTCATTAAACTTTTTTGGCTAATGACAAGTCAGAAGTCTAGTGAGGCATCATCCCAGAATGCTCTGCTTTGGAGAGTTGCTGTCTATGTTCCAGTAAAGCTGGCAGTGTGAGTTGTCTCTTGTGTAATCTGTCTGCCAGGAATATCCTCTTAGTTCAGCACTTTATTGAAAGCTGCTGTGAGACAGCTTGTTGCTTGTGTGTATTCCTGGATGTGGAGGGCTTACCTTACTAAGCATACTGATGGAGTGGTTTGCTGAATGTTGACAAATGTCTCGGCACTAGTCTGTTGTGTGTTTATCTGACTCTTTCTTTGGGTTTTTGCTCATATAACCAATGTTTGAGTTACATAGCTTCTGGCAGCTGCCTGAAATGAGGGAAATACATCTTTCTAGAGACTGGCAATGGATTAGGTCAGGCAGAGTGCATTATGTTGGCTTCTCTTTGCTGATAGCTTCAAACAGTTTAAAGTTTAGATAGAAGTAGCTTTCCATGTTAACTGCTAATCAGTGGAAGGATGGAGATCCATGCTTCCACTGCAGAAGTCCTGCGCTGAAGTAAGACAATAAATGTGTGCGTGGTAATCGGCATAGCATTTAGATTCTGCAAATCTTGTATTGGATCCATGTTTTAATGTGAGCTGCTTGTACCTTGTATTTTTGTGCTAGCTATCTGGTCCTCTTTGGATGCTTGCCCCAAGCTCTAGCAGATGAAGCTTGATGCTACTAAAACCCTCGGGAAGGGGCAGAAAAGAATTCTTCCCCACTCAAAACCTCAGGATGGCAGATCAAGCTGACCTTCAGTAAAGCTAATGAGTCTGCATAGTAAAGATATTTAGAGGGACTTGTCTTGGAGGTACTGGGGGGGACACAAGAGCAAGGTGCTTATGTAGTCTTCTCCCTGTTTAGATGGTGCAAGTGGCATTGAGAAAATAAATTTTCTGTTTGGTTTGTTTCCAGTGGAAGCCCATTGTATGCCACACCATGGCTGCTCTTCCTAATGTTTTCAGTGCTGTAAAAGCTGCAATCTGTTGCCCTAATGTGTGAAGTGCAAGTAAATTCACTCAAAACAGAGCACTGTTGACCTACCCTGGATACACTTCTGTGGCAAACTTCAGTGCTGCTGTTACAGGACTGGACTTGAGCATGTCTAGAAATCTGCAAAGAACAGACCATACTACGCAGACAAGAAATGCCAGTGCTTTTTTCCTTTTTCTACAGTCTGTGTTGCAAGTAATTTATGCCCAAACATTCTGGAGGTGTTCTGACATAGTGTGGTTCTCTTTCCTTTTTTTAAGGGACATCCCTAGGAAACTGCTTTCCCTCTGAAGACTTGGAGGGGAAGGGGGAATTGGAAGCTGAAGGGGGGATATCGTGGACTTGAGCAAGCCAAGGTGCTTGATTACACTGGGATAGCAAGTTTGGATTTGTCTGGACTTCACCTCAACTGGCTGTTACAGCAATTGAAGAAGAGAAATTGCATCTTCCGGCTATGTTGCTGGATTTGGAAAGGGTTTTTCCACAGCTTTTGTTATGTTTTAAGGGTTGTTGTTCCCAGATCAAACTTGAATAGAAAACATAAGGCTGCTGCCAGCTTTCTGTCACAGACACCTTTTATCTTGCATTCATCTCTTCCAAGCAGATGCTGCTTTCATTTCTTCTGCTTTTTTGCTACAAGACTACAATTAACAGCCCTTTGATGCAGGGGAAGAAATTGTATTTCAAAGCAAAGTACCTAGTTAACTTGGATAATAAAACTGTTGTTTTTATCTTGAAGGTAGTTCTGTGTTCCTTTGAAACAAATCTGAGGGTTAGAAGCTCCTGAACCCTGCTTGCTCTAAGTTAACAAGTAGATCCTTCCTTGCCCAGGAACATCAGTGACTGTGCTTTTTGGGTGGGAGATACAGCTGAAGCCAAGCTTCTCAAGGTGAGGCTGTACACGGGGAAGAGGGTGGAAGACACTGATGTGGATGCACAGTGTTCCTCCAGATTGTTTTCCTTCCAGCTGACTATAAGCTGCAGTGCGTGGCTAATGCTATCACAAGTGCCAACCACATAGGTCAAGGCGGAGCACAGCGGGGGGAAGGAGCCAAGTAGAACACAAGTCTTCAGACACTTCATTGTGGTAGTGAAGCAATCTGTATCCTCTAGCCAGACAGTGTTGTTTTCCCCAGTCCACCCTACCCTCCCCAGCCTTCCTGCCTTCAAAGACACGTACTGAGCATGAGGTTGTATGAACATCCAGCTTCTGGCTTTCATCTTTTCTACTTGAAAAGATGAGCCCTGTTCCTGTAAGGTGCAATGCTTCCTAAAGGGTGATGTGGCTGAGCTGCGTGCATTGGGAGGATTGTTCCAAGGGGGCTGCTGAAGCATGCCTGTCCTCACAGGGAAGGCAACTCGTGGATAAGGCTGAGCCACAGCATTGCTTATGTAGCAGGTGACTCTGGGGAATGAAGAATTCCTAAACTTAGGCCATGGCTGGCTTGGCTAGTGGTCAGGGCATGGAAGGAAAGATGTCGCTGTCATTACTTAGTGTGTTACAGGAACTATCTGATGCAGCAGAGGCACATCTGATGTGCAGGTTATGGGTCTAAGATCTCATCTGTGAGTAGGGACTAGGGGAAATGCCTCCTAGAAAATGGTAGAAGCCAGATGCTTTTGGAGGCAAAAGGCATTTTTTTTTTTTTGAAAGTGGCAATGTTTTGGGGTGGTTTTGTCTGCCTGGTCCTACTGAAACTACCAGACTTACTGAGGGAGGCCACAGAAGGCTTTTTTGCATTTAGGCAGGTGCTGGAGGCATTGAAGAATCTGACAGGCTTTCAGGTTAGGAAGCCTAAACTTGATTTAAAGAACCTGTCCTAACTGTGTGATGAGCTCCTGCTTTGGATGCATGTGCAAGGGTGTTGACTTCTGAAAACATCCTTTTGCTAAGTGAACAGAATGGTTTCCTAAACAGTATAAGAAAAAAAAAAATCACTTCCTCAGTGACTCAACTGTCTCCTCTTGTGAGGTTTTTGTCTTCAGTGGTGACACCCTCAGTCTCCACAGACCTGAGGACAGGAAAGACCTGAAATCGATAGTTTAAGCTGTGAAAGATCTACTGGGCCTTTATACACAAGGATGTAACTTCAGCCCTCTTTTTCAACACTTAACAAGCCCAGGATGAAGAGATCTGGGTTAACGTTATAGAGGAATACTGAGTTTTTCCATATGGCAAGGTAAGACAAAAAGACCTGTGAACTAAATCTGTGTTTATATCGCTTAGAGTAATTCACTGTCCAGTAAGAAGGCACTAACAACTAGTACAAGAGGCTGAACTACATTCACTTGTTCAGGATTTATTTGGCCCGAGGATTAACACTAAATTCAACCTGAAACTGGCTGATGAAGAAACTGAAATGACTTGAACAGGGAGGAAGATGTATAACCCTAAGTATAAGGGAGGAGTTTTGTCACCATAAGGCTTGGCAAGCATTGGAACAGGTTGCCCAGAGGCTGTTCAGTCTCTATTTTTGAAGGTTTACAAGAGTAAACTGGACAAAGCTCTGAGTAACCTAGTCTGACCCTGCTTTGAGGAGGAAATTAGAATAGAGACCTCCTAAGGTCCATTCCAGCCTGAATTCGTGTGATTCTATGAAATGAGCTTCTATAGGCATCTTGCTATGATATCAGGAGAGTTAAGTTGTAGGAGTAGGTAGACTGCTTTATTAGTTGATAGACAACAAGACTTACCTCCTCTGTAGCCAGGCTAGAATCTAGGGGGTTTGGTTGTTTATTTTCCAGATTGTCTAAGAAACATAATGAAATTCTTTCCTACAAATTGCCCTGAAACACAGAGGAGATTACTTGTTTCAAGTCTCAGTGTCACTACTAAAATGTCTTTAACTGAACATTTGCATAAAAAAGCTTTCTTCCAGTCTTGCCTCCATGTCAAAGGTGAGCTACAAACAAAATTTGACTCTGATTTAACTTCACAACTACCCCCTATCCTGCAATATTGTTGAATACGTAGTAGTGGCAAGTCCTTTTGCTTTGACAATAGTGTTGTTCCCTTGAGAGAGGCTGTCCTTGGAAGGACACATAAGCTTGCTTTATCTTCCTCTGAGCCCATCCGTATGTCAGTAGGTTTTCTACAGTCACCACATGGGGGTTTATTTTGTCACAGCAATTGGCAGTACTTGGTACAACGCTATGCCTCTGAATCCGATGAAAACTTGTTGCAGTGCTGTGGGCTGGACAATGGAGCTAGCTCTTGCTGGAGCTCTTGCTCTTTGTCCCTTGGGGGATACTGGAAGAATGTGGTAGGGGAGACATAACTGAGGGATCCTTTCTCAGGGAGCAGTGAAGGGACTCAGTCTTAAGAAAGCAGACAGTACACTGACCAAGCAGTTTCCTGCTGCTTTCTGGATATATAGGAAGGAACAGTATCCTGAATTGTGTCCTTAAAAGGTGTTTGGGATGTGGGGGAATGATTAACAAGGCAAACTATCTTTCTGCTCAGTATTGTAGGAAAAAGTTTATGTCCCTTAAATCTACAGGATGACAGGTCTGCCTTGCAAGGTATAATTAAGATCAGTCAAATGCAGCTTTGGAAGATGCTTTTCTTCCCCAGCAATCCTTCCCAAGGCCTTAGCAGCCATGCTGTCTACCTTCTTACGTGATGGTCAGTAAGACAAGATATAAACCAACAGTTATGGAACTGCAGTGCATCTAGGCTTGGCACTTAGTTTGACTGTTTGACGTTAACCCCTCTCTGAAGAGAGACATGACTATCATGATAGGTCACAATCTCTTGATCTGGTGGAGAGAAACCCACTCCTGAGGCAGGCTGCTGGTGACAAGGTACTGCTAGCAGCACTTTTTGTGCTGGTGGAAGGAAAGCACTTGATGAGAATTTGTGCTTGTTACACTGCATCCTTCTCTGCTCTTTTTTCTGTTTAAAGCTCTGCATAGATTGGGTTATGCCATACAGCACTGGTCACGTGTGGAATGACACGGTAGCTATGCAGAGGTCCTTAACTGCATTAAGCTCCAGGGTTATAGAATGATTTTTCTTGTCTCATGATTTGATTGTCATAGTATCTGATCAGGTGGAAAAGACTCAGGAAACTCATTAGCTCCCGACTGAGGGGCTTGCTTACTTCCACCCTGAAAAATAGTGGCAAGCATGCATAGTTGGATGGGAGTCTTTCTACATCCATCCTCCTGAGTGTGGTAGGATTGCTGTGACAGCAGAGGTCAACACAGTGAGCAAATGCAGACTGTAAAAGGGAGGATGAAAGGGACAGACTTGGAAGTGGTTCATGATTGTTGAATGTGAGGAGAAGGATGCCGAGTTGCTGAGGATGCAAACATAAATAAACTTTAAAACTGGATGAGAAAGAAAAGTTAACTTTTGCTTCCTTAAATATCAGGGGCAAAGCAGTTTCTTGTGAGGAGGAACTGAATACTGTCCTGCTGGTTATCAAGCGCGCTGGGCCTTGGAACTTCCTCCTCAGTAGCAGGCAGTTTGTGGGGCATCCTCTGTGGTCCTGTTGTTCACCTTCACCTTTTGCCCCAGTTCTCTCCCCATGATGCAGTGATGAGAAGTGTGGAACACTTTCACTGACCTTCTACTCTTAAAAAAAGAATTTTCTCCTACCCTACGTGGTAGGTTGGTAGTGGTATTGCTGCCCATCCAAATGGGAGAAATGCAGATCCAAGGAAGTGATGTGCCGAAGCTTCTCAAGCGAAGTGGCAGTGAAGCAGCAACAACTTAGTTCTGTACTGTAAGACTCTGATTTTGTCATGACTGAATGTGCTGCTCCGCACTTTTTTTGCAGAGAACAACATTCTGTTTGTGGTGCTGTAAGAATATAATGCTCTGTTTGGAGGGAGCAAAGATGCTCCTGTAATGGACCAAGAATGATTTGTTTCTAATACGTGGCCCAGATTTCAACTATGCTTTTCCCATAGTGCTGAGGAGCGATACCAGACACTTGCACAACTTCCCTGCTGGCATAGATGTATTTGATGCAGATACATGTACTGAAGCTTTAGGCACAGTAAACCTATTTGAGGGCAACAGGCTGAGTAATCTGGTGCTTTGGCAGCTGCTGTCTTGTGGGGATTTTTGCTTTACTGTTAGCAGTGCTTGTGACATCTTTACATGAAAAGAGGAAGGAGGAGGCAGTAGCTGGGCAACCTTAATATTAAAATAGCTTAAACTGCAAATGGTTTTTCTGAGGGAAGGAATCTTGCTGGATTCTACGTGTCTCGTGACAGAGTATACTGTATTGCTTTTAGGAGCAGGGATTGAAATCCTCACAATCTGCTGTGTACATTACATTTTCAAGCCATCTATTTGAGAAAATGCTGCTTTTCAAGCCTCTAATACCCTGATCTATGTGACCCTAATACAGTAAGGGCTCAGTTCCTGGTCCCATGCAGGTATTAGTACTTGGTGTGTACTCAGTGACTTCATTCGACTCTTGATGGACTCTGTGTTTATGAAGGTGTTGTGCGTTGCCTTGTTCCGCCTGCTGAAAGCAGCACAGCAGCTATCCCGGAAAAAACAAGACTTCTAAACTAGCACTTCCAGCAATTGGGACGCCATAGTTTTACTCTTAAGCCTATGACAAGCACAACCGTGTTGCTTCCCCCATTCCTTCAAACACATAGCACAAGAGGCTTCCTAAAAATTTGCTTCTAGGCAAAGAATAGCTAAAATAGGAGGCTGACCTCCTGTGAACTGGGAGAGAATGCACAAGATACAGCTATGCAAGTGTCTTTACTCTGCCCTGCTGTCACCTAGGGAGGAGACAGAAGGGGATTTTTGGTAGGTGACTGCTGAGAACTTTAACATGGATTTCTTTTAATGCAACTGCTGCTAACATAAAACGGTGGTGATTCATTGTTAACTGTTTCAAGGGGAAAGTAGCATTTTGTTACAAAACCTTTGTCTTGCTGGCTTGTTTTGTTGGCCAATCTTGTGGTAACACCAAAAAAGCAGTTTTGATACAGGAATGGAAACTCTGGACAGAGGTAGAAACATCAAGCTTCATTCTTTCCACCCACTGCTCCCCTCCCTGTCTACTGATGATCAGACGAAACTAATGAATCAAGATGCTTAAATGGACATGAAGGATGGGCAGTGGACTGTGTAGGCTGCAAATTAAGTGGGGAAATAACTAAAAGCAGGGAGTTCTTGTGCAAGAGTGGCTTATAATGGATTATATGGGCTTCTTTAATGCAAATAGCTCTGAACATAAACATCTACTATTTAGAATTTATGGTGACTTAATTGTGGAGGAAATGCCTTTCTAAATGCAGCCTGTCTTGGGATATTAGAGCTCTAGTGCTGGAAGGAAGGAGGGAGAAACATTAGACAGGCATAGCAGCTTGGCCAGGTGCTGACTTTATTTTTCAAACACCAATGCTGAACAGTTTACTATTCCACCTGTTGAATGGCTTCTGGAGGGTAGTGGCTGTTAAAATAATTATTGCTTGCTCTTCTCCTCTTGTGAGCTGGGGCAAATGTCTAGCACAGGGTAGAGAAACAGCTTGGGGAACAATATCATCCTGGATTGGTTCCTCAATTCAGTCTTCAGTGTGATTGTGCTAATGCTTCATCGGTACAGCAGTGTGAGGATGGGATGGGAAGGGCTGGAGGAGAAGAAAACAGTAACTAATAGACTGTTGGGCTGTGGTTTTCATTGCACTGGAACAAGGCCTGACCTGATGACCATCCTCTGGTCCATCTAATAACTACAGTGAAAGGGTAGACCCTCCTGCTTCTCCCCACTTCCAGATCACTTTTCAACAAAAGCTTCTGAGTAGCCAACCAACCCAGTCACTGTTTGAAATACTTTTGAATGGGAAGCTAAAGCAGACCAGTGTTGTGGTTTAACTTTGTCAAGGTAGGTACCTCTTCAGTCCTTGGTCATTCCTGTTCATTTTGCTGGCACTATTTGGACCAGCCTTTGACAATTTTGCAATTTAGGTTTTAAGGCATGGTTCAAAGGTAGCCTTTCTAAATGCTTGCTCTTCTCTTGACTTCGACAAGGGTCTAAGAGCCCTGGAAGACTCTAGGACTTCTTCCTGGGTAGCCAACTATAGGTTCTGAAGATAAGCTCATTTGAGATGCTTCCATGCTGGCTACATTAGCACTTTGCTGTCTTGGAATTGCTAAGCTCTTTGTACATACCATCCTGTATGATATCTGAAGAGAAGCCTCAGTATAATCCTTGGTTATAGAAGAATTTTTAAAAGCTGGACTGTTATTAAATTTTTAATGTGTGGCAGTAGAAAAGCAGCATGGAGTTAGCTGTGAAAGAACAGAAGTTTTAAGATGAGTACTGTTAAGCAGTGTACTTGGTAGTTCAGTCCTGCAAACTAGTCTTTCAAGTGCAGCTTCTTTATAAAACTGGGGGGTTTTGTGTTTGCAATGTGCTAAGCATAGATTTCAACCTTACAGGGATGTGAGGCTTCCTCTGGAAGCAGTACTTGTTTACATGCAAAGTCTCACTAACAAAATGAAAAACATCACTTGAAGGTGGTTGGACAGGTACAAAGAAAGGTGAACCTCTGGACAAGGTGAAGAAAGGTTGCATGTGACCTTTCTTCCTGCTACTCATGTGCCTTATTTCCCATAGTACTTAGTCCACAAGCAGATCATAGAGCCATCTCTTGAGTGCATGTAAAGAAATCAGAACTGTGAAAAGACTGTGCCATTTGCAGGTGACTTTGGCAGTTGGTGTATCTGTGCTAGCCTAGTTTTTTTTTCTCCTTGGAATAAGCTGTCTTGAGACACTGATACCTTTTTCTTAATGCAAAAACTGCACTGGAACAACCTTGGAGCAGCCAAGGTTGTATCCAACAGTCCACAGTTGTATCAAACAGTCTTAATTTCAATACAAGCAAACTCCATTCCCAGTTCAGAGTAAATTTCTGTTGTACAACTGGCACACTGGGGAGATCAGAACAAACTGCTTAACTCCTTTTAACATCTGTATGTTACACTAACAATAAATGAACTATTTCTAGCCAGAGTCTCACTGACCCAACTCGAACCCATGGATTCTTGATATAAGCAATGAGGAAGAGCATCACTTGTCTGGTGAATGTAGCCTGGAAATGGTACCAGGACCTAAAAAAAGACTTTGCCGAATGTGAGCAGTGAGATGAAAACCTGGTGTGTGGGAAGTATGTCTTGCCTCGTCTGAAAGACATTTGATCTGGTGCTGCTGTGTTTTCTGGATGGGTATCTGCATGCTTCAGCGTGCAGAGAACTTGCTATGCTGGTGAAACATGTTGTAGCTGGAGTGCTGTAGCCTCCCATGAGCTGCTCAAACCAGTGCATCCACTGTAACCAGCTTGTACTCCAGAACGGCTGTGCTGGTGATGGTGAGCAGAGCACTTGGAGTGGGAACAGGGCTGTACATAAGGGCATAGTGATTGCAACAACTGCCTAGTTTCCCTCCAGGCTCTCCATCTGCTGTGGCTGCATTGCTTTGTGCCCCTGCTGCCACATCTCCTTATACCTTCTCATAGCAAGAAGGGAACTGTGTGGGTCTTCCTGCTTCTATAACGCCATGTACAGGTGCTGTCTCAGCTCAGACCTAACTGCCAAACTACATCTGGTTTGCTGTTTCCTCCAACAGAATCTATCTGGAGTGCAGATCTATGGCTCAAAGCTGAGCTTGACACATCTGATCTTCATCAGCAGTATGGCCCCACTATAGCCTGTCTGCAACTTCTGCATTAGAAACAAGTGATGTCTGTAATTCATTTGTGTGTATGGCTGCTTTGAGAGCCACAGGCAAATGGTTGGGCTGCTAGCTGACTGTCATCTGAGTGCGTGACAACCTGTTTTGTAGCACCACACATGGTTCAGATGCTGAATTCTACCTGGAACCCCAGTTCAGCAAGTCAGTCTCCTAGGTTGGTAGCAGCTGCTGGTAAATACTTGCTAGAATACAGAGTTTAAAGTTGCTTCTGGAAAATAGCACTTTGCCAGTTGGCTACAAACAAATACCCCAGACTAGCAGGAAGTTAAAGAGGAGCAAAGGGGAGAGGTGTAAGGAAGGTCAGTGCTGCAGCTGCAGATGTGGGACATGGGAAGGGACTCCGGCTAAATTTCTCAGTGCTTAGCGAAGATGCAGAGCTGTCAGTTCAATGTGCGATGTTAAACTCGGGGCTTCATCCTGCCTTATGGGGGAAGAGGTTTTGTTGCTGGCTTTTCTGGTCTGTTCCATCAGCTTCTATTCACTGTGCATACTTTAGCATGGCTTCTCTCCGGCCCCGTGGTCAACTTAGCAACCCTTCTTATGCCATGTAATGCTGCTTAGTCTGCAGTACGGGTGGTTGTACACCTCCGTGGCAGTGTTCTGTGATGTTGGGGATATGTGTTCAGAGTAAATTTCTGTTGTACGACTGGCATGCTGGGAAATCAGAGCCAACTGCTGAGCTCCTTTTAACATCTGTATGTTACACTAACAATAAATGAACTATTTCTAGCCAGAGTCTCACTGACACAACTCGAACCCAGTTCTTTCTCTGTGAAGGCCACAGGCCATGAGTAAGGGTGGAGAGGAAATGGACTCATCAGACAAGGGGATAAGGAGAAACTGTGCTGTTGGTAACGCAGATATCTGAAGCCAGTAGTAATTGTTTAACCTACATAGCTTTCTAAAGCTGCTGTCCTCAAGGTAGTTTTGGAAAAGGTACAAAGGAACTGCTTTGGAGTACTGGCCTGAGTAGACTGACCATAGGAAGATGGACGAAGAGTGCCTTGTGCCACGAACATAATGGCTTACAGTGACAGAGTTATCTAAAAAGTTGATCCCAGCTTCTTTATGGGTGCAGATTACTAGCACTCAGGCTGGCTTCCTCTGCTACTGAAGGGAGACAAGGAAGCAGAGGTACTGATAAGATACTTTACTACCGTTTGTTCTTTAAGGAAGGAAAGTCTCCAGCCCAACATCTGTTATGAAACAATCCTTTCTGCAATACACTACGAAGTATGCTCAGGCACGTGGGATGGAGGAGAGGTCGTGGATTGTGCTGGTGGACAGAGTCATTATGGCATGCTGATCTTAGTGCTGTGCCTGTGAGTACATGTTAGTCATAAGTGGGAGAGGCTGTGGAAGAATACATGTTTCACTGTGTCTTTAAAGGCTTATTAGGGAAGAGTCTGTCACTTTAAGTACAGGGTGTGAGTGAAAAGGAGAACTTAACTCTGAATATTTGACCATTTTAAGACTTGATGCCCACCAAAGATGGCATAGCCAGAGCAGGCAAATGGTTGGAATCTGCCTCTGAGAAGCTACTTTAAAGAGCCTTGAGGAAACATTGTGCCTGGTCTTTAACATGCAGTGGGCATTCATAAGGTACCTGGGAGCTACCTTATATAGAGGTGTAAAGAGTTTAATGACCTTTCTCAAACATCCTCTAAACTTCCTCTGTGAGGAAAATCACCCTGAGTTAACTTTTTTCATTTAAAAGAATATCTTTATTTCCTACAACCAAAATTGCCATTTGTAACTAGCCTTTAATAGGAGAGATCTCTGTCAGGAACTTATGGAACTCCTTTTGTCTGAGTTGCTTCCATAATTACAAATATTTTGCCAAGTAACCTCTCTTCTGTTGCTTAGTAGTGTTTTCTACTAGATTATGCAGCACTGCAGTTAACAGGAACTGGCTGGGTAGGTGGACAGTGGAAACTTGCTTAAGTTGGCTTCTAGTAAACGGCTTAGTTAAGGATGGGTGGTTGTTTTTACTTTAGGTTTTAGTTTACTCAGATGTGCTGCTCTGAGTAACTTCAGTGCTTGCTTTGGAGACCCACACTCCATACATGGCATAAGAGGACATGCTGCCATCATCACTCTGCCTTTCAACACTGCAAAAATAGCTAGAAAACTTCTGTAGAAACAGAATCATCCCAAGGAGAGGAAAGCTGGAGTGCTGTGACAGGCTGATTCTTAGTGGTTACGAGTCCTAGCAGTGTTGTACAAGGACGTGCTTTTGGCTTCCTTGGACAAAAGCCTTTGCTGGTGTGTCTCGGGGTGGGCATGCTTATGCCTCATGTACGGAAGAGCAGAGCTCTTGGAGTCTGCTTAGCAGATGAATGAGGCTGTTTGCCTAGCAAGGCGGTTTGTTAACTTTGCAGTCTAGGTAGATCAAGCATTGCCAAATATTAAGTGTCCTGTTCTTCCCATCCTTGGCATATCTTGAGCACAGTTACTTGTCAGGGGCCTCTTACTCTGCTGGAGGATTTTCCTTTTTGCTGTTTGCTGGGACACGTGCCATTTTAATTCCTCTTGCCCAACCTCTTGTGAGCTCAGAGTGACTGCAGTTTCACTTTCTGTGGAGGCCACACAGCCCTGCCAACAGCTAAATCTGCTGAGCCAAACTGCTTCTTCCTCAGCCCCACCTACTGAAGAGCAGTTGCCCCTGTGGCAACCTTCTCTGTGTGCAGCAAGATAGCAGCGAGGCTGACAGTGCTGCCAAAACCAGTGCTATGCAATGAGGGTTGCCTGCCCAACCCTGATCTAAGCAAAATTGCAACACTCCGAAACTAGCTCTAACCATGTTGTTAGTGCAGTTGTTCCTGTCATCTCCTCTGTAGCTGCTTGGTCTCTGCTAACACAGCACTGGAAAACTGCTTCAGCAGCACAGGTGAGCTTTTTTCCCAAGGTTTGATCAATGTTTAGTGGGGTGGGAAGGGTGCTAAAGCCAGAATGCTGGTGAACTGATTGCATCAGTGCTGGATGGGGTTTCTGAAGCAGGCAGAAATGCACAGTGCAAGTAAGGTGGTGTATTTTTTTTGATGCGAAGAATTAACACCAGGGAAAGTTGAGTGTCCTAGTTCTTTGGGGCTGAAGTTTGAATCCTGTTTGAGGCATGCAAGCTCGTCTCTCTTCACCCCAGTTAGGATGTTTTGTAGCACTGCTGATCCATCTTGGCTTTTAGCTCCGTTTTACAGGTCTATGTGATCAAGGGATCTGTTCTCAGCACCACCAAGGGAGGAAGGGGAAAACCTCTGGCATGGAAGCAGCTTCCAGAGATGGTGTTACAGAAGGGCTAGCACTGAGAAAGGTCTTTGTGGGGAGTTTCTGACATACTAGTTTTGTGCATGTCTGAAGGATGTGAAAGGTGACCTCAGGTGAGCTGCTGCCAGCAGGTAAGTCAGCAAACTAGGAGGAGTGTAGCTCCTTTGTCTATTGGCTTCTGGGATGAACATTCAGCCCAAGAAAATAGACCAGGTTTACTTAATGTTTTTCTAGGAAAATCATGGAAACCTGAGCAAAACTGCAATAGTTTTTTTTATCTCATATGTTAGTACTGTCTGGGATCCTTTAGTTCAGCTTTCCAAAGCTGTAAGCAAGTAAATGACCATGTGCAGAATATATATAGACACATGTATTTCCTTTTGTTCTCCTGAGGTGTGTTCCAGGCTGGAAATCTTTAGGGCAGGGCTCTGATTCATTGTCTGTAGAGCACCCAGATTATGCTAGGTGTTTGAAAGTCTGGCCTACTATCTGTAGAAGTACACTCAGTAAATATTAGGGGGTGGTGGAAAACAGAGCCACAGTAAACTGACTGGGAGAAATAGACTTAAAGTAAAACTGGATCAAGACTCAAGGAATCATCAGAGCCTTCATATATTTTTGTAATTAATGTTCCAGACAGATGTTCTATGGGTGTTGAGCTGCAGAGCAAGGGCAGACCTATGAGGAACCATGGGTTTTCTGAACAAAAGCTATCAAACATTTTGTAACTGTCTGAAGTGTTTCTGGTCCCTCTTTCTGGTAAAGTGTGTAACTGAAGGAGCGTGGTTTGCCAGTATTCAGCCTCAAGAAAATGGATGTTTTCAGTGTCTGAGTGCATGCCTCACAGGTGCTTAAACAACTGCAGGCATCTTCCAGTAAGTTCTTTTTTTGCTTCCCCTTGTTTTGGAGAGGATGCTTCCGGAACTCTTTATGCTCTGGATTTTTCAGTTGTGAACCATCGATGCTACGCTAAGCCTCTGGCAGCGCTTTGGCAGCTCAGGAGTTGGGTTGGCTGATGGAACCAGCAGTGACAGTGACTCCTGAATGGCTAGTACTAATGCTTTCCCAGTCCAACATGTGCACACAAGGCACTTTGAGGGCTCTTGCTGCTGTGCAGTTTGCTTCCAAATGGAGCTGAAAATCTGCACAGTAGTCTGTTAAAATGCTTGTCACTTTGAGATGCAGCTACCTGAAACAGGCTCCCACTGTGTGATAAAACTTGCATGGGTACTGCTTCAGATGAAACAAAGAGAGCATGAGGGCAATACGGCAAGTTTGCTGTATTGATAGCTTGGATTGCATTTCTAGTGTGTGTTCAGATGAGGTGAATGAGTTTGAATGCCAGCATAGGCAGGAATGAGGCGAATTGTCTGGGAGCAATAAGGACCCTTGTTTTGAATCTGGATGGCTTTTTTAAATCTAGCTGTGGGACACTGTTTAGCCTCATGTTTCAATGTGTTCTTCAAGGTTTTGGGGGACACTAGGGAAATAATTGACATAAAGATTTAGTTGTTTGATTCATACTTGGGGACTGTAAATACTCTGCTGTGGGTAGTAGAGACTTCTACCTGTGTGACATCTGCCTAGCTGTGTTCTTGGCTGCATTTTGTGAGGTTCACTGCCAGCTGAAGTGGGTAAACGTGGCCATGGGCACAGAGTATGGCTCTGCTCTGTACACAGCGTTTTTGGTGAACTAAATCAAGATGACTGCCTCCGCTGGAGAGATCTGCAGAAGGCAGTTATTTTGCCTGGTTCATGTCAATGCCTAAGCAGAAAAAGTTAGACACCAACTCTGCTCTGCCATATACGTGCTTTTTTTTTTGCAGCGCTGTGCTCTCCCCGTTCAGCAGCGGGGAATTTGACACCTTCCATTAAAAACGTCTTTGCTGTCTCCTGCCTTGATCTATCTGCAGCAACTAGTTGTTTTGAAACCTGGCATATCTTTCTAGTATGGCAAACTGCCTACATGCTCTGAACAGCTAAACTGAGGGGAGATCCAATTCTCACTGAAAATAGCAGTGAACATTTTTTTGAGACACTCTTATAACTTCATTCCAAAGCTTTCAAGTCTAGAAGGTTAACAATAAAACTGAAAATAGCATGGGAGCAGAACAGAGCATCGTGGGGATGAGCTCATGTTCATAAAGCAGAGCAGAATTGCAGCAAGCCAGAGCTGTTGATATGATAGATAAAAGCATTTTCAGTGCGTACATTTTTACTTAAACCTGTAACAGTTCAAAGGTTTTGAAGTAGCTAATTCCCTAGCATATCTCTTCATTTATGGCTGGCTATGTCTCCTATCAAGCTGCCCAGGACATTAATCCATGAATTTAAGAAGGCAAGCTTTTCTGTATCTGTGCTGCTGAGGGAAAGTGCCTGTATTGTCTTGTGCATGAAGAGGCTTTTCCTTTTAAAAAATGAGGGCATAATTGTGCTTCCAGACTGAAGGGCAAGGTGCCACCCTGCAGTTCTTCTAGACCAGGCTAGCGCCAGGAACAGTGGAGCCAGCTCTGAGCAGGAATCATTGCCTTGCCCTGATAAGGAGCCATGTTGCACTTAAATCTTGGCATATGGTGCTCAGTATCTGACCTGCTTTCACTCTAATCGACCCCTTTGTTCCAATCTCTTTTCTGTCATCCCCCTTTTCTCTTTATTCTGGCCATTGTCCTTTATCTAGTGCTAATAGTCTGGCTGGGAAAACAGCCATAACTAATGCAAGTGATGAGTGGTGCTTGTGTTCAGGAAAGGCTGCTTTCTTTTTGGAGCAGGCAGTGAGACAGTGTCTTGTCCCATGTGCTTCAGAAGTTGTCTTTCACTGTGGTGATTCCCTATCTGGTGCAGCAGTCTTGAGAGAAATATGATGAAGTTATGTTGGCAAAAAGTCACAATGAATGAGACTTTATTCTGCTAATGAAGAGCACAGAATTGTATTTTCTTACTTCTCTTGAGCGTTTTGTGCTTCAAAGCAGTCGGCATCAATACTCCTGCAGTCTGGCAATCTGGTTTGTTTTGGTTTTTGCTTCCTATGCAGTGTTCTCACATGTTCTGTACAGCTCTCGGGAAATCTCTGCCTCTCCTCTTTCTGCCAATGTTTTGTTCCTTTATACTAATCAAAGTTCCAACAGCTGAATTTGCCTGTAGGCTTCCAAGTGTGCTCTAGCCAGTGCCTTGTTGACATCCTTTGTCCATATGCCATAGGCCTTGGGAATGCAAGGTGGTTAATCTGGTACTTTATGCAGAGTGCCACATGATGCAGTTTTGTCTCTGCAGCCTGATGGTCTTTATCCCAGCCTGAGCAAATGACTTGCACTGAGACTTTGTAAAAATTATTGCTTCCGGTCAGCATTAATGTGCTTTTCCCAGGGAAGACACCTGTTAGAGTGACTTCACAAGTCTCTTCGTAACAGACTTGGTGTCAGCTTTGAGGTATAAAACTGAGAACTTGAGTACACGCAGGCATGAAGGCTTAAAGATGGGGCAGTGGGATGATTGGGAGGAACTGCATTAAACCCTTGAGTAACTGCCTGCAATACATGGGCTGAGTTGAAAAAGATCAAGCAACTTACTAGGTGGGTTTGCAGGTTTCATTGCGGTGTTGTGACAGTCTCTGGAAGATAGTTTTAACAGGGTACTTGTACACCAGCAGCTCAGCTCCTGTCTGTATTGGCTTGTTCTCGGGATCCCTTGGTTTGAGAGATTGCTGTTCCTTAGGCTTACAGAGCAAGGGAGCCTGTGCCCTTAAAGGCTGGGAGTGCCTGTGTCATGGAAACACTTCAACTGTGGGGCAGAGCAACTAAACAATGTGGTGGGGGAGGGTGATGCACTGGCATCCAGTGACTGTACCATCCCTCAATCGGTTTTGCTGTTACTTACTATTTTCAGCTGTTGACCATCTGGCTTACATAATTCAGGATTTGTTTTGATGTTGTAGATAGTGCTTATTTAACTTGCAGGATGTCTCTGTTATCTTAACAGCTGATAATGGGATTGGACCTTAGTTAAATGGCAGTTGTTGTACAGTACTGACGGACAGAAGATGATTTGTTAATCTGAGGTCCCTGAATAAATTGAAATAGCTATACTGCTGCCTAGTAATGTGCATTGGGATGGGACTTTTAAAGAACCTCAGGCATTTTCTTCTCCATACTTGGAAAAAAAAGGAGAGAAGGAAAGGACAGGTTGTCTTGTCTCTTACTTAAACTACAACATTTGAGCCTGCTGTTCCAGTGCCGTGCCCTGGACTAGTAGTAAAAACCTGTAGGGAAGTTGGTGAATTGATGCCTAACCCAGAGCATACATGGGCCTTCCCTGTCACCTTCTAGCTGAAGCCTTGCTGCTTATGTCCAGTAACCTTATTTTTAAACCAGATCTGATTCATGTTCTATTTTTTTATGCCAGATGAGGTCCTTGGTTATGAGTGAGTAAGTGTTGTGACTGTAGCTGGCAGGAGCCCTGCATGATTGCCTCACTTCAGGAAATGTTAAAATAACACTTTTTTTTCTTAGAAAGCTAGTTTGCTCCCCTCCCACTTCTAATTCTCCTAATAGCTGCCCCCAGTTTGGCAGCTGTGTTACAGAGGGTTGTTTGTGTAGCTGAGTGAGAGCAGAGACACTTCAGTGGATGCAGTGCTGGAGGAGAGGTATGCGAAGTGAGCTAGTATCTCTAGCCAAGCTGGCTTAAACTTTTTTTAGAGGTTTCTCTGAAATTTGGAAGGAAAACTGCTAAACCGTGAGAAGAATCTTGCTCCTCCCCTGGACTCTGTGTCTGAAGCTGGGAATTTTTTTCCTCTTGGAGAAGAGAAGCTGCCCCAACTGAAGCTGCTTACTTGAGACAAACCATACAGCAGGTTTATCCACTCTCTTGACTATAGTAATTCAGTGGGGCCAATAGTACCAATTGCTGATGGAATGGGTGCCCCCCAAGGCTGGACCCAACAGGTTTTGTCTGCTGTTTTGGACTTAGTCAGGCCTCCAAGGTACTCAGCAAAGGTTTAGTGGGGTTGAAGAGAATTACCTCCTCAAACCTATATCAATGGCTGCTAGCTGCTTTGCCAGCTGATCTGTGGAAGGTTTGTAACTCTCCAGATGCAGAGCTTTCACTTTTATTGCCTGATGCCTACCTTGTTTGATCACTGCTATGGGAAGATGGTTTGTATTCAATGCTTTATTTCTTCTTGGAAGTGTTTGTGCTGAGGAAAGAAAACTATTTGTCTGGATACCAACAGGCAGGTATTTGGCCTGTTTGTAACACCTGTTCTACTTGCCGGTCTAACTGTGATCCTCTTCTTGAGCTAACCACAAATATATCCCTCCTCAAATGCAGGCTGCTTTCCTTATAGTGGAAGCTATACTTAGGAATGTTTTGCATTCTCAAGGCTAGTTCCAACCTCTGTAGAGCAGCAGAGGGAGAAGTTTATTCAATAGTAATGCCACCCTTCCCTGCTAGGGACAGCTCAGACTAAAGCTTTGCAGAGCAGTTATCCATTAAACCAGTCCCTTAGTACTGGTCAGCTGTAGCATGTTAATACAGGGTTCGAAGACAATGCAATTGTAAACTCAGGGCTATCTCTGAGAAATTGTCTGATGCTTTTGGGACCTTTTTTTGAGTATTAAATGCCTTTTGTGTTTTGGCTCAGCTGTGGATAGCTATAGAGATGGCTTTGGCAGGAGAAGAAATTCTCCATGGTGGTTGGAAGGAGCTGGAGCAGTGAATGTCAGTGGGCAGCCTTGGCCTTCATGGGGATGTCTTGCTCAGCCTGACTTTGTGGTATAAACTAGGGCTGGGAGACCAGGCAAAATAGTGCTTATATAAGACACTGTTTTCAGTCCTCCTACCAACTGAAGACAATCAGGAAAAATTTAAGTCTCAAGTATTACTGTGTACTGGATTCTGAGTCTTCTGCCTTGAATAAACTTTTTTCTTATGTTGTCCAGGCTGGAAAATCTAGGTGATCATGATGTAAAAGCAAGGTTTGCTGGAGGCAGCCTGAATACGGATATGTTTTCCTAAGGTTTAGTGATGCAGTAATAAGGAGCAGTGCATTCACTGTCAAGAGAAGATGAGCTCTGGTAGCTGAATCTATACTGTTCTTAGTCAAAGAAGCAGAAATTCAAGTGCCTTTCTGAAGGGGGCATTAGAAATTTGGTACCTGTCTATTTGATCTGTGTGCTACCTCTGCTAGGCCGGGCGTACCGCATAAGTAGCATGTGTTACCCACCCTTGCTGGTGGAAAGGAAGGACAAATTGTCAGAATAAACAGATTAAAACCTGTGCTCTGTAAATGCTGCATACAAGGCTGTATATGCTAATGTTTAACTTGTCTCTTGTTTTTCTTTCCATCCATTAGGCAATACTGACCGGTGCACATCTTGAAAGGTCTCCTAGCAACCTTTTCTGTAGCGCTGAATGACAGCAGGAGCGGCTGGGTAAATCGATGAGCTTGCCTTGGGAGCCTATAAAAAGGCAAAATCGGAACACACAATGGGTCAGAAGGTCACAGGTGGGATAAAGACTGTGGATATGAGGGACCCTGTATACAGGCCATTGAAACAGGAACTCCAAGGACTTGACTACAGCAAACCCACACGTCTGGACTTGTTACTGGACATGCCTCCGGTATCCTATGAGGTCCAGTTATTGCATTCGTGGAACAATGATGATCGCTCACTGAATGTATTTGTGAAAGAGGATGACAAACTCATATTTCACCGGCATCCGGTGGCTCAGAGTACAGATGCCATCAGAGGCAAAGTGGGATATACACGAGGACTGCATGTGTGGCAGATCACGTGGGCAATGAGGCAGCGAGGCACGCATGCTGTGGTCGGGGTGGCAACAGCAGATGCCCCTCTGCATTCAGTAGGGTACACAACGCTCGTAGGAAATAACCATGAATCTTGGGGATGGGACCTTGGGCGCAACAGACTGTATCATGATGGCAAGAACCAGCCAAGTAAAACCTATCCAGCCTTCTTAGAACCAGATGAAACTTTCATTGTGCCGGACTCCTTCCTGGTGGTTCTGGACATGGATGATGGGACACTGAGCTTCATTGTAGATGGGCAATACATGGGTGTTGCATTTCGGGGACTCAAAGGGAAAAAGCTATATCCAGTGGTAAGCGCCGTGTGGGGACACTGTGAAATACGGATGCGCTACTTGAATGGACTTGACCGTGAGTATAACTCCCTGTATCTGTTCTAGCAGCACATCTGTGTGCTACTTAGGTGTAGGCTTACTAGTCCATCCTGTGGAGGGCTTTCATTTTTCTAGAGGTGAGGATTTCATGTCAGCAGTAGGCTCGCTGGGTACAGCTCTGAATTCTTAATGGCGAATTCAAAAAGTTTGTCTGGCACGTGTGCTGCTACCAAGGCACTGCAGGGAGCAAGCAGGGTTTGGGGAGGTAGTATGGTGGGAGGAGGTGATGCCAGTTGTCTGTCTAGAGGTGACACACCTTTCTATATCATACCAAAGTATGTCCTTCTGACAGTTGCTTTATTGGTAATGTAATCCTGATGTCTCTTTCCAGGAGACGGTCTCTGAGAGACAACCACCTTCCTTAAATGGCTAATGAAGGGACTTTTAAAATCCCCTGCAGGCAAGAGTGGGAAGATCTGTCTCTATCTAAGGAAACGGGAATGTCTCATCTTTCAAAAAAGTAGCTAGTTTCTCTGCTTCTTTTGGGGCAGGGTGTGCTCATTTCTAGCATGGAGATCAATATTGTGGCCAGCCCAACTTGCATGCCAGGCCTTTTACTAATAGGGACATCAATCTCTAGCTAAGCTTAGTAATAAATTTGGCTGTCCAAATGTGCTAAAGTCTGTTATCTCGTATAGTCAGAAGTTCCCCTGGGGCCAGACTGTGACTCAGTCCTCTGGGTAGGGTGGAGGAGAGAGGTGAAGGAAGTGGATTAAAATCTGGATTTATGTTGTTAGTGAAATAAATTTGGCAGCATTGATATGAAAAGAGTAGTGTTTCCCCTGCATTCCAGAACAGTGTCTGCCCAAAGGCTGTAGCATACTGGGCTCTTCTGTTTGTGCTCGGAACATGTTCTAATGCTGGGCCAGCCATGGCAAACCCCTGGCAGTGGTGACATGAGGTACAACAAAGCTGATGTTGGGCACCAGGAAAACTGAGCTGTCAGAATAACCAGGAAAGCCTTGCAAAGGGATAGGAGCAAAATCCACAAGTGCTTTGAGAAATACACTTCAACTCAGCAAGACCAAAGAGAGCTCTTGGCAGAGCACTTTCTCACCAAAAGAAAGAAACGTAGCTCATTCTGCCCCAACAGCTTACAGGATGGCAGCGGCTCCAGTAACCAGGTTTTTCTGAAGGGTCAAAGCGAAAATCTGCAGCTCCGCTCAAAGCCAGCAAGTCTGGAGTTGTTGGCACAGAACTGCACTTAGCAAGGAAATGGCCACCTCCAGTATTGGATTTGGTTGTAATGTGCTTTCAGCATAGGAGTGAATTGTGGGCATAAGGCCAGGAATGACGGGACACTATTCTGGCACAGATAGAAAGAAGGTGTCTGGCTCTATCCACTTCTGAGCATTCAATAGCAACACTGTCCAGTGATTGTAGTGCTTGTGAATGGAAGGAGGTCAGATGTGTGCTTTCTCTTTTGGTCTGGAGGTCTCCTGTCAGACTGGGTTATCAGTGCAAACTAGATGAGGACAAAGTTCTTGTTCTTAATCTCTGCGGGAAGATCCTCTCCTTTTAAGGCTGTTAAACTGGAATGTATTTGTTACGGTAATGTCTATAGGCTCTGAAGGTCAGGGCCCCTTGTCCTCTGGGATGCTGGCTAGACAATGCTTCTGTCCCAGCTATCTCCATAAGGAGCAGGAGGCATTGGGACAGTCTTTGAATACAGCATATTCATACCCCAGTGGTTTAAGAATAAGCTACATTCGGAAGTGCCAGAGGCAGTATCACAGCCAGAGCTCAGACCTGTCCGTGCAGAAGAGGCAGCATGGATCCTGAAGGAGATCGTGAGCAGACAGGACCAGCAGTACCTTGGGCTGAGTGCAGCCATGTCTTCACTTGTGGCACTGAACATGTATGACAAATGGTGGGGCTAGGGAAGCAACAGCACTGCCCTGACAGATCTGTTTGCTCTCCACCCAGCAAGCAGTGCAAAAGAGGTGTGCAGATAGAGGTACGATTCCTAAGGAATAATTGATGCTTGAAGCACTGGGAGAACTTTGGAGAAATGCTAGAAAAAACATTCCACTGCAGCTTCCCCTGGAGCAGGTAATAGCTTATGATCCATAGCAGGGAAGAAGAGGGAGGGGAAATTGGGCATTAATTCAGCTCTGGCTGCTAACTTGAGGAGGAGACAGACCAATTCAAGCATGCATTTCCTGACTTTGTTACCAAGACTCTCCTCAGCTTAAAAACTCTCCTTATCACAGACTTTTTGTCTGAAATGAGATAAAAATTAGCTTTCTCCACTTTTCATTGGAAGTGTTTTCTACGTGGAGCAGTATGGCTGTTTACTTTTTCCAAAGTAGATTCAGGAGTGGCCTGATCAGAGGCTGCTGACAACACTCTTCTGTTTGAGCTTTTCGGTGTTAGCTGTTACCTTTGAAGGGAAGGAAGGGACTTTTATCTGCCTTTTTGGTGGAATGAATTCTGTTAAATGCAATAACATGACCATGCTCAGAAAAACTAAGCTTTCCATGGCTCTCAGCTGTTTAAAACAGCTGCATGAACAGTCAGATTAATTTGGTTTGCACTAGTGGAAGCTAGAGCTGTTGGCATATATCAAGGTTCCTGAAAACTGTCTTTTCAGCCAAACTCTTCCATTCCTGTGGATGTTTTTAGGTGTCTGTGTTCAGCCCAAGATGGTTGTAAAGGAAGCTAATGGTGCATGCTGAGCCCTCAGGCTATTGGAATGATGTCCACTTATCTGCTTATTTTGGGATGTCGTTGTTAGGCCTCTCTTGGGGGAGGAGAAACCCCTTAGGCTTAGAGCAGCAGTGGTGTGTAAAGGTGAGCTTTGACACAAGACTTAGCAACAGAAGCTGTGAGAAACTAATCTGTATCTTCCTTCTATGCATCTGTGATGTGTTCATTCTGGCTTTGACCTTAGTCCCCTCTATGCTGTGAATGACTTTTCAGTATCAAAGGGCCCCATACACCATTCCTGAAAAACTAGTATTATCTTGTTCAGTGTTTATAAGTACAGGGTGCAAAAAAAAGATAGCCGAAGGCTTGTGTCTTTCCCAGGTTTATGACACAGGAGGGAATCCTTTAATGGAAAATGTCACAATACAAGTAATGACATGAAGCTTTGACAGATGGCTTCGTTTTTCATGGGAAGTACGTAGCACAAATGAAGGGATTCACAGCTGTTAGCCTACTGTGAGACAAATCATGATATTTTCTGGGTACCCGTACCACATGATGCTATCAGACTGTTTGCTGCTGTGAATTTCTTACAGTATTTTTCAGATACTGCAATAAGAGGTGTAGGCTAGAAGATGTGTTTTGACTTGAATGAATGGTACTGCAGAGGGGGAACTTCCACTAGGGGATTATAGTGTTTTTGTTGTTGTCGTTCACAGACACTTGTGGCTTAAATAACCTCTACAGAAGCATCACACTCTGCCTGTGTATTTGATGAGCTGAAGTGGCTGACATGTGAATGCTGACTGGCTTAGGTTCTGCAAACATGCCAGGCGTTCACTTTTCTTGTTCAATCTTTTCTGGGGGATTTTTAGAATTAGCAAAATGAATGTGTAACCTGTGGGTAGGGATGTTAATGTCTTGGGTCTCTTTTTTTTTTCCCCCAGCTGAACCACTGCCTTTGATGGACTTGTGTCGACGAGCTGTGAGGCTTGCTTTGGGCAAGGAAAGACTGAATGAGATCCCTACACTGCCACTGCCAGCCTCCCTCAAGAGTTACCTGCTCTACCAATGACCTTCATGTTCAAGGACAGAGAGTTGGAACCAAGGCAAAATACTGGAGCTGACCCACTGAGCAATGGGTTCTCCACCCTTGTGTCATCGCTACTGTTGGAGCTCCTTGGTCAAAGTATTCCTGCCACTGCTTAAGTCTCCATGTGCCCTTATTGGCAAGCTCTCAAGTAATCCTTGTTTCAGAACGAAGTGTTTTGTGTTTTGGAAGTCATTTCCCCAGCACACTTACAAAAGGAACACTGACAAGCTCTGTGCTTCCCTCCTTCTCCTGAGAAAAGGCTGTACTGCATCCTTTGGGTTGCGGAGCCTGGGAGTGAATAATTTTTCTGTACCAGCTAAAGGGAAGAACATAATTTGGGGGATGGGAAGGCATTAGGAAATCTTAAGACCAGGTCCTAAGAGTGGAAAGGCACAGGATGGCAGTGGAGTTGGGAAGAGTCTGGAATAACAAGAAGAATTAATTGCTGAGTTATTAAAAACCAAAAAAGAAATACAACCCCAAGCCCTGAAACACCAAAACCAAGAACCCTTCCATCAGGACACTTTTTAGTTTGGAGAAGGTGGTTATGTTGCTGATGTCTGTATGTCTGCCAGGACTTCTCACCATGTTCTAATATCTCACAGACAGTGAATCCTGCTTTCTTGTTTTATCACCGTTGCTTCCTCAGTTCTCTTGCTCCATTCTCTGTTCTGCTTCTTCTTAGTGGGTTTGACTCAGTTGGTTAAGCAGGTTTTAGTCTGGGATCACACGTTCCACAGATGTGGGGATAGGGAAGGGACAAACTTCTCCTGCAATAGGGTGAGACAGGCTGTATGAGCTGGGATTTGTTATGCAGCTATAGGTCCTGCCATCTTAGGTCTGCTGTCTGTGTAGCCTGTTCCATGTCAGGGCTTTAGAGAAACATACTAGTGTGTTTCTCTGACTCTGCCAGGGAATTATCTTCTTGGATAAGCTTCTTAGTCATCCAAACCAGGCTTTGTTCTGTCATAGACCATTGGCATAATCTCCACTTAACTATGCAGCAGGAATAGTGCTCTGTTTCTTGCTTGGGGTTGGGAGGTTGTCCCAGAGAAGGTGGTAGCAGTGTGGCTGCAGAAGTACCATCAGCAGATGAGAAATGCAGAAGGTGATTGCTGCAGAATGGAACTTGTGAGACTTCAGCAGAATCCAGTGGGGTGATCTTCAGGCACAGTAAGAAGAAACAACCTCTCCAGAGCTGGGGGGGGGGGGGGGGGCAGGAGAGAACTGCAATAAACAGGACAAGCAATTCAGGCAAAATCAGCACATCCCAAATAGATTCTCACCTCAGTAGCCAAGTAAAGAGGATGACACTCCTTTACTAGCAGGAGCTGCTCTCTTGACCTCTCCACAGGTTACTATGCTGCCTTTCTGGGGTTATTTTGCACATTTCTTTGTCTTGAAAAATGTTTGTGGTTGGTTTTTTGCTCTTGAGTTATCCCTTCAGTTCTGTGTAGGTACAAATGAGTTTAGTTGTTGAAAATGTTAATATATATATATATTTGTGGTGTATGTGTAAGAACATGTTTTAAACAGCTGCTGTAGGGTACCTTTTTTTAAAAATAAACTACTTGCATAGTATATTTTTTAAAGCACAGAATTGGTGCCAAGACTGGGTGGGGTGTGATGTGCCCCTTTTTTAACCTAATATTATATGTTTTTTTAACGTGGGGGTTTGTACTAGTTTCTGTTACAGGGTGGGACACAAGAAAATTCAGTGTGTGGAGCCCTACTTGGTTGCCTTCAACTTGAACCAGTGTCTTCCAGAACTCCAGGGAAGTAGCTGTGTTCTCCCTACTTCTCGTGCTCTTTGTGCTCCCTTGTTTCCATCTCTTCTCACTTCACATTGCTTTGTACAGTTTTAAATTCTGACTTTCTATTTTATGACTGTAGATAATACTCAGTAACCTAATAAACTTTATTAAATATTACTTGATGCTGGTTTTCATTTGCATGACGTGATCAGAATTCTTTAGTTTCTGCATGAATGGTGAGCTTATTCCCAAGAAGCCAGCCCAAACAGATAAAGCAAGGGCTGTTGTGGCCTTGTCTCTGCTTGGAAGAATAACAATTAAAAGCTGCTGCTATTGGTGTGGGGTGGTAGGGTATGGTAACCTGAGATTTTTGTACAGCTGCCACTAGTGCCTAAAAATGACCACTCCAGATAGAGTTGACTAAAATCTGTGAGACACAGCCTTGGTTTCCTAATTTAACTTGGTTGACAACTGAATTATTACACCATACTCCTTTTTTCTTCCAATAGATTCAAGTGGATTCAACAGACAGGGCTCTGGTTATCTTGTCAAACTTGATGCATTGTTCAGGCTTGCAAACTTCACTCCTAGATTACAGCAAACAACCCTTCTTTTTCTTCTGGAAAAGCAGCTCTTATGAAAACAAATCACTAAGGGACTACCTACTCTGATACCTGACTGTCCTTTTTTCTTAGGAAGAGAAATGGTCAACAGAAGAAAGCCAAATAAAATGGTGAGAGTTAGAGGGATCCCTAGCCAGTGGAACAGCGCAGTTAATTACAGAAGGTGCTGTGGCAGGTTGAGTGTTGGGAGAGTCATTCTTGTATTGTGTGCTTGAAAAATGGCCGATTGATTTCAGTGTGTTCTGGGTAAAAGAACATGAACTTGATTTAGCTCAAGTTATTTGGTGTTAGTTTTCAGTCACTCCCTACCCACTGCTGTAAGTTGTGTGTTCCTATGTTTTGAGCTCTGTTTACACAAGAGGCTTCATTCCTGAGCTGTGAGGAGATATGGATTACATTGTGGAGCAGGAGCTGTTTACTTGCTGGTTGTGCCTTCAGTCTCCTCCACTTCCAACCTGTGTAATACAGAGATGCTCCCGAATTGTACTAGCAGTCAGGTTAAGCCTCTCCAAACTGACTGGAAGTGAGATGACTTCATAATCTTGTAAATGATAAAGGCTTTAATTTCCCCTCCTGTCCACACACTTTTCTGTCCTCCCTGCAGCTGCCAACTTGCACGTGGAGACCCAGTGATTTAATCAGTTCACACACTGTACTACATGTGAGGCTCAACTACAGCTCAGAGGTACGCTTACTAACTGCCTTATAAGGGTAATGGCTGAGGAGAGTTTAAAAAAAAAAAAGGCAAGTGGTTTCTTGTCTTTGTCTCCAATCAGGGCAAGAATTTTTTTGAATTTTGGATGTCTTAATCTGGTCTGGCTTTCCACATGTAGAAGACAATTGTTTGTAGATCCTAAGCTTAAGTATCTGGCATGTTCAATAATCATTTTTATTTTGCTGCTGGTAGTGGAGGAATTCAGTGCCATGCTTACTTTCTGCCTGCATGCGATCAAGGCCAGCTTCCCCTTGCCTTTCAGTAGGAGGCTGCCTCTGCTTTGCTGGAGGGGTTCTGGGAGAGCAGCAGGCTGGGGAGGGTGCGGAAGGTGGGGTGGGTGCAGAAGACTGAGAAATTAGTTCATGCTCAGCTCCAGACACCCAAACAGGCTTGTGTTCCAGCTGCATGGAATATTTGAAACAAATGACCTGCTCAGGGCTGGGAGTCTGTGGTGTTTATGTACTGTGCCATGGCAACAGTGGAGGAAGTCATGAGATGGGGATTGGACCTGGTGGAAACAACAAATGATATCACAGATTAGCGAGTCCTAATGAATCAGTGGCGCTCTGCTTCCCCTGCTATTGCCTGCGTTCAAGCACTGGCGTGTGGCAGGCAGACCTGCTCCTTTAGGAGCAGCGTTAAAAACTGCAAGTCCTGCTTGTGTAAGGGCCTCCTTGAAAACCAACCCTGTTACCCTGGCCAGTACTTCATCCTCCTGCCCTTGCTGACTCATCCTGGTTATGCACGTGGAACCGTTCCTACATTTTATAGGAGGCTTCTGGCCTTGGTAGTTTGCCTGCTGTTGCCTTGCTGGTGATACAGAAGTGCTGTGGCAATGCTGCAGAGGATCCTGGCATTCTGATGCTCTAGACAAGCAGTTGGAGTAGCTTTTTCTTCCTGGAAGTTGAGGCTTTGGTGAAAGTAATTTAAGTCTAGAAAAGCACGCAAGAGGAGAGTTTTTCAGTGGAGGAGTTCAGTAGCTGATCAGGAAGTATGTTATACTGCTTTAGTGGTCTTGTCTCAATTCCTTTCAGAAGGAAAGCCTGTCTGGGTGCAGGTTACATTCCTGCACAGCATCTGTGTCAGCAAACATACCTACTGTGGATCTTGGTCAGAGCTATGACAATGCCAAGACAGAAAAACTCAGAGGGGAGGGGGAGGAGGAGGAGAGTTGCCAATTCTCTCCTTTATTTGTAGAACTGAGAATTTATTTCTGAACTCAGACAACTTCCCTGTTGGAGTGTAGGTGTCAGTCTGTACCTGTCAAGTCCTTGGCCAGTACCAGCACAAGGCAGTTTCCCCTTTCCTTGTGCCTGAGATGTGCAAACTTAGAAGGACATGCACTATACTTTTAAGAACTTATTTTGGCAGTCGCACCCTCTCTCTTGCATAAGGTAAGACAACAATTATGAAAAAGATTTCATTGCATGCTTCCCCTCTTCTCTCCCATATGCTTCCTACGCAAAGCTAATGATGTTGATCTTACGCCAAAGACTAACTTGCATTTGACTGGAGAAGGAAATACATAGTGATTTATTTAGTAAAGTTTATTGAAATTAAAAACCTAACCCAAAGCACAACCTTTCTTGGCATACAAAACAGTGCTGATGGGAACAAAACTCATTCGGTGCTTGCACAAAACACACTGGAGCACTGATCCTGTCCTTGCACATGTTTTGATTCGAAACTATTGCAGGCTTGTCTGCCCTTCAGACAGAAAACTATTTGAAGCAGCTGCCAGATGTTTTGTCTGTCTTGTGTTTTACAATTTGCTTACTGCTTAGCAATGCTCTTCCCAGTGAGTGTTCAAGCTGCCCTTGTGCATTCTGTTCCAGTGGCACCTCTGTGCTGGTTTCCTGTCCCTTTGTCCTAGTCCCATACGCACTGAGCACAGGGGAGATACAAGTCTGAGTATTTTACTCAAAGGTTTGGCGTTGCACGGCTGCTGCCCAATCTGCTGGCCTCATCTGGGACCTCTGTGACTAGCACAGACCAACCACATTCCTCTGCTCACATGTTGCCACAGTGTATAAACGTTAAGGTGATTTACAGTCTCTTATAAAAGCACTGATGGCCTGAATTTAGGCCTTGCTAAACAACTTTACTCTGAACACCCACAGTTCATGGCTTGGGCAGCCTCTTTGACTAGCTGTAACTTAGCGGAGTTATAAATCTTTTTTTCCCCCCTATGAGTAAGATGGGCAATAAATTCTCAAATACAATGAAGCAGGGCAAAGACCTTTGTGTTTTTTCAGAACTGTGACAAATTTGACCTGATCAAAAGATATACCTGCTGAACAGGGATACCTCAAGATTTCCTTTGTGTTTGCCCAGCTCTAGGAGCAGCCCAGCTAGTTACGTTGCGTAAAATTTCTCAGGTGGGAAAACCTACAGGTTTAGAAGCACACATCCTTGGCTTTCGGTGCTTCTGCACCACTCATGTTCCTACTAAACCACATCTATACAAATGCAGCATCTTAAGGAAGAGTCCTTGTTAAATGGGTTTGATCTGCAGTTTTTCAGTTTGCTCAGACTTGAATCTTTTCGTAATCAGAGGGCTTTCTTGGGTCTGCACTGCTTAGGCACCTAGCACTGCATTTTCCTCTAACATCACGTATGACTGTTCTGCAATCAACAGCTTACGGCCCAGGGAAGCTTTGCTGTGCACTGGTACTGGGGGGGACACAGGCCAAGAAATAGATGCTACTTCTGGATAACCTTCTAGATAGCACCTTGATTGTCCTGAGGAGTTCTATAAATGCCTATTCCTACCAGAGTCCGTCATTGTTCCCTGTCATAATCACTTGTTAAGCCATTAACTATTATTTAGGAGGGCCTAACAAATATTTGTGTCTAAAACCTGCATTAGCAAACATGCTTTCCAACTTATTATAAAGGGTACATGGGCAGGCAAGAAACACCTGCCTAAACTGGCATCTGGCTAGGACAGAGGTGTTGATCTTTTTTTTTTTTTTTTTTTCCTTTTATGAAAAAATACTGAGGGTTTCCCATAACTGAGAGTCTGGACTCTTTGTTCTCTAACTTTTCCCAAAGCAGGTACCTTTGGGAGTGCAGAACTTTCTCACAGGCTGCACAAGTGTTATGTTGATCTGAAAGGTAAAGTGCCACCTACTGAACCAGTAACTTAATTTCCTGCAACATGCTGGATGTTTCCTTTGGAAGAGGACCACCTAATATTGATAAGGTCTGTTCCTACTTAATTTGAGGTCCAACAGAGAGACTTGAGGAGTAACAGCTGTTACTCCTAAATATGATCTGTATTTTTCAAACTGTCTAGACACCTGGGTGGGTTGCACACATTACTGGCAAAGCTAGTTAATCATGTCAAACTTTTTCGTTCTATAAAGGCCTGATTTTGGTTTGTTTTGTTTAATGAGCTATATGGAAACCCAGGAGAAGACAGTGAATCAAGCAGACAAGTAGGGAAATTTGATCACTTAAGGCTGACACTTTGGCATTTTTCATTCCGGCTTGGTATAAACAGTGCAGAAATTTCAGGATTTCAAAAGTTATTGGCTGTGGTCTTTGATAAGAACACTGTCACAGTAAACCCTTAAAACAGTCGGTTTTATGGATGTATCACACGTGATCTCTGTGAAATGCTGTTAAATGAAAACTGACAAACTGTACTGCACAATAGGAAATTACGGCAATGAAAATTAGATTTACAGAATGCTAGAAATGAAGCTTTCTATTTATTTTGTAAAGGAAAACCTAGGAGAAGGAGCACTCAGAGTCCTTATGATGCATCCTGCTTGGATAAATACAGACGTTTTCAATTAATGTTCTCACAGATGCCAGCTATCTACTCCAAAGTCAAGTGCTGTGTGATAAGACCCTCATTGTTAGAAAGGAAAGAAGGTGATTCTTCATATGCAATCTGACATTTTTATTTGCATTTTAAAAAGTCAGCAAAATGCAAATAAACCTGGACTTTAAAAGAGCGACAGACGTGTCTGGACAGGAACCCACTCTGAGAAGCTGCATCCTGGAGTTCAGACGCTTTTGAGGTGGGCTTGCAGATCCACAGGCAAGCAATGCCTTGGAGGATTCGGATGTTTAGAGTAAGAGACTTGTGCCACACATGCTGTAGGTCTGCATTTTCTTGTGTTTGTGTTTGCTAACTATGTTTTGAACTTCATAATCAAGTCTAACCCTGACCTTCACTAGAATAAACTTGTTTTCCTCTCTAAGGTTGCCTGGCATTAGCACTAATCTCAAGAATATTTCAGTAAGAACAAGTCATGTATGTTTTCTACACAGCAAACAGCAAATGCAGATAAAATAATATTATGGTCATACAGGTAGGATACCTGCAACCTAAACAAGGATGAGAATCCTAAGACAAACTATGATGCATTTCCCAGAAAGTTTAACTTGGAGTCTAGGAGAATCGAGCACCAGCTTTAAATAGTATCTCCCTAGGTGGGTGTTAAACAGTGTTTTCAGAAAGGGATGAACGGTGAAGGAGCAGATCCAACTTCGGAAGAAGCCAAGGTGCACAAAGACTGTTGGTCAGGAAAAGCCTTTGACGTGTAAGAGATTACTCCTACCAGATGCATTTGGCAAAGGTTCAGAATCATTCTCTGGAAAGCAGAAGAGGAAAATATTTAGCCTAGGGGCTGGTTCAAGCGTTCTGGTAATGGACCCAGCTGTTTATCTGTTTGATAGAGGTTGGTAGGTACACGCTGGCCACTGAGGCTGAACTTACAACCTTGCTGCATCTCCAAAATTGCAGGCTGGGTACCTGATCAACATTTTCTTTGGTTGTTTTCCCAGTGGTCAGCTGCTCCCAATGGTGCTAGAAATAGTGCGAGAGGACCATGCTGCAGTCTGCTCTCAGTTTCTAAAGTCTCTCAGATGTCTTTCTTGCCAAATTCTCTTGGAGGGAGGTTGTGTAATCAAACCGCGTTGCATGTAAAAACACACTTGTGTACATCCAGCCGTGCAGGGTATTGCCAAAGTGGACAGACTGTCCTACTTGTGCCTGCCAGAAAAGTTGTGTTTTGTCCAGCGGAAAAGAAAACATCCTTTTCTCTTTGTGCTTTGGAATTTGTCTTTTCAGACTCTGATCTCACTAGCAGTATCTCTATACTATGACAAGTTTGGCCATCTTGGGTCAGGACCATGGTCCAGTAAATTGAGTCTTGCAGCAAAGCTCAGCTATTCTCCACAGAAAGTGGCCCTCTTGGTAATGTGGGAGATGCCTCAAAGATTGCAGAGAGCATGCAAGAAGAAACAGCAGATCGTTATTTTGTAATATGCAGTCTTTTGTGCTAGTTGTTCTTTGAGCTATAAAGGACAGCATCTGCCTCTAAACAAAGTAGATGGAATATTTTCATACCTAACATGTTTAATAGCTGAATTTTAGAACACAGGCAACAGAGGTGATTTGCGCAAGGCTGTATGTGAACTCCACATCACAGCAGGGAATTGAGCACATGCTCTAGGTGCACTACTAACATGCATCTTTCTTGCCAGGCCGTCCCATATAGCTAGCTGGAAAGGCTGATTTTTTTCTTTTAAGATCCCAGCACCTGAATAGAGTGACATTTTTGCTGTGTCTTGATTTAAGCCCTGGTCCTAATCCAGCATTGACCTTTTGTTTTCCTCTTGATTGCCTGCATTAGATTAAAATGGCAGATTTCCTCGGGTTGTATGTTAAAATGAGACTACCATCTGTAACTGGCAGTTTCATTAAAGATGGCCCATGCTCTGCATTTATGTTTGGGGGGCTGCCAGAATGGCTACAGAAGAAAACCCCACATTAGACACTAGCAAAGTAAAATAGTAGGTCTTAGCACTCTTAACTTGAGGATCACAGAACCCAGGGTTGCTTTTTCCCTTGTAGACCTCTGAAACAAAATACTTCCAAACTTCTCAGAACTTCTGCCCATGACCCTTAGCCCAACTCTTGCCCTTGCCAATGCTGCACAAAGACAGTCCACGGCCAGCCTGGTATTGCTGCGTTCTGCAGCTGCTGCCTTATTGATTGAACTGTCCCTGTGTGGTTTGAGCACTGTAGCACTTCACTAGCCAAGTGGTTATGCATTAGGTCTAATGCTTCATTTAATACGAACTTTCTGCTTCAACAAGGAGGTAGTGGCTCCTCTTAAAAGGGGAAGGTCTCATACCTTAGTGTAGCTTGTCTTTAAAGTTTGGCAGCTGCTGTGTAAAATTATAGGGTGACTCCATCAAATTCTTTTTATACACTGCCCTGGGTGATGGTGCACTGCTCATTCAAGGGAAGGGAGCAGATGGAGCCCAGAAGTTTGTTTTGCTCTTTTCCTGCTTAACTCCATGTCTGGAAACCTCCACAAGTCTGTCAACTGGCAGTGAAAAATGAGTGCAGTGTGAGGGCCAAACAGGTGGTCTGCAACACAGCCCTTCCAAGTGCAGTAGGCACTGATGGCTGCCTAGCAGAGCCTTTGTGGCATCAAAAGGGCAGACCAAGGGCTCTTGCTATCCACCTCTCTGCTTTTCATGTTTTGCTGTAGGGCAGAAACAAAAAGATTGTCAAGATGTCAGTGTCAACATCACATTTTGCTGCGTCCGTCACATTCAGAGTGTCTCTGCATAAAAATATAGCAGCTCCCAGTTCCAAGGATTCTCTTGGAAGGGTAAGAGCTGCCCCTCTCCAGTCCCACTTTTTCAATGGGGTGACCAGTTCGTTTGAAAACTTCCTTGTTGGGTGGGGGGGTGGATGGGGATGTGTTTAAAGCAGCCAAACAAAGGTGGGAGGAGAGGAAGCAAAAGCAAAGGCTCTCCTGAAGCCAAATTGTTTTGGGGAGTAGCTGGGCAGGGGAAGTTGGGTTGTTTTGTTTTCTGAGAAAACATCTCTACAGCCAAGACAAAGAAAGATGCCTGCTCTTGATCTTGTTACCTTTGGTTTCCTTGGGCACTGTGTCAGTTCCCAGATTATTTTTATGAACTGTTTAATCCAGGGCTTTTATTTCCCCTGTAAATAAATGGTGTTTCAGATTCCAGGACAGCTTCAGTTACTAATACCAGCTGTCTAGACAAAGAGTGGCCCATGGACATGATCGTAAATAAAAATAGTCTTGGGGCTTTGGGGTGGGTTTTTTTTCTTCCTTCTCTTGTCAAACTAGCTTGCAGACAGAGACTGGCAGGAGAGGCTGGCTGTGTGAAGGCAGGCACAGCACAGTTCTCACCTCCTTTGCCATCTCTTGGAGGGGATTGGAGCTTGCTGGGGCCGTGCCAGTGGATGCTTGGTCTCAGAAATGGAAATAGTTTCCAGACAAGGAACCAAGGGATGGAGCTCACAATTACATAGCACATCTAGGTTTCACAGAGCACTGGAAATGTTTTTTGTGCCTCCCATGGCTTTCACTATACAGATCTTCAGCTGGTTTTTCCTGCAGGAACGGGAAGTTTCTTGCAGTTTCTGTTCTTCATTACATCTGTGCAGAGCCACCGTGCAGCACTCTCCAGAACTTGCCACACCCAAGCGTTAGGAGCATGCAAGAGAGGACGGTGTGCCAAGACCTGCATTTATTAATTGTAGGAACAACAGCCTTTATAAAATGTGGACATGTAGGTCAGATGGCCAAGGGAAGTGCTGCAGTTCTCCTCTTTGTCAGTCTTTCCCATGCACATGGCTTGCACCTTGCTCCCTTTGTTCATCCTACTGAGCAGTACTAATTGCCAGCAGCTTCTTTCACCGGGGTTTTTCAAAGCAGGTTGCAGTCAGTAAAGAATTATTCTCCAGATTTGCTCTCCAGTCTAACAAGGTTACTAAGATCTGTCTTTTATGGAGCAGGAAAACTGTGGAAGAGAACAAATTAAATGGCTCAGAGCCTGTGATGGAGAGGCGAGTAGGACCAAAGAATCCCGGACTGTTCTCCCTTTTCAGAAATGATGTCTCTGACATCAAAACTTGTCTTGCTTAATTTCCTTTTCTGATGCTATTTAAGGAAGCATTGATACTCACTTAAAGCACGTACTGATCTTTTCCTAATGGTGGAGCTGATGCCAAAGTGCACCACAGGCTGAAGAAACAGATCACTTATTCCTGCAGCACTGCTGTAACTGTTAATTATGTTCTTTCACATGCTTCTAGGATGCCTGGCCACACGTATCTGGCACAGATGGATGGGGAATATGCATATTCCCGGCTGGCTTTTAGGTGCTTCACCTACCTTTTTATTGCCAAAATCCATAAGCAAGGGAAAGAGGAGTAAAAGTAGAGGACTTTAAGAATGGAGGTGCACTAGCAGAATAGCCTGGTGGTCTGTTGACCTGTACTGCACTTGCTGCCACTTGCCAGTGTTGTCAGTATCTTGTTGCAGAAGTAAGTTCTAGGGGTTTTTTTCTCTTAATTGTGTGTTTTCTGTGTTTAGGAAAAGGCAACCATTTGGAGCTGTCCCCATGTGTCCCACTTTTTGTGAGCCTGCTAAGAGACCTTGGCAAATGTCTCCCAGAGGGATCGGGCAGAGCTTTGGTAAAACAATGACTCTTGCACTGCTAGGAACGGATCACAGCCAGCTTCCTAAAAAAACATGTTCTCAGCACATCTAATGTGACAGTTTAGTGCTAATAGTCAACAGGAGGGCTGCCTGGGACAAAGATGCAGAGCTGACAAGAGCTAAGCCCATAGAACATGCTACAGAAATATTACAGAACAGTCATCTACTTCAGAGCTCCCACTGAAGTGCTGCCTGCATGTCAAAGAATGACAGTGCTTAAAAAGAACAAGGAAAAAGAAACTGTCCTGATTATGGGAAATTCAAGGTGCAGTCCTTTAAGTTTTGTGTAGCAAACCCAGATTCCTGGTAAGAAAACCTGTGTGTGTGTGACATCTCTTTTACAAACACATGTACATGTTCATTCTCAGCTGTTCAACATTAAAAACTTATATTCTCTAGCTGCTTGGCAACAGAGTTGATTTATATTCTTTGTTTCAAATGGGGGAGATACACACGAGGCTAGGAGTGAGAAGTGATGTTTAAGTCACTTCATTTAAGGTCCTTAGAATCTTTTTATTTGGCTCTACTTTCTAGAAATTATACACATGGCTTAGTAATGATCACCCAAGTTTCCTCACAGATCTCAGCTCTCATGTCACTTAGAACCACTCTAAGAACCACCACCAGAAAGATTCTGCCCACCTGCTTATATTTCTTATCTACAACCATGGACACTGCTTATGCCTCAGGAGGGTCTCCTTACAGCAGCTGCAATACCTACCTGCTGGCTCAGCTGCAAAGATGCATCTAATCCCCTGCCAGGATCCTGAGGCTGCAGTAAGAGGCACACACTACTGATGGCTTTTCCATCTGCCAAACAGGAGAACTTTGCCTCTGTTTGTAAGGGTATGGGAAGGAAAATTGCAACTAAGGTTGCGTGTTTCTTTTTCATGTTTCAGTACCATCCGTGGCCCCTTCCCGTGCAGGTCTGTGCACTAAGCAATGACCTTTACTTCATGTGAAGGGGGTATAGATGGAAGAAAAATGAAATTGCCTTTAAAATAGTATGGTTAGCTGTGAATTCTTAGTAGTTCTATGCCTTTCTTATCATTGTCAACAGACTTACAAGCCGTAAGTGTTTAAAATAATCCTTCATCTTCCAGAAAAATGTACCAGTCAAGCAGGTATTATATACACATTGAAAATAATTGCTCACTTGCAACCAAAGCCTCTGAATTTTCTATTCTAATACAAATGAAAAAATCCTTCCTACCTGTCAGTAGCATTTCCTTCTACCCAAAAGTTTTGTGAAAATCTTTAGCATTAATTGAAAGAACAAACCTTTTTGAGACAATGATGGCTATATCCTCTGCGAATTACCTTGCTGTTTGCACCCAAGTCTTACTGACTAGGGCAGAAGCAGCCAACTGGATCCACGCAGTTGTCATCGCAGCCAAGCGATAACCAGCCCACGAAATGAGTAGGCTAACTGCAAATATCCCTGGGGAGCAGGACAATATCTTTAATTACCTGGAGAAGGGTCTTGTCAGATTTTCACAGCAGAAAGTATTACACACCCTGTCAGGGCCCTAGGCAGCACTTCTTTCCAGGGGCCTGATTAGATCTTCCCAAAAGGTGTCTTAAAGAAGGAACAGTCAAGCAGAAACCGTTTTAAATGAGGATTTATCCTTGTCCTTACACCCAGGGATGATTCATATGGCCTTTGCTAAACTGTGTAGAAGGAATGGAATTTATTGCTTGACACTGGAAGACAGAGCTAGGAGCCAGAGTGGCATCCGCTTGGGAACTGCCGTGCTTTGAAGCAGATAAGACACTTGTGCGTTGAACACCTTCTCTTCCGATCTGAAATAGTAGTTGTACTTTATAAAAACCAGATGAGTAAGGCTACAGTTAAGGGCCAGTGCGCTCACATCAACAGGGGATGAATGGCATACAACAGTGCCTAGATATCAGAAAAAACCAAGGACTTGCCTTACAATTGTAATGACAATTGTCATTAGGAATGGGCTTATGCTAAATCCTATTGATGTCAAGTGATCTCTTCCTTTGGCCTCAGCTCAGGAACATGCTAAGTTCAGGTTTTAGTACCTGCCCTGATTTAAACGCTCACATAGATGACCTCCGTAAAGAACACTTGAGTTAACTCTGTCTGTTGCTACCACCAGTTCAAACCTCGTGTTCCTGAAGGGGGATTATTGCAGAGAAAAAGAAGGAAAATCACGAAGCTTAAAAAGTTTGTGGTGGGTTGCTTTTCTCTTAACAAAAAAGGGGCAGTTGTGTACTACAGAGGAAAAAAAGGTTAAAATTTTCATGTTCCCTTTTAAATATTGGAAGAATCATGCTCGTGCAATTGTATTGAACGTGGATACTATTTCAAAAGAAGCAAAATGATACAGTTTGATGGTTCCTGACCAAAAAGAAATTTGGAACTCTCATTTTGTGGGAAATGTCAACATTTCTACATTTTTCCAATACTGTCATTTTTAAGAAATCCCCAAATTCCTGCTCCCAGCCAGCCTTTCTGGCCAGCAGTATTAGACACAATGCCAAAATCCGGCAGAAAGAGTGTCTTTTAATAGTGTGTGCACACCATGTTTATAAAACCCGCACTTTGTTTTTAGTTGACTCTTCGAGAGGATGTACAACTTCCTCAGTGTTTCATTTCCATAGCTTCTCCAAAGGCTTGGGGTATTCCAAGCTGGCTGTGAGCCAAAGCAACCACAAATCAACCATGACAAGAAGTTCCCTTCTCCTCTGTGTTGCTTTCCCACAGCATTTTGGGGAGCATAGTGTTTTCATTTTATAGGCACCGCTGGCCTCTGAAGGGTCCTTTCTTTGGCACTATGATCTCAAGGAATTTTTAAAATAACCGTTCTATGCAAAAGGTTTGTATGCTCCATATGTACCCATGGAGCCTGCACTGGCACCACCCATGGAAGTGGTGCTGTGATGGACATGACAGTGTTTTAGCATCATTTTGCTAGGCTACGGTCTTTATTAGGAGGCAAAACCCAGGACTAGAGCATTGATCTGAACTGAAACGTCTTATGGATAAGCCCTGGAGAATACGCAAGAAGACTCAGGAGGGATTTTTTTCACTAGGGTTGATGGAGTTGGGGCAGGGAAAAGATATGGACTTCTTTTCTCACATACAGAGAAAGGCCTGGAAGGCCTGGGTGTTTTGTTCTTTCTTCTAGGAAATCATATGTTCCTTTTAGCCTTTCCAGAAGGTGGGCGGGTATTGGAAAAAGTATGGAGGTCAGAAAGACAGTAACATTTCTATGGGCTAGTATGGTTTCTAAACCTGGTATGTATTACTACAGGGCAGTGTCTGGCTGGTGAACCCACAGAGCAGATATATATAGGACAGGAAAAAACACAGAAGTAATGAAATGTAAGTGTCCTACCATGGGATGTGGCACTTCTGCCAAAAAGAGTCTGTCTCAGGGCTGCCTGGTGCATAGTTCTCCCACAGAGTTCTCCAGTTCAGTCCAAGGTGTGCTTCCTCCTCCAGGCATTGGCTCAGATCTGCTGATTTTCCTCTAGGAAGGTGAGGCGAGACCAGCCAGGAAGCTGGTGCCATTACAGCTGTCTCACGAATTTCCCCGTTTTGCTAGCAGCCAGGGCAGAGGAATGGTGAAGGCGGGGTGAATGGGCAGATGCATTTTCCAGGTAACATCTGGTGAAAGAGGGACGACAGAGTCTCACTCAGAACAATGGGTTTGTTTTGAGCTGCTTGTCAGGAACTGACCTCTTTCCCCTCTCATCCTCTGAGCATGTGATCCTCGGGGTCCTTGTTTTCTTTCTGTTCTCCCTCCCTGAGATAACTTTTTCCTCTCATTCAGTGCAGTGACGCATACAGCGTCCATCAGGCCTCCTTGACATCAACGCATCTCAGCTAGGTCCTTGCTGGTATCTCGGTGGGTGTTGAGAGACTGTGAGGGTGAACTCTAGTTGCAGAGGCCAGGTTATACTAACTCCTCTCCTAAACCGGCTGCCTCCTCTTGAAGCTTTTGGCTGGTATGGTGGCTGTGTGGGGGCGGACATGTTTAATTCCCTTTTGCCCACCACCCGAGGACTTTGTGCGGGTCAAGCGCACTTAGGAGGTCAGTTATTGTTGGGGCAGCAAGGAGAGGAGGTGAAGCACTTGCTTGAGTTCTGATGAAGGAAAATGCAAGTGCAAGCCTGGTGGGGAGGATACAGCTGCATCCTCTTGAGTGTACAGGCTGAAGCGGATATGGCCCTCCCTGTCAGGGATCTGTTGCTGTTCTACTGGCTGCTTTCTCCGGAAGCCCTAGCCATGATACACCCACTAGGAATGAACGTTGCTCACAGCCTCTGTAATCAAAATATAATCTGAACCCACAGTTACAGCATGTCCCCTACTCGGAGCCCCTCTGCTGAAATCCTGGCCAAAGCAATAAAGTGTGGGTAGCTGAGGGGAAGCAAGCCAAGGACAGGCCTCAGGCTCTGCTCTTCACGGTCCTGATACTGTGTTCATCCTTGTGGCACCCACCACAAGTCTGCCTCTAGCCACACAGTGTTGATGTGCCATTCTAGGTCCCACAGAGCAAGCCACAGCTGGCCTGTCACTGCTGTGAGATTTCAACACATCGTGTCGGTGTTGTACAGGCCTCACTGCGCTGCTACTAGGCCTTATTGGATTAAGGCTGTAATAGCATTCCATTTCCTCAGTCCCACCAGCATAGAAGCCACTGCCACATCAGCATGACGTTGTTCCACCCTTCGGGTGGGCCAAACGGACTGTGCCCACGCTGCTGCTCTTCCTCACGCTCCTGCTGCTCCTCTCCTAGACGGCACACTCTCCGCTGGCTGTCACGGCATCTCACTGGCCATGTTGGCAGGAGGCTGCCAAGGGTTGTTAGAGTCACTTCTTTCGATAGTCGGCACAGCCTGATCCTGGGACCCGGCATGGGGGAGGGAAGCTGCTTTGGGCTGTGCTGAAGCAGTCCCAGAGCGGTCCTGCAGTTGTTAATGTGGCACTTGCCTCCCCACATTTTCCGTTACCTGGGCAGGCTGACAGCTCCTTCCCGCCCTCATGGCTTTCTCAGCAGGCTCTACTCCTGTCTGCCTGCCTCTCTGACGGAGAGGGACATTTCCCTGCTCCATGAGCTGCCCGCCGGGCAGCAGCCTGTCCCTGCCACAGCTTTCCACCGGCGCAGGCCCGCGCTGTAACTGCGCCGGGCTGTCCTTGCCTCTGAGGGCTGCGGAGAGCCGGGGCCTGGCCTGCATGCCAGCCAGCTGGGGCATCTGCTTGCCAGGCAGGGCGAAGCGATGCGGAGAGGGACAGCAGATCGCTGCGGTCCTCTCCCTGTGCACAGCAAGGGAGAAATCAGAGCAAAAATTTCTGAGAGAAGTGCTCTGGCTCCACAGCAGAGGACGGCAGAAGAGCCCTGCGGCCTGCGCTATGTGAGGGCAGGCGAGACATGCCCGTGGTCCCTACTGGTTGTAATGCCTGGACACAGGCCACATGAATCATCAGCCTCCTCCCAAGCACTCCTCCCTGCTCTCACACTTTGCAGCTGACAGGCCGCTGCTTGGAGTAGCTGCCCATGGCCTCCCTTCCCCGGGGGACTGGCCAGCCATTAGGAGAGGCACGAGAGAGCAGAGGGCAGCCACGGCCCAGGCACGTGCTTGCCAAACCTTGGTCTTCTCAGCCAGTCACAGGATCGCCATGACATTTCGTACGCATGATGGCCTGCAGTCATGGGAGGCCCTGGACAGGGTTAGCGGGAGGATGTGTAGAAAAGCTGCAGAGCAAAATCGGAGCATCAGGGATTGTGCATTCACACACAAAGGAAATCAGTTGTAGTAAAGTTCCTTAGGCAAGTTGTGAGGGTCTTTGTTACGGAGAGAGACAACACTAGCCTAAGCACCTGTGCCACCGCATGCTTTATCCTGATTTACAACTAAAAAAGAATACAAAGGTATGAAAAGAGAAAAATCATCCCCCTGTCTGTAACAGCAGAGATTGGCTTCTCATTCTCCGTGCAGAAAAACAACGCTGCAAATGCCAACAGCAGCTGGGGCCTCCTTGTGTTTCCCAGGAGCTGCCTGTTAGCGATTCTAACCATGGAGGCAGGAGGATGGGGTACACCTGCCTCTGGGCACTACTAAAAGGAAGTGACTTTAGCCTTCAAATGTGCTTAGCAGCTAAGACCTGCCAGCAAAGCTTCTGCATAGAAAGTCTCCTGGGAAGAGGTCAGGAAGGTACTTTTCAAGTTTTATGGTAAGTGAAATCACAAAATGGGGACAAAGAAGGGAAAGTGGCTTTTTATTTTTTACTTTTTAAAAAAGAAATTTTAAAACTTGGCTTGGTTCTAATTAGGTGATGCAAATTCTTTAGATGAACTCTGGCTCTGAGGGGGAATATAAGGTTTTATAGAGCCTGGTGTGAGGTTGTGTGTTTTGTACCTTGTCTCCTAGCAGCAAAAACCACATGGATGTGAGAGGCTGTTTTATGATCCGCCAGGGCTGTTGTTGGACAGGCTACAGTGAGCAGAGTTATTCCAACTACGTTGGATTGTTGTTCCCTCCCTCTTTCTTTCTCTCTCCCTTTTTTCCCCCTTCCCCTTCTCTTTTTTTTTTTTTCTTCTCTCTTTTACTTTTTTTTTTTTTTTTTTTTTTTTTTTTTTTTTTTCCTCCTCACTAGGCCAGTGTGAGAAGGGATGGATGCTTTCATCCTCCTTGTGCCAGAACTCTCTCACTGGACTTGGCGTCAGCATGCTTCTCATCTCTCTTGTAAACCCTTTTCCTTTGCTGGCTAGGATTTCACCAGGCATTTCTAAAGAGGCAGTGAACTACATTGGTTACTCTTTCAATTCCTCATCTCTTTAGTGTTTCCAAAAAACCAAAAACAAACCACCAACCCAAAAAACAACAACTTTGTGCTCATGCTGTGCAGCAACTTCCGTCAGAGGATTTCTGAGCAGCTCGGCAAATGTTAATGAGCTCAGCCTCACAATGCCCCTGTGTAGGAGGAAAGGGCTGTCATCCCTGTTTCACAGCTGGGGAAACTGAGGTGTGGGGAAGCTAAAAGATTTGCCTGGGCACACATGGTGTCTCAAGTCCACCCTGACCTGAGTTGACTTCCCTTCTTGGTGCTTTAACCTGCTCAGGTTGATTCTGTTCTTGCCTTCCCCTTGCCTCTTACGCTCTGCAATTCTTCCTGTCGCTCAGTCTGGTGGCTTTGCAAGTTGTGATTACAGAAATAATATCCTCCCATCTTCTCTATGCTATCCCACTCCCAGTTAGTCCTGGGAAGACCTATTCATTGAACTACATGACTGTTTCTTTTTATTGGGAAAGAGCTTGTAACTGCTGATCCCAGAGAGAGACAACTTCTGATCTGCATCAGAGCATCACAATAGCCCTCTGTTAAGTTCATGTTTCACATTGCTTTCCTTATACTGCCTTTTCTCGCTTATTTTCTGCTTATTTTGTGCAGCAGAACTAAATGTGGACAGATAGTCTTGCATTTAACACCCGTTCTGGTAGAGCCATTCAGTGTAAGGGCAGTATTGAATTGTTCTCCCTGGCTTTGGAAATATCACCTACACAATCTTTTCAGCTCGCCTGAAGTTCAGTCCAAAGAAAACTGAAAGAACTGTGAGTGTTTGCATGGGTTTAGAAGCCTTTGGGTCATAATCCAAACCACATACTGAAAAGAGTTCGAAGAATTTTCAGTAAGAACCTTCCCTGCCCCTCACCTGAATTCACAGGGCTTCACAATACAAATAATTCCCAGCTTCTTCACTGTTCTGCAAAACAGAAGAGAAAAATCCCAGCAGATTAAATGCAATTGCAGTGCAACTTCCTCTCCATGTTTTTGGGCTGCTCTATCAGCTGCCACCCACAGTTCTGCAGAAGACTGAAATCATGAGTCATGGCAGAAGGGAGCAGAAAGCCTGAGGCATGGACCGGGAAGTGGATTTGTGATTAAAGATGCGGTGCTGAGATATGACACTGGCTCCAGGCAGTTAAAGATGCAGACGCAGAACACAAGTCATGGTTATGAGTGAAGAGCTGATAGCATCAGGTATGAAAAGTGGGTGTCCCTCAAAAGACCATGTGTGACCCAGAAGTGCAGTGATGAAGTTTGTTGGTTATAGAGAGGGTCATTTTCATAGCTGTGAACGCTTCACTTGTTTTAGCCTGGATTTGGGCCCTTTGACTCTCTGCACAAACAATTATTTGTCTGTTGCAAATGAGCCTCATGGAGAGAAAGATGTTCCTAAGTCATCAAGTTCCTGCAGGTTTCATTGAAATGGCACCTGCAGGAAGGCACAGATCCTCTTTCTGATAGCCTCTACTGGGAAAGGCTGCATTGTGATGTCGGTCCCCAAGAATTTGGATTTTTACCTCCAGCACAGGAAGAGTTACACCTTATTAGGCGTGAGAAAATCCAATCAAAAGACATACATACACAAGAAATCAGGCTTTCGTTAGCTCCTCTGCTAGTACAGATAGGCCTTCCTGTAATACATTCCTGGTCTTTGTAAATACAAGCAATTGCTTGCTTGCTTGCTGCTTATTATAGCTAGCCTAAAAGTCAAATTGATGCTCTAACTTGCACACATCACTTGGCTGTTAAGTCTTCTGGGTCCCTATCTCCTGTCAGATGCAGTCAGTGGTGTAACACACTTCTGATTTGATTTTGATTTTTTTTTTTTTTTTTTTTTTTTAAAGTTGCTGAGCACATAGCATCCCATGAAGCTACAGGGACTTAGAGCCGCTCAGCATCACTGAAGCCCAAGCTAGGAATGCATGTTCCCAATCTTTCGTGCATATCGTACTTTACGCCCAAAGATCTCTTGCACATAATAATAAAGGGTAGAGAAGGAATTACCAGCTCCATTTATATAGCTGGGGGAAACTAAGACACAGAAGGTCCCGCAGTGAGACAGTGGTAAAGCTGGAAAACAAATCCATGGAAATCTGACTCCCTTTCTTCTAGCTGGCATTCTGAGCCTCACAGGCAAACATTAGCGGACAATCAGAATAGTGAAAAGGCGGTAGGTACTCTGTCACAAACCTGAAACCTGGCAGCATCTAACCCAGCTATTGATGGCAGCGAGGGAGTAAATCAGAAGGAGCACAGCATGCTTGTAGCCTACCTTGTATTGTTTTCTTAAACATCTGTTACAGACCACTGTCAAAGAAAGATACTTGCTAGAAAAATGATCTGACTCAGCGTGGCATTCTTTAGGAATTCTGAAGAAAATACAAATTAGCTTTGCTCCTTCCTGCCCGTCAGAGGGGGAAACTCTGCATTGTCCCTGTCTTGCTGTAAGTGGAAACAGGCTGCTTGTGGAAATAAAGTCTGTTCTGAGATGAAAACATCTGGCTCAGCTCAGACTTATCCAGCCCAGGCTGGGATTTGCACCAGTTGTTATCTGAATCTTCTGAGTGCTTGTTTCTAGTCTGCCAAGGCTAGCACCAAGCTTTTATTCATAGTGTGGATGTTATTCACAATGTGCACATCCAGGCAGGGTTGGGGAGGACTTGATTGATCGTGGTGATGGCTGATTGTAATGACAACTATGTCTCATCATCAGTAAATTCAAGGCCAAGCTGCAACATATCAATCTCTACCTAAATACATGTGGTCCAGAGATGCCCATTTCAGTCCTGGATGCAAAGGATATGAAGGTGAGGAGCCTGTCTGTAGACTGAGCTTTTGCCTTAGCTCCTTAGATGATTTTGGGCCAGGCAAAACATTTTAACGTTTTAATCTATACATATCCTGAATATTAGAGTGTCAGCTCTGCCCCAGGCAAACGGCAGTGAAAAGTGATGATGCTACCTGCCATCCGGTGGCTCCTTGGATTACCCTAGTGGCATCCTTTGCTTCCTAGTGGCATGCAGTCAGGCAGGATTTATTTGCCACTGCCAGAGGAAATGTCTGTGGTGATTTTTTTTTTTTTTTTTCCCCTGCGCAGCCAGTTTGCTATGTGTGAGACAAGTCAGGGCACACGTCAGCCAGAGTAGAAAGTTTGCAAAAGACACAGACCCCAAAGAAATTGCCTTCTTTGCTTGTGACAGTAAGGATACATGATTCAATGTGTTAGAGGACGATGACCCAAGGTACTAACTAGGGAGATTTTTAATGCAATGCTACTCTCATTCACGCTGGTATAAAACTGTCGGTTCCTTCCTGGTGATTACAGAAGTATAACTGGCTCCTTTTTTGGTATGAATAAATAACCAGGGAAGTGAGCTGAGTGATGGGGAGAATCAGCAGAGTTCAAACCTGTACGTTTGCTCCTTGCATCTTTCTGCCAGGTTAAGATTGCTGGATGTACATATGATTCCTGCGCATAGCTGGTAGCCAAATGCCACCCAAGCTAAGCATCAGAAGCAGAAAAATCAGCTTTGCTTAGAAAGAGAAGGACAAGCATGGAAAATCCCCCTAATTATTGTGTGTTGCAGCCAAAACCACTTGAAAGCAGAATAGTTCATGCTGGTTAAGTAGACATCATAGGTTGAAAATGTTGTGTTTATTAAGCAAATCACTTTCTTAAGGTCATGCAGACGAAGCAGTGTAAGGTACAGCGTACAGTCACAGCAAGAGGCGTGTGTCAAGTTTGCTGGAAGCAAGGTGAATGTGCAGGAACCTCAGTGGAGATGTGTTGTCTTGGGAGCCCTGTAGCAGCTGGCGGTCTACGTTTATGCAGAAGGGACCCTTCCAAGAGCAGAGGTGACACTAGAAATGTCAGAGGAGCACAACTGTTTCATCTGTAGGAAATCATCTAGCTCTGAGTTCTTACAGTGGTCCCTCTCACTGAATTCATAGTGAACAGGCATCCGTCACCCTTTTCTTACCTCCTCCCTCTTGGGATGGTGTTCCACTGGAACCCAGGGTTTGTACTACAAATTATTCTAGGAACTATGAATTTGTTCTCCTAGACCAGGCTTTCTAAGGCTTCCTGTGCTTGAATTCAGGTGAGTCGAGGACTGGGGCCCTTTTAGGTGTGGTTCAGTCTTTGCACTTGGGTGTACATGTTGTTCTGCAGCAAAATATGGCTCCAGAAAAGAGGGACAGGCAGCTGTGGTTTGGGTGTGTTTGTTTCCCCTCTGATTAAAGCTCTACAAGTCCTGTGTGTAACTGCAACTAGCAGCAAAAACTTTGCATTTTTTTATCTAGGGAAAATGCACTTTTTTCGTGAGCCAGGGTCTCTGTTACCACTCCCTGTGCATGTCTATTGACCACTAGGAAAAAGAGAGAGCAGAAGAGGCTGCTTATTACATTTACTTATTTCTTACCCACTGGTCTGATTTAAAGCACTGGCAGAAATTAGTGTGATGGATGACACTGACTTCAGTAATCTCTTCTGCTCACCTATCACCAGGTATAAGAGAGAGCATAAGGTGTGATGCGTGAGCAACTCCTGCTTTGGACTGGAGCACACACTGTACATAAGTAGCGAGCCTGGCTGTGTGCACCAGACAGAATGGCACACGTTGTCCAAGCCCGCTGGCCCAAGCCAGAAGTCTGTGCTTTACCAGATTGAAGGTATTTCTGAAGGGAACAAAGTTTGCCCTATTGATTTGATCAAATCCAACTGCGTAGTGTGTCTGTCTGACATCAATGGATTGATACCACAGATGGAATTGATCCAGTCTCCCAGACTGGTTCATCTCAGCGTTTCTGAAGTGATTTATACTAACGGCTGGATTCACTTTTCTTGCTGTTCTGCCCCCTCGGTTTTGTTCTTCCTTGCCTCTCTTTCCCGCTTTATACCCTTCCTCCCTGTGCAGTTCCCCTGCTCTGCACTCCTCTGCCCCCCTCCTGTTTCCACCACATGCGGAGAGGATGACATCCTCCTGCAGCCACCTCGAAGGCCTCCGTCTGTGCTGGGAGCAGAACGGCTTCCTGACAGAGAGGGGGCCAGACAGTGCAGTGGTTCATTCCTCCTGCTCTGGCTCTGCTTCAGAGAGCTGAGGCAGACAGCCTTGCGCGAGTGGTGCTGCCCACATGGCTTTGTGGAGAAGCAAGGAACGGGCTGTAACTAATCAGGATTACACCGCAATTAAATAAAAGACAGAGTGCCCTGCGTAAGGAAGGGAAAGAAGGGCCGTGGGGTCCCTGAGGCTCTAATCTGCACAGAGAAATACTGCTATAATATTCAACAGTGCTTTTTACCCCCAGGCATTGCATGTATTTTCAGTAAGGCTGTTATCGCTGCCCTCTGTGTGTCTCAAGCAGAAAAAAAAATAGCGTTCTACACGCAGAGTAAGAACTAATACAGTTTATCAGGGCCTTGTCAATATTTTAGATAAATTGTTTGTGTCCTGCTTCTACTTCCACTTCACTGCAAACTTGTCCAGCTTCTCCAAGATGTTCTGGCTTACTTGCTGTGCTCTGATCTCAGGAGACCTGTGAGCAGTTGTTAGCAATGTGTATACACGCTGGCCCATCTTGCACACTCCACCTATTCAGTAGTGGCCAAAGTATGCCATGCAGCTGGTCTGCTTCGCTTTCGGTGCTCTGCCTGCTTACAATTTACTTTCTGTAGTAGTGAAATTCGTGTTTATTTTTTTGTTTGGATCATACGCAGCCAGTTACAGAGAAGCAATGTGAAGAAACATTCCAATATAATGGTGTTTACTAAACATACACTAACATTTTATGCCTGACTCTGTATGTGCTGCTAGTTTCTGGAGTGCTCCCGAGCACTGGACACTTTGCCAGTAGAAAGCTTCCCAACTGTTTAAAGAAATACCTCCTCATTGCTCTACGCTACAACAAAGCATGTGCACTTGTATTTTCTTTCCCTGAAACATAGCTCTTCATTCACCTGCATCACAAAAGGGAGTGAGAATGTTCGTGTGTAGTAAAATAAGGCAGAAAAGAGATTGCTGTGCAGGGCGAGGGGACTGACCTCCACTTCTCTCCTGTCAGAAATATTTCATTTGGGGGAAGAGGGGAATATCACTTCTGTGGGAAAGCCATTGGCCACCCCCAAAGGCAGAGCCCAAAAGGCACCTTTCTTTGTTATAGAACGTCTTTAAATCCTCCCAGTTCCTTAGAGTAAAGAGCCAAAGGGAGCAACGTGAGGCTGGCTATTACCATCTTTTCTGTGCTAGTGTTCTCTAACAAAGCGTATGGTGCTGCCCAGACGGTAGAACTGCCAGACACATTATATCCACAGCTATTACACAGTGTTGGCACCCACCAGGGGTACTAGCAAATAGTGCTGGTGTCTGTTCCTGGCATTTCCTGGATTGTGTGGGAGGGTTTTCTGTAACTTACTGTCAGGGAAGAATGTGCTCGTTAATCAGTACAAATGCAGATAGAGATGTGTACTGCCTTTTTCTGATTTCATGGTGTCCTGCAAATCTGGCATGTAAACATTCTCTGTGCTCTACACTAACTAGAGAAGGAATGCTTAGACCAAAAGTGTAGTGGTCTGGACTGTTAGGCTCTGATTTTACCCTCTGCCACAAGACCCAGACAGATTCTTTAAACCTATTGAGCGTCTATGTAGTAATTTTAAAAATCCTGTAATCAGTGTTCTCTCTTTGCTTGCCAGTTAGAAATGTTTTATCCTGATTCCACCGGGTATATTGTCACTCATCTGCCACTGTCCAAACTGGACTTAGACTTATAAATTATATGGCAAGAACAAAGGGCTTGTGCAGATCCTATACTTAAACACAGTTTGTTGGTCTAACTTAGCCTATGCTTCCTTAACAGGATTAGGAAGAGCAGTATATGGTCTTAAAAAGTGTAATTGTTCTACTGCTACCCTTATTCCTTCCCCTTCACTTGTTAGAAATAGACTGGATTTGATTCTTCTCCTTGCTGTACTTGAATAGTAGCTTTTAAAGGACTTCATCCAAAAGATCGTTTCCTGTCCAAACGCCCACTGATGTCAAGGAAGAGTTTCTGTAATTCCACAAGCAGAAAATTGTTGATTGAATTAACTGTAATTGTGGCAGATATTTCTATCAGCATTTTCCTGCTGAAAACGGTTAATTTTGATTACAGGGTCAGTCTTTGCTCTTGCATAAAGCATAGAATGACTCTATCACAGAAGGAGTCGTAGTATCAAAGCCTCAGATGCAATACAGCAATTTCTTTACTTTCTTCATGCAGAAAAATATTAACCTTTCTGCCATATTTCTTGTAAAACTAGTCCGAAGTACACTTTAAAAAAAAATAAATGTCACGCTTACGTAGGTTATATTTTGAGGGAGGAACAAAACCTCCCATTTTGAGATAAACCTCGTGTTTTGCAAGGCCATCTGCTGTCAGGTGTTGCTGCAGATGATCAGCCACAGAGCTGGGGGAGTTTCCAGTAAACACAGTTTCAGTCTCTCACATATGAGCTCTAGACAGACTAACCACAACCACAGGCTATGGCAACTGCGGCAGCGGCGGACAGGAAGCAAGGAACATCTGGCCTTTGACTTCCTTTAAAGAGATTTGGGTTTAGGTTGTTCTCTCCCCCCTGCCTCCACCTCTGTCGGCTTTCGCTGCTGCCCAGTAGGACCAAGAGGCAGGCAGGATTTGAAGCCACACACCTCCAGGTGCCAGGCTGCCAGGGTCAGCCCAGCCTCTGCTGTGCCTTTGTGAGGTCGTCCTTGTAAAAGGGAGGGCTGACTCCTGACAGACCTTGTTAGCCTCGTCTTGACGTGGCCTTTCTCCCTCTCCCTGGCTAAAGGAGTTCATGTCTGTGCAGTTTCCATCTTCCTCTGCTCCCCAAACTGAACACACCCTCGCTTGAGGACACAAAACCAGCTCTGACACAAGATGCTTCTTGGGCAATTAGCAGTTTGCCTGGGCAGGATATCACCTAGCCAAAGAAGTTGCTTTGATTTTGGGTTGGTTTTTTGTTGTTTTTTGTTTTTTTTGTCTTCCTGCCTGATGGCTGTGGTTTGTTTACTTATATATTTTTTGCCTTTTATTCTGAGGAGAAGCATTTGAAGTACAGGATCCTTTAGAAAGAGTGAAGTCTAGTAAACAGGCACGACTGTGAGGCTGAATTAGACTAGCCCGCTAGCAGCAATATTTAACACTTACTTAGCAGTGTTCAGGAGTAGACCCCTGAGAATGTCTGTATCATTGCCTGGAACAGAAGTAGGGAAACTGAGGCACGGATCAGTGAATTGTCTCATTGAATGGCAGTCAAAAGGCCAATGTAGAGTAGCCACAGTCTCTTGAATTCCAGCCCAGAGCTCTCTTCACAGGGAGGCAGTGCTTCTGGGTTTGGGTGTTGCCTAGTTTTTACGTTACTCTGTCTGCACAGGAAGCAGTTTGCTCGAGACATGAATAAACGTGAATAGTGCTCCGAGTTTGATGATTTTTTTTTTTCTTTTTTTCTGTTTTCTTTTTAAAGGACAGTCTCCCAAAATAAATGTTCCCTTGAGTCAGTATAAGTTCTGGTAGGAAGAGTTGCCAAAGACCTTTACCATTAGAAGTGTACAAATGGGTGAGTCAAAATTAAAAAAAAATAATAGCCCCGTGATCATATAATTTGCTATACTAAGAACTCACGTAATTTAGTCTTCTGCTCAGTAGCTTCTGAGTAGCTAGTATAGATACTCCAGGGGAAAACAGAACCCTGTCCTCCCTTTCACCTGCCCCTGGGTCTCTGTGAAAGACAACTGTGTCATGCTAATCTCCCTGCGATCTCAGCTGTGTCTTTGGGACCAACATTGTCACCCTTCCAGTCTTTTCTCTGCTACCTAAAAATGGCCTGATCTCAATTTTGGCTTCCCATCTGAGGTTCCCATAGGCTGTGACAAAGGAAGTACTCGACATATTGCAGCACTGCCCTTTCCTCAGTGGATTCACTGACGCTTCTGTCTTGAGACGCGAGGAGTTTGTTCTGAACAACTCAGTGTTGTGATTTTTCCATCCCTTATTCACTTCTCTCTACTCTGACTCACTAGTGTGACCTGACTGTAGCTTCTTTACTGAGCACAGTGCTGAAATTACACTAATTATTGTCACAAGGGCAGCATCGGTTAGGCACCTCCCTATTCTATGTCAGAATGCACTTTCCAAACCATGGTGTCAGGACAGGAGAGGATCCCGATGAAAGATGTCATCATTACAGCAAGTGTCTGTATGTCTCTCTCCCTGCCACGCTGAAGAAAGGAAAGGGAATGGGAACTGGAGAGGAAAAGAACTTGGAGAGACAGGAGTTAACACCCTGTGGTGCAGATACCTCTAGGAAGGGAGGAGAGAGTGAGACAGACCAAGAGTGGGAAATGCAGTTTCCTGCTGGAAGAACTTTGGCTGACACATTTGCTGTGAGTAACACAGACTTAGTGACCCCTGTCTGATAGCTATTTATAACTTCTCAACAATGATTCCCTTATCGCAAGGCCATGGTCAGTGTCTGTGCACCAAGCAGACGGGGAAACCAAGTCAGAAGTGTTGTTTTTGCAACAGGAATAATTGAATTGCCAAGAACTCTCTTCTCTGTGAGTGAGGCCGTGGTCCAGCAGAATACATGTACTCAGAATCAGAGAAAGGACCTCTGTGCTACCCATATATACTGTGTAGATGAAAAGTATTAAATATAAGCTGTCATGGCCTTTCACCAAAGCACACAGATCCCTGACGCTACCCCTTTTGGGAGGCACTCCCTAATTAGGCTCAGAGCAGTGCATGAGGTGAAAAGGTAGCCAGCAAGTATCTCGTTGGGACATTGCTGTTCTGCGGTGTGTCATGACCGTACGTGGTTTGAAGTTCACAAGAGCTGGCTAAATAGATTGCCCATAGTGTAGGAAGGTGTTCTTGCTTTTACAGTGTAATTTACTGTCTGTTCATCTATGGCATCGTATAACTAGCACTGAAAATGAGAAATGTACAAAGCTTTGATGTAAAATTCCTAGAAAAATTTTAGGAGACAAAAGGTAGTTGTGTGAAGCAGAACGAGCTCTGTCTTTCTTGTGTGCATGCATGAATTTTTCAGGAATCTTTAACAACAGAAAGTGTGTTTTATCTAGTTTGTTTGTATCCTTTTCTTCCTTCCTAATCCTGGCATTCCCTAGCAATTTTTTCATGCTGCTAAAGTTGTGCTGCATTATGTATCAGACTTATGTACTATAAACATGATGTTCCTCCTTGTTCCTGAGCTACGTCTTACACCTGCGTTTCTCCTCCAGCGGTGAGGTTGATGCAGTTAGTACAATGTCTTGGAAGTCCCTGGCTGTGAAACAAGTGGAATGTACTTACAGACCTGAAAACTACTGTGTATCCATATAGGTGCTACTTTCCTGTTGGCTGTTTACAGCTATACAGATCAAGGTCCTTTGGCAGTAAAGAAGTTGTGTGAAAGGCCATAGAAAAAGGCAGTGGAGTTGCTAGAATCCAATGGAGATTACAGTCTAGCTTCAGAGGTAATGACTAATAGCAATCTTCTAAAGAAAGACCAGGGTAAGACGTGTAATCTAACATGCTGATGTTCCTAATGATTCCCTGGGAAGGACTAGCTGCTTCCTAACTTATGTCAATCTGAAGTGAAGGTGTGTGGGGAAGTGTTTCTTCTCTTCAAAATTAGCACAGACTTCTGCTCAAACAGGAATAGCACCTGGCCTAATCATAAGGGTAAAAATGGGGATTGACAGGTTAAAACTACAGCAAGCAGTTGAAGGTAAGAACCCAGTCAAGCTTTGCCAGCCCAGAGTGGGTAAGAGATGGCTGCAAATCCACCAGGCTGTCTTACTCCCAGGACCAGGCAAGTGAATGCGAGCCTATTCACTCTCAGTCCTTGAGTGTCTGCTGCTCTGGGAGGGGAAGGTGTCTATTATTCAGCCAAATAGCTCTGCTTGTGTGGCAAGAGAATGACTCAAAAATGCCTTGGAAGATGTGGTGAGGGTGATGACATCACTAGGCAAGTGCGTCACTACAGCAATCTCAGCAAGCTCGTTAGAAGATAAATCTTAATAGCAAGACAGGGAATACGATGATACAGATCTCCAGCAGTAAGCCTGGGGAAGTGTGAAGGCTTTGGGAAAGGATGGAGGGAAAGCATGCATGGACACATCTAGGCTCTGGCTCTGACGCTCTTGGGCAAGGTGGAGCCACCCCTTTAGGCTTTAGGCAGATGGGGCCTGTCACCTGAGCTGAGGGACTGGTGCCAGCGAGGGGTGGCCCCGGAGGGAGGACTGCTTATTGTTCTCCAGGTAGGGGCGGACCATTACAGTACACGGTGAAAGGACTTCATACGGCCCAGAGAGAGCTGGTTGTGTTATTCCTGGATGGGAATAAGGGAAGCCTAAACACAGCTGCAGAGACAGCTGAATGGAGACTGTACAGCTTAGCACTTTCCTCTGTGAAATCTAGCTGAACTTGGCACCCTGGTCTGGCTGCAGCTGCTAGGACTGTACCCCGTCCATCTCCCCATACAAAGGGGCTGGATACTTTTGTCAGTCCTATCATCTTTAAAGCCTTGAAGCCAGTTGCTCTCCTGCTGCTAAGGGAGTGTGAAGGAGCAGTGGGGATAAACCTACTCGGTCCTTGCAGATTCAAGATTTGATTAGTGACTCATCTGCTCACCAGGAAGGAGTGTTGGGGATTAGGAGCAGAGAACACAGGCCATGACCATTGCGTGTGCAGGCTTCCTCAGCTTGTCCTGGGGGCCTGCCATTTCTCCTCATTCCCAGATATTCATGCTTGGGTTTTGCAGGTCTCTTATGCCTGCACAGGAAAGGGCTGTGGAGGAGGAAGCCAGATATTAGTGGCTTAGGGCACCCCATCCAGCTCTTTCCTCAGAAATAAAGGAGACCTACAGAGGGAGAAACAAGGCCCAGACGCACTGCAGCTGTCTGTGCCAGGCTGCCTCCCTTAGCCAGTGTGGGAACACGGATCCCGCACCATAGCTGCACATCAAAATGGGAGTCTTCATTGTGCCCATTCTTTCTCTACACAACAGCTGCTAGATTACTAGCTCTCTTAAGATGCCATTTCAACTTTGTTTCCTAGTCAGAAGGGGAAGAAGTCTTTGAAAGCTGATTTGTGTCCAGGAGCCTCTTGGAGCCTCTCTTCCTCTGATTTCTTTTGTAATGCCTCCCACTTTATCCAAGCCCATGGAGATGTGAATTGTGTTCATATACCTGTGGCTTGCATTCATTAAAGAGCACAGATGCTTTCAGCTCTACTTGTTTATGAACTTGCCCAGTTTGCTAGTCAGAAAATGCATTTGACATGCTGTCAGACTTCCCAGGCCCTCTTTTCATTTGGTATTGATGGCGAAGTAGAAGCAACATAGAAGCAGGTGTCCATTACTCTGGGTTTCCAAGGAAAGCTTGGGACGACGGATGTCCAAATCATGGAGAAAGGGTAAGACCAGAGCCAACTGTCTGGCTGGAAAATTTGTGTAATGGACACCTGGAGGGAGGCTGCTGCAGCTTTGCCATCGTATCCTTTCTGCCACCGTTCTTTAGCAGTCTGCCTCCTGGCTTTCATAGTGCCTTCAGTGTTGCACTGTGAGAGGAGTCAGAGCTGCAGGCTGGCCCATAGAGAACTCGCCTTTCTAGCAAGACTGCCTGGTTCCCCCAAACACAGAGCCTCTGCAGGTAAAGTACAACATTCACATAGTGAGGACAGCTGGAAAGCTGCTGTGAGAAAACTATGAAAGAGAAAACCTTGCAATGAATTTTCCCCGGTTCTAACCCATGTAGCCATACCACCTTGTATTTCTGGGTGCTGCTGAGCTCCACCCTGTCAGTGAAAAATTGAGTGGACACAGATCACTGCAGGCTGACGTGTTCATTTCCTTGGCAGATTAGGGAGTTACTCTCAGTCATCCAGTGGGTTACTGTGGGTGTGATGGGCAGGGGTGAGGGTGACATTCTAACATGGAAATTTTAAGGGTTGACAGTTTGAAAACCTGGAGCTCCAAACAATATAGCTGCACTTTTTTTGGTCCTCTTAAAAACTGAATCAAAATGGTAGGTTTGCTGTTTTAGCTAACTGACATTTAGAGAGGTTTCAGTGAGAAAGTATGTCTTGGTGGTCAAAATCTTTCTGTCTATCTGCTCCCTCCTTTGTTATTTTCTCTCTGCAACTGGAGAGACCTGGATTCAAGCCCTTTCTCCTTCACAGACGTTATGTTATGACCTTGAGCAAACACCCTTGTTCTCTACACGCACCTGGGAACAATGCAGTGGCCCACCACTCAGAGGCACTACAAATAAAGTATACTTATGGTACTCAGACATTCAACTGCTATGGTGTTGCAGGCCATTTCTATTTCTTAGCAGTTTTAAGCTATTTTTGCAATGAAGGAAATTAACATGGAGCAGGAGTGGAGTACAGGTAGAAGACCCAGAAATGAATTTAAAAAAAAAAAGGAAAAGAGGTCAATCTATTTCCATAATTACTACTGAGAGATCAACACCTGTCTCCTCTCCCACCCCCGTCTATCCACTGGCTGTTTTTACAAAGTCTCCTGGCACCATGCTATGTCAGCACCTTCCACTGAGGGTAGATACTGGCCTAGATGAGCAGCACAAAGTCTCCTTTCCAAAGAAGCTTGAGATCATTCCCTTTCAACCAGTCATCAGCAAATCATCTACGAGCAAATCTGTTGGGGATACAGGAAAAACTTTCAACGTGCTATTTAACATGCCTTGTGGAAGCAAAAACTCACTGTAAGCTCAGCTGAACAAAGAGTGGCTGAAGTCCAGAGCCAGCAGAGAATGGAGAAAGCAGCAATCGCATTTTGGAGGTTGCAGAGATGCAGGAACACTGGAGAGAGCAAATTGAATTCCAGAGATTTTTCACGTGCAAATGGATATTTCCTTTGAGAGTCTCTAGACTAAATAATACTCCTTGTGTCTAAATGGACAGTATATCCTGCTGACCTGGCACCATCCTCTCAGTCCAGCACAAACCAAATAACGCCCTACAGCTGCTTGTGAAGGATAGAAAATGGGGAGGGGAGGAAGAGACCAAGGCATGAGACAGGTTGATCTTCTTTAGTGTTTCTCCCTGCCCACCCTCTCTCTCATGCATTTCTCTTTCCTATTTTTCATACCTGTAAAGTCTCAACACTTTGTTTAACATTATGCTGGAAGTCAAAACAGAAATGGTCTGTGCTCTGCAGATGGTCGGCTCAGATAAAGGAGATAGTACTTGCTTGACTTTCTTGCCTTCATGTGTAAAAGTGCAGATGGGTTGCAGCTTGCGGTGCAGTGTGGGGCATTTGGAAGGTGTTTGGACTGTGTGCTCAGTAGTAGCCCAAGAAGGGTGCAAGCGTTTTTTCAACAGGAGGGAGACTCTTTTGTTCTCTGCAGCGGGGAGGATGCAGTGAGCAAGCTGCCAGGAAGGATGCTGATGTAGTTGTTCCCCACTTTGTGCAGGAGAACGAACTAGGTGACCTCTCAAAGGCTTGTTCTGAGATGAGATGATTCAGCAGCCCCACACTGACACTTCCCCCTCACAGGTGCATTCATAGCTGTCAGATGAGGAGTTTGGCCCAGTGAGAATGGGCAGTGGTTCACTGCACTGCCCGCTGCTTTCTCTGTCTAAATCCAGTTCAAGTGCCTGGGCTGACATAATTTCTCACAGGTCAGATGGGCATGAGAGAGGGGAGAGGCCATTCTGACAAACCACAGCACGGATTACTGATAGTGAGGCCTCCCACCAGAAAGCTCTGGACTGTGTTGTCTGTCCATCTCCCTCCAAAGGCTAGACGCTGCAGAAACCAGTCTCTGCTGACATCCCCCTGCACTTTACAGAAGAGGCAGGAGATACTTGAAAGCAGAGCGCCCTGCATCCATGCCACTGCGAAATGGGACTCGGCATGGGGAAATGGCACGTTCTTATTCTTGCAGCGCGGGAGAATCTTGTTTTGCTGAAACTCTTCTCGTTGCACATAATGCAAATGGTCTCTTACTTCGAACCCTTGCAAAGTCGACATACAAAACTACAGCTCTAAGTGGGAGGTGTTTGCCCCATGGTTTATCTAAGTGTTGTACAGCGCAGAATCAGGGGCCTGTGTTCGTGGCTAGAAAGAAACTGAGTAAAGCTAATACCACAGATTAGGGAAACAACCTCGTTGTCCCTTCTCCCTAGCAGGTTTTTATTTTCCTAGTGAAAGCACTGGAGGATTCAACTCCTTGACCTTTCTCTGACTTCCAGGATGAGCTAACATTTGGGCAGTATACCTTCTGCTTGGATAATCCATCTCTACTTATGAGTGACAGTGACATCTGTGTTCAGGGCAGGGGTTTGTAGGAGAGTTGTTTGTCCAGTGTGTGGGATTCAGGAGAAAGTACTGTGTTTGTACAAGCTATTATTAAGACCAATTATGTCTGTAAAAGTTTCTTTCCGGGTGCAAGGTTGAGGTGTTTCATGACATGCAAGTCACACAAAGGACACAGATGGGTATTTATTGTCACAGCCTTACTCCTTCCCTCTTTCTCCCCCACCATCACCTGCAGAACCGGTTCTCCCCACCTAGAGGCAGTAACCTAAACCCCTTTGTAGCAAGATGAAGAAAGGAGAGGGAAGAGCGGTCATGTCCAGTTCTCCTTTCCCTAAAGGGCTGAAGGAAGATTTGACACGGAGACTTCCTTCACCCTGTTATCACTGACTGATCCCGTCACTTTGCCTGGCTGTCTCAGCCAGCCTGTCTCACAGGGTATCCGTGTTCTAAGAGGCTTGAGACATGAATAGCCACCAGACATGACTTAGCCACACTACAATAACATACCAGAGAGCTGGTGTCTGGTGAGATGTGTAAGCAGTTTAAAAACCCTATCTGATTCCTGTATCGAGGCCAAGATGGAATCGAAATCATCTTGTGAGCCTACGCTAAGGGTGCAGTTTCCATAGGGAAGCCAGAGAGCTGGCTGAAAGCTCTGACTCCCAGGCAGGTAATGACACGTTGTGCTTCCATTGCATTTCAGCCCCAGAGCTCAAAGAGGTCTGTAGATATTAACCTTCCACTAGATCAATTCTATCCATAAACAGGCTAAGACTCTGGAACAAATCATTCTGTAACTCTTCTGTTTCCTCAACTAGATCTTTAGCTGACATTGTCAGCTCAGGACAATGTTGCCCAAACCTTGTTTGACAGTGGGCTGCATCTATGTTGCATAAAATTGAATTAATTGCAAGGAGCTGCTGAGATTGTATATCCAGCAATGCCTTACTCCCTCACAGCCTGGGCAGCCTGCAGGCTCACCGTACTTATGTTCCCTTCTATTCAAGGTGTGGTGCAGATGCTGACATCTGTTGCTGTCATGAATTAGTCAGTTCTTAGACTTGTGAGAGAGCTGCTGCCACTCAATCCACTGGACAGTTTCAAACTGTCACAGTTTCATTGTGAATATTATCTGCTGAATATGCACATTTTTGCTGTTGTGATTGAATGGAGACTTGCCTACATCTCAGGCAATGGCTGAGCCATTCAGCTACTCCTCGCTCTTTTAATCTCTTGAGGCAACAGGTAAAACCAAATTTATTCTTGAAGAAAAACATACTGCAGTACAAAATTACTAGTGAGTTTGGTGTCTTGCTGGAGCTCAGGTATGGGATTAGAAAGTGACCTTAACTCCTCTTGTGTCCCATTCTCAAAACCCCTACTGCTAAAAGGGCAGCTTCTTCCTGTCTCCAGTAAGTTGTGACTTCTGCGTTTGGGGCTGTGGTACCCTACATTCAGCACTCTGATGTATAAATAACACTGCACCTCATCGTTTTTGAATGTTGTTTATACCCCACTGCCTGCCACATCATGTGCCAAGGTTATAAATACGCTGCTGCGTCTAGACTGTATCTAAACTTGGCATTGGGTACCCAAGTTCCTGAGAGGAGCAGTTTCATCTTTTAGCACAAAGGGGGTGCCCCAATGTGTTTGATCAAGGGTCCAGAGGGAACTTGGCAAGAGACTTCTCTCCTCCTGCCATACCAGAGTAGCACTGGCCCTGCTTTCTGAAGGGGGCCTTGGAAACTCTCTTCCTCCCCTGCCCCAAAGCTACTGGGCACCCAGCCCAAAGGAAATGCCTGACCTTATCCTTTCCTGATGTGCTTCAATGCACCATTGAGTGCAAGAGGCCCAAAACATCACAGACTCACCTTCACTAGCCTGGACAGATCCAAGCTGAGGCTGGGCTTGGGCTGGCAAGGCAGACCGAGATACCAGGGTGAGGGGGTGAATTGCTGCAAGACTGAGCTGGGGAGGAAGAACAAACAAGCATTAGCTGCCTGTTAAAGCCATGCTGATATAGCTGCAGCAGGAACCTCTGCTGGTGAATACAGTCACGAGCAAAGCTGATGTATTTCCCCATGGAACATGTGGGTGATAACATGTATTTTGACTAAGGACAGTGAACCCCATAAGGCCAGATTGTCTGTATCTGTGTAAGTGAGGCTACATGAACTCTTTCTTGTTTCTGGGTTTTGTTTGGAGGCTAAAAGCACTCTTGGCATATTGGTGGGGCTGCTATATGATGGATGAATGACAGAACAGAGGATCACATCTCACATCAGAGCACTAGCTGTAAATATATTTTGTGCCAACATTGGTGACATCTCACTGGACCATAATCTTGGGAAGCAGCATGATAAAGCCTGGTTGACTCTGTAGGCTGGCTCAGTGCTATACAGCATGGCTCCTCTCTAACTCACAAAGGCCACAGCATTCTCTGAAGGAACAGGGAATCGGGACGGAATTTTTGTGGCTTGACTGCGAATGTGGAACATCTCAATGTGGTTGTGGCATGTGGGCAGAAAGGGCTCCCAACAGCAGGGAATGCAGAACTGCCAGTCAGTCCCTGAGAAGTCCCTAATGATTAATTGGATGAGTTAAGCTTCTATAGGCCTTAGAAAGGTAAAGCAAGTGTGCATCTATTATGGGGAGCACTGTCACTCCTTTTCTTTAATACCACATCGCATCTAACTGGCCTTTTGCAGGGATCCAAACGTGACCGGCCCCAAGTGGGGTCCAGCTGCTCTGACTAAGCAAGCCTAAGAAGGCAAAGCTGGATGAGAAAAGGACAAAAATAGAAAAAAAAGAAAGTAATATGGGTCAGAAATGACTTAGCTGAAACATGAATGTCCAGCGGCAAGAGGCACGGCGAGCCAGGCGCAATGAAAGGCCAGGCTTGGGAACAGCAGGACCAGGACCCACAGCTCTGAGCAGAACCTGTGTCCTGCCCTGGGGGGTGGCCAGTACTGGCCTCCCGGGACCCTCGGCCAGGCTAACAGAGAGGGGCATCACCCTCCAGTGCCCACACCCAGGCAGCAGTGGCCTGGCCTTACCTGCTGCCCCCTGGCATGGCTCCCTCTAGCTGAACAAGGTTGGGATGATGCAGACTTGAACTCTTCTCTCAGATCTTGCGTGCGCCATGGTGAATCTCTCCCGACTTGGAAGCAGTCTTGCCTTCAGCGATGCTTGTGAGGAAATATCCAATCAACCCTAACAAGATGTAACAAATTATACCTTGCCACACCAGAGGGTTCTCAGTGCTGCTGCTGCTGGCTGTCTGTGGAGTTGCTTTAGCCATGAGGGCGGTCAGCAAAAGGAAATCGGGGCAGATTCTGTCTCTGTCATGATGCCTAGAGAAGACTGTGCAGGACATGATTACTTTCTGGCCCCAGGAGTATTGTTTTCTGACAAATCCGGCTCGTTTTGTGTTGTTGAGCTGCAGGGATTACAGAGGTCTTGTCTCAATGCTTCTCTTGCTTTCAAAGGGGAACAAAAGACAAAGACTCGAGTGAGTGAGAAATCTCCTCTTTCACACGAAATTCCAGGGGATACTGGTACATTGCTCCCTGCTGTGTAGTGCCCACACAGCTTGCATGACCATCTGAGGTTAGTTTTAAAAAGCAAAGAAAAATCTGAAGCAAACTTGATTGCAGCTGTACTGGCAAAAATCACTCAGCTCTTCAGTAATCTGAAAACTGCTCCCATTTGTGGTGTTAAACATTCCCTCATATCAAGGTTCCCAGCAGGGGGACAGTAAAAGGAATTGAGTAACATTAAAAAAAGATATACTTTGGAACCCTACCATCATCTCACGGTATTTAAAACTATTGAAGAATTCCTAAGGATTGCTTTGCCTGTGCCTGATGGGGAGCAAGCATCCAAGCAGTGATTACTTCTGCTGGGGAAAGATTTCCACCCATTCAGTACAAAAGGTGTCACCTGGGATTCCTGTGTAACTTTCTCCAGGATACCTGCCATATAGGACATGATCTGTTGCAGAAGTGCTACCACACTTAAAGATGCAGGTCTCAGTGTGGGCAGGTGGCAAATCCTGATCTAGAATTGCTGTCCTGTAACTTCACAGTGAGTCTGCAGTGTGCCAAAGACGTATGTTCCGAGTTGCTCAGGAAATGATCCCTCACTTATTGACTTGAGGAGAGAAAAGGAGAAATAGGAGAAGAAAGAAAAAAGTTTTGGGGATGCTGAAAGTTGCCCAGTGAGCAACTAACTGAACTGTAACAATCTATTTGGGCAGGAAGTGTGTCTGCTTGCAGACACCAGCTGAAGTGTGAGCTAAAGTGCAACTGCTGCCACAGAGATAACAAAAACAAAACAAAACAAAACAAAAAAAAAGAAAAAAAAATGCCTCTGCAGATTTATGGGCACAGAGGAACTGAAGTTGCTAAATGGCTATGGTTTGCCTGTTTGACATTTCCCCTGACGCTTGCTCCAGCAATGACCTGCAGCACCAGGGGCTCAGCACTTGCCTCCTACATGTTATTGCTTGTTACCTCACTTGCTCTTTGTTTCCTTGTGCATTAGGCCAGAAAGACCTGCAAGGCACCATCACTACAAGTCCTCTTTGCCCCTTTGGCAGCACCCTCATTTCGACCAAGCAATATGCAGACGTGTTTATTTTGTTTCCCGATAGTGGGTTGAGCCTCAATACTGCGAGGAGCGTGTTTTGACATGGGAGATGAGCACATCTGATACGAAGGCTGTAGCAGAGACACCAGGCTTGGTGCTATCCACTTCATGCAGATGATATTCAGTGAGCGAGCTGCCTGCATTAGCAGCACAGGATTGCTGAGTGCCTGCCACAGGCTTCATTCCAGCTCCTTAACCCCTTGCACGGACTGATGGGCTGTGTGTGTTTAGTTCTTGTATCTCAGTTCAGGCTGCGGTTGAGGAGGATAGAGTATGTACTGCAGGGTTATATATTTGGCTCTAAGTGCTCCTAGTGTGGGTCAGAGGACACATACTTTCCAGAGGATGTGTCATGGGGCCTGCCTTTGCAGGTAGGGGAGAGGTATCGATGGGAGTGGTGTGAGCTGGACTGCATTTGCCTCGTGGGTTTGCATGTGTTTGGAGAAACCAAAGGGTGTGAGGGGTGGGGGGGATGCTGTGGATTTTGTGTCAGGCGCTGTGTGCTGAATGAGGTGCCTGCCCAGGAATCTGGCTGGGGATGTTTCTCCTCCAAGCTGTCCAATATTCTGGGACGTCCTGGAGAGGCTGCAGAGCTCATTTCCTCAGTGCCTGGCACTAAGTCTGCTTCCCAGCTCTCCAGCAGCCATGCGAAGCTGCAGGGAGGCCATGAGGTGAGGCATGTTTGAGCTGTTACCTGGGCAACAGCTAAACACTGACTTCAGATAATAATTGTAAAATAACTTAGCGTCAGGGCGATGAGGTGGGGGGAGAGGGGGGCTGCCACTACCCGTGGTTCCAGGGAGCCCCATAAAATCCTCAGTGAAAAGCTACTTGTGCAAGCCAAATTGGCTGAAGCTCAACCTGTCCTCGGAGCTCTTGATAAACTATACCCAGGCAGAGGCACTGTGGTGTCCTGGTCCTTTCAAGTGGCCTCCTGCATCATCATATCCAGACACTTGCTACTGCCTGCAACCTCTCTGTGTTGTCTGTGGCTTTAACGAGACTCTGGATGGCTCCACGAAACACATCCAAGGGGAAAGATTTACACACAGGCTGCTTCCCAAGGATCCTCAAGGCAGTAAAGTCTCTTGGCACGCTCCTTAGAGTCTCTGAGCAGCAATCTGGGTCCCTTGCACCCAAGAGCTTTGCTAGACTTTAGTCAATGATAGGTTACTTCTTGGGTTCTTCCTTGAAACTAACAGCAAAAGAAACAGAAAGCACTAGGGCAGGTTGCAACTCTGCCAGTGTCGGTCCAGTACTGTGGCTGGGTATAGGGGTTTGTGTGCTAGTAGCTGGGGACAGAGTATGAGCTTGTTCCACGTGGAAGTAGCTTGGGTACTATGAGCATGGCTCAGCCATGACTTGCACCTTGCTTTGCTGTGACAGAAGTTTGGCTTGATGGGAAGCAGAAAGATGACCTTGGATTTTTAGATGCCTTGGAAATGTGAGGGAGGAAAGAAAGTGGCAGTATTTCTTCCTTATCTTCTGTGCCTGTGCTTGTGGGTAAGAGGGACTGAGACTTTCTGCAGCTCTACTCTCCCTGCCCAGGTGATAATCTGTGGTCAGTTCTTGCATAGTTCATCAGATGCACAGGACACATCAGCTGCTGCTGGGGTGGTTGCTGCAATTTGCCCTGCCTGTCTGGATTTCGTTACCTTAAAGGGTGTTATGCACAAGCCGAACAACACAACTGAGGCAGAGATCCTCCCGCTTGCCTGGCTGCACAGAACCTATCCCACCAAGGATTCAGGACCATGACTAGGTCTTTAGGCACAATAGCAATATCAAGATAAATTGAGGTTTTTTTGCACAGTGTGTACAGCATGACATAAACTTGTACCCAAGCACACAACCATTTTGCATCATGTACATGCTACAGTGCAGGGCTTGGTATTTGTTCGCTGCTCCCAGATTTACTGGAAAATGCCTGGACTGGGGTAGGCTGTATAATACACAGTCGTTAAAAATTACTAGCACTGTTCTGTCTCTGTGGTAAAGCTGGCCCTGGTTGCAGTGGGGACTCGCTTCCAGACAGATGGAGCTGCAGCATTAGGTAGTCATGGGAGGGATGGGATTATATTTGACAAACGGCATGAGGTCACTTTTTCAGTCCCCTTCGGGTGGGATATATCAACAGGCTGCTGTTTGCCTTGAATGAAGTGACTAATTTATTTTTTTAAATCTGCTTATGCTGCTTCCCCTTCCCTTTTAACTCATTCTCATCCTTTGCCTTTCCTCGTTGTTTCAGTCAGAGATGATCAAGAAGTGTGAAACTACATCAAATGATGACATTTGCCGTGGAGTCACAGATTAGCAATGGGCATATTTATCACAGTAGTCAACATAGAGTAAGTTCACACACTGGCTTATCCTGCAGTCAGCCACTTGCCAACTCCCGCATGCATCTCTGCACCTCTATAAAATCAGAATAGTTATCCTTCTTTTACCTGCCTTTATCCCCTTAGACTGCGAGTCATGTGGGTCTTCACAATGGGATTAAAACTGCACTGGAATCCTGAGGATCAGATAAAAAGGTATCACAACTGCGGTAGCATTTAGGGCCCATCCAATATTTCCCTTATGGATTGGCTTGGCCAGCATGTTAGAAAAGAGAGCATGGGCTGAGGGACCACTTCTGGAGGTGACTGGCATGAATTCCAAGAAGAGCCTAGAGAACTTGCCGGTTTGCCAGCAGATCCATGTGCTGAATCCATTTAAGGCAAGGTCTAAAGTTAGCAAATGTGTAAGTGGTTTTGAGGGGAAGCACCAGCAGGTTGTTACTTGCTAGGTCAGCAAAAGCTGGGTGTTAGGATGGCAGCTTACACAGCGTAGTGGACAGATGGTTTGGTTTGGATACCAGTGCCAAAGCCAGCATGAGGCCCAGCAGCGCTGGGAGAAGTGGAAAATGCAAAAGTCGTTGTACAGTGAGCTGTTAAAGTACATTCCCTCCACCCGCATGCAACCTTGGTGTGAACTGTATTTGTCTGAGTGGCTTTCATATACACACAGAGTCACTACCAAGTTAGCAACGTGCCAGACTGCCATGGTAACAAAACCCAACTCTCCTCCCAGAAGGGATGGAACTGGTCTGACACAGTCCAGGACTGACAGTGTATCTCCCCAGGTGGTTGGAGAAAATGGGTATCAGCTGGTGTAAGTCCCCACCCAGTAAGGGAGAGGACACTGGGAATAAACCTGCTCCAAGTCTTTGCCTCTGAACAAGATGTTCTTGGCGTCTGCCTGGAGCTTGTCCTACCAGATCTTGCTTAAAAAAAAAAAAAAAAAGGCAACTACATTTCTGTGTAAGTCAGGCAGGTGTTTTCACTCCCTCTCCATTTGGTCAGCTCCTGGAATTACACCAGGTCATTCTTTCTGGTGAGGAGTGCTTGGGGATGGAGGTGGGAGGAGAGCAATGAAACCTAGCTAACCTTGGAAGGTAGCTGCTGTCTATGATTTCTCTTAGCAAAGACAGCCTCCACGCTAGCATCTGTGCTAGCAATGACAGACAGCATTGCAACTCTTGAGAGCTTCAGAGGACACTGGGCCTCTAACTTTATGGAGAATGTGGATCTAGCAATTTCTTGAGCTGCCGTTTCTCTCCAATGGCAAAACTCTCATAGCTGTAAATGCTGGAATTGAAGCATTAGCATTTCTGTTTGTCAAACTCTACTGAAAGTAATTAATAGCATTTTTACAGCACCTTGGATGTTTAGGTTTATGTTCAGGCATTAGAGACTTACTATTCAGAAAAGCTACTTAAGTGAGTCAGGGAATTCAGGACAGAAATAAATTCTCTGTTTTCTTCAGAAAACCATAGTGGCTGCTGCATCATCCAGGGGGATGAATGTCTCTCTGAAGAGCTGTGAGTTCTCTGCGTGCAGGGGCGGTAGGTGGAAGACACTGCCTAAATCCTTCTGGGTTCCTGTAGGCAGCTGTCTGTAGTGACCTGTGCTATCACTGGAGTGATATGCCTGGTAGCCTTGCTTGTGGTCTAGTGCTCCAGTTGCCTGTGGCTTTATGCTGGTGGCTGGGAAGTCCCAGCAGTTCTGTCCAAGTGAGTGCCTTTCCCCTGCACTGGGCAAAGCCAGCTGAGGATGCTGGTAGAGGGACAGAGATCCCTGAGTGGGAGGAATCAGAGCTATGGAAATGGTAGACAGATGCTGAATTCCTCCATGTTTTGATTACTCACCAGAAGAGAATGCCGTGCTGTAGGCATAGGGACAAGGTGTGAGTAGGAAGTATACAGGAAAGGGGGGAGCCTCTCCTGCCAAGAGTATGTGCTTTGTACCCTACACTTCTCTGTTTTTCAGCCAGCCAGCAAAATGAAAAACATGTGAGGGTGGAGAAGGAGGGCAAGGAGTTATGGGTTGTTTTATAGGAGATGATATAAAACACTTTTATTTCAAGTTCTCTGTTGTGTTAATTTCCTCTCTCCTTCTCTTGCTCTTTTCTTAACCACATGCAGGAGAGAGGCAGAGCAGGCTAGATCCAGGCCCTCTGCAGTTGCAGCATAAATCTATCTACAGAATGCCCGTGGTCAATGGCTAGCCCAACCCTTCTATTTCTGTGCCATTTATTCTGGCTTATGGGAAATGAAACACGGAGCCAGGTGATGTCTCTGTGCTGTGGGCACTTCAGTCTGTGCTGGTTCACCAGCTCTTCCAACAGCTGTGCAGAAATGTGGTTATAATAACAGCATGCACCATTTTTTTTTTATAAATAACCACCCTTCTGCAAAAGCACACAGGTTGGGAAGAGAGTGGGGAACTACAGAACATTCATGAAACCATTTCTCATTAAGGAAAACCAGCCTAGCCCCACATAAAATTACAAAGAGACAAAAAGACAAAGACACACTAAAAGAGCAATAAAATAGCCACGGTTGTGATTCAAACACACAACACTCACATACACTCAATTAAGCAAAAGTAAGAGAGCTCTTTTCAAGTAGAGTGCCAGTGGGACACGTTTCAAGGGGAAGCACGTTCCAGGCTCGTGGCCCCAGCAGAGCAAAAGCTCTAAAGTCTTGCACGCACCGTGCACAACAGTGCAACCTCTGACAGAGGGTGAGCGTAGAGCTCCATCTTGCAGAGCCCTGGTTGTCAGTGAAATGAACACAGCAGGTTCTGGATCCACGGCTTAAAACGTTGCCTGTTTAATTATCACTATGTGGACTTGATGTGGCTGAGGAAGTGCATTGCAGCAATCACACTGAGGCAGCCCTTCAGCATCAGGAAAAAGGGAAAGGCTTGGGCTTTGAAAGATCCTTTGATCTGTATTTGGTCCCAAAAGAAATCCTGAGATATTTCAGGGCCTTCCAGCTTAATCTGGAGTTCTGGGGCGGGGGGACACACACGACATGATGGACTTTCTGGAAGGATTTGGTGATCAACAATGTGAAATTTATAGAAAAAGAGGCAGGCCAGTAAAGCTGTAACAATAGGACACACTCAGTCCTTGTGGGGTTTTACTGCTGTATTGCAAGATCCATGTTGACTCATTGCTCCTGTATCCAGATTGTAACATCACAGAGCATATTTAAATGAAAATCCTCATCCACTGAATAAAAAACAAACCCAGGAAAAAATATGTTCAAATTGTAGCAATTATTGCTTTTGTTTCTATAAAACTTAATCCTAACCTTGGGCTACTAGACCAAGTCTTTTTAAAGCCATGTTGAACAGAAAGCTTTACCAAGATGAATCTGGAGGTTGTGCAGAGCTTTAACGTTGTAGCTAGAGCCTCATTAATTTCTGGGGGTCTGTGCACAGACTTCATGGCAGAATCGGGATGTCAGGGATGAAGTAAAGGTAGTCCTGGAATAACCCAATGAACCTTGTATGGTAAGGCATGGAAATGCTTGGTTACAACCTTGTTACTTGATTCTGGAGTGAGGACAGCAAAAATCAAGAGACAGGAAAGGTTGGAAAGGATTGTTTAAAGCTAAGATAATTATCATAAAAAAGCACATATGGAAGGTAATAAATCTGGTGGGATGGGCAGCCACTTCGCTAAGCACTTTATGTTGATATTAGCTAATAAAACAGCAAAGCATTAGCTGAGCTAATCTCTGTGCATTCCACCCTTATTTAAATTTTTTCCTCTCTAAAAAAACCCAAACAACCAACCTCTTTATTTTTAAGGGAAAGATTGAATCAAGTGATAGTGTGCAAATCTAGGGTGGTGAGAGGTATTGTTGAGAAGAAGTATATTTCATTTCATTCTTGCAGGTATTTTTTTAGTTAAACTGCAGAGAAGCACAAACACAGGAAGCAAAGATATTCAGATCACTGTCACATTGAAAATTTTCCCCACCTTGTTTCTGCTGTAATTCCAGTTGGAAGGTGACAAGAGCATGTAGGTGGTGGAATCCATCACCATGGTATTTATGGTTTAAATTGAAAACAACTCCAGTTCTTCTGCATAACAATGATATTGTTCACTTGTGTTATAGCATTGTCTTAAGACTCCAGCAAGGACCAATGTCCTGTCTTGCTAAACTCAGGAGAGATTAAGCTCCTGCTCCAAACAGATCACACCCTGAATAGACAACGTGTAGGGAATTGTTCCAGGTTTCCAGAAAGTCAGTGGGAGATCGGGAACGGCACATGTTTTCTGAGCCCCCAAGTCATTATACAGGCCCAGAGCACACTGTCTAATGCCAGCGCTTTTCTAACCAAAAGGTCAGTGAATTAAGGTATTTCTGTGAATGTACAGCTGAAAATGGCACTGGGTGCATTGTCTGTATATGTACTGCAGCATTGTCACACTACTTGGCTTTCAGTGGCTGAGGTGAGGACATACTGAGGAGCAGTGTGATTGCCAGAGGCTCTGGATTTCCCAGGGAAAAAGAAGCTTGGCTAAAGAGATGATAATAACAAAAGGATGTCAGTGTGGCTTAGAGAAAACTGGTACAGGAGCAAGCTGACATTTTTCCGCAAAGCAAGCCTATGCAATTTCAATGCAAGGGTGGCTGAGTCCATGATTTATATTTGCACTCCTTGTGGAAAAAGACACAAAGGCTGGATGTGGATACAAACCCTCTTCAGCTTTGGGGTTGTTATTATTCAGTGATTCTGATTGTGGCCATTCTTCCCCTCTTTCACCCAAAGAATCACAGAATCATAGAATACCAGGTTGGAAGGGACCTCAAGGTTCATCTAGTCCAACCTTTCAAGGTAAAAATATAGTTTAAATGATATGGCCCAGCACCCTGTCAAGATGAGTCTTAAAACTGTCCAATGTAGAGGAATCCACCACTTCCCTTGGGAGGTTATTCCAATGTCCAATTGTCCCCATGGTGAAAAAGTTTCCTCTGGAGTCCAGTCAGAATCTCCCCAGGAGTAACTTGTATCCACTACCCCTTGTCTTCTCCATGTGACTCCTCGTAAAAAGGGAGTCTCCACCTTCTTGGTAGCCACCCTTTATGTACTGGTACATGGTAATAAGGTCTCCCCTAAGCCTTCTCTTCTGAAAGCTGAACAAACCCAGTTTTCTCAGCCTTTCTTCATAGATTCGTAGACAAGATTTGTAGTTGGTGTACAAGACAGTGTAACTGCACCGTTGGTTTGCATCCTCTGAGGGTCTGTCCTTGGTACTTCAGGCAAGTTCTTTGGTATCCAGGACAGATGCCTTCACTCTGTTCAGTTGCTCTTCTACAGCTGTCCCTTGCCTGTTAAGTCAGATATTTAGCTGGATTTTATTTAAATGTAGAGCGATGGGCTTTGAGAATTGCTTTGTCCTTGGCACAGACGAAAGGAAGAAAATCCAAAGAGAAGGAAAGAGGGTGAAAGAAAGATGGAGCAGAAAGGAGGATAAGGTTTTATTTGTACATACGCACTGTAAAACAGCGGAGAGCCCTGGCTGTGTCCTCAGTGAGGCAGAGGAATCTGCCTCCACCAAATTCCACAGAGGTGTTGAGCTGCAGCCTCTGAATTCAGTCTTCAGCTCCACCAAAGCTGAAGGGCATTTGATTTTGCTATCGGTCCTTTGCTTGCAGATTTAGCTTCATGGAAGCACCTTAATGCTGCAGAGCCTGCAAACAGAATGGACTAGCACACTGAAACCCTAATGGCTTATTATGAGTCTAGTTCTAACAATTTAATTTGGGTAGGGAAGGAAAGAGATGTTGCATGGAAGATGCAGGGTATGGTTAGTGACTCTCAAGCTTTGTTGTGCTGGAACTGGAATGTTCCTCTCAGACTTGCATGTTGCCCTGAGAGGGTGGGAAGCCCCAAACTGGAGCCTGTACCTTTTCAGTTCCCCACCCAGCCCACTCCCCATTCATGAGATGTTTGATCCCTGAGCTCACTCCTGAACGGGGTCCAGGTAACTCCTTAGTGCCATAGTGTCCTGGAGCCCTGGGTCACAGACTCTCCTCCCATATGTTTCATATTAACCCTAGTCTTGCCTGCAGAGAAGCTTGCTATGGGGATGGAGGGAAGTGGGTTCTCAGGGATGCTGCTACTCTTTTCAATTGCTCCCCTTTTTCTTCTCCAGAAATTGGGATTCTTTCTGCCTGTATTTGGCTATATAGGCTATATTTGCACTGCACTGCCAAGAGTGGAGGAACTCTGCTCACAGACTGCACTTCGGTAACGCTGGCTCTTGGGTAAAGGCTCTCGTGGGCTTCTGGTATTCCTCACAGACTCCCAGGAGTTTCATGTATCCTGTAGAGGGAAAACTGCTGAGGTGTCTCAGTAGTATGCTACAGGTCATCCTTGCCCACAGCATAAAGTCACCAGGATTTTCTTACGTTCATAGCAGAAGTAGAGCTTGTCTTTCCACAGTCAATGCTTGGCACATCTCTCAGTCAGCACCGAGCCAGGCCATATATAGGCAGTCTTCTAACAGTCTCCCAATAACCAAGGGCTCTCAGTCACTCGTTCCAACTGTTTGCACCTCCTATTCTTCTAGAGAGAAACACCAAAAGACTAAATTCTTGGCCTCAGCGACATCCTCTTACTGCAAGATCCCGAATCCAGTGTGGAAAATAATTATTTTGCCAGTGTTAATTTTACCCAGTTTCTCGTTCCCTTGAATCTCCTTCTAGTTCCTGTGCTGACAGCCTGCTGCTCCTGGTGTTGGGTCAGCCCTGCAGTGGTTGCATGACACAGTATTTAAAATGGTAGCTGCTTCTTGGTGTCTTGGCCCTGAAAGTGGAACTAACCCTATTTTAGCAATGACAAGATGTTTAGAAACAGCGGCCAAGTCTTGTAACAAACCAGGCCCTCCATCTGTAGCATCTGAGCACAGCTGACTGGGAGGCAGTACATGTTGTGACAGACAACTGCTGACCTTTGGGCAAGGCAGCCTGTGCCCTGGCCTCATCTCTGCTCGCTCATTTTGTGCCTGCTGTCTTTGTGCTTCAGCTTTCCACATGTAAAACACGAGGAGTTAATAATCGCTTACCTCAAAATGAGACAGATAAAAGAAATTCAAACTATGTGTGTATATTTTACAGCTTTTAAGATGTTCATTAAATCACTCAAAGTACTCTCAACAAAATTTTGCTGACAGAATAGGGAGGTGAGGTGTCTCCTTGCTATGTTTGTAAAAATACATGTATGTCCTGCATGTTCCTACATCCCTGGACTTTAGTCACTCTTTTAGACATACGCTTCTCCCAAGGCTCCTCCCAAAATCTGAGCAATGACCTCAACCATTCTTCAGGCAGCTGAGTGCTATCAGTATCTTCATCACCACCAGAGAGATTTCTTTGATGGTGCTCTTGGCAGGGATACACTTTGGAAAAGAGAACAGAGCCTCACATATGTATCAGCCTCCTGACGGACACCCACTTAATGCAGGCTTCTAGATTCCTTTCGCCAGGTGCTTTGGCTGCCCTAAGTTCAGACCTTCAGTGTTTTCAGGAAAGGAACATAATTCCTCATGCTCTTGCTTGACTGTGTTGCTGGGTTTAATTTGAATGCCAGAAAATAGCTGAGTTGCAGGCATCTATCTGTTGTGTTGGACTATTTTACTAATATTTCAGCTAGCTGTGGACTTGAGACAGAACTGTTATAGAAATGTCAGACCCAGCTCCAGCTGCCGTCAGCGGAAAAAGAGTAAGTGACTTCAGTGGGAGCTGGATTGGGACCTAAAACAGTGAGTGCAGTGGTGCTGCAATGTCTTTCATCTCAAAGTCGCTGGGTGGAATCCAGACTATGCTGGTAATGGTTGGGAAGCTGCCAGCTGCTAATGATGTGGAACAAGTTGGTGAGTCCTTGCTCCAGTTTGTAGGAGGCCACCAGACAAAACAAGTACCAAGAATAGCCAGCTCAACCCTTTCCTGGTTGGGTTCATGCTCTACTTGCAAAGGAGTAATTTAGGAACTTCCCCTGATGTGGCTCCTGTGGTGTCTGATTTGTGGAGGCCACAGTGCTTCTGTGCACAGTTATCCTCGTGAAATTCCCTAGAAATACTCAACATGCTATGAAAACAGTGTCTGGAACATAGTGCTTTCCCAGATCTGGCCCACTCTCCTGGTGCTTTGATACGCTCATAGCATAACCACAAAACCTGGCTTTCCTCTTTGATTTCCCTGCCTGTAGCTGCATCTCCTGGACTGAATACCTACACTCTGCAGTGCTCTTTTTTTCAGCTCCTACAGGTGTGATGGAAGAGCAGATGCATCATAGTGTGAGGTACCCTAAGAGCTCAAATTCAATGGCTGACTGAAGCGAGAAAGAGATTGACTTTCTAACAATATCCCACTGGGCACATGAAGCAGTGTGGGAGGCTGCACAATTTCAGAAACAATACTGGAAAATGATGATGGGGAAGGAGAAGCAGCCCCCTGTGCAGATCACCTGTACTGCTGTTGAGGCAAGCAGATACAGGCAAAGGTATCTCCTTGTTTCACCCGCCTGAGGAAAGTGGAAGTCAAGGTGACAACAGCCAGGAAGCAGGTAATGCTTTTGCTGTCTGGCTCAAACAAGCGGGGCGCTCCCACAGTGCCAATGGCTTTGTTTTCCAGGGCTTCAGAAAAAAGTCATCAATGCCTGAGCTTTTTAGAACTGATCTCCCCTTTGAGATGTGTTTTGTGAAGAGGATTACAGGAGCCACGAGACAGAGTGTCTTCAAAGCGTCCAGGGCGGGTGGTAGGCATATATAGGCAAAACTGGTGGTGCAGTGAGAGAAGATGCACAGGATCTGTTAAAAGTCAAACCTTACATGCTTAATTCCTCACTGCTCTAAGGTGGCTCTGCTTCGAACACTGCTCTTACAGTGCTCTCTGCTGGGGAGTGAGAGGTAGAGGCAAGCAGAGCTGCAAGTCTCCTTTAGCCTGGAAGGTAGACAACCCCACAGGCTAAGGAACAGTGTGCAAATTTAACTTAGGCATTGCTCCAGTGAACAGGCTTCTCATGCAGCTTGGAGCACATTCAAGGCCGCCCAGTCAAGCCACCCAGCTGGAATCACGTGTAACAGGCTCCTTAATGAGCTGGGCAAGACAATTAGATTAGTGTCTTTCACTGCTTCCATTATGCCACTGGCCATGGTAAATCGGGTAAACAGTAAATTTAACTAGGATAGTTGATCACTTAGTCAAATGTAGAACCATAAGGTGTTGCTTACCTAGCTAGGCTAGCCGGCAAAGGCCCTGCTAACCTCGGCTTTGGTGATGGAAGAGCACTTTTGTCACCTTAACGTACGTAATTTTCAGAAGTTGATAATTGTGGCCTGGTGAAAAAAAAAAAACCCAACCAACCAAACACCTTTCTGTGCCCGTAGATGGTACTTCCACCAGAGGGCTCTGTGGACACATCTTCACGTTGAGAAGTGCCTTCAGTGTAGACGAGCAATCATGTGAAAAGGTACAGTTTTAATCAAAAATTTAACAGTTTAAGTATGTTAACCAGTATGGTGTTATGTTAGGATAAAGTTCTCCCCTTTAATTAGTATTCTTTAGAGGCAGTGCTGTCCATAAGTAGCCTGTAGCTACTTCACTGACATTGTATAAACTCTCAATAGCTTGCAACTGGCTCCTAATCGTTCTCAGTAGGGATAAATTGGTATATGTGGTCTCATACCCTACAGCAAATAGAGCACTAAGCAGAAAAGCGTTCACAGGTAACCAGTCTCAGTAATTGCCTAAGAAACCTACATTAGGTGCTGTAATGTATTAAATTTAACTGAAATCTATGAACATTTAAATTTCTATGCTGGGCTGCAGAGGCGATGACTGAGGAGTCAGCTCTGTCAGTTCTGCTGCCCACAGTCAGACATCTCCTAAATTGCTTCTGCAGGAATTATAAGAGATCAAGCACCAAACTTCAAAGGCTGCTGCATGTCTCTCTGGCAATACCAAGGGGCATAAAATGAGTAAAGATGCTTCTGTAAGAGCCGATTATTTAAAGGTGTTATCGTAGGCCTGGTAAAGCTCACACGGGGGCAGACAGGGAGGGGCTGGGCTGCAGTCTGCCCTTACGGCTGTTTTCTGTTGCTGCCCATCTTTGCTTTTGTACGGTGCCATAGCATGCACAGCGTACATTAGACCAAAGTTATAAACAGTATAAAGTTTGCTGACCTTCATCTGTCCTGCCCACATCAAAACAGAGAAAGTGGAAATCGGCCTTACAGCTTTAACGCTGAGGATTGTAAACAACCTCCCTCCTGCATACATAACCCCGCCACGCCAGCCGCTGAACCGACTCCAAAAGGCTCGATTTAAAAACAGCACGGTTCTGGACACATCCTTCCCCAGGTCTCAGATCACAGGCGGCCCTCATAGAAACCCTCGTCCAGAGGGTTTTCTGGGAAGCTGTAGAAACCCTTGTCCAGAGGGTTTTCTGGGAAGCTGTTGATGAGTGGCTGTCTTGAGCCTACGCCTCCCTCACCCCCCCCTGCATGGGCTGCCACCCAAGACAAAGGCCCTGGCGCTTCCCTCCTGCCCGCAGCTGCTGTTGCTCCTGCCTGGCCCTTTGCCTACAGAAGAGCCCACTGCCCAGTTACCAACTGGCACCTGCAGCAGAGACTTCAACGTGCACAGCATAAGGGCAGGGAAAGAGCAAAGGAACAGCGGCAGAACAAAACAAACCGAGGCAAAGGACACCCATCCCATGTGCACGTTCTGAAGGACCCTATATGTTCCAGTTATTTAAACTGATTTTCCCCTCCTTCTTTGTGCCCAGAAGGCACAGCTGCTTCTCTCCTCAACCACCCTTGCCTTAGCAACTTCCCATCCTTTTTCATACAGCTTGCACAACCCTGGCCTGCCAGATCCTGTCAGGATCGGCTTCCCCCATGTCTTCGTGCCCCTAAACCAGCTGACCAATACTTTTCCTACTTGAACATCTCACTTTCTTCCTCTCCCTCCCATGTCACAGTCACCCCACCCACTGTTGTCCAGAAAGGCTGATTTCTCCCTCCTTTCCTCTCCCCCTGCTTGAAGCAGATTCTGTTCTGTCACTCGGGTCAGGCTTCTTGTTTCCACGCTGTAAAGAACTGCCTGGCACCTCCCCAGGCTATACAAACCCATTTGATCCAGGAGCCATTTTCCCAAGTTTGCTGGTGGGCTAAAGATAACCCCTTGCCGCTGCATCTCTCTCCACAAACGGTTGTGTTTGTGCACATTCGCGCACTGTGAGAAGGGCTGCTTTGCCTCTGTGGAACTGGGAGCATGAGACTCGGGCTCAAAACTGGTTTTGATGTGTGTGGGGAGCTTTTTTTGGTTTGGGCATGTGGGAAAATGCTTGGCCAAGCCCTGGCAAACTGTGTGTATGTAACAGGGCCCTGTGTGTGTGTGAATAGGAAAGGCAAGCAGGCCTGCCTCTGTGCATTTGTAGTTTATGTACGTGTGAGAGTGTGTTCGGCCCAGCTTTCGCTGTGTACATCTGTGTGCCTGTGCAAATCCTTAGCTATTTGCAGTGTGCGTGTGTACCACTGTTGTGCTGAGCTGGAAGCCTTAGCAAAGGGAGCCTTACAGTTCTGGTTGTGTTGATGTTATCAGGTGCCATAATGTGCTTTCTCAATTCTTGTACCTTTTTGTCATTGTGATAGGGTCAGTGGGTTTTTTGGCCGGTGAGAGGCACTGTAAACAAGGTGGGCCTCCAGAGATCACATCAGTACCTCGTGCAAATTGAATCAATACCTTGAGCAAACAAAAGAGATAAGTTAACAGAGTCATCTGCATTCAGATAAACCTGCAATGGTTATCAGCTCTCTTCTGAGGCATCTCCTCTCCAGATTTTTTTATTCTTAGATTTGTTTGCACGATCCGATGGGATTACACTTCAGAGAAAACTCTTCATTTATCTCACCGTTTGACAGCATCCTTCATATATTTACAAATCCATGTTGCTGCCTGGATCTCTGGTATACAGTCTATGTCATTACAAAGAGTAACTTTATAGAATCCCGATGACAACTTGGGGTCCTCAGGACCCCAGGATGTATGGGGACCAGGTGGTCAGATCCTATTTGCACTTAATGCTGTATTCATTCCCTAGTTTGAGCAAACTCTGTGGACGAGGGAACCCATCGCCCTTGTCCAACAGACTGATTCTGCTTCAGTAAATCATCTGCTTCAGCCACCACACAAGGTCACTTAGAGGCAATCACTCTTTATAGCACCTCAGGGTTCATCACCATCACCTCGGAACAGAAAGGTCTAGAAGGGCTGTTCTTTGGAGACTGAGGATCCAGGACAGGCACACCGAAACAGCATTGACTGCAGCGTGGGCCTAGGTATCGCTTCATCTCTTGAGTCTTAACCCTTAAGCCATTTTTTCTTCTGAGTCTAAATGCTGGGAATGTGCACACCCAAATTTCAACTCCAGTGCCTGGCAGTATTATGACTGGGAAGTTTGGTTTGTGCCATAAGGCAGGAGTGAAGTTCATGTCTGGATCGGAATTTAAGCCAGGAGGCTGTTTGTTTAAGCCTATTGTCAAGGACAATATAAAACTCATGTATATGGAAAATATGCAGACCTAGGGTCTTTGCGTAGATTTTAATGTTTTCCTCAGAATTTTAACTACAATGTTAAAAGCCAGACATTCGTAAATGTCCTGGCTGTGAAACTAACCCACAGCATATAAATTGATGGCATCTATCCTACAGATGAGTGTAAATCACTGCACTGGGCCAAAGTTCTTCCACTGACTTTAGGAGAATGTAAGTTTTAAAAGCCTGATGTTATGTGTCCCTTAAGTACAAATACTTCTATAGATCATTGTTCAGCCACCTCTCAGAAATAGTCAGTGGCCTGGCAGTGCAGATGTCTGAGCTTTCCCCCAGGGCATCTAAAGGACTGGAGGAAAGCTGCAGGCTTTGAATATGTAAACAGCACTACTGATTATTTTGTTGGATTAGCCAAATAACTGAGATATTTCCTCTGTTCTTAATATTAATATAAAAAACAGAAAAGCCATTTGCATAAACAAGAGCTTGACATTTCTAGAATCCTTGGGGACTAGGAGGGAGGACGGCTATTTCCGTACTGCTCACTGGATGCCACTACGCGGACGTGCTAGAGCACAGGCTACAGCACAGCACGATTTTCATATGTTTCCACGTGTCCATGCCATGGGCCCGTTTGGCACACCTGTGCACTTAAATAAGCTGCCAAACCCATCCACCCTTGCAGGGTGGGATTCAAGGGCATAACATGAAAGGCCTAATTATCTGCAATGAGATGTTGCTGCCACAGCTGATGCGATGGAGCTGTGTGTGCCTGTGGCTCACACCACAAAGGACCCAGCCCGAGCCTTCTTCTCGATGCGCCAGTTTACACCATGCCCGGGTGCAGGTACACCCCTAAACACCCTGTGGGCCCACAGCGAAGGGGAGCCTTTGTTGGCTCTGACACGGTGTAGACATGCTCTGAGGCACCAGCTCTGCGAGCTCCACAGACACGGGGGCTAGCACAGGACTACGTGTGCGTGTAGCACGGTGGTTGTCACTTCTCCGTGGTGACCAGTCGCACTAACAGTCCGCTATCTATTTCTAAAAACACTGTGCCTCACAACGCCATCTTGTTCTGATACAAAATTCGGAGCTTCCAAGCCCCCTTGCTTTCTAACAGTCCTCGCCGAGGTGGGAGGCCAGGTGCGGCTGGGTGAGGATCCCGAGATGAAAACTCAGTAACAACGGGGCGTTACTAAGCAGGCATTCTTTATGGCAGCGCTGGGCAGCACTGGGGATGTTCCACTAGGAGTGCTCCAACGGATTAGCAAAACACATCAGTTTATTTACACAAAAATCATACATATTCATCAGATTTCCTGAGATGGGCAGTCTTGGGGCTCACTGGATAGAGTTCCCAGCATTCATAGTCTTCCTCATACTGTCCTCTAGTTAAATCCTCCTTCTTGAGCACAAGCCAGGGCCCCTTTTCTGATGCAACCTTTTGTAACAATCAGTCCTGTACTAGACTGATCTCCTTAATGTCTGGAGCTTTGTCTCCTTGATCTCTCCTCAATATCTCCTTAATGCCTCCTTGATATCTGGAGCTTTGTCTCCTTGATGTCAGGCAAGATGTTACCTATTTATCAACTTTGCTCATCAAATAACTAAAACCATCCTTGTGGGGGAAGCAAAACGCAGGGAAACAAAGACGCAAGCGAAACTAAACTAAAATAAAAATGCAAGTAAAGCTTTTACGAGGCCTCAGTCAGGGGTTGTCAGGGTTCAGCTCTTTCGGTTCTGCCTGCGCGGCCCAAGGAGCTGAGCAGCCGGTGCTCGGGCAGGCCGCAGCCCTCGGCCCACCGGCGCCGTCCCCGCTCATAACCCGCGTCCTCACCCGCCCCAGCGCCGCCGACCCCCAGGGCGGCTCCCGCCGGGCCCCCCCGGTGCCCTCCCCTCCCCGCCCCGCCGCCGGGACACAGCCGGCCCATCCCCGCCCAGGCGGGGGCGCTGCTCCCGCTGTGACGTCCCGCGCGGCCGTTTGACGCGCCGCGCACCGCCCGCTGCCGTCACGTGCGCGCCGCGGCCCGGCCTCCGCCTCCAGCTCCCGCCGGCGGAGCCGGAGCCTGAGGCGGCGGGCGCAGCAGCAGCAGCAGCCGCCGCCGCAGCCGCAGCATGGCGGGCGGCCCGCAGGAGAACACGCTGCTGCACCTCTTCGCCGGGGGGTGAGTGCGGCCTCCGCGGCGGAGGGCTGGAGCGCCGGGGAGGGGAGGCGCGGGGATGCGGCCGAACGGGGGAGGCCCCGCAGAGAGGGACGCGGCGGCTCCCGGCCGCGGGCGGGGGGCGGGCTGGCGGCCTGCCCTCCGGCGGGGAGACGGGCTGTGGGCGCCCAGCGCAGCCCGCCGCTTTCCTCCCGCCTCCCGCGCAGACCTGGGCGCTCTCGGAGCACCGTGCCGGCGGCAGCCGGCAGCGCTGCCCTCGGTGCCGGTGTGGAGGAGGCAGGGCGAGCGGTGCCGCTTCAGAATTAGAAACCCCATCCTTAGCACGCCGAGCAGGAAGGGTGAGAGAGGATCAGGGTGCGACTTGAGGTCGGCGCTGGGCAGGGCTGGTTGGGCAGCTGTGACATTTGGCTGTACGTCATTTCAAGATGTGGCGTAGCTCTGGCACCCAGGTCTGTTAAATGAAACGCTTCAGATCTTGCCCTCATAGGTGGTTCCTGCTGAATCAAGCGGGAACTGAGAGATGTCATCCAAAAAGCGTTGTCCAGGCTTACGCTTTGTGATGGGTCATAGCTTAATTTTGTAAAGGGATGGATTTGCACAACGCTTTCATAAGCTCTGTGTAGGTGACAGTTAATAGTGGAGGCTCTCAATAGTGGAGGCCTGATGCATGTAATCGTACTGAAAAGCAAGTACTCCAAAAAGGAAAAAGGGATGGGGAGGGGAAAGAGTTTGAGAAGGTCCTGGTACTTCTGAGGAAGTGACCTGGCATGCCAGGCCCCTTCTTTTAAGTTCTTGTGAGGAGTTGTAAACTTGTTATTTTTGTTGTGTTAAAAGCTTAAAGTAAAGACTCCATCTACCCACCCCACAAACCACCAACCAAAACCCCTCCCAACCTTGTTAATTCACTTACTACAGTAATTTTAGTAGTAGTCCAGTAACATTTTATGTTGTAAATTAAAAATATTTTTTTTTTTAAATCTGTTATGCAGATAGTAAGTGCTGCTGTATACGCTTCTGTCCTTATCAGAAGTCTTCTTTTGTTTTAATCTTTTTTTTCTTTGCTTAAACTATCTAAGTAGTAAAATATTCTGTAGTGCTTGTCATCTGACAATAGTTAGGAAGCCACCCTGAAATCTATTGTTAGTTTAATAATAGAACAATGTTTCTCCTGTTGCTAAACAGGAGACTTCCATCTCCTCTGACATGTCCCTGGAGCAATAAGTTCATTTAATATAATATTAAACCCACAAAGCTAAGTTTTTCAGAGACACTGCCCTTCTGCTGACGTGGGTACTATGTGTTGTTTTAAGTCCGCTCTTTCCCCCGCCTCCCCCACTTGCACTAGAGTAGCACTTGGAGCTTGTGACAGAAACTGGACCTGAATGTACACATAGAGCTTGTCTGGATAGTAACAGTGCCTCTCCAGAACTCTAGGTGTCCTCACATAACTCATCAGGCTATAAATAAACAGGAATTTTAAACTCATCAATGTTTTAATCTAGCAGTGGGTGATCAGCCTCTTCCTTCTACCTTCTTTAAGGATGCTAATAAACAACCATTTTCTGCAGCATGCCTAGGAAGTCACCAGGTCCAATCTGTTTTCAAGAGACCATGAGGGGGGAAAATGGCAATACAGCAGGGAATATCCCCCTGACCACTCTGATATAGTCAGATTCATCTGTTTCTAAAGCAGTGATGAAAATACAGCACAGAGGAAAGAGATGGTCTTTTAGGCCTTTAAAGGTTCATTGCTGGATGTGATTCTTGTTCTCCCTATCTTGTTATTTACAGAGACACGGGAAAATGTACCCTCATTTGCCTTGCTGTGATGTTACAGAGAGGAAAATGGAAAAGCAAATTTAGTCTTCTCAGGCACCAGCCGATGCTGAAGTGGGTGTGTGGTGGACCAAACACCATCCAGTTTATTTCAGAGTGGTTCCCTGTTCAATGCCCTGAACTTCCATATCTTGTGTGGACATATCTACTAATGCCGTTGTCTCCGCTTTTCCAGTGAGAAATGCAGGTTTCTTGGGGCTCGCTGGATAGAACAAGAAGTTGAACATCAGTTTTGAACTGTTGCTCGAGCTGTTAAAGCACCTTTCTCTTCATGTAAGAAATGTAGTAGGAAATACGTGATGTGTTTGGAGGGGTGCTGGACCAGCCAGCCGATAGGCAGGTAGAAACCCAGATCATACAAGGTACAGTTCTGGGCCGTGTCCGCCTTGTGCATTTTGGTTTTTAGTAGTAGTAGTGGTAAAGGATGCCTGCTCAATAATTGCAGAACAATTAAAGGAGCTCAGCTGTCATAATATTTTGCTACATCCTTAACATTATCGAAGGGATTTTAGAAAGAATTGTCAGTGTGTTAGTGCTTGAGCGATAGCCTCTGCTGAGGTCCTTTCTCCATCCTTCAAATACCTGTTTTATAATAAATGCGTATTGTGATGTAAAACCGTTTGCAGAACCAGGACCTTGGATAAAATCGCCCCTGCAGCAGAAGCAAGTGTGGGAAGTTCAGGATACTTCGTAAGTTGTGTGAGATGCTAACCTTTGTTCAGTTGTGAAGTACTTTTTGCAGATAAAGCAAGGGCAGCCCGTTCACTTAAAATCATTTTGATAGAGACATTCTTGGTATTATGATAGCTTCCTGTGAAGTGAGGATGCGGTGCAGTATCAGCTTAAGAAGATGTAATATGGTATCCCTATGCGTGCACAAAAAAGGCAGGCCAGCCTCAGATCATCTTGATGGCCAGAACAGAGGTGTTTTGAGCTTCAGAGGCTGGGAGTGATGAAATGCACTTGAATATTAGAAAGTGTTCTCCAGGTGTTGAAAGAGACGGCTTAGAATCAGCTGACTTGCTATAGACAGGCAGGCTCAGTCGCTTCCTTTTCTTTCTGTTAGTTCCTTTTAAGGCTTACGGCAAACCAAGTGGTCTTGGCGTTTGGATGGGAAGATGGCTCTGAGGGCAGGGGAGACTTCAAAAGCAGCGAAGAGAATGATGCCCAAGTTGCACAAGAGATATAAGCATGTTTACAAGTCTGTGTTCCTGCTTCCCCGCTGAAGTCAGTGCAGTGGATTGTTTTTGTTTGGGAAAACCTCTAAACTAGGCTGCAGCAGAGGTTACTCTGTGTTGTCTTTCCAGCTGGAGTAATGCTGTTTACTACAGGGATTTCCTAAGAAGTGGTATTTAAAGGCTGCAGTGCCCTTCATAGAACTGGCAAAGAGCAAAAACTGGGAGCAAACTTTCAATCTTGATTTCATATAGGTACTGTGTGATATGTGTTCTTTAGTAGTTTGGTTCAAACTGAGGGGACCAGTTTGATAATGGGTTTGAATAAAACCATGTCTGTGACTTTTCTTTTTTCTGTCTTTGTGTTGGGGTCTAAGTCCATAACTCCTTTGCTCCTGTGGCTCTGAAAAGCAGCTTTAGATACCAAAGCTCTGAAAAGCAACCTGTAGAAGAGTTGGAAGCATACTTTGGGAAGGTTGGTGGCATCAAGCTGCTTTGAATTGAGGGCGTAGTGACATCGGTCTCCATGGGCATAGGTCGATGTTCTCAGTCACAGCTGGGAGGCGTTTGATGCACTGGGTTGCTGAGAGCCTTGTTTAAAGTGTTGAATTGGACATGGGTTTGCCTGAGTGTGTAGTACAGGTTGCAGAACTAATGAAAAGTTACTCCCCAAATTAGTAACCAAACAAGTTGTGGGGCCATGGAGATGCTCAGGGGGCTGGAGCACCTCCCCTGTGAGGACAGCCTGAGAGAGTTGGGGTTATTCAGCCTGGAGAGAAGAAGGCTCTGGGGAGACCTTAGAGCGGCTTCCAGTGCCGAAAGGGGCTACAGGAAAGGTGGGGAGGGACTCCTGATCAGGGAGTGTAGTGATAGGACGAGGATTAACTGTTTCAAACTGATAAGAGGGCAGATTTAGATTAGATATTGGGAAGAAATTCTTCACCATGAGGGCGGTGAGACACTGGCAGAGGTTGCCCAGAGCAGCTGTGGCTGCCCCCTCCCTGGCAGTGCTCAAGGCCAGATTGGACGGGGCTGGGAGCTGCCTGGTCCAGTGGAAGGTGTCCCTGCCCATGGCAGGGGGGTTGGAACTAGATGGTCTGCAAGGTCCCTTCCAACCCAAACCATTTTGTGATTCTATGAAAGGGACTGGTGTACAGCCCCCACGGATGTTAATTGTTAAGCGATGTGCTAATGCTGACTAACCATTGGGGAAATAGTGCTTCCATTTTGTAAAATGGAGAGCAGCAGTCTTCACCTGAAGTATACGTGTCTGCTGTACTGCGTGTGGTCCAGGACAGCTAGAGTTGATGATGAGATTGACTGTCTTCCAGCCCTCTACCTAGTTTAGGTTCTCACGTGCATTACGCAATTCGCTAAGAGTATCAGCTCGAGGAATACAGCAAGTGCTTACAGGAATATCTACACCTGATGGTAACGTTATTAGTTGGAAATTTATTGATTGCTTAATAACTCAAAATCAAGGCATTAGGAGCAGTCTGTATGTTTTGTTACTCCATTTCCTATGGCATCTGAGAATGCAGCAGCTTGTTTTATTTACAGACTTGACAATGCAGTAACAAAATAGAACAAAGATACAACCTGCTTTGCTGTTTACGCTACGTGTGTCACGCTAGAGCATGTGGCACGTTTTAGAAAAACAGAATGAAATTCCTATTGCAAATACAACCTTGTTTAAAACTTGTCACGCTGGCTGTGAATATACTGCTCGCTTTGGGATTTCCTTATCTGCCTTGATGGGCATAATTCTATGTCAGCAAGCAGGAAAGCTGGTAGGCGCTGTTAGCGCCGTGGTTTAGCTGTATCCCAGGCTGTCCCACTGCATTCCGTGGGACAGGCTTGCAGCTGTGTTTGGGGAGCTCTAAAGGCTTCTGAATCCATCAGAGGGGTCCAGTCAATAGTACCAAATGATTTCCCAAGGTGTATTTTGATGTTTAAAGCAATATTTGGTACATGAATCGATGAATACTTGTCAACCTGGTTCTTGAGGTGGCCCATTAAGCATAATTGACAGACTATTTGCACTAATACTTCTCTTGCAAGTGTTTCACTTGACTCCTGTCTGTCAGAAGTTCACTGTTAAATGTTGAGAGTGGTTGCTGTCATTTGGGGAGGAAGAGTTAGTTTCAAATGCTCACACAGTAAAATGTGTCAGCCTGGGTTATAAGTTATGATGGCTCTAACCAAGCAGCTCATCATCTTTGCATATGGTCTTGGTAAAGTCAGTGGTACTCTAGTGAAAGGTCATTAAAGGTTTGGGTGCTTTTTTGTTTGTTTTGCAGAACTCCCTTTAACATTCAGCCTTGTGCTGTTACTTATATTAAGAACATTGCTCAGTGATTAAATCCAGGACAGATGAAGTAAGCCCTACTCTTAATTAAGATTCTTGGCATCTATATCAATTGTGCTAGTGGGTGCTGAGAGTTTATTTCAAATGCAAGTCATTGGTATATTGGGGGTGGACTCTGTAAAGATAGAAAGCTGGCAGCCAGAGAAAAATTGGAATTAGATTTTGAGATTTGCATCCTTGGCATGTTTTTTAAACACTGTTTTCTTTTTATGGAAGTAAATATCTTTTTCTGCAGCTGTTAATGTATAGTACGTTACGTATCTCCATGAACACAAACTATGTTTCATATTCTCAGACCAAGAGTTTCCTTAGTTCCTGTTCGGACATCGCAAAGCAGAGACTGTATTTTACTGCTGTAATGGCCATGTATGCCTGACCCATCATGTAACTAGAGGGGACATTCAAAGCCTGAAGTACAAATATTGTTTTTCTGGCAGCAAGCACCAGGCCAAAGCTGGTGAATTGTTGGGTGTCTCACATTGAAGAGATTTTGTGTCCGTGATAACGTGCAGAGCAGAGCATAGCTGGGAACCGCTGGTTATATGCTTGCCGTGTGACCTGTTGAAGATACTCTACCATAGTGTTTTGTTTCTAGGGAGGTTTCTATCTCTTGACTAAGGACAGATTTAGCCATTGTTCTGGGATTTCTGCAAGAGACTACTGCAGTAAACACTGCTTAACATCTCCGGAGCTGTAGTTCCACACCAATGTATCAAAAAAAACCCTGGCTCAAACCAGTATGAAGCCTCGGAGGTTTTGCCTTGGTCGCAGCATAAGATTTTCCCAAATCAGATTTATGTGGCTGCATATCTGTGGTCTGAATCTTGCAGGTTTATGGCTGTTTATGTAGCTGAGGAAAGCTGTTTGTTTCTCCTTTCTTCCCAGATGTAGGCACTTGGAACACCCTAGGAATACAAAGTGTTTCTTTTATGCACAGTGTGTTATTTTTCAGCCATCTTTCCAGGGAAAAGAGAAACACCAGGGTATGATGCATAGAATTCTCATGTGGAGGAAATCAGCTCATCTGAAAAATCTGCCCAATACATCAGAGTCCTTACTTGAACTATTTGCTATTTATTTATGTTTGGAACATAATATATGCACCCTGTTGACATTCTGAGAATTGCTCTGTTAGATAATGCTTTTTTCTTAAATGTCACACTGACAACATAAACTCTGAGCTGTTAAAACTGATGATGCAGATGTTAACTTGTTGTATTGAATATCAGAGGATTACATGTGCGTTATCAGAAGTACTTAAATATTAAAGGCTGCAGAAATTAACTGGATTATCAAACTAAAAGGAGGAAAGGCAAGGATTGGGCTCGGCAGGCAAGAAGACAGCTGATGCAGGAGGGAATATGCCAGAGAGGCTAAAAGATTACATGGCAAGATGTCACTCTAGACTGAGCAGCTGGTAGTGCAGAAACAGCAAATGGAGTTTGTGTTCTGAATTTATGAATTGTTACTGTGAAAGCATTGTTTTAATGTTCATAAATGTGAAATAAATCGGGACGGAAGATGGAGTACACAGCAGTGGAGCATTGGTAGATAGGTGGATTGGGAATTAAGGCAATAGAATTATCTTCATTGAGTTCCCACAGACTTACAGTTTCTCTTGAGTATGTTGATTAGTCAGGTGTTAAATTATACAGACTTGTGTCTGTATTGGATATATATATAATAGGAAAGGTGTCAGTGGGGATCTGCAAGAGGGATCCTCAAAACGTCCTGCTCCGAGTTACAAGTGTCGGCTGTGGGAACGGGAAAGGTTTTGCTGGAGAAGCCATTCCTGACCTCTCTTTTTTTCCCCAAGATCTAATTTCAGAGAAATGTGAGTAATGTGAGATGCATCTGACAAAACAGAGAAGTGTAAACTGAAGCGATGTCCTCCAGAGAAGTATTGACACAACGGAAGGTTCATGTCCAAGCCCTGGTTCAGAACACAAAATAATCAGAGGCTTGATAAGGTCTTTGTGAACACTCATTTTTGAGCCAAATGACACAACTTCAGCTGCTATGTACCTAGTTCCACGAACAACTTTGTGACTTTATTCAACACTCAAAGCAGAAGTGGTTTAAAAGGGATGAAGAAAAAGCTCATTCTTATAGTATCTGTCACTTCGGATGTATGGATTGTCCCTTCTTTAGGTTTTTTCCTCATCCAGCAGGCAAGATGCAGGAGCCAGAACATAGAGGAGAAACTCATTGAAGCATGGTGTTAAATCATATTGCCAGTCTCAGTGAAAACACAGTTTCTTCTGTGGGATGTGTTAGTATCTGAAAAGCGTAGTGTTTGGGAACATGTACTTGGACAGAATCTTGCAGAACATGAAAACTGTAGTGAGGAAGTTGTATTCCCCAGCCATGCGCTCTGCGGTGTCCTTTTGAACCCTATAAAGAACCTTAATTTTTGTGGTTGTACAGCCAAGGTGGCCAGGCTCTCTGTGCAAGTGTAGGGGCTTCAGGGTTTTGGCAAAGAACGGTTACTGTTTGGTACTGGACACACAGTTTCAGCAAGCAAAATAAGCTGTACTGGATAAAGCATTTATAAACCAGTATGTATCTGCAGCTTGGATTTTTCTGCCATTCTTTGATTGCCCTTTTCCTTGTGTTTAAAAAAAGATTCTCGTAGTAAAATAGTTTATGTATAGATGGTGCTTTACAAAACATGCAGTAGTTACCTTTATTAATGTCCTTTTATGGATCTGTGTTCCCAAATTAGCGCGTGCTTCGTTTTTGTGTGAGACAAAGGAGAGGATTATTTTTGTAAACTCATCTCCCTTTCATGGAAAACTACTTACATTACAATTTCACATTAACATCAAAGAGAGTTCAGTTGTTGATTTGTGATGTTTTCCAAGGAAAATCACAAACATGGGTTTTTGAAGGAATCACGTGCTTTGACACTTGTGTAAACAAAGAAAATATTTCCTAATCAGTAGGTTCAGTCGTAGTAAACGCCCTTAGCAAAAACCTGAAATCTTTAGTTAAGTCTTCCTAAATCCCAACATGTTTGATTAATAACATTTAGATATAGTACCTTTTAGCCAACCTCAGCATTATGTTTAATTGTGAAGTTTGACAGAAGGGACGTTCAATTACCAAAGAGGAACAGCAGCAGTGAGAGAAATAGTTTGTCCAGTCACTTTCCAGATCACTGATTAAAATGAAAATTAGGACTTGTACACCTTATATTCTTGGCCTGGTGTGCTTTTTCTGAGGCTCAGTCTGACTACATTAAGATGAGTATATAGGATCATTTATTTCTTCTTTATATATATATATTTATATATGTATACACACGTATGTGTGTCTATATGTGTATGTATATATAGACACATATATATGTGCATATGTATAATATTTTATTTTTGTCCTTCTGTTAGCAGAGTATGGGAATTCTGTTCTTCAGTAGCCTTTCTGTCCTGTTACTCTGTTTTCCCACCCTCCCTCTCATCCTTACAGCTTCCTTATGCCCACTCCCCCCAAAAAAGTTGATATCCGTTGTTTTTAAGGGGATCTGACTTAGTGTGGTGTCGATATTTGCTACTGTGTAGGCAGATGCTTTAATCATAAGTACTGAAATGGTGAAGAATTATATGACTGTGTTTTCAGTCTATGGTGTCCTAATCTCCAGTGGCTTGTTCTCATCTGCCAGCTTCCTGCTTCCCATAAGAAAAAGCCATCCAAGGGTATGTCTGTTTTAGGACAACAACCTCTGAAACATGGATGCCTCTGAAGTTTTTTCCAGGCAGAATTCCAAGTCCTGTCAGAACATGGGACCAGCAGATGGTCAGTCAGGGATTTTTTGGTAGTGCTGGGTGTCATCTTTGTGTTTACCAATCTCA